>NC_088681.1:31880835-34380835 GCF_950023065.1 Planococcus citri | reverse complement strand
CAAGATACTGAAGCAGAATTCAAAGTTCAACCAACTTCAAAGGTTGGAGCTGAAATTAAAGTTGAAGAAAAGCAAAGTGTGATAATAACTGAAGTATCAACTGATGATAAAGAACAAGAACTAGCTACTCAGAAAGAATCTAAATCAACAACAGCTACCACTAAAATTTTGAGCCAAGAGTCTGTGGAAGTTTCTGATATTTCCCCAACAACTGATATAATTCCATTCAAGGGGCCATTACCTGATCTCACCCAAGCTTTACTATCTATTAAACCTGTAGATAGTTTGGTTGTTACTGAGAATATAATCCAGCAACAGAGTACAACTTTTGATGAAGATTTCAAACCAACTACCTCCAAATCTTCCATCACTGTTGAAGAATTTAAAAGCATTCATACTTCTACAACGCTTGTATGTGATAAAGAAGAATCTTTGCCTCAAATTAGGCAGGCCCCAGATGCTTCATCTCAGATTAATGTGGAGGGAAGAGAAATTGCTGAAACAACTGAAGTTATTACCAGTGATGAATTAAAACCTAGGGAAGTAGTACAGCCAGTTTCAGATCAAGCCACTTCACACCATATTCCATTGCAAAATGTTTTAAAAACCATTGTGCATTCTCAAGATAAGGAAGGCAATTTACCTGAGAGTACTGCAAAATCTTTCATTGCTAGTTTTCAGCAAGATACATTAAATAGTATTGTTCAAACTGAGCTGCAAATTCAAGATTCAGAAAATAAGTTTCAATCTCCTGAAAACCCAACCAATATGAAAGCTAATGTGAATTTAGAGGGTGTTCAGCCAGTAGAGATAACTGAAGTAACATCTCAAGAATCTGAACAAGAATTAAGTATTACTAGTGAAACTGGAAGGACTGCCCAGCCAGGAATACTTAGTAGGGAATCAGCACTTGTGTTTGATGTTGAAACTCAGGAGAATGCTGTGCCTTTTGAGGGTAAATCATTGCCAACCACTTCAGCAGTTCGAACTTGCGACACATTTTCTAGTTTAATTCAGTCTGAATCCACAGTTCAAGATTCAGAAAGGAAATTCCAGCCTCATCCAACTACAACTGTTTCAGCAGATGTGAATTTGGAAGAAACTTCATCAGTGGTGGTTACTGAGACACTTGTTGAAGAGAGAGAAAAGGAGATTCATCCTGAAGATGTGAAGAGGAAGAAAGCTCAACCAACTGTGATAAGCCAAGAATCGGTTGAAGTGACTAATATAAAACCAAGTGAGGGTATTGTGCCTTTTGAAGATAAACAACCCAGTAAATCTTCAGTGTTGATTTCTCAAGAACCATTTAGTGAGTTGACACAATCTACAACAGAAACACAGGAATCTGAACAAAAACTGGAGGTTGCTAAATCAGCTCTCAGGGCTTCTGCAGATGTGAGTGTAGAGGAAACTAGATCTGTGCTCATAACAGAAACAAAAACGGAAGAAAAAGAAAAGGAAATCAACAAACCAGAAATGGATAAAAAGAAAGCACAGCCTAGTGTAATTAGCCAAGAATCTGTTGAGGTGTTTGAAATAAAACCTAATGAGGGCATTGTACCTTTTGAAGGCAAGACACCTTCAACTACTATTGCTTCAACTTCCCAGGAGACTTTCTCCAGCATAATTCAATCAGAATTACAAATTCATGATGCCGAGGATAAGTTTGAAAAATTGAAACCCACTCCTACTGTTGAAGCAGACATCAATGTTCAGAAAGCTCATTCTGTAATGATAACTGAAATTATAAGTGAAGAAAAAGAAAATCAGCTTAAACTGGCAGATATAGATAAGAAAACTGCACAACCTGATATACTTGATCAAGAATCTGTGGAAGTGTTGGATATGAAACCTCATGAAAGTACCACACCCTTTGAAGGTAAAACACCTTGTGTAATAAAAGCAGAGAAATCTCAAGGTACTTTTTCAAGTATAATTCAGTCAGATGTGCAAGTTCAGGATTCTGAGACCAAATTTGAAGTGGCTAAGCCAACAACTTCAATGGAAGCGGAGGTAAATATTGAAGAGACAAAATCAGTTACTGTTACTCAAACTTTAACTGTAGAGAAAGAAGAACATATTGAGCCAGAAAAAGTGGAAAAGAAGAAAGCACAACCAAATGTCATTGACCAAGAATCATTGGAGGTATTGGACATTAAGCCACAAGAAGGTTTAACACCGTTAATTGATAAAGTGCCAGATGTAAATGAGGCTTTGGCTGTTCAGGAGCCATTTACTGGTTTAATTCAATCAGTGTTGCAAGTACATGATTCTGAAAACAAATTTGAGCAAAGTAAACAGAAGTCTACAGAATCTGCTAATGTTAGAGTTGAAGAAATGCAAACTATTATTGTTGCTGAAGTTTCAACAGAAGAAAAAGAAAAGAATATCAAGCCTGATGATGTTAAAAAAGAACAGATTAAACTAAGTGTGTTAAATCAAGAACCAATTGAAGTTACAGATGTGAAAATCCAAGAAGGCTTAGTTCCTTTTGAAGAGGAAACGCCAGATACTTCTATTGTTTCAGAAACACAGCAACCTTTTGAAGGTTTTACACAATCTGAACTTATCATTCATGATACAGTTGATAAACTGAAGAAACTAGAGGTGTCCAGTTCATCTGCTGACGTTATTATTGAAGAAGCTCGTTCAGTGTCAATTACTGAAACACTACCTGAAGAAAAAGAGAAGAAATTGAAGCCCAATGAGTTTGATGAAAAGAGAGCTAAACCTGATGTTATTAGCCAGAAATCAGTAGAAGTGTTGGATGTTGAAAGTCATGAAGGATTATTGCCTTTTAAAGATGAGACAGTGGGGAAAACTGCAACTGTGTTACAAGAAACATTCTCTGAATTAATACAGTCTGAATTGCAAGTACAACAGGCTGAAGATACCCTTGAAAAGCAAAAAGATCTTCTTACTGCTTCTGCTGATGTTATAGTAGAAAAAACTAGATCAGTGGTTGTAAGTGAAACATTACCTGAAGAAAAAGAAAGAATCATGAAGTCTGATGATATCAAGAAAAAGAAGGCACAGCCAAAAGTAATTAGCCAGCAATCAGTAGAAGTGACTCAGGTTAAATCCTCTGAAAATGTTGCTCCATTTGTTGAAAAAACACCAGAACTCACAATTGCTTCCACAACACAAGATATGGTATCAGGATTGATGCAGTCTGAGTTACATATTCAAGATTCAGAAGAACAGTTTGGAGAAGCTCCTTTGAGCACTGAATCAGCAGAAATTAATGTTGAAAAGAGTTATTCAGTCATTGTAACTGAAACAGTTCTTGAAGAGAAGGAAAAGAAAAGAAAAGACAAGCAGATTGACCATAAAAAAGCAAAACCCAATGTCATTAGTCAGGAATCTGTTGAAGTGTTTGATATTAAAACACATGATGGAACTAAGCCTTTAGCAGAAGAAAAACCTGAAAAAATCACAGCTGGAAGCTCTCAAGAACCATTGACTGGCTTAATACAAATAGAAACTCAAGTGCAAGACATTGAAGGTAAATTTGAGCAATCAAAACCAACATCAGTAGCAGCTAATGTTAATATTCAGGAACAACAACCTGTTGTAGTAACTGAAGTTATTCATGAAGAGAAAGAAGATAAGTTCAATGTCAAACCAAAAATAATAACAAAAGCATCACGTCAGATAATTAGTCAAGAATCAGTAGAAGTAATGGACATCACTTCTGAGCAAGATGTAGCTCCCATCACTGATATTCATCAACCAACTCAAACTGCTACCTCAACTATGAGACCTATTGAAGGATTAATAGTTTCTGAGGAAATTGTCCAACATACTAATGAAAATTTTGATTCCAAACCTGAATCCCTAGTTCAACCATCTGTCAACTTTGAAGAAATTGAGAGTGTTGCTGTATCAGAAATTTCACCTGATCATAAAGAGATTGAGTTTTCACCTTCTCAACCTCAACAAGAAACTTCTTCAAGACCTGAATTAGAAACATTAGATATTGCTCAAAGTACTGAAGTAGTCACCATTGATACCATAAAAGTATCTGAAATTGAACCAGTATTGGATGATACTGCATCTGTCCATCTTATTCCCCATCAAAGCACTGTTGGATCAGTCACTGTTGTAGAAGACAAAGAAGATGTTTTGAAACAGAAAAAAACTCCTGAAGTTAAAAATGCCGACTTGATTCTAGAAAATGCTAGAAAAGGAGCTCAAGTTACTGTGACACAGACCCAAGACAAAGAAAATGTATTTGAGCAGAAGCCTAGTATTTCAGCTTCAGCATCTTTGAATATTGATAGTCAAGAAACTACTACAGTTACAGAAGTTGTACCAAGTTTATCAACCACTGAATTGAAAGATTCAGTAAAACCTAAAAAATTACAAGGGAAAAAGCAACAAGATTCGTTCGATCATCTTGAAACAACTGAAACAATAGTACATGAAAGTGAAGCAGAATTAAAAAGTGAGAAGAAAAAACCAGAAGATGCTAAACCCAAATTTGATGAACTAAAAGGAATAACTGTATCTGAAATATCACCCGAAGATAAAGAAGATTCTTTCAAAGTTACTAAAGAAGATGAGAATGTGGCTGAATTTAGTTTTATCAAGCATAAAGCTGTAGTTAACAGTGAAATTTTAAGCGATGTAACAGCTGATGAATTCATAGCAGATTTAAAACCATCCAAAACTATAAAACCTCAAAAAACTGAACAGCATGGTCATGTCATTATCACTGAAGATACTCCCCTGGACTCGGAATCAATTATTGAAGATACTTCAGAGCAAACATCTGCTACCATTCAAATTGAAATTGGTAAGTGTTATAGCTTCAAACTTGACCAATAGTGAATTTAAGAGTATTTTTTAGAGATAAAATTTAAATATTATTCATAGTAAGGATTAGAATGTTTGAAAAAAAATGAGTTGATGTAATATGTAGGTAGGATGAAACAGTGTAGGGCATTTTGTGAGTATAATAGTCAGTAGATATTTTTACATATGGCTGTAGACTTTGGCTTTCTCATTGGTAGATTATGGCACTAAAAATTTTACCCCTACACTCATTTTGTTCCACTACATTCAATAATATTGTTTTCATATTTTACAGGTGATGATGTCACTGAAACAGTCACACGAAAAAAGAGTGTTAAAACTAAAAAGAAAACTACCACCACAGAAGAAGAAAAACCTACTGAATCAGCTGTAGAAATTACAGAAATTGAAGACATACCTGATACAGAGGAAATAACAATAAGAAGAAAAAGTAGTACAGTTCCAATTGTTGAAGAAGCCCCATCTGAAACTACAGTTCATATCATAAAAGAAAAACCAGAAGAAATTACAGTGACAGAACAGACATTCACTACTGAAGGACCTGATTCAAAAATAGTGACTAAAAAAGTGGTTAAAAAAGTAAAACGAACAGAAATTTATGAAGATGAAACCCGTCCAGTTGAAATAACAGAGTTACCAGATGAAGAGCAACCTCAAGTAGCAGAAGTAGTACCCAAACAACCTAAGAAGAAAGTGGTTAAAACTAGGAAAGGAAGTACTGAAAAGATCAAGGAAGGTGATCAGCCTAAGCAAGCTGTAGTTAGAAGAAAAAGTTCCACCAAAGTTATTGAAGATCTTCCAAGTGAGACTACTGTTGAAGAAGAAACCACTACTATGGAAGGCCCTGATTCAACTACCATAACAAAGAAAGTTGTAAAACAAACCAAAAAAACACTAACTATTAGTGAAGAAGGAAGTCCTGTTGAAATCACTGAAATTATTGAACAACCTCAGGAGGAGGAAATGCCCAAAAAACCAAAACAAAAGATAGTGACTAAAATTGTTGAAGATCAGCCTGGTGAGACTACTGTAGAAACTATTACCACTGAAGGTCCAGATTCAACTACAATCACAAAAAAAGTTGTGAAACATACTAAAAAAACTAAAATTATAACTGAAGAAGGAAGTCCCATTGAAATCATAGAAATTACTGAACAACCTAGAGAAGAAGAAATACCTGAAAAGCCAGAAGAAAAGACTGTTATCAAAGTTGCTGAAGATAAGCCAGGTGAGACTACTGTTGAAGAAACTACTACTTCTGAAGGTCCAGACTCAACCACTATTATAAAGAAAATTGTGAAACGTACTAAAAAAACACAAATCCTTACTGAAGAAGGCAAACCTGTTGAAATTACAGAAATTGTTGAACAACCTACAGAAGAAAAAATCACTGAAAAACCAGAACATGTGATTGTAACCAATGTGGTTGAGGAACAGCCTGGTGAAACTATAGTTCAAGAAGAAACCACCACAATAGAAGGTCCAGATTCAACAACAGTTTCAAAAAAAGTTGTGAAACATACTAAAAAAACTCAAATCATTACTGAAGAAGGAAGTCCTAGTGAAATCACAGATATTAATAAACAACCTAGAGAAGAAGAAATACCTGAAAACCCGCAACAGAAGGTTGTAATGAAAGTTGTTGAAGAAAAACCTGATGAGACTACTGTTGAAGAAGTGACTTCCACCACAGAAGGTCCTGACTCAACTATAGTTACAAAGAAAACTGTAAAACATACCAAAACAACTCAAATAGTTACTGAAGAAGGAAGCCCAGTAGAAATCACAGAAATCATAGAAGAGCCCAAAGAAGAAGAAATCTTTGAAACTCCAGAGCTGAAAACTGTTATTAAGAAGAAAGTAATTAAAACAAGGAAAGGTAGCCTTAAGAAAACTTTGAAACCCACAGAAGGAAAAGAAGAAATTCCTGAAGAAGTAGTTACTGAAATGTTTGAAAGAAAAGGAAGTACACCACAAGTGACTGAAACAGTGGTGGAAGGGCCTAATGAGCAAACTTCTGTTCATGAAGAGATAATTAAAGAGGAAGGTCCTGATTCAACCACTGTAACAAAGAAAATAATCAAAAAAACAAAAAAATCACAGATAATGACTGAAGAAAATGTGCCTGAAAGCACAATTGTGGAAATTACAGAAATCCCACAAACAGAGAACAGCATTGTAGAAGGGAAACCAGAGGAACAACCTAATGAAGAAAAAACTGTTGAGACAAGGAAAAAAGTTATCAGAACTAGAAAAGGCAGTATCAAGCCATCTGAACAGGTATTGGAAGTAGCTCCAGAAATAATTCAACCAGAAGAGGTACAACCAACAGAAGAAAAAAGTTTGGATCAACCTGAATCAACAAGCCCATCTGAAAGTGCTCAGATTACTGCTATTAAAAAGAAAATCAAAAAGAAAACTGGTGTGGTTGCTGAGGAAATTGACATTACTGAAGTTCCTAAAGAATCTATAACACTACTTAAATCTGCTGAAGAGAAAATTCAGCCAGAGGTTAGCGAGATTATTAAAATTACACCTACAGATAGTATTGTCCCTGAAGAAGCATCTGAAAATATTGATGAAATTAAAAAAGAAATTGCAGAGGAGAAAAAAGTTGTAACTAGGAATGAAGAAAGTAAATCAAGTGAAGAACAGCCACTGGATGAAACCATAGATAAAGAAAAACCAAACATTCCTGAAAAACCTTTACAAAAACCTAGTATTCTAGAAAAATTAGAACAGTTAGATGTGAAAGATCAGCCTGAAGAAAGAGCTGATAAACCAGATGAAAAGGAAATTCAGCCTATAGAGAATGTGAAAAAACCAAAATCCAAATCTGAAGAAAAACCTAAGAAAATAGATGAAACTCCCATTGAAGATAAACCTGAAACTAAACAAATAACGACAGAAGAAAAACCAGAGGTTTTAGAGGAAGAAATAGCAACACTTCCAAAACCAGAATCAGAAGTACTTGAAACTTCAGAGAAGCCTAAAAAGAAAAAGATCATCAAAATTGTCAAAAAGAGGAAAGATTCCCATAAAGATAGTATAAAGGAAGGTGATAAAACTGAGGAAGTTGAAAAACCAGAAGATGTTGAAAAACCTAAAGAAGCTCTCAAGGAAACTGTTGTGGAGGAAAACCCAGTTGAAACAAAGGATAAGGAAGACGTTTTTCCCACTTTGGAAGACAAAGCTCCTGAGAAACCAGATGAACAGACCCTAGTACCACAAAAACTTGTTCCACAAAAAATTGAAAGAAAAGAAGTCAAGCCAGCCAAATTAGCTGTAGAAGAAGTAAAAGATGAAACTCCTCAATTTGCAGCAATGAAACTGAAAAGGACCTCAATCACCCCTAAGCCTGAAACTGCCAAAAAAGAACTTCCTAAAGTACTATTGAAAAGCTTGATTAAACGAATACCATACCCACCTGAAATTAATGAATCAGTTGTAACAGTTATCAATGCAAAAGTCTTGAAAGGTGAATTATCTAGAAATATTAAAGAAGCAGAAAAGGTGAAAAAGAAAAAGTTGAAACTTAAACCTTTACCAGATCTTGAAGTTACAGAACTGGAAGAATATACTCCTTTTGAAAGTGAGCAAGTGCCTGAGGAGGATATTATTGAAGAGATTCCTAGAAAACTTTCCATTAAAGAAAAAAATATTGAGGAAATCACACCTAAGCAAATCCCAATGGGTAAAGGTGTAATTCCTGAAACCATTGAAACTAAAGAAGAAGTTATTTTAAAGCCAATCCCAAAGCCAGAAAAGGTTGAAGAGAAAATGGAAAACCCTCAACCTGAAGTTCAGTTCAAACCAGAAGATATTCCAACTTCTGAACTAAAACCTGATGATACCATAAAATTTGTCCCACCTCCTGATACTGAAAGAGCCCCTAGTGAAGAATCAGATGAAATTAAAGAACCAGAAGCTCCTTCAGAAGTTACTCCTCAACCTGAAACAAAGTTAGAAGATGAGAGTTCAGCAGAAGAAATTATTAAATTGAAACGAAAACCTAGTAAGGTGGAAGAAGACACACCAGAAGCTATTCTTATGAAACCAGTTGGCAAAAAGCTGGAGTCTGAGCAACCAGAACAAGTTGAGGAAGTGGTAACCATGAAACCTACAAAAGTTAAAGATATTTTAGAGGATGTGCCTGATACAATTGTGAAAATTGTAAAGAGAAAACCTTCAGTGAAAAAAACTATTGAAGAGGATGTTGAAATTGTTGAGAAAGTTGTTGAAGAAGTAGCACCTGTTGTAGAAGACAAACCACAAGAAGTTACACCATCTGAAAAACACCCTGAAATACCTGAAGATAAACCTAAAGGAGCTCTTGAGGAAAAACCTAAAAAAGTTGTGAAAAAGAAGAGACCGTCTTTAAAAGAAGTGGAAAATGAAGCTCCAAAAGAAGACACTGTGGCATCACCAAAAGATGAGTTTGTTATTGAAGAAAAACTAGGGGACACTATACCAGAGGAAAAACCCAAAGAAACTGCACCTGAAGAACAACTAGAAGTTCCTTTAGAAAAGCCTAAAAAGATTGTTAAAAAGAAAAGACCTTCTTTAAAAGAAGTAGACAAAGAAGCGCCAAAGGAAGAGACTACACCAGAAGAAAAACCAAAGAAAATGGTTAAGAAACGTAAACCATCTGTAATAGATACTCAAGAAGAAAAGCCTAGTGAGGAACTAAAACCAGACATTTCTGGGGCAGAAATTGTACCTCAGCAAGTACCACAAACAGAAGATAATGAAGAGCAAACTTCTGAAAAAGTGGTTACTCTCAGGCGCAGGTCTTTGGTTAAAACAGTAGAAATAGCAGAAGAAACACCTTTTGAAGAAACTATCAAGTTGAAGAAAAAGCCATCAATTACTGAGGTAGAAGTCCCAGAAGAAGTTACTTTTATTCCTCGTAAAAGTAAGGTAAAAGAAGAGATTGAACAAGATTTCACAATCCAGGTCCAAAGTTATGGAGAAGAAGATATATCAATGAAAGGAAAAGTAAAATTACCACGCAAGAAGTCAACATTTGTAACTGAGGAAATATCAGTTGCTGAGGATATAATTCCTAGTGAAGTTACTGAAACACCAATTACTGTAGAATCTACTGATGAAACTAAAACTTTGGAGAGCCCTGAAGAAACATATCCAGAAGAAGTGAAAGAAGTTTTTGAGGATGTCAACATAATTAAGAAGAAGAGACCTTCAATAAAGGAACTTCAAGAAGAGAAAGAACAAACCAAACCAGAAGAACCTGCTCAAGAAGAACAGAAACCAAGAAAGCCTTCTATTAAAGAAGAAAAATCAATTGAAGAGAAACCAAAGAAACCCTCCATTAAAGAAGAGAAACCAATTGAAGAAAAACCTAGGAAACCTTCCATTGCAGAAGAGAAACCAGTAGATGAAAGCTTGAGAAAACAATCTATTATAGATGATAAGCTAACTGAGGAAAGAGCAAGAAAACCCTCTTTAAAAGAAGAAAAGCCTATTGATGAGAAGCCTAGAAAGCCTTCAGTCAAAAAAGATAAACCCAGTAAGGTATCTGTAAAGGAAGAGCCCAAACCAGAAGAAGAAAAATCACAAAAACCTTTAGAAGAAGAAGACAAGCCAACTGAAGAAAAACCAAGAAAGCTGTCCATTAAAGAGGAAGACAGGGTAACTGAGAAAAAACCTAGAAAGCCTTCAGTCAAGGAGGAAGAACAACCAATAGAAGAAAAGGTTGAAACCCCTTCAGTTGAGGAAGATAAACCTCAAAAATCATCTATGAAGGAAGAATCTACACCAGATGAAGAAAAACCAAGAAAACCTTCAATCAAAGATGAAAAACCACAAAAGATTCCCATTCAAGAAGAAAAACCCAAATCTGATGAAGAAATAAGTTCAGTTACATTTGTGCCTCGTAAAAGTAAAACTAAAGAAGATATTGAGCAAGATTTCACTATTCAAGTTCAAACTTATGGTGAAGAAGATGTTTCAATGAAAGGAAAAGTTAAATTACCTCGCAAAAAATCAAAAACTTTTGTTACTGATGAGGTGTCAGTTTCATTTGATGAAGAGGTACCAAAAGCCCAAGAAAAAGATTTATCAGAAGAGAAACCAGAATCTGAAATAGAACAGACACCAGAAGAAAAACCACAAAAAGTGGAAGACATTTCTGAGGAGAAATCAGAAACTAAAGCAGATGATGTACCTGAAGAGAAACCAAAACTCAAGGTTGAAAAAGTGATCAAAAAGAAAGTTAAAGTAAAGAAAGAAGAGGTATATGAAAAGAAACCAGAAAATGTAGAGGAAATACTAGAAGAAAAACCAAAAACTGAGATCATAGAACTCCTTGATGAAAAACCAGAAATCAAAAAAGAGGAAGCACCCTCAGAAATTCCAGAAGAGAAACCAGATGAAAAAGAAAAGGAATCCTCTTCAGAAAAGCCAGCCACCAAAGAGGAAAGACCTGAGGAAAAACCAACTGAGGAATCACCTGAAGAATCTAAGGTCACATTACCTCGTCGAAAATCTAAACCTAAAACTGAAGAAGAATCTGAAACTACTGAATCTGTCACTCTTAGCAAAGTTGTAAAGGAGAATTCTCCTGAAACTCATACTGTTCGTTATATTCCTGCCAGAACTAAAAGTATTGAAGATATTGAACAAGATTTTAAAATTCAATTGCAAACATATAATGAAGAAGATATCACTATGAAGAAAAGTATCAAATTAACTCGTAAAAAATCCAAATCTTTTGAAACTGAAGAATTTTCAGATACATTCAATGTTTCTGAGGTACCAGAAGAGACTGAAACTAAAACTACACCTAAAGCCGAGACTCCCTTGAAACCAGTTGAAGAAGTACCTGAAGAAGTTACTTTCAAACCAAAGAAAACTAAAGAAGTTGAAGAAGTTGAACAAGAATTTGAAATTAAACCAGACACGACGGTTCAAGAGGAAGTAACATTGAAAGGAAAGGTTAAATTAGCTCGTAAAAAATCAAAATCAATTGACAAAGAAGTTGTTGCAGATTCCTTAACAATTGAAAAACCTTCAGATAAACCTGAAGACGTTACTCAAGAAAAAGTGACAATACGTCGTAAAAAATCTAAAACAATTGACAAAGAAGAAGTAGTAGATTCTTTGACAATTCCAAAACCCTCTGATAAACCATCTGAAGAAAAACCTGAGGAAATCACTCAAGAAGAGAAAGTGACAATACGCCGTAGAAAATCAAAAACCATTGACCAAGAAGAAGTAGCAGATTCTATCACAGTTGCGAAACCTTCAGATAAACCTGAAGAAGATCAACCTGAAGAAGTCACTCAAGAGAAAGTGACAATTCGTCGTAAAAAATCTAAAACTATTGATGAAGAAGAAGTTTCTGAAATAATTAGACCAGAAGCTCCTGAAGAAGATGTCCCAGAAAGTGTTACATTTAAACCTCGCAAAACTAAAAAAGTAGAAGAAGTTGAACAAGACTATAATATAAAATTGCAATCTTATGATGAAGAAGAAGTTTCCATGAAGGGAAAAGTCAAATTACCTCGTAAAAAATCCAGACCTTCCATCACTACTGAAGAAAGTGCAGACATTACTATAGTCAAAGAAGCTGAAGAAGGTCCAAAAGATGTACAACTTGAAAAAGAAGTTCCAAAAGATGTAAAACCAGAAGAAGAAATTCCTGAAGATGATGAAACAGAGAAAGCTCCTCAAGAAGTTCCTGATGAGATTAAATCCATTACAGTAAAAAAGAAAGCTAAAAAAGATAAAAAAGAAACTGTTGAAGAAGTAACTGAAGATGTCAAAATCAAAGGACCCAAAAAACCAAAACAGCCTCAAGAAGAAGAAACCACTGAAGAAAAAGTCAAAATAAAACGCAAAAAATCCAAACAATATGAGGTCAGTGAAACTAGTGAAGAAGCTACTGTTGATATTAAACCAAGCAAACCTAAATCACAAGAAGATTATGAGGTTGAAGAGAAAGTTAAACTACCTAAGAAAACTAAACCAGTATCTGAGGAAAGTGAGAGTGAAACTGTAACTGTTGAAGAACAGATCAAATTACCAAAACGATTCAAAACCACGTATGATGTTGAAGAGGATACCGAAGAAGCTGTGCAAATTAATATTAAAAAGATGCCCGAAAAGAAAGAAGAAATTTGTGAAGAAGAAACCTTGGATTTGAAAATTAGAAGGAAATCTTCTGTTCCTGCTTATACTCACCAAGGTGAGGACATATAATTCGCCTAATGAAGTTTTACTTTTTTTCTTTATAAGCTTATGTTTTAGTATTTCAATCTAATTTACAATTTTACGCTGAAATGCTTTAATGCTCATTTTTTACATATGTTTCATACAGGTAAATTGCTGCTTGAGCTTTTTATTTTTGAAGTACATAATTAACGCTTGTTTTTCTCTTGTGTTATTAAAAAATAATGAAAAATTGTACTTTTTTAATTTAGGTAATTTTTTTTTGAAGAATTGAATAAATTTTTATTTATGAAAAAACTGTATTCATTCATTTGTTAGCTTGGTCATTGATTAATCCTATGCCCAAATTGTTTGTTGAATTATGCTCTTGTTGTGTTTTTACTAACTTGATTGAAAAAAATAACAGATTTTTAATTCTAGTTTGTTATTTAGTTTCAGAAACAGCCGAATTGAGTATTACTCGTGATGTTGAAGTCATCAGAGGTAAATTGATTGACTTTATTTAAGTAAATCAAATCTATTTCCAGTTGAAAATAATGATTTTAATTAAAATTTTAATGTCAGACGTTGTACCTGGAGAAAGTGCTGAAGGAACGGTCATGTTTTCAACTTGCTTGTATATTGCTGAAAATGAAGAAACATTGAATCTTGTCGAAGGAGAACGAGTAATCGTTCTAGGTAAAAAATCTTGACCAATCAAGTTTTATCTATCTCGATGTATAAACATCAGAATCTAATTCTCATCTGTGTGCCTTTTCAGAGAGTGCAAACCCAGAATGGTGGTTTGTGCGGAAACATTTGACTGAAGAAAAAGGTTGGGTACCAGCTATTTACTTGAGAGATGAAGAATCGTATAATAAATATGTCCAGAGGAAGTTGCACGAAAAAATAGATAAACTTCCGATATTCCAAAGTACATACAATAGAATTTTTCTTTGATTTCTAGCTCATCTTATCGTACCTACTTTTTACTGATTTGATAATTTAATTATAGAACCATCGCCTGGAGATCAAGTTTGTGCCCCGAAATTCGTGGAAAAATTACAACCGAAGCATGTTCCCGATGGTGCAACGGTCCACTTTGAATGTCAGGTCGAAGGTAATCCTCGTCCTCAAATCACATGGTTCCGACAGACTGCCATTATTAAACCATCCCAAGATTTCCAAGTAAGAAAACGAATGTGACAATCTCGTACTTGGGTAATCGTAATTTAATCTACAAATAGACATCACTATGGTTTTTATTTATTTATTTTTTTTTCAGATTTATTACGACGAGGACAACGTCGCTACCCTCATCATACGCGAAGTATTCCCCGAAGATGCCGGAGTGTACACGTGTGTAGCTAAAAACTGCGCCGGATTTGCCTCCAGTACGACAGAACTAACAGTCGAAGCTCCTTTATCCGACCACGGATCTGATACTATTTCAGGACTGTCAAGAAGAAGTTTATCGAGGTACGTGTCTACTCGAATATCAACTCGTGTTCTTATCCACAGATTTCCTGATGATTTTTATTTCATCATAGGGAATCTTCGCTGGCTGATATATTAGAAGGTATACCACCCACGTTCTCCAGAAAGCCCAAGGCCGTTTGTGTTGATGAAGGTTCCAATGTGGAATTAGAATGTCATCTCGTTGCTATCCCTGAGCCAGATATATTCTGGTACTTCAACGATAAGCCCATCAAGGAAACAGACAGCGTAACCGTGACTACTGAATCTGATATGCATTCTTATATAAGTAAAATCACTTTCAAGAAGGTGAAAAAGACTCAAGAAGGGGTGTACTCTGTCGTAGCAAATAATAGGGAAGGAGAAGCTAAATTAGATATCACTTTGAAAGTAAGTTCTATTTTATAAGTAGCAAATTTTGATAGAGCTCATTCAGAATGTACTAATATTTCACTTTTAAAATCGTATATTATAGGTAATGACCGGTAAACCAGAAAAACCGCAAATTTTGGAACCATTACAAGATGTCACCATCAACGAGGGTGAACCAGCTGTACTAAGTGTACAAATCAGCGGTAGCCCAACACCTACAGTTGCATGGTTGAAAGATGGAAAACCAGCAGCCAATTTGAAGACGAGACAAGAAAATACTCTTTATACCGTTACATTCGTCAGACCCTCGCATACTGATAGTGGAAAATATCAAGTAACCGCTACTAATCCAGCTGGTACAGCTAAATCAAGCTGTCATCTTGTTATTGAAAGTAAGAAAATTTGCAGTTTTACCCACTAAATTATATTTTTGAAAATATTTCAATTGATAATGAATAACTTATGATAATTTTACAGAAACAGCTCCAGGAACGCAAGCTCCATTCTTTGTCGAACGATTCCAAGAGAAATCTGTTAAAGAAAAAGGTACTCTAAGATTGACTGCCAAAGTCACCGGTAATCCTGTACCAACGGTTACCTGGTTCAGGTAAATTACGTTCGATTTCTTGTTGGAAAATACCTACTCCCAGGAATCGAACCTCGATGAATAACTTTCCTTCTTTTGTAATTAGGAACAATAAACCATTACTGGCGTCTCCTAAGAAGAAAGAGGTCTACGATGGTGAAAATATCATTTTAGAAATCACTAATGCTGATTCGGAAGAAGATGCTGGTGATTACAAATGTGTTGCTAGTAACATGTATGGTACCGCCACTCACGGTGCTCGAATTACTGTTGATGTGGAGCATGTGTAAGTATATTCGCTTTCAAACAAAATAATATTATTTTTAACGAATCACAATTTTTATAGTTTACATTAAGATTAAAAATCGATATTATTGACGTATTTACGGCGAACCAAGTAGGCAATTTATTTAACACGAATCCTGCGCCGTAAATACATATTGAGTATGCAATTTTATTAACACCGTGGGTTCGGAAAATGGTTATTTGTTTAGTTGGTAATGTTGAGGTTCTTGATTGAAAAAACTATTTTTTTTTCTTTAGAACGTTCACGAGGTTATTACCTGAAACAGTAGAAATCAATGAGAAGGAAGTCGTCACATTGGAGTGTGAAACATCCCACACAGTTTCAACAATTTGGCAACATAATGGTAAAGAATTGAGCGGTATGGATCATCGAGAATTAATCCAAGAAGGACGTGTTCATAAATTAGTCATCAAACAACCTACTTCTTCGGATTCAGGAGTGTACAGCTGTATGGTTAAAGATCAAAAAACTAGTAGTAATGTTACCATTAAAGGTAATAAGCCATACCTGTATCTTTTTTGTACTTGTTGAATTTCATTTTGAAACAATTATTAACTGATTTTTTTTCCCCAAAGCAATCAAACCCGAATTTATAAAGAAACTGGAGGACGTAGAAGTGAAAGAATTACAAACCGCAATTTTAGAGGTCGAAATAACCTCGAAAAGTGCCGATGTCACTTGGCATAAGGTAAGGTATCTAGCTATCTACTTCTTCGATTGTTTTGGCCTTTAAATTGTATTTATTCATTTTTTTCCTTTTATTGATCCAACAGAATGGAGAAATACTCACCTCAAAGAGCGATAAATTCGAAATGCAGAAAGAAGGCCCAGTTAGAAAACTGCTTATTAGAAATATTTCAGTACACGATGACGGTGAATACACCTGCTCTCTCGGAGACCAAGAATCTACCGCTGAAGTCACCGTTGTTGGTAAGATTTCCAAAAATTATTCGTTAATTTTTTTTTTTTTTTCAATTAATATTTTAAAACGACTCATCCTTTGTAAAATCAAATTTCACAGAACTACCTCCTGAAATCATCAGAAAACTAGAAGACAAGAAAGTAACGGTGGACGAACGAGTAACCTTCGATATTGAATTAACCAAAGGAGACGCTTTAGTGCACTGGTACAAAGATAACAAGGAAATCCAATTCAACGATAACGTCAAACTCACCATCGATGGAAAACGTCAAACTTTAGAAATCGTTAAAGCAACATTATCCGATACCGGTACCTACAGTTGTACGGTCGGAGATCAAAAATCAAAAGCTAAATTGACTGTTGAAAAACCATTGTTTACGTTGATCACTAAATTACCTGACGTTACCATTGTGCCGTTGAATACGGATTCGACACTGACTGTGAAATTATCTCAAAGCAATGTTGAGGTGAAATGGCTTAAGAATGGTAAACCAATCAAACCTTCTGATAAGTTTGAGATTATCGACGAAGGAGAGACCAAAAAATTGATTATCAAGAAGGCGAAATTAGATGATCAAGATGAATACACGTGTGTTGCTGGTAACGTCAAAACCAAGACTACTTTGAAGATTGAAGGTAATTTTGGAATTACATATTTCACGTTGATTTATTATACCTACTCAATTTAATATATGTGGCTTTTTTTTCATTTTAGTGATTGAAAAAGTTCCAACTATCAATTTCGACTCGTTCGTCAAAGAATACAAAGTCAAGAAAGGAGAAAGTGTCACTTTTAATGTTTCATACACCGTTACCTCGAAACCAAATGTCGAATGGTTCGTTAATGGAAACGTCGTTAAGAAATCGAATAAGGTAATTTATAATTTTTTATTTCAATTTGGTACGTACTCGTAATATTTACATGGAATATAATTTCAAACTTTTTGCTGTCTATCGGAATAGATCAAGAGTACATATTCAGAATCAGCAGCTAGTCTAACGATAGAAAAAGTTGAAGAAGTTGATGTTGGCAGTTACACTATTCGCATCAGCAACGAACATGGAGAAGCGTCTGCAGATTTAACCCTAATAATGATCGGTAAGCACGATTATTTTCATAATCTACATATTTAAAATTTTTCCAGTTCATCAAATTTTTATTTTCTTTTTTTCTGCAGAACTCCCCGGAGCTCCAGATGCTCCCACCATTATTGAAATCACCGATACGTCCATCACGGTTCATTGGAAACCTCCATCAAACGATGGAAACTCGCCGATCAAAAGCTACATCTTGGAATACCACGACAAAGAGGAGTTCATGGTGTGGCACAAAATTGAAACCGAGGAAGTCACCTATAAGGTTACCGAACTGACGACCAATCACGAAGTCACCTTCAAGGTGGCAGCTGTGAACGATGCTGGAGTTGGACCCTGTTCTGATCCTACTCGTTATGTCAAAGTGACTTCGCCGAAGGGTATGAAAAAACCAACCATCGAAGAACCTTTGAAAGATACCACCGTTGGATTACGACAATCTGTATCGCTGACTTGTGTCATCACCGGAGTACCAGTTCCTGAAATTAAATGGTAATTAGAATTATTGAGTTGTGGATCACTCGAGGTGTATGGCTCTGGCTTCAGAGAAAGTTGAATTTTTTGAAACGATATGTTTTAAAATCCTATGTGATCTTTAAATGTTGAAAAATTCGTCAAAAATCAATCGGAAAATTCGAAATTTCGGGTCAAAAATCCAACTTTTATTGAAATAGAAGCCAGACACTTGAAGGTTCCCTGTTCAGCATGTTGTAGGTTCTCCGAAGGTAAACTCACCAACTTTTTTTCAACTTTGTAGGTTAAAAGATGGCAAAATCATCAAAACCAAGAACGTATCGTATGAAAACAACGTTGCCAAGTTTACTCTTACCGAGACCAACGAACAGAGCGAAGGAACGTACACGTGTCGTGCCATCAACGACGCCGGTTCCGTTGAAACAAATTGTAAATTATCTATTCAAGAAATACCCAAGATAGAAATCGACGATAACAGCTCGTCGCAGATACTATTAGTGAAAAATCAATGGAAAGTTGAAGTGAAATACAGAGGATACCCTCAACCTAAGATTATTTGGACCAAGAACGGCGAACCAATCGATGACGATAAATGCAAAGTGTATTATGACGAAGGATCCACCACTATAGCTATTTATTCTGTTGAAAGACTTAATTCAGGAACATATACGGTGACTGCCACCAATACTGCTGGTTCAGCGTCAGCCAATTTACAACTTAAGGTTATCGGTAGGTGTTTTCCAGCTTTCTGAATTATTAGTCGATAATTTTAATCAACGCTTTATTCGCTTTTTTCCGCTTTAGATGAACAACCAGCTAAGAGACGATTTAATATTAAAGTTGAAGAAATTGGTAATTTGAAAGATTTGCCCACTTCAACTACCTTTCGTTTTCATTCCCTCAGCATGGTTGTTTATTTTTTGCATGATTCCCATAATGCTATAGCCAATTGATTGCATGTATTTTGCGCTTTTATCCATTTATTAATTTTTTTGTATAATTTTTCCTCGCAGACAAACCAAGCAAACCAATCGGACCACTTTTATTAACCGATATCACATCAGACTCGGTTGAACTAGAATGGAAACCTCCTGTAGACGACGGTGGTCTCGAACTGAAATACAACGTGGAAAAATGCGAAATAGAAAAAATGATATGGTCGAAGGCTGGCGAAGTACGCGATATCACCGTATATAATGTTCAGAAATTGCAAGAAGACGCGGAATACATGTTTAGAATATCAGCCGAGAATTCCGTCGGTGTTTCCGAATATTTGCAAAGCGAACCGGTTACAGTAAAATGCAAATATCGTACGTGATAATGGTTTTTTACTTCTAAACTGCGATGTTCTAAGGTATAATTGATCGTAATATATTCCTCGCAGGTAAACCTTCGCCTCCTCAAGGACCCTTACAGATTTCAAATATGACTGATACGTCAATGACAATCGCCTGGTTACCGCCATTGGACGACGGTGGATTGGAAATCATCGATTATACAGTCGAAAAGAAAGAAACCGATAAAAAAGCTTGGCAGAAGGTGAGCGTGTCTTCAGCTGAGAATATCTTCATTTCGTATTGAGTCGATTTTCGGGATGAATGGTGATAATTTCGATTTCGAATTTCAGGTTGGCACAACGAAAGATACCTCGATATCGGTCACCGAGTTGATCAAAGGAGCTGCTTATAATTTGAGGATATTTGCAAGAAACAGAGTTGGTCTCGGATTACCATACATGACTGAAGAAATAATCGCCGGAAAGAGAATCAGTGAGCATATTTTTCTTTTATTGGATTTTTTAGATAAAAAAATAACGCTTTTGAAAAAAAAATGCATCGGTCAACAGATTTTGCAAAAAATCTCGCTTTTTCCATTCTACAAAAATTGCAATGAATAAGTTATCTAGAATTGTCAACGTTTTTTTTTTTTTTTTTTTTTTTTACAAAAATTCTCGCTTTTTAGAAAAATTACTACAAAGTATCACTTTTATCAAGAATCACACCCAAAAGTTTCACTTTTTTAACAACAATTGTGAAAAAGTATGATTTTTGTGCCCACCATTGTCAAAAAATCCTGTTTTTTGTTAAAATCATCAAAGTCTTGCTTTTTGCAAAAAATTGAAAATTGACAAAAACTTTCGTTTTCTACCAGACCAGAATTGGTAAAAAAAATCATTCAATTCCAAAAAGTCTCACTTTTTCGAAAATTATCCAAAAGTATAGCTTTGTTGACAATATTTCCAAAAATCCCTTCCTTTTGTTAAAACTGTTGAAGCTTTTCACCAAACATTGTCAGAAATTCTCACTTTTTTAAACATGAAAAAAATTTTCTGTCTAACAAAATGACTAAAAATTGTCTTTTTTTTGCAAACAATTCCAAAAAATTTCACGTGTTTCCAAAAGTCTCGCTTTTTCAAAAATGAAAAACATTTTTACAAGCCTAAAAATTGTCCATGAGTCTCGATTTTGTACCAGAGGTGTCTAAATGGCATTTTCTTTTGTTAAAATTGTCGAAAGCTCCCCGCTTACCAAAAATTAGCTAAAATTCTCACTTTGTTGCCAAAAATTGCTAAACATCTAGTATCTAGTTTTTTTTTCTTTTTTTTACTGAAAAGTTGTGACATGTTTTTTTTGGTATGTAATTTTTCTCTTCATAAAAATGTTTTTATTCACGTTTTGCCCCTATTTTGGTTACTAAAATTCATTTTTTTTTTTTTTTTTTTTTTTTTTTTTTATTGGTAAAAATTGAGTAGGAGTCTGTGAATACGAATATCTATTATTATTTTTTGGATTTGATGCCTATAGCACGTTATCGTAATAGCTTTTAGCTACATTTAGATAATTTTTTATAATGCTTTTCCATGCTTTTAATGCTTTCATCGCAGACTTTGCTAAAGATTTTTCAGAAAAAACACTGTACGCTTTGATGGGAATATTTCCCACTACGAGTAATTTGACTAAATTTGGTAAGTATTAAGCGCTACATTTATGCTTCGCTTTTTTTAATACTTGAGTTGAGTTCGTATGGACGAGTGATTTTATTACAATACAATGGTAATTAACGAGTAATCTTTGTATTTACAGCGCCTCCTTCGGCTCCTGTTGATCTCAAAATTATTGGAATTACTGGTAAAAGCGCAACTCTACAGTGGTCTCCTCCAGAATCAAACGGTGGCTTAGAACTGACAGGTTTGTATTAAAATTTTAAAAAAATCGTTTTGTTTTAATTTTTTGATTTATTTCATTTAACAATATTTCATTTTTTAGGATACGTAATCGAGAAAAAATTATTACACGATAAGTGGTTGAAAGTTGTCACATTAGAACCGAATATTTTACAATTCCACGTAGAAAACTTGAAAGAGAAATCACAGTATTACTTCAAAGTCTACGCTGAAAATCCTGTCGGTCTAAGTCCAGCTGCAAAAACCGATCTTGTTAGTTTAGAAACGCACGCAAGTACGTATAATCGTCTCAGTTCAAATATTTAATTTTTTTTCTCGTTTAATAACCGTACATTTTTTCTTTAAATAGCTGTTCCATCACCACCGACTGCTCCTCTAGAAATACGTTCCGTTAGTGCTAACGCTGTTGATGTGGAATGGGGTGTACCTGAGACTGACGGTGGATCTCCCTTGACCGGATATGCCATCGCAATAAAAGATGTAAAGAAGACAATGTGGATGGAAGTTGGTCGTGTGGATGCAGACGTGCAAAAACTCACTGTTAGAGATCTCCAAGTACGTCTTTTTCCATTTTAATATTATTTTTCAATTCACGAGTGAGCCAAGTTTATTGATTTACCTACTGTTTTTATTTCGGCAGGAAAATCACGAATACCTGATACGAATATTTGCTCGAAACGAAATTGGCCTCAGCGAACCTTTAGAATCAGATGAACCTTATAAAGTGCAGAAGCCAACAGGTACCTATTTACTTTACCTATTTTCACGCTCATCTGACATACCCAGTTGTAGAGAAGAAGAGATAGAACTCGACGATGAAATTAATCAACCTTCTGTTAAATTTTCAGGTTTCGAAGAAGATACCGATATAGAAGAAACAGTATTAGACAAACCATCGATGAGTTTGAGTACCGAAACGACAACATCATGGATGAGAGAAGCTGGTATGGATGCAGACATTCACACATACGCTAGCGGATCGTTATTAAAACGAAGCGAATATTTCTTCCGTATTTGGTACTATGCGAAGCAATTATTCAAATGAGAGGCTTCTTAAATTTATACCCCTATGAAGACTGAATTTTATATCTCACGTTATCGAGTCTCGAGATAACGTTATTATAATTCTCACGCGTTGGAAATCGAATCGTGTAATCGATTTAGAGACAAATATTTTTATGGGTAGAAGTTACGATGATTTTTTTTGTTTTCGTTTTTTAAAAATTCTTATCGTGTGTGATATTTCTTTATTATTGTTATCGATTGATTGTTTTATTTTTTTTTAATGGTTAATATTTTTAATAACGGTTTTGTTGATTTTATGTATTCTACTTAATCATCGAATACGATCAAATGTTGGTACGAATGTTGTACGCTATTGAAGATAATGTTGTGAAATTTTCGCCCTAATTTGAGAGAGAGACAAATATAGGTGCACGAAACAAAAACAACGCGAAAATGGCAACGATATTATATGATTATTGTGTTACTTTATGAATTAAGTTTTATTTATACGTACGTTTTGTTTCGAAGTTGAAATAAAAATTTAATAATGCAAAATAATTCCGATTGATTTTGATTTTCATGGTAAAGGCAATGGAATCTAATTTCTTTCACGATGAAGGGTTCAGGCTGATTGAATTCCAAATTCTGGTGCTTTCTTTTTTCTAATAAATGTAGTTGTAATATGAATTGCATATCCAGTACTTTTTTAGGCGTTTTTGATTTTTCGAAATCAAATCTTGTGCTTCGGAGTCTGTTTTTGTTATTCAAGTTCCATATTTATTACAGTTATTACTTTGAAAGCGTTTTAGGATATTTTGATCAGATTTTTATCAATCGAATCCAAGCTTTTACTGACTGAGTGTACAAATACAAATCTTTTTAAAATTCTTTAATTCATAAAAAAAAACTTTGAGGTAACATTAGCAATCCAATGAAATTTGCTAAAAAAAAAATAAAATCGCATCTTATAACTATGTACAATTTATCTACACGTACTAATAATAAACTATCTGGCCATAATCTATCGTTTTACAGCCGAAAACCTATGTAAAACGGTAACATTCAAAATTCAGAATCATATAAATAATTAATATAATAATTTTTGGGCACAGATGGTGCAGAATACACAGTGATTGAGGTAAATTTATATAATTATGTAGGTACCTAGGTATTTTACAATAATGTACAAAAAAAAAAAGAAAACGTTATTCTCCGAGCAGGCGTTTCTTCAATAATATTGATTGCAGTCTACATTTCACAAATAAAATACGTTTCGAAAGAACAAGGCGAATCGTTCCATTTTAATCCTTTGCCATCTCTGTTCCATAGCTCCATGCAGTGCTCCTCTTCCCCATTTTCATACTTGAAGTTATTCGGTTCTCCAGAGTTCCAGTTGGTGAATACAAAAGGTTTACCATTGGCCATCCAGAAGAATGATCCTTCTTCGGCTAGATCAGTCCCTGATGTCCAGAAGTGTTCAAATCCAAACCCTAAAAAAATGAATATGAAATTAGTTAATAAAATAGATACAGGTAGGTGTGTCACGTTATGTCAATGACGACATGATAGGTATTTGTAGGTACATACCGTAATCGGTGACGTATTTTTCTAATTTATCATTTTCTTCTTGATTGGAAATACTGGCGAGTTGCATTCCATGATATCTGCAGTATTGAGCGGCTCTGTACCAATTAGCCTGTAAAAGTAAATATGCAGGTTTATAGGGTATACCTATACGCAATCGTAATTCCATCCTATGCACTTATAGTGAAGTGAAGAAGAAAGTAAATACATAAGCTTTATGTGCAGTTATGATAGGACAACGACGATGACGATGACCTGACGGCGGAAAAGAAAAAAATTTCATAAATTTACTCCCATTTCAAATTATCCATATTACGACACACAGGAACATATTTTTCTTATGCAGCAGGTACACTACTTAATGGTACTTTTATTTGTCATAGTTGGAAAATTACACCGTCAAGTTGCACAGTTAGATGACCATTGACAAGCAAATGTACGAGGAATTAAGCATTATAATTATTAGCCAGGTATGTATTGACACCAGGCCCGTAGCCAGCGTAGGGGCAGCCGGGGCAATGCCCCGGCTAGAAAGGCTGTTTGCCCCAGGTAGCAAAAATCAAAAAAAAAATACGTTTGCCCCTACCAGCAAAATCAGAAAAAAAAATTAGGAAGTGCAAAAAACCAAAAACTCAACAATGTAAAATTATGGTTATGTTCATGAAATGGCTACACTAGCATGAATTGCATTTGATAGCTCGATGGCTCGCTCGATGCGTTCACTAAATTTTAAATCAAAAATTTGATAATTTGAGTAAAAATTAGTAATTTGTGAGGATTAGAAATCCAGTACATCTTTTTGCAATTTTTTTTGAAAAGTGAGACTTTCACTTTGTGCAATTTATGGCAATTTTACATAAAAAATTGAGACTTTTACACTTCGAAAAAGCTAAAATTTTCAGTAATAGGGAAGACTTATGGACAATTTTTAAGAAAGAATAAAAATTTTTATAATTTTTTGCGAAAAACCGAGAATTTTGACAATCTTAGCAAAAAGCAAGATTGACTATTTTTGAGGAAAACCACAAATTTTTGGCAATCATAGGCCAAAAAAATGATTATTTTTTTCGCAACCTTCGGTTGAAAATGGGAGACATTTTGGTCATTGACATTTTTTTCAAGCAAAACAGGGGAATTATTAGGTAATTTTTAGAAAGGGAAATGGATATTTCTTGAATTTTTTTTACCAAAAAGTAACAATTTTTGGCAAGAAACGAGGATATTTTTAAAAATGTTGACAAAAGGTGAAATTTTGAGCTATTTTTGGCGATAAAAGTGTACCTATGTATAAGTAGGTCAACTTTCTCAAATTATTCACTTATGGATATTACTAGCATTTTTTCTCATCAAGATAAATGCAAAAATTGAGTTTTTGAAATTAAAAAAAATAATAATAATTTGGAAAACCAAAGCTACTTATCGAAAAAGTAACCCAATTTAGTAACTTAGTTTCTTGAAAAGTGACCAAGTACGAGCCCTGAGTGAGGGCAAAAGTTTGTTTCGAGAAGTAAAGTTTTTTCAGGTGAAAAGTGCGTTTTTTGGCTTAACATTTCTCTAAAAATTTGAATGATATATTTTTTTAATGTTGTTTGGACGCGAGTCAAATTTGACTATTTTACCTCCTGACAAAATTTAAACAGAAACAGTCACAGCCAAAGAATTATTACAAGAGTTTCACAGTAAATCGCGCAGATTACAGCTGTATTAGACTCAACCCCAGCATTACACATTATGTATAATCTTTTTCTGCAATATACACACTCATTCTGTTCATTTTTTTAAAAAATTGGTTTGAAATAACGGTTGGTTGAGGGGGTTAAAGGGGGGGGGGGTATGTTTCACAGATGTTCGAGCCTCAAAAAGTGCTGCCCCAGCTGATATTTCCTTCGCCCCAGCTACAGCCAGATTCTGGCTACGGGCCTGATTGACACTGTCATTAACCAGTGATAGGTAGCATAGCGGATTTGTACGAGACTATGTGCTAGTACAGTATACCAATTTGCCAAGCATACATACAGTTTAGAGTAAGACGAATAGAAAAATATCCTTTGCACAACTCAGTTCATATTTTCGCTGAAGATGTATGGTAGAAATATGGCAGGTTTTCAGCCTCGAATTAATGCATTGAAATGAAATTTTGTTCAAAAAGTCAAGCATTGGATCCAGTACAGAAAGAAATACTCTACAAGTAATAGGTTCTGTGGTCCAATACCCTCATGACAAAATTTATAGACCGCTAGAATAGGTACCCATAACTTTTTGAAATGGGGAGAAAGAGAAATCAACTTTTCTACACAGTCATTTTTCAGAATATTTTATGCCTACAAGTGCAAGATCTTCAGAAATGCAAAAGAATGATTTTTTCCACGATTTTTCGCGCCAAAATTGGTCTATCCTGATCGAATTTTTTTCTCATAATAACTACGCCAACAACCTGAATTTGGACCAAATTCTTCAATTTTTTCTACGTTTTATTTGTGCATAGCCAAATGAAATAGGTGATTTAGTCTTTTCCTAAGATTTTGAAGCTAAACTAGCGGGTAAAATTTTAAAATCGTCCATTCAATCTTATATGATTTACTTACAGTTGATAAAGCTATAGTTTTTTAAAAATCTAATCTTATATCCAATTATATTTTATTACCAAAAACAAATAAAGTTAATATATAGATAAATAAAATAAAATATTTAAATTAATGAATACACTATAAATCGAAATTATGTCAAACTTTTAGAAACGACAATCCGACATCTTGTCTGACTTTTGACATTTTTGCAAACTAGGAAAATAATTATAAAAAGTATAATTTTCCTGAGAAAGATACAGATTGCAACGTTGCCAAATTTAAGTTTTCATAAAACTTTTGATTAAATGTTAGGATTTTTCCGAGGATTTTTAACCCTTTCAAAAGGGGTGAAATTGCAATTTTAGTTGAAATTTTTCCAACTTTGGCAGATTTTAACCAATTTTTTCAAATTTGCAGGAATGTTAGGTACATACTACTAATAGTAAGGCTTATTTTTATGTAAATCTCTTGAAATTTCTTGAAATTTTTCCAAGCATATCTTGTGGGGCAAACGCGCATTTTTCTTTTAAAATGCACTTTTGGTCTCTTCTTTCAGAGGTGCAATTATATGAAAAAATACATAAGCCCCTATACACTGTGAATCTCACCTATAGATGTAGGTACAACGTATATTTTTTTCCAGAATTTTTAATCTAGTTAGAGAAAGAAGAACTTCAAAAATGCAAAACACTGATTTTTTCATGGTTTTTCCCGCCCAAATTGGCCAATTTTTGACGAAAAATTTTTTTTTTGCAACATATCATAAAAGACGTTCAATTACACCGTCACGCGTCAACTAGAATTTGTACCAATTTGTCAAATTTTTCTACGTTTTATAATTTTTACAAAAAAAAATTATTCTCGCCATTTTGGGAATCCCTGAACTGTCTTCCGATGACGCTATTTTGGAAACCCCTGGATCAAATCACGTGCTTGACGCGTTGAAATCAAACGTACCCAATCTGAAAATTGAAGGAGTAGTTTATGAACTATGGTTTCTGATCAAACTTTTTGAGGCAAACAAAAAAGGTTCATTTACAAAATGGATCATCTCTGAAATTGAAGGAGCTATATATGGTCAGATCAATTATTCAAGGCATTTCAAAATTTGAATACTTATGTGCGATCAATTAAGTACCTCTAACTCCTACCATTTCGAGGATATGCGATTTTAAGTATATAAATTTCTGGAATTTTTCTGACCAAAAAAAGCTAAGTTTTTCAAATTATAGATGTCTTTGTGATGAAGTTTGAAGTTCCAATTTAAAAATTGAGGATATTTTTGTAATCAGCGGTGCTTAAGTAGTACTTAATGTCCAAATATTGGCACCAATATATTTCAAAATATTTTCTGATTGTGAGTTTTGGAAAGGATCCCTTTCGATGTTCTTGCACAATATTACTGTATTAATGTGTAATATGTATTCGAGAAAAAAAAAGTTAAAACACGAATTTTCCCAAGAATAAGCGTTTGGAAAATCTTTAATTGCTCAGTTGAACTCTAAAAGAAGTCTTGGCTTTCGATGGTAATGGCCTGGGTCGACGCATAATCTCAAATATCATATTTTGGGACTCGGCCACTTTTCCAAAACAGACCGGTAACGGCTTGAGCGAAAAAACCATGACTTTTTTCGAAAATAGTACCTCTTTGAGAACCAATAAGTAGGTAGATACCGCTCTTCAAGAAGCCCCTCCAGGGCTAAAATTCTTCCCGGGAATCCTGAGTGACTTTCAACTCAAAATGAATGTCTTCACTGATTTTGGTCAAAATCCTCTGACATTATCTATTCTCTTAAAATCTCTTTAAAAATGCTGAAAGGCATTTTCTAATGAGCCAAGCTTAACATATAAAAGTCCACAGGTGACTGAACTCAAAATAGTGGAAATTTAGATATAATTTTTTGTGGTAAGGTAAAAGCTTTTAAAAATCTATTAGAGGATTTTGCAAAGGTTATTTTTCAGTTCATTTTATTCCGAACTTCACATTGATGAGTAATATGGTCTTCCACTGTGCCACTTTTGTCAGGTGAAAACCTATAATGTCTGGCGCATGCAGACGTTTCATCATCGTTAAAGAATGACTCCCAGACATGGCAAAAAATAATATGTAATAAAAAATATCAGTAGAAATACATAAGTAAAGAAAGACTATAACGTACTTTGAAAAATGTTCCTATATAATATCGTTTTTCCCCTGACTTGAGTAATGGTAACGGCATTGTGCATTTACTCGAGGATGAGCTGTCATCTGCGCCGCAATTGGTGCATTCACCTGGAACAAAATTATCACAGTAGAAATTAATACGCTTGCAATATGTATTTACTCATCTGCTATTTATTTTTTCCTTAAACTGTTATTTAATCGAAAAAATACAATTTGATTTTTCATTCATCGATTCTATTTTTTTTTTTGCTGGTATGCTACTTAGGTACCTATACCTACCTACCTAATTCAATAAAAATATACCTAGGTAAACTATAGGCCAACGAACATTTAAAAGCAAAAATTCTCGCGCGTTTTCACATTACCTTTATCTACAGAATTTCTCTCGTTCGTCAGTAATTTTACTATCACTGTGTAGGTTTATGTTGGTAGGTACACAGAATTGTCGATATACCAATAAGGAATAAGTTAAAAATTCGCTCCGAGTAATTATACCTACTTGAATAATGCGAAAACAGTAAAACACGACGTTGATCTTTGTCTCTGCAATAATGTTTATAAAAAAGGCATAGGCTTGGTACATGGCTAATTATTGTTATTTGTTAAATGAAATTAAATGAACATCTTCAATGCGTTGTTCGACTGGCAAGTGTAACTTAATAACTATAATTATTATCGAAGGTGCAAACTGCTAAGTAGTTTTACACGCTTATTGTTCGATGTTCATTCACGTTCTTACAGAAGTAAGTAAGCAGAAATTACACGATTTGTGTTGAAGAAATGCACCCATCAAGGGATTATTCGATTTACCTACCTACTTGAGTAGCATTTTGCTTCCTTGTGAGAGTGTTTCGATGGAGTGGATATGGTCAAAAGTGATGGCAGAAAAAAAAGATGTTTCTGATGGTTTTTATAAATTGATTTTTTGAGGTGAATAAATAAAAGAAGTTGCCTTATTGAAATTGAAGGAGTTTGAAGCATGGGGTTTGATTTTTACATCAAGGACATCATTTTACAAATAAAAGTCGTATTTCAGCAATCATATTAAAAAAAAATAATTTCTACTGTATTTTTTTAAAACACCAACCACTCTCGCCAATCTCACATTCAAACTCATTGAATAAGAATAACCTCATCAACGCCTGATTGATTGAACTCAGATCTCCCAAATCTAACATCACAGTCAAAAAACGCGCTGTTAATTTATGTTTCTCTTCCTTTCCAATATCGGGCATTCATGTATCCAAAAATCTCAACGATAGTTGAAATTTTACAAAAACACTGCCAGCGGGAGGATATACGAGTCGATATAAATCTACGTTGGAATTTGAACTTTAACACGAACCGATCATCATCGTGAAAATGGCTACAGAACAGATCGTTCTCCATTCTGAAAATTTCTGCTACCGCTCTGTATGACTGCAGTATGAATTTACGTAAATACGAGTTCCTCGTGTATACGTCGGTGTACGAGTAAATCGTGACCTAACCTGTGTAGAAACGGACCAACTAGTGCGTGCACATTGTAGGTAGATGTACGCGCATACGATGTATAAAAGATACATAGGGTTTTCAACATTTTTTTTTGCAATAAAACGTATTATTTTTCGAGATATTTTTCATTTTGTTTCGGTGAAATGAAGATACAAGTGACGCTTGAATTGAAATATCTGTGACAGATTGATATCATCTTTGCATGATTCACGTGCCCGGTGCCTTACGAGCTTGGATAGAAATATGTAGGTAGGTACCTAGGTAATTTCAAAATTTTAAGTAGGAGAAAGAGTAAACCTCATATCTATCCATTTGAAATCACGTGCGACAATTTGTAGAGGAGCTCGTGAACTTGGTCGTGTAGGTAACGATGGGATATCAAAAAGTTGATATACTCATATCAATGTGGTTGAATCACATGAAGCCAGGAATCTCACACTTACGTTAGATAGAGAATCGTAGGTAGGTATCTACCAATCTACCTATCAGAAATCTTGGATGGTTTACTATTCAAGTTGAACAAAAATGTCTCAATTTTTCGTTTTTTGATCAAATTTTATATTTTATATTTTTATTTTTTCTTGTTAGGTAGGTAGATACCTACTTACCTAAAGAAAAATGTTTCAATTTTTAACATTTAAAAAAATTGATGCGATATTTCTAATTTTTTTAAATAAAAAAATTAATAAATAAGAGCTAACCCATTTCTTTGATTAAAAACCATGTTTTTTTGATCTGTTTAGTCAAGTTTTCCGTTTTGTTCTGCATGTTTGTGTTTTTCTTTTTCAATGTGTTTTCTAATTAAATTTCTCGCATGTTTTTCTGGATTTTCCCTAATTTTCAAATCTTTTCATGTTTTCTGCGCGTATTTTATAAGTAATTCCTCGATGTAATTTTTTGGATTAATATTTTGTTAGATGGTATGGATAATTTTTCAATTTTACTCGAAGTAGGAAAAAAGGGAAATTTTCTCAGGCTCGCACTTTTTTAGGCATTCGCATATTGGTTCTCTAAGAGAAAATGACGAGCTCTCCGGAAAAATAGAATAATCAATTGAAATGACGACCCAAAAACTGGAGGGGCTTTCCTCATTTTTATTGCAGTGTCAGGATTTTATGTACATAGCCTGTATGAGATTTTTTCGTACTCAATAATTTTTTAATAAATTTTCATGTGATAAGTAATTCGGTTTTGTTTTGGTCATTCAGAATTTTCAATTTTTTTCCAGCTTGAAATTTTTTCTTGACGATTTTAAATAATTTTTTTAAGGTGATTTAAAATGAATTTTTTTCTATACTCGTAGCAGAACTAATTCCAAATGCCTGATTTTTTCGCGATTATTTTTCGAAAATGTGTTCAGATGAACCCCCTTAACTACTAAAAAAATACCGACCCTCCTAACCCTGGAGCCAATTTTTTAGGGGGATAAAACCGGTTCCGATTTACGTTTTTTGCGATTTACTCCGAATATATTAAGTCTACGAGAAAAACTACCACGACTAAAAATGTTCCCCTTTAAATTCTCGACAATTTGATACTACGCTCGATACCCATCCCTCAAAAGGGTGTCTAAAAAAAGGGATGGAAAGAGTAGGTGTTTCAAAAAAAGTCAGTCCAATAAATTGATCAAAGTTACCACTTAATATCATTCGTTTTCGCTCAAATTTTTTTTACAAAGTCTACTCATCTAACTACTAATTACACCACCATTGATTGGTCTTCAACCTTCTCAAGGGGTGGGTGGGGGATGCTGATTTTTCAAGCAACACACAACTGAATCATATATTTGAAAAACGAATCTGGACATGCGATATATCGAATAGTACATATGTTTTCGAGGTCGCTGAATACGAATACCAACTTATTTCCTGGGTCCAACTCCTCAAAACCCCTCTATGCCCCAAAAAGGGGGTTAAAATTTTGAAAAATGGTGAAAATTGATTGGTATGTTTTCGAGGTCGCTGAGTACGAATATGAACTTATTTTTTGTGTCCCAGCCCCCAATGTCCCTCTGTGCCCCAACAAGGGGGTACAAAATTTCAAAAAATCATCAAAAAGTCGAATGATATATCAAATGGAATGTTTTTGAGGTCGCCAAGCACAAATATGAACTTATTTTTTGGGTCCCACCCCACAATGTCCTCTGTGCCCCAAAAAGGGGCCAAATTTCGATAAATCGTGAAAAGTAACAAGATTTCAATAAGAAGATCCATTAAAACTCTTTTCAGGAATCTTTTTTTTTTTTGGTTTCTTATCTTTGAAACTTTTTATTTTTTTGGTTCCCTTATCTTTGAAACTTTTTATTTTTACCAAACTGAAATAAGAATTTTAGAGTTTTTTTAGGCAAAATAAGCGAAGTAAAAAGAAAATTTTTCATTTGAAACAGTTTTTTTGATCAATGGAACCAGCAGCAAAACACCAGCAGTTTGAATTTGAAAAAAGTTGAAACTCGCTTCGGAACAATAGCCTGAAAGTTACCTTTTGGAACCAGAAATAAACCATTTCAAAGCCACACTTGAAAACCTTTAGGGAACCAGAACCTAGAACCATCCATTTTCAAAGGCACTGAACACCACCATCATCACAACTAGGCTCTAATTCAAATTCAAACGATTTTCATCCCCCCTTTTTTCATTTCTTTTTCTTTTTTTTCTTTTCATGGTGAATTAAAATAAAGTTTTTGGCAGTGATTTAGAATTTTATCAATTTAGGAGAGAATTTTTGTGTAGCGATCCCAACTGAATTTTTCGGGGTAATTTTTTAAAAAAATTTCCATGGTGATTTTCAGATGATTCCTAGTAATTTTTTTTGTTGTGATTTCAAATTAATTTTTTTTTGTGATGAATGAATGTTTTTGTGTTGATTTCAAATAATTTTTTTGATGCTGAATACAGCTGCATTTTTTGGAACGATTTAGTTTAAAATTTATCGTGATTTTGAATGATTTTTTGTGGATAATTTTATAATTTTTTTGTGATCTTCAAAATAAGTATAATCTTTTTAGATGGTAATTTTTTGTCTTGTGGTATTTTGAAATGAATCTTTCGTGTCGATTTGGAATGAACAATTACAAATTAATTTTTTACAATCGTGATTCATAATACATTTTTTGGGGGCAGTATGTATAAAATTATATTTTTAAGGGGAGATTTAGATTTTTTTAAAATTTGATTTAAGAAAATTTTCGCGGACGCGATAGGTACCTAGGTAGTTCATTTTAAATAAATTTTTTCGTGGTGATTTCGGAGAATAAATTTTTTGGCAGCGTTTTGGGATTTCATTATAGATTTTTGATTTAGTGTACAATTTTTCTGTGGTGGTGATCAAAGCTACGTGCACAAGTGATTTTTGGTTTCTTTATTTTTTATTTTGGAACCCCTGATACAACAAGATGTTTTGTTAATATGTGATAGGTATTCCTGAATTTCATAGATTTGTGTTGAAATTCATCTCCTCGATATATATTTCCAGCATTACTTGCGCGTACTTATAGCTGAGCCAAATGAGTTTGAAAGCGACATCCTGTCATAATAGGTACTCATTTGTTTATTAAATCAAACTGATTGATCCAGACAGAAAACATATTTTGATATAGACCCAAGCTAATTTGATCTTAATTAAGAAAGGTATATCATAGGTGTACATTGGTCTATAATTTCTTCGCTAATTGCGGACGTCAGATAGGTAAATATATCGTATTAAAAGAAAAGAATACATTAGGTACCTATCTTATAAGACAGAATTGGAGTTGGCATTTGACGCCATAATAATAGCAAACCGGTTACCTACACTACAAAAGTAAACATTTTAATCGATTAAAAATTACTTTTTGATTTGTTGACGCGACTGTAAGAATAATAATAGGTTCTTTGGACGGCTTCGGCGTCAAAACTGTATAATTGAAGAAAGCGAACTGGTCAGTGATCGGTGCTGGTTTATTGTTTACCTTACCAGTTACCTTTATTGGATAAAAGAAATAAATTTTTGGAATATATCTCTCGCCGCACCTTATAGATCACTTTTACTACTTATTCGTGTAAGTCGACCTTGCAATATGTGGCATACGATCGACAAACTTTCCATTGAAAATACGCGAGTAAATTTAAACAACGTAGTATATAGGTACATGATGTGACTTTGAAGTTTGAAATGGTCGTGATTTTGCAGATAGCGAGGTAGGTTTACGAAGTAGGTGGCTGAATAGATACTTTGTAAGAGATACTCGTGCCCAATACACCCTCCATTCATTATTATTTTTTCAATACGAATTCTACGAATAGAACCTATAATACCTACGTAGGATATCGTAACATGATGTATAGGTAGCTTAAAATACCTGGGTGGCTAAAATGTATCAGAATTTCATTTTCAGACGCTGCTACGCATTGTTGATTCGTGTTAATAGCGAAGAACTTCATTCGGGTAATTATCAATTACATACTATACGAGCAAGGCTTCGTGTTCCTTATAGTTAGCAGATCACTTGATTGGCATGTTTTTCCTAAATGCGTGATTTTTTATAAGATAATTACCGGAGCTAGGTAGAGGTATACCTATACTACCTAGTGCCTACTTAATTCGATTTTATATGCGTTCGTATCCGAATGCATGAATAAGCGTACGTAATCCGAGTACCTGCGTAATGTAGCAAAGATTTTCCTTTTCAGGTGTCATTGTTTACGTAAATTTATTTCTGGCCAATTGTCTCGACTCGACTCTCGAAGATTCATTAACATGGGGACTGATTTTCGCTTTCATGTACCGCTTCTCTCGGAGTCAAGCACACAGATGAAGTAAATCACAGGTATGAGTAGGCCTACTGACGCGGATACGAGTATGTGTACCTAAATATTTATATTATTTTGATGAAAAGACCAAGTGACACTTTTTGACTGAATGGGATTTTATGTAAGTATGCGTAAGAAATCCTATAATTAGGTAATTATAATGAGATATAGTTGCGGACATGTACCTCTACCTATGTACATACATAAGTACCTATTATGAACCTAGAAAACTACATACCTATGTATTTTGGCAATTAAGTAGGTACATATATGCAAATTCAGCAGTCAAGTTTGTAAGACCATGAAATATCAGTCATTTAAAAAAATGAATGACTAAATATAGCATCCACCTAAAAGTTATGTTGAAATAGAAAAGTAAAAACTTTTTAAAAAAACGCCTCTAAGTACATCTATTTTTTTCAATCGTTATATTTTGTGGACATTTTCTTTCAATAAGGTATTGAAATATTATTTTGAATTGTACGAAATTAAAATAGACAAACAATAAACATATTGGAATTTTTTTTGCCAAATTTTGAGGGAAAAAGTTACTTTAATTGGAAGTTATTTGTACAAAGCTCTGATACGTAGTAAAATTGAATATGGAAGTCCATGCTTTACAAACCTCTCAAATAAAACTACTAACATTCTCAAAACTATTCAAAATTCCTCCTTGCGCATCTGCATAGGTGCTCTCTATTCGTCTCCAATTAATAGCATTTATTGTGAAGCTGCAGAGCTTCCTCCTGATTTTAGGAAAATTCTCATGACAAACAAATTCTTAACAGCTGTTTGCAAATAATCCATCTCACTCTCTTCAAAGGTCACTCAATGTCTACAGCTCTCAGCATTTCCTCCATACTTCAGGTCCAATCCCAGAATTTATCAAAAATATGAACAACCTACAAATTGACCTGAAAACCCGAATCCATAAACCAATATCTTATCCCCCTTGGTCTCTCAAACCTATACAGATGGAATTATACTTAAGAAACTACCCAAAACATGATCACTCCCCATTATTAATCAAGAGTCATTACTTAGAACTGTTATCAAACTATACTGAATATAATTTATGCTTCACAGAAGGTTCAAAAATTTCTAATATTCATACTGGTTATGCTTACCCAATTAATGTATTAATGGCAAAGTTCTCAGTTTCAAAATTCACAACTGTGCCTCAATTTTTACTGCTGAACTCACTGCCATAAAACATTGCCTAATAGATATAATTTCTATTCAATCAGAAAATAAAAAATTCTTAATCCAAAGCTCACTAAGTCCACTGCTATCCATTCAAAACATTTTTTCTGACCATCCCATAGTCCAAGACATACATAAGTCCCTTTTTAACCTCCAATATTATGATTACTCAATTATCTTCATGTATGTTCCCAGCCACATAGGTATCACTGGAAACGAAACTGTTGATAGATTAGCAAAAACAGCCGCTGCCCCCTCCCCTCTTACCTCGCTCACTCCTGATGACATTAAATCTCTAATCACTCACAACACATTTACCAACTGGCAGAACTTTTGGTCACAGCAAACTTCAAACAAACTCTTCCAACATAAAAAAACAACACTCCCTGGAAAAATCTAGGCCACCTGAACAGAAAAGAAGAAATCTTTATCACTAGACTAAGAATAGGCCACACAAAAATTACTCATAACCACTTATACCAAAAAGAACCAAAACCCTCATGCCAATTTTGCAGAAACGAACCCACATCCATCCAACACATACTTTTCAACTGTCCCCATCTAAAACAAAACAGACTTACACTACAGATAAAAGAAAACCCACCTACTATCCCTGACGAACCCTCTAAAATACAAAAATTCATCTCCCTAATAAAAAACATCAACCTCACAAACCAAATCTAACCCCCCCCCCCTTACGGGTGTAATAATCTTGTAATTATAAACACCCCCCCCCACCCAAAAAATTGGAAGTTATGATAAAATTACAGGGATTAAATACGTTTTTTGATTTTGAAAAAGATCACATTACCTAGATTTATATTTTTTAAAATGCCTATGGCTTCTTTTTTAAAAACTTAAATTTGATTTTTCAGCTTTCTAGTTCATAAGAACGCTTTGAAAACGTGTAAATGTTTAAGCATTTGAGCTGAGCAATGCCACTTTTTTCACAAAAAAAAAATTAAAAAATTAAGGCAGGTAGGTAGCGTAAGGATAATTTTGTTTACTTACTAATTCCATGGTTTTTTTGTCTTTTTTTTAATGAAAATTGTAGCAGCTAGAATTTTTAAGAGTCAACATACTAAAAATAAGGCTGATTTTTAAAAATAAAAACACTGAAAAATACTAATTATTGGATGGCTGAATTGCAATTTTTCAAAATCTAATTTTTTCGGCCAGAAAATTTTCTACTCTGACATGTTTCATTTTTCAAGACGTTGGGAGAATTAGGAAGGAAAAACAATATTAAATTCATTCAGCAATTTTCTTAAATTACCTACTACCCTACCCCTTATTACCTAATTCATCGCTCAAACCGTCACTTCGACAAATTTACAGTGATCAGGGGGCCTCGGTTCAAAAATCTTTCCAACCCTCAAAACCATCACCTATCCGCCCCTTCTTTACGATGACTTTTTCAAATTCTTTTCAAGTTTTCAATTTATAATCATCATATAAAAAGTTGAGCTTTCGCTCGGAACAGTCAAATTAAAGCCCTTATTAAAGCATAATATCATCTATTTTAAATTGTGTACCTATCTGCTCTCAAATCAGGTTTGCGAGAATTCGAAAATTCATGAAAATCACAAAGTCCACTCTCCTCCCCTTTCTTACATTTCCTGAACAGAATGGAAATGACTTTTAACAATTTTTTCTCTCCTCTTTCACCCAACAAAACAAAGTATACCTACTAAAAAGCTTGACATTTTCTGGACCACACGTAAAAAAGTTAGAGGAACGTCCAAAAAATGCACCTAGGCCAAATTCAAACTGATGAATTTTTTTTTTAGATTTCTGAAGAATTTTAGAAAATTACAATTTGAGCCATTTTACCTGAAAAATTCAAAATTTTATTTTTTCTGCAGCCTCGATGAATTTTTTAATTTTCTAATTTTGAAAAAAAAAATGCTCAGTCTGGTGAGGTATTTTTGAATACTCTTTCAATTTTTCTCCATCATTCCCTCCACGGTACTGTCTGTTTTTTTCGATAGATATTTTTACTTAGGTAAGTAGGTACATAGATATTACTCATTAAAATACTCGTACATACAAATTTTATGCTTTGTCAATTAATATTCAAAAATAATAATTATCAGCAATCAGCATGCGAGTGAAACTGTATCTTCAAGGTATATAGCATAAAACTTACGTCTGCATAAATAAATACCTATACTGAAACCCAAGCACTGTTTAAAAATAGGTAGGTCTAGGTATACATAAATATTGGTACATATGTGTAATTGTGTACATCACAAACACTCATAAATCATCAAATTAACATAAACTCATCCACTTTCTTCGATCAATTGCAATCTGATTGATTACTGTTGTTTTTTTTCCTTCTACAAATGCAGTCAAGATGTTAATTAGCAACTTTGTATGTACCTAGCTAGCTATAGGTATATTTCAATGCACACACCGTGTTTATAGTTATACCCAGCGCATAAAACCGGAAACCGAAAGTTTCAGAGAGTTTAGAGGAGATTTACCATACCTAGAGATAGATCTAGCAAGTGTACAAGACTCGGAGTCGGAGAACAGGTACACACAGAAAAAAGAATAATGTGAGAAGAAGACAAGTTGGAAGCGCATTGATGCGCCGCCTTAGCGAGTATTATCGCATTGGAAATCATGTAACACGTGCTTCATCGTTTGTTGCAGTGAGAAAGAGACGAGAGAGAGAGAGAGAATGAAAACGGGGAAAAAATTAATCTGTATAGATTGTTTCGTAATTCGATAAATTAATGCGACGCACGCAATTTTCTGCGTCTGCGAAAAATGCCAAATACGGAATTTACTCGCCATCAGAGTATATTATGAGGTGTTTGCCGCCGTTGTAGAAAGTATCTGTCTATTGCTTTATATATATTATCATAGATAGGTATACTTATTCGAAAAAACGCGTAATTTCTTCAAAAGAGCCAACTCTCGGTAAATAATAAAAATTTTAATTAGAGGTGTAATTATAACAGTACCATGACTACGCGGACGATACGGTAAATCACGTCTTATGTCCGCAAGCGATTGTAAAACGATGGCACGTTGGCTCCTTTTTTTTTTTTAGAGCAATTCATTGTGATGTTCCACCAGTAGGTAATTAACAGGTTGTTTATTGTATTGGTTAAAGAGATGTTTCGCTATGATGAATTTTTAGTCATTGTAGCTAGGACTAAAGACGCCGACACTTGGTCTACCTAAAGGTACCTAGTCAATTAGCTCGCATATAGTTATTATACGAGTATATTTTTTTCATAATTTACTCGTATAACGTGGCGAAATACATTATACAATGCACACAAAATTATTTTATATATATATTTTTTACCTATCGCTGCATATAAAATACAAATTGGTATAACTTTATTGCAACTCAGTTGGACTGCTGGACTAATTCGGGAGATTTCCATCCAAGTAGGTATTGCATGCACCTACATCTATCCTATACTACAGGGTGTTCCAGAATAACCTTTCACATTTTGGTAACCACTGATCTGTGTTCAAGTGGAGCTAGGGGAATGGTAAAGGCAGTTCTAGGTAGCCAAAGCATGCCGAATTATGTTTCAATAGTTATTTTTTGCCCTGGAGAAGTAGATGGCTGCACAATGTACTTTTACTGTGAAGGTTCTTTTTGAAAATAAAGACTTCTGGACCCCTTTACTTTACTCATCAGTAACAAAGCTCATTTTTATCTAAACAGTGAAGTGAATATACAGAATGTGCGCTTCAAGTGTACAGAGAATCAGTTGATAATGCTCGAGAAACCTCTACACTCCGCCAAGTTGACTGTTTGGTTGGGCGTGGCTAAATTTGGTGTAGTGGGATCATGTGTGTTTAATGAAACAGTAACGGTGAGGGGTAAGGCAAAATGTTGAACGAGTTTCTTGTTCCTGAACTGAAAGGCAGACGATAATATAGAGTTACTTACTTGGCTACAACATGTTGGAGCTACCTATCATTCAGAGACCAACACAATATGTTTAGCGCGTGAGCACTTTGGTCATTGAATAATTTCGTTGAACACAGAAATTTAATGGCCACCTCAATCCCCTGATTTTTCCGCCTATGATTTTTTTTATGGAGTTACCTCAAGTCAAAAGTGTATCAGGATGAATCTAGGACTCTAAAACATCTTCTAGGTAATATAAATCGTGAGTCGAGACTGATTGGAAGAGAAGTGTTCAATAATTCGAAAAAATGTTTGGTTGAATGTGTCAAAAATGATGGAAAATATCTCGATGGCAAAATTTTTAAAACTTAATTTTTAATGGAAACTCAAATATACGGTCTAAAAACGGCATGTTTCTACTTCATTTTGGTTGTAAAAGAATTTTTGTAAACATTTTTCTCTCAGAGTAATAAGAAAAACAAATGTGAAAGGTTATTCTGGAACACCCTGTATAACTTGGTTCATCATACCTACGTCTGTCTGAATAGAGTTAAGAGATAATGTTTGCGAAATAGGTACCATGAACTACCCAAGCACTCGTACTCGCTGGTGAATGGGATAAAGAGTATACCTATACGTATTCGAACCGCAAAACTGTACTTAATCTTTTGGTGGCCTGGGTATTACGAATGTAAACGTTGCTGGTAGATTCACTCCGAAGGTCTTATATGTTTATGTATTTCAGGTGGTTATTTAATAAATTACCACAAACAATGAGAAAGAAAGAACAACAAAGAGTAATTGAATAATGAAACTTTCATAGTCAGTAAGTCACTACGGGTGCCAGTCACAACGGTAATAAATTCATTTCAAGGTCGATGTTATAGCCGGAAGTACAGCTTGGGAATTTTTTTTTCGTTTTTTTAAAATCATGGAGAACACATAAATCAATTGTTGAGAATGTAAAATGTCAATTGGGTTTATTTCAAGTCAAACTGTAAGGATATGTGTAAGTACCTAACAAGACATTTATTGAGAGAATTGTACTCGATCGCTTTTTTTCTCGTAAAATAGACATGATGCCTGAGTACAGTGTACGATTACAGAAGTACCTACCAAGCCCCCCTAGGTGGGATTTTCTTGTGTATAAAATAAGTTGGCAATATGCTGAATCGATTTTGAAATATTCATTCAATGCCAGCACCTTGTCACTCAAGGAGTCAGGGGTCAATATTTTTGTACTCGTACAATACGTGAAATACCTAAGCTATGCAGCTACCTACACGTGATAATAAATCATAAAATTTTTTTTCATTGAATTTTCCAAATGACACTAAACCCAAAAAAAGCTGAAAATTGATATGCTTATATTTTCAATTTTTTCATCATGCAAAATCGACTTTTCAAGAAAAATCAAAGGCCCTATAATACGAAAACAAATGAAACGAAACAAAATTGTAGAGCATGTAAAATTTCCCATTCGTGCGGTGATTTTTTTTGGAACAGCTTTGTTTTTTATATATTCTGAACCAAAATTGGAAAGATCAACAATTGATTTTTTGTGATGAAAAATTTGAAGATTAATACACTTTCTTGGATGTACCATAAAAATCGATTTTCAAAAAATACATGCTAAAGAACGAGAAGAAGAAGAAAAGATTTTATGCAGGTAGGTAGCTAGGTACCTACCTAAAAATTTAAGATGCTTTTGAGATAGGTATTTTGAGCCAACCCAAGTGTTAACTTGCCCCCTTTCCAGCCAGAAGTTGATTAGAAAATACACTTTTGTACCCATAGAACTAGGATTTTTCCAAATGCTGCGGTTTTTGATTTTTTTTATAGTCACCCAACTTGATTTTCAATGATTTCAGACTAAAATCCAAAATAGTTGGTAAGAAAAAAATGAATTCAGAACGGCACAAAAAGTTGAATAATATCTAATCCTCATAGTTGAAATTAAGTAGAAAGTTGCTTTCTTTAAACACCAATTTTTGCACTTACCAACTTACAAATTTCAAATTGCAGGGCATTTTAAATTTCCAAAAATTCCCTAAAAATCAACAAAATTATAAAAATTGGTTTCAAAGTTTTTCCGTCATGCTCTCTCTAAAAATCAAAATTTTATCTAGGTAGGTACTTCAAAATTCAAAAGTTTTTCTTGTCAAACACATTTTGATGAAAAGTGACCATGAAATTAGAGGAGATGAGTTTGCAATATGAAAGTTGAAATTTGAAGAAAAAAATTGGCTCTTATTAAAGAAGATAGTTGAAAGTCTTCTAATAAATTCATACTTCAGTCCCTCACCCTTACCAATAAAGAATAAAGAGTGTTCAGCAGAAACACGTTTTGAAATCATGATACCTACCTACGTATGTATAATATAGAGATACTTGATTTCAAATTAAGTGGGATTTTAACGACTTTTTTTGATTTCTCAAATTATTCTTTCATGATAGAACCAAAAAAAGGAAGAACTAAGGAGAAAATTTATTTTGAGCTTTGATTCCTGGATTTTTTTTCCAAAAAAATGAACAATCAGCCAAAAAATGTGTTTTTACTCCTTCCATATGGTAGTGAAGTTTTCAAATCAACTTTTAAAAAATTTTCAATTGGTAATAAGCTACTTTATATTGAAACACATGAAAATTCCAAATTTCGAAAATCATGCCCATCTTAAGGTTCGAAAAACCGAAATTCAAATTTTGGGGAGGATACAAATCCAGTTGAAATGATTATTTGTCATTCAGACATTCCAGCAATTTTTTCAAAACAGATGAGAGCTATTTTCACAAAGTGTGGTGAAATAAACCTTCGTTATTTCCATAATTTAAATTTCAAACAATTTCATTAATTTTTTTGAAAATCTTAATTTTGCTTAAGGCTTTAAAAATGCTGAAAAATTTTATGATTTTTTTTTTATCAGAGAAAGAGATTTTTTAAAACCCAAGTCTTGGAATGTGACCAGATTTAAATACCTACTATAAATACTTTATTTCATTTTTTTCAGGAGGAAGGGGAAAAGAACGACTTGGTAAAATTTTAGGTGGCAAAGTTCATTTTTTGGTATTTGGGGAATTCTTGAAAAATTTATACCTAGGAATACAAAAATCTGGTGTAATTTACATTCAACGTTTTAATTTTTTTTTTCAAACAGAAAGAACCATCGTGAATGATGCGATACCCATAGTAATCTACTTCATTTCATGACCCAAGAACAAACACTCTTAAGTCTTAACCCATTGTTTAGCTTATTTAAACGAGAACCCATGTAAAATTCATCATTAAGTATTTTCAACAAGTTGTTTTCCAGTTTCATAATTTTGTTGCGAAATTGACTTTTCTTCAATACCAGCAAAAATAATGATTACCTAATGTTAATAATTGCTTTGGTAAAGTTTCACAAAAGGATGTACCTGTACCTACCTACAAAGGCTGCATTTTTTTGGAAGTGTAGGTAACTCCGTCTCTCAGAGTTTTTAGACTACCTATTTGAAAATGCTTCTCCAATCCAATGTGGTCTGATTCAAATTAGAGAGTGCCATTTCAGAATATTTTCTATAAAATTTTCAAAACAGGGGGAACGGGTAATTTTTAAAAAAATTCTTTCCCCTCCCAAAATAAACAAGTTGAAACTGCGGTTAACCGATTGGTAGGGAAAGAAAAGTTGAATAATGTGTCCAAAAATTAATTTAGGAACGTACTCAATGTGGTCTAAATATTGCATTTTCAAGCTTTATTTTTTTAGCTCCATTCTGACCTTTCTACGTAGTTTCAAAAAAAAGTCTGGAATATAATGGTGTCAATTTTTTTTGTCGTTAAGTACCTACTAGTTATGCCAATTTAAAAAAAAAAACAAAAACAAAAACAAAACCTTGTCAAATTTTTGGCTGTTTTTCTCAATTTTCGGAGATTGTCAATAATGGCTAAAAAATTGGCACCATTATATCCCAAAATATTTCTCCAGTTTAAAAAATGATATTTTTCGATGATTTGAGTTGATAAATGTAGAACATTTGAGAGGAAAAAATTTTCTAAACACAAATTTACCCAAAAGTATACCTAAGTGATTTGCTTAACTACTCAGTAGAACCCTAAAAGTGGTCTTGATGGATTTTGACGGCAATGGTCTAGGTTGCTCCGTCTTCGAGGACATCTCTGGAGCTAAAATTTTTTTGAATTGCTCAACTCAAGATGAAGGTCTCCACTGAATTTGGTTGAAACCCTCCCATATTTTATAAAAACAAGATTGGGTCCAACGGTTTGAAGATATTGATGACCTATACAATTACTGAACATTTTCCTAAACATTTTGGGAACTTGACAGCTACAGCAATAGATAGGTACTTTGTAAAAAAAAAAAAAATAAAAAAAAAACTACCTATACAAACAGGTACCAAGATACCTATCTATTTATAAAACATGCATTAAATGGTGAATATTTGAATATTTATTTATTTAATAAATAAATAGATATGTATCGTCAAAGCTAAGTGACAAGCTCTGCCACAAATGTAATTATTTTATGTAAAACCTGTGAATTAATTCATCTGATTTTATGTATGTAGGTAGTAGGTGTCTATGTCTACACCTGAAGGATTCATCATATTATTCATCCAGATAAAATTTCCCCCATGCAACGTAAGCTATCCAATGCTATATGCATTGGTAAATTTATCAAAAAAAATGAAACTCAATAAAGCAAGTCCCTGGAGCCTGTAGTATCCATTATCCGAGCTCCAGATAAATTTTATTATATCATTAATTTGACCAGCGTGTTTCTGCATATTTACACGTTAACAACACGCTTGTAAAAAAGAAACCTGATAAAAAATATAGGTACCATAAGTACCTACGATTTAGTAAAGGAAAAAAAACACCACTTCGTGATCATTGTTCACAAACACGAGATCACGTTGCAATAAAATAATTTCGAATAAGTAATGTTAAATAGTACCTACACAAGCTTTTCAAATAGGTAACCTAAGTGATTATCGAAATTACAACAAGGGTATTCAATGAATTTACAATACACCGAATGAGAGAAAAAAATACCATATAGAGCAAAGAGAAGAAAAAAGCGCAAAATAGGTACGAATTTAACCTGTCTTAAAATCGGTCATTAAATTGTTGCTGTCGGATTTGGTGATTGAAAATCGATGACCTTGGGTGCTACAGCACGAATCACTAAGTAGTAATGTCACCGCGAGCAATTTGCCGCAGATAATGGACACCAATGAGGATTCGAAACGTACGATCATTATACGCGAAAATGCTCGAAAAAGGCATACGAATAAATAGACAAAAAACTAAAAAGCGTTTTCGCTATAGTAAGCACGCGGTTACGTCCTTGTACCTAAGTGGCGAGTGTTATCACAAGTCTCAAGTCCGTCGTCGTCGTCGTCGCGGCGTTAAAAGATGTATACTAAAGAGAAAGTGATCGCAGAATTCAAGTCTGGACCGGTAATTGCATCTTCTTAGGAAGAATTTACAAAGCGGATTTTAGCTTGCGCGTGTGTGTACTTAAAAAATGGGAAGTACGTACGAGATTGCGTGAATTATTGTTTATGAAGTAATAGATACTATTTTTTTGACTATTTATCCAGGTGAAACTGTTGGCGTCTCTTTATTTTATAGTCTGTGTCATGAATTTATGATATTATGTTGGGTTAAGGTGAATTTCAATTATTTTTATTCCTATATGGTTTCAATTCGTATGGTCATATATGCATTATGATCTAATAGACACCTATTTGGTGTGTTAGTTAAGTAATTGAACTTTGACATGTACATTCAAATAGAGGTATTTGAAAAGAAAGTGGTGGAGGAGGAGGAAGAAGAGAGGATATTCTAAAGTGTTTTTCACCAACTATAGCAGCTGAGGTCCAAAATAAAAAAAAAGAAATGAATGAATAATTGAAAATATAAATAAAAAGATCATAATCAATTAATTTCTAAAATTATCTGTTGAGCGCGGAAATTGAAATTTGGCGAAATCATTGAACCTCTCTCCCCCACCCACCGCAAAGAAATTGAAAAATAGCAAAAATTATTGAAATATAAAATTTTCATCAAATACCTTTAGTACATATTGTAAAAAACTGCAGCATTGCATCATAAATATTGAAAATGAACAAAAAATTGATAAAATTTAGGTAGGATTGAACTAAAGTTTACAAAAGTTGTACGTGCACACAAAACATTGTGAAAACTCGTTCAAATCGCATTAAAACACAAATAAAATAATATGATTTAAAGCTCACAAAATTTTTGAAAATTTTATCAATATTTTGCAAAAGTTGTCCAATTTATTAAAAATCACCAAAAATGGATGAAATATGTAATAGGTACCTACCAAAATTACACAATAGGTGGATCATCATAATAAAACCTGCTGAACTGATGTAAACAGATGTCAAACAAGTGAGGTAAATTGAGCTGAAATTTCTTGAAAATTTTGTTTGAATACTACCTACTAACTCCCTCCCTTAGAATAATGTGGTAGGTATGGCGAAACGATAGCCCTACCAATGCAGCCAAAATCAACAAAACTTACCTATGTTAAAGGATACAGCATCGATAGGGCTTTTTAGAGTACTTAAACTCAACGTTAGAGCAGTTCCCTCTCTCCCTCGTTTTATTTTTAAAAATGGCAACCCTGGCCCTACCTATGCATCCAAAATCTGTGAAAATTATGTTAAAGGATCTGGCATGAATAGAGCTGTTCAGAACAACTAGGTATAGTCTCAACGTTGGAGCACTTCCCTTTCCCCATTCACACCAGCTGCCTGTCTGGCTCCCTATGGTCGTCTGTTATCCTATCTAGACTCCTTAGGTCATTGACCTCTGCATTTTTTTCAAATTTTGAGAGATTCTTTATCCATTTTAAATCATATTTCAAGAATTAAATATAGTAGCCAGTTTTACCTCAGTTTTGCAAAAATGACAACTTTGTTGATTTTTACCAAATTTTATTCTACTTTGATGATAGTGATCAATTTTATTGATAATGTTTTTAAATCTGTGCAATTTTTACGAAATTGTTCACAAATTATGAGATCTTTTTCATTAATTTTCACACGTTTTCCATTGTTTTTACATCATTTAATACCTACCAATATGATCAGATATCATAATCAAAAAATGATCTGAATCAGTTTTTTTGAGTACCTAGTGATTTTCGTGATCTTTGATGAGGATTATTTTTTCGTAATTCGTCTCAACCCTGCGCTAAACGGTAATATGCAATGAAATTTGTTAAAAAATCATCCAAAGCATCACAGTTTTAATTTCTGATACTTCGAGCCACATTGAAATAAACTGTCAGACAGATAGGTATCAAATGTGACTTTTAAAATGCTTTTGAAAGCAGAATAATACATTAATGAACGATCGCTAAAATTATGCCAAACTCTCAAAATGACTTTCTGACATTTTGACAATAGCTTTTGAAAACTTGAATAAATCCTGTGAAGTTCCCAAAATTGTGTCAGAAATTTTTTCTTTGAAAACACATTTCATCAGAGACGGTTCGAAGTCATGGGAGGGAGGGAGGGAGGGAGAGAAGGAGGATGTATCACGTCATTTTGTCGACAAAAATTGTAATTTTTCCGACAATATGATTAAAATTTGAACGTGCTGTATCAACAAAAATTGAAAAGGAAGTGAATCTGTTTAGAAAAAATGAAAAATGTGCGTTTTTCATGTGTTTTGATTATTAAGTAGGTACCTACTTCTCGAATTTTTCTTTTCAGTTTTCATAATTCATACCTACACCATTCTTGAAATTTTTGAAATTAGTATGTTAAATGACCCGAGCGAAGCGAGGGCAAATGTTTTGGAATACTTTGTGATTTGAAAAGTAAAACAACATAATTTTAATGTGAGAATTCAATCTTTCTAATCTCAACTTTTTTAAAAATTTTATTAATGGTTTCTTGAAATTTTGAGTAAGAAGAAGGGAACCGCATTGGCCCGAGCAAAGGGAGGGCTAAAGCTTTCAAGAATTTGAAGTTTCAAGAAGCAAAACAGCAGTAATTTTTATGTAAAAAGTCAGTTTTCCACTACTGACATTTTTAAAAGCTTGAATAAAAATACTTTCCAAGCACAACTATAAATAATTTGAGAAATAATTTCAAATTTCATTTTATTTGCCAACATTTGCCGACAGTTTACCATTTTGCCATTTTTGCCGACGATTCTGAGCATTGGAGGGATGTTTTACACCCCCCCCCCGCCCCCAATAACACCCTTAAAACCGTTCTTGCATTTCATATAATCAAGTTTTAAGTAAAAAACATGTGTATCGCTGATTTAAAATTTTCCTTGAAAGGGAGATTTTACCTTCAATACCTTCGTACTTAGATAATTCTTGAAATGGTCGAATGGTTTCCCCTTTACGTAGACCTATAACTATGTACTCATAGCGAGTTGTTTTTTCATCAGAATAGGAGCCTATAGTAGGTAGACAAGTTTTATTTAAGAAATTTGAAAATCGGTTCATTTTAACACAGAGTTGTGGGCGGTATTTTTCAAGGGAATGGGTACATTTTGAAACCGATTCTCTGACACACCGGGGGGGGGGGTCTTTTTGAGCTCCCGTTCTCAAATTTGAACGAAACTAAGCTAGATCGAAAAAATACGTCTCAAAATCTCAGCAACCAAAATTTCAGGTGCTGAAATTAATTTTTGAAAATTCAAAAAAGTTGTTTTTATAGAGATTTTTATATTTTAATTTTTTTTCAAAGCAAAACAGAACGGGTGTGAATAATTAATTCATTTCAAGACCCCCCCCCCTTATAATTTTCAAAAATTCGCAAAGACTCAAAAAACCAAATTTCAGTAGCTTAAAATTTGGTTCTGAAGTGTGGATGACATACACTCTTTCTGTGAGCAAAAATTTCAACTACGATCGTAGTTGACAATTGAAGGATAGTATAAAGGTCCCTTTGTCTGCTGCTTAAAATATTTAAGAGATTGCTAAGGACATTTTTAGAAACGTAAATCATCAAGCAACCTCAATCAGGTACCATACTTCAGTACCTTAGTACGAGTACTTACGTATACTTGCATGGAAAAATTTTCCTTCATGATAATTTAATAGCTTCATAAAAATAGAATTCAAATATGTCATTTAGCTATATTAAGAAACACAATAAATCAAACTATCATTAAGATCAATGATCGCAGTCATCAGCGATAACATTACATGATACCACCTCTATGGATATTTCGATCGATTAATCGACTAGAGAAAAGTGAAATAAAAACCACCCATCAAAATGATCAAAAACAGTCATTCAACTGACTCATTATTACCAAAGAAGTATTCTCATTTCTCGCATATCACAATAGGTATTAATAACATCCCTATAATTTATTTTGACTGAAAAATAAACATACCTAACAACAACGTAACAAATCCATATACGAGCAATAAGTAATTAAGGACGCGACAGAATGGGATGGCGTATACCTATGTAAAGAATGCCAATTCCATTAGTCTAAACGTCGCGGAGACGTTATTAAACTGAAATTAAGTTGATAAATAAAATGAAACATTGTAATATTTTTAGAGATCTACGTGAGAGTATATAATTTGTACATTAGGTACGTACATTGGCTAGTGGCGAGAGAAACTTATGTCTCTTGATTAAATAAAACGTTACCATACCCATAGAAAATTAAAGTGCTATGGAGTATGGAGTATGCAGGTTGGAGGCACAGGTAGATGCCTAAGTAAGTGCGACGAAAGCGCAAATAAAAATTTGAACTCGAATCACCCATGTAAGATGATATCAGTCGAGTTTATTTACATTCCTTTTGCTGCTCACAGTGCTCTGTTATGTACATCTACGTAGGTTAGGTACCGCAGTGATTCATTTTGATAAGAAATTTATTTTAGAATAGTCACTCTTTATTATGCGTTACATAATTACGAGGTATAAGTAGTAGCATCTCGCAGATAGATATTTATAATCTGAGCTAGTGCTACCTTCGAGTTAGAAACTAGATATAAGTAGACATATAAGTTATTACGTCCCTTGAAAATTTTGATTAGTGTGTTGTGAATAATTATCTCATCAGTATTATTGAGATGAAATATTTTTGATAGGCGTGAAATATTTAATATATCGTTTAACGTTCGGCGCAAAGATAAAGTTACATACAACTTTTATTCTAAGCAGTATACCTAGAGACCTACACACCTTTAAATAGGCTACCATCCATCAATATCTGAAAAAAATATATCTAGCCTAATATTAATAAGGTAAAATATCTCTGATTATTTTTCACCTTGACTTCAATATTTTTTCGAGACGGTAATCGAAGATGCAAAAACTTGCCAAAGGTTTTAAAAATATTAGTCCATCGCAGATTTTTTTGGAAGGTACCTACTCGAATTATAGATAAATGTACCTACAGTTTTAAAAAGATTTCGCGATCGTAATCGCACGTGTAGGATAAGGATTAAGTATGAACTCTGCAATGAAGGTTACCTACGCAAATAGGTAGTTTTATTGCATTAGGTTAACTATCAAAAATTTTGCATACTGGTAGGTATTTCGCACATGTCGATAGTTGGGTGGGTTCGCTTGTCTAACAAAATTCGCCAGACGTGTACTTAATTTGAATTTATAGCGGGTGGTTTTTTATATGTAAGATGCTGCTGGAATGCGATCGACATGCTCGAATATAGGTACATTATACATATGCAACATTGAGGTTGCGTAGGTAAACCTACCAGTAGTATGTTCCTATATAAATTTAGAATGGAGAAAAATTTACCGGTGACTGATGTACATGACTTCTCTTGAATTTTTTTTTTTTTTTTTCATGGAATCCTGATTATGAAAATCAGTTTACCGAAGGCAAGTGCATTACCTACATACCTACCTATATATTTATTGTTTGAAAAGATTTTAAAAACATTTAAATGGCTTTTTATTCTGATATTATTTTAGTCAAGTTTTTATTAAATTTTAGCCTTTTTTGGTTGGTTGAAAATCAATTAATGTTCAACGAGGACAATATAGCTAAATTCCAAAAACCTTATTATTTTAAATGTAAGGTAAGAATGTATACAAAAAAAAAAAAACGTAACCGGCTAGGGATGGTTCAGCTGTGCGTAAGTAATGATTTTGAAATTGATTCGTGGAAACAGTTGGAAATCCCCATGTTGAAATTTTTAGTTTTGCTGGTACATAAACGGATTTTTTTTCAAACTTGCAGGAACGTTGGGTACTTAAAGATCATTAAAGTAAATGTTTGTAAATCGTCATTATTTATTCAGATTTTTTTGTACGTAGGTACCTACCTAATGGAAAACATAAACATTGGAGCGAGTCCTTTTGATTTTTTTTGTTAAATTGAAAAATCAAATTTTTTTGGTTCAGGTGATTTTTTGATGTTACCTAAATGTTTAATTCCAACTGAATCATCTTAAGGAAATGATTACAAAATTATTCACTTATTTCGAAGAAAAAATTAAGTACTTACTCGTATTTTAAGAACTCTTGAACTTGACAAAAATGAATATTGAGCTTTTCTAATGAATCAAACATTGTGACATGGAAGCGTACGTTTAAGGCATCAAGAGATAATGAAGAGATGACCCCCCCCCCCCAAATTAAAAGAGTATAATGAAATTTCAAAACAACCCATCTACTCTAATGAAAAACACTTAAAAAATGCGAAAAACCATTTTTTTCCCACGATTCCCACTCTTCCCCTCCAAAGAGGCCAGTTTCGGCTAAAGTTCTTTCATACTTGTACTTCATGAAAAACTCAGAAATACACCATCAAAATTTTCTCTGTTTTACAATTACAGCATATTACGCTCCGAGGTACATATGTATTGTAATTTCAGTGAATTTTCTGATGTATTTAAAAATATGTACCTATACTTACCCACGATCAAATAATCAACTTTTTGAGAAGTTCGTGTTGAATCTCAGAATGCAGGGATTGGACTTCGTGAAGAACAAATTTGAATAAAAAGGTATACGGAGAACTGGCAGATATTTTGAGCCAAATTAACGATAGGAAGTTATCTAATTTGAATTTCAAATAATCTCATCTTTTACTATCGATTCTTCGCAACGCCTTTTTTGAAATTCTATGATCAGGTACTTGGATCAAAATCAAATTTACATAGATAAGTAATATTTTAAAGTATTTTCGAATACCTATTTCACAATTGATTTCATACGCATTAAATCTTGAGATTTTTTTAGGAGAAACGACTTCTCTTCTTAGAAACATCCAGGAAAGTGATCAAGGTATGTACTCAAAAAAAAAAATAAATTGAAAACTGTACAAAGATATTATTTCTGAAAGTGAAGAAATATTTTGGAATGCAGGGGTGCCAATTTATTGGTGATTATGGCAAATTTTGAAAAACCGAACAAATTTGAGAAGTTTTTGGATACTTTTCTCGATTTCTTGAAAATTGCAAAAGTCGCCAAAAAATTGGCACCACTGCATTCCAAAATATTTCTCCAGTTTCAGAAATCATATCGTTTGAAGTATTGGCTTAACTAATGTGAAATATTTGAGAAGAAACAAAATTTCAAAACACAAATTTATAGTCTTTGATTCTGACGGAAATTTGGAACTGGGTCATTTGTTTTTTTCAAAACAGGTTGAGTAAGGGATAGAGTGAAAAAACTACGATTTTTTTTGAAAATTCATCCTCTTTGAAGACCCATTTTTCTCATCCATGCAGAAGTATTTTCGGAACTAAAATTATTTTCTACGTTGTACTCTAATGTACCTACCCTACTAATTTTTTTAAAATGATGAATTTCACATGATGATGGTAAAAAAATAAAATAAAAGTAAAAAAAACTGTCAAAAATTGAAACCTTGGTAGACTCAATCAAATACGGGGGGGGGGGGGGGGGGGTTGAATAAGTATGAGTCATAGTTAGCATGAAATAGGCCTATGTTCTTTATATATGATCAATTTTGACCTCACAAAAACCTAGGAAAATAAATTATGATCTCAAAAGATTCGAGTGGGGTGTCCCGAACCCCCCACTTACTACTTCATACCTATCAATGACTCATATTCAAAAACCCCATCTATATTTGATTGAGTCTAGCTCCACCCCCCTTGGGGCGACGACGTTAGTTCATAGGTCATCTGATTGGAAATTTGACGTATAACAACTTTCATACCCCATTTTTGAGCTAGGACCGCAATTTGGGGGGTTAGTGGTGAAAAACGTCTGAAAACTCTCATTGGGGGGCTAAAATCCACAATTGGGGGAAAGTTCACTTGGGACAGGTCGGTACTCCACGGATTCGTGTTCAGGGTACAATAAAAAGCCAGTATACCAAAATTCAGCTTACCCCCGCGCATTTCCTCATTCAATGCTAATTTTCTTATTATTGACTGTAGGTCCACCCCCTTAGGGGGGACGAAGTTAATTCATAGCTCATCTGATAGGAAATTTGATTTAGAACAACTTTTATAGACCCCCCCCCCATTTTTGGGCTAGGACCATAATTTGGGGACATAGGGGCGAAAAACCTCATTTGGGGGGGCTGAAATCCACAATTGGGGAGAAGCTTGCTGGGGACAGGTGGGGACTTCAAAATGGGCTAGTATACCAAAATTCAGCTTGTACGGCAGCGTTTCCCTATGAACCCCTTTTTTTGGCTAATTTTTTCTTAGGCTATAATATTAATGGTGTAACGTCGTCGTTTGACAAAAAACAATTTCTCACTATTTTCTAAAACGAAAAAATTGAATAAAACATTCAAAAAAATGTGAAAAATGCTACACGTTTTAGAAATGAAAAACAATCAAATAATGGTATCATTTGATCCCAAAAAAATGAAAACATTGGAAAAAATACTTTAATAAACTAAAAAATAATAATATGTTGATACTGATGTTAATCAACGGAAACAGGTTTTAAAAATAACGAGGAAAAGATGAAAGATGATTTTTTTTTCTTTTAAATGTGAATTTTCGATCTACAACCCACACACGTTTTCATGGAGAAAACCTTTAGGTATAAAGTAGAAAGAGGGGGGGGGGGTTTCAACTTTTGAATTTGTCAAAAAAAACATCTGAATAGGTATGTCGTTTTGATATTTATTTATTTCTTTTCGTGCTAATTTGTTCATTGTTTTGGAAGCCACGTTGAAATTGCTGAAGTTGTTTATACTTATTTTTAAACCAATCTTTCATTTTTTTGAAATTTTAAAAACTGGCCAATTTTGGGGAGAATATGTTTCGAATGGGTGGCTAAAATTTTTTGGAGCTATGTATTACTCTCCCCCAGAATTCATTTTTGATGCCGTATTTCATTGATTCTGGAGTATTGAACGTCATTATAGATAGGTAATTAATGTATTATGTATGTATTAGCCAAGGTATCCTTTGGTTCCTTCACATCTGAATTTTAAATTTATGAGGCAAATGATACCTGATCCAAAAAAATTTGCAGCTATGATAAGCATATATTAATAATCATCCAATTCAAAAATCAAAAAAAAGTTTCAAACGAACTCCTCAAGTACATATGATGGCAAAGTAGGCAACCATTCCAACAGGGAAAACTCAACATCAACGGTATCGAGATCACATAGGTAAAGGTTCAGCTATACAGATACAGATATTTCGTAGGTACCTACATTTGATCTTGAGCTACATTCAATCTGTATCAGCATTCAGCATCGATCATAATGCAAAGATAAGGAAAAATAATGTAGGTATTCACCTTGTCTAGCAGCATCATCGCTAATTGGCAGATCATCGATGAAATTGTTCAAATCTGATACTCGATTGATCTCATTTCCACCGATTTCGTCAACGTCGTTAATTCTATTCGATTTTTTGGTATTTAATGAGGTGTTTTGCGCTTTCTGCTGCATCTCGGTTTTTGGTAAAAGTCTTCGCTGTAATTGATGGGTGAGGATTGACGCTGCTGCTTTGTTTTTCGGAACCTCACCTGCGCACACAACGCAAATCAGATGATTAGCTGGGTGCTACATCTTCAGAGAGAGGAATTAAAATACGAGTAATAAATAAAAGACTAATGCATGTCAAAGTATCAAGAGTGCACGTAGATATAAATTGGGAGGGATAAACGAGAGAGACTGCAGATAAGATGATCATTTTCGAAACATAGTCTCATTTCATGGATCGATTTGTGCCTGTACCTAATGTAAGTAAGTGTATGTATAAGCAATCGAATAATTCATACGAGGTAATTGTACAATTATACTATTGTCTTGTTATACGTATGTTACGACATATTCAGTAGGTAGGTACTCTCCAGCAAGATGTCCGTAGATGGATGCGACAATATTTTTTCATTCTTTTCGCAATAAACAATAATCCAGTTTTGAAACCGTTGGTATTCGACGTAGGTATGTAGATCTAAAGAAATATTTCAGTCTCACAAATGATCCAGTTGATGAGAGAGAATCGAGCTAAAACAGAAGCTTCATCGATATGGATGTACTGCTGCTGGGTATTTTTCCATTTGGATGCTTCTTTTTATTCGAGGTCGTAGTTTCACGTATCCACATTTAGTTTTATGCACGAAAACAAAAATGTAGGTATAACACAGATCTTGAAATTTTATCTCATCTCGTCAGCATCGCCATTGAGAACAATTCAGCATCGTAAAAAAATTGGATAAACGACGATACGTATGTATAAGAGAAAAAAACCACCTAAATAAAAGTCTCGTAATTATAAATGTATATACCTATTCTACATAGGTAGGTATGTACATAGAATTGAATTACACAAGCAATTCGTTCCGCGCTAATAGCATCGTATAATAATGATTATGAGAGGGCGTACGACGTCGTATATTATATTACACTTTTTATTCTATTCTTTGGCGAGGATGTTTAACATTTTACAATGTAATGCGATGCCCGTTATGGCCTAATATTTGCTACATTTAAAGGCGATATAAATTATATTTGGCGTTAATGGCGCTCCTAATGTCAATACAGGTAGATTTGAGGTGTTGGAGGATCTAGACGACGACGACGACAAAGACAACGGTGGCGGCTGATTTACGATTTACATAACGGAATCTGCCACTGCAATAATCATTTTCTCGGTTAGTAAGTTATATGTAATGTAGGTACCTGCATCGTTCAATGATATCGTTGATGATCAAGGAAGCAATGTCGCCAACAGTACAGTAGTATTTCACAGGCCTACTATTAGTATAGAGGTACATCCTAGCAGGCTATAATGTTAATTCACCATTTTATTAGCAGTCTGTCGTCCGCTGCCGAGTTACTGTATCTGATTATATGGAAATATCTTCTGTAGGTATACGTTACACTAGTTGCGTGTATAGGTTCAATTGGATCTTATATATGCATGCGATGGCGACGATGGTAAAAAATTTATACCTATAATTGAAACGTAGGTATGTAGATTGTAGATGTTATGGAAATATGGAGAAAATTGCGAGCTCATTTGTTGGTTATTGGACAAAAAATTTCTCTCGTAGCATCATCAGCAAATAGGTATAATATTCGCATATAAGCAGGTGATTGGCTTCGTTAACGAGGTGCGAACATATTTATTCGGCAGCTAGATGTACTCCTATGATTTGGTTTTATCGAAGAACAAGAATAATCCATTCTGTTTTTGGCGGGTGGGTACCTACTTTACCTATTGCTTTCAATTGATACTGTTTAATTACGTAACCAACGGGCATTACTTGGAAATACGCGGTGTTAGATTACCGCCTTCGCCATTCTCGTTATTTTTACCAAAAACCAGAATTAGCATCATTTGCATTTCAATAACGCGTCGTTGATATGCATTTTTATGTTTTAGACGGATTTCCGTCTGGAAGATTATGAATATTGCTGATATTTTGTGATGCGATCGATGATGCGGATAGGGTTGGTGGAAGTTGCAGGGAATGGCGAGGGGAGTGAAATTTCCAATCTGTATTTGGAATCATCACAGTTTACCTTACAAGTGAACCTCTACAATTCGTCTATTCTGATTGAGCTGAAATTCGGCTCACTGAAAGAGCATGTCACCCAGACCTCAGAATCAAATTTCCAGCTGCCAGAGTTGATTTTTCAATTTTTAGCGAATTTTTGACAATGGCGGAAATGACCATTGGATAAGTAATAATTTTCTACAAAAATAGCAAGCGTATAGAGATAAAAATCTGAAACTCGGTTTATATACTAAAGTCGAACCCCCCTCCCTCCCTCCCTCCGAATCGATTACCACCATTTCCCAGTCGATCTGGGGGCTCCAGCAATGGTTAAATTTCCTCCAGCAACTTCAAATCGCTCCAGAAAGCGTTGTAATCAAATTCGAAAGCTGAAAAGTTCCATATTCCGAATAGATTAGGGTCGTTGGATCAAAAATCCGAGGAGACGAATTAAAAATTATACCTGCCTATCTACATTTTTTTAGAAGTGGAAAAATCTAAAATTTTCAAAAAATTCCAAAATCGTATGAATTGCTCGAGACTTTGCCTTCTCCCTGAGGTTGACCCCTCGAATCGATTTCCACCATTTTTGGACTAGTTGACGATTTTGAGATTTTTTTCAAATTTCAGATTTTTCAGCTTGTAAAAAAATACACCTTTCAACTCGTTACCTCAGATTTTTAAAAATAGAGAGTAACTGAATTATCGTGTACCTGGGTATAAAATGGAGTGTTTGAAATGCTTCATTTTGCTAACTAACTCGTCCGCAAATTTTCTCGTCTAGAAAATGAAATATTTTTTCATACGAATTTTTTAATCAGGTGGGTAAGTACTTTTTTAAAATTCAAATTATTTTGCATTTTGATTTCACTCAAGTTTTTACTGTTTTACTTTCTGATTAACGTTTAACTTTTTATGGTTACCTTATTGAAATATTTTAATTTAGGTAGGTATTTACTTTTCTCATACAATTTTTTTGGTCTCATTTTTTATTGAAACCATAAAAACAATTTCCATTATGTTTTCTTCTTTTTTTTTCAAATGAAAGTTCAATTGTTGAAAGATTTTGAGCAGAAGTTGAAAAATTATTCGACTCGAATCCACTATTGACAATGAAGCATTTGAATTTTTTTCCCATTTTATTTTTCCAACTTGACAAAATTAGTTTGAAAGGAAAACTGAGAATCGCAAGGAAAAATGAACAGAAACAACAGAATATATGTAAAATGTCTCAATACACCTGTGAGGTACCTACATTCAAGTAAGAATTAAAAAGTTCAACGCGATTGAATTTCGATTAGAACGACAAAAAAAATACTGGATTTTCAAATTGCAATATTTAGCGTTTCTATAATTTTATTTCATTAAAAATGTAATTTAAGTACTGCGTATTCCTTATAGAAACTTCATCCTCCTTTCTTTGGATTTAAAAAGACATTTTCTTTGCATATTTTGCATACTAAATACTTTTTTGTTTTTTAAAACAGAATAAAAAGTGGGTAGGTAGGTACCCATCTTTTTTCATTTTGATGTGAATTGAATTAAAATCTGCAGATACAGGATCTTGAAGAAGGAGGAAAGCAAAAAGAACGCAATATGATCCGTCATCCACTTTCTAGAGAGCTTAAAAAAATGAAGAGGCTCAAGATAAGTGATGAATAATCAATCATGAAAATCGTTGCTCCTTCGATTGAAATTCATTGAAAAATTTCGGTTTTTACGCATAGGTACCTTTTCTAAATAAACAATTTTGATAAAATTCGGGTTTTATTCGACAAAAAGATTTTCAATAGATGGGAGGGGAGAAGAGGGGAGTGAATGGGAGAAGGACAAGATGACATTTGACATTTAAACACCCACCTAACATCAATATTTCTGCGTAAAAATTGTTTACTTTTCATATTATTTTTTCAAGACGTAGAAGCAGAATTTATTTACCTATCTTTGTCTTTTCCATTTTCTACACAAAAACTTCGAGAAAAAGGAATGTTGATTTAATTTTTTTGTTGCAATTTTAGGGAAATTATTAAATAGATCTGAACAGCTGGAATACAATTTGAACACTCTGGAGTTCCAAATGCAAAACATCTAGATTTTTGGAAAGAACATGCCAAAAAATTTGTGCTGAAATTCTTGTCCAAAAACTAACGTTTTTTCCAAAGATTATATTTTTGAAACAAGAGGAAGGGGAAGGGAGAATTTGTCATTTATGTTTTAATAATGTTTACCGATGTTGAAAAAAATGTGTTAAAAACTGCCACATAAAAAATTATTATTACTAAAAAAAGGCTTTAAAAAATAAATTTTAAAAAGATGTGCTTAAATCAATCGATGAAGTCACAATGAAAGGCAGTAAACCCAAGTTTATTAGTAGTGTTGAATTACATTTTGATCCTATTTGTGGAATTTTTTTGAAAACTGGAGAGGGTGAAAATCCACTGGAAGTCCAAAAATGATTCAAAATCTTCTCTGATCGATTCGGAAGGTCGATAAAAGTAGGGTCGACACTAAATTTCAGCCTTTTACGACCATTTGATTAGGTTTTGATATTTTTTTTCTTGAGACATTGACCAAAAAAATGTTCAAATTTTCGACAAATTGAGAAGTGAATTTTCGAAGTTTGGTTTATATCTATGTACCTTATTTTCAGTCCTTAGACTATTTATTAATTCTTTATTTTTTATACCTAGTAGAAATATCTACGCGCAATCAAGGTCTATAAATTGATGGGGGTGGGTATAAAGGGGAGGGAGGTGTCCAAAAGTACACTTTTGCAGCCTTCAGCTGGAATTTTTGTGAATGTTGTATTGTTTGATCAATTACCTATAATTTCATTCCAAAATAAACTCCTGCTACGATACTAGTTGCCTGATTTCATTATTAATCTTTCTCCAGTTTACCAAATGCATGGGCTAAATTCGAAAAAGTACAGAAGAAAATAGATAGACCGGTATCTCTGGGTGGTTCCAGAATGGCTCAAAATATTCAAATATTATTACAAGAAATCGAAATAAGTTAGGTGCTGCGGGTTTCAAAAACGTCAAATCTTGGCAATTTCAATGTTACTTAACATAAAAACTGCATCACTCATCACATAAAAATATCTGCGATGGACGATGATCATACTTGGCTGAATAATCTCAGCACCTAGCTGATCATAAAAAACCGTATTCATTTTATTACCTTCATTAATAAATGGGTAGATAGGTATCATTCTGCACACCTTGCAATGGTTACACAATCAGTAGCATGTTTCATTTTTAATTAATTTACCGCGTGTGAAAAAATGATATTTGATGGTACGAGTATAAAAATATGACCTAATATACCAAGTTCGGATAAAAGATAAACATGCCATTGAGATATATAGGTAGACATAGATAGGTATACGATGATATTGCAAACGTTGAAACTCTTTAAACTAATGATCAATCATTTTTGGTGGATCATAGGTAATCTAACGTTAGAGTAGGTATTCGAAACGTAATTACGTATGATTATAATTAAAATGATGTTGATGATCCTCGTTTATGCACGTCGCTGATGAAATTGGCTAAATAACTACCATAATAAGATGCTAACTAGATGCATTTGTAATGCCAAAATCCGCGTAAAAACATTCGACTTACTCGCATTAGCTTCAGCTGATCGTTTTTGGGATTTCCAGTGCGACTGTAGGAAACATGTTTGAAACTGTACGAACACGATGAAAATCACAAATAACCCTTTGAACCGGGTAAACACCGAAAACATAATGGCACGCAGTTAACCCCGAGACAAGATTAAAAACAAAAACACGAAACGGGCCGGCGTTAGGGTACACTTCGAATTGTAATTAAAATTGAAAAAATCACATCTTAAAAAATTTTCAAACCGCCGGAAAGCAATAGACGTGGAGAAATTTATTCAACCTGGACTGGCGCTGAATTGAAACTAAACCCAGCGTTCGGATTACAAGCCTGTTTGGATGGATTTTACTTTCGTTATCAAGGTTCGAAATGCGGTAACATTGAGATCGAGACAGAGGTCTCCTTCCACGTTAAAAGATATTGTCTCTTGGTAGCATCTCATCTGGTTAATCTAGTTTTTTACGAGAGCGGAGAAATTTTTTCGAATTTATGAATTACGTATATGGCAGCTAGGTACGAATGGAAAGGCCAGGGGAGAGGGTGCAGAGAACGGCGAGTGTCTAATTACTTTTTTTTTCATTTGTAATCGAGTAAGTACGTATGGTACGTATATAAGTAATAGGTACTTTGCAGATGTTTGATTCGAAATTAAATCGAATTTCGCACGTGTGAAATAAATTAATCGAATGCGATTCTAAACTTGGATAGTTGATTTATTCGTAATTATAATACGTTTCTGGTGATGGCGCGCATGTGTTTGTAGTCTTTGCTTGACTTATTATTAAAATAATATTGAGATTAGGTAATATGGATACAAGATACTTGTGGGTACCTGGCTGTCCTGTCCAGGCTACTTTATTTGGCAATGTACACCATCGATATGTACCTAGGTACTCTAACCTTTGTACATACCTATAGTAAGTCGAGTACCTACCTACTCAGTCTACCCACTATCGATCATAGCAAAAATAGATTATACATATATTCAGTGCTAGATGAAGAAGCATTTTTTTGAGATAGAATGTTCACGAATGTTATGTAAATAAGTACTTAAGTAGGTATACTCATACTCATTCAATCCGTTCCCAAGGAGGCGGACCCCCTCCCCTGAACCCGATTGTCGGTAGTTTTACGTAGTCTCCGATTGATTTGAAACTTGGTGAGAAGGTGAAGATACTTGAGGGTGATGATCTTGAATTTTTCCTAATTTTCTTGGTCCTAAAAACGACTCCAAAATTTAATCTGAAAATTTCAAATCAATGTGGAGGGAAGTCAAAAATTAAGAGAAAGGCATGAACAATTATTTTTACATTTTTTTGGTTATTTTCTATCGCTGGTAATTTTTTTAGTTGGTTGAAATTTCGCGAGAAAAACGAAAATGCCAATAATTTCTCTTTTTGATAACTTCCAAAGCCTATATATTTTCATGAAATCTAAAAAAAACTAAAAGAAGTTAATTTGCGCTCAAAATCTCATAAAATTTGAAAAAAGTAGGCATCTAGAAGATTTGCATTGAAAAATACCTAGTCTGATATTTAATTTTTCGCTTTACTACACTTCATACACTTCATTCAAACACCTAAATGAGGCATCGCCGCAACTGATATGATGCTCGTGAATTAATTAGGCAGTATTGATATTTGAAATTAAATTTCAGATCCATCAAATGATAATGAATTTTCAGAAATTATAGCCCTACTTACCGAATCAAATGTATGTGTCTGAGCAAGTGTTGTTTAAATTTATCGTTCACTTTCAAAAGATATGAAATGGAATTTTCATCCCATAAAGCTTCCATTTTTCATTTTAATTCTTTTACAAGGCAGGTAAAACATTCATAAAATATTTATTTTAGATACTTACAACGTAGTTGGGTACGTATTTAATTGAATGAAGGATTTCTAATTTACTCGTAGGATATTTTTTGGAACAAATATTTAAAGCTTTTCAAACCCATCATTCCTTATGCCAGCCCCTCAATTATGTAATTTTCTGTTCCTCGTGCACCGAAATTATGAAAACTGACAATTCTTGTGTTACAGAAATCGATGGGACTTGTCTGCCAAATGGTCCTTCAAAACACGATATCAAGAAAGTTTTGAACAATATTTTCACCAAAATATTCAAGGATGTAAATTGGATAGAAAAGCTGGAGTCAATGAGCGGTATTGAAAAGATGGATTATCACTACCTCGAATTACCTACTGAAAACTCCTTCTCAATGTTCGGAGATAAAGTTGTCGTTAAACTCGGTGTAGAGACAATAATACCGTCGTATATTAAAATCAGATGGGATTTCTTGAAAAATCAGTTGGTAGGTAAATAGTCGAACGTACATTTCGCCTAAAATTGCATACCTATGCAACTTATTCTGCAAGTGATTGTGTAGGTGGGTCACCGACTATGAAAATTGAAGGATTAAAGTTACATATTAGCTATTTTATGTTGATTCTTCAAGGTTGCATAGTCCCATGAATAGGTAAGTGCAGATTAAATTTCATGTGATTGTGCCAAATTACAGAGTTTTGAAAGGAGCAAAAATATTTTCTAATTTTATTTTATCGCTTGAAAATTTAAGGAGATGCCTGTAATTATTTAAAATTTTAAAAATCCTCCAAAATTTTCAATTTTAACCAGGGTAGGATATAAACACGATATTTTTTGGAGAACGTTCAAAGTTCTGAAAAGTTACCCAAATAATTACTAGGTATTGTTTAAATTCAATTGAAAGCACCAGAGAATTTTGCTTTTTTAGAAAACCCTTGAATGTAGGTAACCCAAATTGTGAAACACTGAATGCTCTCCCGATACATTTTTAAACATAGGTATGTTATGTAGGTATAAGTTAAGATGACCCAACTTCATCACTTCAGTTTTTAAGGTCGGTTACCCAACCTATACTTATGCAGTTTGCTTTGCTGTGTTGCCATGCAAAATATTCAATACTGTGCTGAAACACTCAGTAAGTAGGTAGGTAGTAGGTACCTATAACATAAAAACTGTTCCAGAACATGAGCCATGATAAAATGACGTTTTTCATCTACGGAGAGGTGAAGGAAAAGCCAAATTCAGACAATACACTTTACATAGTCAGAGCAACTTCCTTAACACTGAAGAATTATTCAATCAATGCTGAAAAATTGTCAACAAATCAAGAAAGCGATGAAAAAATTCGAATTGACTTATCGTATGATCATGTAACGAACGAAATGGTAAGTGATTTTAATGTACCTACGAGTAGGTAGGTAGAGGCACTTTGGTAGTATGGATTTGCCTATACTTACACTCACATCAACAAATACTTGACACTTGACAGGGAATCAGCGAAAGTAATTTAAGAGGCACTAAGTTGTCTTACGAAGAGCAATTGGAACTGATACATATACTTAGCTTATCATTTGAATCAGCTTTACGCGATGCTATCATCAACAGAACTGATTTTGTTGATCTTCTGAATACCATGTTTAATGTGAATCCGAGGCAAATAATCACCTCAGTCGATCCTGATTTTCCACTCAATCCACACAACTATTACTATTTGATACCTGAGATGCCCATAATTCATACCAGTTTTAAAAATATTAAAATTATTGGAATGTGGGATTTCGAACCGTTCTACTTTGATGAGGAAACCGCTACCAATACCAATTTCACATTGATCACGAAGAATATTCGAGGAAACATGAATTTAGACACCGGATTTGAACAATGGCCGCAGTTTGGACTGAATTTCACTATTGATGAGCTTTCCATAAGAGCTGAAAATAATACCAAAAGTATACGCAGCATTTTTGAAGAAATTTCAGAATCTTCGAGAACGATATCTTCGTGGTTAGCCGAATTCTCAACGTTTATAATCGAACTTTTGGAATCAGCCATTGAATCATCAATAATGCCAGGTATGAAAAGTAAGAGAGCTTTTATAGTTAGGTAACTACCTACCTATCTGAGTGAGTAGGTAAATAACTCAATCGACGCCTCAATTAATGGTCTACTTTTTTCGTTTCTATTTTATTCCAGATAAATGCCGATCAAGTTTTTCTCCATTAAGTATACGCGAAATGGAAACAGCATTAATTGAACTTTTGAAAACGTTCCCAAAAACCGTTTCATAAAAATTATCCAATGTGTACGAATTGGGAAAATTCTGATTCTGCCTTTCATCTATTTTTCAGTTTCCATTTTTGAGAAATTTATTTAAAATGAAAATCATGATTTTTCTTTGTTATAAGTTCTTATAATTTCTCTGTAAAATTAATTTTGTAGTAAAAAAAAAAAAAAAAAAAAAAAAATAGCAACGAGTGAGATTTAATCCAATTGGAACTGTGAGATCAAATCGGATCCAAATAGATGTCATCCAGCCTCCTCCCCCTCCCTACTGCCGAAACCCACTTGAATGATGGAAATGCAAAGTATGTCAATTATCAAAAAACTTTTTTTTACTGGAGTTGTTTTATGGCACTATTATGCCTTAATTAACTTCATTTGAAGACGTAATGAAGCATCACAACATTTAAGTACGAAGATGATAGGTACTTGTAGGCATGTACACCGATTAGGCAAAATCGAAAATCTAAATTAATTTCAAAATCAACGAGTGATAATAATTTTGATAGATTATTCATTGAGTTGAGTCATGTGTCGCCGTTCAAACACGTTTCATATCCAGACGTCATGAAATTTAATTTTTTAAGACTTGCGTTTTTCACTTCATTTTTTCTACAAGGCAGGTAAAATGGTTGTAAAATAATTCCAAAATACGGGTATTGTTGTTGTGCAGCCCTTTAATACCTATTCAAATTTATTTATTAGATTTATTCTTCATGGTTTGGAACCATTAGTTCTAGAATCATGAATCAGAATCTATAATTTCTGTTCTTTTTGTTGGAAAAAATTCAAAGTTGTTGAACTTCACATTTCATTCTTCTTCTTTATACCTCGAAATAATTGTATTTCAGAAATCAGCACGACATATCAGCCAGCTACTCCCTCAAAATACGACATCACAAAAATAATAAATGAGATCTTTACTGGAATATTCAGAGATGTCGATTGGAGAACAAAATTACAGTCAGCGAGTGGAACTAAATTTTTTCATACTTTCAACATTGAACTACCAGCTAAAAATACTCTCCCACAGTTTGGAAATGAGATCTATTTAAACTGTAGTATAACAACAATTGACATACTTGGAATTACAATCAAATGGGATTTTATCAGAGACAAAGTGGTAAATACAACTCAATTCAATTCTTTTTGTGGTACTTCTACATACCTACCTAATAATTTAAAAAATGTACTCGCTTATTCGCCTAATTCTTAAAACATTTCATAAAGACAGCTTTATGCATTTACGTTCTAATACAGAATATAGAACTAGATAAAATCAAGTTCTCTATCTTGGGAGAAGTGAAAGAAAAACCATCATTAAATACTACAATAAGCAGTTTCCTTGTACTTTCCTTGACATTCAAAAATTTTTCAATCAGTTCTGAAAAAAATCCAATAAATCAACCCGGTGATGAAAAAATCCAAACTGATGTTTCGTATGATGGTGTAACAACTGAAAAGGTTAGCCGATTGCAGTATATTTTTATGAAGTAAAAAGTACCTAGGTACCTACCTACATGTGTAATGACTGTTGAAAAATTGACAGGGAATCAAGGCAAGCATTCATCAGAGCAAATTGTCTTACGAAGAACAACTAGAACTGATACATGCAATTAGCTTACCCCTTGAATCCGTTATACGCGATGGTGTTATCAATAGAACTAAATTTTCTGATCTTCTGAATACCATGTTTAGCCTAAATCCACAGAAAAGAATCACCTCAGTCGATCCAGATTTTCCACTCAACACCCATCAGTATTACTATCTCATACCTGAAATACCCATAATTCATGCGAGTTTGAGAAACATCAAGATCTTTGGACTTTGGAATTTCGAACCTTATTTTTACAACAAGAAAATCACTAATAGTCAAAGCTTCAAGTTGATTATAAAGAATATTCATGGAAAAATGATTTTAGATTCTGGATTTAGGCAATGGCCGCAATTTTCAATTAATTTCAGTATTCATGAGCTCTCTATATCTGCCGAAGTAAAGCTCAGAGGTGTACGAGTAAAGGTACAAAACTGCAGCATTTCTGAAGAAGTTTTAGAACCGGATGCATCAATAATATCATCGTGGTTAACGAAATTTTCAACGTTTATAATCGAACTTTTAGAATCAGCCGTAGAAATATCAATAATAACATGGATGAATAAAGGTAAACATTATACATAGGTACCTACCTATTAAAACATGTATAGGGAGTTTCAGGGCAGAATTAGTAATTACTTGCGCAACTCATAATGAGTGTATGTAAGTATGCTTGACTAATCTTTAAATTGCAGGGTAAATAGGCAGTTGCTCGAATGTTTTAATCTTTTAATCAATTTATTTGCAAGCTACGAGTATAAGTAATCTAATCAACGCCAGATTTAATCACTAATTAATTTTTTATTTTGTTTAAATTTTTTTATTTCACCGTAGACGACTTTAGATCAAGTTTCTCTTCATCAAGTATTCGTGAAGCAGAAAACTCACTCATAGAGATTTTGAAGAAATCCACAGCAAATTAACGAAAGTCACGTAAAGAAACCCACCGTTTCGTACGATGCTGCGTTGTAAAATTACTTTTTTTCAGTACTTATTTGGAGATTATAAATATAAATTTACTATTTCATTTCTACAGAAAAATAGTCATATTAGATTACTGTGAACACTACCAAAAAAAAAGTATTAAAATACATAGGTACGAAAAAATGTTCATACTTATTTGTTTTTCAATGCAAAATGTGTACCTAAGTTGTTATTAATCATAAATCATTCAGCTATCTGCATCTTACGAACTCGCTGCGAGTTTATAAGAATGATAAGAAAAGAGATGAGTTGGTAAAACATTGTCATTAAATTTCGCTTATTGTATTCCCTCTCTCTAAAAAAGTGGCACTTAACTACAATTAAGTAGGTATATAGTACATATAGCCGAAGTCTTGTTATTTTTTAATTTAAAAAAAAAAACAAAACAAAAAAAAAACACTAAATCATTTAGTCACGATTTAAGAAAGAAATGTTTTTCTAGCAACGCGATATCATGTCTTTTGCAAGGGGGTTTTAAAAATTAAACAGCGCATATTCACACATGATGAGAAAACATCATTACAAACCTTGCCATCTTTTTCATTGGAAACACCAATTTCAACAAATACATCTGTAGGCAGTGAGGTGGGTACTCAATGAAAAAATTATTTGAACCAAAAATGTTCAACTGAATCATTCCAAAAAATTATGAGGTGGCAACTTTTGGAACTATACCCCTATTTCAATTCTAAAACAATGCAAACACACTAGCGCTGCACCAGGGGTTGCAGCCTCAATAGCCTTTTCGAGCTTTTTGAACCAATCAGATGGCTAGAAACGTTGCGATGGAGTTGGCCAATGGAAAAATGGAACTACCACGAATTGAAAATAGTTGGTTGCTGAAAAGAAACTTGAAGTTTTTAAGCAGGTATACTCTGAAGTGAAATAGATTATAAGATTTATTAATTGCTATGAAAATAATTATTTAAATGAAATGTCACAAAGGGTAAGCTTCAATTAAATAGCAATGCTTTATTAAACACTGTTACATTTTTTTTCTAAAACACAGCAATTTCGTATTCCAGGACCATGGTCAAGACTTGAGGAAGAGACCGCTGATACCAATCAACCTCGAAGAAGACGATGTATTCAGAAAAAGTAAAAGAAGCGATTGCCCTCTGAACAAAGAAGAATTAGGTAATATGATTTTCATAAGTTAAGATACTCGCATCATTTGCCCGAATAGTTGATAATAACCTAGGTCTAATCTTAGGGAACAGAACATGGTCGTTTTTACACACTATGGCTGCCCATTTCCCGGAAAAACCAACGCCGGAAGATCAACGTGATATGGTGCAGTTCTTTAGAATACTGTGTCGCTTTTATCCTTGTCGAAGCTGTGCCGAAAGTTTCTCCAAGTTGTAAGCTTCGTAGTTAATTTCGAGATTTGAATATTAAGTAGCTTAGTTTGATGGTGTTTAAATTTTAGATGCGCGGAACGACCACCTGAGGCTGGTTCGCAGAAGGAATTAATCGAATGGTTATGCTGGGCTCATAATCAAGTTAATAATAAATTAAATAAACCCTCTTTTGATTGTAAGTTGGTCGATGATCGATGGAAGTATGGGTGGAAAGATGGATCTTGCGAGTAATTTTATTAAATCATTTTGTTTACAATATTACTTGTAGTAAATAAGTGTTCGATTAAGAAAAATACGATAGTTGATACATGTATATATTTAAAAATTCGAATTTAAACGCAATTTATTTAGAATATTATCGGTCATAGAAGTCAATACGACCGGGACTTGTATAACATCTTCGCCCCAATACATCGATTACTTTTTTAACAGTGTCTTCAATCTTGACGTAATTATCTTTGTTAATCATATCGGTAAAAGTACTTTTTGTATCCGAATTGCAACAGCTGTTCGCAATTTCATCCAACATATCGGTTTTTAGTGGACCTAAGTAAAATATTTCATCAAGTACATTTTCCTTTAAAAAATTAGTAGGTAATGAAGAGTCAAAAAATTACCAGGCGAATAGTTTAGAATATTCAGCGAAGGGTCTTCTTCAGCCAAAGTCTTGAAATACATTTCTCGACTCGCTTTGCCCACACAATAGAAAGCCATACCCTTGAAAGCTACCAAAGCCGCTAGAGATGAAATGTTGAGCAAACACCGTTCACCATCTTTGAAATACTTGAGGAATGCAGAGGTTAGTAAAGCTACTGAGTACAAATTTAACGTCATGTACCTGTAATATAAATTAATTCGTCAGTACATTACCAAATATTAATCATTATTTAAAGAAATTAAATGCACATTACTCATTCCAGGTGTTTATGTCTTTCATTTCGGTAGCTGGCGTTTGACATGATACAGAAGCTGCATTATGGACCAAGAAATACAATTCGTATTTTCTATCTGAGGCAAACGGCGCCAAAATCTCTTCGAATTGTTCGAGGTCTGGTTTACTCAAATCAACAGAGAGTACCTAAAAAATCAGAAAAGGCTAATGACAGGAGTACAACGAAAACACTCGTAAAAAATTTTGAAAACTTACTTTCACATTCAACGTAGGATTTATCTCGAGTATTTCCTTCTTAGTGGTTTCCAATTTCGGTAACGTTCTTGCTAGTAATAAAATGGTCGAATCTGGAGCCACTGACCGGCTGAATTCGATGGCTAATTGTTTTCCTAAGCCTTGACTAGCTCCGGTTATGACCATGAATGTAGTTCGATTCCAGAATTGAGCCTTTGTTTCGGCCATGTTGTTCAACTTTGATCTGAATCTGGTTTCTCGAAAGCAATGGATAACGTATCGTTCTTCACTAATTCTGCGAGTTCGCCGATGGTCAAAGCTTGCTCCGGATTTATTCTCGAAATTATTGAATTCGGAGTAAGACTGGCTTCCAATTCGGAATCTTGATTCAAGTTGAGTTGTTCTCTCGAGTCACTTTCGATCACACGAAACATATACGAATCCCACGTACTTTCGACAGCTTTTACCAAATCATTTTTTTGTTTTGGTTTGTTAACGTTTTTCAACTTGGATAACTTTTTTTCTAAACAAAAGAACACACAGGTTACGCGTTATTTACGAGTGACGAGTTTCTCTCTAATGAGAAGAATACTAACCCAACGTCGCTAAGTATTGATTGGAGTCAGCCAATGGCTGGTAAGAAGCTTTCACAAAGTCGTCATCGAATTTCTTATCGGATGCTGTACCGTTATCTTCAGAACTTAACCAAGGATTCTGATTACTGGTGTTATCCAAGAACGAAGACATAAAATACGTGACGGTTCAAACTAGTAAAATGCGACAATTTCAAAGATATTACAAGTGTAATTTTCTAGAGTCATGTAAGAGAAGATGAAAAATAGGCGTGTATGTTGATATTATTCAAGCTCCGAGCGATCAATGTAATTCAATACACAAAATGTGAGAGATGAGAGAGTGTGGAATGAACGAAGAGTATACACAGCACAATTACTCTGAATGCAGAGAGAAGAATGTTGATTTGATTACTAAAGTTACATTACGATTTAATTTTGAAAATTAATTTTGAATTTTTCATCCATTTTTGTTATCAATTTGTTATCACAAGATCTTTTTGATAGAATTTTGTTTTCACGAAAGAGAGTAATAAGAATATCTTGGAAGCTTCACATGAATTCAGTTTCAATAATTTTTCAATAATGAAACCCTCTTTAAAAATTCAATAAAACGATATATTTTCGAAATGTACCTTTATTAAATTATATTAATTAAAGCATTATTAAAATTTGAAGCGAAATCGATACAAAATGATAGAAAATTTAAAACAATAAAAGAGAAATATTTGTGTTAAACTGCCACGTCAATGGCAACACTGACAAAGAAAGTAGGTCATTTCCGGTTTTACCTACTTACTGGGAATGAATGAAATCGTAAAAAGAGTACGATTTGTAAATAAACACGATTCGATTTCATTTAGGCCTTTGTTGATAAAAATCAAAATAACGTCAAAACGCGGTTCCATGTAACGAATTATTTCAAGTGAAAAATATTTAAAAGTTTAATTAATTTGTAGAAAAATGTGTTCATTTAGTTCAAATCACTAGTGAAGAATCATGAGTGTAAGTATAAAATGATCTTACCAAGTGTTTGCCATGGAGCATTTCATAACCAATGTTGACTTTTTAATCACTTTCACGATTGGCGCGAAATTGTTTCTCTGTTTGGGATGTTTGATGTTTGATAATTAAATTCAGTTTAATGATTATTTCACCGTCTATTTCTCATAATCGATTAATTACATGAAAAATGCAATCGTGAATTGTGTATAATTAACCTCCATTTTGTAATTTAATTGACCTACTCAACGAATATGGTTTGTACACTCAGTTTGTGCCTGAAATTCGTCAAACAACAAATTCTCTGAGGGGTTTTCGCTTCACCGGGACTAATTTGTGTTGTATTCTATGTTTCAGAAAAATAAAGGCGCAGATGATAGCGTCAGATCTCGTAAAAAAGCTCGCGTTGATAAACGACGAGAAGAAGAGAGTCGCGATGAAAGTGATATTTCCGATACAGATAAGTTTTCAGACGATGAAGAAGGTGGAATCCGTATAGATGATATCTATATTCCGCCAGCACCGCCGCCAGTTTGCTCTTATGAATCAAACGGACCTAGGCTCATTATCACTCACATAGTTAACGAGAATTTCAAGAGTTATGCTGGTCGAGTGGTTGTGGGACCGTTCGATAAGGTAGTTTTGTGTTTTTTTCTTTGTTTAAAAACTTCTGTTTCACTGTGACCCTGTGATTTTTCATATTACAGAGTTTTTCAAGCATTGTTGGGCCTAACGGTAGCGGTAAAAGCAATGTTATCGATTCGATGTTGTTTGTATTCGGATACCGTGCCACGAAAATCCGGTCTAAGAAAGTATCCGTGCTTATTCATAAATCAGAACAACATCAACATGTTCCCAGTTGCAAAGTTGAGGTTCATTTTGCTCAAATTCTCGATAAAGTAAGTTTTCGTCCGTGGAGAAAAGCCCGCCAAAACGTCGGAATCTTATTAATCATGTTCATTTGCAGGATAATGGTGAGTATGATAAAATACCAAATTCCGAATTCGTCATATCACGTACAGCGTTCCAAAACAGCTCTTCGTTTTACGAATTGAACTACAAAAGGGTCCAATTCAAAGAAGTGGCTATGACCTTACGTAAACATGGGATAGATTTAATTCATAATAGATTTTTAATCTTACAGGTAACTAGTTAACTTTTCATTTAATCATTTTCTTAATTCATACGATTTAAAAGCTTTCAATTTCTGTAGGGTGAAGTGGAACAGATCGCCTTAATGAAGCCGAAAGGACTGACACCTCATGAAACCGGTATGTTGGAGTATCTAGAAGATATCATCGGAACCACTCGTTACAAAGTAAGTTTGAGTATTTTTCACTCAAATTACACGTACGTATTCAGGATTCTTAATCATCGTTCGATTTTAGGAACCGATTGAAAAATTGTTAGCTCGAATTGAAGCATTGAACGAAGAAAGGCAAGAAAAGTTGAATCGTCTCAAAGTAGTTGAAAGCGAACGCGAGGCTTTAAGAGGACCCATGGAAGAAACGGTGAATTTTTTGAAAACCGAAAACAGGATTACTCATTTGAAGAACAAAAAGTTCCAGCTTCAGCTGTAAGTTGATTTTGTTTACAATTCGTGTTTTTTGTGCATCTTTAATCATCGTTATTTTCGTAGGCATAAAATCAACATCGGTTTTACCGAAACTCAAAAGGAGAAGGACACGCTTGTCGAAGAATGCGAGAAGATCAAAGCGAAATTAGAAGAAATTCAGGCGCAAAAAGGCACAGAAAAAAGTGAAATGGATTCGTTGAATAAGTAAGTATGCATACTTTGATCTTTAAAGTAGTAACTGATCACTATTCTAAATATCGAAATTTTCGAAGGGCACTGAAAAAATTGCTAACAAGATACGAAGAGTGGGAGAAGATCCGTCAAAACGCCGAGAAAAAGGATACTGAATTAATCGAAGAGCTCAAACAGTTGAAGAAAAATCAAAAGAAGACCGCCGAAAATTTGAAAACCGAAGAAGATAAGGTACTGGTTTAAAACCGTTATATTTCCTAGTATCATTCTCGAATAATTTCCTATTTTGTCATTTCAGTTGGTAGGCTTACTGAAAGTTCCCGAGGAAAATCAGGAGAAAATAGAAAGACTAACGGAGGAAGAAGCAGAGCTAGATCAACGTAGAAAACAAGAAGAAGCGGATTTACAGAAGATCATGTCCAATTTACAAAAAGAAACCAAAACGTTTCAAGAGGAAAAAGAGAAACTGCAGGCTGAACAAATTAAATTAAAGAAGAAATACGATGAAATGCGTGCAGAGGTTGGTCTTTTTTGGTTTTCTCAATAATATTTAATATGAAATTTTTTCCATTTACTTCATTTGTTCGAAAACTTTTCTCAAATTTAGTTTGAACTGGCTAAATCCGAGCGTGATATCTACGTGAGTTCTGAACAGACAGAAAAAACTAAGTTGGAACAGATGGTCCAGAAATTGAACGAAGTTACAGAAATGTTGGGCGAGAATAAAAGGTATGGCCATTAATATTCATCAGGGGCGTGGATCTAGTGATTTTCCTCTCCTATAAATTCATTCATCGGATTACTGTTTAAAATTAATTAATTTTTGTCAAATTTTCAATTTTTTCAGAGAGTTATCTCAACTTCAGAAAGATTTGCCTGAAAAAGAGAAACATCTGCAAAGAACTCAGGATCATTTAAAAGCTGTGAAAGGCAAAGATGTATCTGTTACCAATGAATTGCGTAAATATCAAGCTCAACTGGAAGAGAAAAAATCATCCATGATGCAAAATCGTTCGCAAAATCGTGTTCTCAATTTCATAATGAAGTTGAAAATGGAAGGGAAAATCAACGGTATTTTTGGGCGCTTGGTAAGTTTTGAAGGAGAATTTCTGCTTATGAATGAAAGTTTCAGTTTCGCTAATTACATTACCCTTCGTTTTTTCTACAGGGAGATTTGGGTGCGATTGATGAGAAATACGATGTTGCCATATCTACCGCTTGTGGAGCTCTTGATTTCATTTTAGTCGATACTTCCAGTACGATTAGTTCATGTATCAGAGCTTTGAAAGACAATAATGTTGGTCGTGCTACGTTTGTCGCTTTAGATAAAATAGCTCATCATTATAAACGATGTGTCCCCAACTTTAAAGGGTAAATTACATATTTCTCATGTATGATTGATTGCGAAATCATAATTTAAAAACATTGATTTTTCACAGACCTGAAAATGCTCCTCGTCTATTTGATCTAATTCGTGTTCAAGACGAAAGAGTTATTCCAGCTTTCTACTACGCGCTTCGAGATACACTTGTGGCTGATACAATCGAACAAGCCAAACGTATCGGGTACTTCTATAACACTCGTCATCGTGTAGTCTCGTTGGATGGAGGAATGGTCGAATTATCAGGTCGGCATCTGTTCAAAATCGTAATTTAACGTGTAAAAATAAATGTCAATGAATCAAATTGTAATCCAATGCTTTTATCTCTAGGTACCATGAGCGGCGGAGGTCGCCAGAAAATCAGAGGTAAAATGGGAAGTTCGGTAGCCGTATCAACAGATGCCAATTCGGCTGAAGAAATTGGCCAATTAGAATCTCGTGTTACCACATTGGAAACGCAACTACAACAATTCAGAGAGCAAGAACACGAATGCGAAGATATGATCTCGAAATTGGAGCCGGAAATTAGAACGATTAAGACGAGCATAAATAAATTGACCGTGGCCATTGAAGTGAGAACAATTTCCACTTGATTTCCGAAATCTTGACTGTTAAGATTTCGATACATTTGCGATATTTTACAGAGCTTAACCAAACAAGAGCCCGAGTTGAAAGCACAAGTCAAAAATCAAGAGAAAAAGGTCAAAGAATGTGCTCCGAATGAAAACCGTTTACGCGAATTATCGAAAAAAGTCGAAGGAACCGAAAAAGGTGACAATTTGTTGAACATTACCACAAAATATTTGAATTTCATTTCCTCATCATCGAGTTTCGATTTTATTCTACAGGTGCTCGAAAAGCTGAACAAGAAGCGAACGTAATCGAAGAGAAAGTCCAAACGGTTCACAATAAAATCATGGAAATCACTGGTGGTAAAACTAAAGAAGCTCAGAAACGATTAGACGACGTGACCAAAGAATGGGATAAAACTAGAAGCAACATTACCAAATTGCAAGTCGCCATTAAAACTGCTGAAAGGTTCGTACCCATTTATATTTCTTTATGAAGGTACGAATGTCATTCATTGCTATACAACTTCTCCATTTAGAAATGCGAAAAAAGCTCAAGAAAGGATCGATAACATGAAAGCGGAGCTGGAAGAAGCGACCAAAAGGTTGACCGAAATTGATACCGAAAAAGAAGTCGTGCAGAAAGACTGCGAAAAAGCATCGGAAAAAGCTACTGAATTGAAGGTATGTATTAAATTCGAACTAATATCTATGGAAAATATTTCGACAGCTCGTTTATAATCGTGTTAATTTATTTTAGACACAAATTGACGAACAACAAGAACGTTTGGAAGTTTTACAAGAAGAACACAAGAAATTTATGCAAGAGGTTAATAAATTAAAAGGCGATAAATTAAAAGAAGAGCAAAAAATCGAAGCTATTGATAAGAGACTGGAAGAGTTACAAAGAGATATTCCTCACATCAAGCAAAAGGTTCGTATACTTCGTGAGATTTACAGTCCAAAGATCAGTCTGTTCGGTGGAATAATTTTCTACCGGTTTAGATCACCAGTGCTGAATTTCTTTTCATTTTTTTCGATTTTTACAGTTGGAGAAATTAACGTTGCATAAAATCCCGACGTTCAAAGAGCCTGCCGATGAAGATGATCGTAACGAAGAAGAAGCACCTCAATCAGCTGAAAACGCTGACGCTGCTGCTGCTGCGGCTGAACAAGCCAAAGAAGACGATGTGCTTCTGACTTACGATGCTGAAACTTTAGAAGCTGCTAGTAATTCTGATATCAACGCAGATATACAAAAGGAGGAAGAACATTTGAAAACTTTCACGCCCAATTTGAATACGTTGAACGATTACGATAAAAAGGTATACCTATATGCATTTTCATCCTCGAAGTGTCGAGTATCCAATTGATTGAGACTCCTTTTTCTAATTTTATTACTGATGGATTTTCACCTCCCATTTTAGACTAATCAATACATAGAACGAAGCAAAGAACTGAAAGAAATCACCGAAAGACGCAATGCCTGCCGAGAAGGCTACGAAGAAGCTCGTAAAAATAGACTGCATGAATTCATGAGCGGTTTCACCATTATCTCAAATAAATTGAAAGAGTTGTACCAAATGTTGACTATGGGAGGAGACGCCGAATTAGATTTACACGACAGTTTGGATCCATTCACCGAAGGAATTAATTTCTGGTAATTTACCATTCAATAACGAATCAAATTTATTTACATTTGGAATAAATTACGTTTTTTTATTCTCTGCGCAGCGTGAGACCGCCGAAGAAATCGTGGAAAAATATCACGAATTTGTCAGGTGGTGAGAAAACATTGTCATCTCTAGCTTTGGTATTCGCTTTGCACTATTATAGACCTACTCCACTGTATGTTATGGATGAAATCGACGCTGCGTTGGATTTCAAAAACGTATCCATTGTAGGGTACTATATCAAGGTAAACAAATTGATTTACGTGCAAATTGTTATTGATGTGATGACTTCAATAACGAAATTCTTCCAATTTTAGGAGCGAACGAAAAACGCCCAATTTATCGTTATTTCGTTACGTACAAATATGTTCGAATTGGCAAACATGCTGACGGGTATTTATAAAACGTACAATTGCACCAAAACCGTCACCATTTGCCCAGATCAATTGCGTAAAAAAGACGTAAGTTTGAGTAGAAAAAATGTGAATCACCTCTAAAATGATCTGAATATTCTAATTTTTCATCATTTTTTCCAGCCTCAAGATCCGTCCACGAGTAAAGACAGAAATCCGCCGGAAAAATCAATGCCACCTCCGTCCAGACCGTTGGTTGCACCACCCGAAGAACCACGCAAACGTAAATCGAAACGGTTCTCAACAGAATTAGCCCAGCCAACCGAATCGAATAATTCGGATAAGGAAAACACAGACGATGCAGATTTATCCGATATGGATCATAATTCAAACGAACCCATCCCTAGAGAAATAATGCAACCGGCTGAAAAACGTGAACGAGCTAAGAGACGACCTGTCACCAAACAACCTGTTGTCTTGGATGAAGACACGAATAGTTCTCAGAGCACCCTGAATTTATCGGATATCGATCGTGATCCGAACGAAAACGAATTATTGCAAGCCGGTTTGGCTCGTGAAAAAGCCGAAAAAAAGAACCAAAGACAGCATGACGATAATTCGCTCAACGAAAAAGAATTAAGAAGGGTGCTGAATAATTATCAAAATAGTAGATCGACTAGAAATTCTCGAAAGATGGCAAATGTAGAGAATTTCGAGTAGGCTAATTTATTTTGATGTTGTAATTTATGTAATATGTGATGACCTTTTAAAAAAATTAAAATTATCAATATAAACGTTTGTATAGTTAATCGAAGAGATGTACCATTTTGAAGCAATAGGTGTTTTCAATTAATGTGGCATTTCTTTTAATTTTTTTTTCAAAGAATATATTATTTTTACATAATTTGTATTATTTTTTGTGCAGGTACGTGCAGAAAAATAAATTATCAGGTTTGATCAGGATCATGCATATTTTTATACATTTTTTGATTTCTCAATTCTTGAAAATAATTTTTTTTTAAACCAGTTTCACGTGAAAATTGATGAATTTGTTAAACTCATCTTTGGAGAACTCAATTTTTTTAAGTGAGTTACAAAGTGAGGCAGACTCATGGTACCCTTCATTATATTGACCTCTTCATATCAAAATTTGAGGATTTTCACATTTTTAAAAGCATTTTCAAGTGTGAAAGGAATCACTGCAGTGTGCAGGTGCTCAATTTTATGGTTCTTGGGCAAATTATTGAAATATTGTTTGATCGAATCGAGTGACAATGATTACTTTACCTTTACAACATAAGCGAATAAAATGAAAAAATTAATTAAATAAGCAAATCAAATTGAATAAATTGCAAAGAAATGAAGTAAGGTGAGAATGAATTGTGTTGAATTGAATTTTTTAAAAAAATAGTCCGCCTGTATTGTAACTAATAATTAAAACAAATTAAACTAAAAACGGTTAATAATTGAAATGAATTAAATTAAGTTAATGCAAAATGAAATGAATTAAATGAAATAGATTAAAATGGATAAAATTAAAATAGAATGAAAATATTACCTACCGATATTTACAAATTGAATTAGGAATAAATTGAAATGAATCAAATTACCTACTTTATCCAAAATTAAAATCATGTACTTTATTATAAAATAGGTAAGTTGAAATCATGTTGAAATAAATTGATATTAAATTACAAAAAAAAAAAAATGAATTAAACTACCTAAAATAAATTAAAGTGAACTACATTTTTTAAAATTTAAATAAATTGAACTGAGTATACTCACTTATGTGTAAATAAATATAAAATAACAATACGAATTAAATTAAATCAACCGAATAAAATTAAACAACTAGTTTTCGCAATTATTTTTTGTACATTTAATTCGTGTTGATTCACTTAAATATTCAATTTTTATTCAATATGTTTTATTTTATTTTGATATAATTCTAATTTAATTTAGGTTCAATTAAAGTGATTAGATTCATTTTAATTCAATTTATTTTCATTTAAATTAATTTAATTTGATTTATGATCGTCACAATGATGAAAATTTACTTTTAAAAAAACTAAAGGATTTCACGTGCTAGAACTAACATCTCGTCATTGTTTAATCTACCTGGCTAGAGCTCAAAACTTGATAACTTTGAAAACTAATTTATATTTCTACGTAATAATCCTTAATCATCGAAAAATCATTCAAACCGAAAAATTTCAATTTTTTTAGAAAACATGGAAAATTTTCAATCTTTGAGCTTTTTTTTCAGGGGTTAGACATTGACATAATACTTTGTAATTTTCCTTATAGCTTATTGAGGTCATTTGACCCAGAACTTTCTTACCATAGACGTCGTAAAATTTCAAAAAATATGTAAAATAAAATAAAATTGAAAAACAACCCACCATAATTATTAACTAACTAACTAACTAACTATAAAAGGCAAATCATCAAAACTCAATGTAAAGGTAGTGAAATCAATTCTTTTACAATTTTCAAAAATACAAATAAATTGCCCTTCACGGTCCTAATAAATGTCAATGACATGAAACATTTTCAAGCCTTCAATTTTCGGTGCCTGGTATAACATCGTAAACACAACATTTCAAGGACAATAACGTTTCCCGATTGATAACTTTTTTTTCAAGAGGATAACTTATAATGATTTTTGGCAAGGACAGAAAAAACTGCCTTATGGCAACCTACCTTGTTGAAGTTTTTCATAAAAAAATGAACCAATTATGAACTTTTAAAATTTTGAAAAACATCGAGAAATGAAATTCAACCTTTGAAATTTAACCTGTTAGCATATTTTTAGGTGTTCTTCACATTTTTTTTGTCAAGCTCAACTTCGAAAAATTTTCCACTGATCCAGATTCATTTTCTTGTATGGCTTATCTTTTGTGGAATATTTCCTAAGATTAATATTATTGTTGGCATGTTACTTGAGTAAAAATATTTTCGGTTATTCGATCTTTTTTAGTCACTAATATTGAATCCTTTCAATTCTCTGCTATGTTGCCTATTAGGTACTTAATTTACAAGTCCTTCCTTCGTATTTCAGTGATTCATTTTTTTTTTTTTCATTTCACTTGGAAAATTTAACTCTCCCTCCGAATTACCTCCTCCCTAAAACACTGTTTTTCTGCCAGTATTATACTTCACCTTCTTCACCTTCAGCATACCTTTTGCAGGTTTCGACCTTGACAATAATTTCCCATCCCTTATTCGTACAAAAAAATGCCTGAAATATGGCAAATATTTACACCAGAGCTTTAGCCAACACTGGCCCAAAAACGACCCTCTCTACACTCCAGAAACTACTAGGAACTTTCGCGTTGGCGCGTTTGCAAGCTTTTTTTCTCGAGAAAATCGGGAACCGACATCGAAAAGCAGGTTCAGTGTGTTTACATAAATGATTTACGCGCTAGATTTCAAACAAAGATGCATGTTTGTGGTTGTGTGCAGAATACGCCGCCGATTACGATACGTACGATTATTTTCGAACGAGCGGCGTTAAATTTTAAATGTGCATATTCGATGTGCGTGTATGTGGCCGTGAATTTCGCATTCGTAACCGAATAAGATGAGTATTTTACTAGTGGAAAATCGATATTTTGTCGATGACCGTGTGAAAATCGTAGCTTCTAATTAGTCCGGCAACAACGTGTGTCTAATTGTGATTATACGGTGCGGTGTTTATCTTACGATGGCCGAACTCCAGGCTACGGTCGAGTTTGCGGTCGAGTTGTGTAAATTTTATAATATCGACTTGTATCAGAGAGGGTGAGTTTGGAAATTTTATTAAATTTAATAATTATTTTGTTTATCGAATAGTTACCTATACCTGTAGAAAATTAAATGATTCATATTACCTACCTACTGTTTAAGACTCATTAAGAAACCCTATCAGTGTTGATAAATATACCTACCTGCTTATCCACATGCTCAACTCGATGAGCCTCGTACACGTGCTTCTAAAAATTAATATCATCAGTTAAATTTCTATTTTCTGGTTGAATTCTATTCTAAAAATAATCCCTCGAAATATTTCCCTATCCCGAGATTGAAATTTCAATGCCCGAGCTTCCGCAAAAAAGCACATCGCAATTTTAGCTGCCAAAATGACAACGTGAAGCTAGCATTGAGCATTTGTTCTGTAATAATCTGATATTATTTTTAAAAGCGCCCAATGTGAATGACATTAGAGAGTATACCGGGTGTGCAGATTGCATATTGTTTAGCATAAGTGTATTCCGGTGATTGTTCTAAAATTAGTCGTCGTTCCAATATTACGGGTAAAAGTTTTTAAATTACGGTTTGGCACAGTCTTTATTTAACGCGTAAACTTGCACAGTAAATGGTTTCAGGGCAATGTCGCCAAAGCCAAACGAGGGTAACTCGAGTGTTTAGCACTCGAAAAACATTTTAATTCGTTACCGTATAAATATGTATGGAATACCAGGCGAGCCATTCCACCACAGAGATTTCTCATTGCAGCCTTAGAGCATTTATACTCGAATGTTTCGAGAGTTAAAAGCTCTCCCTCGTTTAGGCGAAATTAATATAAAAAAGCAACGCAGATACGTAGGTATTTTTAACGATGAAAGTTATATAACGTTTATATAGAGTGTATTTGACAACTGTATTGATTTTCGCTTATAAACTAAAAAGTCTATTCAATTTTTTGTTCTTTTCCTTCTCTACTTGCTCTTTTGCCGACCAGAACATTAATTATCTCAACGTCTTAAGCTACGCAGTACGCACTACACAGCTCCGGTCGTTTTATACTAAAAACGTTGTTCGAATTAAACATTCATCTTATTGGTATGACTCATGCGAAAGTCCCACGGATTATACAACGTGACATTTTATGTATAAAAATTAGGCCAAAAACAACACATCTTTTTCGTCCTTTCTCTCATCTCTATTCCCAATGATATTATTTTCAAATTCTTCGTACGCTTTTATTCGTATTTTTACGAGTCGAAAGTGTGCTATATTTTGTACAGTGTGCTATGGGTACTGGGTAGGTAGGTACCTACAAAGCAGAGAGGTATCGATCTTCTTGGCCAAGTGTAGTAAAAATTTCTTCGCTAGTGAAGTTTTAAAGTACTCTCAAGAATTGAAATTGACGTCGTAAATTTCAAAAATCACATTTCATCCTGCTTACCTTATATTTTTCTACTGATGGGTATAATAAATTTGACAACGGCGATAAAAGGAATTGTTAAGCAGTCGAACGCTATCTTAATGAAAACTCGTCGACTAGAATCATGAATAATAATAGGGTCCCTGAGGCATCCGAAGTAACGAATAAATTCACCCCTAATACTCTAAAATTAATATTTTCAGCGAATTAATACGTTTAGGTAGGTACGCAGGCATAAAATGCAAAGAAAAACCAACTATTACCGAGCCATAATTTAGATATAATCTGACCGTTCTATTCCGCCAATAAAATCAGCCGCGTACTCAATTTACGTGAAACTGAAGCAGTTAATGGTCAAACTTATTCGAGGGGTAATTGGCAGTCACTTAGTGAGTTTGCTTGGATTAAATTGCCATATATTTTCAAATTGCCGTTTCAACGTTCTATATAGCCGAAGAAAGGGTATGATGAATAGTTTGTTTGAGGTTGAAGGGGAAATTGAACCAGAATTACCCGAATTTCAAAAACAAATAACCTTTTGAGCTGACAGAATTTGATACGTACCTACAATACGTACATGTCATGTTTAATGTTCTGAAGTGATGCTGAAGGAACATTTGAATGAGAATTTACTTGAATGAAAAAAATTCCCAGTCGAAAAATAAAAGTTTCAAATGACACAAAATATGATTCGAACAAAAGAAAAAGCACAAAAAAATTGGCAAGAATGACTATAAATGACAGACGCTTGAAATGAAAATATGTACCTCAATACAAAAATTTATTCACTAGGAACATTTTTGAACTGACTCTCCCTGATTTGAACGAAAAAAGCTGGATCGAGAAAGCATGTTCTGAATTTTCATGGCCTTATCTTCATTTTTGAATTTTTGATCGAAAATCCAAAACAGCTGTTTTCAGAACGATTTCTAAACTTTTTCATGAAATATGAATTTTTTCGAGCAAAGTGACTTAATGTCAGTAATTTTTTAAATTTAACTCCCACACATCAACAATAATACTAGTCTTCGACCATTCTGGAGCCTCCAGCAATTTTTTAATTTTCTTTAGGGTGATTTGAATTTCCTGGAGAAATTTGAAAACTCGCTGGAGGTTTCAAAAATGTCAAATTGCAATTTGTTCCGAATGGGGTGAAGTTGAACCTTCTTTGAAAATTTTATTTTATCCAATTTTTTTGGAATTCATAAATTGGTCAAAAATTCACTTTTGAACTGACACTCCTGGTATTTCACGTCACCGACCAAATTTGTGGGTTCTATAACTCATTTTTGACCCTTCCAGAGTGATTTGAAGTGTCCACAGAAAATTTAAAAATCGCTGCAGGAGACTCAGAATGGCCCAAAACTATTAGTTATTGATGTGTAGGAATTGAATTGAAAAAGCCACTGATTTGGTTCACTTTGCTCGAAAAAATTCATATTTCATGAAAATTTTCAAAAATTGTTTTTGAAACAGCTTTTAGGAATTTTTTGAATTTTCAAAAATTCGCCAAAAAAAAAACAAAAATAATCTTTGGGACCTGAAATTTTGGTTAAGGAGGGTTTAGAACATGCTGTTCAAAATGGAACTGCAAAAGTATTCCGAAAACAACGATTTAGTCCACGATGAGAAATTGTCTTCATCTGAGGGTCATTTCATGTCAACTCAACCAACGTTTTTGAGTCATGTCTTTCGATCTCGCTCAAATTTATTTTACAATATATAACCATCAAGTAAGTAAGAACCCCGCAATTAGTGTGGTCCCAGCTCACTCAAGGGGCAGGTGGGGGGCTTCCATTATTTTCACATTGTCTCGAGGTACTCAACTTCAGCAGCCCATTCCTCCAAAACTATGATACTTTGATTAAAAGTGATTTCACAGTTCGAAAGGGCATTGCATTTAAAACTTTTTAAGCATTTTGAAATTTTCAAAAGTTGAAAGTTAAACTTTAAAATTGAAAGTTCAAATTTCAAAATGGCGCTGTAAGTGGGAGCTACCATTTAAAATTTTTTTAAAAATTCCATAGATGTACCTTTTGATGCTTTTTTGGAATATTTAAGTTTCGAGATGGGATCTTTTAGTGAAGGGGGGCACCCCCACCCCCAATTTTAGGCAAAACTTTCGAAAGAAAATCTGGGACATGTGATATACCGAATTCTATGTTTTTGGTGACGCTGAACACGAATATGACGTCACATTTTTGAAAGGATTCCATCCACGGCCCCCAGCACCTCCCCAAAGGGGGTAAAAGTTCAAAGAAGTGTTTTGTTCGTGCGACACATGGAATAGTATGTTTTTGGTGACGCTGAACACGAATATGGCGTCAGATGTTTGATTGGACCCATCCACGGCCCCCGACACTTTTTTCGGACTATTACCTATTGGGGGAGGTTCTGGGGGCCATGGGTGAGGTCGATTTAAAAAACTATCGCTATATTCGTGTTCAGCGATATCGAAATCGAAAACATACTATTTTATTTGTCACACGAATGTAACCATTTTTTTGAACGTTTACCCCTTTGAGGAGGTGCTGGGGGCCGTGGATAGGGTTCTTTCAAAAATCTGACGTCATATTCGTGTTCAGCGTCACCAAAAACATAGAATTCAATATATCACATGCCACAAATTTTCTTTCAAAAGTTTTGCTCAAAATTGCGGGTGGTTTCAATTTGAAAGTTCAACTTTCAACTTTTGAAAATTTCAAAATGCTCAAAAAGTTTTAAATGAAATGCCCTTTCGAACTGTGAAATTAGTTTTGATCAAAGTATCATAGTTTTGGAGGAATGGGCTGCTGAAGTTGAGTACCTCGAGACAATTTGAAAATAATGGAAGTCCCCCACCTGCCCCCTGAGGGGGCTGGGACCAAACTAATTGCGGGGTTCTTACTTATTGGATGGGTATGTATTGTAAAAAAAATTGAGCGAAATCGAATGGCATGACTTTCAAAATCACCTTTTTGAGTTGACATGGAATGACCAAAATGTGCTGCTTGTGTGACTTTATCAAATTGAAAATGTCAGTAAGAGGGGCTTTTTCCTCCAATATGGCTCACATTTATATATTTTAAAAAATCAGGATTAAAAAACACCGCCAAAGGATAATAAGGTGGGTAAGGTACCCACTAAAACTCTATCTGGCGCTGCATCTTTCCTTCAAAAATAGGTAATCAAATCCTAAGAAAACGAAGCCAACGTACTTCCTAAGTAAACTGTATGGAAGTTTACGGATCGATGTTTATTCATTCATTATGAACAGGTAACTTGTTAAACAGCTCCATTTCCACGACCACGATTAAAGAAAGGCTCATTTACAAATTACAAGTAATTACAGGAAAGAAGAAATTTGGTCCTGCTTGAACTTGACACGTTTTCTAGTCAATGAAGTTCAGTTTTTCAAACCATAGTACCCACCTTTTTTAATGCACATGTAAAATTTGACAGGGTTCTAAAGACTCGATTTGGCTCAAAATGAGTTACAATCGATCCGAGTTGTTAGCTTTGGTAGATATATTCAAACCAAATTTCAGATTTTTATCTTAAAAATTCACTTTTTTTGCACAAACCGAGATGGACGATTTCTTTATTTTCAGAAATACGGTAAAAATTAAAAAATCAACTTTTTTGGTCGTGATCGCCAATTTCAAAAAATTTGAGAAAAATAGCCAAGAATCATAGTAGAATTTTTTTGATTTTTTGAAATTTACAATCATAACCAAAAAATCGGCACCAATTCGTTTCAAAAATATTTCTTCAGTTTCAAAAATTATATGTTTCGATGTTTTGGCTTGATGAACGTGAAACTTTTGAGAGGAAAATATTTTCAAAATGGGAATTTACCCGAAAATAAGTGGTTGGCTAAACGGTTGAGTAAAACCTTAAAAGTAATCTGGGATTTTGATGGTAATGACCTGGGTCAACACAGGATCTCAAATGGGGCTGGGCCATTTTTTCCAAAACAAGTAAGGTAAAGGCTTGAGCAAAAATTACCACGATTTTTTTCAAAAATACCCTTTCTTTGAAGACTCATACCTTCCCTCCAGGGCACCTCCGGAGCTATTTCTTTTGGGTGACTTTCAACTCAAAATGAATGTTTTCACTAAATTCGATCAAAATCCCCCAGCATTTTTTTTCACGAACCGTACCTACATGTAAATAATATATATCAAGGTACATACAAATAGCGTTGAGTATTGAGTTTCGGGAACGTCACTGGCTTCTTCAAAATGAGCTATATGAGTTGCCTATATGACCCATTAAAGGAGCGCATGGAGTTTGCCCGTACCTATAAATAGTGTAATGTCGGTAGCGAAGGTAGGTATTAGGAGTGGATCTGTGTTTACTTTACCAAAACATCTGAACAGTGTAAAATATTACATTTCCAAGACAATAAATGATACATCATACACGCTACACAGCTTTGCAAAAAGAAAACTTTTACTCCACAAAAAGTTGCACAAAACTTTAAAACGATACCACATGAAAAAGTTATGTCTTAAGTATTAGTAGAAGATACCTACGTTAGACGTAAAAAGTATAAAACTTTCAATTTCAAAAAAAAAATCAAAATATCGATTTATTTTTTAAACCGATTTATGATTTTTTTCCTCTCTCAAAAACCAGTCCAAAGTATTCCCCGGTATTCTGCGGCGGCCTATTGAAAGGGAATTTTTTTGGAAATATAGATGGCATTTCGAGTACATTAAGCTTATTACCAATTTCGTTCGATTCGTCTATAGCGTGGTTTTATTGACAAAAGCCCAATACAGAAAAAGACTGCAGTAACTATCGACCGCAGCATTTTTCGGCGTACGTAAAATGAAAAATGAACGATGACTATTGTTCGAGAAATACGGCTCGAGGAGGGAAAAAAACCTCAAGACCAGTTAACGAATCAGCGAACAAAAGCGTAAAAGTTTATCATCGATGAAAGGGGTAAAAGAGACTTGAAGATGCTCGACAACAAAAGCAATTTCCTTCACATGATAGATTAGCTTTGAAAATACTTTCCAGTAATTAGCTCAAGATGTAGCCTACTTTTAGTTCAAAAGCCAAAAGAGCTGAGAAGATAATGAGTGTGAAATATGTGCCGCATAACATAGGTACTTCCTTTATCATCGTCTCCAAAAGCTTCCATCGGAGTGTCGCGAATATGTTAAGTTTACATTATATTTAACCGAGTTGAAAAGAAATTTTTTTCCTCGAGTGTGTTTTTGCAGCCAGCTAGGTAGGTTAGTAGGTACTATGTACCTACGTATTGTACAAGGAAGACTCGATGTGAGAAGAAATATGTATCATACGTATGTCTTTATAAGAGAACCTTTACTTATCTCTACTCTACCTATCTATATGTTTATCTACCTATCTTATATGTGCATGATTATGACGTGATTTTAGCTAATTTACACTTTCAGCGGCGTAGCAAGTAGAACACATCGCACTTCTGTATATTAATCATTAACAACGGACTGAGTAAACAGCTTTAAAGTATTCGGGTATCCTGCAGCGTGTACATAAAGTATGAAGTACGTCGTGTCGTGTTCCCACAGTGTACAAATCGGCTCGGATGCGATTAACTAAAGTCTAAAATTTTATCCGTTATGAAATTCGTCCGAAAAATATTCCCCATGGGCTGCCATCCGCGTCGTGTCGCCGTCAAACAACCGATGTACTTATGTACCGTATACTTAATTTGATATACATCCACATGGAGTCGTATTAATAGGTATAATCCCATCAGCTCGTATGGTTTGCTAAATGGTCATTTCATGAGGATATTTTCACACGATTGGAGTATGTGTACTTGTACCTTACCTAACCTACAATGTACACCTAATCGGTTTATCTCGCACCTGTAGATCGATTTTCATCCATAGATTCTGAACCAATACCTAAGTTTATAAATTCGAATCAATCGTGAGTTTGGTTAAATACTCTCCTTTTTTTCGTTTCCCGTTGCTGACCAAAATTTCAGCTGCCCAACATGATTTTTCGATCTTTGGCAAATTTTTGAAAATCTAAAATTGATCATTTTTGAAAATATGCTTTTAAAAAAAGATACATATTTATCGAGTAGGCCTAAAAATGACGAAAATTAATTCTGAAAATAGTATCAACTCCCCTGAACTGAATTTTACGGTTTCTAAGTATTCTGGAACCTCCAGCGCGATTTCAGATTTCTCCAGAATAATTTTTAGATCTCTCATCAAAAAGACGTGTAAATTAATTTTGACGTCAAAAAATGAGTTTATGGCTAATTTTCGACGTCGTGTTTACCCAGTTTATTTTTTTTATCCGCATATTTATGGGAGAAAAAAATCGAAAAATCCCCCCCCCCCCACTTTAAAAAAATCTACGCTGTCTGGAGAAATTTAAAGATTCCAGAGAAAAATCAAAATATCGCACAGAAGGCTCCAGAATAGCTCGTAATAGTCAAATTCGGATCTGAGAGACAAGATGTGGCAATTCGTACAAATTTCAAAAATGTCCCTACGAACTGTAAATTATTAATTTTTTGAATTTTTTTGTTGGTCAAAAAAACTTTGAATAAATCGTTAAACAGGTCGATAATAAGCCACTATTCGATTTTCAGCTGCCTAACGTGATTTCCACCCCTTCGGGGGAAATCATTAATATGCGCATGAAGGCTCAAGAATGACCAAAAATGATGAAATTACTCGTTTCATCAGGGATTAATTTTCATATTTTTTTACTGATTTTTTTCTCATTGCAAATCCATAAAAACAGTATAAGTTTTGGATTTTCAAAAATTCGCCAAAAATGTAAAAATCAAGTACCTAAAGCTGCTCTTAGACCCAGACTACATATGTATAGAAACTTTTATCTCTCAAATGATATTAAAAATTTGAAAAATGTCATTGAAACCATTCTGAAGATTTAATTTCAAAGGTAATTATAGATATATAGGAGCATTTTCAACGAACTCGTGATTTTTTCGCTCTATCTCCTACCTAACCTGCTTTGGGAAAAATGATCCAGTCCCAAAAGATAGTATTTGAGATTCTGCGTCGATGTAGGCTATTTCCATCAAATTCTAACGTAAATACCACTCTTAGGGTTTTACTACATTATAAGCAATTGAAAATTTGCAAATCGCTTATCTTTGTGTAAATTCGTCGTTTGAAAATGTTTTTTTCGCAATGATTTCGTATTATAATTGTGCCAAAACATCGAAAGATATCATTTCTGAAACTGGGGAAATATTTTGGAACGAAGTGGTGGCAGTTTTTTTAGATAGTAATGATTTTCAATCTCAAAAAACCGAAAAAATTCTATACAGTTTTGGCTATTTTTCTCGATGTTTTGAAATTTGAGATCATGGCTAAACGTACCTACCTGTAGCTGTATACAGATTACAGACATTCAATACGTAGATTTAAGATACATTAGAGCCAATTTTAGAGATACTTTATAGAGTATCTACATTTTGAAAGATTTTTATCGAATGAAATCTGTGAAGTGTGTACCTATTCGTATATACTTTAGTAAATAAATTGAAATTCTCGCATCAAATTGGAGACTTTATTGGCGCTCACTTTTATAGCCATTTGAACTTCAAGTACCTCTACATGGGTAGGTATACGTAAACGTACGTAGATACGTAGCTTAGTAGGTACTCGAATAAGGAAGAAATACTTACGTATTTGTTAGAAAACTGTTAATTGCATACGACGATATTTCTTGAATAACGTGTAGGTAGGTATTATTAAAATAGCACTTTGAAGTACCTATTTTCTATACAGTCGTGTTTCTTTGTACTTATCTACTCGTACGAAGCAAAAATACTCCGTCGTTAGTTGACTCGAATCATATTGCAGCCTATAAGTATAATCGTAATGCAAAATAAGAATAAAACTGTGAGCACTGAGCAGCGAAGACAAAGATACAAAGAAGCATTCGAGAGATGATATTTCGCGTAGCTATATCAGATAATTAATTTTACGCTACACAATTGGTCGATCACTTCGAATAAAAAAAATTCTCCTCGTCAGAATGAGTATTGTAGTTCGTTGGTTGGTTGTAGAATCTTTTCCATTTTCTTACTATGCTTTTGAGTTTTGAAAAATTATAAGCTTGTGGTACTCGATACAATTGTAATGGTTAAAATCTGTTCTGCAAATATCACACAGACTTACCTACCTTTATTTTTCAACTCATGCTAAATCGAAGGGTTCAAATCGACCAATGAACTCTGAATAGGTATCGAATATATTGAATAATATAATACGACACTATATGTAGATGCCTACAGATGTAGGTAATCGAGAAAAAAATTCAAACACTGAAAACCAGCAAACAAATGTTATACCATCGAGAGATAATAATTTCGTGATGAGCTAACGCTTAGGTAGGTACGAGTATATCACAAAAAGAAATGGTCTCGTATAGATACTTATGAAAAGCGAAGAAAAAAAATCGATAGTCGTGTAAAAAAAATACTTTATGTATATTTTCATCGTCAATGTAGGTACCTACCTACCCACGAAAAGCAGGAAGAAAAATAAGAAATATATTTATCTTTCGTACATACATATAAAGCACTATACCATCTAGATATTCTGTATACGTAATGTACACACACGAAAAAGGAAGAAAACCCCCACAACCAATGAAAGTTGTCCGCCGAAACAATTTTTCATCTTGTAATCTGTAACGTTTGCTCGTGTGAGATGTTCAGGGCATAGCAAAACATCTCGCGAAAAAACGTACATAAGTATAGGTAACCAGCCACACACATGTAGGCTAAACGTAAAATAAAATCATCGAAGAAAATATACAAGTAGGTACCTAGAAAACCTAAACTCAAAACCGAGTAAAAACTTATAATGACATATCCCAGACGGTATCTTATTATTTTTACGAAATCGAGCGGAAATCGAGCACAAGTCTTAACAATTTCTTCAAGCGTTTCCACAATTGTTGGTAATTTGCTTAAGAGCATGGTATGACCGACCGATGCAGCAGAGAAGTTCAATTTGTATATATATGTATGTACTACAGTCTACAATGTCTACATGTATCTGGATTTCTATTTTCATTTTATATACTATAAGAATAATACCTATACGAGAGGAAGGAAAAAGCGTTTGCAAAAGCTTCACTGGTATATTATACGAGTGCGACCCGAGCATTACCTACTATAGGTATATCCTGTATAACTATGGCGCTTAGTTGGAATTTTTTTCTACGTGACTGGTATATTTTAAAGACTTGGTTTTAAGAAAATTTAATTGTTGGTGAGCCTACGTATGTTTGCATAATGTTGCGATGATGAATGTTTTTAATTATTCGGTTCATAAGACGAGTATACATATACAAAAGAGTTTTCTCATGGATAAATGTCCTCGAAGAGTTTTTCCTTTTGTCAAGTAAATATTTTAATATCATTTGTCTGCATAACTTACGATTAAGTTGTTACTAACAAGACAAGACTGATTTTTTAGTATAGTCTTTAAAAAGAAATGAAATGGAATGATGTTTTAAAGCTGGATCCTCATCATAATGTTTAAGAAAATTTATATGATTGATTGAATTAATGCTTACACAGTACGTATTTCAAAGATGCGGATGTATGGTGAAAAATTGCATTAGAGAAAAAGACATGCAAACAAAATAAAATAAGTACCAAGGTATATTATTTTATTATTTTATAATTAGTTCGAGCTACATATTTTATATTTTATATAATAACTAATAAGAGAGATGATAAAGTGATAGAATATAAATCAGACAGCAAAGCCTACATACCTATTACCTACCTTCTTTATTCCGCTTGCAAAAATTTGATCAATTATCAATGCATTATTTTTTCAATTTGTTTTTTAAGTTATGCCAAAATTCCATTCGTTCACCATTCAGCAGTCCTTCTTGAGCTCGTAGAGTCTCGTCAATAATTAAATGACTTGGATTATCAGGCGTCGTAGGTTCCCATTTGACATCCATTCCTTCATAATTCGGATTGCTAGAGAGATTATTATAACAAGAGTTTTGTGAATTTTCACTGCATCAGTTTCAAAATTACTTTTGCTGTAAGGTGCAGTGAGGTAGATGCAAAATGAAAATAGTGAAGTTCACTTTGACATGAAACTTTCGGGGTACTCTACAATTTTTCAAATTGGAATACGAATCGATTCAACTTTAACGAAATTTGATACCAAAAAAAAAAATCATTTATTGCGTAAGAATTCATCACCCACATCCTTGATATGAAAGATCACAAAACTCACTATAGCGGCGTATAACTCGCGATCAAGGCGATCTTGCAATTACCTCACATGCGCTTTATGTGATTATTATTTACGAAGTTTTAGCAAATGTAGTCATGAAGCTTGTAAATGTATCAATTGTTTGTCGATCTTTTGGGCGTATGTTACTCATAGTTTTACCTGCAGTTTCTTCATTGTAACTCCAGTAGCTGTAGTCGGCTCCATGAAAGGCACCTACATATATATAAATTGAATCAAATGCTTACCTACTTAATTTTTTAAATATTCCAACCCACATATTTCATATATCTTGCCCGAGTTTTCGATCAAGACAAAATCTGAAGGATTAGGTATTACCTTTCAATGGTTTTTCTAATAATTTTTCCACTTTTGCTTTCATTGTACATAATTTGCCATCATAATGAAAATTATACACATATACTGGTGTGGTTGGATCTGATGCGATCACATTTATCAAAGAATCATAAACATCAGACAAGGCAGCATCTGTTAGAATCTGGAGAGCAGGCAAAATAAAATTGAAGTACTGTTCGTCTGTTACCTATGCTATGGAGAAAAGAAAATTTTGGATTTTGGCCCACTAAAATGCGTTTAATTGTCAAGAAATATTTCTCTATAACAATGAGCTGGAAAATTTGCGTTGAAAGCCTCGCTAAAATTATTCTAAAAGGTGCTTTCCACCCTGTATAAAATAAAAAGAGACTTTGGGCATATTTCATCTTGATAAGGGTTACGTTCAATTTTTGACGCACTTAGGCCGTAATTATAAGTATTGAAATTGGCCAGTGATTCCCCTATTGACAAAATTTGGTAGCATTTTGCTAGCAGTGTTTCTAGCATTTTTGCTAGCACCTGTAGCACAATTTTGAACACCTTACTAGCAAATTTGCTAGCAAATCAAAGCTAGCATAATGCTAGCATTCTTTGCTAGTATTATGCTAGCACTTCATGCTAACTTGTCACTAGGATCATGCTAGCATTTTCCTAGCATTGAAATGCCCAAAAATTTCAAGTTCGACCTCTTCTAAAGTTGAACTTAGACAATGATCTACTCTTCACGACATTGACTTTTTCAAGAGTTTTTGTGACTTTCATGACCACCCACCTGCTAGCATTATTCTAGCAACATATGCTAGCATTGGTTGCACCATTTTGAACAGGTGCTACCAAAATCTGCTAGTCATGCTGCTCTCATGCTAGTTATGCTAGCATTATGCTAGTAAAATTGTCAATAATTGTTGGATTAATATGCTGACAGCATTCGATATAGGAAGGTAGGTAGAGGTACTCATACGTCACATAAAGCAGGTTGTGCAGCAGTCTCTATCGATTCGCCATTCAGATAGAAGTTCTCCACTTCACATTGTATTAGTTTCAGTTCTTCTTCCGCAAGGGATGCACCCCAGCCAAATTTATTTTGGGCGATAGCATTAGGGAAGCAATCAATTATAGATCTGTTCAAATTTCCTATCATCAATGTAACATTATACTTACTGTAATAGTTACACAGCTGTTATTTATGGTCCATTTTTTTTTTTCAAATTCAACTTACGAAGAACTGCAAGACCCATACAAGCTTCTCTTTCACTAAACCCGATAATCATAGGGACTCTTGACGTGCAAGAAAAAATAAATTAAATCTTTTGTCCTAAACAGACCTAATATACCATCTCTCACACGCATTTAAAACAACCCTTAGGTTGACTCAATCCCAAGGGAAGACCTAGCTATCTAGTAGCTTCGCGAATGTCTGGCGAATTACCGCCTCGCCATTCGCTTTTCGGTGAAATAAAAAAACGTAAGCACTTTTTAAGCACTGGTAAATCCCATATATTTCAGGAATAAAACAAGACAATATATGGGTTAAAACAAAGGAACAAAAAGGCAAAAAATAAGGAACAAAAAGCAAACAAAAATAGTTAACAATGAATGGGATTATCCCAGCGCTACCCTACCAGTCCTATACCCCTCGGTACCGGGCACGAAAGCATCCGAGAGACAGGAGCACCCTCACTCCATACCTACCCAAAAGGTGTAGGTACAAGGTCGGATTCCCTATTCCGTAGCTAGCGGATAGGTAACCCTATGAGCTATGTACTTGCACTCGTAAGCGAAGTACATAGACTGAATTCCGACACGTAGAGCCACCGCGTCGCCAGCCACAATCACAGCTAACGAATCCCTACCTAACAACGTCCCTATACATGCCGTAGCGGATAGGTACGCGGTCTGTTAGGTAGGTGCACTGCCCTAAATTCTAAAAGAAGTCACTTTTCTTCCCCCTAGAGGAAACAAAAGTTTACTTTTTCTCGCACTACACTCTATTCATCGACGGGATAAGTTTTTGGTACAGCACATGTAAAGGCGAATTTTCTCCAGGTTCTGGAGTAAACAGAATAGGCGATGCAGGATAAACTTGCAATGTATTCTGAAAAATGAAAATTGCTTCAAAGTATCCAAGTAGTTTTAGGAATAGAGGATGCATCATATAGGTACCAAAATGTTTATACTCTGTTGAAAAAATGCTCGGGTCTTGCGGCAAATAAACTAACAAAATCAATTTTTCGATAAAAACTAAGCAATCTTTGATGGTTGTCCTGTCGTCCATCATAATTAATCATCTTGGCAATGTCATAAGCTGTTGCTACATGGTCCATTGGAGAATTCAATAATGGGCAAAATACGTAACACCCCATAAGAATTGCTTTGTGGTACAGACCTGGTACATAAAAATACGAAAATTAAATTGCTCCGTCATTGTCATAAGCCGTACTTAGTTAACATAAAGTGAAAACTATTTTTCTCTGATGTGCTAGTAAAATTTATTACCATGGGCCAAAGACGATAATAGCAATAAATGCACTAATGAAGAACCACTGCTACTTCCCATTATTGTAACATTATCTGGGTCACCTCCAAAAGCTGCAATATTTTTCTTGATCCATTGTAGGCTTAGTATACTATCTTTTAAACTTTGATTTCCGGAACATGCTTTTACATGCAAATTCAAATGACCTGATGTCAAAAAAATTGTTGCTTTGTAAATATTCAATATAGGTACCTTGAAATTACAAATCTATTTATAATCAAATCTTAATCATGTTATATTTTACTAAATGTTTGTTTCAATTTTAACTCTAATTTTGAAAATAATGAAATTAATTTAACATTCCATCTCTCAGAACCAATAACGCAGACACTCTTCTTTTCAACATTCCACTCACCCATGAATAACGCTCTACAACTTGTCGTGCTTTTAAACCATACTGTACTATGGCCCTATACTAACCTAATAACCTAAAATATGCAATCTGTGTCCAACGCATACATAAACCACATCATTGTGCATAATGAAGTCTGGACTTCCATAATATGATGGATCTGGGGAACCATTAAACCATCCTCCAGGGTGAAAATTCACAATGACTGCTTTCAAAGGAGTTACTTTTGATGGGAGCTGCAGTAAAAAAAAAAATGCTTCATGTTTCTCTCAGCCAGATCTGCATAAAATTGATAATACCTTGACAATTATTTGAATTAGGAAATAAATTAAAAAGCGACCTTCGGTGTGTAGATGTTGTTATATAGGCAGTCCTCTGAACCAGTGATTTTTTTCTGCCTTAATGAATATTGTAGGCAGCCTCCTTTTTCAACAGTTGCGTCCAAAATATTGTTCCATGGTTTTACTCTTACTGGATCCTATTATTTAGTGGTTCAGTTTTAGTAAAGATTATGCTAATAATTAAGAGGAATAGGTAGGTAGGTATTTACTTTGAAACGAGCTACCCCTCCAGTTGATTGTCCATAAGGTATTCCGAGAAAGGAATAAAATTCTGCTCCGGAATAAGCGGTTTTTGTTTTGAAGCCCTGTACTTTTCCTTCTTCTACAGTAACTATCACTTTTTCAAGCATGTTGTTGAATAACGTTTTACAGCAGGTCTGCTCACATAACCAGAAACATACTGATTAAAATAACTATGCAAGTGGAACTTGGAAATTTTTAGCGTGTTTTTTTTTTTTCTTACGCTGATAAACACAATGTTGTGAGTTTTGTGAAATATTTTTACTGCCCATAAATTAGGTACCGATTTTGGGTGCGATGTCTCCTTTATTGTTATCAATAATGGCAATGGATAACTTCTTTTTGAAAATTCAAAATTGGAAACTTGAAATTATCTAGGTACCTATAAATATCTAGATGACAATTCTGACTACAGTTACTCTCTGTTGGAAAATTCTCATTCTCATTTTTGCTTGCCATTCCCGGTAGAAATTGACAAAATTTGACAGTCTTTTGTAATCAATTCCACGGGAGGTTATAAATAATAAAATAAGGTGCACGGAGAGGAGGGGGGTTGGGTATGTTTAGGATGGTTTTTTCACAATTTCAACTTTGGCCAACTGGTTTTCTCTTTAAAATGAACCAATATGTCTCCGATTTTTCCTGCATGTTTTCTCAAGGTTTCCTAATCTGTGGTAAAATTTTGAGCACGTGAGACGGGTCTTGGAGAAGTTGGGAAGTCCATCACTAAAATAATTTCAGTCTAAACCTGTACATATTAATGATAGGTAGGTATGATGCTAAATTGGGTGTGATTGAAACTTCCTCCCCTTCTGATGTATTCACTGGACTTTAAGTAGGTACCTACTTGAGAAAAACAAAGACATTTCCCAACAACTTACCGAAGTAATAATAAACAGATTTTCTACTTTAAAAAAGGATGCAGATGCAGATGCAGGTGCAGGTAGGTAAGTAATATCTAAATTGAGAAAATTCGGTACTTTTGCAGTTTTATTCAAAATTTTAACATTGCTTTTCAAATTTGTCTTTCAATTTGTGCAGGGCCGGATTTAACATTAGGCCGCCCTAGGCAGAAAAAAACTTGCCGCCCCTCCCTCTTCCCCCCCCCCCCGACTTTTGGTTTGTGTGAAAATTTACGCCCCCCATAATTAAATTTTTAATCAAAATATAAAAAACGTAACTGATATACCTAATATACAATACAGTGGAGTAGCCAGGATTTTCTCAAGGAGGGGGCACTGGGCAGAACCAAATTTTTAGGCATGAAAAATCGAAATGAGGGGTAATTTTCTGGAAACCTATCGTGAAGTATGGTGATCTCATGAAAATGAATGAAAATTACTGCTCGAGCGAAGCGAGAGCGAAAATTTTAGAAAAATGGGTCTGAACAACAAAAAAACGTCCATTTTTTCATGATTTCTTTCAAATTTTCGCTCGCAAGGGGGGGCATGGCCCCCTTCGCCCCCCCCCCTGGCTACACCACTGATACAATATCAATATCTATGTAATTAAATATCAGAAACATTGCAATTTGCTTAGGTATTATGTATTTTTCATGAAGTGCTGGCAGCCAAAAAATTTATTTAAAATCCGTATTTTTCATGAAAAATGAAATCCGCAGGTTTCCTTACGCTAAAAGAACTTTGAAAAACGCGTTTCTTGATTTTGACCGTGTGAAAAACCAAAATTTTAGGCATGAAAACTCGAAATTAGAGATAATTACCCGAGAACCTTTCGTGGTGTTTGACAATTCTAGAAGAAGGAAGGTAAAAGTATTGCTCGAGCGAAGCGAGAGCGATTTTTTTTTCGAAAAAATGGGTTCAAGAAATGAAAAAGCGTCCATTTTTGCATGTTTTATACTCGTAGGGTAAAAATCGAGAAATCTGAACATTTCCGTAGGTACTTTTTGCCAAATCTATACGATTAATTTTTTTTTTGAAGCAAAAATTTGCCGCCCCCTAAAATTTGCCGCCCTAGGCAGCTGCCTATACTGCCTATACGTAAATACGGCCCTGAATTTGTGCCAAAATTCCATTCGTTCACCATTCAGCAGTCCTTCTTGAGCTCGTAAAGTCTCGTCAATAATTAAATGACTTGGATTATCAGGAGTCGTAGGTTCCCATTTGACCTCCATTCCTTCATAATTCGGATTACTGAAATAATAAGTGTTTGAAAATTTTTCCTATCCTGTTATGTTAAATCCATATTTTCAAAGCATGTGATTACTTACTCAGTTTTAGCAAATGTAGTCACAAGGCTTGTAAATGTTTCAATTGTTTGTCGGTCTTTTGGACGTATGGTACTCATAGTTTTACCAGCAGTTTCTTCGTTGTAGCACCAGTAGCTGTAGTCGGCTCCATGAAAGGCACCTATACATAAATTGAATCATTGCTTTTATTTTTTTTGATCAAAAGAAAATCTAAAGGATTTTTACCTTTTAATGGGCTTTCTAATAATTTGTCTACTTTTGCTTTCATCGTACATAATTTACCATCATAGTGAAAATTGTACACATATACTGGTGAAGCAGGATCTGCTGAGACCACATTTATCAACGAATCATAAACCTCAGATAAACCAGCATCTGTTATAATCTGAACAATACAGGGGGACAAAACAAAGTTGACAATATAAAATGAATATCATATCAGATTTTAACGAAGTAAAAGAAATTGATGTTTTGTTCAAAATTCTTCTGACATGGATAGGAAGACGATTGCGTACCATTAGGACAGGGAGGCAATAGTACGCATCTGAGTTGCTTCACTTATTTCGATTTTGCAAGGAAATGGAAGAGGGGGCGGGTAAATTCAAAAATCAAAGGTCTTTGTGTATAGACAAAGGTTCTAGGGATAATGTATCAAAATTTAAGCTAATTCCATCTATGTAGGCCTATTAAGTAATGAGCAAGATGAATTCTCATACCAAGTGCCTATTTATATAGGTGGTCTTACCTTATAGGCTAGAATTTTCAAAAAAGAAAAATATAATAACGTACATCACATAAAGTTGGCTGCGAAGCTGTCGCTATTGATTCTCCGGCCAAATAGAAATTTTCCACTTCTTCTTTTATTTGTTTCAATTCATCGTCGTTCAACGAAGCTCCCCATCCGAAATCATTTTGACAAAGAGCTTTAGGGAAGCTATCATTTATAGATCTTTTGTAATTTCCTGCAACCAAAAAACATAACTTGATCATCTCCGCTTCTCTTAATAATGAAATTCAACTTGGGTTTTTTAAAATTTGACTCACTAAGCAACGCTAGAGCCATGCAACCTTCTCGTTCACAAAATCCTATCATTATTGGGACTCGATTCGTTGAGGGGATGAGTTTTCTGAGTGGTACAGGTATAGGGGAGTTTTCATCAGGTTCAGAAGTTTGTATGATTGGCGAACAAGGATAAACTTGTAATGTTGTCTGTAAATGAAATGGGACCATGCACATTTTGACAACTAAGTATACATATTACATACTAATGCACGGTGCTGTGCCCTACTTTACTGAAAAAGTGTTCGGGTCTTGTACTGAATAGGCTGGTGATATCGACATTCTTGTAAAAAGTCAGCAGTTTTTTATGGTCATCTGGTTTTCCATCGTAATACATCATCTTTGCAATAGCATTGGCTATTGCTACATGGTCCTTTGGAAAATTAAGTAATGGACAAAATACATAACAACCCATTAGGATCGCTTTATGGTATAAACCTAGGAATATTTTCGAGGTCAATTAGGTAAGTGCCTATCAAAAAATAATGGACAAAAAGCTTTCAAGAAGATGAACATTTTGTTCAATTGTTTTACCCTTTGCTAAAGGTGACAATAGTAAAAAGTGCACTAATGAAGAACCACTGCTACTACCCATAACGGTTACATTATCAGGATCACCTCCAAAAGCGCTAATATTTTCTTTAATCCATTGTAAGCTCAATGTAATGTCTTTTATACTTTGATTTCCCGAACAACCTTTCATATGCAGATTTAAATTTCCTGAAACCAGAAAATTTACCGAATATCTACAGCTGAACGTACCATCTAACCTAACTTCTTTCAACTGTCAACATTATGATGCAGCGTATTTTCAAATCATATTTGACACTCATCCACTTACCTAAAAAGTGCAGTCTGTGCCCGATGCAAACATACACCACATCTTTATGCATTATAAAATCAGGACTTCCATAGTATGAAGGATCTGGCGATCCATGAAAATATCCTCCTGGGTGTATAACCGCAATTACTGCTTTCAAAGGATCTCCTACTGATGGAAGCTACAAAATGTGCAATTATATTTATAGCAGACAGCTGTGGCAATCAATGGCTATGAAGAGATGTAGGTAAACAATTCAATTACCTACCTAGGTATGTGTCGAGTTACTCGTAATGCCTACCTTTGGTGTGTATATATTATTATATAAGCAATTTTCTGAACCAGTCATTTCTTTCTGCCTTAACGAAAATTGTATGCAGCCTCCTCTTTCGACGGTTGCATCCAAAATATGATTCCATGGTTTCACTTTCACAGGATCCTAGTTTTTGATTAATTAGTATCTTATTACCTATAATTTTACATTATGAAAATCATTTAGGATTCACCTTGAAACGAGCTGCACCTCCAGTTGATTGCCCATAAGGTACTCCAAGAAAGGTATAAAATTCTGCTCCAGAATAAGCAGTTTTTGTTTTGAAGCCCCGTACTTTCCCTTCTTTCACAGTAACTGTCACTTTTTCAAGCATGTTTTAATGAATAGGTAGTGTTTGGCTGTTACTTAGAACACGCGAGAAATGCCGAACTTCTTAAAATATGCATACGTGTAAGTAGAACTTTCAAACTATTTTTGTTGACGATTGTGGGTCATGATTGTGGTGTTGTATGAGTGCGGATGAATGCAATGGAATATTTTTTTTTTTCAGCGAATTTTGAGAAATTCAAAGTAGTACCTACCTATCAAGTTTTGAGAAATGTTTAATTGCCCATAAAGTGAACACTGCTTGCTTGTTTTTGTTATCTTCGAAGTTTAGGTTTTGGGTTCAAGGTTGGCGAAGTCTCCTTATTATCTGGATGGCTAATTTTTTCAGAAACGTAGTTTAAGGTTTATTTTATACCTACCTTTTAACGACCTAATAATTACAACTGATAATTGCTGGAAAGATTGAAAAGAATTGGATCCTTTGGTTTTAATTTAGGTATCAAAAAGCTGTAAGTTTCAAATTTCTTCAATTCATTGGAATCAAAGAATTAAAATATTTTTTTAAAAATTGTACACAGCTGTTATCAAAGAAGCATAATGTTAGAAGCTCTCAAGTGTAGATATAATAGTGCATGAACGAGGTGAAAAAAAGCTCTTCAATGCATTTGAAAAACTAATTTCCAATTTACAACCAATATGCACAGTTTTTTTTCTTCAATATTTCAAAGATATGTAAGTTAGGATGGACACCCCCCCCCCTTCTCGCAAAAAAGGCTGACGGATTTTGACCAAATTCCGCCAACTTTTTTCTATTTTTTAATATTTTTTAAACCATTAATTTTTTTAATCAAATTCTATTGTATGCAGCCGGCAATTATTACAATAGGGAGCCTACGTTGAAAATTGCAAAAAATTAAATGTAGGTAAGTACTGTGATAGCTGGGACACTCCTTGGTTTACAGAGGGAGAGCCCAGTGCTATTCAGCATATAGTTAAGCCCAGGGAACCCAAACTCTACTGATGACCTTACGAAAGTACATCGAACAGCAAAGGTGACGAAACACCGCATAAATGATCGTAGACCGCAAATGAAAGTGTTCAGCTTTATTGTATAAATCTCTGATATAAAACCGAATCGATATATTACAAAAAGACACACTAATCATTATAAAAAGACACTTGCAATGACGATTGCAAGTGGAAGCTCTGAAATGCATCCGTACCGGAACACCAGTGAAAAAATACTTAACGTTTGTAACGTCTCTAATGGCGGAGTGGCTATACTCAAACTAAACCGACAGAGTGCACTACTTAAGCAGTGCAGCCACTCCGCAGGAACACATCTTCCCTTTAGGTGGAAGCTGTGGGCGCATCCCCTACCGTCACATATGCCCCGCTTCCATTGAACAGCGTGGACATCGGAGATGCTGGAACATTGAAGCCAAAAACCTGGCCAACGGACAACGGACGGGAGGGCCCATCTGCCCCGCTTCATATGAACCCGCAGCTTCCAGATGTTAAACTGGCTGGGTCCATCGGAATCCAATTTCAGCCTCCAACTGCTGACTTTTAAAACGTCTCTGCTATTTTTCTACGGCACCAGCGACTTAAAATTACCTTAGATGCGAACATTTTCTCAAAATAAATTATTTACATTCACAACTTAGTCGCTAAGTGTCCAAAAAAATTCACAAACACATAAATATTTACATAAATAGCAGAGAAAGTTCAAACAAGTCGAAATCCGTAATTACGCGAGAATTACCATAGTAATACGCGTTGAGCTGCTACTATCCAGTTCGATGCAAAGCCGAAAATGCGCAACTCGTGAAAAGTTCCACTGGAAGTGATAACGAGTGTTTACCAACACGAGCGAGAAGCTGGAGTTCTTCATCTGGAGTACTTAACAGGTAACTTTTAGTTAATTACGCGTTCCAAATCGACTTTCATACGTCTAAGCTAATGAAGAATTGTTTGTTTTCTCTGTTAAAAGTTTCCCGGATCGAATCGGCGTCGAAATGAATCCACCAGCATCGTACGGAAACTCGTGTTTACCACTGGATTAGCTTTACTAAAGGTGAGTAAGTTTTCTCTAATTAATTAATTTTCGTTGACTGATGCTGTATGTAAAACGTTGCTCATCCTTTTCCGTCTGTTCCAGCGAATGCCAAATTAGATTTGAAGAGACAATTGGACACCATGTTACGAAGAAATTATCCACTTTTGGTGAGTTTTCCTTCTTTTTCTTCGTCAACGGATGTTGGAATGGTTTTTCGACGATGGATCTTTCCATCTAGAAACACTAGGTGACTCATTTATTTCTCTTTTTCAGTATGTGATTGGAATCTGCTATCTTTCCCTCCGCTAACAGAGACGTTGAAACAGCAAACAGGGATGATGGAAACAGCTAACAGAGACGATCCAAAGAAGAGAAAGAAAGAAGAAAAAAAAAACTCCCGCTTGAACTCCAGTACTGGAAAATGGTAACAGGTATGCTGGTTTCGCTTTGATTCCTCCTCTTTTGCTGTATACGAACTAACTTTCCACTTTCTCTGTTATCAGCCAGCTGATATTTTCGCCAAGATTCTCAACGACACTGGAGCCGGAAACTGCTTTAATTCATCTCTGCTACAGTAAGTACTCCGTTTATTTATCAGCTTCCCCATCCCGAGTATTTTTCTGCCTAAAAACCGGTTTTCGCGAACTCTGGTCTCGTGTAGTTTTAATCAGTGCCGCATTACTGTCACGGACAGCTAGCCACACCTCGCTATCGCCACCCACAGCTGGGAATGTTTACATCGCTATTCCCACTGACAGCTGGGAAGGTGATATTTTCCCAGACAGCTGGCCGGAACTGAATTTTTCCACGAACTTTCATCGCATTTTCTCTGTTTTTTCTGCGACTGGAGAATTTCTCGCACGTTTCTTGACCATTGCTCGAACATATTTTTGAATTACTCTGTTTTTGGCATTTTTTTACCAAAATTCTCTCATTCACGAAAAACTCAAGCTCGCTCATTCGGGTTTCAACTTCTCTAAATCAAAATATAATTTACAACTAAACTAAACTAAGTCACTATCTAGTCAAAAATAAATTAGTCATAAATTAAACAAAGAATGTATTCCGAGTGCAACCCAAAAATCAACAATAAAATAAGATAACAAAAACGAAAAATACGAATTAAACAAAAAACGGCGAAAATCCTTTTTCCAACTTCTCTGATTTCGTGTTTCAACTAGCAGTAACTCGAGGGATGGTCCTCTCTTCTTCTGATCTCGCGTGTAAGTTTCATGATGCTCAACGTGAGCTCGTAGTGCTGCTCTTCGGAGCAGTATTGACTGCCCCTACTTTCCCCCTTTGGGGGGCATCGAGCCACGATTGCTTCCGCGTCGTGCACGTAGTATAATGCACCGTGGTAGTACTTTATGACCTGCGTGTGGAGAAATTCATTGATCCTTCTCCTCTTATCCGAGCAGCCATTGTAAACCGCGATCGGCAGTATAATCAACCGCTGTACTCCTCTTCGATCGAGTACTCTTAGTAATTCTTTGATGTTTGCTTTACAGGTCTGTTCACTGTGGTGGGCAATATCATCCTGTCCAATGGCTAACACCATAAATGGTGGTACTCGCAACATCCGTCGCACCGAAGCCTCCAAGTAACCTGCTGGTATCGAGGTGCCCACGAACCGGTTATGGACAAGTGCCCTACGTAGATCCGTTTCCAAGTAGACGCCGTCTTTCACGATGCCATGGGACAGGCCATCTCCGAACAGGCAGAAGCCATTGATGAAAAACATCCATTCACCGGAATCAACGTTCTTCATACACTGAATGGGGCCGACGCAGCGCTGAAATTTGAAGTACGTCCTCTCCTTTTCGGGAATCTTCATGTTTCTCGTGAGATTTTGATTAAATATGTTTTCAGTCTTATTATAGATGTTTACCGGTAAGAATACGCGCGTCCTTTTGGCCACAACCGTTTTGTACGTGACTACATACCGTTCATCCGTTACGTGCGCCGGACACAAATCAACAAATTCAGCCACCATTGGACTGCTACGTCGCTCAAATTGGCCCGCTCGTCTGCGCGACTGTCGTTTTTCTCTGATTCGTTGCGCCGGTGATGGACCAGCAATCGGCTGGATTTGACGCTCTATCGATATAGAGACTGGTTCTCCATCAATCTCTTTTTCCGGTGACTGATTTTCTCATGCGGGAACGTGGACCGGTGGCTCATTTATCTGGGCTGCAGCTTCTACCACAGGTACGGGTTTTAATTGAGAAGATTTTAAATCTTCGGATAACTGATTCTTTTTTTCGGTCAAAACTTTTAACACTTCTTTTCTCTTTCACAGCAATTCCTCGTTGATGGAAATCGGAGCCATTTTTACTGGACTTGGCTGGACTTGGTGCTGAATGACAACCGCTTGCGTGACCGGAGGATCCAATTTCGATATCCTGATTACTCGTCGATCCAACTTTACAGCAGCCGGAGCCTTCTTTTTTAACGTCTCTGATGCTTTCGGTTGCAGCCTAGGAACAACTGCTGCGCACGATTCTCCGTATCGCTGATCAGGTTCGAATTTTACCACAGTATCCGTTACTTTACTTTTTATCGTCTCTGATCTTTTGCTAATTTTTTTCTTTCTTGACAGCTTTCTCACCGTGGCAGCTTTTCAGTCAGCTGCTTTCGTTCCTGCCGCAAAACTGACTCTACGAACCTCTCTTTTCTTCGGTGGTACCAACGAGACCGTTACTTCGCCGTTCCAAACAAACTCAGATTTTGCGTGTTTCCAACTCGTCTCTGGTTTCTCGTCGTCGGAAGAAATTACAACCGGTTCGTCGAGCATGTTTTTACCGCAGTTCTCTGTTGCCGGTTCATTGCTAATTGCTGTTTTGCTTTCTTCCACAGGTACCGGCGGCACGTTCATCTCTGGCAATTCGAATTTGAGATATTCTTTCGAAAATAACACGTGACCACATCCACGAACCATACACGTCTGGAATTGACCATCTCGTTCGGCCGCAATCGTCATCAGCTCAAAACAATCAGCGTGAAAAACGTGTTCACAACTAATCGTCCGTACCAACTTTTCGTCGAGCTGCATTCGCTTGAAGCACACCGGACAAATCATCTCTCGTTGAGTATCTGCGAAAAAATGAAACAGCCGCAGATTCGACTCCGTGTAAGTACCACTTCTCTGATACTTTTTCAAACTTAAAATTACCACTTAAAGTACTTCTAAATCAAACTTACTCATTTTACAGGAACCAGTTAAATTAATCAAACACAAAATGAAAACAGGGAAGAAGAAAAAATTCACAAAGAACAAACTATCCTCTCACTACACTAGCCAATTACAACGGAAAACAACACGGCGCAACGCCTTCAAGTTAACTATTGAATGTCCTAACGGTTGTGCACCGCATACAACGGGTAAGTTTTTGAACAAAATGGCGTTATTAGTAGATAAACTTTTACGTACGTAGGTAATCTAGATAAAACTGTTATCTCTTATGTTGCACTCGGATATGACAAAAGAACTAAAATTAGCTTACACCTAAAGTTATCTCGCCTTGAAAGTTTTCAAAGCTCTCTATTTCGTCCTTGAACTGATAATTGTTGAATACTTGAACAAAATATGCTCTCTCGAAATCATCAAGCATTTCAAGCTGTATAAAACTCAAGGTCTTTTTGCGCTTTCTATTTCTCTGATTTCCAAGGTCATCCGGTGCATTTCGAGTATGCAAGTTTGAACTTTCGAGGTTGGTAGGTACCTGCTTGGCTTTAGAACGCGTTTCATACCTCTCCCGCGCCGCCTCTCTCCTCTCCCTGTACATTTTCTTATCAGGAAATGTTTGTTCGAGGCAATCTTCGAGCTTTCGCTCTTCGGAGGGGGGGAGCTTTCTGCGTAATCTCTTCTTTATTTCTCGGAACGCTGCATCGTGTTTGGATATCTCTTTTTTAGGCATCTCTGATTGGCAAGTTTGGCGAATTTTTTCCAGGGTTTTTTCAGGTTGTTTTCGCGAACCTCTGGGCAAATATTCTGGATCCTTGGGGTCGTCGACCTCCTCCTCATCGTCACTTTCCTCTTCCAACTTCTCTGTTTGCTCGATGGTTTTCTGCTTTGAATAATCTCTGATTTTTTCCACCAAGTCTCTGTTGTCGAATTTTGATCTCTGCTTTAAGTCATTTTTTAACTCCTCCAGCTGGTTTTTGTTAAGATATGACGTCATTTGGCGAGTATTGACAATTTGCTCGTCAGTAGGGTCAGCCACATTTTTAACCATGTAACAATTGCTACCAACATGCTGTTCTACCATATAAGGACCATAGCGTTTTTGAAATAGCTTTTTGGACAGGCCTTTTTCATATGATGACAAGCGGTGCGATGTTAACATGACCAATTCACCATTCTCAAAAATAGTGGGAGGCCCATGTAATTTATTGAATGCGACTTCGTTGTTGATTCTTTGTTGCATTCTTTTTTCACGAATAAAATTCACCAACGCCTGCTGGTCAGTCATATTGTCAATATTTTCATCAATGACTTCTTGAGTATAGACTGCCTTTCTGGCCAGTTTGTCTGCTACGAAATTGTTATGATCATATTTTCTCGCTCTGACATGTCTTAACTCGAACTCCTTGAATTTTTTAGACAGTTCAATGACCTGCTGGAAAGCTGCTTTATGATGTACTGGTTTTTTGTTCGAATTTTTCCAGTTATTTTCAATCCACCTTTTCGAATTGTGGTTGACTGCAGTGACTAGGTAGTTGGAATCGGAAAATACTTTGAGCTTCTCTACTTGATTTTTTAAGGCAACTTCCATCGCTTTGATCAATGCAATAATCTCAGCCAAATTGTTGGAATTTTTATAATCAGGGTGCACGACTCGTTCGGAAATATTGAAATCTCCACTGGGTGTCCAACTGATTCCGATACCCGCGATTGCTTCATCAGTGCCATTTTGAGAACAGGCACCATCTACCGCTACCCATACAAATCCTTTCTTATCAATAATGAGCTTTTTGGGGTCCATTTTCATTTTTAGAGCCTCTTCTGATGTTATAGATGGTACATTGTTGGCACGTTGCTCTTCTCGTAACTTTCTCAACTCGAATTTGGCATTTATGCCAATACTTGGCACTGGCAAATCCTGAGCTAAATCATCTCTAATTCCCCAAGCTTCATTTGGCTTCACTCCAAACTCCGTTGGCGTATTGTTGATCTCATTTTCAACTTGCTTGGCATATTTATGCCAGCCATGGTGAGTGTAGTCGAAGTTCTCTGCTGACTGATTTATCTTGACTCTCAGTCTATCGCCAATTATTCTCATTGTTCTTTCCACTAAGCTTGATTGTGGATTATATTTGGAAGTGTGACCAACTTTCACACCGTAGGATTTGAGTAGGTCATTCCAAGCATCGCTCACGAATTGAGTACCATTATCAGTAATGACTTTACGCACTTTGTGCCCCAGTTTCTTGATTTCTTCGAGGATTTCTTTCATCGCTTTAGAAACCTCTTCTTTGGTAGCCACAATCAGGGTTTTTAGCCAAACTTTGGCAGTGAATACACATTTCACAACTAACATGTATTTTGGATCACTGGCCTTGTTAGCAATTTGTCCAATTAGGTCAGCTGATAGTACATCTGCTATGCCATAAGCTTCAATTTGAGCATACTCTAACTTCTTCTTCTGCCCAAAGTTCTTATTATGTTTGCAATCGAGGCATTCGCTTGTGGCCAATTTGGCAGATTTTGGTACATTCGGCGAATAGTACATGCGTCGAAAAATAGCATCGATTTTGGCAGCTCCTACATGGCCGTATTCCTCATGTAGGTACATTATGGTATCTTTATACAACTCATCTGGCATACATGGCACTTTTGAGCCATCTTCTCTGATTCGATGAAGTACTCGGACACCTTCTTCTTCTTCCAAAATGACATATTTTTTCTCAAGCTGTCTCTTCGCTTTTCTCTGCTTTGAAGTCATGTCCAGTTCTTCAGCTTGAAGTCTTCGTATGACCTTGGACCAATTTTCATCTCTGTTTTGGTACAAGTCCAGCCTCTTCAGACAGTCTACCAACTGTTCTTTTACTAGGTCTTTGTAAACAACGCCAAGTGGCACCATTCTGGTCCAGTTCGTCTCATATAGGGTCAGCTCCGGTGCCTGCATTTCCCACCATTTACCAACTCTTTTTGGCAAATCATAAACCAAATCATGGCAATTAAAGTGGGTGATCCATGCTGCTGCTTTGCGGTGTATTTGAGCCAAAGTATTAAATCTGTGCACAATTGACATAATATCTTTTCTGATATGCACTTTGTAACCATGAAGCCACATTTCGAGTTTTTTTAATGCATTCGCCAACGAGTACATTTCTTTCTCTATTATGGTGTACTTCTTCTGATGGTCTTTAAATGTGTTGCTCACAAATAAAATCACATGATCAGTGCCACCTTCTCCTTTTTGGTAAACTACAGCGTTCATGGCATCATGTGTAAAACTGGTCTCAAGATAAAAATCTTGCCCCTCGATCGGAGATGCCAGCTCAAACTTCTTCCGGTACTCAGTTTCCAACTTCTCTAATGCATTCTGCTGCTCTTCTCCCCACTTGAAGTTTTCTTTCCGTATGACTTCATAAAGTGGCACTGCTAACTGCTGGTAATCAGCTATGAAGCGCTTATAAAATCCAACAATTCCCAAAAATGCCATAACATCTTTTTCATTTTTGAGTTTGAATTCACCTTTCTTGTTGGTGTGCTTGGCTTTGAATTGATCAAGCTTTTCGAGTTTTTTATTCTGCTTCAATATTCTGCCAGGCTGGAGCTGGAATCCCAGATGGTTTATTTTACTCTTGAAAAACTTTGACTTCCTTGGATTAAGCCTAAGTCCATTATCTCTGATAATCTTGAGTGTGTCAACAAGTAGTTCCATCATCTCTTCGAAAGTTGCAGCTTTAAGTAGCACATCGTCGACGTACTTAGTTCTGCCTTTTTTTGCTGGCATAATTGTGTTCATCATTTTCACAAACAATGCAGACGACACCTTCAATCCATATGGCACTCTGATAAATTGATGGACTTCCCCGTCAACAATGAAAGCACAATACTTTCTACATGCTTCATGTAACACCATCTGCCAAAATCCTGCCACAAAATCCAGGCAGCAGTAAATTTTGGCACGTCCATCTGTTGTTATAATTCTATCAAGCAATCCAGCCTCATTGTAGTCATTTTCGAGTATTGGATTTAATTCCATAGGATTGAGGCATAATCTCACGTCGCCATTTTTCTTGATATTGACCACCAATGCATTGATGTATGGTGAACTGGAAGGTTCAACGATCTTTTTTGCAACCATCACTCTGAGAGCTTCTCTCACCAGTGGCATCTGCTTATTCGAAGGAGTGTACTTAGGACCATGAAATCTCCTGATGTTTTTAGGATCTTTAAATCTCAGCTTCATAGGTGGTCCTACCCATTTTCCTGGGTACTTGCTGAATATACAGGCAAACTCTTTAAGTATGTCGAAAGCTTTTTTTGCCTGTTTCTTCGTAATGGTTTCTTCATTAACAGCTTGCTCCAAATCTGCTCGCAGTGTTTCCAAAAATATCTCTGGTCCATCATCAACATCCTCAGGCTCTTCTGCCTGGTATTTATCCGCAGTGTTGGCTTTTTTCGAGATACGATCAATTTGCTCAACATTCTTTTTCTTTACTCTGATCCGCCTGAGTGTAATTTTTTCTCTGTACTCCTGCTCTGACATAAATTTCAACGTCTCTGTTTTCTCCTCTCCTGGAGGGCAGCAGGTAGCTTGTTGATTTTCCACATCAGGTTTAATTCCAAGCACTTTCATTGTTTTTGTGCCAATAATGAATATCTGATTGCATCCCTTCAAGATGTAAAATGGGATTTTGAGCTCGCAATTTCCAAATTTGAGCTTCAGCACTATGACATAACGATATGACTCTACTTTTGAATCATCTGCCAAGTTGCATACTATAGGTCTTTTCAGCATGATATACTCAACATTGTCATAGTGGTCTCTGAGTAGGATGTTGGCTGTTTCCTCTGATACTACGTTGGGAGTGGCACCCGTGTCGAGTTGCGCCGGATAGGCGGTGCCATTTACCGTCAGTGGCACCACACATGTATCGAATTTATCTTTTTCTCTGAGAATCTGTTCTCTGACTCGTGCTTCAATTTCTTCTCTGCGCAGCGGTGGTTTCGGCGTAACAGGTGTTCTGAGCGAGTTCAACGAACTTTCGAGAGTCGGTTGCGCACCCTGCGCGTCTTCGGGGATATGCGTTGCCCCATTTACGTGATTAACATTAATTTTAATCGTCTCTGATGCCCCAGCAGGGCCTACAGGTGTTTCTTGCGTCTCTGATAAGTTTCGTTCCTCACCGGGAGGGGAGGGGATTCCTATCTTGTTGAGTAGCTTGTGGAGTGTCTGAGGTTTGATGAATTTTTTGAGCTTCTCTATTTTTTTAACAGCATCAGCGACTTCTTTTTCAATGTTTTTAGGATTCTCTGCTTTTTTCTTCTCTATCAGGGTCTTTTTTCTGATAATTTCATATTGCAATCCATCTTCTTCTGTTACAATTTCTCTACTCTCCTGAGTTTCAGCGCCATCTTGATCAGTGATGATTTCAGGAGGTGTCTTCTTATACCAATCATAATTGTACATTTTATCCATTTCCTGAATCAGCTCTGTTTTGCGTGCAAATCTTGGATAATATCTACCATTTTTCTTGCTTAAATGGAATTTGTGCATCACTGGTATCATGTTGTAATGTTCATCCACTCTGAACTGACGCATAGCTTGATTTTGCTGGTCTCTTTTTAAGTCCAAAAATACCGCAGCAGGTGTCCACCAAAACGACACAATATCATCTTCAAGTGACTCCAGTGCTCTTCTATATGCAAAGTATCTGTCCAGCGAAACTGGATTACTTGCAGCAACTTTTGGCTTAACCAGTGGAAACAATAAAATAATCTTCGTGAAGCCTTTCTTTTTTAACATCTCTAAAACTTGCGACGCATAATTCTTGATAGCTTGTGAACTCATGTCAGAGTAGTTCAGCTCGTATTGAGCCAACGATACAATAGCTTTTTTCTTCGTAAAGCTGGCAGCTTTGGCAGCTTTTAACAGGTCACTGATGTTGAGTTGTTCTTTGAGGTAAGGCTGAGAAATTTCAGGCCTTCGTCGTGGTATTACATTCGCTAAAAATACAGCGAGTGAGTCTCCAATTAACTCAAATTCATCTTGCGGTAGCTCATGGAAATTCTCCACTTGTGCTAAATTGCACGCGTCAGCTACTCGTTTCCCGACGGCATACCTGTTGAGTCGATGGACCCCTCTGGTGATGTAGGGGGGGTCTGTTCGTCTGAAACTTCAGTCTCTGATTGCGTTTCTTCTTTTCCTGTGACTGAATTCACTTGATGAGCATTTTCTTTGTTAGGCTTTTTATACCTAGGCTCATCTTTCTTCTCTTTCTGACCAGTTTTCATCGTCTCTGATTTGGACTGGTTTCTATACTTGTCATACGATTTTTTCTGCTGTTCAGTTGTGCGCTCATTTTTGCTCTCACTGTTGTTGTTGCGAGAATTGTACGAATTAGAGCGCCTATCATTGCCACCAAAACTCGCTTGACGATTTTCAGATCTCCGTTGAGTGTTTCGAGTCTGAGTAGGTCTTTCAGGTTCAGCTGGTCTCTGAGCAAACTCCTCCACTCGAGTCATCGCGTTCAGCCTTTTCTCAAAAATGTTGATATCTTGAAGTTCAATCTCAGTAAAGCGAGGTCTGAGACTGGATGTTAGCTTGTAATAAATCATCATTATTATGTCTTCGAATGGCGAGTTGGTGGTTTTCAGAACTTTCAACCAAATCATTAACTCAGAGCACTGAGTGGTGGATGACGTTTTGCACACTGACATATTCCTGAAGTGATTTCTTGCTTCATTCTGCCTCTGTGGACTCCAAGCGCAATCAATGAAATCCTTTCTGAGTTGATAATAATCAGTGCTGTTTTCCTGAAGATCCTTCCAGGGTGCCATATGTATCAGCTTATCATCGATAAGCACCATCAGAGCATCGCAATATTGACTTTGAGATACCTGATATGGCTGCATACGTCTCTCGAAGCGGTGAATGAAGTTGTAAACTTGGTACTTATTTTCTTCTGAATAACTAACACCAAATTCGCGCAATCTATCAGGCCTAATGTTGGTATTGGTACCGCCAAACTGGATTCGATAATTCAGCCTACGCTCTGGGGGGTGGTTTTGCTGCTCACGCTCAGCCTGAAGCCATCTTGGATCAATTTTGGGCTCTCGATCATCGTTTCGTCGACTGTTTCGATCATCTCTGTTGCCATTGTTGTTATTGGCATTGTAATTGCGATTACTGTTGTTATTATAATCGCCATTTCTTCGATCATCGCCACTACGATTATTTCGATCATCTCTGTTATCGCGATCGCGACTGTTGTAGCTGTCGCGTCGATCACGACGATCACTGTGATTACTGCTACCGTTACCGTCTCGCCTATCGTGGCTGTCTCTGCTTTTGCGTCGATCGCTGCTACCTCGGCTGTCGCGGCTGTCGCGTCGCGGTGTGTTACTTCGCGAACGCGATCTACGGGATCTAGAATCTCTCGAAGATGATCTGTTTCGGTTACCGTTACTCGGAGTGCGATGTCTATTGTTGTCGAAGTTGCTATTGTTCGAATTCGAGTTGCCCCTGGAGGGGGCGGGGGATCTAGATCGATCATTTGAGTCCCTCCTTCCTCGGAAGAGACCCGCTCCTTTACTGGTATTTGCACCGCTGCGACTGGCGGTGTTACCAACGATATTACTATTCACGTTGTGCACAACTGGTGGCACAACGGGGGGCTGGTAGGGTGGTTCATCTGGTTCATGGAGATTTTCGATAAATCCATCCACGTGTTCTTTCCATTCAAAATAAGCAGCACGTTCTTCTTCCATATTTTCAATAAACTCAACATGTTGTAATTGCATCTGATATAATAGGCCACCTTGGTACATATTTCTTTCCTTCATTTTATTCATAATGAGGACGTGAGATGTGAGTACTCTATCGGTGGTTTCTTTGTAAGCTTTAAAAATTGCTTTCATCTCTGATTTCAAATTTTCGATTTTTTTATCACTTTCTCTTTTCAACTCTAATTTCATAATCGCCATTTGAGCACGCAGCTCAAGATATAGGTTACCTACATCCTCTCTGGTTTTTGAGATGGCTTTTTCAGAATCAATGACTCGTTGAGCAATAACTTTATCGTTGCTATCGTGATTATCAGCAGATGAATAGGCCCATTTATGGAAAATTAGTTCCTCCTCTGTTAAAGTTTTCGGAAACAATTCTTCTGGCCTTTTTTCAATTTTTATTTCTATTTTCTTATCGAAATTTACCGGATCAAAATTGCAAATTTGAGCCATTTTGGACTCTGCTATATTTTTCATGTACTTGTCCGACCGGGAAAGTTCACCTTCAAGTTCATAGTCAGGTTCATAGTGTAAAATCGACGCCTCAGGGATTTCTTCACCTGACGGTTGTGCACCGTTTCCAGCTTTCGCTTCATCAGCACCGCTTGCGTCGATCTCATCTTGATCATTATTCAGGAAAAATAAATCGCCTTCTTCGAGTGCTTCTTGATACTCGATCGAATCAATTTTTATTTCAGCACTGCGCCATTCTCTTCTCTGATCTAAAATATTCTCGTGCAATCTGCGCAATAATTTTCGATCCTTCATTTTAGGCTTGATTTTCGGCGTGGCTTGAATTCCCAATTGATTCCGGCGTTGAATATCAGCATTCTTCGCAGCATTTCTACTCGAACGTCGTAACTGCTGATTGTGAGTATTTTGATTTTTACAGCTTTCATGGTTTGTATTACTCTGATTTTGGAAACCATCGCTATCGTAATCCCTGTTATTTATTTCAGGTCTCAATTCGGTAACACGTGCATCCTGACTGACCAATGGAAAGCTGGATCTACGTGCATTGTCATTTCCAGGATTCGGAGAATTTCGATCAGCCGTCATCTCAAATAATCGTCGCATTCGATCAGGTAAGTGATCCAAAAATTCCTCTGATAAATATTCCGGTAACCGCATCGGCATGTCGAAGCTTTGTATTGTCTCTGTTAGGTACGTAACGTGGTACAAGCTTGCAACGAGCTTTCAACGCTTGACCTTGAACTTTGGCACGAGCTTGTTCAACTGTGCTCGGATTTTCCAAACCAAAGCTTGTCGAACTTGGTACGAAAGCTCCAATAACGCGATTTTTCGGCACTTTTTCGCGATTCTTTCGAGAAATAAACTCTCACGTACCTTTTTAACGAACGTTGCAGTCGCCTAGTTGACTGATTGACACGATGTGGTCGCCTGGTTGACCAATTTTCGCCGTAGTCGCCTGGTTGACCAAATTTGACCGGAATTCTGGGGTTTGTAAGAACTCTGATAAGTAAAAAACTCTGGTTGGAATACGCGATTCCGCCTGTACTAGGTACAGTTTGCCTCTCTCGAGAGCAGTAATAGCGGTTAGGCTAGAGGTTAGGCTAGAGGTCGCGATACCTCGTGACTTTGCCCTAATTTTGTGACACAAAAAGTGCACTGAAAAGCCCTGGGTACAGTTTACCACGTTTAGGGCGCCAAATATGTGATAGCTGGGACACTCCTTGGTTTACAGAGGGAGAGCCCAGTGCTATTCAGCATATAGTTAAGCCCAGGGAACCCAAACTCTACTGATGACCTTACGAAAGTACATCGAACAGCAAAGGTGACGAAACACCGCATAAATGATCGTAGACCGCAAATGAAAGTGTTCAGCTTTATTGTATAAATCTCTGATATAAAACCGAATCGATATATTACAAAAAGACACACTAATCATTATAAAAAGACACTTGCAATGACGATTGCAAGTGGAAGCTCTGAAATGCATCCGTACCGGAACACCAGTGAAAAAATACTTAACGTTTGTAACGTCTCTAATGGCGGAGTGGCTATACTCGAACTAAACCGACAGAGTGCACTACTTAAGCAGTGCAGCCACTCCGCAGGAACACATCTTCCCTTTAGGTGGAAGCTGTGGGCGCATCCCCTATCGTCACAGTACTTCTGCGATTTTATTCAAACTTTTAGCATTTTTTTCCAAATTTGTCTTTCAATTTGTGCCAAAATTCCATTCGTTCACCATTCAGCAGTCCTTCTTGAGTTCGTAAAGTCTCGTCGATAATCAAATGACTTGGATTCTCAGGAGTCGTAGGTTCCCATTTGACCTCCATTCCTTCATAATTGGGATTGCTGAAACGATAAGTGTTTGATAATGTTTACTATCCTGTTGTGAAATTACCTTCAAAGTACGCGATAAACTGATAACTTACTCAGTTTTAGCAAATGTGGTCACAAGACTTGTAAATGTGTCTATTGTTTGGCGATCTTTTGGTTGAATGTTGGCCATAGTTTTACCAGCAGTTTCTTCCGCATAATTCCAATAGCTGTAGTCGGCTCCGTGAAAGGCACCTATCCAAATTGGATGCATTTTTTAATTTTTTTTTTGTTTTTTTTTTGTTTTTAAAGTTAGAAACACGTGTGAATATAAAAATAAAAATTGTATTGTTTAATTTCTTGTAAATATACGAGTATTACCTTTCAATGGTTTTTCTAATAGTCTTTCCGTTTGTGCTTTCATCATACATAATTTACCATCATAGTGAAAATTATACACATATACTGGTGAGGTAGGATCCGCTGAGACTACATTTATCAATGAATCATAAGCCTCAGATAGACCAGCATCTGTTATAATCTGAACAACACAAGGCACAAAGTTGAAAATGATAAGTAGATGGGTACCTACTTACTTACGTAACTTCATAAGTAGGCATTCACAAAATGAACCATTATGTTAGTAGATTTCAAAGGAGTTAAAGAAATTGAAATTGTTCTGACGTGGAAAGGTCTGTTAATTAAATTTAATTACTCAAGAAATACTCGCTGATCCTTCTGGTTAGATATTTTAAAAGAAGAATATGGTAACGTACATCACATAAAGTTGGCTGTGAAGCTGTCGCTATTGATTCTCCGGCCAAATAAAAATTTTCCACTTCTTTTTTTATTTGTTTCAATTCATCGTCGTTCAAGGAAGCTCCCCATCCAAAATCATTTTGACCAAGTGCTTTAGGGAAACAATCATTTATGGATCTTTTGAAATTTCCTGCAACCAAAAACATTGGTATATACTTAGATATCATATCCGCTACAATAATGAAATTTGACTTGTTTTGATTTTTTTTTTGACACGGATATGTTTTCTGCTTCGAAGGTCTATCCAAAATTTCCGTCACTCTGACCCGCGTGCCGCTGACTTTTGAAACCTTAGTTAAAAATTCAGTCCACCAAGTTAGTGATATTATGCCAAATTTCAAAAAACTTGGAACAAAATCGATCAAATTCGGTGTTCTTGAAAACTAAAAAAAAAAAACTTATAACTTTCTGACATTGTGTCAGATTTTCAAAAACTCGAAGAAATTTTTTAAATTGATTTTCTGAACATTTTACTGATGGGGAAGGGGGGAGGATCAACGCTTTACCAACATAATTCCTATAAAATTTTCAAAAAAGACTTTCCGGTATTTTTCAGATTTTTTCTTAAATTTGAAATTCTAAACATTGAGTTAATTTGAGCAAAAAACATATCCATGATTTAAAACTCTCTTCGGAGAGAAGAGTTTACGCCCCTTTTTTTAAAATTACACTCACGAAGCAATGCAAGGGCCATGCAACCTTCTCGTTCACAAAATCCTATCATTATTGGAACCCGATTCATTGAAGGGATAAGCTCCCTAACTGGTACTTGTAAAGGGGAATTTTCACCAGGTTCAGGAGTTGGTATGAGTGGTGAACATGGATAAACTTGTAATGTGGTCTGAAAAATGAAACTAGTTCTTAGAATTTACGACAGCACGTATGTAGGTACGAGATTGTGGTGCAATTTCCTACTTTACTGAAAAAGTGTTCGGGTCTTGTAACGAATAATCTGGTGAACTCGACATTCTTGTAAAAAGTCAGCAGTTTTTTATGGTCATCTGGTTTCCCATCGTAATGGATCATCTTTGCAACGTCGTATGCTATTGCCACATGGTCCATTGGAAAATTAAGTAATGGACAAAAAACATATAAACCCATGAGGATTGCTCTGTGGTATAAACCTAGGAATATGTTCAAGGTAAATTATTAGGTACCTTATCAAAAAATAATGGACAAAAAGACTTTATGAATTAAATGTTCAATTTTTTTACCCTTAGCTAAAGGTGACAATAGTAAAAAGTGCACTAATGAAGAACCACTGCTACTGCCCATCAAAGTTACATTATCGGGATCACCTCCAAAAGCGCTAATATTTTCTTTAATCCATTGCAAGCTCAATGTAAGGTCTTTCAAACACTGACTTCCCGAACAGCCTTTCATATGCAAGTTCAAATTTCCTGAAACCATGAAATTTAGTATTTATCTACTCCTGTAAATAAAGTAAAATGTTGAATTAGCTTGTATTGTAAAATCCATTCGTATATTTCCATCATTTCTGAGATAGGTACTGAATATTTATAGTCAAAAGTGGTCTCACTTATGTACATTACATCTAAGCGGATAATCACTGTAGTACCTGTCTTCTGTCAACCTACCCCACTATGCAGCATATTTCTAAATCGTGATGACCTACCAACCTAAAAAGTGCAGTCTGTGTCCTATGCAGACATATACCACATCTTTATGCATAATATAATCTGGACTTCCATAGTATGAAGGATCTGGTGAACCATGAAAATATCCTCCTGGGTGTACATTTGCAATAACTGCTTTCAAAGGTTCACCTTTTGATGGAAGCTACAAAAATTTGTGATTCTTACAGATAGGTAGCATTTAGGGAAAATGATTTGATCTGGTATGATCAAATTTATGCAAATTTGGTCAGATCCGGTCAGGTATTCCCTTTTGGATTTGATCAGGTCTGAACAGATCCAATTCGATCAGAACTTTGATCTTACTAGACCTGATTAGATCTGGTAATCATCCTGACAACATCAAACAGATGGAAAACATTCTTAAATACATCAAAGAAATCAATCTTTCAAACCAAATCTAGACTAACCCCTCGAAACTGGGCGTAAAAATCCTGGCAATTATACACGCCCAGTATAAAAAAATGTCAAAAAAAAAAAAAAAAAGATCATAGAACAGATTTATTCCGATTAAAACTATAATTTGTTCGTTTTTTGGGAAAACCAAACTATTCACATCAGGTTAGATCCGATCTGGTTTCCCATATTGGATGTGATCACAAAACTTTGATCTAAGCAGATCTGACTGTTCAAATCAAATTGGATCCATGAAATACTTACATAATAATATTATGTAGGTCTTACCTTTGGTGTATAAATATTATTATACAAGCAATTTTCTGAGCCAACGATATCTTTTTGCCTAAGCGAAAATTGAAGACAACCATTTCTTTCAACTGTCGCGTCCAAGATGTGATTCCACGGTTTTACTTTCACTGGATCCTGTTTTTTGATCATATTCAGTTTGCGATTTATTGTAATTTTGCATTACGAGATTAATTGAGAATTACCTTGTATCGAGCTGCCCCTCCAGTTGGTTGCCCATAAGGTATTCCCAGAAAGGAATAAAATTCTGCTCCAGAATACGCAGTTTTTGTTTTGAATCCTTGTACTTTTCCTTCCTTCACAGTAACTATTACTTTTTCAAGCATGTTTCAAATTAATAAAAGTTTTACGTAACTCGAGTAACACTGAATCAAAAAAAATGAGCTTAAATTTAAAACTGGAAATATTTTCAGTCATTTTCATAAGTACCTATACCTACGATAAATTATCTAGCCTAAAGGTGTTTTATAACGATAAATTGTATGTGTTTTTCTAAGTAATACTCGTCGCTCAGCATGCTCTTATCATTTACCTATCGTTGTTGATGATGAGTAGTAAATATGTTTGACATGCTTCAAAGTGTGAAAAAGGTCATTATTATAAATATACTCCGTAAAATTTGAAAATATCTGTTGATTAGTTGCAATAGGTAACCATAAAAATGTGTTTGGTATTTCACGCAAATAAAATACTTACTTAGATAGGTGGATAGAGATACCTACGAGTATCACCATACCTATTATTTTTGCCCTTGAAACTTGATGAAAAGTTGAACAAAAAAATTCCAAAGATGTAATTTTTCTCTCAAATTATAAAATAATTTAACAATGCATGGTTTCCACTCCACACTTCAATGACTTTTTACCGCATTGAATTTTCTAATTAAATAAACTCTTGGCGCGAATAAGTAAATTAAAATTCGAAATCGTTATTAATTTTTCTCGAGGGTCTTCTCGAAAAGATATATGAAAAAAATGTTCTCAGTAAATGTTTTTTATTCGCTGGTATAAGTGTGTTTTTTTGTTTTCATAGAATTCCCTATTTTAAACGAAAAGTACGCTGTAATCATGAAATAAGTGTAGGATGTTGGTTAAAAGGCTTTTGTTCGCCGTCGTCGTCGTCTATACCATACAGTTACATACAGAACCCCAAGTTGATTTCATTTTTTCGGTTTTGTTTTTGTTTTTTCATTTCTTATAGAAAAAATTTCCACTTGATTATCTCGCCATTTTAAAGCTTTCGTTGAAATTGCTTAGGTACATATGAGAGCCACGAGGCGAGAGCTAAAAGAGCAGCATATTTTCTCAATGGTTGTTTCTACTCGAAACCCAAGAATTGCATGTACTAAAAGAATGGCAGACGTTTTCTCGTCGAAATCTCATTTAATTAGCATGCGTGGAAAATGATCCGCATCAATTTGGTTCTATTTTTGATTTTTTTTTCAAGTGGAAAAAGCGTTATTTAAAAAAAAAATCCACCAAAAATCAAAATACAGAACTCGAAATTCGACTTTGTGATGTTCCTTTGAATACTCCTTTGAATACTTTTTCGATTTTTTATTCCCCATAAGAAAAATTGCCCTAATTGTTGAGATTTCTCCTTTTATAAAGGAGTCGTTGATTTCTCAGTGCTACCTGATTAAAGAAAAATATAAATAGGTATAGTTACTCGTGAAACATGTAATAGGATACCCCGTATACTCACATCAGTGATTATTGGGATAAAGTTTGATACTACCTACGTTACAAGTTGTGTGGAAATTTGTTATCAAACGATAGGTGCTTTCTGTGACCAATTTATCCGGTCGAAAGTCATATGAAGTTGGTATAAAATCTAATTTCTGATAATTCGTCAAAGCAAAATCCTCATTAAGAAATAAGTTGGTACATATAGCTCTAAACAGGGTTCCTCAAAAGCGTACACCATGCAGAAAGTTGTAAGGATATAATTAAAGTGTTTCGTAATAGGTATCGAGTTACCATAGGCCAAAGATTCGTGATGTTTACGTGTACCTACCTATGTAAAGGGTGACAGATTGAAATTAAGCTTTTATAGCATTTATTCACGCTACCATAGCTGCCGTGTTGTTTACCAAACCAAAACGCATACGTATCGTACCTATAAATGGTTAGCTAGCTCTACTTATTAGCTTGAAATGTGCAATTAAGGATCGAAAACGCGATTTAGTGCTGTGATTTCGACAGTAGTATAGGTATTAGAATGGTCACGGTCGATTCCACTAATAATCACAAATTCAGGGCTACGTAATATTGTACCTTATCCAAAAATTCACCTCGTGGTTATGTAGATAAGTCGATATACCTAATAGGTACCTACCTAGTTGTTTTACGATAACAATGTGTTTTTTTTTTTCTCTCTCTCTCTCTCTCTCTCTATTGGTATAACGTGGATTAAGTGCCATATTTCACAATTATGGCAGAATATCCGATTACTTACGTAATCGGTGTATAGTATAAATGCATTGAAAATGAAAAATGTTACCGTTGTCGAGTAAGAAATAATAGACGAAGCAAAAGCCAAGAAAACGAATCATTTTACCAACATCGTAACGTATTCGCATCATCGTAACACGATCGTATAATATAACTATGTCGAAACGTTACACTGTATATACGACGATTAATATTCTACATAACGTTGAAATATTCAATAAAATACCTAATTAAGCGGAAAAATCAACGAATAATACAGCGTGTAATTTAGGCTCATCTACGCATATAGTAGTAGCAAAAACCAGCAAAATGGCAGATTTCATCGGAAACGCTGTCATATCGCGCAGCTGGGATATACTTGTGGAGGAAAAGAGATCAAAACCGTCAGCTTTTCAAATCGACATCAAATAAAATATTAAAATGTTTATCCAGCCGTATTTTTAAATTATACAACGGCGTAAAATGGGACGTCGAAGCGAAGCTTTCTTCTTATACTCGTAGTTTGGTGAATAGTGAAAAGTTTCGAATATTTCAAGGATGAAGGGACAAGAATGTGTAAGAAATGAATGATAATTTATAGGTAATTAGAGATTATATCTGCAGGGGTAAGAAAATATAGAGATGAAGTTTCTCGAAAGGGTAAATTTGTCTTCCCTATCCTCAAATGCAGTAATGATTCAAGTAGGTACCTACCTATTCTATTCCTACAATATCAATATATTAGTTGCTAAACTTCATTTCTTCAAATCCATTGTTTTATTTTAATTCTGTTTTTTTTTTAAACTAAAAAAGTCAAAAATCTACTGAAGACACTAGAATAACTTGAAAAGAAAACTAGTCGATTTCGGTGGTCAAAAATTGGGTAGGTAATTAGGTATCTTTCAACCACTCCTAAAACGGCGCATTTTATCCCATCACCCCACCCAAAAAAATACCGACTAGAAAACATTTTTATCCAAACTGGTAGAAATACGTACATTTTGAAAATTTCAACTTACATATTAATCAAAAAAACACTCACGCATTTAGCGTCAGAAGACCGCAACTTTTCTTTAAATAAAAATCTTTTACGAACGAATTGATTCACTTTTTTTTAAACATATTTTGTACAGTAAATGATCTGTTTATATGTAATCGAATCGAATCATTTACGAACGATTGGCGATTGAATAAATTGATTGATTTCTTGGCGAATCATTCGCAAACGGATCAATTAATTTACAATTGATTCGGTTTTTGTGAGACTACTCGTATTGTATAGAAATTGATCTCTTTTCAAGCGAAGTGAATCGAATCATTTACAACCAATTGGCGATTGAACAAACTGATTGATTTCTTGGGGAATCATTCGCGAACGAATTGATTCGCATAAGTGACTCGTTCGCGAACGAATCGATTCATTTACTCGAATCATTCGTGAACAAATCGATTCGTATAAGTGATTCGTTCGCGAACGAATCGATTCATTTATCTAATTTTTGATGAATCATTCGCGAATGAATTGAATAATTTTTATTGAATCATTCGCGAACGAATTGATTCGTAGAAGTGACTCGTTCGCAAACGAATCGATTCATTTACTCAATTTTTGATGAATCATTCGCGAATGAATTGAATGATTTTTATTGAATCATTCGCGAACGAATTGATTCGTAGAAGTGACTCGTTCGCGAACGAATCGATTCATTTACTCAATTTTTGATGAATCATTCGCGAATGAATTGAATGATTTTTATTGAATCATTCGCGAACGAATTGATTCGTAGAAGTGACTCGTTCGCGAACGAATCGATTCATTTACTCAAGTTTTGATGAATCATTCGTGAACAAATCGATTCATTTATCTAATTTTTGATGAATCATTCGTGAATGAATTGAATAATTTTTATTGAATCATTCGCGAACGAATTGATTCGTAGAAGTGACTCGTTCGCGAACGAATCGATTCATTTACTCAATTTTTGATGAATCATTCGCGAACGAATTGAATAATTTTTATTGAATCATTCGCGAACGAATTGATTTGCATCAGTAACTCGTTCGCGAACGAATCGATTCATTTACTTAATTTTTGATGGATCATTCGCGAACAAATTGAATAATTTTTATTGAATTGTAATAGTGATAGAGAGAATTATTGGCAATAGGTGAGATAGGTAATTATTAGACGCAACAGCAGGATGATAGGAAATAACTCCTCAGGGGGTGAGAAATTCCCTATGCCTAGTTCAAAGGAATAGGCAACTCAATAATCCTCAGGTACTATACACACTAGATTTTTTCTGAACTCCATAACCAATTAAATTAGTTACTAGACAACAATACTATAGAGATTTATTGATGAAATAAATATCAATACACTGTATAATACGTCGTGAATATCATAAGGTATTAATTCTAGAATACACAAGGTGAATTAATACGGTATCATAAAATAGATGATTAGCTCTAGATTACGTTATGTGAGGGACGAATTTACTCAGGATGTTTAGTCCTGGCACACATGAGAATAAAATAAAGATTCAGGCCAGATTAAATTTATCTAATCATAAATATTAATCCTTACTCTGCTCGTAAGTAGGTAATATATCTAAAATATATGAAAAGGTTCTCTACTTACGAGACGCTTCTACATTATTAGCAATGAAAGCATCGATAATGTGATTGGTGAAGAGTGTTCCAACTCATACCCAACTATTCGCGTTAATCATCTCCAATTAAGGGGTCCATATACCTACGACGATTCTGTATCCATCATCTCGTAATACATTTTGAGACTGGGTACATACTCTCATGGTCGACGGATGAGAGATGATCCAAAATACCATAAATCGCGCTAATTCATTGAATCTTAATCACGTTTACGTTAATTGACACAAATTCACACCGAACAAGCGGGTAATACTTAGGATTGAAATGCAAAGAGGCCATAGCCTAATAAAGTCTAGACGGTTGACCACTGTACCGAGAGCTCGAGATCTTGCACAGGTAGTGAAGATGATATTTTTCGCCATCCTGGTCCAGACCCAGGATCGCGGTAATTTACGTACGTAACCTTTTCCCGCTACCTCTAAACCAGTTATTATATGAAGTACCACTATAGGAATAGTTACAATAGTGACCACCTACGGCAGTCAGGGCATATCTGCTCATCACAGAATCATTCGCGAACGAATTGATTTGCATCAGTAACTCGTTCGCGAACGAATCGATTCATTTACTTAATTTTTGATGAATCATTCGCGAACAAATTGAATAATTTTTATTGAATCATTCGCGAACGAATTGATTTGCATCAGTGACTCGTTCGCGAACGAATCGATTCATTTACTCAAGTTTTGATGAATCATTCGTGAACAAATCGATTCGTATAAGTGATTCGTTCGCGAACGAATCGATTCATTTATCTAATTTTTGATGAATCATTCGCGAATGAATTGATTAATTTTTATTGAATCATTCGCGAACGAATTGATTCGCATCAGTGACTCGTTCGCGAACGAATCGATTCATTTACTCAAGTTTTGATGAATCATTCGTGAACAAATCGATTCGTATAAGTGATTCGTTCGCGAACGAATCGATTCATTTATCTAATTTTTGATGAATCATTCGCAAATGAATTGAATAATTTTTATTGAATCATTCGCGAACGAATTGATTCGCATAAGTGACTCGTTCGCGAACGAATCGATTCATTCACTCAATTTTTGATGAATCATTCGTGAACGAATCGATTCGTATAAGTGAACTCAATTTTTAGTGAATCATATGTAGATCCAAAAATCCACCGAAAGCTCTATAGAACAGCCCAAAACCTCGTCCAATCCGTTTTGGGAGGTGAAAAATAGAAAATAAACCTTATATTTTACGATCTATATCTCAAGTAGATCAAATTTTGATTCCGTTTTTTCATGGAAAATAGGTCGATTTTGAATTTTTTAATAAGTTCTCTATCCTGTACAAAAAATATTCTGCTGGTCGGGTGATCTCTTTCATTGGGAATATGCCCACATTTGGATTTTTTCCGAAGCACGAGTAGGTACCCATTGAAATATCAATGTATAAAATAAGTAGGTAGGTATGCATTTTGATGTTTAATTTGTGAAAAACTCTTCACGGAAATAAATCTTTGGACTTTATTTACTCAGTTATTGAAAATGAGGAAATAGTTCTTTAAATTGGAGTATAAATTATCTTAGCTCGTTGTCTTTTACAATCATAATACTTCCTTACCTAATCTTTTCTTTCTAAATTGAGTTGCTACATGTAATATATGAGAAACCATCTATCACGACAGGCCAATAGTGATATTTACTAAAAGAGAACACAAAGATTACATCGACGTATTACCACTTTTATTTATAGGGTTATTGAAAGAAAAGTGCACACTTTACACTGTTTAATACATCACAAGCTCACTGAATTGGAAAATTCTCGTCAATATAAAATGTGAACGAGTTTACCAAAGAAATACCTATCTAGTATATTAGGTACCTATTTAAACCTTAATACCTAACGATGAACTTGGAAAAATAAAAAGGAACGAAAGTAGCGACGCAATTATTTTGAAATAAAGGTAGGCCAGCTTACTCGTATCTGCCTAATACAAATAAATATGAAATAACCAAATCAATACCTACTTGTTGTATTAGGTAGTCTTCAATCTTCATCTCGATAGTACATTACCATGTATAGTTATTTTTGTTCGTAGGAAAAAATTCTTTCTTGCCTAGGTACCCAAGCTTTTTTCCAGGGAAAGAAATTATTGAAAATGGCCACCTTCTACCTACCTACCTTATTTATTTGAATATTCCAGTCGATAGATATATTTTGAAAAAGGTAACTTTGAAAATAAAATATACTTATTCGTATATATAATGGTGGTCACTTTTTCTAGCATTTTTAATGCAATGACAAATTGATAATGGGTACATTTTTTTTTTGCATTTCTGCTCGATTTTTTTTTCTGTTCAGATTATTCATTCGAATTCGATTCAACTTCCAACAACAAAGGAAACATGTATTAAAAATATCATTCGTCGGTTGGAAACATTGGAAAATTTTTCTCTTGTAGTATTTGACCTTTTTTTTTTTGCCAACTGAAAATAAAAATGCCTGCTTAGCTTTCAACATAGTTCAATGAATTTCAGAACGTCGAAAAAAAAATATCAAAGAGTGGAATTTATTTCATAATGATTAAAAGAAATATGCACGGATGGATTTCTATGTGTAATTTTTCGTTTCATTCGTCTTCCGTTCTAGTTTTTACGTATTCGAATCTGTTTTGAACTTGTAAATTTTGCGAATGATTTGGTTAAATTCGATGGAAAATTGCGTCAATGCGACCGACCTTGCTAGTCTCATAATCGAATTTTCGGTTTTAAAATTTGCAAATTTCCACTTTTAACGAGAGAGATGAAGCTTAGCTATAGCGAGAAATTCACCATGGAGAAAATTTCTAGTCGTCGGATACGTAGTAATTTTTATACTAATCGAATTAAATATGGAATATTTCATCTTGTTCGTCTTCGTGACTTTGCTTATGTAAACTCGATTGTGAAAAACGAATTTTCCACGTATTTTGAGCAAACTAAAAACAAGTTTTCGAGTTGAGAAAATTAATTAAACGATGGAAACGATTAATCGAATAAATAATATAAAAGCGAACGGAGAATTTCGTAAAAGACACCTCGTTTTATTATAATGAATCTTGGTCGAGTTAAACGAGTACCTACGTTCAAGTGGCGTATCGCAAATTGAGATAACGGCGTTTTTAATTTTCAAAATCAACTCGACTTTTAGAGCTTTTAATGTATTACAAAACGTGGTGAAAAAATTACGTACATATAAGCAAATAGTATGTCAATATTTACGGAACTACATACAAGTACATACATAGAAAACAACACGACGATCACGCGATAAAACTAGGTATCGTCGCCATTAAAATCCTACCAAGCTGTTTATGTCGATGAAAAAATTAACTTTTTAACCCAAAAACGTAAAGTTTCCGAGAATACATGCTACGAACAAGGTATGGGTATTCCATTCCAACAAATATTTACTTTAGTCGGTTAAAAATAAAACATGGTGTTTTTAGCCCAGCGTATATAAAATTTGACCCGCTGAAAAAAGGTGTTAAAATTCAAGATTGATCCAATTGCTTATAGCGGAGTTTTTTTTTTTTTTTACTTTTTTTGTGCGCAAAACAATATGCCGACGGGTAAGAGCAAAAATGTTGTATGAGGCCTCGAACGGCTTTATACGATAAACAAGTTTATTTTCATTTTATACGTTCCTATTCTTTTTTTTTTCAACGCGGTAAAGCTCAGAAAATTCAATTTTCATTCGCAGGTTGACACCATTCGTTAGGTACTAGGAAATTTCGCCTGTTTATCTTTGCCATTTTCTTGCCACATTGTGTTTGAAAATTGTTCATTTGATTTGTTGTTTAGATGAAGTATGAATAAAATGAAAACTAGTAACGGTGTGTGGTGTTTATTTGCGGTTTAATGTATGATGTAGGTATGGAAGCTACGCTTATTCATACAGTGCGAAAAAGATTATACTGACTCTGTAGAGTTTATTATGTATTTGTACCTCTAGCTACCTGCCAATCTAACTTACACCTACCGAATTAATCGAATTTGTGTGCATATGCTTTGATTTACCCAATTAAGACCCATATTAAATGCGAAAGTTTATGCATAAACAATTGTTTCTTAAAATGATGAAGTTTGGTTTTATTTATACATACGTATAAGTTCTTCATTATGAATAAAATTGTCTCAAAAATTTGTGAGAGATATTCGAAAGGAATCTAAAATTTCAAAAGATGTTTCGGTTTTATTGTTTGCTCCATATTGATTAGTTTTTTCAACTGAAGTGAATAAACCAGTGTTTGGGTTCCTGATTTGTTGACTTCATATTGACCTAAGGACTCGAAAAGAATCCGAGAATCATTTGCCAATTTTTCTTAGCGGATTTTTCTTACTTCCAGAGTTGGGATGGGACATTGACATAGGGCAGATTGGCCCCACTGCCGTTAGGTAGTGCTTATTAGAATTACCCTCTATATTGAGGATATTGGTAACGTGTTTATATGTAAAACAGAATAACGTTCACAACGAAAATATACGTACAGTATGTATATTTTCGTATACAATGCATAAGGCTGAATCTTCTATATAAGGGTAAGGTGCCCTAATATCGACCACTTCCTAATATCGACCACCAGCCGATTTCAGCCCCAAATTCCTCGACTTCCGCGGAAAAAAATACTTCCTGGTGTATTTTTCACAGACAAATCGATTGAGACCAAAATCATAGCTCTAAAGCCAAAATTCGCGAAGGTATTCACAAAAAATGTTTTTGAGAAGTCAAAAAAAAGTTGAGTGTTTTTTCAATTCTTCATTAAATTTTAGCAGTTATATGTAATTAAATGCTGTAAATTGCAATTAAGAAAGAAGATTCCATATTTTGAAGACACTTCATCGATTTGGAAAACAATTTCGTGCAGGTATTCGTGAATTTTTTTCAAACTTTTTTTCAAGGAGTCTCCTAAATCCGACCACCACCACTTATCATAATGCAAAAAATTTTTTTATCTGCCTTTATCCGTGAGTTATGCCGAAAGAACCTAAAACTTTGCAAAAATGGTCCCTTTCTGTGGGTGGCGTTATTCAAACGACTAAAATGGCCAAATCTGGATCAAGTGTACAAAGTGATTTTCCTGGGCTCACGATTTAAGACCTAAGATAGGTATTTCGGGCAATGTACTCTATGTACAGTGTACCAGGTGAAAATTGCGCCAAAATTAGGTACCATGTAGGGCGGAGTTTAGGTACCTTATGCATCTTTATAATACAGAACTCTCGTGTTGTTTCCTCACTTGGCTTGGTGTCGGCAATTCGTGATAGTTGGTTCCTCATCAACGTCGAATCTGATGCTATGAGGATCCTCTCGGGTAGAGGTGACCACAGCATCTCCATTTTCAATTACAGTAAAACCTCTAATAGCGGACACTTCACGGGACCGAGCAAAATGTCCACTGTTTGGAGGTGTCCGCTCTTCAGAATGGCCAGTGTTGAGAGGTTCAAATAAGGAAATGTCCGTTGTACAAAGGTCAATTAATTTCAATAGTTTACATACATAAATGCGTTCATAGTTTTATTAAATTAAAAAAAATCTGTAATTTTTGTCTGCACTCCTTGATGCTTTTCCATAATAATCTTTTGATCAATAAGAGCATGGGCTTCGTTCAGGTGCAAAATTATTGCATATTTTTTGACTTTTTCTCAAATTTACAAAAAGTTGTGCTGGAAGCCTCCCCCTCCCGCTTCCAAAGTTGGAAAGAATACAAACAATTTATTCAAACATTTTCGATTTCTGCTTTCTGAGTTTCCTGAATAATTCTCTTTTCAAGAAACCTGCCCCCAATAATTTTGTATGGAGTTCCTCTCTCAAAAAAAGTATTAAATTTGAATTATTTGGTGAATCAAAAAAATGGGGAGTTAGTCAAAGCCTTTCTGAATAATCTTTTTTTCAAGAAACCCATGAAATGTGTATTTTCATTATCTAATCAGTTCGATAACGAGTGAAAAATGAACATAAAACTTGTATTTTGGCACGATTTTACATTGAAAATTTGTGATTTACTGTCCGTTGTTCGGAACGTCCGTAATTTAGAGGCTACAATGCATTTCTCCCATAACACTCGTGGGGACTGAGAAAATTGTCCGCTGTTGGGGAGTGTCCGCTCTTGAGGGGTGTCCGTTAGTGGAGGTTTTACTGTAATATTTTATAATTAATTTATTCTTTTCAAGTTAACGCCATCTCTGGCATGGTTTATTCTTTTTATATTCAAATTTAATGATCCTTGGACTCATAATTATTAGTGAACCTTTTTGGTAATGAGGAATAATCTAGATATTCTGAATTACGCAAAGTGTGATAGGTGTCTCGTTTAGTTAAGTGCCATCAAAGCCCATAGTATTAGGAGGGCAAAGGAAAGCGATGGTAAATGTGTACAGTGTCCAAGTAAGTGGTGAAATACACCTACTTAATTAATTATATAAGTTTTTTCCCATAGGTTGCGAGCATGGTTTCGTAATCTATGATTAATGTTAATTGAATTAGAAATATCAAATTGTACACATTTTGACTAATATGTTACTTAATAATTTTGTTCAATCAACTCAAATGTAAGATGAGTTGGTTGAAGTCTCAATACTTCGTTATTGTCATCATATTGCTGATCTCACCTAGCCCATGTATAGGTAGATCATTTACTTGTCTAAGTTTCATTCATTCTCATGCTATGTGTAAACATAAGTGCAAACGATGTATGTTGATGACGATTTGTAAATAGTGTAAATATACATGTAAATAGATATGTGTTTTTATTTATCAATGTAACCATCCTTAAATGTGTATAGTTAGTTAGTGGAACTGCAACCCTTCTGAGCTATCTTGGTATCAGCAATTATTCCCCTCTAGGGAGGGATAATTATCCTCACTACAATACGTAATCATTCGTATCAATACCACCTTACTATAGTTACTATAATCTTAACTACATAATCAACATTTTTTTTTCATTTTTACTTTGCGTTCGAGAGTTATTAAATTGTACCTATAATATCGTGCCAAGGACCACGTCCATGCAATGTTTCTTTCAGTTTCCAACTTTGTAAGTTGAAAAAAAAATAAAATGAAATTATTTTACCGAATTCATAACTTGAGAAAAAATCAAACACAAAATCCATAATATACGTGGCTATTTTCATTCTTCATCACAAAAACGAAAACAGCTCTTCAAAGCACAACTTTTACTAGGTACTTATACCTACTTATCGAGGCATAAAAATTACCAAACTCTGTGATCCCTAATCCAAGCTTTTAAAACCCAATTCGCCAGTATATTCTATGTTTTAAAACCTCTTTTTCGGCTATAAAGGATTAATCACTGTCAAAACAGAACCACGACTATGAAAATTCGTTACAGAATTGCTTCAAGTCACAAAAACAAAGTTAAAACTCAATATACGAGTATAACGTGGTCATTATTCACAAAAGTGATAAATTTTCGTTTGAAAATATTTTAACCTATTTAAAAAAATCAGCCGTGTTGCCTGTTTTGTTAGCAACTTTGCATAATAATTCTTATCTGCGAAAAATACAAAGTTATTTTATCGGTTGTTGGCGGCACATTTCTTTTAGAAAATTTCTTTGGCATGAAACCCAACTTTGAGTAGAATAAAAGGAAAGAAAAAAATTATGAAGAAGGGAAAATTGAAACAATTAACGAAAATGAGAAGTTTCAAGGGGAAAAATTCAAGAAAATTCGAGAGTTATTTTAATCGGCCTTTTTTGTGCTGTTTTTGTTATACGTATTTGGTTGCTGGGTTAGGGGCTAACATTAGACTACCCGTTAGGTTTATCAGATCGTCGTTATTTTTAATAGGGAAGACATTTGTCGTATGTTGTTCGTCCTACTTTGAATTTAGACTAGGGATTTTGCAGGAAAAGTGAACAATAATCTTCTCATAGTGTATTCATGTATGTAGTTTTGAAATGTCAAGGAAATAATATGCGGATTAGTTTTGTGTAGGTTGGCAGGTGGGAGAATACGAACAGATTTTGTACAATTATATTGTTCAAGGTTGAAAACTGAATTATTGAAAAGTTTGATAGGTATTGGGTACGTCGCTGCAAACACTATATTATTAGGTATGGTACCTACAATACTCGTACTTACATTTTGAAGGAGTTGAATTATTGCAATGAAAAGGGTGGGAAATTAAAACTCGAAAATTGACTACAGAAACTGGCGAGATACATACTTGATGTTACCAGGTGAATGAAAATATTGATAATTTAAATATTTATTGTTAGATGTAAATAAATTTACTTAATTTTAGTAGGTATCTATGAAATTTAAAATTCTTCACCCATCCAAATTGTTTTTACTTCAAATATTATTTTTCAAATTTAATTTCTACACACTCAGCTTTTACTCCCAAATTACATTTGCGAAATTCAAATCACCCTTAAAAGCACGTAGCAGGTCAACCTCAAACCATATAAACTTCACCATTACCTAGTACCTATCTAAGTTTCTGCAATTACTCCGCCGATAAGCTGTACATTAACTAATCAATATGACTGCGGTTTTGTTATCTATAAATAAAAACCATTGAGACAAAAATATATCTGAAGGATTTAAGCTAATGGATCCGACAGTATTGAAAGAGAGAGCTGTATGGTATGGATTAAGGAAACCCGAATCGTATTTCGTTCGAAGAGAGGATTTATACTACACGATGATGTGACGAGTGAACTAATTATTGATACTTTGAACATAGTTGGTGGCAGGTTTTTAATTAAAATAAGTGGTCTTTGAATGTGATTAAAACTTGGCGGCGCTTTCCAGTACCTTTACCTATTTGGTTTACCGTTTGGCATTTTTCGCTATATTGGATAATTAATGGTTTATGTTTTTGCTTTGCAGGTTTTATAGGATTCGTACTGAATTAAAAGTTTCGCAGAAATTGACTACTAAAATTGAAACCAGTATAAGAAGATGTGATCGTAAGTACACGAGTATGATATATAGAATAGATACTTATACTTAAGTATAGCTTATACCTGCGAAAGGTTGATTATGTTTTGTACTACTTGAGTGGATGATAACAACACTCCATATAGGCAGGTAGATAGGTATCTTGTGTATTGTTTGACTTAAAACATATGACCTACACTACGAGCCTTTGATCTGACTAGAAATAATATACATCTACCTACCTATATAGTATGACAAAACGATGTACACCTATCCATCCTACAATAAATTGAAGTGGTTTCGAATGTAGATGGGTTTGAGAATGAAAGCAGAAATAGGGAGAAGAACTTCGTAGTAATTACTTAAATGTTCAATTCAGCAAATCATGCAACAAAACGAGAGATCAATCAACTTGAAACATCTGCGAAAATATTTAATGCCAAAAGTCAAACTTTTGAATTTTAGATGTCTCGAAGGTTTTTCCGTCATTGAGACTCGAATTTAATTTCCCATTGCATAGGATATTTTTTATGATTCATAAGCCTGAAAATTTTTTCCCTTGTGTTACGTAAAAATTATGGAGAATTTTTCAATTTATTCTTATGAAATCTTACCATATTTTAACATTTTTGAACATTACAAAGTTGAACGACACTTATTGGCTATTTCACATTAACTCGAATCAAAAATGAAATCAAGTATAGGTAATCAGATTTCATTTAAATTTCCTCAAGAATCTCAGTCTCCTTTCCATGTTCAATAAAAATAACCAGCACACCTTTCGTTCCGTCATTATTTACCTCTCAGAGAATTGGTGTGACGGGAGGGGATGTGGGGGGTGTTTTGAGCAAATTTCTATGCGGGATTTTCAGAAAAATTACGGACGATTCAAAATTAATAATTGAAAGATAATTTTAAAATTGAACTTTCACTCTAAAAGCTTCATTATTTTTCATGAGTAGGTATAAAACTTGAAAGCTGTAGTTTAAAAATGTTCTCGTTTACCATTTTTTTTTTCTAATTGATGATTTAAATTTAAAATAAGATATCTGGATCTACTTATTTATAGCAGCTACATCCCCTCAAATTTGATTAAAATTCAAAAAAAAATATTGATGGTGAAATAACACGACCAATCCCACTTTTAATATTTAGATCACTTAGTCACCAATGATCATTTTTTTTTTTTTTTTTTTTTTTTTTGGTTTTCGTCAACTTGTCAATGATGTTCGTTAAGGCTCGTTGGGGATTTGTTGAAGTTTGTCCAGGTTCGTCAAGACTAAAGTAATAAAATCAGATCTATATTACTACTTACTTTAGTTAAGACTCAGTAGGGCTCGTTGGGGGCCCATTGGTGTTCTTTAGGATAAGTTAAGAGTCCAGTAAAGCTCGTTGGGGGTTTGTTTGGAGTTTGTAGGTATTCGTTATAAGACTCGTTGGTGTTCGTTGGGGGAGGGGGGGGGGGGGTTGTTGGGGTCCGTTAGAATTTCCTGGAGTTCGTTAAGGCTAGTTGGGATTTATTGGAGATCGTTGGATAAACAAAATTTCAACTGCCCAAATTGATTTTTGGCGAACTTTTGAAAATTATTCAATCAGTAAGCTGATGAAAAGTCCTAAAACTAATTAATGCATAATAAATTAACTCCCTCCAGCTGAAATTTACACCATAAGCGGTTGTTTTGAAGCTTTTAGCGCGATTTTTGATTTCTCCAAAATTTTAAAATTTTTCCAGAACACGTGTAAATTTATTTGGCCAGCTTAAAATCGAGTTTTGGCTTAAGTTATACTCGATCTATTCAACGATAACGAGTTTATTCACTTTTGAGCCGATTTCTGAACAAAAACCTCAAGTGCGTTTTTTAGGTAGGTATTAAAGAAAAATTTCGAAGAATCAAGAAATTTCTGCTCGTAGGAACATTCTTGAAATTTGCACGAATGACTTTCTTCTCGTTTGAAACCAACCCCCAAAGTCAAATTTCACTATTTCAAGCCATTCTGGAGCCTCCAGTACGATTTTCAATTTCTTCAGAATTTTTATGTTTCTCCAAGAGGTATAAAAATTAATTTGGGCAGCTAAAAATCGAGTTGTGGTTCATTTTTTGAACTAAATTCATTCAACGAGTTTATCCACGTTTGGTCCGCTTTCCAGGCGGACTAACCACGAACACAATATGTTTAATGATAACTGGAGAAAGGATAAACGTTTCAAACAACAAACAGATTTCGAAAATAAACCAGAATTCGATGTTTAGCTGTCCAAATTAATTTCCACGCCTTCTGGAGAAATTCGAAATCGTGCTGCTGGAGCTTCCAGGTTTATTGGAAATGGCGAAATTCGGATCGGAGGAGTTGATATCAGTTTCTTAAAATGTCGGAAAAAAAACGTTTTTTTGTTCATGTCGAATGTGACTACATATCAGAACACGACGATGATGAGAAGAGGACTTAGGTAGAAGTTCTCTGAATTTTAGCTATCCATTCGCACATTTTTAGATTTTATGGGATTTTTTGGAATAAATGGGCTTATAAAATATACATGTTCTCCTGCTGATGTCAAAAGTTGCCTTCGAAACATGTTAGTAATCGGAATATGGTCCAGAAAGAAGATTTCCTGTGGATGGGTGGGGGGAGGAGGAGAGGCGATTTCAAACTTTAAAATAGGCAGGGATCGTTTCAATAGGTACCTAGTCGCCTACCCATGTTTATTAAACGATCAATTATCAAAATGATGAATTTCATCGCCTACCTATTCAACCATTTAGTAGGTACACGTTCGTATTACATTCAGAAACGTAATTTCTACAGCTTTTGATTAATTCAAAAGGTTTTTCCTAAAAGACACCCGAGTTTAGCGAATATTTCCGTCTCGTAGGTACTTGGAGCTCTAAAAAGGGTCCTAAAATTATGGGGAATTATTTCGAAACAATACGAGAAACTCGTTGAAAATGCATTCGGACTAAAATCTCTTGATTCAGGTTTAAATACGCAAAACACCTACAAACGATAACATTTGAAATTAATAACGTCGGTAGGTCTAGGTAGGTATAGTATGGTTAACAAAGTATACGCGTTTATACGACTAATGTTGCGCGTACCTATATCTTCTATACACGAGGTATGCGTGGCTTGCGCGTAACGAAGATGTTTAAATTTTAAACTTGTGAACATGGCTGGCTCAAAGCAGGGTGTGACTGAAAGTATAGGTACGCGGTGTAAATCTGACCCATTATTTCGACAACACGACGACGATGTGCTGGAAATTCGAAGTTATATGAAATGAACAAACGAGCCTGAATTCCTTCTCCTCTTCTTTTTTTTATATCAAAAACAAAACAACCGAATGAAACGAGTAAAAAAAAAAAGAAAAGATGAGCAGAGAAACACGCTCGGAAACGTAATATTAGATGATTTGAAAATTCAAAGTAGTACCTACCTATCGCGTAGTATTACACAAGATACAGCGTTTTAAGAGAGAAAGACGCAGATAAAAAAGAAGAATGAAACGAGTCGAAATGATACAAACGAAACCGCTCTCTCAGTCGAGGGAATAAACGTTGAAATTTTCATTCGAAAAAAAATAAACGCGAAGAGAAATAAAAATACGACGAAACGTTACGATTTGCTGAAGAAAATTGAATTCTGAGCGATTAATTTTTCAACATAGAGTAGTATGGAAAGTTGTCGTCGTGTTGAGCATGCTATTGAAAGAGACGATGCCACGATGAAAGCTGATAATGGATTTTTGATTTCAGGTGACGAAGGCTTAGTACCGGCGAGCGTAGAAAACAATGCTGGCATCAGTAAAACTTTTCGAATTATTTATCGCAACGAAGAAATTACTCTAGACGACATAATCGTATTTCGGGTCCACGTATTAGTTGATAGTAATAAGGTAAAACTATGTCGTATTAACGAATTACTCTACATAGTATATGTATACTCACGTAGCCTGTAGTTTAGATAGATAGCTTTAGCGAACCCATACAGGGTGTTCTTTAAGTTACGTATTCCCTTCGATGATGCTTACAAGTGAGTTTGGTTGCCTGCTTTTGAAGTTGCAGGAGCAGAAAAAAAAGTAATATCAAGAGGGATGCTTTTGCTTTTGAAAAAAAAAGAAGTTTGAGGATAATGAGACAGTCAAAACAATACCTACTGTAAAATAGAAAATAAAAAAATTAGTAAAATTTACATTTTATTGAATTTTTCCCTCATAAACTAAGTTTAGGAAACTTGAAATCTAATAAAAATTAATGAAAACATACAAATAAAAAATACTGAAAAAATTATTTCAAAAATATTATTTAAAAAGTTGAGGTTTTTTAAAATGTTGATAAAAAGTGACCGTATTGAAAAAATGAAAGTTGAAATATTGACAAAATTGCCATTGGACAGAAAAAAGGTCGATTATTTTTTATTCGAGTACATAATTACAAGTGTTGATAATGTTGAAATTCATTAGATAGCTCAAAAACTTGTTTATGATTTTGACGCTTTTAGTACTTACTTAGTTAAAGGAAAAGTTTGACAAGTTTTATAGAGGGGGGGGGGAGGTAGCATTTTAATTTGAAAGTCATGAAAATGACAGATCTAAAAATTTGTTAATTTTTGTAACATATAGGTACCTAGTACATTTCAGATTGCCTTTTACGTCACCCTCTCACTTCCCACCGCTAATTCTGTGACATTTCAATAAAATCAACTAATTTTTAAAGCCAAGTTCTAATTTTCCTTTTTTTTCTTTTTTAACTGGCCAATTGTTTTAATTTTGAGACTATCCTGTCATCATCCTGAATAAATTGACCAAAAAAATTTTTTTCTGTGATTTTAACAAAAGAATATTGATTTATTTTTAGCAAAGAAATACTTTACTTAGGTACCTACCTACTACCTACTCTCTGTAAATGTTGACCTAAAAAGAGTGTTTCTGCGTTTTTGGCAAAAAAAAGCAAGACTTTCTGAGAATTTTGCCATTTAAACAAGCTTTTTGGCAATTTTGACAAAAGATCTGTCTTTTCTACAGTTTTGAAAAAAAGTAAGTACATCTAATCTTTTGCAAATTAAACAAAAAACGTCAGACTTTTTGCTAATTCTGATAAGAGAGAGGTTCTTTTGCAATTTTGACAAAAAAATAAAAAATAAAACAGATTATTTTAATGCGAAAAGGAATACTTTTTTAAAATTTTGACCAGTAAAAAAGTTTTTGTTTTCTGAATTCTGAAATTTTGGCAAAAGGCAACACTTTTTTGACAATTTTGACAAAAAGGACCAATCGTTTCGATAATTTTGACAACACAGATTTTACAGGCAATTTTGACATAAAAACACATTTTTGTGGCAAAAAAGCAATACCTACCTAAGTATCTACCTGTCTAGCATTTTCTGGAATGTTAACCAAAAAAAGAGGGGTTTCTGCATTTTTGGTGAAGAAACAAGACTTTCAAACAACTTTGCTAAGTATACAAGCTTTTTAGAAATTATGACAAAAAAGTGATCTTTTTTAAAGTTTTTTCTAAAGAATACGATTTTTTGCAAATTTGGTAAAAAAAAAGTCGCCTTTTTGGTGATTTTGTTGAAAAAGAATTTGTTTTTCCAATTTTGACCAAAAAAAAAAACAGATTATTTTGAGGCAAAAAAACAAAACTTTCTGGAAATTTTGACCAATAAGTGTTTTTCACTTTTTCTGAATTCTTAAATTTCGGCAAAAGACAGGACTTTTTTACAATTTTGATATTTTTAAAAACGGCCATTTTGATCATTTTGAAACAAACAGATTTTTCTGGAAATATCGATGTAAAAAAGTAGCATTTACAGCGAAATTTCGACCAAAAAAACACAAGACTTTCTAAGTTTGACAAAAAAAAAAAACAAGGGAGTTTCTGCAATTCTGGCCGATTTTTTTGTGATCTGATCAGACCGGAATGGATCTAGGGAAGGTCTGGATCTGATCTTATCAAATCTGATCGCTTTATTATCTTTAGACATAATTTCATCTGTCCAAATGAACAATAAAGCAAATGAACTTTGCAGAGATGAAGCCATTTTCCTGATCTGATTAGGCCTAATCTTTTCTCCATGAATTTGCGTTAAGAAAGTCCCTAATCCTCTCTTTTGGGATGAAAGACATCAATGATAATCATATGATGGAAAATTCAACTTAAATTAGAAGTTCATAGAGCCCCTTTTTAGGTTTTTTGTAATTTGAAAGCCATTGCAAAAAAGGAATAAAATCTATTTTAATTTTTTTTCTTCTACTTCATTTAGTAGTCACATAGAAAAAAATCTAGTAAAATTTGAAATTTATATTTTTTAATATTTGAAACATTTTTGTAAATTGTATGAGCCTGCAATTCTATTTTTCAAAAATATAGATAGGTAGCTAGGTACCCAATAATGATTATAATTAGGCAATCCTTTTAACTTGTGCGTGAGTCGGAATGCCTACCGACTGGATTAAAGGGGTTACTCACTTACGAAACACCCTGTACACTCTTATTCTTCGTTTGTTTGTACAGCGTCGTATCTTCGTCGTAATTGAAATGGCCTAATCGTATCACGTCGTTTTCTGCTCAAACTTATTAAATTACATAAACGAGAAAACAACAAAGAGAGAGGCAACGTATACCAAACGCAAACGATGAAAACGGTCATATAACAAAACGAGAGAAAAAAATTGTTTGGTTATTGAACTCAATTGCTGTAATGAAGCTTCTGTACGAGTACTTCTTGTATTGCCTGTATATAGTACCTCTACCTACCTACCTATATATACGTTGTAAAACGATCGTCAATCAAACGCTGACGACGTAGACGTCGATATTCCTATTTTTATATCAAATTGACAACCGAGTAGAAAACCACAGTTGAAAAAGAATAAGGTAAACAGGCCAAGGTTGAGAGCTTTTCATATATATACGTTACAGCATGTAGAACAAAATGTATGAATAAAGCTTTTGAAAGGAGAAAAGGAAAAAAAACTGCTAAAAAATAAAAAAAACACCGCGATGACGCTCGTGTGTTTTCAAATGAATAGACGGTTTAATTTTTGAAGGTAAACATTTCGTTTGCTATTACGCAATGTAGGTAGAGGTACGAGTACGTTTACGTACTACGAATATACGAGTAAGTGCATCCCCTACATACGAGATGTAAGTACAAAAAAAGGTTAGCTGGCGTAAATTCTCACAAAGCAAATATCGTCTCCAAAAGAATGGCTGTGTTCTTCTATTTTTCAACGTGCCAAGTAAACGAAAACGAACAGTTTTGTTTGTTTTTTTAAAGGCGGTAGTACAAGTGAAAGAATGGTTCGCGGTGCCTTTTAAAATATGTCTCGCACCTGTTGTCTGCTGCACACAGTTTCACCCACAGTAGAAGTAATTTATGTAATGACGATTCGAAACGAGATATTTATTGCTTAATAGTTTGGAAACCTGTGACAGAATTGATTTTATCGCAATTTTGACGCCGGCGTCGCTTTTATACCCTAAAAATTGCTAAAGGAAGCGCCTTATCGCGTTTCGTTTTGACTTGTAAACGAAATTTTAACATGTTTTTTTCATCGATATTGAGTTGATGTTGAACCACACACGTTGGTGGTTCCTTTTTTTTCTTCTCGCGTTGAATAAATTTATGATTTATTACGGTCACTAGTAAGGATTTTTGGTTCTTTTTTTCTTGTTTTTTTTTTCCTCGGAAATTTCAAGTTTATTACTTTTAGTAGCTTGGATAACCTACTTGACCTGACCTTTTTTTTATGGGCCCTGTGCAGATATTGGAATCGTAGGTGTAATAATTTATTAGTTTAGTAAACTTGGGAATCTTTACTAAAATCATTTTGGACGTTTTTTGAATATTTAGAAAATACCTACCTACTCCTCTACTCTTCTTTTTCAATAAAACTAACATCAAAAAAGTTTTGTTTCTTAGAAACTCACCTTAGAGCTATTACATATTTTCAAAGGAACTTGAAAAAATCATTTTTTCTTCATCTCTTTCTCCTCTTGCCCATTCTCCTGGCCAGAAAAACAGTGGTCAAAAATAACCTTCGATGATACTTTTGAATTGAAACATTAATACTAAAGATCAGTTTTATTCAAAAAATTATCGTCAAGTTTTGTACGCTATATTAAAGCTCAAAGGCTATAATAGACGCCTGAAGTCCACAGTCAATTAGTGATAAAAAGTGTTCTTGAAAACAAATTTGACTTTTTGCAGCACAAAAAATTCAGTTAGTTTTTGACGATATGATTATAAAATATCAGAAAAGATGTATTTTGAATTCGCATGCAATATTAAGGTAGAGGCACCAAATATGGACCACTTTTTTTGGAGGATGGCCACTTGAAAACTATAGGTGGTAGAAACCTCCACAAAGGCTTAAAATGAAGTTCCATCCTTCCACTAACACTGTACAAAACTTCAGGGGTGAAGGTCAACTTTAAGTTTTTTTTTTTTTTTTATTGTTGAGTGACAAGTGTCAAAATGACAGTTCAAAATTTTGGACGCCCAATATGGACCACCAATAAAATTTTAAAATGAACATACTTTCACATTTTTCAAAAAGTCATAGGTATTTATTTGTAGAAATGAACAAAAAACCGTATTCTAAAGCAGTGCAGGTTAATTTTGAATATTTTTTTTAAATTGTTGAATGACGAGTGTCAAATTGACAGTTCAAAATTTTGGACGCCTAATATGGACCACCTAAAGAATTTCAAAATAAACATATTTTTACGTTTCAAAACATCATTTAAGTTATCTGAAGAAATAAACAAAAAAAGTATTTCAAGTATTTCCCTCTTCAGTGGGCTGTAAGAAATGATGAAAATGAGTAAAAAATTCAACATCACAGGTGGTCCATATTACCGCACCCCATAAAAAAAAAAACTTTGCACCAAATATTTCTGTATATACCCTCATTTTTAGCAAAAACTGATCATTCCAGCAGAAACTACGTCCTTTTCTGGTATTATAAACATCAATAACATTCAGAAAATTACATCGCATAATATATTTCAACAAAAGTTGAAAAACACTCTGAAAAAAATTTCAGTGTCTCAAAACAGTTATTTGTAAATTTCGCAGTAAGTTTTGACTTTACAGTTGTAATTTTTGTCTCATTCGTTTTTTTGGTGAAAAATACATCGGAAAACATTTTTTTTTGACAGATTGCGCTAATTACCGACGAGAACGGGTGCATGGTCCATATTGCGGACTGGTATCCATAATTGGTGCCCTTATCCTTATGCCGAAAAACCTTCAATTTTCAAAATGGCTCTGACACAAAAATTATTTTTCAGAAATTCTGAAAAAAATATATTATAGACAATTTTTTTATGCTGAACAACATATTAAAAAATTGGGATGGCGTTATTTCGTAAAGTCCATTTTAAAAAATTAAAAGTTTGCGAAAAAATACGATTTTTCAATTTAAATTATGAAAAAAAAAACGTTTTGATTGGTGAAGTTGACCCATTTGACCATTGAAAATTGAATTTTTTCGAATTTTGATTTTTTTTGTGATGAGTTTATTTCATCGAATGAAAGGGTTTTTTCAAATTTTTCAACAGATACGTAAAAATAGGGGTCAAATGGATCAACTTCACCAGTCAAAACTTTTTTTCATGTTTTAATTAAAAAATCGCATTTTTTTTGCAAACTTTTATTTTTTTAAAATCTACTTTACGAAATAATGCCATCCCAATTTTTTGATATGTTGTTCAGCATGAAAAGTTGTTCATAATATATTATTTTCAGAATTTTTAAGAGTCGCAACGACATGAAAACTACGTTTTGAAACTTTTCGAGCTAATTTTTGGTACGAAAAAAAGTGGCAACACTGATTTTTATGATATCACCAAAAAGCCTATCAAAACCCCTAACAATTGGAAAAATTTTCCATTTTGGTAGGTATCGCGATTATCGAGTAATCCACTGTACTGCTGAAATGGATGATATTTCAAGTTCACTGAAAACTTTGACACCCGCTAGCAGCCTTTAAAAAAAGGCTAGAGGGCTGCGATTTGCGCCACTCGTCATCCCTTCAAAAGGTCTTTCCACAAGAAAAATTTATAAAAAATCGCCGACCACCCCCCCACACTCCCTCCCCTCTCGATAACCACTTCTCTGTTGAATTGTATCATTTTTGGGCTAAAAATTCTTCAAAAGTGCCGTAAAAAGTCTTGATGGCAATTTTTAATTCTTTTCACGAAATTTCAACCCATTTTCATAAATCTTGAATGACAACTTTTTCAAAAGTCCAGAAAACCATGAGCCAACTCTGGGCTCAAAATTTTTCAAAAATGCTCAAAAAACGTTCTCGTTGAAATATTTGAATTTCTTGAAGAATTTTAATCCAAAAAATCTCCGACCACCCCTCCTCTCGATAACCACTTCTCCGTCGAATTGTATCATTTTTGGGCTAAAAATTCTTCGAAAGTGCTTTATTTTCATATGTTGAATGACAACTTTTTCAAAAGTCCAGAAAACCATGAGCCAACTCTGGGCTCAAAATTTTTCAAAAATGCTCAAAAAACGTTCTCGTTGAAATATTTGAATTTCTTGAAGAATTTTAACTCATTTTTATTGGTTGAATTACGCCTTTTTAGAAATCCATAAAATCATGACCTGATTTTGGTTCAAAAATGCACGAAAAACGTTCTCGTCAAAATATTTGAATTTTTTGTAAATTTTTAGACATTTTGATCGTTTGCATAACCTTTTTAAAAATTCAGAGAATTATGACCTGATTTATGATTAAAAATTCTTCAAAAACGCTCAAAAAAATGTTCCTGTCAAAATTAGGTGCATAATTTGATGATAGGTTGCACGGTGTACTTTCTCAAAAATTTAGAAAATCTTGACCTATAATTTTAGACTGAAGAAATTTTTTTTAATGATCAAAGAATGTTCTCGTTGAAATATTTAAACTTCTTGCGAAATTATAACACATTTTGATGAGTCGAAAAGTGACATTTGAATAATTCTACGACATGTCAATTTTCCTTAAAATAATAGAAAAGCTGCGATTTTACTTGTGCTTGCCTTTTTTAGCCATTTATTAACTCCTTTATGATATGGATATTAAGTTATTGCATTTCACACTTTTAATAGCCTTTTTTTTTGCTAACTAAGTCCTTTCTTCTGAAATTACATCCACGTGAATCTATTTCAGCCTTTAAACAAAATGCCTCCTGGCGCAGAACTCCGCAGACATCTTAAAATCAATCCCATTCGAAAGGATTTCAAGTATAGCAAGACTGAAGTACCAAAATTAAATACATAAGTGAAATGATCACACTTTGGGTTTTTTTTCTTCTTATAAACTCCATTGAGCGCTTTTAACAACCTTTTCCCCCAACTCTAAAGGTTATTTTTCGAGTTAAATTCGGCGCAAAAGAAATACCTACTTTCGCAAATAAACACATACTCGTATGTAAAATATCTGCTTCGTTTATACGCAACAAAACGTTTCATAATTCTAGAGTAAATATTTATCAATTTTCTAATGCATTTTGATAACAGATAAATAGGAAAAGAAGAAGTTTCACGCCTGTATTTACATTTTACAACGAGAGAAAACGAAAAGAAAATGTTTTCTTATGTAAACTACGTAGGTACCTACTTTAGTCTTGTCTTTCATGATTGCATAACCTAAACCTTATGCATACACCTTCTTAAAAATGGTTTTATTTTCAAGGCATGAAATCCACCTACGCTCGTGTGTGATATTGGAAGATAAAAGATATCTATATGTAGGTACTTACGTATTTACCTGAGCTGAATTTTCAAGTGCAGATAATTTTTAAAGTAGCCTATAGTGTTTTATTGAAAGTTTGTAGTGGGGTTTCAGATCTGAACAAGGGGATCTAGAATTAAATAGGTACCTTTTCTATGTGTTTCTTAGTTTTAAACATACATTCCTACATATTAGTATCTACTCTCATTCATCTTATACGAAAAAAGTTGATAAAATTTTAAATCATCTCAAATATATTAAATTTAAAAAAGTTACTTAAGTAACTAATTACTTAATAATAAAACTTCTGAACGCAAAATACTTCTGTAAGAAATTCTCAGAAAAGAACAACCGGCAACCCAAACAACTTATACCTACTTTGCGCTTCGAGGTATTAAAGCTTTCTATACTAAACTTTCTCAGACTTGGGCGAATGTACCGAATCTTTGTTTAAAGGATTCAGGTTTTGAGAGAAAATTTCTTCGAAAGCCAAAGCCTTTTATGACGTGTAGGTACTTATTTACTCATTTTCAACCAAATATATTTCAATATGTAGGTAAGTATCCTAATAATTTGACGAAAATATGTATTTCACTTTGGTTCATTTTTTTATTCTAGCACTTTTTGGCGTGAAATAATTCGTCTGTCAGATTATTTCCAAAACGCAAAGGGTCAGATTTTTCATCATTTCAATTTTCTAATAAAAAATGAACTAGCCCAATTTTATGGAACATTAAGTAATTAAATGAAAAATAATAAGTATCTTACGTACTATTGTTCTATTTTACACTTTGATCTTGCGAGCTCTTATCCGAATAAAGAGTAGGGTAATTTAGGGATTTTCTTTTATACGAGCTTTTTTTCAAAAAGCTTCTCTGAAAGACTCATTAAAATGGTTTACAGAGACAACAAAGCTACGATACTTAACCGGCTTACCTACTTACGTATTTTAAACTATTTATAAAGGGTATTTTGGTATCTTGAAAAATTACCTCCGATTGCGTCGAAAAATCGACAAAATCTAACCAATCGCTTTTAAATTAATTTCAGCGTTAATTTGTGTGGTTACAGATCGAAGATATTTTAAATCACGCCAATTTCTGTTTAACCGTCGAATTGTGGTTTACCAATCAATCTTTAAGCGCTCCAAAGTCGCCAGCCATTGGATGCGTGTCTTCGAGAACATTGCACCTGCAGTTTGCTTGTGGAAAAGGCCTGCATTATCATTTACCCGTGATTTTTGATTATTTTTACTTGTCTGCCATTACGATAACCATACACGCTAACCTTATCGCTTTACATCAACCTTACATAAAGTGAGTACTTAATTTAAGTCAAATGTTTGTGGCGGGTTCTTTAACCCGTTCCAAAAAAAGGTTCGACTCGCGAGTCTCGAACAAACCCCGTTTACGAGTATTTTTCCGGAATCGGGCATATAATTGACGAGTCGAAAGCAATTAAGCATAAACATAGAGAGTTTTTTCATTATAAATGTACCTTTTTTTGTTGTTTGTTTTTTCAGAAAAGGGTTCCTGAATTTGGTGCAGAGTTGGTGAGTATTTTTTAATGTTGTCGCATTTTGCAGTTGAATTGCGGTATCTAAAACCTAACCTACCAACGTAGATAGAGTAAAGTTAATTAGCTTTCGCCTTTCGCCATCACCTCGTCGTGTCTCGCTCGTGGTCGTGTTGATGAAAAAGTAAATGCTGAAGGGATGTTTAACTCGAAAACGTTGATTTTACTTACGAGTCTTGGAATCATAATTCATAAAAATATTCAATTCTTGAAAGTATTTTCATGTAGCATAAGGTTTGAGCGGGTGAAACGTCTGTATTGATTTTTTCCCCTCTGTATAACCATTTAACCACAAAAATCTTACGTTTTCGTCATAAGTAGTGCGAATATATACTTAGGTAGTACCTACGTATTCGCGTACAATTATTTTAGCACGCGAGTTAAGCACTCGAGATACTATAAAAGATTTAAAATGGTGCAGTGTTGCTGTATGCGCGAGATGTTAAAAATTGGCTAGAGAATTTTTAAGCACGTTAGAAAATATGTACTGCTTAAGTATACGAGAATGCTTTTGTATAAGTATAGCTTAGAAAGTAGAGCAATTTTTATGCTTTTTGTGTGAATTTGAATTATTTTATTTTTCTATTTTTTTAAAAAAAGAATGACGTAGCTGAAAATTTATTTTTCAGTGTGAAGTATTATTACTATTGAAATATTTTCCTAATTTAAAATTAACTGTGCCTATTTCATTTCTCATTAAAATGTTTCAAGGAATTTAAATCTTGCACTTGTAAAAATATCTAGTTCATGAAAACTCTGACGAAAATATTCTGAAAATCACGAGTCTAATCTGAAGCAAAATTAATTCATCGAGTTATGGAAAATTTTTCGCCCTACAACTCTCAAAATTCAATGAAGCCTAGAAAAAAAGAATATATTACTGAATGGGTACCTACTGAAAAATGTAAAAATTTCAACTCTTTAAGCAGCTAATGCTTATCACGCTTTTAGAAAAAGATTTAAACAAATTTTTGGATGAACTCCCTGAACTACCAAAAAAAACCGACCTTCCTAACCCATGGAGCTAATTTTTTTAGGGGGCTGAAACTGATTCAGATTCACGTTTTTTGCGATTTACCCCGAAAATATTAGGTTTACGAGAAAAACTACCATGACTAAAAATGTTCCCCTTCAAATTCACGACAATTTGATACTACGCTCGATACCAATCCCTCAAGAGGGGTGTCTAAAAAAAGGGATGGAAAGAGTAGGTGTTTCATAAAAAGTCAGTCCAATAAATTGATCAAAGTTACCACTTAATATCATTAGTTTTCGCTCAAAATTTTTTTACAAAGTCTTCTCACCCAACTATTAATCACGCCGCCTTTGATTGGTCTTCAATTCTTCCAAGGGGTTGGTGGGGAATGCTTGATTTTTCAAGTAACACACAACTGAATCAAATTTATTTGAAAAACGAATTTAGACATGCGATATATTAAATAGTATGTTTTCGAGGTCGTTGAATACGAATAATAACTTAGTTTTTGGGTCCGACTTCTCAAAGCCCCTCTGTGCCCCAAAAAGGGGGGTTAAAATTTTGAAAAATCGTGATAAGTCGAGTGATATATCGAATGGTATGTTTTCAAGGTCGCTGAGTACGAATATGAACTTATTTTTTGAGCCTCACCCCCCAATGTCCCTCTATGCCACAACAAGGGGGCCAAAATTTCAAAAGGTCATCAAAAAGTCGAGTGATATATCAAATGGAATGTTTTTGAGATCGCCAAGCACAAATATGAACTTATTTTTTGCGTTCCACCCCACAATGTCCCTCTGTACTGTACCCCAAAAAAGGGGCCAAATTTCGAAAAATCGTGAGAAGTCGAATGATATTTCGAATGGAACGCTTTCGAGATCGCTGAATACGAATATGAACTTGAGTGGTTTTTTGAGCTGTTTTGGAGCTTCTAACAAATTTTTGACTTTCATTGCAGTTATTCTCAAAAAAAAAATTAAAATGTTTTGGATTTGAACTGGCAGAAACAATTTTGGAAATTTGTGCCTAATCCGATCGTAAGGGTTACAAAGATGGTGAATTTTAATTCATTGGTACTGAATTTCATTTTATGGTAGGTAATTTTTTTTTAGCTACATATTTCAAAAATCCGCTGGAGGCTTCTAAACGGTTTAAAATCTTCACCAATTGATTCTAGACGTTGAAGTTTTAGCCTGAACTAAATTTCACTTTTCTTCTTCAATTTAATTGAATTTTGATTTTTTTGAAAAATTGAATCAAACCTAATTTTTTTAAATTTGCCAAAAGTCGAAAAATGGAATTAGGCTGATTAAAATTTGACCTACTAGTGAATTTTTGAACGTTCTTTCGATTTTTTCTTCAACGGTGCAAAATTTGCAGCCAGTTGCAATATGTCTTTTGCCAGTCTTTCAGTCTTTTTCAATCTACTTTTATTTACAATGTAATTTTTTTTTAATTCAGAAACTTTTTTACGACAATTTCAAGTATGCATAAACTGACGTTTTACAAAAAATGATGCAGCAGCGATCAAAATTGGCAGAAAAATAAAAAATATGTAGGGTATATCGTGCAGTTCGTGATTTTTTGGAGAAAAAATCCACTTCAGATATGTATATACAATTTTTGTTGTCCCAAGTCCGGAATGAAAATAAGCTCAGGACATTTCGCGAATGGTACAAAATTAGCTGTATAATTTCGGACTCGGAACATAACTTACTTAGACATCCAACCTTGAAATTTATGAAAAAATTCCTTATTTTTTTACTTCTCTCAATTTTCTTCCAGAATTTTTCTCCTTACCTCTTTAAACTTATAAACATCTAGATTCAGAATCCAGTTGCGACCCTTTCCCTACCTACATCTTATTCGCCATTCTCAATGTAAAATCGATACCCACCTTACGAATAAAAATTCACTTACCTACACGTCTTATTACCGCTCACTTAATCACGTAGGTAGTGAAAAAAAAACTTCGAAGAAAAAAAGAATTAATAACACTTCTACACTTAGGTATAAGTTAGATAGGTACCTATGCCTGCAGTTAGGAAACTTTTTCAAAAGATCTCAAGCAGAAAGTTTCTCGACTAAACTGCTTATTCTGTAAGTAATAATCGAGATTGAGAACTTGTTTAAAATTAAAGCTCGAAACTTTATACCTTGCTGGTAAACAATTCAATGTTTCAACGTGATACAAAAAATAAACGAATGGTTTAAAAGAAAAATTAAAATAATAATCGACGTATTAGGCAAAAATAATACTGTACTGTATCTACCTTACCTATACTTTTTTTGTGTTAGGTAGTTGACTTAGTTCAAAATACTCTCATTTTATAGTTGTAATGAAGAGGGAGGTAGGGTGTCATTGTAATTGAATTTTAAAGGGTAGAAAAAAAGCTTCAGGTGAATTTTTGTGCTCTGAATGTGTACCCTATTTTCAGAATTTTCTGGCTACAATTTTTATGAAAAATTTTTTTTTTTTTTTTATTTTCAAGATATCTTAAGCAAACATTAAAAATATTGAAGCTTTCTAATAATTGTACCAAAATCGATGCTGAAAAACTGTCCTCTTTGAAATTTGTCCAACTACAAAGTAGTTCCTCTGTAAACGTCATAATAGGCACCTAGTTCTTTTATAGCCCTTGAATCTTGATGAACGCGTATAGTAACACACCCCAATGCGACGCATATACTTGTACTCAGCTATTATTCTTTTGATATCGCTAATCTAGCTGCTAAAAGTTTCACCTTTCACCTACGCAAATATTTAGCAAAATGGGTCTTTTGGACAGAGCGGCGTCGCCATCTCGAAATTACCACGCAATTCGGGCGCCGTTTGCTTGGAAATAGGTAAATTATTGGGCCATGTCAAACAGTAGCTATTTCACCGTTCTGATGAGCGCAAGTAACCCGCACCCGTATCCTGTACCGTTTATAAGGATATCGAGAAATCTATCCGAAGAGGCGAGACCGCTTTTTCAGATAGATGCCCGAGGTGACGTTCGTCCGCGACTCTACACCATGGCCAGCGGTGACTCGACCGAAGCAGCTACTGAATTCGCTAGACGTCGTACCATGATTGATATCGTACGTAATGCCATCGAAAGAAGACGTAATTCGCAGCCCATCATCCCTGTACGATAAAAAACAGCTTTTTGGTATCCATTTTTTTTTTTTTTGAAAAAAAACCTTCTTTCAACGCAGCAGTCGAATGTATTTAACATAAAATAACATTCCGCAATTTCGACGATGACGACGACGACGCTCCGGTTACTAAATTAAATTTTTTTTCCTCTCTCTTTTACTTCGCTGTGTATAGCGATTCGCGAACGACTGCTAAATAATATATATACGTACGACAGTCGAGCCTAAGACGCACGCGTTCCACGTCCTAATAAAATTTCCATCGCGCTCTTTTAAAATTTATCTATCTACATGGCGTATAAAAATATTACACAAAACATCCTTGTTTTGTAAACGCGATTCAACTCTTATTTCATAAGCTAGCAGACATTTTATACCGCTGAATTACGAAATACGTCGATTCTCCGTATGATTTATTTCATCAACGCGGAAACATTAACGTTTATTAAGAGTATTCCACGAATAATAATTTGCTCGTCCTTTCAATACACCGTTTTATTTATATTTTCCGTTCCGACGGAGAAATTTTTTTATTTATGGCAATTTTCTACCATTCACCGAATCCGCAACGTGCACTTTATGATTGGAATTTTTCGCTCAACTTCATCGGCATTTTTTCTAATTTTTTGCTCCTTCATTTATAACCAACTTTTCTGGCGCAAAAAAAAAATATGACAGAAATATGTTCCTTCTGAGAAAAAAAAAAAAATTGGCAAAAATGATACATACTAAAATTATTATTGTCAATTTCCGTGGAAAGTCTCAACTTGAATTTGTAAAAAATTTCAAATAAAAGTCGACAACGTCAAAAAAATCCTCCGTTTATTTGATAAATAGGTAATATACAAGGTGGCTCAAAAGTACAGAATCTCTATCGAATGCTCTAATAGGCAATTCATCTTACACCTTGCTACACAAGTGCTGCAGATTAATCAAATAGTAGGAGGATAAGCCACATGCGAGGGATAAAAAAAGGAAGAAGGAAGAAGAGTATACCTTGATAGCCTTTCTACAAGGATAGGATTTCTTTTATTTTCAAAATGAATTGGTTCTCTTTAGTTCATCCCTTAAAAAAGAAAATAGACTACCACGTGTTAGTCGTGTTACATCGTATTATAGTGGAACTGGAAACTGTTGGGTTAAATCAAACTAACGTGAGCTGCGTGGCGAAAAAATTATGAATTTTTCAAAATTTTGTTGCATATGGGTAGGTAAATACGTAGTTTAGTAGGTATAACTTGACCTTTAATGTCTAGAAAATGCATTCTGTTTCACGAAGGCACTTGAAAAATTCAAACAATTTTTTTGTGAAAAGAACTTCAAAGAACATGACAGAAATTTCTCCGTCTCTCCTATTTTTTGTTTGAAAAATTTATTATTTCTTTAAAATGGAGAAATAATTTAAAATATTGTACTCCTAAAATTGTACCTACTTATTTAATGGGAATATTTCCCCTCGTCCTTGTCATCTTACCACCATGTTGAATATGTCTCGAATGTAAGCTAAAAAATTTCTGTGATAAAAAAAGGGCCAAAAAATCATGTCCAATTTTATGGCGCCAACATGACCATAGGCACTATGCAAGTATTCTATTGTGTCGTACAAAAGATCATCAGGTAGGTAGGGCACTTTTGCACCATTATCTAACTTTCTTAACAGAATTTTCTTTCCTTCTAGAGTTGAAAAAATTTCAAATTTAGCCATTTTCTGTTTCTGTATGTCAAGTTGCTTCTTGTACTTTGCAGGAACTTGTTCCTCAAGAATCGCAATCAGCTTTTGACAATGTTGTGAAATTTCGAGATTTTTCAACTTTTTATGCAGTACTGGCACATTTTCTTGCAAAAATTTCACCTTGAGAAGTGCAATTTTTGTTTCGAAAAATTTCATTTCTAATTTAGGAGCCTTTATGTTGTAAAGGGCCTTATTAGAAAGGGTCATGTCGTAAATTATGTCATAACAATTTAGGACAGTGATTCAATGTGCTGCTTTGCGATATGTTTGAGCCAATTCTCTGAATCGATTAACAATAGGGAGAAGGTGAGCTCGTACATGAATATGTGTCCATGAGCCACATTTGTAGCTTCTGGATACATTATACTAAACACATTATCTCGCGATCAAAAAGAGTGAAATTCTTTTGATGTTCTTCAAATGCGGTGGAAACAAACATAATTATTCGCTTTTTGCCTTCTTGAACATGAAATAGCACTCCAATAGATCACCCATTTCGGGAGGTCGCTGTAACTTGAAATCCTTTCGAAACTCTGTTTTCAGTTTTTTGAAATCTTTCTATATGTGAAATGAACTATTGTAGGTATGTACTCCTAAAATTGTACTTATTTAATGGGAATATTTCCCCTTGTCATATTACCACCCTCTCTCCTTCATGTTCATATGATCTAATCATTTTCATTTCTATTCATTTGAGAAGAAGAAGAAGAAGACATAAAAATGCAATTTTTTCTTCAAATTTCAGAAACGTTGTATACATTTTTTTGCATAATTTCAATGAAATGATTGGTGTAGTTTTTTTAAACTTGACAGAAAATGGGCTGTTTTTAATGAAAGGAAACTTATCAATTGAAATTTTTTCCAAATTGTAAAGAAGTGTTGGCAAAATTGGTCTTGTAACCGTAACGTATCGAAAAGTGTTCGGTAGTTCTAGTTTTTATTTTTAAATAAAAATAAATTTCGTTTCGCGAATTCTAAATATCGCTGGTTACGTATTAATTGAAATTTTGTCTTTTTCGTAAAATCGCGTAAACTGTTGGCTGTTAAATTATCGTTATTTTTTTCGTTGTTTTCGTTAGTTAATAAGTTCATTCGCGTTAATATTATTCTTGTCCTCGTAAAGTAAAGTTGTCGAGCATTTTTGCTCAATTTCTTTTGTCGGGTTTATTGATCGTTAGGTCAATGACCGTTTAAAATAAATATTCATTTATTTTGTTGAAGTTTGTTTTCGATTTGTCGAATGTTAGGCAAGTTTAATATTGTTGTGAGTCAGGAGTTATCGTTATTAGTCGATTCTCCGTACATGGTAGCGTAGAGCGTAGTTCGTGAAAGCTCTGTTTCGCAATTCGACGTCCTGTGTGGAATTTTCTGGCTTGTGTAGCTTCAGCGTATTGGTTCGTGTAGTGTTCGACGAAGTAAATGTCGACAGTCCTGTCCTATTTGCGGTCAGGAAAATCGGTCAACGTAGACGACGACGATAGTAGTTCGGATAAGCGTAAATCGAGCGCCGAGTTTCGTGGTTTTTCTGAAAAAGAAAAACCAGAACAAAGTATACCGAGGTCGAAAGGTAAAAGTAAAGTAACGTTACAGCACGTATCTGAGTCATCCGGCGATTCGGAAGCTGGTCCAAGTTCAGCAGGTTTTGGTGATTCGACATCTGACGATCCAACGATCCCTGTTGATTCCGTTCCTCCTCCGTCTAATCCGTCATCCGGTCCTCCACCTCCTCCACCTCCTGGTCCATCCGACGATCCGAGCGACGTTAGTGATAGTAGCGACGACGACGACGAGTCCGACGAAGTAGCTGTAGAATCCGATTCGAGTAGTTCGTCTGGTAGTATGTTCGGTGCCGGTGATAATCGTGTAATGGAGTCGATGGTTTTTCGCGGTACGGGCTTCGTGTCCTGGAAGAGAAAAATAAAGGTTATTTTGTCGGCCAAAGGACTTCAAACCGCGATTCTCCAAGTAAATTCGTTATCGCCGCGTAAAAAAGCGAAAGCTTTAGAAATTTTAATTAGGCACGTAGCTGAGAACGTTTTTCGGTTGGTCAAGGAGACAGAGGATCCGTACGTATTCTGGACGGAGCTCAACTCCTTGTACCAGGCGGAAAACCAAGCAGCGATAATCGACTGTCGAACCCGTATTTCGAAGATTGTCATCGATATGTACAAGAGTCCGAAAGAGTTCCTAGAGGCATTTTATACGCTAGTCAACGATATGGAGAGTCTGGACGTGAAATTGACTCCATCTGAAGTCTATACGTATCTGATCAATGCGTTAGGCAATTCGCCTAAGTACGAGTCAGTGCGTATGACTGCTCGAGGACTAGTTCACGTTACAGCTGGAGACCCAAATCCGAAAGTAATTTCGTCGTTGCTTTTGAGTTTGGAAGATGCCTCGAAGAACTCCTCGACTTCGAAGGGCTCGACAAGTACCAGTTCAGCGATGGCCGCATCCGATCAATCCGGTAATAAAAATAATCGTAATCGTAATCGTAATAAGTCGCGTAATCGTAGTTCGAACTCGTCCGGTAATTCGTCGAACGGTAACGGTGATCGTAGTGGTAATAATGGCTTCGTACAAGCCAAAGATCGTACCTGCTATAAGTGTCATAAACGGGGCCATATGGCCAAGTCTTGTCGATCCGCCGGAGGGAATTATAGAAACGATACCAACCCTCGGGGAAGTATCGTTTGCTATCGGTGCAATCAGACTGGGCATATCGGTTGTAACTGCCCACAGAACGGTGATTCGTCGCGTAATAACGGTGGTAACGGTTCGTCGAGTGGTACGTCGGGTACGTCTGGTACTGCAGGTTCGTCCGGTTCGTCAGGTCCTCGTCCGTCGATCGCGTTAGGTCTGTATTCGTCGTCTCCTGAAAAAAAGGAAAAAAATCTCTCGTTTGAAGATTGTCGTAGTAGTGATATCGTAGAGAATTTTTTGAAAAATAGAGTCGGTCGTAGTAATTTCGGTGACAGTGTCGCGATATCTAATTTCGGAAATTCGCGTAACGTAAATATCGGGTCGAACTATTTTTTAGGTGACTCAACTGCTTTGAATCTCGGTGAAGAAAACGCGTACGTCAAGACAAACGACGACGACGGCGTTGATTTCATCACGTTTGTCGTCGATAGTGGTGCGACGTCGCATTTTCTGAAACATCGTGGAGTCTTGCACGATGAGAGGAAAATAAACGAAAGTTTACAATCCGCTCATTGTGAGGTCTCTTTGATCAAAGAAGGAGTAGGTCGATTGAGAGTTCTAGCCGATGACGGAAACGTCTATTGGTTGAACGAGGTATATTACGTACCTAGTCTTTCTTTTAGTCTTCTGTCCGTATCGAAAATCGTAGCGAATGGTTATCGTTTCTTCTTCGATGAAGATCCTCGTTTGGTCGATCCTGCGGGAAATTTAGTGTCAAAATTAGTACTTAATGATAATGGATTGTATACGATTCAATTTATGATAAATATACCTCCTATGTTGTACTCCTGTACCAATTATTCATCTGCGTTGATTACAAACGATAATAGTGACTCGACAAATGTAGGTAATACTTCGACGACGATAGGTAATGACTCTGGTGTTGTAGTTTCGAACGTTTCAAGTGTAGGTATAGGAAATACCAGTACGTGTAGTGACAGTGATGTAAATCTGAAAAACAAAAGAAAAATAAATAGGTTGAAAGGTGAAGGTGACATCTGGCATCGTAAGTTGGCTCATACGAGCAAGATGGTACTAGATAAGATTCCTGAGTTACGTGGATGTGATTGCCCACCCTTCAATCAGTGTCAAATTTGCTGTAAAGCAAAACAAAAGAAACATACCTACGATTCAAGTAGGTATAGGTATCCGAACCCGCTCGATCTTGTTCATATTGACGTAATGGGTCCTATTACAGAAGGACTAGAAGGCGAGCGATATTTGATTGGCTTCGTAGATGACTGTACGAGATGGGGAGTAACGTTTGGAATGAGAAGTAAAGCCGAAGTAGGTACCTACCAAAAAAAATATGTCAATATTAGTGAAACGTTGTGGAATACGAAAGTAAAGCGTATCAGGTGCGATAACGCTAGTGAGTTTATCGGAGGTACCTTTAAAGAGTTTGTCGACGAAAAGGGCATATCTATGCAGAACAGTGAGCCGTATGAGAAGCAGCATAATGGCACCGTCGAACGTTTCTTTCGAACCATCCAAGAAAAAATGTGAGCTCTGTTGTATGAAGGAGGTTTAACGAATAAATTCTGGCTTTACGCTGCTTACACGGCAAACTACGTGTACAATCGTTTACCGCATTCTGCCTTGAACGATTTGTCACCGTACGAGCTGTGGAATCGTAGAAAGCCGGATTTATCGAGAGTGAGATTGTTTGGAAGCGTTGCATGAGTTCTGGTACCGCCTGAAAAGAGAAAGAAAACCGATGAGAAGTCGATCGATATGGTGTTGTTAGGTTTTACAGAGACAGGTTATGTATTGTACGATGTTTTACGAAATAAATTCACAAATTCGAGTTGCGTAGAAGTTGATGAAACGCGTAAGATACACGATATCATCAACGATCATTTGTTAAAAACATCGGTAACAGTTAGTGTTAGCGACGTAGAGATCGTACCTACGGTTCAAAGTGAAATACGTAGTTCAGTGGAGCCAGCTCCTGGGTGCTCATCTTGGGTAAACCCAGATGAGTTGAGCGAAGCCGAACGTAGCGGTGAAATTCACGTTGATCGTAGTATGATTGATACTTCAGCTACCGACGATCGATCCGACAATTTTGCTGATTTTGCATTGGCTAGCGTCGACGATTTATCGTACGAACAAGCTCTGAATGGTCCAGAAGCGAAGTACTGGAAGGTAGCGATCGACGAAGAGTTGAAGGCAATGAAAGTCAAAGACGTGTGGTATCCGGTTTCTGAAAGTAGCGTAAAAGGTGAAAATTATTCGAAGGTAGATAGCAAATGGGTATTGAAAAAGAAAATCAACTCGAATGGTGGGGTAAAGTATAAAGCGCGATTGGTTTTACGTGGTTTTAAAGATAGTCATTTTTACGAGTTAGATGAAATATACGCGCCAACCCCAAACCAACCGATCATTCGATCGATGCTAAATCTTGCGGTAGTAAATCGTTGGCAATTACGCCAATTGGATGTTAGCACAGCGTTCTTGAACGGTGACATTAATCGAAATGTCATGTTTAATCCACCAAAAGGGACTAACGAAGAGAAAGGAGTAGTTTACGTTTTAAAGAGATCTTTATACGGTCTCAAAACAAGTCCGAAGTCCTGGAACGCTAAGCTAAACTCGTACCTATTATCGTTGGGTTTTTCTAGAAGCAAAGTAGATCCTTGTGTTTACTTTGATTCTGAGAATCCGCTTCGATGTGTATTCGTGGTCTACGTCAACGATTTTCTTATCACAGGATGCGATGATCGTCTTATCGAATGGTTGGTTAAGAGTCTGAATGAACGTTTTGGAATCAGAGACCTGGAACAATGCAAGAAGTTTATCGGCATGGAAATTAGTCGTAGTAAAAATCAGTTAGAAATTCATCAGAATTCTTACATAGAACAGTTAGTTAGTGAATACGGGCTGTCTAATTCGAACAGTATCTCAACTCCAATCGAACCGAACTTGAAGATAACTAATCTCAAGCTCGATAAAAGTTATGAAACCAAAGTGCGTGGTCTCTTAGGAAGTTTAAGTTACATAGCAAGGGGAACACGTCCTGATATTGCTTTTGCTGTAAACTTCCTAAGCAGATACCAGCACTTGGCAAATAAGGAGCTGTTCGAATACAGCAAGCGTATATTAAGGTATTTACGTAGTACGTTAAACGTGAAACTTACCTACGTAATACCTGAATTCGTCGATAAACACTCTGTAAGAGTGTACGTAGATTCAGATTTCGCCGGTGATTGTTTAGATAGGAAGTCAACGTCTGGAATTTTCATATTGCACTATGGCAATGTAATTGACTGGGTAGTCAAGAAACAAAATTGTGTAAGTCTTTCGTCGTGTGAGGCTGAATATGTCGCTTTAAGTACGTCTGGTAAGGAAGTCTTGGCATGGCGAAATTTATTTCTTGAATTGGAAGTTCGTATTGACACCGTTCCGGTGTATTGCGATTCTAACGCAGCGATTGCCGTAGCGAATACGGTCGAATCAAAACGTACCAGACATATAGATGTCAGTTATCACCATATTCGCGATCTGATTCTTAAAAATGTGATCTATCTACAAAAAGTTTCATCGATAGATCAACTGGCTGATTTATTAACGAAAGCCACTACCCGTACGGTGTTCGAACGTTTATGTAAAGTTTTATATCGCGTTTAACTATTGTGTTTGAGTCGATTTTTAAGTATATTTTAAGTGAAATTTTGCTGTAAAAATATTTTTGATCGTAGTGTTTATAAACACCGGTAATGATAAGAAGCAACAAGTTTTTCGTTTATTTAAGTGGTACGCGTGTTAGGGAAAATATTTTTATGGTGGGGTGTTGGCAAAATTGGTCTGGTAACCGTAACGTATCGAAAAGTGTTCGGTAGTTCTAGTTTTTATTTTTAAATAAAAATCGTCGACCGTATATAATGGACGAATAATTCAAATGGCAGGAAATGACGCCCAGATTTTGGATGCAGAATCCTGGAAACGTTCTGCACATGCCCCAAACATGATTCTTACGGTGCTGGCGGAGAGAGAGACGGTTCCCTGGTTCAACCCATGTTCAACCAGTAAACCGTCTCTCTCTCCACCAGCACCGTAAGCGTCATGTTTGGCGCATGAGCAGAAGATTTCCAGGATTCTGCATCCAAAATCTAGGCTTCACATTTTGTCATTTTTTCACCGTTGAATTATTCGTCCATTATATACGGTCGACGATAAAAATAAATTTCGTTTCGCGAATTCTAAATATCGCTGGTTACGTATTAATTGAAATTTTGTCTTTTTCGTAAAATCGCGTAAACTGTTGGCTGTTAAATTATCGTTATTTTTTTCGTTGTTTTCGTTAGTTAATAAGTTCATTCGCGTTAATATTATTCTTGTCCTCGTAAAGTAAAGTTGTCGAGCATTTTTGCTCAATTTCTTTTGTCTGGTTTATTGATCGTTAGGTCAATGACCGTTTAAAATAAATATTTATTTATTTTGTTGAAGTTTGTTTTCGATTTGTCGAATGTTAGGCAAGTTTAATATTGTTGTGAGTCAGGAGTTATCGTTATTAGTCGATTCTCCGTACAAGAAGTGTAATAATTTTAATTTTTATTAACTTTTTTCCAACTTTTTCAAAAAAAAATTCAATTAGGTATTTCAAGTTGAAAAAAAAATTACTTACAAATTTTGAGTTTTTTTGGGCTTTTTTTACTTATGGGTCATTCCATGCCAAATCGGCGGATTTTTGCACGAGGGGTCTTCGATTTTTTTCAAATTCAAATCATGTGTAGAGGTCATCAAATAATGACGAATGACGCAAACCGGACATTTTTTCGATTTTTTTTGACGGAGCTGTGGCGCTTCAAAGTTCTGCAAAATGGCCGAAAATGGGAAATTTCAGTTGCAAATTGCTCCGGTTGTACGTGGTATAGAATTTTGAACTTTTTTTCAAATTGTACAATTATAGTACTTTGAGAGGGTAATCGACGAATGATGTCAAAATCAGTGTTGCCACTTTCTGAAACCTAAAAAACTCGATTTAAAAACTTATAATTTAAATATAACCACGATGTCCACCAGTAAAAATTCTGAAAAAATTCTCAGTTTTAGTCCTTTTTATGTAGAATAACATATCAAAAAATTGGAGGGGCCTTTTTTTTCATTTTCGAGAAAACAAAATACAAGTTTTACAATTGTTGCAAAAGTACCATCAGAAACCTAAAAATTGAAAATTTTGCATTTTTAAAATATTTTACCAATGTGTAGACGAATGTGTGAAAAAATCCCCCTCCCCTCAATTTGTCAACGAATTGACGAAAAGTTCCATTTTTCGTGCTATAATTTTATTTTAAGAGCGAAATATCTGTATTTTTCGTCAATTTGTTGACAAATTGAGGGGAGGGGGGTTTTTTCACACATTCGTCTACACATCGGTAAAATATTTTAAAAATGCAAAAATTTTCAATTTTTAGGTTTCTGATGGTACTTTTGTAACAATTGTAAAACTTGTAATTTTTTTTTTCTCGAAAATGAAAAAAAAGGCCCCTCAAATTTTTTGATATGTTATTCTACATAAAAAGGACTAAAACTGAGAATTTTTTCAGAATTTTTACTGGTGGACATCGTGGTTATATTTAAATTATAAGTTTTTAAATCGAGTTTTTTAGGTTTCAAAAAGTGGCAACACTGATTTTGACATCATTCGTCGGTTACCCTCTCAAAGTACTACAATTGTACAATTTGAAAAAAAGTTCAAAATTCTATACCACGTACAACCGGAGCAATTTGCAACTGAAATTTCCCATTTTCGGCCATTTTGCAGAACTTTGAAGCGCCACAGCTCCGTCAAAAAAAATCGAAAAAATGTCCGGTTTGCGTCATTCGTCATTATTTGATGACCTCTACACATGATTTGAATTTGAAAAAAATCGAAGACCCCTCGTGCAAAAATCCGCCGATTTGGCATGGAATGACCCTTATTCAGAAAGTTTGAAAGATTTTGATTTTCTGAATACTTACTACTTTTAACAAATACATAATTATGTAGGGTGTCCATAAGTCACCTGGCGGCCTCATAAATCAAGCGTACTTGCGTTGGCGCATTCTATCACTTTGGCTTTGCATTACACTGAGCCGGTCAGATAGGTATCATGTTAGTGGAGGGTCCAAAAGTTACCTGGCAACCTCGAAAATCGAGCGCACGCGCTTTCCATCGCTCTGGCTTCGCATTACACTGTGTTGCTTATTGCAAATTTGCCAGGTGACTTATGGACCCCCCCCCCCGTATTTACCTATTTAGGTGGAGTTGAAATTGAAAAAATTTTAATGTTTTTTTAATCATTTGAAGTAGGTACTTATTGTTATACAGAATTTGAAATATCTGTCTATTTAACAGGTGATTGAAAAAAATACTCCTTCAAACCAAATTTTCTGTAACCAAAATTCATTTTCAAATTTTAAGTTTTGCCTTATTCTTCAAAATGTTTTTAAAAATAATAATTACCTATATTCAATTTTACTAACAAGAGACCCTTCCACTTTTCTCGGACTTCTGAATTTTTCAAAATTTGATAGGTAGATACTTGATAAAAGAAATCAAATACGAGTGGACAGTTGTAATACTGGCAAACCTCATTTCTGTAAATGAGTAGGTACCTTAGAGTCAAACCCAGAATTCTCCAAATTTTTCAAAAATGAGGTTATGATCGTTTTGGGTATAGTTAGTAGGTACGCATCGATTGCCATTCTCCGTTTTTACCTATCTGACACATTGACCCAGTCAGGGGGGTCCAAAGTACTGGGTCAGAGTCAAATTCCGAAAAATGTCCAAAATTTTCAAAAATGAGATTATGGTCGTTTTGGGTACAGTTAGTAGGTACGCATCAATTACCATTCAACATTTTACCCCATTCGATAGCATGATGGTTAGGGGGTTCAAAGTACCCGGTTTGAGTCAAACTTTGAAAAAAATACTTCAAAAAAAAATTTTTTTTCACTCTAGTCGACTATAAACAACCTTGAGATACTTTCAACAGACTTGAATCTAGAATTATCCCTCATTTTATCATGCATTTTCGTGTATTTTCGATATTTTTACGGACTTGGAGTCAAAACCAGAATTCTCCAAAATGGTATCGTGAATTACTGCTATGGAAAGACTTGAAAAAAATTTTTTTTTTGCCAATTCGATTGTTACCCGAAGCACAATATATAGGCGAGATCAGAAACCTGCTACTACTGATTCCCACCTTTCATCAGTTTTTTGCGTTTTTCTCAAAATGGTGAAAAGTGGAGAATTCTGGGTTTGACTCTAAGGTACTCAAATATAGTCGCCTTTGAATTAGAATCACGATTGAAGGCTATATTTTGACGTGAGTGAGAAAAGTAGACCATCATTATAGTAATGAGAGCTACCCTCGCCCTCAGACTTGTCACTGCCTAATCGCACATTTCCGGATTTTAGATTTTTTTTGGTAATTTTTGGGCTTAACAATCCTTTTTTTCTCACTCACGAAAAAATTATGCCCCTAAATATGATTGTGATTCAACTTATGAAAATGTACTTCTTAAAGATAATAACTAGAGCTCGGATTTTTATGATTTGTCATATTTTCATTCTTCACAGAAGATCGCGCATATCCTATGGATTTTTGCGAATCATACAATTTTGAGTAAAATGAGCCCAACTTGTTAGCGCATATTTTGCATATTTTGGGTATAAATGCATATAAATGCATATTTTAGATATTTCAAGCGCATATTCATCATATTTTGGCCATTTTTTCCATTTTTCAGTCATATTTTGAAAATTTTGGTCAAAAAATCCATTTTTGGTAGTATTTTTCATTAAAAATTGAAAAACTTGAAAAAACTTGAAAAACGATTTTTAAAATTGATTTACAGTTAACCTAAAATTGATTATTCAAAGTATAAAATTGAAGACTTTAACCTCCTTTTTTTGACTTTCTTAATTCTCTAGCCTTCTCTTCACCTTTAAAATGAAAAATCCTTTCTATAGATACCCATATTGATGTTGCATAAAAGTGCATGTTTTGAGGAATAAGGGCATGTTTTGTCATAATTTGATCAAAATAAATGCATATTTTATGCGCATAAAATGATTTTTTAAGCGCATAAAAATCCGAGCTCTAATAATAACTATTGTCATTCGATTTTTTAAATCAACTTTAGGTACAATTTTTGGGCCACCTTACAGAATACAGAAAATTCAAATTCTCGTTGGATCTTCGAATTTTTGTTTTAGCTGTTGACATTTTTTTTTAGTATGTAGGTAGGTATGTAGTTCCAATGAACAAACTCAGTTGCTTGCAGTGATTAAGATGTCCTCTTGTGAGACTTGGATTTACTGAATCTATTTTTCACCTTTTTAAATTGCTTTAGAGCCTCCAACAAAATTTTGACTCATGTAGGTTAGTACCTGTTTCGACAATTTTCGAATTTCTGTTTCTCTCTTTTTTTTGAATACTTTTCACGTTGTCCTTATCTCGACCCTTCTCGCTGCTCGAATATTGAATTTTTTGGATTTCTTGAGCTGAGAAACGATTCTTAGCAAATAATTTTATGAAGTGGGCGTTTTAGTTGCAAACACAAGTAGCCTCTTTCCTGCCTTTTTACAGCACAAAAAAGAGATTTTTGTCGTATTTTGCAACATTTCTCGATTAGTTGTGTCAAGTTGCACTCCGTGTAGCTTATATGTAGGTACCCTACTGAAAATGTCGTTATTCATCAGAACAGAAATGTCGACTTTTTCTCGATTATCATCTCTTAGCAATATTTGTTCAGACTTTTCTTGTCAAAAAACGTCTACCTATATTTTTCAGATACTTATATCGAAGATTTAAAATAAAATGAATAAAGAAGGGAAATGTCGTACGCAGTTGTATAGTACCTATACGAAGTGTAAATTACGTCTCGAATTATTGAACCCTTCAGCTTTCCAACACGATGTGTCAAAGTTCAACTACACGTATAAAAAGACTCAATCCAGCTTTAGATGGGCTTATTCTACACGCGTTGAATGCACTTTTTGGCCTTTTTTTTTGAAGATTAACTCTGTTTGAGGTGTCTCACAACTTGTGTATGTTTGATTACATTTTGTCGCGAGAAGCACACTAGACTGCTTGATATTTTGCACGACTTGTGAAGAGAATGAACACCTACTCCTACACTAGGCTATGATATTTCACGTACACTTTTATCCTGTAATGAGCGCAATTTACCGAATAATTAGGTCGTCGTTAAGTGTTGAAGAGATAAACACGAGTCACGAGGGTGTTTTTTCTATTTATGCATAATTTCAAATGTTTTCATGCATAAGATAGGTATCTGCTCGTACCGTACATTATTAGAATCATTAACTGTAGGTTTTATTTCTTTTTGGAATCAATTGTGCAAAATTTTCTCTGCCAATTTTAATATTTTCTCAAGTACAACATGATCCAGAACTTGGCTGGTAGGTAAATATCTCGAGGGGTTATAAAAAGACCAGCTTTTTTTAAAATTCGAACAGCTGTTAAAAAATCTTTGAAGTAGGATTTAGATTACGCACAGTTGAATGAATTGACACGCGTGCTGAAAAAACTAGGCTAATTCAAATGGCAGGTGTATCAGATTTTGAAAAATTTTAATACGCTTCACAAGGGACAGGCAGGGCAGAAGTATTCATGCTGAATGTTGCTTTCGTGTTGATACACCTTTAATACGTGTGTAGTATAAATTACCCTCGTCTATACGTGTCATTAAACACATGATATGCACGCGTGTCATGACCGAATTCACCATTTAGTAAATTTATAAGCTTATCGAACTAATTTGTCTATATTCAAATGACACAATTTAGTCAACCTATATCTATGCGTGGCCTATTATTTTATTTATTTAGGTATACGTTTTTCCTCAAAGAAAATTAGTTCAAATATCGAATCAAAACTAAAGGTAGCAGGATTGCAGGGATGAGTCTAAGAGGGAAGGAAAAAATAAAAAATAAAATAAAATTCGTTCAGTTCCAAAACCACTTATGCATAAAAAATCCGAAATGAGGAAGTATACCAGATACAAAAATAGCAGGTGTTTCCGTTGATGGATTTTTTCGCTTTAAAAACGACAAAAAATATTCGCAACGAGTTGGTGGAAAAAAATGGCTCAAACTTGCATAGCCTAGCCTATTACAATACAGTAAACCTATCATTGGTTTTGAAATTTTCAATCAATGTGTAAATTAAATGCATGCTTTTGATGATGTGCGTTTTAGTGGTTTTGATTTTCACGTAGCCTTAATGAAAATATACCTACAATGTTATTTGACGCGAGCTGACGTACCCCACCGCCTCACTTTTCACCCTCTATCAAATTTATACCTAGTATTTTATATGTACGCGATTTCGATCTAATTTATGTATACCTAATACTCGCGTTCTACTTCTAAAACCACGCTCTTCGATTGCGTTTTCTTGTAAATTCGCAATTCGTCGTCGATTAAATTGGTTTTATAGTAATTGAAAAATGATGAATTTTTTTACAGGATATCCAAATCTAGCGTCGTAGGTTCGCTTAAATGTAAATCTAGATCCAGGTAAGTTGCTGAGTATAATCATAATATTAACACCAACCACCGCCATTTTCTTCGTTTGGTGGCTATTTTTTATATTGCATCATTTTTCTCACTCTTTGAAATGAAAAAAACAAAGATTTTTTTCACGTTCCGGAAACTGGGTATACATACGGGAAAATGACCTGCACGATAGAACAATGAAGTTCTAGGCAGCTTGTCAAAATTTTATGCTAGATTTCCCTCGTTAACGCGAAATTAAACCATTTAAGGAATTAGGTGGAGGTGTGAAACGTTGATATTTACCTCCACTTTTTTTTCTACCATCATATTTGGCAGACCTGTGTCCAATATGTCAATGTGTAGCATCCTCGTAGAAAGTGAGAAAATGTGAAAAATTACGTTTTTTTTTTCGTTCTCAAAATTAACTAACAAGGGCTACCATTTCAAAAAATGAATACCTATCGTCTCGATTCTAGAGCCAATTTAGCCCACTGAGATGGTAGTTATTTATTAAAACCGTGAAAATATTCGAAACCATTAAAATTACTTACCAAGATTGCGAAAATGGCGAAAAGAAGACCTGTAAAAGGATCATTATTCAATGTCCCCTTTAAACAGGCCTCGTGAATTTTCTGCACAGCACTAAGCGGAGCATTTATCAATAAAAACAGCTGCTTGTTCCGGAAAACGGTGAAGAGGCGTTTGAATTCATTCGCTCAATACAAATGATGCAAATGTACTGAATTTTCAGTCGTGTGTTATTTTGAAAGTTCGAATTTTATCGCTTACATGCCTAAATCGGTGCATTTTGAATGAGAAATGAGATTCAATTCTAAAAGCCAATTCCGTGCTACAAGCTTTATTTCCCTCCCTCGTGAAGATTAACGCTAAGTACATACATACTCGTTCCATTGTAATGCATTTTGGACCCGCATAAATTATCAAAGGGTGGCCGAGGCTTCTAAAATTGAAGCCAAAATAGAACAAAATCACTCAGGCTTATGTATGAATTGAGGGCTCATTATTTTCATGACCATAAAAAGTCAGGATCCGTTTTAGGTGAACATAGTCATTTAAAACAAAGTAAGGGTACAGGTTTAAGTGCCCAAAAACATTGTTAGTTATTGTGGTTCTCACAAAATTACGGTAAAGTACATAGTAATTTCGGTAAATTACCCGTAATTTTGGTAAATTACTCGTAATTTCAGTAAATTACTCGTAATTTCAGTAAATTACCCGTAATTCTGGTAAATTACTCGTAATTTCAGTAAATTACCCGTAATTTTGGTAAATTACCCGTAATTTTGGTAAATTACCCGTAATTTTAGTAAATTACCCGTAATTATGGTAAATTACCCGTAATTTTGGTAAATTACCCGTAATTTTGGTAAATTACCCGTGATTGTAAACGTTGGTAAATCACACTAAATTTTGGTAAATCACACTAAATTTTGGTAAATTACGTAATTTTGGTAAATTACCTGTAATTTTGGTAAATTACCTGTAATTTTGGTAAATTACCCGTGATTGTAAACGTTGGTAAATCACACTAAATTTTGGTAAATTACCTAATTTTGGTAAATTACCTGTAATTTTGGTAAATTACCTGTAATTTTGGTAAATTACCTGTAATTTTGGTAAATTACCTGTAATTTTGGTAAATTACCTGTAATTTTGGTAAATTACCTGTAATTTTGGTAAATTACCTGTAATTTTGGTACATTACCTGTAATTTTGGTACATTACTTGTAATTTTGGTAAATTACCCGTGATTGTGAACTTTGGACACTTTGGTAAATCACACTAAATTTTGGTAAATTACCCATAATTTTGGTAAATTACCCGTAATTTTGGTAAATTACCCGTAATTAGGGCTTGCAAACCAAAACCGAAACCAAAACCCCCAAAATCCGATTAAAATTACTCAAAACCGAAACCAAACCCGAAACCAGGAGCGTTATTTTCCCACAACTAAAATCAAAACCGAAACCGGGAGCATTATTTTCTCAAATTCAAAACCAAAACCGAGAGTGTAACCGATTGAAAACTGAACTGGTTTTGGTTTTGGATTTTTTCAGGTAATTAGCCTAATTAATACTGCATTTTTGGTAAAAATAAAGTAAAAACTGATGCTAAAGGTAAAACGGCCTGAAAACTGAAATACTTGACAAATTTTGCACTGCCAAAGTGCCGCTTTCTAGTCACACACACAAAATATTTGAAAAAGTGATCGCTTTCTTGGCTTTCTTCCCTCTAAAAAATGGAGAAAAAAGGAAAAAACCGAAACCACAACCGATTTCTTTGAAATCAAACCCTTTAAGCAAAACCGGAACGAGAGAGATAATAGATAATATTTTAAAAAACCTAAACCAAAACCAAGTCCAAAACCTTTACTTTTTCAAAAAACATAAAACCGAAATTAAAACCGAGAGTGATTTCTATCCGGTTTTCAAGCCCTGCCGTAATTTTAGTAAATTACCCTAATTTTGGTGAATTACTCTAATTAATTTTGGCAAATCGTCGCCTTAGTTGCAAAACCTTGTATCTCCAACTCTTGAGATCACACCTTGTGTAAACCGTTCTTTTTGCTCTGTAGCGCTCCCTATTGGACTTTATTGCTCAACTAAAAGATAGGTAATAGAGGGGGACCACCCTCTCTTACTTACCCTTTAGTTGAACGTTCAAGTCCAATAGGGAGCGCTACAGTGCAAAAGGAACGGTTTACACAAGGTGTGATCTCAAGAGTTGGAGATACAAGGTTTTGCAACTAAGGCGACGAAATTATCCTAGTTTTGGTGAATTACTCTAATTTTGGTAAATTACCCTGATTTTGGTAAATTACCTGTAATTTTGAACTATGATAAATCACATGTAATTTTGGTAAATTATCCTGATTTTGGTAAATTACCCGTAATTTTGGTAAATTACCCGTAATTTTGGTAAATTACCCGTAATTTTGGTAAATTACCCGTAATTTTGGTAAATTACCCGTAATTTTGGTAAATTACCCGTAATTTTGGTAAATTACCCGTAATTTTGGTAAATTACCCGTAATTTTGGTAAATTACCCGTAATTTTGGTAAATTACCCGTAATTTTGGTAAATTACCCGTAATTTTGGTAAATTACCAGTAATTTTGGTAAATTACCCGTAATTTTGGTAAATTACCCGTAATTCTAATGAATTATTTGCATTTTTGGTAAGTCAGCATCTCAGCAACTCAACTTACGCTTATGTAGTTTAGGTTGGTACACTTGCCTCTCGGTATAATAAATAGATAGGCACATGTAATTATTATTGACATTGAGTAAAAATTTTGTAGATATATGGTACTTTTCGTGAAAGACTCTAATAACGAGAAACTCCATCGTCAAACTCGCAAAAAAGAAGCGAATAAAAATACGAGTAGATAAAACGGGCAAATTTCGCTGTTCATTGTGTGAAGTTTTTTCGCGATATCAGGTTGGATGAAGAGGAAGGGGGAGTAATAAGAATCCCACCAGCAGTCAATTCAGTGTTTCCAAAAATCCTATTAGGCTACGTAAATCTCGTACATATAAAACTTTGTATTATTTCGTTCATTTTGAAAGAAAAGCGAGAGAAAAGGTAAACCAAAGATAAAATAGTTTCATTCTCGAAGTTTTTAAACATTTTTTTTTTATTTTTTTTATTTTCGTCAAACTTTAGGCACCAAGGTAATTCTTGAAAAATTTCGCGTCTTTTGAAAATTTTTTTTCTCCGAAGAATGAAAAAAGAAAACTAATTTTATGCAAGAAGTTGGTTCACTTTATTAGTTTTTTTTTTCTTTATTACGATTTTTTCTTCTCATTTGCTTAGTATAGGTAGTGTAAAGCTTATCTGAGTATACAGCCTATCCAACAGTTGGCACATTTAAAGTACCGGTACACGATTTTCTATACGCTCGGTTTTTGGCTTCTTTATTGAGAACAGCGTAGTAATTTTTTCGCAACTTCGATATTTTTCAATTAGTTTTACTTTTTTACGGCGTTTTTATTTTTTAGAACGATGAAAAGTTTGAGCGAAAAATGAATTTTAACGAAGTCGCTGTCGGAATAAATGAATTAATTTTTTTTCAAGTAGTATACAATGTACGGTGAGAAGTGATATTTCAGCCGAGTGTCGAGGAAAACACTTTGTTTTAGTGTTTTTCTTTGTTTTCACTGGTTCACGTGTGTATAGTAAGTATGCTGAATTACAGCTTAGAATGATTTTGAAATCACTTGTTTTTGTTCGAACCAGAGAGTAGAGAGAGAGAGTCGACGAGGTATTGAAATAATTTATCATCGTCTCACCAACATAGTGTAGCCGCCAGCTTCACATTTCCTCGAGTTGGACTTTGGAAAGATACTACATAGTACTGTATAAGAGAGTGTTCAGAGATTAAGTTCGTAATAAGGGACAAAAACGTGTGCAACGCGATTACAGAGTGTATCAATCACGCTGTAACAACCTTACAACAACTATTCTGACCTGTTCTCTGTGTCTCTCGTGGCGATGTACCTACATAAAAAGATTAGTGTTTTTTTTTCCTATCTTGCCCAAAGATGGGATCTGTTTCTAAAGGAAGGAAGCTGTCCACATCGCAGTGTCGGACGTAGAGAAAAAAATATCGACGAAGAGGGGTGACATGTCTGTCGTCGTTGTAATTTGTATTTTGTATATTTTTCTTGTTATAAAATCCGACTTGAAGTTTATTTGATAAGGAAATGTACTTGATGTACGTAATAGCTCGAGAAAGCAATTTCGTATTTTTATTCGTTCCGGGCGCTTTTGACTGTAATTAAAAAGTATTCTCTTAGGGAGGATTTTCGACTTGGTTGCTGAAATCGTATTTATTTTTGATTTCTATCGTCTAGCTAGGTGCTGGATATATTTGAAGTTGTCGCGTTGAAATGAAACAAATCTTTGACTGGTATACCTGGATAAGTAAAAAGGGTTAATTAACGTATCGTGTCGTGATTAAAAAGGATTTTCTCGAATTTTATGTAAATGCGAAAAAAATGTACCTAACTGAAATAACGGCGCCTGTTTGTTAATCTTTTGTGTAGCAGGTAATGAAAAAATACTATAGAAATACCTAGACTTTTAGCACTTCCATGTCCTAGAATGATCTGAGGAATAGAATTTTTGCTGACTTTTATCTTTTATTGTTTCATATGTAGGTTCGTTTGAAATTAGTGCATCAGCCACAATTGATTGTTTTTTTATTCATTTGATTATTTTTATTAAAAATTGAACCAATCCAAAATTTTCCTCTAGAAATGAAGAAGAACATGTCCTCAGTTCTTGAAAAATTCCTTAATTTAGAAAAAAAAATTTCAGGTTGGCAACACTGTTTTTCGAGAATCGAGAACTAAATAGAAAATTCGAAAATCCATTACTTTGGAACCGTTTTGATTCAGGAGATCGAAAAGAAAGACGTATAAATCAATGTCCAACTTTTTACCTAAATTTTATAATTTTTTTTTTTCAATAGAGATTTATTTAATTTGAATTTTCATAAAGCTGAAAATTTACCAAAATTCTGCTACTTTTAGTTCGTTTTATTTTTCAAAATAAAAGTAGGTGGGTAAACAATTTTTTTTAAACTTCGGCTACTTGATAAGTACCTATAAGTACGTTTATTTTATTAAAATTTATGCAGAAATAGTGCTTAGTTAGGTACCTTTGACTTTGTGTCCGGCCAATTTCTCAGTCAGATATTTTCCATTCAATGTTTTCGGAAATATTCGATTCCATTTCGGTACCTATTTTATTCTCGTAGAATTTTTCCGCTAGGTTATTTTTATTCTAAAATTTTCCAGTTTGAAAATATATAGGCATCTTTCCGACATTTTCTATGTGAGCCTTTTCTATAATGAAGTCTTCCTTATGAGGATTTTTCTTGTCGATATAATTTTCGCTAATTAAACGATTCTCATTATAACATTTTCGATTAAAGCATTTCCTTTTGGTCGGGTATCTTATAACTTGAATATTTTCCGCGTTGAAATGTTTTAATTTGTCATTTTCTTATTTCGGTATCGGTATATTATATTTCACATTGGCACATTCTCGGTTGGAATTTTCTTCTTGAGGTATTACCCTAAGGAGTATTTTCAAATTGGTATTTTCTATTTTGGTATTTTCCGTTTCGATGTTTTCCTCTCTAGTATTCTTTATTTTTTTCACACTAATGTACGTCTTGAATTTTTATATTTTCTGGTCTGGCGTTTTTCATTTCGGTGTTTCTCAGTTTTGCGAGTGGGTGTACCTTTCAGATTTGTGATAAAATTATAAATGAGGTCGGTTTTTTCGTAGACGGGTTCAGCGAGTGTTGAAATTCATTTTTTTTTTTTTTTTTACGAATGTCTTTTCTTTTTATATAAAAAGCTTAGGTGTAATGAAATGGCGTACTTGGCTATTTATTTTGTCTGAAGATACAGGAATTGTGTGTATTATTCAACTTATGTACTTAGTTTGTTGCTGTAACTTCTTAATAGCTATCAAGTTTTTTTTGTTTTTTTTTGCTTCTATATTATTGCTTCAATTCTGCCAATTAAGCTATTACATAGCTCTATTTTGCATTACTTGATTGTACATTGAAAAAACACCTATCTATGTCTGTATTTCAATACTAATAAAATAAGTCTGTGAAAATGTGTGTAATTGAATCTAGCAGACTAGAATGCATTAAATTACGTGCTCATTTTTGTGTTACAGTACTTCAAGAAGTGGAAAACCTTGGCTGAGTGGAAATTCTCAAAAATTTAGTTTTTGGTTACCGCAATCGACGATGGATAATTTGTTTTCAAGTAATAACGTGGTAAGTATTGCGTAAAACTTTGGCAATGAAAGTGTTCGATAGTGTTAAAAGTTGGGATTTTGATATCTATACGTAGGTATGGTATACGCTTTACTTATGTATATACGGGATAAAAGTATACACATTATGCGGGTTATTCTTTCGATATTGATTTCCTTCTTTTTTTTTTTTTTTCTTTCTTTACAATACAGGGTCTATTTTTTCTATTTACTCGCGCGGTTACAAATTACAAAGTGGCTTAAAAAATAGCGCTTTTTATGATGGATAGGGTTAGATTGGCATAGTGAGGGGTGTTATGTGAGAACAGCGAAAAAATGCGTAATTTATGCAGCTCTTCTTATCAACTTTTGCCATCGTTGAATAATAAATATTCACCGAAAATAAGAAAATCGAGTTATGTAAATTACCGCTGGTTTTAGCTTTTTTTTTTCTTTTTTTCTTTCGTTGGTAATATTTAAATTTTTCTCGTTTTTTTGGTTTTTTTCCACAGAGTGCATCGAGTATGAAATGTGTTTCGTCCAATAGTATGCATATCAGTCATATACAATACGTACATAGTGAGGTTTGCAGTCTGTTATTGAATTCCTACGAATCACTTAGGACGACTATTTCGCAATATTCGAAACTGGTACCACCTTGGCAAAGGCAAGAACTCAAAGTGCCTACTGATTTTCAATGTTTACGAAATCTAGATTATCCGGGAAAAGTAAGTTCAATCAATAGCTGCGTGATATGGGCAGTTTATACAGTAATGTTAATACAGTTGCTTACACTGTAGCTTTGAAGGAGCAGAATGTACTGATTTCTGTTTTAAATGACTCATTATGAGATAATGATTCGCCTTTGTGACATTTCAATTCCCGACTCTGATAATCTGATAAATCTTTAATTCATTTTTCATATTCGCAGATATCGGAAAGTTTGGAAGAATTCGTTTTGAAAGCGAATAACGAAATTGCTCAATTATGCGCGGAAAATATCCTTCTGTGGCAACAATTCCTAGACACGTTTTGTCGCAAAGACGGCGTCCAACAATATCTAGCAAAACAACACCATCAGTTAAGGGTACGAATAATAATTTTGTGATATTAATACCTTTAGTTGTTATTTCCAACGAAGCGTATAGTATTAAATTAATCCGAGTTTGCGTTAATATTAATCGATACCTATTTTGTATTGAAAAGGTGAGACGATTCGCGGAGGCGTTTTTCCTTTTAGATAATCCGCGTCAATCGGCCGCCGGATGTTTTGATCAGAATTACCATAATTATGTCGCTGTATCTGAGATCATGAGACGATCCAAGTATTGGCAAAGCCTTCCAACGTTACCTGTGTATTGTGCCGAATCGGATGGTGATTTGAATACGTTGCCTATTATATTCGAAGATCATTACGAAGATATTGCGGAATTTGCGAGGAAACGAAGCGAAGCTGGAAATCGACAATCAGATGCTAGTGAGTTGGAAAAAATTCGACGTGACTTTTTGGTAAAATTTCAGTAAGAATATTTAGGTAATTCGTGTGTGTTTTTTTTCATATGACAGATGAAATTAAGCAATTACAGAACTCGATAGGTCTTCAAGAAGATTGCAGTTGTGGTATCGCTGAAATTCTAGAATCTAGGTCGCAAAGGCTTTCACAAAATAAAGGCTCGAAGAAAAGAGACGTCAAAAATTTTCACGCAGGTATGAGATTTAATTTTTACAAGAAAAGCATATCCCAACTTACAGAAATTTTTTTCAAATCAGGCAAAGCTAAATTGAACGAGCATAAAAAATACATCACGAGACAAAATTTAAAAAGCCGAAATGCATTTTTTGATTTTTGGTAAATTTAAAAAAATCAAATTTCGGTCAAAATTATTTAAAAAATAAAAATTTTACCAAATTGATCTAGAAAACTAAAATTTAGTATGTGCTCTGATTTTGACTCCCTGATTAGATTGAAAACGATTTAAAATAGTTTTGAGTAATTCTGTAGCTTCCACAGCAGATTTTTGATGCAAAATTGCCACCAAGTTGAACCTCCCCCCTCCCCACGATCGTTTGCCACCATTTTTCAGCTAATCTGGTGCTTCCAGAAAAAAATCCATTTTTTTCCAAAAATTTCAAATCACGCCAGAAGGCGTTGTAATCAACTTCGGCAGCTTGAAACTGAATCTTGTCATCAATTCGATCTTTCGAATTGTGGCAGGTGAATCGTAAATCCGAAGTGATTTTTTTACACGTTGAAAAATTCTCCAACTAAAAAAATTCTCAAATCGCCAATTTTTGTAGCAAAATTCAAAACTTACTCAACTCCAGTTTTTCCCACAATTTCAAATCGCTCATAGTACAGTACTGCCCCAAATAGATACAGCAGGATACAATGTAGGGTAATATGTGCCATCCACTCGACGTTCATTTTTTATTCCTGTAAAAATGTGTTCTTGAGTCGTATTGGGGAGAGGCAACTTTAGGGAGTCGAGGAAGCTTTTTGCTGGAGACTCCAGATCGACTGTAGGTTGTCGCGAAAATCGGCGTCTGCCGGTTCAAATGTGTATTTTTGCTCATTGGAAAAAATGCCAAAATTTGAAAATCCGCAAAAATTGGTTAAAGGCAACCCACATAGCCCCCAAATAAAGTGATTTGTGCTAAAGTTGATTTTTAGCCGTTCCACAGCAATTTCAAGTTTCTGGAGAAATGATAAAAAATCGCTGGAGGCTCCAGAATGACTGGAATTGAGGTGTTACGAATTTCGATAGTTGTAAATGAGTTAGGGACGCCATCTGAACCACTTTCCGAGAAAATTTATATTTTCATCAATATTTTTCTGTTTTTGGTATGAATTAATAATTTTTCAATTTTTCAATTTTCAAAAATTCACCAAAAATCGAGAAATCAACTTCAGCACTTGAAATTTTGAATTTGGGGTCCTGAGGTGGTCCCCTTTCGATCTAGCTTTGATTCGTTCATTTTCGTCTCTGCCGGTTCAGGTAGTTCCCTTGTGAGTTACGTGTCCTTTCAGTGAGCCAATTTTAGCTCGATCAGAGTGTACTAGTTGTAAAGATTCTCTTGTAAAGTTAATTGGAGAGCTATCATGGTACATTTTGAAAATCTGGGATTTCTTAAATAAGACTGCAATGGAGGCTCCAAAACGACTTGAAAGTTTAAACTATCTTTATTCCATTCAACATCTTGAAATTGAGATATAGGTACAGTCAATTTAAAGCTACCTACCTATATTGTCCTATCAACTCGATTGGGTAAAATTCTCAAAAAATTTCAAACTTTCAAAAATGTGCTGGAGGCTCCAGAACTACTCAAAACGGCTTTAAATCACTTTTAATTGATCTGAGACGTCAAAAATAGGATTGGTACCTATTTGTATTTAAAATTTCAGCTTTCTAGATCATTTTTATGAACTTTTGTTTTTTTTTGCATTTTTCGGCTCTTTGATTTTTAAAAATTCACCAAAAATCGAAAAATGCACTTTCACTCTCTGAAATTTTGCATTTTAGTCCGGTTCAAAAAACGAAAAAATTGCCAATTGGGATATCTTCCTTGTTAGGCCGAGACGTCTACTCCTTATTATTCCTACTCATAGAGACAGTGATCCTCATTCGTTATCATATAATCTGGAAATCACAATTTTGTCATTGCAGAAGCCGAAGACGTAAATGATAGATCGTTAGCTGTAAAGTTACCAGTCAAACAGACCAGTTCCATGGAATATTTATTAAGAAACGATGATCCTTCCTCATTAACCTTAGAAACTCAATTTTCCTATCCTCCTACGACGTACTGTCATTACAATCGATACTGCAGCTCGCAGTGTGTTTGTTACCAAGCTACCACTAGGGGCGAGTGTTGCTCCCAGTATGATCTCGGTCATCCATCCACCTCAAGAGCAGGAATTCCTTATCGTGGCTATGCAAACACCATACCATTACAGTTCCCGTTAGAGTATAAAATTCCTAGCGAAGCTGAAAGGTGTGTATGATGAAATTACTTCTGATTTTTTTTTTTTAGAAATTTAGGAAAGAGTTGGGTACGCTACAATCCACAAATATTTTTGCCAACATTTTTCAAATTAAAAATCTTCAACTTTGTTGGTATTGTTTTTTCGTATTCTTAAAACTTGAAATTGAGAGAGCGCATGTTTCACATACTCATTCATTCTTAAGATATTATTTCCTAATCAAATAATCCATTCCAATCACTTCCACAGGCCATACCCCCGCAGATCGCACCGCGACAGAAAATCACAATGGGTCGACAGCGCCGGCTGCAGCTCCGGATACCAAACGGATGGACGTTACCATTACGAAGAAAACGGCCAGCAACAAAACCACTACGCCGTTGTCCACAGATCTCACAGAAACACGCTTCCGTCAAAAAGTGGCACTTCCAAGTCCAACGACGTCGACGCCTACTTCGTCGACACATTGAACAAATCCATGGCTGAAAGTAAAATCAAAAGTGCCAAAAGCCTGGATCACTTTACCCAACCAGTCGACCTCGGCCAACAAAAACCAGAAGATGGCACTCGTCGAAACGGCGAACGAAACGATTACCAAGAATATCCTAATGAAAAAAGCACCCCTGCAAGTAGAACGTATACTCCAAGCAAAACAGCTCCATCGAACAAGGATGACTCTTCGAGTGATTCTTGCGGATCGACTTTTGTCCCTGTTAAATCAACTTCCGAGTGTCAAAGTGCTCCGTATAGTTTGGAACAGCTGAATGAACGACGAGCTAGGTCTTCGAGTATGTGCTCGATGCCTGAGTTGGTTAATTGCTCGTTTCCTCATTATATTATGAATAGCGAGTCGATGCCGAATATTACGAGTAAAAATGAGAGTCGAAAGCTGTTGTATGCTTCGCAGATTAATTCGTCGACTTCGTTGTCGGAGAGTGATAATATGTCTGAGAGGAGCGGTTACGTTTCGAGTCATAAGACCTCGGCTGGATCTACCAATCAGGTTACTCCTACTGGTGAGTGAAACTTTCAATATTATACCTACATATTATTTTTCTACCTCTTCTACGGATGTCTTTCTAATATCTTCGTATATCCAATGGCTAATTAGGTAGGTACCTATTGATCGATTTCCCTTCATTTTACAGGCCACGAAGCCCCACAAACAAACATGCAAAAACTAGTCAGCTGCGACACGCTCAAAGAAAAACTCGATAAACTAGTCAAACAATCGAAATCGCATAAAAAAAGCGAAAGTCGCGAAAAAGACGTGAAAATCACCATATCCGGAAACCAGACAACTGAAGAAAGTCTGAAAATCGAAATCTACGAGAACGATAGCGAGCCCAAATACGCCTCGATCTACGAAATTAAATCAGACCGGTCGTGTAAAGATATGAATAAACCAATCCCGCCTCCTCCAGTTCCCACTGAACATCACGAATTGACCACTGACCCCAGACAAAGTCCAATACCAGGTACATCCACCCAAACAGACGATTACCACGTTAATAGAGATAGCAGAAGAAACAGCATCAAAAGATCAGAGTCTTGCCAAGCAGAACCCAGATACGTTAATAACCAAAGAGTTCTTCATTACGATACACGTACCAGTGAAATTCGACATCTAGATACGATTAATAAAAACGCTTCTTATCAACCAGATGAAAAACCAATCCCCCCTGAAAAAGATTACATGCCTGTGGAATCCAACGGCAGAAGAGAGAGTGACTCGAAAAACCATGCTTGGAAAAATATCCCGGCTGATGGACCTGTTTATGCTGAAATTGATAGAAAAGATCCTAAAAGGATTACCAAACGGTATATCAATAGGAAGAAATTCGCTAATGAAGAAAACGCCAACCAGGAAGTGGACGTTTTACCTCCGTGTCAATTTCGGGATGCTCCTCCACCTCCGGAAGCTTTCCGAGACCCGCCTGAGCCTATTGATAATATTTTGTATTACGTTGTCGAAAGTGTTAACGAAAATAGAGAGGCGAACAGAAGGAGGGAATGCGAAGAAGCTAAAGCAAATCGAATTTCGACTGAAGAAAGGCGTATACCTGTTTGGAAGACTGAATGTGGCAGCGAGGCGAATGTCTATAAATTGGCCGAATATGTTCCTAAGTGAGTACCTAGACCTACTACCTACTTATCAAATGGTTGGGATTTTCTTTCAATTCGGGGGTCTGTGAATCGATTCACATACATTTTTTTTGAATCGGACCAAGCTTGATGGAAGGAACATACAAAAATATACCACCAGCTAAAGTGAATTTTTTGATAAAAAATTTTTAAAATCAAATTTGGGCCAAAAATTTTTAAAAAATGAAAATGTTACCAAGTTGACCTAGAAAACTGAAATTTGAGATACATCCTATTTTCAACCCACCAAATCGATTGGAAGCAGTTTCGAAATGTTTTGAGAGTAGTTCTGGAGCCTCCAGCATATTTTTGAATTTCCACAAAATTACAACAAATGAAATTTGAAAGTCAAAATTCTTTCTGTACCTTAATTTCAACATGCTGAGTCGATTGCAAGTGATTTCAAGTCGTTTTGGAGCCTACAGCGATTTTTTGAAAAACTGGAATTTCCAAAAAAATCTCTGGAGGCCCCAAAACAGCTTGATATAACCTGTAATCGACTCGGAATATCAAAAAGAGAATACGAACTGAATTCCAGCTTTTTACGTCAATTATTGAAGAATCGTTAAATTTTTGAAATTTTCAACCATGAAATTGAAAACTGGAATTTCCAAAAAATCGCTGGAGGCTCTAGAACAATTTTAACTCATCTTCAGTCGACTCAGCATGTTGAAATTCAAGTGCAGAGCAAAGTTCAGCTTTCCACCTTCATTTGATGAAAAATTTTAAAAATCAACTGGAGGTTCCAGAACTACCTACTCAAAACGGTTCGAAACCGTTTCCAATCAATCTGGCGAATCGAAAATAAGAGTATATTCCAAATTTCAATTATCTTGGCCAATTTGGTAAAATTCGAATTTTTTAAATTATTTTTGACCTAAATTGGATTTTTAAAAATTCGCCAAAAATTAAAAAATGTATTTTTGCATCTGAAATTTTAGCTTATGATATATTTTCGTGTGCTCATTCGATCTAGCTCATTATTGTCTGACTCTCCACAATTTTTGTGCTTACTTATCAATCTTTGCATCAATTTTGAGCTAAGTACTTCTACCTACTTCGTGTTATTTTATTGTTGCAGTGGATATGCTAATCCGGATGGTGTCACCTTCGAGGTGAATGGACATTATTGTGATACTGATACTGATCCTTCTGATAAATTAAAACATCACGATATTTACGATAAAAATTCAACTTTTAATAAGCACAAGGAAGAATTCAAACAACAGATTAATTTTACTGGGACCTTATACAGGTATTTACCTACTTCTTTCGTACATACCTATTTGTATTTTAAGAACATAAAAATATGTAAATCCATGATTTTTGTTATTGCATTCGCAGCGATTTTCCTACATTGGCATCGACCCTACCTTATTTTCATCTGAGTGAAGAATACAGGATATTTTCACCCGAAGGCGTCCATCTAATTGTTTGTGTTCATGGTTTGGACGGTAGCGCTGGAGATCTTCGTCTGGTTCGCGCATATTTGGAATTGGGATTACCGGGAGCTAATCTGGAATTTTTGATGTCTGAAAGAAATCAAGTAATTTGAATTTTTGATTTTTTAAATTAACGATGGAAAGTTTCAAAGTTGGTTTGAAATCATTTTTGTTTTTAATTGATGAGTTTTTTTTTAAATTTTTATTATTTTTTTAAAATAAGATTTTTATAGGTAGGTACCTAATTGTATAAGTATTTTTTTACCATTTTTTTTTTCTGAAAATGATTCACGTGAACGCGACATTTTAAAGAGATATTCCTTTACGTACTCATTTTTTTCTTTTTAAAATTTGGGTTCAACCAACTCTTAAATTTTATTTTATTATTTCATTTCAACCCTTTTAATATTTTTATTTTTTTTTCAGGGGGATACATTTTCAGATTTTGAAAGAATGACCGACCAACTGGTCACCGAAGTACTCTCGTATATCGCCAAGAGTCAAATAAACCCGGAAAAAATAAGCTTCATAGGGCATTCATTAGGAGCTATTGTGGTTCGATCAGCCATCGCTAGACCGCAAATGAAACACTTGTTACCAAAATTACACACATTCATGTCGTTATCCGGGCCTCATTTGGGAATATTGTACAACGGCAGCGGCCTTATTAATATGGGTACCATAATTAATTCTGGTACAAACCGAACATACTGAATAAATTCGAAACATTTAAATTAAACGAAATAATGGTAATTGTTTTCTCAATTGCAGGCGTTTGGTTTATGCAAAAGGTGAAAAAATCCGGAACCCTTTTACAATTATCTCTTCGCGATGCGTCCAACATTAGGAATACGTTTTTATATCGATTGAGTCAAAAATGCCATTTGAGTCATTTTCGGCACGTGTTACTTTTTGGCTCGTCGCAAGATCGATACGTTCCTTTACATTCGGCCAGAATAGAGCTGTGCAAAGCTGCCATTAAAGATACCTCCGTAACAGGTAAAAATTACCTACCTAATGGATTTTTAAGACTTCTTTATGATGCATTTTTTATACCGATGGGTGATATTTTTAGGTACAGCGTATCGTGAAATGGTGCAAAGTATAATCCAACCTATAATTAATAAACCAGACGTAACATTTGTCCGATACGATGTCCACCATCTTTTACCCACCACTGCCAACTCATTGATCGGTAGAGCGGCCCATATTGCGCTTTTAGACTCGGATTTATTTATCGAGAAGTTTTTCGTGGTTACCGGATTAAAATATTTCCGATAATACCGAACGGATTTTCCAGAGTAGCTTGTTTCCCTGTTTTAATCTAGTCTCGACACTGTTTTCCTATTATTTAATCATTGTTTCGTTTTCATTTTTTATTTATTTGTTTTTTTGGATGTTGAATTTATACGTTTTTTTTCTCTATCTTCTTGTTCCACGTTTATGTTTTTGTATTTCGTAATATTTTCTCCTTTTACGCAGATTTGTTTTCTTATATGCGTAAGTATAAATTTAGAATGGACGGGGGTTGATTTTTCGTTGGCTTAAAGACTGCGATTTTATTATTTCGGGTAATCGTGTTTTCGATACTTAATTTTGTGAACAATTCGTAATATTTTGGAGAGCGAAATGCTAACAAAAGGGAATCGTCTGAATTTAATTGTAAAATTATTTATTTTCGGTTTAAATAAAAAATATAAAGTTTAAATTATTCCCTTTCGATCGATGACCTATGGTTGTTCGAATTAATTATTCAAAATATGGTAAACCATTAAAGGGGTGAATTATTTTGAAACTCATCGCGTTAAAATTGACGAAATAAAATAAGCAAGGGACCAGTTTTACCCACCGAAACACCTATTTACACTGCAATTTATCAAATTATACAAGCAACGCTTTTATAATTTGGCGTTACACTTTTGATTTTTTTTTAAATAAAAATTCATCGATATGTACGGTTCGATACGCATTTTTATTTTTTACCGATTCGATTTACTTATCTATTAATTTTTCAGTTTATTTTGTAAGCTTTCTATTTCATTTTCCTATCTGTCCACTATTGACCAACAAATTTAAACTTTTGCTGTTATTTTTGCGCGGTATTTTCAACTACCACCCGATGATTCCCATTTTGATGATGGAATTATTCATTAAATGCGCAAAATCGGTTTATTTTTTCAAAAGTAGGTACCTGAGGTAATTTCAAAAGAAACTCATCTTCCAATTTTTTTCAACGTTCGAAACAAAATGATGACAATGTACTCTATACGCCTGTGTGAGTATATTTTTATGTAATTTGCCTAACTATACCTACCTGTACCTACCTACCTAAATTGTGCCATATTCACAAATATCTATCGATAATTTTAGCGATGAAACGAAATCGAACGTATTAATAATAAAAAAAAAAATTGTGATTATTTAAAAGGCTGAATATTAATTTATGTTTGCTATAACATTATGAAAAGCCGAATATGTATAGTTTGTAGCGCGTAGAACATAAATCGATGTAATTTGAGATGCCAGAAGACGATGTATCACATTATTTTTCATATCTTTTTTATTAGTTGTATAATTTTTGGATGTTATTCTAAGCATTAATGCAGTATTTATAGATGAAAGATATTTAAACTGGAAAGCTTGAAATGATCATTTCTATGTTCAACACATAGGTAACATGTTCTGTCAATTTTTGCCCTTATTGCTCATGAAAACGTCCGCGTCCTCTCACCACTTTTTTCTAGTCACAATATCAATAATGAATACGATGATTGTTGTACGAATTTCATGTTATAATAAATTCAACTGTACCTATGTACCTTTTTGTTTAATTTGTGTTGTTCTTCTTTGAACGTTTTTGAAATGAAGTTTTTATTGTAAAAGATTACGAATAAAGTATTCCAATTTAATTTGTAAAGATGATTTTTAAATGTTCCTGTCATCTAAGGAGTGATGTTGTCCAGCATAGTGACGAAATGAAACTCTGCGTTGTATCAACTGTAGATAGTTCATAGTCAGACATACTGAAAACCGAGACTAGGTATTTCAAAACTGTCGATGCCGTATGCATAATTTATGTAATTTCAACTCGTAAACTTCTAAAAATAGCCGACAATATTGTCTGCAACTGGTTAAACAAGACACCGGATGTGTTACTGATAACACATTACATTCAAGTGTACCGACTGGCGACTTATACACAATAGGTGCACAACAGATGTGTCATCAAATTAGTACGTTCCATTGGTTTTGTTTCGTTTCATATTTATACGAATGATACGTACAAAAGTGTACAGGGTGCACATTTGATTCGGAATACTCATCGAGTTCCGGGAGTGGAGTTCGTGATACCTATCTGATTGAATGAGCACACAGATAACGATTTGTGATAATTACAGGGTGCCCAGAAATATCGAGCACCCCTAAAAAAGTTTTCCACTAAAATACTTTGGTTGGTCACAGACCACAGTGAATGATAATAATGATAGCACATGATTGGTTGTTGGACTGGAGAGATAACATTCCACCAATCATATGAATCTATTTCACGTTGCCAACCTATATTTTTAATGAAAAACTTTCTTTGGGGTGCTCGATATTTCTGGGCACCCTGTATCATGCCTGTATCTACTTGAATGAGCGATAGGTTGCATGCAAAAATTTTGTTTTCATTTTCGTGTTCTTCCCTAAAAAAAAAAAAAAAAAAAAAAAAAAAAGATACACATAGGTAGGTATATAAGATCTTTATGAAGTTGTTAGAAAAGAGCAAACAATGAACAAATTTGTCAATCAATACTTATTCTATATTTCGCCGAATTTCACTAGTGAGTTCTGTCCCTTCATTATACCTAGAGGTACAAAGGTACTGGATGGGTCATAATGTGTATAAACAGAGCCCGAGTACGTGGTGCGTATGTACGTGACGTTTCCATTTTTAGAAAGATAGGGATGATTTGGGTACACCGTGATATTGTATTCGTTTCTTTGAGTCCTTTTTGTCTACTATGTATCTTTTTCTTTTATCGATTCCGTCTACGGTCTAGCTGTCCACTAGTGTAGGATGACTTCACTGTGGTACTAATGGTTTATTTGACCTAGAAATACAAGTCTATTTTCAGTGTCTGACTAGAAATAAATCACGTTGAGAAAACTACTTTCATAGTTTTATTTTATGCATTGTTGCATTACTACAGTGGTGTGCGAATTATTAGACTAGCGCAATTTTTTGCTACTGCATAAACAGATTTTTGGGGAAATAGGCCTACGTACTATTTAATGAATTAAACTGATTTTGAATTTTTTATACCATATCATTGACCACAAGGAACACTTTTTTTTGGTTTGGAAGCATTCATTTACTTTTAAAAAAAATTTTCTAGTTGTAAAATGAAATTTCATCAATTAGGAAAAAATCAGTTTTTCAGTAATAAATAATTATAAATTTCTAAATCTGGAAGCAATTAAACACGGATTCCAATTAAATGGACATCTATGGACCTCAGCCGATGTTGATTGGCCATTGGTTTTCAAAATGAAGCGGTATTTTCGAAATGCGCCATTTTTCATACTGAAATTTGGAGTTACAGAAAAGTGAAAAAAACACGTTTTTCTATTGCTGATTTCTCAATTTCAACCAAAATTCAATAAATGGGACACCAAAATGACCGGAATTTAGTTGCGGATCTCCTCCCGTTGACAGAATTTTGCTATCTCATTTTGCTCTCGCAAAATTCGCAAAAGAATCTTGAAAAATGAGATTTTAAAAATGCACAAAAAACGACGTTTTTCAAGCTACTTCTGCTCGTGGAAGGAAAACGCGAATACCAATCGTTTCGCTCTAACCGCCATTCGATTCCTCATAAAATTTACCTTCAGAATCAATTCCTGAAGAAATATATTGCGATAATTTGCGAGGTTTTAACAATTTCTTTATTCACAAATTCGCTCATGCAGCAAAAATCGCATATAAGGCGATCTTGAGAAAAAAGAAATTATTAAAACCTCGCAAATTATTGCAATATATTTTTTCAGGAATTGATTCTGAAGGTAAATTTTATGAGGAATCGAATGGCGGTTAGAGCGAAACGATTGGTATTCGCGTTTTCCTTCCACGAGCAGAAGTAGCTTGAAAAACGTCGTTTTTTGTGCATTTTTAAAATCTCATTTTTCAAGATTCTTTTGCGAATTTTGCGAGAGCAAAATGAGATAGCAAAATTCTGTCAACGGGAGGAGATCCGCAACTAAATTGCGGTCATTTTGGTGTCCCATTTATTGAATTTTGGTTGAAATTGAGAAATCAGCAACGGAAAAACATGTTTTTTTGACTTTTCTGTAACTCTAAATTCCAGTACGAAAAATGGCGCATTTCGAAAATACAGCTTCATTTTGAAAACCAATGGCCAATCAGCATCGGCTAAGGTCCATAGATGTCCATTTAATTGGAATCCGTGTTTAATTGCTTCCAGATTTAGAAATTTATAATTATTTATTACTGAAAAACTGATTTTTTCCTAATTGGTGAAATTTCATTTTACAACTAGAAAATTTTTTTAAAAAGTAAATGAATGCTTCCAAACCAAAAAAAAGTGTTCCTTGTGGTCAATGATATGGTATAAAAAATTCAAAATCAGTTTAATTCATTAAATAGTACGTATTTCCCCAAAAATCTGCTTATGCAGTAGCAAAAAATTGCGCTAGTCTAATAATTCGCACACCACTGTACACAATGCATCCCTTAATGGACCAACCAAACTTTAGCTTTTTCACATATTCCTCCTCGCGCCTCTGAGCACCTACAAGAAGTGCGATGGTTTCAAATTTAGGTCGAGTTTAGAATGAGATTCAGATTCGTTCATCGTTCGCATCTTTATAAGAACTTTCGAGTTCGACTTATTACTTCATCGCCTCATTGGTTGTACTTTAATGATTTTAAGTAGTGGTGTAAGTACTTGAATTCAACTTTTTCAACAGGTACCTAGGAGCACGAGTAACGATTCCCACAGCAGTAAGTATTGGTCCTTCGATTTTACATGTAGATATTGGTTTTGTTTAATTTATGTGTAGGTAAGTAAATATTTATCAAGGTTAGGGTTTGAGGATAGTATAGAATGGGAAGGACATAATTAGTATGTATAAGCATATTGCTCTCGAATTGATGGAATATTTGAATCATCGCTAAATCTCCCTGATTTTTTCGATTATATTCCATACTTAAGCCTAAGGTATTCAAAGTACAGATTTTTTTCAAAAACTACTTGAACAAACAATCAACGAATACCTAAGTAGGTAGGTCTAGGTATCACTAAATGTATGTACAGGGTGGCCAGAAATATCGGGTACCCCTAAGAAAGTTTTTCATTAAAAATATAGGTTGGCAACGTGAAATAGATGCATATGATTGGTGGAATGTTATCTCTCCAGTCCAACAACCAATCATGTGTTATCATTATTATCATTCACTGTGACCAACCGAAGTATTTAATTAGAAAACTTTTTTAGGGGTACCCGATATTTCTGGCCACCCTGTATCTAGTTTTTCTGTCAGTATGGGAAATGTCGAAGAGTGGGTTTGTGATCCATAAATGTGAGATAGGTAGAGGTAGGTAAGGTACTACCTGAACCTACTGGTGATTTTCAGTTTTTTTTAACTCTTTTGTTTTATCAGAATTTGATAAAACAGAACTGTTAAAAAAAAGTACTGAAAATCACCTGTATGATAAAACAGAAGAGTTTTAAAAAAAAGGACTGAAAATCACCTGTAGGCAGTTCCTTACCTACATTCTCACATTCGTGGATCAAAAACTCACTCTTCGTTATTTTCCATAGGTACTATGGCATAATTATACAAATTACATTTTAGTGATATAGGTAAGGTACCTATTCGTTGATTGCAAATCTTTTGGTGAAATTTTGTTCAAGTAGTTTTTGAAGTGAATCTGTACTTTGAATATGGAATGAAATCTAAAAAACAGGGATATTCATAGCGATGATTCAAATTTCCGGTCAATTCCAGAGCAATATTCCTAAGAAAAGCTTTATAATAGTACATTACGTGACAGGAGCGGAAAGTATGCGATTAACGAGTGCGAAGTTTAAGGAGTGAGGCGAAGCCGAGCGACTTAAATCGCACAAGTTAATCGCGTTACTGTCCAATCCTGTCGCGTATACTATTTTAATTTCATATGAGAGGAAAATCAATGCCGAAATTTTTAAAAATTGTCAATTTCGAATTTGTAAACATGCGCGGAAAACAGTTACTTTCCTCCCTAGGGAGGAAAGTAACTGCTTTCCGCACATGTTTAGATGGCTGCGTTAAAGACGTATTTTCATAATACATGCAATGAAACGTCGGTATAACACACTCGATAAATGTTGAGAAACGCTAGAATTACGAACGAGTTCAAACCAGCATTGAAAGAAACATACCAATATGGTTGAACGTAGTTTTTCCCAACTTGTTTACGTTTTAACGCGCAACGATTGGTGAAAAAAAAACACCCAAGGGAAGGAAAAAAGCAACCGTACTTTTTTCTTCCCTGGTTGCTTTTCTCCTTCCCTAGGTAAGGAGAAAAGCAATCAAGTATTTTGTTAATTATTTACGTAAATCGGTTTGTTTCATTGCATTAATTATGAAAAATATCTTACAATGCAAGAATCGAACTGGAATTTTACGTATCTCGTGCATTTGCTTCACTCGCTTCGCTCGTTCAGCAATCAGATGCACTCAATACGTAATGATTCCAGTTCGACTCTTGTATAGTAATATACTATTTCCAACCACAAAACTGTCTAGGAAACTACTCATTTTCCGATCATATGAAATTAAAATAAAAGAAAAAGATTGAGAACAAAAAATATTACCCTAGCACCAAATATCGACCACAGTGCACATTGCACAACGAATCACTGCGAAGTGCGAAACAGATGTTTCTTCGAAATATTCCAGCAATCATCCATAGTTTTTCGTCTCGGGGGGTATGGTAAGTCGTCAATGTCTTTGATACATCATTGCTTGCGTGTAAAATTGTGTACTCATTACATCACTACTCAGGAATCCTTTCAGTTTTATCGTTCGATGCGTGTTGCTTGCTGAAAAGTGAAACTACATATCAGAATACAAGTCTTCAGTTTTTTGCTTTAAAATAATTACTCGCGTACTGTACCCACCAAGTGACATTAATTTGGGGCCTCGGCTAGTTTTCCTACGTCATTTTTCAGTGAAAAGAACCAATTAGGTGAATTATGAATGATTCATTTTCGTTTATTACCTTGTAAATAATTCGTCCTCGTCGAAATGATTCATTTTTTTATCGTTTATTACCTTGAAAATTCGTTCTCGTTGAAATGATTAGTGAATATAAATAACGCTGAGAATTAAATCTGATAATTTTCTGCTTATCTTATTTTTTCGATGAAAACGATAAGAAATCCGCCGGCGTTCTGTGTTTTTATTTCTGAGAGCTGTCATTGGTCGACTGGTCGTTCATCTTTCTCGGTGTGTTTTGTTTACCACTTTACCTGCACCTGCGATTTTGTGAAATGAATGCTGTTGGAAAAGCACGTGACAACTTGTGAGTTTCGAATGCAAATAATTTGTATTTTACGTAATTTTAAAGAAAATAATTAGCCGGGTACGTTACTTTTATCATACTTATGTTATCGTAATTAATTATGTTTCACGTGTTACTAATTATTATGTGTTGTGTTGAATAGATTCGGCGATAAATCAATCTATATACGGTACCGAGAAACCAAATGTGTGAGATGTAAAACTCTCCTGCTTTTCAAATTCGCCTTACATCGTTTATGTGTACATTATATATCGACGGCGCAGCGATGGTCGTGGTCGAGTTGACTCGAGAACTGTTTGAACTACGATAATAAAAAACATTTTAAAGCCCCCTTGAAAATGAAACCGGATTCTTTACGAAGTGAAGTTATCAACGTTGAAGATACGAAAAATTCCGATATGAATACCGATGTAGCGCACAACGAGGAGAGCAGCGACTCCGACTGCGTTTTCATTCCAAATTCAAAATCACCATCGACGACGAATTCGAGTAGTTCAGATACCGATGATGAACTGACCGATGGAAGTTGTCAAAATTGTGATTGTGATGAATGTGAACTCGCAGCTACCACTACCGATACGTCACCTCCTTCAGCACCGGTTTCAAAACCGTCCGTTGGAAGATGCCGAAATTCGAATTCGGTTCCGGCAAAATACTGCAATTTTGACGTTCCTCTACTCTTTCCTGATTATTATGTTGGAAAAGTAAGTTATCTACTGACTTGAGCTATTCATGGTACGTAATAATGATGCTATATAGTATGTTCTTTGCATAGATCGCTCGGTTTTCGAGGTCATCCGGTCTACAGGAATCATCAACGTTACCGGAAACCGGTCAAAATGACAAAGAACACAGAAAGTTACCAGCAAAGTACTCCAGTACAGACGTACCACAACTTTTTCCTGATTTTCATGCCGGAAAAGTGAGTTATAGAGTTGTAATGCTCAATGCATGATAACGATGCATGTATCTAATCGTGTATTTCTGCTTAGATTTCTCGTTTTCCGAGATCATCTGATCCAGAGGAGCCATCAAAGCCATCGAAAATTTCTTGTAATGCTGAGCAACACGAAAAGCTGAATCAATCCAATAAATCATTCGTGAATGAAGTATCGAAGCACACTGGTCTCAGTTCTGAACATGCTACACCGTCGTCACCTGCTGCTGCGATTGTACCTGATGAGGTAAACCGGTTTTTCGATCTACATGGGTTATTTTTTGTTAGACTTGTTCTATCGTATTATACGTTTTTAGGGTTATATTTCCAAACCAGCGGCGAAAAACATGAAGCGGAAAAAAGACAACACCGGAGCAAATCCTGGAGCAGCTAATTGGCGTTTTGGACCTGCTAAGCTGTGGTATGATAAGTTGAATGTACCTGAAAATGGAGAAGGGTTCGATTATGGTTTCAAATTGAAGAAAGTACGAGTCAACGAATTAAATAATCGTTTATTTGATTTTTAAATAAATATATTTGTTTTTGATATCGATCTGTATTTCAGACTGATGATAATCCTGCCACCGAAAAAATAATCCATTCCGGTGGGTGCGATATTCCAGATGAGTCGTTTCTTATGGTTGTACAGATAACATGGGAAGATGATGTTATCTGGGAGGTCAATGAAAAAGTCAGGCAAAAAGTGAGATACAGTGTAAACGAGTTTATTGTTAACTTAGTGCAGTTTTCACAGCGTTTGGATAATTCTAGGTATGGCGGAATTTGAACCGCCAAACTCATGCCGCTGGTTGGTTACCTTATAATAATTATAGACTAGCTCAGCTCCTCGGTCATCCTCAAAATAAATCTTATACGTAAATATGATTCTCTGTATTATTAGTGGTAGCATTGAGTGATGAAAGTGAGAACTGGAATTTTAATTTTTTTTGAATACTTTCAGATCCGGTATAAAGGGCACGACTGATAATGCCGATAATACTTGGTATTCCATATTTCCGATCGAGAACGACGAACTTATTCATGGAATTTGGGAAGATGAAATTATTTGGGATTCCGAAGCTGTCACGCGAATACCTTATCCCAAACTTCCAACATTGGATCTAAACGACGAAAATATAATTTACGAGATCGAAGGCGACGCAGATCCTAAAAAACAAAAATTAGATCCCAGTGCAACTTCAAAATCCAAACTTTTACGTAATAAAGCTAAAGTGATCGATGAATTGGGCGAAGATGTATCATCTCAGTCACCGAACCTCGACCCTTTCAACATATCCAACGACAGGTACCTAGTACCTACTAGAAAATTTCACTCCATCGATCGAGATTCGTGATCGTGTATTAATTGATCATCTTTGTTTCAGTTATTATTTGCCAAAATCATCGGACCCATTTTTAAAATTGAAAATGGGTGGAAATCTAATCCAACATTCGATTCCTGTGATCGAACTTCAAGCTCCTTTTGTACAAACGCAAATTGGTCCTATGCGATTGAGAAATTTTCATCGACCATCGCTGAAACGATATTCAAACGGTCCTATGGGTCTCCCTGGAGCTCATTCTGTGACTTCATTGACCAAATATATCGAAGATATAGCCAAAGTTAGTAGTATAGGCATACTTGCTAAAAGAAATGTTTTAAGAATTCTATACTGTTATTCACTGACGTTCTTTGCAGGAAAGAGAAGAACTACGTGTTGCTTCCGGCGGAGGAAACGTGTTCTTTATGCGGACCGCTACAGATTTAACTGGACGAGACGGTGAATTAATTCTGGTCGAGTTTTCCGAAGAACATCCTCCTCTAATCAATCAAGTAATTTTTTTCAACATTTTACTACGAAGAAATGACGAACGAATCTAACCATGCGTTATTTCAATAGGTTGGAATGTGTTCGAAAATTAGAAATTACTACAAACGAAAGGCAACTAAAGACCAAAATCGGACCAAGTTCCGTTACGGTGAAGTAGCTCATGCACACACGTCTCCATTTTTGGGAACTTTACCTCCTGGCAAATCGATCCAAGCAATCGAAAACAACTTGTATCGAGCTCCTATATACGAACATAGGATTCCACAAACTGATTTCCTAGTTATTAGAACGAGGTTCGGTAATCTATTCATCTATTCGGTGTGTTGAGAAAAAGTTCATCTGATGATTAATTTGAATTTCTTATTCAGGCAGAAGTACTTCATTCGAGAAGTAAACGCGTTATTTACGGCTGGTCAATTATGTCCATTGCACGAAGTCCCTAGCCCACGTTCCAAAATAGCCATCGATTTCGTTAGGGATTTTTTTTTCGTAAGCAGCCCGCAGAACTTAAAAATTCATCTGTGACGTACTAAATAGTGTGATTAATGCGAACGGTATTTTTAGGTATTTATTTACAGATTATTTTGGCGTTGTGAGGTTCTGCCGAGAAGAATCAAATTCGAAGATGTTATGAAGGCATTTCCATCCCATCCTAAAGAAAGTATTCGTAAACGATTGCAATTATGCGCTAATTTGAAGATACTCGGTATGAAATTTCCTTATTTTCAAATAAATATCACATAAATTTGAGTGTTTCAATTTGAATATTATTTTTCAGACAATTCATGGTGGTGGGTGTTGAAACCAGATTTTGTACTGCCTTCCGAAGATCAAATCAGATCGATGGTTTCTCCAGAACAGTACTGTGCATATTTTAGTGCAATTGCTGCAGAACAAAGACTATACGTACGAATTAAAATTTTGAAATTATTTTTAATTCGCATGATGTGTTTATTTTGACAAGTTATTGAATTTCATTCATTTGAAATAGGATGCCGGGTACGGTGAGAAATCTGTTTTCGCTCCTATAGACGACGATCCTGATATGTTGCAAAAACTAGACGATGAAGTCAAAGCAGCTCCTTGGAATACCACCAGAGCTTATATTCAAGCTATGAAAGGTAAATGTTTGCTTCAACTGAACGGTCCTGCTGATCCAACCGGGTGTGATGAAGGCTTTTCGTACATACAAGTGCCAGTTAGACCAACGTCCAAGGTACCTACCTACATAATATTTTATTTCTCAGATTTAATTTTTTAGTAGACTTGGTCTTGGATGCAATGTTTTTATGATTTAGGAAAATGACGAAGAACAATTAATGCAATCGAAGAAAATACTCGACGATATGGGTGCTGATTTGAATAACTTATCATTGAATACTGGCAAGACATTTTTAAAAAAATACGGAATTCCTGAAAAAATTGTGGGTTAAAATTCCTATCGTTTTGAAAACCCGTTCGATTTAAAATTTACGGCATTTATTTTGAAATTCCAGATTAAGAAGTTGAATCAATGGGAAGTTATCGAAATTGTTCGTGCGTTATCGAAGAAAAAAGCTAAAGTTAACGGAAAACGTTTAGCTAAATTCTCAAAAAAGAATCGATTCTCGGCTGCTGAACGACAAAGAAGGTATTGATATTAATTTACGTTCGAACGATTGAAATACAATTGATTAAAGATTATAATGTCCGACTTTCAGATACGAAAAGGAATGCCAGCGTCTTTTCGACCTTCAAAATAAAATACTGTCTTCGAGAGAAATACTCTCAAGTGATGAAGGTGAAAGTTCCGATGACGATGACTCCGATATTGAAGAAATGAGCAGACACATCGAACTCATGTTGACTAGCAAGAAAACCAGTACGCAGGTAACGTATAGATGATACTCGATCATTTTTAATAAAGAATCTTCGATAAAAATATAAGCATTACATTTTTTTAAAAATATTGTATGTGTGCAGTTGCGGTTAGAACGTGAGGAGCAACAACGAAAAGAATTACGTAAATTGGTGCGCGATGATAATCTGAAAAAAAGTGACCTAGATTTAAAGAAAGGTACCTATACTCAACATTTGATTAGATGGAATCAATACGTGCTCTCTAAATTTTACATTGTTTATTTATTTTTACTGTTTACTTTAGAACGTGTGTTGAGGATCTATCGCACTTATAGAGATCCTAATGGTAATGAGTTCACCAGAACGGAAGTGGTACGAAATCAAGGCGTGATTGAAGCTTATGTGAAAGTACGCACCACCAAAACTGAAGAGTTCATCAAACAATTTGCGGTTCCCAAAGTTTCAGAAAGGAAAGAAATGGAACTCAGGAGGAAGAGGAATCGTAAGCATGTTTTTTTCTCATTTAATGTGAATAAAAGATAGAAAATTCTGATGATTTCCAACTCGAACAAATTTTTAGTGAAAAAATTTGCAGAAAATGGGTACTTATAGAGGAACAGTGGGAAATATCTTTTGGATAATTTTATTCGACCAAAAATAATTATTAGCCTATTTTTAAGAAATGGGATGATAAAATTTAATGAATATAATTTTCCAATAGGTTTGCTGACCGTTGAACCATCGCAAGATCCTTCGAAGCATCCTGAAACACCTACCAAAATGATCCCGCGCTCCGGTACTGTGTCTACACAAAAACGTTCTCCAGGTCAAGGTCCAATTAACGTTAACATCAACTCTAAAGTGAGATGTGGAGCCTGTGGAGCGGTTAGTTGACTGAAATGCTGTAAACATAAACTGATCACATTATTCGTATATGTATCGATAATATAAAAAAATTCTGAATTTTTCATCCTATATCGAATAGATTGGCCACATGCGATCAAATCGAGCATGTCCGCAGTACCAGTTCACACCACCTCGTCCTCTCGCTCCTCCTCCACCACCTATGTTCAACTTACCTCCGATTCTAGAACTCGGAGATGAAGTACCAAAACAAACAAACAACAAAATCGAAAATTTGGTCAGTGTTGAAGGCACCAAACTAACCATCAGCAATCAATTGATCAAGGTTTGTATCAAAAAAACACATTCCGGTGAAGTATTCATAAATCATGTTCTGTAGGTTAACATCGTTACCTGTGATTGTTTCTTTGCAGTTTCATGAAGTTATCAAACGACAATCAGAAGCAATCCTCAAGAATGCACTGACTCGTAAACGTGAAGCAAGCACTGACGATTTAAAGAACGAATATTTGAAAAAACGATTCAAACCCGCTGATGGTTGTCGTACCGATCCCCACGTTCTATTGATGAATTATTTTGCGGCAATTTTGAACGAAATTCAAAATATGCCCAATGCTCAGCATTTTATGTGCCCTGTCTCTCATAAAAATGTTCCGAATGACTTTCGTATTATCCATAGACCGATGGATTTGCAAACGATGAGACAAAAAAACGCACAGAAGAAGTATAAAAACAGGGGAGATTTTTTATCCGATCTCAATCAAATCATACAGAATTCTTCGATATATAATGGTACGCGTAATTGATTTGATTATTTTTTCAAAGAAATATTGATTGAATTTTATTTCAATGTGAACATTTTCCCACCAGGTGCTATGAGTTCTCTCACGTTGGCTGCGACAGATATGTTGAATTTATGTCTTAAAATAATGAAACAAAGAGAATACCAGTTGGTAACACTGGAAAAACAAATTAAACAACTATCGAGCAACGATCACCAAAGACGTGTATCCTTCGTTCTTGAAAATATCCTGAATAAATTGACAAGGATGCCGGAATCCTTCCCTTTTATGAAACCTGTCGATAAAAGAGCATCTAAAGTTTGCCACGATGCCATTGCACGTCCTATGGATTTGGAAACGATCGGTAAAAAAGTAAAAAGTACGAATAATTTCTTACACTGCTCGATTCGTTGCGTATTTTCATATTTTATCTTTAAATGTTGGAAAACTTTTCTGTCTGCAGCCCACCAATACCATTCGAAAAACGAATTTTTGGGAGATATCGAGCTCATTTATAATAACTGCGTTATTCATTACGGACGAAAATCTCCAGAAACCGAAAAAGCTATTATTTTAATGAAAGCAGTCAAGACATTGTTGGAAGAGGTAGAAGTAGTGAATTGAATTAAATTTCTCGTTTCTCAAGTTGAGATTCCTCAAACATTGTTCTGTTTTATTCGCAGCACGATATTCTAGCTCACTCGAGTAATCTTGAACAAAATGTCAAGAAAATCCCCGAAGTGAAAATCGATCCGGTGTCGTCGTCGTGGGACACAAAAAATGGACATCAATACCAGAAGGTAATTTTTCATCTACGAGATTTTTCTAAATGGCGTGAAGTGATTTTATTAATATGATGTTTACTTACAGAGTCTGAGCAATTTGTCCACTAACGTTGTGGTGACCACAGAATCTGCAAACAATTCGGGGGAAAAAGTTGACTCGAAAAATGTAGTAGAAAATAAAACGCCAGAGACTTCAGATGAAGGTGATTTATTTTGGATATTTTATTCGAAACATTTTCAGAAAAAAATCTAAATTGCGTTTGTTTTTTATAGATTCAAGTTCTAGCTCAAGTTCAAGTTCCAGTTCGTCGAGCGAAGACGATGAAAGTGACGATGACAGGATGGAAGGAGTGAAGGATGGAGGTGGCCACGTGTTAGCTATGGATCACGGTCGGACTCCAATTAGCACATCTGAAAACGTGATTCAACCAGGTATACTTGGATTTACTTTTTTGAAATTTTTCTCTGGATGTGGTACTTGTTTGTGTATTATTTTTTTTTTTGATTTTTGTCCATTTTTATTATTTTATTATTTTAATGGAATAATGCACGATTAATAATTCTTTTCTGCATTATTTATAGATCCTGCCGGAAGTGAAACTTTCCCCAGTGATTTCCACTCATTGAATGATGGAATGCATGATAAGAAAGACCATGATCATAAATTAACGACCAGTGTTTCTGTAGAATTGAACGCGCTGCTCGATGATCTAAACGTTAGCGATGACGAGAACGAAATGAATGGAAAAAATGAAACTATTCCGGCTAAAGTCGTGAAATCTATAGATAACGGAAATGACAATATAATTTTAATTGATTAAAATTTTGAATTAGTTTTTATAAAGTTATAACATTTTATTTTTTTACGTTGATTTATTTTATCTTTTTATCATAGTTTTAATTCGTTATTGTTACACGATCCTTGATCCAAAAATCGGGATGAAAATTGTTGTCTTTCATTTACATATTTCGTCAGAGTATCGATGAAATTCATACTAAATAAGTACTCTAATTTTTTGTTATTTTAATTGTTTTATTTTTACTTTGTTTTGTTATAGTTTTGTTATAATCGATTTTTTCTCACGTGTTTTTTCAATCACTGTCGTATTAGCGTTATTTTTTTGTTTTTGTTTTTTATATTACAGTTTATCGAAATATAATTGTTCGAGAATATAAGAATTTCGTTTATTTTCAGAGTATTAAGCCTAATTTAGACTAGAATACTTATTATATTTTAATTTTTAGCTGCGAAATAATATCAAATTCGTACTTTAAAAGTCCCCAAATTTATGAATTTTGATAGCTCACATGATAATTACGCTCTTTCTACTGACCTCTTGAGATCATTGACCCTTCTGTCCGGACTCTCCCGGTCACTGACCTAACTGTCTAGCTTCCCAAGGTCATCTGTCTACCTGGCTGGTCTCTTAAGGTCATTGACCCGTTGGTGTGTTCTCAAGGTTGTCTCAGCTCAGCTTATTTCCTTCAATACAAAGAGGGTAGGGTCGAGTCAAACGTCCTCGGACAGGTTTTCTGGCTTGTTGAATACATTTTTGGACTACATATTGTTTCAAAACCCTTTTCGTTTTGGGATAAAAGCCTTTTTTAATTTAGTCGATTCAAATCGATTTATATTGTTTGTAATAATATTGGTGTGGCTTCTCAAGGTTGTCTCAGCTCAGCTTATTTCAGTCAATATAGAGAAGGTAGGGTTGAGTCAAGCGTCCTAGAACAGGTTTTCAGACCCGTACAATCCATGATTCCAAAACCCTTCTATTAGTGATAATTACTTTTTAAAAATAAAACGAAGATGATCATCGCTTAGTTCGAATTTCAATAAAACATATATTTACCAATGCACACAAATTAACAAATAAAAACAAACATCTAATGTATACACAGCAAATATTTTTATAGGTAATGAAATTATACCTTCTGGTAACATCAATGTCAATAAAATCGGGTAGGTATGGTTTTTTTAAAAATATTATTGATAGGTAGGTAAAAGTAATTTTTCTTCAACTGTAATAATATATCCAGTGCTACTTTGAAAAGGGTAAGGGGGAAGCTGTAGGTAAATTTAAACACGTAAAGATATGTTTCAAAAAAAAAAATTAAATTGAAAAAAAATGATGATAAAAAGGAACAACAAAATATTTAAAACTTAATTTATAAACAAAAAAAATTGCAATAGAGGAAGCTTGGAAAAAAAATTGATTGTTTGTAAATTCAATGTTACCATATACATCGTATAGAACGAATATACTTTTACACATAAACAACGCAACATGTACTTACGTAGATTAGACGACAAAAAAAAATGAAGAAAAAAACATTTTCTTTAAAATGAACAATTGTCAACTTACTCAACGCATAAAATAGTATCACAACCATTTGGAAAGTTTTTTACCTTTTTAAATTTTTTATATAGTTTGAAACATTTAAATTTTATTTACACATGACAAAAACTGACCACGATTTAGTAGGTATTTTTTTTTCTTTTTTTTTTTGATTTTCATTAGAAATAGGTAGGTAGGTAGGTAGGTAGGTAATATAAACATAAAGTTTACATGGTTTACAAGATACCTAAGTATAAGAATATATACCTAACTACATAGAAAAGAAATTGAATGAAAGAATTTCGATGATTTTTTTCTCTATCGTAGTACACTGTACGATTCTTTATCACTTTTGTAGGTAAATATGAATTATTCATATTATATGTAAATCAATTATTCCGAAACCTAACTTCGACCTTAATTACTTCTGAACACAATTTAACTCGATTTCTTCCTCTTGGTAATAAATTCCCTCTATGTGAATATTCCTAAACCAAATTCTAGGTGATTCGAAACCATTGAACTAGAATCGATGCATTCACCGGCGACAATAATCAGACTAAATACAAATGAAAGCTAATGAACGAACGAACACACATGACACACAATTAGAACAACATTTTTTGAGATCATTTTTTTTGCAACCATTAAAATCATACAAGTTTTATCCGGTAGAAAGGCTATCCCTGGACTGTGATGACAAAAATCTCACCCTTCATCCGCCTATTGAGATCTTGACGGTAACTAAATCCAAACACACGAAACAAGGTAACCAATAACCATACAATAGAACAGCTTTTTAAAAAAAATCTTACCGACGTACTTACATTAATAGTACATGTCCTTTTTTTTTTTTTTTTTTGGTAACACTACCCCGCAAATATTCCGTAATAATTTGTACTCTAAAATATCACAGCTATAATTACGTTACACAAATACACATTAATTATACTTAGGCCTATTTGCAACTCGAATATACACAAAATCTGATAATACAAGTACATAGGATATAAATTACCATACGTTCAACGTTGTAGTATTTTTTAAATGCATTGATGATTTTTTTTTTCTCTCAATAAAGAAGTAGAAACATATTTACATAGAAGATCTCGATATCGTGCCAATTGTTACAATCGTCATTTATATAGGATATGATTTATTCCAATAAAAGGAAGACAAAAATATGAGCTCGGATGCTCCCACATGACCAAGAATGATATGGCTTATTATGACCGAAAAAAAAACAACGACTAGCAATTGACTTATGTAAAAAAAAATAAGGAACCTGATAACGGACTAGAAAAATACACACACACATTGGCGAGCAAAAGACACGATATCGTCGAAAGAATGAAAAGAAGAAATTATTAATAATAAAAAAAAAAAAGGTAAAAGGGGAAAAAAGGAGAATACTTATAATTCGAGCACATTAAAACGTAGTAGAAAAAAAAGGAAAAAAATTGAAAGTATTTCAGCTATGCGATGAAAACAAATACGCTGAATGGAAATTAAAATTAATAACTAAGAAGCACGTGATGGGGAGGGAAAAAAATAACGAATGGAACGCATCCGCCAAGTAATAAAAATTCGTAGGTAGGTAGTATGATACAATAATAAAAATGGAATGAAGATGAATTAGAGAATAGACTGTATCGATTAGTGACGCGAATACGGCAACGCGTCAATTTTTCTTGTATTTTCAGGAACCTTGAGATGAAAGATTTTGCGGTACGCTGGATAAAGGAGTGATGCTGAGTCGACTAGTACGAGGTTCTAATTCTAACGATCTACGGTATAGTTCTTCGTCGTCCAGAAGTAACGATTTATTCAACAGGTAACTACTGACTTTTGGATTGTGTTCGATACTGTAGCGGGTATCTTGGTAACATCGAACTTCTCGAATCACGTGAGCGATCTGAAAATAAAATAAAATATGACCGTATAAATCGAGTAGTTCGTTTGTTAATACAGCAATATAAACTACACAACTGTGAATTGATTTGCAGATCTTACAAATTGAAGGGAAAAGGTTGTACCTAACTTGCAATAATCGTATTTTTCATCATTTTTTGTGAATTGCTCGAGAAATTTTCAAGTACTCATTCGATAAATTGAATTTAAAACGTTGATGAAAATTCATAAATAATCATAACAAATAAATATTGCAGCCACCTAATTTTTTTCCCGAACTGTTTCCAAAAATTTGAGCTCCACAATTTTTTAAAAAGGTATTGGTACTAAAAAAAATGTCTTCAAATGCAGAAAAATAAAATATAATTTTAAAATGTGATTCAAAATAGTTGTAAAAGCTTCTTAATTTGATTTCTTGAAATTACAAAAAATTTTAGAGGCTCAATTAAAGTTCATTTTTTACATTTTTCAAAATAAAAAAAAATTGTACATCAAAAACATCACGTTTCACGTTTGATTATTTACGTACATCTAAAAGAGTCTCAAAATACTTGAAAAGTCAAACAAAATGCAAGATCAAAAAGATCGTTCTCTCAAGTCGAGCTTTCGTATTCTGCTCGTAGTACAAAAACCATACTATTCAGAAAAAATTGACCACATTCTACCGATTGTAAATTTTATACTTTGAAAGTTTGTCCCTCTCAGTTTTTTTTGTAGAATATTGACACAATTTTTTAAATCAAAATATCCCAAGTACGAAATCTCCTGAAAAAATATACTCCTTGTCTATCAAATAATTTTTAAAAAATGAGAAGTCTTGCGAAAAAAATATGAAAAAAAAAGAAAATTGTTGAGCATAAAATTTATTTTTGATATTTTTCAAAGAAAAATTGAATATCTCGACTTTATTGAATAATTTTCATGACTCCTCATGCCCACAAAAACTTAGCTGCTCAATTCAAGTCATCGTTTTTTTCTATGAAATTTTTCAAAAAAAATCGAATTGAAAAAAAACTACGTTTGATATGAAATTAGACCTTGAAATGCTTCAAAAATTCAAATAAAATTCCAAAAAATAATATTTCATGTGAAAACTGCTCAATCAAATTTTTTATTACTTTTCTTATATTTTTCAAACGAAAATAGCCTCGCAGAAATTAATTTTCTGGCTTATTTGAACTGAAAATGGACATTAAAAAGCGTGAGGAAAAATTAATCTGAAAAAAATTAGAAGCCAATTCCATTTCTTGCAATTTTTTCAAAAAAATTGAACTCAAAATAATTTATTTTGTCATTAAAATTGACAGTGTGCCTCAAAACGCGCAAAAAATTCAGCCACAAATAAAATTGAAAAAGATAGTTTGAAATTTTAAAAATTAGTCCCGAAAAATATAATTTTTCATCTGATAATCAAAAGTGAGTCTCAACATGTAAAAAAAAAAAGAAAAAGAAAAAAGAAAAAAAGACGAATCAATGAGAAAAAAACATACCCCATAAAATGCGGTTGCTTCACCCAGTTTTTCAGAAAAATTTCCAAAAAATGGGATACAAATTTTCATTTTTTTGACAAGTTAGGAAAGTTGCCTCAAAATGCTTGAAAAGTTGAAATATACATAATCAAATAAAGAATTCTCAAATCGTAACTAACCCAAAAAATTTTTGTCAAAAAACGGATCAGAAATCATTAATCTGGCAAGCAAAATCTACACGAGCTGTGACAAAAAAAAAATTATACGCACCATTCGCATTTTTGAAAAATTCAACAACCCATCTTCGGTAAAATTAGGCGTTCCTTCTTCAATAAACGATAAATCAGACAAATACATTCCCAAATACGGAATACAAGGCGGTTCCGATCGTCTCAAGGTATCTCTCAAGTTACGAAATCTGCCATCCGACGATACAGTCAATTGTAGCTTTTTGATAGTCGATCTCGTAGATTTGGAAACCTTCTCCCAGGTTTTTTTCAGTCGGTAAACTGGGCTGGTGGTGAAAGCGGCGCAAATCTGGAGTACTCCGTTGTAGTTTCGAAGACATCGGGCGATATCTGCAACAGCGGTCCATTTTTCTATAGCGTTCACTCGGGCTGACATGTTTGTTCTTCGAATTATCTCGGAAGCGACGAGTTGAGATCCCTGAAATGGGGTAAATTTAATCAGTTGAGTTTGTCAATTATTTGGATGACTTTTGTGCGTGAAACAAAGAAATATAGGCGTACTTCGTTGAAACGTTTAGTCATTAGGATTATATGCGGTGCTCGTACAGCTTTGTCTTCTTTCATCCAAGCGTTGGCTAAGAATTCCCTGTAAATTTTTGAACGTAACGTTAATAGATCTCAATATAGGATATTCATTTGAACGAATAATGCACATAAAACAGATAACTTACTGGCTTCTTATGGATATAAATATTTTATGATCGATGTAAGTCATCTCTTCGGCAATTTCCAGAGCTGAGAATTTCTCAATACCTTGAGTATTCGGACTCTGCAATAAAGCAGTAGGCTACAAATAGGTAATTATAATGAAGACAATTCATAAAACTCAGATTGCTCTTTATCCGTAAATCACACTTACCGATGGAGTAGTAAACAATAAATTCAGTTCGATTTGCTCTTCGTTCATCTTATCTTTATGCTCGTTCAATAAATTCAACAACTGATTGGCTACTTTCTGCTCAGCCTGGAGTAGATTCGGAGCGGCGATTATCTCGTTAAGGAAATTGATTGTCATCGTTTTTAATTCTTCATTTTCATCGAAATCCTACCAAAATAAATGTTTCACGATGAAATTCAAAATTCATCGACACTCAACAGCCATATTACATGAGAATATTTGGAATCTCGATTACATACTTGCGAATGCTTGGAAACCCAATGTTTAAGCACATTTAATACTCTCATCGTGGCAGCTGTTGATAAAATGGAATCTTTTCGTTTGTATTTCTCTCTGAAACTGCTAACTCGCGATGTAGCTAGGTCTTGAGTCTCTTCAGCACGCTGAGGAGAAATATCTCGAGGGTTGCTCGACGCTGATGTTGCGATTGCAAAGGCTGCAGCCGTCGCTGATGTGCTACTCCTATGATTATAAAAAGAAAATAACGTAGTAGGTGATGAAAGAATTAACTATAATGCGTCACTTTATCAAGATTTTAACCTTCTTTTGGACTGTCTCGATGAAGTGATCACAACTCCTGCTTTACTGGCTGGTTTACGACTTCTGTCATGCTGTACACTGGATCTTTGAGATGCTGTACGAGAACTATCGGGTCCACTTTCATCTTCGCTCATTCCGGCTTGAGATTTTCGTTGTTTGAAGAAATTCTAAAATAGGATTATTTCGAGTTAAATTTCTAATGCGATGAAGACGACGATCATGATTTGAGAAAATACTCACTTGAAATGATATTGGGTACGCGATGGAGGAATGTTTAGACGACGTACAACTAATATCATCTGGGAATCCTTCATCTTGAGATTCGCTGGTAACTATGCTTCTTCTTTTAGTTAAACCGCTGGTACCGCTAGTTGAACCGGTATCACTCATATGAGAAGTACGACGACCCAATGGTATTTGTTGACTGAAGCTACCTCTGTAAAATATAGGTAATTATTTGAAATAAGTAGGTACATAGATACAAAACAGCTGGATAGATAGGTATAGGTACAAAAATATATAGGTATTCGTATTAAATATCTAAATATTTAATTACTAATTACCTTGACATATGAATAGGAGACGAAGTAGCTGAAATAGATTCGCCAATCGATGGTATATGATCCGTAGATCTCGAAGGAGTTGAACTTCTCGTGGGCGTTTGTTCTTCGACCGATTTCTCTGCAGCTTTTTCCAACGATTTCTCGACTAATTTTTCCGTCAACTTTTCGGCTGATTTTTCCGGTGTTTTTTCTACTCCTTCGACATTTGATGACTCTCCTGTACCTTGATCAGTCGATAAAGCCACCAATGTCGTACTACTCAAATTACCAGGAGATGACGGAGCGCTGGCAGCTATTCAAATAGATAGGTAATATTATAGGTATGATCCGATGAAAAAAAATAATTATAGGTACATTTATAATGTATTAAATCTGCGCTTAATCTTTTACCCATTAGTGTTTCACTGCTTGAGGATTCGCTCAAAGTGTTCGGCGGTATATCTAATTTACTTCCTTTCGGTTCTTCTACTCTGATGCTCACTCTTCGTTTAGGTTCTGCATCTTCTTCAGCTTCGGCAGAATCTTCTTCTTTCGAAGTGACCGTTATTTCTTTGATTTGACATAATAATTCTTCATCCACTGAAAACAAATTTTTATTTAAATTAGTCAATGAAAACATACTCTATGGTTAAACTTGAATTATAAAAAGCGGTTGACTATGAAAATAAAGGCCAGAATAACAGCTCGCTGATTGGCATTGATTATTATTTCTTTGACATTTGCGAACATTATTGGAATATTTCTACATAAAACACTTTGTTTTTCAACTCGTTTTCTTTTTTATTTAATATCTACCTCTCAGAAATGCCGCCTACTTACTTCAAATATTCGCCCTTGAAAAATTATACTTCCCAGTCAAAAAGATTTCGAAAAGCTTCCGCATGTTTGAAAAATTTAAACCCACCCACATTTTCAAATTAACCTACTTGAACATATTTTCAAAAATTCTTAATGTTCGTCAGTTGTTTTATTACTTTATCACTGAAACTTTTACAAGAATTTTTCGTTTTTATTCTTCGTACCTATTTTCTTTATTGTTATCCTGATTCCGCATATTTATCAACGAAATAATTCTCAAAAAGCTATTTAAATTTTCGTTGTTTTTTTTATTATTTTGCTGGATAGGTATACGTATAATTAAATTGATCTTGAAATTACAAAATCTACAATAAAAAGACAAAATAGTAAGAATATAAATTGAAATTAATAACCCAAAATTCCATCTAATATAAAATTTGAAGAGGTTTCAAAACGTAAATTATTTTGATTCGGTTGAAGAGATCGTTTTTTTTGTTTTTGTATTTAAAAAAAAAAAGAATTGAATAGAAAATTTAAAATTGAGTAATAATTGAAACCGAACTTTCAAGAAGAAACCTCAACTCTTCATTTAGTTCAGCTCCCACACATCAACAACTAGGTAGTAATTTTAAGCCATTCTGGAGCCTCCAGCGATTCTTTAATTTTCTCTAGTTTAAAATTGTTCTGGAAAGGGTAGAAATAATTTTTAGCACGCATAACTTTGGCAGACCTTTATTGGGCACCCTCTGGAACGTTTTCGTTACATACCTTCTTCAAAAATTTAATTCCCCTCCCCCTCCCTGAAATCACAATTTCTTCAAAAATTCGTATTTGAACTGGAATTCCTGGTATTCTGCAGTAACCATGTTGAAACGGTTTAGAGGGTGCCCAAAGACCGAAATTATTGGAGTTAATATTCACTTGTGGCCGTTCCAGAACGATTTAAAATTTCTGAAAGCTCCAAAATGGCCTAAAACTATGTACTAGATGTTGGTGTGTGGAAGTTGAATTGAAGGAATTATTCACATTGGTTCACTTTTTTCAAAAAATCTAGTTTCATGAAAAATGTGAAAAATTGGTCTCAAAACACTTTTTCCAAATTTTCAAAAATTCTTCAAAAATCCAAAAATGAATTTCAACCCCTGAAATTTCAATTATGAAGGTTTTAGGGCATTCTTTTTCGATCTAGTTCAGTTCCGTTCAAATCGAAGAGTGCCACTTCAGAAAGTTGTCTTGTTAGATGTTCATTTTTGTAATTTTTTGTATTCATTCAAAGATTCAGTTCAACTTCACAAGGGTAATGTTAGCAATTACATATCAGCAATTTTTTTTTTCAATTAAACATTTTTCAAACATCTAGGTACCTCTCTGTTTTAAATTGCTGTACATAGGTATGTGTTTTATTTTTATTTAGAAGATAATTTTTTTTAAAGATTAATGCATCACTTGACATTTTTATGCCAAAAATGATCTTTCTTCTCGATATTATCTCAGGTAAGTCATTAAATTATTTATCTCGCAAATGAAAATTCAAAAAGCTGCACTTGCTTTGTCCGTTTTGTAACAAAATTATTATTTGTTTCACTTATTTCTTATTTTTTTCAAAAAAAAAAAATGTCGATGGGGTAGAACACATTTTGAATTTAAAAATTTTAAAACATAGAACCAGATGAGAAAATTCTAACGAAAAAAAAAAAGAAATATTATTATTCAAGTATGATGGATTTTGATTTTTGAGGAAAAGAGCAATAAAACAATCTACACTACAAGCAAGCCTTCAAACACAAACGATCTTGCTTACCTTTCTTAAAACTGCTAAATCTCCAAAACGGTTTATATCCTTGCGAATCGTAACTAGAACTTCTTTCTCGTTCACTGGTCTCTGAATCGTATCCTGCACCTTGAAATTATTAGTCGTATATCGTTTCGAATGGTATAATTAACGAAGTTGAATTACTTACCAGACATCGAGCTAGCACTAATACGTCTCGGAGACATTAAACATCCTCTATGCTCTAATTCTGCTAGATGAGCCGATAATAACTCCTGGTTCGATTGAAAATCAGTAAATCTGCCGTAAAAAGAATCCCTATCAGTAAATCATCCGTTGTATTGATCCTTTCATTTGAAATTTTTTCAAAACTAAATACCAATAAAATACAATACTATACTTACATCGATGAATCCGGTAAACCTTGGTAGGTAGTTTGCGCTTCTGGTGGCTCTGCATCGTAGTATACCTTCTTTAAAGCTTCCAAAACAGTAACCCCATCGGTGAATACTTTGTACGTGAGTAAAAACGTGTTCAAAAAATCAATAGATAAGAATCGAAGGTCTGTTAATCGTTCTAGAAGACGTTCTGGAGTAGCGTAGCGAATTTTTGGCACCTAAAACAAAATCATCGTGTAATCAAACTGGCATTTGTATCCAAGTTGGAGAAATTTATATTCAACCTTCTAGATACGTTTTACCTGTATAATGCTAGAATAGGTAACAAAGTAGTAAAATTTTGAATACAAAAATTTACCAGAGCAAAACGAACCTAGAAGGGAAGAATATCGATATAAAGATCCAATAATCGCTAACCTGACATACCTTGCATGAGTTCAACGTTCTACTAAATCTAATATCAACATCGTCTTGGAAGAGTTTAGGATCATTTCTAACACAATGAGGCATGGTAACCATCGATGCATCTCCTCCTTGGACGAAATCGCTAAATCTTACATTATCTAAACACTACGACATCAAAATACAAATATTAGAATTTACGTAGAATCTCCTGCGAATAATTTTCACGCAATTTTGACCGGATTATTCGTCAACTAGGTACCTACCTGGCTAATATCGCTAATCCAGGCAGCTTTTTCTTGCATTGTTAACGCGTACAAATGAACCGTCTCAGGTTGAGCGCCTTTTTTCTCGATCACGAGTTTAAAATCATGATGTTGAGGGCACGTAATTAACGACTGGAGCGATTGCGATTCGCAAATATTACTTTGGCTTCCTTTTCTGTGAATATTGCTGCTGGCCGCTTGACTGTGCGTACACACCGACATTCCTGCATCGCAAAACAATACAGCTTAAAATACTAATACAACTAGGACGATTAAATTATTAATTAATTTTGTCGGAAAATAGCACGATGACGAGGCGATGTTGGTTCTTTTTCGTCGAAAACCCCATCCCTCTTAGGGCTCTGGAAGGTTACCGGAGTCAGAGAAAAAAGCACAAACACAAACGAACCCGTATACCTACTAGAGAAATCTCATCGCTAAATCGATAATTCATTTTCAAAAGCTTTATAGAAAAACGGCGCGCATCTGGGAAACATAAAATTTTCCGAGATTTTATAGTGCTTCACCGGGACTCATTCTTTGAAATAGGGGGTTTTCTCATTTTATAACCTATATTTTTATACGCGATAATTTGCCGAAAATAAAACCAAATTTACAACTGTCCTATATGTAAGTATTTTTAGCACAAATTGCAGCTCCTTTGCTATACCGGCGGCGCGACATTTTATCTGTCTACGGTACCTATTTATTCGATATAAAAATACATAGATTTTTTTTCTCTTCAATTTACCATCTTCGTCCGTATGATTATCACTAGGATCTTCGATTAGTTTAGTGCTGACCAAAGGTATCCGACCGATATCTTGAACCAAATGTAACTTTCCGTTCGGATCTCTGCGCAGAACAAACCAAACGTACAGGTAGATTAATTACAACACGAAGATGAGACGACGACGATGTTCCAAGACAACGGCATGGCACAAATCACAAGATATAAACAAAGCGCCTCCGCGTAACTTTGAACACATACATCTTGTTACCGATGTAATTTACAGTTCTCATTTACTCGACGTTCGCTAACCGGTGATTAAAATGCAACGCCACGTTTTCGTTTTACGCTCATATTACGACACGTTGAAATATTGTATTTCAAGCGTGAAACGTGTGTCTGTATATATCCTCACCTGTATATACCCATTTTTGAATCCCTTTTAACCATCCCCTGCCAGCTGCCATCCATCCCCCCGCAACGTACCTGCTTCGAAATACACCTGGAATTATTCATCAACTTATTTCCAACCTGTCACATCTTCGCTGATAATTACTCGCGCCAAAGGCCCGTTACTCCCGATCATATTAGTTTCGCTATCGTGCCTGGCTTGCGTTGCGTTCGCAAATCGCAAATTAACTCTTCAGATTAAAAATCAGCACTATAGATACTCGTACCTACCCTCAAGACGCTTTCAAGGTGCTAATTAGCGACTAGTTGAACTTTTCGTAATGTAGTTTCAATTTTTTGTTCAATACGATATCGAGTCAACTTATATTCACGATGGTTACGTATATTGGGATTGATTTTGTAAAAAATGTTGGAAAATTTCAACTATAATTTCAAGGAGACCTTCATATTAAATTCAGGAGGTCTTCCAAAGACGTCGACGGTATTTTATTTCAAAAGTAAGTTGATGTTCTAAGTCAGTTTCATGAAAAACATTTGTAAAAGATACGTCACACAATTTTTCACATCAGGTAGGTACCTATTCAGGTTTTTTTTTTGAAAATTTAGGATGGATCATAGAAGGGGTTGGGAAAATATGTTGATATTCGAATTTGGCGACTGTCGTTGAAAACATAGCAAACGATACATTACTCGACCTATTAATTTTTTCAAAATTTTATCCAAAATTGGAGAGGGAAGTTGATAGGTACGCTTTACGACTTCAGGATCCATACTCCATTTTATCACCCGTAAAAAAATGTGTTTTCTAAATTTTTTCACATTTATCAATTGAATCCCAACAGCTTTTTTATCATGCTGAAATTTGAACTTCTCATTAAAAAGTTCAACTTTCAACTTCTGAAAATTTTTAAAACAGATTTTGACTTTTTTTTTGAATTTCTCATTAAAATTTAATACCATAAACAAATTTATGTCAAGTGAACCCGTTTAGAAAGTACAGAATCTCAAAGATGTGTGATTTCAATGTTTCACTAAAATCAGGCAATGTAAAAAAAACGCCCTCGAACTTCATTAAAAACTTCATTATTATCAATCTATCATCATTTGGTATTCAGAGATTTACATACTCGGTTCGCCGTAAATAACTAAAGTCGCTACGAATTTACAAAATCTGTAGTTTTTTGAAAATATTTTGAGAATGGAGCTCGTTAGAAAAAAAATAGTGTCATGGAGGTGATTGAGAATTTAATTTTCCATAAAATTCTATTTCTAGTCCTTATTTTATTAGGTAGGTAGGTACCTATCATTATAATTTTTTGTACAAAACCTTTTTTTGGCCTCCGGGCTCGAACTCAATTTTTTTTGTTTTTAAAAAAAGGAATTTTAATAACCTAAAAAACTCTAAAAAGTAATCAAAAAATTACTGAAAAAAATATTTTAATGCAGAAAAAAATGTAAAAAAAAACAGAACATTTCAAATTTAAATACGTTTAATTTGCAAAAGTAGGATTAGGCATTTTGCACCTTTTCAGCAATAAAATATGAAGTTTTGGCAACAAAGTGAGAATTTTTGCAATTTCAGACAAAAAGCGAGATTTTATAATACTCAAAGGAAGAGATTTATGACAATTTCTGAAAAAAAAAACAAAAAGCGAAAAAATTTTAGTCCATTTTTGATAATTTTTGGAAAAAGGAGACTTCTTTGAAAAAAAAATCATTTTCAGCGATTTGGTAAAAAACGACATTTTGACAATTTTTGGGAAAAAAGAAGACTTTTCAATTTTTTTTGCAAAAAAACGATAATTTGTAGTCACTTTGCTAGAAAGCGAAAATTTTTATCACCTTCTGAACAAGCCAGAATTTTGACATTTTTTGAAAAAAAAACACGAGACTTTTGAGTAATTCTTTTAAAAAATGATTTTTTTTCACAACTTTATCAACAATTTCATCAGAAATCAGGATTTTTAGCAATTAATCGTGTATTGGCAAAATAATGATAGGTACTTTTTCGCAATTTTTGTCGAAGAAACGAGAATTTTTTCAACTTTACGATGAAATGGCGAGACTTTTTGGTGATTTTCGACAAAAAGTGATCTATTTCGAATAATTATTGGGGGAAATCGAGCCTTTTTGGAATTTTTTGCTGTAAAGCGACATTTTTAGGTATTTTTAAACCAGAAAAGGAGCCTTCTTGGTAATTTTGACCAACAACCAGATTTTTGCTATTCTTGGTAAAAAATCAAAACGTTTGACAATTTTAGCATGAAGGCCGGCCTTCGCGTTTTTTCTTCTTCAAGACTTGGGAAAAAATTAAATTTTTGATTTTCGAAAAAAAGTAACTTCAGTAAGTTAAAATATTGAAAAAGTAATTGAGTACGAGCCCTGAAACTTTAAAACTTGCAGTTTTTTGCGAATATCTCAAAATTTAGGCCTTTCTAGAAAAAAAAGTGCCTAACGAAATGTAGACGGTTGGAAATTTCATTTTCTACAACTTTAGTTCTGATCATTTTTGTCGTAAAATCCTTCGTTCAGCCTCCAGAGCTGTGTCTTTCCCGGAGTAGTCCCACCATCAGAACTCACGTTTTTTGCCAAGAAAATTGGAAACATTGTGAACAAAGTTTATTCTATGATATTTTTTCGTAAAAGTGACTTTTTTTCAAAATTCAATATTTATTTCGAAACTGGTGAATTGAAAATCATTCGAGAAAATATCTTAGCTTCGGAGATGTCCGTGGGGGGGGGGGAGATATGGGTTCTCAAAGAGGTGACATTTCCGAAAAAATTGTGATTTTTTCGCTGGCTCACACCTTTTGTATGCTCGTTTGAGCAGTCTATTTTGAACACGTTTACGAATAAAAACTCAATTCATGCCAATTTTTCTACTCTCTTTTTCGATGTTACTTTCTAGCCCAATTTTGAGAATCCTCTCGAACGATACAAGCCAGAATAGGTAATATGGTTTTTGTATTCATTACATCCTTCGGAAATTATTTTTCAATCGTGCTCTTTTGACTTGAATAGTCAAATCTATATTTCCCTAAATTCGTTTTCTATTTTTAACTGAAATAATCTTACAAAAATATTTACAAATGTGCCGGTAATACGCGGCTATTCAAATATAAAAATACGCGGCCGTCGCGCATCGCTTTGTTTTCGTTTATAAAATAGTTACCAAAATTTTACTTTGTTATTGTTGTCGAATACATCGTTATATCAACATTGATTATTTATCCGACTTGAGATTTCTTTGATTCTTAGTACAGCATCTGTACAACAAACAAGAAAAATGTGATTTGTTGGCAATTTTTCTCCTCCTTCCTACTTTTAAAGTTGACCTATTATACTCAAAATAGTGAAATTTGTCATGCTCCAAGTCTTTGTTCATTTCCAGTCCAATGAAAGAAATCAACCAAAAAACCCCAAAGTTGGTGAACGATGCCTCAAATATCTCATTCTTACTTTACTTGCTAAAAAAAAATCTCACTGTTTTCAAAATTCGTACTCCACCCTTCTTTTCTGCAGAGAACAATATCAATCTCTCAGCCTACTCCAGTCTTTTTATAAAGACAATATTTGTCCCCCAACTCAAAAACTATATTTAAACACAAGTGACATATTACCTATTTAATTTTTTTTCTCTCAAATTACCTTTTTTCTTATTGGAAACTATATTTAGAAAATTCAACTCGGTCGCGATGCTTTTTCGGGAAATGACTTGGGAAATGGAAATTGAAATGTGCTCGGAAAAGAACATTTTTATAGGCGTATAAATTGAAATATTTTCACTGCTTGTTTTTTCCTCCATCAAACGCTTTGGCTAAGAACTGAGAATATCAAAATTCTTAACGATTGTAACTTTTCATCGATATTTTTAGCATTTGGAACTCTACTTTATAGTCTACTAATCAGAATAGAGTTTTCAGAGCCAATATTTTAAACAAAACGAATAAGTAGGTAGGTACCTATTTGCACTTTGAAAAATGAGTAGGTATTCCATTTACTCATCGTGTCCAAGCCGTTGAACTGAATTTAACGATCGTCGTCGTTGTGACAAGACAGAATGAAACGCAAAATGCTTACCTGGTAGTTAAAATAAGATGATTGGAAAAAAGGTAACAGTATCGTACAGCAATTTTTTCAGGTGTTTTTGACAACGACCAACGAACCCTCGTAGCGATAGAACGATCCGGAAAATAGTGAACCAATCGACCTGGAAAAATACACAAAACTTACTATAGAATTGGAAAATACAAATGGAAAATTACCCATACAGATGGAAAATTTTATCCATCCTATACAGTAAAAAAATATATATATATATGGGCATTCGTTCGAGCATCTTTTTGCGCATTTTTTAACGTGGTCATAACACAAATAATACGTAAATAAAATGAGAGAAAATATCCCACATGTGGAAAATTATTTAACCTAATTTCAAATCTAGTAATTTTATTTAAGACTTAGTAAAAAGAGAAGAGGTATTATAACGGTAAATGACGAGATTAGATGGATGCCTTTAGGATCAGTAAATTTAATTTAAAGAAACAAAGGTTATACGTCGTCGTGGGCATGCAATTTACAACTTGTTTTCCAGCAGCAAAAATTCCCATTTTGTATAGACCACGTTTTATAATACCGAGACCGACTCGCGTAGCCTGGTTCGGAACAAGTGATACATTTCGAATTGAATTAAATCTTATATTAAGGATTAAATTTCATTCGAATACGATAAAGTAATTTAATGAATCTGTAAATTTAATGTAAATCTTATTAATGTAAAGGTCTTTAAATGCTGTTGTGGGAGCAGCAACCAAACCTACGCTAATTTCTACGTTAAACTTTTCAAAAAGATTAAGTATAAATAAATTTTCGAATTCGCGACTTTTTAAAAATAACTCTCCCCCTTTTTATCTCGTCGTCTGCAACAAAAATACCTACTTTTATTGTGGCAAGTTATATTCGCGATACTTAATAGCCCGTGTGAAAAAACAAACGAGCTGAGTATTTTACAATATCGTATAGTCTATAATATAACGATCAATAAAGAAATACCAAAAGCAAAAGATACTTTGTTTCTTATATAATATTGTTTCTCATTGCTGCTGTCGAAACGACGTTTTTGCTTTCCTCCATTGACGAATTTCGCCGTACATATTTTCTCATTTGTAAAAATATAATAATATACCCACACGAAATTGGAATTCGGTGTTATTAAAAACAACATTGCGTACATATTTTCGCCGATACACATTGTAAAAGAATATTGCTTCGCGAGAAGCTATACCTATAGTCTATACCTACCTAAACTCAACACGAACCGAACTGCGAACGCGAAACCTAAGAATTTGTTTTTAGTGTTTTTCACAGTCCCGGGTGCAAATATCATTTTTCCAAATGTACCACATAATATACACTTTCGTATATAGTTTTGTATTCGAGCTGATAGGATTTTATACAGATACGATTCACTTATACCTCTATACCTATCTCTATACTATAGCTACAGGTACCTATTTGCTTATCGAGGTTTTATCGTTTATTTTCATTATTGTGTAAATTGGTTTAGTTTACACGAGCTTTTTCTCGCACATCTTCTCTTCGAGTTTTTATCGGGGAAACCGAACGGTTGAAAAATGGAAAGCTAAAACGTGTACTTCGTAAATAGTAATTGATTGTTACATAATGTTACGCCGAATGAGCGTCGCGTCGCGCCAGCAGTTATTCGAATTTCGGCCCCCATAACTAAGTATAATGAAAACACAAAACACGTTTTGAAAAAATTTCTCAACATGAAAATCAATAGGCTAGGGAGCGAGGGGAGAGTTTTAATCGGCTACGATGTTATGATGAAATACGAGTATACTATACGAGAGTACTCTACCAACACCGAGCTCGGATTAATTTAACCACCGCAACAGAGTAGGCTGTGGCTCATGGCTCATGGCCTATCGCGCAAAAGTCTCAAAAACGTTTTAATTACAGCCCAAATTCCTCGACGTTGGTGAAAAATTCCTAATTAACGAATTAAAATTCCGAGTACGTTCGACGTCCGGTATAGAATAAAGTTTGCGAAATGATTTCCAACATCTTGTCTGATTCCGAAGCAGGGAACCTAATTCGTTGGCGATGAATTTCGTAGGCTACGCTTTTACCATGTGCGAGATGTGTTTCCGTGAAAGCTCGGATTAGAATTTAATCAGATGTGTACTCCGAGTGCCAGTGCCGGACCGCAATGTGTGAAATTTGACCGATAAAAATACCGCTAACGTGGCACGATGGCATGTGTTGCGAATTGAAATAAAAACTCGGTTTTGTAGGCTCGAGTTGGACAGTTTTAGGTGGCGTTTTGATGCGAAAATTCAACGTATTTCCCGAGCTCTGAATTGAGGGTATATTTTTAAGTAGGTACATTTATAACTATATGAGAGGTGTCCTAATTTTGTCAGTTAGGTCAGCACTACACCACCAAATTCGTCGACGTAAAAAAATGTTATGAGTGTGAAAACGTTGTCTATTTGGAAATTGAGAGTGAGGGGGGGGGGTTCAGAACCAACTCTAATGTCTGTAAATTTTTTATTGTCACAGCTAAAGAAAATGAACAGGAGAAACAAAGATATCTAATTTTGTTCAAATGCAATGTTGTATTGTATTTCAAGTTGATATTTTTCTAGACATGAATTTTAACCCCAGTAAGGTAGAGGTCTAGAGTTCTCAAAATGGCGCGATTCGATTTTTCAAAATGGAACTTATGAAACATGAAAAAATTGACGAATTTGGTCCAAATTCAGTATATGGTCTAATGATAAGTGTATGTAGCGATAAAAATATTACCATAATTATTTTTGGCGTAAAAATTTTCGAAAAATCATTTTTTTGCACTTATGGAAGTTTTGCATCAATTTACAAAAAGTTTAGAAGAAATACACGTTATTGTGTATCTAGGTAAGATGCACAACGTACATTTTTTTGTGACTGCACCTCTGAAAAAAGTAAAAAACTTGAAATGCGTACCTACTTACCTATTTCACCAAGAAGATAAATTCAAAAAAATTTCAAAAAATGTTCATGAAATGACCCTATAGATAGTTTCTAGCATTTCTGCAAGTTTGAAAACAATTTGATTGAAAACTACCAAAGATAAAAATTATTTTTGGAAAGGTCAGGAGTGATCTAGAAATCTGAAAATTCTGTCACGATGGTTTTGGACCACAAGGATTAATTTCCACTTCTTGATTTCAAAATCCCAATCGAGAGTCGATTTAATATTCTTAAACTGCTGGGTGTGCTCTTTATTGAAATTTCAATGGCATTTTTAATTTTAACCTTTCAAATCGATTTTTAAATTTAGAATTGAATTTTTTAATAATATTTTTTAAGTATAAATCTTCGTACGGATTTTCAACTATTTTTAAAAGAAGGAAACTCCCTAAATAGTCACAAAAGTGTGTTTTATTCCCAGCATTTTCCACTCTAGAACGGCTCAATATGATTCGGATGAAAACTTTAGTCTGAAAAGCCCAGAGCTTTGCACATGAAAAGTTGAAGGACGCCAAAGAAGAGGTTTAGAATTAAAAATTCAAAAAATACAATATGGGTAGCAAAATAATCTGGATACATAAGGGTGTAGAATTTATTTTTGAAGACTTATTTGACCATAAATTGAAATCGGTGTCCTAAAAAACCTATAATTCGATATTTTAAATCACTGTGCGGCCTCATTCAGAAGAAATTTTTTTCATCACCATGTTTGGATTCAGCGAATTAAATTACTCCAATTTTAACGTTTTTTGCGATAATTTCCTTGAGTTTTAAATACAAAAAAATCAAATTTCAATATAAATTGAGCAAAATATACACTCCACGACAGTTCGATCGAAACTTTGAGAAGCTTTGAACCTTGAACCAAGGATTTCACTACAAAAATTATGACAACCTAAGTTATAGAAAAATTAATTTCTAATTTTCGTTAACACGAAACGATGACAATGGCTGATTTCAATTCCAATCAGTTCAACCAAGGTTTTTTTGAGGGGAGGGAGGTGCTTTGATTCTGTTCCATAAAATTATAAAACCACTTTTATTCACCCTGGACCTGCTTATAAGACGTAAGAAATGTGTGTTTTTTTGTTTTTTTTTTTTAAATGAGAGATTTAAAGGAGATTCTTTGAGAATTTTTAAAAAATGAAAAATTTGTAATTTTATTCGACGTTTTGAAAGAAGATTTTGGTATTCCCGACTTTCCGAATGGATTAGTTGCAATTTTGAGCGATTCTAAAGCCTCTAAGGAATTCCTGGATTCGCTAGACTAAAAAAATTCCATGAAAAAAACCTAAAAGGAATTCAACACTTAAAAATTCAAATTCACCAATTGCTATTTCTTCAATTACCTAATTCATGAAGAACTTTCTAAATCAGGGGAATTCCATTTGAGTCATAATTGAAATACCCTATCTAAAAAAAAAAGTCGAAGGCTTCAAAAAGACTTGAAATTGCGATCAGTTGAGTAGATTACCGAGATTGAAAATGACATAAAAACAATTTATAGATTTTCAGCAAGTAAGTGTTCGTTTAAAAATTGAATTTTTCATTTTTTTTTCAAAAATAACCGCCGGAGGTAGAAAGAAAATGAGGGTTTGAACCTGGTAAAATGATGTTAAAAAGTGAGGTGAGCCGATCAATTGCGATTATGAGAACTTTAAATGTGAGTTCGCAAGTTCTGAATTTAAATTGAGCTCTTTTTAGGGAACTTTCTTGAAAACTAGAAAATCCAAAAATCTCCAAAACCGATAACAGTTCTCTTTGCTAATTTCATCCCCCCCCCCCCGTAGAAAATTGCGCAATTTATCTACATTATTAAAAATTATTCACTTAGAATCGAGAGAATGAAAAAATTCAGCTCATTTTGTCTGTCAAGTAAGGGTGTATAGAGTCCTACTTTTTTTTCAATTCCAAATTTTTAATTCATTATTAATTCTCTTTCTTCCTCAAAATTTACCATTTTGAAATGTAAAAAAAAAAAACAGTCAAGAAATTTTTGAACCAAAAAAACTGATTAAAAAAATGTAACCCCTCCTCCCCCAGATGAGAGTATTTTTTTTAATATTCTGTTAAAAGTCATGATTTGGTCTTACTTTTTTACATTGTCCTGCTCTTCGAGTAACTTGGTCGTAAAAATAAAAATGAATCTTTCAAGTGACAAAATATGTAACAAGTGCCTAAGTACTTGTATATATCTTATTGTCAGCTAACCTGTAGCTTTTTTTCAAATCTTGGGACATTGAATTCAATGGTTAGGAAAAATTTGTCAATAGATGGGCAGGAATGATTATTTCCCAGATCAATTAAAACCAATAATTCAACTTTCATTTTCATCACATTTTTTCTACAGTCCCCTAAAATTTATTCCTCGCTCAATTGAACAATAAATGTAAAAAAAAAAGTTTCTGAAGGAATTTTATAAGTTTATAGCTTTAAAAAAAATTTTGTAAACATTTTCTCACGTGAAATTCATTTAGTAATTAATCAGGTACACATTATAAAAAAATTAAATTCATTATTCGCGCAATTTTGCGCAGATCCCTTTTTATTTTACTTAAATTTTATGCCGGCAAAGAAATCACAGTAGGCTGGGAAATTTCCGCATGATTCATTGCACAAAACTTGATTGGAAACTTTTACGTTTATTTTTCAACAGCGAGCAAAAAAATTAAACCCCTGAAAAAATGTTCCCCGATACAATATTAAAACGGTTAGGAAATTTTCGAAGAATTGAACTGGAAGCGAATCGTAACTTGATCTTTCCGCAGGGAATTATCGTCTATGCTATAAAATTGTATGCGGTTAAAATTTTCTAATATCGTTGAATTTTTCATATTCAATTCTTTTCCCGAGTCTCTTATACAAATATGAAATCCATGTGCTTACAAAAGGGTATACGTGTTGTTGTTTGTATTATTTTTGTTATTGTTTTTGATAGGATTGCTTTCACGGTGTCAACCTACTCGATATGCATGTACCTACTACCTATACCTACCTATATGTAGGTATACCTTTTAAACGAATACGTATGCACGAAAAAATATACTCCTACTCATTCTAATGTACTCTATTACATCAACAGACCTTGGATTTTTCTGTTTGAAGTTTTGTTTTTGTTTTTTAAAATTTTCAGAACTTTTTTTTTCAACAATATAAAAAATAACGAGAAACAGAAAGAATTCTCGAATCGTGAATGTGCTTTTGAATTATGAGTGTGTTGAAAAAACTCGCATTTTGATATATTTTTTTCAATATTAAAGTGGCGGAATTTTACGAGTAAAACGAAGTTTCTTCTTTCATTCAAAAAGGTCATAAAATGGAAATTTAATAATCAATGATTTTCACTTCTTAATTCTTGTATTCATTGAAAGTCGATTTTCTTCTCTCTTTTATAGCTCTCGAGTCTTGAAATGAGCCATTAAATAGTAATTTATCTATCGTCCATTCAATATTTTCGTAAAATATCATAAACGAAACATCTTTTTATTAAAATCTCAGACTTATAATGAATAAAAATAAAAGGGGATAATTTTTATGAGAGAAAATTAAAAATAAATTGAGAATAAGTTTAGAATGAAAAACTCGAGAAACGGTTAAATAAAAAAAAAAAATGAAACCTGTTGAATAGAAAGTAGAGGTACAAGTTTGAAATAGGTACGAGTAAGTGAGAGTGAAAATGAATTCAACTGGATATGGCATGGCGGTTGAATTTAAATTGGGGTTATCGCTTTCAGCTGACATTTTTTTCAACTGCTAAAAAATGATTCCAAACACTTTACGTAGTAGGTATTTTGAAATAAATTGCGGAAATTCGAAACTACAGGAACACAAAACAATATTATTTTTTAAAAATTTTGACCTAAATTTTGGGAGCTTACTACCCTTAGAGTTTTCGAATTCTAGAAAGAAAGCCATACTGGATGATTACCCATTAAAAGATGTAGGATATTTTCAATATTTACTCCCAAATTTTTAAATGAGGTCTTAAGATTTTTGTTATCATGTTGAAATTAGAGCGTTCCATACAGAAGCTCAACTTTGAATTTTTTCAAAAGTTCAAAAAATGGTTTGAAATTTGCGTTGAGTTTCTCATCTGATGGCAGAAATGGAGTTAGATTAAATTAGGTGCGTTGGTGTTCAGAAAATTGGGCTTTCAAAGTTGGATAATTTCACTAAAAATCGACAAGATAACCTTCACCATACCTACATAATAAAGGAGGCCGAGATGACATGAACCTATAAAAAAAATCAACAAAAGCGGAGAACTAGGAGACGCATGGTTGAAATTGGTCGAGAATTGGAATGAATCATTGTATCATTTGACGTTAATAGATTTGCATACCCGGTTCGCCGTAAATACGTTTTTCCCCATCTGTAAGAATGTTATGATGAGGATATTTTAATGTTTACCGTTCATTTTTAAGATACTTACGAGTATTATGAGCAAAAATTGAATATTTTTTTGTATTTTGCATGCTTCAATATCCTTCAAAATACATGTACATCAAAATGAGAAAAGAATATTTTCACTCACACCATCGTATTTTGAATTGAACATAATTTCATCTTCGGGCGAAGTGTTCGCTGTCTTACACCCCATAATCAAAATTTTAGCTCCTCAAATTAATTTTTTCGATTTTCGGTGACTTTTTGAAAATTTTAAGTTGACGATTTTCGGCGATTTATACATGTTGTTGTTGTTGTTTTTTTTAATTCAAACCTACTCATTTAGCAGAAAATGTCTGAAACTGATATCAACTTCCCCGAACCGAATTTCATCATTTTTGACCATTCTAAAGCCTCCAGCATGATTTTCGATTTCTTCAGAATTATAAAATGTGCGTTTTTTTTCACCAACATAACTTAATTATGAATAGATGAATTGAAAATGCTGATTTAAAAAAATGCATTCAAGGTTTCTGCCTGGAAATTGGCCCAAATATGAACAAATTCGTTGAATTAGGTCAAGCAGAAGTCACTGTACTAGATTTTTAGCAACCAAAATCAATTTTCATGCCTTCTGGAAAAATTTTATGATTCAGGGGAAATCGAAAATTGCGGCGGAGGCTCCAGAATTGCTCAAAATTGTGAAATTTGGGGTTGGGGGTCAGTTATAAACAAGATACCTACATCCTACACTCTACAGCCATTCGTGCAAATTTTAAACATTTTCCTTCGAATTGAAAATTATTGATTTTTTGAATTATTTTCCTCGTAAATGAATATGCTGGTTAAGAAAACACACTCGAGGTGTCCTTCTATAAATCCGCTCAAATGTGGATAAACCCTTCAAAACAGATTGAGAATAAGCCACAACTCAATTTTTAACAACTCAAATTAATTTTCACGCCTTAATGTGGAGAACTTTTTAAAATTCTGGACCAATCAAAAACTGCGCCGGAGTCTTCGGAATTGCTCAAAATTGTAAAATTTTGATCACTCAGAACTACCGTTAGATTTTTAGCTGCCCAGATTATTTCCACGCCTTCTGGAGAAATTTCATAATTCTGTAGAAATCGAAAATCACACTGGAGGCTCCAGAATAACCAGAAATAATGAAATTAGGTTGTGCCAAAAATTGAGAAATCAATTTGGGCAGCTGAAATTTGGGTTATGGAGTCTTCAGACCTTGCTCTTTTCAAGACATAATTAAATTTTTATTAAAATGAATTTACTCAATTTTCTACATTAAAATGTAGGAAAACATGTTCGAGTTGGTAAATTTAGGAATTTTAAGGCGCTTCCTTGAGCGTTCGTACGAATGAATCTCTTCGTTATCAAAGACGATAAAACCTACCTAACCTATTAACAATCAAATGAATTGTATAAAACTGTTCGTAATCATTTCAGAAACTTTTTTTCCACCCCATATGTCAAATTGATTAAAGAAGAATGGTAAAAAAGAGCCATGTTTTCAAAATTCAACGTACAACGTCTTCTTTTTTTGAAATGTTACAGAAAAGCGATGCATTTTCCTAACCCAAACTCAGAAGATTTCAGTCAAAAAAAAGTTCAATTCCTTTCCTCTTTCTCATCTTTTGAACCCGAAACAGTTTTCGAAAATTTACAACACCAGAATTATTTCATTCGGATTTCAAAGCACCGGATGAAAACAGCTTGAGAGTCGAAACTCGAGCAAAAATAACGATATCGATTTGTGCGTAAATCTCTCAATTCAAAAAGAATAAAAATGTATATTACATGGCGAAAATTCTAATGGGAATTGAACTCTACGTCGAGATTGCTACACACTGCCATCTTTTTAAACTCAAAATACTCGCGTTATTTCTTTCGATGAAAATCCATATACACTACTTTTGGCCATTTTATTCGAAGAATTTCACATTTTCTGATAACATCGTGTCAATATTCGGTTCAGAATTGCTTACAGATACTTCACGGGTCATTTAATATCGAGAAAGTCTGTATTAGGAGCTTTTCAGAGGTTGAAAGATGTATTTAGATGTAGTTTCGAAAACGTGGCACGATATTTTAATTTTTTCTGGGTAGTTTAGGTGCTGATGTCGTCAATTGGAATTATGTAATTTTTAAGAGGAATTATAGGATGTGGGGATAAATGAAAACTGAGAGTGGATTTTTTCATTACGTCTTTTATTCGCACGAGAATTGAACGAGTAAATATTCGAGTACGATATTCATATTTACTCGTGATTATACTCTACGTAATGGGAAATGTCGAAAATTACGTAGATTTCTCGATACCTCGAACAATGCTGCGAACATCTTGAACATCACAAACTACACAAGATACTCCTTAGAAGATGAATTTCCCACTTCGTATCGTAAAAATAAGCAACCCGATACAATTGAAACCCAAGCCAAATATCAAACAAATGCCAACTTTATCAACATGTGGTTCATATAGCAAAAAACCACTCGAAACAGAGAATAAAATAACTACCGTGTAAAATTCTTTTTTTTTTTATCAGCCTTTGCGGAAAGAGAACAACGAAACAAGGCGTGTGCACCGCATTCAACGCATAATTTACTATTTGGAAAAAATAACCACACCACGCAAAGGTTCACCACAACGTACATAGAACATTTCACTCACCGAATCTTTACACAGAACTGTACACGAAGAAGACAGAAGCGAAAAAAAAATCACAAAATTGCTCGGAAGCGCGAGTACTAAAAAAAATGGGCGAAAAAAAAATTAACATCAAAGAACATCGGTGTTTTGAGTTTTTATTTGAGAATACTTTGTATTTATACGAATCCTACGCACAAGTCGAGAAGTGTCGCTGGGTGCGTGCCATGCTTGCGCAACGGCTTGGCGAATTTCGCACATGTAAGCACCTTGCCCCACGCCACCACCTGAAGATTCGTTTCTTGCTTGGTCGTGTTATCGATGTTAAATTTAATTTGAAAAGCTCGCGCCATCTTTCGGAATGCGTTTTATGCAACAGAATGACATTTTCGACCGCAAATCAAAACACAGAACAGTGGCGCTTACATCTTTCAACTATATTGGGAGTATTTTTTAAAAAGCACATAATCGTGTATCTTCGAACAGGTGGAATGAGGATTTTTTACGCCCCGGTGTGTACTTTCGATCAAAATACCGCAACAACGTGCTTTTTGAACAAGACCAGCAACTTTCCCACAGCACTGTCTTCATCGTCATCCTCGTCAAATAACCTAATTTTTATACATAACTCGACCGAGTGATTTCATTAGTATACGCTGGGTTGACTTCTTCACCTGGTGTACTTTTTCCTTTCATCTTTCATTCGACTGTTTTATCATTCATTTGCTTTGATATTTAACTATATTGCGCGTGTTTCGATTTTAAATCAATTTCATCTTAAATAGCTAACTGTTCGCTCCATTAGTCGAGTTCTCTTTTGTAGTTTCTGTCTTTTCTTTTTTGCTTCTTTTTTTTTATACTAATGCAATTTTGTTACGTAAAAAGATGGAAAGATTTGTGACGAGTTTTCGCGTGTACGAAACAAAAAAGCTGCTGATAAAAGCTTTCTGTTTTTAGAAATAAGAATGCATAACTTGGCAATAATTTTGATAGAATGAAACTTGCTCAAAAAAGTAACCAAAAAGTAACCAAAAAAGGTAACAAAACACGGGCAAAACATATTTTTAATACAGAAAAAAATCATCAAAAAGCCAAAACTTCTTGTTTTTATTTAAAATCTAAAAATTGAACTCAATAGAAACTTGGTACGATTTTAAAAAACAAGACTTTTCTAAAGTTGATTTTTCATCTTCTTGATTTAAAAAAAAAAAAAAAAAAATGTTTGACAACAAAGTGAGAATTTTGCAATTTTGGCAAAAAGCAAAACTTTGATAATTTCAGAAACAAAAAAAACCCTAATTTAGCAATGACCCTTTCTAGAATTTTTTGTTTAAAAAAACACAATAGGCAAGAGGTGAGACTTTTCGCTACTTTAGAAAGAAAACAAGACTTTGACAACAATTTTAGCAAAAGGCAGGGCTTCTCAACCTATTGGCAAAAAGTGATACGTTTTGGAAATAAGCGAGATTTCTGTGTATTTTTTTTTCGGGGGGGGGGGGGGGGGGGTATGGGGGTAGAAGCAAGACTTGGTAGCAATTTTGATAAAAATCGAAAATCAAAAACACGAGATTTTTTAGCAATCATTGACAAAAAAGTGACATTTTTTTTCGCAAACTTTGGCAAAAAAGTTGAGCTATTTTGCAACTTTTTGGTAGAAAGCGGGACGTTTTAGTAATTTTTTGCAAAAAAATTCAACTTTGAGGTAAAAGGTGTGAGTTTTCAGATATTCTGCAAAAAAGCTAGATTTTTGGAAATTTTTCTGCAAAAACCAAAACTTTTACAATTATATCAAAAATCACAATTTTGCCAAATTTTGAATATTTCTGCCAAATAAGCGAGAATTTTGGGGGTTTTTTGAAAAAAAAAATAAAATTGACAGAATTTTATGCGAGAAACACAATTTTTAAAAATTTTTAGCAAGAAACGAGGATTTCTGAAAACTTTGAAAAAAGCGGGATTTGTTCCTACATATTTTAGTATTTTTGGCAAAAAGTGAGACTTTTTCTCTCGTTTTTTTCAAGAAGCAGGGCCGAGTTCTTAAAAATTGGATTTTGGATAATTTTCCAAAAAAGTAACTCGAGTAGGTACCTAACTAATTGGGTAATTGAAACGTAACCGAGTATGAGTCCCGTTCTTTTCAACATCAGAAAAAACGAATATATTAGGTATCCCAGAAATAATATTGAAGAATTTTATTTTAAGTGCTATTCAATGTTTCAGGTAGAATAGTTAATTTCAAATGAACTGAATATTTTTAAGCAATTCGCAATTATTTTAGACGAGAAGTGAGTAGAAGAGTCGAACTTTTTTATCAATTTATAGATATATAACGATGTACTTGTACTTTTTTCCAAAAAATGTATCGCAAATTAATTCTTTGAAAATTATTTTTGAAAAAGGGAAGAGTGAAATTTCAGTGGACTTAGCACCCTTAAAAACCAACCAAAAAGCACGCCACACAGTATCCATTTTTTCAACTCTTCGAATAAATTGGGATGCTTGAGGTAAGACTTGGAAGGATTGTATCAAAAAACTAATTCAGCACACCCAAAAACCTAACAAACGATATAATTATACTCGTATCACATAGCATCAATCATTTTTTGTTTATAGTTCTAATAAAAATTTCCACCCCCCCCCCTCCTCCAGTGGAACAATGAACCGATCATTCCGTTTATCAATTTTACGCCATATTTGCGTTTAACACAGAAATCTTACGAATTTCTTGGTTGGTTCGGGCCTAAAAAGCCCAATGAACAAGTACAGGTATAACAAAAATCAGAGAATCTGATTACGAAACCAAGATATTACGCACACAGCTATAAGCACTGATACGAAACGTAATATCAAAGAAAAATATAAAAATATCCATCTTTATAGAGAAAAAGCTTCTTTTAAAAATGATATCAAAGAACAAAGAATTTCAAAAGACCAGGTACTCTGGCAATTTTTCAATTAATGTACAAAAACAAAACAAAGCCACATCGAATTTCACTGCGGTAAAAATATTTCTGACGAAATTTCAAGGTCATCCAAAACTACCTACGTCATTTCGATCTAGTGAACCCTTACCTATCTGAGAGCATATATACGCCACAACTCAGCTACGAACGCTGTCATCTCGATACGTAAAAATAAACCTTAGTGGAACAATTTTCAGACAGTGACAAGCTTTTGCATGGTACGTATAAGAAGATTACCAGCGAACGTGATTAGAACTGTCATCGCGAGTTTTTTCTTCGTACACAGAACACATTTTCAATAATATGACATGGCCGTAAGAGTAATCGGATTTCATAAATACAAAACCACAAATTAATGGTAAGGGTAAATAATGTGTATGCGAGAAATAATAAGACTTGAAAATTCAACCAAATATGTCGATATGTATTGAAATTTTGCAATAGACGCTCGAACGAATAGGTATATTTTGAATTTACAACTTGCTTAGAATTCAGGTATACAGGGGGGTTGTACGGATTAATTCGAATGAATGAATTAAACGTAGGTATTTATAAAAGCTTAGGTATATGGTATGTTCGTAGTGATAATCTGAATGAATACAGGTTATAATACTTTTACTAAAAATGCATACCTGGATTAAAAACTTTTCTATCGTACAAATATATTAACTATTGAAAGTTAAGGTTTACTCTGAAGAAACGAGCAACACGAATAAGTAACAAGTATTTAAAATTCGTAAAATCTTACCTTCGCGAACATAAACTTGATTAACATCCAATAATATATCGCATCCGGAGACGATCATTCTTTCAATGGCTAAATTTTTTCGCAAGTTTTCCGTCTCGCTCACCTGAAAAATAAACACTACATTTGAAATGTGCACCGTTTAAATTCAATAATAAATATACCATCATAGGCAATAAGGAGGTTTCATTCGAGTACGAATATCTTTTGTATATATCTTTATTATCTTCATACTTGCTTTATACCATATTCATGCGTTCAGTTTCCCTACAACTTACTTACTATACCTACTTATATGTACATGTAGGAACCATAATTTCAATTTCAAGTTGTAAGTTGTTGAATAGAAAAGCGTATCAACGGAGAGTTCTATTTAATAGGAAATTACGTGATAATGTTTTCCAAGTTTATGCATATGAATTACTCCTACCTACATTTTTGTACCACGAGTAGATTTTGAAATAGGTGTACTACACATTGGAATTTAAATTATGGATATTATTTGAGTATACGATAAGCATAATCGGTAAAATTATCCCTAAATCACGAAAAATCATTAAAACGCGTTCTACCGAATGTAGAGTTAAAAAAATAAATAATCATTACGCCTGCTGAACATAATTTTCAATGTGGTGCATTAGTGTTAATAAGATTGCATAACTCGTCTGCCGTACATACGAAGTATTCCCACCTTCAAAATAATTTTCTTTTTAATAAGTTAGGTACCGGATCGGAGAACATTAAAGAATTATTTTTGAACTCTAAATATTTAGATCACAAAAAAAAATTAAAAATCATGTGGATAAAATTCTATTACTTACAACAGATTTTTGAAAAAAGAAAGTACAATTAATAGTACGCCAAAAAATGAGTAAATTGTATGATGACAATTTTTTTGCCTTGAATCGATAGTTGAAAAATTTCAGGACTTGAATTTGTTATGAAAAAAATAATAATAATAAAATTTTTAAAAAAATGCAAATACATATATCGACTTGAAGCGTCAATCATGATCTTGAAACAGCAAGGGAAAAAATTATGAAAAAACATAATTAGGTATGAAGTTCAATTAATTATAGGTGGGTAACTTTCAAGTACCTATAAATTGTAACGAAATACGTATTATTAATGAATCGCAGCGTTCTGAGTTATTTGAAAATTATTTCAGCAAACTTCACAATGTTATGAATAATTTCTTTGGTGTTCCATAAATGTTTACAGGATTCTCAATTTTAAAAAAAAGTAATTTTAAAAAAACAATAAAACAAACAAAAAACAAATTTCTCTTTTCATAAATTCATAATGTCAAATTTAACGTAATTTCATTAAAATTTCACGTACATATTTAAAATTATTTATTTCAGACCACTGAACAAAAATTTTTTTCTGATTTTTATAATCTATTACAATACTTGAAAGAAATTGAAATTTTTAAAATTATTTTTCAATCAATTTCACGGCATTTTGGAAATGTATATAAGATGATCGAAAAAACAATTTTGAACCATTTTATAAGAAGGTGGAAATCCCAAATTTGATAGCTATTCTCAATGATAGAGGTTCAGTCGCATCTCATTATTTTAAACTAATGGAAAAGTTTTTATTTTCATTTCACGAATTAGTGGCTCGACAGTCGACACTATACCTATAAGATTTTTTGTAAAATATTGGTCCTATTGTAAAATTATTTTACTTTTCCCATTGTTTTAAAAATCAATACAAACGCTAAAAATGACGAGATCATTTCTTCACCACCAATAACATTTCAAAAAAAAACAAGAAACACGAAAAAACGTGTTTTAAAAAAAAACTTCAAGTTGAGAGGGACGGGAGAATTGACACAGAATCACTGATATTTTTACATGCAAAAATATTCATACTGGGTACATTAAAACCATTTCTATGAAAGCATGGTCAAAAAAACTATTTCTCTGTTTTTGAGCCAAATTTGAAACATACGAAAAAATTGCAATTTTTATTCTCCCAACATAAAGGGAGTTGAAGTTAGAAAATTTCTCTAAAAATACTTTCAATTCAAACATACGTAGGTAGTTACAAAAGTAATTTTTATAATTTATCGTTTATCAACGACATTAATTTCTGAACATGAATTTTAATACCAACTGATGAAAGTTTAGAGTGGAACCAGGAAAAATATAATTTTTACCGTTCAATTTTTCTGAAAAAAAATTAAACATTCATTCAATAAAAAATGCAAAATTTTAGATCCTCTTTTTCTCCCTCTCTCTCAATTCAAAAATAATTTGAAAACATTTCCAATCTAAATGAACTGAAAAAAGGAGGAGAATAATTTCAAACAGCAAAATGACCATTTCTGTCTGGAAAATTCATGAGACGATTATTTTCATCAAAATTGTTCGCCATCGATTTTGAAAATAAATTTTTAGCTAAACTTTCACAGCACTTTTCCAACATTGAAGGAGGTTTTTATCCACAAAATTGATATTAAGTACTTTTTCCTACTGTAGCGGGAAAAAATTCTTCCATCATACACTTCATTTCAGAAATAAATCTCACTAATTGTAAGATTAAAATGATTTAAAAAAATTTTAAATAAAATTTACGATAAGTCAACTTTGTTCTCATCAAAAAAAAAATATGTATTCCATTGTATAAATTTTTCGACCACACCACGAACACATACATCCTTGAAGTTAGTAACCTACCCTACACATTTGCGAGGTAAAATTGAAATCTATTTTCGATCATGTTAATCTTCAACACACCCACTTACATCGCATCGTACTTACCGCAAAAAGCTCTCTTATTTCGAATTAGGTATTTGATGAAATAAATGAACTATAACCCAAAACATTTCTAAATGGGTAGGCTTACCTCATCTTTAATCTGTCTTGATAAGTCTTCGAGCTTTTGACACGCTTCCATTAGGCTTTTACGATCGACATGATCGTGAGGCGTATGTGCTAAAAGTTCGTGTAACGTAACGATGTACCTCGGTATCTGTTATAAAAACATAGAAAATCCGTATTACAAACAGAAAGAAAACTTTTCCGAAAAATATTAGGTATAAACTTCATAAGGTAAAATAATAAATACTCTCAATCGAAAGATATGGAATTGAATTGAGAAAGTACGTAAAATTGTAGGTACATATTAGAAATAAAACTCGTGTATACGTAGGTATTTGAAAAAAGAAATCGCATTCGAGCGTTACGTTGATTTTTCAAAAGAAAATGCAACTTTTATCCCACATGTTAAACAGATATTAAAGGTGTTTCAACATATATACGTTAGAACAATGGGAAAAAAACTAGGCGGTAGGTATTTTTATTGCGTCAATACACCGAATCTCAACTTAACTAACAATAAGCTAGAGAAAATACTCGACTTGGGGAATATTCGCAGCATTTTGAAAATTTCCACCATCTTTTCTCGAGTGTTTTTCTCTATCCATGGGATTTAAAAATATTACAAAATAATTTGTTTCGTAAATATGAAAAACGCTGCTTAATACAAGAAAATACCACTCGCGGTTATGGAAAAAAATGAAATACCACTGCGAGGAAAAACAACGTTCAAACCCTTATCCAAGGTTATTTCACACAGTGTTTTTATTTAAACAGCATCCCCGTCGACGGTATTTTTCAATTTCGTAATAAAGATTTAAAAAGGATTACCCACTAACAACGAAACGTATATTCCATTTAATTAATTTTAACATGTACCTACCTATCTAGCATTCTAGCTATGTCTAGGTATACAATAAATAGGTACATAATATGATTGTACTGATGGTACTATGTAGTATTTACCTGATGCATCGGGGTCATCAAGAATGTATCTAATTGGCACGAATGGCAAGCCGGTTTATTTTCTAATTTATCCAGAATAGTTGAAAATGCTGCTGATTGTTTGCATTCGGTTAATACTTGCACGCTGTAATGGTGATTACGAACGTATTCTTGATAAATGCTCAGCATTGGAATCAGCATGTTGAACAAGTCGCCTGTTTGGAGGAGGAAAATATAATTTTAGAACGTCGTGCTTGTATTCTTAAACCTAATATGTGGGTAGTTGGCTGACGTGAGAGGTTATTTTTAGATCTAAACAAAATCCTAGATTATTTCCATAAGACCAAGATAATCGTACAGACAGGTAGATGATTACCTACGGTATACATGAAAAAAAATTCTGCACTCAATTTTTCCCTTATTTTACAAAAACAAATATCTCAAAATAAAAAAATTGAAAAAAATCATCGAGCAATAGTAATATTTTTACAATAATAAATTACACGTTATTTTACGCATACTAATCGTTTTCGAAAAAAATCTATCGGAAAATGAGTCAAGTTCAGCTTCTCTGTTTCTCCAAGAGATGGAGTTCCAAAGTTATTAACGTCTCGCTAAAACAACGCAACAAATTTTTTTTTAAAATAATAATTTATAAGAGATTTCATTGATTTCAAGTTACAAAACCTAGTTCTAATTTTTCCCCCATGAAAATGTATATTTAATTATAGATTTAGATAAAAAAAAAATGATCAGATTCAATCACACTTATCGCGAGATTTTTTCAAATAAAATTTCAACTCGAAACATTGATTTCTCTTAGAGATAAACATTTAGAGAAAAGAATAAAAACAGTGCTTTTTTCAGCATAATAATTCCAAAAGTCCATTTTCGGTTTAAAAATCTAAATACACGGTTGAAGAATGGAGGTATGCCCCTTCGCCCCCTCTCCCCACCAAAATACTATATCATCATTAAAAAAATCCCTAATAAAAAATATTAGTCTATTTCACTTCCTAAATCTTGAAACTTGAGAACTTGAGAGAAGTGAACATCCGGGCACAATTTTGATCCCATAGGAGTCGAATTAGGAGGAAGATGAGGGCTCTAAAATCTTACAAAATACTGAAAATTGGTTAAATTGAAAAGAATTTTACTGACTAAAAATTAAAATAAATGGAGTATGGGGCTATTGAATCGTGCTGAAAAGAGGAGGATGAAATGCCCTCAACTCAAATATTCCAGACCAGGCATAAATTTTGTTTTATTCTGTTTTGAAATCCCTTTCTCTTCATTTTTGAAAATTTGCGTTTTTTACAATCTAATTTGTGTGTTGATTTTAAAGATATATTTACTCCTGTAAATTGTAAAATTTGGCAATTTTGCGAAGTGTTAAAATTTTGGATACTTTGCAAGATTTTTAAGAAAAAAAAACAGAAAACAAAACTAAGCAAAAATATAATTTTTTAAAAATTTCAAATTTTTCAACTTTGAGAGCGAAAAAAAATGCATTTTAGAACTCTTAAAAAAATAAAATTTTAACATTAAACTAACCCCTCCAAACTAGGCGTGAAAATCCTGGCAATTATACACGCCCAGTACAGAGAAATATTTTTTAAAAAAATACTTTTGAAAAATTTCAGTTTTTTTACTTTTTTTTCCACGATTTGAAATTTTTAAAAAATTGTTTTTTTTTCGCTCTGATAAGTTATTTTATTTTATTTTTAATTCCAAGAGGCAACAAGAGAAAGGATAACTGGCCTTAAAAATGTTGAAAACTGCATAAAATCACCACATTCAAGAATCTTTTTGAGTTGTAGATGAGAATAAAGCATACAGCTTCATGTCAGACCAAGTTGAAGAGGGGGTAAAACACCTCCAAAGTTTTGAAAATCGGTAAAATTCAGTCATTTTTGCTCATACATATAAAAATGGGCTTGTATAAGATCTAAATTATTCACTGATGTTTGCTTTTCAAGGATAAAAGAAATAATTACAGAGATGAAACTTGTGAAAAGACTAGTACATTGATTTTCAAATTTTTGAGAGCATTCAACTTCTCTCCTTTTCGCCTGATCTAAGTCTTCGTACCCCAAATAAGATCACACAGCTAATCTTAAATTGGGTGAATTTTTGAAGCTTTTGAAAATTTTGAGGAACAAATCCCATCTTTTCCCTCTCATAGCTTCTCCAGAAGTCAGAATCATTTTCCAAGATTAATTTCTTTACGATACCTATACAAGTACCTATCTAGTTTGTCAGTTAAAAAAGTCAATGGAATGAAAGAATGATACCAATTTTTGGGCGTTAGTCTTTTTAGAAACATAAATTCGATTCATGAACGAATATACACCATCGTACAAAGTTAAGGGGCATCCTATGGAAAAAATAATAGAAACAAAATTGTAGGGTAAAAAATTTCTCACCAATTCAGTTTAACTATTTTTCTTCTATTGAGTTTGGTTTTCGAGGTATTTTTGACTCAAGTTTTAAAAAGTCAAGTTTTATTTTCCTACATAAATCTCTAAAACTACGCGTTTTTGAAGAAATTCTAACTAAACTCCACTGATGAAAAATGTTACGCCCAACATCTTTGTTTACATTTTTTTTTCGTGGGATGCTTACTTAGTCCTAAAAATTTTTTCCCCCGCCAAAAACAATGAATAAAATGAGGAAAACATTTTCAATAAAAAAATAAATTTTGCAGACCTTCACGATGGAATTTTTTCCCGCATTTTTCTCATCATCAGTGTGAAGATAAAAATAACATGTGAATTACGGTACTGTTCCTATTGATACCAGTCAATATTCCCACGCGAATATGTGCAAGGTTTTCGCATTTATACCGTATGTAACTACTGGCATCTTACCTAAAATTAATGTAGGCCAAGATTCCATTCTGGATGATAACCCTTTGTAGAATATCTGATGAAGGAATAAAATAGTTTCAACGTTTAAGAATATCGAATTAATATCTTCATGTGTGCAAGGCGGTTTTTGGGAACACGCAGCCATTCTGAGCGGTCTAAGAAAACACGATACTATGATATCCAACTGCTTCAAATACTCTTCTTCTTCTTCTACCATACGGAAGACTAAACTGTAAAAATAATAAAATTTTAGCTCGAGGTTAAAACTTTCGCAGCACAAAACGCTACCACATCCAGTCAACCAATCAAATATTTATAACTTATTTAACAGCTTGAAAATTTCGCCGGCAAAATGTTAGCGGTGTTTTATACGGTTTTGCATTAGAGATGAACGTAAGTATATAACTACAGCTAGGTAGGTATTCCTCTAAGGAATTCGTTAGGTTCGCATATCGGTCAATAATACGGTATCTGCGGTCTTATTTTCACGAAGAAACAATATTTTATTTATTTGTTTATATAGCACACGTTATACTCGTAGATGCGCACGATGAACTCGGCGAAAAGGAAGTCATCACCGTACGAGATTTAAATAACAAAATCATCGACGTTCATTGTACTCGTATGTACCAGCAACACGTTAGCTTTTTTTAAAAAAACCGTTCGTTGATTCGAAAGGAAACTTTAGCGAAGAAATTGTTTTTTCTTTTCTCGATGTAGGTATTGTGTACGAGAAAAACTCGTGTAGTATTACGAAAAGAACAATCAATTTGTTTTATTTTACGAATACATTTTAAAAGACAGATGGCCATTTGTTATCATAATGTAAGTAAATTGAGTGAGTATGTTAGAAACAGCAGGACGATAAGCGGGGTTTTTTCCATACGAGTTTAATTTATTCGAGAATAGTCCTGGGAAATCATCTTTCGCTGTTCTTTTCTCTCCCTTTATTCTTGTCTCTTTTAGCGCATGTAAGTACTGAACCACGTCGTTGCTCGTCCTATTTTACTCAGTCAAGATGGATAGTAACGTTGTCACATGGTTACGTTTTTAAAAATTTATGGCAATACGCGCGTCAACTTCGCATATTACCAACCTTTTTTTTTTCACTTCTTTCTTATTCAAATGTAGACCTACACTTTTTGATGTTGATGAACTCGATATTACATATAAGTATATACTTATACGAGTAGGTATGACTACGTATGCTGCGTAAATTATCAGATAACGTTGGCCTATTTTTGATATGTACTAGGTACTCTTTATGAATAATAAATTATTTCCAAAATCGAGCCTCGTGTTGTTGATATTTTTTAAATTATGTAATCATCAATATGTAAATTCAAATTAGATACGTATTAAATATTTATGTGATATGTACCTATTTCCACTCGTTGGATTTGATAAGGATGAAAGGATGAAGAAATTAAATAACAGAGATTCGTCAAAGAAGTAAAAAAATGAAGCACAGAATTTTGTGAAATTTTCAACACAGCGAAAGTTTTTTTTACCTCTGATATAATTAACTAAAAAAAGACGAAACTATGATTTCGTAAAATTTCAATAAATGGGCAAAGATATGTTTGCCATTTTACTTGAAAAATGGCCATTTAAGAAAAAAGAATGAAATTTCCCATATCTTTTGTCCAATCAAATTTTCCATAAAATCAAAGGTAGAAGAAATATCGACTGAAAACGTATTTTTACCCAGTATTTTATGAATCCGAAACCAAAAAAATGTGAAAATTCCAATAAAAACCAACTACAGTAGCTAAAACCTAGTCACACAAAAACTCAAGTATAAACAACTCGGAAAGTTTGAGTTTGAGAGTTGAGACAAACATTTTTGTCGAAATCATACCATAACCTTTTCTCGAATCTCCTCTCCTTATTCGTTTCAAAAAAGCAAAAGATGGCTCACTTTAGTGAACATCGCTGCGTATTTGTATCAGAGGAAATATTCAGTAAATCATCTCAATGAAGAGTACATACAACCGAAATTCTAAAAAAAAAAAATCGAATTTTTACGCACTCATCCAATACTTACCTACTTTTATTCCCAAAGGATTTTTTCTCAAACTGGAAAATTGATATTAATGGGTATTGTCGTAGTGACACATGCGGTAGTGAGAACCTAGTTTCTCCATTAGCTCGGTATATGTTTCTTAAAGTTGAAATGTGAATAACGTCTAATAAACCTTATAAAAATAGTAAAGAAAATGCGGATTTTCGAATCAAATTAATTTTCTTTATTATGTAAGTATATTTTTCTCAATGAAAGTATGTTTGAAATATTCAATATCGAGGTGAAAAGACGAAATTTTGAGTTGAAAAAAAGGTTCTTAGAGAACGTATATTGCAGTAAAACACATTATCAGCTATCATGGAGCAAAGCACGATGAATTTTCGATGAAAATTTGTTACCTCTTTGTTTAGGAAGTGCGTGTTTTTCCACTGGTTTCGAGAAATTAATCATAACAGAATAGATATGTACCTACAAATTATTCGTAAGTACTGGTTTTAAATTTTATAAAAATATTCTCCCCAAACAGTCTCGTTGGATTTTTCACAATTTGAATGTTGATAGTTTTGATCCAAGTTACTTTTTTTCTCGATTTGGAACATCAAAATTGTTATTACTCGTATTTCATATTAACTCATTAAATTTTCAAAGGCCCACAAGTATTTCAATTTAGACATCACTAATTCAAAAATTTAAAACGTTTCAAGTAGGAAATTCCCAAAAGATCGCATGATGCCTGCACCCTAGTCAAAAAAGTGAAATGCTTTAAAACAAAAAAATTATCCACTCCCACTCTCTTTCCACTTTATTTAGCACCACTCATTTAGCTTGGTCTTCTTTTTTGAAATCAAAATTTAAATTCTATCACGATTTCATCATTAATACACCCCGAGTCATTTTACTAAAAAGTCCAAAAATGCAAACGAGTCTATATGAGGAGCTGAGAATCAAAACTCACATTTGCCACCATAAACGATTTTGAGAAAAACGCGAAAAACTGAGTTAGTAGTGTTGCCAGTTGAAAAAACTTATAATACCAAAATGAATCATTAGATAGCGCTACTAGAACACGATTCCCTGTGTTGACTGATTTTCACCTAGCTCCCTTCTGCTTTAATATCCAGACAAAGAATGGCAAATGTGAGTTTTGACTCCAAGATTTGCAATCAAATTTTTTTTCACTGTTTTAATTACGACGATAGGGAAAAGTTTGATAACAAGCTGAATTTTGGTACACGGGGGTTTTTTGATACGCTGAACACGAATTTGGGGTGTCCAGGTGAATCCGGGGTACGCTTCCCCCTTTTTTGTGGACCTTAAGCCCCCAAATTTGTTTTTTGCGTTTAAGTCCGAAAATATGCAATTTTATGCAAGATTTATGTTTTTTGGGTCGCAGAATACGAATTTGACAATATTTTTTTTGTAGGGGTGGGGGATGAGGGGGTTAGGGGGCGAGAAATTCAAAATTTGACTATAATGATGTGTGGTATGTCGAAATGTATGTTTTTGAGGGTGTAGATCACGAATTTGACAATATTTTTTTTGTAGGGGTCAATGGTGGTGGCTGAGGGGTGAAAATGGTTAAAAATTCAAAATTTGACTATAATGATGTGTGACATGTCGAAATGTATGTTTTCGTGGTTGTAGATCACGAATTTGACAATATTTTTTTCGTAAGGGTTGATGATGGGGGATGAAGGGGGTGAAAAATTCAAAATTTGACCATAATGATGTATGATATGTCGAAATGTATGTTTTTGAGGGTGTAGATCACGAATTTGACAATATTTTTTTCGTAGGGGTGAATTGTGGGGGATGAAGGGGGTGAAAACGGCGAACAATTCAAAATTTGACTATAATGATGTGTAATATGTCGAAATGTACCAAGTATGAATAATTCAACTGAAAGTGAGTAATTTTCATCAATTTACTCGATTTAAGTTTGTTATAAAGTCATTATAGAGGTTTAATTTACGTTAAAACTCCGTGTTTTGCCTATTCTGCTACATAAATAGGAATAGAACAAATTTTTGCACGTAGATGCACGGGAAATCCCAGGGGCTAGTACTTCAGATAGTGTATTTCAAGATGTCATTTGCCATTTTTGCCCCCGAATGCCCCGGCGACGACAACAGTCAATTATAGTGAAAAATCATGGTGAATTTTGTTAAAATGTTACAAATCTTTTCTTCCAGGGACTTTGACGGCTCTCCAATAGAAAATTCTCCATCCCCCACCCTTCACCTTTTCTACACCTTCAAAAACATACATTTTGACGTATCACACATCATTATGGTCAAATTTTGAATTTGTCACCGTTTTCACCCCCTTCATCCCCCACAATTCACCCCTACGAAAAAAATATTGTCAAATTCGTGATCTACACCCTCAAAAACATACATTTCGACATATCATACATCATTATGGTCAAATTTTGAATTTTTCACCCCCTTCATCCCCCATCATCAACCCTTACGAAAAAAATATTGTCAAATTCGTGATCTACAACCACGAAAACATACATTTCGACATGTCACACATCATTATAGTCAAATTTTGAATTTTTAACCATTTTCACCCCTCAGCCACCACCATTGACCCCTACAAAAAAAATATTGTCAAATTCGTGATCTACACCCTCAAAAACATACATTTCGACATATCACACATCATTATAGTCAAATTTTGAATTTCTCGCCCCCCTAACCCCCTCATCCCCCACCCCTACAAAAAAAATATTGTCAAATTCGTATTCTGCGACTCAAAAAACATAAATCTTGCATAAAATTGCATATTTTCGGACTTAAACGCAAAAAACAAATTTGGGGGCTTAAGGTCCACAAAAAAGGGGGAAGCGTACCCCGGATTCACCTGGACACCCCAAATTCGTGTTCAGCGTATCAAAAAACCCCCGTGTACCAAAATTCAGCTTGTTATCAAACTTTTCCCTATGGAATTTTGCAAACAAAACTAAGTTTTCATCAAAACTCACATTTGCCAATGGCAAATTTGAGTTTTGATTCTAACCCTTGGTTTTGAAGGTGAATTTCACACCAAAATGACTTTGATCCAAAAAAACCGAATATGTCACATTATAGAGTGTAAAACGGTATATCCAAATCTGCCATAAAACGGTATTTTTTTTTTTTGGCAAATGTGAGTTTTGATTCTCAGCTCCTCATATAAATGTTTTCATTTTTTGGAGGGGGTGGGGGGGGAAGAAACAGCATTGGATTAAAATTTCAAATCCAAAATTTAATTCCATTCTTTAAACTTTATTTCAGAACTTTTTTTAAAAAGTTTTTCCTTTCACTCTTTTCAAAAAAAAAACAAAAAAACAAAAAAAACGGATTTGATAACGTGTGCTAAAGAATGAATTTTGAAACACATCTTTTTAATCATTTCAAGTACATAGATGTGGAACAAATATGAAATTCCCAAAGTCAATATTGAACTCGAACTTCTTACTAAACGTCGAAAAAAAAGTCCATAACGATTACGCCTGCAGTCTGCTTCATAATGATTCAAAAACGCATTGAAACTTGTACGTGTTAATAAAATTGCCTAACCAGTTTGCCGTAAATATGAACAAGCATAGGTTAAATATTAATTATTAGATACGATACACCAATTTCGCAAAATTTATCAACCGTTATTTCCATAACGCTAATGAAGAATGTGGGAAAAGGGGGAAGGGGGAAAGCTCGCAATTTCCAGACACTTGTAATTTTTTTGCAAAAAGGATTTCCGAATTTGGAGAACACAATACATGAACTTCGAGTAATTTTTTTTTAGGATTTTGAACAAAATAAAAAGAAAATTTGCAAGATCAATAATTAAAATTTGAAAATTTTCAAAATCTCAAAAAAAATTTACGATGAAAGATGTTATTTAAAAATATGAAAAAATACTTACACCAAAAACGTGTGTTCTTTTTACACTCTTCTTGACAAAATAATTTTCAAACCACAGCTTCAAGGCTATCGTGGAGATATGAAAGCCCCTAATTTTGATAAAATTGCAAAAAAAAAAAAGTTCAAGGTCAGCTTTGGCAAGAAGTTTTTGAGAATTGGTAGAAAAATAATACTTTTTAGAAATTTCTGGCAACTACGAGGCTTTTGGATAATTTGAAAACAAAATTGACAATTTTAGCCAAAATTAGAAATTTTTGGTAATTACATATTTGGCAAATGTACTACATTTTTTCGCAATTTTTTTTCGAAAAGTGAGATATATGTTCTCTTTGTAATTTTTGGCAATCTGAGGTAAAAAAAAAAAGCGAGACTTTCCAATATCGAAAATGTTGGAATATTTCGCGGAAAAGCAAGACTTTCGGTCAATTTTTGGATAAAAGTAAACTTTTTGTAGGTTTTTGGTGCAAAAAACTGAGAATTTATGAGAACTTTTGGCAAAAAGCAAGACTGACAGTTTTAGCAAATAACACAAATTTTTGGCAATTGAGCATTGTCAAAAACACTACTTTTTTGCAAACTTTGTTGAAAAAGGGAGGTTTTGGGCACTTTTTTATTTAACGTAAAAGTGATACTTTTGGGTAATTTTTAGGAAAAAAAATTAATATTTTTGGGATTTTTGCGGAAAAAATAGAAATTTTTAGCAAAAAATGACTATTAGGACATTTTGACAAAATGTGAGATTTTTTCAGTTTTTGGCAGGAAAGTAGGTAGTCTTTGACAATTTAAAAAGGTATAGCTTTATAACCTAACCGGTTAAAATGCTCTGTAGCCAGTTGGAAAAGAATAAAAAAATGTATACTCCTGCAAATTATTCACTTATTGATAAGTACATATTTGTATTAGCATTTTTTTCTCTTCAAGATGCATTAAAAAATGTTTAAAAATTTAAAAAAAGTATCTTTAGTAACCAAAATTGTGGAATAAGTATACGAGTCCTGAATTTCTCCATAAATCAAATCGCTCTGAAGAGGCCAAAAATGAACTTTAGAAAATACAACTTTGATCGGTGCTCGTTGAAAACCCTCTCAATTTTGCTACAAAAATGGAGAAAACCCCTAATATAATATTTATTGCACATGAAAAGATGGTGAGGAGAGGGTAACGAGTCTTATTGGGATATTAAATACTAAATACCATCATCAAAATAAAAAAATACCAAAATTTTCAGCCCAACTACGGTATCCTTTTTCACTATTTAATCACGAATCAACTTCACAGTCAATGTACGAAATATTAAACCTCTCAGAAATAATTTTTTCACACTTTTTTTTTGCAAGAACTTACTTTGAAAAGACATTGTCAAATATCATTGTCTGTTTTTTCAGTATAGCTTTTTTTACATAAAAAATTTAATAATCGTGTTTCTGTTGCATAATTTTACGATAAAATTTTTCGCGTGTTTTTTCGTCTCTTTTTTCGTTCACATTTTCGTTTTCTTTTTCTTTATTCGAATCCTACATCAAATATTAAAATTTGTTTTTTTCTCCAACAAAAATCTAAGAGCATTTGGAAAAACACGTAGCTGTTTTTTTCTCTTTCGACGATTTCACTACCGAGCTTTTTTACTCTGGCGAATAAAAATTTTCAAAGTAACACCTCTAAAATGTATACGTATTTGAAAAAGACGCTATAAATTTCCAAGCTTTGAAGCTGCAGCAGGGAAACTACATATTACGGGTATTTTAGTAGATCAACGCTCGTACATGACAGATTAGAGGGAACTGAAGTGGAGAAAGTTATTTGCTAAAATGGATGCTTTCCAGAAAACATGTACCTACACTGTACAGGTGAACTACGAATAAATCGACAAAAAAGATAGTCTGCAAGAATAAATAATTTCGCCAAGTTTGGCACATTGTGAAGACGACGAGCGAAGACGACGGTGATACTATGGGATGTGTTGTGGTATACGAGTACCGACTACATACCTACCTAGTCATGTACGTAGTACTATGAGGCGACATGAACTTTCGGCTATGCAAGCAATATCGCGTGTTGCTTTCTCCATAGTAGGTAAAAATATAATTTCAAAGTTTGCTTAAAAATACGCCAAAAGTAATAAAGTTGGAAAGCGACGTATACTCGTATACCATATACTTATACTACGGCGAATATAGATATAGCTACCTATGCTATGCTACGAGTTATAAATGTAACGTTTTGAAATATTAGCGTGCGCGCGGTTGTGCACCAAGTTACATTATAATTTATGATACTCGACGGAAAAGCCAGCAGCAGAAAAATTTTCAAGCTAGTGAAAAAATTTCGCTTTTATAATATTTTTAATACACTTAGAGGTTAAGGTACGCGCAGCTAAGCTATAGAGCAGTACGAATTAGAGAAAAACTACTTACTCGTACATACGTAGAAGGAGGAAGAAAAAAAACTAATTACCAGTTCCTTTTTCTCATGCTTTCGGCATGAGGACTTTTAATATATTGCTCGACGATTTGTTTCCACCGCCTACGGCACAGCCATCCGCGAAAGAAACTTTGAACTTTTTTGATTTTTTGCAATTGAACGGCATCTATGACCGGTGAATCGCTGGAAGAAGCTACATTGGCGGGGAACTGTTGACTACCTTCGTAGCCCGATGTAGTGCTAATGTTGCTACAAGACGAAGCAGCCGTCGGTTTCCATTCTTTTTTCATCGTGTATAGCTGAAAAGAGAGAAAAAAAAACGACCAGTCAATTTCGTAAACGAGCTTTTTTCCGGAGTAAATTAGCCGATATAAAAATACCCTCTGTTGCTCGCGTACCTCGGATCTGAGTTTCTTGATTTCGACTGCCAAGTCTTCGCATTGTTGCGTGTACTGCCATTTCGCCGTCTTCTCGCTTTCAACGATTTGCAAAAGATGTAAATGTTTTTGCTCTAATTCTTCCTTTTGCAAAAGCAATTTGTTAAAGCTGTAAAACACGTTGATTTCAAATTCACTCGTGAGCCGAGAAAAAATTTAAATAAATAAAACAAGCCGAGTCGTCCGCGTCGCTCGTACTATTAAACAGGCATCGGAAAATATTGCCAATTAGTGCCACCGAATTTAACATTCCTTTCATTACAAATTTGTTTTCTCAAAATAACCTATCGTTGGGCTGGGCTTTTTATCGCGTTTATAGGAAATTTTCAATTTTACACTATTTTAATCTTTTTCTCCCTTTTCCTTTCCTTATTTTCCATTTCCTTTCCTGACTTTAGAGACCCAGCCTCTCCTATTCTTTTCTGTTCTTTCCTTTCTCCTTTCTTTACACTTACGAGAGATCAGTTCAAAGTGTACCTACTCAAATAACTTCCCATTTACTCCATTCTCTCTACAGTTTAATGGCTCGAAATTTCGCACAAATTTTTTTCGAAATTTTTAATCAGATATTTTTTACTAAAAAACAAAAAAAAATCTTGGATACTTATGTACATAGGTATGTTTTAGAATAAAATTACATTCATAAGAATGTAAAAAAATCAAAATATCAAAAAATTAAATTTCCTAAAGAAATTATTTTGAAATATATGTAAGTCAAAATATGACTAATTGCCCACGTTTCAAAACTTCATTATTAATTTTTTTTTAGAAAAACTCATTGAATTTCGATTTATTTTCACTTTCACCTTTTTACCTCTTTTTTGAGAAAACGGTTACTTTTATCCCAATTTTATGAATAACAGGTGTGTTTTTTGAAGGCAATTTTGATCAAAACATTTTCGATGACTTTCTACCCCTCCATCTTTTATCCTAAAAGTTCATGAAAATAAAAAAATATGCATAGGTACTTCTAATGAGAAAACCAGGGAGGAGGGAGGCATAAAAAATTGTCCAAAAATGGTTTTAGTTCATGAGAACGACTTCACTGCAATCATAACTACTGGAATTTTCTTCAAACAAGTTCTCATCTCTTTTGTAAATTGGTAAGCACTTGAAAAATGTAATTTTTTGTGCACCAAATTACAATCCTGACCGATTCCCCTCTTCAATATCAAAACAATCACTGGTCAGATTGTGAGGATAGGTACTTACATTATTGTTGAAAAAAAAATCAAAAAGTTCTCAACCATGAGAATGAACATTACTTCGATAATCGAATACAATTCTTTCTTATACGACGATTTATTTTTCCGATATCAAATTTGAAAAAGCTACCACTCATGGTTGAGAAGAAGAAATTGTTCACAAGTTGAATATTTAAACCGTAGAGAAATTTCAGGTCCAAAAAAAGATAAGTAGAAAGAGATTGCAAAAATTCCCCACCAGCTAACATTTCAAAAACTCAAATTCATTTATCGAGTTTTTAAAAATTTTCAAAAACGAAACTTGGACCAAAAAAATGGAAAAAAATAGAATTTTACTTAAATGAGTTAGAAAGCTGAAATTCAATATTATGTACACGATTTTTGACCACTCTTGAGCCTCGAGAATATAAAAAATTTTAATCTACTGAAAAAATTGATATCTATAGACAATTGGGAATCGAAATATAAGTTTTCGAGAGCGCTGACACCACTTCTAGAACGTGTTTGAACCCAGAATAAAAATAGAGATTTCCAGTCAGGGCTGCAAAAAGAGACTTAGGATTCAAAATTTTTAAAAATGCAACGTAGTTTTCAATATACAAGTGTTTGAAAACGTTGATTCCGATTCTGTAATACCCAATTTGACCCAAAAAAACAAAAATTGACCCCTCTTCCCTCCCCAACAAAAAAAATCCGGCACGAAATTCTGAAAAATTCAACATTGGTTTCCAATAAATAAATTTTTAAAAACGCTTATTCTGATTCTAAAATTAATTTGTCCCTATAAAATTAAAATTGGGCCATCAAGAGCACCACAGATGAGCTATGAACTCAAAATTTTCGAAAAATGCAACATGAATTTTCAAAAAAGCGGATTTCAATACTGGAATTCGTCTGACCCCAGTATTAAAATTGATCGAATTTTACGAAATTTAAGCCCTAGTTTCTTCTCTGAAAGACTCGCTTTCGATTTTGTGATTAAATGAATTTCAGAATCCGAATCAGTGCACCCGAAACCAATATTTTGATATTACTTTTTTCGATGATTTGAAATTGTTTCGTCTCCCTTCTATTTAAAGGTAAACATTTCGAAATAAAGTACTCAAAAAATACAAAATTTGAGGAAATAAGCTTCCAGACGTACCTATGTACATATTACGGATGAAATTTTCCTATAACAGGGCCATTTCTTTCCAAATTTCAATCTGGTAAACTGCGGCTTGGGTCTCTTTCCATTGAAATTTCTCGTTTCCATTCAAAATACAATACTTCAACCTAACTCTAATTCTAATCATACCCACACAGTTTTATACAAAATTTTAAATGATATGTAGCTTCAAATTCAGAAGTTGAACTTTCTTTTAAACATTTTTCGGATTTTCAAAATTTTATTCCTTCAATGATCTCTCATACTCTCCCCCCTCGAGTTTCTCATCGCGAGAATCAGGGACCAACAAAAATATGTTTTTCTTAATTAAAAGGGAGGGGAGGATGGGTTAAACTTTGTATTAAAAAAATGAGCTAAATTGAAACCGATTGGCTCAGTTTTTAAATTTCAATTCATGTTCGTCACTTTTGACGGATATTTTTTCTCAATATGAGATTAGGCCTTTTCAAAATTTAACAAAAAAACCCCAAAAAATGATTTTGGTGAAATAACTTTGTTTTTGAGAATATTTCTTAAACATTTTTCAACTCGGGAAAAATTTCAAAATTGCCGAAAAATTAATACTTAGGAAGGCATTAACTTATCATAAAATTTTTCAGAATGAATTTTCACGATTTTTTTTATAATTTGAAAATTTCAGCAGCGGAATGAAAGAAGCGAACCAACATTTCGATTTTTAAATAAACTTCGAATAACTCGAGATCCTTTTTAAAAATAAATTCCGTACAATTTTTCCCCACGAATTTGAAATATTCGATGTATATTTGTGTACGTATGTAGAGGGTAGCAAAAAGTTGAATGAAACCTCCTACGTTTGAGAAATTATAAAACTGAAATATTTGTAATCTGCGAAAATTCGAATAAATTTGCGATTTTACGACACGAATAAGTAAGTATAGAGGTACCTTTGAAGAAAGTGTCGACAATTTTGTCCCGTATGGAATAAATTTCAATATCAAAATAGAAACCGTCAATCATGAACGTCGAATGTCGATTTTTTTAATGCATGAGGAAAATTTCCAGCGAGTTCAAAAGATTAAGCTGAGGTGAATTTAGAAGTACATATGTAAGTAGTTTTTTTTTCGTATCCTCTTTTTCTTTCTCTCTCTCTTATGAAGCAATCATTGCATCAAGTCTACATTGCCTTATTACTCAAAACTGATTCGGTGAACTTGATTTGAATTTGAATTGACTCAACCACTCACTGACTCTATTGGTTCGACAAAATTAAAGGAATACATATTTTCATACATAAGACTACATATGTACTAATTTATACCTAGGGATTATTTTAAATTTTCAAACTACTAAATAGGTAACTAGATTTTTTTCTCAATAAAATCTAACCTTGCATCTCGTATTGCTTCAACCCAATGTTGACAATCAGCTTCATTACTAGCTCTTAATTCGTACTGCCTTTGATTCTCTCTTCTATATGATATTGCGAAGCAAAGCTAAACAAAAACATAAAAATAAACAGCATCCATAAATAAACCGCTGATTTTGTACAATAAGAACAAAAAAAACATAAAGAAAAAAAAGAACATGGCGCACGCAACAAATACAAAGAGTGTTATTTGTCGCATGCAAACATTCAAAGAAGAGAACCCAAAATAACAGAGCCAAAAAACCAATGCGACATTTATGAATTGTACAGCAAACACACTGCAAATACGTCTATTGCAAGAAAAAGTAGAAAAAAACACGAAAAGCGATTCAAAAAAAAGAATTATTACAATATTGAAGTCGCCGGCGTGAATTCGCTGATTTTGGTTCACTGATTGTTCCACAATCATCTACAAAAAAAAAGAAGAAAAAAACAACACTACGTATTGTGTAAGTTACATACGAATTCGAGCAACGAACGTAGGTAAAGGTATAGGGTACGTGCTGAACGAGAAGGCGAACAGAATTAATAGAAAAGAGGAGGATGAACTGCCACTGCGGTGTCGAGGCGTACCGCAGTGTGTCGTCAAATATCGAGTGGATTTATCATATTATTTTGTTAATATTACATTACGTATAATTTGAAAATTAACATCAGCCAGAGTCCTTTGTTAGTTATGCCACGCTGATGTACAAAAATTCCAAATCTTTAGCATCTTTTCTTTTTGTTCTTGATTTATAGACGTACTTGCTTTTCCTCGTTGAGTTTTTTTCTTACGTATTAAAACCACGCGATTTATTATTATATTCTACGCAGTTGGTTTTTTCCAGTGGTTTTTTTAAAATAATTTTTTTAATTAATTTCTTCGAGGTTTGCGTTCGCGCGTAAAGTATTCGAGTATCTATATTATTATGAACAACTAACCAGCGTTTAGGTTTTCTGTCGTGTGTTTGTTTTTACATTGCGAACTATTATCTACCTAAATAATATGCATGCAACGATGGTATGCAGTAAATTACATATTTCATCATTAAAACGTGCAGCTATAGGTTTTTATTAAAAAATTAAACCATCGACGCGCCTCTGAACGTGGTTTTCAATATCATTTATAGCGTGTAGATGTTAATAAAATTGCATAACTAGTTTGCCGTAAATACGAAATTGCTCGATAGCGGTTTTCATTCGAATAAATTAATTTGTGTACATCGTACATCGAACGGGAACGGTTTTCTGTTACCATGCCATACTCAACCACAAGTTTTCTGCTGAATTTTAAGGCTTTTTAGTAGGGAATGGAAAAATCATCGACTATAGGGCGGACTGGTTGGATACTTTCGGAAAAACTAAAATAGAGATGGATGACATGAGAAAAAAGTAAAAAATATGAGAATGCCACACATCTGACCTTGAAGTTCGTCTATTGTTCTGTTTCGAAATTTAAAAATTTTCGAATGAATCTCAAACATTGAAATTTTAAACGATTTTGCATCAAGTCACAACTACCTATTTTTCAAGCATCAGCCATTTTTGAGAAAATAATCTCAAAATTTGAACATCCATATCTCTAGATTGATTAAACATCAAGCAAATCTATTTACGAGGTTTCAAAGAGAACCAATGAAAAATTTATTAATTAAAGTTTTAAAGGCTCAAAATCGAACTTTCACTGTGAAAGTTCAATCTTTTTTAGCCAGTATGCGAAAAATTGCAATGAAGGTCCTTCTTTTTAACAATTCAATTTTCAAAATGTAATATCAAACCCCTTCAAATGCACAAGAGTTTTTAATTTTTATTTTATCCATACAAAAATTTAAAAAATAAAAAGAATTACAACTTTAATAATTCTAATTGTAAGTTTATTTTTTTGATTCAATCTCTCCAACCTCTTCCTCTCCACGAACTCCTTAAACATGATAAAAATAGAAAAAAATTGAAAACGAGTTACATACAATAAAAATTTATGTAACAACTCGGTACTTCAAACCTCCAAAAAAAAAAAAATCAAAATCATGTTTTTTCGTCTTAGCAAATTCGGAAGAAAATGGTCACTTTTTCAGCTCTCCAGCTCAATAATTTGATCAGATTTTTATTCTTTTAAATTAGAATACTCAATTGGTTAGGTAACTCAGGATCTTAAAAAATTTGCAAGTCTCGATCCAATTTTTAGTTCAGCCTTGCATCTGTCTTTTGAAATAAACGGTAAGGAAATGATATTCGATAGTTCAAAATCCTGATAAAAAGCTGAAGAAACCAGCATCTAGGTATACTGAGAAATAAAAGTTGTTTAAAACTAACAAGCTTCCTCGAGCTATCTTTTACGAGTTTGTCACTCAAATAAGCTCTCAATAGAGTTGACATGTCTAAGCCATTTTATGAAACAAAATTGCCAAATCACGTTTCGAGGCTTGATTATAATACCACGAGGTAGAAAATGAGCATAAATGGGGGGAGGGGGGGTCAACATTTTTCGAAACATCGAGTGATTTACTGAAAAATGAAAACGAACAGAAAAATGTTGGAAAAATAAAAAAAATTGACTAAATCGTCATTTTTTAAAGTGATTTGTCTATTTTTCAAGCAAACACCTCCACTCCTTTTCTTCCACCTATTTCTAATCCTCCTCATCATAACTACAAAATCCATTAATTTTATTTTCATGGGCCAAGAAATGAACTGTGGCACATAAAATTCTAATCGGAGGCTTCAGAATGACCTAAACCTGGAAGTTTTGAAGTAGGTGGGGTGGGGTGAAGTAAAACAACATTCTTAAATTTTTTTAATTTTCAAAAATTCTCCAAAAATTAACTTTGGAATTTAAAATTTTGGTTGCGAGATCTAGTTTGGTTTCGTCCTAATTATAAGGTGTCAATTCAAAAGGTCCCTGATTCCCTCAACTTCGATGAGTGATTTTTATAGAATTTTTCGCGCTAATCACTGGAAAAATAATGAAAAAATTCCATCAGGCATCATGTCAGGATTTTGATTTTGCACAATTTTAGATTTGATTACGCTATTTTCACTGAAATTCTATCAATTTTTGGTAACTTTCAAGTGATTTTCATGATAATTTTACTATTTTTATAATGCTTAACGAGTTTTTTCAAGATTTCAATTTTCATTTCAATATCTGATCAATTTTTCATAATTTTATATGTACAAGTTTTATTCACAGCTGAGATTTTTTGCGATATTTTGCTCCATTTTTTATGATATATCATCAACTTTCAGTCAATTTAAATAATTTTAATGGCTTCTCAACAAATTTACAAGCAGTTTTTAAAAAATGTTTCCCAATTATGCCACTTTTTTCACTAATTTATGGTAACTTTCAGTGACTGAGAGGTCAATTCGACAAAAAATTTTAAAATAGGTATTTTCTGTATTTTTGAAAAAACATCAATCAATTTTGAGAATACTGGATACATTTTTGATGATTGCTTTCAATTTTTGGCCAAAAGAATGACTTTTTGAAGACTTTGATGACCCACAGTCCAAAAGGATGAGTTTTTGATGGCCTTGATGACTAAAATAATTGGAATTTGGACCCCAAAAAATATACATTGCCATATTGCATATTTTGAGATTAAAAACATTTTGCTCAAAAATTCATGTTTTTGTATTCGTGTCGAAAGTGGTTTCCGAAACACGCAGGTAATTGGGATATAGTTCAGATAGAAAATTTGCAGAATTGTAACTGCCCAATAGTATATATAGGTACTCTGATAGTTAGAGAATTTTTATTTTTGAAAAAATTGGACCTCCAAAAATACTATTACGTCCAATTATGACAAAAGACCTCTAAAAATGATTGCAGATAATTTGAATGCGATTGTTTGTCTGACATAATAATTGATAACTTGTTTTTTCATCAGTTTATGCAATTTTAGGACCGTTTTGAGAGGCCTCGTTTTTTATTTAGTCAGCTAAAAATTTTCGGGGAGTGGGGGTACAATGAGTCCTTACGCTCTAGTTTGATAAAAATGACCGAAATTACTAACTGAACGACTGAGAGGTTCCCTTGTTAGATGAAGAATTCAAGTAGGCTGTTGTTAAATCCGAATCCCACATTAAACAAACTTTTTTTCTTTAGAGACAAATGGCTAGATTCTTTACGAATTTTGGAGTACATCAAGTAACATTAAACGATGTATATAAATAAATAAAATTTCAGCTCAACAGAAGGAAACACAAATACTGGATATAAAAAAACAATCCACCCTCACTATACAGTAGGTATACACTATACAGTATACACCTACCTACGTAATGTACATAATTCAAGAAAAAAAAAGTATTTACATCACAGTCGATATATTTCATATCTCCAATCCCCCTGCAGCAGGGCAATACACTTTGAGATTGACAAGGTACACATTTCGTAAGAGCAACCCGTGCATGTTCATTTTTTTTTCAACAAGAATTTTCGCTTCGAAACCATACACAGTATGTACAAAATAAAGGTACAGGTACCTACACGTGCAGGTAAAAACATTTACAACTTTATTGCGCGCCGGAGTTTAGGAAAAAAAGAAAAAAAGCCGAAAAAAAAGATCCAAAATGAAAAAAATTCAACAACCGTAAACTTCCATACAACGTGACATTTTAACGAAAGATACATTATAACGGAAAAATTATACGATTTAATACTGCGAGTTACAAATTGAAGGGAATAGGCCTCTTATAATCCAATCATGTCCGGTCCATTTACACGCATGCAAGAAACAACAGTGAGAGGGACTTTAAAAGACACCGGTCGCTAGGGGGGGGGGTGTTCGGCGTTAAGGTCGGTGCGTTGCCGTTGTGTATTTTATACGGAAATGTTGTGCAAACTCCGAAGGGGACAATATGCGTTGAGCAACGGAATACGTTCAACAAGTAATCGATTGGCGTGCGACTTGCTCACGTTTAAAAAATTCAACTGGCGAAATCGCTCGTCGTCGTCGTTGATATTTTCATCGCATTATAACGCCAAAATTGAGCCAAAAAAAAAAAAAAAATGGAACGCATAAAAAATACGAAATTTTTTAACTTTCTTAAGGAAAAGTTGAATTAACTTTAAATGGATTTAACTTTTGCTATATTTTCAAACTCTCAGGCTACGATATACGTGTACATGAAAGTACAAAAGAAAGGAGAGAAAAGGAGAGGAAAAAAAACGACGAAGTCGAATTCACAAAATGTAAAAGCATTTTAAATAAATTATCGCGGCAGCGAGCTGTATCGCGCTGGTGGAAAGAAAATACCTTAAATTTGTTATGAATGAGTTTTTTAAACCTTCTCGTGCTGCCATATTTAAAAACTTTTTTACCACTTCGGTGTGGCTATTCTCTGCAAGTGTGTATAAGAGACGAAAGAAGTTGCGGAAAAAAGCTAACTATTATCCTCGTCAAGCTATAGATAAGCACGTAAAAACCCTGGCAACTTGTTTGATACTCTGGTATTTCGAAATGTAGCGAGTTTTCGCCCCATCCCCCCGGCTCAACAAAATGGGGTTAAACGGTGACCCAGATTTTTACTATTTACTGTACGAGTTGTATGCTGTATGTCGATAGAGAAATACGAGTTCTTAATGTAACATTATATCCGGTTGAAGAATATCAAAAGCAATTCAACACTGGTAAAGTGTAAAGAGTACCTTTTTATTTGAATAATTTTCGACGCGATGATGTTTTGTCGTATTCTATATTATAGAGGTACGTAATACGAGCTGGATGAAATTTCATTTTGGAATTTTTTTCATTCTCGTTTACCCAGCATCCGGCGACTTTATATAGATATTTTTTTAATATATTATATTAAACTATACAGACCAACGGTAGATTTTGAAAAACAAAAAAACAAAAAAACGAGATAATTAAAAATAAAAATCAACGAGCACCGTTCCGCTGACCTAATTTTGATCGACGGTATTAATTTTCGCGCGCTTATTTACAAATGTACCAAGGGCGATATTGAGCCAAGAACTAGGCCCGGCTAAACGCCAATCGACGTTTTGGCCCGATATGAAATATTCTCGCGCCAGTTCGCAGCCGTGCTAATAATTCTACTCGGCCGAGCACATGGCAACACTGAATCGATACCGCCGGTCGAGACATATTCGCGCAAAACCTTGAACTCTCTCCGTTCGGTAGTAAATTTTTTGTAATAGTGTAAATGGACCGTAGTGGCGTTGTTTTTATTGAGTTAGCGTTTGATATGATGTGTTTGTCGGAAAATACGCAAGATAGGCAGCTCAAATGAAATGAAAAACGCCATTTATCTCGAGTACCTTGCCTTTTCCTTCTTTTCATTTGGTCGTTATGCTTATTCTGTACATCCCCGATATACTCCTGCCTGCCCAACTATCTCGCTGGTTTTGTTGTACGACGAAAAACATACCACGCTGCTCTTTTCCATCACGTCGATATGACGAGTAAGGAGACGAGGCAGAGAGAAAAGCATCTCGCGACGAATAAATTTTTTAAAATAATATTTTCGTCTCGAATATCTCAATTCGGCTGCGGTGCAATTTAAGCCTATACACTATGCTCCAGCCATATAGCCAGCCCTAGTGTAAACTCGACTCGGAATTTTAATGCTTCATTAACGAAACGTGAAATGCGAATTTTACAAATTAAAACCTTCTCCGGGTTTTATGGATTGTTTTAATCTTTCGGTCGACGCGTTATTTGTCTTCCGAAATAGCCTGCGAGACGAGTAAATCGCCCATGTGCGTGTTTACGACGTTTGGCATTTTTTTAAAACCTCCTCCTCCTCCTCTCTTTGCCGAATGAAATGTACTCGTACGAGCATGGTACAGAATACCAGATATAGTTCGAGTTTAGAGAAATCCTCCGAACGTCGAACTATGTATTACTGAGCTTTTTGTTCGTATTTTTCCATAGACAGTGAATTATCAGCGCAACCTTATGTTATCTGCAGTTCGTCGTTTCATTTTAAATTATTTTTTGTTCTAATTTTTCTTTCACGGAGCTTGAATGACGAAATTTGAGCTAGGTACGTATTGTTTGATTTGAAATTTTAGCTGCCGATGCTCCTAATCCGCGGTCAAAAAATAATTATCTACATATTCGTATTCCACTGCAGGGTACATTCATTCGAGAATGTTTTCGATTCTTTTATGGCGTATCGTAAGGCAAAATACTCGTATTTACTATAGCAGGAGAACCTCTCAATTAGCCTGATTTTCCTTCAATTATGTAAAGTAAAGGAAGTTCCAGTATAAGTATATGCTCTATCAAAATTCCGAGATTGGTGGTGGAACCATACATAAAGTCAGTTTCATGGTCCCAGAAGTCTTAAGTGATTAATTTTAGACAATAATTCCCCCCCCCTACGAATTTTGAGAACGCCTCAAACGATCGAAATTCGATCATTTCGATGAAATTTGTCAAATTTGCTCCCCTTTTGACCCAGTCTGGCGGGGCTTTGGCGGCACTTATGGGTCGGCAGACCGATACATTCGGATTCAGCGCGAAAAATGCTATAATTAGGCACCAATTTCAGCCATCAGTTTCCTCAGCTGAAAGTTCAGAAAAATTTTGAACTTTCGAGCTTTCACTGAGCTTTAAAGCAGCAGCTGCGGATCGGCAGACCAAATGTTTTCCAAATAGGGGTATGTATACTAACTTTCGAGGCCATCTCCAGCTTTCAGTTATTTCGGCCCAATCACAGTGGTATAGCTCTTGGACTAAAAGGTTTGAGAGATGATTACTTTGACTCAAAATTCCCGCTCATCCACCTAAATTTTTAGAATGGCATGAAGAAGGGTTGAAATGGACAAAAAAATAAAAACAAAATATAAAAATCAGTCAAAATTAAATGGAAAATTGTTCCGACATTCAGCATTGATCCGTTGTAGAGCAATTCGAAAGACAAAAATACGATTTTTCGTGTTTTACAGTTTTGAAAAATCAATTGTATCATGCCTCCTCCCTCTAATCGACCTAAAGAGTGCTGGTGTCTTAAATTTGCCACGGATGTTTAGACTTTTCAATCGTTTTCGTTTCTCACCAATAATAGAAAAAGTGGACGACTCGGTCTGAAAAAAGTACTTACCTAATTCTTGATGCTTGAATGTTTTCTTACAAGAGAGATATCTTGACTGGTGAAAAAAATTTTGAACCGGCTAAAGCTGAATCGAAAAAACATGCTGAAATACATTACCAGCGTAAATTTCAGAAGATTAAATGTATTTTTCGACAAAATTTGGGCCAAGAGTACGGGAAAAATGTTATAAAATTATCCTATAAATCAGAAATTTGGTAGATATAAATACACTGTTTTCGACTCGCCCCCCCCCCCCCCTCAAACCAAATTGATTAGAATTGGTTTGAACAGTTCTAGTATTTGTTATAAATACTAACCATGATTGCAATACAGAATGACTCGTTTTATATTGCCCACGTCGAATTATAATTTCCCTAAAAATTTAAACAGGTTCCAGTTTTTCTCCAAGAGCCAAGTGAAAGATAATATCCAAATACTTTTAAAAAAATATATAATCAATAATGTGCAATCATCGATATAAAACATCAGCTCGAATTGCTCGAAAACTATATTTACCTACTTACCCATCATAAATACGTATGATTGTAATTTGATAATACGATGCAATTACATACCACAAAATATGTTTCTCGACTTCTCTTCAAATGAAATATGAGATCGTAGAAAATCAATTGAAATATCATTTTCCACTAAACATTAATTTGCAAATGGCAAACTCGAGAAATTTGATGTTTTATTATAGATTCAATATCTATCGTGTAAATTAATTTCAAAATTGAATTTCTTCGCGTGACGATACGTGCATTTTCAAAAATAAAATAAAAATAAATTCGAAGAATTGGAAAAAAATTAACAATAAGTTTTCTTTTAGTTGATTTCGAATAAACTGGAATAAAAAGCTCACAATTGCAAGTTTTTGCCCAATAACTCATCTAAAACACTCATTGGTCTTTATGCTTATTGCTTTCGGTTTCAATCATTCAAACGTTTCGGAAGTAGGTAAACTGATATTTTGAAGCTTCATACTTCAAGCCCTTATTTAAACTTTCTGAGTCGATTAGAGGTGGTTTCAAGTCATTTTGGAGCCTCCAGCTAACGTTTTAAAGTTGTTGGGACGACTTTTATGTCATTTTTTGAAAATTTGAAATTTTCAAAATGCCATGATTGAAGACTCCAGAATGGCTTTTGAAATCATCTTCAGTCGATTCAACAAGTTGAAATTGTGGTATTAAGTGAATTTTAGCTCGCCTGCAACTTCATTGTGTAAAATTATGTGACGATCTCAACTTTCAAAAATCGTCGGGACGCTTCAGAACTACTCAGGACAGTGGAAACTGTTTTCAATGTATCAAATTTTCGGTCTAAAATGGTATAAAAACGCAAAAACATAATTTTAAATAATTAAAAATCTCCAAAACCTTACGAAATTTCACCAAAATTTGCATAATATTACATGGTACGTCGTTGCAACGTTAAAAAAGCAGAATAATTTTATTAGAAACATTTCAAACAGTTCGAAACTTTCAAAAAAACTGCAGAAAACTTCGTTAAAACAAGTTAAATGGCTCAAGATACTCAAAAATAATTAAAACCATTCAAATTCATCAAAAACTGAAGCCAAATGTCATCAATAATTTTTTTACCTAATTTTTAATGATTGTAATTTTTTTTGTTTTTTTTGGCGTTTGAATGCAATTTTTTCCATATTATGTTTTAATAATGTTTTAGACAAATTTTAACGTACTGATTTTTTTAATGATTTAATATTTTGTTTAGTGTTTTCATTTTATGCCATTTTAAACACTTTTTTCGCTATGTTTTACACAAATACGAGTAGGTAGGTACCTAGTTAAATTTTGACGAATTTTACTGAAATTTACTTCATCTGTAGTTTTTGGACCTTTCAAATGATTTTATTGTTTTGTAAGTGTTCTAATGTCATTTCAAACTTTAACGATTTTTATACAATTTTCAAAAAATTCTGCGATATTTTGAAACTATACTTTCAGAGTACTTTACAGCAATTTTTTTTTCTTTTCGTTAATTCAATGATTTTTTCCTTCTTTGACTTTTACATTACCTATATTTTTTAAATCATTTTTACAACATTATTTTTATAAATCGTATACCTAGGTGAGAAATGTTCGGTAGTTCGACATAATTTTTCATTATTTCTTCTAAATTCCAATGATAATTTCAGAACAATTTCTGGAGAATTAGAAGGAGAACGTAAATTGAAAAGCATGCCTGTAAAATCGTTTTTACGGCAAACTGAGTAGGCAATTTTATTAACACCACATTTTTGATCATTTTTGGAGCCTTCAATAAGTTTTTAATTTTCTAGTGAAAGTTCAAATCATACTGTACCAGAAAGATTAAAAATAAACTTCAACGCCTATGTATAATTTTGGCTAGTGCTTATTGGTTCCTTTTTTCCTTCTTATTTTTCTTAAATTCTTCCACAAATTACATAATAATTGAATCATCAGGGCTCTCGTATTATAAAAAAATAAAGCCAACGATGAGATAATGGTCGAAGAACCCCCATCACTTTTCAAGTTTTTGATTACCGCAATAAAGAAAAAATATGAATAGCTAATTTAGATCATCAAATTCTTTATTTATTCGAACCAGGGTGCCAATTGAAATAAAATTCGTAATTTTTTGCCTTCTTATCGATAACATGCCATCGAAAAGGCGATTGCGGTTGGTGGTAAAAGCTGGGAGGCGGCTGATGAAAAAAAAAATCGTTAGAATCGACATTGATATAAACCAAACGGCGGATACCAAAGTCGGTGACTTTTAGCTGACAAATCTCACAACTACGTCTTTCGAGCGTCGAATTAAAAGAGAGAAAAAAATGGTCGAATTATAAAAGATGATTTGTGCGATGAGAACATCCGTTCCAGGCAGCGTACAGATGAGCTTATACTTAGGATAGAAGCGGGTAGGATGTCGAAGGGTCATAAGCATTTGAGTTAATTCTTAGCATATGTTTTGGCGTTTGATGTTAACGTTATTTGGCAAGTTTTAGCATGAGCGAAATGACTTTTATCCGACATAATGGCCGTTTTAACTTCAATCTAACAACCTTGAAGAAAACTTTTGCTCGTTTTAAGACTACATCAACGTGGTTATTACCCAGAATGTAACGTGTACAATGAAGATAAACGATAATGACCAAACCAACTTATGAATGAAACCGTTTCAGCGGCGGCGGCGGCGACGACGACGACGACGTCGAAAGTGAGAGTAGAAAAAAATCGCTCGAAATGGAAGTACCAAAATTTCGCCACCGTGTTGTTTTACAAGTTCAATAAAAATAATTGAATTTAAGCAGTACAATTTTTCGTAAACCTTACTCGCCTTTTCTTGTTCTTCTCAAGCAAGCTACTCGTTGCTCATTGTACGGACGTGAACGATTTGATGGGGGAAAAAAATCGCAACGGATGTATTTTTTATTTACGGTGTATTTGCCGATGGCAACTCGCGTACAGTTCATTTTGTTGCGGAATTCTCTCGACAAACGGAAAACACAGTTGACTTGGTAAACATTCAAAGTGAAATTATATTCAAGTCGCAAAGGATAGGCAACTTTCCGTACGTTGTCGAGCTTTATGACTAATGAGATTAGAAAGTTCATTCATTACCTAAAATAAATTACATTTACAATAAATTTAACTCCACGTTTGTTTACCATGTTCGCCGAGCCGTCAAATTTAATTAGTATCAAAGGTTGAATTCGTCAAATGCTCCGATTCTCTTCTATTGATTCGTATATAAGTTTAATGTTTTTCATATCGCATCGTTTTCGCTGTGTACGAGTATAGCGGTATCATTTGTCGTAAAATCAACAGCCAGGCTTCAACACATTGGATCATCTCGCGTGTTTGTAGGTACAAATACCTTATGCAAGATGATGAATATACCCGCATGGTATTTTCATTTTAAAAGCAGGCACACATACCTTGTACATGTAGAAGACGTGGATTTACAAGTCATAAGTTTTAACTTACGTGTACCCAGCTAATTTGAATAGCAATTAAAAGTTCTTTGTGTCGTACATGTAACTAAGATGCTGCAGGAAGATAAAAGTTGAAGTTGATGAAGGAAAAGAGACCACGTTTGTGAGAAGATTCATCATAAGGATATAACAGTTCAGGGTTAAAATATGTTAAAATTGTTAAAGCATGGTGGTAGCTTGATTTAACACGTGGGTACAAAAATAAAATAGTAGGTATATCTACTTTTGATAAACTGACATGTGTATGAGGGTGGATTCCCTCAAGAAAGTCGGCGGATTTTAGCCAAATTCAGTAGAGACCTTCATTTTGAGTTGAAAGTTACTCAGAAATTTTTTTTAGCTCCATAGGTGCCCCTTGATGAGAGATGTGGGCTCTCAAAGAGGAGGCATTTTTGAAGAAAAAAAAACTTTTTTTTCGCTCCTGTCGCTACTCAAACTGTTTTGGGGGAAAATGGCCTAGTCCCAAATGAAAGTATGTATTTCAGATTCTATGTCGACATCGACCTACTCTATTGCTGTCAAAATCCTGTAATGGGAGGAATTGCAGTATTTTCTGTCACTCATGTGAGAGAAAATTGTTCTGTATTCAGCTGCATCTCATTTTAGTTACGTAAATACGCGATCTGGCGGATTAGTTACGTAAAAGCGCCATCTGGTGAATTAGTTCTCTCATGACCAACGAGTTGTGAGAGCGTTGCCAAACGCCAGTCACCATACGACTTCCAATGCATAGCATAGGTTTAGGTATCTGCGATCCGGAAATACTACATAGGCTAATACCTATTCTATTGATTACGTCAAACATGATCTGGAGATCTGTTTAAGTAATTTCCTGTTCCTGTGTTTTGTAAGTGATCTATTTCCGTAATACAACAGTTCTGGGTTCTGGATCCCAAGGATGTTCCGTTAATGATGTACTCGCACCCAGCAGCAATGGTGCATAAGACTGTCAGTCCATATTTCAAATCTCATCTTCATGAGTATCACTAATGGACTTTCCCTCATCTGTTTGCTGATCCCTCCCTGCGGTGATGTGCATTTGCACTCCTTTACAACACTTGTGTTATCCCTTTCGTAATACTTTAACTGGTTTTGCATAAACTAGAGTAGATTATTCATAATCATATGATATTCAACGAATAAACAATGAATTAATGAATAATCAAAGGAATTTTATTAATTGAGGTACATGTTCTATGTTCCATAAGTGTTTGTCCTATTTGTTTGTAACCGAAAAGTAGGTACTGAGGCGGTGAATCGCCAAGTTATCATGAAGCTCTTATAAGCTAGGTGAAGTTCACTACCTGTTAGGTAGTTGAGCTTATGTACGAAGTTTATTGTATGTGCATGAATGTGCAAGATCTACTTTTACAATCCAAGACCATTAGAGTTCTACTGAGCGGCTAAAAATGTACAAATTGCTAATTTTTGGATAAAGGAGGAGTGCAATAAGACCATTTTTTGGCCCCAGCAAGTTTTCGACTTGGCCACTCTAAAAATATAGTAATAAATGTCTCAGATACGAATCCGTGGTTAGTTAACCCAAAATGACAATTTTTTTGGGAGTCCAGGGGTTCCCAAAGTTACAAATAAAAAAATGATTTTAGGTACCACTTACTCGTAGTATTATTTTCAAAAACTTTTTTAGCGTAAAATAGGTACTTACCTGTTAGAACCAGATCAATGTTATGTGAGGTGATTGTTCTATTTTCAACCCTTGGGGGCAGAATATTGATGAGGTTTTAATTTTTTGAAAATTTTGGAACCACCATTTTGATTCTACTCATTTGAACCTCGCTAAAAAGCTAATTACAGTTCATCAGTATCTGAAAGAACTCCATCCCACCAAATTTTGAGCTCAATAAAACTTTTTGCTGGTGCTCAAAAATCCAATTTTCCAATTTTTCGCAATTTCGATATTTTGGGAACCCCTGGAAAACTATAAACCTGCGATTTGCGCCAAACGCAACGTTTTGAGGTATATATTCGATTATTTAGATGAAAAAGTTCAATTAACCTCCCTGTATATTTGTAATTTTGAACACTTTTTTTAGAGCCCCCCATTTTAGGCACCCCTAAAAAAGTCGTTTATGCATATTTTTTCAATTAAATTGAATAATTTACATTTGAAACGCGCTAGCAAGTGCTCGATAATTTTTCAGATGATTTTTCCCGTAACTTCATAATTGAGCTTTTTTGGTCAAATTCTGAGATTTCACTTCGTTGAAATCATTAAAACGTGATTTTAACGTTTTTTTTGTTTTTGTTTTTTTTTGCTATTTTGAGACTGTAGGTTGGCGTTAAATGATTTTTTTGTAAGAACAAAAACTGTAGGAAAGCTTTCAAGGAACAACTTTTATTGGAAAATCTTTCTTGCAGAACCACCCCTTCTTTTCCTAGGGTCCAGCTCCCCCTTTTGAAAACTTTGCCTAATTCTATATGTATGATTAATTTAAAAATCCAAAATCCAACACCGCTTTTAGGGTTCCATTAAGCGGTTGAAAATTTGCAAATCATCCATTTCTAGTAAAGATTCGTGTTTTGAAAAAAAAAATTTCGCAAATATTTCGTATTAATTAGGTAAAAATATTGAAAGATGTTTCAAAAACGAAACAGAAACTAAAAACCAAATAAAACAAATTGAAAACAATAAATGAGAATTAAAATACCTCAAAACGAAATAAAAATCTAAAAAAATAATATAATCATAACTCTGAAATGAAAACTGAGAATTCTGAGAAAAAAACTGAACATGGAGGGAAACTTGGAAAAAACCAAAAATAAAATATTAAAAACGAATTCAAAACCAAAAACACAAATCCCAAAATCAAAAAATTCCGAAAACGAAATTGAAATGCGAACGAAAACCCCTTTTAAAAAAATCGAAACAAGGTACAAAAATGCAAAGTCTCAAAAACAACAATTTTTTTTAAAAGACTGAAAAGCAAAACACTTGAAAACAAAATGAAAAGCCAACAAAATCTTTTTAACAACCAGGAAGAAAATTGATTTTTCCTGACTTTCCCTTTCATCAGAATGATCACAAAAAAAACTACTTCTTGGAATCGGGTTTCAACCTGCTGAGAACAAATCTGGCGTTCGTCTTTCAGAAATGAAATTTTCAACAGAGCAGTGCCATAAAATTGATCATTATTCATAATTTTCGCGATCTTTCAATTTTCAAGCCATCTATAGAAGACTAAAAGTGATATTGAATTTCAAAGTCAAAAAATCGGGATGTTTAAAAATTCAAATCGCAATTTTTAGCGGAGTGACTGAATAGTGAATACTGCACAGATTCAACAGGAGATATATTCCAAAATTCGCAACAACAAAAAAAATTCAAAAATAACTTTACTTTGAGAATTCTTCCCTCGGTCCTCTTAGCTTAAGGGACTTGGAAATTTTTTGAATAATCTCCCACTCATAGTAAACTTCCCCCTCACCCTCCTGGAAAATATAAAGAATAGTTTTTTTTTGTAATTTAGCGGAGAGTGAGTAAGAGTTCAAAAATGTGAATAGAGAGTTTTCACATCAAGAGGAAACCCTCTCAGACTACTTTCGAAATTTCGATTTCGTCGTAAACAGAATCAAAATGACGAATACAAAGTCAACTTGAATTCGCGCGAAATCAACTTTTCAGAAAATGAAAACTCCAGTCAACACAGAAAAATACTCGAAGGTTTGAAAACAATGTAAATAAATTAGCGATGTAAATATTTACACGAATATCCACGAACTCATCGTCTAAAACATTTCTGGAATCAAAATATAACTTTCAAGTAGGTACCTACCTCGTTGCCCTTCGACTTTTTGAAAAAATTAAAACGCTAAACAGTATGTTCTATGGCTCGTACGCGTGGCAGTATTTACAGAGAGGTTGGAATTTTCCACGACGAGATGCTCATCACGTTCCAGAACACATCGTACGAAATATAAATCAGAATACAAACAAACGCAGCGAAATAAACCACGTAGAAGGAATGATTAAAACTAGAAATTATAGACATCTCGATAGAAATAATCTTCTTTAACATTTACACCTCATAACTACCACCTGTAACATCTCATCGTATATACATTAGACTTTCAACCTTTCGCTTTCAATCACTCGATTTCCCATTATACCACATAAAATCCTTACTGTTTGCGAAGGGCTTTTTATTTCTATGCTAAATATAGCGACGACAAGTCCAAAGGGAAGAAGATCTACCGTAATGTAGGTATTCTCTGTTATAATAATTCGCGGTAATTTCACGAATTATTTTATAACTTCGGCGGTATACAACTGGAAATTTAATCCTTTTTCAATCTAACCTAGCTTAAAAACCACTTTACCAAGGAGATTTACTTGGATTTAAAACGGCGTTCACGATGCGCCATAAAAATAAATGATGTTAAATGGACGACGAGGACGACAACGACGACGTTTCTTCTCTTCTTTTTTTCCTACTCAGGTTTACATTTAATTTATCTTTTTTGATGATTTGATTAAGTTTCAGCCGCTAAATCAGTGGAAATGAGAGGAATTTTGTATTTTAAAATCCCCTTCAACTTAACAGACATGCCTACTAAAAATAAACAAAATAAACAGCTACGCAGGTACGAGTAAGTAGGTAGGTATATTGTTTTTGGAAAATCATCAAACCATTAACTATTCGTAGAGGATTTACCCATCGTCGTCGTCGTCGTCGCGGTGGCTGGCTCGTTGAAATTATATCTACTTTTTATGAGTAAAGAATTTCAACATTCGGTAGTTATCTCATTAGCGTACATCCCATCGTCGTCGTCGTCGCTGTATCGTCTTCTTCTGTGTGTACACAAATTGCCGCACACACAGTAACAACTACATCGAATATGTGACGTCAGCCTATTTGTAAGGTTACCATGGGTACCGCATCGAGAGCACGTTTACTTCTGAATAATTCATATTTTTACCTGTTGAATTTTTCGGTTTAATAAATAGCTAAATTTAAAAAGAAGAAAAAAAACCATCGCGAATTTCATGTTTTTTCTTCACCTATTGAAAAAAAAAATACCGAGACGTTTCTGCGGAAATATTAAATATTTATTGTGAATTATTTAACGATTTGTAACTTTTTCAATCGATTTTTAAACTTTTTAGCTAATTTCTTCTTCTTTAGTTTTCGTGCTACGCGTTTTATTCTTCGAAAAAACAAGATTAATCTGATGAAGAATGATTGAAAAGAGGTCTGGCTTTTTATCGTAGATCAATTTTGATAGGAACGACAACTTGATAGGGTTATGTACGATGTACACGCCAATTTACTTAATTGTCTGTATATTATCGAGATGAAATGATAGTAGACAGCTATTTGTAACCTTTTTCGAAAATGGTGCTATTTTTTGAAACTTGAAGCCATTAACTCGATTCGACGATGCCAGGATTTTCCAAACAGAATTTCCAACACCCTACCCCTCCCCATCAACAAAAAATTACAAAGAAGTTTCAAAGGTAAATTCCCAAAATAACATAGGTATCTCTCCATATCACTCATCAAATATAAATAGAGTACATAGTGAATTGTTTCATATGAAGCGTTAGAAAAGTTATTCAGTAAGACTAGGTCATGAAAAAATGATGAATAATCTGGAAATATGTAGTTGGAGCATGAAGGAACTGCGGCGAATGAGAGAAAGGATGAAAATTCATCCAAAATGCTAAGAATCAGTAACTTTACTTTATTCATTTTCGAACTTTTTATTGTCATGTAGATTTTTTCAGCTCTGAAACGTGGATACTTGAGAAACGAATCTTGGAAGAAAATTTTCACTCAGGGAAGAGGTTATGAAAAAAGGATTGATTTCAAAATTTTTGGAGAATACGAAAAAAAAATATCAACTCTAGAATTAAATTTCAAGAATTCTCATGAGAAAAGTTGAACTGATGTTTGAAAAAAAAATTGAACAAGACCCTCAAAGCAATAATGGAATGCTCCAAATCACAAAATTTCAATCCCTTTTTTCAAAAACTTCGACAGCTCACAAGGGAAATTTTTACGCAGCAAATTGGAATAAAATGAAGTAAAATAACGCTTTTGGAATTTCAATTTCAACAAAGAATAGGCAAAATTTTTGTGTTTCTGAGTTTTAAAAAACTGCTGTTTTGAATAAAATAAAATTTTTTGCAAGCAGAAATAACGCAAAGATTTCGAAAATTAGCGGAAGTTTTATTTTGAAACTTAAAGGAGAAATTCAGATAAAAGTTTCTCATTCCAATGTAAGAATGGGGAAATCACTAAAAAAAAAAAAAAAAAAAAAAAAAGGAAAAAACAAAAAAAAACATCAAATTCCAAAAAAAAATAATATAAAAAGATCAAAAATTCAAATTGATAGGTATTTTCGAAACAAGTCCAGGACTCTTCTAAAATGAAAATTTTTTTTGTTGAAAAATTCTGATGCTGCAACTCCTGCATGATTTTTCCTGTTTTACTCAAATTTTGTTAAGATGTAACAATTTTCCCTGGTGAGCTGTCGAAGTTGTTAAAAAAAAGGAAAAAAGGTTTGCGTTTTGAAGCATTTAATTTTTCCTTTGCGAGTCTTATGAAAAAATTGAGATAAACAATCGAAAAAAATTCCAGCTATTAAAATTTTATAGTAAAATTTAATCAACTTGATTTTTTGTAAACAACTGAGAAAAATCATTCAAATTCAATTTCTTTTTCAAATATCACAATCTGATTGTTCAGTTCAACTTCTCCTAATTTTTGAAATTTATCGGTTGAACTTTTCACAGACATTAAAGCATTACCACGGACCGTTGGTAGTTCAACTTTTTTAAAGCGAATAACCCCCTTTCGTAACCCCCACCTGGGACCAAGAATATGTTCACAAAGGAGATGTCCACACTGGCACAACAATTTTAGAACTGGACAAACCCAGATCAACAAAGCATCCAAACATACATATATCACTAGTAAAAATTTCAAGAGCGGAAGTGCATAATTTATTATAGATTTTTGATGAATTTTTGAACATCAAATTTGGGCTAAAAATAATCAAAATTTTACCAAATGGACCTAGAAAGCTAAAATTTGGCATATACCCAATTTTCCACTCGCCAAATCGTTTGGAAACGGTTTCGAACCGTTTTGAGCAGTTCATGGAGCTTCCAGAAGATTTTTGATAGTTGAATAGGTACAAATATGAAGCTGGAAAGCTCAAATTTACTGTGTATTCTAATTTCAATATACTGAGTAGACTGGAGGAGATCGACATTCCCAGTTGACTTCAAGTGGTTTCAAGTCGTTTTAAACTTTTTGACAATTCTGGATTATCGAAAAATGCCATAAAATCAAATATGATTCTAAACTGGAATACACAGATTTTGGAAAAATTGTGTATACTCGGTCAAGTGGGTCACAAACGAGCATCAATATCCAATGTACAGGAACCAATTTGGCAATAGGAAGTAATAATGATTGAACTTTCAAAATAAAAGCTACCTACTTTATCAGCAAATGTTATCATGCCACAGACAGATTTCATTAAAAATCTCCAAATTCTTATTGAAAACGTTTCTAAAAATTCTCTATTACATATAAAAATCCCGTCACTAGAAAGTTGAAATTTTCAAACGTGATTAAATTCCTAAACGAAACATATTCGTGCTGGAAAATAACCAAACCCCCAAAATTAGGGCAAAAAATGCTACGTATGTAAATAAATAAAAAACAAGGCATCCTAAACTAAAACAATATAAACCATTTCCGAGAAAATTGTCTTAAAGTCACACTTGTAAAAATACCAAGTTTCTCTCGCGAATAAAATTGAATTTGGCATGACCATATACGACAACACTCGCAGACCTAGCTCTTAAAAGAAATCATCTGTGCGATGCATTAAAAAGTTATAAACTTGAAAAATGAAAAAGCGAAAAAAGTTTCACCGAGTACGTGATAATCCAAGATCTTTGATTTACTTCATAACAAAATTGAAACATTAATTAAAAATTGTTTTGCTTTTATATAAAAGTTTTTCTTTATTTTACAACATTCTTTACAATTCGTTACGAAAATTTTTGTTATTTAAACTTGCGCTAGAAAAACTCGGCTATTATTTACTTTTCATGTAGAAAAATAACTGCTCATTTTCCACAACACGAATTTTTTCCCTAAAGCGAGCTACGCGAGTCTATGGTGCTCAAAGCAATCGAAATGAATTATTAATAAAATACTTAACGTTTGTCGGATCGGAACTTTCAAAAGAAAATACCTATTTACATTCGATGACGAGAAGACACGAAAAATGAAAAATTCAACTTCACAGTTCAGTAACTTTATCAAAATCACAAAACAAACCAATATTTCACCAAATTTCGCGTAGTCTAAAAATATACCTAAGTAAAAGTACCGATTACAGATTTTGGTACATGAGGAAGAACCGAAAGCGCATGAAAAATTTTTAAATTGGCAATTTGATTCGAATTACGTAAATAGAAACGTAGTAATTTTTGATATTTTTCATCATAGTAGTGATGATAAAATGAACAATCTTGGAAGCCGCTTAGTTTTAATTGAAAAAGTTGAGGCGTTTAAAGTTGATTTCATTGTGTAGATTGGAGAAAATGTAAATACAATATTTCTGTTTTATTACTTCGGGGAATTCTACGTACTTTTAACTTTAATGTTCTTCGCATCGATAAGTAAAGCCGTTTTAACAATTTTACAAAATACGAAATATATTTTCAACTTTTTATGTAAGAATAAACGCGAAGAAAAAGTTAAACATTTATATTGCCTATATATGACTTTTATTATTCCGACCTAACTTACACCTTTTGATCTGGCAGTAACCTTTTTCTATAGTATTCAAATCATTTCTAGTGTACGAAAGAACTTTTAGAAATTTCCTGTGAAAAGGTACCTTTCAAGTGGGTATAACAAATGAAAACGAGGAAGTAATCTGTAAACAACTCCGAGTATTTTATCCTTAATCGGGTTTTACACATCTTTTCCTTATAACTCTTTTATAAGCGAATACTTTTATTCGAAAACACTATTCTAATGATTAGTTCTTTATTGCTCGACAAAAATACCGAACATTATTATTATTATTTTTTTTGGAGTGTAATCGTATTATTAGATCTTTTATCAATATATGTAGTATACGAAAGCTATAGTTAATGGAGAAATTTTCCAACAAATAAGTATCCATCCAACCAGATTTGAATAAATGAAAACTGATACACCTACTTAAATAATAAGTTTACGAGTTTTCCATCTAAGTATACGAAACACTCCACTTTTACATACAATAATCGTCATTAAAAGTTCCACTCGATGAATAAAAGGCATGTGAGTATTTTAGGAACGAAACGAGGTCATTGCTTTTATGGCTGAGTTCTTTATCCTTTAAGCAAAAAAATGTCGATCTCGAATTTTTTTTCTTTCTCTTCCTCAGGCACTGATACAAGGAAAAAACATGAAAATATCTCACCCCAACTTCGAAAAAAAAGAAGATAACATTACATGCTGAGATGAAGGTCTCTTCTACAAAAGTTCATTGGATTTTGATGAAATTCGCAGCGGTAGTTCATTTTGAATTGAAAACTACGCATGTGGAATTATAATTCCTTACGAAGAAAACCTTTTGAACTGACAATGGCATGGCACTTTCTGTTTTGAATGAAACCACGCTAGATCAAAAGAGCATGTCCTAAAACCATCATAACCAAAATTTCTGGTGCTTAAGTTCATTTTTAGTGAATTATTGAAAACTTTAAAAATTCAAAAAAGCTGTTTTAAGGGTAATTTTTAAACTTTTTCATGAAATAAAAATTTTCACGAGCAAAGTGAACCAATTTGAATAATTTCTTCAATTCAACTCTCACACATTAGCAACTACTAGTTTTGAGTCATTCTGTAGCCTCCAGCAATTTTTCAATTTTTCCCAGGAATTTCAAATCACTCTATAGAAAGACCAAATTGAACTTCAGCACTTATAATTTGGTCAGTGCTTATTTAGTACCTACTCGATCATTTTAGGAGGTTACCTCAAAATTTCAGGAGTGTCAGAAAAGTCATACTTCTTTAAAATTTTTATTTATTTACTGGAATCTGAATATTTGATCAGGCACAATTGAAGTGCAGGAACTTATAAAAACAGTCGGAAGGATACCACATAAGTACCTACTGACCAATGTTATAGGTTCTAAAGTTCATTTTTGGACCCTTCAGAGCGATTCGAGATTTCTGGAGAACTCGTTGAAGGCTCAAAAAAGATCAAATTGAGACTCTTTTCGAGTCGGGTATCGTGTAGACACTCGGTTGAAAAAACCTTTTGTTATACACTTTCTTTGAAAATTTGATTTTTTTCAGTTTTTTGTCTGGAAAGAATTGGTCATAAATTCACTTCTGAACTGGAATTCTTGGAATCTCGCGGTAACCCCTTAAAACAGTCGAAAAAGTGGTCAAAAAGCATCAACCAAAGTTAAAGGTCCTAAAGTTCATTTTTGACCTTTCCAGAGTAATTTGAATTTTCTGGAGAAAATCGAAAAATCGCTGGAGGCTTCAGAACAGCCCAAAATTAGCAGGTTTTAATGTGTGGTTGTTGAATTGAAGAATTTTTTTTTTCTTAAAGGGATATTCTTAAGGAACATTTCTAGCCACTGTCCTCAAAAAAAAGTGGCCCTACTTACAAAATGGCGGCCATTTTGATTGACAGGTCAGCCGAAATCACAGATTTTGTGTTCCAACATAGGACTTGCACGAAATTTTTTAAACCGGACAAAGGTAGATCGAAAGAGTAGGCAAAAATTCTTCATCTGTCAAAAATTCTAGTACTAAAGTGCCTTTTTCGATTTTTTGTGAGTTTTTGAAAATCAAATTTAGGCCAAAATATGAAGGAAAAAATCAAAATTTTACCAAATTGATCTAGAAAGCTGAAATTTGGAATATACCTTATTTTTGACCTGCCAAATGTTTCAAACCGTTTTGAGTAGTTCTTGAGCCTCCAGCAGATTTTTGAAACTTGAAATTTCCACAAAATGTCATCAAATGGAGTTGGAAAGCCGAAATTTATTCTGCAAACGAATTTCAATAAGCTACGAAGCACTGTAGGTGAATTTCAAGTCATTTTGGAGACTCCAGCAGACTTTTGAAAATTCCTGGAGCCTCCAGAAAATTTTTGAAACTTCAAACTTTTACAAAATTTTATGAAATGGAGATGGAAAGCTGAAATTAACTCTACACTTCAATTTTAACACCCTCTCAAGACGACTTCAGGTGGATTCAAGTCATTTTGGAGCCTTCAGCGACTTTTTGAAAATTCCTGGAGTCTCCAGCAGATTTTTAAAACTCATGAATTTCCACGAAATGTTATCAAATGCCGTTGAAAGGTCGAACTTCATTCTGAAAACTAATTTCGATACGCCATGAAGTCGGCTTCTATCGTCTTTTTAGAAAGTAGGTACTTACTGAAGCTTCCGGTAGATTTTCGAAACTTCAAATTTCTACAAAATTTCATGAAATGGAGTCCCTTGGAAAGCTGAAATATACTCTGCACAGAACATGCTAAAGTTAATTCGGACAGATTTTGTAGCATTTTTTAAAAAACTGAAGTTTCGAAAAACATGCAGGAGGCTCCAAAATGGATTGAAAGGCTCTATACCAGTTGCGCTTTTTCCCCTATTTTTTCGATTTTTTTTTGGTCAGTTGCGCTTTTCAGTAGAAGCATTAATTCTTACCCACTTGCGCTTTTCTGTTGTTTAAAATTCCGAATGTGTTCCCAAAATTGAAAGAATTGAAAGATACAAACTGATGAACGAACGAACGAATTATTTTTATTACGTACCTAACATACCTAAACAATCGAAGAGCTGTGTTTTTGTGGCTCTTGTTTTTTCCTCATTCCTGAACATTCGTTCGTTCATGCGCTTTTTTTTTTTTTATATATACTCTCGTAGGTACTGTCTACATACACGGTAATGGTAATCCTCCGTCTGAACTCACCAATGGGAGTATTTTTTTATATATATACTCTCGTAGGTACTGTCTACATACACGGTAATGGTAATCCTCCGTCTGAACTCACCAAGGGGAGTAATGCCGATTAAATGAAATATAAAATTATAAACGCTAAATACACACATTATCCGACAAACAATCATGAAAAAAAAATCGTTTTGGAAAAAACTGGCCAAAATAAAAAATTGAAAAAATTTTCTGCAGGAGGTCTCAATCGATCTGCATACCTTCCGCACAGTACCTAATCCAATATCAACGCCATAAAAGAACGACTTTGCACAAACATACTCGTACTAGCAAAATTTCCAAACTTTGAGAACCCCTGAAACTGGTTTTTAAGAAGCGCAAGTGGTATTTAAAAAATTAGGCTTGGAAAAGCGCAACTGGTCAAAAAAAATTGAAGGAAAAGCGCAAGTGGAAATCACCGGATTGAAACTGCCTGAAATCCGTTTCGGAATAAGCCAAAAACAGGGTTTATAACATGTTTTTTCGATCAAGCTTGGTTTCGTTCAAACTGAGAGATGTGAAATGGGCAATTACTTGAAAAATATGTAATAGTGGTGATTATTTATGGTATGTATTTACAGTTATCGAGACCAGATTCGAATTCAGCATTGATCTCTTTTAAAATGCACTATCTTTCACGGTAACTTACAAGTTTACAAGAGATAGGCACTAGACTACTCACTGAACATTTTCAAATTTATCAACGTCTATTTTCCACAGCTCACCTTATCAAAATATTCTTATAAATAATACCATTCTGAGGAAATTCCAGCTGGAGGGAAACAAATTTTTCCGATGACTTTACAACAGAAATTCTGCGTTCTTTCGAAGAGACGTGAGAAAGGTTTGACACACCTCTTTCCAATTATGAGAGCATTTTTTTAATCGGAGCCGAAAGGTTCACACGGTTACCCTATCAAGTTTGTATGTATGATTTGAGTACCCAACACGTGGGTGTGATGCCTTCGAGAATAAAATTCGCACGTTGGGACTTTAACGCTAAAATAATTTCAAAAACACCCGAAACGATTCTATAAACCAATTTCAATTGAAAAACAAATTGATCCAATTCATGATACCTACGTTTTTTGAATGAACAATAAAATCGCGCATCAGAAAGTTTTTCAAAGTAGGTTTTAAAATGAGTAGCGCGTAGGTAGGCGACATTTACATTATCCACGAACCATATAGGTATGTTCCCTACTTGAGCTTTCCACGTTTTTTAAAAGATGAATGTGACATTAATAATAGGTACGCTGGTTTCAATGTAATTATTAGAAAAATTACGTGACTCGATAAGATAAAATTTTAGAAAGTAGGTATTGGGTTTTTCAGTTTATGGTTGTAAAGTAATAAGTACCTATTTAGTTCTTATCTCATCATTAGGTACAAGTACATATCTCTGTACTCCTATAAGTGATTTTTTTTACCTCGTGAACAATAGTTTATCTTTTCGATTCATATTAAACTCGATGGTGAAGATAATTTACAAGAGGAAAGAAACGAAAAAAAATTCGCCTCCATACTTGGTGTCAAGATTTAGATTTACTAATAAAGCAAGAATGTTCAAGAAGAAAAGAAACATTAGTGAGATGGAAGGTTTCGATAACTTTATTAGTTTTCGGTAACGTAAAAAAATTGTTACGGTTTTCATTGGAATTTAACGTAATTTGAAAAAGCGAAGTAATACTGTAGCCTTTCTTTACACTGATCACCTCTAGGATATTATATTAGATTTTCTTATAAAGATTGGCGCTTATTGTGGAGCTCGAAGTAGGCCAATATATACCTCGAAAATGTTTTCGAATACAAAAGAAACGAATTAAACAAAAGAAAGAAACATTCTGCGATCAATTTTTCTACGTAATGCAAAAGTAAATGAAAATGAATCTACAAATAATATGTGTACGGCTCAAATCGATATCGATAATGAAATTGAAAAAATTTCGTAGACCATACTCGATATTAAGAATACGTATTATAGAAATAGACACTGTCTAGCTTTTTTCCTCCTTTATGTTTTCAACGGAGGTATGTAGGTATACATACGTATGTACTTTCAATATGCCAACTTCCATAATAGAAATACCTACAGGAATAATCTCCATAATATTCCCTTGACCTAGGTAGGAATACTAGGTGAGTAATTTTTTGAAATTGAAAATTACCTGTTTATCGTGCAAGTCCTTTTTGGTACAACCAGTAGTGGTAATGATTCTCTCGCAATAACATCCTTCCAAAAATACAACTCCAGACGGTCGATTACAAGCTTCCGAATCGTAATAAAACAGCAAATTCTGAAATGAAAACAAATAAACATAAAGGTACCTACAAAAACACAATAAAACATAATTTACCTACCTAGGGTATAATACATAAGAAAAAGTACACTTAGTTAAAATGAAATGGCTACGTTAAAGTTCAAATTAAATTTTTTCATCGTGAAAAATATCCACCTCGGAAGGTTATTGCACGTGGAACTCTATCATTGTTTTTATCTTGTATTAAGACTGTTTTAAAAATTAAAAAGTCTCGTTTCTTTAATTATTAATCAGCTTCGGGTTTTCATTTTTACCTTCATAATTACATGCTCGTATTTCCTTTACCCTGTAGGAATATATTTGTAATGAGTTTCTGTTCGAGCTTTAATGAACCTTGTTTCGCAGCAGGTCGTAATGATTTTTAATTTTTAATTATACTTTACTCGACGCGAGGCTTTCTTGATATTGGAACTTCTTAGGTTAGCTACATGTATTGGACGGGACGTTTGCAAATTCCCGGGTATTAATGTGCTGATAATACTTATACTAACTTAAGTATACATTAAATCCCTTTTATTTTTGTTCTTCTCTCGATGTTAAATGAAAAAAGAAAATTACTCGTGCGTTTAAAAATACATTCTTTCGTAAAATATCACTCGAATATAACCGTAAACTTTGCTTACACTTTAGAGTAGGTAAAAGACTTTCAAAATAAACCTTGCGAGTGAAATTTTTTTACCAATTGTTTTATTCGCAGTTCTCCGCCTTACGTAGCTACATTTTAGTGATAGCGACTCAAACTACTCAATGGTAAGTATAATCCCACGAGTCAGCTAAAAATAGAACACCTTAAATTTTTCTTCTTCTTTTTTTTCATAAATAAGTATGACTTTTTACGAGGCACGTTCAATAAGTAAACAGAGAAACTCGGATAAAAAATTTAAAAATACACTTTTTTAGAGAAAAACTTGACAGCATTTTCTCGACACAATCTTCGTTCTCGTATAGTTACATTTTAGCCATTTTTCTGCAAGTTTTCTTACTTCACGGAGAAAGAATGTTTTGAGATATTTCACCGATATTTTTGATCAATGATAACAGAAGTTACCCATTTTTACTTCATCATAAGTAATTACCCACCAAGAAAATTCAAGGTGCGAGAGAGCTGGGCGTTCAAAAGGTGGAGAGGATTCCAAATGTTGAATGAGTGTTCGAGTGGTGATATCAAATTGGATATTTCAGTGTGGATTTTTATTGAATCTTGTTTTGGAATCCTGATTTCCTTTTTGTGCCGATTTCAGACAATTTTGGGTTCCAGTTCTCTCATGATTTGACTTCAACTGATAAATTTTTGATTTTTTAGTTCTCCTTTACCTACTTCCTAATGCTTTCACCACATACCTACTCTGCTCCATCACTAACCTTCAGATTTTGTTCTTTTTTTGTGACTGTAAAAAGTGAATTTTTGAAAATTATTAACCAAAACCAAACCAAAATTTGTATTAGTTTCGGTCTCAGACAATTACTGAGTAACTATTCGTTTGGATTCGTAATTACGGAGTTACAGCTCATTTTCACCGAGAAATTTCATTTTGGGTTGGAAAAACAAGTCCAGTGTTGAGTTGTTCACTAGAGTCTAGAAAGCTAAATTCGTGCTTTTTTCGTGCCTGCCTTTTTCGTTCTTCCAAAAAATGAAATTTTGTACCGCGTCAATGTCGTCAAATATACCTACTATACACCCATAGCTAGCCCCCCCCCCAATAAAGTCTTAAAAGTGTTCCTTGATTTTTAAAATAAGTAGGTAGGTATTCTAAATAAACGATTTTTTTGATATTTTTCTCCATGAAGGTACATATGTAAGATTCAGAGAGGTAATCAGGATTTCACCAAGAAGAGGACAAAACCAGATTTTTAGGAATGAAAAATCAACATTTGGGCAATTTTCTGGAAATTCTCCATAATGTATAAGGGAAAACTTTAATTGAACGACAGAATAAATGAATTGCACGACAGGACAACCCCACGACAACATAATGGTTTTTGAACGACTGGCGACTTAACGACTGTTTTGGTTGTTAGAACGACAACATTGAACGACAGACCTTGGTCAACAAACATGAAAAATTCACGTCACGAAAAAGGGAATGCCCGACGAATGTTCGTTTCAATTTATCTCATCTCATATCTTATCATTTCCATTTCATTCATGTCTTTATTTGAATGATTTGCAAAGTATCTATGTAGTAGGTACCAGAGTCCTGCACAGTATACCTAGTTGAATTAACTAGTTAGTCGTGGGAGCGGTACCACTATTTCATTTGGAAAAAAAAATTACTTAATAAATAGATTTTGCCAGACTGTAAGAATTGTTATCTATTTTATTTTATTTTTGAAATCGATGAAACCCAACAAAAAATTGCAACCAAATGATTTCAACTAGATGTAGAAAAATGTCAAATTTTTGGTCAATGACCAACCCCTTACATCCATATTCTCAACTTTTGTCACACCCAAAATTGGGTGGGGAGATGCCCATGTGCCCAAAGTAAGCTTTTTAATGAATTGTTGCATTTTTTACAGTTTTTTAAGGTTCACGTGCAAAATTCAAGTTTTTGAAGATAACCCCTCTTGGAGATAAAATTGAGAAAATTTCCAAAAATAGTACATACTACATACGTGCTCATCTAAACATATTTTTAGAAGGGAAACAATTTTGTGTGCTCAAATTAGGTTTGGGATACGGCGGCTTTAGTTTTTCTTTTGTCAATAAGTATCTCTCCCCCTGGGGGGGGGGGGGGTGCAAAAATTTTCGAAAATATTCATGTAGATAGACTCACGCTTTCTGTACATATTTTCGGTGAAATCAAAATTTTAATTTCATAATTTGTCGTTTCTTTAGCAAATCAGTCTGTGTATTTTATTTAATTCGTCGGGCATACGCCGGCGTGCACTTTTAATTTTTCTGTCGTGCAATGGATGACAACACTTTCTGTCGTTCAATACCAGGTTTTCAGGCGTTCACATCTGTCGTGCAAAATCCCTTTTTCTCGTCGTGCCGATAAATGGCACCCAATGTATAATTCGCCATCGTCGTAGTTGTACTCCTTTACAGGAGATAGCGTATATTTCCATCTATGTATATTAGCCAGTTTCTAGCGTATCTGATAGTTTCTTTCAGGGTCTTACAGGGAGAGTTGGTCAGTGAGTTTGTTGTTAACAGCTCCAATCGTTTCCTCCCTCTTGTCGTTCTTCCTTGGATTTTCCCCTGTACCGCTAGCATGAAAATACCATTGTCTCGTATTTTATGCGCTAAATACTTCTGCTTTCCGTTCTTGATATTATTTCGCCTTGTTTTGACTCCACATGTTCTTAGCACCCTATCCGGCTGTCTCGGCGGATGAGGATCAGCCTGACAGAGACTTAGGGCCATTGCTAAATTGATGTCCATATAATTCTAGGGAAATGTAATGGTGATGGTTTCCCGTTGCCTTCCACCATGATTTTCTGTTGGGGTTTATTCCCTTAGCCAAATTTGGCAGTTTTTGGGTGCTGGTACTTGCCTTCTCACTCTGAAGCTCTGCACTTCCTAGGGGCTGGAATGAGTGAGTTGTTGGCGTTCTGCAGCTGTTATGCATTCTTGTTCGTAATCCGTATTTATGTAGAGGATTGGGCCTTCAGCTTGCCACCCTGCCTGTTGTTCCATCAACTGGAGAATTCTGCTTTAGCCATGTTTATCAATTCTGAGTCCATCAAACAGCAACATGTTACCAACCTGCACGATAAGGATGCACAGAATACCCCTTATGTTGTCTTCGCCTTCTCATCTGCCCTCTGGGACTGGCTCCTCTTGATGATCCGAGCTACTACCTAGAGACTACCTCTAGCAACAACAACCTGTACTCTCGTGGGTCAATGTATAAATTCCAGGAAAATGAAGGCAGAATTACTGCTCAATATGAAGCGAGAGAAAATTTTTTGGAAAAATTGGTTCAAAAAATGAAAAAACGTCCATTTTTGAATGTTTTACATTAGATTTTCAAATCGCTATCATCATCAAATTCAATCCCCCTTCTCCTGCTCTTCACATCATTCTATTCAGAAGAAGAGAACTGTCAAAAAAAATTCAAGCAACCTCTAACAAGGTTTGTACAGTTCATTGAAATCCTGAGTCAACACGTTTTTGTGATTTCCGGACTACTTTTTTGAATTAAGAAAATTGGATTCAACGACCTGCAAAATACTATCTCGTAGAAATTTGAAGAAAAAAAACCAAGTGGTCCAAGTACAGATGTGCAGTCTGAAAAGTGAAAAGTACTTTTCTTTCATGAAAAGAAAAGTTCCCACTTTTCAGTTTTCTCTAAAAAAAAAAAAAAAAAAAAAAAAAAGCGAGTGACCAATCAATTTACTCATCAGAGAACACTGACCTCATTGATGAAATCAAATATCAAGTTTCACTCTCTCCACACCTTCACCTTCACAATTCAGGATCCATATATGGGCGCTGAATTGCATTCTGATATTTTTCACCACATTTTTTTCAAAACAGAAAAACTCAAAAATGTTACAGGCTCTAGCTCAAAACTACCTTTTTTTGATCAAGTAGGTGAAAAAATATAATTTTGTTTTTTTGTGTATTTTAGATAAGCAAAAAAATACATCAATTTGAAGCTTTTACAGAGAACTTAAAAATAAGACGCGCACGATTTACTTTTCACACTTTTCACAACTTTTTACACTTTTAAATAGACTTTTCACTTTTCATTTCACTAAAATTACTTTTCTGAAAAGTGCATCATCTTTAGGTCCAAGCAAAACGAGGACAAAAGAAAACTTATATGATTTGAAAATGATTCCTCTGTGTTTTCTTGAAACATTGGGGCAAAGAAATTGAGAAATCCAGAAATTCACAATCCAGAAATTCACAATTTTAGATGAATTGCATTTTTTTTTTACAACTTTAGCAAATTGATAACTGTTGAATTTGCAAATAAATTTTGAATTTCAAAGATTGATAGCGAAAGTAGTGAAAAATTTGCACAATTATTCACTTAAAATCGCGAATGTTCTCATATTTTTCTCACATTTTGTGCCATTATAAAAAATGAAAATTTAATTCTTAAGAAAGCATCGTATAACAAACCGATTTAAATTCCATTCTCAGCGAAACGTATGTAGTATACTAAGTACATACATAAATTGTTACTTAATTGCATAATTTTTCCTCGTACGTACACTGGTTGAAAAATAATTCTACAAAACATTATTTTTGACGTGAGAATATTTTTTTTACGCTTGAATTTTTCAGATTTAAAGAATGTAATTTTCTAAAAAATTTAATTAGGAAAAAAAGAGAGAAGTAGGTCGATCTAAGCGATGGCAAATGCTTTTGAAAATTTATAATTCAAGAAGTTCAGAACAGCGAAAATTGCATACAAATTGAAAACAACTGCAATTTTGATAATGACGCCAATTTTTTTTAGAAATTTTCGTGCTTTCTGAAGAAATTTTCTATATTATATTCGCGTTTTCGAGCTACCTAGGTCAAATTCTCACTTTTTTCGTGCCAGTAGACATTCAGGAATCGTAATAGAAAGCAAGATTTACATAGACTGGTGCACCTGGGTATTCCAACGTAAAATATAACAACTGTTTCGCAGAACACTCGGTATATAAAATATGCTACAAGTATAAAATACTTAATCCGATACGATAAAAAAAAAAAAAAAACTTTGAAACAGATATGAAGCATTTCAGAAAAGATTGGCTTTTATCGAGACGAATTTCAGTTCATCGTCGTCATCATCGCGTTACCGACGATTTGTGTCGTAAGATACGGACTTCAATAATTCGAGTATATCATAGAAAATCAAATACTGCCTCAAAGACCTATATATCAAGGCAACCGACGCTAAACAGGAAATTGCTATAAAATAAATCAAAACCGTTACCCGAGAAAGAAAACACGTTAATAAATTACTCGTCATTTGATATTTAACAGCGTCAAACGAAGCAGCTCCCAGCGTAATTAAAAACCGCCTCGCTTCGCACCGGGCTCAGCCAAATTTCTCGAAACAAAAACATCCCTTTGAACTTACCTAACATTCGGAAATTCTAGTCATAATTTCGCGACGACACCCCCTCCCCCCTCTCTACCATCCCTGCACCGTATGCCAGCCCCGACCATGTTTCGTTTTATATGTGCGTAAAAATTCCCGAAATTTATCCAAAAGTAAATAATCGTTTCCTTTATACGGGTGTAATTCGTGTAAATATTACCGTGTATATAAAAGTACAAGTATAGTAGAGCTTCGCGCAGTGGAATATACAGATAAGTACAATATGAAAAACTACACAAAATGAATCAATATCTCGTTTATTTTCGACACAATGAAATGAATCTTTGGAATTTCTTAATTTCGGAGCAACGTTTTTCGTCGATACGTAAGTATAGTATAATTATAGACGCGAATACGAAACAAGAAAATTTTCAACTTCGTGACTTGACGAGCTCTCTCGTCGTCTTATTCCCTGCGACCGCAATTAGTTTTCTTTTTGGTGAAAATTTTTCTAATCAAATTAAAAAGTAACAAGGATTACGCTTTTCAAAATACAATTTTCATCGTGTAAATTCGACGGCTGAAATTCTCTAGAGCCAGATTAAACTAAACCATTGAATTTTTAACTAAAAGGATCAAAAGTTGTGAAAAAAATAGCTCCTTTTTCGCTCGAATAAATTTTTATGAATAGGCTTATATTCGCGTGCAGAAAATTTCCAACTTTATACAAATCGCTATTCGCTTTTATCTCAAATTTCATCAAACGGAGCAAATTATTTTGTAAATTGTATTTTACTCGCGATTTATATGTATATTTTTTTTTTGCGACTCGAACAATTACGTAGGTACTCGTGCAATCGAGCCATAAAATCATACCAGCCAATTAATTGCTGTGAAATTTCCGAATTGAAACGCAATATTTTGCAATACCAAGTAGGATATTTTATATCACAGTTTTCAACATCTTGTCATTTACATATTCGATAAGTTAGTAGGCATCAATAATTTCTTTCATAATATATTATCTCGAGTTCATCGACATCTTTCTTATCAATCTCAACTTTCAATAAAAATAATCTAGTTTTTCAACAAAGAAAAAAAGAAAACCTTACCTACTTGTACAAAATAAAATTGTTTACTTTAAAATGGATTGAGATGTCATAGAGATGAATTCTTATTTCAACAGAAACTTCGCAAACCGATGAATAAATTAATATTTTCACGTAATAAAAAACAAGAACTTTTTTTTTATTATTTTAGCATGCGAAAAGTTGACAAACACGATAGGCGTTACGACCAAAAAAAAAAAAAAAAAAAAAAAATGGAATTAATAAATCTTGAAAATTAATGAACTGACATTCGAATACAGTACGTTCTAAAAGTCTCACAACCTCTACTTTCAATTTTTCACTATACAAGATAGTAAAATACTCGTATTTTAAATTGTTTTGGATTTCTTAATGACAAACTTTCTAAAACTTGGTAGAAGGGGAGGGTTAGGCTCGAAAATTTTGAACGCATTCATAAACTTAAGTCACAAACTGTATTTTTTCGAAGATAAAAAACAAATCCAGATGTTCTGTTCAAACACACGTACAACATTAAAGTAGTTCTTCTAATGAATCAATAATTTTAGAAACGAGTTCAATGGTTCACTTCTCTACCAGTTCTTTAACCTCAATTTCACAAGAATGGCTGAATTTTCCCAACTTGAGACGTATTTTTCAAAATATCCCAACCTTGGCGAAATTCTAGGAGGCAAAGGCCATTCCTCTCATTCCGGAAGACGGATATGAAATTTTCAATTATCTTTCCCCCAGCTCATAAAACATTTAAAACCATGATAACAATAATTCGTTATCATCACTCGACAGAAAAATTTGAACGTTTCGATTAGGCTTTTCAGGACACACGGTATATTGATTGAATTTTTGAATTTGCGAGTATTTTTTACCATCGACATCGCATCGTGTAATATATGCTCGGATGCTCGGGTCATCGTATTTTTTATTTAAATTTCCACCAAATGATCTGTTTAATAGGATAGTACGTTGAGAGAAAAAAAACTTCTCATGTGCACATACATATACGATTTAGGGGGGAAAAAATCAACGTATTCGTACGTAACGTACAAACGCGAGAAAACCCACCAGGGAATTGAATTTGATCCTTTTGAAATAACGACGCGGAATTTTCATTGCTATCGTCAATATAGCGTAGTAAATTATTCGTCGTTTAGCTAATTGGCATGTTCGGTGAATTAGGGGATAATTTTCATGCTCGTGGAGGTCGAAACGTGTAGGGATAGCGAGCAAATTCATATTAGTGGGATTAAAGACGCTGAAATTCGAAAATTTGACAAATTAGTCTGGTTTCAAGAATGTTGTATGTATATAAACTGAACCCTAGATATTGGAAAATTTTATCACGCGATGTGTGGCTTGAAATAAACTCTTTATTCTTTTCAGAATGAAATGAACGTTGATAAAGATGAATTTTATTGCAAGATAGGCTTACTGAGTTGGAAAAATAGTGCGATAAAAGTTATAATTGTAAAGAAGAATGAAAATATGGATCATGCTGCAAATTTTTTTGTCTGGATAGCAGATTGAAAAGAACTGTTACTTGAAAATTGAGGAAGTACATTCGAAAAAATTTACTCGTGTCTTAAGATGCATAAATATCAAAAAGAAGTCACCTTTCAAAAAGACTTGTTCTCAATCATTTTAAAATCCACAAGAATTCAATTTTAAAAAATATCGTTAAAAAAAATATTGGCCAAGGAAAGGTATCCACCCATGTTCAAATTTTTAGAAACAGCCTCGAGTGTGGGTAACCACATGGTGTCCTTGAAAAAGGTTTACGTAAGTATTTTACTGACTACTCTTCAATTTTTAAGGCAGAATCGATAAATTTTTTGTCATACTGACAATCAGTATACTTAATACGTACTTATCTAAATTAAAAATTTATGACAGATATCCTACTAGACACCCCGTATAGAAAAGTACCCAATAATAAAGCTTAAATCATAAATAATAAGACTTGAACAACGTACACATTTTTTTTAACAAACAAAAGAAAAGGAATCTTGACCAATTATACGAGCATTTATTGCTATCAACGCTAAATAAGAGACCTTTTTTCCATGATTGCACATCTGATCTAATAGTTATTTCAAAATACATATAGTAGAAAATTATAAAATTTACACCATTCTCGTGGGACTCTCACAATTCGCAACAAATTACAACAGACGAGTCAATATACGTTAATTAAAACTTGATTTTTTTTTGGCAATTTTCAATCATAGTTTCGAGTTAAACTACAAGACATAATTTAAGCGAGCGAATTCGTCGTATACGCTATTTATAAAATTGACATTCTGTCTGTTCATAAACTCGAGACGAGATTTTCAAACAACGCTGTCTCGTTTGTGAGCTTTTTAAATAAGCTGGAAAGAAATTAAAAATTTAATCTCATCATGCTACGTGAATTGAACAAACGCGACTTTTCGATGTCTTGTGATTTAAAACAATACGATTTCGCGATGACGATTTTTCGAGAGTATGCTTTCGCGAGAGTAGATGACGAATCAACGAATCGAATTAAACGTTTATTTGTTTTCGCTCTGGCAAGTTACAAATAGAACATACAGTGTGACAAGAAAATTTTCACTGGCACCGATATTATTCGAAAGGTTTTGACTTATTTTATGATGAGTACTTTCAGTGAGGGAGCAAAAATTTTCATAAAATAAACGAGGTGTCTGCAAAATTACTAAAAATATTGTGTTTTTCCCCAAGAAATCTACATTTTGCTCGTGACTTGATGACATCAACAAGATACGTAAAAAATTAATTGATTCTGGGAACTGGTTTAAATCGGTTTAGCAGTGATTGCCAATCCGTCTGGCAATTTTTTGAATAATTGGAATGAAAAGTCTCATTAATCAGGGATCGTACCTTCGTACGAAACGATTTTCTCAACAAAAAAAAAGTGATTTCACTACCCAAAATTCCTTATAATTATTTTTTCACTGTTTTCATATTCCAAGTTTTCGCTCCTCCAGTTCGACGAATCATCTAATAGGTAATAATTTTCTCGTTTAAAAATCCACACAAAATTAACGTAAGATCTCATTTCAAAATTGTGAGAAAAATTCTTTCGAAATAAGAAATATAAAAATCCCTCGATTTTTAGCTGCCCAACTTCATATTCACGCCTTCTGAAGCAAATTCAAAATTCTGAAGAAATTGAAAATCGCGCTGGAGGCTCCAGAATGACTGGAAAAGGCAAAATTCGCCCTCGAGGGGTTAGTTCTAGACAAAATACAGTGATTCGTGCAAATTTCGAAAATTTCCTCGCAAACGGAAAACTTACGATTTTTTGGATATTTTTAGATATGAAGAAAGCTGGTCAAAAAACCACTCTTGAGATGTCAGTCCCAAAATCGGCTCAAATGTGGATAAACTCGTTAAACAGACTGCGTTTAACACACAACTCGATCTTTGGCTACCTGACTTCATATTCACGCCTTCTGGAGCATATTCAGAATTCTGGAGAAATAGAAAAATCGCGCTGGAGGCGCTAGAATGGCTGGAAACGATGAAATTTGGATTTGGCGAATTAATATCAGTTTTAGGCTTTATTTTGATCATTTTTACTGATCAAGTACGTATGTACTTTTTTTTTTAAAAAAAAGCATAAATCACCAAAAACAGTCAATTTTGATCTTTCAAACGTTCGCCAAAAATCGAAAAACCAAGTTGGGCAGCTGAAGATTTGGTTTTGGGTGTTTTAGACCATGCTCTTTCCAAAAATTGCAGTCCCGTTCAAATCGGAGGGTGACACCTCAAGAGGTTCCCGTGAGAAGAATGGACGACTGAGTAAGCGAGAAGGCTCCTTATAATAAAAAAATACCTTATTTTTGAGGTAACCATTTGAGAAAAATTCTCCAAAACCAATCTCTTGGGATAATTGGCCTATGTCTGGAAGCCAAGGAACCAAAATAATTCCATTTCATAATTTTCAACCCCTGTGGACACTAGCGTTAAATTTTTTGCGATGACATTGAACGTTGAAAACTGCTCGTGCATATTTAGGAACAAAGTTCAAGAGCAGTCCATTCACCTCGTCGCTTATCAAAAGAGATCAAGACTTTTGCGACACGCTGTACATAAACATACACATAACATACGATATGAGTTCGTTGCTTTAGTACCTAATTAATTTAGCAACGTAATCGATAAAATTAAATTAAAATTCGAGCAAACCGTTTCGCCTTAGAGAATGCGTTGCGTTGATTTGATTGCATGTGGAATTTTGACCAGCAGTACAAAAAGCTACGATACGAGTGCGAGTACGTACTATATACGTAGACGTATATGTGAAACATTTATTTTTCTATAAAGGGTTTAAATTAGTTTTTGTAACGCAACGTTTACTTTATGTTGGGTCATTTTGCTGGGTAATTAATTTAAGATGGTTTTTGCGGTATCTGCACGAGAGATTAGGTTGCTTGTTGATGTAAATTGCATTACGGTAATTTATTTTTTTCCATCCGCCTAATGATGATGGAATAAAGCGGAAACCAAATGGCAAAAAGTTGACCTGTTTCGTCGTACAAATTAATTATTTAAAAGGTGTCAGAATTTCGACTGAAGCGTCAAATGTACAGGACTACGTTAAAATGTGGTTTATGATTACCACGACACGAAACAGGGTGACTCTACAAGTTTTATTTTATTTACGTATTCTGTTCGATCCCGTGTAAAATTTCTCTTACGTTTCCACTTGATAAAAAATTACCTTTTAATATTGCGGTTCTTACGTGGTTTTATGGTTCTGGAAAAAATTCAAAAAATGATCCCTCGATTATCATGTTTGAATACGAGTTGAAAAAAAAAAAGAAGGCCAACATAAATAAAAGTACATTACACTAACAAACCTGGCCACGAATGCATAATTTTCGAGTCAAACTATACGCATGTTATATGACACATATCAAACAGCAAAAGTGTTCTAACGGCGGCGCTGACCACTTCTTTGTTAAGTTTTATACATTCGAGAGAGTAAATAGAAAGTTACCAAGTTATGACAGTTTTTCTGGGCCACATTTAAGGAAAGTTGAAAGTTCAAAAATTGACGACCCCCGCAATCATTTCAAGTTAGTTTTAACGCGGCGAAGTTAATGGTTGAAGTGAAATTCTCTAAAGGGACATGCAACTACAAAATATCATCTCAGGTAATTTCATTTGTTTTGAAGTATGCAAAGTTCGTGAGAGAATACGTCTAAATTTACCCAACACAGGAATGCGCAGCTATGTTATCACTATCGCAACTTTGGTGAATAATAAATACACGCGGTTTTGGTCATGCAAAATATTCTTAATTATGAAGCAGCGCAACCGAATAAATGTAAATATACATAGGTGCTTTTGTATACAACTATTGTTTTGCATGCATGACTTTGTATATGTACATCACATACAGCAGCTCTGTAAATGTTCCCGATTGGCTCGAACAGAATATTCATTGTGTATTATGCATCCAGGTAAGTTGATATTTTATTATGATATGAATATGACGTAGTTTTCAGACATACTTGTAGTTTCCATTTCCGGTCACCTTTTCGGGACCTGAAGTGTAGCGCGATTAAGTTATATCATACAATTTTCACTTAAATGGCCCTTTTAAATACTACAAGTCGTATTATGCATTTGATTCTGATAATGGTGACAAGTCTAATCTTTTAAAACAAAAACAGACGCTTTCTATCATTTTCACAAAAAAAAAAGTTGCACAATATTGAAGCTGTTTTCCGCAACAGGCGAGCTCGCGTCAGATAGGCGGCCACCTGAAGTGATGAAATTGAAGAGTGACAGAATTTTGTGAAAAAATATCGTTTTTTCCCCCTTCAAAATTAGGCCACGTGGTCTGGAGGGGGAACTGAAACGCCTAATCCAAAAAATAGATCAAAAAAAAGTCGTAAAAGTCGATTTTTAAAATCAAAAACGTATGAAAATGTATTAAAATCTGTTACTGAGGACATTCCATGGTCATTCACAACTTGATAAGGGAGGAGGAGCATTGCAATTGAGGGAGATTCTTATTTTAGATATCAGATCATTAGTCATTACAGGTTAAAAGAAAACGAGTAATTAATTTATTTCCCCACCTGTTTATTTTTTAAAATCCCTCTCCTCAGATCTTGAACAAAGAATTGCTTTTCAAAAATATACCTTCACCAGGGCCCCGAATTTAACCACTTGAACCTATTTATTCGGAATTTGGATGGATTTTTCCAACAATAAAAATTCCGAAGTTGAAGAACGATGGATGAGGTTTTCACTCGGTCATTTATCAAAATTTTCAACTCATATGCTACCATAAGCAGAGCTTCGACTATGGAAGTTCAATTTGAAACTTTTAAACATCAATAATTATCAATATTAGATCAATAATCTATTCTCTTTGAAACCTCGTAGATTAATTTTCCGCCAGTTCAACCAGTCTCGAGATAAAATCAGTCAATGTTTTTTTACAAGTTTATGAAAAATTGTAAATTCGCAAAAATTGCATTGCTTGGGGTGGTAATGAGGGTAGTTATCTCACTGGAGTATCCGAGAGAATTCATAAAAAATTGAGCGAAATCAGAATAGGTACCAGACTTCATTTTTTGTTGGAATAATTCATTGAAAATGAATTCGTGTATTTACGGCAAACTGGTTATGCAATTCTATTAACGTCGATTGGATGCATACCTCCAGCCATTCTTGACATTTAAACCCAATAAAATCCTAAAGCGAAATTTTTTTCAATTTAGAGTATACTATCTATTACAAGGAAAGTATCACAAACAATACAAATTTTTTCGAATTGGACAGAGAGAAATCGAAAGAGGGCCTCAAAATACACCACCAGCAAAAATTTCTGCCACTGAAATTAAAATACTGAAATTTGGTTTTTACCCGATTTTCGACCTCCCTAGTCGATTGGTGATGGTTTCGAGTCGTTCCGGAATCTCAATCAAAATTTTGTATTCCCTTATTTTCGAAAAAAAAAAACATTTAGCATTTATAAACTTATATTTCTCAAAAATTATCGTTGGAGAGAATTTCGGATTTAAACGGGCACAAAAATATTTTGAAAATACATGCCTAAATCAATTCATGAGTCACAAAGGTGGTAAATTTGAGTTTGTAGGCACTGAAATTTCATTTTCACCCTATTTACAGAGTTTTTTTTCTTTCGAAAAGTGTAAAATCCAAAAATCTAACCAGATTAAATTTTTAAAAAACTCAAGCCTATAAAGAAAACAATCGATTCCTGGAAAACCTCCTTCCAAACATCTCGAAAAGATGAAGTCATTTTGTTCAGACTTCGAACAGGCCACTCCTTACTTTCTCATGGCCATATCCTAAATAAATTACCCAAACCACTATGCGAAATCTGTAATATCCCTATCTCAATTAACCACCTAATAACCGAATGCCCAAAATTCCAATCTGAAAGAAATCGTCTAATCCCAAACCCCACTCTTGAATCTCTACTGTCTGACAGTAATACTCAAAACCTTAGACTCCTTACCTTCCTGAAAGAAATCGACCTGTACAGCAAAATCTAACTCCAAATTGTCTCCACGTCTCTAGCCAAACGGCTGTACACGGCGTGGTTAAATAAATTTAAAAAAAAAAAAAAAAAAAAAAAAAAATTTGCAAAAAATCGAAAAATCAATTCCAACGATTGAAATTTTTGCTGGCGGTGTATTTTGGGGTCTTCTTTCCATTATTTTTTTATCCAGTTCTGAAATTTGGGTGCCGGTTAATAACATACTAGAAGTCTCGACCTCTTGATGACAGCTTCACCAAGGAGGGGGCAAAACGTTTCCCAGAATAGGTTTTTCGGAGTTTCTCCAAAAATATGACTTCTACGAGGAAAACAGTCATGAGCAAAAATTGCTCTGAATGTACAGTACGAAATTTATGTGTCTACCCAAGTAAGCATATTGAACTCATTCTCAGTGACATACACAACGTTAACATTGACTACTTTATACATTTCGAAAAGAAAATTCCAGCATGAGAAACAACATGGCGTAATTTTTCATTACATCATACTCGAACAAGAAGATGTAATAGTGGAAAGAATAATATATTTTAAGCAGCAAGAAGTGTCTGTAGATACGTCATCAAACCATCGACAACATGAACCGCCTCACTGGTTTAAATCTGTACGTCATACTAAAAGTTTTACGAAGAAAAAAAAACCATACTTCTTTACACTATATGCGATTCCTTCATTTATTCGAGCGTACATACATACGTTTTCATTTTATTATTTTTACACAATAAGAGATTTTCCACATGACAAGTTCTACTTTAATGTTTACATTGTAAAGTAGGTATACATACTACATACATTATAATGTATTTCATCGAATGATATCACAACTCGACTCGAGAGCTGGCGATACAGCAAATAAAAATCAGAATCACGCATAAATTTTCTCTTTAAATTTCGTCGACAATCACAAAGTGTTTCTTGCGATATCTACTAGATCATTTTAAGATCGGTAAGAATTGTAGAGATACTTTGTTTAGGTACATACGAATTTAGGAAGCCAAATGCAACATTACACTCGAATCTCGTGAATTTGAGATGCTATCACGATATTTACGAAATATACGTTAGCTCTGATAGGTAGAGGTACCCCTACCCACCCAGTGCATTCGTAAAATTATGTACTATTGGTAATAATAACACGGATTAAATTTTCATAAACGAATAAAGGTCGTAGAACGTATCGAATTTTGTACTCGTGCGTGGTATTAAACACCGATTGGAAAATAAATCAGACAGCATTTCATCAGTAGAGGTATATCTCGACCAACCCATGTAAGTTATGCACAGAGTATAATGAATTCCGCTGGATTGTTCGAAAATACGAGTGGAATATTTCATCAAATTGATACGAATAATTAAATAGTTATTGTCGCGGTATAAACTACCTACTTATTCATAGGATAGAAAAAGTTGGCGAAAAAACGAACGAAAGAAAGAGAGAACTAAATGTAATTAAGCGTAATTTTACCTTTCTCGCAGTCATAACAAGTGACCTTTTTATTTTTAAAACATATTAAGTGTTTCATTAACGTCGAGGAGTACAGGAGGGAAAAAAAGGGTACGCTGCACGAATATAAGGTTCCTCGTAAAGAAAATATTTAAATTAACAATACACCTTGGTAACAATACATTTTAGTACGCGTTTACTGTTTTTCTAATTAAGCCTACCATTATTTAAAACTATATTTAATCAAAAAATTGACAAAGAAAGTAATTTTATTAAATGCAAAACGAAAGAGATATTAAACTTTCTCAATTTTCGCGCTCTAAATTAGGCTTTGTATACGGTGAACTTTCGTATTTTTTTTTTTTGTTTTTTCTCTCTCTCTCTCTCTCTCTCTCTCTGTCTCTCTATACACAATCACATCTTCGTAGGAGAAGGAAGAAAGGCGTCAACAAAAAAATTCCGATGCCTGGAGTCAACGCGGGATGTATTTTATAATTATATATTTCAAATATTGTTGTAATTTTGGAAATATATGACGAAGGTACTATAAAGCTATGGGATCTTTTTGTGGCGTAGTATATCTGATAATTAAAATTGAATATTTTCTTGCGATACAATGTTTTCAAAATAATATGAAGATTGACTTATATATGCGAGGTCGTCATGGTAACAATTCATGCCACCGGTATACTTTTGCAAAAATTTATACTTATTTCACATTTATACTATTATAGAGTCCCGCTTTCTCATTGTTCATCATTCATGAATATATAAGACAAGATATGATATTCAGCCATTTCTTCGTGCTCTTGTACGACATCTTTCAAAGTAATGTGAAGGGCATAGTATTTGAAATCGCTGTAAAGAATTAAACGGTAGATATATGTATGCGTCGTGTTTTTGAATTTATCAAGAAATATACGAGTAAGTACTCGTACCTATACACATTAGTACTTTAAGCGAATGAGTAACTGCAACATCTGTGCACTTGTTTCAAAATTGTACGAAATCAAAATACTTAATGTCAGTCTTCTGCAAACGAGTAGGGTAACGAGACGAAAGGCAATCAAAAAGTAAATTATATTCTGCAATGAATCAATTTCCTCTTATTAAAATACCTCGTAACCCAAACAACCAAAATCTTTTAAAAATCCGGAGGTTTTTTTCAGTTTCGTTTTGCTGATCGAGTGTAATATAAGATATTCATTTTATTTCATGGGTAATGTGATGACCAAGACCCAACAAGATGTTAAAATTAGGGTATCGATATATTATGTACACACATTTCATCATTTTCAGATAAACTAATGAATTATATAGGTTGTGTAGGTATGTAGAACCTGAAATACAATTTAAAATCTCCATCTCCCATAATACTGCTTTTTATTTACAAAAAGGTTGGTTTAAAATTCCATCAAATAGAAATTTGTGTACTTTTAGCAAACATGTAGTACCTACCTACCTAGCTCTCAATAAAAAAGGACTTGAAAAAATATTGACAAAAATTGAAAATTTGCTCGTAAGTAGATCTTAAACGTACCTACGAGGTAAGTAAAAGTACTCGTATAATTTGTTATCTCCTCATCCCAACAGATTATCTGAGAATAGGTATTCATTCAATCTTATTCACGTAACACACGAAATATTCCAACACAATGGGAAATAAACGTATTCGTTTTGGAAATACGAAACCGAGTAATTGGTATACCTACCAACGTTTTGTAGAAAAAAAAATACACTTTTTGTTAATACTGAAATATTATAAACCGTAAAGTAAATTAAATCTTCTTCCATTCCTAAGGGAAATCTCTAAAGGTATTTTCACGAGGAGAAAGTTTCAAATAAAAACTTCAATATACTATCCGCAACATAACTAAAGGTTAAATATCAGTCACATCACGAATAATAGTTCGTATAGAAACCGCAAATAAACAACTCAAAGCGAAATACTATTTTCTTGCCATTACTTTTCAAAAAGAAAGTATATACCGAGAAGAAAAAAAGAAAATATTGTCCTCGTTTCGCTGTGAAGATATTATTTCAGCTCTATATAGTACAACATATAATATGAAGATGCAGAACAAGAAACATAGGAATTCACCCAACCGAAAATATTCAAATATTGAAATTCACGAATAGGTAGGCACAGGTACACACATTTTAATGCAGACAAAAACATGACGTGTTTTTTTTTTTTTTTTTGTAAAAACACTCGAGTGGGTACAATATTTTTTTTAGCCTTTTAATTTTAGATTTTATTCAAACTCAGCTGACGGCTACAGAAAAATAAAATAATAAACATCGGATATTCAGCAACTTCCTACATTTTTTATTTATTTATTTACTTTTTCAGAGAATATCAATGATTTAGAATATAGGAAAGAATTGAAACTAGGTAGATATACACTAAACAAATAACCACAACCCAGATCCAGAAGAGGAATTTTAAAGTAAAGAAATTACTCTCCAGTGGACATTACTTCTACTTTACGAAAAACTTCTGTCCATGGAGATACCAAGAAAATCGCCTACGCAGTTATACATACAACGTGACGCTATTAAATTCTAACAAATTGGTGATTTCCTGGCAAACATGATTTTTTTCAATTTTTACCGTATAACATGAACAAGTCCATACGAATGGCCATAAAAGCAAACCGACCACCATATAGTCGAAGTTTCTTTTCCCTTCCCTTGTCACCCCTCTCATAAGAAAACGACTTTTCATCACATACAAATCTTTTACGAACAAATTGAGTCACTTTTTTTGAAATATTTGTATAGCAATTGATCTGTTTACAATCGAATCGAATCATTTACGAACGATTGGTGATTAAATAAATTCTTTGATTTTTTGTTGAATCATTCGCAAACGGATCAATTAATTCATGATTAATTCGATTTTTGTGAAACTACATAATATATTGTATAGGAATTGATCTGTTTTCAAGCGAAGTGAATCGAATCGAATCATTCACAACCGATTGGTGATTGAAATTGAACAAATTGATTGATTTCGAAGTGAATCACTTGCGAACGAATTGAATTTTTTAGTGAATCATTCGTGAACGAATTAAATAATTTTTGGTGAATTATTCGCGAACGAATTGATTCGTCTAAGTCACTCGTTCGCGAACGAATCGATTAATTTACTTAATTTTTTGGTGAATCATTCACGAACGAATTGAATAATTTTTGGCGAATCATTCGCGAACGAATTGAGTAATTTTTGGTGAATCATTCGCGAACGAATTGATTTTGAAGAATTGATCAATTCGTTCGCGAATGGTTTTTTCAAAAAATCAATCAATTCGTTCATGAATGATTCCCTTGCATGAATTAATACTACCACAAACAATTCACCGAGAATTGAATCAATTTATACGTAAACAATTCGTTAGGAATGGATGGAGGGTTTATGAGATTTCAAGTTTCGTCGAAATCGGTTCCGCCGTATTCTATAAGGTAATGAACTAATGAGTTTTGAAAAATAATTTTCTCGCTCGATAAACTTGGATACTTGGAAGCTTTGAGCTTTTGATGATGTCGAAATTTCCGGCTGGTAGTGTAGTTGTAAAATTTCAAATTTGATCAAAGTCGGTTCAGTCGTTCCTGAGAAATTCAATTTTTAATGAATTTTGTGCAAAGTCACCCCATGAAAATTTCCAAAAGCTCAATTTTGTTTGCGGTTACGCTAGAAAGCTGCAAAGTTTCGGATCATTGTGATTATGTTCCCTTGTAGGAACGTTGATGTGCTTGTGAGAATTCAAGTTTCATAAAAAATGCTTCAGTCGTTCATCAGCGTAATCATTCAAATAAAACATGATGATGACGAAATGTCCGGCTAGTAGCCTAGTGATAAAATTTTGAATTTCATCAAAATCGGTTCAAAGGTTCCTGAGACATTAAATTTTGAATGAATTTTTGTGATTTTCGCAGTAAAGACCGTTCGGTGGGTTTTTCAATTTTCTAGTCCTCGAAAAATAGTACATTACTTACTTTGGAAATAATGAAAATGAAGGGCCCAGTTCCAAGTCGGCCTAAGTCCATTTTTATCATTTTTGAGTTAGCAGCGCCATCTGGTGGTATAGGTCGGTTAACACCTTTACCACCTTGTCCCAACACCTGGGGTTACTTTTTTCGCTCAGGAGTGCTGTTTTGCCGGCTCGAAAAAAAAAACGATCATTTTTTTCATTTTTTTTCTTCAGAATAGATGAAATTTGAAGGTGCTTTGAAAGAAATTTTTTCAGAAATGTATTAAATTAATGATTCGTGAATTTTTTTTTGAAAAAACTGCATTTTTCCAGCTCTTTTTCGAGATTTTTAACGTCAGATAATACCAAAGTGGCCTAAGTCCACTTTTTCAGACTCTTTGACGTGCTCTGGAGCTGAAAATACGCAAAATTTAAAAAATACAAATACGGTACTTTAAAGCAGAAAGATCAAGCTTCACAACCATATAATCACTTCATTTATTATTGAAGCGGAAGGGCGAGAAAAACAGTTATTTTCGTTTTTCTCGAAATGGAAAAAATGGACTTAGGCCGACTTGGAACTGGGCCCTTCAAATATGAAGTTAAAATAATTAAACTTTGATTCTTTTTCTGAGAAAATGGGCCAAATTTAATTTTTAGCTAAACAGCCAAGCTACACTTAGCAGCAGCATGTGAAAAGCTTTAACCATTTCCTAAAATCAGCACATTAAAAAAATCAGAATTCCTGAACAAGATTCTGTAGAAATCAACACTAAAAAATCCAACTTAAAATCACCATCAAAATATTCAATCAATCAATATTTTTATTTCCAAAAATATTTCAAAATTACAAATCCCCCCCCCCATGCGCAATTATGCAAGCGAGGGGCCTCCACAGTAACATTGTTCATAAAACAGTAAATATTGTGGAAAAAATTTAACGAATTGAAGGAGGAGAAAAAAAAGAAAAACAAACAAAACAAAAATAAATACATAAGTAAATAAATAAATGAATATAAAACAAAACTAAAAATAATTACAACACAGCAAAATTCGAAAATTGTGAAGGAACACATCGGTAAAGTCCATCAGTAGTAAACCAAAAAATAATCTATCAACATGCCAGAAAGACAAATTCATTTAGAACAAACAATCATCCTGGAATTCGCTGAGCCAGCTAAGAGGGACCTCTACTCATCACTGCATTAAACAGCCTGGGCAAACACCACAGAACCTAAGCATCAGATCTATCTCGTCAGTACCTAGGTAGGGGAGCAACGGTGTTATCAATTTTCCTCCCTCCTAACTGCCCATTCTTGTAGAATATGAATAGGTTCTAAGTGATAGTCCGCTGCTCCCCCCCCCCCAGATGCACAAGCCATACTGGACTGGAGCACAGATTGATAGAGAGCATAATAAATTTTTACTATGTGTTGAGTGCCAAAATGTTGTGCCAGGAAACGAATCAAATAGTTTAGTTTTCTAAGTTTAGTTTGTAAGTATAGGTATAAACTCTGTTCTTTCCAAATCAATTTGAAATCAATCATTATTCCGAGGTACCGAGTTGACTCAACTTGGGACAGAGGCATCCATGCAGCCACACGGAGCCCCACAATCCGAGCTTTCATGCAGGTAGCACCTAAACCCCAGGTTGGGGAACCCCTATAGCCAAAACTAAAATTTACAGCAAAAAATTAATATCAAGTCATCAAAAAAAGTTCTAAAATGAATCGCTTCCAAAAAAATGAATTCCAAATCACTACAAAGAAATGTAAAAAAAACTCATTCATAATCAATCCTCCCTCCCTCCCTCTTCCCTAGAAAAATCATTAGAATTGAATTCAATACTCACTCATTCGAAATCCAAAATAATTGCAGAAAATTTATTTGGACGTTGGAATTAAGTATCACGATAAAATTCAATTCATTCAAGATCGCTACGAAAAATGATTTCAAATTTTTTAAAATAGTATTCTAAAAACCATGACAAAAAAAATTAGGTTTAATGGAAATTATGACAAAGGAATTTCATTTCAAATCAACGCAAAGGAAAGGAAGTATGACTCTTGGGTCGAAATTGTGACTTTCCTTCAAGAACCATATCTCTCTCACCCCCCCCCCCCGGACAAAAAATTATCTCGGAGATTTCTAAGAATACCTATTTTGTAATGATCGTTAACAACGTTTGTTCACCTTTAACCCCTTGTTCTCGATTAGGTCTGCTCTAATTGGCATTTAAAGCTCATATAAATGCAGTATGCAGCATGCACTTATATCTACACTACCAAGGCTTAAATGAACACGCGTGCATTAAGTTTTATACGTTATATACTCATAATATCGTACTCGTTATCTTCCTTCCTCGTAAGTATTTCAGCAGTTTTATCAGACTACAAGGCACCGGAGACCGGAATCATGCATACAAAACATCTGCCAAAGCAAACATCGTAATCGTATCATACACACGTACGTAATAGTTTAGGTACATATGATACTACTCGTACACCATATACTCATATACTCGAACACTCGAACATGTATAACACGAATAGGAACAGCCCAGCAGATGAGATTTATGCAAGTGGCCGAGTACGGTGCACATGAACACAGCATATGTTGCCTACTCGTAAATAGCACGGCATTAAGGTTGCAAGAGGTCGTTTGGTCGGCTCGGTTATATGAAATAGGAAAAAGCACAATTACCGTGTACACTATACGACTCGTATAAGCTACAGCGACGACGGTTAAAAGGTTGAAAAGTGAATAACGCTAGATGGTACAGCAGCGCAATTCGACAATGATGTAGGTCAAACTGAGAGCTGGAAATTTTTTATTTTTACGTAGGTATTTTTCAAAATTGTAACTAAAAAGCCTCGTTCTCTTACTCGTTGTACTCGTATTTAAATGAAGAGAGCAGTATGTCATGATTTCGCGGCTTTTGTCCCGTATCGTGTTTCACTTATGGCATTCTACGAGGTTTGTTGATTGAATTACCAAGCTTTTACCGGCGCAAGTTAATGTGTTACGAATACCCCACTTTTAGGAAATGTTTGGCACACGTTACCTATTCATCTCATTGTAATTTGACGACTAACGCAAATTCCACCAAGTACGTTTCAAGTGAGGATTTCTCCGGTTTGTACTCGAGGCTCGAGGCGCTTTTCAATTTGAACGATGGCTTTTTATGTACAACCACGTACGCAACGACGACGACGGGTATTTAATTAAAAACACAGGTCGCACGAGCTAAAAAGTTGAAACGAGGAATTAACTGCCTACTTTTAACAAATTATGTTATTTTTCCTATTCAACAGACAGTCGTCGAATCGATCGAGTAACGAGGTTTTTTGAGAATGGTAATTATATATTTGGAGCATAAGTAGAGGTCGTTTACTATAATTCTTTTTTCAATTTTTAATACAGACATGGGCATAGTTTTGGAGACGGGGGGCAACCTCAAACATTATCATTTTCCTAGAAAGAAATACACCTAATATTGAGTTGAAAAAAAATTCAAATATTTTTGATTTTTCTCAGATGGGGTAAAATTACAACCCTAAAATTATACATAAGTACATTCTAAAATGTAAAGTAAAAAAATTCAAAGTGAATAGGAAACCAAGAAAGTTAACTACAAAATTGAGAAAATTACTTAAAAATTTGCTAAATTGCCAAACTTGAAAATTGTCGCGAAGGTGGAAGTGCTCAAGGGCAATGACCCACAATTCGATCTTTAGCAACTCAAATTGATTTCTACGCCTGAAGAAATTGAAAATCACGCTGAAGTCTCCAGAAAGGATCGAATGAGCCAGAATTCTCATTTTTACTGAACGAATGTATTTTTTTTTCAAAGCAATACATTGACGAAAATTATGAATTTTGGTTATAGGTGGTTTCAGACCATGCTCTTTCCAAAAATAGCGGTCCTATTCAAATCCGAGGCAGACATCTCGAGAGGTTTCTTCGTCAGAGTCTTTGACTCTTATCTACCAAAACGATATTAATACCTAATATCATCGAAAAATTTCTATCTCAAAATTGTAGAGATTCATGCGGGGCTGAGGCTCAGGAAGGGGCTAGAAAGGTGTAGTGCTAAATTTAGATCAGATTCATATGAAAATGACACCCCTGTTTTACAATAATTCAGAAAAGATCAAATTTGTTCAAACAGAAACATCTTTACCAACTTTTCTCAAATCTTACGACAGAATTCGATATTAAATTCAATAGATAGAATAAAAAACATAAGGCTGATTTGAATATTCGAATCTCCTCCTGCGAGAAAATCAATTTGATTCTCATAAAGAAGTAAATAGGCAATTTATTTTATGACGTTGCAACAATTGCAGAACAACAAAATCGAAGCGGTATGAAAATCGATCCAGCGGTGAAAAGCACCCTTCAACTTGAACAATCTGCAATAAGGGTAGAGAAATGTTAACTTATGTGTAAGTTAGGTAACCTATATATTCTACTAAACTGAAGGAAGCAGGCAGCAGGCCTTTTCAGAGAAGCTCTGTATTACTCAACCAAGTTACCCGAGTAAATAATCCAACTTCATAATACCGAACGACACCCTCGAGTTACAAATTTGAGTTTTTATTAAATTTTCACTCATCGTAGGTATGTAATATTTTGGTGACATTATTGAGAAAAATCTCATTTCTTGATGAATTTCTTTTCGTCAAAATTACAAGTTACAACAACGGTGCGAATTTCAGTTCAATAATGGTAAAAATTTAGTTCTATATTAAATTTTTCGCCAAAATCAATTTTCAGTTGAAAAATACGAGTAAAATAAAGGTTACTTTTTCTTATAATTAATGTTTCTTTTTAGAAAATAAAGTATACAGGTATGTTAGATGAAAAGGAAAAAAAAAGAAAGATGAAAACGTTACACTTATCACGAGATAACAGCTTTATAAAACGAGTATCAATTGTTGATGAATCAATCATACACGTGCCCCATTGAAAATTCTGCAACGTTATATTGGCGATTAATCACATCGATTATTTCGCTTGAAAAAGCATTTACTTTCGAGTTGTTCGTCCTCGAAAAGTTTGTCATTTGTTCATTCACATCTCCGTCTTTTTTTTCTTTTTCAATAAACGAACAAATTTCAAGCATCGATGTAGGCGTTTACGCAACATCCAAACTGAATGATAAGCTCTCTAAAGAGAGGCGTTCAAATTAACCTAATGTTTATCGTCGTCGTCGAGCGTCGAGGAAAAAAAATCATGTCGAACGCCCATCCAGTGATCAGCGTCATGGTGGAATTTTATCGAAGATGTTGGAGCAAATTTAATGAGACGCGTTATCGTAGCGTTTATGTAATATTGATAATGGACGAAAATAAACCCGCAGAGGGAAAACACGGCACCGATTTCATTTGCCGGAGAAGTGTAATTGCGAGACATTAATGCGCGTTTGTTTTATCGCACACAAAGACTAGAGTAAACAGAATTACGTCGTTACGCCGATTTGTTCGTAGAAATATAGCTCTCGATGAATTTATAACGTTAACTTAAAGGTGTCTTTAATTAGTCTCTCTCTCTTTCTCTCTCTACCGAACCTTCTTCCATCGATATTTTGTATTACTTTCTTCGTATAATATAAGATAGTCTCTCGTTCAACTTGACGCTTCAAAGCTATTCGCCATTTCCCTAAAACTACGCGGGCATATCGTCGCTAAATTTAACTTCGCTATAATTAAAGATCTTGTTGAGGATAATTCCAGATATTTTTATCAAATTCCGCCATTCGTATCGTACCTATTTCTTTACTCTTTTGGGCTTTTCGTCTCGGTGTTTTATTCGTTTGAAAAATTAGTAAGAATACCGAAACTGTAATAGACAGGAAATTTTGGCTTTGTCCTTTATTTTGAATTTAAACCTTAGGTCTTGAGTTTTCAAGATTTTTACTTGAAAAGGAAATTGAATTTTAAAATTTTCATCCATCTTTTCTTAGTTTTCTCTCTCTTTCCCTCGCACCAGAAAATACATTTTAGATAAATCTTAGGCATGCAGAAAAATATTTTATAAAACACTCAAATATTATACTCGTGAAAGTTATCGTAAGTTATATCATGATCAAATTTCCAAATTCCTTCAAAACATTCCTGACCAATTTGGGGGAAGTTTTTGAAAATCTTGTGGAAAAATCAAGAATTAGGTACAAATAATCAAGTAGCAGAGTTGCTTTGAAGTCGAAAATCTGACACTATCAGAAGTAAAAACCGAAGCTGAAGACTGCTGGTCCCATTTTTTGAGACTGTGAACTCTGAAGTTATGTGTTTTTGATATGGGAACTGAAAGTTTTTCACAAAGTAAGCCCAACTTTTCAGTTTAGGCAAACTTATTCAGAGAATGTGAATTCAAATCAAATGTAAACGTTTTATGTAAAATCATAAATTGTGAAATTTCGTGCCCAACTTTTCAGTTTAGGCAAACTTATTCAGAGAATGTGAATTCAAATCAAATGTAAACGTTTTATGTAAAATCATAAATTGTGAAATTTCGTACAATTATTGAGTTTGAGTAATGTCGTGCAACAAAATACGAAGAAAAATATTACTTACCAAGTTTAAATTTAGGCTTTCTTATTCTAATGATGGAAATTACAAACTCACCTGAAACAAAAACATAAATAGATATAGATTAATCATCAGCGAAGATAGGCAAATGTAAAATTATCATTGAATAAGACTGATAAATATTAAGAATTTGTTTGAGAATCGTTTGATTTGAAAGAAGATTGCCAGCCTTCCATTCTGAAAAAATGAGTGATGAGCTGAAGGCATTAATGAGTCGAGATATTCAATCCAAATGACCACAAGTTATTGAGAATCGGATGGGGGAGGGGGCTGAGGGGCCACATCCAAAAAAAGATTCAATTTCTTGGTGTTTTACTCATGTTAAATTAACCATGGGTGGGGATGGTAAAGGGAGCTCAAAGGTATGCAGGGATCGAGAAAATAGGTCGATATTCTACCTAGCCATTTTCAAATTAACAACAACTGAATACTTACGTCACGTTACTTTTGATTTTTTTTAAAATTTCGATCAAAATTGGGGACTCCTGTGCCCTTGAAGGAGCCGAAATTTCATTACAAAAATTAGTTTGCTGAAAAGGAGATGAAAAAAATCTTCAGTGGTATTGTTTTAAATTTTTAAATTATAGTTTTCAACTTTCACACTCATTAATGAGAAGTTGAGCTTTCGCATAGAAACCTCAAGTTCAAGTTTCTGAAATTTCAATAATTGATTTTAAACTCTAATTTATTTTTTTCAAGGCTCCGCACAAAATTTAAAAATGTTTCTCCATAAAAAAAATGATTTTAATATTTTTGAATTAAAAATGCAATAATTTCTTCATAATGTTGATTTTAATTTTGTCAATAAATTCGCATAAAATTTTGGAAAGGTATTAAAGAAAGTTATATAATCAATTTTTTGATTTCAAATCATGACTTTACGAAAGTAAATTCGTGATTTTTTTCAGGCTTTCAACAATATTTTTCAAAAATTTCTTGGCATAAAAAAAATTTTAAATCACTAAAGAATTTCTGTATCAAAGCATCTTTATAATGTTGATTTTAATTTTAATTGGAAAATTCTTGAAAACGATTTTGTAAACATAACAAAAATAAATAAAAATAAATAAATTTCGATTTTTGTATCAAAACAGAGACAATTCTTCACAGTGTTGATTTTAATTCAATTAGAAAATTCTTAGAAAATTTTTTGTGACAGATCCCCCCTCCCAAAAAAAATATAAATCAATTTCGCAAAATTGATTTCAAATCCTTATTTACTCATAGAAAAAGAAATGCAAAAATGTAACTTGTATGACCTTTTTGGACGCTTGGTAAAATTTTTTCAACAAATACTTGAAAAAAAAGAAGAACTATTTCAAGATTTCTGAGCCAGAAATGCAATTAAGAATTTCCTTAAAATGTGATTCTAATTTTGTCAAGAGTTCACAAAAAAACCAACCCCTCAGTCGGAAAAACGAAACTCCTACAGGAATTGGGATTTTTGGGGTAGAGAAGAAAAAAAAATTTAGAGTTCTAACAATGGAATCACAATTTTTTCGATGATTCACTCATCTTTTTGAAAAATCCCACTTCTTGGACCTCAAAAAATAGTTCTTTGAAATTCGACTAAAAACGAATTTTGTTGTAAGATCCTTAATCTTTTGATTAAATAGCTGAATTTTTGGGTCACAATGCTTGGTTGAAAAACGAGTAAAATCGACAATTGGGTAGCTATTAGCCAATCAAGACTTTGAGATGTTCTCTTGTGAGTTTCAATGTATTTGCATAAGTACTTGGTTGAAATTTTCCAATTCTAGGATGTAGTTTCAAAAATCAAAACATGACTTAAAAGGTCAGCCATGACTTTTTCGTAAAAATTTTCTTCGCCAAAATTTGAAAAATTGAAGCTAAATACAGCAGGCGAGCCCTTGAATTATACAGCAGAACGAGGCAATTTTGTACAGACTGTGCATGTGTGTGTGTGAGTGTGTGAGAGCAGTGAGTACATAGTTCACAATATATCGCCTTCCATTTCAATTCAAGGCAACTTTCATGGGCTGAATTTGCAAACAGGACAGAATCACGATGAGGAAAATCTTCTGATAAGATCATTTAAACTTTCGACCTTCCTCTTTTTACTTTACTAACCACAATACAAACAATTCTAACACCCTCTATTTATCAAACCAACTTGTAAATATCAACCTACATACCACTAGATATACATCCTTCGTACATGAAATCCTCACAACGGTGACACATTTAAAACTTTCACTTTGCAAGAAAACTTCCACTTCGCCATCGACAAATTGACGTACCATAAAATATACAGCACGAAAATTAGTAAGTTTTTCGTGCTAATATTTGCATCAGTAGTATAAACGTGAGAATTTTGAATTTGCAGACCGAATGCAACCCTTCCCTACGATGTAAAGTATCGGGTAAAACATTACGAGATTTAATTTACATAACTTCCCCATAGGTATAGTGAGCTTGTGGTGGCGTATTTTAAAAAATGGTACCATTTTTCTCAACATTACAGCAGCAAAATTATACGTTACCATTAGTAATTTAAAAGCATTCATTAAACTAACGTTTTGCACCGTATTGTTGGTGAAATTTTTCAGTTCGATGTTGTTTTTTAATTCTTAAACTGATGTCTTGGAATTCACGGTTTTCCTTTTTTTATTTATTATTATTTTTTTTTTTATTGTATTTGTTCACGGCATTATAAAACGTTCATTTCTCTAAACGAATTCTATAGCCTAAGTATCACGTTACCGACGTTGAATTGAAAAATTCGTCGAGTTTTTGTTTTTTACTTTGTGTTTATATAAATTGAAGGAAAATATTTCTTTTGTTATTTACTTAATCTCCCTTTTCATTAAATATTATCTTTCATTTTGAATAAACAGAATATTTATAAAAAGTGTACTTCTACGAGATGGTTAAAAAAAGAAGAAAAAACTAAAACGTAGGTAAAAATAAATATTCAACAAGGAGAAAACTCGTTTACAGTACTGCAAATGAAATTTAATTCCAGCTAAATATTTTTATAAAATTACATTTAAAAAAATCATGTCGAACGACAAAATGTTTTTTTAACGAGAGCAAAAAGAAAAGAAAAAAGAAACAGAAAGAAAACAATTTCTTCTGCTAATGTAGTAACAAATTTATTCGACAAAGTTGGTCAATTTATAACGGAAAAAACTTTAGAAGCGGGAATTTTTCAAATATTTTAGTAATTTTTCACGACTGTTTAATAAAATACGATATACAGCGAAGTAAAAAATTTAAAAACTTGGACAGCTCGTAACTCCTTTAATATACCAGAAAGGCTACCGACATAAATTTTTTTATTTCTATCATCAAACGTTCCAGTTGAACGAGATAGGCAGCCTATTTAGAAAAAATAAATAAAAAATTCTCTCCGCAAGAGACGTTTTTATAAAAATGCAACTCGACGTAAAAACGATTGAAGACCTAGTTTTCTAGAAATGCAAAAAACCATTGATAAAAAAATTTTAAATTTAATCTAGCTTTTAAATTACAGTTATATGTCTACGTTTAATGTATTCTTTTGCAGTATAATACATCTCGTGTTTGCATTATCGATCGAGGGAATTTTTTTCTCACAGAAATATCGCTGCAAAAGGAGGTCTGCGGAAAAAATGCCTCGCCGAAAAAGGCGCTGCAGTATGAGGAGTAACATGCGACCTTTGCTCCGCTATAACGTATACATTTCATAAATATCAAATGGCCAAATAAATTGAATTTTAATACTATACGAGTATAAACAAGTTACATGTAAGTGTATGAACGAGTCTATATATTTTATATATTATTTCCTTTTATATTTGAAAACATCGTTTCTTATTTCCTGTTATTCGTGCCATTTTCCCATTTGTAGTTCATTTCCTTCGACGTGCCTGCCTGTTTCGTGAAGACTATGCGCGGTTTTTGTATGATAGTATCCCCTCCTCGTGTACAAAATAACTTGACAAGGATAAGGGCAGAGCGTTCCCAGATTACTTTTTGTATTTAAGACCGAATTAAGACTCTAATTCATATTGAAATTGAATCACGACCAGTATACACTGTGAACCGGGTAATGCAGCGGAGGGGTTGAGGTTTTTTTTGCACGATAATAATGATGAATCGACATCCGCAATGCCTCCCTAGTCCCTGCACTGCTAGATAAATATCAAGAATACTGAATTATTCCAAACATTCCAACTTTTTGTTCCAATATTTTACATCCTCTGAAAAATTATTATTCGTTTATTATAAACACGCCTAGCAACGAGGCAAATTTGTTCAAAAAATATTATCTAAATGCAAATCGAGACGGTTAGATGGAAATTGGTGTGTTTTATTTGGCGTTCCCAAAATAGTAAGCCCTGAAGTCTATGAAAATCCAGCGCTGCTGCTTTCCTACCAATTACATATAAATCATAACATTCTAACGAGGTTTTCACGTTGTACTTTTGTTTCTACAGTTGAAATGAATTACCTACTTTAATCGATAGATTTTTAAAGCAGGCAGAAATTGTTTGCAACTTGAGAGTGAATTTGACGTGCCATAAAAAATAAGTTCCTTGAACTATCTTTTTCGTCTCGAAGTGATTTCTTCGTTTCCAAAATGCCATGTTGACCATCTCCAGAATTAGCTTTGTGAGGATACATCCATCTAATCAAATTCACACAACAATATTGGGTAAAAAACTTCAACTATTGTCACGAGAATAAAATCAACTCACTTCTGGAAATGATTTTCCCTAATTTTTCCAGGTGTTCAGACTAATTTCTCCAATTTTCCAGGCTCTTGAAAAATAATAGACTGGCCCTTCTTTGAACTTGGTGGGAAATATTGTTTTTGTTTTTTAGTGAGACCCCCTCGGCCCTTCCTCCTTAGTTTGGTGTTACTCCGTGAGAAAATAACACATAACAAAGAACTCAATTGATGCTTATTTACCCGTGCCACAAGCCCCTTTTTGTAATGAGAGTATCAGACGAGCGAACGCTGTATTACTCCACCACTTCTTCTCGGTGCCGTTTCACCCCTCCGGTGGTATCGTGATTATGACTCAACGGCAGCCGTTTCTGTGGCACAATACACCAGCTCTCTCCAACTGTCTCTATTTAGGGCGCTTCTAACGCAATCTGGGAAGCTGCATCCAATTGTTTCCCAAATGGAGTCTGTCCATCTTGTGGGGGAGCGTTGCGTCCGCACCCTCTTGTTCCCTCAACTTTTCCTAGGATGAACAGGGATTCCATGGCATCAGCCCTTGTGACATGCCCAAAGTATTTGAGGATTCTGCTGAGTACCACTTCCGATAATCTTTTCCGGACACCGATTTCCCCCAGGACGGACACGTTGGTTCTTTTCTCCATCCATGGGATCCAAAGCATTCTCCTCCAGCACCGCATCTCGAGCGCATCAATCTTTTTCAGTCTCCCTCACGTACTGTCCAAGTTTCTGAAGCGTAGAGAAACACTGAGAAAACCAGAGAATTTACCAGCCGGTTCACCATTATGATATTTGTCTTTGCTTTATTTATTAGCAAGCCATATTTTGCACTGACCTCTTCCAGGCATTTCAGAAAACTGGTCATATGTTGAACTCTTGAGGCAATGAGGGTGGTGTCGTCAGCATAGCGAGAAGGTTTGACATTTGTACACCTCCAATTGATACCCCTCCTTGCCACTCACCTGAGCTGTCATCATTGATGCTTTCTGATACAATTAGCTGCAACGTTTCACAAATTATATATTCTCCATATATATTAAACAGGAATGGGGATAGAATGCAGCCCTGCCATACTCCTCTCTCTGGGTGGAATTTCTCCGATGTTATCTCTCTGTTGATTCGGAAATTTTCCATGCTCCCCTCATATAGTTGTTTGATTAGTCACACCAGATGTATTGGGGCACCCATCTCAAGAAGAATTCTCCACAGTTTTTGCCATTGTACGCAGTCAAAAGCTTTCTACAGTACGTACATTGTATTCTCGTGCTTTCTCAATCAGCAGCCTGTGGTTGAAGATCTGCTCCCTAGTTCCTCACAAATCCTACTCGTTCTGGAGGGATTTTACTGTGCATGAGTGAGTATAACCGGTTGTACACAATCTTTAATAGTACTTTGCTGGCGTGACTTATCAGAGAGATTGTTCTGTACTTCTCACAATTCTCAGGAGATCCTTTTTTGTACAGCATGACATATGTTGACTGTACCCAGTCCTCCAGCCATTCACCACTCAGCCATATTGAGTTGCATATGTTGTGGATATCACAAACCAGTGGAAAAGAAAGGTATATCAACGTGACTCAACTTCAGCTTGTTGTGTTCTCTATAACCAGAGGCGGATCAAAACCATGCTGTGGGGGATGAGGGTGGTAAAAATTGTAATTGTTGTGACAAGATTTTAACACGCTGAGCAAAATCGATGGCATCAAAATTTTTAAAAAGGGAGTGATTCTGTTTAAAAAAACATATTGTATTAAAAGTTCGCATTTTTCTGGTTTGAGTATCATTTTTAACTTTTTAGTTCAATTATGCGAGGGTAAAAGCTTTTGAAGATTAACAACTCGAAAAATAGAACAACTTCATAAAGAAATAGATTTTTTCAATGTTAACATTTTTGGAATTTAATCAATAGTTTTTTGACATTTCCGGGCTCGTTTTCATTTTTTTCCGAAAAAAGTGACTTTAGGAACCAGAACTTTTCGTTTTTAATCAAAGTTCAAAAATGAAACTAATTGAGAATTTCCGCGATTTCTGGCAATAAATACGGGACTTTTGACAATTTCCGTAAAAGAAAAGGTTTATTATCAATTTCTGGCGAAAAACGACACATCAGAACTATTGGAAAAGAGTGAGAGTTTTCAGATGCAAAAAACAACACAATTTTTAGCCAATTTACCCCCCCCCCCTCACCTCAAAAAAAATCCCTGACTTTTGAGTGAAAAATACTGAAAATTACAGAATTTCCTGACTTTTCCAGGTTTTCCAGTCTTGTGGACATCCTGGAAAATAGCCTACTGACTGAAAAATGTTGGGCAAGATGAAGAAAAATAATCAAACAATCAAATGCTAAATTGTATGAGCTGGATTTGAAACTCTCAGCTATAAAGTTCTTAGATTTTTCACTTTTTGAAAAACTCCAAAAAAAGATATCTAATGAAATTCAACATTTTTGAAATCAGATGATAATCTACTTGAGGACAATTTTTTAAAACTCGCAGCCACCGGCATAAAGTCTTATTTTTTTTACAAAGGAGGTACCCACTACAACGACAAAAAAAATACTTTTGAACCATGCAGATAAAGCTAAGCTGACAGAGCACACAAAAATACATCATCAGCCAAAATTTCAGGGACTGAAGGGAACTTTTCAATTTTTGGAGAATTTTTAAAAATCAAATTAGGACCAAAAATGCAAAAAAAAATATCATATTTTTACCCCTACCCTTACCCTATTTTTGACCATCTGAATTTATTGTAAAAAGTTTTGAACCATTTTAAGCAGTTCTGTATCCTCCATTCCATGATATTTTCAAAAGTTGACATTTTTGCAGAATTTTACCCAATGAAGTTGGGAGGCTAAAATTTACTTCATACTCCCTGACTTCAACATACTGACGATAAGTAGATTAGAGGTGATTTCAAGCCGTTCCAGAGCCTTCAACCATATTTTAAAAATTTTAGATTTCCAAAAAGTACCATAAGAACTGTCCAAATTGACTTTAGCATTACATTTCAAAAAATAATTACAGAGCATAAAAAATAAACCCATTTTCAGGCATACGACACCATCTGTACGTTATTTCATTGACCAACCCACACGAGACATTTCTCTGTTAAAAATATCTTATTTCAAAAAAAAACCTTAACCTTTGACCTAAAAGTCTCGTCGAAGTTTAGGGAGCAAATTCATTAAATAGAGGTACAGTAGACTTCCGCTTATCCGGACTAACTGGGGAATTTGGATGTCCGGATAAGCAAAAATCCGGATAATACGGATTAATATGTTTTAGGTTGAATTTTTGGCCGAAAATGGCTGTTTTTTTTATGATAATGGTGTATTTGTGTAATTTTTAATGAAAGGTGCAAAAAATGAATTTTATTTCTTCACAAAATAGAGAAAAACAAACCAAAAACAAAGATAACAATAATTTTTGAGCATGTACTCGTATGTAATTCATGTATACTTGTCCGGATAATAGGGATTTTGTCCGGATAATCGAAAAGTCCGGATAATAAGGAGAATTTATTTTCGTCCGGATAATACGGCTGTCCGGATAAGCGGAAGCCGGATAAGCGGAAGTCTACTGTATATGAAATATTCGAACATTCGATCTTTTTCGAAACTTTCGAGTGGGTACCCGGTACGGTACCTACAAGTATCTCGAATTTAAGGAACGATTTTAAAAATTAAGGTACTCGTTGGTTCGTGTTACAAAACATTCACATAAAGATGATTACCAACAAGGTGCGTATAATTTTTCAAAACGCAATGTTCATATTTACCAGGCGAATTTTAATTCCACGTAAATAAATTTCTTTCGCATGATCGCACGTAATTTTCAACACCATTTGTCTCGAATCTCTTTCGCGTATAATTTGGACGCCTATTTTTCATACAGCTTTTCACACGGATGTAAACTTGAAAACACAGAGATAAGAACCACGCATCTTTTTTTCCGCGAGAAAAGCTCGCGCTCGACGCGTTTGTAAAATAATACCGAGCGAGGGAAAAAAATTCATTTATACTATCAATGAACTACTAAATAAAAATCAATGATAAAATATGTATGAAAAAATACATCATATATCAAAAAAAGGCATAGCATAGGCTCACTCGAGGAGGAAAATATAGCTAAAAAATGAATTTGTCTCTATCATATTTTTTTTTCAACAGATAAAAGGAAGAAAGGTAGAGAAAAAAACATAAAAGCATAGTACGTTAACGCCGGATTCTTTTCACGTTTTTTTTTCTCTCTGTACCCGGTCTCGTAATGATTTTGGTTTTTGTTTTCGTTGTACTCGTATATACCTCTACGTGCAAAGAAGAATGAAAAAGCTCACAGCGACAAATCCATTTCAATGTTCACTTAACGAGAAATCACATACGGTGAAATATCTACCTATACGCTCGTTTATTAGTTAAGCCAGCAAATAGGCATACATCTTATGTTTATTAATGAATCATTTTATAAGAGTATGGTGGCTTTTTTACCCTTGATAATAAAACCGTCACATGTAGGTAACCTGCAACACGCTACGTACGAAGAAAGTGGTAAAATACGAATTAATTTGTAAATACGAGGACTCTCTGTCGGTGATAAATTTGAAAAGAAAATTGAAACCTAGTCTCATATCGTATTTACCATCGGCCAAGTAAACATAAACTGTATTTTGGGCTTTAGCTATTCATAATCGATTTAATGAAAAGGGTCGACGAGATAAATCTCGCTCATATTTGATGCCCCGTAATGATTGCAAGGCAAATTTTCGCTCGCTTATTTAATCCTCGTAGCAGGTATTTTGGTCGATTTCGTATAATAGACTTGTTTGCGTTATTATCGCGTACGTATTGAGTAGATTTTGTATTGTTGTCTTAATTCCCTTTTGATTGCGGTAATTAACTTGAAATTGTCCGATTACATCGAAATACATATGTAAATGTCGATAAGTACCTCTATCTACTGGAATACGTAGCCTATAATGGTTTTGATCTAAAACTAAATTGACGATTCTATTGATTTTGGCTTTAAAAAAAAATCATAATAAATAATGATGAGAATAGTTTTGAAAAAATTGAACACATTTGTTTTTCGAAAACGACAATTCTTCGAAGACTTTTTCAACTATAGGGATGAGGAGTTTGCAAAGTAACTTGAGAGTTGAGAGTAGACTCAACTTCACGCATAAAAAAAATACATCGCAGGACGTTCTCTGCGATACAAAATAACTACCCCTTACCTACATCAAATTCACAATTGAATTTACTTCTAGACCAAGGTATAGTGGGTACATTTTTCCAAATTGGAAAATAATGAAAATAAGTAAAAAAAAAATCGAAAATTTCTAATTTCTTTGAAATTGCAATAAATACTTGTATGATGTAGTTCGAATCGATGTTAGTCTACACATTGAATTTTAAGCACACAGGTCACCCGGGAGGCATGTCAGAGGTTCCCAAAATGGCACAATTCAACTTTGTTAATAAAAATCGTAAAACATACAAGAAATTGACGAATTTGGTTCAAATTCAGGTTGATGGTGTAATCCGACATCCTCGATGACATTTACGAGGAAAAAAATTGTTGAGCAAAATTTACCACTTTAGACGGGGAAAACTGCGTTTTCAAATGGTCGAAAAATGCTTTAAAAAAACTGTCAATGGTTGAAAATACTTTGAAAAATATAAAAATAATTTTTCTAGCTTTTTTCCAGATTTTGGACTCCTTTCTACATCGATTTTAACTTTTCAATGTAGATTTTAGGGTCTTTATGGGGGCCAAAAAACATTTAAAAAAATTCAGGGTCATTAGTTTGATTAATTCATTACTCTCAAGTACCTTGACCTTCACACCAAAATTCAAATCAATCGGTTCAAAATGGATAGAAACAGCGTAGGTGAAACCCTTAGAATCCTGTTTTGGAGGTACCACGCACTGGATGCAGATGAAACCCCGATTATGGGCTCAAAAATTGTCATTCGGTAGTACTAAACAAGAAATAGCATAAAAACTAAAATTCGAGTTCTATAGCCTTTCAGCTGTTTATCTGAATGTTTCAAAAAATACAATTTTTTTTATGGAAATGACTTTTTAAATTTTCAAAAATTCGCCAAAAATTGAAAAATGAAATTTACAGCTCAAAGTTGGCTTTGTTCGGCGTGTTTTGGATGCTCTTTCAATTTTTCGGTATTCGGTCCAAAAATTGTTCCTCTTGTTCTGATACCTCGCGACCTTGTTAAGCCAGGTTGAAAAGACGGAGGGACGTTACACAACATTTTTCAAAGTCAAAAAAAAATAAGAAAACTCCAGTTTCCTTTTTCTTTAATTTTGATTTCTTTTCAATCGATTCTTGATTCAACTTTTTCATAATCCTGCCACCTCACTCCTGGTTTAGTAATCAAATTTTTTAAAAATAAAATTGCTCATTGTCAGATATTTTTACCCAAAAAATATTCAACTAGCAACGATTTTTCTTTCATTTTTCTCTCTTCTAATGATCAAATGTCCCTCACACCAAAAAAATTTAATTTATGTCATCTTAGGTATTATATACATTTTAGGTGACCGGAAAGAGAAAAGAAGAGATACGTAGAAAATCACTACTATAATTTTTTACATGTATTAGCATCAAGTAGGTACATGTAGAACATTCGCCAAAAATAATTTTTCACATTTTTTCACCAAATTTTTGCACTTTTGAAACAAGACACGAGTTTTGAAAAAATCATATCGACCATAACCCCTTCGAAACAAGAGATGAACAGAGCTTAAAAAATATATTATTTATCACCCGTAAAAAGATCGCAATTGAAGGTACCAGAACGCTTTAAATTTTTCAATCGATCATAGATCCTTTCATTTTTAAGTCACGATGAAATTGAAATGACTTTTTTGTGCTCCTATTTAACTAGAGGACTAAGAGGACCTTTCAAAGTGTCCACTTCCACTTTGAACTGAACTGGTTTTTTTTTCTAAGAAAACCAAAATTTCAATTTCAGCTGCTCAAATTGATTTTTCGATTTTTTACTAATTTTTGAAAATCCAAAATTGACTGTTTTCGGCGATTTATGCTTTTTGAAAAAAATGTGTTCATACAGTAAGAATGATAAAAATTAGTCCTGAAATAAATATCAACTTCTAAAACTGAATTCAACTATTTCCAGACATTCTGGAGCCTCAGCACGATTTCCGATTTCTCCAGAAGGCGAAGAAATTAATTTAGGTAGCTAAAAATTCTCGACCTGTATAACGAGTTATGTTGATATTTGAGCCCATTTCTACGCAAACACATCGAAAATGATTTTTTGACCATTTTAGTGAAAAATTCAAATAATCAAAAAGTGCTATCTGCAAAGAGTTATGCAACCTCAAAAAATCAAAACTAAAGATCTCGTAAAGTCTCCCCTTCATACTCTGTGACCAGAAAACCAAATTACATGGCTATAATTTACCTACTATTTCATTCAACTGGGAAACTGAAAGCGCAAAAAGAACCTTTAACAACTGGAATACAATTTTTTTCGTCTTTAAATTTCATTGGTCATCATCTGGGTTCTGTGATCGTAATATCCTTCGCTTATTTCGCCATAAATACCATCGTCATATAATTTGTGACTTTTCTTTCCTCCATTCCATTCGAATCATTTCGTTAGTTTTTCCATTCGGCTCTCAAATGACTCCAGCTCCCATGAGACGTCGCGTCGCTTTGAGAAAACACGATACACGAAAGGAAAGAACAGGTTAAATCTTCGGTTTACAGCGAGTAAAACCGGCAATCCTGGAGGAATTTTACGCTCTTAATTATTTTTTACGAACGACGTAATTCGTTGATGGTAAAAGTACTTCAACGTTTTCAGTTTTATTTCCACGACCGGACCATGCAGTTATTTGAGGAGATAACCCGCAAGCCAGGCGAGTTGTTTCGAATTTAGCAGAACGAGTCAGTAATTTCACAACGTCAAATCAATTTTCGATAAGTACATTTATATATATATTTTTTGCAAGCTTATTCGCTTGGCTACACTTACATATGTCATAACGTTGACAAAAATCCGTTTTTTGAAATGCGCAACCGACATTAACGGGTCGATTTTTAGGTACAAATGTTCCAAAGCAGCACAAAAATTGATGCGTAAGTGATGAAGGTTTTTCTTACGTATATACCTACTCGTATACGAGATCCTGCGAGAAAATTGTCTACGTATCGTATGTGTAGGTATGTGTGGGGTGAGTGGAGGAGACAAACGAGGAGGGTAATCTTATTGCTATATTTTTGTTTGATGATGGTTGCTGAGGTGAAATTCGTTTTAGATAGTGGGACGTATAATAACTATACAGGTAGGTATTGTACGAAAGCCAAGCTATCTTGTCACACAAACGCGCCGTGTTATATAAGTTTAACGCTTTATAACAAAATTATTAAAATTTTGCAGACTTGACGGGTACCTACGCTGCGGTTTAATATGGCGAATCTAACAAATCTCATTTTAATACATACTTCGGCTGTAGGTATAAGTTACCTAAAAGCTCTCCGAGCACAAGTTTCATTTACTCGAGCAAAAGAAAGAAAACGAAACCGCAGGATAAACCGAAATTTAGCGCACACGAATCGAATACACACACAGAGTGAAAACCATTATTTAGAATGAAATTCGACTCCAGCAACAAACGATGAAGTGAAATTACGAGTATGTGGTATACGTACGAGAATAAAAAAAAAATCATTAAGCATTCATTTTGTTTGGAAAAAGTTGAAAAACAAATTGGTTAAAACGAATCGATTTTTGCTGTATATATTTGTACCATCGTAACGTAAAATGTTACGTGATTTTTAATTGCTAAAGTACCTACTATGGATCGATTAAAGATTAACAATGGATTTCATTTTTAAAATATACGACAATGGTATCGGATGTTGTTTTTTTAATAAAAACGTTCGCAGAACTTCAGTCGCTAGGGAGATTAATAAGATTAAAAGTTGCCACGCGAGAACATTCGTCGTATTTTAACCATAGAAATCATCGGATGAGTGTTGTAATTTAATTTTTTTTTAACGCGTTTCTTTTCACCGCATCGCATAGTAGGTACTCTCGTCTTATTCCATTTGAAATGTACGAACAAAAATGTAGGCATCGTTGCCTACTCTCTATGCTATGTCGGCCTATTTTGTAACCGAGTTTGTAACTTTTTATGCCATTCACGTTGAAATAAGAAGCTTAATTTTTTTCCTTTCTAAATGAGATTTATTCATAATTTTCTCCTAACAAAATATAAAACCCTGTAGCTCGTCGCTTCATTGCGGCAGAATAGGAGGAAAAAAACCCTTCTTAGCGAAGTTATACACGAAGCTGGGTCCTTAATTTGAAAAGAACTCATGTAAAGATGGCTCCATAATGAGATAATACCGAAAACCAACAGCTTCCATATCTCTATTTTATTACGTTCGTGTCACGCCTCCGGCTAATAACCGAAATGATCGAAAATAAAAGCAGAAAAGTTTAGATTCTTATATACGATGAATGTTGCGGGATGTGGGGGAGGGCACTCCCGCGCTTCGTAAAATTGTCGCCGAGATGAGAAGGTTTCAAAAAATGACGCTGAATGATTCAGTAGGTATGTTTCAGTGTTTGGTAATTTACTTTTTTCAACCATCTTAGAATCAATTTCATCAGAACAATAATTATGTACCTATGTACTATTTCTACAGTAGGATAGGTATCTTGAAACAACAAAAATCTCCCTCCCCTTCACTAAAACAAAACATACAAAATTTCACATGTTTTTCAGCAGCTGATTATTTTCGTGCAATTTAACGTATTTTTCGAAAAATGTTAAAATACTCGTACCTATGTACTTTGAAAATCAATTTTCTCTGCAACAAAATTTTTTCCTAAAACATACAAGTACAATGTTTCATGGTATCTAACAGAATTTTTTTGAAAAAATCACTACTTTTTCACTACCTTTTTTCAACAAAATTTTCAAAAAACTGTCCACTCGACCCCCCCCCCTCCGCGCACACAAAAAATTAACAGGGTGTCCTTTATTTTCGGAAAGTCATTTTCCCTAACTTTTCTACATTTCCCAGATAATTTTGTCCCATGTTTTATACGGGGCGTCTCAAAAGTAAGTTTCGTCATTTTTTTTTCTCCGGAACTACTGGACCAAACTGGATGAAATTTTGGGGATATCTAAGTTTTGAGTTGCTAATTACACTGTAATTTTTTCAAGTCCGTATGTTGGAGTGATCGCGTGCAATTGGTTCTCAAACATGGAGGTACGCTTTTAAACCCATGTTGGCTCAAAGTACCCTTACGAGATACGTTATCCAACGTCTACCAGCAAAAATTTGGTTCAAATTCACGAGGAAATGCGTCTAATGTGTAGACTTAACATCGTGAATGGCCAAATGATGCGTTTATGGAGGAAATCATTGGAAGAATTGTCACACTGAACCTACGCTTCAGAAAATTCGTCATTTGTCGTGAAAAGGCCGCCTCAACGACAATCTCATGTCATTTGACAACACTCAAGATATATGCGATGCGCTCGAGGAATATTTCTTTCATCAACGCACCATTTGGACATTCACGACGTTAGGTCTATAGACTAGACACATTTCCACGTGAATTTGAACCAAATTTTTCCGGTAGACGTTGGATAACGTATCTCGTAAGGGTACTTTGAGCCAACATGGGTTTAAAAGTGTACCTCCATGTTTGAGAACCAATTGCACGCGATCACTCCAACATACGGACTTGAAAAAATTACAGTGTAACCAGCAACTCAAAACTTAAATATCCCCAAAATTTCATCCAGTTTGGACCAGTAGTTCCGGAGAAAAAAATGACGAAACTTAATTTTGAGACGCCCCGCATACTTCAATTTAAAGAGGTTGTGAGGGGGGAGGTGGGATAATTTTTTTTCATAAGTTTCTTTTCAAACTGACGGAGTAGTGAGATTTTGAAAATGTTTACTTCAAGATGCCAAAAAACGAGTTTATTTTTTGGTTTTTAAAATTTTAGAATTGAATGTTTTTTTAAACGAAGTTGATTTTGAAAAAAAAAACAGAACATGCCCAAGCGAGGGCGAAAGCTTTTGAAAATTTTTACTTCGAGAGGCATAAAAACGATTTTTTTTGTGATAATTTTATTTTTGGATTTAAAACTCAATTTTTTAAACGAAAATTCCATCTTGATATTGAAAAAGAAAAGAAAATTGATTGTTTTTTCAAAATTCCAGGGATTTTTTGTGAAAATTACAAAATTCTCTGATATTTTTAGACCGACTAAATTTCCTTACTTTTCCCGGCTTTCCAGAAGAATGGATACCCTAATTAACAAAGTCGAATTTTTTACAGGAAAATTTTCAAAAAAAATTGGAAAAATTGTACACAAAGTATTTTTTTTATTTTCAATCAAAATTATAAAGAAAAAACAATTGAACACAATGACGAATTTTTTCACACCTAATTATAGTTTGGAAAACTACTACTAACAAAGGGAACCACTCGATCTAATAAACTTTGAATGAAAAAATCCATAAAACTAAGTTAGATCAAAACAGCAGATCTCAAAACCCTCACAACCAAAAATTTAAAGGCTAGGTTGTGAGGGGGCGGATTGCCCCCACTGCCAAAGGTAGTGCTTACATTATGAACCCCTTATATTGAAAATATTGGTAACGTCTGAAATACTTTAGAAATAGGCTAAGTACATATACGGTTGCGATGTACTCGCGCATATAGGGCTGCGCACCCTTCTATTAAAGGGTTCGCGGCGCCTTTGACATTTATAGCCCGAGATAGGGATTTTGGGCATAAATAAGGAAAGTCACATAAATTCTACAATTTATGTGTAAGTAAATGTACTTAGCAAGTGCGTGATTGGTCCACCACTTTTGGGGGTGGGAAATTGACCATCTTACGCTCCTTTTATAATACTGATTTTCGTGAACAAAGCTCAGTTCTTTCTTGGGTTCGGATATTCGCGATAGTCGGTTCTTAAGTCAGTGCTAACACAATAATACCATGGACGAGCCCCCAATTAGGGGAGGCCATGGTATGGCTCTTTTTCGTTTAACGCCATCTCGCGCATGGTTAATTTCTTTTAATAAAAATAGATTAATCGATCTTCCATCGATTAATAACAAGTGTACCTGTTTGGTGATTGAGGAATGCACCCGGGCATATCCTCATTACGCAAAGTGATACAAGCGCCTCTTTTAGTTAAGTTCCATCGATGCCATTAAGTATTAGGTTGGCTTTAGAAGAGATGGAAAACGTGTACAGTCCAAGTAAGTGGTGCTTGCACCTACTTCGTTTATTATTAAGCCTTTTTTCCCATAGAGGTGTAGACCAAGGTGTCGAACCCTATGGTGACCAAAATCATGTGCTTTTCGCGTAAACTTTATGTGATTATTCTCGTGTATATATTTTCATGTGTGTAATTTCTCCTATCCTATTTGTCATGTCTCATAGGGTAAAATTTTATAATTAGGATTATTGTTTCATTTATAATGACCCACATCTCGTATATATGTGAAGGTCATTCTCTTGTTTAAATTCATCCGGTTTCTTACTCTCTGTCAAAATTATTAACTATTGGAGTATTCGATGAATTTATGTATAAAAGTGTAAATACAGGTCATAAGTAAATTAGATTCGTATTTATTACATGTGTTTACACATAATAATGTATAGGGCAGATTAGTCAAACTACGCCCGTCTGAGCTATCCAGGTATTGGCAAATATTCCCCGCCTAAGGAATATTTCTAAATTTAACCCCCATAGTAGTCACTCTTGTCTCCACTATACCACAGTAGTTCAGCTAGTCCCCCCTATATCAAGGTCAAGTTCATTTTTAGATGTTTATCGAACTTACGAAAATTCAAATAATTTTGAAAAATTGCTGTTACAGCAAATTTTCATCTTTTTGATAATTTTTTGTTCCAAACTAGTCGAATTGAAAGGAGTAGTTAGATACACTTTCAAAATTACATTTTCTCCCCCCCCCCTCCTCCACCGACCATGAAAATTCTCATTTTTCTCCTGGAATTCAACATTTTACTCAGTAAGGACAGAATTTTAACACCCTAAATGGAAAATTTAGGGTCCTGTGCGGTTAGGTTTAAAATTTTGCAAAACTGTCCAAAAATTGCATAAGCTGATGAAAAACTTTATTGGTGAATACTTGACCTGATTTCTAGTCGAATTTGAATTGCAATCACGTCCGAAAATCCAATTTTAACATGAGTACGAAAAAAATTTTTTTTTGGAAACACAAATTTTTCAAAAAAAAAAATCAAAAAATGAGAAAAAATATAATTGTTTTGCTCATATCAAAAGTGCACCTCAAAATGCGTCGCGTCGGTAGTTGGGATATGAACTGGAAAAAAGATAATTTAGAAAATTCAAAAGAATTTGGGGCTCTTCAATCGAACATTTCAGGATTTTCAGCCATTGTTTTGAAAAAATAGCCCACAAAATATAGCGTTGAAAAACTACAGATCATAAATATATTTTATTGGAAAATTTGAATTTACAGTTTTTCACATGTTCTTGAATTTGACTAATTGGTGAAAAATTCATTTTTGAACTGGTACTTCTGGAATCTCGTGGTAACCACCTAGAATCGCTGGACAGTGCCGCCGAGTGCCAATGTGAGCCTGGGGCGAAAAAATGAAGGTCTCTTGAAAATTTTTCACCCCAGTTCCCTCCTCAGAAGCAAGTAGGTATTTTTTTAAAAATTGAGGTCGAAAGTGAGTTGTTTAAAAACAGAATTTTTTCGTAAATTTTCCTCCATGAAATAGTCCTCCGCCCTCCCGATTGATAATTTCGTATCATCACACAAGTTTCTTCCAAAAAAATTTTCAAAACGAAATTTTCTCAAATGAGAAGTTGACGTATCCACGTTTGCTTCTGATTTTTGAAATTTCAAAGTATAATTTTGTCCCTCTAGCTTTAGCTTACTCTATCTAGGACTGCATATCCATCACTAAATCGACCCAAGGCAATTTCAGCGATCTTCACTGGCACCAAATTTAAAATGCGTTTAGCCTCCTTTCGCTTTAGCGCATAAAATGACGAAAATGTTCGTTTCAGAATCGAACGAGCCATCCAGATCAGAACAGCATCATTACAAAGGTCAAAGGTGTACAAAATTCTCTCACACGATCATCTAGGTTTGAAAAATTTCAGTGTGTAATTTGTCGAATGGGAGGTTCTACAAGCTTGTTATACTATTTGTTGCGTAGTAAACGAGACGCTGCTAGTTTTCCTTTGGTTTTCCACAAATCTCAGCAATTTGTAACCATACATCTTCGATATACTACAACGTCGAATTTTTCGAAAACAATAATTTACCGTGGTTTGATGAATTATTGGCGACCATCGGGAGACATTTATTTGTATACACAACTCGGGTAAGTACGAGTATAAGTAACTTTGTCATTTGAAGAGAATGAGACCTGTAAGTTAGCCAGGTCATTCGTATTCGTGAAAAAAAACACGTCAATTTTCTCGGCATAAGGTAGGTAAAGAAGGTATTCGGACGATATACTCGACGTACAGTGATTAAATCTCACTTTCCGTATCTCTCTTTCTCTTGCCATTTCTCTCTAACTAGGTCACTTAATGTTTTGAAACTCACGTAGGACAAGATGATTAATTATTTAAGAAGGTATTTTACCTCTCGCAAGGTGTGTTTTTCTTATAACCCATTTTTACCTATATATACCTACTTGGAGTTTTTATTTTATACCTAATAGTTTTCGGCAGTAATATTTTGCCTGTATCCTTCTTAATCCCTAATTTGCCAACGCGATGGTATGTTTTGTTTTAAAAACCTCGCTTGTTTTTTTTTTCTTCCGCCATCGTTATAGTAAGTATATAGAGGATAATGTTTTGCTGTAATTTAGTAAATCGAATAAAAGTCACGGTTTTATATAAGACTTTCCTTTCTCGAGTGTAACATGGAAATTTTATACCTTCATCAATTAACGAAAAGTTGCCACGTTGAAAACGAGAAGCTAGAAATTTGGCAAACTAAAGAAACCCTGAAAAAGATTTTTATTTTCTTTGTAAATATCACACCGTGTAACTTAATTTAACTTGGTTGCTGCTCTAGCTCGTTAGCTTTCTTTATATCCTTTTTTTTTCTATGTGTGACCAATGTATCGATACAACGACAGTCTTTTCTTCTTTTCATTCCTTTTTTTTTTCTAGGAGAAGAATTTTATAGTTGGTTATTTTTACTTTTTACATGTGCCAAGATGTGCTTAGTTAGAAACCGTAGAACAAATAGTGATCTTTAAAGTAGGTATAAAATGCGAATGGTACGAGTATTTTTTTTAAGTATTTGCAGTTTGATAAAAATTTCCAATGTTGTCTTTCCTCTTGGACAAGACACAAGAAAAGCGAACCTGTTGCGCGTTCTTACGAAGAAGCAACGATTCTCTAGAGAGAATCTTTCTTTTCTTTTCGTTCTTAGCGAAATTTCCAGGTTATTATCCTTTTATTAATTCTGGGTACGGGATGATATTAGATAAAGCTACAAATGACCAAGATTAAAACGAACGCGAACGCCTGGTTTTTGTAGTAATTTATTCGGCCGTATTATTTTCGCGCCGAGGGAGAATTGCTTTCATTTGATATTTTATTCTTCGAGCCGATTTTGCGGTAGATTGTATATAGCTGTAGACTCAAATTACATATTTTACTCGTGCATTCTGGCTTCTATTCTATCTGCGATACGCTGCTTTGGACGACTCAATTTTTCGTTCGATTTGCTTCTGTTGACCGGAATGATTGCTACGGAGTGAAATTTCGATATATCGAAAAAGTTGTGTATTGTTGACTGCTTCTTGTGTCGCCTTTTTCTAGAAAACGTTATACTGAGAGAAACCAACTTATGTATTAGAATTTCAAATTCTATACCAAAAATATACCATTTTGGCGCTTCTGTATAGAAAATATTCGTATGTCGTTTCTCTCTCTCTTTCGAGACGTTTTTTTTTCTTCTTCACGCTATACCCTGGCACGAGCTATAAGTATTTTCGACGTTTTTATGAAAAATAATTCTCCGCATTTTAACTGTTTCATACGCGAGCCGAATAATATACGCCGTTCAACGTAAAGAAAATAACTTTAGCATATATTGATCTCTTTTCTCATCTTTTCAAACTATAGCGACGACGGTTTCATGATCCGAAATCTAAATTAATTTAATAACGGTCACCGCGAATATGCAGATTTATTCGCGCCACAGTATTTAAAACGTAATTTATTACATTTTTCTCATCGTCGATTTATTCTCGTGAATATAATACTTCGTGGAGCAAAAAACCTACATCTCATCTTGTTTCGGCTGTCTGAGTTTGTTTCGAAAAGTTTTCTTTCATCGAAATTATAGCCTCTTAATTCGCTCGAATTAACGTCTTATTTACTATAAAAAGAAAAAATAAAAAAAAATGCGCCGAATTTTAAATCAATTCGCTCGAACAGTTGGTGCTTTTCTAATCGATTTATGTGGTTCGGATATTTTCTAAAATAATACCTATTCCGTTCTGTTGTCGTATAAGGTCGCCGTCGTTAAATTACTAATTTACGAATTGAATTCGTCGAGAATTCACGCGTAATTTTTCGTCATCGAATGTCGTAGCTATGTGTACTTTTGATGTTGACAAAAATAAAAGAAAACAAATTAACATTTGTGCTTAACGAAGACTGTTAGGTAACCAAGGAACCTTACAGTTATTTGAGCTCAATGCTCATATGTATAATGTTGGATCATATTTTCCCCTTCAAGCCAGAGAACCCTAAAGGAATGCCCGTGGTGAAAATTCCAGGAATCTAATCGCAAAATTCCTGATCTCATGAATTTACCAATTTTTTAAAATGGGAATTTCTGTGCTTATTCTGCAAAAAAAATCCGACTATTCAGCTGAAAATTTGTAGGTAGTGATTACTTCTACTTGGTACTTACTCGTATACATTTTTTAATTTTCTCAATATTTTGAGGTTCTCCCTCGGAAAGTAGGTAAGTAAGTTGATATGAGGAAATATGCCTTCATCACCTTAGAGATGGTTAAATTAATGTATCCCTATGTACTGGAAGTATGTTAAGGCTCCTGCATCGGATCTCTAACCAGCAACTTCACTTAGTTTCAGCGATTCGCGATGGCTGGTTCTCTGTCAACTCCGCCCCTGTTTCCTGTCTTAGCCCACTTTGTTAGGTGGATAATTTGTGCTGACAACGTGATTTTATTCTAATTATGTCTAATTATCACAGTACATTGCATATTCTCCGATCCTGCCGGCCATTGGAGAATATGTCTCGTCGAAAAGGTACTTCGTGTATTACATTTCTGTCAACGTTGTCTATTATTGGGGACACCCGTGAAAGAGGCAGAAAAAGCATACAGTGTCATTAGTAAGTAATTGCTTCGATTTCCATTAACATAATATTACTTCATCGCTAATTAATAATTAATAAGCTTACACTTATCATTATTATTATGATTATTCTATAGTTGAATCGGTCAGTACAGAAAGGGGATAAGTCCATTTTTGCGTTTTTCAGGAATAACAAAAAACTGATTCATTCAAAAATCAAAAAATTTTAGTAAACATGCTTAAGGTCATTGAAAGAGGACCCCAAGACACAACTTTTAGCGCAGTTTCCAAAAAAAAATATTCACGTGCGCCGGTGCTGTTGCTGCCTAAACAAATGGGACTTAGACCCTTTCTGCACTCAATCGACAAAATTTCTTTTGAAATTTCTCGGGCACGAATGGGGCTTGATTCTACATCTAAGTATGTACATCATTTAGACTGCTATCTCGTTTAAATTGACCAAAAACCCCTTGAGTTGTAAGACTTTTTGCCGAAGTTGTTAATTTTTTCATCATTTTTCAGTTCAGAGATTAACTTAAATTTCAAAAAATGGTCTTCTCAAAAATGTTAGTTATTTTTCAAGGAATTTAAAACATTTTACAAAAAAGTCATAAATGCGGATCCGCCCTTTTTCTGCGCCCAAATACCACTTTCCCTGCAGTTTTGCGGAAATCTGACATCACCAGTCGATCCGCCGTACTTTGAAACCCCCATTTCCGCAAAAAAAATTTTTTTCAAAAATGTGACTTGTTACGTTTCCGTACTGACCGATTCAGTTAGTAACGCGAGTTGTAAGATATCAGCCAGAGCTTTTATCCATTATAAAATAAACTCATACTTATTTTATATTGACTAACCTTGAAAGTGTATTTTTTGCGTTATTCTTGAATATAGTGTAGTCTCGATAACTCAAACTCTGTTAACTCGAAAACTCCAGTAACTGGAAGCAAAGTCTGTTTCCCTTCAACTCCCCATAAGACTCAATGTAAAATTCACTTCTTTAACTCGAAGTAAAAAGTCCAAAACCTCCGATAACTCAAAGTACAATTTTTGAAAAATATAGAAACAACCTCTGTAAGTCGAACGTTGGTAACATTTTGCCTCTATAACTCGAATATCTTGTTGAAAAAACTTGTAAATGCAAATCTCATTGATGTAAACCTCTTTTACAAACTCATCATCTAGTTACTTATGTACCTTTATGTCCATAAACATGTACGTTTCACTCAAATATGTACACGGGTATAATACGTGTTTCTATTTCACTCCATGGTAAAAAAAAACATTGATCTAATTCAAATTTCGCTAACTCAAAATATACCAAAAACAAACTTCCATAACTCAAACTCCGAAAACTCAAAGTGAACTCTTTCTCCCTTCAGCTTCGAGTTATCGAGACTCCACTGTACTAATAAATCACATAATCAGTAGTCATCGTGAGTATGTATTAATTTTGTACTTATGAAGAACATTATGTATAGAGTAGAGGGTATTTTACTGAAACCTCTCCTATTATGTATATGAGCTATCCACCGCAAGGTAATTATTCCTTCCCTAGGGAATAATTATTGGCTTAAATACGTAAATAGGAATTAAAATAATTTCCACCCCTCTCACTCTATCAAAGTGTAACCAAAAAAGTGATTTTAAACCAGCATTTCAAAAAAAAGAGTAAATTGTGCAAAAAATTTTGATTTTAATTTTGATTTCTCATTCTCAACATTTTTGAACCCACTTTCAATATAAGCAACCAAATCAAAAAAAGTATTTTTCAGAGCACTTCGTTCTGCTATAAGTCACTTTTTTTTCATAGCCAGCCCTCCCCCCTCACACCAAAAAAAGTATGCCAATCAGTGGACAATTTTTGAATGTATCAAAAACATGTAAAAAAAACACACAAAAATACACCACCGAAATAAATTTTAGTCGCTGAATTTAATTTTTGGTGAGTATTAAAAAACTCAAAATTGACTGAATTTTTATGGTTAGGAGAAATCAAAATTTAATAAAACTAAGATAAAAAGCTGAAATTTATTGGATCATATCTTATTTTCGACCTTTCAAATCAATTTGTTGTGAGTTTGAGCCTTTTCAGAACCTTCAGCAGATTTTTATATTTTTCTGTACTGTAAAGACGCTGAATTTCATTTCGATTTTTTTCTACGACAATTTTTCCAAAACTGTTGGTATAAGTAATCTAAAAATCTATCGTAGGTTTCAAAGGGACTTGAAACTATTTCCAGTCGAGATTCGAGAAATCGAAGATGAGACACAATCCAGATTTCAATTTCAACAAATTTTGATATTTTTTCACAGAATATAAACCACTTGGATTTTCAAAAATTCGCCAAAAATCGAAAAATGAAATTCAACATCGAAAATTTTGTGTTGTGGTGTATATTTTTGGATGTTTTTTCAACGAGAAAAACAAGTTTCTCATTTCATCTCTTTGTCACCCGTAATTTTTTTCATTCGGGCTCAATTGTAATATGCACTATGCATTACAATATTTTTATTCTCATTCAAAACGCAAATTGCCTCCCCTTTACCCTTCCCTCCACCCTTAAACTTTTTTTCTGAAATCATTTAAAGTACATTGGCTGGAAGAATTGTAGTCTTGAATGAGAAAATAAGTTAGTATGTAGCAAAAAAAATGAATAAATAAACTTCATTAGGACGAATCGGCGAAAAAAAAAAGGTGGAAAAATGTTGACAAAATTCACAGGAGACATAATTTTTTGTTGTTGGGTTGGAAGTGACAAATCAGAAGCATGCTACAAGAATTACGTGATGCAGTGCGAATTTAAATACTCAATTATACTGCCCCTTCTAGCGGTGTAGTAGGCAAACATTCTGTAATGTTTAGTCATTCGGGTTCAAATGACATCAAGTGGAAAACGACAAACAGCGAATGAAATTGTAGACTCATTATGTCTTGTTTTGGTCGTAAGAACGTAGCCTAAAAGTATATCTTGAATCTTGGACACTCCATACAGGGAAACTCAATATTTGAATTAATTTTTTTGAAATTTCCATTAAGGTGTCCAAAATATAATGCAAAGGTTTTCTTCGCTTTTTTTTTTTGACAAATTGGAGGGTGATTCGATTTAAAAATGTGGGGAAGGGTCTCAAAAGACTACAGAAAAAATTCCAGATGTCTGATTTGAGGCACCACTTTTCTTCCGAGGTTTCAAATTTTAAAATTTACTTTGAAAATCAAAAACCGATGAAAATTTTTTTTGTGATCAATTGATCATAATTATGTACATTTGGAAATAAGAAACCAGTTTGCACTTTTCCTTTTCCAAGTGTTTTGCATGACTCAGGTACAGAAAAAAAAACATTCAAAAGTTGTAACTTACAATAAAAAAACGTTTAAAAAATGAAAAAATTTTGAAAACGGCGTTCTTATTTCTTAAATGATATGCTATAGTCAATCATCGTCCCCAAAAAAAGTTCAGTCTTCAAAGCCTCCTCTCCACCAATTTTCCAAAAAAAAAAAGTCAAAGATAGCCCACCCTAGCAGGTACCAATATCAAAATTCACGAAAACTGGGTGTTTTTCGACAACACAAAAATAGCAAAACTGAAGAAAACCCATGTAATAAGTTATTTACACAAAAAAGGGCAAAACTACGAACACGGAAGCTTCGACGAACATTTTCTAGGTAAGTACTTACCTAATTTTTTTCATCTGCGCGCGCTCTCTTACATTATTTAACCATGTGATATCTTTTTTAAAAAGATACTAAAAGATACTTTTTAGTGTATTTCAACAACCTCTTAAATCAGAAAATGGAAACCTCGTAAAATAGTTTTACGACTAAGTATAAAGAAGCTAATGGTAATTTATTCCTGAGTCTAGAAAGCTGTAGGTACTGTACGAGTCGAGTATACTACTCGTATAACAGGTGCATCTAGCGATGAAAATTACACCGTCGATCTCGTAATTTTTGAAGCGCGTAAAACGATTATATGATGAGAAAATTTTTCACTCACCTGGTACAAAACGAACCACCTTAGCTGCCACTTATTACTATCCGCAGTTCTTTTGTGAAGGTATCCGGCTCGAGAATGGTCGAAGTGAGCCCTTTCCGACAGCATGACTAGCTGACTGTCGTTGACACGAATTGAACGTTGCATTTTTGGACTCAGCATCTTGGGGCTGAAGTTGCTTCTCGAACGACGGGTAGAATCTACCGAATCCATTGATGTTTTTAGGAAATGTCGCTGTTGAACTCGTAAGGATCTGGAATTGAAAATTTCAACTGTTAATAAAAATGTGCGATGAATTTTCAAAAAAAAAAAAAAAATGTTCGGGACTTATTCTAAACAAATAGGTTTTTGTTTAAAGAAGGAAATAAAAACGAAAGATAGGTGATTTGGTAAGTTATGGTGTACAACAAGTCAGCCTTTAATTTTCTCGTCAAAATCTATGAGTAGGAATCAGTTGAATAATATCAAACGATGCTTAAACATGATGATGGAGAAGGTTAGATATAACATTATTAAAATTTAATGCATTCATTTTACAAAGCTGATAAAAATAATTTTACTCATTTACTTGACTCATTACCCCCAAAAAAAAAGTTAACAACGCACACATTTAGTCAAACTGAAAGTCTGTGTAAAGTTTTGAAAACTTTAAAGATAAACAATTTAATCCCTTATAGCTATTTTCATTTTTTTTTTTTTTTTTTTTTTTTTGCAAACGAATCCATTTTTTCATCTATACCAATATTGGATTTTTCAAAACCTCAGGCCTTTCTCCTGTTCCAAAACGAGCTTGTCAATTGCAAAATTCAAAGTCCACAAACTGTCTGAGATACCTACTCTATATAATATGTAGTTTTATAAGGGTTTTAATCAACTTTAAAATGCAGCAAAAGTCGAATAAAGTATAATTACTACATTTTATCGTTCATAATTTAATCAAAGTTGATCGATCCTACAAAGCTGGCTTTTGAAAACTTGTAGTACCTATCTAAGCATTGAGTTATTTACGTACAATAAGTAGGTATGTTGTTTTACTTTGAAAACTTGTAAGAAATTTCCATGAATTTTGACACAATGTCAGACTATTTAAAACATTGAAAAACGATCAATTTCTGGAATTTCTATTTACATTAAAGCAGACTTTTAGATATCAAGTCTGAACTTGGGGAAAAATTGATAAATTTGCTAAAATTAAGCACTTATGTCAAAATTTTAAAAACAGCTTCTGGTATTTTTCCAGGCCTTTTTGTTTATTTGGAATTCCAAATATGTATTTTGATTTAATTTGAACAAAAAACACATCCATGATTTAAAACTTTCCTTGGGATAGGTAATCAAAAACTTATCAAATTTTTCCAAGTTTTTCTCCCTTCTTTTTAATTTACGTCATTTCTGTACTTCATTTCGTTTCAGTCAGTTTTTTGATGTTTTTCAACACGATTTCCCCATCAAAATCAGGAATTAATTTACACCATTTTAATAAAAGAGACAAGATGTAGGGTCACGAAAATCAACGAAAAAAAAAAAAAAACTACGAATATGAAAACAATGTGAAATATGATCCCGAGACGGCTCATTTGGACGACCTCAACATAACAAAACCTCTCTCGAAAAGCCTATTCGTCTAAAAGGAAACTCGACGTAAAGTGAAATACTTTGAGTAACTGAAATGTAAAAATAATAACCGCGCAGTCAAGTTATTTCATTCGCTTATTTAGCACTATTGTTCTTGGGTATGTTTGCCATCGAGAATACAACTCCACAAACACCGAGCGTATTTCGCTATTCGCCTCTTTTGTATAGGTTTGTGTGCTTTTTTGGAGTAAATTGTACAAATAATAGGTATAGCTAGCTAGCTAGCTAGCTACATTCGCATTGTAAGTGGGCCGAGTTTGTAATAAGGTTTTGGGAAAACAACACGCTGCCTTGTTGGCCAAATGGTTGATATAAACCAAACTCTCCGAGAATATCCCAAAATGGCAATGATGCTAAAGGCGATTCGGTGTTATTTGCTATATTACTTTTTCCTTCTCTCTGATGGCTTTCCCGTTATTTTATTAACGCGTTATTGAACTGCTAGGTATGGTAGTCAGGAAAATTCCCATTGTTATACCTGTATCATGATTTACCTGCTGCGGGTGATGAGGGGTTTTCGCGTGGAGACTTTTTTCTTTTGATTGTGACCTTTGAGAATGCCTTTCGGAACAGTTTGTGGGATAAATTTTTTGAAATAAAGTATACAGATAAATAGTACTTGGATCAGACCACTTCGTCAAATTTTATTGCAAGTCTTCTCATTTTAAAGACGGAGCTAGAGTTCATAGATGCAGATAACTAACATTTAACAACACAGGGTGTCTGGAAAGTGCAGGCATAATCAAACTGAAAATTCAAACATAACCGAGTACCACTGAAAAAAACTTCACTGAAACATTCTGTCCAATTTTAACTGCGAAAAAGTCTCTACTTTTTGCTTAAAATTGTTAAAAAATTTCGCATTCACGCCAAAAATTACTATAAAGCTCTCTCCCTTTTTATAAAATTATCCAAAGTCACGCTTACTGCCAAAAATAGCAAACAGTCTCGCTTTTTTACTAGAAATTGCAAATAATTGTGTTTTTTTTGGTTATACCTAGTTTCCAAAAGGTTCCATCCCGAAGTCTCGATTGAATTTCGCAATCAACTCAACATGTTGAAATCAGAATGTAAAGCAAATTTTGCTTTTCAAACTGCACTGCGTAAAATTTTATGCAAATTGCATCTTTCAAAAATTTACTAGAGTTTCGAAGACTGCTCAAAACGGTTCAAAACCGTTTCCAATCGATTGAGAGGGGGAGGGAGTATCAAAAATAGTGTAACAATCATTTGGGTCAACTTGGTATAATTTTGATTTTGTTTCTCATTTTTAGCCAAAATTTGGTCTTTGAAAATTCCCCAAAAATTGAAAAATGCACTATTGGACACCTAAAATTTTGTTAGGTATATGATTTTTTTGCATGATTTTTTGATTGTCCAATTCAAAAAATTTTCTAAAACTTGCTTTTTTTGGAAGAGGGGATTCTTACGTAGAAGAAATGTTGCATAGTAGAAATTGAAAATTGAAAAGAAGTATCTCTTTGATTTGCTGCATTTTTTTATTTTTCCTGACGGAGGACCAAGGGAGGTTTTTTGGGTATCATTTGGAAGAGCGTACTAGGAAGAAATACAAATAAAATTTTCAAGAAATTCTAGCATACGTCATAAGTTTCTCCCACTCTGAGGGGCTTTATTCAAGAGGTCCAATACTATTTTAGGAGCCGAAGAAGCTTTTTTCTCAAAAAGGTTTTTTTTTGAAAAATTCCAACACAGAATTAGAATTTTTTTTAAATGTTCGCTGATTTTGATTTATTTCCACTGTTTGAATTTTCTCAAGTTTTGAGAAGCCTTTTATGAGGGAACGAAAATAGCTCGAGGGACGAGGGAAGATTTAAAAAAAAAAACTGGATTACATTTAAGAATTATCATGAAAAAACATAAAAATTTCAATGTGGTGAATTTTTTTGGTTTTTTAAACTTGAAAGCTCCTGGCACCACTTTTTTCGAATTTAGGGAGAATCAAAAAATAAGGAATTATTTCCATATAAAATCTTATTACTTTAAAATAGTATGAGTCACCCTAGTCACCATATCATTTCCTTCCTCCCTCTGACAGGTACGAAAGTAGCGATGACATTACATATTCGTATTTATTTCATCTCAATAAATTTACCCACTCATGTGTAAGTACTTCCTTTGAAAATGTTTGAAAATCTAAAACGAAGATTAAATACGCACGCAAAAACAATAAATACACCATGTTTACCTAAGTAGTAAATTTGCTCACTCACTAGTCACTTTTTGTACACCCAGTATAATTTTCACGCAAATTTTTGTTTAATAATGATGATTATTGTTTGCTTTTTCAACTGAGTAAAAAATGTTTCTAAAACCAATCTGAACGATGCAGAGAATCAAGAATTGCAAAATTTTATCATAAAAATAATCAACTTTCGAAAGTATTAAATCATTTTTCAAAAAAATAAATAAAATGAATAAAAAATTTTGTTTGGTTTTTAAAATTTTATGGAACATTAATCGAATCTAATTTATAATTTGAATGAAAGTCTCAAATTTCAAATTTATCTACCTACAATCTACATTCTCAATATCTTAACATTGAGCATGAATAAAAAATGAATTACTTTCCACCCAAATATAACAAAATAACAAAAGTTACGTTCACGAAATGAAAAAATAATTCCTGTTAAAAATTAAACTCGAGTAAAAAATTGCATTAAAATTTTCTAAAAAAAAAAAAAAACTTACCACAAAATTTGTAAAACCTTCACTACGAAATAAGTAATTAAAATAAATACGAAAAAAATTTAATTTAAAAATATTCACAAATGTACATCCATATCTAATCCAAGCGATAATTTTTTTCCTAGCAAATTTTAATTTTGAAAAAAATATTTCCGCGATAAAAATAATTCGAAATAAAAAAACTTACTCATTTTTGTATTGAAACTCACGATAAAAATCGCAATATACTCTCGAACGAAAAACCAAAAAAGTAACGTTCACTCGTGAAAGAAGCGTGCGATAGAAAAGTCCGGCTTCTGTTCTCTACTATCGCCTGTTACGCCCGTTTACTCGCGCGGAAATTCATCAGGTTGGAGATGTCGTGACGTCATAACTAAGCGAACTTTTGATTGGATGATTTTGCAACTCTTTTATACCCTGTTATGCTATTAGCGTTCGTGTTTGGTCAAAAAAAAATCACATTTGCCCGGAAAAACAAAGCACAATTACTCGTATATGCGAATCGAAGTGGATACCGAGAGATGAACTTTGAAACTGGCGATTTTTAAGGGAAAAACTCGACGGAAATATTTTACGATACGATTTAGGAAACGGTTATGTTCTGACTGAGGTTACATTACACTCGTGTGTGGTGCAGTTTTCTACATTTTTTTAAACAAACGAGTATAGAGGTGGGTAACGTCGTTTCACAACAAACAGACATAACATGGTACTTTGACGTAATTAAAAACATCTGCGCGAATTTCAAGCCTCAAGTTACCTTGCGATTCATTTTCGCTCCAAAAAAATCGAAATTAGAAATAACAAAACTACAATAGGTAGGTAGGTAAGCAAAGCAACGAAGGTTAGGTATCGAATAATTATGTACAGGTTTTCTACTCAAGGTATAGGGCACGGATTGAGATTGTAGCAGATCATGAACATTTTTCTTCTCATCAGGGACGTGTTCTGGGCTTTTGCTGCCCAAACTCAACTTTTTTCAATTGGTCGGTCGTTCCATGTAAACTCAGCCAACGTTTTTGAGTCATGCCTTTCGATTTCGTTCAAATTTTTTTTACAATATACACTCACCCAGTAAGTAAGAACCCCGCAATTAGTTTGGTCCCAGTCCCCTCAGGAGGTGGGTGGGGGGCTTCCATATTATTTTCTCATTGTCTCGAGGTACTCAACTTCAGCAGCCCATTCTTCCAAAACCATGATACTTTGATCAAAACTGATTTTACAGTTTGAAAAAGCATTGCATTTAGAACTTTTTAAGCATTTTGAAATTTTCAAAAGTTGAAAGTTGAACTTTCAAATTGAAAGTTCAAATTTCAAAATGGCGCTGTAAGTGGGAGCTACCATTTAAAATTTTGAAAAAATTTCCATAGACGAAACTTTTGATGTTTTTTCGAAATATTTAAGTTTCGAGATGGGATCTCTCAATGGAAGGGGAGCACCCCCACCCACAATTTTGGGCGAAACTTTCGAAAGAAAATCTGGGGCATGTGATATATCGAATTCTATGTTTTTGGTGACGCTAAACAAAAATATGACGTCAGATTTTTGATAGGACTCCATCCATGGCCCCCAGCACCTCCCCAAAGGGGGTAAAAGTTCAAAAAAGTGTTTTGTTTGTGCGACACATGGAATAAGTAGTATGTTTATGACGACGCTGAACACGAATATGACGTCAGATTTTTGATTGGACCCCATCCACTGCCCCCAACAATTTTTTTGGACTTTTACCTATTGGGGGAGATAGTGGGGGCCATGGGTGAGGTCGATTAAAAAAACTATGGCTATATTCGTGTTCAGCAATATCGAAAACATACTATCTCATGTGTCATCACACGAATATAACCATTTCTTTGAAGGGGTTACCCCCTATGGGGAGGTGCTGGGGGCCGTGGACGGGTCCAATCATAAATCTGACGTCATATTCGTATTCAGCGTCACCAAAAACATGGAATTCGATATATCACATGCCCCAGATTTTCTTTCGAAAGTTTCGCCCAAAATTGGAGGTGGGGGTGCTCCCCCTCCATTAAGGGATCCCATCTCGAAACTTAGATATTTCGAAAAAACATCAAAAGTTTCGTCAATGGATTTTTTCAAAATTTTAAATGGTAGCTCCCACTTACAGCGCCATTTTGAAATTTTGAACTTTTAATTTGAAAGTTCAACTTTCAACTTTTGAAAATTTCAAAATGCTTAAAAAATTCTAAATGCAATTTCGAACTGTGAAATCAGTTTTGATCAAAATATCATAGTTTTGGAGGAATGGACTGCTGAAGTTGAGTACCTCGAGACAATGTAAAAATAATGGATGCTCCCCCACCCGCCCCCTGAGGGGGCTGGGACCAAACTAATTGCGGGGTTCTTACCTACTGGGTGGGTATACATATTGTAAAAAAAATTTGAGCGAAATCGAAAGACATGACTTTCAAAATCGCTTTTTTTTGGTTGAGTTGACATGGAATGACCCCAATGCTCTCAGCTCTCTGGCTCTATAGATCATCGAAATTTATATTTATATACAACATGTAGGTACTTACTGTACTTTCCATTGCTTTTCAAAACTTTCACTCTACTCATCTCCCATCTACAACAATTTTTCTAAAATTTGCTCAAATAGAAGAGTGATTTTCTTGTACTTTTTTCGCTCGAGCTAAAAATTGTGATTTATGGTGATACCTACTCGACTCCCAAATTTCGTACTTGACCCCAATGGTATTAATCAACATTAAGGATTTTTGAAAAAGCAAATTGAAGCAAATGAAAAAAAAAATTGAAAATTACCTAATAGGTATCTATTATTCAAACTTTTATACATAATTTGACGAATAATTTCATTTTTTTTTGCCCAACTGAATTAAAATTTTGAAGAAATAAAAAATTTACGATAAAAAATCATTTTTCTGACCTTTGAATTTTTCAAATTCTGGAAATATGTATTTATATTTATCTAGGAATTGTAAATTTTGACCTATCGTGTAAAAGTTTTGGCCAACATTTTCTCTTTGAGCAGAAAATTTCAAAAATCTATCATCCAAAAAAGTCAAATTTGCGGAACACACACCGCATAGCTGTAAAATGTTGGCCCCTCTTGAATTTTTTGTTACTTGAAGAGGTGTTGTCAACCCAACTTATTTGTATTCAAATTATTTTCCATTAAAAATTTGCCTCATCTTTTTATACGGATAGTGTCCTTTTATCCTGATGATGCCACTTTATCAAGCTGCCCAAAATTTGTGAGGAAATTTGTTAGTCGAAAGCAAGGCTGTAGAGAACAGATGCGAGCCCGAGGCAAATACTTATCATTTGATCCATCTCTAGGGATGAAACCAGAGGTTTTTGAGGAGGGGGAGAGTGTCGACTGAAAATTTACCGAATGATATTGGAGATACCAATTTTGCCGATTGATACAATATTCATATGACTTATTTTTCTCTTTTGAGTTTTTGGAGGCTTCAAAAATATAATTTTTTTTAATTTCAAAACGATAAATAAATTGGCCCTAGCGAAGCGAGGGCGAAAGTTTTCAAAAATGTGTAGATATTTCTAGAGGCATAAAAATGAAGTTTTTCTAATTTCAATTTTGAAACAGAAAATATACCGGGGCGAAGTAAGGGCTAAAGCTTTCTAAAATTAATTTGTGTTTCGAGAAGTAAAAAAACTATTTTTTTTCTTTCAGCACAGGTCTTTCTGTTGCTGGACCCTTCAGAAAATTCGGACCCGGAGCAAACAGTCCCCTTTGCCCTCCTCTCAACGATCCTGGTTGAGAGCATGCGCGCAAATGACAGGGTTAATTCAGTTTTATAATTTATCTTTCTTAGTGTCTATTTCTATTTGTCTCGCACGAGTAGAGCTTTTCTTTCAATATTTTTTTCTCCCCTCGAATAAAATAAGTTCATGTTATTTTTATCCGGATGCAGCCCCTTCGTCCGGATGTTGTCCTTTTATCGGACTGCTGCCCTCGACCTTATAAGTCCTTAACTTAATACGGAGAACACGACCACGTCCCTGACTGCTCATAGCTACGTAGTACATACGTACGTAATGTTATAAGCTGTGAACTTTGTTGACGAATCTCTACGGGCAGTAATAGGTATACCTATGAATTACGTACAAGTTTTTGTTTTCCAATCGGCATGACGCACGACGAATCAAATTTTTGAAAATAATCTTACATTAAAATTCTGATGTGATGTAGGCTCATTTTTGTACCTTATTCGATATAGTGAAATAAGTCCCAAAGTTAATAATAATTTCAAATGAATTCATTCTCCATCGCTCACGTAGAACAGATATCTGCGTAAAGCTTTATATACCAGCAGAAGATTTGCTACAGAAACATTCGATGTCGGTATTCCATTCTAGTCTCGCGTTCTGAAGTGTTTACTGTGTATTTCGCGAAACTGTGCAGTGAGCAGTAACTTCGATAAATCATGCAGAAGTATAGTGATCCTTGCAGTGAATTCTTGCCAACACATGAAAAACAACAACTTCATCGAGAGAACCTTGACGGGTCATTCGCAGCTTTGAAGAATTTTCCAATTTTTCTCTTGATGCAAACAGCAATGGATAAAGTTATGGAAGAAGCAATACAAGAGATAATCACGCCAACGGAAATGCTCGAGCGAAAAATTGCACTCATGCAACTGCAACTGATAAAAGTACAGAGGAGCGTCGAAGATATCGACCGGCTTAAGATCCGTTTAAGAGCTCTAGAGGAGGAAGCACGTAGATCAAAAAATGGTTACCAAGTTTTAACTGAAAAGGAATGTAAAGGCGATGACTTGATAGACGATGACATAATAGAATCATTAGCGAAAAACACTGATTTTACAGCGAAGATGAAAAGCTGTGCTGCTACTTTGATGAATTCATCGGCGTTAGTGATGACTTCCATTTTGAAATACATTCGCTAGATTCATTATCTATGATTCTGATATTTAATAGGTATGCTAGTTAAAAATCTTCGATATTTTAAACATACTTAAAGCTTTATTACGATTTGGATTATTCGCAATTGCAAACGTTTTTATTTTACTTATACCTGCATACCTAATTTTAATGCTTTTATCACAAGTGGGTACCTGGTGTCTCAGAATAATGTGTTTTGATAACCCTAAATCGAAACAAAATTCCTCAAGTCAAAGTTGAAAAATTCAGCAACTAAAAAAAAAATGTGTGTTTTGAGTTATTGTTTCAATGCAAAACAAAAGCTGTTATCGTGCTCCGTTGTAACAATCACTCAACCACGTATTTTTTCGATGGTTATTCAATTTTTAAATTTTTACTTGACAAAAATGTCTCTCCTTTTCGACGAATCAAAATCACTTATTCTGGTACATCCGGTACATAAATATTTCTCAAAAATGTAATGCTTTTAAGCACCTTAAATTGTTTTCTCATTACAGAATTTTCAAATTTTTGCAGTGTTTTTTTTTCTTACATTTTTCTCAGTTTTTTCATAGAATGTCTTAAATGGGGTAAAATGTAGGCCGTTTTCACCAAATTTTGAAGTCTGCTGAAAAGTGATGGAAACAAGCCAGGAACCCAAAATTTTCCTACAGTCTTTTGTGGTCATTAGATCCTTCGCCCACCCCCCCCCCCAGCCTATTTTCCAAAAAATGCCAAAAACGATCCATCTCAGTATTTATCCACTATAATAACGTTGAAAATTTAATCGCCATAGGTATTTATGGAATTTGATTTTATTTCAGCTTACGTACTCACGGTACCTAAGTGTAAGTACCTATTTAATATTTGGCTTAGGTATTGAGTAGATGTGCTAAATTTAATTACGCTGTTTGCTTTGGAATACCTACTTAATATACGAATATAATTAAGTAGGCATATACGTAGGTCTTAAAAGAATGGGTCATTTGTTAGAAATAAATTAAAAATGAAAAAACAAACTCCTAAACGGCTGCAAATTGTGTACCTAGTCATTTAAATTTTTCATTTTATTTTCTAAAAAAAATTCAAGCAGCAAGAATAAAAACTAATTTTGTATAATACAGATTTTTCTGCTTTCAAACATAAATAAACAAATTATGTTTACCAAGTCGACACAAGCGAAAGAAATTAATACTCCTACATAGATGAATTTCATAAAATTACATTTTTTTTTGCTAAAGGTCGTTAAATTTTATAAAAGAAAAAACAATTCAACAAAAAGTACAAGGTACCTACTACCTACAAAAGAAAGTGAGTAGATACTAAATATAGGTATACCTAACAATGCTCACAAAGGATGATTTTTTTTCATTCTTAGGGGTATTTCGCTCTTTTAGCTCCGCATATTATGTACAAACCGTTTGGTAAATCAAAATTGAAAAATTCGAATTTCGAACACCTCTGGCTCATCTTTTTTTCTTTTGGTCTAGCTTATTATTATTTTGTTTTCAGTTGTTGCAAGATCAAACGGCCATGTTTTTTTAAAAAAATGTCAACACTATAACACTAAATTCTAAAAATCCATACAGGGTGCCCAGAAATATCGGGTACCCCTAAAAAAGTTTTCTGCTAAATACTTCGGTTGGTCACGGTGAATGATAATAATGATAGCAGATGATTGGTTGTAGGACTGGAGAGATAAAATTCCACCAATCATATGCATCTATTTCACGTTGCCAGCCTATATTTTAAATGAAAAACTTTCTTTGGGGTACCCAATATTTCTGGGCACCCTGTAGGTACCAACGTAATACGTATTTTAATTCTCCAATGCCCTTGCTTTTTCTTCATCATCATCATCATTCATCATCGACTTATTCACAAAATTTCGATTTTTCCATTTCATCAAATTTTTTACTTTACACCGGTCCTCTGTTTAAATTTTATTTATGGGACTAAACATCAAAAGAAGAGAAGGATGGGTTCTTCTAACTAAACCAAACATGCGGCTATGGTGTTTTAATCTTCTTCACTCTGATAAAACAATAACGTAATTTGGTCTAAAATAAAAAAGGTGGGTATTTCAGGACTTACGAAAAAAAAAAAATCACTCGTGAAAACGGAGCATCGAATGAAGAATTTTTTCACATTTTGCTCCGTTTGCAATATGGACAGACATGTGGCAAAGCCTGAATTTTTGTAGATGAAGACAATTTATTAGTTTCAATATCAGAATCGCGAAGTCCAAAATTGATAAAATTTTACTCAATTGAACATGAAATTTTCAATTTTTCAAATCACTATTCACTGTTCCGAAATTAGATGACAAAAATGTTCACAAATATCCATTTTTTTTTTTTTTTTTTTTTTTAGAAATTTTGAGGTAGTGCATTTTGATTTTTCAAGAATATCCAAGGTTACTTTCATTCGTTGCACTGTGTTCGCCCAGAGCGATTTTTTTCTGGATTAGCCACCCAGTTTTTTTCACTCTATATATTTAGGGCCGTATTCTGTAAACGTTACCTACCTGGGGATCACTTGGCTAAGTCATAAGTGATGAATTTTGAAACAATTTTTCCAGGAGTGATTAAATTTTTAAGAATGTTTTTTTTATTAAATTGAGAGATTGGACTCAGAAGTTTCGAATTATCATTGTAAAAATATGAAATTTTCATTTGTTTACATAATTAGAAAAATTGAATCGAAATTCACTACTTGACCAAGTGCTATCGTTGTGGACAGGAGAAAATCAATTCCTTTTCCTTTATTTTATTGCCTATTTATTTTTATTTTTGGAATTTTTGAATTTTTGGATAAATAACAAATAAGGATAATATGGATTTTATTTATTTAATTTATGACCCTTTTATTTCTTCATAAAATCAACAGTGTTGCGCTCCAGCACTGCACTAGCGCTCCGCGTATTTTCACCGAACTACTGAAACGAAATCATCTTAGGGCTCTATATAAACCAGGTGAGCGCATCCACCATTTTGTTCCCTGAAGTGATAACGAACCAGTAATTATGCATACAATTTCTTATGTAAAAAATGCAATTTTTTAAATTGTTCGCGAGTTTGGGTGAACTGTTATGCAGTCTTAAATTAAAGACAATAAAATTCCCTATCGATTGATGTTAAATTTTGATCATTTCGCGTAAAAATAACGATTTAATGAATATTTCTATTTTACTGATTTTTGCATACTACGTACGTCATCTTTAAAGTAAAAATACTCGAAATTTTCAGTGGACACATAAGTATTTTATTACAGTAAAATGTTCGTTATTTTATCCTCTTTAAAATGAGCTATTACCGAAAGCTCTGCATGCAACCGTTCAAAAGTTTTCGAAGTTGAAAGTTGCGAAAATCAGCTGCGGGCAGTAAGTATTTGACTTTGAACAAATTTTACTCAAAATTTTCAACGGACACATGGATATTTTAATACAGCAAAATGTTCGTAATTTTATCGTCTTTAAAATGAGCTTATAAAGAAAGTTCTACCTCTCATCGTTCAAAAGATCTTGAAGATCAAAGTTGCGGAAAGTAAAATACTGATCAAAACTAAGTGACTGATAACAGTGATAACACAATTTGACCACTTTCCGCAACTTTGAACTTCAAAAACTTTTGAACGGTTGAAGGTAGAGCTTTCGGTAAACAACCATTTTAAAAAGGATACAATTACGAACATTTTGATGTATTAAAATACCTACGTGTCCACTGAAAATTTCGAGTAATATTAGTTCAAAGTTCAGTACTTACCATCCGCAGCTTGTTTTCCCAACTTTCAACTTCGAAAACTTTTGAACGGTTGCATGTAGAGCTTTCGGTAATAGCTCATTTTAAAGAGGATAAAATAACGAACATTTTGCTGTATTAAAATACCTATGCGTCCACTGAAAATTTCGAGTATTTTTAGTTTAAAGACGACGTACGTAGTACGCAGAAATCAGTAAAATTGAAGTATTCATAAAGTCGTTATTTTTTCATGAAATGATCAAAATTTAACATCGATTGATAGGAAATTTTATTGTCTTTAATTTGAGACTACACGTAAGTTCACCCGGACTCGCGAACTATTGAGAAAATTGCATTTTTTACGTGAGAAATTGTATGCATACTTACTAGTCCGTTATCACTCAGGGAACAAAATGGCCGATGCGCTCACCCACTTATCATCTGTGAGTGTGAACAAAAAAAAAACACTTCTTGCAAAATTTTCCAAACTACGAAACAAGTACCTACGTATCTTTTATGATAATACGTATTTTTAATTGAAATTCACCTGTATTGTTTATCACTTTTTGTTGTTTTCTACTTATCATCGAACAACGTGAATTTTCGACGTAAAATTTTTTCTGCCAAATAATGTTTGTGTATAGTTTTTCATTATCATATTGAGGGTGATACTATGGATAAATTTGACATTTCGCTCGATACTTCGGAAATTTTACAAATACAGTTAGCCATCACCGATGATGTTGTACCGCCAGTAAACGATCGAAACAACAGACTTTCTCAAAACAAACGTTCCTCCTCATCGCAGAATCTAACCATCAAGTATTTCCCGGACGATTATGCTGATAACACCAACGGAGACTCCAGTAAACCAGCCAAAGTACCATATAATTGGCAAAGTTCAAAAACCTGCATCAAAGAACGTATAGAATTCATGTTCAATAACGAAACTCTAGCCGATGTACATTTCGTTGTCGGTAAAGATGCAAAGAAGCAGAAAATCCCAGCTCATAAATTTGTACTATCTGTCGGTAGTAAAGTTTTCGATGCCATGTTCAACGGGAATTTGGCTATGAAATCGGATGAGATTGAAATACCAGATGTTGAACCGGCAGCATTTTTTGCTCTATTGAGGTAATTAGACGAATTAATTACAGAAGTTACGAGAATAAGTTATTGATTAATTCAATGAACATATGTTACAGATTTTTATATTCGGACTGCGTTCGTATTGGACCAGAGACTGTGATGACTACTTTATATACTGCGAAAAAGTACGCGGTACCTGCATTGGAGAAACATTGCGTTGAATTCTTACAGCATAATCTATCACCGGATAACGCTTTTATGTTATTAACGCAGGTGCGCATTTATTATTTGATATGATTCTGTCAGAAAGATCAATTCTAATTGAAGCAATTTTCAGGCTCGACTTTTCGACGAACCTCAGTTAGCATCGTTATGTTTAAAAACTATCGATCGGCATACAGGGGATGCTATAACAGCAGAAGATTTTATAGACGTGGACCTAGATACATTATGCTGTGTCTTAGAACGTGATACATTACGTATTAAAGAAGTGAAATTATTTCACGCTGTACTGAGGTAAATATTTTTTACACTCAAAGGTTTCTCTTCAAGATTTCACACTAATTTTCTGCTTACAGATGGGCCGAGGCTGAATGCAAACGTCAGAACTTACCAGTTACAGCGGATAACCAAAGAACTGTGCTAGATCGAGCATTGAAATTAATACGTTTCCCATTAATGGCAATCGAAGATTTTGCCAGCACTGCTGCTCAATCCGGAATACTAACTGACAAAGAAATCGTATCAATATTTTTGTATTTCACTGTTAATCCTAAACCATCGATTACTTTCCTCGATACTCCTCGTAGCACTATGACTGGAAACGAGTTATTTGTCAATAGATTCCAACAAACTGAGATGCGTTGGGGATATAGTGGCACTTGCGATAGAATAAGGTGTGTTATCGATGTAATTTACTGATTTTATAACGTGCAAATCGAGTTTACTGAATTGGGTATCGAATGTTACAGATTCACTGTGGATCAACCGATATATGTTATCGGATATGGACTATACGGTTCAGTGTATCAGCCAGCTGATTATAAAGTATCCATACAACTTATTCAAGCATCTTCCGGTAAAGTTCTCGGTCGGAATGATACATCTTATAGTGGTGACGGAACTCCCAATATATTCAAAGTATTGTTCTCTGAGCCTATACAAATAGCTAGGAATACTAGTTACATCGCTTCGGCTGCTATTCAGGTAATTAATTCTCAATTCTCGGATCGTACGGTGTAAATTAATTGCACTCGTATTTTCAAAAATAAAATTATAATTATATCGAAAAATCGTCTTTTTTCAGGGGCCGGATTCTTACTATGGGGCTAAAGGGCTTCGTAAAGCTCTTGCAGACAGTCCTAATGGTAAAATAACTTTTCAATTCATTTATTCAAATGGCAATAATAATGGTTCCTCTGTTGAAGACGGTCAGATTCCGCAAATATTATTTTATACGTAATCCTTATACTTCTAAGAAGACTTATTTTTTTTCTTTTAGTTTGTTATAATCATTTTGCTGAAGTCGACAAGCCTTGAGAATATTTTTTTTATGTATTTTTTGTTACCTTGTGAATTTTCCTAATGAACATCACCGTTGGTTGTTATCGTTCTCGTAAAGATATTTTTCTATAACCTGAAGTTACGATCTAAAATGTCTCTAATTTACTTAATTAAATACATATTCTAGTGAATAATCCATTTATTTTTTTGTACTGTAATCAATTACTTTTTGATTTAATAATTTCTCTAATAAATATGCAAATACTGCAACAATATCCGATAATTAATATCATAAAAGCGACTTCCAAATCGTTCAACGTAAATATCTTATTCTCCATTTGTTCGTCACCGTGTTTCAAATTAGCTTCGGGTTTGAACTCTTTAAGAATTTTAACCATGACCTCTCCATCCCACTTCATGATTATGCCAGATTCGATCATAGATGCGATGACCGAATTGAATTCTTCAACAAAAGGAAAATTTTTAGCTACGATAAAAGTTGTATAGTACATCAAAGGACATTCCGTAATTTTATGAACAATCACGCTACGATTCTGTTTCTTGATGGAGAAATTACGAAATAATTTCTGTTTGTGATGAATAAATCGAGCGAGAAAAGTAAAATTAAAGTTAAGAAAGTCGTCATCTGTAACTTTGACTACTTTTTTAGCTATCGTTCTCAAAGTAGAATCTTGTTCGAAAACATGAACTAGACCGGACGAGCCAAGTTTGATTTCCATACCGCTACGATTCAATTCGACTAACGTGTCTATATCCTTATAATATTGAGGCACGCTGAGTAACATAACCAATGATCCTTGGAAAGACGTCACAATTACGTACATCTGGGTAAGGAATATAATCAATATGATACGTGAACTCAAATACTTATATTGTAGAAATGATACCGGCATGTTGATGGCTACCGAAAATATATTTAATAAAATATTCGAATTTTCTTTCCATTTCAAATGATTTTGATGTATGTAACGTATGAAATATCTCACCAGTCCAACAGATACGAAAGCCAACATCATAGCTAGCCACACTTCTTCGGGGAAGCATTTAAAAGGTGCCATGTATTTCGGTATTTTACCACTTTTAGGAACTAATAAGCAAACGTAATCCATATTCATAGGGACGAGATACTGGTATTCATCAGTGTGAGTTTTTTGGATGAAATAACCATTACAAGCTATATCACTTCTGCCATATACGATATCACCTAGGCCACCGGTGTATTTTCCTTTTGAATAGGATCCGAATTTTCTTCTGTCGCTGCTACGTTGGACGATTGGTGTGAAATTTAGCTTCTTCGAAAGTGTGTGCAATAGTCTATAATTCGCTCCGTATACTTTACCATCTATTTGCATCACTTCGGGAACACGTTCAAATAATGTAATCCTTAGAGTAGTGTTTTGAAAGTTATTCAATTTGAATAAATTCTTCGCAACGAAGTTGTTAATAGTGATCTTCTTCGAGCTGTTTGAGAAAATATCATAGACTGATCCATCGTATGGGGCAATACCGTCGAACAGAATAATTCGACGAATCTTGAATCTGATCCATAAAGTATGCAGGATTTCCGTCACGTCGTAATTTTTCAAAAATAAAATGAAATACGATTTGGCATTGAAAAGTTGGTAATTTTTGCGAATAAAGTGCAGCAAGATATGTCTCGAGTTGAAGTAAAATATATTCAATTCACCTAGCAACGTTACCGACGAGTTTTTCAATTTGAAAATTGATACAGGAAGAGAAACACCTCGCACTTGGTTACAAATCTGAGTGCAGAAATTCGTTTCATTTTCGCAAATTATTGTTACGTGTGAAAATTTATACTCCGAATTTAAAATTGCGATGATATTTTGAATATAATGATCATCAGTAAAGGTAGGTGAATCAGTGAATTTAAAATTCAAAAACGCGAAACTACTAGAAACATGGAAAAAAATGATAAAGTAAAGAAACATGTTTCTAACGAATTGCTTTAGAAACGAATAAACGCGAAGGGGTATTTCTAACGGTGAAAATAATGAGTAAGTATTCGAATACCATTCATTCGATATTTCAATACTTCAAGTGTTTTCAGGGTTGAAATATTAAATATTAATTAAACAAATACTAACGATTTGTAAATATATAGAAAGAAAACCACTTGATACGAAAACTTATAACGATATATTTGATATGATTAAGAATGATCAGTCGCAAATTCTTACAATTATCTTGGCCTAGCTCTATTATGTCTGAAAGTTCTTCCTCTAATAGCCGAGTTTCCTTTTACTTTTGGTAACGGGGATTTCGGCCTGAGAGCTTCGATACGTTCGGTGCAACCGGTAGTAATGCTTGATGACGTAAAATATTTCGAATAAACATCGGCGCTAAAATTGCTATTAGTTATCTCTGGTCCTAACGTCAGCCAGCCTGGTCGGATTGTGCTATCACGACCAAAGATATGCAATCTACGAAAGAAAAAAAAACATTATGATATCTGGAGTAACACCATCGTTAGCTTAACTTAGAATTTACTCAATTTACCTCCGTCTTCCTAGACAAAAATGTTCGATAATATAAAATATTTCAACCGGTTTATCCAAAGATCCACACTCGTTCTCTTCGCTGATAATTAGATCAATATCGATATTAGCGTGAATAAAATCACCATCGGTTGATCTTCGTACGGTACCTTTGATACCCATCAAACAATGTTCCTGCGAAGAAGAAACTTTCGTTATTAATATGCATAAAAAGCGATCACGATTTGAGTTTTGAGACAAATTGAAACTCACCTTGGTCCTTTGAAAAATAGCTTTAGAATCTAAATTTTTCGAATGGCCAGGATTGTTTATATTTGTACGTATCCAGCAAATATCTTCGCATCTACGGAATCCCCATTTCTTCAAACAATTTCTTCCCATATCAAGACCATCCGACGAGCCACACCATAAAAAGACGAAACTACGGGGAGCGGCTACTGCTCCAATATTCAAGTTCATAACTTGTTCCCAAGACCAAAAATCCAAGTTGGTGGCGCCCATAGTTCGTTGGTATTCTTCTAACGGCGGTTCGATTAAAATCACATCAAATTTATTGTTCAAATCTAATAAATTGTACTTCCGTAAATCGCATTTCAAATACATCGGAGGTGTTGATGTTAAAGCAACGTGTTCATCCTACAAAAGTTTACAGATGTTAGAACTCTGAATAAGTTTAAATTTCAGCACTAAATCAACGTTACCTTTAGTTTGATTAATTCGCGAAGTCTAGGATACTCTTCGAATCTATCGTTCAAACCAACATCTCTAATGAAATTCTGAGGACGCTGTCCGGTATCTACAAAATGCTGACAATAATCGTTATGTGGATTACTGGAACGAGTACCCTGGAAACACATCAAAATGAATAGTATATTACGTAACAAGGATTAAAAGTGCGGCTTTATAAACGAGTACTTTATAGCCCGAGCCGTAGGCGAGGGCTATAACGTACGAGTTTATAACACCGCACTTTTAACCCGTGTCACATATACTGTTTTTCGTAAATTATGTGTATAAAGAGCTCATTATACAACTATAATCAAGGGCAAAAGTGAGTTTTCTATTGGCGATCTCAGATCATCAAATAACAATACATAATCACGATTATGATGTTCGCTGATTGTTTTAGTTTTACTTTCAATTTGCATCGTGATTTCAGATCAGTAGTTAAGTAATTCTTATTTGTCAAGATTTTCTAGAAATTAAACTCATCAACGAAGATGGTCCGTTTGAAGCGAGCATAATATTTAACCGTTCAACTAGTGCCTACGAGCAAGCACGTACATACTAGCTAAATGGTTTAGTGGTGTTTTGTTTTGGTTTTACTTTCAATTTGCATCGTGATTTTGGATCGGTAGTTAAGTAATTCATATTTGTGAAGATTTTCTAGAAATTAAACTCATCAAAGAAGATGGTTCGTTTGAAGCGAGCATTATATTTAACCGTTCAACTAGTGCCTACGAGCGAGCACAATATGCTAAACGGTTTAGTTGTGTTTTGTTTTAGTTTTACTTTCAATTCTAGTCAACGAAGATGGTCCGAACTTGGTATACCTATCGATAATTATTGATAGCACTGAAGAACAATCAACAAATTACAACACTAGACAAATCTTCCGGAATGTATCAACTTGAATAAACTACCTAGGTATATGAAGTCACTGAAGTAAAAGATTTTGAATGAGTAAGTTAGCTACGATGAAAATAACACAATTTAGATCGAATGGAAGACGTTATCAGTGTTTTTAGATGATATTTGGATGTAGATACTTGAGAGTTAAATAGAACAAAAACTCATCGTAACTTAATACTACTACCTTCCGTTTGTAATTACTTAAGATGATACTTATTACTTAGAACAAATACATACAAACGAGTTCGTCATTGACAGCATAACTTCTCTCAATCTTTAGTTCAAGTATATTATTTGTTCGTTCATCTTCAGTAACATTTTCTACATTGACTTATGCCAGTAGTAAATTTCAATATTCAATACTTTCATCAAACATTTCACCTTACTTACCGTGCAGAACTAAATTGTGTTATTTTCATCGTAGCTATTCAAGTTGATAAATTCCGGCAGAATTGTCTAGTGTTGCTGTTGTAATATTTGTTGATTGTTCTTCGGTGTTATCAATCATCAATATATGAAGCTCGGACCGTCTTCGTTGATGAGTTAATTTTCTAGAAAATCAGGTACTATGACAATAAATGAAACCAATTTAGAAATCTAGATCGAATGAGAAAATTATCAGCGTTTTTAAGTGATATTCGAACAGTAGAAATGTGACATTTTCACGATTAAAGTGTATTGATTATTTCAATTGATTGCCTTTTTCAAAGTTTATCAATATTCAGATTCGTGTTTATCAAAGTATTGAATTTATATCGCGAATTTTTACAAATTATCTACATTCCCAATTCGTCATGAAAGTCTGAAACTATGAAACAGTTTCACGTTCTAGTCACTTAGTGATAAAAAAAATTTACACCATAATACAGTTTGAAATCATGCGAGCGCACGAATGATGAAGTACCTTGAGGAAAGTTGAAGATCCTTTGTACAGTACTCCATTTACTTGCTCGGTACGAGATGAACGAGGATGCATTTTGGAATCGCACTTGAATTTATTGTAATTTTTACCATTATTGCCGGTATTCCTACCCAGCGCAACGTGTAACTCTTTGATATTACGAATTCCAAACTGTGAACAATTGATAGAAAAACAAAAGAATTATTGATTTGAGATGCAATATAATTATAATTAAAGGAGTTGCAAGTACTTACGGTTTGAGCTAATAGCTTTTTTCGCTTTTTTGATTTCTCTTTCAACGATTTTATCAATTCACTCATGATGTTTCTTAACAGGATTAAGAAGTGTATACAAATAAAAAGAAGCTGACTGGTCACAAACACAAGATTTTAAATCACAAAACGATTATAAAAACTACATTTTTTTCAGAAGTTAATTGATTTTATACAAAAAACCACGCGGTAGACAAATTTTTTACACATTAGAAAATTTTCAAGAAAAATTCTGTTTGATAAAAAAAATAAATAAAAACATAACCAAGCGGGAATGCGATAAGCGATAAACAAACATCGCAGTGTTGCCAATCGCGTGAATCAATTTTTTCAAGTTTTTACATTTTTTTTTTTAAAATTAGTTTATTTTGCATTTTTTATTTTCCCAAGAGAATCCGAACTTTGAACAGTTTGAAGTAGAAAATTTTTAGCACTAGGAAACAGAGCGAAGCTCCCTGAGACTTGAGTGAGACCTTAGCAGAAACTACTCAATGTTCAACCTGATGCAGTCGTTCTTTTTCAGTAGAAACAGACACATGAATGAATATTATTTTATTTCAGAATTTTCGCTCAATTCGAACTTCAAAACGTAGACGAATGATTCAAAATCAATAATGAATATTTATTCATCACCAAATTTTATAAACGACAGCACGATCTTCATTATTCCTTATTTAGGAAACTGTCCAAATCCAAACTCCAAACCACGACAAAAAATTAGAGTTTCAGTTTACATATAAAATTTGTAACCAATAAAAAGGAAAAAAAATTTGAAATATTATACTAATTATTATTAGGTAGGTACTTCAGAAGAAAAGCAATATTTCTTTGATCCCAAAAAAATAAAATAAGTCAGAATCTTTTTCCAAAGAAAAAGAACTTTTAGTAGATAACTAAAAAAGCATGGAAAAGGAACCAAACAGCAAACAAAAATGTGACAAAACGAGAGCAATCAGCAAACCATAAAAATAATGCATATTGAAAAAAAAAACATTTGAAATAGAAAGTAGTTATTTATATTTGCAACTTTTTGATAAAAAAAAGCGTGACTTTTTGGCAGTTTTCAGCAACGAAAAGAAAATTTCCGCATTTACATATGGCATAAACAAGACTTCGACCATTTTACCAAAAAAAGGGGATTTTTGGCATTCTCTGGCAAAAAAGCGAGACTTCTGGACAATTTTTGGAAAAATAGTAACCCTTTTTGGAATTTTTCACAAGAAACAACTACTTACTTACTAGCAATTATGCTAAAAAGCAAAAATTTTTGTCAAATACATCATTTGTAGAAAAAAAATATAATTTTTGACAATTTTTAGCAGAAAGTATGACTGTTTGAAAATTATTGACAGAGCCTCAGAATAGCCATATAGCCATAGTTTTTGGCATTTTCTGGAATTTTGGAAAAAAGGTGAAAATTGTTAGCAATTTTAGTAAAGATCGCGGCAATTTCAGCAAAAAGTAGCTACATATTTTTAAACATTTTTATTGACAGGTAAAAAAAAATAATATCTACTTTTTCTCAATTTTTCTCGAAAAAGGGAGACATTGTTGATTAAAAAATTGAGATTTTTTGCATTTTATGGCAAAAAAGGCCTGACATTGTGTCTAGCTTTTAAAAAAAATTGGGACTTTTTGAAATTTTTTGTTAATTTTGGAAAAAGCAAGCATTTTTTGTAAATTATAGGAAAACAAAAAATAATGTACTTTTAGGCACTTTCTCACAAAAAAGTAGGACTTTTGAGAAATTTTTAGAAAAAAGCAAAACTTTTTTTACCTTTTTTTTGTAATTTTTGTCGAACTTTTTGGTGAAAAAAAAAATGTCTTTTTTCAAACACTTTAATTATGTATTGGCAGTTTCTGAATAATTCTGACGTCGGGAACTTTTTCGAAAAAAGAGCGAGATTTTTCAGAAATTTTGCTAAAAACGAGAGTTTTTTTCCAATTTTAGCAAAGAAGCAAATTTGACAATTTTAGCAAAAGGTAGAAATTTTGGCAATTATTGGCAAAAAAAGATACGTAGGTAGGTACATATTTGCATTTTTTCTAGAAAAAGCGAGAATTTTTTCAATTTTTAGGTAAAAAAGCGAGGCTTTTGGATAGGCTACATTTTTACTCGAAAAATAACCGAGTACGAGCCCAGCATTATAACAATCGAATAATAATTAATAACAGGTGTGATCTTTCTGGGCATCTGCTATGAAATCTGAGATAATGTTAATTAGTTAATTTAATTACAAAGCATTATTCGCTGTCCTTTCACTGACTTTGTAGCCTGTTGTTTTATAAATTACAAATCTCGATTCTCGATTTATTTCGAGAAATGAATTTTTACTCAGTCATTCTGAAACGTGACTAAACCCGGTCGACCACTAATTTAGCGACAATATGTGCGAAAAAATGTCGCCTTTTAAAATAAAAAAATGTTTGACACTTAATCAGGGCTCAGGGCTGTGAGGAAAATTTGTATCGGGTCTCGGTCGCGATTTTGATTTCCTTGAGGCTTACGAAATGAAGAGCATGAGATAAATATTAAATTATGAATTATCAAACAATACCTAGTACAAAATACAATATTCAACACTTTTCAGTAATCACACTCGTAGGTGAGGAATGTCATGCTCTATAATTTCGTTTTCCTTCATTTGTTTTTCTCAAAAAAAATTTCTTGTTCGATGAAAAATTTGAAATTACATGCAATTTTTCAACAATAGGCAAATCTGTAAGTATACCTATTTAAATCTCACAAATAAGCACAATCCGTAAAAAAAAATAGAGACAAAGACACAAACTCATTCGAAAGTGATCACTGCATCGTACCCACCTATTGATTTTTTTATATGATCAAGTGTTCAATTCAGATAAATCATTTTCTATCAAAACAGGCGCATAGCTATATGCATGAAAATCTGTACTTTCAGAACAATACAATCAACAAACAATTGTTCGTCAGCACCACAAGTACTTCATAGCGTTGAAATAATTTTGAAACTGAATAGGTACCTATCGCGACAAATTCTTAGCACGTTGAAAAGCGAAAAATATGGTGAGTAATTTAAATCAAGTCATATACGTAGGTACTCGTAAAGCATCTAAACAAAGTACCTATTTTTGCATTATATTTGAGCAAAAATCCTGTTTTCAGTTATTTCTCCTCGTTTTTGTCTCAATACATGAAATAGTATTCAGTTTCGAGTACCCTCCAGATCATACACCTCGACTATGCGAAGACAATATCAGATATGATTTCATAGTATGCGGAGCTGGTAGCGCCGGAGCCACTTTAGCTAGTCGACTCAGCGAAGAATCCAGTTGGAATATTTTATTACTAGAACGTGGGTCGGATCCTGACCACATAACTGAAAATCCAAACGAATGGTATAACGTGTTAAAAAGCGATATCGACTACAAGTATATTTCCGAGCCGGATGAAAATCTATACAAAGGATTAGAAAAAGGAGTATCTCATATTTCAGCGGGCAAAGTAAGCGGGGGCAGTTCGACGATAAATTTAGGAATGTATTTAAGAGGACACGAAAAAGATTTCAACGATTGGGAAAAACACATGTGTACCGGATGGAATTACGAATCCGTACAGAGATATTTCCTCAAATCGGAAAATTATCACGCGGTAGGACGACTAGATAGTTCTATTCATGGCGTGGGAGGTCCATTGACCGTAACCCCATTTCATACAGTTGACCCCGCAGTGGATGTTTTTGATGCTGGGTTACAAGAATTGCATGCACCCAAGCTGAAGGATTTAAATGGACCCAGGTATATCGGTTATGGGCACGCAGATGGCACCACGAAGCATGGATTACGTTGCAGTACTTTCAAAGCTTACATATCGCTGACTAAATTGAGAAAGAATTTCTTTTTCGCTCGTAACGTGATGGTAAGAAAGGTAATATTCGATCCTACTTTCAAAACAGCCATCGGAGTTGAAGTGCTGAAACCGAATGGAAAAATATGCCTAGTGAAAGCATCCAAAGAAGTGATCCTGTCATTAGGAGCGATTGCCTCGCCTCAATATCTGATGCTTTCTGGTATCGGACCAGCGAGCCATCTGAGATCGATGCGAATACCAGTTTTAGCCAATTTACCAGTAGGTACCATGTACGAGAATCACGTTTGTTTCCCAGGACTAATGTTCTCGGTAGAGAAAGAACGTTCGTCGATGGAAATAAAACGACAATCGAACGATTTAATCCGACGCACCGAGGAACTGACCAGCAAAGGTATCAGTACCATTGGCCTAACCGAATTCGTAACTTTCATCAATACAAAAACCGACGGATCTTCTTATCCGGATGTACAACTGATGGCTATGAGAATTCCCTACAAAACCATGACGCGAACGAATAACAAACGAGGCAAATTATACAATTTATTCGGTTTCTCAACGGCAACCGAATCCATATTCAAAGAGTGGAACGACGAAAGCGACATAATCATGGTATTCGTAATCCTCACAGACAGTATTAGCAAAGGATACATTCAACTCAACTCTACACATCCCGAGGACCAGCCAAGAATCAAAGCGAATTTCCTTCGTTACCAAAAAGATAAAGACACTTTACTCGATGGTATTAAATTCGTCGAGAATCTCTCGAAAACTAAATCGTTTCAAAACGCCGGATACATTTTGGAGCACATAGAATACCCCAAGTGTAAAGATTATCCTTCCAATAGTGATAAATATTGGGAATGCGCCATTTGTCAGGTCGCCACAGGATTCCATCATCCGGCTGCAACTGTCCGAATGGGTGCCGAAGACGATCCTTCGACAGTGCTAAATCCTCGTCTTAAAGTAAAAGGAATCAATAACTTGAGAGTAGTAGACGCCTCCAGTATGCCCAAATTAATTTCACGTAATTTAAACGCGGCAGTTATCATGATGGCTGAAAAAGCTGCCGATATAATAAAAGAAGATTATGGCAAACCGATAGATTACTACGCCAATGTACGAACTACGAGATCTCACAGCGTCATATGTCATGTTTCCTTTAGTTGTTTTATCGTCGAGGCGTACGTGATTTTGAAAACATATTTTTCCTCTTGAAACTTTGTACTTATTAATTTCATGCAATAATACACATATATACCTACCTACATTTAGCTTATCGAATAAATCATTTATCAAGGCCTAAATTTCAATATAATAAACGCGTAAATGGAAAATTTCATTCCTACGCAAAGAAATCGTACTATACATGACATGATGGCACCTCGGGTCAGAATCCAGTAAACAGTTCATTATTTATCTATAAACGACACGTTGTCTTCTTTAAAACCCATTTCCCAAGAAAAAAATTAACATGTTTTTGATATCGCGACCTGATACATGTATAAACCCAATATTGTTTGAAAAGCTTCGAAGTTCTTTTATACTCGTATAATTACATTTCAATACCTACTTTAATTGATACGACAGACAAGTAACAAAAATTTTATCAATTTTTTTAATTAATGAGATTTCACGTCGTCGTTCCCTATCCCTACCGAAACGTCTAACCATTTTCCCATTTCATCATTGTCTAAATTTACCAAATACGTAAAGTCACGTTTACATTCGATATAAAAAGTCAAATCGGCTTGATCAAATTTTCATAACGAAGTTGACGTGAATCGTGTTGGTATTTTTTGTGTTTGAGCAGAAACAAATAAAAGGCAACAAAATGGTTCGTAATAATTTTGTATTTATTTAATTATAAAATTTTTCGAAATATATTAACAATCGTTCAGTGACTCCACTTTATGAATTTTTCGGTTTTTTTTTTTTTTTTTTTTAATGGTTCGACATTGCCCTTTTCACAATTTTTTAATATTATGATTCATTAATACGGGGGTGTCCAGTGAATGGTCAGCGAAAATTCGGATGTGCACACAACCGGATACCCTTAAAAAAATCAGAAACGTTGCAACAATGCAATTTAGAAATTTATCGAAAATTTCAAAAGGAAACCTGAATTGACCGCAATTTTTTAAAATTAATCAAATTTTGTTCTTCATCAACTTTTGAAAATCTTACTTGAATAAATCTTTCATTATAATATTTTTTGGTTACTTACCAAGATGTGCGGAAGGGGGGGGGGGATTGAAGAAATAGGGATCCCAAACACCTTTCAATTCAAGTTTTTCTAAAATAAGATGTGACTGGAATAGAAGGGATTGGAGGTGTTTTGAAGCTGTAATGCACTTTCGTTCACAAAGAAATTTCTTCCATTTTTATAATCTATCCTCCCTTTCAATTTTTATTCCCAATTTGAATTTTACTATTGATTTTTTTCTAACCATTAATTCAAATTCACTTATAAGACATTCAAATATAGAAATTCTACTACTTTCTAAAAACATCCTGAAGACGTTTTTTTTCACATCGATTTACTCTCGATGCGTAAAACGTTTCAACAATTAAATAATGGTGCTAATCCTACTCAGAGGCAGCGTTAGAACGATTCACGAAAAAAATATTCGATTCGAAATCACGAAACACGTTGTTCAAAAAAAAAATGATTCGAATCACGCGAAAATTTTCAAATCATTTTTGATTAATCGTGTATTTCATTAGTATAGCAAATGCTACTTATACATATCTGAATAATTGATTGTATTACTTTATTAGAATTTGAAAAAAAAATGTGTACGCATATTTTAAAAAATTGTTGATAAAATTGATCGAGTAATGTGAAATATCAAAGAAGTGGAATAAAATTTGATAAAAATTGCACGAAATGTCATAAAACTGTAAAATGAGTATGAAAATGACCATTTGTTGATTAATGACCATGTTTCCGGAATTTTTCAAGTTGACTTTTCCATTCTTAAAAATCTTCAAAAATTTGTAAAATTTAATTCAAACTAGCTCGAGCGAAAAAAGGGCAAAATCTTTGAAAACTGATAATTAGTAGAGTAAAACAACATCATTCTAGGTGCGAGTGATGAATCTCATAAAATCGTAATATTTTTGAAAATATGGGTAAATTTAACCCAGGCGAAGCGACGGCCAAAAGCTTTCGAAAACTCACAACTCCCCAGAATGAAAACGACATTATTTTTGTAGGAAATACATTTTAATAAGTATTAAAACGTCATCAATTTTTTTCATTTTGAAAAAAAAAATTCAAAAAAATAATTTTTTACAAGAAAAGTAACCAATTGTAAACTTTTGATGAAAAAAACAACTATGAAGTAACTTTTGGTGAAAAAAATAACAAAACTTTTAAAGTAACCGATAACTATTCGAAAAACGACCCGATGACGAGGGGGGGAGGACATACATACGTATGTATATGTAATTTTAAATTTAAACAGAGAAATTAAAGGTCAAGGTTACTGATAAATGGACGAATCAAAAATATTTTTAAACTACACGTAGGTACCTACATATTCAAGCTCTTGCTATATGCCTCATGCACCATAATTTGAAATAGGTCGCTATCTCGTATTCACCTTACTTATTCGTGCAGAAATAATTAATCAAAATTGAAAAAATCAATCGTACTCTCGTTTTTTTCTCGTTAAATTATTTTCAACAGGATATAGAAAATCGAAAAAAATTCATAACCTTTATTACCAATAATTCAAATACATAACATATGGTACTCTCAACATAATCGTATGCACAACGTTTTAGCCATTTTATTCATGAACTTCACACACTTGTACAAATTAAAAAATTCACCTCGCAATTAAATTACGATATATTGCCATACCAAAAATTCGTATAAAATTTCCATTACAGAAAATCGAACTAAGCAGTACTACTCTATCAAAAAGCTTATTCAGTTTTGAGCCCGTGCAAATCGAATCAGAAGAGACGAAATGCAGAAACAAACTCGCTTTGGAAAAATTACTCGCATCGGAACCAGCTTGCAATTACGTCTCGGAACAGCAAACAGAAGCAGTAGCAGTAGCAGAAGAAGAGCAAGAAGAACGGACGGATATCGAAAGTTCAACTATATCAAAGCATCAGCTCGCCGGTCAGTTTATATTTTAGAAATTCTACAACGTAGTAGTCTGCTTTGAAGGGTACTTGAAAAACCTTCTTGAATGATGAATTTCAATTAAAAAACATTTTGACCTATATAACACGCCATCTGAAGTGGCTGTCTACAATTCGCCATTAATTAGATATTGGAAAACTGCGAGAAAATGCAAGTTCGTATATGCAGCTGCATCGTCGCGTCTTCTTTTATCCAGCATATCTGTCTCGACCTAGTTATTCTTGGGTCGTCGCGATGGGTCCTTTCTCCCTTATTATTTTTTTATCACCGCAGAATTTTTATATCTATACGAAATTTCAGAGTATCGAGATGCATTTTCGTTATTTGACAAAGACCAAGATGGTAAAATATCCAAAGAAGAACTGCGTAGTGTGATGCTGAACTTGAAACAGAATATCAAATTAGGCGAACTCGAAGTCGTATTACAAGAGCATAATTTCCAAGGTAAGAATCGCTCGTGTCTTAGTTTAAAATCAATGTAAAAATTTACTCGATAATTTGATCTGCGTAGATGAGGATATCAGCTTCGAACAATTTGTACAAGTTTTACAAGCCACACAAGTCGAACAAGATCTTAAAGATATTTTCAGAGTGAGGAAAATGAACAATTTATTTTTAAATTTTTATTATTATAATATTCATCATTCATTAGATATAGTTATTTAGATCAAAACTTGAAATAATCGAAAAATTGTACCCACTCAAATTTTTGAGAACCTTTTTCCAAAATGAAAACTTTCGTTTTGAACTTTTTTTTTCAAAATTTGATGAAGTTTAACAAAAAATATTCGTGAAACCCCTTAAAAACAAGCAGTAAAAATATGAGTTTTTTTTCGCCCAGCATTTATCAACCTTTAACCCTCCCCGCCCACAATCAATTTTTTCCAGGTTCAAAAATCTCATGCCCCCTCCAAAAAACAGAGTTAGAAATGAAAATAAACTGAAATAATTATTTACGTCAAATACTACTATCCATATTACATTCATTTATTCAAAATTTTGTAATAATAGACTTTCTTGAGGAAGGGGAAGGAATGAAATTTTAAAAGCTCACATCTTCACCATATCTGGGTGAGAAAGCTAGGAGTCAGGAAACGAAAAACTTGAGAAATTTGAAATTACACATAATAAAATTAGAATTAAAATTGATTTTTACAATAAACAGGTACCTACCTACCAAATGCTTCCAATTTAGCAACTTCGAATGTATAAAATTCGAGAATCCAACAAGTTTTGAAAAATCCCTCCACGCAAAAAATCACCATTCGAAACACATCACACATCACGATCTGTTAACCTGGGTAATTTTTTTCAAAGGTATTCGATAAACGTAACATGGGGTACATTTACCCTTCAGATTTGAGAGCAGCTTGGCAATCTTTCGGTATATCCTTAAACGATCGAGAAAGTAAGACGACAGAAATCGACAATCGAAAAGGTTATCGAAACTTGAATAAAAAAAGTACGTAAATTCTAACCTATTGTTAATTTTTTTCAAGTTGACGAAATGATCAGCGAAGTCGATACCGATGGCGATGGAAGGATTAGTTTTACTGGTATGATTATCTAATTCGCATATACATAATAAATGACGGTAAAGCTTTGCATTTTCGCATTTAGGATTTAAAAACTTTAAAATGTGGCCAATTTCATTGTTGTAGAATTCGTTAACGCTTTAAATACGCATATGGTAGGAGAAAATGACGACGATCCCATTTCTTATCAGTCGAATATTTGACAATAATTATTATAATTTCATTTTTTTTCAAATTTTTAAAATGTATATTCGAAATTTTTATTTTTTTGTAATTATTTGTTTATAGTTAAGTATGTACATAAAAGAAATAATTATACTTTGTGCAGAGCACATTAATTTATTTTAAAACATTCCTTTCAAAGGACTGTAGGTACTTATAGGTACTCTATACCTAATGTTTAATTTTTTCATTAAATTTAATCCCATGATTTAAACAAAAGTACATATGTACATAGCGATTAGTTAATCAAGGAGAAACCGCAAAAGTATTGCCAAATATATCTATCTACGTAATATTATGTAATTCTAAAGTAATTATTAGGCCAAAAATTAATTTTAATGATTTAAAATATGCATACCTAAGTATTTTGAAGAGTTATCAATAATTGGAGATAGCGATACCTGAATAATTGGGTAATCATTTCGATGTTAATGATATCAGACTTTTAGACGCATAATTTATATTTCACTCAACACGAATAATTAACTCGGATCATTTTTATGTTTCCGAAATAAAATTAATTTTACGTATACTTATCTCGAATAAGAATAAGCTGTGTAAATTTACATTAGTACCTACTTAATTGATACCTACCTCGTTAAATTCTAAGCATCGCCATTCACCAAGTATCCATAACAATCAATGTTTATGGGTGGTACATGTGCGGCACCTAAGGGTGTTAATTTGTCACATTGCCGCACCAAGATATTGACGACATGTGGATTGTTGTATTTATTTTTGGCATTTCATCGAATTCGAGGGTAGCATCTTTCAAGACCAGACCATCAATGAACTCACTCCATTATGCAAGATCCCAGCTGAGTAAGAATTTCATGATTTCATACTTCGTATTATAGCTTAATTTTTGCAAATTTAAAAAATTAGCTATCAGGATCTCAGATGAATCATCGAAGCAAGTAACGTGATATCGAAGATCTCAGAACAATTGATTAAATGTGAGTATCTTGATTAAATTGTGATTATGTGTTTATCAGGATGGTCCTTATTTTCAGATCTTTATAATTCGAACTCCTCCCCTCTCTCTCTCTCTCTCAATTTGATTTGATTCAATCATTTTCATTAGAAATAATATGTACTGTAGACTCTATAAATTTTATGGCTTTCCATCGCATATAAAGGAGCAAAAATCCCCGCTCCATTTTCATTTTGCTCCTACGACAGTTGGAAATCAATTTTTTTCAATTTGAAAGCTTTCTACGAGTGCTTGCTTCTAAAAATATAGCATAGATCCAATTTTCATTTCAAAAGCCCCAAATTTGGAAAAGGAAGAACTAAAATCTAGATGAAAAATTAAGGGGAATTTTTTTTTCAATTGTACGTTTGTACCTATTTCAAGCTCAAATTCAAAATTTGAACAGAATTGGTCCCAAAGCGAGAGATATGGAGATGTGTCTCGAGACAAATTTTTGGAATTTTTAGACCTCCCTCTAAATGTTGAAAAACTGAAATACAAGTACAGCATATTTTTGGTAAAAATTTGAACAATTTTGCTCTCATGGAGGGAGAGAAGGAGGGGAAGAACAGTCTCCATGAAAACCAACGAACAAGGGCTAAACTTGAGAAGTTCCCCAATTTCGAATTCGGTTCCTATGATAACTATGGAAAGCTAACTTTTCCAATCGAAAGCTCTCAAAGGTCCAATTTTCATTTAACACCATGATTTTTTTTCTTAATCGTGTTTCGACCTTAAATCCAAAATTTGAATCAATTTGGTGACATATGGTAGGAAGGAGGAGGGAGATATGCTTCAAAAACCAAATTTTAGAATTTTTTGTATCCCTTCACCCAACTTTTAAAATACGAGTATTTCGCATCATACATCACCCTGCGAGGGCGTGAGAAAGCTAAGCATCCAAGTCTTTCAATTGGTCAGGGAGATCAAAAATGGGATCTAAACCAAATTTCTCCAAAAATAAATCCCTGCAGAAAAATGTATGGATTCGTGTAATTGAGTCTTGGAAAAATAAGTTTATAAATTTTAATAATAATTTTTAAAAAATGGACAATCCTGAACAACTCAAATACCCATAAATTTGTAATTCGTGAAGTCAAAAATGAGATATGAAGAAAATTTAAGCTTCCTATCAAAATTGGATCAAATTACGAGTATATGTATTTTTCACGAGCCTTTGAATGTTTAAAAATTTTTCAAAAATTGATAAATTCGAAAACTTGACTTTAGCGTCTATTATTTTGCATTGTAGGTAATTTATTTTTTTTGGATTTTTTTTACTTTTTTCTATTTTCATTTGCTTTTTTATGGCAAATTTTTCTGTCATTCGAGATGCTCTCTCTCCTCCTTTCTGCAAATCAAGTTCAAATATTACATAAACCTCAATATTTGACAGAAAAAAATGAATTTGTGAAAATGAAAAAATCGCACTTTTTGAAATTCTAACCAAAATTAATTCTTTCCATTTCACATTCGGTGAAGCAAAACAATCTTCTAAATCATATTTTTTCAAGGTAGAAACAAGGAAAAAAGTATGAAAATGAAAATAATTGTTCGTTTCACACACTTTTTGATTATTATTACAGTTTTTTTTTGAAGTGAAGGGGACTTCTTTGGCGAAAAAACGGGGTTTTATAAAAATCATTCCAAATAATTCTCCCCCAAAAAAAAAAAATTGAAGAGCGAGGGTGCAAAAAAATTTACCAATCCTCAATAAGGGCCATCCTTGTGTTGAATAGGTATCATCAGACACATTACGTGCATTACAATCGAATAAATTAAATTTCAAAAAAAAATTGTACGCATGGCAAAGGCACACATCATCAAGAGCGTTGAATCATCTTTAAGATTTTTCAGTCCGTTGCAATCCCCCCGGATAAAATGGAATCTCATCAGTACGGAAATTCGCTACGTGTAAGACTACTTGAAATTTATCAAAATTTCGTAATAATTCAATATTTCAATTTCAGTTTACAAATCATCATAGAAAATTTCCATCGAGCAGTTCTTACAATCGTAAAAAGTTGGACTAGAGAAGAGAACAAACGTTAAATGCAGCGAAGCTAATGGGGAAATTCTCCAGACTGATGTACCTATAATAAATATGTAAGTCTAATGGGAAAACTTAATTAAATCTTAATTAAAATTCAAGTCTACTAAGCTGAATCTGATTTTCCACAGATGTCTGGGATAAATTTCCCATGGTATGGCAACTGGCGCGGCGACTTTGTGGCAGCTCCTACACATTCCTTTTCATATTTCACCGCATACGAGTATACATATGTACCTAGCTATACCAACATTGCACTTATGCTGATCTTGGGAATAGCATAATTTCCTGTCGTGTATATTTTTTGCAACATCTCGGAAGATAAAATTAGCAGCTGGACAGTATTCGATGCATTTCAACAAAAATCAGCAAAATAGAATCTTAATTCGTTAGAAAATTTCCGTAACTAAGCTAAAGTAGATTTCCTCTGTAAAACCGGGGAAATTAGGTACATTGTATGGAAAAAAAAATCAATGAGTAGGCTAAGATTATACATGAACATCCAAATGTGAATTCTTATACGTCTGGGAAATGAAATATCAGTTAATTCTAAGAATACGCCGATGTAACTTAACACTCCTCATGAGAATAAATATGATTTTTTTTTACGCAGTACCGTTTTTTACTTCGGTAACTCGTTGAAAAAGAGGTAAAAAGAACTGTATAGACATTATACAGGTATAGGTATAGTTTCAAAGACACAGTTATTCTTTACTCCGCCATCACCATCATTCGATTCTATCTTCTCGGGTTGCTTAATTACGACTTAATTCGGATATCTTTACACTTTGTCAATAAGTCTTGGAAGTGCTTCCTGTGCCCGTCGTCGCATCGGCATCGGCAGTAACAATAAACATGCCGTATTCGTATTCATCACTTCATCAGTGTAGTAGGTGTTTCGAGTTGAGCGGGTTATTGACATATTCTTATAGGCAGAAGTACAGTACCTAGATCTAACCGATCAATGGCGATTTCACAACCACTTCCTAATCGTATATCGTATAAAAATCCACGTGATTCAAGAATTTCGACGCGCACGTGTCTGTGTACAGTCTGTTTCAATGACGATGGCGAGGAAATTGCTAATAGGTAGTCTATTGGGAAGGGTGAAGGTTTTTTCTAGATTACATCCGCGCAGCAGGTGTCTCTTTGAAAAGGGTGATTCGGCAAAAAGTATTGGAATTTCATCATGTGCTCATTTCAGGTGTCTGCCTTTTTTTATATTTTTTTACTGAAACTATTAATTTTTAAATCATAGACCATCGGATTACTAGATTTTTAAAGGTGTGAAAGGCTGTGGAATTTTCAACTTCGCTCTCGTGATTTTATTTCCTTGTAATAGGATTACTCTTTTATTTTAACATCATATACGAGCACATTTTTCGAGAGAGGGGGGGGGGCTTACGAAAACATTTCAAATACGTACAACTTTTTTGGCCCTTTAATGAAACATCATTGAAAAGTTATTCATGGTATCTAACAAAATTTTTTCTGTCTTCAACCAAATTTTTAGAAAGCTCTCCACTCAATCTCCCCTCTACCCTACACACAAAAAAATTAACAAAATCAAATTTTTCACAGGAAAATTTCCAAATGCGCGTTTGGATTTTTTCACTTTTCACTACCTTTTTGACTAAATTCTCACTACCTTTTCACTATACTTTCACTACCCATTTTTAAAATCACTATTTTTTCACTACTTTCTCTACCAATTAGATACCCTGTATTTTGAAAAAAATTACGCTCAAGTTAATTCGGACGGTTTTTAGACCAATTCTTAGAAAATCTGAGATTTCCAAATTATACCCGAAGACCCTGGAATAGCCTGAAACCACCTCCAATCGACTCAGCATATTAGAAATGGGGTACTAAGTGAATTTCATTTCAACAACTCAAATGGGTAAAATGTTGTAGAAATTTCAATTTTCAAAAATCTGCTAGGGCGCTCCAGAACTACCACTCAAAATGGTTTGAAACAGTTTCCAATCAATTTGGAGGGTCCAACACAGGGCACACGCCAAATTTCAGCTCTCTTGGTCTACTTGGAAAAATTTTGATTTTTTTCCATTTTTGACCCAGGTTTGGTTTTTCAAAAATTCATTAAAAATCAATATCTTTTGTGAACTCAAAAATCTGATCTGCCTACTGTTTCCAAATTCGTATTCGAAAAATCAGATCGCCTCTATTCAAACCTGTTGGACAATTATTTCAGCTGATTCTCAAATCCCGTGATTTTAGAAATTTTTTTTTTTTGATTTTCCATTGAAAGTAAAAGGTCACAGGTGTGGAAGTGACTAAAACAACTTTTCTCATAACGATTATAAAATTACTTACCTATTCTCAATTCTCATATGCGAGTTCGTATTCGATCACTTTTGGAAGGACATTTGTACTCACCTGAAACAAAGAAAAATTAAGGTGGATTAGTGATTAGTTAGTTACCTATAAAATTATTGATCATTCAACAGATACATATATGAAATATATTGGTCGAAGGCCAAAGTAAAAAGTCTGACGATCTCAACGTTTCATAAAGAGCCCGAAATAAATGTTCACAAAGAAAGTATCATAAAAATTGTAAAATTGGTTGATGCACCATCAAAAAACGACATTATTGAGAAAATGTCTCATTTGTAAAATTATGCACAGACTGCTTAGATTATTGAAAAATACCAAGAATTATTCGGAAATTCTCAAAATTTAATGATGATTTGTCAAAACTGCAGAAAGTGTTGTAAAATTTTAACGACATTTTCAGAAAGCTCTCCACTCGACCACCCCCCCCCCTCTTCTACACCAAAAAATTAACAAAGTAAAATTTTTCACAGAAAAATTGAAAAAAATTAAATTAGAAGAAAATTTGCGGATATATACCTAAAGTATTTTTTAATTTTAATCAAAATTATTAAGAAAACAATTTTTTAACAAACTGCATACCTACTCGTATGTTTATAAAATTGAAGATTTTTCATTTCAAAATTTATTCAAAAATTCCAATTAACAAAGCTCCAAAGGCATTACGGCGGATTTTTCTACTTTCAACAATTTTCTGCGCGTGTTTTTGTATAGCCAATAGGAGACGAGTAACAGAAACAGTTCAGTCGTCCAGTCCCGAAAAAAAGCGCGGGAATAAATCAAAGCGTGAAACTATCGAACTGCTGTACCGATATTTAGCATTGTACGTAATGTACTTTCGTTACCCCTCTACTCACTCTTCATCTTCACTTCACCAGCGGAACTCTTTCGTCAACTGTACAAGACCTATAGTTTGATAGGTATTATGAAATTCTATAAACAATGATATACAGTACATAGGCTGAGTGCATTTCGTACTGTCTTCCAGATCTTTCAATTCCATCCTTATACTGTAAATAATTTTTTCAAATATGATTTTTCAGGGTGTCTAACAAAATTTCAGAATGAAAAAGTAGGACATAAATAGGACTTTCAGCAAGTCATTTTTTGAGCACTTATGGAATTCTTAAAGATGGGGGGGGGGGTGTGGTTTAAAATTTACATTCAAGTTTTTAGCCAAATTTTTGTAAAAAATATTTGCTTTTCTGAGATTTCAAACACTTTATGATTTTAATTAAACAAGTGGACCCCAAAAATATAACATAACGTTTGACTCCAATTTTTCGTTTTACTTCCCCCTAATCAATTTTAAAAATTGATGAATATCACATAGCAAATGACCCCGAGCAAGACGAGGGTAAAAGCTCTCGAAAATTAGTATTTCAGGAGGTATAAAAACAATAGAATAATTTCGAATGATTATTTTTTTTTTTGAAAAATCCAAAATTAAAAAAGAAAAGCAAACGGACTCGAGCGAAGCGAGGGCAAATGCTCTCAAAAATGTGTAATTCAAAATCTAAAAAAGTCGACAAATGAGGATTTTTTCTACAAAATTTGTTCAAAATTACGGAAAAAGGGGGAAAATTGAAAATTTGAAAAAGTTTTATTGATAAAAAGTAGGACTTTTGGATAAAATTGTAGAAAAGTAGGACTTTAGTAGGACTAAAAGGACTTTTGAGAAAAAGTAGGACTTTAGTTGGACTAATAGGACCAGTAGGACCTGTTAGACACCCTGTTTATGGTGGTTTGAGTTTTTTTTTTCATCTGAAGGAAAAAATGAGCTGAGTTGAAAAATTAGGATTCTCAATAAAAATTAGAAATCGGCTACAACTTTTTATGATATTTTTGGAAATGCCGAATCTGAATTACAAGTCAATTTTTCAGTGGCCCTTTTTTTCTCTCCTGAATATTTTTGTACTCGAACTTGAACCAAGAACTGCGATCTGGATAGATGAAAGTTCCAGAATGTTCAATAAATTTTACCGTTTGAATTTAAAATTAATTACTACATACATAAAATGAGTTTGAATTTTTTTAAAATCCAAAAATCAATTTAGCACAGCGAATAAAAAATTGTGATTCTATTTTCTATTCACGTTTTTTTTTTTTTAAAAAAAACGGATATTTATGTAGTCAAGCTGGTTTCTTTTGGCTAGCTCTACTACCAACCTTGGTCTCTGAATGAAAAATCAGTACACAGCGAACTATACACTCACTCCCAATATTTGCCAACCAAATGTCACAAAAAAATCTGGGATCCAAATAAAAACCTTCGGTACTTGTATTCGAGGAAATGTTAAGCCATACAGAGGAAATCGAAAAATTGAATTAATTTACTATTTTTAAACTTGTGGAACTTCCATGAATAAGTATTGTACTTCAAATTTTGAAAATTGTTTATCCTTACAAGTTACCACCTCAAGTTGAATTCATTTCAGTAGGAAGAAGTACCTACCTGGCTACTAAGTAAATATAATACCCACATTTATTCGTAAATGAAATCGCAACGATTATACTTATCTTTTCATCTTATCGTAGAACAGGCAGTCGCACCATTCAGCATGTAAGGCAGGTACATAAGTTATGACTAGACGAAGAAAGAATTTACTCTACTGCTCGAGTAGGGGAAGCCATGAGTAAATTTCTACTACTAACGTATGTAAGTGCAAGCAGAAAGGTACGAGGTAGAGGTGCCGAAGAAATAAACACACGTGACGCGATTCAAGACTATAAATTGATGCTTGAACTTTTTTCAAAGAAGTTCGTTAGCTATCAATTTGCATCAATAATGATAAAAACTTAGTCACTGGAAAGAGCATACAACTTCGAACACAAAAATTTTAGCTGTTTGGACGAGTAGGAATTTCCATGTGATCATTCACTTTCGTTAGACATGAGGGCCGGAAACCCCACTTTCAAAATAGAAAAAAGTTCTGATGATGAAAATTGTCCACTTTTCAACCAAAGTAGGTGCCAATAATTTTCTTGATGATTTCAAACATTACGATATTTCTTTCTGAAATCTTAAACTTCATTTTTGGCCCTTCCACAGCGATTTGAAATTTTCGAAGAAATTTAAGAAGTGGCTGGAGGCTCCAGAATGGCTCAAAACAAGTAGTTTATGTGTGGGATTGAATTGAAGGAATTAATTACAAAAGTTCGCTGGGTTAAAAAAAAACCACTTCGTGAAAAAAAATATTTCTTTTAAATTGGGAAGTGTCAGTTCAAAAGGTCCCCATGTCAGCAGAAAACCCTGATTTTTTCACAAACAAATTTTCAAAAATCGGTAAAAAAAAAAGTCGAAAAAAGAACTGTCTGGTCTTAAAATGACAGAAATTCATCATTTGGATAGCTAATCTAGATTTTTTTGAATTTTAGAAAATGTTTCAAAAGATATAGATTGAAAATGTCGATTACATAATTTTTTCACGAACTTCGTTCCACCTGTCAAACAGCATTAAAATGAGTAACCGACACTTGTCAAATTAATTTTCCTTTTTCTAGGAAAACTCGTCGGCTCGGTATAAGATCTGATGTGGGAACGATATATACGTAGAATACAAAATATCCTCGCTCACAACGCACCGGATGAACCTTTCAATCGGTTCAAGTTCAAATATTATGGCAACAAAAGAAACGCGAAGAAAAATTCCATATCGCTTAAACAGCATGGCCATCCGCATGGTGCGGAGAATCTAGGAAGGGTATTTTTTCGGCGAACTGAATTAATCGATAATTCGACACGGCCGGCGAAAATGGAAGATATGACGTTTGTATACAGATACAGAGAAATGACCGCACCACGAAACAATCCCGCTGGAAAATTTATAATGTTGCTAACAAAAGGACACAAAGCAGGAGTCTGGTATTTTAGCAAATCCCCGTAATTAAGGTAGGTACCTCGATCCTAGCCCGATTCTCGGAATCACGCCAAAATAAAAGGTTACCGCTGTCTGGTGTTGTTCCATTGATGAATCTTCAATGAACGAGAGGTAGCAACTACACGTTTGGAGAAGGAAAAACACAAAAAAAAAAGCGAGCGAGATCTAGCGTAGATTAAATATACACACAGTCTAGAGCTCTAGATCGATTACAAAAGCGTTATTCGTCTCGAACTGGTTTATTTTTTCATTTTCAAATTCGCGCAAATGCATTATAGTGCTTCTGCCTAGACCTATACGTTTTAAACGCGGTGGTGAGTAGTGCACTTATCTAAAATCGTCCTTGAGCCATCGCAGAGCGTAGACAGCCAGACATTACATTGTAGTAAACATCCCCCTCTATACATTTTTCTTTTTACCAGAACGAGATGCAGGACAACGTCTACACCAGCCAGCAGATGTTCCTTGCCAAAAAATAGCTAGTTGAAGTGAATGCAAATTTGCAGGATGTAATACGAACTAACTTGTTTATTGAGTGAACTTTTCCTCCAGAAAATCCAGCTATTGCGGAATGCCCAACTAGGAGTTGAATACTTCGTTTTAAAAGGAGATGGGTTACTTGTGAACATGAAGCTTTCAGCTACAACGAACCATATATCTGATTAGATAATATGTGGTTTCATTCCAGATGATTTTTCATGAACATATCAATTATTCCCTCATTTTACTTTCAAGCCCTTCAAAAACAAAAAAATATGAGTAACAATTACTCCAAAATACAACAATAATGGAAAAAGACTCAAAGTCAAAACCAAAATTTTGAATTATTTGGTCAACTAAGGCACCTCTTTCAGCGTAGCTAAAAAATTCCTTTTTTTGAACTCCCAAAAATTGAACAAAAATAAAAACATTAAAAGACGCTGCAATATTTCAAAAAAATTGGTAGATAAATGTTAACTCAATTTTCAAAAACTTCCTCTTAGCTCACAAAAATGACTCAAAATAAATTAAAAATTTCTGCACCCCTCCTTTCCATCTCCCTCCTCCACAAAAAAATCAGCACTCAATTATCAAAAAAAAAAAAGGTGTTCAAATCGCTAGGAAAACAAAACAAAACTTTAATTCTTTACTGTGACTTTGTTTTTTCATTGTTTACTTCCCCCCCCCCTTTTTTTGACCAAAACTTGCCAATTTTTTTATGATTTTTCAAATTCACCTATTTTTTGCTCCTATAAACTTTATTAATTTTGAAAAAATAAATCACAGATAATGAAATGAATAACATAATTATCGTTTCTCATCTTTTTTTCGAAAGGTGAAGGGGGTGAGATCATAACAAAGGATGAATAAAATTTTATGCAGAACGAAAAAGTTATATTGCAATGATGCTTTTTTAAATCACTCTGATTTGTGCCTCCCCCCCCCCCTTCAGAAAATACGAGAAACAGCATGCAATGTATCAACTGATTTTTATGGTCGAAATCAGCTAATAATACGAGTAAAACTGATCAAATCAGATGAAATTTTCAGAAGTAATTGGGTTCATTAGGAGTATTAATTTTGAGAAAAATTGGCCCAGCACTTCTCCAATGATTTCGAAATTTTGGAATTTGTAAGTAATACCAGTTCGGATACTTCAATCAAATTTCTATTGGAATAATTCATTTCCATGTGAATTAAAAGGTTTCTGTAGGTACGTTCGCCTCACTCAGAGCTGATACCTATAATAAAAACAAATTTTCAAAAAATCGGTGATTTTAAAAATAAAAATGTTATTGGAAAAAATGACAAAAATCCAAAAATTTGTATCATTTGAAAAAAAAAAAAAAATACAAAAAATCATCGAATAGATTCAAAAATAGTTTTTCAAAACATTAATGCATTGAATGCGTCAAACCATCAGAGTATCAGCATCAGCTAATTTTTTCTACTTTTTGGGAGGGGGGAATTTTGACCAAATTTCAACTTCTTCAGAGAGAACTTGAGAATTAATTTTGAAGAAATGAAAACATTCTAGTTCAATGCCCCAAAAAACATAACAACCCCCTCCCCCCGCTGGGCCCCGTGACAAATTTTGAACTGTAGAAATCATTAATCAATCGTATTGAGTTGGCGTTTGAAAAAACACAAATATTCGTACATGAGTACTTACTTAAATTTTCACAAATTTTCAAATGAATACTTTTTGCCCAATCCGAATTGAGTTGCTTCGATTTTTCTTTCACTTCACTCTGTCTCTTTCTCCTCTTTTTTTTCTTTTTCATTTTTCGCATCTATACATAAGTATTTTTTCGCTTTCTTTCCCAGCTATTTTCTCTCCATTTTTTTACCACCTCACCAACTTTCCTTCACTTTATGTACTTTCATTCTCAACCTTGAATAGAAACAGTAGAAAAATTACGAGAAAATGAAAAAGTTAACTAAGACGAAGATGATAGTGAATAATTATAATAATTATGCATATATGATTGAGTTGAATGTCGTATTCAAAATTTTACCACCTACTTTCACTTTACTCCCATTTTTCAAAAATAAATAAAAGGGAGGGAAATCCCATTTCGAACATTAAAAAAATTGACTCGAAAGTAGAAAAATCATGGTTTTTGCGATCCTCCGATCTTCAAGGTCTAGGGTAGAGTACTAAAAGTTGTATCGAATTTCAAAGTCAATTTTTGTAAGGAAGGTTTAGAAACTCAAATCTCAACTTTTTAGGGGGGAAGGGGTGACCGAGATACTACAGAGATTACAGTTTCCAAAATTTGCAAAAATCACGATTTTTTCAAAAATGGCCCTTTTTTTGAGGATCTCTGGCTCAGCTCGCTATATCGCTGGTAGCTAAATAAAATTCTGGATAGTTTCCTACTCAAAGTAAACTTCCTCATCAATTTTTGTCAAAATCCAGGAAATGTTTTCCTCGCATTACAACTTGAGTAAAATGTCACATTCAAAATTGTTTCACCTTTCTCCTGTTCTTTTTTCGCATATATCCGAGATAATTTCTCCAAAATAGGTTACCTATTGTATTTTTTTTCGATCAATTTTTTTTCATTTTTTTAGGGATCCTCTCTCTATTTATTGTTGAGAAATGGAAAGTACTCGTTAAATAACAAAGGCGAGGTAGAAAATTTTTTGAATAGATCATTTTACTCATCCACGATCCTGTTCGTGATCCCCCCCCCCCTTCATTCTCCTAATCATACTTAAAAAATTAAGTAAGTAATGGAGTAAATTAGAGGAGGTGTGGGAAAAAAGGTTGCTACCAAAAAATATGCAGAACTAGCAGCCAAATGATTATCAGGAGAACTACTGGATACATGTAAAAGTAAAATCAATAGGACGATTAGAACTTTTTGTGTGATTTTTACTAAAATTGCTATACTTAAGTATAAATGTATGATAAATTTTGGCTTCACAAATTTTTCAATTTTCGAATTGAAATTTGACACTGCTAAACTAACAATTCTCACAAAACGTGAGATGGGATTTAAGAAAATGATATTTTCTGAATAAAAAATTCGGCCTTTAAGTAGCAGCACAGCTGCGACGCTCTTTCCCTTTTGTATCGTCTCAATTATGATAATGGGTGAAAAGATTTTCACAGACGCGGATCTGCGAGTGTACTTTTATGTCTGGAATGCTGCACACCGAAATGCTTCTTTGGAACACTAACCCCCAAGCTACATAGGGTTGGCCTTGGCCAAATAACCCACTCCTTACCTACGTCACAACGGGCACATCGCGTCTCTCATCTCATACAGTACACTCGATTTTCAAAATACATAGGTACCTATTGACGACAAAACCAAACCATATCCGCGACTCGTGAGTAATCGTTATCGTAGGTTGGTAGGGTAGGGTACCTTTTATTCGGCGTAATTTTTACTGCGGACTTGGCTAATTTCTAGCGTATCGAATCCAACTAGGTTAACGCGAGTTTATTTTCGGCTGCGAAAGAATTCGATTGAATGATCGATCGAGCTAGCGAGCGAGGAGTCTCCCTTCGATCGCGCGCCACTTTTAAATTACATCGCACGTAAATACAGTCGCAATCGCATCTTCGCAGTTCGCACCGCACCGGTGTGTAAAGAAAAATAGCCTCTAGACACATTCGATTCGTATCTTTTCTACGAATAAAAAAACAAAAAAAAAGGTGGCATCTGCTTGTCTGGATGTCTAGCCATCTTAGGGACGTGCTCCTTTGATAAATAACTGTACGAAATAGCCATCCGAACCAAATATGAAAAATACGCCGAAACAATGTTATTGTCCGAAATTAATGCGTCTGCTGCGGGTTAGTGCCGCGTGCGATCGCACAGAGATTACACGAGAAGAGAACCGGCAATCGACGACGCGGCGCGAAAAAATACCACCAGCACCACCGCAGACGGTTTTAACGGGGTCCGACGAATTATTAATTTTATTTCACTTTTTTTCTTCTTCTTATTCCCTCTCACTCACCCACTCGGTCTATCTCCGCTTTTTTCGCCTTCTAAATCGCGTCTTCGTCTTCTCTTACCCGATTCAATTCTTTTATATACAACACATAAATATTTCCATTTTGAAGGTTATTCCTATAACACCGCAGGTAAAATTAATACCTAGGTAAAATGGTTATTTGCTTTCCTGTTTCGCCTTATAGTACAATTATCATTCGCATCCGATCCGTCTGCTTTGTGCGGTGCGTGGTGCGGGTCATTTAGCGGCATTTAATTATAGGTAAATCATTAAATCCCAACTACGAGAATTATAGATGATTTTACGTCATCCGAGACCGTTTCCCCCTTCTGTTTATTACGATTCGCGCTCAAATTGCGGTCGATTTTCAAATTGTCGCATTAGGCTGATTAATTGGTCTACGTATAGCTTATAATTATTTACGAGTACGGAGTATGTGATTTCATCGACAGTCAATCGAACAACAAGTCTAAAAATATGTTCGATTATTCTTTTATTTTCTTCTGTTAGCCGCCTACATCTCGAGTGTAATTACACTTACTTGATCGTAACTATATATTTTATTTGCGATGATTGCACTTCTCGAAGGAAGGAAGAACAAGGTGGCGGCGAATGAAAAAAATCAAAACAAAAACTGGGGATGGCGCAAGAATAGTCTCTCAAAAAGAGAAATATACCAACTGGTAGAAAATTTTCGAATAGGATAAAAAAAATTGAAAAATTATTGAAAAATACATCACTGTGCCAAATTTAAGAACTGAATTTAATTTTTTTGCTTTTTAGAGAATTTTCAAAAATTTTAATTCGTTTATTTTCTATTGGGTCATTCGACCCAAATTCGACCAAGAGATGGTAGGGGGGTCGGCGATTTTTTTGGAAATTTTTCTGTGAAAAGACCTTTTGAAGGGATGATCAATGGCGCAAATCGCAGCCCTCTAGCCCTTTTTTAAAGGCTGCTAGGGGATGTCAAAGTTTTCAGTGAACTTGAAATATCATCCATTTCAGCAGTGGATTACTCGATAACCGCGATACCTACCAAAATGGATCTTTTTCCAATAGTTAGGGGGTTTGAAAGGCTTTTCAGTGATATCATAAAAAATCAGTGTTGCCACTTTTGTTCGTACGAAAAATTTGCTCGAAAAGTTTCAAAACGTAGTTTTCATATCGTTTCGTCTCTCAAAAATTCTGAAAAAATATATTATGGACAACTTTTTATGCGGAACAACATATTAAAAAATTGGGAAGGTAACATGTTGCAAAGTCGATTTTAAAAAATTTAAAGTTTGCGAAAAAATGCGATTTTTTGATTTAAAACATGAAAAAAAGTTTTGATAGGTGAAGTTGACCCTTTTGACCCCTATTTTTACGTATCTGTTGAAAAAGTTGAAAAACCCCTTTCACTCGATGAAATGAACTCCTCACAAAAAAATCAAAATACGAAAAAATTCAAAAAATTAACGAATTGGTATTTTTTTGTTGTGAGTGTAATTTTTATCAACTTTTTCATGAAATACGTCAGAAAGAGGTCAAAATAAGACAACTGAATAAATCTAAATTTTTTTTGATGTTTGAAATTGAAAATTGAATTTTTTCAAATTTTGATTTTTTTATGAGGAGTTCATTTCATTGAGTGAAAGGGTTTTTTCAACTTTTTCAACAGATACGTAAAAATAGGGGTCAAATAGGCCAACTTCACATATCAAAACTTTTTTTCATGTTTTAAATCGAAAAATCGCTTTTTTTCGCCAACTTTCAATTTTTTTAAATCGACTTTACGAAATGATGCCATCCCAATTTTTTAATATGTTTTTCAGCATGAAAAGTTGTCCATAATATATTTTTTAAAGAATTTTTGAGAGTCGGAACGATATAAAAACTACGTTTTGAAACTTTTCGAGCTGATTTTTCGTACGAAAAAAAGTGACAACACTGATTTTTATGATATCACCGAAAAGCCTTTTAAAACTCCTAACTATTGGAAAAAGTTCCATTTTGGTAAGTATCGTGGTTATCGAGTAATCTACATACATCCTGAAATGGATGATATTTCAAGTTCACTAAAAACTTTGACACCCCCTAGCAGCCTTTAAAAAAGACCATAGAGAGCTGCGATTTGCGTCATCAGTCATCCCTTCAGAAGATCTTTCCACGGGAAAAATTTCAAAAAAATCGACGACTGCCCCCCCTTACCACTTCTTGGTTGGATTGACGTGGAATGACCCTACCTATTTATAAAATCAAAATTTGATAATATTGCGCCAGAAAACTGTAATTTGGTTTGCAGCTTGTTTTAGATTTCCTGAATTGATTGGTGATGATTTTGGTTCGTCGGAGCTTCCGGAGGAAATTTGGATATCTGCTATAAAGTGGTCAGAGACAGGATAAAACCCAATAATCTCAACTTTTTACCTTAACGCGTTCTTAAAAGACAAATGTTTAAATAAAAATTTGGAAATTTGTGCATAAGATGCAGAACTCGACATTGACTCGGCAATGTTTCAAAAATCGAAAAATCCTCCCAAAAAATCGCCGGAGACTCCCGAAAAGCTGAAAACTATTACGATCGGAGCAGAGGCGTGACGAAACGATGTATTGAAGAGAAGGGGGAGGGGTGGACTGAAATTTTCTTAACTTTTTTCGCTACATTTTCAAAACGTTTTACCCCTCCCCCCAATTTCCCCTCCCCTTCAATTTTTCCAATATGTAATTGGCGAGAAAATGTCGAATAATTTAAAATTTTCTAAAACAGTGCTTTCAGATTATGCTATTTTCAAAAATCGCCGTCCTTTTCAATTCGGAGGCGGACATTACTACATATTAAACTGTTCTTGATAACCACTTCACAAAACAAAAATTCTTATAAAATGAAAAACAAATTTAATCAATACAAATAGGTAGTCCGATGTCTAACGTGAATTGACCTAATGAATGTTTACATCTAAAACAATTTAATTGAGAGATGAGGACGTCAAAAAATATTACATGCGGAATCATAATTGAGACCCATGAAGATTAACTAGGGTAGGTACATACATATGTACAACATATGTACGAGTAAAATACTTGAAAAGCCGCTATCCTCGGATTTTTGAAATTTTCATGAAATTTCCCTCTCCCCCTTCATTTTGAGAGGAAAAAATCATACTTCAACGAGATTTGAACAAAAAATTGTGAATGTTAGGGTACCACTAAAATGCGATTTCCAATGTCCTGTAAATAATGGAACCCCGACGACGACGATAGAGGAGACAATATATGTACTTATGTACGTCTAGCCACGTAAATTTTTTCAAAAATTTTTGTCCCCAAGGGGCGAGATATTGACAGAAGAAAATTTGAAACCGCCATATCTCTGACCCCGATTAAAGTACATACACGAATTTTCTTTCTTGAATTTTCCTATTGATTTGGCTACATTTCTGGAATTTCTCAAGCTTTTTTTTGGGGGGGGGGGGGTGTTTGTAATTATAATATGTACCTACTTGATTATTACACCCGTCGTGTGAGATTTAAATCGAGTTGGTAAGGTCAAGTTTTCTAATTAGGTCTAAGAATTTTTTAATTTCAGTTGATTTTTCCGTTATTGGAAATTTTTGAAAATTTGTGCAGCAGAATTCAAATCTGTTAGAGCGAAGTGAGGGTAAAAGCTTTTGAAAACTCACAATTTTTCAGAAGAGAAACAAGATTATTTTTGATGTGAAAAGTGAATTTTCTACCCCCTAACTTGGATAAGAGAAAGGAAAAGGAATATTTTCTCAACTCAACCGACTTTTTCCCAAAACTGCCAACTTTTTGCCAAAGTTTTTCTGTCGGAAGGAGGGGTACACCTACTACATCTTCCCTCAGTCAGCAGGTTCAATTTTTTTCGTGAAAACCAGACCAAATCTGCGGTGAAATTTCACCAAAAATCAAAAAATAGGATTCAGTTCTAGAAATTTGGCTCAGATACATTTTCTATTTTCCTCTACTTATCTATCAGAAAAATTTTCTGTCTCTCTTAAAATTTTCCAGACCAATTTTTTAAATTTTATGTACGTACCCTTCCAAACATCAAATTACTCTCAGATATCCGGGGGTGGGGGAGTGTGTGAGTGTTGAATTTGATAAGTGCTCAAAGCAGTGAAAATTATCAATCATTCCGCGAACTCTTTAGACAGTTATTTACGAAGCTACACGGGGGGGGGGGGTCTGACTATTATCATTGCAAAAAAAAAAAGAGAAGTAAAATCCGAAGTTTTATGAAATTGTTGATTATTTATGGTTAATTTTATAAAATTCCCTGATTTTGGGAATAGACATTCTGATGGGGGTGCGAAGCTGAAGAATAAAAATAATGGATATTGAAAAAACGAAAACAAAAATGGAACATACCACCAAGTAAGAGAAGGAAAATTTAAAATATGAAATTAAAAATTAAAAGAACTCAGGTACTGTGATAGAGAAGCAGAAATACGAGTACATATAAAAATCCAAATGAAAAATTCCCCAACTAAGGAATAATTAAAATTTAGGATAAATCTTTTAAATTGGAAATCCTAAATCTACAAATTTTAATTTTTATGTTAAAATAAGAATTGAAGACGTCATAGCAAAAAAGACATAATTATGTGTGAAAGTTGTATTTTGAGAAAAGCTGTTTGAAAGATTGAGTGCTTGTGAAGTTTAGAAATGTGCATATTTGAACATGGTGACAATTTTATCTTATTTTCTCACTATCCAACCATAAAACATGCTATAATGAACCGTCAGTCTGGAGGAAACTGTGTGTTAGCGGTAAGCGCTCAAACATTTCAAATTATATGTCCTTCTTAAAGCGAAAAATTGGCCAATTTTTTTTTTGATTTAAAAATGTTTTGAGCAAATTTTTGGATTTAAACCAGGTAAATAATGGTTGAAAACATAAAATCAACCATGAGTAACCCATTATCTCTGAAAAAGTAAATTTTTAATCGACTTCGCAGTTTTAAAATGTCGATAGCTCACTGGTTTTTCGACTTTGTGAAGTGGGGGTGGTCTCATATGATAGAGGAAGGTCTGAAGAATAACAATATAGATTCGTTTCAAAAAGGACATATGTGTCATATATACCCCTTTTTGTTATGACGTCTTCAATTGATATTTTTTTTTTTTGAATTTATAAAACTAATTCGTTGCCAGTTTTTTCAAATTTCAATTATTTTAAAGCAATGAAGTGGCAAATCTTGAATTTTTTGGGAAATATTGGAATTGAGCAACAAACATTTTTTAGAATTTTTTTTTTATTTTTTTATACTGGGCGTGTAAAGCGTGTATAATTGCCAGGATTTTTACGCCCAGTTTCGAGGGGTTAGTTAGATTTGGTTCGAAAGATTGATTTCTTTGATGTATTTAAGAATGTTTTCCATCTGTTTAATGTTGTCAGGAATGAATTCAAATTTGATCATATTGAAATAAGGACCAAATAAACGAACCTGCTGCTGTTCACTTCCTATTTTCGACCTCAATAAGTAACACTTTCAAACTGTTCCTAAAGCTTTCAGAAAATTTTGGAATTTTTTAGTTTTCAGAAAAATGTTATAAGAAATGCACCTGAATTGAATAAAACTAAAAATCGATAGGTGAAGGACTGTCGAAGCTGAACTTATTCATTAGGGGTATTTTCATAAACTTTTATAAGATCAGAAACAGTTCATAAAATCATGCAGCTGTAAATTTCGGGACTAACGATTCAGAAGTTCGAAAAGGAGGCTTTCCAGCTCAATTTACGTTAATCTATTTTTTGACATTTTCCGAGAAATACCTACATATTTTTTAGAATTTCTTTCACCATCTCCCTACGTGTGTACAGATTTACTCGTAGATGATAAATATTTTAAATTTTCATTACGAAAAAAGTGTTAAGAACTCGACACACGAAAGAAGAATACCCTTCGTATCCAAAACACCAACAGAGAAGAGTCGATTTCAAAATTCTATTTCGATGTTTAAAAATGTGATGAAAATGCTGTTTTTTCCTTCATCATTCAACTTATCTATACCGTAAATTTTTATGGGGTCGGCTCGATTGTACTAAGCAGTAGACTATACAGTAGGCCACTAATTTTTATTCATGAGATAATTTGTCACTCCTTATCAATTCCATCGGTCATTCGAACGATAACCTTTTCGAGAAACAATGTTTACCGAAAATTTAGGTATATGTATATTTTTTGTAGAGTATACACGCGTGTAATTCGATAAAAAAAAAATCAACCTTGACATGATCAGATCGCCGTCAATATGAAAAAACCCATCTAGTCATCCATCAATCAAACGATCCAACAAAATATACCTATCTGAATTTGAAAATGTTTCACTACGGCGTAAATACTTTCCAGTAAGTTGTAAAATTATTCAAATGAGTTCAATGAATTCATTCTGGTTTTCTCAATTTCAAAATGATTTCATCGAGGTTTTCAAGAAAATCTGGGTTATAAGAAAATTAACATCGTACATACGTAAGGTACCAGTAGATACTTATCAAGATATCAATATAAACAAAAACTCCTATAGTAGTGCTCGTAAAAGCCACCTAGTCCAATAAAAATGGGCAAAAAATCACCAAATTTTCTCAATACACCTTCAACGTTTACGAAACGAAAAAAATCAAACAACGATTAATACCCTTCTATAAAAGAGAACATACATCAAATAGGTACCAAGAGTACCTATACTCTGAGAAATGCTTATCTCGTTCATTATCGTAATTCCATAAAAATGAAAACACGAACGAATTGGAATAATTTCTCATGCTTTGTAATTTATCAAAATATACCGAAGGAGAAGCAAAAACAAACTTCGCAGCCTATTAACCTCCATGATGAGAACCAGGCGACTTTTTTTTTAGCATTTTATCGCGATACAGACACTCGAGCTATTTTGTCCAAAATTCTGCAATCGTCTACGCCGCACAGGAGACGATTAATCATCGAAAAAAAATTTCTACCTATTTTCAGCACTTCGAAGTTCGAAAAAGTCGAATTATCATATTCGATAGGTAATCTCGTCATCGCACATTGTAAAATGGTAATTTTTCTTTTTTTTCGAAAGACGACGCGTGAGTAAAAAAAAAAAACAAAAAAAACGCCAGACCGTATTATCACGAATCTAAGAATTTGTTATTTTGTTTTTGACAAATTAGGTACCGTAAGCTGGAGATAGAATTCACTCCCTCTCCTAGGGGTACTTACTGTCGGTATTAAGAGCTGCGCGTTATGCGGAGCGATGCATTCGTGGTCCACTGTTTGTGAGCGACAAGAGTCAATCGGTACCCAGTATCAGGATAATTTTTATCGGTGTTATGGAATCTCTCCATTGACGCGAAAGAGACTTCGACTTACACCTCATATACCAATTTCGTATCGCGACGATCGCGCGCTTTTTTTTTTCGCTAATCATTCGCATACCTTTGGGATTATTATCGCCTCGTACGCGTCTGATAATTTTCAACTATATTTACAATAATAATTACTTTCGTCTTATTCGAATATCCATCGACATGAAGTCGTACTTCGGTTTGATTACCATTTTTTTGCACGTATTTTTACAAATTTCCACCAAATCGAACGCTGCCTCTATTCCATCGCGTAACTCGGGAGTTAATTGGATAACTGAAGAACTTCAACCGGTTCAAAATCATTCAAATTCGCCAATTATTGATGCTCCCTTGGAAGATATGGCCAGGAAATTGCTTCGTATTTTGGACGAAATGTACGGACTGATTGATATTATGCCGGCCGACGATCCGAATATAAATAATGATGAAGGGTACCAGCCAAGTGTTCCACATGTCGCCAATGGTAAAAATATGACTTCGACGCAGAAGAATGATTTGTAAGTGAATTTTTTTTTTATTGTAGCCTTTAAATTTTTTCAACAGATTATTTGGATTAAAGAAAAAATATAGGTAATTATAATTAGCGCAACGATAACGTACAGCATGGTCTAATAAAAAATTGCCCTTCTATCAAGTTGAGTTTCTCATTTTTGCTCAAAATGTTGAAAAAAAAACCAAATCGTATTTCTTAGGTTGAAAATTTTATTCTCTACAATTTTGTTTATCTTCATTTATTTTGTAAGACCTTTGGTTCGTATCAAAATTCAATTTTTTATAATCAAAAAAATATTTTAATTCAAAATTTTTATTTTTAAAAATCAATATTAGTACAGGATTTTTAAATGTTTGTCCAAAATAGCCCAAAAACAAAACTCTGATTAGAAATGTATCGCACTCTGCTAAAAAAGAATTTTTACAAAGTTTGAAAATAACTTTTTGATACTTACCTACATTTTTTCATCAACAAAATTAATTTTGAAAAAAATGAGAATTTTTCCCAAAAAAATAAAGAGACAAAAAGTTGTGGGAGAAGAAATTTCTCATTGATAGGATTCGATCAATTTTTTTCAAAGACGTTTTGTTTTTGAGATAGGTAGGTATCTCTGCAAAAATCAAAAAGCTTTAAGTATTTTATCAAACAATTTCTTTTTTTTAAAATCCTACTTATGAGCCCCCCTGTACTTATATCACAATTCATAAACTTGAAGATGAAATGCCAACAGAAAGATTTTGGATAAATTATCCTATTTCAAAAATTCAAGTTATATGGTATTTAACCCCCCCCCCTCCTCATGATACATAATTATTTACATGGAAATTCATGCATAATATAAAAAATACACAATATTATCTATTATTCCAGTCAAGCGATGAAAACACGTGCGTACATTTTAGGAAATACAATTTCGAAATGAACGAAGTGTGGTAACTTTTATGCTTTGAAGTTTGAAATATTTCGTTATGGAATAAAATTAATTTTCTCTTGAAAAAAGAGGCATTTCACTCCCCCCCCCCCCCCCCGGTCGAAATAGAATGTTTTCACTTTTTCAACGACGAATTCGACTTCAAAAAAAAATTACAGTAGGTACTCAAACTTCGCAAGAATTTTTTTTCTGCATTAGGATATTTTTATCCAAAAAAATGAGTATTTTTTTCAATATATAAATAACTAGGTATACATTTTTTTAAAAATCCATGTTGTTTGAAGTTGAAAAATAGACATAGAATAGAAAAACACCCCGACGAAGAAAAATTAAGACTAATGATTAAAGCTACACGTATTTTCGCGCTCAAATTGCACCGAATTAACGTAAGCTGCCGGGAAAATCATCTAAAACCGAATTTTTGATGATTTTTGAAGAATAATTTTGAACCCAAATTAGGGTCATGAGTTGAATTTGGAAATTTTCAAAAAGTATCGTGTAACCTATCAAAATGGATTGAAATTTTTCGAAATGTCCGGATCTGATCAAGTCTGATGAATCAGGTAAAGGTCAGATCCAATCAGTCCAGGTCTCTCCTATCAGATGTGAGCAGGAATTCATGAAGTGCTCAGATCTAATCACCTTTGTTCAGAAGTACCTACTCTTAAAATAATATTTTCACATGTTTGAAGATTTTCCTCACATCTTTTTGAAAAAAACTCAGTGAACTATTAGATAGAAGTGCATCACATTTTCAAAGGGATTCATTGCCTATATTTTTGGGAGTCGATTGAGAATGGATTATAATAAAAATTAAAGACAAAACAGCATCTCAGTTTTTACTTATTCTACGTATTTCTTTAAATTAAGCAATAATAAATATCAATCATGCCATTAAAAAATGAATAAACAAGAAAAAAATGAGAAAAAAATTGACAATTTTTTTTTTTTAATAGAAAAAGCTGAAAGAAATATTCCTACTCAGTTCAAGTAATTCGAAAAAAAGCAGAATATTCCAGAACAAAATTAAAACATTACTTCATGAAAAATCAGTATCAAAATTCTTAATCTCAACTCATAAAATCAGGCAAAATCGAATTTTACTATTTTAAAATTCTCTTTTGGAGGGGAGGGGAGGAGAAGGGAGGGGAGGAGAGGGGAGGCGGGAGGGACAATAAAGGCATTAAAACTGCTAAGAAAAACTTCTTTTCAAAACAATTTAAAGTATCATTTATGAGAAAAAATTCAAAAATTAACTTATACAAGGTTCACGAAAATTTTCAAAACTCTTTAAAATGATAAAATTTGTTCCCAGTCAGATGATATTTTCAATATAAAAATCCTCGTAAAAAAACAAAAACAAATGAAAAATAAGAAAAGTGCCAAATAACACACTGTATATGTATTATTTTTCTGGATTTTTCAAAATACTCATAATTTTCTCAAAGGGTAGGCAACCAGAGGCATTTACAGCAGGTGACACGGAGGTAAATAGGATGAAAAACACCAACACGATTTTGATAGGTAACACCTTTGTAAAACGAGAGACCTTTCAAATTCGCTTCTTTTCTTTCAAATCTGTAATAGGATTTTTTTGGAGAGTGGTAAGGAGGGAGGGAGGGAGGGATTTTCTCAGCTAAAAATTGTGGAAATAGTTCACGAGAATTACACACCAAATTCGCTGTTATCCATCAAGTAAAGGTATCTGGAATTAAAGCAAAAAATGTCATTTTTCGAGAAAAAAACGACCATGTTTAGTGATTGTTTACGATCCTTTCCCCTCCCTCATCGTAACATTCATAAGATGCTCATTTTGTATTTGAAAATTTTTTTCAATATACAATGTTCTTTTATACCTACTTTAATAGAAAAAAAGAATACCCAAGTACGGTACCATCTTCACGTTGCTGTCTAGGTTTTGAATCAATCATCTGCGGATATTCGAAATTTCAATAAAATTATAATTAGGTTATCGACATCTTCGTATCGTAGATCACACGTTGTGATGATTGTATTCGATATTGATCCCACGATAATTCTATTCAGGAGACAGTTACGGGAGGGGTGGTGAATTTTACAAGAGGAGTAAATGACTAAATAAGTCTAAATCAAAATTGACGCAGTATTCACTCATAGCAGCATCGTAGATATTAGCATTAAGATCGAAGGGATTTTCCGTTAAGTACTTGAAGTCTGTCTGCAGAAAACGGATAATCAGCGTAACTGCAAGGAAAAAAATCCACAATCTATCTGCATTCGACGAGAATAGGAGAAACCAACGCTGCATGTATACAATGGAAATTTTCTACTGAATATTCTTAGCTAAAACGTTACATCCGTTAATTAGTGGACATATCCGATAGTGATCTGTAACGGTTCGGAAACCGACTAGTCAGCTTGATTGTTGATCTTTCGATGAACGGTGAATGGACATGTGGCAAATGATTTCGCTTACGAGGTAGAATCCAAGATACGAGTATAGTTAAACATACTGTCGTGAAAGATTGTTAAACTCGTATGTATATGTGCACATGCGATGTCTGAAGTGAATGAGAGAGAGACCAAATACAGTTTGCATTCGTGCTGCGTTCGCATGTATAAATTATGATTAGGTAGGGAATTGTTTTTTCTTCAACCGTGTACCTATAGCCGCTTAGGATACAGTTATGAGACGCATTAGTCTGCAAATTCATCTGTTCGCGGCGGCGAATAAAAAAGATATACGATCACCTTACGGTTGGATTGTAATTCGATTATAAAATTGAAGAAAATAGGTTAACGAATGTCTACACCGAACATGGCGATTCGCGAATAGAAAAGTCTCAAGTCTGCTAAGATGAAACACGATGTGCTGTGTAATTTAATATTACAGTAAGTACACGCGTTCGTATCTACGAGAGTACAAAAGTTTTGCAAAGTTTTGCACTTTTTTTTTTCTTATTCTTATAATTTGAATGTTAATCCAGACGAGTTTACCTGCAAGCGACGTAGTTTAAAGCAAAAATTTATAGCTTATTACAATCGAACGAGCTTTTTGTAATTTTTACACGAAGGTCGCAGACGGTCACATTCTCTATTTAATAGAGCAACGCTAGACGGTATGGTAGGTGCTGGGGTAGTAAACCGTACTGTACTCGTAGATACCTACACAGTACACATTGGCGCTGGTTAAACGGTAATGAATTTTATTAATTCGTTGTTAGCTGGTGTAAAATTAAAGTCAATAGTTAGATATCTGCAGCAAGTTATGAGATAAATTGATTTTCCTTAATGCAACAAGAAAGTGTGATTGCATTTTATGCGGCGACGAAGACGTGATGCTTTTTCCAGATACGTAGATACGTATTAGGTAGCTCTTGTTCCATTCGATTTCCAACATCGTAGCGTGTTGTATCAGCAATTAGATCTGAACGATGTTTTCATCTTGATTACGTATATTTTATTCGTCGCGTTTGGTAACAATTTCACGTGTTTGTTCGGTTGAAATTTAATTGAAAAATCTCTTCGGGGGTATTCGATTAAAATACTCGTATATCTAGGTACTGTAGTGTTGAAGCTGCAATTGTGGTTTATTCTTGATTCGCAATTACTTGTTCGATGTGCAGACTCTTGACTCTTTTCATCTTCGTCATTACATTATTTATAAAATTATCAATGCAGATAAATGAATTAGGTATCAATCAATTGAAGTAAAACTATAAATAAAGATGTATGATTGAAAATAAATTCTAACCCTTTGAGTGGTGCCAAATTCTTCAAGTTTCCAAACGATTACTTTTTTGTAAAACAAACAAAAACACCAAATAACTAATAAATTCACCAATCATCAACCACTATTGTTCTCACCTCACTTAATATTAATCATACTTGTTCGGTTTATTTGCAGAAATAAACAGCGTTACTTGGATTACTATAAACAAAGAATAATACAGTTCACTGGGGTAATTCCATCATCGTCATCGAAATCGGTGGAGAATAATCTGAGGAATCAACAACTAGAGCCGTTAAACGATATCACCAGGAAGGCAGAGGAAAGACGAGAATTAGCTGTATTTTCAGACAGTCCTCGAATGATAAGCTTATACCCAACATGTAATTATCAAATTTTTAGCTCATTCTGCATCTCATTATTGAGAATTCAATGTTCATTATTCATTTACCCAGGTAACAATTCGAATATGGATGATCCATTGGCCACTGCAATACATGTGACATTTGATTTAAGCATGTCGAAGCCATCGCCGGATATCTTCATGAATGTGACTTCTGCAGTTTTGAAAATCTATAAGAAGCCTTTGAGGAGGGTGAGTTGACAATACTCTCGAAAGTCTTAAATACGAACTAGAACTAACGATACGATAAGTACATATATAAGTATTTTATAGAATATAGATTGTGCTTACCGATTCCAAATTTCGACCACCGAAAATGCGCATCTTTCATTTCGACGATGAGAACACAACACATCACTTTGGATTTACCGAACTAAAAATTGTAATTTATTCGATAAAAAACGGCGAAATCATACTATCGAAGAACACGTGCTAATTGCTAATTATCATAATTATTGCAGAATTTTTCGCGTTTTGACTGTTTTGAGAAGAATTGTTTTTGTTTTTGATCTGTGTTTTTTTATCTTATCATCTTTGTCAACAAATATCAAATATGGCGACACTGCAGTTCTCTTTCAGTGCAGCATAATTGACAAATTTTTAGTGAATTCACATTTATTGTGGGAGAGGGGGGAATTTGAAAATTAAAAATTAAAATTAAAATTTTTCAATTTCCACTGAAACGAATGATAAAATAAATCTTGACGATATTATATTATGGAATTTGGAAGTAAAATAATTAAATTTAGCCGGTGAAACCCTCATGGGGAGAACATTGGTAGAAGTTCAAAATGAATAAAAAATATAAATTTCACGTTTCAAGAACTTATTTTAGAAATTGGAAACAGGGTTGTTAAATTACCGTAATTTATTCGCTGGTAAAATACGGCGGTAAAATACGGTAAAATACGGTATTTTACCGTATTTTACCAACTTGAATATAATGAACTTATAGTGTTCAAAGTTCAAACTTCAAACCTTCAAAAGTTCAAACATATAAAATTATTGTATATTATGTAATGGGTGGAAATTTCAACAGTGGCGTAGCCAGGATTTTCTCAAGGAGGGGGCAAAACCAGATTTTTAGGCATGAAAAATCGAAATCAGGGGTAATTTTCTGAAAATCTATTGTGATGTGTGGTGATTTCATGAAAAAGAAAGCAAAATAATTGCTTGAGCGAAAATTTTTAGAAAAAATGGGTCCAAACAACGAAAAAACGTCCATTTTGGCATGTTTTCTTACAAATTTTTGCTCGCAAGGGGGGCCATGGCCCCCTTCGCCCCCCCCCTTGGCTACGCCACTGAATTTCAATAATTTTCTGCTTGAAATTTGAAAACAATATGAAACTATAAAAGGGTTAAAATTAAAAATTACATTAACAAGTTAACAACACATGAAATTGAAAAACATTGAAGTTACTGAAAATTACTAAAAAGTAAAAACTAAAAAGTGATGAAAGATGGCCAATGCCAATGGCAATGGGGAAAAATTAATTGTATAACCAATAACCATGCATGGATTAAAATTAAAATTTTAAATCATTCAACATTGTCAAAAAATAAAAAATTGACCTATTTGGTTATTTTAAATAAAATGATTGAAATAACCAAAATTTAATGATTTTGAAGTACATTTTAATGACATTTCAACATGTTTTCACGATTTGATGCAATTTTTTCTGATTTTTGACCAATTGTGAATAATTTTCTGGCAATTGTTTGGTAATTTTCAAGATATTTTCCTGTTTATATGTAGCATGTATCAATTATTATTAGCATTGATGCAAATAAATTGTGAATTTTGATGCCAATCATCTTCAGCTGTTGATTCATCCTTTCAACTTTCAAATAAAATAATGTGGCAAAAAAATGCTTTTTGGTAATTTACGGTAAAATACGGTAATAAACTTTTGGTAAAATACCGTAAAATACGGTAAAATACCGCCGTAATTTACCGACATAAATTACCTTACAACCCTGATTGGAAATTTTCCTCAATTCCCTCCAAAGGATTATTGTTCATCACAATTTTTTCATAAGACCCTAAATAGAAAAATTGTATGCTTCGAAATGCAAAATTTGATTCCCTCTTTTCAACAACTCAGCTCACAAGAAAAAATTTTTACATCTCAACAACATTGAAATAAAATGGGATAAAACTATGCCGAGGTTTTCGATTACCTACCTATATCAAATATCAATTTGAATTTTCGATCTTACGCTATTTGTAATTTTTCTTATTTTGAAATAATAATTTTTTTCAAAAGTAAATTCTCAGTTTTTGCGTAGAAATGAGAAACTCACATCTCAATTTTTTCCTTCAGATTCCAATTCCAAAACGAAATATTTTAACTAAGTAATTTTCAAAATCCTATAATATGTACTTGTTAATTTTTAAACATTTTTTTAAATTCCAATTTTTAATTTTTTTTTTTTTTTTTTTGAAATTGGAATTCCAAAATACATACAAAATTGAAATTGAAAACCACGGAGTTATTCTACACTATTTATTCCAATTTTATTGCAATATAAAAATGTTTCCTTCTAAACAGTCTAAGTTATTGAAAAAGGGGATTGTATGTGTTTTGGAGCATTGAATTTTTCCTTTGCGGGTCTCACAAAAAAACTGTGAAAACAATCGAAAATTTTTTTAGCTGATAAACAAACAACAGCAAATTTCTATCAACTTGGCTTTTTGTTTCCCTCTCCATCTACTTATAAATTTGGCTTTGAAAATCAACATCTTTTAGAGAAAATTAAGAAAAATCCTCAATTTACAAAATGAGTGATCGCTCAAATTCATTTTTTTTTTCAAATGTCACGATCTGACTGTTCAGTGAAATTTTTTTCGTGACAATTTTTATTTATAGGTTGAACTTGGTGTTGAATGATTAAAGATCACAATACGAACATATCTTTTTTATGTATTTATTGGTTCTTCATATGATTGATCATGATGATATTAATAATTTCAACATTTGTAATTTTTTCCCTCAGGACTCTACCGGCTTACCAATACTTGAACCAAATAGTAATGTTACATTTATGGCGGTATATTACAAAAACGCCCATAACAAGAAAGATCCTACCAAAAAAGGTACGTAATTCCCAAGTTTTATTCGTCATTAATAAATATGTAAGTAGGTACCAATCTATTTAAAATACCTATACTGCCGCTGGCACCTTGCCCATGCTAATTGCTCTTCAATTTTAAAAAAAAAACTTCAATTCTAATATTCAATAAATTCCAGGAACCAAACTCGGAGAACAAACCTTAGGAGTCGACGAAGAAAGATGGACGGAATGGGATATAAAAAGAGCTGTGTCTGCATGGTACAATACGTCAAGAAATAATGGGATTACGATCAAGGTAGCAGATGACCAAATCCGTTTGCCTGCTCGCGAATTTTTTAACATCCCGATAAACTGTTCTTATATAACCGGTAATCGGACTCTTTCAAAATTCAATCACAGAGTAATTGATCAATTTTTCTATCGCAGAAAGTTTTCGGGAAAATCATGGCTCAACCAAGTCATGATATGATTGTAAATAACATTGCTTTGTTCGCAGAATGGCCTAGGCTGATTCCAGAAGTAATTAGAAACGGTTCGTATGCCGGCATTTCGACCAGTCTGCCTTTTTTGGATATAACTGTTCAGGAAGTACCTAAGAAAGAAATTAAGTTTACTGAAAAAGAACAAGAGTTTTTGAGCGGAGTTGATGCATTGAAGCAGAAAGTAAACGGAGGTAAATTAAATTACTATTCAATGTGTAACGGGGTTCGTTTACTAAAATGCTTAATATGACGGTATACCTACCAATGTAGGCACTTACCTACATGATTTTTTTTTAAATTAATGATTTTTATTAATGTTTCATTAGATTATCATTCTACGAACTCGAGCACGGAGCACAGGATAAGACATCATAAAAAGAATAAGGATAAAGATACGAGCAAAGAAACGGATGTTAGTGCGTAAGAGTAAAGGAGTATGAAAAATTTACATCGCAGCTTGTAGTATAATGTTATGTAGAAAAATTGTTCGATAATTGTTAAGTAACTTCTAAGCGTTAAAATTTAATTATTACTTCAAACACAGCATTGGTTTTTATTTTGCATTTTCCTCCTTTTTGATAATAATTTACAAATTTACTGCTTTAAAAAAAATACGACATTTTGTCAAGAGTAGAACATAACGTTAAACATTGATCGCAAGTTTTTTTTTTTTAATATCGCACACGAAGCATTGGTATTTCGAATATTTTAAGAGAGCAATTAAGGTAATATAGTTCCTATTAGATGATATTCCACTTTTGTCTACATCTTGCACAAATACAAATAAGTGTAAGCCTACCTTCGGGTGAATTATTCATTTTTTGTATTTATCACATAAGCAATCTCAACAATGATTCGTCTTCGTATCGCAGCATGTTTGGAAAAGATATATGTATTTAATCGCTGAAGAAACGTATCGTAGTTCCTATTGACTTGTAATTTTCATGTAAATTTAAGAAAATATTTTAAATTTGTTACGCGCACAGCGATTGTTATAATTTACGAGTTTTTAAACCTAGTTTGTCTTTGTACATATTGTGGAAGTATTTAGTTTTTAGATACAATTGTAAAAACATAATTACAAATAAATTTAAAAGTACAGTTTGGGGTTTTAAATAACTTTATTTCGGACACTGAAACATTTATTTTTCAACTTGCGAAACATTCTCTTGACTTTGCTGTTCTTTTTCTTTTAGCTCTTTTTCTTTCAATTTTTTCGTCAATTTTTCGTATTCGGCTTTGGTTATGATTTCTAATTCGTCTTCGATTTGTTCGACATTTTTAATCTGCGCAATATTCATAATTCAGTGTTAAGTTGAAGAATATGAAAAATTGAATTATCAACAGATATCGTACTTACCTCTGGTATATAAAACTGAAGCATATTTTGAACGCCATTTTTTAGGGTGACCACTGAACTAGGGCAATTCGTACACGAGCCTTGCATTTTTAATTTCACAGTGCCATCTTTGAATCCCTGCAAATTCACATCAAATCTATCTTCTTAATCTCTGAGTCTCAACAATTGTAAATAGACATTGAAAGATCAATTACCATAAACACAATATCGCCTCCGTCTTCTTGAACGATAGGTCTGATTCGAGTATCTAATAATTCTTTGATCATCAATACAGTTTCATCATCTTCACCTTCTTCAGCCACATCTCCTTTGAAATGAACAATTGAAATCAATTAAAATGATGCAATTGATACATGAAATTCAATTATAAACAGAACAGTTACGTACACAAAGTACGCAATGACAAATTGAAACTTACCTTCTGATTTAGACTTTGCTTCGGTAATTATTGGAAGGCCTGTAGCGAAAAAATCCATCAAAGTAGCAAATATCTCCGGTTTCAACAACTTCCATTCTACATCTTCGTGTATCTAAATGAATGAAATTTGATATACTTAGTTATCGCAATTGACCAATTGACCAACCAAATACAAATTCACATTTTACTTTGGTAACTGTGATAAATTCGTGAGCTAAAAACACAGATTTCACTCCTTCGATACGAAACAACATTTTACTAAGAGGACTGCAAGAAGCTGCAGCTATGTTTGGGAAATCCATCGTCTGTCCTTTCTCTAAAATCGTCCTTCCAGGAATGAATTTCAAACTATTGGGATTCGGTGTTTCTTGAGTTTTGATGAATAAAGACCTCTTAGCTGAGTATACTTTTGGTAACGTTTGTAGAAATCCATTTGAAGCGGAGTGATTCTCATACCGATTATTTCTGCGAGACAAATATCAATATTAGCAAAACTTTTGCGGTAAAAAGGTATAAAATGAGTTGAAATTACCTCAAGTAATGTGTGATACTTCTGGTAGCAATTTTACCCGAATTTTGACACACAATGGTGGAAATTTTAAGGAATCTGTTTAGTAACATTGTATAGCAATTCTTGATTTATTTTCATAGAAAAAATTAGTTTTTCAAATCATAATCAAGTAGAAAAACTGTATTAAAAACCAAGTAATTGAAGGTTCGTTATCAATATTTTTGTACGGACATGTTTTTAATGATAACGAAACACCTTGAAATTGTACTTCACAGAAAAATTTTTGAGAAATCGATAATGGGTAAACTTCGGGTAATTTCGGAACTGTTCGTACAGATTCGATTTATGGATTTTTGCATTTTTCCTTTCGTGGATTTCATTTTTCAAATTTTCAAATTTTCATGTTTCTTTTCTGTATCAGTGACATCAGTATGTTCAATTTTCCAAAATCTATTATTTAGGTACTTACGAGTACTATAATATGTTTAGTCTTTTTGCTCTTGCTTTTATTTCGTTTATTATTTCAAAATTCAAATTCTTCATTATTTTATTCATTTATTAATTTAATTATTTAATTCAATTTAATTTTATTTTATTCTCCTCCAGACTGGCTGTATAGTGTATAGTGCCCTAGACTAACACTGGCAAGCTCCATGCCTTCATCAATGCTTCCAATTTCAATTTTCAGAATCACTTGCAGTTGCAGCAAAAAAGCAAAACAAACTCTTTTCATCTCAATTTAAATAAAAATTAACTAATTGAGAATTGAGAGATGGAATATTATGATGAATGACACGAAAGAAATTTCAAAATTCTAAACAAAATAAATGAAAGAGAAAAATCAATAAGATAGAAGTATAGTATATTCAGCAGATCGTACAATTTTTTACTTGATTCCATTTCTTTTCATTAAAAAAAATTTTTTTTTACACAAAATATGCCTAATATTGTAATAAATAGCGCTTAAAAATAATTTTTTTAAATCATACTGCTGCTTATGTACAAAAAAAAACTGGACGCTACGATAAAATTAATTCAAACATTATATTATGTACAAAATAATAAATTAATAAATAAATAACAAAATTATGTAATTACATAGATCTATTAGATGGATGCAATTTCATTCTACAAAATTCAAATAATATAAAATCAAATATTGCGTCTAAAAAAAGCGTTTCGTAAAATAATTTTTATGTTTACCACACAGTAACTTATACAAAAAAAACTACTCATAGAATATATTTTTTTCGTTAATTATTAGGTCAAAATGTCATATCTCTTGGAATGTAATAAAATTTCTCCTCGAATTGAATACTATTAAGACATTGCTTCATTTCGTAATAAACTTCTTTTGTAGCACTTATTTTACTAGATGAAGATAAAATGTTACCATTAAAACTAACTTACAAATGAAAAGCGATTTGTAAAAACCATCGTCATCTGATGAAAAATGTCGAATTCACGAAATAAACTAATGTAAATAATGGTGTTGTTTAGGGTAAAAATTTAAACTACTAGTATAAAATCCTCGAGCCGGTGTAATTTTATTTTAAAATAACCTCGATAGTAATGGAACTGAATAAAGTTGTTTCGTTCATTCAACATTCCTTTTCATCACATCATTAAGAACACTAAAAATAAATTTTTTGATTAGAATATTCGCAAAAATTGGTAGATAAAAAGCGTTTTGAAAAAAAGGCCATCTAGAAAAAAGAACAATTAAAATACAAATACCAACTCGACTTGGAATTAAAAATAAAAATGGCACAATTTAAAACCTTTTTGAACTTGGTGTTTCAAAAAACAAATAATAAAAAAAATAACTTACACACATTTACAAAGCCGCCAATAATCTTTCATTTATCTATTAGTCGAAAAATTATTTAATTCTAAAAAAAAATAAATAAATAATAAATAAATAAAATCAAAACAGGATACTTCAATGTGAAGGAAATTATTATTTGTTCGTAAAGAATAATAAAACCCAATAAAGCAAATTCTACTCCATTCACACGATAAGTTATACATATTAAAATTCAAAATAAAATCTATATTGTAAAATTGATACGTTAAAAAGGGTCAAAACTGATAAAACAATCATACAATCAACGTCGCATTTGCGAGCTTCGTTTATATTATGTTTAAAACTCAAAACAATTGTATAAATTTGTCCAAATTTTCAAATATATCGCACGTCGTGATAAAAGTGCATACTATTACTCGTACGTATATAAAACAAGCTCTTAAAAAAAGAAAACACATCGTCGCACAATACTCAAAGCTCGGTTATTGAACCAACAACTCTAAGCGGTCCGACATCGTCAAGATTTTTGGACGGATTTTCGACTCGATCAAAGGCGACTTTACACATATTTAAAACAACGCTTTGCGACGTCAAAAAGTTAAAAATTTCTCCAAGCTTTCAAAGTAAAATACATACGTAGGTATAAACAGAAAATAAAGGAAGAAAAGTAAGAATAATGGCAGCACTTTCATCATAGATGAAAAAAAGAGAAAGAGAGAGAGAGAGAGAGAAGAGAAATCTCCGCGAAAAGAACGCTATTCTTACTTTTCAGTAGTAGAAGGGGAAAAAATACTGTTATTGCAACGTGCACTGAAATAGTAAAAAATAAAAAGAAAAAAGAGTAGGGGAAAAAGGAAAAACAAACCGAAAACTATGTTTTAAAATCTTTATTATCGAGTAGGACGACTAGGAGACGCTCCATCTGTCTCCTCTGTACTATTTGACTGCGGAGGTGAAAATCTAGCCGAATTATGGCATTCCATAACTTCTTGGTAGATAAGTTCCTTCCACTGGTCGACTGTATGCTCCCTTTCATCGACCGAATGGTCGTATGGTCCGGGAGCTGGCGCATTTACCTCACCTTCCTCGTACCAGACGTTGATGTAAGGATGTAATAGTGCATCGTCGACGGAAATACGTCTCTCTGGGTCTATGACCAGCATACGTGATAGCAGATCACGTGCTTGACTCGCTGCAATTAGAAAAACATGATTGTTGAATTAGCAATGTATAAGGAAACACAGTATCCAGCGTCTTCAAGGTAAAATAGAAGTTCATGCGTTCTTTTAAAGTGCCAAAAACTGCACGTCAAATCATGAAAACATCAAAAATTATCTACTCGATTATTTTAATCTTCGGATCTGGATGGTTCCTCCCAAAAAATAATAATAATAACATCATAAAAAATAAAACAAAAATCAAAACTTCAATTTTAATCCATATCTTAATTCAATTTTGCGCCAATTTTCATTTTTTTTCTTTTTTTTTGGTATTTTTTTCGAAAAGTTACCCAACATATTGGGAAAATACCACAAATGAAGTGTTTTTTTTCAAACACCATGACGGTCTCTAGAAATATTTTGGAAACAACAAGTTTCTGCCAAGTGATAACTTATTTTGAAAAATTAAAATTAAAAATTATAAGCAGCTTTGCATATAAAAATTTTCAAATTTAAATTTTTAAAAATGTTTAAAACTGTTATTTTTTGTAAAAAAGTTAAAACACAAAAAATGAAAAAAAAATATTTTTTCAAATCTCCTATCATTGAAATTTAATGAATTTGAGGTAAAGTTATATCATTACATGCTTTTTGAACATTTCTGAAGAATTTTGAGCCCAAAATTGAATCATTATTTCAAGAACTTTCGATCACATAATTGGGTCATGGTCATTAGTATTTTTGAAAAAGGGTCATGCGACAAATTAAAATGGGTAAAATTTTGGGACAAAACCAAACATTAAAATTAATTTTTTTTTAACATATTTTGAGCCTAAAATTGAATACATTTTGCAGATAGCTATGAAAAATGGTATCATGAAACTCTAATTTAAAAAAAGAGCTAATAAATTAGTTTTGCTTGCCAAGTTCCTGACATTTGCAATAATCAAGGGACAACACGGTCATTTTTTTCTTCATGTGATCCTACTTTTCGATAGATCACACGACACTTGGAAAATTCACTCAATTTTTGGCTTATAGACATACATACTGGAATTTCTCCCAAATTTTAGCCTATTTTGATAGGTTTGGAGAGTTTTTTAAGATTCAGGGATCGACTCAATTTTTTCCAAAAGAAAAAAAAAAGTAGGTAACTTGACTAACAAAAATTCAAAAAAAAAAAAAATTGGAAAAAGAGTTGTTTTCAAAATTTTTGTCAGAAATGTGAAATTACATACTTCACAACCTTTTGGTAATAATGCAAGACTTTCTCGCAATTTTCTGCACGAAAATGAAAATTTTTGGCAACAAAACAAAATTTTGACAATTTTAGAAAAAACCAGTGGATTGTTGGCAATTCCCCCCCCCCCCCAAAGGCAAGACTTTTAAGCAATATTTTTGGTGGAAAGGGTACAATTTTTTAGAAATTTTTTACATTCATAGGAAAACATTTTTTCAATACTTAATTTTGGTAAAAAGCTAGCATTTTTTTCAATTTTTGAGAAAAAGCAAAACTTTTTTTAAATAACTAGCAAATGCAATTTACTTGTATGTCAAACAAATAAGATTCTTTGCAAATTTTTGACAAAAATACGACTTTTTTTTTAAAAATTTGATAAAAAACAAGACTTTGACAATTTTTAGCAGAAAAGGCGAATTTTTGGCAATTATTAAAAACAAAAAAAGATTTTAGACATTTAAATTTTTTGAAGAAACAATTTTTCAGAATTTTTGGCAAGATACAATACTTTTTAGAAATTTTGACAGAAGCCGAGCTTTTTTTTTTGATATTCTGACAGCAACTGAACAGCTTCAGCAAACATACTATCAAAGTAAGGGAAGATGCGCACCAAAAAAAATTTGTGGCTGAGCCATTTTTAAAATAATGGGTTTCAGGCTTTCCCCTCTAATTTTTTGTACTGCAAAAATTTTAGTCAAATTCAATTTCTAGAGCACTTTTTGCCAGTTGGACTGTTAACGCTAACCAGCTGGGAAAATGATTGGATTGGATCTGATCAGATCCGGACATGCCATGAATCCAATTTGATTTGACCAATTGGATCAGACCAAATCTAAATACATTTGATCAAATCCGAACACTTCCCGGATTTAATTTTTAGATCTGATCATTCCCTTATGGGCAGGCACTCTTCAACTTCACTCCTAGTCGGCTTTAAAATAATCCAAATTACACTCACCTTTTAATCTATTATGTTCTGAAGAATCAGAAGGGAATAGTACATCCGGAAACAGCCTATCGAACGTGTAGCCTGAATATCTTGGCCTATTCTCAACATAGTTACGTACAGTAGGTTGTAATCTATGCATGAAGTCGGCTGCTGGTGTACCTAATTGTTCTGCAACAACACATCAATCAGAAAATTAATACCAAATTCGTCTATACGATCCATACGTACAAATTCAACAATCGATCATATCGTATTCTTACCAATAATTTTATTCCACTGATCTATATGATCAGTTCCAGGAAACAACACTCCGCCACGAATCATCTCTCCCATAATGCATCCGACTGACCAAATATCCACATTCTCTTTATAACCCATACCCAGTATCACCTAAAAAATAATTTTCACTCTGGTTATAGCAAAATTGAACTACATATTTACAGAGTAATAGAAAATAGAAATACTCGTTAGTACCTCTGGTGCGCGGTAATAACGAGTGACCACATATGGCGTCATCATGAAAGTGGTACCAGCAGTTCTGGCCAATCCGAAATCTAATATTTTTAACGTACAGTCTGACTTTACTACAATATTACTCGGTTTTAAATCCTGCAACAATAAAACATGCGCCGCCGCCGACAACGGGGGACAAATTAGTATCATTCGCCAGAGACCGTATAAAGCTCGTATGCAATTATTATCATTATTATTATTATTATTATAGGCATTGCTATCATCGTGTCTAAAATTTTGTACTCGTACATGTTGCAAAAACCACTATATAGCTTACCCTGTGTATGATTCCAGCCGAATGTAAATGTTTAATACCGCACAGCATTTGATATAACAAATAGGACATACGTTCGTGATCCAAATCCATTTGAATCACCTGGCATAAATTCGCGTCCATTAGTTCCATTACTAAATAGACGTCTTGAAATTCTTCTAGAGATTTTTGCGGAGTGAACGCGTTTAATAAACCTATAATCTGCACGCAACCAAAAAATAAAAAAGGGTAAGAAAAATCGTAGTACCTAAACGTAAAAATACTCCAATGAATATCCTTTTTCAGTTTCACGAACCCTGACAAAAATACTCGTATATATCTCTCATGAATCTGTTTTTAGGAATTTATGAAAAAACTTCTACCATCGTAAATATCAAAGCACCTTTTCACAAAAACCTGTTGATTTTGAACGAATTCCAAAAAAATCTGAAGGATACGCAGCAGGGCACGCCACACAATATATTATTTTCCATACCACACTCATCCAGCTCTAAAATACACGTAGGTAGGTCTAGGTACCTACTCTATTAGCTTGAATATTACGACGCTTGAAACTTTGGTATACGTATTACGAGCTGTGTACAAGCTTTCAATATCATCATCGTAAAAACTTTTTCAAGCAGCCTTTTCTTTTACACGACTCTAATGGTATTTTGTCAAAGCTTTCGGAAAGCGTTTGCTTTCGCGTCAGCATATTATATCGTCATCTCATCGAGTTTACCATGGTAATATTATACTCAACTTACATTCTTATGATTGACTAGTTTCATGAGCTTAAACTCCCTATAAGCTCTTTTAGCGTGAGTGACATTTTGAAATGGTCGTGAAAGTTTCTTTATGGCTACATTCTGTTGTGTAACGGTATCCAGGGCGGCGCTAAAATATAAAAAAGAAACAGAAATAAAAATAAAATTACTCGTTGAATGCGATCGACGTCATCGTTTTATTCGCAAAATAAATAAAAATTACACGTCGAACGAGTAGATAATCCGTTCGGACAATTTCGAGCTAATTTTATAAATCTTTATCAACAGGTGCTATACGAAGATATAGTACTATAAAACTACAGCCAACTAAACTAGTATATCTACAACTACATAGGCCAGCACGAATTGAATTTCGCCAAGCAAAAATCTCTACGCGTAGCTTTCCAGCAAATAAATTAATAATATCTCTCACGAGGTTATTTTTGGTGAAGGGTGGAAAAGGGTAGTTTTATTTGTACTATTCCTAAGATGACATTTTGAAATTGAAAATTTTTCACTCCCTGTTCTCATAGGACTACGCTCTTTCTGGGACTATGTTTACAGTTTAATTTATGTGTCTACACGAATTATCGGATGAGAACTCAACTTTTCATAAATTGAAGACATTTTCATGATACTGGACAAGTTATAGAATAATGACGTGAATTTTGAAAAAAAATTTAAATTTTACCATGGAATCAAAAATTATAAGTGTAGTTCAATGTTGATGCACACTGGTAGGATTCTATCGATAGAAAACATTTTTAAAATCGAGCGCATGATTTTTAAAATTCCATCAGAAAGACAAGTAAAATTACTTCAAAAATTTTGAAAATTTTGAACAGTTTTTTACGTTGAAAGTTGAGGTTTAATTACACAAAATTGCAACATAGATTACAGGAATGTATATTGGAAAATTTTAATCCAGAATGTACTTAAGTTAATTGTAAAAATATTAATGGATAACAGTAAGAGTTTCAAAAAAAATTTGGTTTGGATCTACGAAATTTTGAATTTTTGTTGATGTTCGGTTGCTCTACGAGTCAATCGATTTTTTTCGCTACATCCTTTTCTCCCTATTCCTCTTCAATACATCCTTATTCTCAAATTTGTTCTTATGTATGTAGTTATTTGATCCCAAAGTTGCGTTCTGTCATACTTTCCTCTTCGATCTTTAGTTTGTAATTTTTTCCTCATTTAGTCCCCTCTTTTTGAAGCTTACAACATTTCGTCAGAGTAAAAAAATGATGAAAATTTATTGCTTGTACTTTTCAATGAGATCTCAAAACCATGTTCATGTTTTTATGTTCCTCCTCTCCCTATTAGTTCCGTGCCTTTCTTCTATTTTCGAAAAATGGACAGTTCTATAAATAAATAACGAATTTGCCCGCGAATCCTGATTTTTTTACTTATCAAAATTTCTCTATCCAAAATAAATGATTCCAAAACTTTAGAATTCGGATTATGAATATTAACAAAAATTCAAGGGTGACCAAAATTATCAGTTTTTTTGTTCAGATCGATGATTGTGACTTTTCAACGACTTTTTAGAAATTTAAATTTTCTTGTCTAAATCACGACGTTCTCATTTTTACTCCAATTGAAAAAATACCATAAAAATGCTTGTTCTGATCCTATAAATTGATGATTTCCTTTTTTATTTCTTATTCTCTAAAACAATTCTTGATAAGAATTTTTGCCTGTTTTCACTTTTTATCATAAATCTATGGAAAAAATACTTTTAAAAAGTTTGTTTTGGTACTGAAAACCGAAATTTTTTCAAAAATGTCATAAACTACAGATTTTTTCTCAGAAAAGTTCACCAAATCATGGAATTCTTCATCCAAAAAAATGAGTTTATGAAAAAATAATGGATAGAGAGGGGGCTGAGGACAGAATTGATGGTGAAGTCTAATCTTTTTAAAATTTTGACGCACCCCATCTCTCCTTGTTGAATTTTCAAAATTTTTATTTAGATATGTTGTGGTAGTTCTATATAAAAAAAACTTTAGAATAAACCCTGAAAAGACGACATATGTAAAAAGTTTTAGATGTTCCTTTTCCTCTGGCAAACATTCACATTTTTAAAATCATTCGTTTTAGTACAAAATCCTTACCTAAAATTTTTTTGACACTTTTTCATTTTTTCATACTCTTTTTTAGGAGTAGGTAAGTATGGTAGAAAAAATGATTTCCGAGCCTTTTTTCAAATCTTTCAAAATTACCATGATTTATCTAAAAACTCAATTTTTGAAAATTAATTTTTTCCACTTTTTTTCATGAAGGATATTTTTTAAAAAATATTTATACTCCAGAGAAAGAAAAAAATCGAAAAGAGCATATCGGATAAAAAACGATCAATCGACATTTTTCCAAAAAAATGTCTGTAGCATTTGAAAAAAAACAGCAAAACATCATACTTTCCATGCATTTTCAAAAAAAAGTACAAAAGAAAAAACATTTTTTTAAACATTTGATCGAAAATAAAAATGTATTGATAAGCTTGAACCATTTTTGAACTCACCATTTTTTTCAAAATTTTGAAATTCCAAAGTTGCTCCCTTTTATGGAAGATAACTCAAAAATGTTTCATCACTAGAAGCTTCCTCCTCAATCATCAATTGCAAGCACTTTTAAGCTGACCTTGGGTTTTTAACAAAAGTTAGCAAATTTTTCTCTAACTTAGGTACTGTGGAAAGTGAAGTGAAATCACGGGAAAAAAATCGACTTTTGCAGGAGACTCCAGAAATCCAGATCGATTCGAAAATGGTTGCAATCGATTCCGGGCAATGACACTTCATGTCATGTGTATATTTATAAACCGATTTTCAGACTTTCATTTTTTGCCATGCATTAGACCTAATTAATTTATCGATGAGCCATTTTTGCCATTTTCAAAAATTCACCGAAAAATCTAAAAATCCACTTCGGAAGATGAAAATTTGTTTCTGAGATGCAGGTGCCTAGGTGGTAGCTTTTCCAGTGAACCAAATTTCAACTCAATCGGAATTGATGGATTGTGTAGGTTTCCTCATCAATTAACACCTTAAATCTCTATACTATTCTGATAAGGTAAAGCTGTACTTCGATAACGTTGGTGATTGTTTTGTACGAAACGAACCTTCTGGATACGAATACGACGTTATTTTAAATGCTCAACCTTCCAGTTCCTTCCGCAATTTTGAGGGAAGACAACTTCAAAGAGCCCTCGAACACGAACGTGGCCTAGCATCCAGAGGTACCTAACTACCTACACTCTTCCACCCTTTTCTCCAGTCTCAGCCTTCTATGACAAAAGCTTTGAGCCCCCATCCTCGTCTTTCACTTCTTGAGAATCCATCTTTTTTTGAAATAAAATTATAGAAAGGCATCGCAGGGTAAGAGGGTAGGTTGAAGAGGAACACCGCGATTTATATGTATTTACACACGGAAAAACGTAAATCGATCAGGTTAAATTCATAGAAAATGTTGAGAATAATGCCTTATTAGCAATTTTTCCACCGTAAAACAAACCATTAACGGGCTATAAATAGAAAACAAATGCCTTATAATGTTCCTAAGGCACCAAATTAAAAAAAAAATGTAAAATTGACTTTTGTACAAATATTACAGAACCCTACTTTCGATGAAAAACACCCCATTACTTAAAGATGAATTCAAAAATCACAATCTCAGCAACTCCGTATAGCCTATACGAGTACATAAAAACGCTTTAAATTAGTTGCCGAAAAAATTCTTCCGGAACTAATTTAATTTACGTTACGTTGCTTGTAAACTCTTTTATAAAGTTTACTGTTACTCCGGTTATAATTTTTTCCTTAATTTACGTTCGCGTTCGAGGGAAAAAATTCTCATCACTTAGTTACCTAATACTTAATTGAATATCTGCGGGGGAACGTCCAATTAGGCCAACTAAAGTCAAACTTTACCAAAATTTATAAAAACAAAATTTTATACCATTAGTAACTTAGCGAGTATAACTACCTAATCTAATACGAAAGAGCTAAATACACCTACTGTAACCTACGTAATATTTCTCTTTTATTTATCTAAAATCAAAAATTCATCGTAAAAACCAAAAATTCGTCGGTAAGACAGCGCAAACCTACGACTAACTTGATACAAAATTAAATTTCATAACGCGTCAGAAACATAACTGCTCGAAGGTAAATTTGAAGAAAGGCGTTATAGTGTTTTTTTCCACAGCACGAGTCGAGTAGATACGAGTATAATTTGCTCGATGTTAAATTAAAACTACTGGCCGAAAAAAATTACAATTAATACAGGGTGTTTCAGGGTAAATGTACTCAAGACTTCTCATCAGTTGTAATAAATGAGCAAAATTTTCTTTCTTTTTCTTCCTCTTCTTCTTCTTCATTTTTCAGAGAGAAACACTTTTGTATAACTGAGCCTTGAGTAGCATTGAGACAAGAAAAATACATGTTTGAAAAAGAATAATTTCATGAACAGAAAAAAATCATCAGGTAATAAAAATACTTAATGAAAAAAGCCATCTAAAATCAACGAAAAATCGGAGAAGATGAAATCGTTAAAAATGATTTTTAAAAAAATGAGCCCACGTAATGTTTAATGTTGCTCGTTGCTGGATTGAAAAACTTACTTCACTCTGAAACACCCAACAGCCTCATACAACTATTGCTACATTCTCAAAAAAGGAATCTAAACTGGGTAGTATGCAACATTTTATCTAAAGGGTTTGCCAGAGGGGGAGTGCTAGGTGGAATTTTCCGCAAATTTTTTTTCTTTGGTTAAAAAAAAAAGTTGAAATACTTACCAAACCATACCCTGGGCTCCAAAACCTTTAGGCGTCAAGTCCGTATATCTATTAGGAACCATGAATTCTGTATTGCCGAATATTCGCTTGTAGAAACCATCAGGTACAACATCATGCGACGGACTATTAGAATAAGTAATGTCACCTCCCATTTTTCTCGCCCGCGAAATTAAAGGTCGTGTGTGCGCTTCAGTCAACTACCAGGCGATTACAACAATATATCGTACACATAACAACACAACAGCAAGGCAACCAAAAAAAGAAAAAAACGAAGGAAAAAATAAAATACAAAAATAAGCAAACAAAAAAAAAAAAAGAAATAGGTACAATGAGCACGCTACCAATATATTCATAATAATATGTGTACATAAAACTCGAGGAACAATTTGGTCTCGAATATTAACTTAACGCACGCGAATAATTACACCTATTTAATCAGCAACGCCTTATACGTCAAAATTTGCTCAAAAGCCAAACCATAAATGCGAAAAAATTACCTTTATTTTTGCCAAAACTTCATTCGCCTGAATTAAGTACCTAAGTATACCTACAATAGCAACATATTTCATTCTTACGTGAAGATTAATTGAACAATACGCGTCTTCATGTACGTATCTTTACTCACTCCGGCAAAAGATTTCCATTCAATTCACGAATTTGGTTGTCTTCAAACTTCTAACACCCTCAACGGCTTATTTATTTTTCACGCGAACGTTTCGAAACTCTCGTAATAGTCTTGCACAGAGTAAACGTAAAATAGGAAAGATCGAAACTGCATAATTGACAACCGAACAACTTTGCTCAAAGTATACGAGCATTTGATAGTAATTTTTAAATCGTTTTTTGTTTAAAATTTTTCACACATACACAGACACACGTTTGAATGCAGTGATGTGATGATACGTAGTGAAGATCCGTTAGCTATTCCTTTCCTTCTTACCTTAGTGACAATTTTATACGTAAATGCGATGAGCCGATGAATCATGCTGTCTGTTCGTTCGTTAATACTAGCGCGAAATTGATGAAAAATTCAACACGTTTGACACGTGTTTATTTGACACAGACGCGTCGTCGTACGAGTACATTATTGGCAATTTATAGACGCCTATACGCGACGATTTCGAAAAGGGATTATTAACAATAAATTGCTAAAATAATTTCACATTCGCCCCAACAACTATAGCTCACCCCTTATCTATTGATAAACAAATACGAAATATTTACGTTTTATAGTGTACAGGTAGGGGTAGGCAGGTAGGCAGTTACCTATCTACACGTGGATATTTTGAATTTGGATTAATTTATTTAATGAAGTGGAATCTTTTCTTTTCACTGTTTCGATGTTTTCACCCTTCACTCACATATTTGATGAACTGAAAGACTAAATTTAATAAAAAGATTTTTTTTGAAAAAAAAAAATATATACATAAACAAGGAAACATTAACGTAGGACACTTCAAGAATCCCTCACCTCCTCACCCCTCTTCAGGCACTCTTTCCTGTCCAGAAAAATATTTTAAATTTTTAAATAACGTAAAGATCAAACAATATTCACATGACCAAATTGGAGCACTTGTGAAAAAGAGTCAAGAGGATCAGATGAAAAACGACGTCATTGATATTAAGGCTCAGCAGTCCTAAAAAGCTAACAAGCGATATATCACAAAACATTGAAATTTTCCACACTGATTTGAATTAAATCAGGCTGCTTTGAGAGTGTTTGAGAAGGTCAGATCGAAAAACTGAGTAAACATTCCAACTTAGATCTCCCAAAACCCAACAAACAACAAGTTTGGATCAAATTTGGGTGCCTATGTAAGTTGGAAGGATCATAATCAAAAAATCGTAGCATCGATATTCGGACTCAACAAAACTAAATAGACGACGTGTCATACTTACGACAATATCATGTTTTTTTTTCTGAATCCCAGCTGTAATTCCCTCTCCCATTTCTTAATAAAAAAGTCAGTCCATTTAAAAAAAAAAATACATCATACATTTAAATTTTAGAGAAATTAAAAAATTTCCCATTTTTTTAATTATAAGTTTTTGTCAAAGATAATTTTTTTTTTTTTAATTTGGAAAAATTCACTCATCACAGGTCAAAGCTTTTCAAATGTATTTCGAGTTGATACTACTCTATAGAGGAATTTTGCCCGGAGGTGGCCCTAAAGACGGCTCAGGGGTTCCTAACATGGTGGGAATCAATTTTTTTGGGTAAAAATTATGAAAGATAAAAAAAATTGATAAAGTTGAACGTCTCCTATGATAATGTATACTGCGAGGAAAACAATTTTCGGCCAAAATTTACCAATTTGAGCGGGAAAGACCATGAAAAAATCATTTTTTTGGCATTTCAGAAGGTCTTCAACCAATATAAAAAATTCTGAAAAAATATTGTATGTTGTACATACTATATCAAGGTGAGATACATAATATGTACATTGTACATTGTTTTTCATAATAGTGCCTTTGAAAGAAGTGACTAAAAAATCAGTTTGAGAGCTAAAAATGCGCGTTTTGCCCAAAACATATACTTAAAAAAATTCAAAAAAATTGCCATAAATAATTCTTAAATGTTGTCTAACATCCCTGCAAGTTTGAAAAAAATTGGTTGTAAACTGTCGAAGTTGGAAATTATAAACTGAAATTGCAATTTTACTCTTTTCGAAAGGGTTAGAGGTGATTTCACGATCTAAAAATGTTCATGACAGGAGTTTTTGACCACAAAGAACAAGTTCCTCTAGTAAAAGGTTTAAAACCCAAGTTTCGGGCCAAATCACCTATTTTACCCGCCTAGGTATGCTCATTTCCTGCGGTATTTCTCTAAAAGTGGATACGCAATAATTCCCCCCTTCAAGCTCCCTTTTCAGTTAGAATTCCGGTACACTCAAAAAATGGACAAGATATTCATATTATTCGGATTTTGAGAAGTTCAGGAATATTGAAAGTAAGTGAAAGATACAGTTCACTGTTTTTCCTTATCGTAATTTTTTTTCAGGTTCCACGAATTCAAAGAAACGCAAAATACTTTTTGAGATATTCATTCATTTTTTTAATCATTTATTTTTCAATTTTTTTTTCTTTCAAGTAGCCTGTACTTTCTTTGATTTTTAAAATTTTCTTTCTCTTAATTTTAAATTTTGAAAAATGTTCCGAGTTCTTTTCCTTCGCAATAAAACATTGAAATATTATTCTGTCAGGCGGAATTATCTGTTTTTTAAATTTTTTTTTCATTTTTCATTTTTTTAAAAATTTTATGCTGAAAAATAATTTTTTAACATTTCAACAAAATACCATAATACCTATATTATTACCAACATCGTCAAATTTTCAGCTTCTAAAATACATTTTTCAAATTATATCCAACTTTTAAAAAATATAGGCTACCTGTGTACATTTTAAATTCAATTTTGAATCATTTTTTCATGTTTTAGCGACAGGTAGCGCTGGATGGTATCCAATAAATCCGACATACTGGCGCAGATTACGAATAAAAAAGCTTAAAAAGGATAGAAATGCAATCCGCTTATCGAGAATTTGCTGTATGTAGGTAACTAAGTACATTTGATTAGTTCGAGATTTCATAAGTTTGAAAAATTATCAATTTAGCATAATCAAGGTTACCACTGCTAAAAAAATATAATCCATAACTGAAAAAACATTAATTGAAAAAAAATTGATAATCTTCAAATTGGCATTTCTACTCAGCAAATAAGTCACACCTAATTTTTTTAGATCGAAAAATGAAAACTACCTATCGTAAAATTTTCACCTATTGCAAAAAAAAAAAAATTGATTTTAAAATTAAATTTCCTCAACATAGAACTTCATCAATATAAACTTAGGCCATTAATCAGGCAATGTATTGCATTGGCTTCATTGCAGCAAAATTACGAATACTATAAACACTTCGATACAGCGTTCACTTGATAATATTTCATTCGAAGAATTTACTTCAGCATATACTTAGTCGATAAGAAAGTTCTTCAAAAGTCACGAAGACGAGAAAAGTTGAACAGCAGAGATATATACTATAAGAAAAGAACGACATAGTTATGGAAACAGATGACGTATATCTTTTCTATTTTCTTCTCATTGTGGCTCACTTATCCGCCTTGTGTACAATTTTTAATCAACGAAAAAAGTTTGCGAATTATTTATCATTTTTTTCTTTTTCGAATTTTTCAAAAAGGAAACAAGACACAATATACGTTTTAATAAAAGGATTATTATTTCAAAACGAACAAGACGAATAATTTCTCGATGTTTACCATTGTATTCATTTTTGCTTTCTATTCGGCCCTCGTTTATAATTTCGCGATTCGCGCTACTTTTGTATATACGAGTATATTTTATATTTATGCCTTTCTTCGTTTTATAGAACGATATCGAAAAGCTCTCCAGCGTCGTTACAATCACGTTAACTACAGATAAACTTTCGATAGGGGCTTCAAATCATCGAATAAATGAATTTTTAATGAAATAATGCGTTTGACACCAAACACGACAGTACGATACTTTTCGAGTGCATCGAATTAATAAACTACGGCGGATTGTTTTCTTGTTTTTATCGCAGAATACCGTCGGTTGGTCGTAATATAGGGTGGATATTTTCCAAAACACAATATTTGGTAGGTAGATACATTTGGTTTTTGTTTAAATTTCAAAATTCAAAGTACAAATCAACTCGAGCTCGACTATGTTCTTATCTCAAACTGCAAACTTTCACGAATAGGCATGTATTTTAGGTAACTACTTCTATACGTAGGTGGTTGGTTGGTACACAATGTTGAACAAACCCCTTATTTAAACACAAGAGGTATACATAGGTAATAAAAAAAAACCTCGAGTTGAGTTTTGCAAAATACCACCGCTATAAAAGACGAAATTAAATAACAAACATCCCCGTTTACGTGTCGTTTGATCTGTTCTTATCTCGACTTTTTTCTATTTTCATCTTTCCTATATGTATAAATAGCGTTTGTATTGGGTTGGTAATGGTAACCTTTTTATTACTGAATTTAATAAGCTTCGATGTTTTTTTTTTGTTTTGCGTGTGTGTGACCGTGTATTCAAATAAACGTATTTTATCAACTTTCCGAAACCATCAAAATGTTAACTTCAACAAGAATTGAAAGCGTAACAGACGCAGACAATTTTCAAGCAAGTAAATATCTTTTTATGAGAATGGAATGGACTTATTTCGATTCCGAAGAAAATTTAACATTTTTCAGAGTGTATACAAAGGTGTCCGAGGAGTGAATGTCGAACTGAAAATTTGAATACACACCAAGTCCTACTGAATTTTTTTTTTAAATATGAGTGTGAAGAATACGGTGATTTCAAAAATTATTTTAAAGCACGAGTAGGAGGCAAGTCAAAAATTGGACGAATTTTACAAAGAAAACTTTTGCCTACAGCAGAAATTATTCAAAAATAGATCAAAGCTTAAGGTTGGTAGAAAAAATTCAAAAGAAAATTGTGTTGAAATAGTTTATCGAAGTACTACTACATGCATAAAAAGAAGATTAACTCCTTCCTACATCAAACAACTAATCAGCCCCTTCCACCAAACCATCTATACCTTTACACCTTTACCTACCTACCTTCTAAAAATGTCAACGTTTTATCACATTTCCAATTTTCTTATCCTTCAAAAAAGACAACCAAAAATTTTCAATTATCATTTTTTTTGGTTTCTGTAGAGGAACATTTTTCCAATTTTTCTGGATTACGATTTTTTTCTTCGTGAAATGGACACGTTTTCAAATCATGGAGACTGGAGTCGAAAAATGTATACGTCACGTACGTAGGTAAGGTAGGTACTTCCAGTCAAATTTTTAACAAAAAGATCCACATATTGTACAGATACTCGACGAAACACCCTATACTGAACTTACGCGAACTTTCAACATAAACAATTCTCGTATAGCATCTAAACGTTATAACATACCCGGGTCCTAAATCGAATTTCAAATTGGCAATACCGAAACGATAGAAAATTTCCATAAAATAAACACCGAGAGCATTTGCGGCCCGACTAATGGTTTAATTTTTATCGTAATCCTCGAACGAGCCGACGAATTTGCAAGACGAAAAAAACACCATTATGTTTTCATTTTATTGGTACGTACAATGAAAATCAATATTTATCGCTATCGTAATGTACGATAGAAAAGTGAGGAAAAAAATGCAATATTTTTGAAACGAAATAAAAACCTTAATAACCGGAAAAATGATCCGGTATTATGGAATAGAACAACGTGAAGTGCTTATATTTTTCGAACAGATGCAAGGATGCAAAATTATTTCATCATTTTCGAATGTGAAAAAATTGTGTACAGTTTCCTAAACATATTAAAATTGAATCTCTTTTGATTAAGTATATGTTCTTTGTTAAACGAAAATGTAGAACGAAAAATTCTCCATCGACAGAGTGTGAGTAGTTCTTTTCCAAAAAGCTTTGTTTTTGAGATGTTTCTTCGAGTAAAATTTCACTGCTTCGTGACTTCTTAAAAGAACCACTCTGAATGAAAAAAATTGGAACTCGTGAAAATGACAGACTTAAAAAAATCTATCCATTTTCAATTTTCAATCGAAAACTGTCAAATATTCTCATTTTTATCTTAAAATCGAGTGCATACTTTATTCTATCAAAGTGATCTCGATATTTCATATTCAAATTCCAAAACGAAATTTTTCCTACTGAAAATTTTGAAAACCAAATAACTATAATGTAGATGGCTCTCTTCCTCACAAATCCTCATTTTTCAAAGTCCATCAATCATTTCGCAAATGTTTAATTATAATAATTTTTGTTTAAATCTCAAAACGAGTAGGTATGTAGGTCTAGGTATATGCACAATCAAGTCGAGGTACTCAAGTACTTATCCCACTTTTCTTCAAATTTATCAGGTAATGAATGCAAAGATCCTTGGGCTCATTCTTAATTCATTCCAAAAATGAGTAATTTTAGTAGCCAAAAAAGTTCGAAAAACTAACTTAAAAAAGTTATAGTTATAATGCGATCACAAACAACGTTTAAAAGTGGAAAAAAATCACCAAAAAAATAACGTTTCAATCAAATTAAATTTTTTAAAAAATTACTAAAAAACAAGTGAAACTTCTTTGTTTTTTTTTTAAGCAGTAACTTTCAGCAAAAAAGTGAGAATTTTTGTCAATTTTTGACAAAAAAGTGTTTCTTTTTCTCACTTTTTGTCAAAAAAGAGAAACTCTTTCGCAATTTTTCGGTAAAAAAGCGAATCTTTTTGGCAATTTTTGATAATTTCTGGCAAGAAGGGTGACTTATGAAATAAAGTGAGACTTTTTTGGATTTTTTTTTTTGCAAAAAAAGTACCTTCTTTCAACAACTTTTTACGAGAAAGACATTTTTTGACAATTTTATCAAAAGAAAAGGCTTCGTGACCGTAACGTTGAAAAGAAAGTGTCGCCAGTTGAAAGAGAATGAAAAGGCGACATTATTTCCTTTTTGCCTCCAAAACGTAGGACCCATATTTTAGAAAAATTGAATTCTCGAAATTTAAAAAAAAAAAAAAAACTTTAATACTTAGGTAACTAAAATTTTCAAAAAGTTAATGTTTTCCTATCGGTATTTCGAAAAGTTACAAAAAACATGAAAAAATAACATTAATTGAATAAAAAATAATCTCAAACGAGATTTTTGAATAAAAATATCAAAATACTGGATGATTTTATTCTTATTTCTTTAGAAACCTGACATCAAAATAGGTAGTGAACAGGGGCGGCTTTAAGGGGGGGGTATAGGGGGTATACACACCCCCCCCCCCCAATAATTTGAAAATTCGGAATTTGTCGGCAAAATCGTCAGTTTGTCGGCAAAATCAAATCGTTAATTTGCCGACAAAATCAGCAAACTATCCCCAAAAATTCTCAATTATGTAAAAAGCATTTGCCCTCGCTTCGCTCGGGCTAAAATGTTGTTTTATATTTCTCAAACTGACCTTTCACATAAAAATTAGGTACTACTGTTTTGTTTCTTGAAACTACGAATTTTCAAAAGCTTTTGCCCTCGCTTCGCTCGGGCTAATTTAGTTCTCTTCATTTCCACTTGAAATTTCAAGAAACCATTGACAAAATTTTTAAAAAGTTGAGATCGGGAAAATCGAATTCTTAAACTAAAATTGATATTGTTCTACTTTTCGAATTATACAAATTTTCAAACACTTTTGCCCTCGCTTCGCTCGGGCCGCTTTCAAAGTCACAATTTCATGAAATCTGTGATTGAATTTGAAAAATATTGAGATCAAATTCTCAAACTATTTGAAAAGTACGAATTTTTCATTTTCTCTGAATAGAGCCAACTAACTGTTCAAAAACATACAAAAATAACCGTTTATTCGTTTTTTGGACCAATTTTTTCAAAAAAATGTCGCTCTCGCTTCGCTCGAGCAGTAATTTTACCTTCTTTTCAATAAATTAATAATTCTTTTTGAAAAGTTTTCAGAAAATTACCTAAAATTCCGATTTTTTATGTCCAGAAATCTGGTTTTGCTCCCCCCTCCATCACAAATAAAAATAACCCTCTCCCCAATGATTTCAGCATACGCCACGCGCCACTGGTATTCAGCACGTTAAAATTTTGATTTTTGTCGGAAAAAATCACAATTTTTTGTCGGCAAAATGACATGGTACACCCCCCCAAATAACATGACTTCGATCCGCCTCTGGTAGTGAATGAGGCAGTTTTAATTTTTTTAATGGAAATTTTAGAAACTACACCAAGTAAAGTGTTTCACAATTAATTTTTTTTATAGTCTCCTCTTGTACTTCTGCTTTCAAGATCAAAAATTTTACGAACACACCTCTTTGTACACATCATCACACACCAATAAAAAAAATATTCGAAAAAAAAAATAAAGAAACAAAATGCAGCAATAACTACTCAATCAAAGGCTACTTTTCAAACTACTCAAGTTCAAATACACATACGAAATGAATAATACCAGTACAAGGGAAAAAATTGAGAAAAATACTCACCAAACGATACCCTGAGCACCGGAACCGATCGGTTTCAAATTCTGGTATCTTTCTAAAATAGTAAATTTCGTATCTCCGACCTCCACGGTGTATAACCTGTTGGAGTGTCGTGAAGCGGACATCTTCGGGCTAAGGAAAGGCATACGAGCGGGCTTTTTTTGCAGCCTGCTCGAAACCTGCAACAAAACCAAAAACACTACTATTAAAATCAATGGAAACGAAAGCTGTGCTTTATACAAAACTCGTGCACGTCATCGATTCACTCGAATGTTATCTATCTACCTACAGTACAGTACAGTAGAGTACTACAAACAACGTATTTTAATTACCTCTCCCATGACGTTTTCGCGACACTAAATCCGACCCGAAGATGAGAAAATATCGCAAATAAACGTTCAAATTGCTCACTTTACGACAGCAAAACGAACCCCACAAACCGCCATGATTTACACACCCTGGTCGCTATTTTAACTGTCACCATATCTGCATACAACGTGTAAGTACAGTACGAATAAGTATACGAGTAGACAGTACACATGTCGTATTCTCTCATCTCGCATCCATTTCACATTTCACAACAACCGAAACATTAACATTTGCAAGCACAAATACCAACTTTACCAACCTGCCCTGACAAATCTCTTTTTGTACATGGTAAACTCGCCGACATTTTACCACCATATTTAATCGCGTCACATTCTAATACCACGCTATCGTCCGTCCGGAACATATTTTAATTCTTATATACGAGAGGGAGAAAAAAAATGCAAAATTTCGTCAAAAAAAAATCCACCGTTACAGGGCGATCCCTTTAAAATCCGCCATTTAAATCACACCGGAGTCGTACTTTCATATCGAACGCGTATCAGCAACAAGTGTTCGCTACGTCGAATAAATAATACACTACTCGCAGCACTTTTTAGACGTGAACTAAACATCGACCAAACGAGAAGGATTCGAATTTTTTTCATTCCGCTTTTGAGCCTTTTACGCCACCGCTTCTTTTTTTTCTCAAAATCATCGCTCTTCATCTCCTCCCACCATCCTTCTATTGAATGTTCTTCTTCACACAATTTTACAAACTAATTTCTACTTTCTTTCTACTGATAGGTAATATTCGATCCTCTTCTCCCATCACCTCATCCACGTGCCTGTTTCGTTGCTTGAGTCACGACTGCGAAACTTTTTTCTCATTAGCTGCTTCTGTGTTTTATATGCCGCGGTTAGTTTTCATACTAAACCTTTGTGCGGGGGCGATTTTGTGAAATATATATCAATTTTCGCGTAAGTATTTGCTTTCGTAAGAATAATACGAGAGATGGCGAGGCCAGACGAAATGACGTTTTTAATGTGGACGCGTAGGTGTCGAAAAAGGTACGAATATTTGAGAGAATATTACACACCTGCCGGTCGTCGTCGTCGTCGTCGTCGTCGTCGTCTTTGGTCTTGATATCTTTCCCTACCTGCCACGAACTATAAAAATTATTCCCTCGTGGAAATATGTATACTCGTATAACGATAACTGAAAGTGTTGAGCTTTGCTTTTATCCTTTCTTATTTGGTTACTTTTGCTCTATTTTCAGCTTGTTTATATTTATTTGGAGATAGATTGTTATTATACGAGTATTTGGAGGTGAGGAGCGAGGTTGAAAGGTTCTATCCAAAAGAATTTTTACGTATTATAGGAACTTGGAAAATATTTATCAAGTTGATGAAAACTCTTCCTTCTGTCTTCCCACCCTCAAAAAATTGTAAAAAATTAAACAAAAATAAATCGGCACATCCAAGTACTTCAGATACCCCCTCCCTCGGTATTCCTTCCTCAATTTTGACAAGAATCGAAAAAATCTTGAAATTCGTGATAAATACAGGGTATCTGATGGAATTTTTCAAGCGAAAATCACTACTTTTTCATCACCTTTTCATTTCATCACCATCTAAAAAATATTTCCACACAATTTTTACCCGGCCCCATATTTTCCTATGTTTTTTTGTGTGACTCAGAGAACGTCACCTTTGAACATTGACGTGAAATTTTTCAAGTTCAAAGCAATCACGATTCACGAACACCGAACGAAGCGAGGGCAAATGCTCTCCAAAAATACCAATTCGAGAAATAAATGACCCAACAATATTATTTTTAATGTTAGAAGTTGATTTTGTTGGCCTTGGCATGTTTCAAATTTGAACAGTAATTTTTTGCAAATTTCAATTTTGAACAAAAAAAGAAATTGACCCCAGCGAAGCTTTGAAAATTCATTAGGCAATCGAAAACTCGAATAGCATAATTTTTCATTTGATAAGTCAACTTTACATCATTTTTGATGTGAAAAGTTGATTTTTTTTCAGCTCTGACATTTTCCAAGTTAATGGAACAATAATTTAAAAAATTTAAATTCTGGAATAGAATAGAAAATTGATCGAAGCACAGCGAGGCAGAAGCTTTGGAAAATGTGAGATTCGAGAAGTAGGTAAAAAGACGTTATTTTCATGAAAAAAAAAACTTTTTTTTGGCTATCTTGTATTTTTGAAAGTTGAGTCAAACCCCGTATTTTCAAAATAGGTATTTAGGTACCTATTTGCAGTATTTTTTTAAAGGATATTTTTCAAATTTTTACTTATATTTTTCAGTCAGAACTGTCAAAAATTTATTCTTATTTCACGGGTGACTTCCAGAATCACTATTTTCTCACAACTTTCACTACCTGTTAGAAACCCTGAATTATCATTTCATTGATTTGGTTTGTTTTTGATGGTGCTGAGTTTCATTTTGAACGAATTTCACATAAATGTCACATTTGCAGGCTTATAAAATAAAAGCTGTAATGATACTCAAATTACTTAAATCAAGTATAAGAACACGAGAAATTGAAACATAATTAATTTTAAATTAAGTACGTGGCGTAATTAAAAAATCTAGATGCATGTTGCTTTTTGAAAGAGTTTAAGAGGATAAAAATTTCAAAGATGAAATAGAAACCTATACGGGCCCACTTTAATTTGAAATTCGTAGTAAACGAATGTAACAAAATAGACTCAGTCGTCAGCAGAAAACATAGAATTAGGTCATGCTACAAAGTCTTCGAATGACATAGATAATAATCATTTCTATCGAATACAGGTACATATAATACCAAAGGGGTAAAAAATACTCGAATTTTCAGAAATCAAACACATTTTATCAACTATAAAAAAATTATGCAATGAATAATACACCTTTTGAAAGAAAACATTAAAATCTTTATAAACACGTATTACGCGAGTAATTAGAATTTTCTCTCTTCATTTTTTAAACTTTTCAAAAATGTATAAAAAACATCTCAACATACTCGTACTTTGTAAGTACCTACGCAGTAGTTTCTTTTCGGGATCTTGTGTAAAAATAATTTGCAACAAAGAAAACACGTCGCAATAAAATATCGACAAGGTTGTCCCAAAGTAACACTTTTCATTAGGTGACCATTCAATTTTTCAAAAATGTTACCAAGGCTTTTCTTTCCAACTGGATAGACTACTAATTTCCTTCAGTAATATCGCATGGATCTTATACGAAGTGAGAGTGAAATTGAAATTTTCATTTTATTGACTGTAGTATCGAATGAATAAAATTTTCGACGTAATCATTATATGAAAATTTGAAAACTTTTAGAAATTACGTAGGTTGGTTATTTTCAAAAAGAAATTATTTAGGTAAATAATTTCAAAGAAAATTGAAAATTCTCAAAATAATCTCCTAGACGTTGACACTGAAAATCGTCGCTGATTACTGAAATTTTTTTACCAACGAATTTGATCCATTTTACAGTAAACGAAGTAGGCGTAGGTATTCAATTCATCATGAATACTTTATGGTTACATTATCGGTGGGTAGTTAGGTACGAGCAGTTGAAAAAAAAAAGGATTCCATTTTGATATAAATGATGACAAAAACGAGAGATAGGTATTTTCTATTTAAACTTCGAGACGTTAAAATTTTATACAGACCCATACATTTTTTTTCTTCTTCTCAAAATCGTTATCTTTTTACGAACGTTATTTAATAATACATCATTTTCATGTAATATTTTATTCATGGTATACAAAATATGGCATCATAGTCAATAATAAATTTCATTTTTCATTTGTACGTTTCTTTTGTTGAAATGTTTTATCATTTTCAATGATGAAAAAAGTATGTACATACCAATACCAACTAACTATTTATAATATACTCACACAGAGATATAGATTTAAAGGTATAGGTAATCTGATATAGTTTTACGTACTATTCGATTAAATTAATATCAGATACGATACACGAAACCGAATACTTCACTCTTTCTATCAAAAATACAAGTAGAAATTTTCAAATACAGGTATGCGAGAAATTATTCCATAAATGCGAATTTCAGATGAACCTTGAGTAAATAAAATACCCAGACGACGAAGGTATTATTACTTCGCGAAAGAAGAAATTATTAAAATACCAACTTATAATGCGAGTATTCTCGAAATAAACTTCTTGTGATAGTTATCTACTTATGTAAGTAAGCAATACTTATTGCGCATTCAATAATTAATAGCAAACAATTCGTTGATTCAACTTTTCACAAAACCGGAGGGCATTTACTTATCATATTTTTCTGAATTTCTCATCCTTCAATCAAATAAAAACAAATAAACGAGAAAAAAAAACAATTTTGAGAGCAATATATACGACATATTGGTTGGTAAAATTTATTCGAGAAACGAGAATAGAATTCCAAAAAAATATCATCGGATGTTCATTATTATAATTATACGAACTAGATGCTTCAAACTAATCCGAATGGTATCTAGTTTTCTATATCACGTCAAAATGAACAAGCATTTCCGCCAGCTACTGTTGTAGCAAGATTTCAATGTGCCTAGAATCTGCCTACTGACGTGAGAAATTATAAAGGTTTAAACAGCACTACGTGCATTATCGAATACGAAAACATAGACCTAAGACTATTGGGATATTCGATGACACATTGCAATAGGAATTATAATTTTCGGTTCTTTTCGTATCAATTTACATATTCTGGTTGATGGGTTAACATTCCAAGCAACGTTGTCTTTCATGACATCATATTGCTAATAAGTCCACTTGGGTATAGAATAGTTTATCTCAGGTACATCCATGATTTTCAATTTGATGAAAAAATACACTTATACTTACAGAAACCATAGCGACTCTGTAGGTAACTTTGATAGGTACCTAAACCTTTACAATGGCATAAGAGATTGTCATGCCCCTTTTCATGATTTACAAAATCGATGCGATTTCAATTATGATGAAAAATTATCTAGGAAGCCTAAAAATAGGAGGGGATTTTTTAACGACGACTCTATCGACCAATGTTTACATATTTTCTAGACCATTTTCGTAAGATATCTCTTCGTTAAAAAAGTGGAAGAAAATGGTTTTATTCAGGCATCTTTTTAGTAAAATTATCTTAATCGATCGAACAGACGAGAGATGTTTTTTTTTCACAGAAATACAATATTTCTGATAACAGTGATAGCTGATAGCATCATTGAATAGTTTCAAATTAATTGTAATTTCAAAAGAATTATCTCATATCGGAGAGAAATCCCAATTCACCCACGTTTAGGTTCCCAGAATTTTCATGTTTCACAGAAAGAAGTAATTAAGTGTATGTAGTATGTACCTATCGTGTTCTCCATTGAACAACATACTCAAAAAATACATTCAATTTTTTGATGAAATACTACAAATTTGAGAAAACTGTGACTCCTTAAAATGATCGTATTTAGAAAGCATAGAGGCTGGAAAATAGAAGAACAGTGTTTCAAAAAAAAAAAAGAAACCCAAAAACTCTAGGTAGTATGCTTCTTTTCGAGAACTTTTTTAATCGTATTTCATATTTTTTGGTTGGTTGAGTATTCCTGATTTTTTTTCTCGTAATTTTACTTGTCAATTATTGCGTACCTACACCTTCATAAAAATGAAAATCACAAGTAAAACGGAAAAATAAGATGAAAAATTTTATTAGCTGAATACGAAATTAATTTGAACCCCTCTCTGCTCTCCGCACGGAAAATCACGAGTAGAAACAGAATTTCACTTCGATGACAAAAACTAAACTACTTTGAAACCCCATGAAATGTGTTAGGAGTTCACTTCCGATCATTATATACACACAAAAAAAATTTATAAGCTGAGAGCTCTTTCTTTTGCGATTTCGAAACTGTACTTTTATACCTACAATAACATCAAGCCGTAAGAAAAATCAATTCCAATTTGCGAAAACGATCGCAAAAAATGTACGGTATCTCATTTGTCACAAGGGTCTAGGGTCTCAACTGAAAGGATAATTATTTAGCGACGAGCTCAGTTGGTATAATTCAAGCTGCACCTGCTCTCGCGAGTCAATATAAAGACACAATGCTCTTGATTTCATCGCTCACAAACATATACGTTTACACATAACAACGATGCCGTTTCTAAAGCTAATTTTCTTTTATGAAAATTACATCTCGAAATTGGGTTTCTCTATACAGAAAACCATAATAACTCAGGCGAATCTCAGCGTACAGCAGCAGTAAAAAAATTTCACGATGACTTTAATTTTTTTCATACCATAAACGCGAATTCGTTTTCAAAAAAAAAAAAAAAAAATGATAATAACTTATATATATTCACTCACCATTAACAGGAGCTTTTTGTCATAACAGATACAAATAATTTAATTTCAAATTCCCAAACAGTTTCTCAAACAGTCTTCACATAAATTGGCTCGAGTCACCTGCACAAAAGAAGAAGAAAAATTTATATTAATATAAGTGTTATATGCCTTTATCTATAATACACAGTGTAAAAAAATATTTCGTTTGAAAATAATTTTCCATCGTATAACTCGTCGAAACTTTCAACTTATTCCTATAACACCTTTAGGCTGAAAACATTCTATTGAGAAATTTCCCGTTAAACAGGTATTTTTTTTAATTTCCAACATTCTGCGAAACTTCTCTCATCTCGTGTCTGTATACGAGTATTTTTTCACCGTCGAAGAATTTCCTTTATTACCTTTGTTAGTAAGTTTTTCAACTTTCCAACAACCGAAGGACGTTTACTTTTGAAAAAACTGATAAATATATTTTTCACCGTTTCATAAACGTGGGCAGAAACTTATTTTTCTACAATTTAAGCCCCGTCCTACACGTATATCCGAATTGAATTCTCATCTCGCTTTTCATTTTCCAACGTTTTAAATTATTTTTACCCTTCGAATAAGCATTATACGCATCGGTAGCGGGAAAATTCCGATAGACAAAAATTCATACCTAAATATCGCAGCAGCAACACTAAGTAATTAAAAATTCATCATGCAAGCAGTGCCTCTTGCTTCTGGTCCTCTTCGCGATTACGCGCCTTCCAAATAAAGAGATAATGAATAAAAAAATAGTATAAAAAACGCTCGAAATTTGAGTACGTCAACTTCAAACGAGCGCTAATTACCAGGAAAACCATTGTGAAATATTTTCAACGACTATATCAAACCCTCGCTATACGATCACCGTGCATAGGTATGTAGGTACTTGACTTACATCTATCGAAAATACTATACGGCGTTTATTTTTAACACGAATTTTACTCCCCTTACTTTATCAATTTTGCTTAAAATTTAAAAAGGCAGAAAATCTGCAGGTTGAGAGATTTCATCCAACGCTGGAGCTCGAAAGCTGAAAATAATTTTTAGCCTGATCTTTCAAGCTGTAACGCTCAATCAACTCATTGGAATTTTAGATAAGACCGTGCATAAAATCTGTTCAAGGGAGAAATGGGAGGAAGCTAAAAAAAAAAATCGAGAAAGGAATCGATCGAAATCGGATCAAAAGTCGTACCTATAACATAAATTATGTATCCAACAATACGCATTTTTTTAAATGAAGGGTGCGAGGAGCCAAAACCGTTTCGTATCTTTTTAACCTTGAAAAATCGTATGTCGTTTCTCCAGTCTGACCAAATGGACTTGCGAGGTTGGAATTTTTATACGTTCAAAGGAAAGTACGCACACACACACACACATCCCAAAATTCCAAAATCGTTCTTAAAAATAAAATAAATAATTAAGACAGTAAAAAAAGACCCTCATTAGAGGTATTTCATCTGTACCAAAATTACTCGAATGAAGAATTTGATAAATTCATGTTAATGATCTGATAATTAAACAGCTAAAATACTGAAATACGCCCTGGAAAAAATGAGTTCCGAAAGTATGAAAGGGGAAATCAAGCTTGAAAAGCATCAGGAACGATGCTTTTTTCATTTCATCATTAATATGATTAGAATTTAAACAGGAAAACGTGTAATTTCCGTCGATAATAAAACATCGTAATGCGACAAAAACATCAAGTACTTTTTGAAAATGACGAGAAAAAAAAGTTCTTTTATTCTAAGCAAAAAAAAAATCGACGGAATACAAGTTCAAATTCTATAGATATTTCATAAAGAATCGAATCGATTTTTAGTCGAATTTTTATAGAAGAAATTAAGTGATTGCAATAGATATAATTTATCAAGAATTCACAAGAAAGAAAGTAATAGGTATAAAGGACCAGAAATTACAATTTTTCCAAATTTCTGTATATTTCTTTATTTTGAAACGTTATTAATTTTAATTCACCACTTCAGAGATAGGAAACTCAAAATTGCTATGAAACTCTCAACCCGAAAAAACATCACAGAATTTGTTAAAAATCTAATTTTTCGTGTTTAAAAAACTGATATGATCCTTTACATAAAAAGTCGATAAGCAAGATCAAAAAGTAGGACTTCTGAGGACCTTTTCAAGATTTTTATGGAACCTGGAGCATGACGTTTCTCATTTCTCCATCAAGTTTATTCCTTCTCTTCTCTCGAAAAATTCAGTCGTAAAACTTGGAAATATGATATTCAGATTTATGATTTTTCAATTTTTAATAAAAACCCTTGAATTTCTTTGGAATTCCCAAATTTAAAAAAAATGAATAATATCGCTCCAAAACACATCATAATTCAAGTTCAAACATGCACTTTTACGAATTGACTTTTTCATTTAAATATAAAAAATTGAAGTTTCACTTCTTTTATCAAAAAAAGTTACACTCTACGCTACTTGGCATAGCTGCAACGCATTTTTTTCATTCAATGTGTAGGACTGATGGGTCGCGGACGCGTAAATATCAACCTACATACACTGAATCGTGTACCTAGCCTATATACCTAAGTACCCTAGGTGCCGGCGCGATAATTCGCACTGCTAGGAGGGAGCGGGCGCGGAGATTCGCACTGCCGAAGCGGGCGCGGAGATTCGCACTGCCGAAGCGGGCGCGAAAATACGCACTGCTATTGCTGGCGCGAAAGTTCGCACTGCCAGAGGCTGGCGCGAAAGTTCGCACTGCAGGGAGACTGGTTGCGGGCGCGATAGTTCGTACTGCCTTAGGCGGGCGCGAAAGATCGCACTGCAAGAGAGAGAGAAAAGATGAAAGAAGCAAGAGTGTACGAAGCAGTAGAGAGAAGCGTATATTGAAGAAGCTGGACACGAATGCGTAATGTAAGCTAAATACAGCTTATATTTATATGATTTCTTTAAAACTAAAGAACCAATGAGCAACGAGAAGACCAACCGTAAGGTGGTTTTACAATAATTTTGTTTGCTCGAATAGGGAGCAGTAAAACGATCGCGACAATATTTTAATGACCGTGACTAAATATGCCTAAATACACGGCACACACATACACGCATATAGAGGGTCGCTCTTTACGGTATTACGTTTGAAACAAAACCACATACGTTTGGTCTTCTTGTTGCTCTTTACGGTACTACGTATAGAATAAAACCCTACAAGACTCCCCCCCTAGAGGCGGAGCCGACTAAAAATTAGAAAAAAAAATTGAAAAAAATGGGTTTTTCTAAAAAGAAATTGAAAAAAAAATGCAAAACTTAAACATAACAAAAGTGCATTACCCAATTGAAAAAACAAGTAAAAATAAGAGCGAAAAATTGGGTAAAAAAAATTGTAAGAAATAGGCAAATTTACATCTTACATGAAGTATGTTGACGTTTACGTGACATACGTGACTTTTTTCTGGCAAGAAGGCCGCGGCGATTCTTCTTGGAGGTTGTAGATGGTTGCTGTGGAGGTGCAGGAAGTATAGTTTTCAATCTGATCATTTTTGGCTCGGATGAAGGGTAAGTATCCGGAGGTGGTGGCTGCCTTTTCACCCTCGGAGGTGGAGATTCCAGTCTGTTGGGTTGCATTGGAACAGGTACCTTTTTTCCCTCCAAGTTGATGTCAGGAGTTGGAGGTCTTGGTGAAGATGGAGGCGAATTAAGAATTGATTTGTCTGTGTCCAAATCCAAGATATCATCCCAGTAGTCTGAGGCCAATTTTTCATAGTAAGCTGGGTCTAATGTCCCAAAGGTTTGAAAGAGTAATTCTTCTACTTTTTGTTGCATTGACTTAGACATTTTTAAAGAGGTAGGTACGTATGTAAAAAAATTAACAGAGAACAGTAAAACACCACCGGTTGCAAGGAGATGAATGACTGAATGAATTGAAGAAATAGATTTGGGGAAAAAAGGTACATCGTAAAAAAAGGTTTAGTTTTTATTGTATTTGTATATGGTGACGAGAGTAGTAGCCCAAGATACATGTCGCGCATGATTTTTTGTCAAACTATTTAGGTAGCCAAGGCGAGAGGGTGCCTGCACCAATCTTCCAGCACGAGTATATGTAGAGTTGGAAGAAATATTAATAGGTGTTTTATTACCCTTGTCGGCAACGCTTTGTGTTCTAACAGAATTGTCAACTTCATATGGTAGTGTAGACCATGGTATATTAGCTGCTTCATTATTGTGTAGGGGAATATTTTTAATGTCCTCTGTTTCGTTTGGTGGCGCCATAAAAAAATATGCTGGCTTTAAACGGTCAATTGAAACTGTATTTTGCTTGCCATTTACATCGAGTATAAAGTATTTATTATGGCGCTGGATAACTGGATAGGGTCCTTCGTATACACAATCCAGAGGTTTCCTTGCTTTGTCAACACGTATGTATACTTTAGTACATGTGTTTAAATCTTTATGTACAAAAAATGATCGTGAGGTTTTATGCTCTGCTGGGCAAGGACGAAATTCTTTAAACCATGTTTTAAGCTGGTTTATGTATGCAGGAAGAGGTAGAGTGCTAGTTGTTGTATGAGTTTCGAAAAATTCACCAGGTAATCTAAGGGATTGGCCAAATAGAGCTTCTGCAGGTGAATAAGGAAAATCTTCTCTACACACAGAACGAAATCCCAGTAAGACAACAGGAAGAGCTTCAGTCCATGTTTTTTTATGGCATCTCAATGCCTGTTTGAGGCGGCGATGTGTTCTTTCTATGATGCCATTTGCTGAGGGGTGATAAGCAGTTGTGGTGATGTGATCTGCCCCCAAAAGTGCTATTAATTCACCATGTAGAGCTGAGGTGAACTGAGTACCCCTATCAGTTGTAACTTGCTTAGGAACACCATACCTACATACCCACTCTTCAAAGAATTTTCTTGCAACAGTTTCAGCTTCAATGTTACGAATTGGAATGTATTCACACCAACGTGAGAAACGATCAATCATTGTTAGCAGATATTTTTTTCCATTACTTTCTGCTAATGGTCCAACAATGTCAATGTGAACATGGTCTAGTTTGTCTGAAAGTGGAAGAGGTTGGTATGGTGAGTGAGTGTGCCTGCTGGTTTTGTTTTTCTGGCAGGGTTGGCATGCTTTGGCCCATAAACGTACATCTTGATTGATACCTGGCCAAATATATCGTTTTTTAACCAGATTTAAAGTAGCTTTAGGACCTGGATGAGATAAGTCGTGCACTTGTTGAAAAACTTTCATCCTGAGTGTTGAGGGTACATACATTTGTTTGGGGCCATTGTTTTCATTTTCATGACACCAAATTGAAGTGCCATCAGGTAGTAAGTAACCTGAGAGCTTCAAAGGTATTAATGAAGTACCATTTTTCCAGGCTTGTAGTTCGGGACAAGTATTTTGAGCTTGTGCAATTTCTTCTGGAGTTACAGAGGCAGAGATAGAATTGATGCGACTCAGCATATCAGCAACGATGTTTGCTTTGCCAGCAACATATTTGATGTTGGTGGTGAGTTGGGCAATAGAGTCCAAATGGGCAGCTCTGCGTGCATTGTATCGCTTGTTGCTGATTGGCTGTTTTGTGTAAGCAAAAGTGAGAGGCTGATGATCAGTATACACGGTGAAATCAGGATGTCCTTCAATAAGATGGCGAAAATGCTGGACAGCTTCGTAGATAGCTAATAACTCTCTATCATAAACTGGATATCTCTGTTGTGGCTCAGTTAGTTTTTGAGAGAAAAATCCTAATGGCTCAATAGTACCATCAGGGCGCATTTGTTCGAGTACAGCCCCTATGGCAATGTCTGAGGCATCTGTAGTGAGCATGAATGGACAGGAAAAATTTGGAACTGCAAGTTGAGTGGCTGAGGCGAGTAGCTTTTTGCATTCTTCAAAGGCTTTTTTAGTGTCCTCAGTCCAGTTGACTGGAGTTTTATCTCGTTTTTTGGGATGTCCCTTAATCATGTCATTTAAGGGAGCAAGTAGTGAAGCGATATTAGGCATGTGGGCTCGGTAAAATGAGAATGAGCCGATTGCACGCCTGAGCTCATGAACATTTTGAGGTAGAGGCAATTTTAGTATGCGTTCTACGTTGGATTCAGTTGGTTCAAAACCTTCAGCTGAAACATCATGTCCTAGAAACTTGACTTTGGTTTTCCCTAGCTGGCATTTACGAGGATTAATGGTAAGACCGTATTCATGAAGTCGTTTTAGGACCATTTCAAGGTGGCGTAAATGCTCTTCTTCGTTAGCTGAGAAAATTAAAATGTCATCGAGATAACAGATGACGAAATCAAAGTCCCTGAACATGGCGTCCATAAAACGTTGATAGGTTTGAGGAGCATTGCGCAAACCAAACGGCATTCTCAGGTATTCGAATAACCCAAATGGTGTTGTGACAGCAGTTTTTTCAATGTCACATTCGCGAACTGGAATATGGTGGAATGCTTTGACCAAATCAATAACTGAAAATAATTTGGCGTGTTGTATTTTTGGCGGAACATCATTCATGTTTGGAAGTGGATAACGATCTGGTGTGGTGATGGTATTTAACTGACGGTAATCACCACAAGGTCGAAGTTCATTGGCTCCTTTTTCACGAAGTAGTAGTGGAGAAGCCCATGGAGATTTTGAGCGACGAACTATACCAAGTCTCAACATCTCATCAAATTCCTTTTTCGCCCTTACGAACATTTCATGGCGCAGGCGACGAGGTTTTGCAAACACTGGTGGTCCTGTGGTTTCAATGTAGTGCTCAACAGGATGCTTTGGTGTTTCAAGAAATGGAGCAGGTCTGATGAGAGATGGGTATTTTGCAAGTAGTTGAGAGTAGGCATCATCTGGCTGAGAAATAATGTGAACACCAGAGGTACGAGGTTTTTTACTGGTGCATTTTACGGTGTGTTGGCCAGATTCGATTAATTTTTGTAGTCGTAGATCAGGGATTAAGTTGAATTCGTAAAGAAAATCGGCGCCTATTATTGGTCTGTCTACATCTGCTATGATGAAAGTCCACTCGAATTTCTTTGAGAGTCCTAAATCAATTGTACGTGTTTCGTATCCGTAAGTATTGATGCGACTATTATTGGCACCAAATACTGAGAAAATTGGAGTTAGTTTTGATTTGTTAGTGCCGTTGAATCTCGAATAGCGTGGAGGTAAGACAGAAAAATCTGAACCAGAATCGATTAAAAATTCATGTTTGGTGGTGAGGTCACGAACATGTAGGCGGCGAGATGACGAATAATGAGGTTGGTGTGCCGCTGCCACGTACCCCCGAGTTAGTTTCCCGAATTGGCCCCGGAGCCACCAGCTCCAGAGGTTGGGTTGGGTGATGGAGTAGAATTTACAAATTGGCAAGGCTGAACGCATTTAGTAGCTTCTGCTCCAAATCGATAATGATACCAGCAGTAACGATAATTTCTATTCCTTGATTGAGAACGATTTCTTGGTCTGGATGGAGATCTTCCTCTTGAGGGTGAGCGTTCCCTGGACCTACTGTCTCGGGAAGCAGTTAAAGATGCAACTTGCTGAGTAAGTTTGTTCAATTGCTCAGTTATTTTATCCAAAGTTGGGGTTGGAATTTCAGGAACGGCAGGTGTAGAAATACTAGCGATAGAGCCTGATGAATTTCCCATAATTGAGTGTAAGGAATCAGCCATACTCGCCAGTGAGTCCAGAGGTACTTTATGGATGCTGATATGCTCCTGCATTCTAGGAGGTAAACGTTGAATCCATAATCGTTTGACTAATTCGTCATTGTAATAAGGACCAGCGAGAATTTTCATATCATTGAGAAGAGCAGAGGGCTTTCGGGTACCTAGCTCTACTTTTCTTAACAATTCGTCAAGTTTTTCCTCCTCTGAAACTTTATAGAGGGAAATGACTCGATCCTTGAGTTGTTCATAGACTATGGCTGCAGAAAGTTTTGACTCTAAAATATCACTACAACGACCAAGTACCTCAGGAGGCAACTTAACAGTGATAGTGCCTAATTTTTCCTCAAGGTCATGAATTCTGTGTGTTTTTAATTGCCTTTCAGCAAGAGTATACCATAAGCCAGGATTTGAATATAAAAATTCAGGCAGTTGTATTTTATCTACTCTCGTTATGGTCGGAAATGTTGGTCGATGTAGAGAGAATATAGGATCCGAAATAGGAGTTTGTTGTGGAGTAAGAATAGGCATACCATTCGGATGCATGGTAGTAGGAATACTAGTTGTAGGAGTATTTATAGTTGTGCTGGGTGGTGCGGTGGTATTCATTTTTGAAAACAAAATTTTTCAATTGTGAAAAAAAATCAGAACGATCGAAAAAAATTAAAGAAATTAACCGGAACGAAAAATGAACGAAAACGAAAAAAAATTCAAAGGGGAAAGCAAAAAAAAATACTAAGCAATGAAATTTCTAAAGGTCCCGGGTTTCGGCACCACTTGTAGGACTGATGGGTCGCGGACGCGTAAATATCAACCTACATACACTGAATCGTGTACCTAGCCTATATACCTAAGTACCCTAGGTGCCGGCGCGATAATTCGCACTGCTAGGAGGGAGCGGGCGCGGAGATTCGCACTGCCGAAGCGGGCGCGAAAATACGCACTGCTATTGCTGGCGCGAAAGTTCGCACTGCCAGAGGCTGGCGCGAAAGTTCGCACTGCAGGGAGACTGGTTGCGGGCGCGATAGTTCGCACTGCCTTAGGCGGGCGCGAAAGATCGCACTGCAAGAGAGAGAGAAAAGATGAAAGAAGCAAGAGTGTACTAAGCAGTAGAGAGAAGCGTATATTGAAGAAGCTGGACACGAATGCGTAATGTAAGCTAAATACAGCTTATATTTATATGATTTCTTTAAAACTAAAGAACCAATGAGCAACGAGAAGACCAACCGTAAGGTGGTTTTACAATAATTTTGTTTGCTCGAATAGGGAGCAGTAAAACGATCGCGACAATATTTTAATGACCGTGACTAAATATGCCTAAATACACGGCACACACATACACGCATATAGAGGGTCGCTCTTTACGGTATTACGTTTGAAACAAAACCACATACGTTTGGTCTTCTTGTTGCTCTTTACGGTACTACGTATAGAATAAAACCCTACAAATGTTTCAAAAAAACTGAATTTTTCAAAAATATATGCTCTTCTCCCACACTAAATTGTCAACAAAATCGACTACACTTGAGAAGAGTGAGAGGAGCAGTACATTCCAAACGAATGTGGGTATTCTGATACGAATGAATATACAAATTCGATAGTTTAAATGACCTAGACACGTTCTACAGAGAGCGACATTACAGCAGAAAATTTCACTGGTCGTATATTTATAGTGAAAAGTAAATTTCGATACTTATTTATCGAGGAAAATAACGCGAATAAAATCACCCCAATTCCCGAGTCGATCGTTCACATAAAACGAAAACTTTACACATAAACTAGAGCTTATATATACGAGTATAATTCAACATCAGATATGAGCACGGTTCTTTTAACGCGACGAAATATTCATCAATGAAGTGTTATTCTTCTCGTATGGATAATTTTTATAACCAAAGAAAGATTTCCTCTTTTTTTTCTGCACGGGATATAAAAGGCAAAGTGGCGTCGTTTTTTTAACGTTTATGAGATTTTCTAAAAAGCTGAAAAAAAAATATACGAGGTGAGTATATTAACGATTCAGAATTCCTTTCCGAACAATGTTCAACGTCAATTCCACGACCGACATGACGTTTTACTGACATGCCGCATAGCACCAGATACACTTTTCGTATAAATCTAACCTTGTATCTAAAGAGGTTACGGGTTGAAAGTTGATATAAGACTTATTTCCAAGAATACTCGTATAGGGTGTTTCGTCGAGTAGGTGCTCTATCTACGTTTGTTACATATGAATACTACACATAGCGAAAAGCAATTGTTATTTATGGCGTTTAATCACTCGATAACGTAAACGAATTAGAACCGTTCATTCGTTTTTAATACTACGACGGAAATGTGGTATTGACATTTGAAATTTACATCAATATAAAAAAGATTAGATGGAAAATTGAAGTTACACTTAACGTCGTACTCAAATAATTAATGAATGTACAAACAGGTATATGTTGTTCTTCGGTGTAAATTCGCCAATCGAGTGTTTGTGTTGGAAGCTCGAACTTAATCGAGAGATCTCAAACAACTATTTCCTTCGTAAATACTACAAGAAAGATGTCTACGATTCTAGCCATCTATTGTAAAAGTTTGAAGGTTGCTAAGCTACAGTACTGATGATAAGACTTGTTGAGACTAATGCAGAGAATATTGTAGTGGGTGTTTCAGTCCCAAGTACATACTTTCCTTCCGGTGATTCAACAATGTACTATACAAGACTATAAATACATAGGTTCGATGACTCGAAGAATGATGAAAAGGAGCAGAATATTATTCACCAATGTACCGTAAGATTTTCAATTATGTACAAGAACGTAATCCATAAGCCGGGTAATGAAACAGAATATAGCATTCGAAAATTTTCAAAAAAGTTACGTTTACGATCTACTGAAGTTCAAAATTCAAGGAACTGTGAGCGAATTTTTCATTACTTTTTCAACTTTTAGCACCGTCTCATAAGATGCAGAATTTTTTTTGAAAAAATTGTTCACTAAAACATCCGAAATAGTCAAGAAAAAAATTACTAACAAATGAACTGAAGAGAAGGCAGGTGCAGAGGAAAATTCTTTGAAAAATCTAAAAGTTGTTTCTGCTGAGTTATGGCTCATTTTCAAAGTAATTTTCGCCAAAATTTTTCAATCAGAATTCTCGTTAATTTTTTTCAGCTTCTATGACCTGTAGGAGTGTAGGTATAGATATAATGTGAATTAAAAACAAAAAAAATATCGGAGGATGATGACCAAATTTGTTGGAGATTTTCATTTTGAGTCGAAAGTCATTCCAAAAAATTTTTAGTTCAGGTGCTCCTGGAGGCAAGATATAGGTCCTCAAACAGGAGGTATTTTCGAAAAAATTGTGTTTTTTTTCATTCTGGCTCCTATAATCAATCTGTTTTGGAGAAACGATCCAGTTCCAAAAGACAGGTTATGCGATTCTGCATCCAACTGGCACATTTCCATCAAAATCTAAGACCACTTTTAGGGTTCTACTGAGCGGTAAAAAATTGAAAATTGCTCATTTTTAGATAAATTTGTTTTTTAAAAATATTTTCTTCTCAAAATGTTTTGCATTAATTATACAAAAAAATCGAAACATAATTTTCTGAACCTGAGAAAATATTTGGGAATATACCTGTTGGTGCCAATTTATAGACTTTTCTTTTTTCAATCACAAATTCATAAAAATGTAATTTTGTAGTTTTATCTGGACTCATGAATTCGGACAAAATTGCGTTTTCGCAAGGCTTCTTGCGATCTTAAGGGGCTTAAGCAGTGCCGGGTTGTTTTTCTTTTAGAATTTGCAAAACTCAGCACCTTCTAATTTGATGTTATTTTGTTGAATATTGATGTAATTATACGATAACCTAGTGATTTGTGATATACCCAAATACACATTAATACTCGCAAATTAACTTCTACATTCTGTTTTATTCATGGATAAACAAATTAAATACGACTACTCGCATTTTGGGAACCCCTAATTCAACTTCCCAAGATTTTACGACAAGCGCAATCGATGGATTTTTTTATTCGTTTGCGCTTTCGAAAAAATAAAGGAAGAGCAAACGATGTTTTCCTCACCACTGTATCCCCAAATACATATTGCCCCGGTTTCAGAAATGATACGTTTCGATGTTTTCGTATAATTAATGCGAAATATCGATCAACGTCACCGTCATTTTCACAACGACAAAGACTGCGTACAAAACGTATTATGAATGCATTGCTCGTCGAATCACCCTGTACATTTATTTTCATAAAAACGATCCGAGCAAGATGAAACATCTCAACGTTTTCTTCTACAAACATAATGTACGAGTATATACCAGCAGCAGTCCATTTTCACATCGGCAGAAAAGTCATCACCATAAAAAGGCGTTTGTTGTATCGTAAAAACACTACGAACGTTAAGCTTTACAGGTAACCCTATTCGGGGCTCGTATATGGTTTTTATTTTAAATTTATCGCATTTCACATTATTTTTCCGCACACACCAACCGTCAATTTGAAACTTTATTCGAATCGTTTAAGCGATAGCAAATGGATCTCGGATGAGTTTACTCGTCTACCATTGAAAAATGAAAGAAAAAAAAACAACCCACTCGGTCGTATATTCTGTGTACTTCAATACGTAAATCTGACAACGATTTCACAACTAATACGATATTTTAAAGAAAACTCTAAAAGAAGAATAAAAACTTCATATTAAGTGCATTTTAGAGTCTCAAGTACGCTGAGACATAACTGGCTGGAAAAATTCAACAAAATTTGTAAACGTAGAACGTCGATGTAGGGAAACTTTCGATCGAAAATTTTTTCTCAATCACTACGATTCGTTTCTATAGAATTTGAAAACTTGACTCGTTCAGAAATAAGTTACTTAGAACAGTACGCGAGTAATTTTTAAATAAATGAACAAACTTCCAAGCAGTTTTAAAATTCAATCAATTCGGGTATTTTAAAAAATTCCCTTACATTTTTCTCGGATTAAAGCCTCAAGGGCCTACGACACACTGGCTGAGCAAATCTTTCTATAACGCCGAGACAAATTCCAACTACCATTCTTTTACATTTACAATAGGTACATAAAAAAATATCCAACTTTTACACGCCATTTATTTCATTCCTATGAGCCATTTTCTCAGTTTTCTTTTTCAAACTATCCGAATCAAACTACGGATAACTGAATGATTGCAACGTTCATCATTGCAACATCTCATCCAAAATATCACTTCAACTTTTAGTAGATACTATAAAATGTCTCTTAAATCATTATCAAGTCGTACGCTATTCGTTATGTATGGAAAACTGTCGAGCAAAAGCGTGTATGAATTTTCAGCTCCGTAAACGTTCTCAAAAAAATCCATTCAAAATTTAAACGAGTCGTTCAATCTTTGAAAGAATCAAACACTGCGCCACAGTATGAGTTTTCATGATTAATGGTCATCAATTTTCAAACACTCGCGATGAAATATTTACATCGTTGCAAATTGATACGCGGCTTCTTCAATCGACAGCGCAAGTGTAAACAAACTCTCATACGGGAGAGCTTTTATTATCCACCCCACATTTCGCAGCGGGGTAATCTCTCTTAAGCCGCTTTCACACTGGAAATGCGCTAAAAATAACTCGAGTTACGGAAAAGATCGCCTAATCGATGGATTACAGTGCAACCTTTTCCATACAAATACACCTAGATCGGATCCCACGCATTAACTGAATCAAATACCAGTTTTGAAATTATTCTGCTCATTTTGGACTCAGAAAGTACTCCAGCGAAAACTGATCAGCAAGAGCTAAAACTTCCAAAGATACTGAACCACAAACAAAACCAAGAGGAACCATTTCTTTCATTTTCAAAAATTGTTTTTTTTTTTCAATACCTGCACAATTTCATCGTCTTTGAAGATATGAATGAAAATTGGATAATTTTTCTAAACAGATTAAAAAATTGAGTTCTTTGAGCTACCGAAGTTGATTTTTCGAATTCAAACTTGGCCATAGGCACTCAAAAGGGCCGAAATGGCCCCCGAGTCTTTTAAGTTGATATTATTTGCATGGAAGGTGAGTTATATCAAGAAACTTCCATGTGGAAAGTTTCAAAGCCCCAGCCTCCTTTTTGAGAACCCCCCTCCCTCTTCTGAAATTACAATGGAAAAATTTTTATCGGCACCATGAGAACCGATTTTTCTAATTTTCTAGCATCTAGTAGATACTCAAAAGAGGTATTCCCAAAAAATGTTCACCCCCCCCTCCGCTCATATGTACCCCTTAAAATGGAGTTGACTTTTGACAATATTGGCACAAAATGATATATTCGGCAGTTGGCAAAAATTGGTACCTACTTTCTGGATGTTTAGGCTAAAAAGCTGGAATTTCTCAGCAATTAGGCGAATATTAGGATTTTTTGACGATTTCAACAAAAGGAACAAGTAAATTTCTGAAACTAAATTTTACTAGATTATTTTTGTTCAAGTCAATGTGAGATGTCTCTAATGTAGGCTAAGATATTTCGATTTTTTCCAAAAATTCTTCTATCAACTTTTGAGGTGTCCAACCTAAAAAAAAATTGATTCTAACATTTGTAAAGTTTTTGATTCTTTGAAAATTAAATCTAGTAATCTATTCAAAAAATGAAGAGAAAGGGGTTTTTAGTTTTCGAGGGTAAAATTGAAAAATGTGTTTACTTCATTGTTTCAAAGGTTACTAGAGTTGCTATTTTTCAGAATATCAGTCCGACACCTGATAATGAATTACCAGGAGATGGACGTTTCAATGAAAGGTTATACTTTCGTGATTTTTAATTAAGATTTCAAATAATTTGGGGACACTTAACTTTTCCTTCTTTTAAATCATTCAAAATAAAAAAACATTAAATTTAAAAATCAATACCAGTAAGAAAAAATTTTAATCTGGAATTTTTCCAATACGTACGTCATTTAGAATTAGCTAAGTTCTGTTCAACACAGTTCCCTTGATAGCAAAAAGAATAGCATGGACAAAATCATAAAACACATTTTTGTCTATTTTTGGTGTCAGCAAATCAAATAAAGACATCTTCATTCATCAATACCTACGCCATTCAATCTGCCGATCTCACCCTCACCCAAGCTTTCTCGTTAAGTCTGTTCGAGCAAAAGTATATCGATTCTAGTACATAACTTTTACGTCAGCGCGAATCGTTGACAAATGTTACCAAAACACGACATCTCGTTACAATTTACTCGTCTAAAAAAAGCGACAAAATTTTTTCGAGCCGAAAAAAATCAACCATCTCATGTAGAAATTGTACGTACCAGCAGCGGAATAATAACGATTCGTTCAAAATGCTCGTATCTACGTACATCAACTACTTGAGAAAGCAAAGCACACACATAACCAACTATTGCCAAATTACATGCATCTATCGATTGCGTTAAGAAGTATAAGTATATCGTCAACAATGTCGAATGAAATAACAATGACATACGATAAAAGTTTCTTTTCCGTAGCTTTTTCCATTCTTCATACTTACTTGCAACGAAAATTACGTCGTAAAAACGCGTAAAAATCCATTTCCAAACGTCATTATCAACAAATGCTTTTCATCCAATTACTACTCTTGACATCGTCTAGCGTCTTTGTCGATTTAATCGATAAAAATCGATGCATCTGAAATACATATAACCCATTCTGGATTCTTTTCGTTTCGTTTTTCTCCTGCGGCTATGCTAGCTCTTTTTCTTATTCTTTTCTTATACTTTTTTTGTTTGCTGTAAAATCATCCTTTCCTTCTTCGCTATACGTACTCGTATTTTCTTCGAAACGAATCCATCGGCAAGTATCGTTTATTTTTCTCCACACCGCGCACTGCACGATCAGCAAATTAAAGTGCCAAAGTAAACATCTCGTAATGATAAAACGCTTCACCGAATTTCCCAGGTGTCAATTTTCATTTAAAAATACCTCCGCTGTTCACTTGGAAAGCGCTAATATTTACAATGTTTCCTTAATAACGCGAACGTCGATGCGGATACCGACCTTTTAAATCTCTTTTGTCGAATTATTAACAATGGAAAAGATCGCGCTTTTACGCGCCCAAACAAAATAAATACCACGTATTATACGCTTAATATTCAGATCGTAAAATACGAGAATAAAATTTCGGCGAATGGGTTTTATATATTACGCTATTATGTCAAATATGTAACCGAAGTATCATTTTGTCGTTTAAATTGCGAATTAAAAGAGCCATCAAATTCTTTACGACTTTCTCGACATGATTAATTTCGTATAAATCTTTTATACCACTTTTCTCGATTCTTTCGCCAACGAAGAGGATTGTTTCATTGAAATTAAGACGATTAAGACGAGTTAAAATGGTTTAAACAATAACGTAGGCAAAAGAAAATTATTTTTTTCAATGAAGAAAACTTTTATGACGTAAAATTGTCCAGAATAGTTCCCTCGACAATTCGAAAAAATTTGTCTCGAATGAAAATCAAAAAAAGACGATCTTAGCAGACCATCTGAACTAATCAGTTGTTCAAAAATTATTTTCATCAACAGCCACGGTTTTTATTACGTCAAACCATCAAACGTGTCTTAATCAACGCCCTCTTACCTCGCCAAAAAAGTTTTCATCATTTTCTCTCTCAAAGGTTTGATTTTACGATGAAAATACCGAAGTGTTCTTTTAATCCGTAGGTACTTTACCTACATATACTAAATTTCTTTCATCCTTTCAAAGCGTTCTTCTCTTCAACTATCAACAAATGAGAAGGCACAGGAATTTTACAAATTTCCTTTGGCTTCAAGATCTCTCCGCGCTTTGTTTTACAAGCAAGGTATACTCAGAAATTTTTTTTTCATCGGTATGACGGTGTCAATGCTTGAAAAAAAATCAGAAAAAAAATGCTGGGAAGGAAAATATGCTGAAATTTTGCAAGAAATCGTTGACTCATTGGTATGAAAAATTTTGAGTTTGGGAATTTCGAAAAATTAAACACAAGTCATGCACAAGTAAGAGATTCAATGACGTTACGAGTTAAAACAGGAGACAAGATCATCTAGTAACATGAAACTCGCAAGAAAACTAATTAAAATCACATTCAATTGATAAGTTCTAATAAACTAATGACGTAAGTAAGTTCACTGTAAAACTAAATGGAAAATAGATAAGACTTGAGAAATTTGAAACAGTTGCACATTAATCATAAATGATCCACCGGAATAAGAATGATAGCAAATGTAATACACACGTTCTTGTACCTATTTAGCTATTCATCTACCTAATTATCGCCATTTCAGTGAAATACTCAACCGTAACATTCTACTGAATCTTATACCATTATTATTTTATTAATCCATCATCATAAGAAAAATCAAATCAAACTATTGGGCGAAATGTTGCAAAAAAAAAGTAATTGAATAGCGAGATGAGACTCAATGTCTAAAATCGCTTCTTACCAAGAGTTGCGAGCTCAAAAATGAAAAATGAGGGTAATTTTGGGCTACGAATATGACCTCCTCCTTTCACAGGCAACAGGAGGTCAAAAAGGGAAGCACCTCAACCGAAAAGGGAATCGATAGAGGACCTCAAAATACATTACGTCAAAATTTCAGGTGCTAAAATTCATTTTTCGATTTTTAACGAATTTTTAAAAAAAACTATGTTTGGGTCAAAAATTGAAAAAAATAATTTTATACAACTGACCCAAAAAGCTGAAATTCGGTTTGTACTCTTTTTTTTTTGACCTCCCGAGTTGATTGGTGATTTTATTTCGACTGTTCTAAAGCCTATACTTATAGGTAGCTGATTTTCATTTTTTTTTTTTTTTTTTTTTTAATAAATAGGTAAGTACTTACAGGAGAAAATTTTGGATTAGGACCGACACAAAAAAAATTTGAAAATATGTACCTAAAGTGGTCGAATGGGTGATAAAGATGGTGAATTCGAATTTATCAGAGCTGAATTTCATTTTCACCATACATACAGCATTTTTTTAAAAATCTGCTCGAGGCTCCAGAATTTTGATTTTTTCACTAGCTAGGGTACTTTTGGTCCAAATTTGAATAATTTTCAAAAATTCGTCAAAAATCGAAAAATGAATTTCAGCATTTGAAATTCGGCTGGTGGTGTATTTTGGAGTCCTCTGCCGATTCCTCTTTGTCCACTTTAAAATGTTTTTGCCGATTAGGATACTTTCCTTGTGAGTAATTTCTTGAGAAAGTTTCAACTCAAGATTAACCACATAGGTAGGTGCTTAGTGCTTACCCACTTACATTTTAACAAAATCGAATACCTGCGAATTTTTACTTTCACACTCTTTTTAAAAGAAATAAAACCGTAAAAATGAACTGTAAATTTCTGCACAAGTGTTAAATTAATTGAGGGGTCCGAAGATGAACAGTGGAAAAATACTTGCAGATGTAGTGCTTTATCTCACTGATTGAATTGACTTGCCGGAACTACATAAGATTTTATTTTGAAACGTACACTTACATTAGAAGATTTAGTTTAGGACTAGGTTACTTATTGAAATGAATATCCTACCCTTCAAAGAACCCTGTTCACGGTTCATTTTTGCTCGCACGATATTACTTATTACAAACTCAGCAAATTTTCATTACTTTGATAATCCTAAACGTCTTCAAAGTACAACTTACCCCTTTTTCAGATACAGTTAGTGATTGATTGAAATTTTGAACAATCCGAAAACGACGTTTCTTTTTCAGTCTCAGTCTTACTGACAGAGGTAAACGTGCCGAGTAATTAGTAACTGATGCAAGTTTTCACTGTCATCGAATTCTTCTACCACATAAGAGCACATGTTTCACGTACAGGTGTATCACCCATGTACGAGAATTGAGAGATATTCCGCAGTATCGTATAATTTAACGAGAAAAATGTGAGAAGGAAGAAAAAGACACTGAAGCTGAAACGCCTCGTAAACTTTAATGTACCCTACCTAATGTTCTAAAAGCCATTTTACATTTAGTTTAGGTTTTTTTCCCATTCTGTTTCGAATTTCGCCAGCTTTTTCGTTGCGGTCAGGTGCACATTAAGATGTCAGCATATTACATCCATCTTCTAGCGGCGTGCTTTTCTTTGTTGCGGCATTAACATCGAACTAGGCCACAGCATTTACGTTGCGGTTATATCGGGTGATTTTACAGAGGTAACTAAGACCACGTGGCACCGGCCAACATGCCGCCCCGCGCCCCGCCGGTTCATTTTCTCGCAACGAAATTAAATCTCCCCTTTTCCCTGTATAATTCGATATTGTTCTCGTGTTGGATGGTTTTACGGGTATCGAGAATATTGAGAAATGTATAATGAATTTGATACGACACGGCTTGACCAGCCTGACCCTCAAGGGTGGCGAGTGACGTTGTGAATGTGTAGGATGGAGCCCGTGGGATGATAGATTAAAGGGGCAAAGAGAATACCTATGCGCCAGAGTGAAAGTTTTGAAGTTGAGGTAGAATAATTATTAATGATAAGGGTAATTTTAATTACAACAGCTCCTTCTGTTATTCTTTCTCATTTACATTCCCACTGCTAACTAATTATTATAAGCACGAGATTGTTCGATTTTTTACTTGTAATAATTTTTACCATCAAAATGTCAAGGTAGATATGAAATAATTCATTTTAGTAATCTTCGGACGAAACCGAGCTCTATAAGTTGATATTCGGACTCGACGTCTCCATTAACCTTAAAAAGGATATGTCACGTGGCATAATTTGCTATCAGAGCAGAGAAAAGATTTAAAAACTATTATTAGAATTTTATCATTTATAACACTGAGAAACATTAATGAAAACGATACGTGGAGAGGAAAAGTTGTTGAAAAGTTCTAGAAAAAGCGTTTTTTTTTTTTGGATATTTTGCTTTGCATGGCCTTCCCCAATCAACTGAGAGAAAGATCATCCACATGGAAAAATTCTAGACAAAATTTGATGTTCATTGGCGCAAAGTGCAAATCTCTACCTATTATGGTTCTCGACTTACAAAAGATTGAAGTTTCCAACCAACATCGAAAAAAAAAATTTCAAGCCGGCGTACGTCACTCGATGGGTCGATGGAAGGAGATAAAGCACATATGAAACGCCCTGTATAATAACTCGAGGCATTTCTGTGAGTTATCCATTAAAAAAGTGCTGAAAATTTTCCTTTTAATTTCCTAAAGTTCATTAAAAATCAAAAAATGAATTTGGGCAGCTGAAATTTTGGTTATATGAGTGTTTCAAGGCATGCTCTTTCAAAACATAAACATACCTTACATTCAAATCGAAGTTGGATTCTTCAATAGATCCCCTTGTCAGTACTCAATACAGAAGGTTGGCAAATATACAGGCACTTCAATGTGCAGCATTAGCTGCCTTATTACCAGATAAAAGGAGGTAGGTCACCTGTGAAAGACCCTGTATAATTCAAAACATTTTAAGGAGAGATTAAGGGTATAGTTTCAACAGGTAAATTGTGATCATTGATTTTGATACAAAAATCATGTGACCACAACACCACAACATCTAGGCAGGACCACGTCTTGAGGGGTTGATGAAAAAACACTGATATTTTTTGACACGTAATTCTGTAATGTGTACCTACATCATGGCTAATAATACACTCATAAAGGGAGTAGCTATACCTGTAAATTAAAAATGTAGATAGCTTTTCCTAGAACAGACCACATAGCAACGCCATAACTTTAAAATTCTCTTTAGGACTTCGGCATCTCTCGTCAACGCTAGAAATAATTTTATATACACTACAGTGAGCTCAGTAAATCACATACCTAGGTTAAAAGGTACCATCTTGTACAATTTTTTAAAAAGAACTCGAGTAAGTAATTTTTTCTCCACTCAACTCTTCACTTTCATCAAACCTTCAGACACAAAGGTCTATAAAAAGTCCTACGATATGTTTAAAAGCCCTAGATTAAGGTGATAAGTTTAATCTGTATATTGTGAGAAGGTATTAGAACGGTCTCGGAGAAAAGTACACGACAACGTCGTCGTTGTCGTCGTCGTGGTTGTCGTTGGGTTTTACGCACGAAGAGTAGAAAATTCGCTTTACGAAGGTGAATTAATCGAATCAATTTTATAATTACCGCAAATAATGAACTTACGAATGAACGCTTATAGGATTAAATGAGAATACACCTCAACTTTAATCGACTCGTTAAAAAGAGAATTACTCGCAAGATTTATTCGATTGATAACTCAACTCAACAAGCAATGGTAAGGTTTTAATAAAAAACAATTTGCATAGGTCGTGCGGCTTTTCGATTCGCGTGCGAACTTATCGATTTATTACAATTTACGTAATCCTTGTCGACTTTATGTATTTAGTGGTGTTTTTAATTTTAATAATATATATTAACACCTCGACAAATAAAAATAGCACATGAGCGAGCAACGATTTTCATGACGTTGGTAGGTTGAGGTAGGTATACCTACGTAATTTTTCAAAGGCAACCTAAAAACAGGCTTAATATTTATTTTCCAACTAAAAATTCCTTCGTGTTGTTTCAAAGTAACTTTGGCATTTTGTTTTCTAAATTTATTTTACAGGTTTCATTTGTTTTTTACAAAAAGTAAAATTATTCATTTGAAGTTTTCAAAACGTGAAAAAAGACGGCGAATGACGCGGACGTTTTTATGAAAAATGAGATATTAATGCGTTCTCAGTAATAAGTATACGAATTTTACGCTAGAACTGATGGTAAATTTTTTGAAAATTTTCAAAAAGAAATAAAGGTCGTTTAAAAGCACAACGAAAAATTTCTAGTATAATTTTAGAATCATTTGCGGAGATGAACATGAAAGTGAATTTTGGACTCCACTCGGTTAATTTAAAGCTCGACAATAGTTATTTCTAAGAACGGAAGGGAGGAAGAAATGAAGGGAAGGAGGCTATAATGAAACAATCTACATTATTGTACTTCAATTTCGATTTTTTTTTGTTCAAAATATCAGATTGTTCGCCTTTATGCACATCTCCCTCCATTATTAATCAATTTTCCCTGTGATTGACTACAAAGTTAATGATTTAAAAATACGTATGAGTACCTAGATACTTGAATGTCTTGAGGATTTTTCGAACTTGGGTCAAAATATTTTTAAAAATAATTCTGAAATTTGGCTGAAAAGCTTAAAAAATAAATGTTCTGTAACGATTCGTCAATGCACAAAATACATTTTGTAAAAAATATATCTAAGTAAATGGAATGGAATATTCTTAGTATTTTTTCCATCACAGATTTTTTGGGATAAACTTCTGCGAAGTCCTTTAGCTTGAATTAATTTTCATAGTATTCTTGAGGAACTAAAAAAGTTTAGAGCCGAAAATTTTACTCATTTCCCCTCCTCTCGCTTTCCTAACCAAAAAATCATGACTTTCACATTTAAGACATCCATATTTACCAGCAAGTTCACCAGAAATTTTGACATTTTTATAATGCGTAAGAGTTTAGAAACCACGAAGAGAAAATTCAAACAAAAATCTAAAAAGTAAAAATTTTTCTCGAGATATTTTTCTGAAAAAAAAAAAAAATCGTACTATACATCTATACTATAAAGCTGCAAGAAAAATAAATAGGTACCCAAAAAATACCCGAAAAATCGGAAAAAAATTCCCAGCCCGATCTATGGCACCTACAGAGCTAATTTTTTTTTAATCGACAGCTCAACGTCTCTAGAATATAGGAAAAATACGCGGGACAAAAATTTCAGAACTACAGGGCCCAAATTTTGAGTTGAAATGGGCTGTTTTTGCCGTTTTTTCGATTATTCTCAAATATATCAAGAACGAAAAAAGCTAGAGAGGTGGTTAATATCTCATTTTAAAGAGCATTAAATTCTGAACATTTCTCTCGCTCACATTAACCCTTTAGGGTTCTTAGTTTTTGAGCTATTTTGAATCCAAATTTGAATTAAATTATCTCGAAAACTAAAAATGCTAGATGGGTACTGTAAACGAGGGAAATGTTCGAAATTTCATGCTCATAAAAATGGTGAAAACAGATTAGCAAAAAGTTCATTAGATCGCGCGATATTGATAGTATTTGAGGCATTTTAAAACAAAAATCCGTTAAGAGAATGCATGTGTGTATACACACCCACACAAGCACACACATCATTACCAACGTACGCGACGACACATCGCGATGCATGTCGTTATGTTATACCAGACGAGATGTGCGCGCGCATGCAGGCGTTCCACCCCTCCAAAAAATAAATTTTTGCATATGCAAGGATTATGCAAATGGAATGGAATTCTGCTCTATGAAGCTAGAAATTATTATTAAAATTATCATAATTCGTGAATCTGTCTTCAGTGCTTTCGTATTTTATAACATTGAGCATTCAGTTGGAGTGAGTGGTGTGCTTTTAAGAAGCGAGATCCTCGAGCGAACGAGCAGTCGAGCGCCCGAGCGAAGAGGTCGTGAGCCGGGGGTCTGGGCCGCTTCTAATTTATATAAACAAGAAAATAAGCTGAAATTTAGTTCTTTCCATGCATTTGTTCTTCATTGACGGTGTTTTTGAGTCATTCTAGAGCTACTACTAAGCAACACATTTTGGAATTTTTCATTTCCTTCAAAATATGATTAAAACAAGGATTGAAACCAGGTATAAACGATTTTTGAAAAATGCATAAATCGCTCGATAGAGTCACATAAGAGTGCTAGTTCAAATATATACCCGCTGAATTTCTTTCGGCCCCTCTTGTCGGTCATTCTAATCGAGGAATTTTCTCCAAACTTTCAAAATAAAAGTGTTACACGATATGAGAAAAAAGACACGAGCTCCAATTAGACCGTCACAAAGAAATAAACAATTTTAAATAAAGCCTCGCGACTTCATTTCGCAGTTTCTCATCACATTTTCAATTTATGAAAAATTTCAAGTTGTTAATTTTGAAATTAACGAAGTTTTAATTTGTTCGTCGCTGAAAAATTTCTACAGCTCAGATGTCTAAAACAAGGGACAAAACTGACAGAGAACAAGTTGACGAAACTGCGACTTGGTAAATTAAAAAAAAGAGAGATAGACGGACCATACATTAGAGAAAGAAAAATCGAAAAAAAAAATGGAATCTCGAGTGAGAAAATTCAGAAATAAATAACGAGTTATGAAACTGGGTTTTCAACTGGTGATCATTTTTTAGACCTTATATCCCAGCAATAATTCTCTTTCGCAATGACTTTTTTGATCAGCAATTATCCAATCGTTGACAAAACCTTGAAAAATATACTAAAAAGTCACGCTGGCCCAGCGAATCAGTCCTTTGACTGTTATCGAATTCATGTTATATTACGACCTCTCCTCACCCCTATCCCCACCACTATTCCCTCAAGATTAGCATAATGCTATTATCGTATTGGATAAAATTATATTCACAGCTCGATAGTCTCTTCTCATCGAAATATCAGCGGGAGATTAATTTAGCGTAAAAATTGGAAAAACCTAAGCCCCTCCACTCTTTCTGTAACACGAAATATGAAATTTTTCGCAGCTTATTTCGACGACATAACAGGCCGCTCGTTACATAAGCAATTTGGTAAATGCGTCGAGAAAACCGCAAAATAAGCTGGCTTTCGTAGTACGTTTCCTCGGAGGAAGCCATCAATTTAAATAATTTTGCAAAACGCGCGAATTCTTAGCTGAAAATATTCCCCAGTAAACGAAATTCATGTGCGGTTTAATTTGCATTAGAAATTTATATCTTTTTATGCTTATCAATCGAGAAGTAGAAACTAAAATTTCTGCAATGGGTGGAAGACATTGACTTTAACTGATTTTTGATTGTTGACTTTGGAAAAAAAATTAAGTTTTTTTTTGGTTAATTTGTAGCGTTATAGATATGGTTTTAAAACAGTTTAGGAGGTACACGGGTTCAATTATTTTTCATCATTTCAACCCTTGAAATCTTTTTTTGAAATTTTCGGGAACATTTTCCACACATGTATACTCATTACCCACACATCACATACTACGATGATTATCCATATACTTGTGTTGATAAGTAAAGAAAAATGAAAAAAATGGGACGAAGGGGACATGATGAACACGTGACGACCACCGAAGGAGAATTTTTTAATCAATTTTAATCGATTCGCTTTCCAATTATCGTCTTTCCAGTTCGCCACATCTGGCGAAGCATTTCCAACAATTCTTTGCTTTTCGCTCGCTCTTTCGCGCTCTGCTACAAAAATTCCAATCACGTAAATTATTCCTCAACGTTTTTCAAATTGTTTTATTATATGTATAGAAACCGCGCGCGAGAAAAGCAGGACGCCAAAGGACAGCGATAAAGAGAAAAATCCCACCTTTTATATAATTTTTTTTCTTTTACGCCGTTATCTTCAAATAATAGATATAAAATCTTATCGTACATATAAAGAACCGCTTATGGATAAATTTTTTTCAATTTTTATACATCGCGACCTCGTTACTCATTTCACTCATGCTTGAAATTACGTAAAATTGGATAAAGTGAAATGTTCACGCGGCGACACTCGTCGCTTATTCCAATTCATTCGAAAACAGAGAGGTTTCAAAAGGTACGAAAATTTTATCCATTCACACTCGTATTTACGAATCCACGTATCCATCCAATCTTTCAAAGAAGAAGAAGTTGCGGCATAATGTAGACATAATTTACAAAACAAAACGTATTTTACGGTCTACGAAGCGGAGGCTACGCCGAGATAAATTAATTAGTCGTAATTAACGATTCAGATTTAATTCGGGGCGCGATATGTTTTGTAAAAAGCATCGACAAAGTGTTCGCATTCGGGGAAACATCGCTCTGGCGTACATAAATGAGAGATAGGTTAATATTTCAAGTGCAGACTTTGGTTCGAGAACGATAGCTGCGAAGAATTTTAATTCGATATTCACCATACGATAATCTGCGAACAGTGAGTGAGTGCTTTTGAACGTAACAAGCGAACTTAATAATTCATCGAGTGAATTTCAAGTTCAAATACTCGACAATTTTACTTCACCTTTTTTTTTCTTTCGTTCTTTCTTTTTTTCGCTACTCCCTTCATCGCGCGGCTTCAACAAATTTCAATGCACCATAATAAAGGGAGGAACGAGAAGGGAAGAAACGCTACTTTTATTACGTTTAATTTTTGATGATCGGTGCTCGTTTTAAATATTTCAAATAGTAAGGAAAATAGGGATATAAAGTAGACTAGGTATCTATTACACATTAACATTGTGTTATTCGTATCTAACCTCGAGAAGATATACGTACCTATATTGAGTATAGGTAATTGAGGGAAATTTCTCGATGCACAAAGTACCTACATAAAATTCTTTTATTCGAAACAGTTGATAATTTTCATTATTCTTTACCAATGCGATATAGGTAACACATTCTTCGATGATTTCATTTTTTTTTTTTTCATTTTAAAAAAATGCCAAAATTCAATGAAATGTCAAAAAAAAATACTAAAATGTCTAACTTACTCATTCGTATTATTTTACTCTTACAACATAAATTTGTACTCACCTGAAACACAAAAACAAAATAAACTGTAGGTTAGTGAATTGTCATTATTTTTCATATCACATGCAATTTTATTTAGAAGGCAAATTGTAATTTTTCAAAGGCATCCACTTGACGTACAATACAAGCCAAGATAAATCGATTCAAAGGAGTACAAAATATGGTATTAGATTCCTAGGTAATCCACACTAGACCAAAGTCTTGAAGTGAACTGCTACTTTCTTAAATTACCAAACGTATTAACATACTTTATAATTCCTTGATACTCATACCACCTTCTTCAATGGTGTGAAAGTTTGATCAAAAATTTTCTTTTGAACTGAAACTCCTGGAATTTCGTGGTAACACCCTACAACGATAATAAGCACCGACCAAAGTTATAAATGCTGAAGTTCATTTTTGGCTTTTCCAGAGTGATTTGAAATTTCTGAAGAATTTTGAAAGCTCTCTGGAGACTGAGGCTCCAAAAAAGTTAAAATTAAAATTGTTGTCCAAAAGAGTGACACAGACGATTAATTGCCGAAAAACCGCTCGTTACAAACCTTCTTTGAAAATTTGATTTTTTTTCCAAATTTTTCTGGAATAGACAAATTGGTCAAAAATGCATTTTTGAACTGACACTTTTAGAATTTCGCGGTAACCATCTAAAACGATTGAGAAGGTGCCAAATAAGCACCGACTAAAGTTATGGGTCCCAAAGTTCATTTTTGGACTTTCCAGAGCGATTTGAAGTTCCTGGAGAAAATATGAAAAAGCGTTGGAGGCTCCAGAATCGCCTAAAACTAGTATGTTGTTGATGTGAGGGAATTGAATTGGAAGGAATTATTCACATTGGTCCACTTTGTTCAAAGTCGCCCTTTAACAGTTTTTTTGAATTTTTTCAAATTTTCAAAAATTCACCAAAATCCAAAAATGAACTTTAGATCCTGAAATCTTAGTAACATGGATTTTAGAACGTGTTCTTTCGATCTCCACTTCGTTCAAATCGGAGAGATACCAATTCAACAAATTTTCTCATGAAGTGAAATTTATTTTGAAAGTTTACCCCCAACTGACCATTTCCAAATTCACAAAACAAATTCAAAAATACCCTCATTAGTTATGTAGGAGTACAATCCAAGTCCGAAAACCACGCATAAAAAAATATCACGCTTCGCATCTTTGCCGGAAAAAATCCACTTTGGTAACGCTTTCAGATACCAAAGTATACTATAAGTAAGTCTAAGTAGCCATACATTATTCATAAAAGTTTCTTAAACAAGTTAATCAATTTCAAGCTCAGACACGTGATCATCAAGACACAATTTTCATTCCAAAATTACTTACTCGTTCATCGTCTTTCCCACGCTTTCCAAATAAAAAAAGAAATCCGATCGAATATTTCGCAACGGTAAAATAAACTTTACGATATGTTATTTTTTTGTCTGGAAAAAGCCCACGGCTATTTCCAACATAATGCACGTGTATATTTTGAAAGATTTTGGCATAGACGCATGAGAGGTGGTGGATGTGGGTAAAATGGGGTTGTTTTCGCAAATACTCGTCGTACCACAAACGACCGCATATACTCGTGTGAGAGGATACCGTATAGGTTAAGCACACACTACAAATACGAGTACCTACGTCTATAGCTCGTATACTTTCATAGCGTAAGGTGCATGCACGTTCCCGGTTCCACGAATAATATAGCGATGGAGATTATTTGAAATGGCCAAGATACCGACGACCATGTTAAAAAACATTGCGGAGCAAGTTTTCCGGAAAGTCGCTGCCAAGTTTAAATCGATTAAATAAATTATATATACGACTAAGTAAGACGACGGATATGAGAAGATGGGCAACGCGACGCTTGTGGTGTATTTATATATGCTAAAGCAAGTCTCTGATGAGACGAGTGGTCACCGTTGTCTAACTATGAGTGAGTATAGGGGATACGAAGGAAAATATAGGTATTAGGATGCACATTATTTATTCACAGTGGAATTTTTTCACACTCACTTCTCCCAGTTGTTCCTTCTTAGGAGAAAATGACTTTTATGAAATGTCCCTTCCCTATAAATTATGAGTGTAACTTGTACTGGTGCTGCTATCAAAACCGCCATTCTAAAATAACTAGGTCTAAAACATTGATCATTCAAAATTCAGGAATACGAGTATCTCAATTCTCGTAGATTCTTTCAACCGGAAGCAACCTAGAAAATGCTTTAGTTTCTTCGTAAAAGATTTCCGAATTTCGGATTCATTTCCATGGGAAGAAGCTGAACAATTTCTAGATCTATTTTCGTATATGAAAGAGACTAAGTTTATGTTTAACTGTTTTCAATTTTTGAAGGTATTAGTTTGAATTTTAGATACAATTTTAAACCACTCAAAGTAATTGAAGATTTTTATCGCAATTGCCAAGGTCGACGCAGAATCTCAAATATTATCTTTTGGAACTGAGCAATTCTTTTCAAAACAGGTTGGGTAGGGGCTGGAGCAAAAAGAAAACGTTTTTTTTTAAAATGCCCCTTCTGAAAACCCACATCCCCTCCAGAGACATCTCTTGACCTAAAATTGGGTGGCTTCCAACTCCCAAAATGAAGGTCTCCAATCTCCATTCCATTCAATCGAACTCCTCCGAATTTTTTTTCGCGATCTACCCCTAAGGTAAGCATTCAGTAAATAGCAACATTGACTAGTGAAACATTTTAGGTAACTACAAAAATGTTATGTTTGTGCTGGAAGTTGCTTATCTCATATGTGATCTGTCACGAGAAAACCAGGTTAGTGTCCAAAACGTAAATTTTACAGGACGGGCATTTGAAGGTTTGAATCTATGTGTTCGGTGATCTATGATTCGTAGGTCCATGAAACTTGTACCACTTTTGGCCATAAGGGGTGCCAACATAATCTGACATTTTTTTCAAAATCAGGGTTGCCAAAGGCCAATAATCGAAATGTCCCCAAATCAATTTTTTCGTTTTTTAAAAATTTTGCGCCAAAAATTTCGCGAAAACTACTAAGAATGAATAATTATTATAAAATAAAGTTATTTATTGAGTTTTTCAATTTTTTCAAAAATTTTGTTCAAGGTGAAAAGAGTTGATTTTTCCAGCTTAAGCCTCATTCAAATTTCAATAAAATGGCACTAATTCTCCAAATGTGGGCCGATTGCCCCAAAAATTTGCATATTGACTCCCCAGAACATACTTTTCAAGAAAATCACACAAAAAAAATTTTTCAAACTTTTTTTGTTGTTGCTCTATTTTTTTAACCTTGAATTTAGGGTCAAAAGAATCGTTCGCGTACGTTTTAACCACCACAGGCGGATTCTGCACACTAAGTACTACCAATATCCATAAAAAAAAACAAATCGATTTTTTGGACACTAACCTGGTTTTCTCGTGACAGATCACATATTTTGAAATGGCATACTTGCAAAATGGTGGTAAAGTCTCTTTTCCAAAAAAGGGTATTCCAGGGTAAAATTGGTGAAATTCTCCTGTCCTCGGATTTTTGAAATTTTGATGAATCTATTTCACCCGAGAAATACCCTTTCAAATCCTGGATATGTTTTTCGTTCAAGTTGACATAATTTCAAATAAAAATACTCAAAAGTCTGAAAAAATATCAGAAAGTTATTTTTGAAAGTTTGACGTATTCTTAGAAATTCAATGATTTTTATTGTTTTTACTTAGAAGTCAGTTCTGATATGCTGTAATTATCGGAAATTATTCAAAAAAATTTCAAAGTTTTTAAAATTCTGACATGATGTTGAGAATTTATCAGAATTTCTTTCAAGTTTGTAAAAGTCAAAGAAAATATGAAAATTTCAGAAATTGGTCATTTCATCGGGGTTCAAAAACCTGAAGTAAGTATAATATCTAGAATTCATCATGATTTTTTTCAAGTTCTCAAAAGTCAGACGGAGTGTCTATCGGAATTTTTTGACTGAAAATCACAACCTTTTCACTACTTTTTTCACTAAGTACCGTATCTTTCAAAAAAAAAAAATCACTTCCTTCCAAAATATTTTTAACCCCCCCCCCACAAGGAATTTTTTTTGTTTGAACTTTGTAATTTTCTGTAACATTGGAGTAAGTACAGGTTTTCATAAATTTGAAATCAAATTCAATTATTTTGTAAACATTGTTATATTTATTGAAGTTGTTACAACTTCTCATGTGTGGGTACATATGCTAAAAATACAAAATGAGCCCACTTGAAAAATTAACAAATCAACTATTTGAGAGAAAAAGTAAAAAGTAAAGTAAGAGAATAAAATTCTTTGAAATATGAAAGTTAAAAGGTTTTTTTAAGCAGTGATTTTTCAGGGTGTCTTGTCCAAAAAAATTTCAAAATAAAAAAGCAGGACTTTAGCAGGACATTTTTTATACACTTCAGATTTTTCAACATAGGGAGGAGGTGGACGAGGCAAAATTGTACATAACAATTTTGGCATTTCCAATGTCTTCAAACATCCCAAGATTTTTTTCAAGCAAGCGGATATCGAGAATATAATTTTGTCATTTCACTTTTTGATTTTATTTTCACCTTTAAAGTTCTTGTTAGGTACTTAATATAATTGGGCGAATAAAGAACATTTTTCAAAATGAAAATCAAAAAAAAATTAATGAAAAATTTGAACAACATTTGGAAAAAAATACACCAATTTTTCGAAAAAGCTATTGAAAATTAGTATTTTGAGGGGTATAAAAATTGTTGTTTTTTTGGGTAACGAATGAAAAAGTTTATTATTTTTGTTTCAAAATTTTAAAACATGAATGATTATTTTTAAAAAAAATCGAACTTGAAAAAAGCAAACGAGCCCGAGTGATGCAAGGCCAAGAAAGTTTTCAAAAATTCATGTTTCAAGAAGTGAAAAAGCAGTTTTTTTATGGAGGTAAGGGAAGGGAGTATTTTTCTGATTGAAACTTTGAACATTTCTTGAATTTGAACAGTAAGTTTTGTATATCGAAAAAAAAAGAGCAAATACCCCGAGCGAAGCGAGGGCAAAAGCTTTCAAAAATATGGAATTCAAGTTCTAAAAAAGTCAACAAAAGAGCCATTTTCTACAAAATTTTTATTGTGTTTTTTTTTTCATTTTTCACTACCTTTTAAGCAAAATTGCTGAAAATCACTACTTTTTCACTACTTTCACTACCGACTTTCAAAATCACTACGTTTTCACTACTTTCACTACCACCAAGACACCCTTAGGTATGTACTTGATATCAAAATGTCGAATGACGTGATGATTAATTTTTTGAAATTTTTGACATAATATTAGGAACTCTGCAGAATTTTTTAAAGTTATCAAATGTCAGCCAAAGGTTTTATGGATCAGCTGACGCGGGTCAGCGTCTCGTTTTCCTTAAAATTCAGACATAATGCGAAAAATTCAAGAATTGTTTTCCGGCTGAAAGTTGACTTTTTAAGTATGCATGTATTGTATGATCAAGTCCTTTTAGCTGGAATCTCAATTTATTCTTATTTCCTATTAATATTCATCTCAAATCAGGAATATATATTTTTTTAAAATTTTAAAAGTTATAAATTATAATCAATAATATTCCAAATTCAGGGGTTGAAATTTCCAGAGCAGAATTCTCAATTTTTTTTCAATTTTGAAGGATTCGGGGTCAAAATTTACCACACGGGGTCTTGAAATAAAAAGAAAATCGAATATTCAAAATTGAAAAATTAGTCGCCTCCCATATACTGCAAGTGAAATCATATTACCACAAAAAATACATCGTATCCGATAAAATGACGTCTAAAAAGCAACAATTCACTTCTAAATTTCGTTTAATCATCGCCAACTTGCACGAGTGGGACGATATGGGAATTGTAACCCCTAAATCTGCGCATTTATCGCTTTATGTATCTACAAAAGTACACGGTATACACAACGAATTTATACCAAGAAGGTTGGTTGATACGAGTAATTTACAAGCTCGAAATTTCCACTCAGTTGGCGCGTTTCTTACCGGCGTCGTGAGTAAAAAAAGCCATCTGTAACCGCAGTAAAGGTCGACATCGACGTTATAGCATAGAAATAGGCCAGTATCGCGCCACCGTCGTCGTCGGTCGCCCACCCTCGTGTTTGTTTCGCGCCCCGTAAAACCAAACCCACATAAAAACTTATCTCAAACAACAAATTTCACCTTGTTTAAAGCGCACAAAGCAGCACAGGTACGAGTACGTCGAGATACGGACGCCCTTAGGTAAATTCAGCATACCTACCCTGCAATCATGTAACGCCGACGCTGTAAAAAATTCATACTGCAAATACTTTAAGGGCTCATTCGTATACATATTCAGGCTGTTTCTGCGTCGTATAGTACATACACGTCTACGTATACATTATCTAAACTAGATAAAAATCCCGAAAAATGAACGTACCATTAGATTCGTATTTCGTGCCCCGCGCGAAGAAAAGTTTTCCTTTGAGAGACTGGCGCCATTCTATACGTAGCGCGAATAAGCATTAACAAGTAGTATATACGGATGATTTATAAATAAATACGATCTTTTAAGACGCGGTATTTACACTCGATTCGAATAAATCTCATTTCATACCATTATATCCTGTTCGTGGATACCATTTCTAAGGTAAATTCTCGCAAACGTGCCCTGATATAATTATATATATAAGTACCTAGATTGCTAATTAGAATTCGTCTGCAGCGTCGAATGTTTGTAAAACGATTTGTAGGGCGTTATGTCAGCGCCATGCGCCACGCTTTTGTCAAAGCTCTACATATTTTGTTTGCTACTGAATGGGGAAAAAGTTACATGTTTGCGTATTTTCTAGTCAAGTCCTCCCACCTCTCTGCTCGCTCTATTCGTTATACATAAGCAAGGCCACCAAGAGCCACTATGTACATAGATGAAGCTAGAATGGAAGGGGAAATTTCTAAAGTCTATATTAATACGACGAGAAAAATTGCAAAATGAAAAAAGAAAATGAAAGCATAGTAACGAGTTAGTTACGATGCGATGCTTTTAGAATCGAGTTTTCTTCATTTATTCGTATAAGTAAATATCAAGTACAGAAAACTGCGATGTAAAAAATTTACAAGGTTTTTTATAATCTTACTATGTCGTTGTGTAAAAATATTGAGAGGAATTGGAGAATCTGGGCCCTTAAGAAAAATTCACAGGTATCAAAGGGACACCCAGCGGTTAAAATTCGAGGTGCCGAAGTTCATATGTTAGGAGAGATGTGGTCATTTTCTTTACTTACTGATCCTGCATAAGACAGCATTACTAATGTAAAACAAAAACTTGCAAAAGTTGCGAAAAATTGAAAAATGAATTTCATCAGTTGAAAATAAAGGATGTTATTTTTGGCTCGCTTTCAATATTCAACCTACCAAAGTTTTGCTCCAATCCGAGATTTTGAAGTAAGGATTTTCTCTCACGAGTGAATTGAATTTTCTTATTTTTATTTTTGTTTTGGAAAATCAAAAGATTTCATTTTCAGAACAAAAACTTCCAAAATTTGCCAAAAATTGGGAAAAAATTAATTTTAGAAGCAGAAAATTGGGGATTCTTTTCAAGGTTCCCTTTTGACATCCTACTCAAGTTTTGTTCCCATCGAATATTTCGTAGTCAAGGAGTTCCCTTTTCAAGAAGAAAATTCAGTTCTCTCATTTTTTTTTTTTTTTTTTTTTTTTGAAAATCGAAATACTACTTAGTAAGTATGTTATTTTTGAGTTCGTTAATTTTCCAACGTTTACTTGGCAAGTTGTCTAGATTCAAATTATGCTCAGTCATTCTTCCCACCATCTTCCATCCATCAAAAATCAACTAGTGGAAAAATAGAAAATATAAAAATTAAATTGAAGCATACGTTTCCAAAACGCACGAAGTCCATTTTCAAAGATTCTGAGGTTGCAAGGCCATCTAGCATAAATTTGCGGCCCAAAATGGCTGATTTTTTGATATGTTGTGCCCAAGGGTATTGGCTACAACATATCATAAAATCAGCCAATTTGAGCCATTTCTACGTTTCCAAATTGTACTAAATACCATGAATTTCTTAACAATATTTTCAATTCCATCAATGAATTTTCAAAGTTCAAACACGTCATTCTTTATCGCAAACCTTTCATTTCTTGAACCCCGTAGTAAATCATGGCCACAGATAAGTTCCCCCCCCCACCTCCCCTTTTCCACGACCTTGGTCTCATTTTTTTTTCGTGGAGAAATTTTTACTCGCATAGATATGGTTTTTTTTTGTCAATTAGATAAAAATCCAGTGGAAGTTTATGCCTGTCGGGCTGTCGACTTCAACTCAGCTGAAATATAGCTCATTGAAAGGGTACGTCAACTATGTCATCCACAATTCAGAACCAAATTTATGAGCAATCGAATGTATGACCGAAATAGTTCAATATTAAATCAATTTTTTTCAGCGTAAAAGAAACAATTCTGCCTTTTGGAGATCAAAGACTAAAAATCGGTTTTCACGCTGGACTTTTTCTTCCAAAGACAGAGAAACCTAAAAAAATCCACGAAGTTCTACTTTCGAAACGCTCGAAAAAAATCCGCCCTACCCCATTTACAGTAACAATAATTAAGAAAAGATCGTACATAATAAATTTAATAAGTTACTAAAACACATGGAACGCATTTATAAATGTTGAATTTTAATTTCATGAATTTTAGTCAGAGCACTTGTTGAAAAACTGGAATTCCAAAATGTCACTGGAGGTTCCAGAACGACTTGAAACTACCTCTAATAGTCGACTTGGCATGTCGAAAATAGGGTATAAACTAAATTCTAGCTTTCTAACTCAGCTGGATGAAATTATGAGGAAATAATCATTTCTAAAAATTTATTGGAGGCTTCTGAACTGATCAAAACGACTCGAAACTGTATCTAATTGATAGGAGAGTGAATTGAAAATAGGGTATACCTACATCAGATTTCAGCTTTTCGGCTCAATTAGGAAACGTTTCGATTTTTCGCCTTTGGCCCAAATTAGATTTTTTAAAAACGTCCAAAATTTTAAAAATTAACTTAAGCAGCTGAAATTTTAGCTGTGAGAATATTTTTGTATGCTATTTCGAACTGGTTTACTTTAAATCCAACATTTTCATGCTAGTTTCTCTCATCTATTCTGGTACATTGGAACGATTTTTTTCAGTACATATATCAAAATTTCCAGTGCAATTTCCTGACCCTGTAGAAATAGTCGAAAACAGATAAATTTAGATCTCGATTTTTGAAGTGAAATAGAAATAAGAATGACATTTTTTCTTCTAGTATTGAAAAGAAAATTCTTGAGGGAAGGTGAAACGAATTTTTCAAAACTCTAAATTGAATGAAGGAGGACAATTGGCAATTCCTACCTCAAGCGCTCTTTCTCGTTTAATTCTTCAAATTAAAATTTTTCCAGCTCCTCACCTCCCATGTTCTGAATTATTGAAAAATATTATGTACAAACGAGACATTTTCGACAGCTAAAAGTTTTGAAATGAAGTCAAATTGTTTCAAAATTTCAAAGTATTGAAATTTTGAGCGCAATTTTGGCAAACTACTTATTTACGATGCACGAAAGAATCTGAAAACTTCAAAATCGAAGAAAATACAACGAAACTTGTTGCAAAATTACAAAGACTGCAGTGGCCGTAAAAAAAATCCAAAATTTGACCACACAAGTTTCGATACAAAGTTCAAATACGATGGTATTCGTATTCTGAATATAGATAATGAGTCAAAAGTCTCGTTATATTTGACCATTCGGCCGTAACAGGGTAAAATATCGCGCCCTTTTTCATCAATTCAAACCTTACAAATCCGTTTTGCAACATTTCTGTATACGTAAAAAATAGCAGGTACACATAGGATACATTTTGAAATTAAATTTTTCTCATTCTTCGCAATATGCGATGGAAACTGAGACGGTTTGAAGCGTGGAAAATCATCGAGAAAAAAAGAAAAAGAACATCAGCAGCCGATTTATACTACGAAGGAGGGAAAAAAATCACATTCGCTCGTCCATCGAGCCAAAAGCGGATATTATATTCAAGCATCGTCGGCAGCTAACAATGTTTGGTGGAAACAGTCGATAATGAAGAGAAGCGCACACAGAAAAGCAACGAAAACGCTCTACGTAGCACGTTAAAAAGAGACCGAAACAGAACGAAAACGTTGCATTAGGGCGGCAGGGAAAGTACTCCGCTGACGTCACGGATAACCAACTTTTTATACCAGCCTTTGAAATTACCCTTTTCGTTTTCCTTGCCTCTGCTTCGACGTAACATAGGTCTACGTACAGTAAACTGATGCGTTAACCTGCCGTTGAGAAAATTTTCCGGCATTTTTGCCGCGTATCCGTGCGTACTATAATACTCGAGAACGTTTAACCGAGTCCGCATGGTATACGAATTGTTATTTAAAAAAAAAAAGAAAAAATAATTGGCATTTGAAAAAAAAGTACGCCAGTGCGGAGTTATTCGTTTGTTTGCGCAAATGAGTATTTTTGAATGCAAAGCTGAGCTTGATTTTTATGGTAGGTAGGTAGGTAGGTAGGTATTCTTCGAAGTATGTAATTAGACAGCAAAATGAAGCAATCCAACACCTTTTGACTTCACAGCAAAAAATGCTCGCAGAGAAAGAAAATCTCAAAGGAACGAAGTATTTTTTCGCAAGAGGGCAAAAAATTCTACTAAGGATAAAACTTGGTAAAAAAATAATCGTCGATTTCAATTTTTATGAAATTTTAATGCAACAAAATACGAAAAGTAAACCGACGAATAGCACATGCGAATCGATACACGAGTTAATGGTAAAGAAACGTAGGTAGCTCTTCCTCATACTACGACTATAATGCATTTGAAAATTATCGTTTCTCACACTCGATGCCATAATAATGTTCACATCAACCCTTCGAGTATTGAATTTAGCGAAAACTTTCGCCAGCTGTCGAAAAATTTTCATGAAAAAGTTCACGTAACGGTGTGATCTCTGTTCATTTCAAAATTGATGGCAAAAATTTTCTCCAAATTGAAATCCAAGGCGAAAAATTACTTTTGCATGGTTCAATAGCATGCTTCCAACCTCGTAAGACCAGTCATAACGTTAAATAAATTGCCTAACCGGCTGAACTTGATTCATAAGGGGATCGATTAGGCAATTTTTCAACCTTTCGTATATTTCCAGACTGCTAATGCTAAATGATTCGATTACATGCATGACACATGATCAAATTAATCTGAAACTGGGAAACATTTTAGTTCGATAAAATTACATCGTATTTCAATTTGCAGCATTCAATACTGCAGAAAAATTGAAAACATTACATAGCAATTTGGAATTTTTTTTAAACTCCAGTGCATTTGAACATGTACTGCATCAATTGAACGATGAAAACACATAAATAATCTCTCATAATTGCGAGTTTTTTGCCAAAATCTGTCCAATCGTCTACTAAAAACCGGATGCAAATTCTTCGCAGTAATAAAATAGAAGAAAAATAGTCGAAACGCGAGCAAAACATTCATATAAGAATTTTAGAAAACGACCCCTTTCACTGAAGGGTAAAACCTCCTACGCATTAATAATATTAATACCACCCAACTGACTTTTTAAGAATAAATGGTAACCTTCGATATTTTTGTCCTCATAATTTTGACGCCATATTTCGATAAAGAGGTTAACTCAAATACCCATTTCGACGTGAAAGTATTTTTCCATCTCGTGTAAAAAAATATCCGGCTCGAAGATTTATTTTTAAAAGATGCTTTTCATTTTCGTTTCAAGGGCACAGAGTTACTACGATTTCGAAAATTTTCACGAAATCGTAATAAAATTTCAGTTTTTAACTCTTTACTGATACATTGACCGAATAAGGGAACAATCTTATCATTTTGACGTTGTGGTTGCGATCAGACGATAACTTGTACGGTGTAAACTTCAAATCTTCATTTTGGTTCATTTTTTATTTCGAAAAATTATAGATGGAAGAATTCGTGTGATTTGATCTGAGAGAAAAGCTCCACAAACACAAACTCCTCGAAGCAGGAGTACGAGATTAAGAAGTTTATCAACTTCGTGCTACACAAAGTGCAGTAATTGGAGTAATATCGTCGCTGTAACAGTAAAATTTGAAAATTACATTCTGAATCATGTTGCTGAATACCGTTCATCATTTTGAAACAGAAAAGTAGAATTAAATCATTCAAAGATAACAATTTCCCAGGAATTTTTCCAAAGCCGATGACATCAACCACTTCAAAATGCATGTACTTGGATCACTGCACTGCAGTGCGTTTGTGAATAATGCTCTTAAAATTAAACATCGCAACAGGATATTTTGAACACGATCAATATTCGTACGATGTAGCAATGCGAAATTATGAACATATAACGCGAAAAACGATCCGAATATTTGTTCGGCAAAAAGTGAATTTGCACTTGATAAAAACACCAATCATGGCCTACTTATGCAGTGCAAAGCGACTGATATTATAAGACGAAATTAAATTAAGGTATAAAATAACGTTTGAAAGTATTGAAAATGTTGAATACTTACAGGTGTAGAATTAAAATACGAATTTACTTGAGTTGTTGAGAGGTGCAACATAAGTTATCAAAATTCACAACATTATCAACACAAACAATTTTTAATAAAACTTCACACAAAATGAACACTTAAGGGGTACACATACACAAAATAGCACTACGTATATAATCACATGGAAAAAAGACAATTATCAACGAACAAATAAATAAATTAAACACTTCAAAATTTTAAAAAAATTTACGAAACTTCATTTATAATTACAACTTCCACTAAAATGTATGGAAAAACACCTATTTTCTTTTTCTTCTTGTCACTTGGTTGGCACAGATTAAAAACTGCACACAGATAGACCGCTGTCACTTCAAGTTGCAAAAATTTGTTTTGCTGTTGACCTGAAGATGGCGGCATGAGCGCATGACAACTTATTTCAGAAAGATTTTACCAAGAAATTACCAGTAAAATAGAAAATACCGAAAAGTTGCCAAATTTCAGCGCGGATATTTGAACATTCTGATTGGTTGAGCCACAAAATAACGCCTTGCTATTGGACGAAGTCATTACTTACTTGAGAAATCAACAAAATGAAACAGCGCATTTCTTATCAATGTTATCATTTTTTTTTTTGAAAATTTCTCAATTTATGTGAATTTTTCTTTTCGCATTCGCATTTCCCTTTTAATAATTTATTTATATTTTACACCATTTATGCTATAAAAACGGATAATTCAAATCAACTTATCGCCATACGATCAGCTTATAAATCAATTATTCATTCCAAAGTATGGCGACCTCACGTCTCGAAAAACTTGGCACGATTTTTTCGAGGTTAGTATTACCTTATCAAAGTTAGTATACCGGTTCTTCATTTATTCGTAATTAATGCATAATTTCTTTTTGCTCGAAAGGGTTACATCTTTAATGAAATGTGGAGCCATTAGTCCGAATGATAAACCGCTGTGGTATGACATATATCAAGCGTTTCCTCCTATTGACGAACCTTCGTTCGCCCGACGAGTTACGATCAAAAAAGTCAAACCAATATTCTATCCAGAAGACCGAATTCGAGCGTAAGATGATTTCATTAGTATTTCAATGTATTTTGAATCGTGCTTGATTGTATTCTTTATGCGTAGTAAATTCCACGGAGGTAACTACGTGCAATCGATAAGGATGGAAACCTTAGAAGGAGGAATAACCACGAGCGACGTAACTCAAAAAGTGATTTCAGTAACCGGTGAAATTATGAAACAAGAACCTAACTTGAATGAAGATGATGCTTTGAAAAAAGCCGTTGAAAAACTAACATCTGAAAAAGCTTTCGATCCTAAATCGAAGTCTATGTTTAAATCAACCCATCGTAAAACTGCTCGAGCAACTACATCAGTTGATACCGTAAATTTGCCACATGATTCTAGTACTTTTAAAAATATTGCTGAAAAAGATGTCGATGTTACTAATATTCTTATTAGTCAACCAGAACAAGATAGTGTTCATTATAAGACAGATTCGATCGCAGATGAATTTAAAAAAGCTTCTAAAAAAGTTAAAGGTGAAAAATTAACCACCGATGATAGTTTGGAAGAAAAATAATTTTGATTTGTTGGCCTTGTTTATAATTGTATAGTTAAATAAAGTTAGATCTATAATTGCTATTTGTTTTTACTTGATGGTGATGAACGAAAATATAACAACTCAAACGTTGACAGCGTTATTTTACTTTTTTTTTATTTTTTTATTTTTCGACATGCAACAAAAACAGAAATAAAAGTAAAAAGATGCAGTAATGTAGAAAAATTAAGTAGTTTGGGAAACATAAATATCGAGTATTGCCCAAAAAAAATTAAATTGAAGTACCTACATAAGCTATTCTAATTTAATTTTTCTGAAATCTTATGTTAAACTTGCATCAACGATAGAATAAATACTACGATTAAGTTTACATAAATAATTTAAGCATCTTATCGATACAAATACGAAATGCATAAAAAATTTCACAAGAAACAGATACGACCGGTCCATGCATTCTTTCAATAAATAATGTCATCGTTTTAAACTGTCTTATGAGTTGAAATTTTAATTTTAATTTTTTCTTGGTATAAAAGCTGTATAAATTTGTTAGCGTTTTAAATAAAATATCTTAAAAACATATCCAAATTTTTTCTTTCTGATGTCTAACGGAAATAAAATATTCTTTTTTTCTTTAATTTTGTGAACGTTTACTATAAAATTATTCCCTTCGATGTAATTTGGAAATTAAACCTTTTTGTTAAATGGACTAATAAATAAATAAATAATAATAAAAAAAAAAACATTCAGATAGTTGTACTAAAACTTTCAAGCGGCTCAATAGAAACTCGAACCCTGATTTAAATAATGATCCGATCAAAATACAATTACATTTTCTAATAAATTAATTTTATAAAAAATAATAAATATGAAATAAATAAATATAAAAAATAAATTAATTAAATACAATAAAGAGAATTTACTCTCACATTTAATAAATACCATTGACAAAGATTTTTTTTTACCAAGAATCATTTTGAGGACTGGACGTAGATGTTGAACTCTTTCTCTCTGCTCCAGGAGCGGCGCTACCTCTGAATACATTTAAATTTTCTCGTTTTTTAAGTTCTGAAATGTCATTATACATAGTTATGCTGTAAAAAGTTTTTTAAATTGTTCGATGCTACATTAGAAAGCTTACCAGAAATGAAGAGCATCATTTTTTTTCGTGCTCCAAGAGCATGGACTCCTATTTCACGAAGATCAGCTTCTGTCAATGTTTGGAAGGTGCTAAGATCTATTTCATGTGATTTGAACAATTCTGAAAACGTAATGAGTTTCGTATTAATTGAAAATAAATTTTTGCTACTTGATAAATTGTAAAAAATACTAACGAATATATTTTTGTAAACCGAGAGATGCTAAATGAACTGGGAGATCATGGTAATTTGAAGATGTAACAACATTAAATGTTGTACTGGCGGCTGCATCGAGGTAATTGCTGGCAGAGAAATTTTGACTGTTGCTATCTACACTATCATTGAAAAAACTTTTGGTGTTACTGTTTATTTCTTCTTCTGTGTTCTGGAACGAATAAAAAGTGCATTAAAGAACTGCTGATGGCACAATAATTAAAACTAAAATGTTTACAACTAACCGTTACTTCCTCTTTCTTTTGGTTACGGAGCATAGATGAAGGACTAGACTGACTAAACCCGTATCCAGACCATGTAGTAGTCGGTATGCGAACTTGGGTTCGACTGGGCACTCCTTGCATAGCTTCAAAAAATATGCGAATAATTTTATTTTGAGATATTTCATTAAAAGAATTCATACTTTGGTAGAAAACTTGTATCGATACCTTGAGCAGCTTTAATTCTCAGATTTTGTAAATCTGGTAAACCAATATTTCCTATACTTCTTTCAAATCCTGGAGCTTTCCTATCGTCGCTTATATCTGCATAGTAAAAAATGTTAATGAAAAAAATATAATAAACTTTGTATTCTCAGCAAAGTCATGTTTCACATTTCACTCAATTACCTAATTTATTTTCCATTAAACTCTGAGATGGAGATGTAGTTCGTGGACTAGCTGCTGGACTTGATAAAGAACTGGTGTTACTACTCAACGACGAATGGCCTGCTGCTAGCAAAACAGAAGTCTTCTGTAGTAAGTGCAGACATGATTTTCATCATCTTATACCATTACTTACTCAAACTGTCTCTGACGTCTGGCAACGAAAACGAATACGGAAGTCGCATTGAGGAAAGTAGGCCTACATCACATGACGTCGAGTTATTTTGAGGAATTTTTATAGCTGTGCCCGTATCGGTCGGTGATTCGAAACTTGTATCGGGGGTTGTATCTCTGAGAGGACGTGGACTATTTGTTGGTGTTTGAAATGATGTTCCAAGCACGGTGATGGGCGAGAAAAACGATGGTATGAAAACAGAATGGGGCGTTTGTTGTAGATGAGGGAATCCGGTTCTGTTATTTCCAATCGGCAAACTAGGTAGATTTTGGAAACTACCTGTAGCTGACAATAATTTCAATATCGTTAAGCAGAAGTAAAAATAATACAATAATCTAGATCTAGCCTATCTACGCATGCAATAATAGTAGATACCTCAAATTTTCAGTCTATTCTATTGTGATTTTATGGGGGAAAAAAATGATTCCATATTTCAATTTTATTCATCATCATTCGGTAAGTTTTTTTTTTTTTTTGAAGATTTGCGTTGGCGTTCATAAAAATTTATTTACCCGAAATTTTGTAAACATTACTATGGCCGTCTGGAAAGATTGATCATGTGGCAATTTTCAATTTTTTGCAATTTAAGAAAATTAATCCTAAGCGTGCAAAAACAAGTCGAACTGATGAAAAATAAAATTTGAATCTGATGATGAGCGGGCGGTCAACATCCAATAAAAACGTTTTCTTATCAACAACCATACCGGGTGACCAAGAATAATGGGATTTCGATGTTATCAAAAAGGAGAGAAAATTCCCGTTATGAAAATTAGAAAATTAAATAATCATGTAAAAAATGGCGTTTGAGTGATTGTTTCAATGAAATACGAAATAATCTTTCATTTTGCATCGAAACAATAATTCGAAAGCTCTTTTTCTCGATTGTTATTTCATTTTCCAGTTTTTAATCAGGGAAATTTTTTTCCCTTTTTGGCATATCAGAACATTACAAAACCCATTATTCTTGGTCACCCGGTAACATATCATATCATTCGCTGAACGAGAAAATCTGAATGATGATTGGTTCTAGTTTGTGACAACAAAATACAATTGGTTGATTTGAAAATTCGAATGATGATTGGTTCTATTCAGTTTGTTTCAGGAAAAAATGATAACGTGAACGCGAGGAAGAGGAAGAATCAAACTGATACTGAATCGTCAATTTGAAAAATGATTGTGAGTATCGTGATGCTGAAATTTGAAAGTAATTTTCCTGCATCGAGACAAAATGATGTACAGGACACAGGTATGACTTGATTCATTATTTCTAATCAATACGTGTCTAGTGTTATTAGTATCCAATTGAGTAGAAAATTAATTGCATGGTTTCGAAAAAACTTTGTAATACTTATTGTAAATTCAGATAACTTACTCGCAAAGCTTTTGAGAAATGAAGGCACTGCTCCAGGAGCTTTGTAAGTTGAAGGAAGCACTGCCTTAATTGGCTTATCTCTTGATCCGGTTAATATACGACGTGCCTCGTAAATGTTGGCTGCAGGAAAAATCGTAAATGGTGAGTGGAAATTATTTACCTATGCTCGTCAATTGACGAAATGTAATGAAAAGCATACGCACTTGCGTTTCTTTCTAAACCTTTGATTACTACAGAATAAATATTCTGTTTGTGTTTGAATCTTATAGATATGTAAACGTCAAGAGATTGCATTATTTCATCCAACGTTTCTGGATTTAAAGATACCACCTCTGACGTTAAATCGAACATCAATACTAAAGGTAATGATCCCTGCAATGGTAATAGAATCGATTAGAGGCATGTTCAAAATGGAAATGATCTGATTCAGAAACGAAATCTTACCAATAGCATTTGTCTGGCAAGATACACATCATCAATTGAGCTGCCGGTTATCGTTACACTGCTCTTTTTCAAAGAAGGTGTACACGGATTTCTAGGATCAGGAAACATGACTTGTACTCTTGTACGTTGCATTATAGTCTTCAAGTTTTGGTGGTTGGCACCCAAAACTAAACTGTGATACTGCGGTGATATTTCCATCATCATTTGAATCTTGACTGAACTCTGAAAAAAAACCAACATCAGAATATTGCAGAATAGGTATTTATCGAAATGCAATTTTTACCATCGTTTGTACTTTGAAACTTACAGCGAATTTTCCACACATTAGACTAATCAAACTTAAAGTTGCTTCTTTAACTTTCCTCATGTCCAATTCGCAACCTTTCACCATCACCAACGTAGAATGCAGTTTAGCTCTCGTACGAAACATCACTTGCACGTTGTAATTCTCTTGTATTGTACTCAGTACAATTGAAGAAGTTTGTTCCGGAAATTGTTGAATGGTTCCAACGTTCGGTAACTCGAAACAAAATATCAACGGCGTCAGCTCCTATCGGTTCAAAGTAAACATTCATTAGCCTACCTATAGTTATTTGTTTCAAGAACTTTTTTCATCAACGTCACTTACTCTGACACGTGCTCTGGCTTTTTCAATATTAGCCATTTCCCCAGCGATGGAAACCTGATTACTTTTTTCTTCTTCGTTACTTCGGTTCGAGTCGGGAAAGTGAATATGGCAACTGGTTTCTTCCATGACTTTTTTAATTCTCGAACCACCTTTTCCAATAATATGAGAGTGATCTGTGTAACTAACGTCCAATTTCATCGTTACTCTGTTACTCTGTGGAATAAAATGATTTAAAAATTTTATCGATTTCAGATTCGCGAATAGGCCTATTTCAAAATAATTACGTAAATATTGGGTACCCTAGTGTCAAGTACAGCCATGACTTGCTCTTTGGCGCTTTTCACGTTGTTCATTAGGCCTGCGATTTTTATATGCGGATCTATTCGGAAAAATTTTCATTAAATTATACAGCTCTATATTCAAGTCTAGGTATCATACCCTATTACTTTTACGAAATACGAGTAGGTACCTTTCTTTGATTTTGCTCCAATCTTTAGGCGACTCGGCCATAATATAAGAGTTTTAGTTTCTTTCATTATCTAAAAAACGTTTTAAACATTCAGAAATAGCTCGATTTAATGTTAACACGTGTTTTGAGTCGTGTACACTTGTAATGCTTACTTTTTCGAAAAATTCTTGAGCCGATTTAGCGCAATCCGCCTTTCCTGAAAGTTGCACGTGACAATTCAAATTCATAACGTGGTAATTTCGAATTTTTATCAAACAGATAGCTTTGAAAGCTGATTGAAATGAAATTCTTACCTAATAACATGAGTTCTAGTTTCTTCCTATTTACCCTGAATCGTTCGGTGGGAAGATCTTTGACGTTGTTAAATCCCAATGACGTGGCAAACTCTTGTAATTCATCTCGATAATCACTACTATAACAACTGCTTCTTTCAGTGCCTGTCGTACTAGCTTCTGAAATTTCGGACAATGTATCCGATGCAGCATTCGAATTCGGACGCATTACAAATTCGAACCAAAAAAAATCAAATACAGAACACGAAAATTGCTGACTGATGTAACGCGGGGTGTGTAAATGTTGGTCAGGTCAGACTAAAGAATGTCGTGGACAATGTATGATTTGGTTGAAAAATGCTTATCTTTTATTCCCCACTTTAGGTGAAAATTGAAAGAATATCATTGCAAATGATCTGGTTTTGAATAGATGATATATTCGATAGACACACCCGCTCGTCCTAGACTCAATGTGGTGTGTACAAATCGACCTTATCGTATCAAGCTCGATAGTTGTGTGCTTTTGTTGGTTATATTTGACTGAGCTAATTTATCAACATTGCTGGCGATATATTGAAAACTAGTTTCACTTGTGCTTTGCTGAAATTTTTCGAGAACTCGTGTACTCGTATACTGTGCAGTAATGATGTGCATCAAGGTTATTGTTGACTTTCCTGTACTTATTCCAGTTTAATTTTACATATTTACCTACATTTTGCTTTTCTCGCATGTATGGTAAACGTTCGAACCATGAATGAAATTTAATAAACTTAATGGTTTGTTGTGAAAATGAAAATGTGGCGAGTATACAGGACTGAATAAAAATGAAAAATCGCAATTCGATGAATATTCTATTGGGATGAATAAAAAAACCAAATTCTCATTCAAACAGATATCTATGTTTTTTGTATCAAAATCATAACACGTATTGCAATAAATCTAACGGTATTTTCGCAGGCGACTTAACATAAATTATTTGTAGGAAATAGATGTTGGCGTGAGTATAATATTTTCCTATATTTTTTCGCTAAGCTTATTATTATTTTTTGCGTTGCATTGTATGTACTGTGCATGTGTGTGTAAAGAATGATAATTTCGTAAATGATTATTTAAGCAATTTAAATTCAATTTGCAGCTTCGACTTTACTACCATAAGCATTAAAGGAAATAGTAAAACGAAATGAGTTTAAAAAAAAAATCCTTTCTAAAGATAGATCTTTTCTTATCGATAGTTTTTAATTGTAAATATGTACTTACCAACTTAGGTACCTGAAAGCTATTTACTTCAAATTTCTGTTATTATAAAGATGTTGATAGTTTCAAATTTTTGTAGAATGTTTGAGACTTTTTCGAAAAATATGTCATATTTGGTGACATTTTTTTTAGAATTTTAACAATTCAAAAAAATATTTTTTGCTTTATTTTTCAATCAATTTTACTTTTATTATAAAGATGTTGATAGTTTCAAATTTTTGTAGAATGTTTGAGACTTTTTCGAAAAATATCTCATATTTGGTGACATTTTTTTTAGAATTTTAACAATTCAAAAAAATATTTTTTGCTTTATTTTTCAATTAATTTTACTTTTTTTTTCTTGCATTTTAAATAACTTTCGTTGCGTTCCTATTGATTTTTTTGCATTTCAAATCAATTTCAAAGATATTTCATCAAGTTAAATGCCACTTCGAGTAATTTTGATGGAAGTATTACATTTTTTTTTTTGGAATTTTTTCAAGTTTTTTGCTTTTTAAAGTACCAATTATGAACTGAATTTATCAAGTACCTTTAAACATTTTTTAAAATTCTTTTTAGGAAATTCTAAATGTATGGTCAAGTTGACATGATGCTCGATCAGACACGATCATCCGGACCCGGTCTTATCTGTGTGACGCGGGTCAGCGTGATAAAAATTCTGGGCAGATCTCCACTCAAAACACATCGATATCAAAAATCAAAAATTTCCTTTTTCCAAAAAAAATTTTGAAATTTGCACAAGTGGCTTTATCGTGCTTAAAAACAATCCCTCAGAATTCGAATTTCAACGTTGCGAGCCATTCTGTAGCATCCGGTGTGATTTTCAATATCTCCTGAGTGTTGAAATTTCTTCAAAATGCGTGGAAATTTATTTGAGTGGCGTGACTTATTCTGGACCGGTTTACGGAGTTTTTCCACATTTTGGTCGATTTCCTGGCGGACACTTCGAGTCTTTGTTTGACCAGCATATTTGAGAAGAAAATTTCAAAATATAAAAAATTTTCTGTTTCTGGAGAAATTTTTTAAAATTTTTACAAATGGCTGTAAGTACTGTACCTTCCATAAAAATAATCCCCCAAATCCGAATTTCACCATTTTGAGCCATTCTGAAGTCTCCAGCACGATTTTCAATTTCTCCAGAAAACGCATGAATTAATTTGGTCAGCTAGAAATCGAGTTTTGTGGCTTATTATCAACCTCTGTAGCGAGTTTAGCAAACTTCTAGCAAGCACTGCGGGCGTTTTCCTTGATTTATTAAATTTTTTTCCTTAAAATATGTTCGTAAAAAAAAAAGCAGTATGGGCATGGAAATTGGCTAAAATGTAGATAAACTCGTTAAACAGATCGGGAATACCTAAACCACAACTCTTTTTTAATAGCCCAATGTAATTTACGTACCTTCTAGAGAAATTTAAAAGCTCTGTAGGAACTCAAAATCGTGCTGAAGACTCTAGAAGGACTTGAAATGGCGAAATTCTGTTTAGATGAGTTGGCATTTTTTCCAAGACTGAATAATTTCCATCATTTTTACTGAATTGATACCTATATTTTTTTAAAAAGCATAAATGGCCCCGGAAGTGGTCAATTTTGGATTTTGAGGGATTCGTGGAAAATCAATTTGGGCAGCTGAAATTTTGGTTATGAGAGGTTCAGACCTAGTCTTTCCAAAAATCATGACCCCGTTCTTTTCAGAAGCGACCGCCTAAAGAAATTCTTTTCTAATGTAAGTTCAACTTCAATGTATTGTATTTTCAAAATGAGCACATTTATTGAGGGATCTCGTCTCCCCCTCTCTAACCTTTATCCAGGGCAAAATTTGAGAAAAATAGAAGTCATGTGAATACATAAATACCTCCAATGTGTCATGTTTTTGAACGAGCTGAACACGATAATATATTTTTTCTTATCCGACCCCTTCGACGCCTCCAAGCCCTCGTAATGGGGTTCAAATTCTGAAAAGGTTGACGAGGTATAAAATGATACATATGTATAGCCTTTGTACGCATTTTAAGCTTCATTGAAGACAATTTTTCTATATCTATGTTTGGTTTGAAGCTGAGAAAATTCAATGAATGTTTTTTCTTCTAGGTACTAAATTACTCACCTCTTGATTGCACTGCATGAAGACATGATGGACAATTCGACTTACCAGCATTTTATCTGGGTTGATTCTGGATGATGAGTGTTTTGACTTGTTGTAAAAGAGAAAGAATCACAATCGCGAATCAGTTATGCGAGTTAATTAGTCAATTCGAAAATTACTATCGGCTGTCGTCGAGGTTGTTATCATTGGGTGATTTCATTCGTGTGATTATACCTGATCGTTTTTCATTAATATTGTATTTTATTTTTTAAATGAAATCAGAAAAGTGGTTGTAATAGACCGGTTCCGAGCAGAGGTGTACACTGTACAGATGCACATTACATCCTCTCCTCTGCCCGTCCTGGCAACCAAACCTAACTTTACTTAAGGGAGCGAGGTTGACTCAATCCGACTTTCATGAAATTGAGGTGTGAGGTTAACCTCATCCCCTTCCAACTTACCTATTCTACCTATACTTAATAATACGAAGAAAGTACCACGTTTTCACAAACGTATGTGAAATTATTAATGAAACTGCCAACTGGAGTCACCCCAGGCGATTCACATTGTCGAGTTTTTCATCGTGGAAAAGTTTTCCGGCGGTTTTATTTATTTTTCGTTATAATATTTAGTATGTACCTTGTGTTTTACAAACCAATGGTATTTTTTTAAATTAAAAAATTCCGAAAACCAACTTCAGAAATGAGAAATGAGATCAGTAGTGATGTTTTTTCAAAATTTTACATTTCCACCGACCACTTGGTCGTTGTATACGAGTAAAATTAATGAATAAAAATTTCTCACGCGTATCTTAGCGTTTACTCAGCAACAAGGTATACCTTTTTTTTTTTAAAAAAAAAGATGAAAATGAAAATTGGCACGTTTAAATTTCATCGTTAAATTACGTGCCTCGTTGAATATCATGTAATCGACCTAACCTTTAGTTTAGTATGAAAATTATCCAGAAAACGGAATTATTATTATTATGGTTATATTGTACCTCGTATACCTCTACTCGTGTAGTATTCGATGTATTTGTCGCATAAACAAACAACGGAACGGACCGGCCGGTCCCGGTGCTCGATGAAAATAGGTGATTTTTAATTAAAAAATCCTCGCAGTAAGAAAATGTTTTGAGCAGATGACGTTAAAGCTATTTCGTCGAATTAGGTGAAAGTGAATATTTCAGCATGTTGCCCTTCCTGAGACTTTCCGGCGCGATTAATCTGTGTGTTTCTTGTTCCGCATTAAGAGCATTATAGCCGTATCTTTATTTATTTTTTAAAGCGTATCTATTGTAGATCGTAAAATACGAGGCGCGATTTAGCATCATGTATACAGTGCTATAAGATGGTCTAGCCGCGACCGATTACACAACTTAGCTTAGCTAGGTACACTCTGTGTACTATACGATGGCATTGTTACACGGTGATGTGCGTCTTGTCAGCACCGAGTCAATTTAATGAGTAGATTATCAACGGCGATGCTTATTTTTTTTACATTTCATCTATTTGGATTTATGAAAAATAAAAACCACATCCAACTAATGACAAATTAGAAAAGCCAAGTTCAAATAGGTATCTACAAAACTGGTTTGAAATTATAAGTCAAGAGTAGGCTGTATTAATTATTATAATTGGAGTATAAAAGATATATGTTTTGGATTTTCAACGATTAGAATACAATTAGAGTATTAACGCTGTCGGATGACACGGTTTCACTTTCTCTGCGGTTCGTTTTATGTTTTCATTGTTATATGAATTTATATATCTACTATACCAGGGAGGCAGGGAAGGGCAAAACGTGTGAAAATTTCTGAAAAAAGCGAACATTTGCGATGAAATATTCTAAATGGCATCTTTTACTCATGTTCTCTTCTGCTTTTTTTTTTTTATAGGTGCTTGCGATGAAATTGTGTAATTCCAAATGGAAAGAATGGCATATTAAGCTCGAATACTCATTTAAGAGTTAATGGATTTTATAGACGGATGTATACCTCTAATATACGAAATATATAGTACGAAATTATACAACGATTACTCAAAAGCGGAGCACCGACGAAGTAAAGAATGAATAAAATGAACTGACCTAGAATAAGTGTATCAATGATACTGAGAACATCGGCCAACGATGATGTAAGTAACGAATTACCTTTATTATTATGTAAATACAAATGGACATTATAAATCGGTCATTTTACTGGTAAGAAAATTTAATTTGAATATTTCTATTATTATTTTTTCTCGTTCAAAGGGAATATACCTACTGCAGAATTCGCAAATTGAATACCTAATTAATTGATGCGATTATTGTGTCATTTCTGAAGTAATATTTCCTGGTTTAAATGTGGTAACTTGCTCCATTTTATATAAATAATAAAAATTGGTACAATTTCGTAAAAAATATATCACTCTATATTAAAAAAGAAAAAAAAATTACAAAAAAGAATCTCATCAAACAAAAAAATTGAAAAAAAAATACTTATAAAATGTAGACACTTACAAATGATAAAAATTAATTATAATTACACACTGTACAGTAAATTAGTAAAAATTGATTTCTAAATGCTTATAACGTAACATTTCTTTTATATTTTCAGGGTATTGTGAATATAGTATAGCAAGGATACGTATATGTTGCAACACGGATGGGATTATTTTCTATTCATCTGCAAGCGCGCATCGTCATTAAAAAACCCAACAAGTGCATGCTCTAATGAACTTAATATTCAGTGTGCGCATTCGAGCGAAACTGGTTTGTAATAAGAATTTTTTTTTGGTAGAGTTTACTTGAAAAATGACGATCGATTTTCAACCTAATTCGTGCGATTTCATAATTCGACTCGAAACGTACCAGCAAAATACACATATGGCAACTTTGGTTTAAGAGTATCTCTTTGGTACTCCTCTCTTTTTATAAGACTCGAATTTACATTACGTGTCGACCTTGCGGCGTATCTCGATTCATGATTTTGGAAATGTTTTCGTAGGACAGTCTTTTACAAAGAGGAGGCGAAGAGTTTTGAATTTTAATAAGAGCCCGATGATCCGCTTGGCGAGAATGAAGGCGATGGCGCTGGTGCTCCGTACGAATCAGCCGGCGCTGAAGGTGCTGATCCTCCCGATGGTGGACCGTATTCGGAACTTATCGAGTTCGGGTAACCTTCTTGTTTCTGGAAAATCAACGAGAAAGAAAGGTTAGCTCGTGGTGGGTATTTTGATTCTAGAGTACAATGATCTTTTATGTTAGTATGATGATTTTGAACTTGAAATGATCGCGTGACCGTGTAGCATAGATATGTTTTCGAACGACCTTACAAGGTCGATGTAATTGGTTCACAAATCACAATCGCGCATAAACTCTTATAAATTCATCGTTGTTGAAAAATAGGTAGGTAGGTATTTCTTAGCGTGAAATTTATACAGGTTTAAGACGTACCTAGCTATCTATTTTATTACATACATACGTATGCGGAACGTTTGGTAGCGATGAGGAATTTAATGTTATGATTAAAATGTAAAGTGAAGTTGCTGTGATCGTTTTGTGCGAGAAGTAAAATTTGGCTACTTTTTCGTAGAGCTTGTTCTGCTTGTTCGGAATTTGGAACAGTTTTTTTTTTTTGCAAATTCTCCATAACTCGTCACCTATTTTAATCCTGAATTTACCCTAAGAAAAATCAACTGCAGTTCTGAGCAGATCTGATGATATGGGGAAACTGGCCCTTATTTGAGCAAATCTGATTAAAGATGCTCTGCTCATACGAAAAATATTTGTTTTTTTCCCATTTGGCTATGCACATATATGCACAAGTTCGAATTACGAATGATGTGCCAATTCTTGGAGCATTTTCGTCGTAAGAAATATTTTCAGGGATATTCACTCATGGGAGCCAGCTCAAATCCAATCCGATCTGATTCATGATTGCATTTTAGCTCATTGGTCATTTATGTTGGTTTTACCTGCCCCCGGGCTAGTTCAACAAAATTTCTAAAAAATTGATAAGAATATAAGAATGATGAAATTATGTTCGATTGAAGCTAGATAGAATTAGTTTTCGGATTGTTGAAGAATAAAAATATGGGAAAAATATTGGGGTGGATGGCGAAACAAAAGTCGGCGAATTTTGATCAAAATCAGCAGAAACTTTCATTTTGAGTTGAAAGTTGACCACAGAAAATTTCAATCCCAAAAGTATACTCAGGAAGTGGATTTTTTACGACAAAAAAACATTACTTTCTGGAAAATATATATTTTTTTTAATCTGCAATTTTGGCAAAAAACTAAGACTTTTTTTCGGCAATTTTGATAAAAAAAATAATCAGGCATTTTGATAATTCTATAACTAATAGATTTTTCTTGAAAAAATGTAAGATTTTTCTGAAATTTCGGTAAAAAAAAAGATCTTCTGAGAAATTGAACAAAAAAAACCAAATCTTTTCTTCAATTTTGGCAAAAAAAACCTGAGCTTTTGCCCACCTTTGTGCATTTGGAATAAAGGATTCGGAAAATTAGTTATTGGGAAAAATTCTGAAGTTTTCCATTTTTGGGAAAATATATTTGAAGAAATGTCCAGAAACCGTTCTTATTAATTTTTGATGCGATTCTCTTTTTTTGGTTTTTGGGTCATTTTTTTCACTCTTTGCTTGCTCGAATCACATACTTATTCTCAGGTATTGCTTTTCCAGAAGCAAATGAAAACTAACGAAACGAATAATAACCATTTTTCGTTAGGTTATTTGAAACGAACAAAGTCGTAATTTGAGGATAGCAGTGATGAAAGTCATCACGATTCCGTTCTTGAACCATTTTTTATTTTGGTATTCCTTTTTTCAAAGTCTTAGATAATGTCAGTGTTACACACCTAATCTGATGAACTCAGAGAAAATGTAAGTAATGTTGAAAGTTGGACAAAAAATAATCTCACACCGTTGATCATTGTTACAGATGTAGGTACTCGTATTATTTGCACTCGAAGATGAAGAGCACCAGAACTTGCGCATAATTCATCGAGAAATGGCTCAGTTCGTGAGGAATGAAAGAAAGTTCAGATGCATATCGATGTTTTATCAATTGCACGCGAGCACTCTTAGCTGCTGGAATTACACACGATAATTTTATAAAAATGTCATTATAAAGAGGAGACAAAGCTGGTGAGTGTATCTGTAAATCGTGTGCTGAAATACGAGTACGTACATTGGTAATGATAAAAAAACGTTACACGGCTGAAAATTCGATCATCGTGTTTTGGAAGTGAGAAAAGAAAGGTGCGCACTCACGCTGTGGAGTCGTAAAGATATGAATAGGGACGACGGTTGCGTCACTTGTAGTTGCTAGGTAGCTACTGTAGAAGTACAAACGACGACATGGACATCGACATGACGCTGGGAATAGCGACAATCATGTTTCTTTACTCATCCGCTTCCTCATTAAATTTATCTACCTTTTTTTTTCGCCATTTGTTAGTATAGTAAGGCGCGGGATAAACAAGCCGAGTTAATTGTCTCGGCGATTAACCGTTTCTCAAGACGTTAATAACCTTCCGTCACGCGGGCTACATTTTAAGGTCTGAGCGCGATCTTTGCCTGTCCGTAGACAGGTAGCTAGCAGCTATAGCTACTGTCACTTTCGTCGAGTTCAGATTCTAGCTACTGAAAGAATGAAAAATATTCGAATATCTTACCTGAGTCTTGTATCGAATAAAGTATACTTCTGGTTTAGATGGCTGAGTAGGTGCTGGCGTCGGTATCGTGATTTCTGGAGCTTCATCTGGTTTCTTGACTAATACGTAAATCAAAGTTTTCTGTTCGGGAGGCGGTGGCAGATTTGGAATATCTGGCACTTGTGGTGGCGGTGGCGTCGGTGCTTTAATGAATACGATTTTGTAATGTTTCTGAGGTGGTGGCGGTGGAGCTTGAGGTCTTTTTGGAGCGTAATACGTTGGCTCTGGGGGTGGCACGTGCACATACACGTGCTTATGGATCACCGGTGGTTGAGCTGGTTGAGCTGGTGGTCCATATTGAGGAGCTGGACCTCCGCCGCCTCCGGTAATAAAAGATCCTGTGTTTCCGTTTCCGATCGGAGCTGCGTAACTGTCCAATTGAATTCCACCGCCGTTACCGCCTCCGTTGAATCCTCCGACTGGTAATTCGGGCCGGCCAAAGGCTACTCCCAGCGAGCTTACCACCTGTAAGAAACAATTCTTCGCGGTTAGTCAATCATTTTTATGAGTACGTCTCGGGACTATTGGAAATTTTCATTTTGATTTTTCGTTTGGAAGAACACGTCCGTCTTTATGAAGTGTTCGTTGCATTATCAAGCGAAAAAAATTGTTGTTTTTAACTTTTTATTACCCCGAAGCGGCTCGAGGCGCTTTTCTCGTTTATCGAGTATTTTTACGTAGTTTTATTCGACCAACGGCGACGGGATTTTATAAATAAAAACAAAAACAACAATGTCGTTCGCAAAAGTTAAACTAAACTACCTATGAATAAGTATACAAAATTAATGACTTTTTAATAAGTCAGCTTTCCTCGTCCCATCGCTTCTCGTCTTATGCTGAATTGTCGAATAAACTTCGTAAACAATTGTTGTACCGTATAATATTAAAAAAACAACAACTTTTGAGGTACCTACGAGTTTAAAAAACGTCATTTTCAAAATGCATGCATATTGAAATATAAAACCCGAGTCAGTATGCTTAAATTTACTTAAATTCTCGTTAATATTGCATAAATTTCCCGATTAATTTTATTTTTCACTAGAATTACACTCGCATTGGAATAAGTAGGTATCTAAAACTCTGAGACATCGTCTTAAGATTTCGTTATTAGGTACTTATTATTCATATCGCCCGGATTATGTTGCGGGTGGTGTTACACATTACTTAATTAGCTAACTCGTAATCTCTCTTACAAGATAAACCAGAAGAAAGCTAAAAAGAAAATAATTAAATATTCATATCATATTCGTGTATCGATGGTCATAACTTATGCTCATAATGTAACAGGTGCGTCGTGCATATAATGAAAAAAAATTCTAATTCGTTGAATACCTAGGTAAGGTACCTACTACCTAAGTTGGTAAGCTTATTGCGTTATGCTTGAATATAAGAATTTACATTAATCCGAAGCGTTTCATGAAAAGGGAAAATACAAGTGTAAATTATTTAGGCAATTTTTCTAAATTATGTAAAAGTACGAAGCTTGCTTACTCTGGAATTTAAATTATTTGATTTTAATTTAATTACGATAATTATCTGATTAACATACAATGTCCGGTGAGAGTTTCATGGTTTGATGCTGAAATGTTTTGTTTTGCTCCGCAGATCGACTGTGTTCATTTCATGTGTCGAACTCTCGTCAAATGGAAGCAAAATTTCGAATCTTTGTAAAATTCGTTCGAAATTATGGAAAAAGGATTTTTATTTTTTTAATTGATTATTTAATAAGATCCTATTATTTACCCAGAAAGTAGACGCGAATTGGTTGAAATGTTTGTTTATGTTTTTCAAGCAAAACAAATGTTTTTTATTGAATTACAAATCAGTGAAAGTGAATTAGGTACCTAGTAGGTAGGTACTTGAGTGATTCATCATTATGAGTTAGATATACAGGGTGTGCTGAGGGTTGTCGAAGGAAAAGACTAAAGAGAGCTCATAATCTGTATTTGAAATTGAAAGTGCAAAGTTTAAAATTTTTAGAAATGAAAAATTTAGAATTTTTGAAATTCTGAATTTCTTAAAATTTAAATAGAAATTCTAGTTTAATTTTTATCCTTCAGTTTCATAGATGATGCTTCGTAATTATAAGTGCAAGACTTCTGATTCACATTATTGGCCTTTTTCACAGAAATTTAAAATTCATAGAGGAAATTTCGAAACTCCTTGGGGCTCCAGAATGACTCAAACGTGGTTGCATTTGGGCCCAGCAGACGATATTAAATCAGATGAGTCTTTCGTGTTACCTATGTCGTTTTCAAAAATTTGTTTCTTTTTTCTTCCAGAAATGGAGGAATATCTGGGTCTAATTTCATCTGATCTAGTTTGATCAAGATGGGATTGATTCAGGTCTGGTCAGATCTGTTCAAGTCAAATTGGATCCATTGAATGTCCGATTCTAATCAGATCTGATCAGATCCAATCATGTTCTTCTGAGGTTCTGAGTGTCCTACTTTCCTACATCATTTTAAAGCTGTATTTTCAAAATGTACATTTTAAAATCGAATTTCAGCATTTTCAAAAAATAAGCAACAAAAATGATTTGAAAATTTGTTTTAAAGCTTTAATGTGTTTAAATTTTACTAAAATTCTCAGAATTTGAAAATAAAATTTTCAAAATTTTGAAATATTTGAAATCAAAATTTGAAAGAAAAGATTCTAAGATTTAATAGAAAATATAATTGAATTGACACACCTATCTGCTGTGCTCAGGATCGTTCAGACCGAATAAAAAAACGCTGACTGATAAAAATTTGACCAAGCCTCATGGGTAGAAATAATACACAGAGCAAAAACTTCCGGTTGTTTAGCATGCTTTATAGAGAAAGCTAAATGAGAGCAGGACTATTGGTCATAATTTAAATTTATTTTCATTGCTTGTTCTGATAAACATTTTAAATCGGATTTTTAAAATTTTTAAAATTTCAAAATTTGATAATTTTTAAAAAATAGCGGATGAAAATCTCTGGATTTATAACTGGACAACTATGACAGCGGAGTACATGTGAATCTTTCGGCGCTAAAATTTTCTTCGTGGTCCATTTTATTTCCCTAAAATTAGGTTCCAATAATTTTTGTAAAGGGTGTTTAAAAAATTAGATTTAATTTTGAACATTTTTTTAATCTGACTTATGAGTCGTATTAAGTGGAGAGAATTTTCAGGAGAACAGTACATTATTGATTAGGACCAAAATTTTAAGCATTGTCACTACTTTTCGACATTTCAACAGATAAAAATTTCATCGTGCTCTTAATTTTTCTTAGGTATTTCTTTTGAACTTATTTTCTGAAATCGACTCCTGCCAACTCAAAAGTATGCTGAGAAAGCAAACGATAAAATTATTCGTACAGGATCTGTTTTCCTCCTCGTCAATATTACCTACCAGTTAAGACATTAATTTTAAAACGTTATCGATCGTTCATCTTTGTTATGATTACTCTTTACTCTACAAGTTCGTTTCTTTTTGCAGATTAAACATTGCGAAGAGAAATCGTCGTTTTAATTGATGGAAAATTTTACAATTGTTATAATTTGCGTGGAAGAATAATGTCATCAAGCATATATCTGCATCTATGTATCAACAAGGAAACCGTACTGTTCAAACAAAAAAGAAGGAACCTGCCTGAAAATTTCATTTTCTATCTACACATTCGAAGGTAAGAAAAAAACAAAATTTTAAAGAAAAATCAAAAGCACGCGTTCTACTTGTAATAAGTTGTTTTGAATCTAAATTCTCTGGTCAGCACATTTACCTGGTAACCCAGTAGCTAGTAAAAAAAATACTTTAATCCACCCGCAAACCTGATTCTACATTTAATGAGAATCTTCTTCCTTATGCTTGCCATGATACCTAGACCTACCTATTACTAAATCTCGTCGAGCAATTAAACCAGGTGACTAATTAGTGTCAAACTGGGTGAAACATAGTCCATAACGAAGAAGTTAATCAAGTTTTGCCAATAAGTAAGTCGTGATTCGTTTTGGCATTTTTAATGCTAAAAAAATCTGATTATCATAATCAATTTATGGGGACGTAGCAGTAGGTACTCGTATAATGCTCTCATCTGCCCTAGAAATACTATGAGATTTCGTAATACAGAGACATTCCTTTCGATAACGTTTTTTCCTCCTACGAACTGGTTTCCAAAACTATTGAATATTCGTTTTTGTTATTGTTTAATTACTGCTTGATCGAGATTCGAATAAGTCATCGAGAGAAAAAAGAACAAGAATTTCCATCTAATATCTCTATACGTTCAATATAGTCAGTATGCTCCATTGCTATTTTGCAATACGATTGTGCCACTTTGAAATATTTTAATCGTTCCAACGTAACCTGCCCACCCACGTAATTGCAAAAAATAAAACACACGGGTTTTTATGAGAACTCGATGCTTTTTGATTAAAATTAATCGCGGAGAAAGTTTTTATTTATAATTTTTTTTTTTCGCATTTTATTTCCGCGATGATAAGTTTTTATGGTGGAAGCTTATGTTCAGTTTATCACAACGCAGCGCGTGTATATGATGGTGAAATTCTTGAAAAAAGTTACTCAACTGTAAAAGCATTTTTAGAAAAGGGTCTCGTGACTCGCGAGCGTAAACGCTTCGTTATTCCGATAGTTGAGAAATTAAGACGATGGAAGTGCTCCAAAAAAAGAAGCTACGTATTCTATGCGAATTTCGTTGTTGTATTCTACAAAATGGAAACATTTATCATTACTTTGTGTATTAAGCACGTAGGATGGGGCAGACGGTGCGGCGGTAATTTTGTCTTATCCGAGAGTAAAAACGTTGATAAGTATCTCTCAACTTTCTACGTGTCAAAAATTTCGCTTTCCGATGGATTATGATGAAATGTTGGAAAAAACCAAACTGGGTACTGGGTACATAAACACCTGTAGATTAAACTAATTATTTTCTAATTCGGCTACATTTGTTCGAATCGGTGTATTGTTACCCAAGTTGAATACAATTTTTACATCGGATCCGTAAATGGGATTGCATTTTATCGCAGCAGTATCGCTAAGGACGAATTTCGTGACGATATTACGAGTATTTTGGTCTCTGTTGTCGACAACCGACGCAACAGTACCCCGTATACTTATATTTAGATGGTCTTTTAAAAAGATTTGGGATTTTAGTTTCGATGGGAAAAGTTATATACGTGGTACGTACGTGGGTTTAATGCGAAATTTTCTCAAAGAAAAATGTTCGAATTTAGATGTACTTCGGCGCGGCAGCGCGCCACTTTTGCGGTGCCCATAAATAATGTTTCAAGTTTTTTTTTTCCAAATGCATTGTAAATGTGCAGAATGTTGGAATTTGGCCAAGTTATTTTTCAAAATGAAAATATCAACTGAGTAAATAACAAATTTTCGGGGCGTTTTTATCTTTTGTTTACGTATACGTAGATGAAGTTTCGTTCCTGGTGGCGGTTTTACGCGCTGTCTGCGTACTATAGTATGTCTAGTATGGCCCCTATAGTTGTTACTGTTGCTAACGTTTTGTATAGGCATATATTTTAATTAGTGGTTTAATTAATGGATGGCTCGTCGTATAGCATACTAGACGCTGTGAATAGATTTTTTTTTTTTTGAAAATCTAAAACCATTTATCATTTTAAAAAAGTGATGGTGATATCGACGATTAAGAAATATTACGTATCTGCGTCAAAAATTGTAGAATGCTAATACGAATTAATATTTTAATTTTTTCTAGTATAGGATTATGGTTCCTGAAACGTTCTGCTAATTTTAAATTTGAAAGCCTTTTTTGGCTTTTGAAGGGGCAGCCAGCAGCTTTCAGTAAATTTTCGTACCTACGTATTATTATTTTGGAAAAAAAGAATTGAGAAAATTTTTTTACAACCGGGTTGATGCTTTGAACTCGTTTTGTAATTAAATATCATCAATTTGTTGAGTGTTTGTAGAGCGGTTACTCAATACGCTGTAAATATTCATATAAAAATGCACCCTCTTGTATTTCGAGTAGGTGTAGTTGATTTCGGAAATATCTAGTAACTTAGAAAAATTGGCCTGTAAAACTGGGAAAAGTCAGGGAAAATCATTTCTTCAGAAAGGAGGACATCCTACATACGAGTATTATACGTTAAGGTGAAGTGAAAAAAAAAACATTTCCTGTATTTGGACAAAAATTGCTGGAAAAGTTTACTTTGTGTGGGAAACTACCAAGAAAAATTTTGAGCCTCTTATAGCAGTTCAGGAGGATGAACCAGAAGCCCAAAGTGAAGTCATTCTTAAAAAAATCGTCGTTTTCCCCATTTTCGGATAGTAAAACATGTGCAATCCTTCAGTCAGCCCACTCAAAAATTGCGATTTGAGTTTTTGAACATCCCTGGCCCCTTGGATTAAAAATGTAAATACCACTTTTGCCAAGCGCTTGAAGATTGGCGGATCGTGAAAATTACAATTTCTTATAAACTTTATGGCACTTTAATATGACCGAAATGATCGTGCAAAGTGTGGTACTTAGGGTCATGTGACCTGCTGAACACGAATCATAATTAAGAAAATTGAAATTCTGGCTGAAAAGCTTTCAAAAAATGGGAATAAAGTCCTCTGCAGAGAAAATTTAAAATCATGGATAATTGGATAAGTTCTTTGCTTTATACTAATATTTAAAGAATTAATTTCAAATTTTTCTAAGTTTTCAAAAGTCTGGCAAAATGTCTGCGTTTTACGTAGGTCAACTTTATTTTTTTCTCAAAAAGTTCTTAAAAGTCGGACAAAAGAACAGAAATTCTGACATAATATTAAAATATAAGAAATTGGTCATTTTTTCAACTTATTGAAAAATGTCATGAATTTATCGTGAAATTCTTGAAAGTCAGACATAAGAGAAGTCTCAAATAGAATTTGCCCTGACAATAGGTACCTATATCAACAATTTTTTTTAATTTTTTCCAAGTTTTCAGAAGTCTGACTGGTCTGACATAATTTGAAGAAGTCATAATTGAGATTTAGATGACGAACAGTTAGGTATCTCTATATGAATTTTCAACATTACGAATTTTGATATTTCGCCTTTCAGTAAAGGAGGGAAGAAAGTGGGTTGAGATTTTATAGTAATTATCAGACTAAGCCCAATCGTGTTGGTCAGGGTAAAAATTTTCAAAATTTTCAAAATCATCATTTTTTACTTTTCAGAAGAATGAAGGGAGGGGGAGTAGTTCACGATTTAGTGTTTATCGTTCATCGGATGAAATCCAACATTGCTAGTCTTGAGTTGGTAAATTTCCAATGTAAAAAATTGACACAAGGTATTGTTTGAAAAAGTGAGGGGAGAAGTAGTGTTCGAGGTTTAACGATCGTCAAATCAAATTCAGTTAAGTATCTTCTCTTGAATTTTCAAAATTGAACAATTATTTTTCTTCATTTTTCCGTATAGAGTACTGAGTGGGGTAGGGAGTGACATGGCGGAAGAAAATTCAAAGCTTGGTGATTACTCTTCAGATAAGATCCTGGTTCTGGAGATTTTTCAAAATTGAAAAAATTATCATTTTTTTTAATGAACGGAGCTAGAATAAAATTTTAAAAAGTTGGTTTAAACGATGAAATGCTACGGTTTTAAAAATTGAATCGTTGAAAGTTTTCTGTTGTGAATATTTATTTTAAAATTCAATGATTAAGTGTAGCAATATTTTTTTGATGGATGTGCCTAGACCTATCATTGGTAGGTACTAGGTAGCTTGAAAAAACTTGAGAGACGATAGAAGTCCTGTCTGAGTGAAGCCAAAAGGGCAACAAATTGGGAAAACGCAATTTTAATTGAAAGTGTGTACTTTTTGATTTTTTTTGTGTCTCTTTTCTCTACTTGTGAGAGAAGGAAGCGAAAGTGGAGCTAAGAAACTGCCACCGAACACCGATCCGAATTTACTCTCTTGAAGTATTCTTTTTTGTTTTTGGATGTTCATATTCAACTTTATATTCGATTAATACTGGTCTTTTTTCATACACGAGGAAATGAGGAAGGAGATGTATTATGATGAGCGGTGGAAATTTTCTTTTTTTTCCCCCACGTAATTTTATTTTTGCATGCTTTTTATCAAAATTTTCGTCTAGAAAGAGTTCGATACCCCCTCGCCCCGTGCTTATAATAATACATTTAATCATCCTAAGAATAAATATGACTTATGAGCGTTAAAAAATCTTATTCAAAAAAATCACATCGATTAATTTTTCCATGACTTATCAACAAAACAAGCGCAGCAGATTCCGGTTCTCGAACTCGTGATTTTTTATGTTCACTTTCGTAAATAAAGTAATAAAGTGCAGTAGTCGAATCGTATAAAGGAAATGCATCTATTTGCCATCTACTTATTCAAAGTCAACAAGTCTGCGGTCTGGCGCACCAGAAGAAGCACATAAATATTATACAGTAACAGTAGCACGATTACATCGTGTAATCGATTAGACAAGGTGTTGAAAAACCTACCGCGCTGTCTTAATTATCGCCTAATCAAATAGGTACTAGGTAGGTAGCTAGGTACTAATACGAAGAGAGTTTTATTCTCTGGAGTAATGCCAATTGTGATAAATAATTTTTTAATTCGACTCGAGTATACTTTGTGATATAATAAATTGATATGCGTAAAATTCGATTGTTAATGAGATAATGAGTACATATAGGTAGGGTAGGTAATTTATAAAAACAAAAAAGTAGATCGATGTCGACTTGCAACCGACATCGACAATATAATCTAATTCTATGTTGTGAAATTATATATGCACCTGTCTTTATCTCAGTATAAACTCTTGAAGATAATTTATCCCAGTAAAAATAATTATTGTCGGGTTTGCGTTTAATTATTTTATGATTCTAGTGTGTGCATACCTATTTACAAAACTAGTAATAATTTCTCGAGAAACTCTTCGGAAAAGACCAACTTTTCTTCGAATTGTTATACAGACGTGCGACTGTCCCGACTGTATAAACCATTTACATTTAGAAATGGAACAAGTTGCCGAGTGCTGAGAAAATCAAAGCTAATAATTTTAAATTATCGAATGACTACCTAAGCGCACAGCGCGGCGCGTAGAATTGTAGTTTGTAGACTTCTCGGATGGCGCGTATAAATATGCCCTCGAGGTGATATAGTAAATAGAAATACAGACAGATACGCTCGTAAGTGCATCATTTTAATCATTTAAACTATTAAAAGACGATGACCGATCGAAAAATAACCTCGGAAAGTGAAGTAGTGAAATTTGAAGCGTTGTGAAAGTGCGACAAGGCGTAATTGAATGGAAAAAAATGCTCCTAGAATAATATAGAAACACTGTTAAGAAACTAAAGGAGAATTCCAAATTGGAAAATTGAATTTTCTGTTTTGAAAACTTCATTAATAAATTTGGTATTTCGAAAGAAAAAGCCACGCAGATTTTACAGCAGGAGATCGTATAGTTATACAAAATTTTAAAAACAACGCCAAGGTCCAAGGTCGCCAGTTTGAAATACTTTTGTTTCTCGTGGTTAGATTTCTTCTTTTTTTTTTTTTTTTTTTTTGTTGCTTGTAAAATAGTTTTTTAGTCAATACGTATACATTCATAAATAATTTGGACACGATGTAAAGAGCTGAAAAACCTTTGTACACGAATTATTTAGTGGTTGTTAACCATTATTAACTAATTTTTTCATCCCTAGAAGAATTCTGAATTTAAAGCACTTTTTCTCATAATTTTGTTTTTGTTCTTTTTTTTTGAATTTATCATCCCTTTCAGTTTATTCAGTTTATTAGTCAGTTGAAAAATGGACAAAAAATTGATCAATTTTCAAAATTGATGGAAGTGAAGGGTATGTAATGTGGGGAATCCTATTTTAAAAACTACATTCGCAGTCTTCCTCAAAAACCTTGAAAGTTGAAAAAAATGCAGCCTCACCCCATTTGCAATTGAAATTATAAAATGCTGTGGTTTTTCAGTATTGGTACTCTGAAATTCCATCACTTCCCGCTTACATTACTTCGACAGCAATAAGCTACGATTTTTTTCAGAAGATCGAGAGTAAATAGTGGAAAAAAGTATAAAATCACGTTGAAAATCTTCTGATTGTCCACCGGTTGGTGAAATGAAAAAAACTTTACAAATAAAATTTCACCAAAGCTCAAATCAAAAATTTGTAAAAATAAAAAAAATAAATAAATAAATAAGTTGAGAAAATTGCTCGTAGGTAATTAAATTACTTGAATACATACAATTAAAAGTAATGTTTCTTTAATAATTTCATCATATTCCAGGGCAATCAATTGAATTTCCCTCGCGGAAGGTATTTAAAAAAAAAATGTGTCAATTCATTTTTTGAACCACTTTTCTTGAAAAATTTTCGCTCGAGCAATAATTTTGCCTTCGCTTTCATGAAATAATCATTCATTATAATGATAAGTTTTCAATAAATTACTTCAAATTCCAATTTTTCATGCCCAAAAATCTGGTATTGACCCTCCTTGGAAAAATTGGCTACGCAACGGCAATACCATCGCCACCCCGCCCCTCCCTCCCTTTCCTTCCTAATCAAATGACTTGAATCCGAAAGATGCGAAATTCAAAAAAATCAAAAAATCAAAAAAATCGAGAAAACAAATTCAATTTTAAAAATTTGGACATCAGTTCTCATCTTGCTTTAGATCTTGGACTGAACCCCCCCCCCTCCAACCTTTTTCGTATTATCTTTATTGTAGCTTCACTGGATATGTTGGAAACTGAAAGTGGTGGAATTTTTAGGTTTTATTTTGCCTTTCTATAGTATCAACGCTGCCGATTACTCTCCAAAAAAATGAAAAAATTGTGTATTTTTGAAGAATTTTGATTTTGAACCCTGTGTGGGTGGTATAAGGTCCAACCCTGGGTATGAAATCCTTGACTTGATATTTTGATGCCATTTCACAACTTTTTATTTCATGTCTGCCTCTCAAATTTCCAAACAAAAACAAAATCTAAATGACAATTTAATGTTCTTTTTTATCATTAAAAAAAATCCGAGTACTTTTAAAATTAACTCAAATTTGACACATTTTCTTTGCTAAATTCAGAAGTTCACAAAAGTCACAAAACCTCGAGGATTCTGCAAGAATGGAGGAGGGAGATCCTCATTGACTGAAAAATTTATTTTATAGATTTTTTGTACGCATAGTTTGTAATGAAGGGGTCTTAAATTTTGAAAATTTCTTCAATTGGATCTCAAGATGTATGAAATTTGATCCTTTTGATGATTTCAGTGAAATAAATTTTGATTAAGTATATTTCGAACGAAATGTCTTCGTTTCTACGATGAGCTTGAAAATTCGTTAATCTGATCAAGTACCTATAATAAGTTCAAATATCTGTGTGTTACTTTTTTTCATTTTAATAACATGATTTCTGAAATTTTAATGTGGGGTGATTTAAATGTACAAACGTCAAGAGCTCTTGAATTACCAATCTGCATCTGCGTGGTCAAATTTCATTTCGATATCTGAGTATGAATTCGATGTGATAGTATGACTATCCTCCTCTCTTCAGAATTTCACCTATTTCTTGTGAAACTTTTTTAGCGAATAATTTCTCTATACGCTGCATTCTTTTCAGTACTTAAAAAGTAGGTATTTGAAAGCTTATTATAAACAGTCTAGTTTGAATTTTTCTTTCGAATTCAGAGTCGTTCACGGATACAAAGACTTAAAATTCATAGGTTTTTTTTGAACTTCAAAAAAACATACATACATCATACTGTACCCATATTTAGTTCAAAGAAAACGGAGGAAGGAATGATTCTATAATCGAAAATTGGAAATTATCTCACGTGTTTCGCCATGAGAGGAAAAAAAACATTCTATTCGAGATCATTCTCTATATGCATATGCTCCCTGAGGTTAAAAATGTAGGTATAGGTACATACATATGACGTACAATATAGGTACCATTGACGCATGCAAAATGCAAATTCAAAGATCCTTTAAGCGGAACGAAAACTGTTCTTTTTTTCATTAAAGGCCGAAACTGGTACTTCATACCATCATACCATACGAGTGTAACTTTTAATGTGCAAAAAATGTAGATATATATTTGCAAATGCCTATTACCATAATAGCTTCGAGTTCTAAATAACCATCGAATCAATACGAGAAAAAGCAATAAACATAAATCAAGCTGAATATTAGGCTAAAATAAATATGTACGTAAATAGACCGGCTTACCAATATCAAAGTCCTCATATCGAATCCGAGGCTTATGAAATCAACGGTGGGCGACGTACGAAAAACTCGTAACTACGCGAAACTGACACACAGTAAAAAAGTATTATTTAAAATAAACACTTCGATTAATACGTCTCTGAGCTACCGGCTTAAAATTAATATACGAGAAAAAGGTGAAAACGTATCTAAATGCAGCGAAAACAGGTAGAATGCCTCCACCGTATACCGCGTTTGGTCCAGTTATGTTATCAAACGTCTTAACACTTATTCACCACTGTATTGATCCGGTTCACTCGGACAGTACCGTTCTGTTTATACTATTAAAAAATATTTCACTTTCACATCTTTTATATATATATGGACAGCTTGCCTCCCACTATCTGTGGTAGGTATAATTTTTTCTACATATTGAGGATTTTTTTTTAAAGCCATTATGGGCAAGGTGTTGAGCAGCGACGCGCCACATAACGGAGTATTTACGCCATCAATTTAACCTGATTTCGATTTCGGGACGCCCTCCACCCTACTCTCGTCTAATCAAAATTCGTTTTGCGGTTCGTCGTTTATTTGGTGCAAATTTTTTACAAGGTCGTTCGCCTTATCGTAGGTCGGAGGCGAAAATACGAGTACGTATTATTTTTGAATTATCGTTCGAATATTGAAAAAGTGAGATGAACTTCGAGACCTTGAGGAGGAGAGGGGGGGGGGGGGAAATGGAAGGAAATATTACGTAATCGTAGTAGATTTTTTCCTCGAATTTTTACCATTTTTTTGGATGGATTTTTTTCCAGACTAATTTGTAATGTACCAATTTGGGGGGGGGGGGTGGGGGAGTAAGTACGAAAGTGTACATCGTTGCAGGTAAATATTTTTCAACTTTGAAAAGATACTAATGATGATGTGTTTTCTCATCAAGGAAAAAATTAAGACGAAACGAACGAATAAGAAAATATCGTGAAAATTCAGCAAAAATGAAATTCTTTTCTAATGTTCGTAAAGAAAATACGAAAAAAATGGGGGATATTTTTTATACTTACATTGCTAATCTACATTGTATTGAAAACTACTGACATAGGCCATATTTTGTAGGCGTTAAACACCGTGCGTTTAATTAATGGGATTTTCCTCGTTCTCATCAACATGATAATGATGCAATCGAAAGTAAAAAGTCGTGTTAGTTTTGGTTTAGTTTTCAAATTATGTATTAAATACAGTTTTATAATATGAATCCTACTTTCAGTTTTAATTATATAAATGGTCGTTAGCTTGTCAACAATGTATGGTGTTTGTGATAAAGCTAATAATGTGTCGTTATGTAATGCACCCATGACTTAGTTTATTGAAATAATATCATCTTTGTATAATGTGTTCCGTTCAGCTTGCCAATTTTAGATAACCTTAATCCGATGTGGTTTTTTTCATTTGTTATTATCATTTTTTTAAATTTTATTTGAATCGAATGGTTGGTTTAACAACTTGATTATTGGCTGGATATTCCAAATATGTAAAGGGTCGATTTTTATTTACACTCGGAAGGTTTTGATATGAAGTGGCGCTTAATTTAATCCAACTTCATTGTATTAATTTTTGCCTATACAGATAGTGTGCAATTTGAATGTCTGCCCCTTCCCACCTCACTTAATGCTTCCCTCTGCAATATTTTTTTTTTCATCGAATATTTTTGCTATTTCAACTTACCTTCTTCATTTCACCGGAAGATAATCACATATGTGTGAAAGAATTTCCCCTCTTTAAGATGTCACCGACTTACTGAACCTTGAAAACAAACCCAACAACCTGTCGTAAGTCACTTACACATCTCGTCCATTCGAGATGACAGGAGAAAATTCTTTGAGTATATATCGCTGCTGTCCGAGTGTCTAGTGACCGTTTAAGGTTCATTTTCAATCAGACGTACTCTATAAGTTATAATCATAGTCGCGTAGTCGAGTCAGAGAAACCGCAGACTGGAACGTGTTGTTTTTATTTTTAATTGATTTAGTTCATTTATTAAGTAGGCTGAAAATGGAAATATTCGAAGGTCAATGTGAGAAGAAATTGATGCTTTTGTGCGAATATGATTATTTCTTTCTTTCTTCGAACTGCTCGCTGGTCGTATATGTGTAACGATGTTGTAATTTGATATTTGGACGTGTAACAGTTTGTAGGTAGGTATACGTATATAAACTTGTACTGTAATCTGTAGGTACAACAGACGTAACCTGTTTGTAAAATGATTCATTTGAATAATTGGCATCCAATTACGATCACCACGAGGTATTCGGTTTATGGAGAGATCAAATTGTCATAATTTCTGGTGAACTTGACCTTGCTTAGATGAAAAATACTTTCGCGAATGTAAACTTTTTTAAAAAATTTTTATTTCATACTGGTTGAACAATAAATAGGCTTATAATTAAACATACAAAATTTTTTCGTGCATTTTATACCATTAGTTCGTTGTTGGTGCGTTTGCTGGCGATGATTTGTTCACATCATCTGAAAAAAAATAATATAGATTTTTATTAAATATTTTCCTAGTAGGATCTGTGCATAAATTTGAATTTTTTAAAATTGTAACTTAGGCTATAAGAAATTGAGAAATTGTGGGGAAATAATTAGGGTTACCCTACTCTCAGCGTCTTTGAAATTTTCATTTACCTTACAAACTGAAAAAATTGATTGGTACACTTCAAATTACGTATGTACTTCAATCTCTTGAAATAAAAAAATGAAAAAAGGCATTAATTTGACTAAAATGTCTGAAAAAAATTCAACGCCAGTAAGAAGTGAATGTTATTAAAATCTTGAAAATTTCACCTCAATTTTGGCCCTTTTGAATGAAAAATGAACAAAATATCTGAAAAATTAGAAAAATACATATAAAATGAAAAAAATGCATAAAATTGAAATTTTGAAATTTCATCTCAATTTTGGCCTCTTTGAATGAGAAATAAGTGAAATGATTAACAAACTGGTGAAATAAAAACTGAAAAAAATGCACCAATTGAACTAAAATTTTCAACAAAAAATTCAAGGTCACTAAAAAGTGAATACCTATTATTATAATTTGAATTGTAATCTCGACTTTGGCGTTTTTGAATGAGAAATTTGTGAAATGTCCAACAGATTCATTAGAAGTCGAAGACGATTTTTCAAAATTTTAACTTAGTATCACAACAGCCTTTTTTTTGGTAGAGAATGGCTTAGAAAAATTTTTTTTTCTTCTCAAATGCAAAATATGAAGCTGCAGCTGAAAATGTCCATTCCTCAAAAAAAAAAAAAAAGATTTGAACTCTTCTCTATTGTTATTACTTATTATGTTTCAACTGGGGGAATGGGAATTGAAATTTTTTGAAGCTGTATGTTATCAAATTAAATAATTTTTTTATTGCCCACAATTTTTGATTTTACTCTATTCGCTTTTTATTCTGAGGAACCAAAATTTGCTTATAACTTAATCCCTCTCTTTGCCTCCTCTCGTCCGATAATAATCTAAAGAAAAAATTCAAAATGAAACCTTTTTGATTTTAAAAGATTTGCTACTTCTGTTTGGGATTTGTAACTTGATAATTAGGAAGGAGGATGACTTCTAATAAAAACAATCGTTTTTAAGTTGAAATGGGGAAAATCCAAGAAATTAGTTTATAAAGAAAACAAATCATGTAACGTACAGAATATCGCAATATCATTATAAATGTATTAGACCAATTTTTGGGATGGAGGGGGGCAGGTACATCACCCTCAAGCTAACGTTCCAACAGAATATCATGCATAAAAGTATTATTAGAATTTATTAGATGTAATTGTTTAATGATTTAAGTATTAGGTTTAAGTTCAATGTGTTAAAATTAATTTTCGATTTTGTTTTTGGGTATAAAAATTTCAACAAAATTAAAAAATATTCATTTTTTTCGATTTTTCAAAAATACTTAATTATTGATTTGGTTTTCTTTTCTTCATTCACTTTTTTTTACAAAAAACTGCTCATATTATTTTGATGATTAAAAAATTGGAAATCCATCAATTGATTTTGTACATATTTTTTTTTTTGTTTTCTTATTACATTATTACTCGTAATTACAAAATACTTACTAGTTTGTTACACAAGCATTTTTTTTATTTTGGTCTATTTTTTCAAAGGATATAACATTTGAAAAAAATATTACTCTGTCAAGAAAAATTGAAAAAAGCTACCTATTGAAATTGATTTTCATTTTAAAAAATTCGTTCTTTGTTTTTTTTTTTTTTTTTTTTGAAAGTTTTGTATCGTAAACAGAATTTCTATCCTACTAGGTACTGAATAAGTACGCTCAATTATAAAAATCATGAAACTGTATCCTACCTTTTGTAGTTTCTTCTTTGGATAAACTAGGATAAACTATTGTGGTACTACGAGTTGGTACTTGAACAGGTCGCAAACGAGTCCTAGGTTTTGAAACCGCCGTTTCTGTGCTAGTCACAGCGTTATTCAACTTGGAAGATTCTGCTACGTCATTCTGGCTACTCGCTGGTTTCACTGGTTGGGCAATTTTTTCAACATTTTCAGACCCAGAGGCAGTTAAATCGTTGGACGAAGTGCCGTAAAATTTATTTGGCTCTTGGTGAGGATTCTGGTACGACGGTGGAATGTACCAAGAATTCGGTTGTTGGTATGCTGGTAAGGCGAATGATGGTTGCTGTGGCGGACTGTATACAGTCGAAGCTGGACTGATCTGATAAGAATATTGTTGCTGTTGATTAGATTGTTCTGCTTTAGGAGCCGGAGCCTGAGTCGAAGATAATTCTGGTTGATTGAAAGTGAGAACTTGACGATTATCAGTATTGGTATCTTGGACAGCAAAAGTACTAGCAGGAGGTTGTTTGTATTCATAGGTTACTTCGCTTTTAGCTGGTTGGGGATTTTGGGCTGGTAATGAGGGGTAAGGAAAGTTCGCTGGGAATTGGAAACTGTTAGAGAATTTTGGATATTGAGGAATCGCTGCCGGTGTTGGATTACTTTCTGGTAATTTATGCAGGATCGCAGGTTCGGCTGATGGAGTTTCAATTGGTTTACTTTGCGATGGAATTGCAGGATAACTGGGTGGGAATTGATCAGCGCTGGGTAAAGTGGGTGCATTTTGCGAAGGATTTTTCTGCTGTTGGTTGTAGGGGTAAGTTGGATACTGGTAGTATGGGAATTGATACTGAGGAAGTGGTAATCTTGGATGAATATCTGCGTAATTTGGTTTAATACTTTGTGTAAAGTACGGATTATAAGGGATGTTGTAAGGAGGAGGAGAAGGGTAGCTGAACGAGGGAGTAGTTTCAACGTAGGGTTCTGGAGTTGTGGTTGTCTCGGAACCGAAAATCCAGTTTTTCTTTTTATGGATTAAATTGCTACCTACGCTGGCGACGTATTTAAACGGTTTGAGTTTTTTCTCTTTTATACTCTTGAGAAAAGCGATGATTTTCAAAATTTTTGATTTCTCTTTCTTTTTACTAGATTCGACTACGTATTTGAATTTTTCCAAAGAATCTTCCGATACTAAATTAACGTAAGGTAATACATCACTAGGGTCCATCTCCTGCAAATCAGCGTCCGCTGGAAGAAATGTAGCCAACCTGTTGATCAAATCTAATTGTTGGATTTGTTCCTGGTTCAGCTGAATTGTTTGCCCTTCGACGTTATTCGACTCGCTTTGTTCGTTTGGTAAATAAATCGGCGGTCCTTGGATCGGATTGATTTGAAAACCATTATATTTGTGGACTTGTAAAATAGGCAAATAACCAGTAGGTTTCGTTTCTTTGGCCTCTGAACTGCCCCATGAAAATAGGGTTGCATCGCAACACACCGCAGCGCATAGAATGATCGAACTGATGACTAGATTATTCATAGTGACGGTTTGTTTCTTTTTTCTTTATCTATCTGTCGATTAAATCCTGTAAATAGTTGAAGATTATTAGTATAATGATGATCTTCGACCCATATGCAGGTAGTAGCATAATTTTGAAAAAATATATCCTATCGCCCCCAGATGTGTAGGTAATTGTGCGAGTTAATGCGATATTTCATCTTGAAAGACACACATATGCCTGCTTCTTATACTAAACGATCATAAAGTCTAGATTAAATAACCATCGCCTTTATGACCTGTCTTTAAAGTTCAGATGTAATTCTAACCAACGAGATGCAATTCGCAAACCATAGGAAAGCTCTATTAGATAATCGTACTCGTTGACTCTACCACTGGGCTACTTCATGCCTTCAGAACACATATTGTGTATAGATAAATGTTAATGTGAGAAAGTTTTTTCCCTTATTTAATGTGATGAAATGACGTTACCTATACGACCATCATCAACTATACGATATTGATAACCGATTGTAATTAATTTATCGTTTTTAAAATGCAACTTGCATTGGAGATGTATAATATATATAAAATACGATGGAAGAAATGCACGGATAAACAGAAGTATGGCAACGAAGTAAAAAAAAAACAACTTATTAAGAAACCTTTACATGCATATAAATGTCATAAAATCTTTCTGATTAGAATTTAAACGAGCAAATAAATACTTGTAATGGTTTATTTTATCGTTTAACTAATGATCAATTTCATCGCATACATTGTCAAAATACATGGAAATAAGTCGCTAGTTGGGTTTATTTATGAACTAGATGTCCGCGAGATAATTTTATTATTATTAAAATAGCAAACTGTGAAACGAGGTGACCATTTTTTTTTAAACGAGTTTGATAATCAAATGATCAAATGGTTTGAAAATATTCTATTACCTTTCTTAATGTAATAAAATTTTTCATCGTTTTACGAGTCCCCATTTCATACATAAAATTATTACACCACTTGGTATAAAAAAATAATGAAAGAAAATGAAAAGAAAATTCCAACTGGAAACATTTTAAATAAAATTTACAACAGGTTAAAAAAAACCTTTTGAAAAAATGCCAATGTTCCAGTAGTTTTGGCAACCAACATCTCATTGAATAAAACGTCGCGTTGTACAATACAAAACGTAAAAATTACTTCAAGATGTAAAATTATTTGTGTGTACTTATTCCACAAAAGCGTTAGCATTTGATTTGTGCTATATCTAGATACATATAAGAATAAAAGCTTACCTAAATCAGTACTCTTCTTTATGGTTAGATCGCATTAAAAGTATTCTTAAACTTCACTGAACCATTCACAGTAGCAAAGTGTTCTCAACGTGATTGTCAAACTTGTATTAATGCCTTTGCAGTAAAGGATATTGGAAATAATGTAATTTAGAATCCTCCATCGAGCAAAACCAATTAGTGTTATTTCATAAGGGTTGAACCGGTTATTAGTTCCGTTAAGCGAAGGTACGTAAAATGAAAGTCAAGGTGCCGTAAGAATTCGCTAAAAAGGATTTAAAATTTAAACTAGCCATTGTAAGGTTGAATTTGATGAAAAGTTACGAGTAGATTTTGCTTAGTTATTGTTACACGTACATTTTTTTAATTCTCATGAAAATTAATCGGTTCGGATGTTTACGTTTGTGCAGCGTACTGAAGAGGAAGTACGAGCGGAGGTGAAATAATAAAGTAATTAAGGCTGATTATCGCTTCAAAATTTTTTTCATCTGGCGTGCTGTGAGAATATAATTATGGTTCAGCCAGGTGGCGAAAGTTATGATGTATGAGATGAAGGAAATACCGAATTGTACTCGTACTTTAGTTGCTATGAATTTTTTTCACCAATTGTTTTACTTTTTTGGGTTTGTTGAGGGTAAGATTGTGGGACGATTTTTTGGTGGAAGTTTTTGCTCAAAATTTTAGAATAATTTGAGGAAGGCTACTTGAACTTCTGTTGTGTCTAATTTGTTATAACCAACCCTATTTTTATTCTTATTTATTTACATCCAAATTCAACTGAAATTTTCCCAAGAATTTTTGAAAAAAAGTGTATGTAGGTAATGTTGAATTTATTAGCAGATGTATTTTACTCTTAGGAAGTTGAAGAAAATACTCAGAAGTCTGGTTAGGTTCGCAGATTAGATAATTAATCCTGTGGATTTTGAAGTAAATACATTTCACTGAAAAAAAAAAACGAATCTAAAGTGACTGAAAATTTTATAAAAATAAGGGAATCGACCATATTATTTTGATTAAATAAACACCTATCAGGGTTACCACCCAAAATCACGAATTCGAATTCCCGAATGGAATATTTCCCTTATTTTTTAAACCGAAGCGTGAGGAACCCCATAATGTCAGCTCACGAAAATTTTTTAGCTGTCAGATCGTAAAATTGAGGGCTCTACAGGAGTTTGAATATCGGTAGATATTCGGTACGACACTCGAAATGTGCAAACTTTCAAAATAATGCACGTAATATTAGCTATACTATACCTACATACGAGTATAAAAATTCAATTGGTAAATTACTGGTCTGCGTATGCTGGATTACTTTATTATGCGAATAAATGAATATAAAATTCTAGATAACGGATAAAATAGACAGATATGCACCTACTCAAGTACATAGGTACTACCATATGGGATTGAAATTCTAAACACTCGGTTGTCTATAACTTGTGGACATAAATAAATTTGTGAATATTACTTAGTATGTAAAGTGACAATTGCGATTTGAATATGTGGTTGACTTTGATGGATTCTGAATCTGAATTGGCCCAAAATTGAACAGGTTATATAATTTCTCTAAGTAGTATCACTTCTTGCCTAGACCGCCGCTACCTCCAGTGCTGTGAAGAACGCGTTATCATTAATAATTACGAGTATAAATAAAACACTTTTGAAAAAAAAATACAAAATCAAGAATTATACTCGTAGGTATCTTACCCTCCTCCTAATGATGCTTCAGCATGCATAGCCAACTGAGAAACAGCGAACACCGCCATAACTGCAACGTTCATCAAATAACCGAAACCCATTTTTATGTTTTTTGTTTTGAAAAAAGTACAGTAATTTAGCACTAAATGCAGTGAACTCGAAGTCGTAATTGTTGGAACTGTGAATGATTTTACTATTCATTTCTCGAGTATTTATATTATTCTGCTTTGCTAAAAAAATACTTCAAAATTTCATAATATTTTGAAGAATTTGTTATTCGCATAAATTAGAATTTCAGAGGAAAACAAACTACATATAATTTAGCCTACCATTAATTCGAATGATTTAAGTAGGTGTGCATTATTAAAGAGACCGACTCCTAGATTACCTACTAATCGCAAATAATTTATGACTTCTACAGATCCTATCGCGTTTTTTTTTCGTATTTTCCCCTAATTTTGCTCATTTTCGTCGGTGCTTTACTTAAGTAAGAAAATTTCATGTTGCTATAATGTGTCTGTTTATACTTATTCCAGCTTTGTCTGTGGTGAACTTGGTCCATTTTGGATACATAATTATTGGTCATTTTTGACTTACTTTGTTTTTTAAAGATGAAAAGTTTTTATTTGTTTTACAAGATGTAGGTATGTAACTAGGTATTCTGAAAAGTGAATTTAGGTAGGCTCACCTATCTTATTGTTTCTAAACAATTTGAACCAACACTTTTCGTTTCAATGGAATAATATTTCCCGAATTCCGTTTTCCCGAAACCCAAAATCCGGAATGATTACTTTCTCGAATGTTTTTATCCCGAATTACGGATTTTCCAAATTTTTAATTTTTTATTGCAGATCCGATTTTTAAAAATACAAAAATAAGGAACAATTTGCTTTTTTTTAATTTTTGAGTGTTTTTTGACAATTTCAATTTTTCTTTGATTTTTAGACGTATTGCATTTGAAATTTCGACTTTTTAAATTGCATGATCATACCACACTTGAGATTGATTTTTCCACCGCAGATCAAACTTTTTTAATAACTCAAATTTTTTCAATTCACTTCCCAAAATTCTTTTTTTATTATTTTCTGGACCATTTTAAGCTACAAAATTCAAGTTTTACTTTTGTGCTCATTTGGTTCAATTTTCTTATTGATGATCCGATTTTTTCAGAGCCTTTTTAAATTTCAAGTTTCATCTTTTGTGATATGTTTCATTCATTTACAATATCTTATTTTCCTCAATTTACTTTGACTGATTTCTCAAAATTTCAATTTTTTCATCGTTTTCAGTACGTTTTGTAGTAGGTATTTGAAGTACCTATAATGCTCATTTGTTCAAATTTCTGAATAAAAAAGTTTATTAATTTTCTAGAAGAAATTTTTTTTTTAATTTCGGGAAACAAAGGATTCGGGATTTTGGCATTCGAGAAAATGACCGTAAATCTTGGTTACCGCACCCAAAATCCTGAATCCGAATTCCCGAACGGACATTTCCCAAATGGAATTCAGTTCGAGTTTTAAAGAGGTTCGAGTTTTAAAAAGGCGCAGTACCTCTCTCCGATCTCATTTTTTTGTGGATTTTGTAATCCTGATCGAGATTTTTGTGCTTCTCGTAAGTATGAAAATGCTTTAAATTTCCCAAAAAAAAAGTCATTTAAATCACCAAAAAATGAAAAATTTTTAATAAAGTTTGACAAATTTCGACAATAATAAAATTGTATAAAGAATTGGTGATATCACTTCAAATCACAACTAAACGCATTAAAAACCCAGCAAATCACAAAAAAAAAAAATTCCAAAACCATGGCAAAATGTGTGGAAAATTACATTTACATTACTCATGATAAGAAAGTACACACTTTCGCCCCTTCTATGCGGGGCGAAAAGCCCTCTTTTCATCCCGGCACTTTCGACCCGCGTCAACTAAACACGTACAGAAGTTTTCCACCCGCGTTAACCAAACACCAGCCGAAACCTATCGAAAAGATAACGAACGCGAGTAGGCTTACATGAGTAACACATTGTTATGAGATTATTGAGATTTTTCTGGGTTTTGCGTTAATCAAGCATTGAATTATTTTGTTGTTTGTGAAGTCAAAAGTGTGTTGTTATGGTCAGTTCTTTCGTCATGTGCATGTGCTGTGTTTGTTCGAATTTTGTTTGAATAACGATTTATCTATCTTATACATATTTCATTACCCATGTAATTAAAATTAATAACTTGCACAATATTATACTCTGTATTCTGCAGAGACTCAAGACTCAACTGAATACCATGGTCCCCACATAGCAGCGACGAATGCGTATACTTTCTTATAATTCGTAATGTAAAATATCTTACATTATAAGGTGTGAGAGTGAACTTTTTAACGACGAGTAAATTTTGCTACCTCACTCGCTTCGCTCGTTCGGTAGCAGTTACTTCCCTCACCTTCGGTTCGTTCAGTAAACTCGTCCACTTCGCTCGCCTTCGGCTCGCTCAGTGAACAATACTCGTCGTTAAAACGTCCACTTTCGCCCCTTATGGTGTAATATACTATAAACTTTGTGGAAACTTCTTCTAAATCCGTGTTAAAATGATAGAAAAATACTCTAAAATGCACTAAAAATGACCAAAAATGACCAAAAATTGACGAATCTTCAGCTAAACTGTAACCAAATTCAGTAAAATTTTCCAAATAAAGATTAAAATTACTAAAAATTACTTGAAAACATATTGATGAAATATTGCAAAAAAAAAAAATTTATAAAATGCTTGAAAACGGCATAGAACCGTTTTCAAATGATTTAAAATCACTCGTAAAAGTATTCAAATCACCAAAAAAATTGCAAAAAAGTTGTAAAATGTGTTTGGCGAAAAATGTCCAAAAAAGGGTTTATATAATGTCTTAAAATGATCTATGAAATACCCAAAAGATCTTTTAAAATACTGTAAGTCACCAAAAAGTCATATTTATATGTCAATGAAATATGAAAAAAATTTGTATAAAAAAGTGCTAGAAAGATGACGAAACCTTCATAGAAACGTTAAAATCTGTGAAAAATACCGAAAAGTGATGAAATTTCTGTACAATTTGGTAAGTTTGACTCAGAATGTGTTGAAAACATGTTAAAATGATGAGAAAAAGCAATAAAATCACTGCAGAATGAAAAATATCAAAAATATAACGAAATTTTAATAAAAATGGTCTCATAGAGAAAAATGTATTGCACTTTTTACTATAAATCTTGAGATTTTGGATAGACTTTGAAAATTTGATAATTTTTACTATAAAAGATCAATTTAACAATTCTTTCTATAAATTATAGTAATTTTTGCAATACACTCTGAAAGAAATTACTACCTAAATTTTATTTCAAAAAATCAAAAAGTACTATAATTTATAGTAAAAATTGTCAAATTTTCAGAGTTCATCCAAAATCTCATGATTTATGTAAAAATATCTCTTAGTGCAATAATGCGTGACCTGTAAGAGGTATTCAAAAAGGCATTAAAGGAATCACTAAAAATTACCAACAAAATTTTATGAAATTTCAGTAAAATTGGCTAAAATTGTATGAAAAAAGGTATTGAACAAAAAAGGATGAAACTTCGGTAAAATTCAGCAAAAATCAATGATGTCTTTTTTGTCCACTTTCAGTTTCACGTACTTACTTAGGTACAATATTGTAGATGTGCATATTTTTTAACCCTTCTACGAGCTTAATTTTCATTTTTTCTTCTGACGCTTTTTTTGTTTTGAAAAGAATTGACGAAAAGTTTCAAAAATATCGTTTTCTTTGATATTGTTCCTAAATTTATTTTCCGATTTTTAAATTAAAAAAAGTAAAATGCTCTGATTAGTGATTACTTACATATTTGAATTTTTTGTGAAAAAAAAGTCGTTGAATTTTGCGAATGAGATAAAAACTGGTTTTTATCCAAAAAAATATAGTCGTAATTTAGACTTAGCTGTGCTAGGAGGGAGGGGTGGCCGAAAGAAATTTGAAGATGGAGAACGATGAAGGTCAGGAAAACATATTGTGTATTGAAGCCTGTATCAATTATGTGAAGGGAAAACGTGGGTTATTGGCTTTAATTTTGACAACTTTTAAAATATTTTTCCAACCACCTGTCTCTTGAGCCATATTATTTCAATTTTTTTTGTGTGCTGAAATTGATCATTGAACAATAAACTGATTCTGTTTAATCTATTTTTGTGAGTCATGTGATCGACTCATATTTAAAAATCCCTAAGTATACGTTTTGCTTGTATACTTCTTACATAATGTACCTACTTACCTGTTTACTTATTCGTCTGGTCATGAGTCAACATGTAATTACCTACCTTCTTTTATTTGATCACAATTAGGCATTGGTCTGTTGATATTTGATCTGGATGCGAATCTTGTTTCAACTTTTCATCAACGGTCTTTCATCTCTGTACTTCTGAACTGCGTATAAAATAGATCTTAATTTTGAATTCGTATTACTCGAAATAACGCGATAATAAGTTGGAAAGGTCTGACTCATCTTCGAAGTTATTTGATACGAAGTAATTACTAATTAGACGATACTATGTATATGGTATTTTGTCAGCAGATGTTGCCGTTGTCTTGGTATATGTATTGTATACAGATACACAGCGTGTAGTATGTTGTGGTATATGCAAAATGATCCAACAAACGCGTTTTGAGACAGAGTTTTCGATGAGTTTTACGCGTAAAAAGTTTTGCCAGTTCGACGACTGTGCGAAAAGAGATCGTATTATGTAGCACGTGGCGGGAACGGCTTAAAACAATTTCTTTTGTAAATACGACTCGATGATTGCGAGAAACGCAGAAGCAGAAGCAGAAATGTTGAAAACAAACGAAAACGCTTTCGATGCTACGAGTATTAATTTTTTAAATGATTATACAGACGAGCTCGAGTTCGAGCTCGCGAAAATGGCGCATAGCGTAGCGTCGTCGATTTAGTGAAACGTGATGGTACCTTAATTTATGTCTCTACCTAAAGGATTACAATATCGTTTTTAAACTAAAGCAAATACTACGAGTGGTTGGTTCAGAGTAATGGAAAATCAGGCGAAAAAGTAATTACCCTCGATTAAGCATTTGCAACAACTTTTTCGCAGCTTCGTGCCCGGATCAGCAAAGGCACGCGATAAGTTGCCAATATCGGCCTACGTTTTCGGAAACCCGAGTTGTAAATTACAAAGTTTTTAAAAGTTTTCTGTTTGATTTTAAAGAGACGACGCTGGACTATTGTGCCCAAAGGCGTAAATGTGTTTATAAAAGCGTATTGAAAATATCTTTCTTTGACGCGTTTTTCGAGTTCATGGTATCCAACCTCATCACCCATACGCAGCCATACACCCATACAGTTTATAATTGGCTAAAAATTTCTATTTTTGGGTGAGGTGAGGGGAGGAGAAGGGGAGGGGTGCGAAGAAGTTTGATTTTTGAACGCGTGCTAAATTAATGAAAAGCAATTAGTCGAATGGCTGGCGCCGAGGATTACTTCGCGAATTGTAGTATAAGGAAAATGTCCGGTCATTTATTTTAGCCGGATGGCTTATATTTGTATTTGCAGCGCATATACGTACGTACGCAAGAGGACCGAAACTGAGAAATGGTCGGAGGTGGAGAAGGGTGTCAGACTGAGACCCGTATGAAGCAGATATATATTGTACGTACGACAACAGAAAGAAAAAGAAAATAACGGCGAAATGTTTATTTTTTTAAAGCTTATACAAAGTTATAAGTTTGTCGTTTTCTTAAACTAGATCTACTTTAAAGCTAAATTTTGCCATTTATGTTTTGGTAATTTGTTGTTGTCTGTAAAAATTACGCGCCATTCTCGAATCAGCGTCACGTCTGTCGTAAGGCACTACGTATCCTTCATCTTGAACTGCTGCGTATTCATCCGGAGTGAAATATCCGTTGCCGAATATCGCGGCGTGGTCTTTCATTTGCAAAACGCCCCTGTCTTCCGGTTTCAGTAACTGTAACAAAAAAATAATGAGAAAATATATTGACGATGATATATTCTCGCTGACGTTTATCGGAAATGATAGACGAGTTGCAAAAACAACATTTTTCTGCATCAGTGTTACTTGGAGATTTTAATTTGACTAGAAAATATTCGAGTGGGAATTCCGTCGCTCGGGTAAAGGAATCTTTAAGGCCCTTTGGACGAAGGAATTCCTCTCGTCAGGATATCCTATACTGTACATACCGATGTAGGTATTGATGTATGGAAGTAAAAGTGCAAATTGGCAATTATGTAAAGCAATTAGGGATATACATATTTTATTGTAAGAATGTAATTTAGAACCTATTGTAAAACGATGATAATATTTCACGATGGCTCCAACCATGTGGAATTGTACATCTTTCGCCTCGTTCATTAACGACCATCATTTCGCTGTGTTACATGATAATACACATTATAGAACCTACGTAGCTTCTGCATTACATTTACTCGTATGTAGACGTATCTTAGATTAATAAATTGTATCAGTCTAAGAAAAGATTATCTCGTTAGATGTATTACAGGGTATTGTTTGATAACCGTATTAAAAACGTATAAAAACAGCTGACGCGTTAAAAGATCTCCGCCGAAAGGGGGAGATTGATCATCCTGAGGATTTGTTATATTCTATAGACTGTAGTATAACATGGATAGGTACCTATTGCGAAACGACCAGACCGTATCGTATGGTGCTGTGCTATACGAACTAATTTCTTTGTTGGTGTTATTATAATAACCAGTTGAGAGATGTTATAATTATTAAATTTCAGATCCTACTATTAAAAGTACAATTTTTATTGATTAATACGCATCGTGTAGAGCAACAAAAAAAATGTAAATAGAGAAGTTTAGATTGAGATTGTTTGATTGGTCAGGTCAGGTATTTGAAAGCGAAATTATACCCAGAAATAATTGGATGGGCAAAAGTGATGAAATTTCGAAGTTTCGAAAAAAATAATCTTTAGGTAGGTACCTATTGCTCGTCCCCCTTTTGGAGTAATACGAATTGTAATTAAAAGATATTGGTAGCTGGTATTAATTTCGCAGATTTCAAGTACCTATTCTGAAAATGATCTCGACCTCGAGGCTCGTAGGATTTCTCAATTTGATTAAAAATGTGATCGTGTGAAGTTGTTTTAACATAGCATAACTAATGTCGCGTCGACATTGATTTGATGCCCCTTCCCCCTCAGAAATATTTTTCAAATCAGGGCCTTACATATTAATTAATACTGCCTCATCAGTATGATTGCATATGATCAGGAATTGAAAACTTTTTCTGATCAACGATAGTAAATGATCCATCAGCAAAAATTACATAAAAGTATCACCTTTTTGCCAATAATTGTGGAAAAGTCTACCGTTTCGTTTACTGAATTATCAAAGCCTTGTGTTGCCAAAAGTTGCCAAAAATTCTCGCTTTTTAGTAAAACTGCTGAAAAAATTTCGCTTTCTTACATAAAATTGACAGTTTTTTTCATTTCCAAAAGTTGCATCTGTTTTTTTTTTGCTAAAATTGTCAAAATTCCACTTTCCGCCAAAAATTGTCAAAAACTTTTGTTTTTGCAAAAAAAATTCAAAAATTTGTAAATTGATGAAAATTGTCATTTTTTTTACAAGAATTTCCAAAAAGTATCACTTTTTTATGAAAATTGTCCAAAAGACTCGCATTCTTGTGAGAAATTGACAAAAAAAACATTGCTAAAATGCTTAAAATGGTTAAAGCCTTGTTTTCACCAAAAGTTGCCAAAAATCATCCCTTTTCGCCAAAACTCATAAAAAAAGTCTCGCATTCTTGAATAAAATTGACAATTTTTTCGTATCAAAAATTGCTCTGCTTTTTGCTAAAATTGTTAAAAATTGTCATTTTTTTGGAAAAAAATTCAAAAAAGTCACGCGCCTTTTTAGAAGAAATTTCCGAAGTAAAACCGCGTCTGCTGAAATGCCTAAAATTAACAGTCTATTTTTTTCACAAATAATGGAAGAATCTCTCATCTTTTTACAAAATGAGCCAAAATAATTTCGCTTTTTTACTAAAAAGTTTCAAAAAGTCTCACTTTTTGATGACAGAAATTGCGGTAAAGTACCACTTTTTTGCCAAGTAAAAAAGTTCCGCTTTTTCACCCCAAAACAAGTATTAAAAAAGGTTCACTTTTTTGGCATAAATTGTTGAAGAGTTTCGCTTCTTTGCCAAAAATCACACAAATACTTCTTGCAAGTTGTGAAGTTTCGCTTTCTGTCAAAATAGTCTAAAAGTCTCGTTTCTTGTCTAAAATTCCTAAAAATTTGCAAAAATTCCTAAAACGTCATTTCCTTTTGTCAAATTGTTTAAAAATCTCTTTTTCGCCATAAATTCCTAAAATGTTGTGCCCTTTTACTAAAATAGCCAATGTCTTGCTTTTTGCCGAATATTTCCAAAAAGTCTCGTTTTGCTAGAAATTGTCAAACCTTCGTCAAAAGTTGCCCAGAAGTTGCAGCGAAATAATTTCATTTTTCGACAAAAATGTCTTCAGCTAAAATTGTCCAAGTTTTGATCGAGTTTTATTGTTAAAATTTATATCTACCTAATTAGAATGTTTTGTTTCGTAATTTCTTTCCCATTAAATTTTTATGAAAATGATCCATTTTTTTATGACTTTTTCAACTCAAGTACATTAAAATGTTTTGCTCGCGTTTTTTTACTTTTTTAAATTTTTTTTTTTTTTTTTTGGTTACTAAAATTATCTACTTTTTTTTTGGGGGGGGGGGATTGAGTCTTAGCTCTGGTTGCTGTAATTTCATGGCAGCTCATTTTTTCCGATTTTTAAATCACTCGTAGTATTTAGATTTTGCAAAATGGGAAATTTTTTTCAATTATTTTTCAATGTTTAAAATGCGTTTTTTTTCTGCATTGAATTTATTTTACGAATAACTTTTCATTTTTAAAAAGATTTTTATATTTTATTTTGATTTCATATTTTTCCTATTTTTTCTCAACTTTTTTGATATTTTAGTTTGTTAGATTTTTGTCGCAGTGTGGGGAGAAATAAATGTTTCAATAATTTTTATATTCCATCAAATTCGTAAAAATGACTTTGTCATTTTTTTCAATCACTATCCTATTAATTTTAACCTTGTTATTAAAGTCACTACTTATATACATAATTTTCATTCCTACTCATTCGCGTTAATTTTAAGGTAAAGTGATTTTTGATTACAAGACAGCAAAAAAAAATCATAATTGATTTAAATCTAGTGTAATATCAAATGTGTATACATACTTATAACTTCTAGCACAGCTCACAAGGGAATGATATAAATTACCCCCCCCCCTCCTCTTCCATCCATTCCCTGTTGGAAAATTAATTTTGAAAAATAATCCAACAAACCAACCTAAAAAAAATTATGTCAGTTTAGATAGCCTACCTACCTATTGCAATCAATATTTGCATAATATCCGAACAAGAGGTTGTAATGAAAACAAGATGAAAAAATACGGTGAAAAATTAGGTGCGAAATGAATTCGGTGCTAAGTTCATCATTAGTTAATTAGTAATATTATGAAAGACTACTTCATATAACCAAGAATCCAATTATATTTATACGTATACCTTTCTTAATTTAATTGTACATTTTTTTGCCAATTTAAATGGCTACAAAATTAAGGTAAATTGAAATTTTTTGAACCCGGAACATTCTGTATAGTGTGTTTTCCGTTTGTAGCTTTTTCCCTGTTGGAGTTTCCATCAACGTGATGCTGATGATGTTAATGCAGAGTTGATACAACTTGTACACAGTCGCACTAGTGTATAAGGTGTACTGTAGGTACTTGATGGATTATGAATTTTTTTTCTTAGCGTAGGAGATCGTTTAATAATTCTCAATTAACAAGTGATTAAGAAAGTGTTAAAATTCATTCGGAATATATTAATTCGGTGTTTAATTAACGCTAAAATGTACCGAGTGTGATGTAGAAGTAATAAAAATTAATGTACTATAATTTAGGAAAGCATAAAATACCTGTTATGGTAACGATTGAATAAATATTACAACAAAATTTTTTGCATAGATAAGTTTTAGGTAACCTTTTCGGTAGTTTGCTTATTATTTTCTCTGTTCGTGTCACTAAAAGCTATAGTTCGTATGTAGGAAACCGAATCAGATGAGGTTTACGTTTAAGTAGCTCTATTGTTATGGCATATTTGGCCACTGTCCAGTGTCCATCGGTCAGTAGAAGAATCAATATTGCTCATTTTATTTATTCTGGTTTTTCAATAACGTTCGGTACTTTCTACTTTTACTTTTAATAGGTACTTATTTGATATGCAGCGTTGCCAAAACTAATTAATATCTGTGTCCCGTACACATACCTAGGTATTATATTCGAATTATATTTCGTAACATTTATAAAACCGCGTGGAGTATTTTTTTATACGGAAAAAACATGCATAGAGGTCATTACCATTTGAATATAGTACGTCTTTTTACTCGTATTTATTTTTATTTTATTTTATATACGATACGTATGTATAAAGAAGCGTATGAGGTATCGCGAAATACCACCTCAGGTGTCAAAAATTTTCAAACAGTTTGAACTCTGTGACCAGATTTCATCAGAATATTCTGGATACTTGAAATGCATAAAGGCTAATTACTTTAGATAGGTACCTATCTGAATATCTGAAATGCTGTAATAAGACGTATACTCATCGTACATGACAAGTTGTATGTATACATATTTTTTTCCTCGAAAAACATCATTTATTTATCAAACTGAATCGAAATTACTTTCTAATCATAAACGCATCCACTATTAAAAATTTATCAATGTAAATTCTGCTTACAGTTAACGCGTACGCTACATTTTGCATTTTTATACTTTCGAAAGAGTATACCAGCTTACCTATGTACCTACAATACTTGAGCACATACAATAACAATATCCACGTTAAGTGCGATTATCGCAGTATAGCTGTGTAGTGTGTAGTGTCCAGAGGTGTTGAGACAAAAGCACGTATTGCTCTAATTCCTGTGCAAATTTATAAGCTAATTGAGCAGCTATACTAGCGCGAAATTAGAAGAAGAAAAAAGTGCAACTGCCGGTTTACGCATAATAAATACCTTACGTTTTAGATATGCGATTTAGATAACGAACACAATGTACTGTTTAACAATGTTATTTTGCTACAATGATTGTGGAAAGTAAAAGTAACGAAGAGTATTTGAATATTTTAATGCAAAAAAGCGCCTAAGAAGAACTGACGATGAAGAAACGTGCATCAGTAAATGCATTTTTAAAGTATCATCTGTGTTGTGAAATCCACCTATTGCCGCTGCGACGACGATCAATTTATCATTTTTTTTTTTTTTCGTCATCGTATTATCTACTCGAGTTGGTGTAAAATACATGGATTACCTATTAAAAGTGGTTGTTTGTACAAGTAAATGCTTGGTTATGTAGGCAGAAGGCTTGCTTGATGGTTGAGAATCGTCTTAGAATATTTTTTTATGATAAGAGAACCTCTCCTAGCTCAGAATTGGTAACTAAATTTTTTTGTGTAAAATAGGCACTTGGGAATATTTTCACAACTGTTTCAACTGATCTTCAACAGAAAATGTAGAACTCTTCGGATATTCATTAAAATAAGAAAAATTGGAAATTGAGACGCTATCGGGTTGCTTCCAACAAAATTGCGTACAATTTTTGCTGGAAACGTTTTGGAAAAGCACACTAATTTAAATTTAAGTGAGGAGGAAGGAAATATCGAGTCAAGGGGTGAAACATCTAGGTCAATGTATTTTTAAGGTGTACTTCACAAATTTAAACATTCAATTGAAGTTTGGAATTGGAAAGGGATACTGAAGAAACTTTTTCGCTTGAACATTTTCAAGTACCCATAGGTCAGTAATTTGAATCAAGGTAGAGGTGGAGGAGGCAGGCATATTGCGAGTCCAGATTTTGTCTCATTTGTTAAATTTGTTAAAAATTAATAGAACACGATTTTGATGATTTTTTAAGAACCATTTTTCCAATTTCAAGGACAAGAGTTATCTCAAGTCAAATGTGATTTTTATGAGATGTAAAATATTTTTAAGAGAGATGTAAAGAAATAACTTTTGTTGAAAAAATTTTTTGCAGGTCTCATGGTAGAGTGGCCTATGCAGTCATTAAAAAAACTAAAAGTTACGTTTTTCAAAAATTTAATTTTTTGTGTGTTAATCTCGAAACGTTTTCTTGATTTAGAGTGGAATGATTTTAAAAGAATTATTTTCAGGCGTCGTCGTTTTAAAAAATTTTCAATTTTGAATGATTTTTTTTGTGATTTTTGAAATTTGATTGCCATCAAAGCAGCTCTGTTTCAGGGGAAAATGAATCGATCTTTGAGATTATAAAATGTTGAATGAATAGCCGGTATGAAATCATTAGATCTTGAAACTGGATTCGAAAACCTGACCGATTCAGATCCTTCCTCACTCGGTGTAGTTTTCAAAATCAAAGCTGAGATCTTCTGGGTTTTCCAATTGTGTTGATTTTTAAAAATTTTCAATATCGCAAGGCATGAACTAAATTATTCTCCACGATCTTTGGGGGGGGGGGGTATGGTGTAAATATGTACGATTTCAAATTTTTCATAAGTACTTAAGTATAAAAATCGATTATTCAAGAGAAATCGAAAATAAAATTATAGAGCACTAAATTTCTCGTAATAATAAGTGATTTTTTTTCTGATTGAACGGGGGTTGTTTTTAAGATATTTTGAACTGAAGTTGGAAAGTTCAACTTGATAAGATTGGTTTTAATGAAAAATTTGAATTTTGTCAAGTTTCTCCGAACACCGTATAAAATGATTTCTTATTAATAAACCCATTAATCTAGATCAAAATCCAAATAAAAGATATATTAATCTAATATTTTTATGATTAGTTGAATATATTCATTTAATGATTAATTTAAAATTAAATTTAAGATTTATAAATTTTTAATTTTGAATATTAATAGTTTAAAAAGCTTTTAAATCGGCTTCTTCCGGGTTCAAATGAAACCAAACGAGCTCCAAAAGACATTTTCTGAAACCTACGGTAACCAAAATTTCAGGTACTCGAGTTCATTTTTATATATTCTTGGCATATTTTTGAGAATTTGAAAAATTCAGAACATTTCTGTTTTAAGAGGAATTTTCAATTTTTTCATGAAATACAAATTCTTTTGAGCAAAGTGAACTAATGTGAATATAATTTCTTCAATTCAACCCTCACACATGAACAACTACTAGTTTTGAGCCATTCTGAGCCTCCAGCAATTTTTCAAATTTATTCCAAAAATTTCAAATCGCTCTGAAGTGGCCAAAAACGAACTTTTAGCACGTAGAATTTTGGTCAGTGCTTATTGGGTACTCTCTCAACCGTTTTAAGAGGTTACCGCCAAATTCCAGGAATGCCAGCTCAAAGTTTAATTTTTGGCCAAATTTTTTAAATTCCAGAAAATCTTTAAAAAATATAATTTTTAAAATAAGTACACACACATTACACATATAACTTTTCAACAAGATATCGTCTGGTGTGTTTATACAATCACTTGACTCGAAAACAATCTCAATTCAATATTTTTGGAGCCTCCAGAAAGTTTTCTGTAGAAATTTTGAATCGCTCTGGAAACAAGATGTTGTTGTGTGAGAGTTGAATTGAAGGAATTTTCTTTTGTATTCAGATAGGTTCGCTTTGGCAAAAAAATTTTTATAAAAAGTTGAAAATTTTTGAAAATTTGTCAAAATTCTAGAAATAAACGTTAGCAACTAAAATTTTGGTTGCGAGGATTTTTAGGACATGCTATTTGGATCTCTAGTTTGGTTCAATTCAAATTCGGAGAGTGACAGTGCAAAAGGTTTCCTTGTTGAAAAAACTGAGTTTTATGAGGAAACTGCAGTGAGAAGCATGAAATTTTCATTTGTAGATAGAGTGTGATTTATTAATTTTTCTGAATTTTTTGCTTCGAATCAGCTTTTAGGAGCAATCATTTTGATAATTTACGATACTATATTGCAGCACAATGTACGTGTTTGTACAGTATACGGCTTTTAGACCTATCCTACAAGTATTTTGTGGTTTTCATAATGACGATCTCTGCGAAAAGATCACCTTATTACTTCATAAGTCTATATAATCGATACATTAATTCAAATTTTTCAACTCATAATAGCTAAAATTATCGAAGATCAAAACATCGAATTATTGAATGAAATCGAGAGTGCCCAATATCTATCCATATTTCGATATCCTTAACCAATACAGAAACATCACCTCAAATGATGTAGCATAATTTCCCATTCATGATGGTTTTTTTTTTCGTCTACAAATGGTAATTTCATTCTGTCTCATTCATCAAGTATGACAACAGGGAAAAAAATCATGACGAAGCGTTATCGCCAGCCTGCAACTGCTGTAATATCGAACTGTCTGTCCATTGAATGTACCATCCATCCCGTCTTGCTGGGTAGATTATCAAATATTGTAAAAAACAATACGTCGTAAAATGTATTTTCAATCCCACAATCTAGTCGATGTAGGTATTTCCTCATCCTGTTACGTACCTAGGTAGGTACCTAGTTCGCTGTATAAGAAGTGAAAAAGAAAAAAATTCCGCGAAAATATCGAATTAGGTTAATTATCGGTAGTAACTATACACGCGCTATATGCAGATTTTTTGGACGAAAACGTTGCCATTCTTTTTGTTGTCGATGAATATTTATTAGTACACAGTGTGGAATACATTGGTAAAACCTGCTCATAGAAAAGAAGCTCGTAGACGTAATCGCGATTAGAATTTATAGCTTTGTCTCGCGTATAGTTCTGCTATGAATAAAGCTCATCTAACATAGGTTAATGTCTTCATTAGACAAACCTATAGTCTCTAACATGACTGTACCTATATTATGGTACACGGTTTGGACAGTTAATGTTGCAGAAACATCTTATTGACCTAATGTTACTGGCACATACCTTAACCTTACTTACAGATTCACTCGTATTTCAGACTACTTTATGTACTACACAGACACGTATTCTACATTTATAACCGAATGTGTTCGACTGTTCAAAACACCCAGTCATCCACTAAAATGAAAAAATTTCTTATAAAATTTGCCGAAAAAATTCAAAATAAAATATTTGAATTGAAACTCGTTAATTATACGGTCTAGGGATACGTATAGATTCGATATCATTAATGTGTTCCAATTTATGTGTTGGTTTATCTGTATCACGAATGTTAAGGGTTAAAATTGGATAATTATGTGGTAAAACAGATTGGTCAACTGTGACGTAATTTCTTGACGCGAATGTTTAATTAAATTGTTACGGAAATGAGGTTTTATGCTGGATGCGTTTGGGCCATGTAGCAGATTCCTTCGATCGATTGATAAAGTATCTGATCTTATGTACCTAAATATTGCTGTTTAGTCCATAAAATTTGTGAAATTTTTAAAGAAAGTAAATCTGTAACAGATGGTGTTAACATAGACTATTTGCATAATTCAATTTCTCCTCTACATTTTAAATTTCGCTCGCTGAGCTTGGTTCGAAAAATTTTTCATTTTTTGTAAGATTTTCTCAACTTTTCTTTTTAAAAATGAGATTTGAATGCAGATTACACAATTTTCCGAGACGCCAATATAAGTATTATAATCATGACCTCCAGGAAGGAAGAAAATTTCGTAACGTGTTTTTAAATTAAATAGGTAACACTTCTGTGCAGATGTAGGCAGCTAGGCACCTATAGTATATTGAATTGGCCTATTTATTGAAAATTTTTGCGATACTCATCAAAAGAATACAACGATAGAAGCTTGCGATGATTACATAAACTTCAAAGAGCGTCGTCGCAGTACCTATAACTTACTTATATATTTGATTGATATAATTCGTAGCCAGTTGCAAAAGAATCATCTATTGTGAGAAATTAATATCGCAGTATATACAAACTATACGTATTTACTATCTGCGAGTGCGAATACTATACATATACGGACACGATGCGAAAAATCCGCTCATTTCGGCCAGGTATGGATATTAGAACGCATGCAAAACCGTTAGAAAGTCGTATTGTCCTTCACGTTCTTGTATAGTGATGATTGACAGATCATTCAGGAACATTAAAATGTTGGTGATGTTAATGGATGCCAAGGTTCCTGTTTCCTATATTGCGATTAGTGGACTATGTGTTTTCGGATAACGCGCGCGTCAGTCTTTATGCATCGGAATAAATTTAATTTCGATAAAACTTTCATTCGTTGCTCTTTTAATCTTCGTATACTTACTCGTATTATGTAGATTTCATGCGTAATTCTGCAAACATCGCATCGTGTTAGCGGCGAGTTACTTATGTATACTTAACTTATTATCCAATGGCCTACCGCAGGATTAACAGAGATGCTGTAAATGTGGGCAGGGGTTCGTTGAAAAAAATGTTTGTTTTTGAACAAAAATTTGGAATAGAATTGAAACGATGTTTATAGCAATGTCACTGGGAAGGAGAGGAGGTAAAACTTGAACCTCCTCCATACCCTCCAAATAGAGCGTATAATTAAATTCAATCGCTGAATTATGCCAAACAACTCAATAGGCCAGTTGGAATGACGGATCTGAAAAAGCAGAAATTTTTTCGGACTGGGCAGGGAAGCATCTAAAAAGCATTCAAAAAATGAACCGTCACATTGGATTTCATTTTCAGTGATGGAAAACTGAAACTGAAACTGGTTAAAAACTTGAAACTGAAATGGAGAAACTGAAACTAGATCTGAAATGAGAAAAACTTGAACTGAAAAAAATAAAACTGAAACTAAAAACTAAAAACTTGAACTGAAATGTTGAAAGTTTTGCCATCACTAGTTCACCATCACTGAATTTTTTTGTCAATCTATTCTCAAAATTCATATTTTTTTTCAAACGCTTTTGCCCTCGCTTCGCTCGTGTCAATTTGATTCCCTTCTTTCCACTCAGAGTTTAAAAAAACCTGAAATCAGAAATACCGAATTCTTTCATTAAAATGTATATTATTGTTCTACTTTTTGAACTACAAATTATCCAAGCTTCTGCCCTCGCTTCGCCCGGATCAATTTGATTCTCTTCTCAGAATTACAATTTCAAGAAACCTATTGAAATTTGAATTTGAAAAATGTTGTGATCAGAAAAACCTAATTTTTTCATTAAAATTGATGTCTTTCTATGTACTTTTTAAATCACAAATTTTCCAAAACTTAAAACTTTTTCCCTCGCTTCACTCAGGCCATTCAAGATGCTATGTACTTTTAAAAATACCTATTAAAAATATGAAAATTAATAAAATTGAACAGAACAATTCCAGAAATGAAATACTCAATACTCAAAGTATACCCACAAAAAAGGCAAATTATTCACTTTTTCTGAACAGAACTAGCCTACTGGATTTTCAACGTTTTTTCATTTTTTGTCGGCAATAGGACGATGCAATCCTCCTCCCAAGTAGCATAACTTGTCTTTTCTTTGCCCCCCCCCCATCGTGGATTTTCTCTGCGCAGCCCTGCAAATTTCTTCATAATTTTTGAGTTTGAAATGTTTGAATTGGACATTTGAAATTTTTGTTGCCAAATAGCAAATTAGAGTGTATGAAAATTCATGAAAGAAAAGAAAAAAAATTTTTCATTTCTTTTCGAATCTCAAAGAAATGATGAAAACTGAAACTGAAATGGAAAACTGAAAACTTGAACTGAAAAAAGCAAAACTGAAAACTGAAACTAAAAACTAAAAACTAAAAACTTGAACTGAAATGTAAAAGTTTTGCCATCACTGTTCATTTTTGTCAATTTTTTTTTAATTTTGAGTTTGGTTCCTCTTTTTTCCTAAAATTTTTTTTTATCAAACTTGAGGAAGAAAACTGAAAAATGCTTTTCGCCGATTTCCAACCTCCCCTAATCGATTAGTGGCGATTTCAAGCTATTCTGGAGTGACAGCGAATCAAAAATTTTTTCAACGAGAATATTGCCAATAAAAACGCAAAAATAAAAAGCACCTATAAACTCGGATGCCACGGCCTTTGCTATCCCTTCGGTCCATTTACATAAACAGAAATTTGAAAAATTCTTCTGATGTGTTTCAGTATTATACCGTGATACGTATTGCTTAATTTTCGGAATTAAAAATCGTTCATTTCATGCTCATTTGAGAGTATTTTTTTTTCCTTGGAGACTTTTATCATCTATAATTTAAACGGTTTTTGTTTCCCCATTTTCCTTCAATTACTTTGGAAAAAACTCATTTTGAAAAGTTTTTTCGATAAGTACATATATCTATGACTTGTTTTGAAGAGAATGAAATTCATTTTTAAATTAAATCTCATCATTTGGAATGTAGTAATAATTTTATTGGTTCTTGAATTTTTTCTAATGATGTTGCAAACTCGGATGAAATCCAAAAATAATGGTACCTACTCGTATTATTCAAAAGTTAATTATAATCACACTATCGGCGCAGCCTTTTTCAAACGAGTGAGAAATGAGAATGTGAGATATATTACTAAAAAAATAAGAGAAAATTACCTCTTTCTTCAATTCATTTAGAAATATGCCAAACAGTCAGTGTTTTGAGCTTCGACGCGGAACAAAAATTTTTATAAATGAACTTTACATACCAGCCCATTTCTAATCCCCAAGGTAAAAATCCACTCAAACTGAGTGTAACTCCACTACGAGAATACAGAAGTCTGGTATGTACAATGTACATTACATATTATGTATGTAAGGCCCCTGTATGTAGTTGTGGTGTTGTGAGAACAAGTAGAAATAGAATACAGTGCCCCTGCTCACCTCCCACGCGCACCCTAACATTCAAGATTGGTTTTATGACGTTGTCGCTGTCGCGTTGTGCTGTAGAACGCGGGATCGAAACCAATCTGGAAAAATGCAACAGTTTACTACTCGCAGATGAAGTGTGTCGCCGAAAAGCATATAAGGAATTCCGCACGAATTTGTAGGTCTATCTTGATACAAATGATACATTCTGTTCATGCAATTTTCATGGTGGATGACGGATGTTTGTGTATTTGGGAATTGGGAAATCTGTTTGGTTTTCCGTCTGTTTCACCTTTACCGTTTATGGTACTACTGTTCATTTCATTGAGATTGTGTGCTTGTGAAAACTATAAATAGAGGGTTGGTAGCCGGATTAAATCAGTTGTTAACTTGCGCTTGAACTGTTAACATGGCTTTCCGAACGCATTCTGACAAGTTTTCACGAAAAGCTCAACCTAAAAAAACTATGCGCGTGTCGGCGTGTCTAATAATTTTAAAATCGTGAGGAAATACTTCAAACCAATAAGCTTGCGTTTGAATTATTTCTCGATTAAACCACGTTCTGTTTCTAGAGAAGCTGGTATGAAACACTTCGTGCTGAAGTACGGTTTTAAACATGCATCGTGTATACTGAATTCTATCGATCAGTACCCGCCTAGAAGCATGATGATATTGTTGCACAGTTTTCAGCACGAATTGAAAAAAACCACAATACCTAAGCATAGGAGACTTCTGCAAGCTCAGATTGTTAAATTAAACAATCAAATAAATATTAAGCAGATCGAATATAAGGAGAAGTTGACCGACATTTTCTTGCAATCGCAAAACCTTTCAGAATCAGAAACAAACGTAAACGAAGTTGAATCTTGGACACTGCATCGATTAATCGATCATTTACTATCGCAAATGGACGAAATCAAAGAAGAAGAATTTTTACGAGAAAGAAAACAATTCGAAGAAGCTACCAAACACCGAATCAAAAAATACAAAAAGTATAAAATCATTCGGGTAAAGCGAGAAATTATGTGGAATTACGCTGAAAAAATCATACAGAAGAAATATGATCTCGCGGACTCGGTAGAGAATGATTCTAATGCTTCATTTTTTCGTCCAAGAACTGACTACGTTGAGCATACGTGTGCTCTGATTTGTGGCGAAGTTTGCAAATATGTTGTGATAGATTGTGGGCATTATTGCCTTTGCGGAAAGGGAGGATGTAAAACACATTTCGAAATCGAAGGTAATAAAAAATGTCCCCTATGCAGAGTGCCTATAACTAAACTGATGAGAGTTAAGCCCACTTTTATTGGCAATAAGTGTGCTCAAGATCATTGCTCTAATGAACGAGAGTACTTATTTGTCGATTGTGGGCATTATTGTGTTTGCGGAAATTGCAAAACTCAAATAGAGAATAATGATAAAAAGTGCCCTATTTGTAAGAAAATAGCGACGAAAATCATTAGGATTTTTGTCAAATGATTACCACTGTAAAGTGTAAGTATCTTAATCTATGCTTTTAGATTTTCTGTGTTGTTTTTTTTTTAAATAAGTGGGTATAATTTGAAATGATGTTTGTACTTAGTATTTTTCTAAGCATGCATTTTTTGACCATTTTTTTTTAATCCAGACTGTTGAGTATAGAAATCTAAGTTTGTGATTTTAAAAATTTAGTTAGTTATTTTATTATTAATTCAAGTTTTGTTTTATTTTTTTCAGACTATTAATTTAAATTTGTAAGTTATTTAGAGTAGCTCGATGTACATATAACTTTTGTTTGTACCTGTATTATAAGACTTTGATTAAAATACATACATTTTTTTCACGAAATTGATATGTAGTTTTTATTGTGTTCGCAGATATGGTGGGTAGTTTAAGAAAAAAGATTCTTAAAACGCACCGTTGTTTTCGTCTACATAAAACATAATTTCAGTTTTGTATTCTAAATCTTGTGGACCTATCAATAAGTGTAATATTTGATTTTATTGTATCGATTAGTTGAGAACGTGAGACTTGAAACCTCATTTTCATGGCGCAGGTTTCAAATTTTCAGTCAAATCATGTAGTTTGGTCATTGGTGGGTCAGTATCAATTTCGAAAATCAGTGTCAGGTCATTTCTCCGTTCAAAAAAAAGGTAGCCATTTTCATTCCAAACGAAATATCTCATAAAATTTACAAATAATTGAAAAATTCATCGGACTTGAATATTTTTTATGGAGTTGCATGATATGATTTCTATTTTATTTTCATTTTTTAAATGAAATGAAATTAATTTTGCGGTTCTGAACTTTTCAAGGTGACAGAGGTGAGGGGATCTGATTAGTAATTTTTAATTGATGTGACTTCTACTGATGAGGTATCCGTATCCCAGCCATCGAAGAGCATGAAAAAATACACCATCAGCCAAAATTTCAGTTGCCAAAGTTCCCTTTTCGATTTTTGATGAATTTTAAAAAATTTAATGGATTAGAACTTCTAATTGAAAATTTTACCAAATTGGCCGAGAAATCTCAAATTTGGCATGTAGCCTATTTTCGAGCTCCGAATCGATTGAAAACGTTTTTAAAGCCTCCAGCAGATTTTTGAAAGTTGAAATTTTCAAAAATTCTACCGAATGAAGTTTAAATGCTAAAATTTACATTTCACCCTGATTTCAACATGTTGAATCGATGAGAGGTGGTGTCGAGCTGTTCTGGAGTCTCCAGCCATATTTTGAAATGGTGTGTAGTTTGTCAAATACGTCATTAGCGAGTACTGATGGCGTTTGCAATGGCTGAAGTTGAATTGTACCTAACCAACACTTTTAATGGCCCTTTTTGAAAATCTGAAATTTTTAAAATATGGCCGGAGGCTTTGAACCCATGTCATAATCGATTCAGTATGTTTAAATTGAGTTAAAATGTGAATTTTGAGTTTTTGACTTTTGAAAATTTCAACCAACTTTAAACTTCCCAGACTTCAGAATTTCTAAAAATGGAGTGAAACCGTTTCCAATCGATCGGGAGGCTCCAAAATAGGACACATACCAAATTTCATATTTTATCAGGTCAATTTGGTTAAATTTTGATGTTTTCCCATTAGTATAAAAAATTTACCAAAAATCGAAACGTGAACTTCAGCGTCTGAAATTATTGTAGCTAGTGATGTATTTTTGCATGAATTTTTTATGAAGATTTGTCCGGTTCGAAACATTTTCTATCGATTGGGTTATTTTCCTTCTTAAAGACACAATGGAGACTTGAATTGCACATTTATTTCAAAATGACTCAATTCTGGAAAATTTAGTGTCATCTTTCTTTAAGCGAAGAAAGAAACGACCGTGAAGTGTCGAAAGTCGAAAGAGAATCCTGTACATATAATCGAATTTCTGACTAGGTATTCCTACGTACTTTGGATTAAAATTTTTTCAGATTTAATTTGCCTAACAAATTTTTCCATCAGATGAACTTGATTCAAGACACACTCACTTTTTTCTCTCTCACCTTCGTGGACGGACTGTAACGATAGAAGCGTGATGCTACTTCCTAAGAGGCACGAGCATTTAATTTTTCAACATTGTCGACCAAACGTGATCAAATATTTATCCGGCGACGTCATAGAGCACAGCGTGACATTGCGTCAAGCTGCCGAAAGGCCATCAATCATCAACGTCGAGCAACTGGTCATAAGAATGAAATGTTCCAAATGTACATAGATAGGTATTACTAATATTTCGTCGTACATCGTGCGTTCATTTGGCTAGGCAACATTTGCCGTTTGCGGGCACACGGTAGCGAAAATACGAGTAGCTCGCTGGTCAGGTACATGGTCCCAGGTCCCAATCACGTTATTCGTACGACAAGATAGGAGATAGGTATTATAAGATGACGTAAATGTGGATACTTTTACGATAATACAAAGCCGAAGGGGCGAGGGGGCGGTGTGCGGGGCGCGAACCTCAATACGCAATAATTATTCAAAACACAGACCGTACAACAACAGGATGCGCCGCCACTACCGAAGATTTTTTTTCATTTATTAAGTAATATTACGAGCACCCAGAAATAAAGAGTGAAAGTGGTGGGTTTGCGCGCACACACGAGGTGTAGTATGTTTACCTTGTGGACGGCGCATCTTATCTTATGGTCGCGAATATGGCCGCGCGTAGACCTATTTATTCGCTGCATAGCTTGTGCCTGTGCCTATTTCTCTATTTATGAGGGCGAACGAAGAGCATACCACCTCCTATACCTACCTATAGTCGATGTATAATCGGACTGATGAATAAACGAAAACTGGTTTTTTAGATGAAAAAAAAATTATCTTTACAGGAACCTAATTTGGTTCGGAGTGTAATCATTACACATTAACGCGCCAAGATATAATAATTATTGCGAAAGGATACCGTTATGTATATTTAATAATATGAAAATATTCTCGCTAACTGTAAACATTCGCATCAAGCTACGATACACCTCACTCCAGAGTCCAGACTCTGGAATAAAGAAGATGTGAAATTGCAATAAACCTAGCAACGATTAAATGTTTGTTTTATGTTTATTATTTATTTAATCGTTGGCACTTCGCGCGGAGTATAGGTGCCTCATCTGCAGACATATGTGTAATAGATTTGAATAAATAAACGACGAACGCGATGCTGGAACGATTATGAAGCATTTATAATGACAGATGCAACAGCATAATAAAAACTGCTACAAGCTGTGCCATTTTCGTATTTATCTAAGCTGGACTGCGTGTCATGATGTATCTATCATCGATTTATAACATGCTTAATGACCACCGCAGTCATCGCAGCATTGATGTGTCGTAGTTATGAATAATGTGAAACATTATTTGTATACTTATGGCGAGTTGAATGCTCAAAAGTACGCTACAAATTTGAAGACGAATAAGACGATTAATAATTAATAAGTAGTATGTATTAGTAAGGAAAATCGTTTCATTGGATGGGACAACCTCGGTTTTTCTTTGATTTTGAAAATGTGTTTTACCTAATTATCAAAAGATACGAGTAGGTGTGAACGCTTGAATCGGCTTTAGGGGTGATTGGCAGACTAAATTTCATTTTCTGTATGCAGGGTGTCCAAGTTGGGAGCAAAAAGTTACTGGAGATGGACCATTATATGTAGAGGAAGCAGGAGGAAAAACATCAAGTTTTTCAGATTTTTGACGTTTAGAAATGCTCCCAACAAGGTTTTGACGTTCTCTACAGAGTGGGCCAAAAGTCAGTTTCGGGTATCCCGATTTTCACGTTATAGTTTTTCTTTGAAAAATCAAAAACTAAGCATCCTAGAAAAATACTAACGACATTATGTCGATTGAAAATTTAATTCTCTACAACTTTCATTCATGTAATTTTTTCGTTGGACGCTTCTTTTCGTCTCCAGATTGATTTTAATGAAACTCCGTTTGCAAAACTTTTCAAAAATTTGCAAACTGAGATTCATTAAAATCGATCTGGAGACGAAAAGAAGCGTCCTACGAAAAAATTACATGGATAAAAGTTTTAGAGAATTAAATTTCCTATCGACATAATGTCGTTAATTTTTCTCTAGGATGCTAAGTTTTTGATTTTTTTTACAAAAAACTAAAACTCTTGGAAATGAACTTTTGAAAAATTTTTCATAAAAATCATCAAGTCACAAAAATCGATCTGGAGGCGAAAGGAAGCGTCCACAAAAAAATTTCATGATTTCAAAGTTGTAGAGAATTAAATTTCCAATCGACATCATGTCGTTAGTTTTTTTCTAGGATGCTTAGTTTTTGATTTTTTAAAGAAAAACTAAAACGTGAAAATCGGGATACCTACTGACTTTTGGGTCACTATTATTTGTCCAATTACGAATGTAAATTTAAAATTGGAATGATGATGCAGCGTTGGAACATTTCATTCGACAGAAATAATACAAGTGACAAAATTTTGATAAATACGTACTTAATGTCCATTGTCCAGTCGCTGGAGACTGGTTATCAGTGACATCTAGGTACGTACTTCCTGGTGAATATCAAAAAACATTGAATTCAGTAGGTACTCTAAACTTTGAAAAAGTTTCGTTTTCTGTATTCTTTTTTCTAAACGCCCACTTACTATTCCAAATAGACCTTTGTGTCGTGTCTTTCGAAGGTTTCAACTTTCAAACTTCTTCTCCACTCTTTTCCAAATTTGAGACAGATATCTAAATCACGAAGAAATACCTGAGTGTGTTGAAAAATACCCAGTGTCAGCTGTCAATATTATATGCAAAGATTTTTATTCCAAAGAATTTCCCCAAATAAGCTGTGTTGTAGTATGAAATTCGCATTAATTTTTCGTGAAATTTGTTTTATTAGAGACGAGACTAGGACGTGAACGTGAAATTACTTGTGTAATAATAATTTTGACCACCTACGTTATTTTCTTTTAGTATTTTATTTAATTTTTTTTTTTAATCTTTGTTGTCTCTTTAATTTTGAATTTCATTAAAATGTGAATTTATCCAACTTATTCTATAGGGTTTTAAATCCTCCATAAAATAAGTTATGCGTTCTTATGTCGCCTAATTTTATAATTAAAGAGGGTTATAAAGTTTGAATGCATAAAGACCGTAAAAATTGACGTAAAGCTGTATAATCTGAGTTGGGATTTTTTTTTGAATTTTTGATGTCCATTTTTCCTTTTTTTTCTGTGTGAGTCGACATAGTGGTGTAAGAATGTAGGTAATATGTACGTATTCATATGATGGTCGTCCCCAACTTTTCGCCTAAATTTTTCTGTCGGTGGGGGGGGGGAGTTCGGCACACCTCATGCTGGTATACTGCGCTTTATCGGAAATTAATAAGTATTTACCGGGAAGATATTATTAGTTTGAAAAAATATCAAGCTTTTTTGATAGAAAGCGTTCGTATGAATATCGAATAACAAAAAATTTAACCTCTAGGTGGTAGATATGGGTGCGACTTACTGGTGTCTATCCGAATGTACCAATTATTGGTTATCAGTAGAACCATGGGGGGGGGGGGTAAAAACTGTATCTGAATGTCCGTTGTAAAATGACCGCGAATGTCCCAAAAAGTGTATCTGAATGTCCGTTAGGATTTTTGCGCTTACAGGGGTTTCTAACCTACTACAGTTGAATACATAGTTCAAAAAATTTTTCAGGCAAATTTTTCATATTAGATAATTATGCTAAATTGTAGAAAAATATTATTTCTGAAACCGGGGAACTATTTTGTTAAGCAGTGGTGCCAATTTTTTAATCATTTTTGCAAATTTCAAAAATTCGAAAAAAATGGTTAAAAACTCACTTGTGAAATTGTTTTGATTTTTCGAAATTGAAAAAGAACTTTCCGTATTATGTTTTGAAAATTTGGAGATTTTTAAAATGAATCGTACTAGCCTATAGGCAAACGACTGTATGAAAACATTTCAGCTTTAGCTAGAGGTATTTCATATTTTGTGTGATTTTACGTTGGATTTGAAAAATATGAGTGGAGATTACTTTGGCTATAAAAAATTGAGGTGTGTCCAAATTCTCAAGAGGGAGAAACAAAAGGAGGCAAAAAAGGTCAAAAAATCAAAATCAACTTTTTAGAGCAATTCGGAGAAGAGAAACCCCACAATCGACCGGTGCATATTCGAATGTACCGATTAGTGGTTATCAGTAGAACCATGGGGGGTAAAAACTGTATCTGAATGTCCGTTGCAATATGACCGCGAATGTCCCAAAAAGTGTATCTGAATGTCCGTTTGGATTTTTGCGCTTACAGGGGTTTCTAAAGTAGGTCTAGGTACATCTGTTCAATATAATGTACCTAGTTCAACAAATTTTTCTTGGCAAATATTTCGCATTAATTAATAATCATGCTAAATTGTAGAAAGATATCATTCCTGAAACCAGGGAAATATTTTGTTAGGCAGTGGTGCCAATTTTTAAATAATTTTTGTCAATTTCAAAAATTTGAAAAAATAGTTGAAAACTTACCTGTGAAATTGTTTTGATTTTTGAAATTGAAAAAGAACATTTAGGTTTACATTTTGAAAATTTGGAGATTATTAAAATGAATCGTACTAGCCTATAGGCAAATGTTAGATATCAGAGAAAAGGTATACCTAATAGTCATGAAATGATCTACTCGTAATTGTAAGATCAAGAAAGATATTTTAGAATTTTCTTCAGTTCTCAATCAAGATTATAGGCACATACGTTTTAAACAATTTTTTTTTCATCTCTCCCTCTCTTCTTGGACTATAAGAACATTTCAGCTTTAGCCAGAGGAATTTCATATTTTGTGTGATTTTACGTTGGATTTGAAAAATATGAGTGGAGATTACTTTGGCTAAAAAATTGAGGTAGGTCCAAATTCTTGAGAGGGAGAAACAAAAGCAGACGACAAAGGTCAAAAAAATCTAAATCAACTTTTTAGAGCAATTCGGAGAAGAGAAACCGCACAAATCGACTTGGAAAGGCTGGAAAATTTGCATGTGCGTTTTGAGGGGGTCCTTGATATGCCTTTTAAGGGTTTAGACTTTTCAGCTGTAAAAAAGTAAATTTTTGTGCCTTCTCAATGGTTTTTAGCCTGATTTTCCTGAAGTAAAAATGCAAAAAGGCTTAGGCTATACAGTCGATCATAATTCTAGGATTGGGAGTGGGGCCTCTCATAAATCTATTTTGGGGTTTCATGAGCCCATCTTCATCGACCTTACGCTTATCTAAGTATTTTTATGCTACATGCAAGGTATGTAGTTGTACTTTCCATTGAGTTCCATATTCGTCAAAACCCAGATAGTTTGGGAATCCCTAGTCACACAAGGTTTTTTTTACTTCGGACATTCGGATACACCTTTTGGGACATTGGCGGTCATTTCGCTTCGGACATTCGGATACAGTTTTTACCCCCTGTGGTTCTATTATATTCTACTAATCGGTACATTCGAATATGTGGCCAAATCGACTTCGAAGGCTGGAAAATTTGCATATGCGTTTGGAGGGTGTCCTAGATATGCTTTTTAGGGGTGTCGACTTTTCAGCTGTAAAAAAGTAGATTTTTTCACCTTCTCAATGGTTTTTAGCCTGATTTTCCTGAAGTAAAAAATGCAATAAGGCTCAAACAGTCGGATCATATATTCTGGGATTGGGAGTGGGACCTCTCACAAATCTGTTTTGGGTTTTCATGAGCCCATCTTCATCGACTTTACACCTTATCTTGGTATTTTTATGATACATGCAAGTAGTTGTACTTTCCGTTGGCTTCCATAATCATCAATACCCAGATTTGTTTGGGAATCCCTAGTTATACAAGTTCTTTTTTTACTTCAGACATTGGGATACACCTTTGGGACATTGGCAGTCATTTCGCATCGGACATTCGGATACAGTTTTTACCCCCTGTGGTTCTATTGTATTCTACTAATCGGTACATTCGGATATGCGGCCCGATTTACATTCGGTACAATTTTGAGAAATTATAAAAACAGATTGAGTACGAATATTTTTGTCTCATTTTTAAAAATCCATTTCCACTTTATTCCTTATTAGATGAGGAGGCTTTTAGAAAATGTTATACTCCATTTTTCAAAAAATTTGCTCTTTTACAAGTTTTTTTTTGTTGTTGGAAAAATACCATTTTTTTTGCTTTTATTTTGCTTATTTTATTTACGAATAATACACCTCAGTGGAAAAATGACACTTTTTTCCAGAAGGTACTTTTCATAAGATATCCAAAACCGTTTGAACCATTTCGACCATTTCGTCACTTGAAGTTACCGGCCGAGAAACGCATTTTTATCCTTTCTTTTTATGTCTACTTTTTTTTTCAAATTTTTTAATTTAATTCTGCTCATAAGTAAGCCTGCCCATTGAAATCTGACAAGGAAAACATTTTAGAATGTTATACAGAAAAAATTTATTTGATGAAAAATGAAAAAAAAGTTGGAAATTGCGGAGCTAAAGTCTCGAGGAAGAACATTATTGATGTTTTTATACAAAAATATAAAAGAATACCTAAAAGAATGGAAAAGGTAGCAATATAGGTAAGATAAAATTACAGTGTGGGTTTTTTTGTGTCCTTTTCCAAGTTGAAAGACGCGAATCAAGTTAAAATTGTGCGTTGAAGTACGTATATTATTTAAATAGGTACTTGGAAAATGAATGCTTGGTGATTAAAATCACGTTTCCAAAATGCTTAGACTTCAAACGGAAATTCAATGCTGAGAATAGTACCACCCACCTAGAATTGATTAGAAAAGTATTCATCGACCTTGAAAATTTTCTAAACCCACGCACCTCGCGAATACTTGAACTAAAAATTTAAAAAGACAAATTAACGATTTCGAAAATAGCAATTCTTATTAATAGGTTTCAGATACATAGGTAGGTAGTAGGTACCTTACCTACATTTAGCATGCAGATGTACCTGCACATTTCCACACGCCATGTCACCTACATACTGCATATTTACTCGTATTTGCATAAATATTATTCTATCGAATATCCTCTGCTGGCAAAGCAATACTTTAGCATTCGATTACGTATACACAACTCACCACAGTTGAGAAGAACATCTTCCCTATAACAACAACTTATACAATCGTGTTTGATCAATGGTTTGTTGGCGAGTCCGAGTATAACCCAAACATCGTTAGATAAATTTTCATAACACAGGTGACCATCAGATAAGGCAGTGAACCACTAATCTTCAAAGCTGAAACACGATGAGTCAGTGATAGCGATCTGATATAGGGAACGTGTGTACGGTTTGATTTACGACTAGACGAGACGCAGACAAGTTGGCTGCAAGTTGTCTGGCCGAGCTTATAACGTTGTTTGTTAGGTGAAATAATGATACATGTTAGTTAGTCGGTAACATTGTAATTAAGAAAGACCGTACACAAATCGGCTGCGAGAAAAAGTGTGCTCTTTTGATTCGAAAATGATAGTGTTTGGGCTTAAGTACGATTTTGACCATTTCACTGATCCAAACAACATATTGAGGTAAATTCTCAAACAACTGTTGAATTTTTGCTGGTGAAATACCGAGCTATTAATATATAAGTACGAATAATTCCAAACTGGTGAAATTAGCCAATACAGAATCTCGGTATCATACTCGTAATTCCCCTTGGGTTTACATTTAATTAAAATCCAATAGACAAAACGCAACCAACTAAAGTTCATAGGTACCTATTTCTTCATTCTACTAACACACATAGCCTCAGAATGGTGAAAAGCACTCCAAGTTTGGAACGCGAAAAATTAACTAATGTTGCGAAAATTAAATAATTGGTTCCTGCCGAACACAACTGCCAATTAAAAATGATTTGCTATTCGTATAGGTATACACGAAAATCAACGTATTTAGAAACGATTACCATTCGGACTACTTGTATGATGCTGCGATATACTTAATTCCATCTAAATATTTTTTTCCTCATTCCAAAATGTTAAAAATAATCGTCGTCTGAGGCAACTGGTAATAAATTAAAATTACGTGAATATAACGTTCGTATGTAGGTATAAAATGGAACGAGCTGACATTCGATGCGTGTTTTTTTTTTTTTTTTGCTGACCTAAACACATATTGTACCTATAGTAGTACCTACCTATAGCTAACGTATACAATCGCCTTAGAAGATGTTTTTATTTTCATTTTTGTTCGATTCAATAGGAAATACATACTAGGTAATAAGTACATAGGTATTACAAGGTATGTACACAGATATAGGTATTAGGTACTACATAGAAGATGAAATTTTTCATTCATAAATAATTCATTTGGTATTTAAATTAGCCTACCATCTCGGTTCTCGATTTCCTTCGCGTAATGTTTCGTCGGTCGGTATAAGACTTTTTCTCGTGGTGGATACCGGTGGTTTTGCGTGCCAGACTGCTTTTTTTTCGCTGACTCGGCTAGACACCGGAAATGAATATTTTATCAGTCCATACGACTGATTTTAAGCCTCGTGGAACGCATTGTTGTTCCGTAACAGACAATATGAGAAGATGCCGCGAGAGTTGGATTTTACTTCACGATCGTGCCAATTTTCATATTTCACGTTCGAAATCACGTTGCGAAATTTTATCTCAGACTCGAGCCGACGATGGCGGTCAACGTGATAATGACATTTCATCTGATTATTCTGAAATAAATTACACAGTGTTTGGTCGGCCTTCGCGTCTTATTTGAACACTATTAATGAAGTTTCACGTTGCTCGAATTAATTTTGCATCAGTTGAATTATTCGGCTATTTAATGAATTAAATTGGCGAGGATTCGCTACCTGAGTCACCCTATAATAACGGATTTTTAATTGAACACAATTTGTTTTACACGATTGCAAGCAGCAGATTTGGTTTTAATTTTTACAGAAAATAATTCGAGAAAACAATTTTTCCAAAGTAGACGATTTTTTATTTTTTTTCAAAATTTTGTTCAACTCAGTGTATGAACTGTCATGAAATTGCCTTAGAATCGCATAGAAAAAAAAACACAGATCTGCAATGTTTTAATGACTCTTCCTTCTTCCTTTCCCAAACAAAAGTTCAGTTTCAAAATTTTTCAGTTTTTAAAAAAAATGTTCCAAAAAAAATACTAGCCCTATATTGTATTTTTAAAAAGTTTTACCACAATTTTGTTGATTTATTTCAACTTTCAACCTTTTCTTTTCAACGTAACAGAAGGTATAGGATGTATGTATTAAAAATGGCATTTTTTACCTATGTTTTTCTTTTCAACTTCTGGAAGTACTCGATTGGAAAAACGTTGAGACAATTTGAATTGATTCTCAATTCTCTTTCAATAATAATACCTTCTCAATGACTGAAAATTAAACTTTTTAAGCTTACGAGTAAATAAAGTTGATGTTTCATTTACAAAGTTAGAATAAGAGTCAATGTTTATTTAACAAATATTTTATGTAGTATTAAACCATTTTCAACGTTTTTTAAAATCAATTTTTTGATTTTTTTTTCTTATCCCTTTGTTTTGTAATTTTGCGAATTTTTATTACAATTTAGTTGATTTTTTTGAAACAATTTTTGAAACAATTTTGTTAATATTTTGTGAAATTTTATTTATTGAAAAAAAATCATAGTTTCATGATTCTGTATTTTTCTTCGCCTTTAAACTTCTATCTGTGTTTGACAATTTTCTTTTTTGAAAATTTCGGAAATTTTGGCGATAGGATAGGTGTTTTACAAATTTTTTTTCACAATGGTTATGTATCTAGAATTTTAAAATTTGAAAAATTCAAGTTTCAATTCCAAACGTCAAAAAAAGTTTAAATTTATTCAGTTGTCTTATTTTGACCTCTTTCTGACGTTTTTGATGAAAAAGTTGATAAAAAGTACACTCATAGCAAAAATATTGAAATTCGTTTATTTTTTGAATTTTTTCAAATATTGATTTTTTTGTGATGAGTTCATTTCATCGAGTGAAAGAGTTTTTTCAACTTTTTCAACGGATACATGAAAATAGGGGTCAAATGGGTCAACTTCACCTATCAAAACTTTTTTTCATGTTTTAAATAAAAAAATTGTATTTTTTCGCAAACTTCGAATTTTTTAAAATCAACTTTGCAACATGATACCATCTCAATTTTTTAATATGTTGTTCAGCGTGAAAAGTTGTCCATAATATATTTTTTTCAGAATTTTTGAGAGTCGGAATGATATGAAAACTACGTTTTGAAACTTTTTGAGCTAATTTTTTGTACGAAAAAAAGTGGTAACAATGATTTTTATGATATCACCAAAAAGCCTTTCAAAACCCCTAACTATGGGAAAACGTTCCATTTTGGTAGGTATCGCGGTTATCGAGTAATCCACTGCTGAAATAGATGATATTTCAAGTTCACTGAAAACTTTGACACCCTGTAGCAGCCTTTAAAAACGGGATAGAGTGCTGCGATTTGCGCCATTGGTCATCCCTTCGAAAGATAGTTCCACAGAAAAAATTTCAAAAAAATTGACGACCCCTCCTTAGCACTTCTTGGTCGAATTGACATGATGGAACCTATAGATGAAAATTCGGAGTTGAAATGAATTCCCTGTAATTAGTCACGTAACTCGGTTTCAATAAGTTGATTGAGTTTCTTGTGACCTTGACCATATCTTTGGTATATACAAAAAGAAACACCCAACTTATTTTATATAGTTTTAAAAATTCTTTTCACATTTTAAAATATGTACATATCGGTAATCGATTACCTATACCTACGTTCTACATTACCTATGCAAATCAGAATCGAATATTTCATTTAAAAATTTTAAACGTCTGTTTTGCAAGAAATTCCACCAATTTCTTATCGTCACTTGCCACTTTCCAAAAATGGAGTAAAATGATCGAAATAATGGTACGTATCTTTATGTTCAAGATTCGCCGTTCGATTGTGTCGAGATGTCATAATACACTCGCAGAAGATAATTATGTTAATATGTAAGAGTAGGTGCTGTGTGCGACTACATTGATGGGTTTTTTTCTACACGCGGCGTTGGATTTATAGTACAGTCGAGTCATAAGAATGTAGTAATGTGGTACTTTGTGTATTATGAATTGACGAGTATTTTCCGTGTATACCTACTTACTTATTCGACGAATTGTGTAAATAGGTACATATCAACCAAATGTTCCTATCATTTCGAAAATTTCTTCTTTGGTTACTTTCATTAATCGTTTGGGTCGTAAAATCATCGAAGCATTGGGGTTGTTTTGGAATATTTGAGGCCAGCGTTTTAGACTACTATAAAATTATTATGCTTACTCGTAAATATGAAAAATAACTCGGATTTATCTCTTCTCTAAAAATAAAATGAAGTATTGATTTTACAAATATTGTTCTCAAACGTTTTGATTTGCAATGAGCGAGCCTCTGTTTTTAAATTTAGTGATTCCTTTTTTATGAGAAGGATTTTACAAATCCATCTTTCATATATTTTTCAAACAAATTCGAAATGTGGTGCCACAAAATTTGTAGTTCTAGAACAATTGAACTTTGAAAATTTTTTTATTCAAATATTTCCTTGAAATCTTACCTCCTTACACAGTCTCCTCAGCGAGAAAAAAAAAATGAAAATTTGATCACAATTTGAACTCATATCCCAAGAAAAACTATTAAAATTTCAACATTGAGTGTTCGAATCATGGTACACGAATATCTAGCATATTCGACCAGGTAAACTATCAACTATGGACAAATTGACAAAAGTTGACGCATTAGTACGAATACAAGATAATACATTTTTCTGATTGATTAAATTTCTCATTTTTGTTATTTTGCTGCTTCGCGCAATATAAGAAGACTCTAACGGATTATTTTAGCGAATATGATTTTTTTCTCGATATGGCGCAATAGTCTTTTTATTCAATTTTCAGTTGGTCTTGGTAGAGGTAGATAGACTAATGGGATCGCAGTACATTGCACAATGGCGGATTATTCTTCTCGACAATGTACAAATTCTCATTTAAAAATAATCTGAAACGATTAACGATGAGGTAAGGCAGCCATCTAGCCGTTGGTTTTTCTCTCTACACCAACTGCGTATACTCATTAATGACCTTTATGTAATTTGTCGTATTTGTAAGGTGATGCAAGATGATGGTTTGAAATATCGCACATTTCTCCAAATCTTTTCCTTATTTACAAAATATATATGCCAAATTCTACCTAAAAACAAAAGAAGGAAGGCAGGATGAGGAGGTGGTATATTTCTCAGCAAAACGCAGCCCAGCGTGTGCATGTGTGGAATTGGTTAAATTGTATAATGAACTTGTAAAAATTAATTAATACGCGTAATACAACGGACGAACTCATTAAGTGTCAAATGATATTTTGCACTTATAATAAATGTATAAAAGGAGAAAGCATTCGTGTTATTTCAATACCTACACTTCTAATTACTCTCTTTCATTCGCAAATACCGTTAATATTTTCAAGGTTAGGTATTTATTTTAAGCTACAAATTGCAACGAAATATATTATTCATCATCCGGTACCGATGACCACGTCTTATGTAGGTACTTATGTATAATAAAAATCGCATTCTTGACCTGCCAATTGTGCATTGTGGATAATCCGATGAAAACAAGCAACGTAGGTAGGTAGGTAGGTAGGTAGGTAGGTATCGGAAATTTCCGAATTAAGATCCGGCGGTGAAGCTTTTGTTAATACGGTTCACATATTGGATTATGTAATATACGAATTTATATGTATGTACTACACTTCCTATTCAGTTCCATATATGCGCTTACGTAAGCATATATAGACGTAAAATGAAAATTATCAGTACTCGTCGCAGGTGAACAGTACTCGATACGACTAATTTTTATTTAATTAAATAACGAAATGAGCGATAATCTACACGTTAAAGTGACTCGTTACTTTAATATTACGCGTGTAATCTGCGCCAGCCAAGACGCAGTCGACCGCCCGAATCGGTCACCTCGTGGAAATTACTTATTATCGCTATTATATCGCGCCAGGAAATCCTTAACGTAAATATGTCTCTATCGGAAGGTAATCTAATTGGGCGATTCGAGTGTAGAGTCTTTTTTCTTATAGATGAGTTTCGTCATAGAAGAGATTATTATTAGGTGACGATGAAGTTATAGGGACATTACATATTTCTTTAGCCTATACAGGTAGGTAGATAAATTTTATATACGATGTGATCTGTGGGAATTAATAATAATGACGAACTGTATTGGATGCTGGTCCATTGGATATTTCAAGATGGGAAAGATTTAAAAATTTATAGGAAGATTGTAATTTTATTGAACGGAAATGACACGAGTGAATGTTTGTATACCTAAGTTTACTTTATAAAAACGTGCAAAACATTCATTGATCAACAGAGTTGAATGATTTTCAAGCAGTTTTCATTAGATAATTTGATTAACTATCGTGTTGAAACACGAAGAAAGTAACATACTTTAAAATTTCAATGTAAGTGTTAAAATCCGTATAATTTTTGATTTCCTTACTATTAGCAATGGATGCATTTTTTCAGTTGGTTATCGTAAAAAGTGCAGAAATAGTGAAAAAAATGTCAGAAAAAATGTGTAGAAAGAAGCTGGGGAGAAGATAATGATCTAATAAGCCCTCAGCTTGTTGCTTCGATAGTGTTCAAGTCCCCACATCTGATGTCAAGTGTCGCTCGGGGGAGGATGTGGGTGAGACCTTTCTAAAAAAAAAAGTTTTTCATCGAAAATATAGGTACCTACCTCTCTCGAGGAAATCGGTCACGAAAAAAATTTTCCTCATGAAATTTTCAACAAAAAAAGGGTTCTTCCTACGTATCACTTTTCCGGTAGAATGAATTGTTCCGGAGGTATCTAAACATGTTTGAATTTTCCCCATTATTCTATTTAAATAAAAAAATGCGAATTTAGTGAATTTGACCAAATTGTATTTCGATACCTTCAGCACGAATGTGGTATGGATTTTTTCAAAATAGAATTTTTAATTGCCAAAAGGTGCCAACAAACAATAAAAATTGAATATATTGGTTGGTTTTTCGCAATTGTCTGCTCTCACGCATTCGAATTCACGAAAAATATTATGTTATAAATTGGTTGTTTTTCATTTTTTATAGGTCCTTTTTACTCAAACAGTCAAAATATAAACAATTTTTATCGTTTTTTTCAACTGTTGAATGATTCTATTTTGAAAAAAATCACTGCTATTACATAGATTTGTACCCATGGGTATTGAAATACCCCAATTACCACACTTTTCACAATAATTTTGGTCAAATTCACTTTTTTCATTTTGATGTTAGTCTGCGTATCAATTCATCCTACATAAAAAAATATAAGAACCTTTTTGTCACAAATTTTACTCGTAAGTAGAACAATTTCCGTTCCAAACTCGGAGAGAAATGAGAAAACCCGATTTTTTTTATTCCCAATTTGGTTCAGCATGTTTTTCAGGGAGGTATTCTCTTCCTCTTGACAAAAGTCCCTGTGTTGAAATTTTTAGGTCGAAAAAGTCTAGAATGACTGCTCGAGTGCTGGGCTAATGAATTTGGTTCAAATTTTATTCAGTCAAGAAAAATAAATTTTCATTTTCATAATCAGCCTAGAAAAAAATCAAAACATTTTTTAGAAGATTTTTCATGTCCAAAATTGGTTTAAATTTTATAGAGTAGCATTATACGAATAAAAAAGTTACGTACTTACAATAATATTCATAGGCCCTAATTAATTTTGGACAAGTTTGGGGAAATTTTTTTTTTTTTGAATTTTTAATAAAACATCGAATTTTGATAGCTTTTTACTTTACAGCTATTAGTGCAAGGTTAAGATCACCAAGAAAAATAATTGAAAAACAGAAATCTACACGCGAGCATACGAGTACACAGCTCCTTTAATCAAGTGTATAGGCAAATATTCCTACTTGTGCTCATACGTGTCGTGGAAATTCTGTATTAAAATAATCTAAATCACTTTTCCGAGAAAAAAGCGTTTAAAGTTTGAGTGTTAATTTTTTTGCATCTGAAAAAGCTCGAGTAGTCAACTTTCAATGATTGTAGCTTTTTTTTGAAGCAAGCTAGAGAAATGGGATCGGATTTTTGAATTTTTGGGTCCTTTATTTGTATGAAAATCTGTCAAAAAGTCGAAATTATTTTTTGGTCAGTTTTCCAAAAAAAGTTTTGATGTAAGTAGGTAAGTATCTGGTATATTTTTTGGATTTTTTTTTATTTTCTGAAAAAGCTCAAGTAGTCAACTTTAAACGGTTTCAACTTTTTTGAAGCAAAGTATGAGTAGTGGAATGGCAATTTTTGAACTTTTGAGACTTCTTTATACGTATTCAAATCCGTCAAAAAGTCGAACACGATTTTTTGATCGCTATAACACTAAGGCCGTTATTTGAATGAAAAATTGAAAGAAAAAAAAATAGAAGACTGTCGTGATATTAAGTATATTTTGAAATGCCAGGAGATGTTCCATATTTTTGACATTAGGATCTCAATATTCTGAAATTATTACATTTGTTTGAAAAAATTGACGGAAAAGTTGAGAATTTATGAAAATAATGTTCGAAATGCCTGTCATAAAACTACGTTTCCTTGATTTTTTGCTTAAAAGTGTTAAGAGTTGAAACTTCATTGTAAGCTTTTTTAGAAAATAAACAAAAAATTGCTTTCAACATTTTCTGAACAGATTTTTTTCGTAGTGTCCTCCCCTCAACTTAAACTATGAGTGAACTTCTTACTAAAAAACGTAAAAACGTATTTATTGTGGAGATGTTGCCGTTCATTTTTTATCACATTTTGTTTAAAGTACCTACTCGATTTTGTATATTTTCAAATGCCTGTTGATCAAATAATCGTTTTCCGTCGTATCATTTTCAAGATGAACAGTCTAAAAACAAGGGCAATATTCATGAATCTTGATAAATAGTCCTTAAGACAAAGACAAGGAGATTTTTATAATTTCTCGATGTCAGTAAAATAATATGTGAACGGAAATGGTATGGGATCGATGAATAAAGGGAGGAGAAGAGGGCCAGAGTAGGTAGTTGCATTCAAGTTTCTACTAAAAAGAGACATTGTGGGCAGTTGACACGTCTGAATGGTCTGAAAAATTCCAATTTCTCGTTTTCAAAACTCTTTTTGAAAATTTAACAAATTTTTTAAAAAATGAATCGTGAAAAAGTGAGTTTAAAAAGAGTAGAAAAATTTCAATAGGTAAACATAATTTTTCTTGATACAAAAGTTTTGTAAAATGAAATTATGTGTTGATTCTAAATTTTTTTTTACATTCTGATAAAATGAAGAATGAAATAAAAAAGTTTTTGATAACGTTTCAGTTTGGCTTTATAGTTTTTATCTCAGAAAACTTCCCTATTAGAAAATTCGAAAAAAAAATTTGTGAACAATCTATCATTTATAGCGCCATGTTTTAAAATTATTTTCTTTTTTTTGTGCGTTCAGAAATTATTTCAAAAAATAGGTAGTACATACCTACTTATCGTACCCAACAGCAATAAATTGATTGTACCAGAGTATTGAGAAAAATGATTTAAAGTCGAACTTTCTAAAGCAATAATGTAAACCAATAATTCTCGAGCAAAATAAAAAATATAAAATAAACCAGCATCTAATCATCATAATACGGGTTATTTCAATGCAATATTATAATTGCTTTCTGGTTCAAAAACCGATCAGGTCAGTTACTTTGTATATACAGGATACTTTTAGTTGTACATAAGTGTACCAACGAGCTCGTGGGTTTGTACGAGTACTTTGAAAAAGAACGATGTACGTTTATATGTACGTACGTATTATGGCATTTTTTTATTTACCTCATTCATCTTGTTTTCCCGACAAGCTAATAAAATTTTAATGAAAAAAAAATTCTCGAAAAACTACTGATCTTCTTTAGGTTACGAAATAATTTCTACATGTCTACCTGTTCGTAGGTAGGTCTAGGTATATTATAAAAACTAACAAAAAAATTGAAAAACATTTCTACTTACATCTTGCAGTAATTCTCTCAGTTTAACTAATCTATCTTCTTGTGATCTGGTTGGTAAATATCTTGCTTCGCTGAGACTGATTCTTTGTCCAATTAATGCGGAAATTATTGCAATTAATAAGAATGTAAATTTCGCTTCAGACATTTTCCTGTACATAAAAAAATTTATACTATACTATAAATTACTACACCGGTTTCACTTGTGTTTTTTGAGGAAATAAAAAATTACGCGAAATTTTCGTTTATGTGTAAAAGTACAAGCGGCTCGAAGGGGTTGAAAATTTAAATTCTAGTCTCGCGTTAAAGCTTACTCGACAAATTTTCGTAAGCGGCGATTATATATTGGGTGATGTATGCGCAACGACGCCGACGTACGGGTAAAGGAGCAGATGCCCACAGGAGATACACATTAATACTTTTTAGATTCGTGGTGAGTGGTGCGGTGCTACACATAATTTCTATCATCGAGTGGCTATACTTACATAGATAGTTATGTATTTCAAAAATTGAAATTATTTTAATACACGCAAAACTCGCAGGAACAATTTATTTCTCAGTAATCAATTTGAAACTATTACTTTAATAGTGGGAAAGAATGCACGTTTGTGTGCCTTTTGAATAATATATTTGATCTTGCGTATGGGAAAAAGCTGACTCTTTTTTCTCAATAAAAATATGACCATTGTGTGCACGGTCGACGTTGACTTATTTTTTAACGTTCTGAATAGGCGAAACCGAGTGAATTTATTCTGGAAATCAATTTCTTTCTATTTTCGTCGTATGTTGCCTTGTGAATACGTACTAGAAATTGTTTGTTATTTATTTGATGCGATTGCATTCCGTAAAATGAAGACCGACTATGCCATAAAGGCGAGATTTTTCCACTTTGTTTATTTTTTATAGGCAAAAGTTTACTGCGAAGAAAAGTGGCCAATTTTTCTTAATATCAACAAATTCCTGTAACGGAAATGTTTGCCTTGATATTGTATTAGGTATGAAAGTTCGATTATCAGATTTTCGATTTGAGCGATAATTGTATAAAATTTCCATCATCTAACAAAAACCAATAAGCTTTTCACGTCGGTGAAAGTGAGATTGCATTATTTGTTCATTTCCAATAGGTACGATGATATTACTCAACTGAAAAATATTTTACAAGGGTTCGCGTGTAAAATTAAAGTGGTGACATGACGTTTGAAATATCAACAACTTGCGATTGCAGTGATTGATACGTAATATTTTTTACTGCTTGACGTTTTATTTTATTTTTCCGTGAAATTTTCTCAAAATTTTGAACGAATGGAAATACCGTTGGGTTTTTTTATTTACGTAACACGGTTTTGTTAGTTTTAAAAAAGTTGGTTAGGTCAAATTACGTGAACACTGCAATTTTAAAGGTCCCAGGTATCTAAATGTTTCAAGGAAAAACTAACCTCATCTTTTTTTATTATTTTTATTTCGAATGTATAATTTCTGGCACGTGAGTGGGAGGGGGTAACTGAAAAACAAGTTATTGGATTGAGATTTTAACAGTTTTCGAGTATTGCATGGTGGTGCAATGAAGGTTATTCTTGAGCGTTAATTCATCGTTGAAAATTAAGGATGATTTTTTCACAAATAAAACAAAAAAAAATCAACACTGTTTTCATTTTCATTCAAGTCATATGGTGTTATTATTCGGAATAAGAAACCTCCCCTCCTCCCTAATCTCGCCACATATTTTTTAATTTTCTTGCTTTTTTGAGGATCAATTGAGAAAATATAGGTTGGTTCTTGGTTTTTAAAAAAATCCTTCATTTAGTTGAGCATTCCAAATTCTTCGCGAAATATCTCCATAAAAAAAATCCTCCGTATAAAATGAATCACGTTCTACAGGTGGTAAATAAATGCTCTATAGTTTTTCTTTCCCTTGAATTTTTTTTTTTGTTGGACCCTTTGAAGGAAGGTATCCCAATCAGCAGAAAATTTTTGGCTCAGAAAATGATAATTGAAAGAGTATTGGAACATACACTGCTAAATCAAACACCAAGTACATACTAAATTTAATCTTTCAATTTTTGGTCAATTTTTTAAAATTCAAAAGGATTTTGACTATTCTCCATGAAAAAATAGGAATCTGATAAAATTCAAGTACCTAAAAATGTAAATTTTGATTTATAGCTTGTTTTTGAACTTTTGAATCAAATAATGGTGGTTTCAAAACGTTCTAAAGCCTTCAGCGAATTCTAGACTTCCAGTTCGAAAAAAAATTTTAATAAATAGAGCCAAAATGAAATTCAGGATCTATAAACTCGGATTTATTGCATTATTAAATCCTTACCCATTTATAGATTTTGGCTTAAATTTTCAGAATCCGTTTTCCTAGGTTTAAATTCAAAATTTTCTACCTTAATTTTTTTTTTAAATGAAAAATTTCACGTTTACGAAAGTTTTTTTAAAACTCGAACCTCCAAAAATCCACTATGAATTAAATTTTCATGTCTCTATCACAATGTTACCAAATTTTGAAGTCCGAATTTGAATTTCTGAAATTCGAAAATTGAAATTTCGCTTCTAGAATTTCGTATGGTGATGTACATATTTTTGGATTCTCTTTTAATTTCCCTTCGTCCAACCTAAAAAATTACTGCCTATTGAGATACATAGATAGTTTTATAGCCTCTCACGAGGAGGGGAGGGGGTGGTTTCATGGATTCAGGAGGCTCTTGGCTCTGTGATGAAATTGTTTTTTTTTTTAATTTTATTATTGGGTACCTACTCATGGAATAAATTTCTCGAGTTTCCGCAAATTTTTTGGATCTAGAAAATGGAAAAATAACAAAAAAAGAAATTGTATTTCTTGTGTTTTGCTGGAAAAAAAATCAGCTGAAAGTGTATCAATTTTTTTGTGCGAAACTATAAAAATTTTAAAGCTTTTATTTTATTTTTTGAGAAGAGGCAAGAATAGATGTATTGATTTCTTGTGTATTTTAAAATAAATTAGGCAATTTCTTGTGTCCATTGAATTAGAATTTCAAGAAATTTTACTTTTAAAAAAAATAATTGCCAACGTTCAATTCAAAGAGAGTTTCGTTGCATTTTTTTTCATTTATGGTTTGTCACATTTCAGTTTCTATTCAATTTGTTTCAATTTTCGATGTAAAAGTACTTGATACTCACATAGACAAAACACTTATTAAAAAAAAAAAAAAAAAAAAAAAAAAAATGAACAAACTGCCACACGTTAGCTGTTTATTATTTTTATTTTTGTTGAGTAATACGTGACTACTTGGATAAACTGATCTCCGAAAACTAGTTGAAAAGCAATTAAAAATATTATTGAAAATTTAAACTTAATTATTTTCCAGATTAAGTAGGGTGCTCAGTTAAAAGTTTCACAATTTATTACATAATTTGAATACTCGAACTTTTAAAACATAACGATTTTCAACCCTAAAGTCAACTCGGCCACGTTGGTAATTAGTTAGGAAAAATTAAATAAAACAATCAAATATTCGCCAACGTTCGGTAATCGATCACAGGTAAAGATAATTTACCAAAATAAACGCTCAATAACGAGTAAATAGTTTTCCCAAACGGTTCGGTAATCGCTTTTTAGTCCAAGAGCTATACCACTGGGATTGGGCCGAAATAACTGAAAGCTGGGGATGGTCTCAAAAGTTAGTATACATACCCCTATTTTGAAAACACTTGGTCTGCCGATCCGCAGCTGCTGCTTTAAAGCTCAGTGAAAGCTCAAAAGTTCAAAATTTTTCTGAACTTTCAGCTGAGAAAACTGATGGCTGAAATTGGTGCCTAGTTATAGGATTTTCCGCGCTGAATCCGAATATATCGGTCTGCCGACCCATAAGTGCCGCCAAAGCCCCGCCAGACTGGGTCAAAAGGGGAGCAAATTTGACAAATTTCATGTTTTGGGGCTAAATTCTCAAAAAAAGCTACAAAATCGGATTGAAAATTATTTTTAAGCAGTTTAACGGAATGCTCTATGGCTAAAATGATTTTTAGGCACCGAACTTTTTCAAAATTTTCATTTTTGGGGGGTGGGGCGTGAGGGGAGTATTAATGAATTCAGCAAATATGGCTTTGTGATACATCAAAATATATGTTTTTTGGGCCGTAGAATTCAATTATAGCAATATTTTTCACATTGGAGGACAATACCGTCAAAAAACATATTATTTTGATGTATCACAAAGCCATATTTGCTGAATTCATTAATACTCCCCTCACGCCCCACCCCCCAAAAATGAAAATTTTGAAAAATTTCGGTGCCTATAAATCATTTTAGCCATAGAGCATTCCGTTAAACTGCTTGAAAATAATTTTTAATCCAATTTTGTTGCTTTTTATGAGAATTTAGCCCAAAAACATGAAATTTGTCAAATTTGCTCCCCTTTTGACCCAGTCTGGCGGGGCTTTGGCGGCACTTATGGGTCGGCAGACCGATATATTCGGATTCAGCACGAAAAATCCTATAATTAGGCACCAATTTCAGCCATCAGTTTTCTCAGCTGAAAGTTCAGAAAAATTTTGAACTTTTGAGCTTTCACTGAGCTTTAAAGCAGCAGCTGCGGATCGGCAGACCAAGTGTTTTCAAAATAGGATTATGTATACTAACTTTTGAGACCATTCCCAGCTTTCAGTTATTTCGGCCCAATCCCAGTGGTATAGCTCTTGGACTATTTCTTCCGCGAACTGCCGAAAAACCGAAAGGTTTCTCATATAAAAGTTGGTTTAAAACTTTTAAAATCTCTTTTTGATGTTAAAAGTTGTAAACGTTTAATCTTTGGCCGATGCAAGGGTATAGAAAAGTTAACGATAAGTTGAATTTCCTTCAATATACCTACAGGTTTTGCATGATTTAACTCGGCAAGTGCTTTATGGCTTTGTAGGGAAACGCGTTAATTATGAAAATGACGAGATGCCTGCATTTCTCAGCTTATACAATATCATTAACGCCACAGATGATTACTTCCTACCAGCTTTAGAATTTTGTTTATAAAAATATTTCTTTGAAAAAAAAAAAGGAAACGCGTGAAATTTTTTCTCAAGCAAATTAAGCTAAATAAAAATCGTAATAAACCATTACCTGTGCACTATTATTTAAAAGGCAACACTAAATATGTACAAAAAAAAGTGCGTAAAATTAAACTAAAAAAGGGCTCTGTTGCTGCGAGTTCGTTAACTTATAACTTTCAAAAGAATCGGATGTTATAATGTTTCTGGTTTTTATACAACGACGAAGGGTTGGAAATGTTGGCTGCGATGGAGCAAAATTTCGCATTCCATTCCACCCACAAATTTTCCCCAATGAGATTGTGGCGTCGGAAATTTTTTTTCACTGCTTATGTAGGTACGTGTTTATAGAAAACGAATTGCGAAACGTCTTTATTGTCGTAGTTTATGTCGAACGATTGCGAAGAATTTTAAAACTTTGTAGATTTGTTAACTTACTTAAATGATTGGATTTTTTCAAGTGTCCAGTTGCTGTGAAAAATGAAAAAAAAAGTAATTTTTTCCCAGATTTAGAAACTCGATAGAAATATTTACAGTTGTGTTTGATCGAATTTTTATTCTAATGATGACTTGTTGATGTTCGCGACTTTTTTGATTTTTTCGTTTATTTTTTTATCGTCTTTTCGAGCGAATATTTTCTTTGAAAAATACTGCATTTTTTAGCTCTAAAATTGGTCATTAATGATACAACGTGATTTGTATTGTAGTAATGTTGTATGCTATATGGTACGTTGTTTACTCGGACGAGATCTTATTTCAAGCACCCTATTAAACCACAAAGGATAATTACAATAATACTGAAACATAATAGATCAAAGTTTACCTATCAGAGGCATGCAATTTGTAGTTTAGCTTTTGGTAATCGATATTAAATTAATATAATGACGTCAAATTAAACGTGGAATCTTTCGTTAAACATACCAAAGTATCATGTCACAATTTAATTAATACACGTCTTATTCATTAGTGAAATTTCCCATCCAGATTGAGTTTTTTTTTTTTGCCAAACCCCCACAAATATAATCCTCGCTTCGGGTTCACTTTCAACGACAAATCAACCCCGCAGAGACGATAGGAAAAAAAAGGTCTACAGCGGCTGTCAAAATATTGCACAGCGTCCTCTTGTCAAATAAAAATTCAAACATATACATCCAACAGCGAATTTTATATCGTCAAGTGGGAAAAAATGACGAGAAATGGCGACATAAATTTTTTACTTGGTTTTTGAAAAAACACATGGAAATGTATAAAATAAATCAGTTCGTAACGCGGTGCAATTTCCGGTTGATTTTTTTGCGCAAAAAAAAAAGAGTGAATTTATTACGGTGTTTTTGTGAAAAATGCATACGACGGTGTGAATAGAAAATTTGTCGTCGTTATTCTTCTCTTTGCCTTTGTATGTAGTAGGATGAGTCAGCGTATTAGGGAAAAAATACTCTCTCTGAGAAGATATTTTAAAAGCTGGCTAAGAGAAATCAATTGATTGATTTGCACAATAGGTTAGGTTATAGGTAATGCAATTTTGGTATTTTTTTACTTTTTTCAATGTAGGATAGTTGTAGGCGTCAGCGATTTGGCATTTTATCAAAATAAGGTCATGATGAAAGAATTTAAATGAATTTTTTATTAGGTAACTATAGTTTGAAAGATTTCGAGTTGAGAAAAAATATTCTCAAGGTTAGGGGCGCAATTTGAAGACGAAGTGAGTCATAAGGGAAATCAAGTTTGTAAAATGTATGGAAATTTCGTCGTGAATTTCATTTCATGTATTAATGTTTTAATTTCTCGTTCGTTTTGAAAACTTTTTTCGACTTTTATCTAAATAGACTTCGAGTCGAGTTTTTATTCTACGCTATTGTTAGTCTATTTTTTGGAAAGTTTTTCGTAACGCGTTTGACAGTGAAAGTATTTCTTGGAAGAATTATTCGAATAGTTTTACGATCAGTATGTCTGCAATATTGAATAAAGAATTTGAAATTAGAATAATAAACAATGCGCAATATATGTATATTTTTCAAAAGTTTTCCGATAAGGTTGAAAAAATTGCGTGGGAATTTACGTCTGAGTGTTGGAGAAATATCGTGTTCTCTGCCAATCAGGATCAAGGCTCTTGCAAACATTTATTGAAAACATATAGGAAGTGGGTATTATACTTGCAAAGCTCATGTTGAGCATCTGGTTGATAAATGCTCAGCTGCATGTTTAGGATCTACCTACTGGGAGTAAATCTGACGAATAAGTTGTCTATCTCAACAATTCAAGGAGCAAATCAGTTTTTAGTCATGGAAACGGATTCTGCTTTTATGATTGAATTTTACACATGACCTTTTCTGATATTAAAGACTCTGTACAAGGAAGCAAAGTGATTTGGTCATTGGGTCGAATTTTGATTCTAATGTCATTTCTCGTTTAGTGCTATAATTGTGCTAATCAGATGAATTATTTCAACTTTAAAAACCTCTGTTCAGATATAAGGCCACTTGTGCAATAAAAGTATATTTTAAAAAAAAATCATGAAGACGTTTTGTTATGTTTTGTTTGGATTATGTTCTGAGCAATTCAACGATTTTCAAACATTCTAAATTGCTTTTACGTATGGCATTTCAATAAAATTTGACAACATTTTTTTCAGGTTTTGGTGTATGAAGCCTTTTTTGCAAGATTTAATTCAAAGTTGTTAATGATACTGATTTTATTAATTTTTAGCAATTTTCAACCATTTTTCTGTCATTTGAGGCATTCTTTTAATAATTTTTCATGTTTTTTACAATTTTAGTGACTTTTATTCATTTTTAACTGATTTTATGGCATTCTAAAAATCAATTGAGGTGAAAGTTTTCAAAATTCGTTTATACCAGTTCAAATGGAAAATGTCCTCCTCCTCCAATAATTAAGTTGATAGACCGTGCTTGCTAGATAGGTTTGTAGAAATAAAAAAATTCTTGTCAACAAATGTGTCAACATAAAAATTTATTTTAGATTTTTGTGAATCGATTGATGGTGGTTTCAAGTCATTCGGAAGCCTTCAGTGGAGTTTTGAATTTTCTTACGGTCAAAAATGATATTAAAAAATTGCTAATTCGGATTTTTGCCCCCCTTTCAATATGAGAACTGAAAAACCAGAAAATTTGTTAAAGACTCCAAAAAGGTTCAAACTTCTTTCAATCGATTTGAGAGATCGGAGGTGAGGTGTAGAGCCAATTTTCCATTTGAATTTGATCTTGATCACAAGTTTTGATTTTCAATTTTTAAAAGCCCATGATATGAATTTAAAAAATTCGCCAAAAATTGAAGGACAAAATTAAAAGCCAAAAATTTAAACTGTGATTTATTTTTTAATTTTTTGATTTTTCTTCATCTAAACCAAAAAGTTTTCTGGAGTTTGGAATTGTGTTTAGGTACCGTTCCTGTTTCGTTTTTTGTGCTGAAAAAAATTCATTTTTTTTCATTCAAGAATTTTTTTTTTGGTGAAAAACTCAAGTTTTCATGAGAAAAAAATAAATAAAATCTAAGAGCGTAATATTTCTTGCCAGGAAAATTTAATCACTGTAATCAGGTTTTTTCAGAAGACTTCATCTTTGCGGTTTTTCGTGGGGAAAAAATAGTACAATTTGAATCATTAGTAATGTAATGACGTTTTTTTCTGTATCTTTTCAATACATGAAATCGGTGTTTGAAAAAAATTAAAAGCCTTAAAAAACGAGAAAAAACGATATTTCAGAGCCAAGAATTTCCTTCCAATATAAGAGTAATTATCAATTAATTTTTCCTTGGATGGTGCTTTGTTTTTGAAATATTTCGAGAAAATTTAGAAAGCTTGACTTGATTGGGCGATTTATTCATCATGAATTTTTATCGACAAAACATTATAACTCTTTCAAATGAAATGATCATGTTTTTTGAAGTAAGTCCTGTTCATTCCCATGGTTGAAATGAAACTTGACCCATAAAAACAAAGTTTGAAATCGTCAGGTTTTTTTCAGTAAGTTCTCTTGTTGCTCCTTCGATTGACGGATGAGCAACTTATTCAACTATGTTTTATTTCTTCATGTATGCAATTTCACTAGAATTATTGTTGAAGTTCGAAGTTGTTTGCCGTAGGGTGGGTGACCGTCTTTCGACGTGGACAAAAGTCGCTTCCCTCTCCCCCTGGGCGGGTTTCTCGCATGCTAACCTAGTAAAATATTATTTACTAGTTTAGCATCAACAACTTTGATCAAAAAAATTTCAAAAAATTTACTAAAAAGAAAATGTAAATGGAACATGATACTCGTATATTCGCAAAATAGGTGATTTCAAAGGGTGAGTTCTTGAACAGCGATATTTGTGTTGAAAAATTGAAATTTATGTTCTATTCGTGTACAATTTCACTTGGATAATAGAATTTCGTGGGATTGGTCGATGATCGATTTCTCATTTTTTTATTTTGTTACCTTTTTTTTGAAAAAAAAAATCACATCAGATTCCTACTTGTTGTACATACAAACATGAACGTATACACACGTCAGCCTTGTAACACAAAAATCTACACCTCTCTGCCCTCCTCTACTGAATAAAAATGAACAATCACACGATGCACGAATAATTAAACCATGAAAAATTCCTCTGCTATCTAAAATCCCTCGAAAGTCGTAACTTTTCGTCTAAGTGATACTTAAATTGGTACCTAAGCATTTTAATAAGAGTTATTAAACTGTTTTTTTGCTCGAGCTATATACCTATGAATGTTTTGAAGACTTTTCTAAAGATATATTTTGTATAATTTCCCTTAGAGGAAGGTAATTTATTTGTACATTTTTTACCAAATCGTAAAAATAACTCGACTCTATTGTGTTTTTCGAGTTTTGGTGATTACTACGTTTTATACACGGTAATTTTTCATCTTAACATCGAGATAACTTGTTTAATGCAAAAATTATGGAAAAATGGAAAAAATATTTCAGAATTATACTCGGCCAAGTGCCAAAATAATGCGTAATATTTTTTAATGATTCTGAATTTTTTTTGTGGTTGTGCAAAAGTTTAAAAGCCTGTCTACGTGTTTTTAATATGAAGCGACACATCTTTTTATATTCATTTCATTTCATAAAGAAAAAAAAATACAAGTGTGGAGAAAAAAATCGATGTGAGAACCTCGAGGTGAATTAAAAACTGTATAACCCGGCCCCGCGATGTTTGTCATTCTAAAGAAAAAGACGTTAAATGAAAATAAAAATCAAGAAAGTGTATTTATAAGAAGGAAAAGTTACAGAAGAAGAGGAGCAAAAGGTTGAAAAAAAAGTATATAATACTTTTGAAACAAATAAAACAGTAGGCGAATCAAAGATATACTTACTGTAGAGAAGGGAAGATTTATGAAGAATAACGTGTTAACGAGTAGAGGGGTGGTTTTCTGGAGGCAGAAATAAAATTCAGTCTCGTAAAGCATTAGAGTTCACTGGTACTATATCGTCGACTTTAGTTATCGGCGCCTTTCGAGTAAAATATACCTACTCGAAATGCAAGATAAATGAACGAAGGCTCATGTACCTAGTATCTACGTGAACGACGAGTAATTAACGTAGGTGCGAATATTTATTTAGGAAAATTATACATAAAGGTGTATAAAGTGTGAACTATGGTGTTGACAAACCAATAGACATGATGATTTATGCAACCTGGATAAATTTCTGGACTAAAATTATACCAAGAGGTACCTCAGTAATTGAAAATTACGCCGGGTCGTTTTCAATGCAGCTTATTCTACACAAATGTACGATAGGTAAGTTGGCTATTCGTATTGATAGGTAGGCAGTCTTTCCTACCGAAATCGCACTCAGGATCTTTAACCCATTGACGTAGTCTTGTAATGTTTACCGTCGATGTAGGTACTTGGCTGATATCAATTTACCTGTCGTTCAGTCAATCCATTTGACACCGATGTATTGTTGGTTTAATTTTAGAACCGAATAAAAATTACATCCTAGTGTTGTCCACTGCTTCGTTTATTCTACTCTATAGAGGACGTGAGCCTTACTAAAGCTAATGTAAACAGTAGAAAAAATATTTCGATAGGTAAAGAATTCACCCTTATACCTGCCCACTTGAAATAAGTTCCACATCGAACATTTTTTCGCTCCAAGACGAGCTTAAGTCGTCGTAAGAAAACAAATGATATTTTTCCAGATCAACGTTGGTCCTTCAAACTGAAACCGATACCGAAACCCGTCAAAATACCAAATTATTCAAAAACAATCGAAAAATTCGACCGAAAAACCTTACCTAACGATAATTTTGATTTTGACAGTCGAAAAAAAGCGTGGGAAAATGACACGACCAATTTCAATACAATTTGTAACCGGGGAATTTTTTTCAGCTCGTGTACTTTCAGCTACAACATGATAAATCATTTATTGTATATTTCGACGAATGCTACTCGTATATCGCAGACAGATGCGTCATATAGGCGTCTTATGTATTGCCTAATGCTTGACATGAGGCACAAAGTATTCTATTTTTGTATTGATTAGTCACGTTGAACCGGAACACGGAGCTGGAAATTATATTATTTTTTTGGAGCCGAAATGAACTCTTATTGTGTATCTGTCCCTTGTGTTTTATTTTTATTTTACTCGACTCTACTGCTGTTTCCAAGTTGGTAATTTACTTTAAAAGTTTTCGACTACGTTGAAATGGTTTATTTTTTTATGTAATGAGAAACACACGTTTTATTATGAGATGAATTTTCTTTTCCTGTTTTCGCTGCTATGATGAAAATAAAGCTATTATATTATACGTGTAGTCGGCTTCCTTTGCGAGTAGAGTAGACTGGGGAGTTTTGGTGCATTGATTTCATTCTGTAGGTACCTACTTGAAACTCCCATTTCTGTCAATTTTAACAATGTGTAATTATGTTTGGTAAATACAGTCGTATATTTTTTTAATGTCGTTGAATTTTGATAATGTTTTCCATTATTTTCTGGGTATTTCTATCCTCTTATACGGTGTAGAAGTTTACATTTTGAACATGAGTTATAGTAAATGCTTCGGACAGAGACGGTTCGAAATCGTTGGAGCGAAAATGAAAACTTTTTGTCAGATTTCGAATTTGTTTAGATTTTTAAAGTACTGGTGAGTTCGCTGGAAGAAAAGAGGGGAGAGAGGAAGATTTTTTTCAAATTCAAAAAAAGGGAATTTATTCATTGGATGTTGAAAAATAGGAGCGTTGACACTAGAAAATTACTCATTTACTATTCTTTTTAAGTAAATCCGGGTTTTAGGTAAACATTTCGCGATTGTATTCACTTTTGCGTTTACGTATTAAGAAAACTTGAACAATCAACAAATTTTAATTTTTTTTTTTTTTTGTTAATTGTTTCAGGTGAGTAAAGAATTTTCACTCCAAAAATACACATAGAAAATAGAAATTGAGTAAGCTATCATTATTATTATTTTAATGAAATGATACACAATGTGTTTAAAAAATATATGAGGAGCTTTGCGTCTCATTTTGAGGTGCACTCATAGATATGTGGCAACAATGAACTTGGAAGGTTGATATTTTAAATCAGTGATCGGTCATGAATGTGATTTACGAGGTGTTTATTGCACAATATGTGGAAGCATTAAAAATATCATAAACTGACGTTGGTTGCAGTACCGTAAAAATTGCTGTTAAAAAACGTGACATCTTTAATCCTACCTTCTTGTTTCAGAAATTACATACATTTAGGTACCTATTTGAAAGCTTTCCTATTTTTTTCAAGGTGTCCAAAAAGTTAACAATCGTGTAAAAATTGTTAAAAATCGAAAAAATAGCAAAATTGTAGGAAATGTTTCAAAAAAAAAAAGTGCAATGAATAAAATATTGTCAAAATTTCTACGTTTGGGAAAAATGTTCATACGCCTTACATTCGATTATGTGATCACAAAATATTTCTAAAATGACAAGAAAATGTCCGGTTAAAAAGTCATTTAAAAATGTCGACAGTTTTGTAGGCAAATCGTACTCCTAAAATTGGTTATACAGGTATGTCTCGAAAATTTGGTATGGAAAATGAAAAATGTTGAATTTGTTATAAATTTTGGGACAATTAAGTATCCATTGAAAGAAAAGGTATAAAATCATTGAAAATGTTTACAACTTTCACAGTGTTGATGTTTGATATTTTAATGACTAGGTAAGTATGACAAGAGAACCGCTGTAGGTGCCCTCCTCCCATTTGAACGGGACCGTGATTTTTAGAAAGAGCATGTTCTGGAACCCCCAAATCCAAAATTCTAGCAGCCCAAAATTTTTCGAATTTTGGCTTATTTTTAAAATTAAGCATTTTCTATTCAAAGGAAAATTTTTGAAATTTCTGCGAATCGCTGTTTGGCTGACTTAAGATAGATTTTTCTGGCCCCATCAGTTTCAGAAAGAGAAGGGGTATCCCTTTAAAGCAATAGAGCATCGTTGGGGCAAGTTAGATCACCCAGTTTGGACATTAGAGCAGCCTTCTTTTTCCACTTAAAAAAAACCTTGGGTAGGACTGGGCTGGCGAAACGATAGGTCCTACCTATGCAGCAAAAATCAGTAAAAATTATATTCGAGGATAGAGCATGATAGAGCTGTTTTGAGCACTCGGTCCCGACGTCAGAGCACTTCCCTTTCCCTACCCATCCAATTTTTAAAAATAATCTTGTAGTAGGACTGGTGAAAGGGCAGCCCTAACTATGGAGTCAAAATCAGACGCATGGGTCAATGACCTTAAGAGGTCAGGCAAACTGAACGGCATACGACCTTGAGAAGTCAGGCAGACGGGTCAGCGACCTTAAGAGGCTAGATAGACAGACAGGCAATCAAACGACTTCTATAAGATGTTTTTTTTTCAATTTGGAAAACTCCTAAATATTTCACGGAGGTTCTAGAAAAGCTCGAGACCATCACGAATAGATTTCAAGAGAATTTGATATTTTTCGTGAGCCGTAAGTACTTAAATGTTCGCAAAATTCTAAAAATGAGGTGCTTACCTCGATGCAATTTTTTTTCCTCGTGAGTGTAGACATGAAATAATAACGAAATTTATCGCATATAATTCTACATGCTCGTATATATTATTATAAGGATTACCCCCCCCCCCCCGGTCCTTCAGTTCATTCCTTTGAAAAATAATCAAATTTGTTTATGCAACATTTTGCCTCATTGCCTGATTTGAAAATTGAAGAAAATACAATATAGGTACTGGATTTTTAAAAAATGATACCTATTTGAAGGATTTTTTCCTGATCCTAAAATCTGAATTTTTTATTCATATATGTACCTACTTATTTGCCTATAGTCTTCATTTTTATTGTAGGTATTTGGTTGGTTTTTTTAAATCGACAGAATTTTACGATATCAGCTAAGAATCTACATTCTCCTTTCGCTAATATGTAGTCTGTGAAATACCATTCATTTTCGCAAATATTTTGTGGTTTTTGATTATTTTTTTCAAATGCATTTATAGCTTGTTAAATTTTCAAGTTTGGAAAAATAAGAATGTAGCTCGCCAACGCCTTCTAATTCATATAATTATTATAGTCGAGTTATTCATTAAATTTTTTTGTGGAGGGAGGTGGGCACCCAGTTTCATTAGCCTACCTGAAAAATCGTGCTTTGCATGAAAACCTATTCGTGGGTATTTTTAAAAAAATAGATGCATGCATTGAAAAAAATCACAACATTAAATAGCTCCTGCAGTCACACTCTAGGCGCCAATTTTTCTAAAAAAAAAACAATTTGAATTTTATAGAGTCAAGTTTCAATGCTTATTTTCATAAACCGTGAATTTTGGCTTTGGTGCAAAATTACGTCAAGCCGCAACACTCGTATGTAAAACCAGGCAAAAAAAAAAGTGTATATTCTATCAAGATGTTCATATTCATTTGCAAAATCACAAAGCCCCATTTTAATCCGGCATGGTAATTGAATTTAAAAATTGTGTTTAACAATAAAAGCGACGAGATTGTACGAGACTCTCTGGTTGTGTTGTATCAGCACGTCCAGCCAGACAGTCTGGTACGTTGAATTTTCCTTCTTAATACTGACATAAATTTAAAAAGTCATATAATACGCGTGTTAAACAAATGTGTTCGTCTTTCTTCTTTTTTTTTTTTCAAAAAAAACCTTTCGTCGTGTGTAGTAAAGTCTGAAAATGCGGGCGAATTTATGATACGAGTTTTAATTTATTTCAGCTACGATGCGTCGTACATTTCGCAACACTTTTCCGTCGTGTAGGTGGGTGTTTTTGTTGGAAATAAATTTTTTGTCCGAGTATCTTGGACCTTTGTTACATAAATGAACGGGAATGGAGAATTTTCTAATGGTCAAATCACGTAGATATTTTTCGTGTTTTGTAACCAAATCGGTCTAGATACGGGACAGTGGACAGACTGTTATTCGTAATAGATTTAATACTATTAGATAAGTGATTTCTGTAATATCATTCTTGCCATACTTCAATTTCTTCAAGTTATCCAATTTTCCTTTGTACATATAAATCTTTACCGCGTTTCCCTGCCCTGCATTATCTAGTACATTATCCATACAAACAAAAGTAATTGAAGTACCTACGTTAGTTGAAGAATAAAAAAAAAGAGAAAAAGAATTTGCGAGTATAAGCCATCCTGTTTACCTGTAAAAACATTAGAAAGGGGCTCGTCTCCGACTCTTCTTCGAACAAGATAATTATACGCGGTCAGAGTGGAAAAACGAGATTTTTGAAACAAAAAAAAAAGGTCTGTCCACCTGGTCAGTGGTCACTATACAGGAAATTTTTTTCCACTCGTCGTTAGTTAATAAATCAATGTTTATTCGGAAATACCTTTTGTGAAAAGAACTGTTTGCGAAGAAAGCAATTGCATAATGCACGAGTATAGCTGGACCGGCCAATGATTCTGAAAAAAATAGCCACAGGCTGTGTAGATGAGTAATCCGATGTAGATTAGTAGAGACTCGTTCACTTTTACTCGAAACCGAAGTGTGCGGAACTGCATTTTATAGCTGACAATTGTTTTGCAAATGAATTCAGGTTTCAAGTATTAGAGTGGTCAAGAGTTGGTGAGTTGGCCAGTGTTAATATTATAAGCTTATTATATCAGTAAGTACTTTTAGAGGTGAAACTGGTTGCTGGATGTGTGGGTTGTGGGTGTTATATCGATGATGACTGTTGAGTGGAGAGTTTTTTATTTCGAGAATGTTCCCAATGGTGTCGAATGAAGTTTACTTGTCGGATTTGGATGAAAATATTAATTTATTTTTTTGACAGACGAACAAATTTTGTCGATGTTGAAAGTAACTGTTTTGTTCTTGTTAGATTTTTTTTTGAGACTAACGAAGGAGGAATAGCTATACTCGTACATAGGTACTTTCGAGTATTTTTTTTTTGTGTTCTCTTAATTTAAAAAATGTTTCATTTATTCTTTCCTTTTTTTCGTTGATTATTTTTTGAATTTAAAGCTGATGAAGTAGGTATATCAAGTCATTCTGTGGTTGGTTATTTTTTACCCCGATATCCCGAACTGAAAATCAAAATTCTATTACCTACTTACCTTTTATTCGCGTATTTCAAAATGCAGGAGGTTTAATTTATGTACCTAAATCTTGTGCATTTTACGTAATTATATGGAAGAATTTGCTTATCAATTCATTGCAACATATTGTAAGGTGAAATATTAGATAGCCTTCCCATTTTATGGTCAATAGATAATGTTGAAAACAGCATATAAAAAATTAACGTACCCACTTTTGCTTTCCAATATTGCATATTTTATTATTTTTTTTTTAAAGATTGTTCTAGAAAAAAAAGTGGAAATTTCGCGTGGATTATCATTAACACGTGGACAACCGAGTTTATGAGGTACTCGACATGGGTTTTTCAGAATTTTTATCGAGTGGCCTGTACCTATTTTTCCGTATCAAAATTCATATTTTAATTGAATCAGTCATTTCGAAAACCCCATAAATCACCATTTAAGGGGTTTTCATGTTTTTCACTGATTCTGATGGTGCTTTGCGAGCTCTATCGGATAAAGTTGGAAGGTAGCTCAAAAGTGCATATTTCAGCGTTTGTCATTTCGAAAACCCCATAACTCCTGCATTTACAGGGTTTTTGAAATCATTTTTTTATAAGACAAACAAAGAACATTAATTTCATGAACATCAACGTAATTCAATTTTTTAATTTATGCCGTGAAATGGATAACATTTTTGTTGCTTCTTTATTACATTACATTAATTGAGTCGTAGATTGCAGGTATAACTTCAATAAATGAATGAAAATCCATACTCAATCATTTTGGGTATTGTAGTTAGTGGATTTTCTAGGATTACGTGTCACTTTTCAGGTTTTAAAAAAAAGTCATTTCGAAAACCCCATAACTCCACATATTTCACAATGGAATTGCTCGCAGCCTACAAAACTTCAAGTTCTGGTAAAGGTACAGAAATATTTGTAATCATAAGACCTATCGATTACTGCACAAGTTTACTGTTATACCATGAAAATGAAGCGCACAAACAGTTTTTTTCATTTCCTGAAAAATTTTAAAAAGGTTCAGAATGGGGTTTTCGAAATGACTGATTCAATTAGTACTTCTGTCTCAATACGTATGTAAGTGAAATGAAAAATGGTCTGCAATGTGCTCGTTTTTTCGAAAGAACCTCATGAAATGACCCGTTTTTTTAAAAGCTATACATTAAAGAAGTACCAACTTCCTAGGGTGAGAGGAGGTTCACTCGGATTTTGATACGACTACGCTAGATCGAGACAGCATGTCCAAAATCTTTCAAATTCAAGTTTTCAGCTGTTGTACGTAATTTTTCTGCTGATGAAGCATTGGAGATTGAAAAAATGTTGCAAATGTGGAGGCAGGGACATTTCGCTCAATTTAACAGGGAACATTCCCACAAAAATTATTTGTAAATTTTTGGTTTTAATAATTTTAGTAAAGTTTTTGTTGTAGCTGATATTATTGGTTCAAATTTTTTCGAAATTTTTGTAATGAGAATAATTTTAGAAATAAGTTGGCTAGATTTCTAAACAAAATATAAAAATTGGATAAAAATCGAAAAAAATCATGAAAAAACTTCTCATTAATTTTTCAGTACCATCTCTTCCTACAGGAAATTGCTCTGAAAACTGATGGAAGTTTCAAAATAAGAAGGAGGAGAGGGTTCAAAACAAAAATTAAAGATGCATCTTCACTAATTTTAAAAACACTTCATCGTATGGGTAATCTTGCTGTAAACTTTTGATAATCTAAAGAATTGATTAAAAATATTTCTGGTTCGTTCCAAAAGTTAGTTATGAAATATCCCTCACGTTGATATTAAGTGTGAATTGCTGAAGCATGAAAACAACAAAACGTGGTACCTCTACCTACATGCAGTTATAGTTAGTAACCAACATGTATTCGTAAAGTTTATTTAGTTATTCAAACGAGACATTCTCTGTTTGTATGTAATTTTCATAACGAAAATTACTTTACCTTAGGTCCCGAAAAATACTCATTCTCGAGTAGGGATGGTCTCCTGTCGAGATGGTGTGGATATGAGCAATGAAAATTACTGTATTAATTTTCATTTACTTGTACTGTTGCACGTGTACGAAAGTACGTAACTACACCATTGCTGCTTAAAAACTTTCCTAATTGCAAGTTTTGTAGAAAAAAGAGTGCTGAGCACCTGTGATTGTGGGTACATTGCACTTCGGTATTGCACAAGGCAAATTCAACCAATAACCAGATGTTGATCGAACAAATTATTATTTCATATGCACTTGCTACTTACCCGCATCCCTTACCAAACTATTATTTTTCCTGCTACAAAAGAACGAATTTTAGTTCATATCAGTAAATCTTAATCGAGTAGGATATCATTTTGTTAAAATCTTCAGTTTTCATTACTCACGTTGTGGTTTCAGAGTAAATTTTATTTTTGTTTCAAGATGTATACAGAAAGACATGCAAAGCTTTATCAAATTTTGAAAAAAGTTGAATCGACTCACTCTCTGGCGTTTATCTACAGATTAACAAAAATCGGACCGCTGAAATTACCCAGAATATGTTTTATCACAATGAAAAAAATACGAAACAACGCTTAAGTATTACTTATATTGAAATGCTTCATTTTTTCAACTTTGACAATTCAAATAACTACACCAAAAATACCCAATCTTAAAATTAATTCTATTTCGTTCTATTTCTCTACGTAAGTGATAAAAAGTACATAAAAATACTAATAGCAATAAGTCGAGTAAGTACATACACGTTTAGTAATTTTTAATATCACCGAAAAACTAACAAGAAGAATACACTATTACAAATCCAAGTTTAATATTCGCGATAACCACTGAATGAGATTAGGCCAGCTTGCCCCAACCACTGGAACAAATAAACAAGCAAGTAAGCGAATATTTGAAATTCATCGTGGATGATTCAAATTAAATTAGGTACGACGTAGGTAAACTAAAGAAATAATAGGTATAATATTATGTTTTCTTCAATTAACTCACTTCGCAGTGAAACAAATTTACATACTCCCGGTGAGTAACCCTATTTTTCCACCATGCAATGGATTTATCCCAGACCCACCTGATTGCGGCTCCTTATTGGCAGGAGTTCCACCGTTTGTGGAGGTATTAGCTCCAGAACTGCCTGAGGCACTACTTTCGGCCGATCCATCTCCTGTGCTCTGTGCGTGAGTGACTCCTCCTGCTTGAGCACTTGTTGAGTCGCCGTGTACCGAATGGTAGTTCAGCAATAAAACGATTAAAATTACTGCACTGACTGAATAAAATTTTCTCATTTTGCACACACGCACAAAAAAAATTTGCAGCTTGACTTGATGCTTATTCTGGACAAAGTAAGTACTTGTACGTGTGTTTGCCTCGATGTTCTCTTTTTTAGTTAAACTGTGTTAGATTTTTAATTTAAGGCGGGTTCGTAAATTCACGTATATATTTTTTTTACCTGCCAACGCTATGATTTTTTTTTCAAGAAATGTTGCGATAATGTTTTGTTGAAATATTATTTTTTAGCGCATAAATTACGAAATAAGTGATGATAATTATTTTTCTCAAAATAAAAATATAATAATATGTACTTAGGTAGGCATGTAAGTAGGTATTACTGGTTCCGATAGATAAACCAGCAGTACCTCTACCTACTTACTTGACAAATGACCTAAAAATTGAAATTGCTGAAAAAATCGCGAGAATGTCGAGAATGTCCTCGTGGCCTTTGAAAATTTTTCAGAATGTAGGTATTTATGATGAAAAAAATCACCAGAATGTCCTCATGACCCCAGAAATTTTTTTGTAAGCCTGTTGACTCTTTGGTGATTTTTTGGTGACAGATTCACCAGAAGACATCATTGGGTTTATCATCTTTTTTATGGCGAATTGTTCGTGAAAAAATTACCTGAATGTCCTCACGGCCTTTGAATACTCTTTAGAGTGTCTGGATGACCTTGGAAATTTTCTTTGATAGTTTGGTGTCTCCTTTGTGAATTCTGGCGACTTCTTGGTGACAGATTCACCAGAAGTCACCAAGTGAGTTTCTTGCTTTTTTTCAGGTGAATTTATCTACTTCTTGGTGACAGATTCGCTAGAAGTCAGCAAGTAATTCTTTGACTTTTTTGGATGAATTTATGATGAAAAAATCATCAGAATGTCCTCATGACCCTAGAAATTTTTTTTTGTAAGTCTGTTGACTCTTTGGTGACAGATTCACCAGAAGTCACCAAGTGGGTTTATTGTCTTTTTTTATGGCGAATTATTGGTGAAAAAAATCACGAGAATGTCCTCATGGCCTTTTAAATTTTTTGTGAATATCTGGTGATTCTTGGTGAATTCTGGTGACTTCTTGGTGAAAGATTCACCTGAACCAGTGTGAGTATCTTGCTAAAGGCTCTAGAACATGAGTTTATACGAGTATCAGTTCAAATTGACTTATCTACCTGATACTTTTTCTTCGCAGAGAAAGTGTGTTTACTTAATTTCGCTTTCGCAATTTTTTTGATTTTTTTTCTGCTAAAGGTTGGTCAAAAATACCTCCAGGTAGCTAAAATTCTCAAATTTGCAGCTTTTTTCTCGATTAATGTTTTCCAAAATTAGCTTCCGCTACAATACTCATTCACCAACTTGATTTTCAGTCTTTTTAATGAACTAAAATTGAAAAAAAAAACGATGACACGAATATTTTGTTTATAGAGCCTTAGAACTGGTCGAACTTCGCTTTAGGAAACTGAAATCAGCCCGGAAGTGGACGTGTTTGAATGTTGGGAAGCATCAGATCTTTATCAAATTTCAGAATGGAAAGATCTTAAAATTCAGGAATTTTTATGTGATATTTGGAAATTTTTTTAATTCACTCTAAAATAATGGGAGGGTGTACTCGAAAGTTTATAGGTAGAATCGTACATTTAAATAATAACTCCAGAAATAAAAATAATCATTAAAATCAATTTATTTCATTCGATTTCTATACATAAGTAGTCAGATACAAATGAATTTTTCATCGATTAACTCACTTCACAGTGAAGCAAACTCACATACTGCCTTCCATGGCCCCGATTTTTCCACCTTTCAATGGGTTCAATGATCCAGAATCGCCTGAGTCGTCATCCGATTTCGGAGCAGGCGCTGCATTTGGCGCAGTATTTGTTGATGCACTACCTGTGCCGCTACCCGAGGACATCCCATTCCCCGTAGTTGATGCTTCAGTGTCTCCTTTTGCTTCAGAATTTGTCGAATCACTATTTACCGAATGGCTTAGTAGAAACACGATTAAAATTACTACGCCGACTGAATATAATTGTTTCATTTTACTTGTAGGAAAAAAAAAAGTGTCCTTATTCACGAGATGCAGTACATATTTGTATTTTCTTCGTTGGTCGACTTTTCATATTTACGTTGGTTAAATTTTTTATCTGACGTGAGGTGTATCATACCTACTCATAAATTCGTATAATTTTTTTCACATGTCAACGCTGTAGTTTTTCTATTCGGAAAATATGTGATAACGTTTCGTTGAAATTTCAATATTTTTTCTAAGCATGTGAATTACGAAATGAATGGTGATAGGCCTAACTGTATGTATTTCTCAAAATGATTATACGACCGTGTATATTACCTACTAATTTAGATAAATTAACATGCAGTAAGTAAGTAGGTATCTACCTAACAAATGACCTAGCAGACAACCTAAAAAATTGTTAGATGAGCTCTGTTTTTCTTGTAAAAAAAAAATGCCCGTGGAAGGGAAAAACAATACTTACTCGTATAACTCGTGGAAATGTGACCCCTCTTCGGTTTGGGGAGTAAAGGTTTGGTTTTCAATTTTTTCTCGTATTTGAAGAAAAATTCAATTTGAAATTAGTTTTTTTCCGATTCGAGAAGCAGACTGTTCGAATTCCTGTTGTAAAGTATCAGATTCCCAAAATCTTGAATTTCAGGAATTTTTGAAGTAATACTTGGTAAATCCAGTTTTTTAAAATAGGTATTCCAAAAATTAAAAACTCAACTCACAGTAATAAGACCCTTGAAATGTATATAATAACCCAAAAAGTAATCGTTAAATAAATTTATTTCATTCTATTTCTCTACAATTCTTTATGTACTTGAATACATTAAATTACGTAATAACTAAATAATATCCCAAAATTCATTGTTTTTATTGCTGTTAAAAAATGCTAACGAATAATGCAGGTATGACTTTTAAACCGTATAAATACTCCTAGGCTATAGGTATGATAACCAAATTAGAACAGCTTCCATCAACCTTTGAAACAAAAAAATAAATGAACAAACAAATAAACTTGAGCATTTATCGTAATTCGAATTAAATCAGATTAACCAATGAGTTTTTCATCTATATTAACTCACTTCGCAGTGAAGCAAATTTACATACTGCCGGTTAGTAACCCCGCTTTTCCACCTTTTAATGGGTTCAATGATCCAGACCCACCTGAGCTTTTATCCGAGTCTGGAGCAGGCGCTGCATTTGGCGTGGTATTTGTTGATGCACTTCCTGTGCCACTCCCTGAGGCCATCCCATTGCCTGTCGTTGATGAGTGAGTTTCTCCCTGCGCTTGAGAATTTGTTGAATCGCTATTTACTGAATGGTTCAACAGAAATACAATTAAAATTACTGCACTGATTGAATACAATCGTTTCATTTTTTATTTACTACTCGTAGTTGAAAAAGAAGGTGCGTATTCACGAGATTTGTACGTTTTCTTCGCTGTTCGACTTTTCAAATTTAGGTTGGTTGAATTTTCTATTCGAAGTATGCTCGTAAACTCGTACAATTTTTTATCGCCTGTCAAAACTATTTTTTTCTCCAAAGTGATACCTACGATAATGTTGCATTTTAGTTTTATTTTTCAGCAAGCAAAAAATTACGAAATTATTTTTGATAAATGTTTTTTTAGACATAAGACATAAATTAATGCTTAGTTGAGATAGATAAACTTGCAATATTGCGATATGCATTAACAAATAAGCTAGAAATTCAAAATACAAGTAACTCGCATGATAGATTTATCATTGATTTTAATTCGTATTTTTGTACGTGTTTTTTTTGGAAAATGAAATCTAAATTTGTAGCCAATGTACCCATTTTCTTGATGGAAAACGTTCGAAAATATTTTCTTTTTGCTGGAAATTGTTTGGGATTTTCTCGAATGAAAGATTTTTCCAAATGAAGATGTTCATAAAATGATGACTTACGAGTATGTGCAAAATAATCAATTTTTTGTTATCTTTTTAACAGGTACAATATTGTTTTTTAGATTCCATTTTTAATTTTTAGAATAATTTTCTCGGAAAAATCGGAAAATATTTTCAAATTTGAATGGCGAGTTCGAGAGTTTTCAGCTGCATTAAAATATAATTTTGTTTGATAATTTGTTATACTTATAGACCTCCAATCCTCGTTTAAAGATTTTTTTCCCTACTCAAACTACCATACTCTGCCAAATTGTCAGGCCAGTTTGAGCATTTTTAAAACTTTAATTACTTTTTTCAGAAAACAACGTGTAAATTTCCAAGATTCAAAAGAGTACCTTGATGCTTCAATAACTTCAATAAATGGCTGAATAATATTCTTACTTTTACTGTACGTACTGGTTTAAATCTGGATTCTATGAAGTTCCTACTGAATTGGAAAACCTCAACGTATCAGGTCAGCTGTCACTTCGCAGTTCTCTGTTCTCATCTTGTGCTGGTCGAGTCAATTTTGCTCTACCTCATCATTTCATTTATGTGCCTGCCTATTGCCTACTTACGATGTAACACAATTGCCTACTCATTAATTTTATTTTTAAAGAAAAAGTATCGCACAAACTTTCAATTCACGTTGAAAACGTTCAAATCACCATGCAGAGGGCCCAAATTTGGAAAAACTGTTCAAAAGAATTAATTTTTTCTCCGGAATTTTTCGATGGTGTCTGCTAGAATATTGTTCCATAAAAACTATATTTAAAGCTACATATTTTTCTGAGTTCTCTCAAGGAAATATCTCGGTCGCTTATCTGTTATTGATTCTACTCATTTTTTCAAACCGAATCATGAGGAACCCATAGTGTTAGTTCGCGAAACAATTGTAGCTGTCCAATCGAAAAATTGAGGGCTCTACAGGAATTTGAACGTCGTCGGTACGACACCCGAAATATGCAAACTTTCAAAATAATGCCCATAATATTCTACTATACATATATGAAAATTCAATTAGTAAATTACTACGGATGCTGTATTTATTTTATTACCATGCGAATAAACGAATAAGAATAAAATTCTAGATAACGGATAGAATAGACAGATGTGCACCTCCACCTACCCAAGTAGATAATATGGTACTATGGAATTTAAATTCTAAGCTTTAGGTTGTCTATGACTTGTACAATAATATGATTAAACATAGGTAAATTTATGAAATTACTTAGTATGTAAAGTGACGATTGGGATTTGAATGTATGGTTGATTATGACTTGATGGATTCTAAATAATTTCTCCAAGTTGTATCACTTCTTGCCTAGACCGCCGCTACCTCCAGTGCTGTGAAGAATGCGTTATTAGTAATAATGATGAGTATAGATAAAATACTTTTGAAAAAAAATATATATACAAAATCAAGGATTAAAGGTATCTTATCCTCCTCCTAATGATGCTTCAGCATACATAGCCAACTGACAAACAGCGAACACCGCCATAACTGCAACGTTCATCAAATAACCGAAACCCATTTTTATGTTTTTTGCTTTGAATAAAGTACACAGTACAGTAATATAGCACTAAATGTAGTGAACTCGTAGTCGTAATTGTTGGAATTGTGAATGATTTTTACTATTCGTTTCTCGAGTATTTATATTGTTCTGCTTTGCTAAAAAAAAAATACTTCAAAATTTCATTATAATTATTTTGATGAATTTGTTATTCGCATAAATTCGAATTTCAACAAAGAGGACTATAGGATTTAGCCTGTCATTAATTCGAATGATTTAAGTAGGTGCGCATTATTAAAGAGACCGACTCACTCCATAGATAACTAATCGCAAATGATTTATGACTTCTACAGATCCTATCGCTTTTTTTTCGTATTTTCCCCAATTTTGCTCATTTTCGTTGGTGCTTTACTCGTGCAAGAAAATTTCATGTTGCTTTATGTGTCTGTTTGCTTATTCCAGCTTTGTCTGTGGCGAACTTGATCCATTTTGGATACATAATTATTAGTCATTTTTACCTTACTTTACTTTTTAAAAATGAACTTTTTACGAAAGTTTTTTTTTTGTTTTACAAGATGAATTCAGAAAAGTGAATTTTGGTAGGCTCTCCTATCTCATTGTTTTTAAACAATAAACCAACACTTTTCGTTGCAAAGTAAGTTTCCAATTATGGATCATCCTTTTTTTTCTCCAAAATTCTGAAAAAGTGATACTTACCTAACTGAATACATTTGAAAAGCTACGTAATTACAGATTATTGGTTTTTATTTAGAAAAACAATTGAAAATATGAAAGGATGGATTCCCAAAGAGAGCCTTGTTAGCGGCTACAATCGAGACGAAGTAATTTAAATCTTTGAAAAGGCAACTTTTCTGTTTCATCAATTGTAGGCTGATTCATAACGAAACTGATTACATTGATTTCAACTTTCTCTTTGTTGAATTAATTCCATTGTACTAATTTAATCACATCTTATCACTTTCTTCACAAATGAGCGGGTATCAAATCAGATCAGCTCAGATACGATCAATTTCTTACCTATATTCTTATTCGATCACATTCAACCTTATTTTTCCTCTGTGAAATTGTTTGCAGTAGTTCAATGAGGAAAGTTTTCAATATCTTCGACAATTTAATGAATAAACGTTGAATTGAATTGGTTCCTTATTACTTTTGCAATGGAAAAGATAAGGTTATACATACCTAACTGATCTTTGAAAAGTGAGTGTAACATTATTTTTATGAATAGAAAGTTTCATATCTTATTGGTACAGCTCATAACTAAAATACCTACTCGTAGTAGTATGTAGGCAAGTGGTTTGATTGAAAATGTTCGATGTAAGGATGTGTGATGTGGAAGGAGAAGGAAGAACAATCAGTTGTAAAATTAAATAGCGCGCAATCTTGAAATCATATTTTATCATCAATTGGCTTCACAGTAAGTTGGTTCGCTTTTATCCTAATAAATACTAAGCACATACTTGAAAAATAAAAAATAAAAAAAAAAATAGAAAAATAATAAATTGCCAGAAACACACTGAATAATATTCAAATAAAAATTACTTATTGTGAGTCTAGAGCTTATTACAAGATTAGTTAAGAATAACATTCCATGTACCTACCTAATGTAAGTATTGTGTACCTATTTATCACACATATTAGAATAATTGAAAATATTTGCTTTTAGCTAGTCACGATTGATAATTAAAAATTTTAATAAAATGAACAGTGATTAATTATTGAACGTGTTCGGCAATCAATTAGGTAACCATTGTACATAATATGGACTGGTGTTTGATTTAATGAATTCTGAAACTAAGCGTTAAGCGTGGTTACTTCAGATATGATGAAGAATGAAGTGTTGTTGGTAATAAAGACTAAATACTTCTACAAAAATGATGCATTACTTTATCAAAGATACCTAGCGTTCATCAAATAATCGGATAATTTTATTTTTGCAAAGTCTTCACTCAAGGTGAAAACTCAACTTTTCATAATTATAAGTACTTAGGTACAAAAATTGAAAGTTATCATTTGAAAATTTGAAAAAATTATGATGAATTTCCTTTTTCACCTTTTTTTTAACCAACCCGTTTTCAAAATGGAATCGCAACATACCTGAGTGTAAATCAAAATTCAAGACATCAAACAGTGAAGTGGCTTACAGATTGCTGCTAATTTTTAGGCACCAAATTTGGTTACTGATTTATCTTTTCCTCGTTATCTTTCACCAATGACCTTCAACTCAAAACGTGTGATTTTCCATTTGTTAGAATTTCAAAGAAAATTGAGTTCAAATATTCACTTAAGTATTGTTGATAGGTACGACTCCACAGTTTCTCTCCTTCCTCATTTCAAAAGTAATGATAATGAATGAGTGAAGGATAAGGCCTAAGGGACCCAATTGGTAGGTAGAAATTGACGTGTCACGCTACATGTTCCAAAACTGGGGAAGCTGGTGCATTGAGAACCATTAAATTGAGTAGGTATTCCAGAAATGTGATGTAGTCGGTAGCTCGGTACCCAATAGCGAAGCACTGGTAGAATTAAAATAAATATCTGAAAAAAACAATTGAAATCGAAACTAGAAAGCAGCCCTTTGAAGAGTTACGTTGTCATAAATCACTGCTTACGCAGTTCGGCCCCTTGAACGACTATGCATCATAACCCAAAGTTGAAATTCAAACTATCAGAGTAATAAATTTTGCAAAATTTGAATTTTTTGAAGCATTTTTTGACGCACAACTGTATAAATACTCTGGAAAAGAATTGTCAAGTTCACAATTTTTATAATTACGCTTTTGGCGCATTTAATGCTAAATTGTTGCGTTTAATTGAGAAAGGAAAAATGGGATACGGTTATTTGATGAACGTTTTAGTTATACCAATGTTGGTTTTTGGCCAATTGGACGTGTTCTCTGAAGCTGAGGAGGAAGCACATCTCTAGTAAGATCGTCTTTGATTCATACATTTCTTTCTAAACGTATATGTAGACATTGAGTACCTAGTCAAAATAATTGAGAACCTCGTGTTCCTTACAGTGTAAAGTCTGATATCGCCAAAAAATTATTAAATGCTGTTCAAAAATTTGGATCTTCCCAAAATGGCAATGATGATGATGATGATGATGATGGTGATGGTGATGGTGATGGTGATGGTGGTGGTGGTGATGATGGTGATGATGGTGATGATGATAGTGGTGGTGGTGGTGATGATGATGATGATGATGATGATGATGATGATGATGATGATGATACTGGTGATGATGATACTGGTGATGATGATACAGGTGATGATGATACTGGTGATGATGGTGATGGCGATGATGATGATGATGACGATGACGATGACGACAGTGATGATGATGATGATGACAATGATGGCGATAATGACGGTGACAACAATGACAACGATGACAACAACTCAGTGTGTTGATTTTCCATCCAACTCGTGGTGATGACATTTGCTCGAGTTCGGCGTGAATAAGCTGCGGAAAATTCATTAAATCAAACAGACATCTGAGGCATCCAAATCGCAATAGTCAGCAAAATTCTTCAATATTCTTTTTAAGTTTAATTCACAAGTGTAAGTCATGGTCATAATCAACTAGGTACAACATTTTCATTTTTAATAACGTAGGCTCGCTCTTATATATGCATTTGTACATAATATACCTAGTGGAATGTTGTCCTTGATTACTTTTTTACATAGTAAAGCCAATTCAACTCACCAACGAGATTTTTTGTTTTTTGTTTTTTTTTTTAATGTCTGTTTACTTGTATGATTTTTATACCTATATCCTTATGATAATCGTCCTAATTTTTTCAGATTCTCTTTCCTAAGGCCATCTTTACGAAACACTCTGTTGTGGAGCTTATTATAATTATGTAGGTGGAGATTATATCATAGTAGAAAACCGTCTTTCCTATCTAATTATCAAATTCGTTATTTTTGGAAAGTAGTTATTGCCAATTGAAGTTTGAGGGTTGCTTGTAAATTAATCAAAGTTGAGTGTTAAGGAGAAGGGTAAAAAAATCATTTATTGCGGGCAAGTTGGGAGTAAAATAGGTTGGCAGGTAGTTAAAACAAAATCAAAGTTCGTAGTTTAAATTGTTTTTCTTTATTTTTTCAATAGCTATAAATCGACGTAAATATTAGCAAAATTAAAACAATCTATTGAAAATAATAGTGCATGTTAATTGAATAATAATTATCCTTATTTAGACGTTGATATTGGAAATTTTAGCATTTCATAATGCCGTTACTAGATATACCTTTACTTTGTTCAATTTTATGTGTGATAATACAAAGTTTTCTAATTCTAGTCAAATACGTATGGTACCACTTACTACCTACCTAGTTCTAATTATGCTTAGGTACTTTTAAATTGAATGTATGTAAAAAAAATCAATCTTCAATATTTTACACCTTAGTATCTACAAGTTGAATTCAAGCTTTAAAAACATAATAAACTTTATTTCAACGACAATCTTAAAACATTCATATTTGATTCTCTGGTGAGTTGGAAAGTATACTTATTTCAAGCACCTGTTGCTGTGCTGCATCTACTTTCATTTCGAGATGCTCTCTTATCGAAGTAGAATTTCCACATTATGAATGAATATTGCAGTTCCATGTTCAATGCATGTACTCGTAATTCGAGTTGACCATTACGAAATCGCGTTAATAAATCTTCAACCAGTCCCAATCAGTCGAGAAGGTATCGTTCGCGAGTCATAATCAAGGTTAGAAAACATTCGAGATGGGTAATTTTCAATTATACCTACGAGTAGGTACATTTCCGCACGTGACCTTGTCGATTTTTTTTTACCGCTGGTTCATTTCGAGTGCAATATAAAGGTTACAAGTACCTATACGTGTACTTTCTCTGGCAAAGTTCAATAATCTATTTGACCTGGGAAATGGCCACTTGGTGGTGTGTTACGAAACATGCTTATTTCCATGTTGGACATCGAGTATATATGCATCGACGAAGAGCATAGATATATTTGCGTAATTTATACTCGTATCATGCAGATGTAATGGGAAGCAGATGATCGTAATTTTATTTTAGATTCTCCAAATTCGTTTTTTTTTTTTTTTTTTTTTAGTGCAAATCTTTTTAAACACCCGTTGAAAGTGGCGTAAAAAAAAGATTTGCGACCTCTTCCAGCTGATTTGGATCCTCTATGCAAAATTACTCGTTCTTCCAGTATGAATTATAATAGACTTTCCTAGACTTCAGATTGGCTTAACAGTGGTCACAAAGTTTGATTTAAAAAAAAAAAAAAAAAACAACTTGGTACATGATCATAATAAAGGAACATTTTCATGTTTTTTTTTCAGAATGATTTTTTACAATTTCTCAGAAATATGTATTATGAAAAGTAATTTTTGAAGAAATTCTGAATAAAACGGAGAATCGCACATTTATTTGAAGCATCAAGCCTAACAATGTTCGTGCTTGTTCAAAGGGCCGAACTGCTATTGTCATCAATGATTTACATTTATAACGTTGTTGCACTCGAAACACAAAATTTTGTTCAATATTAAACTGCACGTTACACGCTTCTCATCAGAACGAAATTTTGAACAATTGAAATTGATTTTCATATATTTTGTAAATTTTTGAAATTTGTGAAAAGGGTCACTCAAGTACACCAATCACAAGTGTACGTGTTAGAGTTAACACGCCTATCACCAACGAGCTATTTTTACTTACTTACACGCTACTCAGATTACAAGTCGATTTCTGATAGTTTCAGGCCGTTTTAAAGCCTGTAGTGGGGCTGTACCGAAGAGGTCTGGGGGGGAGGGGGGAGCAAATCATAAAAATTGAAATTCCGACTCCATTTGCTTCTCATCTCAATATTCCCACTAGAATTTTTTTTTTCAAGTCATCTTATCCAAAAAATTTGGATGAGAATTGATTTATAAAAACGACGAGGAACTCTCACACGTTTTCTAAAAATAAAGAGGTTTTCTTAGGGTGCATAATTTTGGAAAATTATGCAATATTTTGCATCAAAAACAAACATTTTTATATTGCAAACCATCTGTATTCATAAAGAAATTTTAAAAGGAAGGGTAACATTACATATAGCACCCAGTGAAGCGAGAGCGCAATATTTTTGAGTAAAATCTTGAAATTTTGCAGTATTCAGTTAAAAATCAAGTTCGAAATTCTCAAAATTTTCACATTTTTCCAATGTTTTGAATTTATGAAACTTAGGAATTGAGAATCACCGTATTGCTAACTTTTTTAGTTTTCCAAGATGCCTGGCGGAAGCTTCCCCGCCTCCCCGACCCCTTGTCGACTCTGTTCTCTTTATAATTGGCATTGTCATTTATACTTACATTTTCAACTGACAAAAATTACGTAACTATATTTTTGAGAAAATTTTGAATGGCACAACTGAAATTTTGGCCGAAGGGTGTGTTGCTTGATACCCAAGGAGTTCTCATCAGAAATCGATTATTTCTTACCTATCTGATTATTTAATACATGACTTGAGAAAACTCAAAAAAAACCGGCGCATGGAAATCAAATTTAGACCAAAGAGTGTGTGCTTGATAGTATCGATTTTTATGGGATAGGTGGTAGGTAGGTATATCTTAATCGACGACCATTTTTTTGAACTGGTCAAAGCTAAATCGAAAGAGCATGCGAAAATCCGTACGTGCCCTATTTTTGACCACCTGAATTTATTGGAATCAGCTTCTATGGTTTTGAGCAGTTCTATATAGATCTACTAGCAGATTTTTGATAGATGAAATTTCCACGTAATTTTATCCAATGAAGTTGAAAAACTAAAATTTACTTTGCAAATTGCAACCTAATTTCAACATGTTGAGTCGATTGGAGATGTGTTTAAGCCATTCTGAAGCCTTTAATCATATTTTTGACGTTTTATACTTTTAAGAAGTGTCATAAAAACCTGCGCTAATTAACATTTGGCAAATACAAATGTGACTGGTGCTCCTTAGTGGCCCAGTTTTTCCAAAATCATCTTTCTGCTATTTCGGAAGTGTGTATTATTTCTCCCGCGATTTCATTTTTTAAAATTTGAAACATTTATTGTTCTGAATTCGAAATTTCGCAGAATATTGAAAAACCAACACTGTGCAGTGTGCAGGAGCTGAAAGTGAAAGCTTGGATCTGGAAATTGTTGAATGTTGTTGCCGTCCTTTCGATCTAACGTATTTTAATTATAATCTGAGGAAAGTATTCCGGGAAGTCCTTTCTTCATTATATCTATTCTTTTTCTAATTGACTTATAAAATGGGCGTATTGGGCGTATTCTTTAACATATGGTTCAGGAGAATTGTGGAGGCAATTGCTCGTTAGTCTTTTTTTCTTTTATGAAACAGAAAGAATTGCCTAGGTATCGTATTTTCTCGAGTATTTACAATTGCTTAGAAATATTATTTTAAAAAACCATTTAAAATGCTCAACTTACTTTATTATGCGAATAAGGATACCTTCCACCATACGTTAATTAGGTACCCAAGTACATTAAATCTTAAACTAAATAAACGTGAATTCCGGAAAATTGGTAACTTTGATGACCATTTTGGTTTGAATATGTGCGTAATTTGATTAATTCTGCATCTGATTTACCTCGAACACGAACTGATATTCATTTGCCGGCGCCTTGGACGGCCCCGGTGCCTCTTCCGATACTGTGAAAAATAAGCGGGTAAGGTGATCCTTATTTTAAAGTACGAGTACCTATCGTTTTTTTTAAACTGCTCCTACGCTTAAGTAAAGTTGTTGGCTTTTATCAGAAACTACCTAATTCCTTATTTCTTGATTTACATCTCTGTATGCATAATATTTTATTCTGTTGTACCTCATGGTGTTGAAACTAAATTATAAAATGCTGATTTCTTCATTCATTTATTCTTTCCCGTTCAAAAAAGTCGTACTGAGAGCCTCCTTCTATTTTTCAAATTCGGAAAAAACAAAACGAAAGTTGGAACTCAATTTTTGTATTAAATACCTATCCGATTTCCGCGATAAAACTTTTCTAAAGAACCGCCTTCCATTTTCTAAACAGCATTGGTCCCCCATGTACAGATAAGTTCTGCCAGTTTCCCAAACAATGTTGATTCCTTTGCGCATACATAACCCCCAAAATCGATAAAAATCAAAAACCCACAATTAAAAGAAAAATCGACGAGTACCTATGTATTTGTTGAAAATGCTTAATTTCTGTGTTTCATAATTTCTCTAAATGATACCCTTTGGAAGAAAAAATCTCACGTATTTTTATCCGTTCAAAAGGGTATTCTATTTATTTGATTTTTTTTCAACTCTTTAGGGGCTCCTTTGTACTGAAAAGCCAGCATTTTTTAAGAGCAGAAATTTTTAAGAGCAGTTCTCACTCGGAATTCGAAAATTGTTGAAAAATTAAATAAGTAATAAGTACCTATAGTAGGTTAATTCTCAAAAAAATGGTCAATTTTGATGTGCATAATTTTGAAAAACAAAAATCATTTTTTTGGAATGACCCCCCCCTAAAACGGCGATAATAAGGATTCTACCCTCATCGATGTGTAATACAAGGTCGATTGATATGTTTTCGAGGTCGTAGAATTCGAATCTGGAGTTATTTTTTTGTAGAAGTGGTGGGTGAGGCGTGGAGAGGGGGAAAATGTCAAATATTGCTTATAATTATCGTTTAATAATATCTCGATATGTTTTCGAAGCCGCAAAGTTCGAATCTGGACTAATTTTTTTAGTAGGGTGGTGGTGAGGCGTGGGAGGGGGAAAATGTCAAATTTTGCTTTTATTAGATATCGTGTAATAAGTTGACTAGCGCGATAAAAGTACAGCTGACTGAAATTTGGCCAAGTCGATGGACAAATCGAATGTACACCAATGAAAGGAGGGGCTAAAAATCTCAATACCAAATGTGAAATGTGTAGGGGGCGATCCTTTCATGGACCAAAAAAAAAAAAAAAATCATGCTAAAACCTCTGAGAAATTTGTCATGTATCTACACGAATTTTACCTTTTTTTGAGAATTACGAATTACCCAATAAATGAATTTTTGCTTAAAATGTTCTTGTATTTCTGCAGTAGAGCCTCACTGAGTAATCTCTTTTTTGATAAAATAATTGATGAAAAATGTTTTATTATAATATGTATTTTGTTTTTGTTTCAATTTCAATTTGTGGAAGAGGAAGCTAAAAAATTCGCCAAAATATGTAATAATCACATGGAATATAAAATATAAGGACGCTCTAATTTATAAAAACGATGAGTACGAGTATATCGTACCAATGGCAGCCGCATGTGTCACTATAACGATATCATTAACATTATTATTATAATCAGTTATTTAAAAAAGTACAATGTTTAAATCAATGATGATTACTTATACTCACCCGCCTATTAATCCTCCTCCACCTCTACCTCCACCTCCTGATCCTCCTGGGCGTTCAAATTGTACTCCTTGTGCTTCGACAAACATAACGAATTGATAAACAGCCAACACCGCCATAACAGCAATGTCCATTAAATAACCGAATTCCATTTTCATTTTTTCAATAAAATTAAACAATTTAGTTGAATGTACTAAACTTGTAATAGTTGGAATTGCGAATGAGTCTAACCATATACCTACTGTTTTACAGTATTTATGCGGTTCTGTGCCAAACCGACAAATACTTTGAAATTTTATTTTTGAAAAATTTATGATCTACTCGACTGAAATGTTTAAATTTTTGAATGACCGCATAGTTCGTGCTAGATCAAAGGGCCGAACTGCAATTGTCACCAATGATTTACATTTATATTAGCGTTGGAACGTTGCACTTGAAATACGAAATTTTGTTCAGTACATAGGTACAAAAATGCACGTCACGTCACCTTCTCCTCAAAAAAAAATTTGAGCGACCGAAATTGATTTTCAAATGTTTGGCAAATTTTTGAAATTGGTAGAATTAGCTGATTGGTGGTGGGCGTGTTAACTTTAGCATATATAACTCGTCGTAAAATTTAACAGGATTTTGACATTTCAAGTGATTTTTCGAGTCTATTGCTCGTTCATTCATTTTTTCTTTCATGCGAAACAGAAAGAATTACTCGTCGTATTATTTCGAGTTTTTACAATTTCTTAGAAATACCATCAGTTAAAAAGGCCATTTGTGATGCTGAATTTTATTTTATTATGCGAATAAGGATACCCTCCACCATACTTATTACGTACCTAATACATAATTAGGTACTCAAGTACATACATACATTAAACCTTAAACTAAATAAACGTGAATTCCGGTAAATTAATAAATTTAGTGGGTGACCATTGAGCTTTGAATATGTGTTTAATTTGATTAATTTTGCAACTGATTTACCTCGAACAAGAACTGATATCCTCATTTGATGTTCATTTTCCGAAGCCGTCGATACCCCCGGTGCCACCGATACTGTGAAAAATAAAAGGGTGAGTAGGTGATACATATTATGTACTAGCTGTGGCGATCCTTGTTCTGAAGCATCGCATTTTTAAAATACTCCTACGCCTAAGTAAAACAGTTGCCTTTTATCAGAAACTTTCTAACGTCTTATTTTTTTATTTACACACTCAGCGTTATGTATTCTGTTGTAAGTACTAAGTACCATCATATAGTGTTGAAATCCGTGCTACAAGACACAAGATACAAAAATATTTATTTTGGCAGTAATGTCAGCACAATAATTTGAATCTTAAAGAACCAGAAATGTTTTAGCAGGCTAAAGTGAGTTTTTTTTTGGGGAGGGGGATTATTTAGTGCAGTTTTAACACTGTTAAAAATAGATGAAATTTTTTATTTCATTGTTTTGATTTTTCAATTGTGTGACAAGAGGAGGGTTCTAAACAGTGAAACCAACATTTCCTGAAGTACCAAAGTGTTTTGAAAAAATACACCTCGTTCATACAAAAATATAATATTTAGTAGAAGTAGAATTCTATGGCATGCATTAAGAATTTTTCATTTTTTTTACTTACTTTCAACTTTGGGAGCCTTTCGGCAACACGTAATTGTTAATTCGGGCCTTCATCGGAAGCTGAAGTTTTTAAATATCGTCGTCCTACTTGTAAAACAGGGTCAGTCATGATCCGGATCATGATCCGAATCATTTTCAAAAATTTGATCTTGATCCGTGATCCGGATCACAGCCAGTTGTACCTAGTGATCCGTGATCCGGATCCGGATCACTTATTTTCGGACCATTCAACGGATCACCATCGATACCATCTTTTCTATTATAGGTACTTTTTTCATTTTTTCCTCACTTTTCACCTTTTTATTTGTTTTAAAATTTTTCATGTAATTAAAAAAAGAGAAAAATCTAAAAAGATTTCAAATAAAAATGATTTTAATGTTATTAAATTAAATTAATAAATTGAAAGTTCAAAATGAGAAGTTTGATTTGAATAAAGTAGTGAGATCAAAACATGGAATGTGAAAAATAATTTGTTTTTGTTTCGAAGTGGAAGAACAGTGCAAAAAAACGGTTTACACAATTACACAATGTGTGATCTCAGAATTGAAGATACCAGCTTTTACAACTAGGGCGACGATGCTATAGGTATGTTATGTCAAGTTGAATAAAAATTTCTTACCCTCCTCCATGTCCTCCACCTCCGACTCCTGGTGATCCCAATCCTCCAATTTGGGCTTCAGCAAACACAGCAAACTGACAAACAGCGAGCACCGTCATAACTGCAATATTCATCAAATAACCGAACGACATTTTTCTTTTTGTTTTTTGATTTTTCAAGGAAACAGACGTATTATCTTTAATAAACTAAAAAATGCTTCTGTAAAATGTACTTAGTTGGGATTGCGAATGATTTTCACCATTCATTTACGGAGTATTTATACAGTTCTGTGATAAACCGACAAATACTTTGAAATTTCATTTTTGAAATATTTATGACCTATGTATGTAGGTACCTGCTCTGAAATGTTTGAATTTTCGAATGACCGCATAGTTCGTGGAAGTTCAAAGGGCCGAACTGCAATTTGTTACCAATGATTTACATACATATAACGTTGACCCTGAAACACAAAATTTTGTTTCATATAAAAGTGCACGTCACTCTCATCAGAACGGAATTTTGAGCGACCGAATTTGATTTTCAAATGTTTGGCAAATTTTTGAAGTTGGTAGAAAGATAGATCATTGATGGTAGGCGAGTTAACTTGAGCACGTACATACATATAGCTCGTGATTGGTACTTGAGTGACCCACTTCACCAATTACTTACCTAACATTTTTTCGAAATTGGTGTGTTTCAGTTCGGAAACAATATCTCTCACAGATTGCCTATGGTTGCAAGCTATTTTGGAGCCTCCAGTAAAGCTGTACCGAAGGTGTCTCTCAGAGAGAAAGGGAGAGCCGAACATGAAAATGTTTTTTTCAAATCATCAAGTCCTAAAAATTTTAATGGTTATTGATGCACAAAAAAGGTGAAAAACTCTCAAGCGTTTTCTAAAAATATAGAGTTTGCTAGGGGTGCAACATTTTGGAAAATTATGCAATATTTTGCAACAAAAATCAAAAATGTTTATCGTATTGAAATATCACATTGCCTAGGTAGGTACCTTACCTATATGTACAGTACATACTACATTCGCAATGCACAATGCAAGGCATTTCCATCTACCTAATACCTTCATTTTTAACTGACAAAAGAAATGCATGCTATATAATCAGAAATCGATTAACCCAACTGATTATTAAATTCTTGACTTGAGAAAATTCAATAAACCAGCGCGTCGAACTAATCGGCCAAAACAATTTCGAACCGGTCAAAGCTAAATCGAAACTTCGAAAAGTGCATTTCTAGATTTTTGATGATATTTTGAAAACGTTGGAGTCGAAAATGTGAAAAATCCGAATTTCATCAATGATCAAATTGATCTAGAAAGTGTAAGTTTGGCATGTACCTGCCCTATTTTTGGCCACCTGAATTGATTAGACACGGTTTCAAATAGTTTTGAGCTGGTCTCTGGATCCGCTAGCAGGCTTTTGAAAGTTGAAATTTATTTTGTAGCCCCCAATCATATTTTGGATATTATTCTATAATATTATTTTTCAAAAAGTGCCATAAAAACCTCTCCTAATTGAAATTTAGCAAATACAAATGCGGCTGGTGCTCCTTAGTGACCCACTCGACCGATTACACGCAGTTTCTCCAAAATAATTTTTCTGCTACAATTCAAATTAAAATCTGAGAATAGCATGCTCTGCTGGGGAGTTCTTTCGTCATAGGTTTCTATTTTATATCTGATTGACTTATAAAATGTGTAATTTTTTAGGTGCCAAAAAAAAATGTACACATTTAGATAAATTGGAAAAATATGAATATTACTTGACATTTCAAGAAAGTTGAGGCAATTGCTCATTCATCTTTTGTTTTTCTTTTATGGAACACAAAGAATTACAGGGTGTCTACCAGGTCGCTATGTCGCTTAAAGTCGCGAAAAGTCGCGATTTTGAAAATAGGTCGCTAAAGTCGCGAAAAGATCTCGATTTTCGGCAAAAATACCAAAAAGTCGCAAAAAATTGTCCCGATTTTAATTTTTTTAAACTTTTTGTATTATTATTCAATGTTAATGCTACTGCCAAATTAGCATTTTAAATAATCATAAAAATTAAAAATTTCAAAAGCTTTCGCCCTCGCTTCGCTCGGGCATATTATTTCATTTTCTTTGGCCAAAGGTTGAATCTTGATGATAGAAAAATTGACTTCTCACATCAAAAATGATATTTTTTCACTTCTGGAGAATTGTGAATTTTCGTTTTACCAGTGCTTTTGCCCTCAGTTGGCTCGGTTCGTGCGGGCCATGTATGTGTATTTTTAGAAATACCTATTGTAATCTTTTGGAAATTATTGTTAGATTGCTGGAGGAGCAGGACCGTCGAGAGGGGGAAAAGAGGAGAGTTTACCCCGGACTCGCTCATTCTGGAGGGTCCGACAAAAAAAGGGCCCGTGATGGAAGAAAAACGTGTTTGTTTACTTTTCAAAAGTCAAATTTTCAAAAGCTTTTGCCCTCGCTTCGCTCGGGCTTGTTTTCTTTTCTTTTTACACATCGAACTTTCTGAAAAAATATCATTTAACTTCCAAAGTCCTCGCTTAAACAAAAAGAAAAATTAGTGGTTGAAATGACTAGAAAAAGAACAATCGAAGAAGTTGAAATTTTAGAACTGAAGAAAGTCAAGTACATAGATGGAAAAGAAAAAAGAAAAGCTCGAAAATTTGGATGACTATTTATGTCACATGGAAACTATTGAAAGTTGTCCAAACCTCCCCCTCCCACCACCCAATAAATGCGAACTTTATTGAAAGCCAATTTTTTTCGTTAGAAAATGGGGGGGGGGGTACTGAAAAAAGGTCGCGAAAAGTCGCTATTTTTGAAAATTAAATTTTGGTAGACACCCTGAATTACCTGCCTATTGTATTTTCTCGAGTTTTTACAATTTCATAGAAATAGTATTTTAAAAAGACAGTTTTGAGTTGCTGAATATTTTATTTTACTATGCGAATAAGGATTCCTTCCACCATAAGTACATACCTACTACATTAAGTACATTAAATCTTAAAATATGCAAATAAACGTGAATTCCGGCGAATTAATTAATTTGGTAACCATTGTGGCTTGCATATGTGCGTAATTTGATTAATTCTGCAACCGATTCACCTCGAACACAAACTGATATTCATTTTCCTACGCCGCTGATGCCGCTGTTGCCTCCGGTACTGTGAAGAATAAAAGGGTGAGTGGATACAACTACGTCTAATGTGATCCTTTTTTCAATGTATCGCTTTTTTAAAATGCTCCTACGTCTAACGTAAGTACAGTTGTTTGGTTTTCATCAGAAACTACCTAATTCTTTATTTTTTGATTTGCATCTTTGTATTACCTACCTATGTATTCTATTTTACTCCATATAGTGTTGAAATCCGTGTTACAAGGTTTGGCATCAATTAGGCACAATAATTTCAATTATAAAATCAGAAATGTTTTGCAGGCTAGGGGGAGTTTTTTCTTGAAAAAAAAAAAAAAAAAAATTCAGAGCAGTATGTATGTTTTAACCTAGACGTCGAAAACAGATGAATTTTTTCATTTCGTTGTTTTGATTTTATTCAGTAGAATTCTAATATATGGATTGAGAATTTTTCATTGCATTTGTTTGATTTACTTTCAACTTTAGGAGCCTTTCCGTAACACGTAATTTTTAATTCGGGGCTTCATAGGGAGCTGAAGTTTTCAGGGATGAGTTTTTTCATTAAAATAAACAATTTGAGGGTTTAGAAGTAAAAAAAATCATCAGAAAAATGTTCTCATGTGAGTATAAATGAGGACCTTTCTAATAATAATAATACCTAATAGCTGCGTGGATAGGTCTAGTTCTACGTAAAATTTCTTACCCTCCTCCTAGTCCTCCTCCTCCGTATCCTCCTCTGCCTCCTTGTGGTATACTGACACCACCGCTACCACCACCGATGCTGTGAAGAATGCATTATTATTGATAATGATGTGTAAATACGTAAAATACTTTGGAAAAACAAAATACAAAATCAAGGATTTTAAGGTGTCTTACGCTCCTCCTAATGATGCTTCAGAATACATAGCCAACTGACAAACAGCGAACACCATCATAACTGCAATTCTCATGAAATAACCTAACGCCATTTTTTTTTTTTTTTTTTTTTTTTGATTACCTTATTAGTAAATATACTAGATGCTTCAATAATACTAGTTTGGGATTGCAAATGAAATTAACCATTCATTTGTTGAGTATTTATGCAGTTCTGTGCAATACCGACAAATACTACAAAATGTCACATTTTGAAAAATTTATTGCTCTGATATGTCTCAATTTGAAACATGAATATTCGCATAATTTGTGCTAGTTCAAAGAATCGAATTTCAATTGCGCCGCAAATGATTTACAATTGATGTTCTTAACCACCGTTTAATGTTTCAGGTTTTCATTTCAAATAGGTAGGTATGTACCTACTTACTTTTTTTTTAGCTTTTTTTAATTTAATTTTTTACAAGTGCTCAACCTCAACATAAAAGTTTGCAAGCCTTCACTTATGACTTGGCTAAAATTTCGTACCATTGAAAGTACATGTCACCAGTCACCCACTTGTCAAAACTGAATTTTTATACCCGTTGAAATTGATTAATCGATGTTTGGAAAATTTTTGAAAATTAGCGGGATTAGCTCATTGGTGGAAGATATTGGTTCTAATTTTTTTACAAAATGATCCGCTGCTGTAAAATCGCTACCTTGCCAAGTCTGAAGAAAACTACTTTTTACCAACTAACTAAATGAATAGTTTAAAAAAGTAGATATTGCATAAAAATTATGCATCGCTTGCATAACAAAGAATGCCACAAAAAGTAAAATATTTTTTAAAAACAGTGGCGGTACGCAAAGTACCTACGTTGCCTTTAAAAATGAAAATAAATTGATATTATGTATTTTCCACCAAAATTGCTCTAAGTGTCTCATCTTTTTGCCAAAAATTGCCAAAACACGCCAAAAAGTCTCACTTTTTCACCAACAAATTGAAAAAAAAACGCAAATTCTTGCTTTTTGGGAAAAATCCTAATTTTTTCGCCTCAAATTGTCAAGGCTCTTTCTCTTGCTAAAAATTGTCATGGTCTCGATATTTTGCCGGAAATTGCAAGAATATTCATACAAACTACATTACTTGACTAACAGTTTGGAAACCCTAGGAAAAGTAGAATAGAAAAGTATATTGATAGCGGCATTCTTTGTTACGCTAGCGATGCATAATTTTTATGCACTTGCGTTAATTATCTCATTTGCGCTTCCGATTTGTTTTTTTTTTCAATTCAATGTGAGGTTGCGATGTATGCCCGGAAAACTACGAGTTTACTTAAAAAAGTGCCTAAAATCAAAAAAATTCCTTAGTTTTTTTCACGAAACAATGCGGATGTTGCTACGAACTTTTGAAGTAGGGCAAAAACGGCGATTTTCGCAATTTTGACAGTCTCTCCTCACCACAAAAACTACTCGAATTTAAAAAACTCGCTCTGTTTTTTGTTTTTGGGTCTAAATTATCAATTGAGCCCATTTTCAACCCGAACTCAAAAAAAAAGATCAAAATTGTGGCCTAGGTAGTATTATTCAATACAGGACTTGAAAAAATTTTAAAAACCAGCAAATGGAACTCAAATTTTAACCAAAGAGTGTGTGTTCGATAAGTGACCGATCGGTCATTCCACGTCAATTGGACCAAGAAGTGGTAGGTGGGTTCGGCGATTTTTTTGAAATTTTTCCTGCGGAAAGGCCTTCCGAAGGGATGATCAATGGCGCAAATCGCAGCCCTCTAGCTCATTTTTAACGGCAGCCAGGGGGTGTCAAAGTTTTCAGTGAACCTAAAATATCATCCATTTCAGCAGTGGATTGCTCGATAGCCGCGATACCTACAAAAATGGAACTTTTCCCCAAAGTTAGAGGTTTTGAAAGGCTTTTTGGTGATATCATAAAAATCAGTGTTGCCACTTTTTTTCGTACAAAAAATTCGCTCAAAAAGTTTCAAAACGTAATTTTCATATCGTTCTAACGCTCAAAAATCCTGAAAAAAATATATTATGGACAACTGTTCATGCTGAACAACATATTAAAAAATTGGGATGGTAACTTGTAACAAAGCCGATTTAAAAAAATTTAAACTTTGCGAAAAAATGCGATTTTTTGATTTAAAACATGAAAAAAAGTTTTGATTGGTAAAGTTGTCCCATTTGACCCCTATTTTCACGTATCTGTTGAAAAAGTTGAAAAAACCCCTTTCACTCAATATAATAAACTCATCACAAAAAAATCAAAATTTGAAAAAATTCAATTTTCAATTTCAAACATCAAAAAAAGTTTAAATTTATTCCGTTGTCTTATTTTGACCACTTTCTGACGTATTTCATGAAAAAGTTGATAAAAATCTCACTCACGGCAAAAAAAATGAAATTTGCTTTTTTTTGAATTTTTTTGAATTTTGATTTTTTGTGATGAGTTAATTTCACCGAGTGAAGGGGTTTTTTCAACTTTTTCAACGGATACGTGAAAATAAGGGTCAAATGGGTCAACTTTACCGATCAAAACTTGTTTTCATGTTTTAAATCAAAAAATCGCATTTTTTCGCAAAGTTTAAATTTTTTTAAATCGGCTTTGTTACAAGTTACCATCCCAATTTTTTAATATGTTGTTCAGCATGAACAGTTGTCCATAATATATTTTTTTCAGGATTTTTGAGCGTTAGAACGATATGAAAATTACGTTTTGAAACTTTTTGAGCGAATTTTTTGTACGAAAAAAAGTGGCAACACTGATTTTTATGATATCACCAAAAAGCCTTTCAAAACCTCTAACTTTGAGGAAAAGTTCCATTTTTGTAGGTATCGCGGTTATCGAGCAATCCACTGCTGAAATGGATGATAGTTTAGGTTCACTGAAAACTTTGACACCCCCTGGCTGCCGTTAAAAATGAGCTAGAGGGCTGCGATTTGCGCCATTGATCATCCCTTCGGAAGGTCTTTCCGCAGGAAAAATTTCAAAAAAATCGCCGAACCCACCTACTACTTCTTGGTCTAATTGACGTGGAATGACCCCGATTTATATGAGGTAAGTACGTATCCTAATCGGCAAAAAAAAATTTGAACGGGTCGCAGCTAAATCGAAAGAGCTTGCAAAAATTGGCGCGTACCCTATTTTAGACCACCCGAATTGAATTCAGTATAGCAGGTTTTTGAAAGCCATGAAATTTTGCGCAATCCTTATAATTTTCTCCAATGAACTTGAAAAGCTAAAATTTACTGCACCCTAATTTCAACATGCTGAGTCGATTGGAGGTGGTTTAAAGTCATTCTGGAGCTTTCAACTAAATTTTGGTCAAGTATTCTAGATTTTCAAGAGGAGACATTAAAACCTATCCAAATCAACATTTAGCAAATGTATTTATGTGACTGGTGCTTGTTAGTGATTCACTCGACCAATTACACACAATTTTTCCAAAATCATTTTTCTGATATTTCGGAACTGCAGTCCTACTTATTTCGCTTACGATTTCATAAATGAAAATTTGAAAAGTTTTCTGTTCTGAATTCGCAAATTCGTAAAATATTGAAAAAGCGAAATATGTACTACTTAACTAGGTATACGTAAGCTGAAAACTTGGATGTGGGAATTTTTTATCTCTCGCACTTTCGATGTAACGTATTAGAATTAAAAGTAAGGATAGCACTCCAGGAAGTTATTTTGTTATAAATATTTACTTATTCTCTTTCTAATTGACTTATAAAATGTGTAATTTTTTGATTGCGAAAAAAATGTCAACATTGAAATAGGAAAACAAAAATGTGAATATTCCTGGACATTTCAAGAAATTTGTCGAGATATAATGGTTCGTTCGTCCTGTTTTTTTCTAGATATGTATTATAAAACCTACAGAATTACCTACCGTATTTCTTTGAGCTTTTACAATTTCTTGGAAATGTATTATTTCAAAAAGCCATTTAAGATGCTGAATTTATTTTATTATGGTGTGCGAATAAGAACTAGATACCCAAGTACGCGTACATTAAACCTTAAACTAAATAAACGTGAATTCCGGTAAATTGATAAATTTGGTGACCATTGTGGTTTGAATAAGTATGCTTAATTTGATTGATTCTGCAACATGATTTCCTCGAACACGAACTGATATTCATTTTCCGACACTGTGAAGAATAAAAGGATGAGTGCTTGATACAAACTAAGGTGATTCTTCTTTTAAAGTATCGCTTTTTTTAAAAATGCTCCTGCGCCTAAGTAATGTTGTTGGCTTCTATCAGGAACTACCTTATTCCTTATTTTTTAATTTACGTTACTGTATGATGCATTCTGCTGTACCTCGCAGTGTTGAAATCTGTGCTAAAAGATACGAGTGATGCCAATACATATTTTGGCAATAATTTCAGCACAATAATTCCAATCATAAAAAACCAGATATGTGTAACTATGCACTATGCAGGCTAAAGGGGGTTTTTTCTTTTAAAACAATATATTTTTAGAGCAGTTTTAACACAGAACTCAAAAATAGATGAAATTTTTACATCTCATTGTTTGATTTTTCAATTGTGCAAGAGGAGGAGAGTTCTAAACTGTGAGGCCAACATTTCCTAAAGTATCAAAAGTGTTTAAAAAAAGTACACATATTCAGTAGAATTCTGATGCATGGATTTAGAATTTTTCATTACGTTTTTTTTTTTACTTACTTTCAACTTTGGGAGCTTTTCGGCAACACGTAATTATTTTTAGTTCGGGTCTTCATCGGGAGCTGAAGTTTTCAAGAATGTTTTTTTTTTTTTTATATACAAAAGTCAACAATTTTAGAGGGTAGGTATGAATAAAAAAAGAAATCGTCGAAGAAATATTCTCATGCGCAAGTATAAAAGAGGACCATTCTAATAATAATAACCAAGTATGTCTAGTTCAAGAAAAAAAGGGTGCTTGAGTGAATAAAAATTTCTTACGCTCCTCCATGTCCTCCTCCTCCGACTCCTCCTCCTGTTCCTATCCTGCTGCTTCCAAATTGAGCTTCAGCAAACACAGCAAACTGACAAACAGCGAGCACCGTCATAACTGCAATGTTCATTAAATAACCGAACGCCATTTCTCTTTTTTTTGATTTTCCAAGATCCAAATGCTTCTGTAAAATGTACTTGCGTAGTTGGAATTGCGAATGATTTCCACCATTCATTTACGGAGTATTTATACAGTTCTGTGCAATACCGACAAATACTACAAAATGTCACATTTTGAAAAATTTATTGCTCTGATATGTCTCAATTTGAAACATGAATATTCGCATAATTTGTGCTAGTTCAAAGAATCGAATTTCAATTGCGCCGCAAATGATTTACAATCGATGTTCTTAACTACCCATAATTACCTACTTATTAATGTTTCAGCGTTTCATTTTGAATAAGTACTTACTTTTTTTGGTAGCAGTTTTTATTCAATTTTTACAAGTGCTCTGTGCGCAACCTAGAAATAGTCTGCAAGCCTTCAATTTTGACTCGGCTAGAATTTCGCTTAATGAAAGTGTATGTCACCTGTTCTTCAAAACTGATTTTTTTTTATAGTCGTCGAAAAATTGATTAATCGATGTTTGTAAAATTTCTAAAAATAGTGGAAACGTCTCGTTGGTGGAGAATATTCGTATTAGTTTTTTTACAAAATGAGTAAAAAATGAACAGTCTAAAAAATTAGGTATAGGTATGGCTTTCTTGATATTTGATCTGTAATGAGTACCTCTTGAAACATGGGCTAGGACTTCGTAGTCCAAACCCAGAAGAGCGGGAAAAAAGTTACCCTGTATATCTTTACAGTTTGGACTTCTCGAGCCATTATAAAAGCTGTAAAATGCAACTAGCGAATAATATGGTTTATTCCAGATGGGAAATGTGTACCAAGTAGGTATATTGTATACTTTTAATTGGCTATTTCCGCGTTTCGCTGTTTTGAGTATAGCAATTCAAACAGCTGAAAAACATTTGCAACGGGGTATTTAACCTGGTAGTTTGACATTTGCGCGAGTAAAAATAAACAATGTTTCACTTTCACTGAACCATATACACTACAGTTATGAACGAAAGTATTTTTCAAAACGATGCGCCGATTACATTCTTGTGGATGATAAAAAGCACGAAAGAGTATGCGGGATACGGTATCTGTGTGGTTAAGTAACACCTATAGTGTCGATTTTAAGAGCGCTTAAGTTTTTTACCTATTCATTACACCAGATCCTCGAGAGCTTCGACTGCGCCACCATTTTTTTACTTTTTCGAACCCACGTACATGGGTGAAAAATTAAAATACCGATAATACAATGCCATTAGAACGGTAAATTTTGTTATTTCACAAAAATATAATACGTCGTTTAACGAGTTTTGTCTGGAGTACCCGAACACAATGCCACAGTCGATTGTAATTTTCACCTTGCAACTTCATTAGCATGAAAGTAAACCGAACATTCGGAATGTCTGATCTATAACCATACTCGCTTAAGTTGGTATGATTTTTTTTTTTGTGTATTCCACCAACAACATCTCTTATACAATATATTCACAAAAACGACAGATACAGACAGCTCTGGTAGCAGGTAGTATGTTCTTTCAAACGATTGTTCGCTAGGTGCTTTTTCACAATTATTGCATTAATTTTAGTTGTGTAATTTTTACTTATGCATTTCGTTTGAAAATGTCATCTTGATTTCGTTATTATTGAAAAAAAAAAACGATTCGGTGCAACAGACGCAGGTTATCTCGTTTGGTTTTAAAAATATGCACCTATATTTTTAAACCGGCTTTGCGAATCTTTTCAAGCCAGTTTTGCATAAATAATGTTAATTTCTGGCAAATTAACGTTTGAAGAACGATTTGTGATCAGAATGGACGATTTTTAGGTGGTCGAATAAGTCTTTTGAATTTTTATAAAACTTTAAAATGAAAAAAAAACCGGTTTTGAGGGTGATTTTTCAAATCGCTCTGAAAGGACCAAAAAGGAACGTTAGGTCGTGCCAGGTCGAAAAGAAATTTTCGACCAATTTGCAAATTCCAGAAAAAGTGAGAAAATAAAATTTTCAAAATAGTCAAGAAGGTGCTCAATAAACACGACCAAAGTGTTATGAATGCTAAAATTAATTTGATCAAAGATTGAAGTTCATTTTTTAGCCATTTCAAACGATTTGAAAATTTTTGGAGAAAATTAAAAAATTACTGGGGGCCCCAGAATGTTTAAAAACTAGTACGAGTACTTAGTTGTTGATATGGTGAGTTGAATTTGAAGAATAATTTCACATTTTTGGTTCACTTTGATCAAAAAATTTCCATTTCATAAAAGAAGCTTTAAAATCACCCTTCCAACAGCTTTTTAAAAAATTTTTAAGTTTTAAAAATTCACCAAAAATTTAAAAATCAACTATTGCTCCTGAAATTTGGGTTACGGGGTTTTTAGGACATACTTTTACAATCTAGCTTGTTTTTGTTCAAATCGTAGAGCGTGAGTTTGATTTTCTTCTTGAAAATTTCGTATGTTCAATGTTACGGCAGAGTGCACAACTTATCGATAGATTTTTTTCAAAATTTGGAAATGTGAGTGATGAAAATTTCTTTATGGATAAAAAATTCATTTCTGTGCATGTTTGAATGCAATCATTCCTCATCGTTATCAACGTCACCATGTCATATTATTTCAAACTAGAAAGTTCTTTCAATAGAGTGCACAACTTATTCATTGGCAAGTTGAGGAATTTTTATTTCCAGCTATAAGAAGTATATATATTATATTTCTGTAGGATCAAAATGGGGAATATTTTCTGGAGCGATTTCTGTGCCTTGAAAAGCCTAATCTGATTTTACACCTATTTTCCAATTTTTTTTCATTTTACCAACTAGGTACTCTAATTATCAATCAAAATGAACGAACTTTGAACTAGAATCTTAAAATTCATTTTCAAATAATCTCATTTGTCAACTGAATGACGTAATGCCTCTTTGAAAAAGTTTCAAAACGCTTAGTGTTGATTTTAGTTCGAAAAATTGCCACTCTTTAGTTAAATTTCGATCGGTAGGTGAATAGGTGGATAGGTGGGTCGATTAAAGACGAGAAATTAAGGTTCGTTTGAACGAATTCAAAATACCAACAATAAGGAATAATTTTAGAATCGCCCAAACAAGCTTATTATTTTTTTCATGAAATTTTTTAAAGTAACCACGAATATTAAGAAAACTCGACTGAAAAGAAATAAGTGAAGGAAAAATACGCCCAAAAAACAAAAGAAAATCGAATCGTTGAAAATGATACGTGCCTTTGAAAATGGTAATGGAAATACAGATAGAGAAACGTAGTTCGCTCGAGCTATAAATCTCATATTTAGTTAGTTTTCTTTTGTCTGGAGGTTGGAAGGTTGAAAGTAAATAAAAATTGTCACTTTTCATTTCCCACCACGAATCGAGACCTCGCTAAAAGTCCAAAGCTTTGTCCTTTTATTAATAGCGATTCGTGGTACAAGTGAATTGTGTGGTCAAAGTCTTCTTAATATTTTACTTTTTATCTTTTGTATAGAGAAAATAAATTGAAAAAAATAAAAACAAACTTTTATTAATGTTAAAAGAAAGAAAGGAAATAAGGTACAGAGAAATATACAAAAAAAAAAAGAAGAGAAAACACATTCAAGATAAAATTCCGCTACGACAGTTAATCTTCTTAATATTAATTTACAACATAAAACCTACACAATTATCGTAATTTGAGTTTTAATGTAAAATTAAATGCCAACGAGAAATATTTACAAGTCTTTTCACGGTACCTTAAACAGAAGGTACGTTAATGAAGGCGTCGTCGTCGTCGTCGTCGTTTTAATTTGAGGAACAATTTACAAGAGGGCTTGATGAATTACGAGTAGATACGCGACGATAGCAATGATACAATTTACATTTCCAAGATACGCCCTCATAATGGTAATAATTTCTACACACGGCCTCTCGCTTCTTAGATATTATTTCGTGGTATCTTTCTTTCTCGCGTGTAAATACAAAAATACAATACATTATAAGTATCAAAAATGGCAGCCATAAATTACATAGTTTTTTCAAGTCTATGAAATGCTTTTGTCGAAGGACGAGTAAGTATCTAGTACGAGCCAGCTCCGCCACTTGGGGCACCATAGCTGGAAGAAGGACCGCCGGAACTTGGAGCACCGTAGCTGGAAGACAACGAGCTGGAGCCACTTGGAGCTCCGTAAGAGGAAGAAATACCGCCGCTACCGCCATGCGAACCGAGATCAGATCCGATACCGGAAGATGAGTGAGAACCTCCGAAACCGCCATCGAGACCGCCACCAATACCGCCACCGAGACCGCCTCCGAGACCGCCAGCGCTGAAACCAGAGTCTGCGTAACCTCCGGCACCTTTTTGAGTCTTGTAACGGATGAAGTATACTTCTGGTTTGGATGGAGTGGTTGGAGCTGGAGTTGGGATGGTGATTTGTGGTTGGTCTTCGGGTCTTTTAACCAAAACGTAGATGAGGGTTTTCTCAGAGTCTTGTTGGATTTGTGGCAGAACTGGAACGGTGGGCGTTGGTGGAGTTGGGGCTTTGATGAAGACGATTTTGTAGTGTTTTTGTGGTGGTGGTGGTGGAGCGTAGTGTTGAGTTGGTTGATGACTTTCTGGTTCTGGGGGTGGGACATGGACGTAGATGTGTTTCTGGACTACTGGGGCTTGCGAAGCGTATCCGCCCGATGAGTATCCACCACCGAACGATGATCCGGAGTAAAGGCCGCTGGATCCGCTCGAGTAGCTGCTGCCACCGGAGAATCCACCGCTGGAGTATCCTCCGCTCGAGTGACCTCCGAAACTGCTGGCCAATTCGCTTCCTAGACTAGATCCGACGTAGCTTCCACCGTGGGAGCCTCCGCTGCTGTAACCTCCACTGCTGTATCCGCCGCTGCTGCCGGAGAAACCTCCGCTCGAGTAGCCACCGCTGCCATGTCCTCCTCCAAAGGACGGGGCGCCGTAGCTTGAGGATGGAGAGAAAGATGAGTAGCCAGCGTCTGCGACGACGCTACTCACAATTGCGAGTGCTGATATCACCTGTAAAGAAAGAAAAATTCTGTCATTAGTAAACATCCCAACGAGAAACAATTGTTATCTGAAACGGTATCCAAAAATTTCATCGTTCGTTGTTCCTACATACTATAAACCGAGTCGAGTTTTCGAATATAAGATGGCACTCGATAAGTTCGTCGCAGCAATTAAAAATATATTAAAAATCACGATTAAAACACCAAAAAAACACGTAGGCAGGCTTTAACTACGCGATGTACGGTGTACCTCTACCTACGATGCCTATACGGTGTTTATTTTCATGCTCGTGTCGTTAAAATACATAAACCCAATTTTCCATTCGCACATGTGCGATTATCAAAGAGCATTATTTTCATTCATAGCGTAACTGATACGCATCCTAAACAAATGCTTACGTAATTCATAAGCTTTACCTATAAGTACCTAAGACACGTTGCATTGTAGGTAAGAATCTTTTTCTCATGAACACCGATGCAGGAAATATATACCTAACATCATATTTCTTCGTTCCATTAAACGTGGGAGAAATTTGCAAAATATTATTTTTTCGTCAACTAATGAGCTCGAACTATTCGTATATATCTTCCTTATCAACTAGGAAAGAAGACGTGAGACCTGAGACTGGCACTGTTGTTTTATTATTCTGATGAAGACAAAGAGAGTAGATAATTGATAACAGTGTAATTTTATTGTTGACTGTTGAGTTTATCGACACTTTTTTCTGAAGGAAAATGTAATTTGGATTATCTAATTGTTGTCGTTTTTTTTTTTTTTTTTTTTTATTTGCAGAAATGAATCTGATTTACCTAATGTGCATTTACATCGAAATTGAGGTACTTTCCAAATGGACTGGAAGTTGAAAAAAGAAAAGAAAATATTCCAGGTGAGTCGGTTCTTAAAATTTTCTTTCAATGAATGAGTGAAGGACGGATTACGTAATTATTGAAACGATTTTTGAATAATTTGGTCTTCTGGAAAATTTATCGTCTTTTCATCAGTGATAGGTAGGTACATTTTTATCCTATTCCATCTCCAACTCTCCGTCTTCCTCCTCCATGAAATTAGGTAATCATTTGCCAAAACTAAACTGTCCTAATTAATTAGAAGAAATCTCCATATTCTAATAGCAGTGGCGCAGACAAAACTTTCCCTAGGGGAGAGCAAAACAAAATTTTTGGAAATACAAAAGTCAAAATTTGAAATGATTTTCCGAAAATTGTTCATACCAAGTATACAGTCGAGTGCCCATTTTATAAAATTGAAAATAAAATCACTAGTCGAACAATGTGAGAGTAAAAATTTCATATTTCATGTCAAATTTTCATCCTCAAGAGCAAAAATAATCCACTCTTTGCTCAATAATTTCAAAAATTGTTTAAAAATTCGACTTCGAATGGTGCTTTGTGCTTGACTTGAAAACTGAAGTTGTAAATTTTGGAAGGTGATCCTACCTTGCTCTGCTACCAAATGTGAAAATTTGTTTGCAAAGCAAAACTCCATATTGAAGAAATTGGAGGTAATTTAACAAATTTTCAATATTGAAATTTTTTAATCCCATTAGGATTTTTGGGTAAAGATTAAGCTATCAAACTGCCCACAAAATAATAAGAACTTTGGTTCTATTGGGAGATGATTCAGCCATGCTCCATTACCAAATGTAAAAATTTGGATGAAAGTTTCCAAATAATTGAATTTTAAAATTTTATTACGAGTTGAATACTGTTTTACAAATTACCCAAAATGGAAAGTTGCTGAATGTTAACTCAAAACTTCGAAGATTACGTTAGAACAAAAGTAAATATAATTTATAAATAAATCTAAAATTTTATGAATCACTGCTTCACCAAAATACACTTGGAAATTTAAACAAATGCTAAATTTCAAAATCCATTTTCAAACTTGAAGTGTAATAAAAATATCAATTCTTTGTTAAATTTTTCAATAAACAAAAAAAAATGTAAATTGAGAGTATTGTGATGAAATTATGAAAATTTTTGAGGGTTTCTGAGTCATGAAAAGAGCTTGAAGAAATTTCTACAAACATGAATCATTTTTTGGATTTGTATTTGATTAAAATTTGGATAGAAATTGCTAATAAATTGTGGGAAATCTTAAAGTTCAAGTTCATAAGTTTAATTTAAAGATCCCTGTTTCTTTTTCGGATATATTTTGCCTTTCTTTCCCTTCTGATCTTCTTTGAAAGCTTTACATCATGCAGTGTTCCAACAATTAAGCAAAAAAAGCTAAACAAACTACCCTTTTCTTCAGCCCTCCGTCAAAATTCACAAATTTGCTGTTAAAGATACTTATCTGACCAGGTTGAGTTGTAAGTATTTGCTGTTATTGTTAAAATTTTAAATTCACCATCACGGGAATGGTACCTATTTTAAACTATTCTTTTCAATTTTCATCTTGAAATAAATCAGAATACTAAAGTTCCTCCAGGAATTCAAAAAAACGACATTTTGAAAACGCCGAATATTCAGTAAGGGTATTTTGGGGAGTAAAATATTCAGTGAGAGTGAGAAATACTCGTAAATGAGCATTACCAGCTCGTTTAGAATTTTTTTTCAGGTTGAATAGTTATAATAATTGTTGGATATTTTGGGGGTAAATTGTTTTAAAATTTTACAAATTTAATTTTTTTTCTGCTACTTAGAAAATAATTCAAAGATTCATCTCTGTACAAACTCTTGAGAAGCCAAACTATAAAATTTAAAAAAATGAACAATTTTTGTTGATTTTCAAATTTAAAATCAATTTTTGTATTTATTATACCAATAATTAGTTAACTTGGCATCTTTTTTTGTTAAAGTAAAAAATTATGAAATGACATTTTTATAAAATCTAACAGCTTAAACTGTTATACATAGTATGTAATGTATATTTAGTGTTCCAAAAAAAATGAGCTCTTGCGAAAAATTCTCCAAAATTTATTCGCAAATTGGAATATTTTTAAACTGATGGCACTGAATTTTTGAAATAGGTGTCAATTTTCAAAATGATATTTCAAGTGAAATATTTGCTATTGCCTACAACTTGAAAAATATAAACTGAAAAAAAACCAAACCAGAAAAAGAAACAAATAAAATTCTCAAACTTGTTAGTACAAAACAATCGATCAATCCACACATCGGTCAACAACGAGAAAAAAAATCGAACCACTTGGCAACTTCGTATCAAAAATAAATTCGACACAATGCAACAAAAAAAAACTTCAAAATTTTCGTAAAATAAAATCCACAATTCACGAACGAACAAACGAACGGAGTATCATAGTAAAAAAATAACATATAAAAAAGTTCAATAAATTCACATCAATTCGCTCACCGAAAATACAACCATTTTGCGTTAAAAAAGGTATTAGTTAAATGTGAACACAAACACGTGATATGTAAAATTAAAACTTAAGAATTAATATTACGTGCGTGTGCTGAGTAAACAAGACTAATTTACTCGAGTATAACTTTCGGTTTTAAATAATGTCTGGTTCCCTCTTTTTTTTGCATTACGCCTGGACAGGTTGCAATGAGGGGGCACATTCACTGTTACTGCACAAGGTACCCCAATGACCTGTTATTGCTCTGAAAGGTCCTCCTCGTCTCGCCAGTGAAAGGTTCCGTTTACATGTAGCAAATAATTCACAGCCGTGTATTCGGTTTTATAATTTATGCGTAAAACTGATTTTACGAAATATGCGGAAAATGTTATTCGATCGCGTTATAATTAAATTTTTTTTCGAGGATGGGTCTTTTTAGTGTGATTTTCGTATTGTTTTGGTTAGATGTATTTGATTCATCTTACGATTGCGTGTCAAGGTATAATAGAATGTTGCGAACGTGAAACCGTAAAAATTCACTGGTGAACTTGATTCGCGGTGTATTTGAGCGAGGATATCGTTATGTAATATGAAAAATGGACCGAAATTCGTACATATACTCGTACTCGTCTACCTACTCTACTCTAGTACATTGTATGGTAAATGGGATACTTACTTATGCATAATAAAAAATTATGTATTTTTTTCCCATTTCATTTTTTATCACTTTGTATTGATTTATGCATCTTTGTTGCATAAATATTGAAAAATCATTTTCGCATTTATTAGTTTTCTATAAGAAAAATTGCTATTTGGATTCACCTCGATAGATAGGTAGTTGAAATATTGGTCTCTACTCGATCCACCTCTATAACCGGTTCACTGGTGTTATAAAAGGTGAAAAATTTGTCAAATTATAGTCATCTAGGTATAATTAATAACGGCCACGCGTCTGTATTCATTCTATTTATCCCATAGAAGGAAATATTAATGACAAAATGTGTAAAATATTATGAGTTGGTGATTTCATAATTCATATTTGAGTGAGTTGCTGAATTGAAACTTGAAAGGAATTCTTTTGAGATCGATGTGTCTAATTAGAGTTAGAAAGACATAAATGTTGTTCTACATTGAAATGTTTTTTGAAAAGATGTTCATTGTTGAGGTTGGGGGAAGGGGAAAGAATTTTCTCGAGGGTTTCCTGACCTGAAAAATCGAGGTTTTGCATTTGTTGGTGGGGGGGGGGGGGGTTGAAAAAAACCAAAATGTAGCTGACTTCGTTTGTATTGAAGTATGAAATGTTGCATTCGAGATATCGAAATAAATTTTCTTGATTAATCTTTGCACCCTGCATCTATAGGTACATTTCACTTTTAAAAAATTTTGTATTCACGAAACCTTCATTCTTTGAGCACAGCTTCGAAGTAATTGCTTAATGTAACGAAATAATTACATATAATGTATCTATCGTACACTACAGCTAAACCAAAGCTCTTACCAAAACACAATGCCCGAAATTTATTCGTACAATGTGTAACTTGATACGACAAATTTCAAAATTTCTCGTGATACTACATTATATTGTATTGATTTTGTACCTAAAATTTTAATTCAAAATTATGAAATGATTGCCTTGGGTTGGTACACTAATTAAAACGTAATTCTACGTTTCAAGTACCACGGTTATTTGACATTAGATCATGAAACGTTGAATAATTTTTATCTTTTTGGTACATATTGCATTCACGTCGAAGGCGGATTTTGATGCAGACTTGAGATAGGTATCGAAGGTGCGACTATCGAATTTCTTATTGAATCATTTAATTAATTGGGTTTAAATTGGTATGCGAGAAATATTTTTGCAATAAATTAGAAAATGATGAGATAAGGAGAATGTAGTTTGCAATGCACGAGAAGGTTAGACAGCTTCTAAGTATTTTCACAAACGAATTATTTATGAAATTAATTTTTAAATTTTTCTGTAGGTACCGAATTTAGAGATAGGTTAGAGGGAATTATGAGCTACAAGCAAAATTACCCGCCCTTCGGGCGGAAAATAGAATTGAATACGTTCAAAAAACTCAGCTTTTTATTCCCCTGGAGCCCAAAAAATGGTCATTTTGAAAATTCTGTCTTATGAGAATTATATTCTTAAATGTTTTCAAAATTTTTTGACTACAACAACGACCATGAAATCTGCATTTTGGAAGATTCTGATGACTTCTGACACGGAGAGGTCACAGAATAAGTCATCGTTACCGCAACTGCTTCACTCAAAAGTGCTATATTTCCACTTTTAACGCCCCCCTCCTCTCATATGCTTAAAAAATTTTATTGTAAGTCGGCCTTGAGGTGTACTACAATACGTCATCACATTCCTGAGCCCCCTCCACCAAAGTTGTTAATAATCTTGGATACGTTTTGCCGTGCTTGTTTCTTTTGAATCAATTTGGGCTCATTTTTTCAAAAGGAGAGAGTAGACAAATTTCAAATTATGGAAATGTTTTTGGACTGAGCGATTTAATAAAAAGTAGGGTGATTATTGAATCATACCTATTTGATACACTTTTTCTAATCAATAGTCGAAGTTTTTTTTTGTTTTTACTGCACTATGTAATATTATTGGGTAAATGACTAAATAAAGAGAGCAATGAAGCAACGTCATTTTTCTTTTATATCCCAGTCAAGGGAAAAATTATTATTAAAAAAAAAAAAAAAAAAAAAAATGAAAAAAAAAATAGAAATATATGAAATTTTTTTCTTTGCGCCAAGGCTTATACATATCTACACCAATTAATAATGTTCAACAATGTAGAAAAATTACTTATAAACAGTCTCAAAAATGAATAAAAAGTGAGCAGCATTTTTGCTTTTGAAAAATTCATGTGAATTGGCAGCTTTTTGAGCAATAAAATTTTGGAGCAATAGCTGAAACATATTTTGTGAACTAGAAAATTTGAAATTTTATTGAATAAATCAAATTTTACAAAATTAACTAACAATACAATAAAATTTGAAATAGGGTTAGTTAATTTTTGGTTGAAATGTCGAAGAAATATGTTGGAAAATATTTCAGAATGAAATGGAATTAGATTGAACGTGATGGAAAAGGTTGGCTCCCTTTTAAGTTAGAAAGCTGATTTTTAAAAAATCGAAAGATCCCAACTATTACCTAACTATCTACGAATATAGATAGGTATATTTTCCTGGAAAAATATAACGAAGGACCAATTTTGATTTTAATAGCCCCAAATTTGAAAAAGATGGTCCCAAAATCAAAATGAAAAAACGTTTTGAGGAAATATTTTTTTTGTTCTAAATTTCATTCCAACTTAAAATCCAAAATTTGAACCAATTTGGAACCCTAGGGGCCAAGATATGGCAGAAAAAACACAAAAACCAAATTTTGGAATTTTTGACCGCTACCTCCTCCCATCCCCAAGTTCTGTGAATTTATATTTCGCCCTCATTCAAGTTAAAAAACTGATTTTTTTAAAAATCGAAAGATCCCAACTATTACCTACCTAACTATCTACGAGTTATATTTTCTTGGAAAAATATAACGAAGGACCAATTTTGATTTTGTCGTCGTCGTCGTCGTTTCCTTATAAGCGGTAGGCCTATTGGCCTGTCTGCTGCGGTGTGGAACCTGTTGAGGATGAGCCTGAGGTATCCGTGAGTTTCCTCCTTGGTCTCCCTCTGCTTCTCTTCCCCGTTGGTGTATATTGGAGGACCTGTTTTGGTGATCTTGTTTCCTCCATCCTTTTGACATGATTTCTCCAATCTTTCCTATACTGTTTTATCTTCTTCATGACTGGCTTCACTCCGAGATCTGCTGTTATTTTCTCGGATGGGACTCTGTCTCTGAGAGTCACCCCTGCCGTTCTCCTCATGAACTTCATCTCTGCTGCCGTTATTCTTCTTTTATCAGATTTCTTCAGTGCCCATACCTCGCTTCCATACGTCATCATTGGTATTGCTAGGGTATTGTACACCTTCAATCTTGTTTCTTTTCGCACCTTACTGCTTCTTAGGGTCCTATTTATCAGTCCTGTGACTCTCAGGAACTTTGCAATCTTTCCACCAACATCTACTTCTCCCTGGTATGATATCGTGTTTCCCAGGTATTTGAAATTATTGACCTGTTCAATGATTTTTCCATTTATTACAATCTTGCTTCTTACTGGCTCCTTTCCTTTGAAGGCCATTGTTTTTGTTTTCTCTGAAGATATTCTCATATCATACTTTTCTGATGTCTTTGTTAAATTATACATTGATCTCTGTAGGTCATCTTCTGTTTCGGCTAGTACTGCTTGATCATCTGCGAATAATACTGTTGATATTTCTTGCCTTCTGTCTGTCTTGATTCCTTTTGGCTTCATTTTCTGCCATTCTTTTACCATGTGGTCCATGTACATGTTGAATAAAACACAAGACAGTGGGCATCCCTGGCGAACTCCTCTGTTTATTTCTGCTTGTTCTGAGAGTCTATTTCCAATTCTTACTCTTATTCTAGTGTTCTTATATATGCTGTTTATCACCTTTCGCATTTTATATGTTACCTTTTCATCTTTTAGGACTTCAAACAGTTTTTTTCTATTAACCCTATCATATGCTTTTTCCAGGTCTATAAAGCACATGTGTGTTTCTAGGTTGTATTCGATCCTTTTTTCCATCAGTAGTTTTACTGTATAACTTGCGTCAGTGCATGATCTTCCTTTTCTAAATCCGTTTTGACTTTCTGACAGCTTTTCTTCTGCATGCTCTGCCAGTCGTTTTGCCAGTATTTTCGCATATATCTTGTAGCAGGTGTTGAGTAGACTTATTCCTCGGTAGTTTTTCAGGTGTGACATATCGCCTTTCTTGAAGAGTGGTATTACAATTGCTGTTTTGAAATCTTCAGGTACCTTTTCTTCTTGGTACATCCTATTTAGGAATTCCAGAAGTCTTCTTTTAAATTCACCACTTGCATATTTGTACAATTCTGTTGGTATGCCATCTTCTCCTGGAGCTTTTGCATTTTTTGCCGTTCTCAAAGCTTCTTGTAGCTCTTTAATTGAAATTCTGTCTTCTGTTTCTCCAATTTCATCTTCTATCTTTGTATCTTGTGCATTTTTATCACTCCAGAGTTCTTCAAAATATTCCTTTGCGTCATTGATTTTAATCTTTGGCAAACCCACTCTTTCGTTAAAATTTGTGTCAATTCTTCTTATGATTTTGTACACCTTTGGCCGTAACTTGTATGTGTCATGCTCCAGGAATGTGATGAAATTTTCCCAGCTCTCTCTCTGTAATTTCCTGGACTTTCTCTTGACTTTTGCCGACTGTTTTCGATATTCTTCACCATCGACCTCGCTTTTTGTGCTCATGAATTTTCTGAATGCCTGTCTTTTCTTTTGTATGAGTTCTTGGATTTCGTTGTCCCAATTCTTTATTCGCTTTGCCCCAATTCTGCAAGGAACCATTCCTAAGCTTTCTTTTGCCGCTTTTGTCACAATGGATTTGATATTTTTCCATTCTTCTTCTATGTCCTGGCTTGTTGGTATCTCTTGACTAATGATGTTCATCCGTCTTTGGTACAGCCATTGGTTGGTTGGGTCATCCAGGGCTCTTGTGTTGATCTTCTTTTCATTCTTTCTGGCTGGTATTCTTGTTGTTTCCATTCTCATTACTCCTTGAACAAAATGATGGTCAGTGCCTATTTCTAGGCCTCTGTATGTTCTTACATCCAAGAATTTCTTTGCGGCATTTTCATTGGCTATAAAATGGTCGATCATTGAGCTTTGTCCTCTTGTATTGCTCCATGTCATCTTGTGATCTTTCTTGTGTTGGTAGAATGTATTCATGATTCTTAGTCTGTTGAAAGTGCAAAAATCTATCAGTCTCTTCCCATTTGTATTCATTCCTTCTGTTCCATACATACCAGTTACTGTCTTTACACGCTTATCTCCTACCTGAGCATTCAAGTCTCCTGCTATTACCAATTTATCTTCTGGGTTTACTGCTTGTACTGCCCTCTGTAGTTGCTTGTAGAACTCTTCGCTTTGTTCCTCTCTTCCCTCTTCTGGTGCATATACTCCGATTATTGTAAGAAAGTCTTTTTTCAATCTCATCCTTGCTGATACAATTCTTTCATGCCATATGTTGTATGAGTCGATGTTTTCGCGGTGTTTATTATGTATGTGTAACATCACTCCGCCTGCAGCTCTTGTTTTCTTGTCGACTCCACTGTAGATAACGATGTAATTTCCAGATTCGATTGTTCCACTTCCTTTCTTCTTAGTTTCAGACATCACGGCAAAGTCTATTGATTTTAATAATCCCAAATTCGAGAAAGAGGATCCCAAAATCAGAATTAAAAAAATTTTGAGAGAATGTTTTTTTGTTCTAAATTTTATTCCAACTTCAAATCCGAAATTTGAACCAATTTGGAACCATAGAGGCCAAGATATGGCAGAAAAAACACAAAAACCAAATTTTTGGAATTTTTGACCTCTGCCTCCCCCCTCCCCCATTAAAAAACTGAAATACAAGCATAAAAATTCAAAAAAATTATGAAAATGACCTAGTTTGTTGTTTATTACTTATTAGTGTGTTATCAATCTAATACAAAGGCTTTTTGAATTTGAAAATTATTGGCCTGTTTCTTCGAACTGAGCTCTCTGATCTTTCTTCCCGTCATCGATGGCATTGAAAATGGTCAAAGTACCAAAACATCGAAAATGACGTATGGCATGTCATTTGTTAGGTTATCGTAGACATTGAGATGGAATATTGTTTGAATTAGATTGGGTACATCTCTCAGAATCTCTTCAGCCTTCCAGGTCGCTGAGCTCGAGTTCATTTTTTGGATTTTTTTTTGAGAACTCCTGAACTTGACGAAAATGAATTGCGAGCTTTTTTAATGGCATAAATGCGATGATATGCAAGTTCAAAAGACATCGTCGAGAGACCTTCTAAATCATTTTCCCTCTTAATCGGAACGTTTCAAAAAATTTTAATTTAAATTTTGAGCTCTTGCAAGTGTGGAGAGGGTTTGAAATCTTTCGCCATAAAATTCCGGAAAAACATTGAAAACGATCCATCTTAGTTTGTTCCCGGAATTTTATTCGTTTCGTTTTTTTGTATTCTACGCGTGTAAAAAAATTTCCACTTCAGTTAGGTAAGCCCCAAAATTGTTATATACCAACAATACCGACCTTATATTTTTTTTCCAAATTGATACATATAATGATAGAAGTTTGTACCGGTAGGGGATGCGCCCGCAGCTTCCACCTAGAGGGAAGTTGTGTTCCTGTCGGAGTGGCAGCACTGCTTACGAGTAGTGCACTCTGTCGAAGTAGTTCGAGACGCGCCACTCTGAGCTTTGAGCTTTGAAAGCTCGTTAGGTATATTTTCACTGGTGCTAGCGTAAGGTAGCAAGTTCAGAGCTTCCGCTTGTAGTCGATACTACAAGTGTATTTTATTCAATAATGTGTAGTGTGTTTTATTATAATTCTTCGCGTGTGTTATACCAGAGAAGTGAATAAAACATTACGAACATTTAGCGGTCTTATGATCATTTATGAGGTGTCTCAACATCACTGCAATTTGATATCTTTCGCAAGGATATCGGGCAAGTTTAGGTTCCCTGGGCTTACTATATGCACGCCGGTCTTGCGGAGGTCTCCCTCAAAGTAAAGACCTCCCTAACCACCACATATTTGGCGCCCAAGCGTGGTTCTCTAACCCAGGGCTTTTCAAAATTGCATTTATTGCAATATTTAGGCGCAAGCAGAGACGTTTTAGTCGAAAACGAGGCACACCGCGTGTTCTCAGGCCTAGCCTACAATTGCGCTCGTAAGACGCAAATTGCAATTTATTGCATTGGAAACTAGTTTTCCATTTGAGGTTTCACCTCACAGAGACGATTCGAAGAAATCGCGAATTTTTTTTATCGTTTATTCGGAAAAATTTCGGTCCAATTTGGTCAACGAGGCGACCAACCAGTCAACCAGGCGACTGCAACAATCAACCAACGGTCAACTTGGCGACCGCAACGTTCATCAGAACAGGTACGTGAGTTTTTATTCTCGAAAAAATCGCGAAAAAGTGTCGAAAATCGCGTAATAAATAGAGCTTTCATACCAAGTTCGACAAGCTTTGGTTTGGAAAAACCGAGCACAGTTGAACAAGCTTGACACAAAAGCTCAAGGTCAAGCGCCGAACGTTGTAAAAGCTTGTACCACGTACCTGAAACAGAGAAGTTACAAAGTTCGATAATGGCTACGAATAATTTGGAATATTTATCGGATGAATTTCTTGAATTATTACCTGAACGGATGCGACGACTATATGAGATGACGGCTGAAAATAATTCTCCAAATCCTGGAATTGACAATTCGCGACGATCCAGTTTTCCATCGATCAACTTGGATACACGTGTGACACAATTGCGACCTGAAATCAGAGAATATGACAGTGACGGCGTAAATCAGAGATGTGTAAATGAAAATCAGAGATGTTTAAATGAAAATCAGAATAACGGTAAAAAGCAGCTGAGACGTTCGACCAGAAATGCTGCGAAAGATGCTGATTTTCGACGCCGAGAACAATTAGGAATTCAAAAAACACCTAAATCGAAGCCACCTAAAATTAGAGATCAAAAATTATTGCGCAGCTTGCACGAGAACATTTTGGATCAGAGAAGGGAATGGCGGAGTGCTGAAATTCGGATCGATTCCCAGGAATATCAGGAAGCACTCGAAGATGGTGATTTGGATTTTTTAAAAACTGACTTAGACGAAATAGATGCGAATGGTGCCGACGAAGCTATAGCTGGAAGCAGTGCACTGATGTCAGGATTCGAAAATCCTGATGCATCGATAAACCAAATTGAACTGGAGTATGAACTCGAAGATGAAATAAACCGATCAGAGAGATGTTTAAAAAATATTGCTGAATCCAAAATGGCCCAAATTTGCAGTTTTGATCCTGTGAATTTTGAGAAGAAAATTGATTTGAAAATTGAGAAAAAGCCTGATGAGCAATATCCAGCACCATTATCTCAGGACGAGTTAATTTTTCGAAAATGGGCCTATGCTGCATCTGATAATCACGATAAAAATGAAGACACCATTAGTAGTCGAGTAGTTGACTCTGAAAAGGCGATTTCAAGAACCAGAGAGGATGTAGGTCACTTATATCTAGAGCTACGTGCTCAAATGGCCAGAATGAAATCAGATCTCAAAAAAGATCACGAGAAGAGGATCAATGACCTAAGATCAGAGATGAGAACAACCTTCAGAGCCTACAGGGAAACTACTGATCGAGTACTCACCTCTCACGTGCTCATTATAAACAAAATGAAAGAGAGAAATATGTACATGAGTAATTTAATGCATCAGATTCAAATGCAGTACTTAGAAGATCAAGAAAATATGCAGATCGAAAGAGCCGAGTATTTATCATGGAAAGATCACGTTGACGGTTTCATAGCAGAGCTTCATGATCCAGAAGAACCACCCTACCAGCCCCCTGTTGTGCCGACAGTTGTGCACAACGTAAACAGTAGCAATGCCGATAACACTGCCAGTCGCAGCAGTGTAAATCCAGGCAAAGGCGCAGATCTTTTCCGAGGAAGGAGAGGATCTAGAGATCGATCAAGGTCCCCCGCCCCCTACAGGGGCAACACCGATAACGACAGCCGCAGTAACGAGAGATGTGGCAACAATGGTAGCAGTAACAATAGCTATCGAACGCATGATAACAGACCTAATCGCGATAGATCATCGTCAAGAGAATCACGATCAAACAGAGATGATAGAAACAACGATCGAGACCATCGAAATGATCGAGATAGCAGAGATTACCGAAACAACGATCGAGATAACAGAGATAATAGAAACAACGATCGAGGCAGCCGTGATCGACGAGACAGCAGAAATGATCGAGATAACAGAGATGATCGAAATAGCGATCGAAGCAGTGATTATAACAACAACAATCGTAACAGCTTCGACGGCAGCAGTAATAGCAGTAACTATAATCGCGACAACAGAGATGATCGACGAGATGATCGACGCGATGATCGAGCGAATGATCGACACGGAAACGACGACGATCAAGAAGTGCAGATTGATCCTAGATGGATTCAGGCTGAACGTGAGCAGCAAAACAACCCCCCAGAACGTAAACTGAATTATAGAATCAGATTTGGGAATTCAAATTTCAACATAAGACCAGACAGATTGCGTGAATTTGGGGTAAGATATTCGGAAGATAATAAGTACCAAGTTTACAACTTCTTGCACCGATTTGAAAGACGTATGCAGCCATACCAAGTATCCCAAAGCCAGTATTGCGATGCCCTAATGGTCCTGATTGATGATAAGCTGATTCATATGGCACCTTGGAAAGATTTGCAAGAAAATAATACTGATTATTACCAATTGAGAAAAGATTTCATCGATTGTGCTTGGGGTCCTCAGAGACAAAATGAGGCTAGAAATCACTTCAGAAATATGCCAGTGTGCAAAACATCTTCGACCACACAATGCTCAGAATTGATGATATGGCTGAAAGTGCTCAAAACAACGAATTCACCATTCGAGGATATCATTATGATGATATACAACAAAATGACACCCAGTCTCAGACCACGTTTTACTGAGATTGAATTGCAAGATATCAACATTTTCGAGAAAAGACTGAATGGAATGACTCGTGTTGAAGAGTTTGCTCAGAGACCACCTGAACCAGAAAGGCCTGCTACTCAGACTCGAAATGTGCAACAAAGGTCAGAGAATCGCCGATCCAGTTTTGGCGGCACTGATAGGCGTTCCAATTCACAAACAGTGCGGAATAATATCAATGAAAACAAAGGCGAGCGCACAACTGACAAGTATAAAAAGCATACCTACGATAAAAACAAAAGTCAGACCAAATCAGAGACTGCCAAAACTTACCAAAAAGACAGAAAAGATGAGTCTAAGTATAAAAAACCGAAGGAAAAGACACATGGTGTTAATCAAATAAATAAGGAAGAAACACCATCGGAAAATGAAAGCTCAGAGGAGCAACAATCCCCCCCTACCTCACCTGAGGGATCAATTGATTCAGCAGGATTGCCGTCGGGAAACGAGTAGCTGACGCGTGCAAATTAGCACAAGTGGAGCAATTCCATGAGCTACCACAAGAAGAGTTTGAACTCATCGGAGATTCACTCGCCGTATTCTTAGCAAATATAATACCACGACGAAGGCCTGAAATAACTCAGCCTTATCTCAAAGAACAGATCAATATCAGCGATCTGAAAACAGCCATCAGAGCAGCCACCTTTACGAAGAAAAAAGCCATCCTATCACTGGCTCAATATGAACTGAACTACTCAGACATGGCTTCGAGTGTTGTGAAAAATTATGCGAAGCAGATTATGGAGAATTTAAAGCAGAAAGGATTCGAGAAAATTATTTTACTGTTTCCACTGGTAAAGCCAAAAACTTCTGCAAGTAATCCAGTATCAATGGACAAGTATTTTGCCTACAGAAGAGCGCTAGAGTCACTGGAAGACGATGTTGTGTCATTTTGGTGGTCTCCTGCTGCCTTATTTTTGGACTTGAAAAGAGACTCACAAGATCGATATAAGCGTCAATTTCGAGTTGATAAAGATTACAACATGATGCCAGTGATGCATAAATTCCATTTAAGCAGAAAAAATGGCAGATATTATCCCAGATTTGCACGCAAAACAGAGTTGTTCCAAGAGATGGATAAAATGTACAATTACGATTGGCATCAGAAGAAACCTCCTGAGAATGGCACTGAGCAACATGGCACTCAGACTGAAGAGAGTAGAGAAGTTATAACTGAGGAAGATGGCTTGCAATATGAAGTAGTAAAGAAGAAAACCCTGATCGAAAAGAAAAACTCAGACATTCCTAAAAACATCGAAAAGGAAGTCGCTGATGCTGTAAAGAAAATAGAGAAGTTAAAAAAGTTCATGAAACCTCAAGCGCTCCAAAAGCTACTCAACAAGATAGGAATCCCCTCCCCCCATGAGGAGGAACGAAACTTATCAGAGACGTTACAAACACCTGTTAAATCCGCTGGGGCATCAGAGAAGTTAAAAATAACAGTCAATCACGTGACTGGGGCAACGCCTAAGCCCCCCAACACAACATGTATACCTCAAAATTCAACACATGTGCCTCAAGACACAACTCAGAGTGCACAACCGACAGCAGGAACTTCAACGAATTCAATCCAGCAACCTCTTACACCTAAACCACCACTACGCAGAGAGGAAATTGAGGCTCGAGTTAGAGAGCAAATCCTCAGAGAAAAAGATAAATTTGACACGTGTGTAGTGCCACTTACGATGGATGGCACCACCTACCCAGCGCAGCTCGATACCGGGGCAACCCCTAATGTAATATCAGAAGAAACTGCGAACATCCTGCTCAGAGATCACTATGACAGCGTTCAGTATATCATGCTGAAAAAACCTATTGTGTGCTGTTTGGCTGACGATTCAAAGGTAGAGACATACAGATATGTGATTGTGCCAAAACTCAAATTTGGAGAATGCGAGCTCAAAATTCCATTTTACATTATGAAAGGGTGTAACCAGACTTTTATAATTGGTACCAAAACCATGAAGGTACTTGGAATTAAGACTGATGTGGAAAATAAAAGAGCCACATGCTGCCCTCCAGGCCAAGAGAAGATTGAAACACTCAACTTTATGACTGAGGAGGAGTACAAAAAGAAGATTACACTCAGACGAATCAGAGTAAAGAAAAAGAGCGTTGAGCAAATTGATCACATATCCAAAAGAGCAAACACAGCTGATAAGTACCAGGAAATGGAGCCTGAAGATGTGGACGATGGTCCAGAAGTATTTTTGGAAACACTGAGATCGGATTTGGAGCAAGCTGTAAATGAAGAAACCATTACGAAGAAACAGGCTAAAAAAGCATTTGATATACTTAAAGAGTTTGCCTGTGTGTTCAGCAAATATCCTGGAAAATGGACAGGACCGCCGATGAAATTGAGATTCAAGGATCCCAAGAATATCAAAAGATTCCATGGTCCGAAGTATACTCCATCTAATAAACAGATGCCACTTGTGAGAGAAGCTCTCAGAGTGATGATAGCCAAAAAGATCGTTGAACCTTCGACTTCACCTTACATCAATGCGCTGGTAGCAAATATCAAGAAAAATGGCGAGGTGAGATTATGCTTGAATCCTATGGAATTGAACCCTATACTCGAAAATGACTACAATGAAGCTCCATTGCTTGATAGAATTATAACAACAGACGGACGTGCCAAAATGTACTGTTGCCTCGATTTTGTGGCAGGATTTTGGCAGATGGTACTACATGAAGCATATAGGAAGTATTGTGCTTTCATCGTAGATGGAGAAGTCCACCAGTTTATAAGGGTGCCATATGGATTAAAAGTGTCATCTGCATTATTTGTGAAAATGATAAACACCATCATGAAGACAAAAAAAGGCAGAACGAAGTATGTAGACGATGTGCTACTCAAGGCGATGACTTTCGAAGAGATGATGGAATTACTCGTTGATACACTGAAAATAATCAGAGATAATGGACTTAGGCTCAATCCAAGAAAATCAAAGTTTTTCAAGAAGAGCATCAACCATCTTGGTTTTCAACTCCAGCCTGGGGCAATTTTGAAGCAGAATAAAAAGCTTCAAAAGCTTGATGAATTCAAAAAGAAGCACACCAACAAGAAAGGCGAATTCAAACTCAAGAATGAAAAAGAAGTTATGGCATTTTTGGGAATTGTTGGATTCTACAAGCGCTTCATCGCAGATTATCAGCAGCTAGCAGTGCCACTTTATGAAGTGACTCGAAAAGAAAATTTCAAGTGGGGTGAAGAGCAGCAAAATGCACTAGAGATGTTGGAAACGGAGTATCGTAAAGAATTCAAATTAGCCACTCCAATTGATGGTGCAGATTTCTACTTAGAAACGAGTTTCACTCAAGATGCCATGAATGCGGTGGCATACCAGAAAGACGAAGATGGCGTAGATCACGTTGTGCTGTTTGTGAGCAACACATTTAAAGAGCACCAAAAGAAGTACACAGTAATAGAGAAAGAGATGTACTCGCTCGCGAATGCATTAAAAAAACTCGAAATGTGGCTTCATGGATATACTGTGCATGTCAGAAAAGACATAATGTCAGTTGTGCACCGATTTAACACATTGGCTCAAATACATCGCAAAGCAGCGGCGTGGATAACGCATTTTAACTGCCACGACCTTGTTTATGACCTGCCAAAAAGAGTTGGAAAATGGTGGGATAGACAAGCACCTGAATTGACCTTATACAGCACGAATTGGACTCATATGGTGCCACTTGGCGTTGTTTACAAAGATTTGGTTAAAGAGCAGTTGATTGATTGTCTCAAGAGGCTGGACTTGTACCAAAACAGAGATGAAAATTGGTCAAAAGTCATTCGGAGACTCCAAGCAGACGAGATTGACATGACTTCTAAGCAGAGAAAAGCGAAAAAACAGCTCGAGAAAAAATATGTCATTTTGGAAGAAGAAGAAGGTGTAAAAATACTGCATCGAATCAGAGAAGATGGATCTAAAGTGCCATGCATGCCTGATGAATTGTACAAAGATACCATAATGTACCTACATGAAGAGTATGGTCATGTGGGAGCTGCCAAGATTGACTCAATATTTCGACGCATGTATTATTCGCCAAACGTGCCAAAATCTGCCAAATTAGCTACAAGCGAATGTCTCGATTGCAAACACAATAAGAACTTTGGGCAGAAAAAGAAGCTAGAATATGCTCAAATTGAGTCTTATGGCATAGCAGATGTCTTGTCAGCTGACTTAATTGGCCAAATCGCTAACAAAGCCAAGGACCCAAAATACATGCTAGTAGTAAAGTGTGTATTTACTGCCAAAGTGTGGCTCAAAACCCTGATTGTGGCAACTAAAGAAGAAGTCTCAAAAGCGATGAAAGAGATACTCGAAGAGATAAAGAAACTGGGGCACAAGGTGCGCAAAGTGATCACTGACAATGGTACTCAGTTTGTGAGTGATACCTGGAATGATTTGCTCAAATCCTATGGTGTGAAAATTGGCCATACCACCAAGTATAACCCACAATCAAGCTTAGTGGAAAGAACAATGAGAATAATTGGCGATAGGCTGAGAGTAAAAATCAACCAATCAGCAGAGGACTTTGATTATACTCATCATGGCTGGCACAAATATGCCAAGCAGGTGGAAAATGAAATAAATAATACACCTACAGAATTCGGAGTGAAGCCAAATGAAGTTTGGGGAATTCCTGATAACTTGGCTCAAGATTTGCCAGTGCCTAACGCTGGAATAAATGCCAAATTTGAGTTGAGTAAATTACGAGAAGAGCAACGTGTCAACAATGTTCCATCCATAACATCAGAAGAAGCTCTAAAACTCAAAATGGATCCAAAAAAGCTCATTGTTGATAAGAAAGGATTTGCCTGGGTAGCTGTGGACGGAGCTTGTTCTCAAAATGGCACAGATGAAGCAATAGCGGGTATCGGAATCAGTTGGACACCTAGTGGAGACTTTAATGTTTCGGAAAGAGTTGTGCACCCAGAATACAAAAATTCGAATAATTTGGCAGAAATCATTGCGTTGATAAAAGCGATGGAAATTGCCCTAAAAAACCAGATAGAGAAGCTCAAAGTATTTTCGGATTCCAACTACTTGGTCACTGCAGTAAATCACAATTCAAAGAGATGGGTAGAAAATAACTGGAAAAATACCAACAAAAAACCAGTTCATCACAAAGCAGCGTTTCAGCAGGTCATTGAACTCTCCAAAAAATTCAAGGAGTTCGAGTTGAGACATGTAAGGGCGAGAAAATATGACCACAATAATTTCGTAGCTGACAAATTGGCCAGAAAGGCTGTCTATACTCAAGAAGTGGTTGATGAGAATATTGAAAATATGACCCAGCAGCAAGCTTTAGTGAATTTCATTCGCGAAAAAAGAATGCAGCAGAGAATAAATAATGAGGTCGCTTTCAATAAATTACATGGGCCCCCTACCATTTTTGAAAATGGTGAATTGGTCATGTTAACTTCTCATCGTCTGTCATCATACGAAAAAGGACTTTCAAAAAAGCTATTTCAAAAACGCTATGGTCCATATACAGTCGAACAGCATGTGGGTAGCAATTGTTACATGGTCAAAAATGTAGCTGACCCTACCGACGAGCAGATTGTCAACACTCGCCAAATGACGTCATACCTCAATAAAAACCAGTTGGAAGAACTCAAAAATGACCTAAAGCAGAGATCAAAATTCGACAACAGAGATTTGGTGGAAAAAATCAGAGATTTTGCGAAGAAAAAAACCACAGGTCAAAATGCTGAAATGGAAGAAGAAAATACTGATGAGGAGGAGGTCGATGACCCCAGAGATCCGGAATATTTACCAAGAGGTTCGCGAAAGCAGCCTGAAAAAACCCTGGAAAAAATTCGCCAAAATTGCGAGGCAGAGAGACCCAAAAGAGATGTTACAAAACACGATGCAGAGTTCCGCCAGATAAAAAAGAGATTACGAAAAAAGCTTCCCCCCCTCCTAGAGAAAAAGCTCGAAGATTGTCTCAAACAAACGTTTCCGGACGAAGAGGAGTACAAAGAGAAGAGGGAAGCGGCGCGGGAAAGATATGAAACACGTTCGAGAACGAAGCAGGTACCTACCAACGCTGAAAGCTCGAACTTGCGAGATAAAAATGCACCGGATGGCCTTGATAATCCTCGTAACAAAAAGAAGCGAAAAAAGACCTTGAATTTTATTCACTTAGAGATGTTGGAAAGTTTCGAACGTGCATATTTTGTGAAAGCTTTCACAAAGTATCAACCCAAGGCCAAACTAAGTGAGAAATGAGCCTTTGTTGCGTTCAAGGCCAACTACTTTTAGCATGTATGTAGCTTAGTATATTTCTATCTCCGAGTGCAACATTTTGATAAGATTAAAGTTGAGATAATTTTAGCTACGTTACAGTTTATTATTAGAATTGCCATTTTGTAAAAACTCACCTATTGATAGCAAACTTTTGGTGCACATATTAAAGCTTTCATTCGTGATTTGATGTGCCCAGATAAGTAGTAATGTGTATTTTTCGCAATAGTGGTAATTAGTGCTAATTTAGGCGTTGTTATTCAATTTGTTATTAGAATTTTTTTTTTTTTTCAAGTTGCACTCTGGATAAAATTTAGTTTTGTGTAATCTGTGACTAATTTTATTTTAATTTATTTTTCGACTAATCGTAACTATTAGTTGACCTAGTTTTAGAATTTTTCTTTGTAAATTATTTTTTTTATTTATTAGAGAAGTTTAAAATTCGTTTGAGTGTGCTTGAAGGAATTTTGAATGAGGAATTTTTGTGATAAAAAGCAAAAATCAGAGAAGTTCAAAATTCAAGTTCGAGGGAGAGCCGAAAATAATGCGAGAAGTTGCTGAATTGCGAAGAAATCAGAGAAAACGCAAAACCAGAACTCGGAAAAAATATCATCTGGCCAGCTGTCGGTGAAATTAGCTCGATATTCCTAGTTGTCCGTGGGAATAGCGAAATCTTCCCAGCTGTGTGTGAACATAGCGACGAGTGGCCAGCTGTCTGTGACCATAACATGACACTGATAAGATGCAACACGAGAGAAAAACGAACGCAACACGAACTAAATCTAAGAAGATCACTTTGTACACGTAAATAGAGATGTGTAAACGGGGTACTTACTGCAGCAGAGATGATAAAAAAGGGTCCCGGTTCCAGCTCCGAGAAAACTTCCAATTTGGAAAAATGTCAGCTTGCTGATAACAGAGAGGTTGAAAAATATCACCAACACATTAGAGAAAGTGAAATGAATCGTAGCAAAGATTCAATGTACCTGTCAATCCGATGCTTTTGCGGTCATTGAAGTATTTTTCCGGTATGTCTGCTCAATATGGATTCTGCAGGTTGGAATTTGGATCATCTCTAATGGAATTCTGATTGGCGTTGAAGTGCAACTTCTCTGATGCATCGTAAGAAGAAGGAGTTGATGCAGCATCACTGGAATAATAAAGAAAAGAATTAGCAACGTTCAATACACAAGATTAATCAATCAATCTACTTAAACAGAGAAAACGTAAACTTACCAAAGGTGAAGCTGCTCTTGGTGAAAACATTCATCTCCGTTCGGCTCCAGTGAGCTTATTTCGAGGTCGATTGAATCCGGGAAAGTTGCTGCGGAAAGAGAAGAAAGTCCCTGTTTAGCTCAACATCAAGAAATACAACTTGGAACCCGTAATTAATTAAAAAGTACCTGTTAATTGCTCCAGAAGAAGAGTTCATTGACCTCGTGTTGGTAAACAAGCTGTTGGCACGAGTTGCGCAAAATTTTGGCCTCATGTCGAACCAGTTGACACACACCTCAACGTTTTTTTTTTTTATTATTTGTACACATTTTTCTGCTGTTTATGTAAATATTTCGTGTTTGTGAATTTTGTAGCACCTTAGCGACTAAGTTTTAACCTGTTTTAGTACTTAGATGACAAATTGTTTGCACCTAAGGTAATTTTAAGTCGCTAGTGCCGTGAAAGTTCAGCAGAGATGTTTCAAAATTGGAAATTTGACTTAGCGGAAGTCATGGATGGATGCCGAAGAACCTAGCTATTCAACATCTTGGAAGCTGCGGGTTCATAGAAGCGGGGCAGAGGGGCCCTACCGTCCGTTGTCCGATTGGCCAATTTTTGGCTTCAATGTACCAGCATCTCCGATGTCCACGCTGTTTCAATGGAAGCGGGGCATATGTACCGGTAGGGGATGCGCCCGCAGCTTCCACCTAGAGGGAAGTTGTGTTCCTGTCGGAGTGGCAGCACTGCTTACGAGTAGTGCACTCTGTCGAAGTAGTTCGAGACGCGCCACTCCGAGCTTTGAGCTTTGAAAGCTCGTTAGGTATATTTTCACTGGTGCTAGCGTAAGGTAGCAAGTTCAGAGCTTCCGCTTGTAGTCGATACTACAAGTGTATTTTATTCAATAATGTGTAGTGTGTTTTATTATAATTCTTCGCGTGTGTTATACCAGAGAAGTGAATAAAACATTACGAACATTTAGCGGTCTTATGATCATTTATGAGGTGTCTCAACATCACTGCAATTTGATATCTTTCGCAAGGATATCGGGCAAGTTTAGGTTCCCTGGGCTTACTATATGCACGCCGGTCTTGCGGAGGTCTCCCTCAAAGTAAAGACCTCCCAAACCACCACAAGTTGACAAAAGTTCGAAAGAGGGGATAGAATCAAATTGCTTCAGCTACGTCAGTTGTTTTTTTTTTAGTTCATCAAGGATGAGTGGTTTGACGTACTTTTTCAATTCGTAGAAAATTTCACTTGGGAAATTTAAAATCAGTAATTTCGAGTTGATCTTATTTCCTGTGTGAGATTTCAATTCATATTGATAAAAACGGCCTTATAATCCAATTTCAGCCAAATCCATAACCTATATTTATGATGTGATAAAAAGTTTTCAAATTTTATGTATCAGTTTTTCTAATACTGAGAAAGTCAGTTATTTTCATCCTGCTTTTGGTTACCAGGCAGTTAGGCACTTACGTCAGTTCGTACTACATTATTACGATATGCTTTTGGTCCAAATATTCTCAAAATAGAGAAAATTCCCCCGAGAAGGGCTCAAAACGCAGGTCTTTTCAATTTGTCCACTTTTACGAGTATTATGCTAATCTTCGAAAAAATTACGTGAAATATTGGGAGTGAAAATTTCCATAATATTTGGTTCTTTGTAGCGTGAAATCTCTCTGTATAAGTTTTTTTACACGCAACGCTGGTTGGCTTTTCAAGCATTGGAATTAGGAACTGCTAAATAAAAAATATTCGTACGTAGGCCGCTATAACCATATAAGGAACAAAATCACTAATGGAAACAAAACTGATTTTTCTCATTTAAAATTATTATTCGTTTAATGATTGTAAGAAAGTCTTTCAACGACTCGATCTGCTCTCTTTATGTATATTATAAATCTCAATTCTCGACACTCACCACTCGCCACTCGCCGCCGAGAGTAACAGAAAGAATCGTTTAAATTATGAATTCGTGGTCAGCTTTGAAGATCATTAGATAAATGGTATATTTAACGTCGAAAAGAAGTAGAAAAAAAAAACATAGTCGACTTAATTGTCTAATATTTTAGGTGTCCAGAACGGAAAAGATTTTTAAACGTATAACTACCTTGTAATTATAGCGCGGCTGCAACACTGTACATTGTACAGTGTTACTTTAACGCGCTAATTGTCGACTAAAAATTGATCTCATTAACCTTTTTCACTGAATGTAAACGTTGTATTTGTTCTGTACATTTCGTAATCGAAATCGACTACGACAACGTTGTACCTTATGTATGTACATGTACATCGCCAATATACACAAGCGTTCGATAAATTATATCGTCAATTTGTCGGCTATGGGCTGATTGGTAGGTAAAGTATTCTCTTAATGGTATGCTGGTCTTTTATCAGATGCGGAAACGTAACGAGTCAATTGTAAATTGTGTTTTGTGCGGATGAAGAATTTGCTATTGTGATGTTATCGAGTGAGAATGCGTTTAGATGGCTTGGCTTGTCGAATGGGTTGTCTAAGGGTGCTGAATTCAGGGGATGATTGATTACTTATTCGGTACCTACCTATATAGGTGCTGATTAGGCAACTTTACGTGTAGGTATTTGGGATGTGTCGTAAGGACATTCGTAGCCTGCGTTGATATGTCTGCGAATAATTTCTTGTATTCGAGTTACCTTACGATTAGATGTAGGGTTCGTTGACGTTTTTCCTAAGCTAATTCAAACCTATGTATACCCTACGAGTGGCCATATAGTGTGCTTTTGATTTAATACCATAGCTTGGTAAGGTATCAACTCGAATAATTTCACGTTAGGCTAGGGGCATTTTCAAGTTGGAAATTTCTTTTAAAAAGGTTCGCCAAAGAGAGATACCGTAATTGTTATAATTGAACCACTCTTACGAATACGAGAGCTTAGATAATCGTGCCAAACGTAATTCGTTCAGTCATCACGATCGATCTAGATGTCCCTTCGATGAAAGCCTGCCCCAAGCGGTTAATTTCCATACCTAAAATTGTTATTTAGAATTTCAAATTTCACTTTTTTGGCTCCATATACACGGTGCTGCGATGTTATTGTACTGCTTCGAATTTAAATTTACAGCGTGTTATTTAAACTTTTAGTACAGGCTGAAAATTTACGCTGTAGTTGAAAGATAACTGGCTGTGTTTGTTTTGCGCATCGGTGAACTTGCAGCTTCGTTGAAGTAATTTTTTTTTAACCAAGCGTGCTTTTTCATTTGTGTGTTTTTTAAAATGTACTGTATTTATTCAGTTTTTTGTGGAACCATTGTGTGGTACCTATTTATCTATAGGAGGAGGGAGGGACGTGTGGTGAAAATAAAAAATTTATATTGAATTTATAATTTATTGACAGAAATGATTCGAGTAGTTGAGCGTTGAAAATGCATTGTACTCGTACAATTATACTTTTTCGTATTTATAATTTTCTCTGTTATCAAATTTTTGATAATTGAGTAAAAAAGCACCCCTCTCTTTGCCTCACATTTTGACTTGTTTAATTATACCTAATACCCTTGGGTAAATGAATGAATGAATTTTGTATCATTTTAACTGGATTTTTGCAAAGAGCTCTTTGATTTTTCCTTACGATGTTTAAGGAGGTCATTTCACTCCACCAATTTCATTTCCCTCCAAACCCGCTTTGAAGTGTCTGAAGGAAGGGTGGGAGGGAATTGTCAATTGTCACATTTCAGGTGTCGAGTAGGTGCACCATTAAAAAGAAAATTCAAAGGGAATTCAATACATTTTTTTAAATTCCTGACGTTGAAATTTAAGTTTTTCACAGAAAGCTCAACTTTCAACAAGGATAAAAAAGCTTTTGGAGCCATCACATCGTTTGTCATGTTTTTTGTAACATCAAGTTCAAATACCTACGAACTTATTTTTGGGAGACGACTCTCCCTGACGCCCTTGAGGACTCCTGGCACTTTCTCATTAAGGGTGATTTGTACATTTTTTTCATTCCCTTTAGCAGATTTGATACATTTTCTAGTGTTGGTGATGGATAGTTTGAAGAAATGATTAACAAAAAAGGTGTTCTGGCCAGTAGAAAATTTTTTTGTATGGAACAAAAAAATCGAAAGAGTATCCAAAAAAACATCACTGAGCCAAATTTTTGGTACCTAGTTCATTCAATTGTTTGATTTTTGGCAAATTTTTAAAATTTCAAAGGCTTATTTTTTAATAAGAAAGTATAGAAATCTGATCAAACTGACCAGGAAACCTCTCGAGATGCCTGCCTCTGATTTCCACGAGACTGTGATTTTTGGAAAAAGCGTAGGCTGATACTCCCATGAGTCATGACCAAGATCTTAGCTGCTCAAATTGATTTTTCGATTTTTGGCAATGTTTGAATGTCAACTTTCTAGAACCAAATTTCATTATTTCCGGTCTTCAGCGCGATTTTCGATTTTCCTAGAATGTTATAAAATTTCTCCTGACTCATTCGAGCTGCTGGAAATTGATTTGTGCTTTATTATCGATCAGTTAGAAGAGTTTATCGAGGTGGACACTTCGAGTAAGTTTTTTTGACGAGTATTATCCATAAATAAAAAATAAATCCAAAAATCGAAAATTTTCAATTCGAGGAGAAAATTTTCAAATTAGCAAGAATTGAAGACGTCATAACAAAAAGGGGTATATATGACACATTAAGGCACTATAGCTTCACTCAGGTGAAATCGTCAGCCATCTTTTCGGCCATTTTTGGTGCAAAATGATGACGTCAGCCATAATCACAGCACAGTACAGCTGTGCGGCAAGTGACGTCACTGTGACGTTTCATTGTTATTTTGCACCAAAAATGGCCGAAAAGATGGCTGACGATTTCACCTGAGTGAAGCTATAGTGCCTTAATGACACATATGTCCTTTTTGAGACGAATCCATATTGTTATTCTTCAGACCTTCCTCTATCATATGAGACCATCCCCACTTCACAAAGTTGAAAAACCAGTGAGATATCGCCATTTTAAAACTGAGAAGTCAATTAAAAATTTACTTTTTCAGAGATAATGGGTTACTCATGGTCGATTTTGTGTTGTCAACCATTGTTTACCTGGTTTAAATCTAAAAATTTGCTCAAAAACATTTTTAAATCAATTAAAAAAAAATTTTAAAAAATTGGCCAAAAAAACTCGTCTTTTTTGTTTTTTTTTTTACTCAACATAGGTAGCGATCTTTTTTCAGAGATAATGGGTTACTCATGGTCGATTTAGTGTTATCAACCATTATTTACCTGGTTTAAATCCAAAAATTTGCTCAAAATCATTTTTAAATCAAAAAAAAATTGGCCAATTTTTCGCTTCAAAAAGGACATATAATTCGAAATGTTTGATCGCTTACCGCTAACACACAGTTTCCTCCAGACTGATGGTGCATAGCATTTCATATAGTTAGATAGTGAGGAAATAAGATAAAATCGTCACCATGTTCAAATATGCACATTTCTAAACTTCACAAGCACTCAAACTTTCAAACAGTTTTTTCTCAAAATACAACTTTTACACGTATGTCCTTTTTGCTATGACGTCTTCAATTGATATATATTGCCTGAAACCAACCTCTGGAATCCTAATTTCACCATATTGAGTCTTTCTGGAGTCTCCAGCATTATTTTAGATTTCTCCAGAATTTTAAAATTTTTCCAAAATGCGTGGAAATCTGTGTTTTTTTGATCAGCATATTTTTATTGATAACTGGAGGATGCTAGTCAAAAAAACAAGCTAAAATCAATTTATGAATTTGAGTTCGCAAATAAGCCACACTCGATTTTTGGCAGCCGAAATTAATTTCCACGCTTTCTGGAAAAGTTTTAAAATTTTGGAGAAATTGGAAATCATGCTCGAGACTTTAGAATTGAAAAAAAAACACAAATACCCAAAAATGATCTTTTTTTAATTTTCAAAAAAATGGCAAAAAATCGAAAAACCAATTTGGGCAGCTGAAATCTTTATTAAGAGGGTTTCAGATCATGCTCTTTCTAAACATCACGATCAAAAATTATATCAAGCAATTCTTCCGGAAAAATGAATGAAGAATTCATCGTGCTTGAACATATCAACCTGATCTTTGAGAAAATTCTTGAAGTTTTTTACTCTCGAAAAAAAAAACGATTAAATAAGGATTTGAATTGGCAAAATCTATTTTTGGAAATCTGTGTCTAAATCGATCAAAGAGGTCACAAAGGTGTGTAGTTTTGGCTCTTTTTATGATATTTACTTTTTCCAAAACTGGAAAGTCTCATAAAAAATGGGTCAAATAAAGATTTTTGAAAATTTTTCAAAAATTGAAACTTTAGTCTAGGTAGTAGGTGGTATGTTTTTGAATTCTCTTTCAATTTTTTTTCCAATTCGAAAAATTTTCCCTCAGTTAGAATAAATAGGGTCAAGTTACTTCGAAATGTGTAAAATATCCTAAAATATTCAACTGTTTTAAACTGCGTAGGTATTTATTGTGATGTGTAAATATGTACATAAATTCAAGTGTCTCTTCCTATTCTAAAAAAAAAAAAAAAAAAAAACGAAAACACATCTGTCATACCCTTTCTAAAATGCCCAACGTGTCCTACACTTACGTTAGACCTTCGTAATTCGTATATTCGTACGTATTTTTACCATAATAATGAAGCGTCGAGCACGCATACGATTTATCCAATTAAACCTTAGGCCTGGTCAATGACATAATTGAACCGTGTGTAGGTCGACCAGTAGTAAAAATCTGCCAGCATCTTCGATCAAATCTTCCTTCCGTTACAAGAGGAAATAAGCATTTAAAAAATTCCTAATCCGAGTTCGATTAGCATCAAAAATTGACCACGAAAATAGGTACTCGTAGCTGCAGTGGGTACTTTCGTGTTACCCTGGTCACTTTCTAAAACTCGTACTCGTTCTAAGTACTCGGTACGAGTACGAGAGTAAGCATATATTGGCCAGTCGCCGTAAATGTTACAAAACATAGAGCGGATCTTCGTTACAGCATCGCTTGGAAAACGCTCGAGGCCAAAGATTCGGTTAACCAATTATTGGTAACTCGAAATACACGTCATGTTGTCCATTTAACAGGTAAAAAAAAAATTTCGCGAGTTACGACAATTAAACGATAAGCCAGGAAGCTGTTACGTTCGGCCTGCAGGTACATTGAAAAAAATACCTCACTTCCAGGAATCTTTACTTCACCCATAGAAAGGTGTTACCTATTCGTATTTAGTATACCTATAAGAGTAATATAAGGTACAACGAGACGAGTAATACTGTATAAATGTATATTTACCTATACGTGTACGTACATACGTATATCGAGATGTTACGCGTATATTAATGGAATTTTTAACTTATAACTTTCGATAGGATTGTAAATTGTTTTATTGATGTATTACTCTTCTTCAAAACTGGTCCCCATATAGGTAGATGTAACATCTCTCTGTACTGTACCTACAGACGAAACAGCCTTATACCACCATATCCACGCACCTCAATTTACAAAGTCTTATACCGCTCTTCGTTTCTTTTTTCCATATTCCTAGGTACCTACTTTTTCCTCGTATCATTCATCATTGCGGTTTTATTACTTGAAGTAAACATAAATACCAGTGTGATAAACGGATTAACGTTTTTATCATGCAGATGTGTGTTGTATACCTAATCGAATGATGAACTTGAGGTGTGAACTGCAAAACGCTGTCATTGTTCGTACGTATATTACGTAATAATTCTGTAGGTACATTTAAATAATACCCTGCATCGGCTCTGGCTAGGTGAAACTGTGTACTGACCATGTTAACATAATACTATTAATAAAGTATAGCTATCCTGAGACATAAATTATACATTATGAAGTAATAGCTATCTTTTTATCAGAATATACTACCTCAGTATGTACCTATTGCCACTTTTTCCATTTGTAATATATTTGTTAAATAATTACTATGTACTTATATAGGGTTCGTTTTGTACAACTTTTCGAATGATTTATAACTTCATCAATTTTCTCGAACTGATAACGTTGTATCATTCGGTGATTGGGAATCAGGGTTTCAGAGTATGAGTGATTTAATGATGTAATGCTCGGTTATTAATAAGAAAACTGAATCGATGTGCAGTAGATATAGTCTATAGGGTTATAGGTAGGAACCTACTTCAAAATCATGCATGAAAATTGTTCTCAAATACACACTTTTTTTTGTAGATAGAGGGGGGGGGGGTTTAAACTAAATTTTTCAAGAGTTTTTGAAAGTTGAACAAAGATAAATGGCACCATGAAGGCTGGCTCGTGAGAAATTAACGTAGGAGAAAAATTGGATATAAAAATCAGTGCATAAGCACATGAAATGCATTATTCACCAACTTTGTATAGGTATAGGTACTACTAGCTGTTACTTTGCAGACTGTGTATTTATCTTTTATCGCACTCTCTAGGAATTTTCCTCTAATTAGTGATTAATCGACTTTTTCATCCTTTGACTTCTAAAGCTTTCAGAAACCATGCCTGTTTCCACATCGGTAAACCTTTCCTTAAAACGAAGCTTATCGTAGGTGGTTCTAATCTTCGCGAAAATATTGTCTATTTCCAAATGGCTGATCAACATGTTTTGAATTTGCTGTGCTTACGTCGTCGTCGGACTACCTATTCATCTTTGGGATTTGAAAACTTTTCGTAGGCGAATTTTCGTTGTAATATAATATACTTATGTTGGTGTTGGTATTAATGGAATCGAAAGTAGATATTTTGAGGTTTGGTGGCGGATTTCGATCGGAACTCGATGTTTGTAATTAGTCTCGTTAGTTCGTCATTATTTACTTTAGTAAGTAGGGGAAAGCGAAAATTTTGACCATTTTTTCTGGAAATTTACATGAGCCCTCAAAGACGATGTATTTTCGAAAAAATCCTGCTTTTTCGTTCTAACCTTACATAACATGATTTGGGGAAAATAGCCCAGTTCCAAAAGATTACCTACACTCAAGATTATTGGTCGACCTAGCCATGATGGTCGCAATCTGAGACCTATTTTAGGGTTCTACCGAGTGGTTAAAAATTGACAAATTCTTTATTTTTGGGTAGTTTAGTGCTTTGAAAATATTTTTACTTTGTTGAATGCCAAAATCACCGAATATCATTCTAAAACGGAGGTATTTTTGACAAAATTACAAAAAATCTTGCCTTTCGTAAAATTTACCGAAGTCTTCAAAAAGTAGTGGCACCCCCCCCCCATTTATCACGATTGTCATACAGTCTCGTTTTGTACTGCAAATTTCCTAAAACAATTTCAATCTTGTGCACAAAATTCCAAGAAGTTTTACTTTGCTTCCAAAATTTCCAAAAAATGTGATACTCTCAGTCCAACTTTTTTGACAAGTAAAAATGTATCACTTTTTCGCCAATATTAATTGTCAAAAAGTGGTGCTTTTTGCAAAAATTGTTGAAATCTCGTATGCGTTTTATTATTAGATTTTAATTGGAACGTTTTTTTTTTCGTAACTTTTTTAGAATAAATTTAATTTCAAAATGTTTAGTTTTCTTTGTGATTTTTTTTGCATTAAAATATTTTTCACGCGTTTTGTAAGTGTTTTGGTTCTTTTTGGTTGCTTTGTGATTAATTTTTAGTTACTTTTTCGGACTGACAAAATTGATTTTTTGGCGAATTTTCGCGATGTGGATAAAAGTTGATGGATTAAAATTTCATGCTGAATTTGAAAACAGCGATGATTTTTGCTTTGGCCCCCAAAAAAATTATTGTTTCTAACAATTGGCAATCGTTTCTATGAATCCTGATCCATTAACTTTGAACCACTTCCAGTCCTTTACTAAGGTGATGTTGTTATGAAGGGTCAGGGTTAGGCAAAGAGTTTTGTTTTTCGAGTATCAACTTTGACTTACTCATTGTTTGATTCCTTTCAAAAATGAGTTGAAAAAAATCGTTGAATCTGATGTTAGGTATTTTAAGAAATTTAGTCATACCGTTTTCAAGCCTTTTTTCCAGATTCATATTTTCGCATTTGGTATGTTACAAAAGTGAATGTTCACTTGATTAATTCCGTCACCGTTGAACGTAATTTGAATTCGATTATTCTTTTTTTGATGTAATAACATTGGTAAGCAAATATTAAATTAAAAATTGGGCAAAAGACCTGAAAAAGAGTTAAACTGTAAATTCATTTAGGAAAATCATCGATTTAGAGTTCGATTCATTTTTTACAGAGTTGTGGAAACACTGACAAAAGTTTCCGTTTCCGTTTCCGAGCCCACCGTTTCCATATCATTTCTATGATTATTATCCCCTTTGAAGTCAAAAAATTTCACAAAATTTCATTTTGTATCATTTTTCTAGAAGAAAGAAGAATGAATGTCGTGCTTGAGAGTTTTTTACACTATTAAAATAATGAAAAAAAGAACAAGAACGCGAGGAAAAATTTTACATTTTTTTACAATAAAAATCCATCTAAAAAATGAAAAAAAAAAAATTGAAAAATGGATTGGGTACTCTCAGCTCCGTTTCCGTTTCCTCGTGTTTCGTCGTTTCTCACCGTTTCTCAGGAACAACGTTTTCGTTCCGTTTCCACAGCACTGCTTTTTAGCCAAATTTTTGTAAAAAAAATGGGCTATTTGCGGTAGGCCAGCAAGTTTCAGCACGCTGGTGATTTTTACATTTTATGACCTGGAACCGGTTCTAATCGATCAAATAAAGTCAAACTGGGGGGAATGGGGTTCTTTTGGGGGCTAGAATTGACCGCTGCAGTTTGGAGGGTCAAAGTTGAAAATTACAGAAAGGTCATTTTTTTGGAGAAGCATAATTTGGCCCCAAATTGATGAAAATGGTCCAAATTCATATAATTGGTGAGTAACGCCATTGTGAACAACATATCCAAATTTCAGCTTCCTAGGTCATTCCCATCCCATTTAAGGGGGAAAACCTGAGTCCCCCCGCGATTTGTCCTCCACGAAAATATCCTTGCGAACATGCTCAAAGAACATTTTGCTTGTGAAGAAAAACCCACACAGTAGGAAAGTATTGCAGCGGAGCTGTAATTTCATATGTTTGAAAACACTCATCATGTCACCATTTTATTCGAATGTTTTCAACTGATAAACATCGCCATTGTGTTTAAAAAGCCAACAAAGTTCCTTGTACAAAAATTTGGCTCTTACGTAGCGGCAGACTGCTACGACTTTTTTTGAAAGATGGATGTGGAAGAGTACGGTTCATCTATTTCAACACTCCTCAAAATTGAAGAGTTGATTTAATTTTCAAAAAGAGTTTGTTCAACCCTGTGAAAAATAGATTGCAAAAAAGGAGCTATTGTATATTTTTAAAAATTGAATAATTATTATTAAATTTTTAAAAATATACAAAATCTCTTGTATGGTAAATTTAATAAAGGTGATCAATTTTGTATATTCCTATTTTTCTCGCTTTTCTCCATGAGGTGTAGAGGTTTCACTCTTCCAAAGGGTCACGCAGACTCCCCCCCCCTCCTCCCACAGATCATGGAGAATTTTTAGTGTGTTCTCAGGATATGACACCTCATTCACGATTTTCGCCTCGGAAATCTCTTTGGTGCAGATTTTTCTAGTATCTCAATCTCTTCCTGTCTACTTTTTCCTAAAGTTCGTTTACCACTGTACCTTATTTTTGAATTTCAGAAAATTGAACTTGTTTAAGAACTTTTGTTCTGTAACATAAATAGAAGTAAAATAGGTAATTATTAAAATATTTATTTTCCCGATTCCTGCAGTAAATAAACTTCTTATTAGATATACTTTAACAATTATTGGGGATATCGATGCACCTTTTTTTAAATTAGCTATTAATGTGTGCACGAATGAAGTCGTGCTATTTTTCGTTTTAAAAAAATCGTAATATTCGACATCATTCACCTCACGTCCCATATAGTCGATTCGACGAATAGAGATTCCATCACATAGTAAACATAAAACGAGATTTGGGTACTTCTCTTTCACCGCTTATTATATACTTTTTTTCCAGCATTTGCGTAACTAGTATAGATTTAAGTATAAATCGCATACATGTAAGTAAGTAAGTAAGTACGTGGAAGAGATTTTGGGAAAACATCGAACATATTATGCAATTCATTCGAGTATACGGGCACTTAACTAGTATAGATGGATACCCAGGTATATAAGTTGAAAAGATGCAGAATGCATACTGGCGATTTTATGCGATTTTTTTTGACGGATTGTATAAGTAATTAAGTATAAGTCCAGCTGAAACATTTCTTTCTCCCATACACCATTACACACGAACTGCAACCGAACAGGAAATTCTTGTACACGTATAATTTCAAGCAGACCTATCAATTAAGATTTCCAAAGGTGTTAGATGACGCTGGGCTGGTCAGTGCGGTCATTTGGCCTTGACTAGACCAGCCAACCAAGTCGGCATTTTCAAATCCGCAGACGTTGAAAATTCGGTTAGAAAGTTGCAGGCAGGTACATAATCGTATTCGCCGATGTACTTTAAGTGTATATGAAGGCACGATAGTCGATAGTGAATCTTTTGTTTCCCATAACGACAAACCAGTTTGGCCGAAAGGTACAAGTACCTTGGAGAATTGATAAAACTAGTTGTTTACTTTCGTCGTCGATGATAAATTCGCCATAAATCCGTATTAGGTAAATGGTACAGTGTGTAGATCTCACTTATCATATATCATTGTCAAATTTTCCTTACAGTCGAAGATGAAATGGCGAAGGCGAAGCTCGTGTACGAAGGTAAATAAGCGAGTAGGTACTTTGTACTAATAATAATCAGAATGAAAGTACTCGAGTATCACAATCGTATATTTTTTACACATTGTTTTTGCTCATGACACATGAAACCAAAACTTATCGTAGCTAAGTAAAAGATTCCAATTAATTACGACGTCGTTTAAGAGGCAGGTAGACGAAGTGAGGGGAAACAAAATTAAGTCTACGAGGTTTTGTTTTCCACGAAACAGTATAAGCCTGGATGTCTGTGCTTAATACCGACTAAAGCCTACCTTCAAATTATAAGAAGTAATTGGAATGAGCAGTTTTACTGCCGGAAGAAGTTTGAGAATTACGTATTCCAATAAATACATTACATATTAACAATATACCGCAGTAATTCTGCCTACCAATATACCATATTGTAGACGTACATTTTCGCTTGTATTGTTTTCGATATTATAAATCATCATATGCGGGACAGAAGCGGTATTTTTGATGATATCTTTGGACCGGGTGTTTGTACGCTTTCTACGTGTTCGTATGACGGTATTGTGAACCTATTGAAAATGTCAATGCTGCTGGTTGCCTCAAAATCATATGAAAACGACGAAACGACGGCGACGATAACGACGACGCGACGCAGTGTCAACGACGAATTCTCGTATATTTCACGAATTTTAACGTTGTATCGGATTCATCGCTGTGTCATTAATTATCTGGTTTATTTTGTGCAGAATTTTATCGTCGTTCGAGTAAACATCGATGAAAGTAGACTTGTCTTTTTTTAGGTTAAGAATGGTACACCATAATATTCGTAATCGGTAATATGATTTGAAAAATTGTACTTTGAAACCCTCAATCCACATAAGGATTTATAGTGAAAATTTTGAATCATTCAAATTACTTTTTTTCTAGGTTTTTTTTTTACATGTTTGAGCTTTTTCATTTCCTCCAATCTTCATCCACCAACATCCCACCCTCAGAGCATTTGGCGATAATTTCTATTTTCCCATTTTCACCTTTCTCCTCCCAACTATACTTACTCCCTATGCATAATTCAACATTTTTTTTTTGAATCAAAGTTCAATCGAGCATGCAAAATGTCCCTTTTTTGAACGAATTTCAGCTGTTGAAATTCATTTTTCAATTTTTGGTGTCGTTTGTGAAAATTTTATTTTTTTGGTTGACATTTTTATTCTGGGAGTTGCTAATAATTGGTCAAAAATTCAATTTTGAACTGGCACATCTCGAATTTCGTGGTAACCCCCTAAAACAGTCGAAAGGGTGACCAATAAGCACTGACAAAAGTTATAGCTGCTTGAGTTCATTTTGGGCCTTTCCAAAGTGATTTATGAAGTTTATGGAGAAAATTAAAAAATGACCGGAGACTTCAAGTTGAATTAAAGGAATCATTCACGTTAGTTCACTTTGCTCAAAAAAAATTGTATTTCATGAAAATGTTTGAAAATGGTTCTTAAAACAGTTTTTATTCATTTTTAAAATTTGCCAAAAATCCAAAAATGAACTTTGGGATCTGAAATTTTGGTTACAGGTGTTTTAAGATAAGCTCTTTCGATCCAGCTTGGTTTCATTCAAATCGGAGGGTGCCAATTCAAAAGGCTCCATGTCAAGTTTTTGTCACTTTGAAGCAGAATGCAGTGATTTTCGGAGATGAAAATATGGTATGTAGATAGATGTACATATACATAGCAAATAATATATTTCTAGCCTAATTCCTAAAATTTTGTGAAAATACGTAATTTCTAAAAATTTGGTGCAAGTTCCAGAACTGTTCAAAACGATCCGAAACTGCTCCGAATCGATTTATAGGGGAGTGGAGTGGAGTGGAGTGGAGTGGAGGGGAGGGGAGGGGTAAACGTTTCCTCAAATTCTCTTCATTGCTCAAGAAACCATTTTGAAAGTTTCCTTTTGAATTCAAACTTTTAATTTTTTAAATTTGTTTATTCAAATGAGAGAAAATTCTACAAAATTCAAATTTCTAAAAGCCTAGGAGAAAATGAATAGAATATTTTCGAAGTATGATTTTGATATTGAAGATGGAAAAACAGGACGGTTTTCCAATTTTAATATTTTTCAAAAGGTGAGAGGAAAGGGAGTCGAAATTTTTGTTAACTGTTGTCATTCAATTTCACAAAGCTGAATTGAAAAATAGAAAACTTGTAGGGGGAGGTGAGGGAAGATTCAGAATTTTTTTAGATTTTTTTCATTTAATTCTTATATTTTTCAAGACAATTTAGGGGACAAAAATTCGCGAAAAAAAGTTCGATTTTTGCCACTTTTTTGCTTAAAATTTGGAAAAAATGGCATTGTTCTGATTCCCTGATTCCTATTTTCTAAATACAGGACAGAATAGTGATATTAATTTGCTATTTCAGGTTTCGAATGGCGTGATTTTCATGTTCCCATTGCATATATTGTAGCCGACTGTTCGTTATGTGCCCATCATTAGGGGTAGTTTTGGCTTGTGTGCTCGTGAGCTCGGTTTACAATCATGTAAAAAAAAAACTGTACTCAATTTAAGTACATGTTGCCATTTCTTGAGGTGGAAAAAACTTGATGTCAAAAAAGTTTGGTTATTAGTGTTCTGCAACTTTCGTTTGAGATTTTTTTTTCTGAGAAGAAGATTTATATATACCTATGCCAAGCATAAGCAATTACGTTTGCAAAAGATTATAGGTGTTGAAACTACTGGACCAATTTTGAAAATTTATGTTCATTAGGTAACCGAACGAATACCTAAATGTGCTTTTTTATTGATTTTTTTCAAACACTCTTAAATTACATTTTACGATTCTTTAATCACTTTGTAACTTAGGTAGCTTGTAAAATTCCCAAGTTTCTCGTTTGCATCTACTGATCCGATAAGACTGGAATCATTTAATCAATCTTGGTACCATCAGAATTTATTACCATTGGTAGGACTTCTGAAACATACTGTGCGATTTTACGAAGACGACGTCTAGACTATTTTTTTCTCATACCTACAGCATCTAGTTACTTGTACTTTGGTATGGTACTTAGCATTCGCCATGACTTACGTAATAATAAGCCTTAACATCCTTTACATCCTTTTACGTGCATGCGGTAATCATATTGTACCTACTTGTGATAAAATGTACGATGTTGCAAATCAGGAAATAGCATCTTAGGTGAAAGGTCAATCTGCTAGCGTATCCCTTTTTTTTTTCAAACATTAAGATAATCTGATTTGTTTTATAATTTCAATTTTTATTTGTCATACTGATTGTGTGAGTATATGTTTTTGTTATTCAATTCGATTTGCCGAAGGGTATTAGATCGCGAAAAAAATTATGAGTTCAGCACTTTTCTCTTTTTATTATAATGTTAATGTAATCAATTTTTATCAACTTTCCAATTGTGAGACAATAAATGGAGTATCGAAAGGGATTTGAGGGAAACATTTAATAAGTATATTGATACCTTCTTAATATTTGAGAAGTTGAGTAAGTAGGTATGTATGGTTAAGTACCTACCTACGTATAATTTTAGTCAATTAAAATGGGTACAGGTACATATGAGTAGAGATGGAGAATTAAAGAGATGGACCACGTAAAGGAAATCGTATCTAATTCGAATACATAGGTACCTACCTACCTACCTATCTACATAAACATAAAAATTAATAATGGTATGATTTCGAACGAAATCCTCTTTTATGTTAATTTCATGATTCGCTCATTACATTACGAACAGAATGGAAAAAAACTTCCGAGTGCCTTCGAGATATGATTTCGAATTTCTTGTAATAGCAACTTATGTATTATGCGTATGTGCTTCATCGTCTAGGCTAGATGTGTACTTCTACTTATACACTTGTACCAGTATACGAGTGGGTACTGGGTAAGTGGGTATGGGTAAGGGTATCTAGCTCCATCTAGTACCTTGTCCGTTGTCGTAACCATCTCAGTAGTTATTAATGTTTATGGTTAATCTGATGTTCCATATCACAAGTCATCATTGTGGTTTAAATTATCGTAGCTTGGTCGCGATTGCTTATCAAATTAGAAGATACCTCCTGTACACCTATATTTTTACAACCAGTGCCCTGTGCCATGCTGCATAATTCCTATCGTAAAAAGTTACCTTTAATTTATTGCTAATTTTTACGCAGGTTTGTCGAGTCATTTGTGCTGTTCTTTTTATGTATTAACAAATGTTTCATTTTTTGATAGGTGCTTTCAACTTCTTAAAAATGAACTGTTCTGTCTTTTTTTTTTGTCTGGGAAGTTTAATGCTCGAAATTGAACTTTGAACTGTGATTGAAAATTTTTAAAAAGTTATGTAATACGAGTTTGGTATTTTCGTTTTGCTAAAATGGAGCTTTTAGAATAAAAATTATGTAAATTGCATTCTGTATGAATAACTTTTGAGTTCTTTTAAAATGAAATCTTATTTTTAAGTTTTTTTCCTGCAAATTTACAGGTAGAAGTTGTTTTTGAATATTTGCTCTGCAGTCTCAAATTTTTTGAAAAAATTATATTTGGGTCAAGAACCCTTAAATCATCAAATTCGTCTACCGGTCAAAATTTTAAGTACTGAAGTGAATTTTTCGTTTTTTAGCGAATTTTTGAAAATAAAATTTTGATCAAAAATGCAAAAAATCTAAATTTTACCAAATTGACCTAGAAAGTTGAAATCTGATAAATAGCCTATTTTCGAATACTCAAATTGATTGGAAAAGGTTTCAAATCATTTTTTGAACAATTCTAGAGCCTCCAGTAGATTTTTAAAAGTTGAAATTTTCACGAAATTTCATCCAATGAAGGCTGCAAAACTAAAATTCGCTTTATAATATAATTTCAACATGCTTAGTTCATGGGATATGATTTCAAGTCATTCTAATAGAGCCTGCAGTCATATTTGAAACCCATCAAAATCAACTTCAGAACAGTCAATTTTTCAAATTTTCAATTAGGTATCAAATCGTTGAAGAAATACTCGTATTGTACATATAAAGAGTTTCTAAGTAAAAGAAACTGATTTTAGAAAAACTGCGAGTAATTGGTCAATTGGGTTACTAAGAAGTACAAATATGTTAATTAGGGTGGATTTTATGGAACTTTTTGAATGTATATGTAATGTACCTACCAAAAATATGCCTGGAGGCTCCACAACGGCTTGAAATCACCTCCTATGGACTCATATTTTTAAATTAGGGTATGAAGTCAATTTCACTCGTACCTTTCCCACTTCATTGGGTAAAATTTTGTTTAAATTCCACTTTTCAAAAACCGGCTGGAAGCTCCAGAACTGCTCAAAACGGTTCGAAACATTTCCCCAATCAATTTAGATCGTGAATAATAGGATGCATAATAAATTTCAGGTCAACAGGTCAATTCGGTAAAATTTCGATTTTTTCAGATTTTTGGTTCAAATTTTGATTTTAGGTAATCAAAAATAGCGCAAAATTTTGATTTTTTCCCGTGGAAAATGGATCAATTTTTTTTCAAAAATCTTACTTGCATCAATTAAGTATCTGATGTCGAGTATTTTGCTTGAAAATTATCTTTCGATTTTCGATAAATTTTTTCAGCCATTTGGCATACATTCGTTAACGACCCGAGGAAGACAACAGCTTACAAGCAGATTCCCCCCCCCCCCCGCCCGGTCTGACCCACCTGAAATTCTCTGTACTTGTCTTGTCTTATTGTAATATGAATAGTTAGTAGTTACACGTTCAAATCACGAATAAATCAGTCACCATCATTGAATGAAGTGAAGTTATCATGTTCATCTTTCCAGTTGTTGATTTACAACGTATTACGTGCGCATCACGTCTTACTTATTACCGCCATGTACAGCTTTGTACCTTAATCTATAAAACACAGACTTGGAAGAACACCTCGTAAGCGTTATTATACCCTATGTATTAAGTAAGTAAGTAAGTATATAGGTATTTCCTCTTCGGTAACATTTACGTTTAATTGCACCTAAAAATCCGAATATTGTCTCTCGCAATCTTAGGTTCCTATACCGATGTTGATGCCGTCGCTTTATAAGCCCACCTGCATGTATAGAGTCATCACATTATTCATTTTAATCACCTAGCCATCCACTGATTAAGGTGTATCTATACTGGAGTCGTTAATCAATGACCGTCAATTTTGACGCTGCACTTGTATGCATCCCATAGTGTCAAATCTTCTTCACTTTGTTTGCGATGCGATGTAATATTTCCTCGTGCGGAAGCTGATATACATACTATAACATCAACATATCACTGTGAAGTGTTTTCGCATCAATGTTGAAACAAATTGGACAGCTTGTTGAGTAAATTGAGTAATGAATTATAAACTTCGGAGAAGAGTAGCTGGCTTTATACTTACTTATAAAAACATAAATAATAGGTACAATATACAGGGTGTCCCACCATGTGAAGATTTATGTATCATTAAAGTAGGTACGGTGTACATGAAGAGAAGAAGTTGAAAGATTATTTTTGTCGAAATTCATGGAGGTCGATTATCTGACTAGGGAACCTTTTGATGTGGTACGCTCCGATTTGAAGGAAATCAAACTAGATAAAAAAAAAAGCATGTCTTGAAATCTCCGTAAGTTGACCAAAATTCGAATTTTTAAAAATTTGAAAAATTCAAAAAAATGTTTTAAGGACTACGTCTTTTTAACTTTTTTGTAAAATGAAAATTGTTTTGAGCAAAGTACAAAACCCATATGAATTATTCTGTCAAATTCAACTCCCACACATCAAAAACTAGTGATTTTGGGCCCTACTGGAGCCTCCAACGATTTTTCAATTTTCTCCAGAAATTTTAAAACGCTTTATGGTGGAACTAAAAACGAATTTTGGAACTTATATACTTGCTCAAAAAAGTTTCATTTCGTGAAAAAAATATTAAAATATTGACTTTAACACAGTTTTTTAAATTCTTTATATTTTCAAAAATTTGCCAAAAATTCTAAAATGAATTTTGAGACTTGATGTTTTGATAATGATAGTTTTATTACGTGCTGGCGTGAAGAAATATTTTTCAGCCATTGGTGCCAATTTCAAAAATTGAAAAAATAGCCAGAAATTTTCTAAATTTGTCAAGGTTTTGATTTGATGAAAGTTTCGCTGCAAAATCACCGTCATGTCAATTGATTTTGGAAGTTGGAAAATAAGATTTAAATCTGATTTTAGACATTCAAGTACATAAGTTACCTACCTTCCATATTTTTTTTCATGATAAATTGAGTTTTTAAAACTTGAAAAATATACAATAGGTACTTTATTCAACATTTTTAATTTTACATGATAGTGTGTTTTTAGATGCTCTGGAAGATTTTTCAATCAATTTCTGTCAATTTTCCATCCGTTTTGGGCTAAAAAAATTCTAAAAATTACTACCACGTACGACTTGTGTACAAATCCCAAGAATAGCAAATATTTGATAGGACATCCTGTATAATATACTCTACCAGTGAGTACGAGATCGACGAGGAAGCAGGCGGTACTTTTAAAAGTGAAAATAAAAAATTAGCTGATAAAAATCAAACGTTATTAATAAATTATCGACGTAATGGTTCAAATTAAATGATTTGTAGCTTTATGGATAGTCGAACATGGTTTCTTTGAGGGAAAAACCACTCTTACATGAAACCTACAGCTACGATAACAAATAAACCATCAATCATTCGGTAAACGTTTCATCTTGTGCATATATTTTCTTATCAATAGAAAGGGTTTAGTAGCCTGTACTACCAGCCAAAGGCGATAGAAATCGTTTTGTGGATTAAAACGCCACCGTGTTGTCGGTTTAATTCGCAAGTAGGAGTAATTTTTTTTAAAAATATTTCATACACGTGTCGTTGCAACCTATTCTTTACACGCTCCGATGAACTGCTAATATGTGTTAAAACGACGAGCTTGGTGAAATATATCTTCATATCCGAACGAGTGAAAAAATTAGCATAAAAATAAAATCATATTAAAAAATTCGCCATCTCAATTCCGCGGGCTAAGATGTACCTTACCCTTACCTACTACCTATTCGCATATATTGTATATATTAAGTTGGTGTCAGGTGATCATAAAACCAGTTTCGATGCGTTGCTCTTTTTTTTTGAACGAACATAGAATGAATGAATGAATGAAAAGCGTTATAATAATTTGTCGGCGCCGTTATTGCGCTTGACCTTGTCAAATTTAATTGATAATAGTTGCTTGTCTTAGGTTCATATACAACAAACCAGTTATATTGTCTCTGGTCGCGCTACCATTTCTAGCTTAGCGTCGATAGTGTTTTCAATTAGCTTTACCAGTGTTTCTATGGCTAACTAGCGACTAAGTAATAGGTAAGTTAAGTATAGGATACGATAAGTTAATTGTTTTACTTACATTCCCCCGGCGACATTTTATTTCCTGTGATTTTCCCACAGCACACGTTCTATGCGATTGTGTAGGTAATTGTTGCATTTCATCTTCATCTATGTAGACGTTATGCAAGGTGAACCTTTCTTCTTTCCAATTGCAATGGAAATACTATGTGCGAAGCAACTGACAATTCAATTCGAAGTTTGACCATCGAGTAGAATTTCTATCGCAAAAAAGTATCTAATAAAATGCGAGGGTGTTTGAGAAATAATTTCGAAAAGTGAATATTTACGTATCCGGCCAACACTTTATTTTTACCTACTTTTCTTTACGCCTCAGCTAGTTAAAAGTTTTTGTTAACTTTTATTCGCACTATAGATTGAACGTGATTTTCTTGCTTTTTAAAGCTCGCTTCCAAAATCTTTTAAAACTGAATTAGAATTTTTTTCTCGTTTTTCAATCGGACGCGAGATTCAGATGAAATTGAATATTTCGAGCAGACTTTGGCTTCGGCTTTGGCGTGAGGTATGTTTAAATCTTGACCAAAATAAACACGAAGTTTTTCTAAAATAAGCAAATCGAAAATCTATCTAATTGTAAGGTAGGTAGGTAGGTACTTATGAATATTTTAGATTTAAGTACTTAAAATCACGATGAAGGTGTAAAAGGTTCTTCGCTCGACCCACATAACGTCACACTTGTCAAGAATCATTTTATCTTTGATTCCATCCGAAATTGCGTATTTTTACACTCGAGCGAGGGTGGAAAACTAGCTTTTCCTACTTGAAGTTGAAAAAATTATTTAATAAATGGAAATTTCTCAGAAAATTAGAAATTCTACGTACAGATAATACCACTGAATTGAAAACTTTTCAAAATACATATTTTGTAAAAGTGTTGAAATTTCAAGAAAAAAGTTTGGGTGAAAATTGATGAAGTGACGAAAAAAAAAAATCAAGAAAGATTACGAATACTTACGTACAACTCTTTGGTAACGATTATCAAAAATTCGTTCAGTGTTGTTGGATTTTAATTTTTATATTGACCTAAATTAGAACAACTTTTACCAATAGACACCATCGAATCCTACCAAAGCCCCAACGAAATCCAACGAACCTCAATAGGGGTCAATATAGGCCTCAAATTTCAAGGATTGCACTACCTACTTTCGTCTCCATTTATCGAATTTTTATTTTATTTTTTTGGCAGTTTCGTCCTCATTATTTTATGCAGTTTTGATGACATTAAAACTGATGTAAACATTTTTTGTATCAGTTTTGTTTTTCTGATTGATGGCAGGCAATTTTATTTATGTAGGTACCTATTTACGTAGATAATTTCTACCTTTTTTTATAAGGTTTACATTATTTCGTTGCAATCTTTAGAGATTTCCATACAATTTTCGCCATTACGATACTAGAAAAATACCCATAAATAGAAGACAATTCTTTTGTCTAAACAAAGAAAAATTGAAAGGGCGCCCAAGATTGCACCATCAGACCAAATGTCAGGAGTTAAATTACGTTTTCATAGTTTTGTTATGAGTTTTAAAAACTTCAAATCTGGTTTATTCTTCTTGAAAAAATCGTCCAAATAATTATTTCGGAATGTTAAAACTCAGAAAAAAATGAGTAAGACCCTGAAATTTTTGGAAATTAGAAATTTTTGACAGTGAACAAAATTTTAATGCTTTTGAATATTGAAAAAATTTTCGTTTCGGATAAAATTAAAATTTATGGAGAGAAAAGAAGCGCATGAACTGTTCTGAAGCCTTTAGCGAGTTTTTCAACTTCTCAATTTTGGAAAAATCTGAGGTACTAAGTAAGTTAAATCGAGGCACAAATTTTCAAAATTCGTTCCTTCCAGTTCATCTATTACAAGTTTTCTCTAAAAATTGTTTGGGAAGGGGTGAAAAATTCGCTGTTTATGAATAACGGATTGAACGTAAACCTGAAGGCTGAAAATGAGCATACTCGATTTTTGACCTCGAAAATTGATTGGCAGCCTTTTTAAATTATTATGAAGCCTCCAAAAATTGTTGAATGCTTTAGTTCTCGAAAAAAAATGGACTCGAACATGTAAAAGCCATTTTAGATAATTTGTCTTTAAATTGATCATTTATTTCAAAAGCGTCATAAAAACAACCAAGTTTATAGGTCAAAAGGTACTAAATTGAATTTGGTCCTTTTTATGGCAGTTTTTCCAAATCTTGGAAACCCCGAAGTTTGCTGAGGGACTCGAGGATTGCTCAAATTTTCCTTCATTCGATTTGGCTGTTCAATGATTAAATTTTGAGCTCTTAATGGAGAATAAACCGAATCTGGATTTTAAAAATTTCACCCAAAATCGAAAAATGAAATTCGATACCTGAAATTCGGAAATACGTCGTTTCTGGTTTGTATTTTGATATAGTAATAAGATTTAGAGACCCAAGTTTGATTAGCAAGGAAAATCATGTTTTTCAAGAGCCCAAATTCTTCAAAAAACTGACAATGAGTGAAATTCCGAAAGATGTGATTGGACTGCTGAAACGCCTGAAACTTCAGCAATCTTCTATTTTATTCATATTTTCACAATAGGTATCATTATGTTTTAAGGTCTTTTTTGATAGTGGGCATGAAAAGTGTATTTGTTGAAAAATTTGAGCCTAAAAATAGTGCCTACCTTTTCTCTTACTTTTGTTGAAATTGGTCTTTGAAACGAAATAACAGTATAAGAATGTCATCAAATTGGAAATTTCTCGGAGTCGCCTCTGCCCAGTCACATGTTTTTTTGAAGTTATGGCCGACTATTTGGCTTTTTCATACATCTGTGCAGTTGTTGGGATGTTTTGAAAAATTCAAAAACCTGTGAAAAATTCCTAGGTTGATAATAAAAATACCTACTTGAGACGCATTCAATCAGTCAGAGATCTTTTTGAGTCGACTTCATATACCTATAAACAATTTACCCAATGTATGGATTTTTTTTAATTTCAAAAAATTCAGTCCAACCAGCGGTCGAGTCATCCTAACCCTCTCCCCCCCCCTTTGAAAAATGGTCTTTTCATTTATTGTACTCACAAACTCACATAGATTGCAGATTTGTCGACATTTCATGTCTGAGCTCAGGGCAATCAGTTCTTTGATTAGGTACGAGTGAATGTATTATCACAGCTTGAATAAAAATCGTTGACCTTTAGTTACATAGTGCATGCATACCTATAGCAATATTAATCAAAAGAGATATTTTCAATAGGTAATTAAAAATCGATACTTCAACGTGATCACTACTTAATTTTCAGAGTATCTACCTACCTACCTACCTTTCTCATACTACACACGAACACGCGAGAGTACCAATTTGGGAAATTATGTTTTGAACAATTTGCCAGGTTAAATTTGATATTACATAAAAGTCGATTTACCCATTTTATTTTACATAATGAGACCATCCTCCTTCTCGACGCTTGACTACCAAAAAAAAAAATATTTCCAAATACTAATACCTCGTGACATTATTGACCTCATGACAGAAATTGGTTACTCGCTACCGCGTTCGTGTTGCATTTATTTGATTTTTAAAGATTTATTCGTTACGTCAACTTCAACTTTGAAGCTAAACCATAAACCCGATTTTTTTTCGCGATTATCCGTAACAAAATAGTGGTATCGAGTAGTATTTTTTTTGTTACCTTTTGTTTAATTATCATTATTTAATAGATGAAAAAAAATTAGATATAGGTATGGTAAGGTTATGGGTAAATTATGCGTTCATATTACGTTTGAAATAGAAGAAAAAAACCGGTTGAAAAAGAGGCAGCGAAGAACAGATATTCTTCCTTGACAGAAGTCATGACGTCATAGACGGGGGTGAACGTTTATCTGCCAATGGGCCATTACTTTCTCTTTCGTTCTGGACATCTTTAGACTTGTAAAATGTTGCGTTTTTGAGTGAACTTTGACCTCTCTCATCGGCAGAGAAAGCCCCATCGAACCCAGCAAATTACAATCTACACCGTAATGATAGGTTTATTGTATATTAGAAAATAAAACGTGCTATGCAACATGTATTAAATTATGAAAATACTCACTCTGTTTTATGCAGTAACAGATAACAGATGTTATAGGTAGCATTACTATTTTTATCGGTACAGTTCCTCTGTTGGTTTTTTTGTTGATTTGTTTTCATTTGCATACAATAGTATAGTATATTTATAATATTACTTATATTAATTTGGTTTTTAATTAATGTGCAAAAATATCGATAAATGTATAAAAAATTAATCTATATGAAAGGCGGTAAAAATATTTGGATAATTAAATATGACCCTGTTGTTCGTTGGCCCTTGTAATAGATAAGTAGATTTACTTTTTCGATTACTTTTTTTTTTTTGCCTATAAACGTTTCGCTTTTTTCACACTTATTAAACGTACACGAAGATTTTGTAGTGAAATGTAGCCGAGAATCTCTATGTACTCGTATCTATCGGTGAGAGTCGTGATAGTTCATATGGCAAATGTAAATTGATTTAATTCGCCATTTCCACCAGAAATCGGATACGATTTTCACAACGGATGACTGCATACATCCACTTACTTGAACGCAATAATATGAATAATACCATAGACGACTCTATACTTATTACATCATCGCCTCATCCCAACCACATGGTCACTTTTAAGACTTTTTTTTTCGCAGTACTGCAGCAGACGAAATACGATGATCCGAAAGCTGTTTCCTGTAGCTTATTGCCATTGCCATCGAATTGCACGCGATAATCATCGGGTTAAATTATGCGATTCGAGTTTTACTGATTGGGTGACAGGTGTAGAGATGTAATCGCCATCTGAGGGCTTCTTCGTAGTCACCTTTTCTTCCTCGGTGGTCTAGGGGAATTATCGCGAATAAATGCGATTCTTCTATTAAATCGACTACCTGCCTAATTTCCCTGCTTTAATATTTCACGTGAACTCTCGCCAATCGAGTGGAAAACGTCGTATTGCCTTGCTTTAGTTGTATAGGTAGGTACCTAATCCCTTGAGGGCAGCTCGACGTATCTAAACCTATGGCGGCTATCTACGACTCGATTTGTTCGTATAGGAAATTGAAGAGTCGTGTAAATCGTGCGATATCCGATGTCTTTCACACGATCGATCGGTAGTACATAGGTTGGTAGAGGTACCTCTAGATATGTAGAATAATTGGAACAAACCTTTCAGTGTGTTCTGTAGGTTTCGATAGTTGCCTTAAATTTTTTACACGATGACTTTGTTTAATCGGGGAAAAGGGAGGGGAGATTTTTTTTTACTTTGAGATGTCTTCGATAATTTTTCTAGGACTTTTACTTTTGTAGGTATCACGTGTAACCATGCAAAGACGACTTTATTAATAATTTTCAGAATTTTTCTCGAGATAGGAAAGAAGGATTGAGGCATGGGAAATACGATAATTGAACGATAAAAAAGGTGGTTTACACGATAATAATTTTAACGATAAAAAGTTGTTCAAGGACGACAATTTAAGTGGTAAGCACATTTTTTTAAACGTTAGAAAAAAGTGTTGGCGCGATATTTTTCATTGATAAAAGGCATTGGCACTATGAATTTTCCTATTTAGGGGCACGCCAATTCTTGAAAGTTGTAAATCCATCATTTTTGATACTTTCCTCCCTACCCCAAACATCCAAAAAAAATTATTATCGCGTGCAAAAATAAAATTGCCATACTAAAGTCGTGTTTTTTCCCAAATTTCCTCAAGTCTAAAAAAGTCTTGAAAAGGTTGTCAAAAAGTGTCATTTTTTTTTTTGGGGGGGGGGGGGAATGTCAAAGAGCGTTAATTTTTGGTAAAATAATCAAGAAGTGTCCATTTTTCGCACAATTGTTAAAAAGTGCCATTTTTGTCAAAATTTTCAAAAATTAAGTGTCCATTTCTGGTAAAAAAAATTGTTTTTTTTTTCCATTTGCTTAAGTCTAAAAAAGTTAATTTTTGAAAAAGTTGTCAAAAAGTGTCAATTTGGGGGGGAGGAAGATGTCAAAGAGCGTCAATTTTTGGTAAAATAGTCGAGAAGTGCCCATTTTTGGCACAATTATTAAGAAGTGCCCATTTTTGTCAAAATTTTCAAGAAGTTTCCGTTTCTGGTGAAATTGTGAAAAGAGGCTAATTTTTGCGTAATTGTCAAACAGTCCTATTCTGGCCAAGATTGCTCAAAAAAGTTATGTTGTTGCTAAAATTGTCAAAAAATTCTCGTTCATCAACAAAATTATCAGAGAGTGTCACTTTTTGCGAGTTGACGAAAAATTGTAACGTTTTTTCGTCAAATTCTCAGAAAGTAGTTTTTTGTTAAAATAATATCTATGTATGTACTTAAATGGTCGTAATTTTTGCCAAAACTTCCAAAAAGCACTGATTTTTGCCTTGCATGCCTAAAAAGTGGCACTTTATGAACATATAGAGTTTCTAAAATGTCACTGGTAGTTCTAGAACGTCTTGAAACCATCATCAATCGAATCAGCACGTTGAAATTGGAGTGTATATTGAATTTTAGCTTTCCCGCTTCATTGATGGGTAAAATTTTATGGGAATTGCAACTTCCAGAAATCTGCTGGAGGCTTCAGAACTTCTCAAAACGGTTTAAAACTGTTTCTAGTTGATTGGGTGGGTTAAAAATAAGGTACACGCCAAAATTCAGCTTTTTATACGTCAGTTTCTTGAAATTTTATTCTTTATTTTTCGAGTGATCACTATTGGACTATTATGGTTTTAAAATGGCTAATTTTGAGTAAAAAAAATGCAATTTTCAAAAATAGATTTCGTCCGCAGATTTGGTTCATTTTTTTTTCAAAATAAGGTATTCAATAGATGCGAAATCCTCTGTACTTTCGATTGATATGGGTTTTGAAGCCAATTCTTTAACCCTTTGGAGTTCTCTAAGTTCGTAGGTTCCCGTGCTGGGAAACAAATTGCTTTGGAAGGTTGTGATAAGGCGACTCTGCCCAATTGACCGAATCACAAAAAAATTGAGTTTTCCAAGAAAAGTCATTTTGGAAAATGAAAGTTTTGAAAACTCTCAAATCTTTAATTTCCAACAAAACAAATTACATAATACAAATTGGAAATTTTTTTCAAAAATAATTTGGTAAACATGAGTAAAAAATATCGGTCAAAAGCACTTTTTGAAAATATTTTTAAAAAATTAGTAAGAAAAAAAATCGTAATAACGATAGTAAAAAATATCATCTGGCCTGGCAGTGAACATAGAGATAGACTTACCTACCTAGTAAATAAAAACACAAATCGATATTTTTACTAGGTACCTATTTCCCTTCATGTTCATCTGTACAATTGCCACTTCTAATTAAATGGTAAAATGCTTCTTTGTTTTCCAGAATTAAAGAAAGTTCTATGCTACATCTTGTTCTTCAGAGCAAACAAGTTACTCCCCACTACAGAGCTCGCAATTTCGCCAAATTTTTTGTCATATTTCGACTCGATTTCCGACAAGATTTTTTGTTTTTTGTTTTTCATTTTTCGGCCAAAGGCACTTTTTTCACCAAGGTTTTATTTTCGCTTAACTTGAAAAACTGCCAAATGACATTTTTTACTATCGTTACTACAATTTTTTTTCTTATCAATTTTTTAAAATTACTGATTCTCAAAAATTCGCTTTTATAGTTGTCAAATCAAGCGTTCGAGTGTCCCTTCTATGCATATATTGAAGTAAGTAGATACTTACTATTTAATTATAAATTAATCCAGTCTATAGTATTATGTTTTACGACTCTTTGATGCGAACACCTATCTACCTACTTACAAGTACATAGGTACTTCAATAAAACGCTTGCCTAACAGTACGTTGTGATCGTAATCTAAGCAAAAGATGAATACAAACTTACCAGAATCGGGAAGTTATTATTAGATAAGCGAGTCCAAATTACTCTTACTGGGAATCAGTTTAATTAAACGAATAGGTAATATAAATATAGGTGAATTTTCTCTCGAATATAATAAATAGGTAATGTTATGTATATAAATTGATAACAGATCTAAAAAATGTGCAGATTTTGATAGCACTACCTATATATGCAATACCAATAATATGTAAATAGATAATGATGTTCATATTAGTATAGGGTAGGTAATTCTAATAAAATATAACTTAAAAATTTAATGCTACCATATACCCACCTAAGTAAATCGTATGTACTTGTATATTGCTTAATACACGTCAGAATATTTACATAATCCATGTAAACTTATATGTATACCGATGTGAGACAGAGAAGAAGAAAAAATAACACCACACAGTACATTTTATTACAATACTCATCAGAGGAAATAAACGAAGTCGAATAGCGTGTGCAATTAATTTCAACACATTTGTGAAATTTTTAAACTTCATTATCATATATCAAACTGGCGTATTGCTATTCTGGACCCTTTTTTATAATATTGTGCATACATAGATAGTGTGAATATGCATGAGGAAATGTTTATTATTCCATAATTTTAAGAATGTGACCATTTACCGAGCACCGAATTAATTACATCATATAAGATTCATTCTTCCTTTTCTTACTATACTTATAACATAAACCGAAGTACCTGAATTTTATTATGTAGGTGCGTATACGATAAAGAAGGCAATTGAAATACCAAAAAATCCTCTATTATAGGTTCTTACCCATAGGTCATCATAATACGTACAGGTACATACGTATTTGTGAAATAAAACTAGGACTTTTTAGATCATTTTCTATTTCCTGTACAAGGTACAGTATGTTTTATAGGTACCGACAAGTGTTTTTGTTTTTTTAATAGTGTGAAAATGGTGAAATAAGTAGTTTAAGATTTTGGATTTAGGTATTGTAAGAAATTCTCTCATCGCAGGAGTCAGAAATTTCAAACTCGTCTGTTACATTTTTTATTAGAAAATTCAAATATTTTCAAAATTCCAATTTTGAATGGATTTTTTACCCACTTTATTGGACTTCGTTTTGACAATGATCAATAGAAATCGAAATAAACACGAAGAAGTTTGCTCCTCATGTAACGTATGTAGTATGTTTTTAAAATCAGAATAAACCTAGTATTCCCTTGAGTAGGCAACTTCATCGTCATATACGTTTGTGGGTGATACAGCTTCGATTTCTAGGCAAAATACAAGTTATCATGGGGAAATCCTTCGAAATAGGTAGCCTTGGAAATCCCAACTGAATAAATTTATTACCGCGTGGCTGTAGTGCATAGTTATGGATAAAAATCATAACAATATTACTTATGTACTTCTACTTATGATCGTGTTGAAAATCTGACCTTATCGCATCTCACGTGGTCTTGTAAAATGTTTGATTTTTGGTTTTTTACCTTTTTTTGTGCATTGTCTACTCATCTCAAAAAAATTGAGCGTTCGTTTGAACTTTTATAATAACTTCGGATTCAGAGATTCGTACGTTTATGTGACTCGTGAATGTATTTTCGTTCATCTATGATGCTGGTTTTATTAATTGATGACGTAATTTGTTGTAATGATGACAGTGAGCTCTTGTAGCATGATGGTTTTATGAATTCAAAATTGCAAGTCAAACAGAAAATTGAGCGAGACGAGAACGAATAGGGAATTGCGTCTACTGGTTCTATCGATAAAATAGTTTTATCTGTATCGTAGGTGGATTTCTTTGTTAGCTAAGTAATACTGTAATTGAAAAAAATATTTCGTCGTTTGTGTCAGTGCTCGTAGTGAAAATGCCTGTGTCAGAAATATCGGGAAATTTCGAGCCACTAATAAAAGTACGAAATGTGCGAGGAAAAGCGATCATCGATAATAAGATATTTCAACTGCACTATCGAGTTACAACTTTAATTTTTTTCATATGTTGGGCATTGGTTACTGCATGTACAACATTTGGTAAGTACACATTACCTGCCTCTACCTGTATCTAAGTAATATGGACTTTCCTAGACATAAACAAGCCGGTTAGAAATCTACAAACATTGATAGGTTTGAATGGTTTGATACAGTTATACATATATTATTATGTTGGTTTCATCATGAAAGGCAGAAGATTCACATTCACATTGTGCTAAAAATTGTCAAATTTCAGGCCACGCGATTACTTGTACAGGTAGTTCCATATTAGAAAAAGACGAAATACAAGTGGCGAATATTTTTTGCTACTCAGGGGTTAAAAACAGGTATAACCCAAGTACGCTCAGTGTATTTGATGAAGAGCCAGAGGATTCGTCAATTTTTGCTTATAGATGGGTTCCAAAAATGCTGTTTCTGCAGGTAGTACCTCCATCTATTATAGACTAAATATCCTAAGGTACTGTACAATTTGAAAAAATAATGACTGAAATGCTTGATATGTGATTGTGATATGTATTTCATCCTAATAATGTTCATCAAGAAAATAATTTCTGAACCTTTTTTCATACTTAAATTATTTTTTCAATTTACAAATTCCCCCCTCTCACTGCTGAGAAAGAAAGAAAACGTTTTCAGGATGGGGTAGATCGTAGTTATCTTCGGATACATTTTTTAAAAGATGAGTTCAACACAGGATACTAAAATAAAAGGTTCCCGTATCATAAATTCTAATAATAAAAAAAAATAAATAAATAAGCAAATACGAGTACCTAGGTAAAAAGAGCAAAATGACATACTCGTATGTACTGTGTATTTTCTTTTCCGATTTCAAGACGATCTTACTTTCTCTACAAAATTTTCCAAACTGATAGATTAGGTAGAATGTTTTACTATTAGGGTATAGGTACCTAGTTGATAATTTTTTGTAGAATTTCTTCCATAAAATTTGTTTTCCAGGTAATCTTATTTTACTTGACTCGATGGATTTGGAAATATTGCGAAGGCAAGAAACTGGACCATTTAATGGAAGATCTGAAAGGTCCGGTGGTAGAAAGCCAGAGCGCACGTAAAGAAAGGTTCAAGTGTTTGGCGAAATATGCTGCAGATTCCCTTCATACTCATAATACATTTGCATGGATATACTATTTATGCGAAATTCTCAACTTTATCAACGTAGTGAGTAGCCATACCTGAAATTAGTTATCTACTTACTTACATATATATTTTTACACAGATGTAAAATGCTCGTAGTATTTGGATATTGCCTTTCTAAAAATTTGGTGTTTCCATTTCTAGATTTTAAACATATTTTGGATCAATTCATTTCTCAGCGGAGAATTCATAAATTATGGTCTTAGAGAAGATCCAAATCTCAAGGTTTTTCCGCGACTGGCCAACTGTGATTACAGAAAATATGGCGACAGTGGTGTTGTTCAAAAACACAGTCTCGTATGTGTCTTAGGTTTCAATGTACTTAATGAGAAAATTTATTTATTTTTATGGTAAGTTTATGAGTAAAAATGATGCATTTTGTATTGGAATATTTGCAATTTGAGTAACGTATGCACTTCTGGAATGGTCTACAGGTTCTGGTTAATACTTCTAGCGTGCGTTTCGATTTTACCCATCGTTCACAATATTGCAGTTTTAATATCACCAACAATCCGTAAACGAGAATTGGAAAAACATTATGTCATGTTCGATGAAAATTCTTCAATCGATAGACTCGTTCAGAAAACTCAAGTGAGTCAAATTTTTATGGAATTTTTCTGCGGTTCGAATATGATTGAAATACGTGATTAATGATTCATTTTTGTTTTTGCTTCACAGATCGGGGATGTTTTTCTATGGGATTTATTTGGAAAAAATATGAGCTCGAAATGTTATCGAGAGTTTATACACGAATTGTATGAATGTTTAATCGGTGCCCGTTCTTCTCAAAATAAGAATCATGAGCACACGGAAAGAAGTAAGACCGGAGAAAACGTGTATGAATTGGACAGCGTGAATCTTATCCGGGAACACCTGTAGAAAAGAAATCTATTATGGCCTACAGGCTACCGCGAGTCATAGATCTGTGATTTTTTACAAACATGAATAAATAAAACTCCACTGATTTTTTTTCATATGAGACTAGACATAGGTAATCTATTATCTACCGTTTTTTTGATTTCTTTGAATTGAAAAATGAACTACAATTTTCCGAATTTAAAAAAGTAAAAAAAAAAACAAATATTTTGAAATCTGAAACTACTTTTATGTTTTGCTGTAGGAAACACTGTTTTTGGTTTTCTAAATTTCCATTATTATTTATTTTTTGGTAGAAAAAAACTATTCGGATAAAATATAATTCATTTGTGTTACCGATTACCGATTAGTTAATAACTATGTAATAAAACTATTACATTTTACTTTCTAGCTTTTTTCGTGGAAAAAATTGAAAATGAAAATATAACGAAGTAGGAAAGTGCTCCAACTGAGAAAATATTGCAGAGAATTTTTACGCTCGTGTTCTGTGTCATTCTTATGCATGTGAATGGTCAATGGTGTATGTGTGTGCGTGTTTATTTCAATTTTCAAAACAATTTCGTTCATCAAAGTGGAACGTCGCTGGAAAGGATGATGATATCAAATATTCGTGTTACTTCTTTTCAGTTCGCTTTTCCAATTGATTTCTGAGCGTGATGTAATAAACATTGCTTTTGTGCGATACGAACGATGCAGTCAATTATTTGACAGTAACGTATTTATCATATTTATTCGAGATCTCGACCAAACGCTGTGAAAATGGCGGATGAAGATGATACAATGTTCAATTTCACATCTCTTCTGTTCGGTAACATCGACGATACCGGGCAACTGGACGACGATATACTGGACGAAGATTGCAAGAAACACCTGAATTCGTTGGGAAAATTAGGACTGAAACCTCTACTAAATGAAGTTTTTGATGCGAATGATATCGCCAATAACGATACTACTGCAGATGAAAACTATGAAGAAGAAACCAAAGATCCTTTATTTCTGCCGAAATCACCTTCGGCCGTTGATTACTCTGAAATAAGCGAGTTGGCCGATGAAGTCGCTGAAAGTGATAGCAAAGCTGGTCTCAAGATTATTATCGACTCAGAAAACATGCCACCCCCTTTGGTACCAGTTTCAAAACCGTCTGCCCATGGCAGCGAAGATTCACGTAAACGTAAATTAGAAACACCTTTGGCAGCGATGTTACCTGAGAAATACGCCAATGTTGACGTACGAGAGTTTTTCCCAGATTTTCGTGTCAGCAAAGTAAGCAGAAATTGGTGGCTGTTTGGTCCTATACGAAATATTCCTCATTATTATAATGATATAATTTTCTTTAGGTTTTGCGTTTTTCAAGATTATTTGGTCCAGGTAAATCATCGGTGCTGCCCAAAATTTGGCGTAGTGTTAAAAAACGCAGAAAACGTAATAAATTCGATGATCCAACATCGATGGAAGAATCATCGAAGAAAATTGGTTGGAGTTTGAACTACGCTACTCCGCCGACATCTCCTTCTAGGATTTTGTCCGATGATGAAGTAGGCTAAACCGGTTTCTTATTGAAAATATCATTGATTTGATTGTGTTACTATTCGAATATTATTCATTTTTTAAGGCTAAATTCCTGAAACCGATGGAAGACAGAGAACAGCAAAAGGAGAAAGAAAATAACGATAGTATGGATTCTGGGCCTAAAGTAGCCGATTGGCGTTTTGGTCCTGCTCAGCTGTGGTACGATATGTTGGATGTTCCTGAAACTGGCGATGGTTTCGATTACGGATTTAAAACGAAAGAAGTACGACGGGTTGACGAATTATTTATTGAATTTTCTTTCAACATTTTAAAGTATTGATTCGCTTTTCAGAATAATAATAACACTTTGAAAGAAATCAATGGAGTGAGTAATCAAAGTAACGATATCCCCGACGAATCGTTTCTTATGGTGGCCCAGACAGCTTGGGAAGAAGATATTATCTGGGATGATAGCGAAGAAACCAAACAAAAAGTACGATTCTTCGATGATTAATTCATTCAATACCTGATACGGTTTTGATTTCATTTCTTTAATAATTTTAGGTAATGCAAAATTTGAACTGCAAAACAAATGCTGCCGGTTGGTTACCGAGTAGCAGTAATAGAACAGCTCAAACGTTCAGTCAACCAGGCAAAGGAATTCTTCCTACTCTTGGTGGCTCGGTTAGGCTTGGTTCTGGTCAAATGAACCCTCCTAACAAATCTAATAATAAAATGTCCGTACATTTCCTTAATTTTTCATGTTGAATGAAGTTGAAAATTTATATGTTCGTTTTTTCCGCTGCAGGTCCGGTAAACAAGGTATGGATGATAACTCCGACGACACTTGGTATTCCATATTTCCTGTGGAGAACGAAGAACTTGTTTACGGAACGTGGGAAGATGAAGTTATCTGGGATCCGGAATGTGTTTCGCAGGTTCCCAAACCTAAAATTTTAACGCTGGATCCGAACGATGAGAATATAATTTTAGGCATCCCAGACGACGTAGATCCTCAAAAACAAAGAGCTGATAATGTTACTCCGGTTAAAGTGAAAATACCTCATCCTCATGTAAAGAAATCTAAACTTTTACTGGGTAAAGCTGGAGTAATTAATGTATTAGAAGAAGATACACCCCCGCCTCCTTCCAAGTCGCCGGATCACGATCCTTTCAACGTATCTAACGACAGGTACTTTGAAACTGACTCTCGAAATTAATATTCGATGTTCATTTTATTAATATTGATCGTTTTCTTTCAGTTACTATTTACCAAGATCTTCGGAAACATCGCTGAAATTGAAAGTAGGTGGAGGAAATCTAATTCAGCACTCGACTCCGGTCGTCGAATTACGAGCACCATTCGTGCAAACTCAAATGGGTCCTATGCGATTGAGGAATTTCCACCGGCCGCAGATAAAACGCTTTTCTAATGGAGCTCTGGCACATCCAGGACCTCACGGTATCACTCCTCTGATGAAATACATCAAAAAGAAAGCCAAAGTTCGTAGCTTACATGTTTAAATATGTAGTCTAATCGTAACAGTATTTTTAATCGTTGATTTTCTTCGTAGCAAAGAGAACAAGAACGTATAGCTTCCGGTGGAGGAGACATGTTCTTTATGAGAACACCCGAAGATTTAACTGGCCGAGATGGTGAACTGATATTGGTCGAGTTTTGCGAAGAACATCCTCCCCTAATTAATCAAGTACAATTTTTCGACAGAATACTTTGCAATGATTGGAAAGTGTACGAATTTTACGATGAGTTATTTTTAGGTTGGAATGTGTTCAAAAATTAAAAATTATTATAAACGGAAAGCGAGCAAAGACGAAGGTCCAACGCATTTCCGATATGGTGAAGTCGCTTATGCACATACGTCTCCATTTCTGGGAGTTTTACCTCCTGGTAAATCGATGCAAGTTGTCGAAAATAACATGTATAGAGCACCAATTTACGAGCATAAATTACAAGAGACCGATTTCTTAGTGATCAGAACAAGGTATTGCCTCATTATCTTATGTTTGAAAAACAGCAGCATCTATAATGAATCGTGCTTTTGTTCAGGCATCAATATTTCATTCGAGAATTCGACGCATTATTTACTGTCGGTCAGTTATGTCCGCTGTACGAAGTTCCTGGTCCAAATTCCAAAAGAGCTAATAATTTTGTCAGAGATTTTCTTCAAGTGAGTAATCGAAAATATATATTTAAAAAATGAATCACGTATGGGGAATATTGATTGATACGAATGCCATTTTCAGGTATTCATCTATAGATTATTTTGGCGGAGTAAAGATACGCCGAAACGAATCAGAATGGATGATATTAAAAAAGCATTTCCATCTCATTCTGAAAGTAGTATCCGGAAAAGGTTGAAATTGTGCGCCGATTTCAAAAGAACTGGTAAAAAAAATTCCCAAAAAAGGAACTATTATTGGTCGTTTTTGGTTTATGATCCTTTATTTTTCATGTTTTCAGGCAGTGATTCTAATTGGTGGGTAATAAAGCCAGATTTTAGATTACCTCCTGAAGAAGAAATAAGAGCTATGGTTTCTCCGGAACAATGCTGCGCTTATTTCAGTATGATTGCTGCAGAACAAAGATTAAAAGTATGAATCGGCGATCGAGATTATATAGATAATCTTTCTGTTGAAAAATATTCTCAAAATGAAATTAATTTGAAAAAGGATGCCGGCTATGGGGAAAAATTCTTTTTCGCTCCCGATGACGACGACGAAGACTTGCAGCTGAAAATGGACGATGAAATCAAAGTGGCTCCGTGGAATACTACTAGAGCTTATATTCAGGCCATGAAAGGTAAATGTCTGCTTCAACTTACCGGCCCTGCAGATCCGACTGGTTGCGGCGAAGGATTCTCTTACGTACGAATGCCTAATAAACCAATGACCAGAGTAAGTATTTAGGTATTTCGTACCTTTTTTCATCAATAACGGAGCGAAGAGTTCAGCTCATTGATTATTCATTTTTGAAATTTTTCAGCAAAGTAAAGAAGAACAAGAAACGCAGCCTAAAAGGATGGTTACTGGTACGGATGCTGATTTGAGAAGATTATCTCTAAATAATGCCAAAGCTTTATTGAGAAAATTCGGAGTTCCTGAAGAAGAGGTTTGTACGATCTGATCCGAAAGTCTTACTGGGTGGAGTAATTTTTGAACGGTTCAAGATGGAGGAATTTTTACCGGAAGTTGTCACACCTCTAACGATAAAATTTACTGAAAAAGAACATTTTTGAAATTTCAGATCAAAAAATTGAGTCGATGGGAAGTTATCGATGTTGTTCGTACGTTATCAACAGAAAAAGCCAAAGCTGGCGAAGAAGGAATGACTAAATTTTCTCGTGGTAACCGATTTTCTATCGCTGAACATCAAGAGAGGTGAAAATAACAGTTCTACTGGATGATTGAAAATATCTAAGAAGATTTTAATTACAAATTATTGTATTTTTTTTTAGGTATAAAGAAGAATGTCAACGTATTTTCGATCTTCAAAATAGAGTGCTTTCATCATGCGAAGTACTTTCAACAGACGAAGGGGAAAGTTCCGATGAAGAAGATGGCTCTGATATCGAAGAAATGGGTAAAAATATTGAAAATATGTTGGCCAATAAGAAGACCAGCATGCAGGTAATTCCGGACATACATATTTACTCCACTCTAATCAACACATTTGATTCTGCCACAAATACTCATCTGATGGTTTTTTTTTCTTCGAAATTCAGTTGACGTTAGAACGAGAAGAACAAGAAAGACAAGAATTACGTAAAATGTTGTACGGCAGTGATGACAAAAAATCCAGCAAAGATAAAAAGAAAGAAGAGGAAGATTTTGTTAATAATTATTCTAATAATCAAACTGGTATGCGATATTCAATTTTCACGAATTAATTGAAATACTTTTAATGTATTCAAGGTTCTAATTGGTGTTAATTTTCAGGACGTGTGCTGAAAATCTACCGCACCTTTAGAGACGCCGAAGGTAAAGAGTACACAAGGATGGAAGTGGTTCGCAAGCAAGCAGTAATAGATGCCTATGTGAAGATCCGAACCACTAAAGATGAAGGATTCATTAAACAGTTCGCCGTTCTCGATGACGCTCAGAAAGAAGAAATGAAACGTGAAAAGAGAAGGATTCAAGAACAGCTACGGCGTATTAAACGTAACCAAGAAAAAGAAAAATCAGGCAAGTATTGATTCGTATTTTGAGGTTTAAACGTGGCACAATTAATAATGAATGTGCTCATTTTGTAGGTTTGGGAGGTATGCATAATACTTCACCATTACGTAAAATCCCAACCGGCTTGCAGACCGTTAAACGTCTGCACGATTCGTCTAAACATTCGCATCAAATGCACGACGAAGTAGCTGCCAGTGCTGTGCCTATTCAGAGACGCCGTCCCACCAAAATTAAGCCTGATTTGAAAGTGAAATGTGGAGCTTGCGGTGCTGTAAGTCAACTAATAACATCACATACTAAAATGTGAAGAAAAAAAATCACCTAATGTTGCAAATATTATAGACCGGTCATATGAGAACCAATCGAGCATGCCCTCAATACCAATTAAACGCACCTCCGCCTCCGGTCAACGTAGCTCTAACGCAAGAACAAGAGAACGAAATACAGAAACAAATGAACAACGAAGTCGAAGACTTGGTCAACGTTGACGGAACCAAACTCACCATCAGCGGTAAATTAATCAAGGTTTGTACAAAATTCATCACTTCCAAACGTATCGATCAACTACACCCTAGAGATTATTTTATCGGACTTGATTGTTTTCTACGCAGCATCACGAAGACATTAAACGAAGATCTCTACTCTTGAAAGTACCCAAAGACGCATTGACCCGAAAACGTCGCAAAAATACCAACGAGCTACACTGCGACTATTTGAAAAAACACCAGAAACCTGCTAATCGTCGTCGAACCGATCCACTCGTCGTACTTTCTACGTATTTCGAAGCTATTCTAAACGAAATTCGAAATCTACCCGATGTTCAACCTTTTCTGTTCCCTGTTAATGTTAAAAATGTACCGGATTACCATAATATAGTCGATAGACCGATGGATTTGCAAACGATGAGAGAAAATATTAGACAGAAGAGATACGCGACCAGAGAAGATTTTATATCAGATTTAAATCAAATCGTGCAGAATTCTACGTTGTATAATGGTATGTATATTAATTGATGCCATTTTCGAAAAGAAAATTTAATTCAAACGAAAGAGTTTGATTGTTTAGAATCTTCGCTTCGGATACATACAAATTCTTTTTATTTTCATTTGTTAACGTTTCATGTTTTTTTCTCTCTCTCTTAGGTGCTATGAGTTCTTTGACGTTAGCTGCTAAACGTATGTTAGACGTATGTGTCGAGCGACTAAAGGAGAAAGAAGATAAAATGATGAAACTGGAGAAAGAAATCAATCCTCTGCTGAATGACGATCATCAAGTACGCTTATCGTTCATTCTTGAGACCATCCTCAATAAGTTGAAGAAAATGTCCGAATCTTGGCCTTTCATTAAACCAGTAGATAAGAAACAAGTTGTAGATTATTACGATATTGTTAAACGCCCGATGGATTTGGAAACGATTAGTAAAAAAGTCAAAGGTACAGAATTTAAATTTCTGGGGTATCATCGTGGTTTACAAATCGAATGTAATTTTTCAATTATTTTTTTCCTTTAGCTCACAAATATCACTCGAGATACGAATTTTTAGCCGATATCGAGCTTATATTTAATAATTGTTTCGTGTATAATGGTCGTGATTCGTCATTCACGGAACGAGCTGAAGTTGTTTGGAAAGCAGCTCAAACATCTTTGGAAGAGGTAAAGAGATCGAATTATACATAGTTTTTCAAATCAGAAATCAAAGATTTATTTTCTAATTTTTATGTTTAGTACGATGCTCAAGCACATTTGACTACTCTCGAACAACAAATTAAGAAAGTACAAGAGAAGGCTGAAATCGATTCGTTGTCATCTTCGTGGTATGCTGGAGACGAGGATCAAACGCAAGAGGTGCCAATATTTTATCGAATAATTTTTTCAACGTCGCAACGACAATTTACTAACACGACAAACGTTGTATATTTTTTGCAGAGTTTGAGCAGTTCGCCGACCTATGTAGGAATGAAGACAGAATTAATGGATTCTTCGGAAATGGAAATCGATTCGAAAGAATTCGTCAAAGCTGAAACCAAACAAATATTAGCCGAAGGTAGTTTTTATTCGAATACTTCGTTGTATTGGGTGTAATTTTATCGAGAAATTCAATTCTTACTAAAATATTCGCGTTTATCTGCAGACTTGCACTGTTCGAGTGAAGACGATGAAGCTGACGATGACATGATGGAAGAAGTGAAAGGCGAATATGACGACTTAACAGCCATCGATTACAATCAGACACAAGTGGCCGCCGCTGAGGCCATGATGCAGCTTGGTAATTTCGCATTTTATTCTGACGGACAGAAGAATTCAGAGTATCCAGGTAAGCGGTTCGATGTGTTGATGATCGAAGCAGAAATGGTCGCTTTTCTTGCACCTATTCAGACATTAACTCCCCTCTCGAACCGAACCGGGATTCGTAATACCGACAAGTATTCGATTATTCACGATATTCTGAAATTCTTCTTCGCGCGTAGTAAATTGTGTATTTTGTTAGTATTTCCCTGTTTGTTTGAAATTTTATATTGATGAAAAAAAAAACAGTAGAAACAACGAGTAGAAATTGCGCTTTGGTAGTTGCCTATATTTTGGATACGCTATTTTGGTGTTTTTTTGCGTAAAAAAAGAGACATTTAATTGATTTTATTTTTTTTCCTTTTTTTTTTTTATTCTACGTTCATTACAGATTCGTTAACAGCTACTGAAACGTATAGCGGTGATGTCGTCGATACTAGAATCACTGAAAATAAAACGTTTGACGATGATTTCCTCATGTGTAAAGAGGAGATGCAAGATAAACGTCAGTATCAAGAATTAATGTCCGGTGTACCGGAAGAATCCGGCGGCGTACACGATGATCTCGAAATTAGTGACTCGGACGATGAGATGAAGGAGAAAAATATCGATATACCCGATAAAATTGTACAATCGAATGTCGATAACGAAGATGACGATCCAGATGGATTATGGTTTTGAATTTCAGTAAATTTTAGCATCTCGCGCCCTTTTTCAATTGGTTTCTGGGTTTACGATCGCTGGTCGAATATGGAATGTTTTTCTAATAACATCTGGTGGACCCGAATCGTAAACACAGAACAGAAAGGCATTCTAGTATCATATCACGATTATGTATACTGGTTGCCTGATTAATTTATGCTCCAATAATTTATCTGTGTAGTGAGAATTGTAGTCAAAATGGATAAAAATGAAAAATTTGAATTGCCAGATCACTCTGGCACCATAATTGGAGAGTGTTTTCAGTGTATTTGTGATTTATATGTATTTTTATGTTTATTTTGTAATCGTTACAAATTACGTTCACTTAATTTTCTCATCATAAAATTCATTGAGTTTATAAATCAGATTACAGGGGAATTTTGTTATCTGTGATATTATTTAACAAAATATAATCGTTAGAAAATGAAAAAAGTTGATCATTTTCTGAGTTCTCATGCAGTATTTCGGTTGCATGATTGAAAATCACGTTCTCCATCGGTTGATTACTACATACTCAATAACCCTAAAAAGTAAAAATCCTTTCCAAGTTCGAATTGACGAAGGATGTGAATAAGAAATTATTACAGACGCACAAATGAATGGTTTATTTATTCTTTAACATTTTCAATTTGTAAGAATTTTATAAAAACAGAGGGACGCGTTAATAGTATCAAATTTTGTAATGAAGGAACATAGATGCGTTGAACGCCGAATGAGAGAGACTTCACGTTGAAGCAAGCTTTTATAAAAAAAGACGTCAAAAAACTCCACCAGATAAAATCCGGAAAATAGTCAAGTGTTACGAGAGAAATTTAATAATTTCAACCTATCAAGAAATCCATCTTATAAATGTATGCATATCGATCCAATCCTTTCGTCCCTTTTTCATTTCGTGTTATAAAAATAATGAATAAATTTCAAGATCTTCGTGAAACCTCGTAACCGCAAATAAGTCTCTTGTTTAAAAAACACTCGCTCCAACCAAAATAGAAAAAATCAATAGAAAAAAAACTTCATAGTTGATAATTATTTAAGAAAAATTACAGCAGGTAAAAAATTCAAGCCAGTTACGAATCACACGAAAAAACAAAACAAGAAAAAATTGTTCAATTCAACCACACAGTGGAAGTAAACGTGGTTACAGTATCTCTCGTTCAGGCATTTAAAAAATTAATAGCGATGTAATAAAAATCGGCGTAAAAATGATTACGAGTATTTACAGATGAAAACAAAAAGAAAATACACATAAAACCGAGGTTGCTAAATTGAAACACTATTGCAACTCGATGTACCGGCTATTCGACCTTCAAAAACTAGACAATCGCTGAAAAATTTTAGCTTCGGTCTAAAAATACAAATGCCAACTATAGTAAATCCACAGCCTTCTTAGTGTACAAGCATGCAGCGAATTGTTTGCTGGTAGAAGCCACTTGTTTCAGCTTCTAGGACGTTAGTCATATCTGTTGAAACAAAATAAAACAAAAATTAGTCGAAGATGAAACTGTGTTTTTCACGAATTGAATAAATTAAATATGTACCCGAAGAATTTCCAATGATCTGTTGTAACATATAGCAATCCAGTCGGGTTGAGTAGCGCCCCATTGTATTTGATTTATTTCACCTTCTGCAGCCGTGTACGCTAATATAGGATCTTCTATAGCTCGAGGCATTTGTTGTATATCCCAAATTAAAGCTTGATGGTCGTCACCTGCACGAAACAAATATTAATTAAACGATTCACAAGGATTAAATGAGAAATGTGAGGGACGAACCTGCTGTGCAAATATGACACGATGAATGGGGAGCCCAAGCGATACCATTAACACAAGCTCGATGATTATTTAGCCTTGCAACCGGAGTACATGGTACTCGAACGTCGAGAATAATTATCTAGAAAAAAAAATGTTCGATTAATACCAGTTTTTGAATGATTCTACTCAAATTTGGTAGAAAAATTACTTCAACAGCGTCCATAGCGATCGTAGCCAAGTAATTGGGATCTTGTTTATTCCACGCTAATCTTAACAAAGGGGTGTGTTGCGGATCTTCGTAAATAATAGTCGAATGCTCAAGATGTCTCAAATCAAACATTCGAACTGAACCATCGGCACCTTGAAAAATAATTCCCACAGGTTATTACCAGTTTTCAAATACGTCAAGTTTTAATCGTTTTTTCTCAATTTTATTCTTACCGACTGATGCGAACATATCACGTCCACCGCCAGCACGACTAAATGCAATATCATACACTTCTTTATCATGAGCGATCAACTGTGTTTTTACATGACCACCGACTGAATTTATCCTACCGATGACTTGAGATGTTTCAAGACCCCAGATCGTACAAGTCGTATCAATACTCGATGTCCCAATGAGATTCGGATCAACTTCGTTCCAGTCAAATGACGTCAAAGGTGCGCAAAAATCAGAATTTTTATTCTAGAAAACAAACACCAACGATTAAATTTTGTACGTATGTACCATAGAAGAATCATCTCTCGAGAACATACATTATTAAGAATACACTCCAGTCTAGTCTCATTCTCGACACAACGCCAAACTCGTAGATAATCTCCACTGGTAGCTAATAAATCTGGATATACTCCTTTGCTATCAGGAATCCACATAATTTTCGTAGTAGGATAAGGATGATCGAAAGAACTCTTCACATCAAATTCAGAGATATTCTCGTCCAGGGCGACGATTTGTACTTTGTTATTATATTCTTCGACAAAACTACCAAGGGCCAATCTATCAAGAAATATCATTATTAGAGCAATTCTGCACTTATGTGAAATTACAGTGATATTCATTCTGTCTTTTTATAGTACAGTTACCTGAATCTTTTATCCGGTCTCACGGACCAGTTCATACTGTACAAAGGCCATGGAGCATCGTATTTGTAGATTTCTTTCCGTTTTGTAACGGCCATCATCTTGACGGATCTGTAATGAGACATAGTAGATGTTAATTTATTCGTCGCACATTTTGTAAAAGATAAGTGAATGATACGTACTTGGTTGACAAAGAATGAGAGCAACAGATGCAACTTTCAAATTAGGTTCATCGTAAGGGATCAATTTATCAAGATAGACTGTAATTGATCAGTTTGTTAATTCTATCGAAGAAGTAACATTGTAACAATATAAAAAATTCACTTATAATTGCAAATTTAAATAATTTGAAGCAGTTCGAAACAGAAATTTCAAGTTCCAAAGTTCCAAACATTGAAAAAAAAAATGCGAAACATAAACATCACAGAAAAAACAAAATGGCTTGATGGAAATGCGTCTTTTCTTCAGAAATTCTGTGAGGTAGGATTTTTTTGCCTACTTGTAATAAATGTTACCAATCACCGAAATTTGCGGATCAAGTTTTCTCTTCATTTTTTGAATAAATTAAATATCAATTTTTGGCGCCAAGTAATTTGAATGATTGAAGCCAGATCAATCTATGTATTCGATATTATGTAATTATAGCTGAAATTGAAATATCATGGAGAATCGACAGTGAAATGATTCATTAATTAAACATCATCTCTCAATGATTTTCGTGATTCAAAAGATCTTATGAGCAAATCTAAGCAAATCAAGATGATCAAGTTCGAACACCAGTAAGTAATGAATTAAGAAATACGATTAATACGAATCTCCAATTCTCCAATTGATATAAATATATTGAAAACATTGGACACAAGACTACAAACAGTACAGAAATGAAACAATATTAACCTCAATTATTAAAAATAAAACATAAAAAATCCAAGATACAAGCGATAAATGACGATGAGAATTAACTCATCTAGTTCTACATAATATGGGAATGATCAGAAAAATAAATGAGAAACTCAACTATACTTTCGAGTAACGAAGCACTATGTAAATTTACGTATCGACATCTTTGTCATGAACAGTTTTCATGTGTTTCTTGTGCATATGAGGACGTAAAACTTGGTAACCACAAATGTCACATTCGTACGCTTTAAGAAATTTATTTTTGCTACGATGCTTGGGTTTCATTTTAACCTTATGTGCTCGACTGTTATGTAATCGAAATTGCGAGTAGTGATCTGTACAGTAGTCACAATACTTGCAATAATAAGCATACGACTTCAGATGCCTTTTCAACTGCCAGGAAGTTGAGAAGAATTCTCCACAGTATTCGCAGTAATAATGAAAATCACAATGAACAGCTCCTAAATGATCTTTCACGGTTGTACTATCGTAATACGTTTGGCTGCAGTGAATACAACGATAAATGAGACCATTTGATTCCGTTTTGAATGATGGTAGATGATAATATTCTATTTTATCCCGGTCCAAGTTGTCATTATTCGTTATGATCTTACACGGCTGAAAAAACAAGGGGGAAAAAATGAAAGAATTCAGTGCTGAAAGGACACAGTAGGCCTATCGGTATACAATTGATTTAACTTACTGAATTCGAAGAACCTGACTCGACGACTTGTTCACTGGCCTCATCATCTGTAGTTTGATTAGTTTTGAGTTTACCCATGCTTCATGGATTATTCGCCATCTGAAAATAATAACGTACGGATTAAGTAACCACAGTGAAGAATAATCCTTTCGTAATAGAACATTGTTAGACTTACCGAAATAAGTATCATAAATTGAATAATATAATAAATCCCATAACAGCGATCAGAAAATAGAAAAGTAAAAGTTGATCTCTAGATTCAGCTGGAGTGATATAGTGAATACTAGATTCTATGATGAAATAAGATATGGCGAAATACGACGTTTCTAATATAATTAGCACCAAAACACCATGAAACATATTTCGGTCAAAAAAATAATCGCATCATTTTAATTTCAAAATTTCAGAACCTCAATTTGCAATTTATTTACATCGAAGCAAAACTGCAAAAGTTGATCAGTTTTGTGTTTATTTTTGTTTTTCGTGTTTTCTTTTCTCTGATTGGTGTTTCAAATCGATTTTATTGTCGTTTTGTGTATTTTCTTGGCGCAGTACAATCAGTAGGTATTTTAGAAATGAGAAATTTCCCTTTTTCAGGATGTTTGATTTTATAAATTTAAAATTTAATAAATTTTGAGATCGTGCTTCAAAATTCCATTAGCACTGCTGAAGCAGAATATTTTTGATATCATTCGAATTTCGAAAATTCGAAGATTCGAACAGACTGTATGAGAACAGATACCAGACAAAAACTTATGATGGAACAGTCAGTACAATACAAGAGAGAGAGACCAGACAGAAACTGATCAGTGATCTTATTAAAGCAATATTAACTAATAGGAAAGGATAGAGTGAGAAAAATTTATGCCTGGCCTCTGACTCTGAGTGGGTTGTAAATTCATAATTCAAAATGTATTCATCCATTTACGAGTAGGTAACTTTACTCCCCATATACCTATATCTATAGGTACACATGAATCTAGAGTTCCCATTAATTGATAATACCTACGAATAAGAATAACGAATAACACTGTTTGACATTTTGGTCCCAAAATTCTCAAAAACTGGCCCCAAAATGGTCGAGAAATGTGATTGGAAAGCTACTATTTTAAGATTCTTACCCTTTTGAAATTTCGGATGGCCACACTCAGTACATTTGGGTATGGATTTCCCCAGGGGTCGATCCTCTTAATTTTATAAAATGAATCCGATCAAATCGGTTAGGTATTGCACATTCGTGAAGTTCCCTGGTTAGATTTCTCCTCAAAGGATTAATTTTCATAGGACTGCAAAGGGCTAAACAATTCAACTAAAAAAAAAAACTTTACCAAAGAAAGGCTTCACAAATAGGTACCTACATGTATCACTTCGCTACATCGTGAATTTAATTTTGAAAATCGTGTAAAATTATGTAACATTATGGAATAAACGGAGTCTATTTATCATTGCTAGTTTAAAATGTCAAAATGTTACTTAAAGTGTTTGTATAGAGGCTTTAACGGTTATAAAAGCGAACCTTTGTTCATTGCTAGGCCTTTATTGCTCACTTTATACACCACTAAGAAATTTAATTACCACTGAAATCAGTATTTGAATTAGTTGGCGGAATAATTCGAGCTTTATAAATTATACGTATTAATCATCTGTTGTAATGAGTTTTCTATTTTGCTTTTATATCGTAATGTTAATTCCAATCTAATTGGAAGTAAATTTATCTATTCATAGAATTATTTATAGGTAAAGTATTGGAGCTTGAAAAGTGATGATTTGAATCATTTTTTTCTGTTTTGAACTGCATTTACTTTCACAATATTTATCAATCATGCAACAAAAAAAAAACGTAGGTAGGTACCTAGGTACTTAATTCTCGATTTATTGCGATGAATTATACCACTTAATTCTACAATCTGATGAACGAATCAAAAAACACTATACACAACGAAAATGTCAAGTAATCTTCCATATTTAATGAGATTTCTTTTTTACATCCATTATTTCAACTCGATGGAAACGGTAATGGGATTTTTCACTTCACCTTTCTTCGCTCGTCATTCATCGAATACGTCTTAATGTTCATCTACGGGGGTGTCGTAAATGTATTTATGCAAGAATTTAATTGGAAATGTTCTACGGTCTCTACTTTTATATCGAATAATTTTAAATTAGGTCGGTATTGTTATTAAATAATACGCTACCGATTCGCGACTGACCTGTTTAATCGGAATGATTTGAAATGTTTGTCAAGTGATTTTATAAATGCTTGAAATTAGCATAAAGAATGGTGAAGTTTTTTCTTCGCTCACCCCCTGATACCAAACAGATTCATAGCCGAAAGGAGATGTAGGATAAGTTGTTTACCGTCGAGTTTACTTTCAATTAAAAATCAACCGCGGATAAAAAATTATTGAGAAAAAAATTACCCTCGCATCATATTGTAAACGTCAGCGAATAGCTCCTTATTTAAAAGAAAAATCTCTATATTTTTATCTAAAATAATGACTGAATTTAACATCACAAAGGAAACAGACCATAAAATTCAAATATTGGGATTATTTTCCATTTACTATTATTTCATCTCATCATATTCCCATAACTTTATACTTTCCTGTTTACCCATCATCGTAATGAAGATGTTTTTTATTTACCTACCTACATATATTTGATTTTTCTTTGGTAAAAAATAGAATAATCGTCGTTAATCAAAGAAGGTGTAGGTATAAAATTGACCTATTATAGGAGCATTTTTGTACCTATACATAGACATATTCTATATTTTTATACAGGTTCGTATTAAAAATAATATTCTATTCTACCTATTTTACTCCTTTGTAAGTTAATTGATATCGGTATAGGAAAAACGTATTTTTCGTGTACCATGGTTAGGGAAAACGGAACGGTGTTTTTTTTTTTTTTTTTTTGAAAAAAGCTTTTTAACACCTTTGATAATTTTATTTACTTAATGGAATCGATTTCACGAATTTTCTACTTTTACTTCCATTATAGGTAGCTATTTTTTTGACGTTATTTTTATTTGTTTGTGACGTTAGAATATAAAACGATGACGTCAGTATTTCGTTTTCTACAGTATAACGTAAACGTATTAATTAAGAGCGAGAGGCAGCGAGAGAGAATACAAACCGATCATAGAAATTTTAAAGTGTTGGTAAAACTCACACCAAAACTAATTAGCGGCGTATATCTAGCGACGAGCATTTGTTCGATTATTAGTTCCTGTTTTGTGGTTCACCGTCGAGATGGAATAGGCGATAAAACGCGGTTCATTATACAAATTTAGTCTAGTTTTGATATTAATTGTTGAAATGTGGTTTTAAGGGTATACCTAGCTATGATTGACGCTCTGAAAACTCGATAGATATCTACGTACAAATTACGAAATTATCAAACGTTCGTGCGTAATTCAATTTTGGTCACATCAGGTTGCTATTCATCTTACCAATATGTGTGTCAGATACAGTTCATCGTAGCCTTCTAAGAATAATGTAGACAATTCAGACTTCTACCGGTAGTTTCGTTTGCTATTTTTTAGATTTGAAGGGGCAGAGATTTAGGCACGCGTACCTACCTCATTTTTCGGTGCACATAAACAACATTCATAACGCGTGTATCTGTAATACAATTTGTTGTACGCGAGAATTCTACAAAATATTGTGATAGATTCACCACCCATATGTTGTCTAAATTCAATATAATGTACACATAGGGAGAGGGACTGGCTGACGAGGTACCTACTACCTAAGTATATTTTTCTGCTCGTACTCGTATTTCAAATGGTAGGTTCCTGTGAAAATTGGGCCAACACAGAATAATATCAATGGAAGATTACTTGAAAAAGATTTCGATAATGTTATATCATGTGAGTAGGTACCTACTTCGGATTATACATAGGACCTACCTATATATATCGACGATCCTTCAATTCAATATAGGTAATTATTCGGTTCTGCTGCTTCTGACAAAGGAGGGTAGGTATAGTTTTTAAATCAGGAAAATGTTTAGATCAAAAGAGCACACAAAAATACATCACCACCCAAAATTTCAGGCATTTTAAAGTGAATTTTTCGATTTTTGGTGTATTTTTGAAAATAAAATTGAGCCAAAAATGAGAAAAAAAATCAAAATTTCACCAAATTGACCTTGAAAGCTGAAATTTGGCATGTACCCATTTTAGACTCACCAAAATTGAATGAAAACGGTTTCGAAACATTTTGAGCCGTTCTAGAGCTTCCAACAGATTTTTGAAATTTGAAATGTATACAAAATATTACCAAATTAAGTTCGAAAACTAAAATTCACCCTAATACTCTAATTTCAATATGCTGAGACGACTGAAAATGGTTTCAAACTGTCTTGGAGCCTTCAGCGACGCTCTGAAAATTCCATTTTTCCAAGAATCAATAAAATTTGGGAAATTTGAAAAAAAATTGTTCCCACCATTTGATGTCAAAAGCTTAAATTCAGTGTGCACCCTACTCAATTTCATATTCCCAGTCGATGGACGGTGGTTTCAAGCTTTATTTTGGAGTCTCCAGCAGCATTTTTGGTTTTTACAGATTTTTAAAAAAATCTCACCCATGTTGTAAAATTTGCCTATTTTAAACAAAATGTGATCAATTTTTTGAGTGATGGTGGAAGAAGGAGATGGGCCATTCCCTCCACACCACCGACAGTTCCACTTTTACTGGAATTCTACGAGTACGTCTGTTACATTTGGAAAAAGCTTGAGGACAAGATATTTTTTGACCCAAAAGTTTTGAAAATTGTTAGAAAAGTTAATCGAGAACTGAAAAATTCTGAATATGCCGAAATCGATTAGTATACTCAAAAATTTTATACAAGTATTTTTTGGTGATTTTAAATGAATCTTATTGTGGTAATTCCAAATCCATTTTTACAATTATTTTGGATTTCAAATGAGTAAGAGTTGAATTCAATTTTAATGATTTTTTTTGTGAGAGAGGGGAACGGGAGGAGGGTTATGAATGACTTTTTGTGGTACGTAAGCCTTTGCTTAGCATATCTACATACTTTTTTTGCAATCTGGAATTTCCAAAATGTCGCTGGAGACTCCAGACTGATTTAAAACCACCTCCAATTGACTCAGAACGTCGATATTGAGGTATATAGAAGAGATTTTAGCTTTTGAACTTCATTCATTTGGTAAAATTTTGTGGAAATTCCAACTTTTAAAAATCTGCTGGAGGCTCCAGATCAAAAACTACTTGAAATGTTTTGAAACGGTTTATAATCGATTATTTGGTGAAATATTGATTTTTTTTTCTCATTTTTGGCTCTGTGATTACGTATCAAAAATTCACCAAAAATCGAAAAATGCATTTCAGTATTTGAAAGTTAGGTTGGTGGTATATTTCGCATGATCGTTCGTTTTAAGTAGCTTTCACTGGTTCAAAATTGTTTGTGCCGAATCGGGATTCCATACCTCCCTTAATATTAAGAGTGAAATTGAAGATCCTATCTCATTTTTGGTTCGAGTTATTACGAAATAAGTCTTTTACCAAGAGTAACACTCGTCAATTTGATCTTTTTGCAATGTCGGATGAAGAAATAAGATTATTGAAAAGCACACTCGTGAAGCATACGATAAAAAATTTCACAGTAAGCAATCCTAGTTAAATGTATGTAGTTCAGCTTGCTATATTACTGTAAGGTAGGTACACGTAACACGTCTTACAGCAATACAAATACTTTGTGAAGGACATACACGTAGGTACCTTGTATGCATGTTTGGTATTTTTTTCTTTGTAAGATGCCTATTCTTATTCAATACCTATTTTTCAATAATATCGATACAGGTGGATACTTTTATTATTAGAAATACGTGGGTAAATGTATTTACTCGTATATTTATATTTTTCAAAATCCATTTGTAGTTTCCAATTTAAATACCTATCAATATGTAAAAAGCAATTCCCTGTATGCACTTTTTTGTACGTACATACGTCTTCATACACGTACATCTATAAAATTACATTTTTATCGTAGTCTTGATTACTCATATGTAAAATTCCATTTCCTGTTCAAGTAGCTTTATCGTCATTTTGAGTAAAGAATTAGTTGAAATTAAATTTCGCTGATACCGAAGCTAAATGTTTTCCGTACATTTCTCAACCGTATTCCTCAGAGATATCTCAGTACACACACACGTGATGCATTTTATAAAAAGACTGTCTCTTAATCTATTTACAATTGGATGCTGAACGGTGAACAGGTGTTTTGTTAAAAAAAAAAGAAAGAAAATAGGTAGAGGTACGCCTATTTCGAATAGGTAGGTACTCGTATTAGGTACCAACAATATTCTTATGTACTGGTACGAGGTACATATAGGAATAGCTGACGTCAATAGCTAAAAGATATTCATATTTAACATAAAATAAATGTTTGTTTTGAAAGCATTCTCGTACTACATGCCTTAAGCAGATAAGAGGATTAATATACAACTCGGTGCAGTCGAAATTTAATATTGAAATTGAATTTAACTTAATGGAATCTTTAGAGTGTATTAAATAGCGATGATATAAAAGGCATGTGGTGTAAGATGTCGAAGAATTATTTAATTTCCTTGTTTTCTTATACGAGAAATTGATTGAACACGGATTGAATTTTTATTGAAGTAAGATCAACTATATCATCATTCTGGTTGAATTTTCAATAAAAAAAAAAGTGCTGCATTATTCGATCAATTTTTACTCCACAAATACTGCTCAAGTCATCAAAATGCCCAGTCATTACATTAACTGTCTGCAGGTAAGTAGGTACATAGGTACATAATAGGTACTTACAGAGTGTGTTAGATGTATAGTTCATCGTCTTCAACCCAATATCTCGTTGCAGCTCGAAATACACACGTGTCAGTATAAAGTCGCCTCTTAGACCATAAAATTTAAAGGAGAAATGGTTTCTTGCGATGCGATTCTTCCAACATTAAAGTTGGACAAAATTTGGTATGCAGAATGTAAACTAAAATACCTTTTACAAATTCCACTTACCTAATTCTTCGTTTAAACTTTGGAAATGAAGAAGATGATGGCAAAAATTCTTTCCTCTTTCAATCTTAATCAACTTGATAAGTATTTTATGGGAGCTGGATAAATCTTTAAATATTTTCCTTTCGAATAAAATAAATAGTTAACCATAATACCTGAAATGGCTACACATTTTTTCATTCATGTAAAATTCCAGAAGCCCGCATTCATTCAAAAGAACGAAAGAAATAGAAATTCCTATGCGCAAAAAAAATAGGAACACGTCAACCAAAATTAAAAAATATGAGTATACCCAGTGTTTTTCGAGTAGCGTAAGTAGGTACCTTTTTCGGAACTCCATTAAGGAAGTAGGTAATTTCGCTTCGTTTTTTAATCGTTGAAATGTATAAAGGAAAAAAGTTATTTGAAGCACGTTTAAAGCAAACTCATGAATGATATGAGGGTTACGCAAGATGTGAAAAAATAATAAAGAATGGGCTTCGGTAATGGAACGAGTAAGTGCATGCGTTGGTATAGCTTGTATTTGAAGGTACGAGGTACGACAACGTGAAACATTAAAGAGTCATTTTTACCTCATCTGAGGACAAAAAAACAGCCGTAATTATTATCATTATTATTTTTTTCAAATCAGCGAACCGTAAATAGCTTTAATTAAAATTGTAATTTTTATACTGAAATACACCTACCTGCTTCATATACCTACACCGGGGTAAGTTTCAACTGAAATTGGATGATATTTGTTCGCAGATGTAATATGATTTCGCGGATTGTTTTTGCTTGCTCTTTTGTTTTGTCGTTTTGATGAAAAATGATGATTCCTGTTGGTGACGTCAGTACAAAAAGGTAATGAGTTTTTAAATATAGCTTTTTAAAATTTCATTATTATCTAGGTATTTCAAAAAATCTTCATCGAGGTTCTCTTGGAAAAAGACCTTCGAGCTTGGACGACCTTCGAGCTTGGACGACTTTTTTCATAAATGTACGATCGTGCAAAATTTTCCCAAAAGTTGAACTGCCTAAAGCTTTAAAAATAATACTAAGGTAAAGTACCAGTTGTGGATAGGGGTCCCGGTTGTGGATAATCGTTCCTATGGGCTAAAAAAAAAAAATTATCGCTCGTATCTTTTTCTGTAACATTTAATCATTTCCTTGCATTCATGACAACATGAAAATTCACCCATGAAGTCTATGTACAGAAGCATTGAAGTTTCAAAATGATAAAAATGCAGATTTTAAAATTTTTTAGAAGGAAAATTTCAATGATGGAGAAAAGCGAGTCAAATATGTAATTTTTCATAACTGCGGAAGTTTTTGGGTAGTAATAAGATGAAATAACCACCTCTGCATATTTTTGAGAATTTTTGATTTCATTTAGTACTATTTAGAGCAGTCTTTGTCCGCAACCGGGCCAGGGGGCACGGTTAGCGGATAATTGGAAGTTTTTAAGATTCTCTACTAAGAAATGAAATATTCTTGATTTTTTTTTTCCTCCCAAGTATTATGTAGTTCAACAGTTACACTACACAACAAAATCAAAAAAATTTGAAAAAAGTTGAAATTTGGGCTTCTCAGAGCATGTTGAAAAAAGTATAACCACAACTGGTACTTTACCTTATATTACCATGTCATACCACCACTACTGAACTGCTCTAAAAGATGGCCTTATTTTCAGGGATGTCTTTCAAACTAAAATGTTTTTTCATTTATACTGGTTGAAAAAATAAATAGAAAAGGGACATGTTTCATGTGTTCGAATTTCTTTTCAACTGAACTGAATATGAATCAAACAAACAAAATAATTTTTACGATGTACTTACTCTTAAAAAACAAATTTGAAATAGGGTAGGTACATACTTACCTAATTTTATTTAGAAGCATGTGTTTCCAAAACGCACTAAGTCCAAAAAAATATTGATAAGAAATTCATGATACTTAGTACAATTTGGAAACGTAGAAATGGCCCAAATTGGCTGATTTTTTGATATGTTATAGTCAAGACCCTTGGGCACAACATATCAAAAAATCAGCCATTTTGGGCCTCAACTTTATGCTAGATGGCCTTGCAATCTCAGAATCTTCAAAAATGGACTTAGTGCGTTTTGGAAACACATGCTTCTATTTGAAGTTTTTGCGTAGAGATGAATTATTTATTTTTTAAAGAGAAAAAATCAAAAAACCAGGCAAAAGAGAAAGGAGAGAGAATATACATGGTTCGTGGAAGTAGGAGCGTCACCGATTCTCAAACATGAATAGATACGTATTTACGGCGAACTAAGTAGGCAACTTATTTTACATCATTTTTTTGGTTGAAAAAATACCTACGTATTTACGGCAAACTGGTTAGGCAACTTAATGCACATCATTTTTTATGCACGGATTAAACTAGAATCAAGTAGATCTTACAGAGAGAAAATGTGGAAATAATTATCGTCCGTGTTAATTTGAAAGTTTTAAGATATCTTGTCAATAAATACAATTTGATTAATGAGCTTGTCGAGTCACTTGTAGAATGAAAGGGGTATTTTGTCTTATGAATGATGAAAGTTCTAATTTTGTACTCAAGTATGTATTAATTTTGTTTACATTCTCGTAGTAAAAAAATTTCAAAATCAAACAAGCCTTATTTTCCCCAATAATGGAGTATGATGTTATGGAGGTTTGGGGGGGGGTGAGGGAAAGGAGATTTTCAATAATATAATTTATTTTAATTTCTCCTTTTTTTATCGACTTTTTTTTATCATGAAAACAATTATTTTGGTTGCGTGCCTACTAATTCTGATGTTTTTTTTTTGAGGAATTTTAACGAATAGTTATTGATTTGAAAGCTTTTATTACTCAAGTTTATGCAATTTTCATAAGATTTTACTGAAATTTTCATCATTTTTTGATAATTTATAGTGTTTTTAATGCTTTTACTTGTGTTCAGAAGAGATTTCAGTACCTAATGTTTTATGCAATTTTTGCTAAATTCTGAGTGGACAATTTTCACTGTGGGTGATTTCATTACTTTTTGGAAATTTTTATTGATTTTAGTGTTTTAATGTAATTTTATCATCCGTTCTGCAGTTTCTTATTCAATTTTTGTCAAATTTTACTCAATTCAAAATCGTTTTTTGTTGATTTGCCATAAATAATTTTGATGCTTTAGATATTAATTGTTTGTGGGTAATTTTGATGATACTCGTACTTTATGCAATTTTCCCTACTTTTTGGTAATTTTCAGTGATTTTAACGTGTTTTGTAGGTACATAGATAATTTTAATGATACTACATATTCGTGCTCAACGGTATCGAATCATGTGAAAACGACACCCTACTCATTAATACTTAGTTATTTGCCCCAAAATTCACATTTTACCCCAACCCTCCCTAAGACACATTTTTACACCGTTTTAAGGGGTAAATATGAAGGTAGAGGGTTGAAAATTTTTGTGGGGATACCTACTGGGAATACCTACATAACATTGAAAAATTTTCGAAATTGGTTGAAATGGGGCTGAGTAAAGTGTTATTGAAATTTCAGAAAAGGAGGGTCCCCCAAAAAGGGGAGATGGTGTGGATTTGAAATTTTTCACGCGGTAGTTTTTCGATGGTACCCACCGTATCAACCCGAACGCTCTCGGAGGCCATTTCACCCCTCATATGCGCCGATAACTTTTTTGCGTTTTTTAGAAAACCCCTCATTTTTGAATGGTTCTGGCCAATTTACAATTTACCTATTCGAGTGTTTTTATTTGTAAACAATTAAAATACTGCGCGTCGGGAATGTAAATAGTGAATGTGAACTATGATGGGTATGAACGATGGCGATCCCACGTACAACCAGCTAACAGCTATGTACAGCGACATTGTGAAACAGAATAAACTTCAACAAAAACAGTTAGAAGAACAGCAGAGACAAATCAACCACTTACGAGAAGTAGTAGCTCACTATCAAGGCAAGTCAAAAGAGGATGAAAACCATCTCAGCGAACTAACATTATCAACAGACGAGTCAGAGGAAAATCATAGCAATATGACAATAGACAGCATTAAATCCATCCAGTCAAAAGAAACTTACAGTGAAAAACTCAAAAAGAAACGTATTCCACCTATTTACGTAAGTGGAATAAAAAATATTACTGAATTTACTGCAATGTTGGAAGAGTGTGAAACCCCTATAATGCAAACCCTCTCTAATGGAGATGTTAAAATAGCATGCTCAAATGAGCAAAGCTTTAGAGCAGTGTATCGGGCACTGGAGGCTATAAGGAAGAATCCTAGTCACAAAATGTATGGAATTGGGCACCATACATATCAGTTGAAACAAGATAAACCCTATCAGGTTGTTATAAGAGGGCTACACCCCTCCACTTCACCTGAGGATATCAAATTAGAATTGATTAAAATCGGACATGATGCCATTAATGTCACCAATGTAATTATTAAAAAAACAGAGGTGAAAAAAGATGAATCTGGAGAAATTGTGAGTAAGAAATCATATAAGGTGGCATTACCACTCTTTTATGTATATCTCAGCCCAAAAGAAAACAACAAGACCATTTATGAAATGGGGTTCTTGTTGCACACTAAAGTGAAGGTAGAACCTCCAGCAAAAAAAAGGGAGCTACCTCAATGTAAAAACTGCCAGCAGGTTGGTCATACCAAAACATACTGTGCAAGGAAACCGAAATGTGTTAAGTGTGGATTAGACCATGAAACAAAGCAATGTAGGAAGAAGAAAGAAGACCCAGCCAAGTGTGCCAATTGTGATGGAGAGCATACAGCCAACTGGAGAGGGTGTCCAGTATATCAAGCAAAAATTGCTGCTATATCTAAACCAAAGATGACAGTAGGTAATTGATCGTGTTAAGCAGAGGACCACTCAAAGCCAGGAGCAGATAACAACTCAGAAACCTGAATAAGACAAAATTGTCAAAAGAAACCTTCCAAAGAATAACACGGATGAATCGGATGAACCAGTGGAACTAGAAGAGCAGGCGAGCTTAAAAGACATTCGGGAGCTGCTTAAAAAAATGGATAAAAGAATTTCTCAAGTTGAAAACACACAAAACAAGATCAAAGCAAAGAAACATCCATCAGTTAAAACCTCACGACTTAGTCATAGATATTATAAAAAATAGAGTACTCTCACTGGAGAGATACTTTATAAAATAGCAGAGTATACTCTCACTGGAGAGAACCCTGCACATGTCATGTAACTAACTTGTTTAAAGTCAGAAATATTACTTATTTAAGGTCTCCTTAAGATTGTAATAAACCTTGTTAAATAAAAAAATCTGTTGAAATGGGGCTGAGTAAAGTGTTATTGAAATTTCAGAAAAGGGGGGTTCCCCAAAAAGGGGAGATGGTGTGAATCTGAAATTTTTCACGCGGTAGTTTTTCGATGGTACCCATCCTCCCATGCTAGTATCAACCCGAACGCTCTCGGAGGCCATTTCACCCCTCATATGCGCCGATAACTTTTTTGCGTTTTTTAGAAAACCCCTCATTTTTGAATGGTTCTGGCCCCCCCTTAGGGGTAGAAGGACAGTTGATATATCACTAGATTGGAAATTTGACGTAGAACACAAAACTAAAGCTATTTTCGACGTAAAATCAACCCCTGAGGATAAAACTGCAGAAAACCCATGGGGGGATTCAACCCCCCATAAAAGAATTAGCCGGGGGTCTGTGGGGTGGTAGTTCTCAGGAATTATTCAGGGGACCACCCCTGACAATTTTTCAACATAAAAAATTGAGTAGCCAAAAATATTTTTTCTTTCGAAATATGATGCTACATACCTAAGCTATACCAGCCTTATACATATTCACTCCGACGACATTGACCAAGCGAGCTCAAAGTACCTTGACTAAGTGATTTCATTAGGATCACGATCCTTGCAGCGATGCTCGGATTGTGAGTACATTATACGTAACTTATTGTCCCCACTACAGAATGAGTTCAATAACTTACGCTTATGGGGGAGTTACATTATGAACTGCTAAGGCGATCAGGGCATATCTGCTCATCACAAAATTGAGGTAAAAAGCTATATTTATTTTTACTCTCGCAATTTTTGATCACCTGAATGAATCGGTGGTTCCTCTGTGTGATTCTGGAGCCTCAGCGTGGATGGGGTCCAGTCAGAAATCTGACGTCACATTCGTGTTCAGCATCACCAAAAACATATATACTACATATTTCATGTGTCGCACGAACAAAACACTTTTTTGAACTTTTGCCCCATGTAGGGAGGTACTGGGGGCCGTGGATGGGTTCAATCAAAAATCTGACCTAAAATTCGTGTTCAGCGTCACCAAAAACATATACAATTTGATATATCACATGCCCCAGATTTTTTTTTTGAAAGGTTTGCCCAAATTGGAGGGGGGTGCTCCTCCAACATTAGAAGATCCCATCTCGAAAATTAAATATTTCGAAAAAGCATCAAAATGAACATTAATGGAAATTTTTTCAGAATTTCAAATGGTAGCTCCCATTTACAGCGCCATTTTGAAATTTGAACTTTCAATTTGAAAGTTCAACTTCCAACTTTGGAAAATTTCAAAGTACTTAAATTCTTTAAAATGCAATGCCCTTTCGAACTGTGAAATCAGTTTTAATCAAAATATCATAGCTTTGGAGGTATCCGGTGCTGAAGTTGAGTACCTCGAGACAATGTGAAAATACATAATTGGATCCCCACCCGCCCCATGGGGGAGAGCTGGGACCAAACTGATTGCGAGTTTCTTATGTATTGAGTGGGTAGACATTGTAAAAAAAAACTTGAGCAAAATCGAAGGACATGACTCAAAAACGTTGGTCGAATTGAGGAGAAATGACCCATGCTGAATTTTATTGAGAAATCAAAAAATTCACCGAGGACTCTAGAATGGCTTTAAACCATCACAAATCGGTTCAAGAGGCCAAAAATATTAGAATAGGTATATGTACTTAAACTAAATTTCAGTTCTATTCTTCAGTTTAATAAAATCTGACTTCATGATGAATTTTTTGTATCCTATTTCGATTTGTTTCGCCAGGTCCAAATGTGATAGCATTTTAATCAATATTTCTCGTAAGATCTTTATGAAATATCCTATCAAAATAATTAGCCGTTGAATTTAAAACAGCGCTTCCTCATGCCAACTTGTGTTAGCTTTTCGCTGTAGATTGGTATCTACAAATATCTCATTTTTCATTTTAATTTTTTAAATTTTATTTTTCATCATAGTAATAGATTTAAGAACGTAAAAGAAATCAAAATCGGGCATTTGAACAAAAATTCAAAAATTTCGTTTTTGATCGAGTTTATTTTGAAACCATTTTTAGATTCATATCCAGTCCAAAAGCATTTCTTATTTTCGCTGAAAAAAATACTTAATAATTACGTCGCTGACATGTACAAAGTCGGAAGTAATTGATTATTTCATTTGCTCTCAAAATCATTGACACATCGGTGATGCAAGATTCAAAGTTCAATTTCTTTGCCTGGCAGATATTTACGAAAAAAGACGTGAAATTAAATTTACAACTTTAAAGATCAAAGCATCGTACAAGTGTCGACATTTCAAGTCGACAGATGAAACTTGAAAGAGAACTGAACTTTCATACGATGATAATGGTGCGAATATGACGACGAGAGGAAATGTTTTAAAAGAATCGAACTGTTAGCTCGTTCACCTATGATGTGCCTATAATGTTACGTAACTTGTGTGTCTGTTGAGTTCGAGCATTTATCACCATTTTCGTCGAATAGTTTTAGAGACCCAAGACCCGTGTACTGGGCAAAGCAGCACACGTCATAGAAAATGATCTATTTGTATTTAAACACCCAGGTAAAGAAAAAAAACAGACATTCATAGGTACGATATTTACCAGGAAAATACAAGGCACGAGTAATGTGATGAGGGGGGTGAGCGAATGTAGACGTCATCTCTGCGTATATTCGATGAAATTGTTACAAACACGTGCCTATAGACACACACACACAGCACACAGCTCCTGATCAGTCTCGAGGACCGACGACGATGACGAGACAATTTAATTTAAAAATGCCCCACGAAAGAGTCGTCTATTCGCAGCAGCTTTAATTTTCGCAAAACGTCGAAAACTGTTAAAAGCACGCATACCATTATTCTCCACTCACCTGTGAAATTTTTACCGCTGAAATCTTCATGAAGAGTGTGAAATTTCGCAGAGTTACAAAAACGTACGTATATACATACGAGAGTATATCTACGTATAGTCGAGCTAAGGGTGGTAGGTTCCGTTTGCAACTTGATAGAGTACTATGACGTCATAGCTGTAGGGGACTTATCGGGACGGGTGGTTTTTTGTCGCTTGGCGCGGCATTTTAAATGTTGCCGAGACCACATGTTTCATTCCTATTATTCATTCGTAATCGCGCTCACCTGTTTTCATGTTTGTCATTTTTTATCGCTCGTATACGCGAAATTAATTGCTCGAAATGAAGCGTTAATTTTCACCGATGAAAAGGTAAGTCGACGATTAATTTCACCTTTGAAGTTGATTAGCTTTTATCGAAATTACCTACAAATTCGTTTGATACTAGTTGCTGTAAATGTTTTGCAAAGTTTACGTTTAGAGATATATTTGGACGGAATTTGAATTTGTATTTTACTGGTACGATTCTATTAGTTATTTTTGAAATATCTTTCAATTTTGTGAATTTTTATACGTTTTTTTCCCCCTCGAGAATATAACTCAGTTGAAATATCTTTTCGCTAAGATTTTCCCATTCAATTTCCACTGTTTTTTCAATTCACTGAAATCAAATTTGAATTTTTTTAAAACAAATATTATTTTAAGATATTTTTGTCTCGTATTATTTGGCGAAAATTGAACGTGTGAATTTCATAAAGTAATAATGATGATGAAAAAAAAAAAAATGATAAAACAACTAAATTGCATGTTTTCAATTATTCTTTTAAAAGAAAACTTATTCGAAGTTTATTTTAAATAAGCGAGCAAATTTTAAAAAAAAATTTTAGAAGTGAATGGGTGAATTGAAAAATGAAAAAAATCAATGCTTACGAGTTTAAAAATACCTTTGATTTGTTTCTGAAAGTCGTTGACATTCTTTCCAGGTAAAACAAAAGAATGCTCAGTGAAAGCTGAGAATATTTGGAATCCTGCCATTTTTCTTTACGACGAGAGGTACATCGCTCTTTATTATTGAATTTCCTGACCCCACTTTTCCAAAAACGTGAACTCTCGGCAGAGGGAAATTATTAAATGGCGTGAAGTTGAGTGTGAATTGGATCACCTAGTGATGTCGATTTTTTTTCACTTGTGAAAGATAAGGATGGAATTTTTTGAAGTTATAGGTAGGTATTGCAAGATGTCTGAGAATTTCGAAAGGGCGATTCTCATGGTGCATATTCTTATTCTGATAACTTGAATATTGGGGATGACTTTTCTTTACTTAATTTTTTTAAAAGTAATGTTGAAACCACAAATCATTCTGATAATAAATTAATTTTCTTAATTTAATATTTAGGTACCAACGCTCAATGAATCACTCTTGAGAATTAACACTTCTCACTGAAGAAAAATTATTAGGTTCGAGAGCTCAGGATACGAATTTTTTCATTCATTGTACTCGTAGTTGCTGAGAGGAAGAAAAACTGTTTCAAATAGAATCCATATGACGTACAGTGGAGTTTTGAGGATTTCAGATTTTCATTAAGTGCCATAAAAGTGCATATTGTACTTGGATTTTAGCTTTCCAACTTGATCAGGTAAAATTTTGCGGAAATTTCAACTTGAAAAAAAATCTGTTTGAGATTCCAGAACTGCTTGAAACAGTTCGAAACCACTTTCAATCGATTCGAGAGGGAGGGGGATTGAAAATAAGGTACCTATAGGTACACCAAAATTCAGCTTTCCAGGCCAATTTGCCGAAATCTTATTCTTTACTTTCCGATGAGATAAGATTTGTGACGAACTTGGCCACCAAAACCATTTGGAATATAAATCTGATTTGAAAATTTTTCGGAATGCTACCATTTTTGATGAGTGCAGCAATGTTGAACCTTTCCCTTACAAATTATCAAACTCATCAAAATTCCTACTCAACTTTTAATTTTTCCAGTTAAACATCAAAGAGGCCATATTAGAGGAAGGTGGCCACATTTGAGCACTTTTCTTATTGCAGTTTGAAAATTTTGTCCTCAATTTTCTCAAAAACTGTCTCACCAGTGATGTTTTGTAGGGATAAAAATCGAGGCAATTCACAATCTAGGTAATCAACAGGTCTTGAAGAAGACCAAACTCTTGGTAAAAAGTGTTTTTTACACATTTTGCAGGTATACTTTCCTAAATTCAAAATTAAAGGATCTATCGTAATTTGAAATTTTATTCGATGAAAAGGTGAGAGGGGTTCATAGAAAAGGATTTTTGACGACTTTGGTTCATCATTTAATTTTCAAAATTTAACAGGTTTTTGGAGGAAGGGGGGAGGTGGAAATATTTTTTTCATATAACGATTTCAATACATTATCAACTCTTCTTTCATATAAAAAAGTTATGTTCTACATTGACAAATTCTTTCATATCTCTTCTAATCATCAAACAAAACGCAAGGTACGACATAACGTAGCTCAATTTCATCGTCTACACTGAAGAAGAGAAAAGAGAAGAGACGATAAATCGAATACTTCGCGTGTTTCTATGTATGTTCTATCATAATTTAGGCATTTCTTTGGCAAAAGTTATATATAGTGGTATTTTGCTTTTGGAAAAATCACCCGTTCACTGTTTACAGAACGAATTTCTCGAAAGTACTTTACCCTTTCTTACATCCCTCGGACGTTTCATCGCCCAAACGTCATATTTCTTACTCGTACAACGACGAACGAGTTGAATTGCGGTTTAACAATACGTAAAAGTTAATCGCCATAGGAAACGTATTTGATTGCCTTTTCAAATTTCAAATAATACGAGTATCTGGCAATATTTCTAGTTGATTATTGATGAAGATATTAGAAAATCTGTGACCCAGTTTGCACTAGGTTTATTTTGCCTAAGGGAATAGGTAACTAACGAGGCGTCGTTGAAACGATACAACTCTTGCCATTAATTACGACCAGACAGACGCTTCTCTTTAATGTATTTGTTACAAGTATACAATGTGATTCAATCAGCAACGTTCAACTTTTTTTTGAGTCTTTTTTCAAGCTCCAAGCTCCAATGTTATGGATGAACAAAGTTTAGTTGTATTTTGAGAAATACTTTCTTGTTATTTTTCAAACTTGAAAGTGCCTATATACCTACTGGTAAGTGTCGGCAATTGTTGAAAGGCTGGCATAGCCTACTTTTCCATTTATATAAACCTATAGGAAGAATAAAGTAAACAGTCTGCTCGATAAAAAAAGTGTTTTGCGAATAATTTTTTCATTTTTTAAAATAAACGAAGGTAATCTTGGAAGAAATTTGCCTCAGGTCGAGCAATAAAAAAATAAAAGTAAAGTTTAAAAAAGATCGAGCGTATATTTCTGACCCTTTGTTTTTTCTATAGGTCTTTACAGGAAGGGGAAAAATTACGAGGTGTCAATGTCACGACAGAGCCAGCGCTAACTAAAATTAATCTAATAATGTAACCGAATCATCAAAAACACTACATCGTTGGATAGCAAACACAAAGAAAATACGACGCCTTAAGCTATCGAGTTGGTTACAAAAAAGTACCTACCCGACTGCAACGAGAGCTTTTGAAAAACTAAAAACACTCAAGCTTTTTAACATTAGCTCTTCGTTTTACTCAGATGAAATATTTTTAAAACGACGAGCAATTTTTTAAATGTTAAAAAAAATAAAAATGACTGAACGTTCGAAATTGGCCATATGTACTCGTATGACGTGTGTCGAGATGAGGGTTTCGTTTAATAATTTGGCTTTGCGAATTTCTGAATAGATTTTTTCGGAGGTTTCAATAAACAGATTATTTTTACGAGGCATTAATTGCCAAATTTCGATATACAGCGTAGGACTATTTAAAAAGCTGGCTCGTTCAATCCGAATAATTGAATTGTCGAGGAAATGATCATCATCATCGTCTATAATCGACTCCATTGACCCGTAATATTACCGGCATATTGTTTCTTTATTGCTTATTGGCGTTGGGAACCTTGGGGTGCTAAAAGAAGGCGGAAGAGAATTAGAGGAAAGCTTTTCGAGTTATTAAATCGTCAGATTTATAGGATTTCTCGCGACGAGTAATTTGTTATAAAAAAAATATGAACACTTCTGGAGAGAATTTTTTTTTAATTTTAAAAATGTCTTTCGCCAGTACCTCATCTACCGAAGCTATTAGTTTGTTTGTTATAATATCGATAAAAGAGGCCCCATTACGATAATTTATGATTGCGTTTTATCGCCATAGTGTGGTTAGCTAGCGGTGCTTGTGGTCGTAGTCGATTTTCTATACATTGTGTTCCTATTCGAGAATAGATACGTTTGTCGAACTCAAATACCCTTCGAATCGGACATTGTTTCGTTGCTAAGAGCTAATCGGATGATTTGAATTAAATGTGTCGAGGTCGACAGTGAGTTGTGTGATAATTAGGTACGCATTTTTTTCTAAATTTTGATCAACTTGAATTTTTTTTAACTGGTAGGGGGTGTAGTGCCCTCCCCAATGTGTAGATTGGACCTTCACGAGTCCAATACACACCTTTTCTGCAGAATTGATATTCAATTTTTACACATCCGAAGAGAAGATGAATATTTTTGAACTTTTTTCGTTCCTGTTGCTACCCAACCTGTTTTGGAAAAAATGGACCAGTCTCAAATGGAAGTATTTGAGATTATGCGCAGATCTATGCCATTGCCGTCAAAATCCAAGACCACTTTTAAGGTTCTACTCAGTAGCTGAAAATTTGCAAATCACTTTTTTTTTAATGGAGGGAGTGGGGGTGAATTTGCGTTTTGAAAATTTCTTCTAAAATATTTCGCATCGCCCCTTATTGCCTCAAGTGTCAAAAATAAGTATTACAAGTTTTCTGAAATGTCTGGAAGAGGTCAGTGCAAAATATGGCTTGTTGATAAATAAGGCAAAGACAAAGATCATGATTGTGAGTCGGTCTGAGAACAACTCACCTGAAATCCGGGAAATTGAGGGAATTGAAGTGGTGAATCAATTTGTATTCCTAGGATCAATTTTTGATAAGGAAGGAGGCAGTGATGCTGAGATAAGATGCAGAGTGCAAATCACAAGAAGCGCCATGTCAAGTCTAAAGCCCGGTTTATAATAGTCACGGCTTGGCCGCGGAAAGTAGAAAATTTTCTACTTTCCGCGGCCAGACAAAGGAAAAAAGCCGCGGACATTATGAACTGCCTGCTTACAACACATGATATTTACTTTCCGCGGTGTCAATCCGCGGCCCAGGCCGCGGCCCATTATAAACCGGGCTTAAAGAAGATATGGTCCTTATTGACAAAAATTATGCGATAGCATGCTTTTATGCATAGCACAACAACTGCAGTGTTGGCCATAACGATATTTTTTTTCGTTCTGTTATTTCGTTACCTACGTTACAAAATTGATATTTTTTTTAGTTACGTTTTTCATTATGGTATTTTGTAACGAAAAAATTGCTGTAACAGTATTTTTCGTTACGTTATTTTCGTTATTTCCGTTACAATTTTTTCGTTACAGAAGTGTTTTTTCAACGTATATTTTGATGTAAAATGCATTTATGGCGGAAAAAATGTGACAAAAATAAAGAAAATAACAGTACAAGAAGGTTCAAATACCAGTGTAACGAAAAATATAGCGTTACAGCACTCAAAATCAGACAATATGAAAACACTGAAAACTCATTTTTTTGACTTCACTTCAAATTTTCATAGTTACAGCTAAAATTACTCACAAATCAGTGTTTCTTTAAGGGTTTCTTTTGTAATTTGTAACTAAAAAAATAACAAAAAAGGTAACAAAATTTTTCTGTTTTTCGTTACGTTACTTTCAGAAAAATATTGTTACGTTACGTTTCAGTTACACAACATCACATGATCAAAATAACGTTTTCATTACAGTTCCATTACCTGTAACGGAAAAAATTTTGTTATTTTCGTTTTTCGTTACAGTTACCGTTACGGTACGCCAACACTGCGCACAAGCATGCGTAAATTTGGACTTTTTTCAAAAAAAGCATGCGATTCAGCCTGAGAATATCATGAGTAAAAGTAATGTTAAAGCATGTAAAATGAAATAAAAATTGAACTACATGCCTGTTTTTAAGCATAATTTTGTCAATAGGGGTCAGATGTAGCCGGGAGCAAGATTTTGAAGATAAGACTAGTAAATGCTCCAGTTTTCTCAGTTTTTCTCTACATGTCAGAAACCTCCTGGAGAGTATGTGAGGGAGACAGGAGACAAATTGTTGCGCTGGAGATGTGGTGCTGGAGGAGAATGCTTCGGATTGCATGGATGGAGAAAAGGACTAATGTGTCTGTCCTGGGGGAAATTGGTGTCCAGAAGAGACTGTTGGCAGTGGTACTCAGCTAAATCCTCAAATGTTTTGGGCATGTCACAAGGGCAGATGCGATGGAGTCCCTGTTCATTCAAGGCAAGGTAGAGGGAACAGGAGGGTGTGGATGCTCACCCAAGAGATGGACAGACTCCATATGGAATGCTATTGGACACAGGAGTGCCCTAGACAGAGACAGTTGGAGGGAATTGGTGTATTATGTCACAGAAACGGATGCCGAAGCATTATAGTCAGGATACCACTGGGGGGGGGGGGGGTGAAACCCCAGTTGGGTGAAAATCTGCCCTTACCCGACATAAAAATGCGGGCAGGAATTGCAGCACTTTACACCAATACATCATCATTTAATCGTATCACCCCGCGCGGGGGTATCGTGACCATTTGAATTAAGTAATCAGCGCGTATTTGGTTTTTCTGCCCCTAAGCATAAAAATCTGCCATCACTGTTAGTTCATGAAACATTTTTTGGCTTAGCTGGGGATCGAACTTGGGTCTCTGGACAGGAGAGCGAGAATTCTCATACCCTATCCATCAGGGCAGATGATATCTAGAGAATAAATATTTATACACTAAGCTAAAACACACCCGTAAAATACCACATTTACACGCATTTCTCAGTGGGTATGCAAATAAATACACCACGAAACATTCTCATAGCATAATTTTGTAGATGGTTTCTTTCGACGTGCAGAAATACACCACTTAAGTAATTTAAAAGTGTAGCGGCCTTACGCGACAAAAATACGCTACAAAATATTTTTGTAGAGTGTTTTTCAGCAGAAGCTTTTTTCTGCTGTGCAGAAAATGTAACAACCTGAAAATTTGCTTCAAATTACGCCTGTGAATTGGCGTTTTTTCTTGGCAGAAGGGCAGATTTTCACCCAACTGGGACAGCACCAAGAAGAAGATGCCAAAATATTGAAAGATATGTACAGTATATCATTCCTGAAACTGGGAAAATATTTTGAAACGCAATGGTGCCAATTTGTCGGTCAGTATTAGCGATTAGTAAAAAATTCAGAGGTAAATATGTAAATGATTTTTTCCTCTTTTTTTTTAGGTTAGCAATGATGATTAAAAAATTGGCACCGCTGCGTTCCAAAATATTTCCTCAGTTTCAAGAATAGTAATTTTGGCACCGTTAAAATATTTGCATTGAAAAATAAAAAATTTTCTAAACACAAATTTATTCAAAAATAAGCGGGAATCCTAAAAGTGGTCATCGATTTTGACGTCAATGGCAATGCATGGATCGATGCAGAATCTCAAATACGTACTTTTATTTGAGACGAGGCTATTTCCCCCAAAACAGGTTAGGTAGTGCCTGGAGCAAAAAATCACTATAGTCTTTCGAAAATTTCTTTTTTTTTTTAGAGCTCATATTTTCCTTCCAGGGGAACCTCCTGAGCTTGAATTTTTTTCTGAGTACCTAATTTTCAACTCAAAATGAAGATCTCTGCTGAATTTGGACTAAATCCACCGTTTTTTCGCACTCCAGCCTTGAAGATGCTGGAAATGTTTAAAACTTTTTTCAAAAAAATTGAATTTTCAACAAAAAATGTATTCCTAAAAAATAGAGAAAAAAAATCTGAATCAAGCGAAAAAAGTTTGAATAAATTGTTTTTCATCAATTATTATTTCAAGAGAATATATTTAATGATTGGATCAACAATCGTTCGCAATCAATTGTATCCACGCACTTAAAGAAATAGGTACGTACCTACCTATACATCAAAATAATCCTTTTCATTCGTATACTAGCATGTAGTATGTACATAGATTGTACTGATAATCGCATCTTTCTGTTTCCAAGTCATGCGAAGGTTTGAAAGGATTTTATTTTCGTTTATGTGCGTCAAATACATAGAAATGGATTTATTACGTTGTTTTTAGATGATATTTGTCATGAGTAAATCTCAGGTTTATGCTTTCTAAGTCGCGGTAAGCTCTTAAATATGTCATTTATTAAATTTCTAACATGGTATCTTATTTTTACAGGTACCATCTACAAATTCTCTTTTCTTCTCATTATTTTTGTCTAACGATTTATTTTTCGTTTATCAAAAAAATGTTTCATTTTTTTTCTTTTGGGTATCGTAGGTACCAAAGAAAAAAAACTTGCAGAAGTAGAAAGAAATTCTGCTTGAGAAATAAATCAGTCACATTGTTTAGCATTAGGTAAATTCCTCGAAAAATGAAATTATTCGTTAAGTAATTTTAATTAGAATAAAGTTGAAAGTGTAAGTAAGTGAAGTTTTTCACGTATTTTAGGCAGTCGTACGTATTCTTTTTTTTTTTGCAATGTCATTTTTATGGAATTTAAAAAATTTGCGTATATTAAATTAACTAAACGAGAATCTTGAAGGTGCGAAAAAATTCTACTTCGAATAATAATAAACAAATGTAAGTATATTGCAAAAGCTACTTGAGTTATGATACCATATTGAATAAAAAATATTTGTAAGTGCCTACCATGTTTCGAGCTTGTATTTTTTTATACATAATTTTAAATATAAGTGGGACCTATCTTATCTATTCCGTAATTTATAGGTTAGGTATTTTAGATGATTTTTTTATCAAATATTTTCCAAAGGAAAAAAATACCTACCGAATTGTTTGGAAATTCAATATTTTAAAAAAGTTGTTTGTAATTTAAGCTAATTATACAAACAAAACATTCTTCCTAAAATGGTTTTCAGCTATAAATAGTGGGTATATGCGTACCTACCTTTTATAAAGTAAAACATGGAGGTATATTTTTTAAATTTAGTGAATTACGATTCCGCACACTCACCTGATCCATTCAAAGGGTATCTTTTTTCTTTTATACCTATTATGTACCTATCTGAAGCCATAAACCACATAGCTATTTCATTTTTTGTGTTTATTATTTTTGGCGAGGAATTTTATATAAAGAAATGCCCGGGAATAAGTTTTTTTTAAAAATGAGATAATTTCACGCTAGATGACTCGATAAAAGTATCTAAAGACATACGAGTATGAAGTGAAAACGAAACGAACAAATTGCTACTTTGGTACCGCGTCTTAGATGATTTACGTTACCCTAGCAATTCTGTTGGCGTTAAAATGACTACAGGTAGATGAACATAAAGTCTCAAAATACGCGTATCAATCATATGTACCAGCGGAAAGAATTACATATTTTCATTTTATCTTACGCGTGTGAACATTTCTAGAGCATAGTTACAGTCTTGTAAATTGCTGTTTTATTTTACAAATACATTACGAGAAAGTACACAGTAGGGAAAACAATTTGAAAATAGATAACTTATTGAATGTACATACCTACATGTTTCTCGTTACCTATCTGTTTTTCAAGTTGTTACGCAATGAAAGAGAGGAGGGGCGATCGCTGTATTCTTGTTTTCAACGTCAAATGGTTGAGGGAGCGAGGGGAGGCGGAGAACACAAAAATCGACGAATATTAATTTTGTCATTATAGATTCGAGTCTTGTGCCTTTCCAATAAAACTTGAAATAGGTATCGACCAAAAATTCACAAAAAATTAAATTTCAAAATTTCTTACTTCCAGAAAAATTGTAATTCAAAGTAGTGAAATGCGGTCAACTTTTACAAACACATTCATTGAAAATTTAATCAACCAGAAAATACGAAACTTCAAGCTCAACGTATTGGCAGATTTTTTTGGAAATAAGCAGGACCTTTTTTGAAATTTTTTCCATCACATATACCTAATTTTAATATTTTCAAAAACAACCAATTTTGGCAAAAATTAGAAATTAGTGTTTCAGAATTTTCGACGAAAAATAGGACATTTTTAATATTCTAGAAGAAGTTGGAACTTTCTGCCAGTTCTGATTGGAATGCGTTGGAGCTTTTGGGAGGGGGGGATTTCAAGTAAAAAAACATTATTTTTGCGAGAAGTCAATTTTTCTTCTCACTAGCTTTGGTTATAGAAAAGAAAGGGAAAATGATCTGACACGAGCAAAGCGAGGGCGAAAATTTCTTTGATTTTCCCTGCTTACACAATTTCTTCCCAACTTTCCCAGATTTCTCAACTTTTTCCAACTCACCCAATTTTCCCCCCAAAATGCCTTACTTTTTGCTAAAAAATTTTTGTCAAAGGGGGTGTGGGGGAGGAGACACCCTCTTTCCGGAACGTCTCTGAATATTGCCAAAAAAAAATTAGGACATTCTTTAGAATTTTGCCAAAAACAATACGTTTTGGTCATTTTGACTTTAAAAAACAGAATTTTTTTTGACAATTTTAGCTAGAAAAAATTTCGTCAAAAACGAGACGTCTGGACAATTTTGGCATAAGCAGAACTTTTTTGGCCATCTGTTCCGGAAGTTTTGATTTTTCTTTTCCAAACAAACAAAAATCTTCAAAATAGCGATTGCTGGCATTTTCGTCACATGGTAAATGTTTAAAGTTGTTCTTTATCTGTACACTGCATTCTCCCAAGATAGAAATGTAAATGTGTGATTTTTTACCTCGTCTGTTTGCACACAATTTTAGGTTACTATCTTTTCAACATTCTTAGCCAATAATGTCATCATCATAAACAGTGTTTATTGATAGGAGAATCTAGGACTAGATTGCTCTAATGGCAAAATGATGACCGTATCAAAGGATATCGACTCGCGAGTATACTACCTACAATACATAGGTATACCTACCTACTTATGTATTTTTAAAAGCAGACACCTTTTCAATTATGCAAATCGACATTTGAAACCAGAACTAGGAGAAACTACGTACATATTTTCATCAATACCGGGAAAAAAATGGATTTATCTATGGATTGTATGGAAATAAATTTACTATCAAAATTAATTTAGTTTCATAGACTTTGGATACTCGGGATATACTGGACCACTTTAAAAAATTCTGAAACATCTGGATTTATCACGATATGTACACAAATCAATTTAAAACGAATAAATTGCTCGTTTATCAGCTGGTCTATTCTCAAACACCAAGCTAAAAAATATACTTAAGAGGGTGCTCTACCTTTTGTTTGTTTACTTTTTAGCATACCCGCGGGCAGAGATTAGACATTTTTCAAACGCATTTTTTTATTAGTTGGAGAGAATGAAAGTGAATAATTATGAGTGAAAACGTTATTACTGTATTGAAACGATATAATAAAACTTTGAAACAAGCTAAACGATTAAAATATGATGAATTCAGACGATTCTCTATATTCGAGCATTCATTGTCAGTCATCAGACACTTGACACAAGATTATTCTGAAACTACTGAACAGAATTTGATGAAATTTGAATATGTTGTGCAGAAATGAATTCCCGACAACTTGACGTTGCCCTTTTTTTGATTAATTTTGTTAAATCAAAGTTATAGCCATTTGAAATTTTCAAATGGCAATATCTCCAAAAATACAAAGAAATTTGAAAAAAGGGCAACGTCAACCTCTCTGGACCATTTTTATGCACAATATATCCAAATTTGATCAAATTCTGTTCAGTAGTTTCAGAATTATGGTGTGATGACTGACAATGAATGCTCGAATATAGAGAATCGTCTGAATTCATTATATTTTAATCATTTAGCTTGTTTCAAAGTTTTATTATGTTGTTTCACTACAGTAATAACGTTTTCACTCATAATTATTCACTTTCATTCTCTCCAACTAATGAAAAAATGCGTTTGAAAAATGTCTAATCTCTGCCCGCGGGTATGCTAAAACGTAAACAAACAAAAGGTAGAGCACCCTCTTAACGAAAACATTTTAAAATTCCTGTAAAAGCAATGAAAACATATGAGGAGCTGGATATCAAAACGCCGTAAGTCCATTTTTATGAAAATTGAGATAATAGTGTTTACCTATGTAAAATTCAACGGGGAATCGATTGCAGCTATCGTCGTAAATCCATCTGCCATGCTTCACCTCGAAAATCCCACTCAAAGTTGAGATTTACTTCAAAACGCAGTAAAAAATAACCAGCAATTTTTCTTCAAAACGCAGTAACTACACTATTTTTAGCGTTTTTTGTGTTTTAAGGTTGGTAAACATTGATTTCAGAAGGTGGTTTACTGTTGGTAATGAAACTACAGACTTTTAAAAAATTTCCAACATATTGTTCAATCATAATCACACTTGGCCTGAACATAAAAAACAAAATCTTGTGTCATGACTCAGTCACTATGGCAAACGGCGCTTTAATTTTGAATATTTTTTTTACTATTTAATAGATAATAATCATTAAAATGGTTCTCTACCCATGTGTTTTTATTTCAGTAAGAGAGTGCCGGTGTATTTACTGCGTTTTGATATAAAATGTGCGTGATTTTTGTAGCAAGTTTCAGATCAAAACGCAGTAACTGTCTTTTTTCAGATCAAAACGCAGTAACTTTTTTTCTCCCCCTTCCCACGTTCCCCCCGGTTCTCAAAAATTTGGGCACTTTCATGTTTTGAGGTCATGGTGACTTCCCCTTTCCTCTGATACCACATTTGACCCCCTTCGACTCCCCCCGACCCCCCCACAGTTTTTCCTCATTTCTGAAAATTTTGCAAAATGGACTTACGGCGTTTTGATATCCAGCTCCTCATATAGTTCGATGAATACTGTGTATACGTACAGGCGAGATTCGTATAAAGGTAATTTTATTACTTTGCCTGTTGGGTACCTGAGATAGAGCGAGATAGAAAGTAGCTTTCTAATGGGAAAAGTTTTCCAATCGGTTTAATTAATTTTCAACCCGTTTAGTCGGCTCGTTTGCGAATTTATCACTGACCTGTTATGCTCGGATGTGTTTAGTCGACTACATCATTGCTTTTGCACTGTAGCTTAGGTACCTTTTACCGAATATTTTCCTATTGACGCGTGTCGAGGTGCAAAAACTTGATTAAAAATTATCTCCCGGTGAAAGGTGAAAAAAAGAGCACGAAAAATCAATCAAGAAAATAAATGAGCGTCGGATTTTTTTCTCTTTTAGATTTTATGTGTTTTGCATTCTTTAAAGCTATATAGCTGTCTCTTTTTTCAGGATAGTTTTATACCTTGAAGTTTTCGTACGCTGATTTTTTGTTTCCAAAATAGTTTCAAGAGGATAAGTTTTTATGATTAAATTTTATGTTTTTTTTTTTCTATTAAAGCAACCTGTTGAAAAACTTTATGTTTTTATAGATACTCGTATAGTTTCGTGCATATATTTTGTTTCACGAAATAGCTAAAAGGATGTGTTAGATAGTTACCTATCTACCTACTAAATTTGAGTATACATATATGAATTTTATATAAATTGGCATCATGATCAAAGGGTGTTGAAAAAAGTAAATAATGGAAAATGATTAATGTTTCGTTTTCGTCATCTGTTATATTACTAGGTATTCTCATTAGTTTGGCGAAACGTTTGAAAAGAAAGAAAATATAATATCAAATAAAATGGTTTTTTATTTCTCGTAGGGTATAATTCATTTGGAAATTTATCGCTGCGAGAATATATCTACTATATATACCTATAAGCTGAACGCTATGTCTTTGTATTTTCGACTATATATACTCGATCGCAGCGAAGGGAAATTCGAGTCGAGTGTTTGTACCTCTCTTTATACATGGTAAAAACAAGCATAGAATATTTTGGCCTAGCACGACAGGAGGGTACTAAACCGGGTACCTGATACCGTCTTATACAAGAATGTTTTTTGCTTGTTTGATAAAAGTTTTCTTGTTAACGTATTTTTTTCTCTCTCTCTACGTCTAAAAATCATATCGCATAATCTGAGCGAAAAATCTTTTGAAAACTTTTCGCTCTTTTTCTCTCTCGTAGAATCGCCATAATGCGAATTTTATACTAGCGATATTGCTTTGTTATTCGGCTTAAATGATCGAATTGCGAGTTTTGTAATTCGATTTTCAGATGCGACAAAAAGCACATAAAAACCGATGCCCTGGCTCTGGCTGTATGGCTGAGCTTGAGCCTGAGCCGGCTATACGAAACTTTCCCAACTCTAATGATACTCGGCTTTAATTACAAACTGGCGTAAAAACCACCGAACAAACCAACCGAAAAAATCCGCATTTAGCGAAATCGAGGCTAAAACGAGCGTGTATTTTTTTAAACCGACTCGACCCTTTGCGGAAATATTCGTCTTTTTTCAAGACCGAGAGTCGAGAGAGAGACGGATGAAATACGCCAAGCTGCGAATGCCGAGACTCAGAAAACACGCTGCCGAAAATTCTAGCATACTCTATTATTGAAACAGTGAACTTGGAAAAATCTTATATAAACTAAAATTCAATCCTCGCTAATATTATTGTACGCAGAAAAAAGGCAAAAAACGTTCGGCGAGATTTCGTGTTCGAAAAAAGGTCTTAAATGGTTACCAAAATTCACTCATTGTTAGTTTTTTAAAATTCTTATACCTACCACTCGATGAATTTCCATTTCTCCAATCCCAGAGCAATATTTTCCCTAATGGAAAAATATGTATTTCAAAATAATAATAATAATAATAATAATTAATCGAAATGAAAAATACTATCGGTGAAAATGCTTTATTTTACTTTAAAAGGTGGAAAATTCCGATATTGTCGTTTTAAAAGCATAGCTACCGCATAATAAATAAATGAAGATGCCAAAAAAAAGTACAAGCATGGTCGAAAACAGCTCCAAATCGCTTATCAAACTATAGGTATATGTTTATGTACCTACCTATATCTAGTAATTCCCTTCTCGATGCTATTCTCGGAAATTTTCTATTATTTTATTCGCAGAATTACGCAATTTGCGTCGATATTTCATAATAAGAGTCATTAACACGGAATTTATTTCCATTAATGAATAACCGAAGCGTACACGAGAACGTAAGCTATCGTTTAAGGCATTTTGTTACATCTTAGACGTTATAAGGCTATTTACTAAATTACCTCTACTTACTCACTTAGGTAGGTACCTACTGCTTGGAAATGTTCTGAATTTATAAACGAGGATTCTTGAAACTTGCAATGGGTTTCGATGTTAATTAATTCAAGTTTTTTTTCCGAATCATTTTTCTCTGTCGATGAAAAACTTCTGTTCTCGATTTTAAAATGTATTGTAGATGATTGTTTTTTCTTTGTTTGACGATGCCAATTTTTGATTGATTCCAAAAGGGAAACCATTTGAAAAGGGTTCCTCAATTTTACTTATACTCTTTTAATTGATTACACGTATACAATATGTTTTATTCAGCAAATGTTCATCTCTTTATTACGCTATTGGAAAATAAATTCGAGTGAGATTGTAGCAAACAGAACGTAAAAATTTTGTGAAAACTATGACAAGAAAACAACAAGTCTTTTTGTAAATTTTGACCAAAAAAAAAAGATTTTCGGCAATTTTGATTAAAAACACAGAGTTTTTGGCAATTGTAACAAAATATGGGTCTTTTTAACATACAAAAAAGTAGGACTTAGGTATCACTATTTTGGCAAAAAAATGAGATTATTTGATAATTTTAATTTAAAAAAAAAAATATTATTTTCGCTATTAAAAAGAACCAGAAAAGAACCAGTATAGTTTTGATAATTCTGACATCAAACAGACTTTTCGTGGCATTTTGGTTATACGTACAATGTACATAAAATATAGGACTTTTTTTTTTTGCAATTTTGGGAGAAAACAAAACATCCTGGGAAGTTTGACCAAAATATAAAAAAAAACAAGTATTTTCTGCAATTTTGGCCAAATGGAACTGAAAATTCTTTTTTTGCAAGGAAATATTTTGAGATGTTCAACTTCAAATCAAACCGGTCCACGATTTTTGGAAAGAGCATAGTCTGAAACGACCATAAACAAAATTACAACTGCCTGAATTTATTTTTCGATTTTTGACGAATTTTCTAAAATCCAAAATTGACCATTTTTGAAGATTTGTGTGTTGTTTTTAAAAAAACTATGTACTCGTACATATTTGTTTCGTAAAACTGACGAAAATCAACGCTGAAAATAATAGGTACTAATTCCCATGAACCAAATTTCATCATTTCTGGCTTTTTTTTAGCTTCCAGCGCGATTTTCGATAACCCCGAAATGTTTACATTTCTTCAGAAGACGAGGAAAATAAATTTGGGTAACAGGAAATTCACATTTTGATCGATTCCCTGTACACTTCAAGCGTATTTTTTTGTCCTGAATTTGAGGAGAAAGAATCCAAAAAACCAATAATTTTCTGTTCGTGTCAAAGAAAATTTTTGAAAATCCAACAATAGTTACCTATTTGTATTTCTTGTATTAAACCATCTCTCGCTTCTCGAGTCTAAATTTCACCATTTGGATGTTATTCTAAAGCCTTCAGTCTGATTTTAGATTTCTCCAGAAGACGTTTAAAATTCGAGTTGTGATTTATTTTCATTCTGCTTAACGAATTTATCAACATTTGAGCCAATTTCAAGACGGTTTTTACCTCGAGTGTATTTTTTGACCCTAAGTACATATACGTTTATTTGTTGAAAAATACGAATATTCAACAAGTGTTGGTCCAAAAAACGTACTATAGGCGTTTGCCGGTTTGCCCGGAAACCAGGCAGGTCTAGAAACAGCCCATATTGTAATTTTATCAGGCGAAATCAATTTCCACGTCTTCAGAAAAAAATTTAAAATCGCGATGAAGGCTTCCTAAAAAATTTTTTCTTGAACAGAAAATTTTTTATTTTACTTTTTATTTTCAAATAAATAGTTATGGTGGTAGAAAAAAACATGTGGTTAAATTTGTTCAACAATGTTCAGAATATAGAGCATAAACTTGATTTTCAGCTTTTCGAATTGATTAAAAATCATTCTGGAGGCTCCAAGATGACTCAAAAATGCTGAAATCAACATGGAAAAAATTTAAAAAATGTGTTTCTAAAAAAAACAAATTCCTGTAAATATTTAAATTTTGGATTTTGAAAAACTTTCGAAAAATTAAAAAATCAATTTGGGCAGCTTAAGTTTTGGTTATGAGGGTTTCGGATTATGCTGTGCACAAAAATTTGAAATCCTGTTGTAATCGAAGGTTTCCTTGTTGGTATATTATCGACATCGTACATTTTTCTAGGTCACAAATTAAAAAGCTGCAAGAAATAAGTTTTCGTTTTCATCAAGTGAAAAATGAGGTTATATTCAAGTTCAGCTCGTCTTTTGGAAACATAATAACATTCAATATATTCCACATTAGCACAATTTCTACGTTTCTTTGAATTTTATCCCAAAACTGAAGGAGAGTACCCCCTTCTGTTGAGGGTGGCCATTTTGAAAATTACTGGGTAACGCATTTTATAGAACGACACAAAAATAACAATTTCGGATCAAAATCGTACGAGTTGGTTTTGCTTTCAACCGTATCTACGTGTGTTACACGCGAACCCATAGCATATCAATGTACGAGCGTGTTAATAAAATTGCATAACCGGGTTGCCGTAAATACGAGAATTATTGTTCTGTAACTAATAATTCTTCATCGACATTGAACCAAAAATGAAGTCTGGCATTTAGATTTTGCTCTTCCTTTCTCATGACTTCTCTTCGATTGTCTAATTCAATATCGAACTATAACCTCTCAAAAGAGGAGGGGGAAGAAAAGACTCATACTATTAATGTATTTACGATTTTTTACGAAGATGCTCAACGTTGATAAGCTCATATTTCTAGACTGGCTCAACTTGGAGTAAGTAAATCTGTTTGTGAAGTCCTGAAGCGAATAAAAAGTAGATCAAAAACCAATTATTGAAATTAGAAAATTTCAAAACTAAATTTCACACTGATTGCTAAACTTATGTACGTATTATGATAAATTTAAAAATGCAAAGTTATCATTCAAAAAAAAAAAAAAAACATTGAAAACATTTTAAAATCTTCTTTGCAACAAGTAGGTACATATTACTCATATTCAAAATGGGACTTCAACAGTTCTGGGTGGAGGCCCGAGCATTAGGACTTTCAATTTCAATAAATTTTCAAAAAAATTGAAAAGTGAAAGTTAAAAATATCGACTCATTTATTCAACTCTAGCACATTTAGTTCCCCCTTCCCCTTCACAGAATCCTAAACACGGTCAAGATATAGCAAACAATGGGAATTTATTGTGGCTATTTCTCACATCGCACCAACTACATACGAGCATATCGTGTTTTCCAAACTTTTCAACTCGATTACCTTCTCAAACATGTCATTCACGTTGATGAAATGCCATTATTTTCCTACTAATTTGGTATTCTATTGTTTCAAAAGCTTTAGGTGGTTTGAATACCTATACAATATACCTCACAGAAGAACACGTTGAATTGATTTTGCATAATTTGCAGGAATTGATTGAAAAAGGAAAATATTTTAAATTTTTAATACCTTCTTAGTGAAAATCGATAACAGCATTTTATAAAGGTAGTTATTTTACATTTTAAGGATGAGGATTTTTCTGTTTGATAATTAAAACGGAAAATTTGTTGTTCTACTCGGTTAATTTAATACCGTCGTTGAAAGCCGTCTCGTTCTAATTTACATGTTACTTTTTTCACAGCGCGAGCTTGAATATTTATGAAAAATTATTAGATACCTTTACACAGCTCGTAGAAATTTGATCAACTTTGGGCTACAATAGCTCGCGGTGAAATTTCGAGAAACTCAATTTATATAGGAATTATTCGCGTTTTAATTCGAGACTGATTTAAATTGCAAAAATCAACAGGGAAAAAAAAGTACACTACCACTGAAATGTCAACGTGACGAGTCTCTGTTTGAATTCAGTTAAAGAGTGAGACGAAACACGATGGCGATGAAGGAAAGCTGTGTTAATTACATTTCTATTCATTTAAATTAATGGCATCATGATGGATGGATTGATTCGGTTTCTTGGAGAAATTTTAGTATTGGCTGTAAAAATGACCGATAGGAAGTAATTAATCGTTTTTAGCGTACCTATTCGAGAGTACCTATATGTATTTTGTTAGCATACTTATTACCCGAATATAAGAGTCGATGATATGTATTTAGAGCACGAGTGACAAATATAGATAGGTACCTATTAGGTAAGAATATATAGGTAGAAAATAATCATGTATGTACTTCTACGACGACGACGTCTATATTATAGCTAAAGGTATGTCAATATCGTTATATTTGTACATTGTATCCACACATGCACAAAGCGAACTACTCGTCAGACGGGCGAGGTGCTTTTAAATAAATGTAATTTTTATTTTCTTCAACTACAAGAATATTCATACGCGTTGTATTTCAGTTCGCATGTGATTTATTTTTGGCTTAAGTTGAAGCAACTCGAATTGTTTGGATTATTGCGAGTTTCCTTTCTTTTGTGTTGGTTTTTCTCTTTCCTCGTATGACGAAAATAATGGCGATATGGACAATATAAGCGTTCGGGGGTTTATTGTCGAGAATTCGTGGCGTGTGCTGCGTTCTGATAAGTATCCGAGAATGTGACTGCGCTAACCTCTTTGGTTGGTGCTTTATTTTATTTTTTTCCTCAAAACTGAAATCCAAATTGAATGTTTTGAACGGTGAAAAGAAAATTACTTAGTTTATAAGCAGAATGGGTATGTTTAGAGAAAGTTCTTTATATTAATTTTTTTTATTTTAAGGAAGTAGAGTTGTTTGACCATTTGCTGTTTAAATTATCTACCAGAATCATAAGATTCAGTTTAGTACTTACTCATTGTTTTAAAATTTATTTTCCTTCGAGTAGTATTTTCTTTGGAAAATAATTTGTTGAAGTCAAGTTTCGTTATGACACCTTCAACCTAATTTGATTCATCAGTGATTCATTCATTCATAAACGATTTTTTCACCTTTCTTTTTAAGACGAACTTTTGGGACGAGGGAGCCTCTTTCCTCGAAAAATGTGTTATTTTATTTAAAACGGATTTGATTAGTACCTAATGAAAATTTTTCAAAACATATTTACAGATTTTAATTTTTGATATTTTTTAAAAATTTTGTCGGAGGCTTTATACAAGGGTACGAAGATTGGTTGGGAGGCCGAGGGAAGTTTTTTCTTGTAAAGATAAGTAGATCTACGTTTAGGAAGATTCTGACCAATAATGAACCATTTTCAAAAAAATTCACATATTTCAATTTTTTGATTAATTCAATTTGGGAAGTTTCCCAACATGGCATGATTTCAAAGTGGGGTGCTAAACTTTTCAGGTAATTAAAAAACAAATGAATAAAAATCAGCAGTTTGAGAGGTGCTGGGAGGGAAAAAATATTTTTGCAGTTCAACCAAATACCTACACTCTGTTTTTGAGCTGGACAGAATTATTGTTCCACTGGAACACACTGATTTTGGAAAAATGGTGTGTAATCGGTCAAGATGGTTCATCAATTAGCACTAATTGCAACCCTACATGCTAAAGTTGATTTGGACAAATTTATTGGAGTTTTTTTGGGAGGAAATTGAAATTTCCGAAAAGTTGCTGGAAGCTTCAAAACAGCTTGAAAATTGTAACCCCCCTCCCCCTTCAAAAACCCTTAAATTCAGAAAAATATTTTTGAAAAAAAAATTGTAAAGAGGAGAGTGAGAAAGATCGGAGATGGTAAAAATGATTAATAAGCAGTGGGTGGGTAGGGATTTTCCAAGAATTATTCCCTAGGGAGGGATTATTTCTCTTCAACCTAGCTAGCTCCGAGAGTAGGCTTTTAGATCCTTAACAGTCTCAACTACATCAGAAAGATCTCAAAGTGAAATAAAACACCTTCACAGAACAGTTTATACTCGTTTAATGGTGTAATTATTATAATAAACAGTCCAGTGAAATTAAACTAAATAAATATTACAGTGGAACCTCGATAACTCGAAATCCAAGGGGAATGGTCATTCATTCGGCTTATAGAGGTTTTTGAGATAATCAGTTTCGAGTTATGCAGGTAAGATTTTGAGAGGATTTGAGTTACAGAGGTTTTACGAAATGAATGAATTGAGAGATATGTAACTAAGTGCATAAAAGATAGAAGTATGAATTGAAATATTCGAGTTATAGAGGTAAATGCTCGACAACGTACGACTTATAGAGGCTTTCTCGCTATTTTAGGCAAAATTTTAGCTTCAAGTTACAACTAGTTTGTATAGTTAATTTTGACTTATCCGAGTAAAGTTAACATCGAGTGTTACGGAGATTTCAAGGGGAATGGAGGTTGGTTCAGCTAATAGAGGTTTTCGAGTTAAAGAGTTTCGAATTATCGAGGTTCAACTGTATATTAGTAAATATCTATCTCGTGTGTGGACAAGGCGAATACTACCTTGCCTCTATGGTTAGATGCCAATCTGACTAGGTGAATGAAAAATGTTCACAGGAAAACCTGGCAATTGCACAAAATGATAAGGCAGATCAATCGGAGATACATTAATGTCATATCTCCCACCTAAAATAATGAATTAATTACTGTTAAACACTCACCATTTATTTTCATTATTTTTACAATTAATTGAAGAAGGGTGAACGCAACCCGTAGGAAAGGTGTTTCATACCTCCCCCTAACACTGTACATGTTGCCTGCCTCTCCCTTGCATCCCCCTAATACTAGGTACGGTGGCAGCAATTGGTAGAAAGACAACATGTAGAAATTGCTGGGTACATCTCTCCATGTCCGCATGATACAGAGATGATCCGAGAAACCATAAATTAAATCGACATCACGTTAATTTATGTTAATTCAAACAAATTTCAACCAATAAATGGAAACATCACTATCAGGGGATGAGGGGGGTGGCCCTCGCCTACCTTTGTATTTATACTATTGACAAAAAGCATTAGCTTACTCGAGTCGCTAAACTAGAAGTGCTTCTCGTTGATTTTAGATCTTCGCATCAGACTGAAGATGTAAAGAATTTAACACGTATACCTGTTTTTCCCACTCTTATGGAAGAATTACACTAATATTTCCCACAGAGGAATTACGTCACGAACCATCTATATGGCGGTTAAGGCAATCCTGCTCATCACAAATTCACAAATACAGACACACAAGGTACTTAGTGACTATTTCCAGTGGAAATTTCATATTTTTGGACCATCCCCACCATGCAGAGATAGACAATATTGCATTTTTTAAGCACATTTTTGAAATTGTTTTTGCATCTAACTTCATGATTTTTAATCATTTTTTGGATTATTTTTCCATTTTGTCATATTTTTCTCAAGTTTGAATGTTTCAAGGCATTTTTTCTTAATTTTTGCTATCCTACCTACGTTATGGAAGTTTTCGTGATGTTCTATCAATTTTTGTCATTTTCAACATTTTGGATGATTTTTTTGGTATTTTTGCCTATTTTTTCTCAGTTTTGAACCATTTTTCGTCAATTTTATTGATCTTGTAGATACTTGAATCATTTCTTCTTTTGTCAATATTTTCACTAAATTTGTTCGGTTGGTTTACATTTTGGCAGGTAGGTAACCTCGATTTAAAAACAAAATCCTCGTAAATATTCAGGTATTTTTTCATCTACGATTATAGGGAAGAGAGAAAAAAAAGGGAAGATCTTCGAGGAAAGCAGATGTCCGCCAGATTTTCATCTCACATTCGAGCGTAAATATGCGCGTTTTTCGACGAAAAAAGATTAATTTTTTATTCAATCTAGCATAAAAAATACACTTAGGTTTGCACTAGTGATTCAAATTCAATTACCAGCCAAAGGCTTTGATAAATCGCGTTATAAGTCGCGCGATACCATTGAAAATTACGCCAACAAAGCCTAAATTTCTTTAAAATTCAATTCCACACCGCGGGCTAAAACTTTTAATATCCATAAAAGACGCCGAGCTGGTACAAAATTTAACTTATTACGTCGCGCCGTCGTCGCTCGATTCGATATGCAAAGCTCAAAATTAAAATATACTCGTATTCCAAGCTCTTATACCGCGTTCGGCGTTCCTTTTCCTTATATACGCTTATTTAGATAATTAAACGCGTGACTAGACAAATTCTGCAAATACCTAGGTTATAGGTTGGTGGTGTGTACCAAAACCTAACGCTTAAGAATGTCAGGTATAATTTTTTCAAGGTTGGGTAAGAAACACAACCTTTTAACACGCCACACGATGAAATCTTGGAAGTGAAAATGCCTCGTTAATGTTGCTTTTTAGCTCCTTTGGCCGATGCGAACCCGTCACTCGACCTATTTTAATGGTCAACGTGTAATAAATGTTATTTGGCCACGGTGCCGATATCGGTGACGTTTAAATTAAAGGGCGTGGTGATATATTACAATGGCAAAAGTAGCCAAAAACAAAGCTCAAATGTATTACTAATGTTGTTTGTATGAAATTTGAAAGATGCCGCTCAAAACAACCACGATCAATTTACTCGACGTTAACGTTTATAGGTCTATCGTATATCGAAGGTTCAATGACAAGGTCGACATGTAGACCGTTGTTTAAAGAGTAGAATAGGTACTTTTACGATGTACTATATTCTATTAGTTTACAAGATTATCTACAAATTGTGTATCAAGTACGTGAGAAATCGGCTCTCACGCTATGAAATTTAAAATGGTGTGAAAATTTCGATACATTTATCAGCTATCTAATCTAAATACCTACCTAAAACACGACTCATTTGTAAGCAAAAAACGTCAGGATTTTCATTCTTCAGTTTGCATCTTTTTCCGTTTCGCTTTTCACAAAGGATGTGTCTTCGTTGTTGTAGACATTTTCCTTCGTTACGAGTGTTTTTTTTTTTTTTTTGGTACGAATTTTTCAAATATTGTTGAACATTAAAAAAATCACTTCTATTGAAATGCAATCACCTTGATACAGTTGTGATTTGATGAATATTGGCAACGAAATATGCATGGACATTGAAGAAAGTAATTCCAATTCTAATAGGCACCTATCTCATTAGTATGCATACAGTGTGTCCAAACTAACGATGACTAACTTGATTTTCCGAAAGTTTTCACCTCGAGGTAAACTATAGATTATTCCAACTTGAAAATGAGAACTTTACAGATTTGTTAAGTATTTGTATTTGACTTCCTGTTGTTACAATAGTCCCTCGTCATTTTTGGGATGATGACCAAATTAAAAATAATTAGGTACCTGCTAATACCAAACCAAATCATTTTATTAGCTTTTCGTTTTCCTCCAGTAAGTACACAGGGCTACCTAGTTTGAATAGGTACCTATTAAACTTCCAATTTTTTTCAAAACGTTAACAGTGTTGCCATATTGCCATAATTTAAAGTCCATCAGGCGAAAGAAATTCTGCTTATGGCATAAAAAAAATTAAAGCTCTTTAATACAAGTATGGAAAAAGATTATGCTCTTAAGAAAGCCATAGCATTTTACATATGTGATACGTACTGCGCATGGCAGGTTGGTGTCGTCACGCGGTGAAGCAACCAATGGGGTGCAACGTACGTTGTAAAGTGTGACAGATTTGATGCGTGCGCAGTACCTAAAACTTACGTAAAATCCTAAGACTTTCTTAAGAGCATAATCTATTAACATACTTGTATTAAAGAGCTTTAAAAAAAATATAGTAGGTATCAAGAATTCATTTTTAAGCTCATTAATTCGAACTCAAACGACGACGAAAAATTACGCAACTTTTAAAATTGACGAAAAAGAAATTTAGAACTGCTTCTAATTGTAAGTTACACTGTGCTACAAAAATGTCTTCAAAAAGAATCTCATTGTCAGTTGAAATACTCAACAAAATTTTTTTGTGTTAGAGCTTTTTATTATTGTTTTTCTGTTTTTCTAATATAATTTTTGTATATGTGACGTGGAATGGTGAAAGGGACCTCATCCGTAAAAATTTTTTTTTTCACTTTTTGAGCGATTCTTATAGGAAATTTAACGCTCTTTTCAATGGCGCAAACCGGAAGTTTCTATGTTTTTAACTTTTTGTACAAATCACATTTTAAGTGGGTAAAGTTGTTTTGAAAATTACTTAAAACTTTACCAAAATCACAAAAAATCGGTTTGGAGGCGGAACAAAGCACTCTACGGAAAAATCAGGTCGATGAAAATTGTAGAGAATTAAATTTCCAATCGACATAATGTCATTAGTTTTTTTCTAGGATGCTTAGTTTTTGATTTATTCACGAAAAACTAAATGTGAAAATCAGAATACTGACTATTGCGCCACTCTGTATTACACTTTACGTATGGTTCACAATGTTCAAAAATATCTTGGGATAGTTAATTATTTCAATTTAAAACCAATTAACCTCATCAAATCACGAATATGTACTTGTGATAACAGAAGAATGGGTAAACCTTTAATGCGTGACATAAAAAGTTGCTATAAGCGTGTGGTGAATATCTACGAAATAACGGCGGAAACGGACTTTTCGAATGTTTTTATTAACAATTAAACGATAACAACTTAATTAATCGGATATTTCGGTTGATTATTACGGACAGACATCTTACTTCTAGGTAATACTAGCTAAGACTCTCTCTACTGTACACAGATACCACATGAAGCAATGTGGTTATCAAGGTCGTGGCTTCAGCTAAAACGTTAAGTGCTGAAAGCCAACAAATACGCAACGAGATGCGACGATCTCGTAATTACGGCGTAAATACGGGGAAATTCGCTACACTCGGCCATCCTGTCCGGCGGTGGCGTCCTCGTCACCGGTAGCGACTTCGGAATCGATTTCTTCGGCTTTCCAAGGGCGGATTTGCGAAATATGCAGATCGACTACTCCTTGTTCGGTTCCTTCTCGGCGTAAGTCTTGGATACGATAGATATCTCCGGCGACGTTTTTAACTACAACCATCGGTCCTCTGTATCGTGGTTGCAATTTAGCGGTATTGGGCACTTTTACGAACACAATTTCGCCCGTGATGAGCTTATCACCCACAGCGTGCTTACGGTCAAACGCTGCTTTCATTTTTCGTTGAGTCGTTTCGATGTGGTCATGAGCTATATGTCTCATGATCTCGAGGTCTTCGGCGGTTTGGAATTTTTCGACGATACGATGTAGTGGTGAATCGGAAAATCTTGGTGTATACCCGTGAAGGAGTTCAAACGGGGTTTTTCCTGTCGTGCGGTTGATCGATACGTTAATATTACGTTCAATTTCGGGAACGAAACGGTCCCATGATTCCGTTTCTTCGATCGATTTCGAAGCGTAAATTATCAGCTGAACGTTGATAATACGGTTTATTCGTTCTACTTGCCCATTGGCACGTGGGTGTCGTACGGCGACTCGGTGGGGTATAATGCCTTGTTGGCGGCAAAAGGTCTCGTACTGACTCGACGTAAAGCACGATCCTTGGTCTGAGATAATTCGACTTGGATTACCGTACTGGAGAAATAACTCCTTCAAACATATCTCTACCTCGTTTGTAGAAGTTGTTTGAACGGCCCATAGCTTTACAAACTTTGTAAAGCTATCGATCAGGACGAAGATGTGGTTTTTCTTCGATTTGGTTTCGGCAAACGGTCCAATATGGTCGACGTGAACGGTTTCGAATGGGCGGGTACCTGGCGGTATAGGCGATAATTTGCCTTTCGGTTTGCCTGATTCTCCTTTCGCTAGCAGGCAGTCGATACACATATTGATGTGCAGACGTACGTAACGGCGCATTCCGGCGAACCAGAATTTTCGTTTGATGGCGGCGACGACTTTTTCCATTGCGAAATGACCCATGTTGTCATGAAACTGGATACATAGCGCTTTTCTCATGGACTTCGGTACAACAAACAGCTTACGTTGCGTTTCGATATCGTGAAAGAACAGTAAACCATCTTGTAACTCATACTTGGGATGAGCGGCGACGTTTTCGGCGATTTTACGGATTTCGGTATCGTGATGTTGGTACATTCCTACGGTGTCGCTTTCGGACATGATCGTAAAAACTCCAAGTTGTTGGACGACGTTTTCGGTATCGGACGGCGGTTCGACGGGAGCTCGGCTTAAGGCGTCGGCGTGTTGCATACGATCGCCTTTTCGGTGTTTTATCGTGAATTCGTACTCTTGTAGAAATAGTGACCAGCGAGCAATCTGAGCATTTGTCGACTTATTAGCGTTCAAATGTAACAGAGCTTGGCAATCAGTAATAACGGTAAACGGTATGCCCAGTAGGAATTGACGTAATCGTGAAACGGACCACACAATAGCCAGCAATTCCATCTTCGAAGAATGATACAGCGCCTCTTGAGGCGTGGCCTTCTTGCTTACGGCGTAGACGAGTTGAAGAGGCGCGTCAGGCGTCTTCTTCTGCAGCAACATCCCTGCGATACCATGCCGAGATGCATCGGTATGCAGTTCTGTAATCGACGTCGGATCAAACAACTGCAAAACGGGGCGTTCGGTTAGCGTCTTACAGATGTCGTCGAATGCACCTTGTTGGAGCTCTGTCCAACAATAGGCAGCATCCTTTTTCGTCAAATCGGTTAACGGAACAATTCAAATGGCAAAATTTCGAACAAAACGGCGGAAAAATCCGGCCAAACCGATGAAACGGCGTATTTTGTGAACGTTGGTTGGCACAGGAAATTTCGAAATCGCAGCAATTTTCGCAACTCCCGGTTTCATCTGGCCTCGGCAGATCTCAAACCCCAGGAACTCGACAGACGTTGTTGCGAAATAGCATTTTTCGGGTCGGCATGCGAGGTTGTATTCGGCGAATGCTTTCAGTACAAGCTCGACTCGGCGTAACATTTCGGTAAGATTCGGCGCTGGTACGAATACGTCATCGAAGAAATTAAACGCAACGTCGTTTCGTAGATCACGTAGAACCTTCGACATCGTCTTCGCAAAATCGATGGGTCCATTTGTCGGACCGAACGGGTAGACGGTAAACTCACCACTCTCGTTTTGAGTGATAAAAGCGGTCTTTTCCTGCGCAGCTTTGGACAACGGCATTTGAAAGTATCCAGATGCCAGATCGAACAGCGAAAAATACTGCGCGTCGGATATCAAGCTGAGATGTTCGTCTGCATTAGGAATCGGGAAGTTCTTTTTAACTGTAATCGCGTTCAATTTACGGTAGTCGAATACAGGTCGGCGTTTTCCGTTTTTCTTCCCAACAAGAAAACCGGGTGCGGCGTATGGAGATGACGTTTCGACGACGATACCGGCACCTTTCCATTCTTTGATTTGGCGCGACATTTCGGTTGCGTCCTCGGCATTTAGACGGTACGGTTTCGACGCTGGCGGCGCTGTGTTGGGCAGTACGTCGATATCAATCGGTTGAATTTTCGCTCTTCCCAACTCAGAGATATCGAGAGCAAAACATTTTCGGTATTTATTACACAGATGTTCGTCTGCATTAGGAATCGGGAAGTTCTTTTTAACTGTAATCGCGTTCAATTTACGGTAGTCGAATACAGGTCGGCGTTTTCCGTTTTTCTTCCCAACAAGAAAACCGGGTGCGGCGTATGGAGATGACGTTTCGACGACGATACCGGCACCTTTCCATTCTTTGATTTGGCGCGACATTTCGGTTGCGTCCTCGGCATTTAGACGGTACGGTTTCGACGCTGGCGGCGCTGTGTTGGGCAGTACGTCGATATCAATCGGTTGAATTTTCGCTCTTCCCAACTCAGAGATATCGAGAGCAAAACATTTTCGGTATTTATTACACAAGGCGAGAAATTTTCCTTGCATTTCATCGGTTAGCGTGTCTCCGAAGTTAACATCGTTCTTCGTTAATGGACGCCATTTCGGATTCGACGTAGTAACGGTTGCGACGGTTGTGAACGGTGGTTTGCGTACGGCGGTATCGATAGTCTCTGCGGCGGTAGGTTCGCGTGCAGTGGATTTGTTGAGCGGCTTGGCGTTAGATTCGCTGACGGTTTCGACATTGGGTTTGCAATCGGCTTTTCGGAACGTGCGTTTGCTATGGTTGGACTTAGGTTCGCACTGTTCGACGGTTTTATTGAGCTGGAACGTAGATTCCAGAGTTGGCGCGATTCGAATCGCGTGAAAGAATCGAGAAAGAATCCGATTCTCACGATTCGAATCGGATTCGAATCGCGGTTCCCCAAGTCAAAAGAATCGGAAAATGCAGGAATCCGATTCCCTTTTATAGAGAATCGCACCTCCTCGATTCCCTGCGATTCCTTGCAGATGTTTTTCACGTGTTAAAACAGTAAAATGTACTATTTTTAATGCCTTTTAAGTCATGCATTTGCATTTTGTAATTCGGGACTGATGACATTTTTTAAAGGTCGGCTGTTGTGTGAAAATATTATCACGAATCAGTGATTCTACATATAGAGTGAAGGAATCGCGCAACGTAAGAATCGGATCCTCTTTAATGGAGAATCGCGCCTTCTCAATTCCCTGCGATTCCCTGCTCACAGGGTCACAGCAACAAGCTAAAGAATAGAACATGCAAAATGAGCATATACCAAGTTGGGGAAATTACTCATTTCATTTCAGATTCATTTGTGAAGTCCTGAAGTTGAAAAAAAAATAGTATTTGGGAATCGGAATCGGAGGGAATCGAGAACCGCTAAAGAATCGGATTCAGAACCGGATTCGCTTTGTGAAAGAATCGAGACTGGAGAATCGCGATTCTCCCAAGTATGAGAATCGTAATTCAGGAATCCGATTCTGACGAACCAAGGAATCGCGCCAACTCTGGTAGATTCACATTGCGTTCGCAACTTCGACGGCGGTTCGGGTACATTCAACGTGGATTCGCTCACATTGGGTGACGGTTCGTGTACGGTTTCGATGTTGATCGGCGGCGGTTCTAATACAGCATATGTCCACTCAGGTGGTGTCCATATTCCTGTCGGTGAGTCGGTTTCGTAGTTTGTATCAGGTACAACAGGTTCGTTTTTGGACGCTGGTTCTCTGATTGGTTCGGATTCGGTCTTCGGTTCGTCGGTTTGGTTCCGCGTATCAAGTTCTGTTCTGGGAACATTGATAACGGTTCGTTTATCGGTTTCCGCATTGGGAACGATAACGACGGCGCTTTCGTTGCCAGTTTGAGTATCATTTTTCGAGACAGAAAACGTTACATCAAACGTGTTGTTGGCACGAACGACTTGAGCGTGATTTTTCGCAGTGGAAAATTTCACGTCAAATTCGGCTTCGTTACGAGCGAATTGTACGGTATTACTCGCTTTGGAGAATTTTACCACAATCGCATTCGTATCGGCGCGCACAAAACTACATAAGTTTTGCTTCGACGGTTCGATTTCTTCTACACGTACTCTGGAGAATTTCGGCTCGACGATAGGGTACTTGCAGAACGGTTCGTTGACATGACGAATCACCAGCTGGTCTCGAACTTTGAGGTACGTTACTTCCGGCGACTCGGTCCATGTTTGTCCAATTAGCAGCGGAGCGGGAATTATCGCATCCGGTACTACCAGGACTTCGACGTTGACGGTTACGGTATCGACGGTGATATCTGCTTTGAACTTTCCCAGAACTTTGGTGCCGGTTTCCAGTTGACCCACACCATAAATGCGTTCGTCGCATTTCTCAAACGTTGGGTTTGCTTGTACGGCGACGCTGGCTCGAACAATGCAAACTCGGCTTCCAGGATCGATCATCGCTGCGGGAACTTCGACTTTGTTGATGTAAGCGGTTTTGATATACTTATCATTGACGTTCGGTTTCGACGGTGTAACGGTAGCGGCTGCGGCGACATTGACGGGTTTTTCGGCGGTCGGCGGTTTCGATTTGGAACATTCGCTGCGAATATGGCCTTCGATTTTACAGATCGTGCAATATTTCTTCTTGCGAGGTTCCGGACAGTTCTTCGAGATATGATCTGTAACCTTGTTGCAATTATAACACAGGATACCGGATGATGATGGCGATGAGTTGGCTGACGGCGGCGGATTCGTATTCGGTTGCGACGTAGAGCTTGCGGATGAAGCAGGACGGTTATTCGAGTTATCTTTTCTCCAAGATAACGTATTCGGCGGCGGATTCGACGTAGCATTCGCAGTCTGTTTCGTTGCAGATGAACTGGACGGACTGGAACTCGGTTGTTGAGCGTAATTCGCTTTCGCTTTCTCGAAACGTTCGAATTCGCGAATCTTAGCGACGTAAGATTCAGCGGAGACGTAATCAAAAGAACGTAAGTAGTTCGATAATTGATATTTACTGAAGCCGGCGCATAAATCGGCTTTTGCTTCAGCTGGCGTAATGCCGACGTCTTTCGCAAAACGGAGTTTCTCGTAGATGTATTCGATCGGCTGCTCATTCAACGTTTGTTTTCGGTCTCGATATTGGTCAAATTTTTCTGTTAGACTTAATTCACCAATAAACGCTTGGCGGAATAACGTCTCAAAATGGTCAAACGTCGTAAGGTTGTCGCGGTGGAACAGTAACCAGCTCTTTGCGGCACCTTTCATTTTACTTTTGGCGGTGTCGGTTTTGATCTCGTCGGTCCACTGGTTAATCCGGGCTTTGGTTTTAAAACCCGACAACCACTCCTTCGCTTCTGGTACGGATACGTTGCCATTGAAGTACGGGACGTCAGTGGTTTGATACCCACTACCGGTGATTTTCAAGGCACGGATTAACGTATTCGCTAATACGTTGTCGCTCGTTTCGAAATCATCTTCTTCTTGATTCTGTTTACCTTTTGGTCTTCCCATAATTGCAGAAATTACCAACGAACAATTTTCGGCAAAACAGAAACAGACATAAAAACGGTTGAAATCGGTTGATATCGGTTGACGGCAGTTGAAAACGGTAGAAATTGGTAGAAAACGGTTGACGGCGGTTGAAAACGGTAGAAATCGGTAGAAAACGGTAGACGGCGGTTGAAAACGGTAGAAAATGGTTGACGGCGGTTGAAACGGTTGAAAACTGTTGATATCGGTGATAACAGCGATAACAGCAGACGTGATAAGACGAAAACGGAAATTACCGGTAATTACAGTAATGACGAACGAACTGATAAGAAGACTTGAATGAAATCGGTAATTACACGGAAAATACGGTAACGGACACTAACAAAGGCGGCGGATGAAGATCTGTCTGATGCAACAGTTGAAATTGTTACAACACACTCGATTTTCACTCAGATTTTCGGTTACGGTACATAAAACGATAAGAAACGACGATTTCGGCACAATAAACGATAGAATACGACTGTTTAACGGTTGTAAAACGAGATTTGCGTGTGTATTGGCTATAGCTAGCAATACCACACCACTTGAAAAATTCGTTTTTCCAAGTTTTCACTACCAAACTGTGCTTACACAACGATTTCGGCACTGGAAACGCGATTTTCGGTATGAACGAATGTTTTTCAGTACTTACTGAAGTTCACTTCACAAAGAATCGGCGAATTCGGCGGATTTCGGATTTGTCAGGACTGAGAACACACAGTAACACTTCTGTGGCACGAAAATTACGCGACCACTTCTGATTTGTGGTGAATATCTACGAAATAACGGCGGAAACGGACTTTTCGAATGTTTTTATTAACAATTAAACGATAACAACTTAATTAATCGGATATTTCGGTTAATTATTACGGACAGACATCTTACTTCTAGGTAATACTAGCTAAGACTCTCTCTACTGTACACAGATACCACATGAAGCAATGTGGTTATCAAGGTTGTGGCTTCAGCTAAAACGTTAAGTGCTGAAAGCCAACAAATACGCAACGAGATGCGACGATCTCGTAATTACGGCGTAAATACGGGGAAATTCGCTACAAAGCGGGAAATTTGAATGATCTAACTGATGTTATATCCTTCATAAAGGTAACACTGCATGTAGAAGTGAACCATCAGACCTTAGCGAATCAAAATACAGAGTATCGTTGCTATGGAAACGCATAAACGCGTCTTTACGCGTCACAAACTTTAAACGCGATTATCTCGAAAACCGGTTTTTACGGATGAGGTCCCTTTCACCATTCCACGCCACATATGCTTTTCATGACATTTTTTTCGATAAAATTTTGAATTGAAGAGTACCTGCCCTGCCCGTAGTTTGCTTCAATTTACATTGATAAAAATCTTGAAAAATGATGAGAAAAATTTCGATTCGCTGAAAATTTCATTAAATTACAATTTTTGAGCTTCAAAAACTTTTTAAAATTTAGAACTTACCTAAGAAAAAAAATGACGAAATTTGTTTATTTTTTGACATACATATGTACCTAGTACCATAAATGCATTTCCACATCTATTTTTTTCATCGCGATTTTTTAAAATTAAAAATCATTTGTAGCCCCTTCACGACTCCCTGGATTTTGGCTCTTAGATTTAGTCGTACCCGGGTGTATTCAAATCTGAAATATTTACATCCACTCACCAGACACCCTGTACAGACAATAGTAGGATAGCTTTAGGAATTTAGCATTAAAAAATTCATAGGAAAAAACTTACGAAGGCAACACTGGTCAAGAATGCACCAATCTTTAAAACACTCATATTTTTAAACCAATAAGAAAACAATACCTAATAGGCATTAAATAGGCACGATAATTTTTAATCGTGATTTACTGCCTGCTGTGTGCTCAAGCTGTAACCCAACTTGAGAGAGAAGGAAGAGAATGTAAAATGCAATCAATTTTCATGTTCTAAAAATACTTATGTGATGGAGTTCCATTTTCAGAAAAAAAATCCCAATGATTAATATGATTTCAGTCCAGTTTTCTTTATTCAAGACTACCTAATTACTTGTAATTTCGGCAAATTTCTACTTTTTTTGTCTCGAGTACTCAAATTCAGCAGCACATGTCTCTAAAGCTATGATACTTTGATCAAAACTAATTTCACAGTTCAAAAGGGCATTGCATTTTAAACTTTTAAAGTATTTTAAAATTTTAAAAAGTTGAAAGTGTAACTTTCAAATTGGAAGTTGAAATTTCAAAATGACACTGTAAGTAGAAGCTACCGTTTAAAATTCTGAAAAAATGTCCATAGATGTACCTTTTGATGCTTTTTTGAAGTATTTAATTTTCAAGATGTAAAGTAGCACCCCCTCCATATAAATTTGGGCGAAATTTTCAAAAAAAAATCTGGGACATGTGATATATCAAATTGTATGTTTTTGTTGACACTAAACACGAATATCAGGTCAGATTTTTGATTGGATCTCATCCACGGCCCTCAGCACCTCCCCAGAGAAGGTAAAATGTAGCGATAGGAATTGCAGTATTTTCTGTCACTCATGTGAGAGAAAATTGTTCTACATTCAGCTGCAACTCATTTTAGTTCCGTAAATACGCGATCTGGCGGATTAATTACGTAAAAGCGCCATCTGGTGAGTTAGTTCTCTCATGACCAACGAGTTGTGAGAGCAACGAGCCAAACGCTAGTCATTTGGCGACTCCCGATGATACAACATCGGATATCAATGTTCCGGAGATGGTATAGGACCACCTATACCATGCTATTTGCGTAAATCTAATGGACTAAATTAGTAGCACAAGTCCAGTCATATACGAAATATGAACTGGTGAAGCAAGTGATCTATTTCGAATATGTTCTGTGTTCCAGTTACGTTGATAGAGTCGTTCAGATGCACTCGGGTCCAGGAGTTATTACGTAAAACATCCGAGGATCCTTATTGTAAATCTCATCTAAATGAGTAACATATATGGACCTTCCCACATCCGTGTACTGTTCCCTATTCCCTGTGGTGATGTGCATAGCACTTTCTTAGGCATGAATATGCCATCTCTCTTTTTCGTAATACTGTACAGGCCAGTATAAATAATATAGCTTGAGTAAGTTGTTATTATGTACTTGATAAACAATACATGGAATGACAACTGAAGATGTGTTATTATTTCGTAAGATAAATAATCTTAAGGTAAATGTCTGTGTGGTATTCGTAATTACACTCAGTGTCCGAAAAATAGGTAACGAGGCGGTAAGTCGCCAGGTACCTATGAAGCTCTCAGAAGCTAGGTACTGCTAGACCTCAAATAGGTAGCTAGCATATGTGAGACCTATACATGGAGATGTGCTTGTAAACAGCATATCGTAATGTGCAGAATATATCTCCACATTTGGCGCCCCCGGGTGGGCACGAAGTGTTGAAACACTGTTCCAGAATAATTCCAGTGAATATTTCGTAATTTCAACACTCCTGAAAATATCAACTTCAGGCAGAAGCGCCTACCTACTCATCTGCTCATACCTATTTTTGCATGGGACACATTTTTATTCAATGTACGTGTTCGTGTCTATTTATAAGAAGAAATAGTTATAAGAAGATTAAATTTAAGGAATTATCCGAAGATATTCCAGAAGAAAAGATTTCGTAAGAACCTACTGCAGAGGTAATTTCGCAATTCAATTCAGATGGATTATTGAAGGTCATTCGCGTAATATGATACACGTCGCATGTTCAAAACGTGTTGAAATGTTACCTATTTATTTCATGTGTAATCAGCAACGTGAGGTAGGTATACCTACTCGTCAGCGATATATTACGTAAAACAGCCAATTCGTTATGAAACTTGTTCAGATAACACTCTCAAACAATAAGAGTATTGGAGCAGGTTTTTGGCTGAAAATAAAATACACTGTATAATGTAAAATCTATCGAACGGATATGTACGATGTATTATTACGAGGCTAGACCATCTGAGCACATTATTTCGTAGTGCAATGAGGAAGGGAAGGTTATCTACTCCCACTACATCTATTTTTCATCGATGGTACTAGCTAGCGAACCAAGCAACGATACAGAGCTCATATGTTTATCTTCTCTGCTATGAGAAGGTGTTCCATTTCTGTTATCATCAAGCGTTGCTTAGGCAATTTTCATCAAGTGAATATTTCAAAATATTCTCTTATTCCTGCGTGAATAATTTTAATTATTCAAACAGCCAAATCATTACGCAAATACAGACGTTAGCCAAACGTGTTATTTCGTAATAATCTCATCATCTAGTTTATCGTAAAACAAGACGTTAGCCAAACGTAGCATTTACGCAATAAACTTGGTATGCTGTCTAGTCAAAGACATCAACGATAGTCAAAGGCAGTGTTTCGTCAGATTCTATTTTCGAAAATATGAATCTTCAACCAACTTATCAAGGCGGACCCAATAACGGACAATCAGGTACTTTTCAAAGTACTCCTCTCGTAAATCAAGCAAATACTCCAGCTTCAACTGGACAAATGCTCATTCCGAACCCAAAAATATGGCCACCTCAGCAGAATGCTTCGCCGAACAATCACCATTTATTCCATCCGAATCGGTTCAACTTAGGAGGAACTCCGAATTTCGTAAGTGGACAAAATGCTGGTTCAAACCAAACAGCTCCAGTTCAAAGTGCTCCTGTAAATAATAATCCACCTCTACAAGGTGCAAACATAACTCTGCGTGGTCAGCCAAACCCTCCGATGTTCAAATTTCCAGCTTTTCCACCTCCAAAAGTGACCTATCACTCTTGTACTCAACAAGGTGCGAATCAAAACGCAAATAATCCACCTGTAAACTCGGCAAATAATTTCGTTAATGGGAATCAAAATCATCCTTCGAATGTGAATCCCTTGTTGAATAATCAACAATCTTTCGTAAATCCCAATGTTGCTCAAGCAACTGCTAATCAGCAGCAAAATTCGATGCAACAAGCAGCTCAACCTAGTTCTAGTGCAAATAATGGCATGATGGGACCTAGGTTTCATCCTAGTTCAAGAGGTTATGCTAAAGAAATTGCAAAATTACAGGGAATTAAAGTACATGAAGATTCAAATCAAAACCCATGAAAAAATCGTTCCTGCTCAAATTGCTCAAAATATTTGCATTGTATCTGGTCAGTGATACTTTGCTTCAATACCTATTCCATCAAAGCTGGTACAGATAACAGTATTTTAGGTAAATCTTTATCTCTTACCATCACTGTTATCTCGCCAACATTTATGCACCAGCACCAAGCTAACGAGAAGTTGAGAAGCGGATCAGTTTTACTTTTCATACGAAGTAGTTTATTCTATTTTTGACAACCATCTAACTTTTCGCGAAATTGTGTGCTAATATACCTATTCAGAGTTTAGAAATATTTCGAAATATTTTCTGAGTAATTAAAGAAGTGCAGTGTTGTGATCACATTTTATCGAAATAATGCTTCAGTTTGCTGATAGTAATTAGAATCCTGACCTGTAATCACATATCAGTTCGTGATTAATCTGAATATTCTAATAAATATACGGTTCCGGTCATAAACCACCTGCAGATCAATAAATATTTCCACAGATTGTCACCAATTTGTATTAAAATACTCAAGGTAATTTTGAAAACCTACGTCATCATACTAGCACCTATAGCATTCTTATAGTTCAAAATGCATCAAAAAATCAGACTTATCAGATCAAGAAAATCAGTCAAATTGTGCTCCAAAACCAATTCAAAACAAAGTATCTGATGCAAAATTAATCGAATAATTCTCATCAATCTGTTGGTATTTTCGCCAGTTCCATATAATTTGAGAATTTTCAACCTATTCAAGGAGTTGTTAAACCAGTGATTTATCATTTAATGATGATTTTTCGTAATTCAACCTGGATTCTAATTCGTAATTTTGGCTAATTAATGAGCACAACAGTTCGATAACATATTCAAAATAACTAGTCTCATTATTGCAAAATACAGTTCGATTAATTTATCCAATACAATCACGGTAAATTTTGGTTGTGATTTTTTTCGCATTTGTGAAATCACTCATTTCAAATTCAACTTCAGGTAATTTTCGCAACAGACATACCAACTTTGAACCAGATGGATTATAATTTCACTCGTAATGTGCCAAATACCATCAATAGGTACCGAAATAATTTTCGAATCAACATGGACCTGTACACAGACAACTTGTTACATCTAAAAAATTTGTGCATTCACTAAATTACCAGAAAACTAAACGATATCCAAAAATGGAAAATAATTCATCTACTAGAGCTATCAAAGGTATTTTAAATTCGTTGGAATAAATACTGGATCTAATTATTCACCTTCCAAAGGTAATTTGTGTAATTCATCGGATATTAATTTTACAATATTGCTGATACTATTTGAATAGTTGTTGCTCGAAATTGCTTTGTACAATATGAGTCAAATTAATCTGTGTGATTTTTTTATGAAGATCCAATTACAAGAGAAGTAATACCTCGGACGTGTTGCTGGATATTTAACCTGGTTTATTTTCGAAAATGAAGCTTGCTTTTGCAAATGTACAAATAGTTCGTGAAATTTGTAAAATATTTGGTCGAAAATTAACACTTCGAAAACTGTACAAGAAGTTGCAAAAACCAATTCGTTGTTTTTATCTCAGATGGTAATTAAATACTTAGCAGTACTCGTTCAATTCGAGACCTTTGGCTCCTTCGATTAATTAAAAATTACCTGCTTCAAATCAGAAGAATATCAATTCATCCAAAACGTACCTCACACTACTGTGCAAGTTCAAATCCTCGAATTTTCAACTACAAAGTATTGCACAGGGGCAACTTCGAATGTCCAAGTTAGAAATACTTCTCAATAGCAGACGAATTTACAAGGTTCGAGATTTAATATTCAGGAACACTGATTTTTCAAATGATCAGAAATAAAAAATATATGGTGATGATTTTACATGGTTCCCGCCTGAATTCGTTTTTTTTCGTAAATCTATTTGGATTCCTACAAATTGAAATGATCAATCAGTTTTTAGGATCGGAGTAATTTATGGGAAGCCAGAATTGCGTAAAGTAGGTATTACCTATTTATCACCGTATGTATGTGAAAATCGAAGACTTCAGTCAAAAATACTCCATTCTTATCAGAATACTGTGACGAAACTCCAGTTCGAAAACGAAACATCAAAAAGCCAGCTTTAACAAATTACGAATCACGCAGTATACCTTGAAAAACTTGGGAATTTGTTTCAAAAACGTGTATTTATGCTGTTCATAATCTTTTACCTATTGAGCTCGTTTGATCTCATGTATAATTATTCAGTTTGAAATGAAAAAATCAATGCATAGTGATACGAACACAAAAGTTCATTTGTATTTTTACACTTGAAAATCTGATGATTTTTCAACTTGTCGAATGGTCACACACCTATTGTTGCGTAATTTTCAGCACCTATGTAGGTATTTTGTAAATTAAATGATTTGAGTGTTTACTTAGTTGGAATTACGTAAATGAGCCTCATCGTAAATATTGAAATAAATCAATGCTGAAATTTGAAGAAATGTAAATTTTGTCCAGAACACACCTCAACAAACTTACTCAACATCTCATTCAACTGTTCTCACCTAAAACCAACCAAATGGTGACGATTATTGATCAAATTAATAGTTGAGAAGTAATTGATACATTTTTCCACATGTATAAGTATCAATAATGCAAAGTAGGTATCAACCTACTCATCAGCGATTTTACACAAAATGTCAAAATCTTCAACATGCATCCAGCCTAAAAAATTCATCCGAGTCGTGGGGCAAAGTTTTGTTGAAAAATCTAATACTATGGAAATACTACGTTCAAAAATCTCGGAATTGGTTCGTTCTTTCTTTTCCGCTGGTTCCATGTCCATAACCATCACCATATGAGCATTACAGATGATAACTCATACTTAAAAACATCTTCAACAAATTCAAAACACCTGGATCGCTCATGGTGATTTATTTCGTAATACCTACCAAGTTACATGAATTTGTACATTTTGGATTAATTTCCTCGTAAATTTTGGAAAACATTCCGTATTTCAATTCCGAAAATGGAATTTCAGAAAACCTCTTTAATTGATTTTGAGACTATCAAGCAGACTGTCTTATCAGATCAAAGTAATTTAATTTATTACCCATACTTACATGGAGGTATGTTTGAAAAATCACGATGCATATAATACCTATCTTTCAGCTCGAGAAAATCAACTACCAATAACAAATACGAGTTTTGTTCAAACAAACATTATTCACATCAGAGTAATAGGAGAAAAAGTTATGCAATACACGATAGGACGAAAATTTACTTGTTCTCTGATGCAGTGAAAATTTCCAGATGGACAACATTATTTCGTAATTCAATAAATTCAATTACAATTTTACTCAGGTGAAGCTTATGTAAACCATGCCATCACGTACTAAGTGTCACTTTATGCAAATTGTCAACTAGAGGATCGAATACTTGGAAACCTACTAAGATAATTCACTTGGAGGCCTACAAGTGATTTTTGAAGTGGGAAATGAAGTAACTTGGTTCCTGGTACCTAGCTGCATGTATGTAAGGACACGAAGTAGGTACCTACCTATCAATACACGATTATACGCAAGAACACGAAGTAGGTACCTACCTACTAACCAGTTGGCGATTTTTTACACCAATTTTCGACAGCAAGAGTGTGATTTTTGCTCAGATTCGTTCGTACAGCTTTGAAAATGATTACCGTAATACCAACGTCTATACAAGTATCGAAGACAACACCGTAATTCTTATCATCGGTGCATCGCTGTTATCTAGATCAAAATCTAATTTTCACACACAAACATAATGGAGATTTGGCCTGATAATTCAAAGCGTACATTGTCCTCACATGAAGCAGTTTTATCAGTTGCTCTCGCATTTTCGTCTGATACGCTCAAAATTCTCTCTAACCTGGAGCACCGTTGTATTGTTTGTGGATCATATAATTGCCATTGATAGTGACTAAACAAGTGCATTGAACCTCTTTTTATCGAATACATATTTGTGCAGATTACCAACAGAAGTAATTCAATAAATACACACCAAATAGTGATATTATTTACATCCAGACTGGTTACGTAATACAAAAATTACAATCACCACAAGTTCGAGTCAAATTCATCATAGATATCACCCAAAGTTTTCAAAACACCCAAAATGGTCAAAATCTTGGAGCTTGTGTCGTAGGAGGTGCATTATGCTGAGTGAAGATACTTATCTAGATTTCATCGTTTCAATACAGTGAATATTTAAAACACTGTTATTGTGATAAAGAAATAAAAAACATCATGTCTATTGCTTCCAACCTTGGCTACACAAAAACATCTATCCAAAAACTTATAAGAAAACATGAAAACAAAAAACTAATCAGAGATGCCACAACTTTTATTGCTGAAAAAGATGATGTCAAAAGAGTTAGGATCAGTTACTATCCCCCTCTCACAAATAAAATGAAAACAGTCTTCAGAAAACACAACATACAACCCATTTTCACCAATGATAACAAAATTAAAAACCTTCTTGGTAACACTAAAGACAAAGACAAACCTGAAGACTGTAGTGGCATCTACAAAATCAAATGTAAAGATTGCCAAGGAATTTATATAGGTCAAACCAAAAGAAACATCAAAAAGAGGTTCAAGGAACATCTTTATTATGCTAAATACAAATATGAAAATAAGTCTGCTCTCTCAGATCATCTCATTGCCACCAACCACACTACTTCCTTTGAAAACCTGAACCTCATACAAAAAATAGATAAACCATCTCAATTAAACATTAGGGAAGCAATAGCCATGAAGAAAAACAAAACAAATTTACTAAATAATGACTTAAAACCCTTAGAAAATATCCTACTTTCTGTTATTAAAACCAAACTTGAAGACATGACTCCTACCACATCCTCACCTACAACCACACCCTCTTCCACATGACCACACCCTTGTACTGCCACACCCTTGTACTGTTAAACTACCACACCCTTGTACACTAGTATATAAGCTTGTAGACTTGGTTATTTTGTTCAATAGTGATTTAAGCCTGATGATGAACACTTGGTGTTTGAAAAGCTTTGCACTAATAAATAGTAAAAACTGAGAAGCAAGAGTTATTTCTTCCTAATCTAACAAACTTCTCGCTAAAAGGTTCTTTTTACCTTTGACATTATGGCATTCGAGCCTAATGAACCTAATTCATTATTCAACAGATACCAAAGTCTAAAAACTAAGGTGAAGTTGATACCTCTTGATATTAGTTTTCTTAAACAGTGTAGGGTACACAATGTTTTCCCTAAGTGTGTGGTGTTTAACAGTAAAGTGAAAACTCCTTCCACAAAAAGGGCTCTAGAGAAAGCCAAAACCTATTGGTTAAGCTCTGAGCTTCACAGCCTGTATGCAAAAAGATCCAGCATAGAAGTGGAACTATATGCACTTCACAAAAAACTAAGCCAGACCATACCAAAACTGCAGTGGGATGAAATGGAAAGAAAGATGTTCAGATCAATTGAGGAGAAAAAGAGAAAGAAAAGAAATTCACAAAACAAAAAGTTGAAAAATCTGTTAAAAGAAAAAAGTAACCATAGTGGTGTTAGCAATGTTGTTAGTGTCAGTGGCAGTGACAGTAATGGTGTTAATGAGACTACTGTGTATGTGAAAAACCTAACTGATGTGGTGTTCTCCAAAGAAGAATTGGATCTTCTAAACAAGGGTCTAAAATTCTCTTTACCACCCATGAGGCCTCCTATTGAAGATATTATTTCTGATGTGGATGCTTCATTGTGGAGAGAGACCTCAGAAACAAAAATCAGCATAAAGAAAGAAGTGGTAGACATCATCAAAACCCATAAACCAACAAGAATTCCATTTCATCCCCACAACAACACCATCAAAAGCTTGAGACAGAAAGGTGTCTACTATATGAAAGCAGACAAGGGAAACACCGTAGTGATAATGAAGAAAGATGAATACTTGGAAAAGTGTGAAACCCTTCTTAATGAAGGACCTTATGAGAAGTTAAAAAGTGATCCTGTGGATAAAATGGTGAAAGAAGTGAAAAGTTTGGTGAAAACTACTCCCTTCCTTAATAACACTCCTTTTCCTTCCAATCCTAAAGTTCCTAAAATGTACTGTCTTCCCAAGATCCATAAACCTAACTATCCTATGAGACCAATTGTGGCCAATATCAACTCTCCTTCCTATAACATTGCCAAAAAACTCCTTTGTAACCTCCAAAACCTTCCTTTTCCTGAAACTCTTCAAGTTAAAAATAATTATGAACTTGCAGAAAAACTGCAAGGGATTACTATTAATGACACAGACAGGCTCATATCTTTTGATGTACAAAATCTTTTCCCCAGTGTGCCTATTCCTGAGACTTTAGAAATGATAGAAAACTGGCTAAAAGAACAAAATATCAACAAAAAAGAAATAACCCATTATATGAATACTATAAAATTATGCACTTCCCAAAACATTTTCCAAATAAATGGAACTTACTACAAACAAACAGGAGGCACAGCTATGGGCAACCCCTTATCTCCCTTTTTGGCAACTTTTTTCATGAGCCACCTTGAGACAAAATTCAAAAAGAACAATAAAAACTTTCCCAAAGCATGGTTTAGATATGTTGATGACATCCTGTGTATCATTCCTGAAGACTTCAACATTGAGGAATTCCTCAATGCTTTAAATAGTCTCTATCCTACCATCAAATTCACTTATGAGCTTGAACAACAAAACAAACTCCCTTTTCTGGACATGTTAATCATTAGACATTCTGACCATCTTGAATTTGATATCTATAGAAAACCCACCCACACCAATAACTACATTCCTTCAGACTCTTTCCAGCCTTGGAACCAAAAATTTGCTGCTTTCAACAGCATGATACACAGGTGTTTAAATCTCCCCCTAAATAAAAATAACCAAAATAAAGAAATAAAAAACATCATGTCTATTGCTTCCAACCTTGGCTACACAAAAACATCTATCCAAAAACTTATAAGAAAACATGAAAACAAAAAACTAATCAGAGATGCCACAACTTTTATTGCTGAAAAAGATGATGTCAAAAGAGTTAGGATCAGTTACTATCCCCCTCTCACAAATAAAATGAAAACAGTCTTCAGAAAACACAACATACAACCCATTTTCACCAATGATAACAAAATTAAAAACCTTCTTGGTAACACTAAAGACAAAGACAAACCTGAAGACTGTAGTGGCATCTACAAAATCAAATGTAAAGATTGCCAAGGAATTTATATAGGTCAAACCAAAAGAAACATCAAAAAGAGGTTCAAGGAACATCTTTATTATGCTAAATACAAATATGAAAATAAGTCTGCTCTCTCAGATCATCTCATTGCCACCAACCACACTACTTCCTTTGAAAACCTGAACCTCATACAAAAAATAGATAAACCATCTCAATTAAACATTAGGGAAGCAATAGCCATGAAGAAAAACAAAACAAATTTACTAAATAATGACTTAAAACCCTTAGAAAATATCCTACTTTCTGTTATTAAAACCAAACTTGAAGACATGACTCCTACCACATCCTCACCTACAACCACACCCTCTTCCACATGACCACACCCTTGTACTGCCACACCCTTGTACTGTTAAACTACCACACCCTTGTACACTAGTATATAAGCTTGTAGACTTGGTTATTTTGTTCAATAGTGATTTAAGCCTGATGATGAACACTTGGTGTTTGAAAAGCTTTGCACTAATAAATAGTAAAAACTGAGAAGCAAGAGTTATTTCTTCCTAAACTGTTATTGTGATTTTTTCGTAATTGAAGTATAAATTTACGCAAATGTTCGTTAACCAAACAACATCTTACAGCTGTATTCTTGTTTAAGAACACTTTTCCTGGTACCAACATGAATAACTATTTCACGGACAATCAAAACGTGGTACCTACGTAAAACCATACTCAAAGGTAAAAAACCTCTGACTTCACGACCAGCTTCTCTCAACCACGGATACAGTTAAACTGTTATTTAACTCGCAGTCAATCACGCCGATTGCTCAATCTCACCATCGAGCAGTGAAATTTTGATTTCAGTAAATTCTATTTGGAATTCTTCCTACTGCAGCGAGCTGGAATGAAATTAAAACGTCCAATAGTCACTTCATTTGTGAAATATTATACCCAACTTCCAACCAGATAACCATTAAATGAAGAAACTTCGAATCAATCAAAATCCTGGTTCTAGAGTGGCTCATATAAATTTAGTGAATAAATTAAATCCATATTTTGCGTAATTCGTTGTATCTCATCAAAATATTCAACCTGAGAGTGTAATGGATTTCGTATTGTGAATATGAATTCTCATGGTCCAATCATGATTGCCAAATAGATCGCTTGTTTCATCGTAACATCATTGAACCTCTCCAAGGTTTCAAATCTCCGAAGCACTTAACCAGATGATTTTTAAAGAACTCGTAATTACAAATGATTCTAATGAGATTACCTGGAATTCCAAATCATGTTCATCAACACGAAATTAAAAATACCAACCAATCCACCTCACCTCAATCATAAGAGTATTCAATGTTGGTATGTTTGATGAAGTAGAAGAAATTTCCTAAACTGGTTTGAAAAATTCAAGATGTTGCATCCTCAGAATAACTCGTGACTCATATCCAAAGGGCAATTGGAAAATATGCAGAATGGGCTTGAGAAGATGGAAGCTAATTTATTTAAAACTTGCAGAATATCAACATTCCCCACGTAACTAGTACAGTAGTACCTACTCAATAAGTGGTTTGAAAATATAAAGAAACCTATACAAAGTTAAACCAAAGTGAGTTGTATACTTTTTAAGCTACAAAATGAAAGAAATATGTGCAAATCAACAATTTTGGATCCTCAATTGTCACACAATTTTTCTGTTTGAGAAAGTATTTCAAGGGAATCGGCTTTTTAAGAAAAAATAATCAGATCATGGATGAATGCCCGCACTGTGGTGTCTACTTCAAAATCTCGTAAAACATCACTGTTATTCATCAAGGGAAAATTATGATTAGTGGATCAAGACCACAGGGGCATGCCTGTGTCTCTACTGATACTACGTTCGCGCTCAACAATTAATATCGATCATATTTTCGCTGATGTTATTTCCAGTTATCAAATTTAAGATCAAAAAACCTCGTAAAAGTGAAGTAACCATCCTGTATATGAATATTATCATACTACATACCACCAGTCTAGTTTACAGACGACCTTCTTGAGGTCCCAATATTATTGCGTAAAAAGCTGTCAAGATTTTCCTCTAAAAAAATATCAAATAAAATCAAGAGAACATGGAGGAGGTGTTTGTTGCTTTCAGAGAATACATGTTTGTAAATTTTGTCCAAAGATCCTGAGTTTAAAGTACTACCTACTGATCACATATTGCAGATAACCGTTCATCTCTTGATCAATTTTGCATTAGTGCAATAATTTTCGTAATTCTACCACTTGTGATTCAGACGAAACATTTATACTTTGAGCTATGAAGCTGGGCAAGTTTGAAACATTAAGTCACTAAGTTATTCTGATGAAACTTTTGGTCTATAAGATCAGATCGTAATTCTGTAATTCCATTTTCTCCGCGAAGAATTCAGCATAAGCCTAACAAAACTGGCAGACAACAAAAATGATGAAAGGGTACATTCTCGATATACCCAACTGCTGGCATACTCTTTCAAATCAAACATCATAGTCAACTTACAATATCGACATGCAATGCACAAAGTATATTCAAATTGGTTCAGGGATGTCGTGTATGAATGAAAGGAACTCCAAATATGTGACAGGGAAAGTGAATTATTTGCCAACAAATTGGAAATTGATCACCTAAAAAAGGAAAATGACAAGCAACATCAAGAAGACCTGACTTACGTAAGACAAGTAATTAATGGTGCCAAAGCTTCCCACAAAAAATACCATGAATTGGGGTTAAAGAAGAAGTTGAAAAGACCCATGCTGAGGTTGAAGAGATCTTCACAAAACAACAAAACGCTTCCAATATGTCTGATTTACCAACTTAGCAATTTTTAATATTTAATTTCAATGGACAAAGGATTAATCTAGTAACAACTGATCCAAACCCAATTAACTCAACATACTTCAGGATCGTCTTTGTGTAACAATAATCTAGACAAACTGTCAACATAAAGACCGATGAAATCTCCTCAAATTTGTGTACAATTAATCAACAAAATCAGCTTCAAACTTTTACAACTGATAATGGTTCTGCCAATTTGCGTAATGACAAATCAAAAAACACCACCATCCATTAAACAACTGTTAGGATTGGAGGAAGATCTATCAAAAGAAGACGAACAAGACTTGAATGATGTACTAATTACGATTCCAACAAAGGAAATTGAGGAAAGAACCAGACCCAGAATTATAATATATGGTAAAGAACGGCCAAAATTTTTTTTTCATCACTTTACAATAGATCCAAACTATGCCTACCAGTAGAAATTGATCCCATGAAGATCACAAATATGTGCAAAGATGAAGGATATATTTTCGATAAAACTATGAAAGGACCTGCTATGCAAGGTACAATAATGGGGCAACCATTTGTACAAATTAGCGATTTACGTGAATCCGTCAATCTGTTTGATCCATTGCCATATTCAGAATTAATTTACTTCTCCAGAGATTTTCATAACACATGTCTTTGTCGGAAAGCCACAGCTCACCAGTATAAGTAGAACCAAAGTAATGTGAATTGTGAACTGATTGCAAGCTGGATATACTGGTTGAAATTCTACACTCGTGAAGAAATGACATAATTTTCAAAGAACTTTTCGTAAGGACTGACTGCCTATCAAACTGATGTTGTACCGTATCTCAACAAATAAACTCTCTTATTTCCAACTAAGGACGCAAAGGCAAACCTGGAAGATAAAAAAACAATGCATATACGAGCCCTACATTTCAGCCAAATTCAGAAGAGACCATCAGTGATTACAACTCACATTCTCAAGTATACAATCGTCATTTGTTTAATTTCAATCTTGGCTTATTACCCACCAAGAATACGTTGATTTAATAATTGAAAGTCTTAAAGAAGCGAAACCTTTTCTTATGATGCCAGATTTTGACTACATCTTGAAATTTTACTCGAATTCATGTAAGGTACCTAATGGAGTGTTGATTGTTCAAATACAATTATTCAAATGTTTGAGTCAGGCTGGTATAGATACCACCAAATCAGTTTCGGAAGACTCCGTTGCCCTGGGTAAACACAGTGTATCATAGATGTACAGCCCTGCTGGATTGAAAATGTTTTGAGATCAAGTTCAACTGATTTCAGACTTCAGTCTCTTACTTTGAATGCAATAGCGATGCATCTTCACCACGTATCAAACATCATGAAACAAGTTCCAGCTGAAAGTTCTAAAAAGCAGTGCAAAGAAGCAGCTGCATGTAATACCAAGCATTTGAGCAATATAAATCATCATTCAACAAATTAGGTGAAATGTTAACTAGCAGACATATCGAATTCGAAGAATATGGCAATTATGTAATACATTTGTTATTTACCCATTTCCAATTAATTTTATTGCTCAGCCACACCTATACACATTATCAACTAATGCGTCAGAATTCATGTGATGATAACCAGATCAATCAATGGGACATCGCTAAACATCACACTAGAAGAGATCACTATTATCCGGAAAAAAGATTCATTTAGAGTGTTGGAATCACTGAAGGGACCAATGGAAAGACTTGCGTAAATTCATATACTTATTGGATGTTCTTGGGCCATATGTCATAATTGCTTAACAGCTGGAAATGCTTCAAATTTAGTAAGACACAACACAATAAGAACTGTCAGTCTTACAAAACTGTGGACAATATACTAAATTCATTCATCACCTCATTTGGAAATATAGACCATAACGGAATTTGCTGGGACTGATGAATAACATCTGTTATATGAAAATATGAACCAGAGTATTTTTTTTTTGCAACAGCAGTTAGAAGAGTTAAATAACTAGGAAGAACCTGGAACATTCACGGCGTTTGGCGATGTTTTGGAAAATCACCAACCAGTATTCCCTGAAATTCAATAAATACGAGTGGGGCAGAGTTTTCAATCGCAAATTGAAATGATCATTGATATTCCATACTTGTATTTATACAACGCAACAAACTGTGATAGAACAATAAATTCTCTGCCTGTAATCTATTGCAAAGTTTATGTAACTGAATAGTAGATAAAAACAACCAAATAATATCATTCGGTCAACCTGAATTGAATAACAAAAATGTGGATTTTCAACTACATTGAATACCTACAATTTATTTTGGAGTGGATTGAGAAATATTTCCAGGACATTATCTTATGATTTTCGTTAGTATTGGCCACAAGTAATGATCAATTCCATGTACCAGCAAGCTGATGATATACCTTTTGAAAAGAATTTTTATGGTTTGGCTAAAAAAACGCAATATTAAACTTCTTAAACCAGCGTTAGTCTTTATCCCAATTATAAGACATCCTAAAATTGAATCTAACTATATGTATTGTGGCTGAAGATCGATGTAACACTGTACCAGACACTAAACAGTTTTACTTAAACGATGCCAGAAACTATTATCTAGTCAAACATATGGAAGACAAGTTCTACAACTTTCATAAACGTCACATTAGATAATCATCCTTGATCAGCTAATAAGCCAGCTTTAGAAAATAGGAGAATCAAAGTATCCAGTAGTACAGAGAAAGTGGTAATTACAGAGAATAAGCAGAGTAAATTCATACAAGTATCTAGATGAAATCACACCTAGGAAACCAACAGTTCTAGTTGTACTGGAAAACCAAACACCAGCAGAGTCTGTAACTATATTAGAATCAGATCAAGAGAAAAACACCAAATGTTGTCATTCCTTTCATAATGATTACAGATATTTCAGCTCCTACTCCAGAAAAGGAAATAATCCAATACAAAAGGTAGAAAAATCTGTAACAATTGTTATTGTCTCATCTGTAAATGCTGTTAGGTATTGTCAACTTCCGAATGCCAAAACAACATCTAGAGAAGATATTGAGAAGCTACTCTAATTTACTTCTCACGTAAATAATGATGGTTCCAATTTTGTATCATTCCCTACAACAGAAGGAACAATACATTCTCATAAGTGATTAAATGAACAATACACCAAGAGGACTTTTATTTCGTAATTACCAAACTATTGAATCCTAACTGATGCATGGTAAGGATCCCCAACACCATCCTTTAATGTTCATGAAGAGTTGATTGGTCATTTTGGTCAAATCATATTACGTAAGACAATTTTATCATTCAACTTACAATCAATTGATTACCAACAAATGTTCAAAGGATCTACACAAGTTATTTACATACAATGTTATCAGCTTTAGTTCACCGTATTCAAGAAACATCAAGATGTGAATTGTTGTCGCTGCCAAATTTAGTTTACCAGAATATCACCAGTTCCAGAAATTATTTAAAAAAAAAAAAAAAAAAAAAAAATACATCCGTGCCCAAATTTATATACTTTGTACAATTTTGATTTTCGTAATTACACAACTTCTTGTATTATTAGTTTTGAGCATATTTTGTAATATTTATTAGTTTTAATTTGTTTTTATATACTTTGTAATCATCTCCTCATTTCCTTTCCTCTCCTTGCATGATGCACATCACCCATGCAAACATATTTATAACAACACGTTGCACTACTCAAGAAATATTCCAGAAATCGGGGCAATTCCCGGGACATCCAGAATGGCGCTTCATCTCCCGTTGTTCAGTTGGGATTTTCGTAATATTCCCTCGCCTATGTCACCGTGAAAATATCAAGAGAATCCGGGGCATATGTAGCGATAGGAATTGCAGTATTTTCTGTCACTCATGTGAGAGAAAATTGTTCTACATTCAGCTGCAACTCATTTTAGTTCTGTAAATACGCGATCTGGCGGATTAATTACGTAAAAGCGCCATCTGGTGAGTTAGTTCTCTCATGACCAACGAGTTGTGAGAGCAACGAGCCAAACGCTAGTCATTTGGCGACTCCCGATGATACAACATCGGATATCAATGTTCCGGAGATGGTATAGGACCACCTATACCATGCTATTTGCGTAAATCTAATGGACTAAATTAGTAGCACAAGTCCAGTCATATACGAAATATGAACTGGTGAAGCAAGTGATCTATTTCGAATATGTTCTGTGTTCCAGTTACGTTGATAGAGTCGTTCAGATGCACTCGGGTCCAGGAGTTATTACGTAAAACATCCGAGGATCCTTATTGTAAATCTCATCTAAATGAGTAACATATATGGACCTTCCCACATCCGTGTACTGTTCCCTATTCCCTGTGGTGATGTGCATAGCACTTTCTTAGGCATGAATATGCCATCTCTCTTTTTCGTAATACTGTACAGGCCAGTATAAATAATATAGCTTGAGTAAGTTGTTATTATGTACTTGATAAACAATACATGGAATGACAACTGAAGATGTGTTATTATTTCGTAAGATAAATAATCTTAAGGTAAATGTCTGTGTGGTATTCGTAATTACACTCAGTGTCCGAAAAATAGGTAACGAGGCGGTAAGTCGCCAGGTACCTATGAAGCTCTCAGAAGCTAGGTACTGCTAGACCTCAAATAGGTAGCTAGCATATGTGAGACCTATACATGGAGATGTGCTTGTAAACAGCATATCGTAATGTGCAGAATATATCTCCACAAAAAGTCAAACAAAAGGTTTCATTCGTGTGACGCATGAAATAGTATGTTTTCGATATCGCTGAACACGAATATAGTCTTACTTTTTCAAATTGACCTCACCTGTGGCCCCCAGAACTTCCCCAAATAGGTACGCAAAAGTTCAACAAATAGGGAATTATTTCCGTATATGGGGTCCAATCAAAAATCTGACGTCATGTTCGTGTTCAGCGTCACCAAAAATATACAATTCGATGTACCTATCACATGTCCCAGATTTTTTTTTGAAAGTTTCGCTCTCAATAGCTTTGGAGGTATGCGCTGCTGAAGTTGAGTAGGTACTTCGAGGCAATATGAAAATAATTGAAGCCCTCCCACCCGTCCCCTGAGGGGGCTGGGACCAAACTGATTGCGGGTTTCTTACTTATTCGGCGCGTAGATATTGTAAAAAAATTAAGCTAAACGAAGGACATGACTCAAAAAACGTTGGTTGAATTGAGGCGGAATGGCCCTCTAGTTCACAAATTCGTATAATAAACGAAGAGTTACATTTTATGATTTATTATGTGACTGATTGTAATATTTATACGCAACCTTTTTTTTTCTTTAAGTGGGTAGGTAACCAGGTTCCTACCTATCAACATTTTATTTTTATTCGAGTTAAATTTGCAAAATTAAAAAAAATTTTGCGTATTCGTTTTCAAAAGAAATAAAGGCAAATCTAACAACGACGAAAGAATCGTTACAAGAATAAGTAGGTAAGCTGATTTTGTAACAAAAAAAAAAAAAAAAAAAAAATACATAGGATATACATATGTTGGTATAAATTAATTCGGTTTGTTAGATAAAGACGAAGGATTTATATTACAAACAAAAATTACACGTTCATCTCGACTCGAGGTCTATTTTGTATGATTAAAGCATAACGTTTTATTAGAACGAGGATTATATTAGGTATACCGTACTCCTGTTGATAGATACGTGCGAGGTAGATATTGATAATGCGTCAATGATTCTTCTTTCTTTTCCCGCTTCGAAGTAGTTTGTTTAGTCGACAAAGTACACGTAGATATACTTACGTAAAGGTGCAAAAATAAAAGCTGCGAAAATGAACGCAGGGAAGTGTATTATTTTCATGCGAAACAAATTTGCCCTGAAAAAGAAAGACTCGCGAAATTAATCATTCGAACTCTTGAACCATAAAATCTTAATAAATAGCGCGATAATTATTTTCGTACTTTTCTCTCCTTACTTAATCAAGATAAATTTGAAAAAATTAATTGTTTCGTGCTTTTTTTCCGCTACTAAGTTTACTTTAAACGAGGAAAACAACACGGCTGCGTAATTGTAAAAAAAGAAAAATTTCAAATATTATGTAAATACCTTTTTTACACTTGAAATAATTGAATTAAAAATTATTCTTTGCTATGATTCGTCGAGTGTTTGTTTCTGCTAGCGGAGATAAAAAAAAATTCTGTAATTACAATAAGGGTCATGAGTGAAAGGGAGCGGAAAAAAGGTGAAGATACGAGTATGTGTATTTAATGTCTGCGTAGATGTACCAACATCGTGTAGTTTGTCAAATGAATACGTTTTTTATATGATTGATGAGCCAGTTGCCAACTATAAAAGTTATGAGGAACCTTTCCTATATATGTATGTACTTGCGTTGTGTGTTATTAAAAAATACATACGTTATTTTTCATATAAAATGGAATTTTTGATATTCCTTCAGTTCCTTTTTTCAACGACAAACACAGCTTGAAAGCTTGCATTTTTAACAGTACAATGAAAACCAGCCGAGAAAGTTGATTAAATATGTATGTACCTACCTATTTTTATATCAACATTGTCTAAATGAAGGCATATAATAGGATGAAATTTTGTTCAGATGAGCCTTTTTTTTTTCAATGATACCTAATTTTAATGAAAACAAATTTAAATTGAGATTTATTCTTTTCATTTTCCCTCGCTTCCTTTTCAATTTCTATAAATATTACAGGTGTGTACCTACATGACAGGTTAAAGATTTTTTTGATAAAATTCCGATCTATTTGACACCTACTTTTAATCATTCGCAGAATTTCGATAAGGTTTCTCTTGAGTAGGCACCTATCTCTCTTCGTGAGGCTCTTTGACAATTTTTCTGACAAATGCTCAGCTGTCTACATTCAAACTGCAATTGATTTTGTTTCAGAATAGATAAAAATCGGGTGCCATTTATCGGCACGACAGATTAAATCATTCGAACGACAGAAAAAAAGTGTTTTGCACGACAGATGCTAACGTCCCAAAACCACTTTTTTAACGACGGAAACAGTTTTCAACAATCGCACGACAACAAAAATTGAAGTGCACGCCAAGAAAATCAAATGAACGCCAGTGTATGCCCGACAAATAGAATGAAATGCATCGACGACTTTAGGAAATGAACGACGACATAATGATAATAACGACGAATTTATTCACAAAATCACAGGCTATAGGTGGATAAGTATGGTGAATTTGCCCTCGAGAGCTTCAGGGTTGATATTTGCATGGAAGGTGGGTACTCTTGAGCACCTTCCGTCAGGTAAGTTTCAGACCCCCAGACCCCTCCCCCGTTTTTGAGAAACCCCCCGTTTCTGAAATTACAATAAAAAAATTTTCTCAGCCCCATGTGAACCGATTTTTTCAATTTTTTGGCATGTTGTAAACATTCATAAGAGGTATCCCCACAAAAAATTTCAATTCCCTCCCCCCATATTTTCCCCTCAAAATGGCGTTTTTTAGTTTTGTTTGCCTGTTTTAGCAATGATCATGATTCAGCACAAAAATGCGAATAGCATTTTTAAGTGTGTTTTTAACCCCAAAAAACATATATTTTCTTCAAAAAAAATTTTTGGTGGGCCGTGGTCAAAAATTGAAAAAACCAACAGAGGGGGGGTTAAAAATGGATTCTGGTGTAAATTATTGTTTTTGGTAAACGAGGTATCGTTTCCATATGAATCGAACCCCCCCCCCCCGAACACGAATATGACGTCCAATTTCATGTTACCCTCATCCACACCCCTCCAGTGCCTCTGCCCCCACCTCAATTTTTACTATATCAAGAATTGAGCTATTTTCATAATGTTGGTGTCGTTTCCATATGAAACGAACACCCCGAAAACGAATATAAAGTGCAATTTTATGCTACCTGCATCCACACCCTTCCAGTGCCTCTGCCCCCAACTCAATTTTCACTATATTGAAAGTTCAGATATTTTCATAATGTTGGTGTCGTTTCCATATGACTCGAACACCCCGAACACGAATATGAAGTCCAATTTAGGTAATGTTATACGTAGTTCAATGTATGTGTACTGAGCAGGTACCTACTACCTACATCGCCAAAACTTCGGATATAACTATTCAACAAAGACATGAATGAAACGAAAATGATAAGATATCACTTATTGAAACAAGCGTACCATTCATTATTCACAAATACTGCTCCATTCATGTTCACTAATTCAAACAAGAGGACAAAAATTTGGGGTATCGGGCAATTGAAATAATTTCGTCGGGCTTTCCCATGTTCGTCGTGCATTCCCTTTTTCATGGCGTGAATTTTCTATGCTAGTCGTTCAAGGTCTGTCGTTCAATGCTGTCGTTTTAATGACCAAAACTGTCGTTAAATCCCTGTCGTTCAAAAACACGATTTCGTCGTGGGATTTTTCTGTCGTGCAATTCACTTTTTCTGTCGTTCAATTAAAGTTTTCCCATAAAAATCTAGACACCCATATTGTATTGTACATATGTGGCCTTGAAACAATTTACACCGCGATAATCTGAATTTCTATCAGCACACACCTTGAACTTCTTCAAACGTGCAATTTTCCTCTTACAAGAAAATAAATTTAAACATGATACTCATCGATCTAATGAGTACATTGAAACCCGAAACTAACAACTTACATGTAGTTTACGATGTTAAGTAAACCTATCAACTTGATTTGATTCAACTTTCAAGTGATCCAATATCGGGGCTATATGTGCGGCCAGCGAGGTTCGCGAGTATATTAAATTGTTGTTTTTCTTCTACAACGTAACACGAGGTGTCAGTAAAACCGTTAAAAACGTTTCATTACGGAAATACGAGAAACATCGCGTCGAGAACGAGTTATTTTGCTTCAACATCGACGTTATCCATCAATCAAACCCGGTATAATCGTGAAATCTTTGCGAGTAAAGTCGAGTACGCGGTCTATCGTACGTCACTGGATGGGGGTGTGAGTTGGAGAATACCGAATAGGTACCTACCTTAAATACCTTTCGGCTCAGATCGATGATGTTTACTTTTGAGCGCCTGCATGAATGATTTCCGGCCATGAGTGACAAGGTAAATTTACAGGAGGCTAGTACCGAGTGTAGTTCTGAACGCGATGAATAAAAAACTTTCTCTGCGAGCCCATCTTTCCTATTCGCCGAAAAAGACGAAAAACGTTACGGGAATTTGAATGATTTTTAGCTTTAGATTGATGAACTGAGTGAGGCAAAGTTTTGCTCAGATGTCAAAATCAAGCGGTAGATCTTGTAAAAGAAGAAAAAAATCCATAAATTAGATTCTGCCCAATTTTTGCCTATTTTTAATTTTGGTGGTGCAGTTTGCTAACTACAAAAATCTCAGAAGTCAGACAAAATAAAGTCACATTAGATCGAAATTGATCGACATTATTTCCATGTTTTTAAAAGTCAAAAAAAAAAAAAAAAATTATAAAATATGTTGGGAATTGCTCAATTTTTTTCATTTTCAAAAGCCGGAATACCTACGTATTATCAGGAACTTTGTACAATTTTTCCCGTTTTCAAAAGTCAGGGTCTTAAAGTTTAGTCCCGTCATGTGGATTGGTGCAATTTTTGGTTGATTTGGCTTGAAATGGTCCGGCCCCGCCCAGACTCACAGAAATGACTTTTACATTTCGTCAGACTTGAAAATATGGAAAAATTCTGCTGAGTCACTGAAATTGTGTCAAACATTGGGCAGTCTCTTTGAATCATGTAAAAAAAATCTTTTTTTCAATCGCCAATGTTAACTTATGTTTGACTTTTCAAAACTCGTTTTTTTCAAGTACCTAAGTATGTAAATTATTGATGAATTTTGGTAAATTGGTGGTAATTTTTGGTCAAGTACTGGTAATTTTTGGTAAATTACTGGTAATTTTTTGGTAAATTACTGGTAATTTTTTGATAAATTACTGGTAATTTTTTGGTAAATTACTGGTAATTTTTTGGTAAATTACTGGTAATTTTTTGGTAAATTACTGGTAATTTTTTGGTAAATTACTGGTAATTTTTTGGTAAATTACTGGTAATTTTTTGGTAAATTACTGGTAATTTTTTGGTAAATTACTGGTGATTTTTTTTGGTAAATTACTGCTAATTTTTTTTGGTAAGATACTGGTAATTGTTTGGTAAATTACTGGTAATTGTTGGTAAATTGCTTGTAATTTTTTGAAAATACCTGCGTAGCACTGACAGGATTGTCAGTGGTTTTGATAAAGGTATCAACATGATCTTACATGATTGTTGATTGAAAAAAGTCAGAACATTATCCACAAAGGGGTTAATCTAACTACGTTTACAATAATTGATTAAAAATTGACACTATTTTCAAAAGTTATGATGGAAATGCTGATGGTCGTCATTGCTGTCTACAAAATTCTATCTTCACTTTAATCATCTGCAAGACTTCAATATATTGTAGACACCTTTGTAGACTTACCGTTACCTTGATGCCGAATCCGTATATGTCCATCAAAAAAAAAAAAATTGTTGCGTTTTGCGTCACTGATAAGACTCTGGGATGCCCTGAATTGAAAAATTTGCATTTAAGTGCAGTTAAAGTGCACTACAGAAGATGCACGAAGCTGACTGATGTTCAATCAGAACTGAACGAACCCTTCCGAGCATATCCGAACCTTATCAGTGATGCGTAAAATTATACTTTTTTTGTATCGACATGTACATGGATTTGGCATTTGGCATTAAGGTAACATTATCGTACTTCTGTAGATCTTGTAATCAACATCAACCATCTGGTTAACATTGATGAGAAAGTTGATGACGATTACAAGATCTATAAAATATCTTTAGAAATTTTGAGGTGTTGCAGACACATTTGTCGATGTCTCAGTTGACAAGACAATAAGAAACATTTTCCAAGTTCAGAATAAAATGGACTGAATATTCTTTTAAGACCTCTCTTGACTTGACAACAGCAGCCGTGACCTAGTAGAGTAGGTATAGAACATGACAGAAGCAAGTAGGACATCAGCAACCTGGGTTTTGATCCCTACCAAGGGCAAACTTTTTTCTTTAATAAATATTTTTTTAGGAAGAAATATTTTTGAGAATGATTTTACTTGAATAAAAAAAAAAGAGTTTTGGGCACATTTTGCGCATTTTCAATCAAAATTTGCCATTTTTACACTCAAAAAAATGACACCAATGTCGAGACCTTGTCAATACAAAAATGAAGTGAGATGGTAGTTGATTTTGATATCAAGTTCTCACTTGTCATGTATCGACATTGGCTGATGTCGACAAGTGATGGATTAGTGATCTCGTCTTTTCCATAGACTTTGGCATCGCTTGTGCTACGTAGTTACTGGTAATTTTTCAAAAATTTCTGTTAAGGTGCACCGGGGGAAGTTGGAATTCGGGGTAAGTTAAAAAACTTGCTCTAGCACCTAGAGGTTTATATCTGGCGAAGTGCCACTAAAGGTGACTTGAGGGTACTACCCCTACTTCATCACGCCATAAAAATTTTCGCGATTCAGCTTCATTTTAGATGTCTTTGGTTCAATTGTATTTTGTTGTTGTTTTGAACTTGTTTTGAATTTGTTCTAAAATACAGTCTTTCTATTTCTTAGTTTTTCGCATATAGCGGACGAACCGTGCGTCCTAGTGAAAATCTGATGAGAGTGATCTCAAAGAGAATTAAATTCTCTACAATTTTGTTACCATGCAATTGTTCTAGGACACTCTGTTTGTGATCTACGCCTCTGCAAAGTTTAGCCAGTTCTGACTTCCCCCAATTGGGGAAAGTCAGAACAGTTTATATTTTATTCCACTGAGCGAAAGCTACTGTGTCAATCGCGCTCAAATTTTCACCATAGGTTAAGAACCCTTATGAGAACCTACATAATAAATTTGATCCATATTGGTTCATTAGAAGGGGAGTAACAGCTGGTCAAAGTTGAAATTGCGAAAAATCATTCTGACTTGCCCCGGTGCACCTTAATTGATAAATTACTGGCAATTTTTGGTAATTGGTGAATTACTGTGAATTTTTGGTAAATTCTTGGTATTTTTGGTAAGTAAAGTACTGGTATTTTTTTGGATAATTATATACCAGTATTTTTGGGTAAATAATTTTTGGTAAATTACTGTTGTTTTTTTTTTTTTGGTAAATTACTGGTAATGTTGAGTGAATTACTAGTAATTTTTGGTAAATTACTGGCGATTTCTGGTAAATTACTGGTATATTTGGTAAATAAAGTACTGGTATTTTTGGGTAAATTAGTGGTATTTTTTTGGTAAATTACCGATGTTTTTTGTTATATCACCGGTAATTTTTGGTAAAATAACGTAAATTGGAGTAAATCAGGGTCTGGTAATTATTTGAAGTAATTACTGGTAATTTGGTACGTACAATAATTATTAGTGAATTGCTGGTACCTAATTTTGATTTTTGACCAGAATAATGTTTTTTGTGCGGGTGTTACACTGATTCTCGTCTCCCTGATGCGGTTTCACTTTTCTTACCCGAAAATCGTCCAAGTTCGCAGAACTAATAAATTCCTTTGGCGAATGAGAAGAAGGTTACGCAGAGAAAGTTTTTCGGCCAATCACGCCCTTAATTACACATTGATACTGTCCTCGTGTAAATTCGCTCTGCTACCCACCGTAGGATTGAGTTGTTGTTTACACAGACGTCGAAAGCGTTTCAAAGAAAAGGGTTATGTAGGTAAGGTAAGGTAAATGGCCGTCTGTTTGATTGTTTCTTTTTGATAATATAAACGAGAAAAGGAATATAATAAAGGCGCTAGTATAATTGAAAATCGACCAAATTGAAGAGATTATTTCGGCGTTGGCGTTATTTGAGCGGTATTATTCTTCGTGTGAGTGAACTAGTGCGCGCCATCGATGAACGACAATTTTTCTATATTGGTTGGTTCAGTTTATTCGAACGAATTCATGCGATGGTAATTGGAAATAGTTTCGAGGATACCGTAAAAAAGTCAAGAGATCGCAGGTACGGTCACCTTACGGTGACTTTAAAAGGTGTTAAGTAAATTTAGTAATTGTGTGTCGAAATCATATAAAAGCCAGCTTTAGGTAGCTATTTATTAAATTCAAACTCCTCCAGAAGCTTTGGCTCTAGAATATGAAATTCAATTCCAATTATACGTGTAGGCCAAGAAGTATATAACGCTTTTACAAAAAAGCTTTTATTGTTTAAGTCTACAGAGCGTAATACATAATAAGGTACTACAGGTAAATAGATTTAGCGAATTGATAAAAAAAAATCGTTTCATTCAACGTATAGTTAGGTACTGGCACAATGCGTCGTTATGGATTTTCAATGTGTAAGTGAATTTTATCCAAAATAAAGTACATACAAAGAGACGTCATTATTGTAATTTTTTCACTCGTCCGAAAAAAAATACACCCACACGTTTAACACACTGCAGGCATTGTAGTAAATATGTAGGTAATGCACGTAAACTATGTTGTTTCCGAGATCCTTATCGTCAGCATTGATCTTTGTCGACGAGGACGAAGGGTTATAATAATATTAGTTCGTAATCGATATCTTGTTGGTAAATATTTATTCGTTGTACCTATATCGTTGTCGTATTTTTATATTTCTCTTGTACATTCAAACGATATCTGCAACTGTGTATGGAACGAATAAAAATGTAAACACATTGGTACTACTTACGCGAAGATTAATACACATAGGTACCTTAACTACATATGTATCGGTACTTTACCCTTACCTCTCACCGCAAACAATTCTCTATCGCGTGTGCTTTTAAAATAGACGTTTTTCGAATTTTAAATCATTACCGCAAAGCACAGCAAGAGAAAATGAATCCTCAGTCTTCCATTTGTATCCATGTAGGTACGTAGATTCGTATTTTACCTATATTCCTGCTATACCTATCTACATACTCGTACGTAGGATGAATAAAGGTGCTTTTGGTACCTTTTTTGGGAGTAATCAATGGAACGCGACGACGACGTAACTTATTATTAAAACTTTGTACTAAACAGTATGGTTATTTTGATTAACGATCTTCCAACTTTTTCAAACATATTTCCAGCTTTTATCGAATTTCAAAAGTTAATACCTCTTTTTGTGCTCGCGCTTTTTGTAAACTTATTTAGTTACGTGGAGTGAAAAATTACACATAGGTTAACAAGAGTTGGCGAGAATTTATAATTCGATAAAATATTTCACTTTAAATTCAACGTGTCTTTATTATGTATATGGCTGCTAATTGTTCTCTAAGTGATGCATTGTCCCGAAAAAAACAAAAAAAAAGCGCATTCATTATACCTAATCCGCAAAATGAAAATTTTATGGTCGATTTTATAAATAGCTGGAAGATTGAAGTAGAGTGAAACTTTTCAACTTTTTAAGCATATAAACTTCACATTGGTATTTTTCATGAAGCTTTCACCTCCTTTACCTTCACAAAAAAAAACATTCGAAAATAATCAAGTAGGCTAATTGCAATATCTTTTGTTCAAATCACCTCCGCTCCCATGACGTCCTCTTGTATATTGGGGTAAAAACATGAAATTTTGACGAAAAGCTGATGAGCTTGCTGAGTCAAATCATATATGTAGGTATTGTAGGTAGCATACCAAGTCAAGAATTTACAGTTTTTAAAACCATTCGCAACTATTTCTCAAAAAGTTTGGAAGGGGTCACATATTTACACGTGATTTCTACATTCACCGAGCGATTCCATTTCAATTTCGAGATCTAGCGCCAAACTATAACCCAGCCTATTCCACATTCTTTTGCTTTTCTATAAAGAAAAATAATTGAATTGATAAATTCATAGACATCAAATGTAGGTAGTATTTTTGTATGTACGTATGTAGGTATGTAGAATAAACTCGAATAGAATAATTTCGTACCAGAATGGTAAAATGAAAAATCGAACGAACCTTGTGAAATACCAAGAGACTCGAGACTTGCAAAACCAGGCTAGATAACATTTATCAAAAAAGAAAAAAATAGAGTGTTTCAATATCTAAAACAATAAGAATAAAGAAAATAAACGATTTCGACAGAATAACGTTTTTGTATGACGAAGTATTACATTGATAATTCGTTCCAGTACATACGAGTTTTTTTGGTTGCCTTTTTCCATTTTTGTGGTACATATATATGTACATGGTTTCTCGAAGACTTTTTATGGAAAAGTTTAAAATGATCGGATGCTATATAGGTAGGACAATGGAGTAAGTTGAGCACTATATACGCGAATGTTTTGGCGGAAAACATTCTAATCTTTTTTGGTATAAAAGTTATGTTTATTTGGAAATTTGAAATTGTTGTATTTCGAAATGAAAGAGGATTTAGCGAGTTATGGCTCGCTTTAGTAATGAAGTGAAATGGAAAAACATGTGTTTGCATTCGTCCATTAATACAACCTTTTTGCGTTACACAATTTATTGGATTTTGCGTTTTTCTTTTTTCCATTTTGCCGAATCCCGAAGCGTTTTCATTTGATTTATTTCGATACGATGCGACGGTTGGCGAGAAATTGAGACGGACGTTTTGCGGCTTGTAGATTGAAATTTTTTGTTTTGAATTACAACTTGCGTACGGATAGTACGTGTGCGAAATGTGGTGACCCAAACACCAACCCAAACAACACATTTAATCGTTCGCAGAAAACTTCTTCATGAAATATGTATCATCGAGAATAGAAAGAGATGACAGATTTTTCGGTTTGTTTTTCTCGTGGAAATTGAAATGGGTACATTGAAAAATTGAATATCTACGAGTAGGTAAAGTAATTAGATACCTATTTAATTTAATCAATGAATTTGGGAGTCGAAATTGGCTGTAAAAACTACTTTAATGACAGATAGGTAAAATTTAAGGTCGAAATAATGAGCCTTCAAAATGCGATTACAAGGATTTTAGGACATGCTCTTTCGACTTAACTTAGTTTCGTTTAAATCAGAGAGTGCCAACCATTTCAAAAAAAAAATCCTTGTTAGGTATCTACATAGGTATGCAAGTATATCGATCCCTTAGATGAAGGAACAGGTTTCTTGACATCATCTTCTTGAAAAAAAAAATGAATAAAAAATTTCCTCAGAGAATTTTTTCCAACTTTACATTTAGAAAGAGCACAGATAATTTCGTCCATACCCACGGTCTTTTAAAACATCTGTCGCACCTCGGCGGCGATGTTTCAAATGAACTAATAAGAAAGTTTGTTTGTAATTTCTTAATAGTAGTATGTTGAACTGGTACAAACTAGACTAGACGCATTTCTCAAGTTTTACCTCTTTCTGCACCCTTATAAAGATTTATTGGCGAAACTCGCAGCGTGCTTTTTCCCATCGTCGTTAGTTTTAGAAAATTTTCAAACACAATTAATGAAAACAAGTTGGAACTTAAAAACTAAGTAAGTATAAATGGTTTAGCAATTTTCATCGATTAATTTACAGAACGGTAGGTACGACCCGGTTACGACATACACTGCATTTTGAGTCCAACTTGAAACCAACATTTGGATGAATTGGCAAAGCGAAGCTATTCAATGTACACGAATTAAAATCAATTCAAGTCGAAATTTTATGTAAGTATAAAAACGCGCGCCTAACAAAATTAATCAACTCGAATCACAAAAAACACTAATGAACTAAGCAACATTTGAAGAGTAATCAAAATGCATTAGTGGGTGTATTTTCTAAATTAAAACAACAGATACCTATTTAGCCACCAACCAAGCCATTGATACAGAGTTGGGTACTGGACTTGGCCCAGTCTATAAAATTTTCTCTAAAATTTATAATTTAAACAGATACACCTAACGTTATAAAAAATTCAAACTTTGCCAGGACAATTGCTTATTAAAAAATTATATTCGAAAAAAAACACCCACGTTCGAATCATTGCTTTTAATTAAATTTATACGAATCAATTGCAACAAAATCTTTTTCGTTTTTCCTTTCTAAAAAACTTGGCCAAGTTTTATTAATTTTTCATGGTCTAATTAGGGAAATTCTTCAAAATTTTTTTTATCGAGTCGTGTTTCTTCGCGTCGAATAAAAAAAAACGCCTCTCAGCGTGTTAAAAAAAATAAATAAATACGGGTATATTTTTTCTACGGCAAAAAATATTTTCAAAATATTCGGCGTGTGAAATGATCGAAGTGTTTGGAAACATTACAACGTCGAAATACTCGACCATTAAAAATTCACGTGTGTAGGAAAGAGTGTTATTTTTACGAGACCCTAATCGCATAAAATAATATGTAGCACTCGTTTTTCCGTAGCAAGTTTCTCGATGGTTATATGCGCCTACGTACAGTATGGAAGATCTGATTAAGTTGGAACAATTGGAATTTGTTAGTTTTGCTTTTTACAGCTTATTAAGTATATGTACTGCACGTTTATGGTATGTTTAGATGGTCTATATACCAAACGGTGAAATTTATAAGCCAAGATTTTCCTACAACGCACAACACATACGCACGCGTTACCTATACGAAATTAACTTGTATGACCATGTTTGTACATCAGGTGCGTAAAGGATTAAAATATAAATCGCTCTGAACAAAAACTCACTTCAAAATGAATAATTTATCGAAGCTGTTTATCATTTTACTACATATAGCTCTAAATGCAGCTCAGCGTTTTCGTTGGAAACTTACAAGAGCACGATTAAAGCTTCTAGCATCCTCGAATATTATTTGAACTGGGTACCTATTTTTCAATATTCTTATTCATGGAACAGTGTTATTATAGTCATAGGTAATTCACCTTTCGAAAGTAAATTTCAATTCGTCTTTCGAACTCGTGTGCAAATTAAACTTCAAATCATTTCTTTCAATTTCGTCGCCGAAATGTGTACCTATTTGAACTTTTTTTTGTTTTGTTATCGATAATAGATTTTAATAAATCTGCGGCGGAATAATATCGTATTGTTGATTTCTTGTCATTAGATTACATTTGTACCTTCATTTTGAATGTACTCGTGGTTTTTGACAAGGTGTACTTACCTCAAAAAAGTCAAGATTAAAAGTTTTCGTAGATCGGTATTGGAAAAATGAATTTTCCGAAGAACAAGCACGAAAATTCAAAAAGAACCCACATGCAATTTTTCAGGTGAAGGAAAAGTTATGTATGTACCTACATTATTGGAATAATTATTCCAGTTTTCAAATTGTGCGTTTTTAAAGGTGGGCGGAGGAAAGATGTGGGCTCCAAAACATTGTTTAGGAAAACAGGATCATTTTGTGCAATTCTAACGCAAGAATTGAAAAATCTGAAAAATCCTGTAATAATCCTATTTTTAAAGATTTTGTCGAGCTCTGTAGGTAGAGGTACCCCTACAAAAAGTCTTCGATGTGGATTTTTCTTGAGAGAAGGGGTGAGGTTTAGGTATTTAGAAATGGAAACAGTATGACACATACTTGAATTTAAAACTTTTGAAAAAATTTCTCTGATTTTAGCGTTGTTTTATTTCTTTTATTTTTCAAATTGAGGGGAGAGGCTGTACTTACAAGGTCAAGGGTGCAAACCAAAATTCGCTTGGATTTTTAATGAGAAATTTTGAAGTTTTTTTTAAATTGTTCAAGTGATTTGTAGTTGGTAGACTCTGCAAATTATCTGCACTATTCTTCGTGATCATTTGTGATAATAAAATTGAACAAATAGTTTGACGTAAAAACGCTGTCACACCGTATTCTGCAAGTCTGCCCTTAACGTAGATGTAAAGCATGGAAAAGGATCTGTGTGCACACTTGAAAAACAAAATTGAAAATTTGGCCTCCTTTTTTTTTTTAGAAATTCTTTTCACCTGTTAACTGTTATTTGTTACTTAGCTGTTGGATGGTCACTGTGCCATGTACAGCAACAAGGCTAGAAGCACAGCGATGGCTTGGTATAAATACCACGTAAGTCCAAGATCCTAAATTTTTCAGGAGAACACAAAAAACGTTTAAAACATTCATATTTCGTTATTTGCAGTTTTAGATTGCACTGATGATATTTTATGGGTTGATAAAATATAATTTGCTGATTAAAGCAGAGACAACATACGAGATTTTCATCGTACTTATGTACGACTTACGTGGTTTTTAACAAGGACTTACGAGGTTTTCAAATTTACAATTGATGAAATTCATGTACTTACCTCGTAAGTTGGACTTACGTGTTTTTTAATGTTGGATTTTCGCTGATTAGAGCGCTAGGATGCGTTTTAGACTTACGAGGTTTTTAAATTCGGATTCCTCGTTGTTTTTTACTAAAGAAACCACAAAAAAAGCATTTTCAAAAAAATCTGGACTTACGAGGTTTTTATACCAAGCCATCAAAGGTTCTTTTAAACTGTGATTTCTGATGGAAAGAGAGTAAGACTGGAGAGTTTTGAGCTATTTCTGGTAAGGTTTTTGGAAGGTTTAGTGACTTTCTTAAATTGATATGATCTTAACAGGTGAGTAGAATGTGGGAGATAGTGAGCTGTGCTTGACATGTAGAGCACATTGGAGGAGATTTTTTTTTGAAGAGATAGGAGTGGGTGAGAAGGGTATGGCCTGTTTGTACACAGCATAAGGCAACAGCCTATTTCCTGGGTAAATCTTGAATGTTGGAGATGCGACTTTGGCTGGCAATTAACCTCAAACATATGGCTTCCATCACATCAGACACATGGACAGGTGTTTCTGGTACATACATGTGAAATCTTAAGTGACTGCTTTATTTTTAAGTCTGCTGTTTCATTTCCCAGATTTCCTAAATGAGCTGGAATCTAGACTATTTGCCATATTGGAGAGATGAGATTTCTGGGGCAATTGGATAATTTGGATGTTGCTTAGATTTAGATCTTAGTTGAGAGATGGAATGGGTAAGCCCGAGCCTAGATTCTTGGGCAAAAAGCTCAACTCAGCCGGATAGCCTGAAACGAGTATGATCACCATAGAGGGGAAATTTGCCCATACACTGAAAAATACACCAAAACCAGCTGGTTTATTGACGTAGTCTGAATATATGCATGAAAAAGTGCTGTTCAGAAGGTGGATTGGTGCACCAAAAAAAAAATATGCTATGTGAATATTTTGTAGCATATTTTTCTCGTGTAGGGCTACAGCTCTTTCAAATTACGTGGCGTGTATTCTTCACGCTGGAAGAAACCAACTACAAAATACACCACTAACCTGCTTTTCAGTGTATTCTTTCTTGTACGTATTTGGTGAATAACACACGTATGTAAATGTGCAAATGTTTTAGCATAGTATAGAAATATTTGCATTCATTCCATCACATGTCCCAGTGGTTAGGTAAGTAGAAAAGTCGCTCTCCAACTCAAGAGAACCAGGCTCATTCCCCAGCAGAGCCAAACAATTTTTCATGAATATTGGACATTGACATAATTTGCTGCGTAAAAAAATACTTACGTGCGCTGATTAATGAGCAATTGAGCAGAAAAGTATTGGTGGAAAGTGTTGCAATTCCTGTCGCAATTTATTGTCGGGTATCATTGGCAGATTTTCACCCAATGGGGATGTTACCGAGCTTGACTCAACATGAATGCAGTGACTCACAGTGTAGTGTTGTGTGTACTGAGCCCGAGAAAGCCTGATAGGCCCAACGAACCCAGCCCAACCCAACCCAGTTTTGTAGCAGGCTTGGCCAGCGGCTTTTAGACAGTTCTATGCAGACCACTTATAGCATATCATCGCCTTAGTTGCACAACCATGTATCTCCAACTCTGAGATCACACCTTGTGTAAACCGTTCTTTTTGCACTGTAGCGCTCCCTATTGGACTCGAACGCTCAACTAAAAGGTAGGCAGGTGAGGGTGATCCCCCTCTGTTATCTATCTTTTAGTTGAGCATTAAAGTCCAATAGGGAGCGCTACAGTGCAAAAAGAACGGTTTACACAAGGTGTGGTCTCAAGAGTTGGAGATACATCGTTTTGCAACTAAGGCGACGATATAGTTCACAGAAAAGAATACCAAATAAGCATGGTAGGGGCACAGACAACCAAGTAACCACAATGATCCAACGGATTTCAACCAATCAATATAAAACAAAATGAAAGCAATATACTGAGCAATAAAGTCACTGATGACTTTAGTGTTGAGAGTATTCAAGTAATGATGTATCAAATGAGAGAAGATTTTTCTTGGTTTTTGCAGGATTTTCTGTATAGAATGGGGGAAGCGCAGATATAGCCCAATGGAGTTAAGAATATAGAAGAGTCTTTATGGAGATATGAGTCATAGGCATATGGGAGATTGGGATCAATTTTTGAGTCTGTGGTGAGAAGGAAACAGTGAGCAGTTTTAAGGCAAACGAAAAATTTGGAAAGGATGAATTTTGATTGTATAAAAGGGAAGTATTTCAGATGCTTTCTGATGTGGTTCTGAGGGCCCAGATGATTTAATTTTCTTATAAATTATTTTTTCGTTTTTCTTTGAAATAATGAACAAACAGTATTTTTTGATGATCCCTATAGATCGAGCTGAAAATGGTCTGTGAGGTTTTATTGACTAAAAATAATTCGATTTTAGAGCTATTTTTATCAAAATTCAAGAGCAATTTTTTTTCTAAATTTTTGTCATTTTTACAAATATTTTCAATATTTTCAGGACGAATATTTTTGGGAAAATTGATTGGCTTGCGCTTTTTGAAAACAATCAGAAATAATTTAGGTAAGTTCTAAGATACATAGTACCCTACTTTTTTTTCGAATTTTTTACAAATTTTTGAAGACTTTGTTTTTTTTTTTCACAATTAAATTGAACTAAGAAATTGAAATTGCTTGGTAGGTAAATTTTACGATATCTACCTGGTTTTAGTGGGAACCTGATTGTTGTGGAAATTTTACTACGTAAGTTATCACAGTAATTTCGATAGTTATTAAGATGATTTATGTAAATATTGAGAGAGTTAGACTTTTCAACTGCTCTTTTCTTATTGAAATTAATCTCAACACGTAAAACGAATCAGTAGATATGAAGTATCAAAGTTCCCAAATTCAACGTGTACCAGAAAAGGAAAATCCATTAACATAGGAAAAAAAACTTCACGGCAATATTTTTTCAGAAAAAAACGCTTTACATCTGCTAATCTTTAAAAACATGGAAATATTTTCAACATTGAGACACGCCATCGAAGCATTTCCTCTTCACCTTTCTAAATACATTGTAAGCTTCTTTCGCGAACTAAAAGTTGACAACTATGGCAAATGTGGTTATACAGTACGTTGGAATGCACTCCAGCCAAGTCTACGTTGTCTCGATACATTCCAAATTTCCAAACCACGCCAACTGTTCGCAAAACCATCGAAATAATCGCGTAGTAAAATTTCCATAATCCAAGACGTAGCCAAGTTTGTCTGTAAAAATACATACATGGTGGCGGATCGGTGGTGAACTGAGAACAAACAAAAAGGTTTCTTTAATAAGCAAACTTACTGTTGACTTGCTAATGCTATCGTCATAGGTCCGACGAGAGAATAGAAAAAAGAGGCAGAGAAAAAGAATATTAAAAAAGTGAAATGGAAAAACTTTTTTCACCTTGTAACAATCGAATATACAAACGCTGTATATATGTACGAACGAGAATAATTTTTTTCGGCTGTTTTACGTAAATTAATCGATAAAGTTTTACGTACCCCTAGTCGAGTATTCGATGTACATTTTTTTACGATGATTTTTTTTTTTTGAGGTGGGAGGATAAGTTATAGGGATGAGTATTATTATGACGATTGATGCGTAAATCAAGTCATCTGTTTACACCTTAGCTATCTGTCATCGAATCGTATTTATTCCCGAGAGTTTACAAGCAACTTGTGCGGTAGATACAATGTGTAAATTATGATCGTGTGAAAATAAAATATTCATATGTGTGGTCAAGTTTCCCCAGGGAGAATGGTAACATACAAACAATAACACGACGAAAGAATATTTTTATTCGATAGAACTGGAATATCAACAAAGTCTCATACGTCAGTAGCAAATAAATGGTCAACATGAGGCAAACAATTGCGTAGAAATAGACGTAAAAAAATCAAGTTTTATATGTACCTCGTATTTGTATTTTAACTTTAAGCCAACGAACCATTCGTATAAGCTTTCATCACTTAAGCATTAAACGATGCAAACTGCTCTTAAAAATAATATCCAGTTTCGACTGCAAACAACAGTTGAAAAAAGAAATCATATTGGTGTGTCTGGCAAAATGTAAGTACTCGTACTCGTACTCGTATATACGGCGAATCGTGTAGGCAAATTTTATTGCATTCGGAAAAGAAGCATATTTACGGCGATTTGGATAGGCAATTTGCACAGTTGTTTACACTATTCGAGTGTATTCGACGTTACACACAGTTGAACCATTTGATACTTGACACCATATTTATATTGTTTATTTTGTACACACTTGGAAAATAATCTTAGGTTATCGTTTATTTTGAACTTTATCGATCAACGAGTGTATAAGTAAGAAGAGCTGCAAAAGAAGAAAAAAACCACGTCGAGGTTTAACTTTTCGAATGAATCGTTATTCCCGAATGACTACATGGGTCATTTATTCGATGCAAAATTTGAATAAAAAATTTAACTCGAGATGTACTGCGTTCGTACGCGTAGTAGTAAAGTTCAACCGATGAAATCTCTTGGTACGTGTTGGCAAAGTTCTTAGCATATTATGGAATAAGACGAGAAGCTCTCTAACGTGTTATATCTATACTTGTATTTGCAAACTTCTCTTAGCGCGAGCTAATAATCAATTTTCAAAAGTTATACCATTCTGGAAGACGTGCTGAAATTCCTAGTCTGTGTGCTAAGTCCGGTGACAAATGTAGATAATGTTCAATTCGCTGAAATTTTCACGGTTGTGTAAATTTCACCAAACTTAATGAGGTCAGTGGCAAACCAGAAACTTTATATTTTAGTATGGTAAGCGATCCATAAACTATATTATTTTTTCGAGGAAAAGGAAGCTGAAAATTTGAATAAACGTTGTACGAAATATAAAAAAGTGAACGTGAAAGTATCTATGAAAAATTTTATCGTTGTCACAATGTAGATTTTTCAAGTGTTTTTGGAAAATTCATTTTCAACGATGGGGTATCGTATTTCAAGGAGATGTTACGAATGTGTTAAAAATTGACAGCGAGCAGACTAGAGACAGCCTTGATTTAAAAACTTCGTAGTGAAGGAATTGACGTTACGAGAGTCTGGTCGTCAAAAATCTTAATAAGGTTGCATCGCATCTTCTGTTGTAAAAAAATATTGCATTTATGTTTTTAGGTACTCACCTACTTACGTTTAATTGTTTCATAGGTAATGCTGATTTGAAGCTGTAAATTAAAATTGACAATGGCTTCAAAATAAGTAATGGACTAGTAGCTTGAAAATAATTTTTTTTAAATTCCATGTCAGAAGAATTGTATTTTTCTCATTTTTATGCGATTAAGTATGACGTTCATTTATCTACATAGATGTCCGAAATGGAAAAATTAAGTACCCACAAGTAAAAAGGGTCGAAATATAATCGCATTTTCCTGGAATGTTTTCTGAACGCTAAAAAATGCATCATCAACCAAAATTTCAGGGCTTAAATTTAATTTTTCAATTTTTCAAATGTTTTTGAAAATTTAATTGTAAGAGGGTAAAATGACTTAAAGCATGATAGATATAAGTACCTATAATGTTGTGTTGTTTCCTGGAAATATCCCTTAGAGTATTTCTTATAAAAATACTCACCAGAATATCACATGCAAGGCTAGGGCGTGAGTAGGAAAGGTTGCTTTTACACTCTTAACAGATGTTCACACACACCATAAATAACAACAAGATAGGTACACATGTAGAAATATATAATGAGTGTGATATTAACAACACTGTTACATGGGCTATACAATTACATCATAGTATGTATTAGTATAGGTTAACATGACACTTTCTTAAAACTAATTATACACTCTGGAGGTGTAGGGTGGCACTAAGGTATCCTTCAGCGAGGATTCCCAATAGTATTCTATGATACATTCTTACCTTGATGGCGATGAGTAGATCACTAATCCTTCTCACCTACTTGCCTCGAACCTAATCTCAGCACATCGATCCTTAATAATATCTAAACACTAAACTAGAAATAACTGAGGAATTAACATAAACACTTAACACTCGAGAGTAAAACTTATAACTAAATGACTATATTAACCGATTAGCAAATGAATAACCTACCCGTGTCGACTCCGACAAGTTACTGTCGTTTGTTCTGTACTCTCGTACCTCAGCTCATGCGGCTAGCAGACGAGAATACAACAGTGTTGCCCTAGTGCAACGCAGTGTTACCATGTGGGCGCGCCCTAAACATACCACGTACGGCATAGTAGTATATCACATAATTATTTTGACCTTTTTATGGCAGTTTTTCGAAACTGGAAATTCCAAAATCCACTAACGATCTGACAACTTGTAATAGCCACCAATAAATTTTGAAGTTTCAAAATCGTATAGGTATGTACAAACCAAAGTTTCAATTTTCTACTTCAAATTGAATAGATACCTACCTTAAAATGTGATTTTTTCATGAAAAATGAGCAAAACTGAAATGTTTAAAAATTCACAGAAAATCGAAAAATTAATTTTAGTAGGCAGGTACATTACCTGAAATGTTTACTGGTCCAACTGAAAGAGTCACTTCACAGTTCGAGGAAACCGGAGGGGTAGCGAATGCATATGGATAGCTGTTAATAGCCGATTCCCAATGTAAAAAAAAGATAGGCAAGTATGTATTTGAAATTCACTTTCAATTTTTTGGTACATATTTTCAAGAACATTGGTAAGAAGCTCAGGGATTGAATCGAAAAATCTTAAAATACATATTATTTCACCCATTTGCCTTTTCTTCAGCCAGTTTAAATCCTTTCAAAAGACTTTATAATTTACTTCAGTAGGTAGCTGAACATTTTTCTCATTGAAAGCCCCCCCCCCCAACACCATCAAGCAAAATTTTAGGTGTTAAATTTTTTATTTTCGGAAAATTTTTGAAAATTCAACTGATTTATTTTTCGTGAAAAAGGTCAAAATTTCATAAAGCTGCTGGTTTGGGTTTGGGTTTATGTTTCATTTTCGATATCTCGAATCAATTGGTGATGTAGTTTTAAGCACTCTTGGAGCTTTCTCCGGCAGATTTTTCAGATTGTCCCATTTTGTAAGTCGGAAAAAGGAGCAAACGAAATTCAGTATCTTTTCAACACTGAAAAATATCAAAATTTCCAAGGGCTCTGAAAAAGTTCAAAACCCTAGGTGAAAAAAAAAGCTGTGATCAAATTTCAATTCATCTTTTTATAGGCAATAGGCATACTTATTGATTCTATCAAATTTTGATTTCTCTGTAAAAATTTGGGCAGTTTCTAATTTTCAAAATTTTACCAGAAATTGAAAATTGAAATTCCAAAAATGGTCTGCGGTTTGGTATACTTTTTGAGACTTTTGGGAGAACAGTGTTATTTCAGCTATTACTCGATGTTCATTTTTTAGACTATAGGTATGTAAAAATGTGCTTTTGGGTCATTCATGATTGGGAGTTGACTTTATAGTGGATAGAAGACGTTTCGAGTGCGTAATTTATTGCAAAAATTGGCAATCTTGAAAGTTTTTTAAAATTTAGGATTTTCAATTTGTAAAAAAAATAGCTTTCAACCCTTTATACCTATAAGTACATATTTGCGATTTACCTGCTTAAATCGATTTGAAGTATCGAACTTATGACAGGATTAAATTTTCAGCTGCCGGAGTTGATTACAACATCTTCTGGGGCGATTTTAAATTGCTGGAGAAAAAACAAGTCTTGCTGGAGGCTTCAGATCGGCTCAAAAATGTCGGAGAAATCGATTCAAGCAGGTACTCGATTTTAGCATTCAAACTGATTTTTAGATTTTCATCTGTATTTATACTCCTTTTGTAAAAAATAATACCAATATATTTTGGAAATTCACCAAATTTCAAAAAATCAACTTCAGCAGCTTAAAATTCTGGTTCTGAGGTTTGAGTGACATGCTCTATGAGCCACATTTGAGCTCAAGCGGAATTGATGGATTGTAATGGTTCCCTGGTAAAGAATAAACTTTATTTTATGCGAATAGAGTAACGGCAAACTGGTTATGCAATTTAATCAACTTACGTATTCTATAATACCTATGTCAACTAAGTAAATTGCATATCCAGTTTGCCGCAAATTTACACTCGCAATAGTCGCAAAATTGAGAGTTTTCCACTGACAGCTATGAAACGATTTTTTTAAATGTACTTTTTATACCTAGTTAAGTACACTGTGTTGTTGGAAATTGCTTTTTGAAAATGCAATTGATTTTTCTTTGAATTTTTCAAACAGTTTTTCTGGGATGTCGATATATTATAAATCCAGGATTATTCACTATGGGACGATGAAAATGCAATTTAGCAAAGTAATTGAGGAAGAGTTGCTTATTCATTCGTGTAATTTCATTTGAAAGTATAAAATAAACAAAAAGTAAAAATATTTCTTGTAAAGTAAGTACAAATATTTTAAACTATTGCAACTGCATCATGTAAGTAAATAATAAATATTATTTTGAAAAAAGCGTACCTGAATTTTTGAAACTCGTTCACTTACTTATAAATAACCAAAGTAAATACATATCTGCGGTGTAGTATTTTATTTGGTTACAAAATTACATTTTGCTCCACTCAAAACTCCATTCGTCTTGACCTAAATAGAAATTTCTTTTCGTACTCTGAATATTTACATTATTACGTTTTACTTTTGTGAGACTAAAAAAAAAAAACGCATCCAACCTCGAATTAATTCTTAGGATATTTTCTCGATTTCAAAATTCTGAATTCCATTTGAAATGAATTAATTTACAAAAAATTGTTCATCTTTGTTTCAACGAAAAGTAACATTCGAGCTCAAATTCCTTCCATAGTAAAGAAAATTTTCAAAAGAATTTTATAATACGAGAATAAGAGATTTGGCAAAAGAAGTTATACAGATGTGGTGAGAGTCAGGTACATATAAAGATGAATTACTGCGAAACTAAGCATTTCTAAATGTGGAATGCTCATTCAAACTTCTCAATTATCAACAATCAACATGGTAGAAAGCTTTATAATTATTTATAGATGAATTTTATATATAAAAGTAGAACCAAAATACTTTCTACACGAGTGAAATTCTTTCATTTCCGAACAAATCGTTTCCATTTCATTAAGATTATTTCTTTCGAAACCTTGTTATTGGAGTTCTTGATTTTTTCTGTTAACACAAATAAATAATACCCACCTAAGTAGCTTTGCGTATTAGAAAATCATTCATATGTACCTACTTATCAAATGCAGGATACACTGAACTATGAAACTTAACAATAATTTCTTCCATTTTCATAGGTGACCTGAATTTGAGAAAAAGATAGGTAACTTAATGTTTTCAAGGTCAGTCGAATTTATAAGATGCATCATTAAAATAAACCTGACTGAATATTCTCATGCTTACCTATCTATATTCTAGCTTTAGTTCAAATTATAAATACCTACTTAAGACACATACGTATAGGTAGGTATATATTAACGAATATGTCATAAATGATATGCCTACGTAATTATAAATGATTATTACAACCACGCTGTAATTTTAAAGCAACCAAGATGAATATCCCGGATTCCACAATTTCGTGCTTAATAATCCTTAATTATATAAAATGAAAATATCACAAGAAAATCCCAGCCTAAATTATTCTTTTGGTAAATTGAAACGGACGAGTGTAAATCACTGTAGCTCTGTTGTCATCTCTGAGCAACGGCTTATTATGCAAAATCACGCTAGAATTACAAAAAGGATTCTTTTTTCCAACGTAAAAACACAGAGTTGATGCAAATATTAAACACCTACATCTCTGGATAAATTACTTACATCGTTATGAAAAATAATACGAGTATGTAGGTAATTTTGGAGAAGTAGGTACCTACTTATTTTTGTATAAAAAATATCAAATGGAGCCCATTTCTCGAATTTGGTCTTCATGGTTTAGGAGACCTTCAAAAAAAAAAGTCAAAATACCACCCCTCCCCCTTTCAAAATCCCATTCAATTTTTCATTCAAAAGACCACAATACTGAAAAATTATTTTCAAACACATCTTCCCTGTGACAAATGTACAATGAACGAGATGAATTGTACCACAATTTGGTTCAGTTCTCGAGTGAAACACAGTCCAGGGAAATTACCCGGCACGTTTACGATCCACACGTATAAATTTATTACCTTTTATCCTTCGGTAGCTCGTAAAAATGAAACACCATCTCGTTAGATATACCTTGGAATTCCATAACTGGAATTTTCTCATTTTACACAAAAAAATGCTATTTTTGCGCTGCTTTTTTTTTCTGACGCAAATATAATAATTAATATTCATCCGAGACACGCTCAAAATATCTATTTAGAATTCGGACCGAGGTCTTGTAAATCTCAGAAATTCGATGTTTGGCATTTTAATGAATTCTTTTTATGGCCAGAATATTTCCGCGTTCTTAAATCGTGTACTTTTTTTTACCCGCAAAAATAAGCGAATTGCTAATTTTTACTAGTTGTTTTAAAAAAATGAAAAGTTTAATGAGTTGTTTTAAAATAATATTAAAGCTCTTTTTCTCCTGCTTATATTAAATACTGGTGTCGTAAATGTTGAATTCAATAAGACACGTTTATGGCTGTTTCGTACCTTTATTATGTCTCAAGGACTATCAACTTGGTAATAGTAGCTGAGGCTCTTTTGAAAATTCGTTTAAGTAATATTAGGTATAGCATGAGAAATGTTTATTTTTGCAGGATTTGCATTTTTAATTTCATTAAAAATAGGTATAAATTTGCTTTTGCCTAAGACCAAAAAGTTCAATTCAAGTCATCATAGAAATCGCGAAATTTTTTTTGAGTATTATCGATCAATCCTTACTCAAGTATTACCAAAGAAAAGTGACAAGATTTCAGGAAAATTTGGCAAAACTTGTCAAAAATTTCATAAAGCACTGCAACAATTTTTTACTGAGACGGTTGAGAATGGTGATTTGGCTCTGAGGTGAGATCTGATCAGATCCGGACATTTCCAAGATCTAATTTGAACTCATCAATCCTGACCAAAGTTTCCATCAGATGAGATCTGTATTTCAAAAATCTGAGAGGTAAATTAAAAAATTGAGCGGGTAACTGTAAGAAAATCTGAGGGTTATAATTTTGGTGAAATTGCAATGCACCTTAATGTTTGTTTAAACACGTGTTTCAGTTGAATTGGTCAACTGAAAGAGGGATAGGGGGTTCCCAAAAACGGTGTGATTCATTTTCTGCAATAAAAATTTTAAAACCAAAAAATTGACAAATTTTATAGAATTCAGTTTGATGATAAGCTATCTACATTAATTTTTTTTTCATCGAGTACCTATTACGAGAACATAATTTGTTTTTGAAATTTTCTAGGCCTTGTACTTATACTCATGAGGAAAAAAACCGAACAAATATTTATTCGGTTAGAAAAGCGAAAAACATCTTGCATCTGACATGTTTTCGTTCGCGCGTTCGAATTTAGCGGAAAATTTAGCGCGCGTGACTTGGCTAGACTTCCTGGTGACTTCATTATCTTATCATTGACCTGGCGATAATTCGCTGAAAACTAGGGTGTTTTGTCAAACACAACGGAAAGCACAACTCGGAGGTATCAGCATCAAGTGTACCCACATCGATGAAAAATTAGGTTAAATCATGAAACTACAAAGGTATACTTTTATACGGTTCTGTTTCGTCGAGAAGCGGGGCGGGGGGAAGGATTTTTTTAATTAAACGATTCCGAAACTCGTGTTCAAAATGCCTTTCAGATTCGCAATTTTTACCCGCTTTTCCAAACGGCACGTTGAGAAGTTTTTTTGCCGACCGTTTTATTATCTTCTTTAGTGAGACAATCGAACGAATGCAATGTCGTATAAAAACGTCGAATGAAAATAAGCTCTGCTTGAATTACACTCTCGAAACAGTAAAATCGAAAGAGAATTGTCATAAAAGTAAAGCTCTCCGTCAAAATTTAGCTTGATTTTTTTTATTGAAATTCTCGCAGATTTATTTATTTATCGATCGAGAACCTTTGTTCGAGAAGATTTTTCAACTCGAGTTGATGATTCGAGTCGGAAATCCAGTCGTAGGCATTTTTTACATTACTAATGAAAAAGGGAAAATATTTAAGTTGACAGTTGACCAGTTTTAAAACTTTTCGACCCATTTGTGCGTGTGTGTGTGTGTGTTTTTTTAGAAACTTCTTGAAACTTTTTTATTGCTCAAAAAAATTTTCGAGGAAGGAATTTTCTGAAAACTAGGTAGAGTTGAGTTGATTACTTTTTTTTTTTTTTTTTTAAATCATCTGAACTATTTTACTTAATTATACAAATATAGGAGAATAGATAGGTACCTATCATTTTTAAATGTCACGAACGATCACCATTAAAATGTTTTATAACTAAGTTCAAGGCGAAATTGTACCCATTTTAAAGTTGAATTTTCGTTTCGTTTTCTAATGAAATTAATACTTGTGTGCCGTTCATTTTTATGTATATCTCTTAAAGTTTCATTCATCTTCAGTAATTTAGGTTACTCGACGAGCAATTTTCACCTAGAAACCTTAAAACTATACTGAATGTATTCGCCATTGGTATTGAAAAATTACACCGACCGTGGTTATCGTAAACGAAAATTTTGCAAATTACACATGAAATCATTCTGGCAAATGTCCATTTTATACGTAAATCTATTGGCCTCTTCCCAATGTACGATTAACCATTTTAATACAAATACTTCTAAGTAATTCTAATAATCGAAAAATTAATCATTAGATGAATGTTCAAAATTTCTACACACAAGCATAAGCACCTACCTATTTAGAAAATTTATTGATACCTACCTATCTATTTGGATATTCATATATGTACAAATAACGATGTATCTTGCATACAATTCTCATAAGTTGAATTCCCAGTCAAGTGAGTAGGTATCCGAGAATTTTTTCTTTTCTTGTTATGAAATAAATTTCCTGCTACACGTTTTTCCTCATTCATCCTTGTTAAGTTACATTCCATAAAAGTGTTATTTTCCACTTTGGCAGTTTTTTTCCCTCTACTGTCATCTCGTAGAAAGTAAAGCGGTTGTTCCATGTTTATTTTCTGGAGCATAAAAAGTATGACAATTCCGAAGCTACACATTCGTGTTTCGAGTTCTCATTTTGAGGTTTTCTATTTCGACTTTTTTTCTCTCTCTCTCTCTCTCTCTCTCTTTGGACAAGTAATTAATGTTGAAGAAAAAATAAGGATTAGGAAAGGACATTTTTATTTTTCTCGATTCTTTTCGTTTTGTTGTTTCTTTTCAAAGAAGGTTTTTTTTATAGCCTTGTTGCTTTGTTGATCTTTGCCTTTTATCCCTCGATATTTGAGAAATCAGATTAAACTAAAATGTCAACATGTACTGTTTTAAAGGTGAATTCGATATAACACGAAATAAGAAAGGTTATTAATTTTGGTTTATTTCGCCAGCAAATATTTGCCCAGTAATGGTTTTTTCCCCCATTTTGGATTCATATGTTTCAATTTATATGTACCATTGGTACTTAGGTACCTACGTGTTTTATTTATGCTGGGGAAGAATTTTAGTTTCTTCGCGTGTATTTTTTGTGTACCAGTACTTTGATGGGGATGAGACATTTTTTTACTACGCTAGGTTTTGTATTTTTGTGTACTTATTGTATAAGACATGATTACAAGCATTGATTGGTTAATTGATATTAATATAATTAGGCCCAAGTATTTTTCTGATATATGTAGCTTTTTTCCTGCGAAATTTGTTTTTTTCATTTCTCAAGTGTTTTCCCGCGATTTGTAAAGGACTCTAAAAATCGAATTTGGCTCGCATTTTTGTGGCACAAAAAATTCAGTTGGCCATTTATAGGAGTGGTTCTAAAATTTCAGAACAGGCATAAATTTTGGACTTTCACGGTTACATGACTGAAGGTGGGAGGGGAGTCATGATTTCCGAAACTTTTGAAAAAATGTCATTTTCTAGCCCAAAATTAGGTCATGATTTTTGGGGTTTTTGAAAAAGATGTCATACAATCGTAATCGTATCAAGATGAGCTAACATTTTACGAAAAATTTTAATATTTCGACAAAAACATTTTTCAAGTACGAGTTTTGAAAAGTTTTTAGCCAAAAATTAGGGTCATGATTTTCGAATCTTTTGAAAAAATACGTCATACGATCACACAAATGGGGTAAAATTTTACGAGAAATTCACTCATATTGACAAAATAATTTTTTGAAATATGTTGAGCTCAAAATTGGGGTCATGATTTTTAGGATTATTGAAAAAGATCTCATGCAATTCATCAAAATAAGCTAAAATGTTACGAAGAATTCAAATACTCGTATTTTGACGAAAATATTTTTCTGATTTTCAAGCAATTTTGAAGAATTTTTGAGTTCAAATGGGGGTCATGATTTTCGGAAATTTTGAAAAAATGGCAGTCATTCTGCCAAACTGGGTTAAAATTTTTCGAGAAATTCACACATTTTGACAAAAATATTTTTTGAAATTTTTGAACAATTTTAAGTTTAAAATTGGGGTCATGATTTCCGAGATTTTTGAAAAACCTATCAAAATGAAGAAAAATTTCTCGAAAAATTCAAATATTTCAAAGAAACCGTTTTAAAGCAATTTTGAAGAATTTTGAGCCTCAAAATTAAGTCATGGTTTTCGGATTTTTTCGAAAAAATGTCACGTGACTTAAAAAATTAAACTGTTGGTAATTTACAAACATTAAACAGATATTGAGCTGCAATTTTTCAAAAATTGTTTGGTACTTAGAAATTTTTGATTTTATTGCAAAATTTCAACTCATTGGATAGAAATGTCATGGTACCTTTTCAAAAATCCTGAAAATCATGATCCAATTTTGGCTTGAGATTCTTAAATTGCTTTAAAAACGTTTTCGTCGATGATCGAGAAAAAAATCAAAATTACTGATAAACTGAAACAGAAAAAATATTGCTTGGAGTAATTCGTATTTCAAGTGCAGAAAAACTGAGCGATTTTCTCATTTGGAGAAAACAGTTATAATGATGATAAGTACCTACCTAGGCACCAATTTTATAAAAATTTTGGGAAGTACATATGTTCAAATATTAAGTCCATTCGTATCTACCAATTTCAGTTATTTTTTATTCGACTAGGTATTCGATGAAATTTTAAATGACCAGTAGGTACTATAAAAGTCACATATCTGCGATTTACTTGAGTGTTGAAAGGAGAGGTGGTATTTTTCAGTTACAAAAAAAGCAGTGATAGAAACTATAGGTACCTACCTAGATCTTACATTGAAATAAAATTTTAAAAATTCAAGTTTTTTTTTCAAGTTTAAAAACTAAATCAAACAATAAGTACGTATTTTTCTACAGTATTATAGGTATAGGGTAGGTACAATGTGTAAACTGTAAATCCATCGTAAGTGTTGGTATCGATAATGTTCCATTTCATTCGCAATATGTATCTGCTTTTTCTCAGAAACAGATTACTATCTCACGAGCTAGATAAGATCCTGTATTTCGGTACTTTTTCATCTTTACTTTCTGTAACGAGCTCTTCTCCGGGGTTTTTTAGTCTTGATTTTTATTTTTTTCTCAAAAGCATTCTCTCTTGAATTTGGTGAAAAAAAATTTCTGTCCCTATTGATTCTTTTCTGAAATTCGTTAAAATGTGTTTTCTATAGCTGTAACACCATTAAAAATGTTTTTGAATCGAGGTAAGGTAGCTTGGAAAGGATCATGTTGCTTTCCAATTTCAAATAAAATACCTAACTAATTTGGATTTGATGAAGTTCCGTTTTAAATGGGGGCGGGGGGGGGGTCAACTTGAAGTTAAGCATACCTACCTAATCAAAAATAGTATTTTTTTTTTTTTTCTTGTATTGTACTTATTATGGAATAAGTAATTTTCATGGATAATTTTACTATGTTGAACGAGTTCTTATTTACAGCAGGACTATAAAATACGTACATAATGTAGGTAAGCTATAGGTACCTATAATGATCGTTAAACGATCAAATTAAGTACCTACCAATAAAAACTGAGAATATATGTAAGTACTTACCCACATTAGAAAAATAAGCAGGTATACAGCATACACCTGCGCTATCTACGATTAACTACGTCAAAATCCAATAACATCGAGATGCAAAATTAATTATACTCCGGCAGGTATCCGCGAAAAGACGTTGTTTTCACCGGCGTGATAATTTTTCACAGTGCGAATCCAATTTAAGAAGAAATACTTACAATTTACTCGCCTATATTGACTTAGCGAACTCTTCCATAGAAGTGAAAATGTGGTTAAAACTCGTGGAGTGTTTTTCGAGGGTGGAATGAAATCGAAGAATAGTTACCAAATGCGTAGGTACCTACCTGTGTATAGTGTGATGAGGTAAACATTTGGAATACTCTTATTAAAATTCCAGCCAAGGTATGGCAAACGTTAATTTTCTTTGAACATGCAAAATCCATCGTTTGGAAGTGGCTCTCTAATGAAAAGCAACTATTGCGTAAAAACTTAACCTTGTGAACACTTTTTACGGAAGAATTGCTTAATCTTAAGCTACGTGTACGTACCTACTACGCGTTTTCCGAGTATTTGATTATCGAAATAAATAATAAACTCGAAAACTCGATCGAGCTCGTACTGCGAATTTACCTACATCTTTAGAGTCTCAAGTACCTACCTCTTACGCGCACATTAATGTGGGTAGTCCCAAATAAAAATATTACAGACATCATTTTCAAGGCTGTCAAAAGCGTAAGTCGCAAAATGTTCTGTTTTTTTGTTTTTTTTTTTGTCTTCAATGAATGTTTCATTTTATATAATTAGTCTACAAGAATAATTATTTTTCTCGTCTCGTTATACCTACTTTGAAAAGTAATTATTTTCAACTTTCGTACGTATTATTCCTCCGTATCATTCAAATTTGGTAATATTTCATTACGAGTCGAGACAGCGCTATAAAATACTGATTAGGTATAATGGAAAGTCGAGACCTTTATTAGACATTTCATTAATCTAACACATTCAACAGATTTAATAAACAACGAAATGTTTTGTTTTATAAAAGTTTACGAGGTGTGAAAAAAGGTTCCGCTCTGTTTATGTAACATCTACCAATGTAACCTACTGATACCTCGAGATAATGCATAGAGTAGGTACCTATATATGTTTCAAAGGTCTTGTTGCGACGTGTCACGACATTATAAACGAGGAATGCCCTCGGTGCCAGAATATGTTTTTGGGGAATAAGATATTACGCTTAAAATGCTATTTCTATACTTGTTTTCCCAACAAAACTTGAAATTCATGATTTGAAGAGATGTGGATGACACGTCCTCTGAGTAAGAGAGAGTCGTGAAGGATGAATCTCTTAGGGTATTTTTTTCCTTAGCGTTTTTCTTATGATTTATTTGATGCGAAATAATTGTCGACTTTTGCAAAGGTCTCCCTACTACGATAGTTATCACCTGATGAATTTTTAGGTAGGTAAGACCTACCTACATTGTACGTATGAAAATGTATTTTTTGACCTACACCACTCACTGTTCAACAGATTAAAACCCGAGACGAGTTATATACCTACCTACCTATAAGTACCCAATAAATACAAGATAGGCGTTCTGCGCCCCAAGTAAACGCGCTTCTAGCCTACGTTTATGTACAATGTAATCATCAATACATAGTCTAACTCTGGCTAATGAATATAGAAACAGGATTAGCAGTATACACGAAACTGTCTAGTGCAAACAATTAATAAAATTCTAACGCCACGTAAAACAAACCGAGACCAATGCAAATTAGTCGTGCGAATTGTTTGTCTCCGGCGTCTTTGTGTACCGAAGTTAATACGGAAGTTTTAAAAGTCGCTTATCAAAAGCCCTTCAGATGGAAAATTTTGCTTATACGCCACCGGCCGGTTATTAATTTAGAATTTGTGATAGATGGAGGGCTGCGAGGTCTGTATTTTTCATCTGACGCGAACAGCTCAAACTGTGAAACGTAATTCTCTCTGCTTCTGCTCGGGTTCGTCATCTTATACCAATCGAAATTAGAGTAGATAAATATTCAGGTTCAATATGTATTCTGGCTTATTTTGGATTATGTCTCGAAATTGAAAGATTCCTCGCTGAAATTTTCGTCGCGACGAGGTCACTCGGTCGTTGTAATGTTGGAACTGAAATTTCTCTCTCTCTCCCTTTCGGGTTTATGAATAATTTTTACCTATTGAATTCTTTTTTTTCTCTCTAACGGAGATAATTAAGTACATAGGTAGTGCATCTGCATATTGTGTAGTGAGCTACCCTAGCACGTGGCAAGCTGTTAAATTAACGAGTTAATCAATACCTTCTAAATAAACAAATATTCGTTGCAGGGTCTCATCTTCTCTATACAGGAGAATGCATGCATCATAAATTTATCTAAATTACTCAATTTCCAGCTTATCTAATGATGTATTTCAGGGCTTTGTGGCAATTTTTGCAAAAATATAAAAATTTTGTCCAAAAATTTACTTACTTACTTATTTTTTTTCAATTTGTTTGTGCAATTTGGAAGATTGTTACTTTTGAGATATCACAAATAGAATGATATAGATTATATTCTAACCCTCAAAAAAACGATCTGTGAATCAAGTCCGGGAACCGAAATGTTTTTCGCAAAAAGTAGGCTTACAGTTACAGATGAGCTCTTGCCAAAGCAAGTTCCCCAGCATTGGACCTGCTTATTTTTGCTATTTCGGGTCTGTAAATCATCCATTTGAAGTGTGGAGACATCACATTTATGGGTAGTGTTGGTATTGTAGATAAAAAATATGCAATTTCCCCACACCCTCAGATGCTTATTTTAGGCAATCCCCAACCTCTTTCAAAATTTCAATTTTCCAATAAAAATTCATTAGAGTAAAATAATTTTACACTTTTGAATGACATTTTGTATAAGGTGCACTGGGGTAAGTCAGAATGGGGGTTTTCACAATTTCAGCTTTGACTATAGCTGTTACCTTACTCTCCCTATTGACAAAATTATGCATAAAAGCATGCATAACAATGCGTGATTTTGGACTGGTGTAAAAGCGTGCATTATCACGTTAAAAATGTGCATTTTTGCATGCTAAACAGAAGCAATCTAGCAACAAAGTACGAGTATTTTCTAAAATGCAAAAATGAGTAAAAATTTTTCAAGGTCCAAAATTGATAACATTTATGCAAAAATAACCGCCAATCTAACAAGCTGCAAGGTGGCCGAGTGAGTTAAGTAGCTGCTCAATGCAGTAACCAGGGATTGATCCCCACATGTGGCGGAAATTTTTTGATTTAGAAAAAAATGTTTTTGAATGCTATTCACTGGCTGAATAGCATGCGATTTTTTGAAAAAGTCCAAATTCACGCATGCGTGTGATATGCAAAACAGCATGCATTTCAGCATGTTGTACACACAATTTTTGTCAATAGGGCTCCTACAAATGAACCAATATGGATCAAATTTATTATGTAGGTTCCCATATGGGTTCTTTACCTATGGTCAGAGCTGTGGGTCCAAAACAATCACAAAACTGGAACCAATTAAATCTCAATTCAAATCCAATCCCAAAACCTATCCTGAAACCAAGATTGTTATTTTTCTTGATCCCAAACCCAAAACAATCCCAGAACTGAAACAAAATCATTGTGGTTTTGGGATTTAAATTTTTGTCAATTTTCCGTGATTTTATTTTGATAACTTGTCATTTTACATCATTTACCATCATTCATTCAGATTATAATACAGTAAAAGCTCGTTATAACACTCTTCAAGGGACTGAAAAAAAAATGTTATAAGCCAAAATGCGTTATAAGCAAAAGTCTCATTTTAACGCTGATGAGTGTAATACCAGAAATTCTCATTTTAAAGCAAAACGAGTGTAATAAAAGAAGTGGAAACGTGGACTTTATTTTGAATTTGAACAACTGTTCCAGTTGGAAATACATAAAAAATCTGATCTTTTACTTTGATTTTGAGGTCTGCTATAATAATATAAATGATTTTTTGGCAAAATTTTGCTATAAAGTTTTTTTTTGCTTTTTTAATAATCAAAACTCCGAAAATTGCAAAAAACTGTTGTTGCGGTCAAAATTTTGGGAAAGTGAGAGTTCATTACGCAGAAGTACGATTTTTTGCAAAAAATTCAAAAAATTGGGTTTTTGTTGTTGAAATTTAGGGGGGGGGGAATGTGATTTTCCCTGAATTTTAGAGCATTAAAACGAGATTTATAATCGCTCATGAGCATTTTGTCGCGATTAATTTTACATTGCTTTAAATGGGGTTTGTCTTAGGACTTGGAGGAAATCAGTGTTATATAACAAGCTTTTACTGTACTTATCTAAAAATTACTCGACTCATTATTAAACCAATTACACCATTGGATTTCCAATGTCAAAACGTTCCATTTTTTAGATTCCTTGCAGGGTCTAAAGTCAATGTGGGCTTTAAATTGGTTGAAATTGAAATCCTGAAGCCAAAACCAATTCATCCCAGAACTGAAACAGCTTTTAAATCCTGAAACCAAAATGAAAATTTAGAAGAACGATCCTAAAACAAATCCAATTTTGAAATGAAAAACAGAGAGTCATGGAGAAATTTGCTCATAGACAAGATCGTAGAGAATTTAATTCTCTTTCAGGTCACTGTCATCAGATTTTTACTAAGACGCACGGTTCATTCACTATAATATGTGAAAAACTATAAGACAGAAAGTCTGTATTTGAAAACAAATTCAAAACAACAACAAAATATGTATGATTGAACTACAGGCATGTAAAATGAAATAGGATAGCGAAAATTTTTATGCCGTGATGAAGTAGGGGTAGTACCCTCAAGTCACCTTGAGGTAGCACTTCAGCAGATATAAACGTCAAGCCGCTAGAAGCAAGTTTTCTGACTTACCCCAAATACTGACTTACCCCAAATACTGACTTACCCCGATACACGTTTACTAACTAGTAAAGGCTTGAAGAAATCATATCCAGTGAGTTTTGATTTTTTAAAGCCCCAGTCAAGGCTGCAGGAGCACTCCCACCCCTAATTTTGAAGTTGTGATAAATCATCGATATTGGTGTCACATTCATATGAAACGACCATGCTGATGACAAATATAAAGTCAGATTTGAGACTGCACCACTCATCGTCTAGAATGGGAGATACCTAATACATGGCCTATAAATGTGAAAGTGTAATCAAAATCTGCAGAAATAGTTAGTAGAGCCTTATTTAGTACATTCCATTCGGTCAAGCATGTTAAACTCGATTTTATGATAACTCATTACTCAAACCAATAATTCAAAAGGTTTTATGACATTGAAAAATCAACTATAAAGCAGCTGAATTCTTGGCTTTATCTGTGGTTTTAATCTCCCTCACTTCCCTCAGATTTTTTACTGTAGATTTCCAATCAGGAAACCTGCAAATATAACCTAATGAAGAATTTATCTAGGTATAATATACCTAATAGTAATGCACTCATTATAATCAATTTCTAATTTTCGTCCGTACTTGATTTGCAATTGTTTCAGACATGGAGGCATAATGGTATAACAATCGAAGATCGTATTACGCCAACATGATTACGACGACCAGACTGCATCGACACGAATCGAATCTCTTGCCACCTGCAGACACCGGGCAGATTGTATCAGCTGTGATGGGGTACTTGGAGAACACGACGATGTCGAAAGAGGAGTTAACTGCTGAATTTGACAAACCATCACCGCAGGATGTAAAATTATCGAAATTATTCAATTTCAGCCTGCCAGATGCTTTCGAAATAATTATGGAGCATAAACGAAAATTAGATCAAGTGTTTGTACAACCGGTGGAAATCTCGTTGATTGTGATATATGCCGGTTTAATGTCGTGGGGTATTATTGCAAATGTTTTATTGTGTTTTATCGTCGTGCGACAGTGTATGCGCAAAAATATGACCAACAATGGGCCATCGCCGCGAAATTTATATATAGTGAATTTAGCCATAGCCGATATGTTATTATGCATGATATGCATGCCATTTACCTTATTCTCGTTATTGAAAAGAAGATGGACGTTGGGTATATTGTTATGTAAAATGGTACCGATCGTTCAAGGCACCAATATTATGGTATCTTCTGGAACCATTACAGCTATTGCATTTGATAGGTGAGTAGCGAATCTGAGTACCCTTATATGTACTTATATACCAACTTATTGTTTATGATATTAATCTGCCGCTTTTATATACACGAGATATTCATAAATTAATACCTATCTATTTGCTTAAGGGGTAGGACAATTCCGCTCCCACTAGTCGTAGATTACCAATTGTGCTTGTTAAGTAAACCATATTAAACGGTGGACAAAATTGCTCACTAATTAGATAGGTACCTATCTAAATACCAACCAACCTATCTGTACAGTGTAGTATATAAATAAAGTAGCCAGTTACATTTAATTGAAATGTTTGCGTTCATTGCGCGGTAGAAATCTCATTTACTCGTGTGTAAACGATAAAGCGGCTTGTTCTCGTAAATTCAACTTAATACGATTTTATAGTATCTATACATTCGGAAAATGGGCGCGAAAACGCGTATTTTTTCACAGCAGAATAACTTTCAGCGCGAGTTTCCTTTTGTAATAAATTCATAAAAGATGAAAATTACGGCGGAACCTGTACGTGTGTATCTATCTAAGCAGAATATGCTTCATGAATAAATCGATATTCTTTTTCTTATAGATACCTACATGTACCAAATACCGACTTAAGTCTACGTAGGTACATATCTTCATCTTGCTCATCAATTATTGGCAATGAGTGTTTTTTTTAGGTACCTACTTTTCTCTTTTTCTTCTCTCTTTTTTTTTTGTTACTCCCCCATAAGTTATTACATAGTTGGTTTTTGGTTTCATATCTTCTACCTGGCCTTATCTAGAATGAGCTTTCCTTCTTCGAAATGTCGTAAGTTACAACAAGTTCTGAAAAGGGTGAGCATTTTCAAACAGTGTCGTATTTTGTGTAAGTCATTAACTTAGCTACAGTTTATATAGGTATATTTTCTTCTTAACGGTGAGAGTTTTATTTTGGAGGAAACTGACGGGAGGGTATAACTTTATACCTCGAGTGAAAAATTTTAATGGGAACGTTTGAACAACTCAGCATCGCGTATCTTTATGAAATTACCATAATTAAGTAGATAGCTATCAACTTTTTTACTTTGCGAGAAAAATAGCCCCGGGGATTTCTCGAAAAATTATTGTTTCCGAAATTTTTTTAAAAGAAAAACTTTGAAATAAGTAGGTAAGTATACTCGTATCGTATCTATTCAGCATTTTCAATTTTATTTTGGTAAACTTCATTTGAGGCTCGTTTTATGCTCCCTCATCATCTCTTCATCACTTGGTTGGAAGCACAAATGACTGATATAGGTATACTATCTGTTTTATTTTTCGGGGAAAAATTGTTAGCTTATTGATTTGAATTTGAATTCTAATGTTTATCAAAAATAGGCATGCCCAAATGAATATCTAGTATGTAAATACTTGAATGAACTTCAAAGTTTGGGGTCGTAAAGGTCAATAACTTTTGACAACTGATTCTGGAATCATTTTCGACAGAATTTAAGACACTAAATTGAAAATGTTTCGCATTTTAAGAATCAAAATTTTCTCAAAAAAGTTATATAAAATTCAAAAAAGCTCAATAAGACAGCTGCATCCTTGAAAGCATTCTATTTTGCAGGTTGTATTTTGACAAGGGAACCACTCGAAGTTCCCACCATTAATTTGAATGTTTATAACCAGAATGTTTAGAGAAAGCATGGACTAAAATCACCCCAACCGAAGCTGTCCAAATTGATTTTTGGTGAATTTTTGAAAAGCCAAAATTCTTTATTCTTGGAAATTTGAGCTCAATTAAAAAAAAAAAATACATTTATTCCGCAAAAATGATTAAGTATAATTAGTCCTGAAATTAATATCAACTCCCACAAACCATATTTTACAATTTCCGGCCATTTTGTAGCCTCTAACGCGATTTTCGATTTCTCCAAAATTTTTGAATTTCCCCAGAAGGAATGGAAATTAACTTTGGCAGCTAAAAATCAAATTGTGGCTTATTAAGATGAAGCTAGACCCCCGAATTTGAATTTCACCATTTCCATCCATTGTGGAGTCTTCTGCGCGATTTTTAATTTCTCCGAAATCTCTGAATTTGTTTAAAAAGCTTGGGAAACTTGACCAGCTAAAAATCAAATTGTGGCATATCGTTGGCTTTTTTAATGAGTTGAACCTACAATTGAACGTAATGATTTTTGAAATTCGAATTGGAAGAGTGTAGACAAAATACAGCTTTTTGGTAATAGAAATTTCAAAAATTTCCCCACGAATTTGAAAATTTTGATTTTTTGAATTTTTTTTATCGAGTAAGCTGGGCAAAAAATACACTTGAAGTGTCCTCTTAAAAATTGGTTAAGATATGAATAAGTAAACTTGTTTAGAAAATTCGAGAAAAATTCACAATTCGATTTCTAATTGTCCAAATTCATTTTCCTAGTGAGAGATCCAAAATTCAGTTTGAAGACTAATATTCATAATTTTTACTATGTACATAAATAGGTAGGTTGGTGTGCCTACCTACATACAAGATCCCAATAATATCGGGCATAGCTGATGAGCATTTTCGAGGGTTGGTAGTGCTGAGCCATATCCAAATAGGCCTACATCAATTCAATGCTGCCAACCCACCAAAATTTTCACCAGTAGTATGTCCAATATTATTTGAGACCTTGTATTTTTAAAAAACGCCACCTACGTACTAATCGTCAAAAATGATTAATAATTGTGGATTGTCAAAAATCAAATAGTTGAAAAATCAATTTTGAGAGTTGAAACTTTAATTAAGGGGATTTCAAAACTTTCTTTTTGAAAAACTTTTTCAAAAATTTGTTAAAAATTCCCAAACCGACCTCATCTGTTCAAATGGTTGAAGAGGTTTAGGACTTTGCTCCTTCAAATTAGCTTGGTTTCATTCGACTCGAGTGTTAGTTGCTGGGGAGTTTCTCTTTTAAGAAAGAATTACGATTAGTACCAAAAGTCACTATCTTTTTAGCATTCGAGCCATGAGATGTCACTACTACGTTTAGTTAAGAATATATTGTGTATATCATAGAAATAAGCCTCGATGAACATATACTGTATATCAAATAGAGCAGTTCAACAGTTTAATTCCACCCCCAGCATTGAAAAGAAAATGATCCTATGCGAGGATGTTCTGGGATATTCTACGTACGCATGACCGATCCACGTGTTTAAAATTTGACATAAAACTGGACCATAGACAAAATTGTAGCTCACAAGTGACATTTCGAGTAGGTAACTTTTTCATTAGAAAAAGCATAATGGAACCTTTCTTAAATGTAATTAAATAACTTATGCAAATGGCATTAGTAGGTATACCTATATGGCTCTTCGTCTAGGCATAACTTTATACACTATCTCCGTTGTTTTAACGAAACATACCTACTTACGCGTACACTTTCGCCATATTACGAAAGGTACCTACCTTACCTCTATATTAATGGGACGAAATAAGAACAAAAAAAAACACCACCAACAACAACAGCAACAAAAAACTACCGAGGGTGTTTAGCGTTTTTAGAAAGTCGAGTTAGAGAGGATGAATGGCTTGCGAGATTTATTTTGAAAAGTTTTTATACTTAAATTACGTATACCTACATATAGTAAGGTATATACGAGCAAGACTAAAGTATATATAGAAGAAGTTTTGACTCGGGAGTTTTTTAAATAATGGATGAATGTCACGTTTTCATAAAATATATAACTCCGCGTTGATTTTGGCTGTTTTCGTAAAGTGTCAAGCATGTGATAATGTTGGGTAAAAAATCACTTTTAAATTTACAGCTCGAGCTCGCGCCCTCGCTGCTGTTTAATGAAATCTCAATAATCTCATTTATTGTTGCGATATTCAACGAAATCGACGCGTAAAGCAAATGGATTTTTTTGGTTATTACGAATTTTCTAAAGTAATAAGTCACGTTATCGAGCTACGGGATGTCGACGCGATAAACGGACTGTAAAAGCACTTCGCTCGCAGCATAAGTAAGCGCCGTTGCCGTTGGCGTCATAATGAAAAATACATAAACCTAATTTTACTAAATTGAAAGCGAATAAATTTTGTAATGGATGTTAAAAAATTTAATCTCATTACGAGAGCCCTCTTTTTCCTTAATCGGATGATTGAAATGTTTCGTGTGTTTCGCGCTCCGGGCACATTCGCATTGTAAACGATAAATTGCAATACGACGCTTGTAATACTTAAGCGACTTTCAGTCTATTTACCGATAATTTTTTTTACACGATGTAGAAATCTGCATATGCATAACGTACATACGTAACTTATGCGAATATCGAGAAATATATTGCTCCTTTTTCGACCCATTCGAGCGGAAGATCCAAACAAAAGATAGCTTATTGAAAAATACTTAGTCAACCGTTGGAAAGAACAAACATTACAAGTTAATGAAGTTTTATACCCTCTGAGAATGCTTTTATTTTATCTTATATGCAAGCTAAGTATAGGTGATGGTACTACCCGGTAACACTGAAAAAGGTACCTAACCGTTTCCTATTTGTACGTACCTTGTACTTATTTGCGAATACTTTCGCCTTTTTTTTCAGGTATTTCACTATCGTGAGATCTCCGAGAGATGCAATGTGTAGATGTAGCGTTTCCACGACGTTGATACTCATATGGATTACGTCGTTTTTATGTGTACTGCCATTGGTGTTTTTTCAACAAATTGAAGCTGTAGCGTTAGGCGAATTCGTTCTGTATGAAGTCTGCTTGGAAAAATGGCCTTCGTCAGAAATGCAGAAATCATACACGATAACGTTGGCTGTGGCTCAGTTCATAATACCTTTAGTCGTGCTGACTGCTGTACATATGAAGATATCCGTTTATCTGAACGTGCATTTGAACGAACCGTCGAGAAATTCATTCTGTAAGCGAGGTAACTTTTTATTAAAACGCTTGTTGCTTTTTTTTTTTTTTTTAAAACATGGATATATTTCTGATAAGTATAGGGGAACCAAATCGGTTACTCAGGAACTCATTTTGGTAATATTTTTTATCAAAAAATTGGAGCTCATAGGACATTTCATCTCCCTCTCCTCTTATCGGTGGAGAAAATTTTGGAATTGCTCAAAATCGATCGAAAGGGTCACAAATATTGTTAGAAAATCCAAATCGGAGAATCCGGAAATCCATTATGGAGGTTTCAGAGCTGTTCGAAACCATCACCAATCGACTTAGGAGGTCTAGGCTACAAATCTAATTTTTAGTCCTTTATGACAATTTAATCAAATTTTAATGTTTTTTTCAAAAAAATGGGGCAAATTTAAATTTTTGAAAATTCGTCAAAAATTCAAAAATGAATTTCAGTGCCTGAAATTGAGTTTTTTGTGGTGTATTTTGACAGTTTCTTTCGATTCTTCTTCGTCCAGTTTCAAAGCATTACAGACATAAATGAGGCCCGAGGAGAAAACGATTGTAGGTATTTGATCAGATTCGAACATGTAGATCTGATCCGATCAAAACTTTGATCATGACTAGATCTAGTGAGATCTAATTGGATTCCAGGAATGTCTGGATCTGTTCATGGTTTGATCGGGTGTGATCAGATGTAGTCAGATTTGGTTGTTTTAATGAATGAAGAAATTCAAAAATTTTAAAAATCGAAATGTCAGTTTTTTGAAATAATTTACCAGAAACATATCCATACTGAAAGCTTACTTATAATTTTAAGAGACAGTTTGAACTATGGTTTTGTTATTTTGACGTTATGGCGTGCTCAGCATACTTGGGAGCCCGGGACTCTGACATATTAAGGGACCTTTCCTAGTTGTAGGAGGCTCCCTAAACGGTGAACGGAAATTTTTTTCTCTTCACGTTGTGCTGTCTGCTTATCACACCCCACCTGGAGCTCCCATTCCCCCCAAGGCTCAACGGATTGGGGGCCCGGGACATTGGGTGGCCCACCGTAAGCTTTGAGCACGCCCCTGGCTGTAGGTATCTAACTGATAAAGGGACATACCATACATTTTTAACGGGGAATATAATTACGAATTGGAACGACAGAAAAAGTGATTTGAACGACAGGACATTCGAACGACAAAGCAGGGCGTTTCAGTAACAAATTGTTAACGACGGTTAAGCACGACAATTTAGGTAATACAAACTACAATTTGATTTCAAATAACGACGAAAGAAATTTTATCCACGTCCAAATAAAATTTTGACCGCCAAAAAAAACCATTGCCCGCAAAAATGAATGATTCCTCGCCAAAAAAAAATCCAGAAAAATAACTAATTTTGTGATAAAATTTTTTTTGTAAAAATGAACAAATAAATTTTACGAGTGAGAAGTCCTTCATTTTTTGAAAAAACTCCTTTTTAAGTTGAATCCGAAAAAGTTTTGCTTTCCAAAAATATTCGAGTTCTTGCAGAAATTTCTAAAAAGCATGAAAAAGTTTTGGTTTTTTGGTCAACATTTTCAGAATTTTTCAAAAAGCCTTTCTTTTTTCCAGAATTTTAAATACATTGTGCTTTTTACAAAACTGCCAAAAATCCTGTTTTTTTAAAAAAACTGCCATAAGTGTTCTATTCTTGAAAACATTTTCCTTTCGTGTTTTTTTTTGGCGAAATTCCGGAAAAAAAACAACAGTCCAAACATAGAAAGTTCTACTGCTGTTGTTTTTTTTTTGTTTTTTTCAGTTAGGTACTAAAGTTGTGAACAAGTTTTGCTTTTTCGGTCAACATTTTCAAAATCTTTCAAAAATTTTCAAAAGTTTTCAAAACGTCTTTCTTTTTTCCAGAATTCTAAATAAATTTTGCTTTCTACAAAACTGCCAAAAATACTGTTTTTTTTTTCTTCAAAAACTGCCATAAGTTTTCTATTTTTTAAAAAGAATTTCCTACCGTGTTTTTTTTGTGAAATTCCAAAAAAAGTAGTCCAAACCGCTAAAAATTTATAAAAAGTTTTGTTGATTCTTTCCTTTTGCCAAAATTTTGAACAAGTTTTGCTTTTTTTGGTCAAGGCCACCAAAAAGACCTTGCTTTTCATCGAAACTATAAAAAAATCTCACTTTTCGTTAAAACTGCCCAAAAGTGTGTTTAAAAACTCTCTGGTGAAATTTATAATCCTCCAAACTCTCGTCCCCTCCTGTTGCCCAAAAAAGCAAAAAAAAGCTCTACTTGTGCTGTAAATAAACTGTTTTGTTTTTGTTTTTTTTTGACGTGCTATTTATCAATTTTTGTATGTGTACAATTCGTATTTTTTATTTCGTCCATTATTTCATTTCTTTGACGCGCACAATTTGTCGTTAAATGAAGGTCTATAGACGAGCATTAAATTATTCTGTCAGGCAACACCTTATATCGTCGTTTAAATAAAGCGCATATTTCTGTCGTGCCGATGAATCATCCATTTTTAACTATCAATGAAATCTTTCATCGTGGTCTATAAAGATTCAAAAAACAACTCGTAACAATATTTTATATCGTCGCTCTCGTCGAATCTACAAACACATGTAATGGAACTATTTTTCAATTTAATAACAGAAGGCATTCCCTACCATTTAGCCCAGTCAATATGCAATTTGACCCAAACATAATTCACAACAAAGGTTTTTTTGGTGAATATTGTTTAGGGCGGTGTGCTGAATAACATACTAAAAGTCCCCACCCCTACCCCACGAGCTAACCCCCCCACAGTGGATCAAAGCCCCCCAAAATCAGTTTTTCGCCAAATACTCCTGAAATATTGAGTTTTGAGTAAAATGAGCCCAGTGATCATTTCATCTCCTCCCCAATACCTATCAAATGAGCTATCGACCAACTCCCTAGCCTCAAGGGGGGTGGCGCTACGACCCCTAAAGTGATCTGATTTCAATAATTTTACATTTTATGATTTGGGACTTGTAACCTGTTCTAATTGATGAAATGAAGTCAAACTTGGGGAATGGGATTCTTTTGAGAGCTAGAGTTGACCTTTGGAGTGGGGAGGGTCAAAGTTGTAAATTACAGAAAGGTCATTTTTTTGTAGGGGCATAACATGACCCCAAATGGATGAAAAGGGTCCAAAATCATACCATCGGACAGTACCCTATCTGTGATCAACATATCCAAATTTCAGTTTCCTAGGTCATTCCCACTCCTTTTAAGATGGAAAACACCGAAAATAGAGGCAAACTAAGGGGATTTTTAGCTTAATTCCGCTTTAAATGGGGTGGGAATGACCTAGGAAGCTGAAATTTGGATATCTCAATATTTCAGGAGTATTTGGCGAAAAACTGATTTTGGGGGGCTTTGATCCACTGTGGGGGGGGTTAGCTCGTGGGGTAGGGGCGGGGACTTTTAGTATGTTATTCAGCACACCGCCCTAAACAATATTCGCCAAAAAAACCTTCGTTGTGAATTATGTTTGGGTTCGGCCATTTTTTTCTGCTATTTGACTGGGCTAATTGGCATCTTATTTGCATTGGGTTTTCTGAAGTAAAATGAATGATCTTCTATAAATTTTGAGATCAGTAGCCCGATACTTCATAATTTTTCATTTTTGATAGATAACTAGGTAGGTACCTGTATTTTTGAAAATTTTATTCCCCACATCAAAAAATTAAATTCTACGTAGGTGAACTGATTGGGTCATACAAATATTATTTGCAAAAATTTAGTCAACAATTTATTTTATTCTGAGTTGTGATTCAGAATGAATTGAAAAATGAACATCAATCTTGAAGGTTGGAGATGAAAGTTTCTTACTCTAAAAATATCTGACAACACGATATCACAAGGATTAAAGCTCTTTGAAGATTGGTAAGGTACCCTACTCGTTTTTTCACGACTTCTGTACTTTACTGACGCTATATTAAATGGCTCATCTTAGGTATAGAGAAACACATACCTTATTGTTTGGCTTAATCGAGGGTAATAATTTGACAGAAAAAGTAGTATATTTTTTGTAAGCTTTCCACATTTACATGCATAAAGTGAACAAGGTAACAACCATCGAGATGAATTTATATAGCTAAATCTGCACTGTGAATGAAATATGATACATGACGAGACAGGTTCAAAAATGAAATAAAAATTTATTTGGTTATCTTTAAAAAGCAAAGCTCACGGAGAGGAAAAAGCTCGTAACTAAGTTTATGTCTTTACACGGTTTACGATTTGAATTTTTTGGTAAAACAATATAGGTATACATGTCGTACACAGTACATCACGCGATATTCGAGTACGTAATGTATAAAATGTCATTTATACCAGCTTCTCTGTGTGTAGCATAATATGATGGTCGCCTACATGCACGAGTTGTTTGCCATATTGCGATGATTGAGCATCTCATGGTGACGTGGACGAGTATAAAAAGTTGGCGAAAAAAGTGAAAAATTTGACAAGTTTGATCGTCATTTGTCTTTCAGCGCGACCTAATACTTATAGTTTTTGTTTTGAACGCGTTCAACTTATATACAGTAGGTACCTATAAATCTTGTACAGCGTTTTATGAAAAATTTATATAAATATAGGCGTCTTATAAGATGACGACGTAGCTTTCAGTATGCCTACCTACAGGTAGGAATACGAACACGCGGCTGAAATAATGAAATTTTAATTAAGTTCTATAAGATGAACTTCGCAGCAAAGGTATTAACGAAATTAAATGATCTTCGTGCTACTTTGTGCGATTGTACGAGTAGTATACGTTAATCGTAGAGTGTACCTACTAGAGGTTTAATGCTCCAACAGATTAAACATTTTATCGTATTAATTTTCAAATTGCGTGTATAACCGTTCTTCATTGCGCAATGAGATGAAGCGTGTGGTAATCGCAATAAACGTTTTACTTTTGATTGTACAGGGTTGTTGTTTTCCTGAAATGAGACAACTCTGATGATTTTTCGTTTATTTTTTTCTGAAAAAAATGCTCGAGTTGTAGGAACGTTTTAATTTGAGCTCAGAGTGGGTGAAGAGGATCGGATTGATATGGAGAGGTCGAATTAAAAGAATAAGCCAATCTTCAAACTGATGACAATCTATACACTTGATGCTACTTTAATTTGAACTTTTTGAATTTTAAATTTTGATCAAAATTGAGCGTACGGAGAAGAGGGCTCGTATTCATCAAGGGATATTGACATCATCCCATTTCGAAAATTAGTTCGTTACGAAGAAATAGGTAAAAAAAAGATCTGACTTACCTAGGTACAGTATTTTTTCAAATAAATGGATGATAATTTTCAATTTTTTAAATACTCAAGTTGAAAAGCTCAGATTTTGCACTGAAAGTTCAAATTTGAGCTTTTAAAATTTCAATTAGGTATTATTTTGTCATAGTTACATTCTTTTAAAACGTCACAAACATAATTACTTCGAGTTCCGGTTTGAGATTTGAGCCTTAAAATGTTGGCATTTTACTGATGGTGTTAATAAAATTGCCTACTCGGTTTGCCGTAAATAAAACGTTGTACTCGTATTTACGGCAAACGAGTATGCAATTTTACCAACAACTACATACGAGAGATATGATTTCTGGCAAATTTGAAGGTTCGTAGTTCGTACTCATATCTCAAAAGTCAAAACTGATTGAACTTGGTGCAACTCTGTTTGCGCGGTTTCAAAGAAAATAGATAAGAGATTCCATGGACCATAATAATTATGGGTCACGGATCCCCCCCCCTTCAAAAAAGCTCATACTCGTGATTCGATATTTAAAATTATAACTAAGTATTCTGAAATGTCTGTTTAAATCTATTCAGTTTTTGAAGTCATAGAATTCAAATTCAAAATGAGTTTTTTCAGTAGAAGTGGTAGGAGGAGTTGAAAAGTGGGGGAGGGGAAATCAAGATTTCATGCGTGTATCCGTCCACGTGCGAATCAAATATGTAGTACATGTTTTTAGGTCTTAAAATCTAAATTTGAAATTGTTTATTTCTAAGTCAGCGGGAGGGATGATAAGGCACGAGGAGAAAAAAATCACAATTTTATGCACATCCGCATGTGACATGTCGAAATATGTACGTACGTAGGTACATGTTTTTGAGGGCATTGTAGAATACATTGAAATAATTTTTTCAGTTGTAGCGGTAGTAGAGGGGTGAGAGAGGAAGCATCAAGATTTTACATGCATCCACGAGTGACACACTCGAATAGGCTACATATTTTTGTTGCCGTAGAAACCAATTTAAAATAATTTTTTCATTATACATACTACGAAAATGTAGCATTTTACTCCCGTTTACACACCGCGAAAATACACTTTTTCTTACTTTGATTGAAAAAATTCCTCTTTCCATCCCTAGGGATGGAAAAGAAATTCTTTTCCGTCACAGTGTGATGGAAAAGAATTTACGATATATAAGTCAATGTGAATTCTTTTCCATCTCTAGGGATGGAAAAGAATTCTTTTCCATCACACTGTGACGGAAAAGAATTTAGAACATATAGTCAATGTAAATTCTTTTCCGTCACAGTGTGATGGAAAAGAATTTCTTTTCCATCCCTAGGGATGGAAAGAGGAATTTTTTCAATCACAGTAGGAAAAAATTTTCGCGGTGGGTAAACGGGAGTAAATATGCTCTATTTTTTCGTAGCATTTATAATGAAAAATATCTTACAAGATAGTAGTCAAAAGTGAATGAATTCTTGTCTCGTGCGTTGGCTTCACTCGCCTTCGGCTCGTTCCGCCAATCTTCGCACTCAACAAGAAATCATTCACTTTCGTCTACTGTGTTGTAATATACTATTTCATTTGGACTGAGATAAGCGACGTGGAGAGAGGAAATCAAAGTTTCATCTTGATTTATCCTCTATCATAATTGAAGAATGAAATTAAAATCTACGCATGCCATATATGTATTTTATTATCGTTCCTATATTTTTAGTTTACGAATTCAAATTCATAACCAAGTGATAGTTTTATTATCGGTCCATTGGTATTGTTCGATTTTTTGTAAGTTGCTTGAAAAAATTATAACTCAATTTCGGGGTACGTTTCCTTTTTTCGTCATTGAAATCGACGTGCACGATTCCAAACTTCATCCTGTAAGAATTAATAAGTGAATGTTTACATTAAATTTGGAGAATTTGGCTAAATACCTAATCACCAAAACCTTACTCGTATCCGCAGAACCATTCAAAATTATCCATAAATGACCATGCAGTGTATCCTATTACGTTACACTGATAATTATTCATCGCATTCAAGACTTCCTTCAAGTACTCCTGTTAACGAATGAAAAAATGCTCTAATTCCTGTATATTTGCTTATTAAATTTTAATTGAAAATTTCCCGATAAGTACCTAAAACCAAATTACAAACTTACTGTATAATAGAGAACCCTTTCCTTATCATTCAAGTCGCCACCGTCGCAATATCCACTTTCAGTGATGAAAACTGGAGGATTGTTGCAAGTATTTTTGATGTATTTAAGCATTTCTCGTAATCCGCGAGGAACCACCTGTAAAATCACACAAGTTTTCGTTCAAAATAAATTTGAGAGGGTCGTAGATTTGATATGACACCTATCTAACGAATAACATTTTTGTTTTAATCTTTCACTTACTTTCACCCAGAGAACCGTTTTGCTGAAGAATTCTGGGTCGAATAAGACCGTCGCATTTATATCATCTTCGAATGTACTTTCAGGTCTAGTTTGTTGATTAGAATTTTGTGAAAATTTTGGAGTGCATGATAGCGTTGTGTAATGATTGAAAGCGAAAAAGTCATTCGAACCTACGAATAGATTAATCGAAAAATAAAACTCATTATTTTTGCCAATCTTGCATTTTAGTTTTTAGTAGGTACTCAGTAAAGCTCTTGGAAAGAAGTATGTACCTATGAAGAAAAAAAAACAAATACTTAGGTACCTTTTAACGATTCTATTTCATCTTTTGTAAATTCAGGTAATTTCGATCGTTTTCGACCCTCTTTCCTGCTAATTTCGTCGAGCACCTTACGCACAATTTTCGGGTAACCACCTTCCTTGCTGTAGATTGGATGAGTCAACATATCCAGCTAAATTTTCAACACAATATCATCAAACTTATCTACCTACATATACACTCAGAGGTAGGAGGGTATCCTGTCACAAAAGAACCTTCACTCATTTATAATTATACCTACCAGTTTTTATAAACTTTGGACAATTTTTCAAAAAAAAGCACCAAGTACTTACACTTTTTAAAGATTTTTTTTCAGAACTTGAATAACCATAACTATATTTAGGTACCTAATCAAAATAGGAGAACGAAAAGGTTGTGATGATGTCAATAGAATTACATTAAGTAGGTACTTACCTGAAATTGAGTAAATCTGTTGGCTGCGTCAACGTCTTCTTTTGACTCAGTTTCCCCTTCGTAATATTCGCAATCTACAGAAATGCTCAATTTTCCTATGCAATATGAACAGCTATAGAACTCAATACTGATATTTTGGCTCTAAATAAGTACCTACCTAAACATATTTACATTTCTATTTTTACTTACCATTTTGTTGAAAACGATATTTTTCATTGTACAATCGAGATATCCTACCATGTGCTCTTAAGCAGTTATGCAACACTATGTACTTTATGGAAGATGGCAGTTTTAACGCAGGTGCGAAGTGGATACAGTCGTACCCTTGTGATATTCGATATGGTTCATTTATTGTGATCCACCACTTCACCTTTATCATTGAAAAATCTCAGTTTAAATTGCGCATGAAAAAATCTGATATACATAGGAGTGCGCGTTTGTGTAGGCGAAAACAGGTAGGTATTCATACTTTAGCTCCATACAGTTGGAAAAGTAAATCAGCGTAATCCTCCATGTAATCAACGATTAATGGGTTGGCCCATCCTCCGATATCTTGAAATTTTTGAGGTAAGTCCCAATGATACATGGTTACCTGAAAAGATACCAGTCGGATGACGATGCAGCAAAATTATTATTCAACTTTTCGAATACTGAGTATTCGAAAATCTGTCAAAAAACCCAAAAATGACTGTCATGCAGCAGAATAACCAAGTAGGTTATGGTGAAAGCTACATTCGTGGTAATTACAGTGGTTGGGAAAGTTTGATAAAATTTTACACCATCCTTCGATTCTCCATAGATGCATCTTCTTGAAAAATCAACTTATACCTACCAGGGGCTGAATATTATTTTTCAGTAATTCATCTATCAGATTATGGTAATAATCAACGCCTTTTTGATTGATCGAGGTAATTTCGCCGTTCGGTAGTATACGAGCCCAACTTATGGAAAATCGATAAACATCAAACTATAAAAAGTCAAACATATATTGCTCTTTTTTTACACCAAGAACGGTTGACCTTTCATCAACACGAATAAGTACCACAATTTATTTTTCACAAATAAAATGAAGATGTAGGTATGTAGGTATTAATGATAATTAAAATATTTCGGAATCCACTTACCCCAGCATCCTTTATTAATTTGACATCTTCTTTGTATAAGTGATAAAAGTCGCAGGCCACATCTCCATTATGATGATTCTTGATCATATCAGGTTTCGTATGCGCTGTTCGATCCCACATGTGTTCTCCTTTTCCTGCCAAACAGAAAATTCAAGAAAACAAGGGATCAGGATTACATATTTGTTTGAAAGGAATGAAACGTAATATTCGTGATAGGTATACCATCTTCATTCCATGCCCCCTCAACTTGATAAGCTGAGGTTGCTGTTGCGAAAAGAAATTCTTTAGGAAACGTAGAAGACATGTCGAATGGATCGGAATTACGTCAGTTCTGACGGTTTGTCGGATTTAGCTACTGAAGTAGATATGCACCTTACATAGGTATCTATGTATTATAAAGGTTGCATCTGTCTCTCTGACTTGCTTATCAAATGGAGTACCTATTATCTACGGATCTTTTCGATTAACATTGCCACTTTATTCACTTTAAATCCGACTGATACGTATGATCCTCCGTAAACTTATCTTTGTGCTGTTAGAATGTTGAAGTAGTCTAGATGATTGCATAGGTAGGTACCTATTGTGCATAATATCTTTCAAGTATGAGTAGTACACTATCAATTTCGAGACTTTGCTTAACAATTATCTCATATGTTCAAGTGCATAGGTACCTATCAATGAGAAACGATAACTCGTATATCAGTAATTGAATTAAATTATGGTGTACTAGTAATGTAATTATTAAGTACTATTTTTGAATTTTATAAAAAGGTTTTCTTCATTATCCATTCTGTTCGTCAAAATTTTGCCTGGGTGGAATCCCTTCTTTCAGAAATTCTCCTATAACTTTTTGAATATGTCTTCAACTCTGAAATTCTTAGAAGTACGAGTATCTCATTCTTCTTGGGACCCTTCACTGTGAGCATAAAGATGACTCCCGATTGGCCTACAAGTTCTGAAGATGAGAAAACCGCGATTTGAAATTAAAAGTTATTACGCGCAATTTTGAGGATGAGTAATAATTACGCTTTGTAACTCAGTTTATTTTGAATATTAAAGAGGCTTATGTATTTAAATATCTAGGTATAGGTACTCGAGCTATCTACATTAATTTCTTAACATGTCAACAATTATTAAATTCTGAAATACGTCCAAGAAAAACAGTAATATTTATATCACTAATTGGCTGGTATTGTTCTGCTTTGAATGAGTTGTTTGAAAAAATTATAACTAGATTTCGGTGTACGTTTCCTTTTTTCGTCATTGAAATCAACATGTACGATTCCAAACTTCAACCTGCCAAGAATTAATATGAAGTGCACGTTATCATCTTATTTTGAGGATTTGATATGCCTAGTTAAATTACCAAAAACTTACTCGTATCCGCAGAGCCATTCAAAATTATCCATAAATGACCATGCAGTGTATCCTATTACGTTACATTGATAATTATTCATGGCATTCAGGACCTCCTTCAAGTACTCCTGTTAATGAAGAAAAAATTTTCAAGTTCTTGGGTAGTTGCTTGCCAAATATTAATTGAAATTTCCTGAGAAGTAAAAAAAAAAATTAAAAACTTACTGTATAATAGAAAACCCTTTTCTTATCATTCAACTCGCCACCATCGCAATATCCATTTTCAGTGATGAAAACTGGTGGGTTGTTGCAAGTGTTCTTAATATGTTTTAGCACCTCTCGTATTCCATGAGGAACGACCTGTGAAACCATGCAAGGTATTGTTTAAAATAAATTCGAGAGGGTTTTGACACTGATAAGTATAGGTGCATAGTACAATTTTTTTTTAATCCTTCACTTACTTTCACCCAGTAAACTGTTTTGTTGTCTGGGTCGAATGAAACCGTCGAATTAATATCGTCTTCAAATGTACTTTCAGGTTTGGTTTGTTGATTAGAATTTTGTGAAAATTTTGGAGTGCACGATAGCGTTGTGTAATGATTGAAAGCAAAAAAGTCATTTGAACCTACGAATAGATTAATCGAAAAATAAAACTCTTATTCTTGCTTGAGTTTTTAGCACCTACTCGTAAATAGGTACTTTAAGTAGGTATGTACTTATTAGCAAAGCTCTAAGAAAGAATCAGGCACGTAAGTTGTGAAGAGAAAAAAAACGAATACCTAGGTACCTTTTAACGATTCTATTTCTTCTTTTGTAAATTCAGGTAATTTCGATCGTTTTCGACCCTCTTTCCTGCTAATTTCGTCAAGCACCTGGCGCACAATTTTCGGGTATCCACCTTCTTTGCTGTAGATTGGATGAGTCAACATATCCAGCTAAGTTTGTAACATATCTAATATCACCAAACTGACCTACTTATAGGAAGGAGTTTTAATCCTTTTTTATTTTATATGTTTAAGGTGTTCTGTCACCGAACAGTCTCCACTCACTTGTAACATGAATAACACTGAGAAATAATTTGCGACTATTTTTTTGTTTTTGGGTTGAAAATGCAGGTGATCGATAGTTTAAACCTTAAAACAAAAAACAGGGCGAATTTTTTAAGTTAGGGTCTAAATTATCGATTAAGAAAATTTTCAACCCAAAGACTTATTTGCTGTTGCCCACTGTAACTTATCTTTAGTTCATGAGAGTGTATTTTGATGACTGATGAGTTATTTATAACAGTTTTGTTTTCATAAATTTTGGACAATTTTTCAAAAAATAAGAAACACAATCTGATTTGAAGAGATTTTTTCAGAATTTGAACACCGATAACTTTTTACCTAATTAAAATAGGAGAACAGAAAGGTTGTGACGATGTCGTTAGAAATACTTATTTGAAATTGAGTAAATCTGTTGGCTGCGTCAACGTCTTCTTTAGACTCAGTTTTCCCTTCGTAATATTCGCAATCTAGAGAAAGGCTCAGTTTTCCTATGCAACATAATGTACTGCTGTAGAACTCAATACGGATATTTTGGTTCTAAATACCTACTTAAATTTCCAGTTTTATTTACCATTTTGTTTGGAACGATATTTTTCGTTGTATAATCGAGATATCCTACCATGAGCTCTTAAACAGTTATGCAACACTATGTACTTTATGGAAGATGGCAGTCTTAATGCAGGCACTGCAAAGACATCGTCGTACCCCACTGATATTCGATATGGTTCATTTAAGGTGATCCACCATTTCACCTATATCATCGAAAAATCTCAGTATCAATTGCATGAAGAAATAATGTATGGAAGATATCGATAGATTAAGTATAAAAGGTGTAAAGTTAGCAGATATTCGTACTTTAGCTCCATACAATTGAAAAAGTAAATCGGCATAATCCTCCATGTAATCAACGATTAATGGATTGGCCCATCCTCCGATATCTTGAAATTTTTGAGGTAGGTCAAAATGATACATAGTTACCTGAAAAGATACTAATTGAATGACGACAGCATACAATTTATTAAAATTTTCGAATAGGTACCTGTGGTACTTAAAAATCGGTAAAACAATCCAAAAAAAATAATAATAATTTACGAAAAAATTCTATTACATAGGTAATTTTACCTTAAACTTACCATGGGCTGAATATTATTCTTCAGTAACTCATCTATCAGATTATGGTAGTAATCAACGCCTTTTTGATTGATCGAGGTAATTTCGCCGTTCGGTAGTATGCGAGACCAACTTATGGAAAATCGATAAACATCAAACTATAAAAAGTCAAACATAATGCTCTTTTTTACTCTAAGAAAGGTTGACCTTTCAACACGAATACCTCGATTTATTTTTCACAAATAAAATAAAGATGTACGTATTAATGATAATTAAAATATTTCGGAATCCACTTACCCCAGCATCCTTTATTAATTTGACGTCTTCTTTGTATAAGTGATAAGAGTCGCAGGCCACATCTCCATTATGTTGATTCTTGACCATATCAGGTTTTGTATGAACTACTCGATCCCACATGTGTTCTCCTTTTCCTGCCAAACAGATGAAAATTTAAAAAAAAAAAACAAATAATCAGAACGCCGACGGCATACGAGTATTTGTTTGAAAGGAATAAAATAATACTCGTGACAGGTACCATCTTCATTCCATGCCCCCTCAACTTGATAAGCTGAAGTTGCTGTTGCGAAAAGAAATTCTTTAGGAAACGTAGAAGACATGTCGAATGGTTTGGAATTATTTCAGTTCTGACGATTTGTTGGATTCGGTTACTGAAATAAATTATTATGATCCCCCATAAACTTGCTCTGTGCTGTTAGCAAACTGAAGTAGTGTTGATATAATTGCACAGTTACCTATATAAATATGCATTTATCTTTCAAGTGTGAATAACACACTATCGATATCGAGACTTTATATTTAACATTTATCGCTAATATTCAAGTTGCTATAGGTATGAGAAACGATGAATACAGGTAGTACTTGAATTAAATTTTATGGTACCTACTGGTAATAAGATAACCAGTTTTAAATTTTATAAACAATTTTTCTTCATCATCCATTCTGTTTTTCAAAATGTTGCCAAGAATCCCTCCTTTCAGAAATTCTCCTATAATTTTTTGAACTCTTCGTCAATTCTAAAATTGTTAGTGGTTTTTCATTCTCCTGTGGACAATATACCTACACTTTGAGTCTGAAGATGACTCGCGATTGATCCATAATTTTTAAAGATAAGAAAACAATGATTTGAAATTAAAAATTATTACACGCAATTTTGAGGCTAAGCTATGCTTTGCAACTCATGTTTATTTAGAATATTTAGGCTTTTGTATTTAAATATCCAGGTAGGTAAATACATGAGTATCTACATTAATTTCTTGACATTTCAACAATTAATTTCTGAAATACGTCCAAGAAAGACGATTCAATCACCAGTAACATATCTAATCAGGTGGTATTGCTCTATTTTTAATAAGTTTCTTGAGAAAATAGTAACTTGATTTCGGAGTACGTTTCCTTTTTTCGTCATTGAAATCGACGTGTACGATTCCAAACTTCACCCTGTTTGAAATCAACATAAAGTGCATGTTATCGTCTGATTTTGAGAATTTGGTTAATTAATCGCCGAAATCTTACTTGTATCCGCAAAACCATTCAAAATTATCCATTAATGAAAATGCAGTGTATCCTATTACGTTACATTGATAATTATTCATCGCATTCAAGACTTCCTTCAAGTACTCCTGTTAATGAAGAAAAAAATTTCAAGTTCCGTACCTTATATCTAGACCTAATTGCTTGCTAAATTTTAATTGAAAATTTCCTGAGAAATGAAAACAAAATTACAAACTAACTGTGTAATAGGAAATCCTGTCTTTATCATTCATCTCGCCACCGTCGCAATATCCACTTTCAGTGATGAAAATTGGAGGATTGTTACAAGTATTTTTGATGTATCTAAGTCTTTCTCGTAATCCGTAAGGAACCGCCTGTGAAATCACACAAATTTTAGTGTAAATAAGCGTTTCAGTGATGAAAACTGGAGGGGGGGGGGTTGCAAGTGTTTTTAATATGTTTCAGCAATCTCGTAATCCGTTAGGCGTTGCCTTATAATTAAATCACCCGAGGTTTTGTTCAAAATAAATTTGAGAAGGTCGTGACACTGACACTGATAAGTAATAAAATTTTTATTTTAATCTTTCACTTACTTTCACCCAGCAAACTGCATCACCGAAGAATTCTGGGTTGAATAAGACCGTTGCACTAGTATCGTCTTCGAATGTATTTTCGGATCTGGTTGGTTCATTATAACTTTGTGATAATTTTGGGGTGCATGATATTGTTGTGTAATGATTGTAAGCGAAAAAGTCATTTGAACCTAGAGATTAATGGAAAAATAAACTCTTACTCTTGCCAATTCTCCCTTCGTTTGAGATTTTGGTTAGCAAATGCTCTTGGAAAGAAGTGTGTATTTTTGAAGAAGAAGAAAAAAAAGAAATACCTAGGTACCTTTTAACGATTCTATTTCTTCTTTTGTAAATTCAGGTAATTTCGATCGTTTTCGACCTTCTTTTCTGCTAATTTCATCGAGTTTCTCACGCACAATTTTCGGATATCCACCTTCTTGGCTGTAGATTGGATGAGTCAATATATCCAGCTAAATTTGCAACATAATATCATCAAACTTACTAACATATATTTGGAGGTAGGAAGAGTTTTAAGCCTATTTTATACGAGTACCTACAGGCTGTCCAGTCACAGAACAACCTCCACTCACTTATAACATTGGTAGCATATCTCGAGTTCATATACCAGTGTATTTGATGAGTTATTTACAACAGTTTTTATAAATTTTGGACAATTTTCAAAAAAAAAAAAGAAGCACATTTATTTTTTGAAGAGATTTTTTCAGAACTTGAACACCCTTAACTTTTTATCTGATCAAAATAAGAGAACAGAGAGGTTGTGAGGATGCCTTTAGAAATAGCTACCGCATCAACCATAGTTACCTACCTGAAATTGAGTAGCTCTGTCGGCTGCGTCACCATCTTCTTTAGACTCAGTTTTCCCTTCGTAATATTCGCAATCTACAGAAATGCTCAGTTTTCCTATGCAATATTTACAGCTATAGAACTCAATACTGATATTTTGGTTCTAAATAAGTACCTACCTAAACATAAATTTACATTTCTATTTTTACTCACCATTTTGTTGAAGACGATATTTTTCATTGTATAATCGAGATATCCTACCATGTGCTCTTAAACAGTTATGCAACACTATGTACTTTATGGAAGATGGCAGTTTTAACGCAGGCACAAAGTAGATACCATCGTACCCTTCTGATATTCGATATGGCTCATTTATCGTGATCCACCATTTCACCTTTATCATTGAAAAATTTTCAGTTTTAATGGCATGAAAAAATGATTTACGGTAGATAGATATCGATAGATTAACCAAGTGTAAAAAGAAAAGTACATAATATGTTTGTGTAGATGTAAGTATTCATACTTTATCTCCATATTGTTGAAAAAGTAAATCAGCATAGTCCTCCATGTAATCAACGATTAATGGGTTTGCCCATCCTCCGATATCTTGAAATTTTTGTGGTAAGTCCCAATGATACATGGTTACCTGAAAAGATACCAGTTGAATGACCACATTAAATTTTTCGGATAACTATTCAAAAATCTGTCAATAAGTCCAAAAATGACTGTCATGTAGCAGCAAAAATTAAATAAGTAAGAGGTATCCGCAGTAAAACTCTCTGGGAAAGATATCCTACATCTCGTCTGCTCTCTCCGGAAACATTTAACAATTATAATTATTCATAAATGGAAATTGGAACTAAAAAACAATTTTTAAAAAAGAAAAGGGTCCAAAGTGAGATAAGAACTTTTTGATGTTTGGGCCCCATCTTGAAAATTTTCGGGGGCCCAAAATAATGGGGGGGGGGAATGAAGGGTCAAAATTCTAAATTTTCAAAATTTCCAAGCGTCATTGTCTGAGTTGCTATACTAAACGAATCCTCACTCCGAATTTCATCAAAATCCGTTCCGCGGTTTTTCCAGTGATGGGACTAGGACAAAAAAGAAAAATTTAGGAAAATGACAAAATACAGTGAGTCAAATTTTCATCAAAAATGAAGAATTCGAATAATCTTCGAAAAATATAATATGAAAAATTTTAGTTAAAATGGAAAATAAAACACGCTCCTTGGTCGAGCGCGTGAGTCTGAATTTTCCCACGATAACACTGTGGGAAAAATCCGAGCTTCGGGGTACCAGTTTTCGGAAATTTGAAAATTCAAAATTCTACCGTGGTAGCTAAACTCAAAACTGGCAGCTAAAATTTTGATGGCGTGGGATGTGGTGCTTGGGGCAAGTTTTATTTAAATTTTACAATATTCTCCGATTCTCCATAGATGTATCAGTATCTGCTTGAAAAATTGAATTTTTGGTTCAACTTGTTATTTTCTCAATTTAACTACATAGGTAATATCATCTCTGATCTCAATTTATAAAAAAATCTCCAACATAAATGCAATTTCACTATAAACTTACCATGGGTTGAATATCATTCTTCAGTAACTCATCTATTAGGTTATGGTAGTAATCAACGCCTTTTTGATTGATCGAGGTAATTTCGCCGTTCGGTAGTATGCGAGACCAACTTATGGAAAATCGATAGACATCAAACTATAAAAAGTTAAACATAATGCTCTTTCATACTATGCAAAAGTTAACTTTTTAACATAAATACATCAATTTATTTTTCAAAAATAAAATACAGATGTACTAGGTGGCACCGCTTCCAGAGCCCAATCCCCGGCTTTATTTCATTTTTTTTCTAATTTTTTTGTTTTACTCGGCCCCCTGGCTTTGGCCATGTTGGTCGCTTGAACATCTCAAAAGCATGACTAAACTGAATCAAAAATTTGTACACAAAAAAATTACTCGTGTTCTCGCTTCACTCGGATAAAGGGCTGCTCGCTCAAACACGCACCATACCATAGGTACTCACAGACATGTGGGTATATTTTTGAAGGTAATCCTCCATCACCTCAAAACTGCAAAGGTTCACAGTCCAAGGCTGGAAAAATTAAAAATTAAATGTTTCACTTTTCATTTTTCCATTTTTTTTTTAGTTTTCAATTTTAGTTTCAGTTTCAGCTTTGCAATTCATCGTTATGTTGAAAAAAATAAAATAAAAAATACCTAGGAACTTTTAGTCGAAAAAACATCATTTAAAAAAAATTTTTATTCGCAAAAAATACATAAACCATTTTTGGCAATTCGACGTGTGATTATTTTCAAGTTTCGTATCTATTTGAGCCTTGAGAGTTGAGGGGAAGGGAAGTTCAAGTTTGAATTTTAAGAAAAAAGAAGTCAACAGATGTAAAAAAATGAACAAAAAAAGATGAAAACTGAAAAAATTTCAGTTTCATGTTTTTAGTACCTACTTAGTTTATTTTTCAAAAAATGTTCCACTAAAGTAGGTACAATTTGTTGAAAATTTTAAAGCAAAAATGATCTCGAGTGGAGACCCTCTTCTCTTCTTTATCCATTTTATAAACAAATATCTTCACATATGATATTAATTTATGATAATCAAACACAACAGAGGATGTTGCTCCACCCACAACAGAGAAATAATGGATAATGAACGTTACGAATTACGTGGTAAAATTTCGGATTTTATTTCCTGATGAGATCGTATCTACACGTCCAAAGAAATAACGTAAAAAAAAAAATTGTTGAAATCAGTTCAGTAAAAGAGACATGGCCAAACTCTATCGAGATTTTTCTTCAAAGTTCTTTTAATAGGTACCTAGGTATACCGAGTAATTATATATATAACTTATAAGGATGGATTGATTAATGATAATTAAAAATTTCGGTATCCACTTACACCTGCATCCTTTATTAATTTGACATCTTCTTTGTATAAATGATAAGAGTCGCAGGCCACATCTCCATTATGCTGATTCTTGATCATATCAGGTTTTGTATGCGCTATTCGATCCCACATGTGTTCTCCTTTTCCTGCCAAACAGAAAATTTAAGAAAACAATTGATCAGGATTGCATATTTGTTTGACAGGAATAAATTAATATTTGCGACAGGTACCATCTTCATTCCATGCCCCCTCAACTTGATAAGCTGAGGTTGCTGTTGCGAACAAAAATTCTTCAGGAAACGTAGCAGACATGTCGTGACGATTTGTTGGATTCGGTTACTGAAGTACTTGTACGCAGATATTACATAGGTACATACATATTATAAATTTTGCGTCTGTCTCTCTGGCTAACGCATCAAATGGAGTACCTACATACAACCTACATAAGTATCTATACGATGTACGGTTAGCGTAGTGTTGATAATTGGGTATTTATCTTTCAAGTGTGGGTAGCACACTACGAATTTCAAAACTGTATTTAACATTTATCGCTAATAAGCATTCAAGTATCGATGAGGAACTATGGGTATATTTGTATCTGAATTAAATTTTATGGTATGTACTAGTACGTAATAAGATAAGGTTAACCAGTTTTTAAATTTATACGAGTAAATATGTTTTCTTTATCGTGTTTTTCGAAATTTTGCCAAGAATTCCTCCTTTTAGCAATTCTCGTATAAATTTTTGGACTCGTCAATTCTAAGATTGTTAGAATAAGTTTCTCATTCTCCTGTGGACAATCCACTTGAAGCCTGCAGATGATTCGCAATTGATCCGTAATTTCTGAAGACGAGAAAACAATGATTCAAAATCAAAAATTATTACACGCAATTTTGCGACTAAGCTATGCTTTGCAACTCAGTTTATTTTGAATATCAATTAGGCATATGTATTTAAATATATACGAGTATAGGTAGGTTGCTAGGTACTAGGTATCTACAATAATTTCTCAACATTTCAACAATTAATTTATGAAATACGTCCAAGTAAAACGGTAATACTGATATCACTGACTGGCTGATATTGTTCTGCTTTGAATAAGTTGTTTGAAAAAACTATAACTCGATTTCGGAGTACGTTTCTTTTTTTCGTCAGTAAAATCTACGTGAACGATACCAAACCGTACCCTGTTGAAAATGAACATTAAACGCAGGTTTTCATATCAGAATTTAATTCAATGTTCAAAATCTTACCCGTATCCTGAAAACCATTCAAAATTATCCAACAATGAAAATGCTGTGTATCCTATAACGTTACATTGTTGGTTATTCATTGCATTAAGGACTTCTCTCAAGTACTCCTGAACAAATTTCACAAAGAAAAAAGTATATAGACTCTTCCCACATCTATCTTTATATGTTCAAAAATTTTAAATACAAACTTACTCTATGATAGGAAATCCTATCCTTGTCATTCAATTCTCCAGCATCACCATATCCATTTTCAACGATAAACACGGGGGGATTGTTGCACGTTTTCTTGATATACTTCAACAATTCTCGTAATCCATAAGGAACCACCTTAAGATGAAATCACACAGATTTCTTATGCATAATGAACTTGAAAGTTGAATTTGTGAGAACATTGCGAGTGTTTATCTTTTAATTACTTTTAACCAATGCACTTTACCACTCGGCCATTGAGGATCAAAGGAGCCTGCCGCGTTAATATCATCATGAAATGCTCCAGTAGGTTTAATCAGTGCATTGGAATATTGTGAAAATTTTGGAGTACGTAATATCGTTGTATAACTAATCAAAGCGAAAAAATCATTTGCTCCTGGATTGATAAAGTATAAGTACCACATAAATCATGTAAGTTTCTGGCTTAACATGGACTGAAATAAACTAAAAAAAAAGAAATTCAAAAAATAGAAATACCAAGTTGGAACCTACCTTTTAATGATTGTATTTCTTCGTCTGTGAATGCTGGTAATTTCGATCGTTTTCGACCTTCTCTTTTACTAATTTCATCGACCATGTCACGCACTATTTTTAGATATCCGCCTTCATTGCTGTAGATCGGATGGGTGAATATATCTAACTATTGCAAAATTATGTCGTTAGGCCCACACTCGCTATATCTGTTGGAATTTTTCAATACTATCGTGTATAGGTACCTACTAAATACCTACCTGGAATTGAGTAGCTCTGTTGGCTGCTTCAACGTCTTCTTTAGATTTCGTTTTTCCTTCAAAATGATTGCAATCCAAGCAGATACTCAGTTTCCCTATGCAAATTTCGGCGCTTTAGTACCTAACAATTATTAAAGCTGCTATTTTGGGAGGTTTCAGTATATAGGTATATTTTTTTCAAGTTTTCGTGAACTTTACCTACCATTTTGTTTAGAGCGATATTTCTTATTATATAATTGAAATATTCTACCATGCGCCTTTAAAGTATGATGCATCACAATATACATTATCGATGATCGTAGATTCAATGCAGGTGCGAAAAGGTCAACTTCATACCCTTCTGCTACTCGAAATGGTTCATTTATAGTAATCCACCATTTCACCTTTAAAAAAATAAAATTTGAGTTTCAAACTTACCTACTTATACATACAAAGAAGTAGGTGTAGATGAAATGGTGTGTAGGTTTTTTGGAGTCGATCACCCCCCCCCCCCCCAAAAAAAAAGTCGGCGAATTTTGACCAAATTCAGCAGTTACCTTTACTTTGAGTCAAAAATTACTCAGATGAATATGTTACCACCTGAGGTGCTCATTAATAAGGAATATGTGAGCCCTTCAAGAGAGAGAGGGAGGACTTTTGAAAAAATCGTGTTTTTTCGTTCTAGTCCCTGGATCTAATTTGTTTTAGCAAAAATGACTCAGAACAGACCCAAATGAAAATATTCTAGATTCTGCGCTAATCTAGGTTATTTTCGTCAAAATCCAAGACCATTTTTAAGGTTCTACTGTATGGTTGAAAATTTGCAAATCGCTTATTTTTGGATAAATTCGTGTTTTGAATTTTTTTTTCGCTAAATGTACCTATTTGGCAGTACCTAGGTAATTATACCAAAATATTGAAAGATATCATTCCTGAAACTGGAAAAATGTTTTGGAAGGCAGTGGTGTCAATTTTTTGCTCATTATTGCTAATTTCAAAAAAAAATCGAAAAAATTTCCCATGTTTTTGGTCATTTTTCTGTATTTTTTGAATTTGGTGATAGGTACCTATAATGATCAAAAAATTGGTACCACTACGTTCCAAAACATTTTTCCAGTTTCAGGAATGATATCTTTCAATGTTTTGGCACAATTTATGTGAAATACCTGCGAAGAAAAAATGTTCAAAAAACACGAATTGGTTCATTAAAAAATAAGCCTTTTACAAACTTTCAACCGCACAGTAGAACATTAAAAGTACTCTTGGATTTTGACGGCAACATCACAGATCAACACAGAATCTCAAATACTTACATTTGGGACTGGCCCAATTCTTCCAAAACAGGTTGGGCAGAAGCTGGAGCGAAAAAAGCACGATTTTTTTAAAAAAAATGTCCCCTCGTTGAGAGTCATGTTTCCACTCCAGGGGCACCTCCTCCGGAGCTAAAATTTTTCCTATGTATCATTCAACTCAAAATTACTCTAATAGGTTTACTTAAGTAGGTACGAGTATATATTCATACTTTATCGCCATAAAGTTGAAAAAGTAAATCAGCATAATCCTCTATATAATCGACTATTAATGGATTGGCCCATCCTCCGATATCTTGCAATTTTTGCGGTAAATCCCAATGATACATAGTTACCTATAGGAATGTAAATTGAATAATTTGATTAGCTCAGGCAAAGAAGCCAGATCTAATTCATATTATCGAGTCTAAAAATTCTTTTCTTGATACTGAAGGTATTGATTCATGCAAAATTCTTTGACATACGAGTAGACCCAGCTGGCAAAGTGCTGCTAATTTGTAAGAAATGCTGCTAATCATGCTACTAGAAGCATGGATAGCAGCGCGCGAACTGATTCATAGCAGTGCAGCTATGTTTTGCACCCATTTACGCTACCATACGCTACTAGGTGTACCACTAGCGGCACGTAAGGGTGTGCACTACCAAATGTTAAAAAGTATCCGCATTCTCTATACATTTACCTTGCACTCCCATAGTGCTCCTATGTATACAGCCATAGTGCTGCTATGCACTGCTGTTCATGCTACCATAGCGCTGATATATGTACTCCTCTTTGTGCTACCATAGCGCTACTATATGCGCCACCGTAGCGCTACTATATGCGCCACCATAGCGCTGCTATATGCGCCACCGTAGCGCTGCTATATGCGCTACTGTAGCGCTGCTATATGCGCTACTGTAGCGCTGCTATGCGCGCTGCTGCATGACGTAGCATTTGCTTAGGTTTGTTTGTGAGAATAATTTCAAATTCAAAAATTAAAATTTTGAAAAAATGATGGACATATGTAAAATACATATAGGTACGTGAACATTAATATATTACCAAAAATATTTATACAGGTAAACAACAAATGAAATGATAAAAATTATAAGTTGAGAAATTTAATAAAAAAAATATTTAGAATGTTCGAATTCCATTATGACAAAACAAAAAAACTATTGAAACAAGAAAAGATACACAGGCGCATATTGCCCACTATAATGCTCAAGTACATACGTAGATAGGTACCTATGTAGACAATATCAGTATTGGCCCATGATGAGAAGGGTGATCATCGGTGGCGTGCACAAATTTTTCAAGACTTGAAATTTTGAACAGCAGTATCGTATCCATTTTAGCGATTTCATTTTGGAAAGAAAGGCCCCAGTGGAGCGAGTACAAAAAGTTTCAAAAATCTATAATTGAAGAGACAAAATATAGCATGATAAGGATCGAGAAAAGTTTGATTATACAAAACTCAAACGACATTATATAAAATTTGATTTTTCTAATTTTAGCATTTTCAAAATTTACCACCAGCTTCAATCATTTCAATTTTTAAATATGTACATACTAGAAAAGTCAATTGACTCGAGAATAGCGAGGCTAAATTTTTTGAAAAATTGGAATTCAAACAATCAAACATAATTCTAAGTTTCAAAATTTGATATTTCTTGTTTCATCATTTTCAAAATTTGCCACCAATTTCATGAATCTCAGTTTTACATAGAATATAAGAAAGATCAATTAACACGTGCAAAACGAGGGGAAAAGATTTGGAAAATTTATAATTGAAGTAATAAAACTACGTTGAGGTTATTTTGCCAGTTTTGGGCATTTGTTTTTTCAAAAAAATAATTTTTCTAAACGTTTCAGTATTGGAATAGACAAGCAAAATTCGAGAATTCATAATTGCAGAAATGAAACATTTTTAATACAGGAGGTTGATTTTGTTAGCATTTTTCTGAGTAATGTTTAGTTTGAAGGTATTCTTCATATTTTTAATTGTTTGAAAAAATGTTTTTTGATGCAACTTTTAATGAGTATGTAATTCATGGGGGAAATACTTACTCGTAGCTCGAGCAAAGCGAGGGCAAAAGTTTTTGAAAATTTATGATTTACGAAGGAGAATGAAAAGGTATGCAAGAGGTACCCATGGAACAATACCGTTGGTTTCTGAAATGGAAATTTTTATCAAGTCTTTTGTTTGGATTTGAGTCTGGGTCCCACATCACCCACGTCCGATTTTATTTTTCAATCGTTTTTATTTTGGACACCTCCAACCAGTACCACCTATCGCACAAATAAGTCGCGCGACCTCTTTCCCTCGTGTGCACGCCACTGGTGATCATATAATTGTATAATACTTACACTATAACATATGTATAAATACAGGGAAAAGTCACAAAAATACCTCAGATAATGGAATTTGATGGCATAGGGTGAGGTAGGTTCAAAATATTCACTCCAACTTAACATTTACTGTATATTAGTACATTTTGAAGAAACTGTACCTAATGTCCAAAACTAAGGTACAAATATTTAAGAATCCAGTGGAGGCTTCACCACGTCTCAAACTCGCATTGGTTGTTATACTTTCTTTCCATGATATCTTCTCCTGACCTGATCGCGGCTTTTCCATGCCTTGTACATCATCTCCCCATGGTAGTTTTTTTTAGTGACATACACATTGTCTTTTTGGGCATTGTTCGTTATGGAATTCACAACTTGTATTATGGGATACACAGGTTCTGGAAAGAAAGTCTTGATGGAATCTGTAAACATGAGGAAAAAAATATAATTTCACAAATCCTGGCAATTATACACGCCCAGTAGGTAGATATCAAAAAATTAAAAAAAAAAAAAAAAACTCATTGTATTTGATTACTAAGACATTTCTTTATACATACCAAAGAAACATTCAGCAAATGTTGTGGTTTTGAAGACTAATAATCTGTTGTTTAGAAGTTCTTCATTTTTGGACTTCCTTGAAGACCATTGATGATGTTCGAAAATAAAATCATTGAACAGTGCCTTTGTCGTATCGTATACAGTCGATTGGGCATTATTTTTATTCAAGTTGGAAAACATGGCTGTCACATAGGCGCTCTAAAAGCAAAATTGTAATGAATTATTGGATTTTTAAATAGGTAAGACAAATTATCTGATGAGTCTTAAATTTGCTTACAAATTTTTTCTTCTCAGCAGAATCCGACAGTAAAGAGTTAAACGCTTCAAAATCTTGCAGAGTGGTGAAAGGAAATTGTTTTCCATAGTCCGGTTGAACTATGGTGGGCTGTTGGTTATCTGATGATGAGTTTACTATTTTTATAAGATTTGCCAACAGTACTTGAGTTCGCACTGCAACAAAATACATAATATTAAATATTTTAAATTTGAAAAAAATCATGTGTCAAAACCACTGATTTAAAACAAATGAAGTTTTCGGATCTCACCGTTCTGCCTATGGATACCAACAAGGGCCAGTCCTATATCTGTTGGGGAGGGATCTTCTCCGACTCTACAAAGAATAAAACATTGTCTTTGTAATTAATTGAACTTCTAAGTGATTGATTGTTTCAATACTACATGTTTAGTTGATACATAAAATTTCCACAGAAAACTTGAATGCACATTAGATTAATGAAAGTGAACTTCAGTGAATTCTAATCAGAATTCTCGCAGTAAGTTTGCCAAAGTTCACAACATTTCTGGGAAAATTTTAGAGGTCACTATACGTATTACCTGAAGGAGCGTTTAAACCTACTTCAACTTATTTTGAATTGCGGATATCGGGTTATTGCATATTCTTTTTAATTTTTGTTCACTATCATCCTTATGCGGCTGCACAGTTTCAGGAGTGGCATCAACGTCCTTTGGTACTATATTTGAATTGTTCCTGAGGAAGGAGAGTATGTAATTAATAAGGATCATTCATAGGAACAAGAAATGTACAGATATGCATTGTAAATGAACAGAACATTAATTTTTCTTACTGTTTGTCCAGATTCTCGATTGAATTTTCAAGTGCATGAAAGCTAAAGACAGGTAAATAGAAACCAGTGTCACAATTCCATTTAATCATGATACATACAGGGTGTATAAATGAACCAATCATGGGAGCGAGCGAGCGAAAAAATTATCACTTGAATTTTTCTAATAAATAAATTTGGTAAATGCATTCAAACTTTGTAATCATGTTGAAGAATTATTAAAATTTGATCGTGACATTTAATACTTAATAATTTTAGCTGTTTCACAATCTTTCAACTTTCAAGTTAGGTACAATTTTTCGTTCTCTGTGATCGGTTCATTTAATACATAATATGTACATCCTTCAACAGATCAAATCACCAAAAAAATTTCATGGTACATATTTTGACCAAATTCAGTGGAGACCTTAATTTTTAGTTGAAAGTAATTCAGAAAAGGTTTTAGCCCTTGAGAAAAGACACCCCTGAAGATGGGTCCTCTAAAAGGATGGATTTTTGAAAAAATATCACGCCAACTTTTTGAAATTTGGAAAACAAGCGAAAATTGAACGATTTTCACAGATGCTGACTTTTAAAAACGGGGGGGGGGGGCGATTTTTGTCTGACTTGAGGGGAAAAATCAATAAATTACTAAAATTTTATGCATAGGTACTACTAATCAAACTTTTAAAAATGACTGTTTAATATTTTGTCAGACTTTTTCACAATAATTTTTAAAACTGAATCAACTTTTTTTTGTATGTACGTTTTAAAATGGATATGTAAGTTATTTACCATTTCATCAAACATTCGAAAACTTAAAAAAAATTCGGCCGAGCTGAAGATTACTGAATAATGATACACATAATTATCGGCGGACCCTTGAAAACTTGGCAGAAATTGGTCATTTATATGTAGGAAATACGAAATACATTATTTAAAAAGGTTAGGTAATTTCCCAACATTTTGAGTTCAGTCAACAGTAGATTTGTGGCTATAAAGTCAAATATTTGAAATTTTGAGAATACAATGCGGGCATAAAATCACAATTACCAAATTTTTCATGAGAACTCAATATCCAAGAATTAGGTACCTTTGCTTTATACCTACGTATTTTGTTGGAATTTTTTCTCAGATGAAACTTACTTCACATCATTTTTTTTAATCTCCCACGAAATATTGAAGAAAATGAAAACCGATTTTGAGATTCTGACCAAAGTTAGCTTGAAAGAAAAATTTCAGTTGGATTTTTGGGAATTGGTATAACGGGAGGGGTGAGGAGGATAATGACTTATAACGTCGATTTTACCAAATTACTGAAATATTTACCCTTGCTCCTCGTTGTAGTCATTTGCATAGCCATTCTCAGATTGATAATTTGGTGTTCGATCCAAAGAATGGTTTTCATACTGTGGTCCAGTAATTAAGAAATCTTCTGGTTGGAAAGGTGTGCCATGGAGTGCATGTCTTGCATCCCTAATTGCCTTGGTTACTGATTTTTCATCACTGAAAGTATGTCACAGTACTCATTAAAAAATTATACCTACACTAATTATGTGTACTTTAATAAATATCACACAACTCGACATCTCCACGACTTACTTTAGATATTCTGAAATACGAGTACTACTCCGAATAGGCGTATCATTGAGTACACCGTGCATCGAATTCTGCCTGAAATAAAAAATGAAAATCCTTTTAGCGGGTACTTTTTTTTATAATGGAACATGGTGAATATGAATTTTGATCTTGATAGACTTACTTTTGAGACTCTGAAGTGGTACCCTGCATATGCGTATCATCATATAAATCGTGCACTGAATTCCGTCTGAAATGAAAAATGAATATCCTTTTAGCGAATCCTTCTTTATAATGAAACATGCTGAACATGAATTCTGATCTCCACACACTTACGTTTGAGGCTCTGAAGTACTCGTAGCCTGAGTAGGCGTATCATCAAGTAAATTCATTAAATTCCGTCTGAAATAAAAAATGAAAATTCTTGTAGCGAGTACTTTTTTGTAATGGAACATGCTGAACATGAATTTTGATAAAATTTTCTCATCTTACGTCGCTGACTGCACAGTAGGCCTATTCTTCTTTGAACTGATAAATGTACCATTTTTTGAAGCTGTAGATTTGGATAATTTGGTCATCTTTTTTGCGGATAACTTGGGAGGTAGAAGGCAGTTTGCGGTCATCAGTTTTCCTCTGCTGCTATAAATAATACGATAAAAAATAGTATTTTCGATACTTCTTAAAAAGCGTATTTCATATTTTATGAATAGGACTCTACAAAACCTTGGCAATGAATTTTTGAATGGTGATTTTCTCTTCCTTGAATGACTACTGTTCTCCTTTTTCTCTGGTTGATCTTTTTGCGGATCAGAGCTCCCATCCGATTCAACAAGACCTCCAACACGATCTGCGTATTGCTTTTTTACTGTACCAAGGCGATCTAAAAATAAATAGGTATATAATGAAGGCTGATCGCTAAAAAAAAGTCGAATATGTAGTAGGTATGCACAATGCACATACGTCGTTGCACTTTCAAAATACACATCGACATAATTATTCATTTCAAGCTGAATGTCACTCAGAAAAAATATTAGCTCCGAAAGTACCTTTAGAGGGGAGATGAATGTTCTCAGAGAGCGAGCTTTTTAGAAAAATCATGTTTTTTGGCTGTAGCCTCTACCCAACCTGTTAAGAGGACAATGAACTACGAATACTTCCAAAAGATATCTAGTGTTTTAGATACCGCGTAAATCCAGACTATCGCTATCATAAAACAAGTCAATATTTTTGAAAATATTATCAGTTATTGGGTACCTACATATTATGTTTGTTCTGATATTTTGAAATTTGCAATCATGAAAAAATTGGCCTCACTTTCATTCTCAAATACGTACATACGTAGGTACCTATCTAGCGTCTGAAGTTTTACTTTCAAAGGTTTTGGCATAGTTCTGGCATAATTATTGAGAAATATTAAGGCCTGAAATTTGAGAAAATATTTTAAAAAGACGAATTTATCTAGAAATGAGTGATTTGAAATTTTTCCAAAACTGAAATCCTTTTGAATGACTTTCTACTCAAAATGAACGTTTCCAAAGAATCTCATCAAAATCCTCTAACCTACATTTTTTTCTACGATCCGCCCAATAAGAGTAGATGAACTACATGTTCATCAAAAATTTTGAATCATAAAAATGAAGAAGAATATGATAATTTTTTCTTAAAATGTACCACATTTCACAAAATGTGAATTACTGGAAAATTATAAAAAGCTGTAACTCTGTTTTTATTAGTTGAATACCTACTGTTCAAGTTTGTTTTAGATTTATTAATTATTACCAATGCGATATTTAAAACTTGGCAAAAAATTTACGTAGGAGTTTCTCATTTCAAATTTTTGAGTTTTTTAACCGATATTTTTCTTCCATTTTTCCAAAATAACATCGGTGAAAATTACTTAATTTTGATGAACCTTGATGATTGCTTGCGTGAGAGGATGATTTATTAGTGTTCAATGAAATGACAGTTTTTTTTTTTTTGGCTATTAGGCACTGTTACTCATAATATGAATCCCTGCTTTCTCACACTACTGCAGGGCTCGTACAAAATCAAAAAGTGATATAGCTTAATCCATCTGTTGTAAACTCATTTTCATCATTAAGTATGCAAACAAGACATCCTGAAAATATAAAAGATCGGGTAGGTCAGGTACCTATACCTGTTTTCAATGTTTTTACTCAAACTTGAAATTGTTAAAGAAAAATGAATACCATTATAAAGTCTTAGTCGAATTTTCAAAATAAAGAAATCTGATAAATGATCACCTGAAAAAATGTTTAGTAGCACGTTTTCGAAAACTATTCAGATAATATCATACTTACCATTGTGGAATAAAATTTTGGAATAGGGGATCTTTGCCCAACCTGGTTCTGGCGGTGTGTGGTTTGCCATCAAATTCGATATTACAACAGTAGATCCAGGGGGCCAATAGAACGAGTTTTCTTTAGGATCAATCCAGGACTTATGAACAGTGGTTGAAGGTGATTGGAAATCGTTTTCTTCGCAGGGCGATTCCTTCAATAAGACGTACTCCCCCAATTCGACCAATTTCTTTGACATCCTAATGTGAAAAAAAGAAAACAATGGTACATATATAAATAAAACTACGTCACAGCTCAATCATATTTCAGAAAGAATGATTACGTACAGCAGTACTTATGAAGCAATTTTGAAAATAAATATTGGTTGAGGCCTACAGGCATGTGAAAGTATTTTCCCGTAATATTTTCTACTTCAGTAAAGCATATTTTTTCACAGTCTTTGGGATATTGTGTGACAAATTCATGTACTTCGGTGGACTTGCATGGTACGTCGAAAAAGGCTTTTCCAGGTGGCAAGTATACGCCACAAACGTATTTTTCTTCAGAAATGCAATGTTTTGAAAAGTATTCAATTTTCCTTTTACCCCTTATTTCACAAAAACGATCTGCTTTTCTTTCACTATCAAAAGTTCTATAACTGTGGTAGTGTTCATAGCCATATTGTAATTCTTGTGGCACTTTTTCAAGAACTCCGTCTTTGATGCGCTTATTTAATCCTTTGATAGTGAGGTTACTTTCTCTCCCAACTTCAAAAACATGGCTTTCATGTATGCGTCTTGCAACTTGTTTGGCAGGTAGACGTCCAGATTTAACCAATTTGCACAAGAAACCCAAGTAGCTTTCAAATGCATACGAGGAAAATTCTATCAACGTTTTTGACGTTGTTTTTACGTCATCCGTCATATGTGGCAGAGCATGCACGTTGTATGAGGTGTGTTCTTCTCCATAAATCGTCGGGAAATCTTTTACAAAAGATTCCAGTAATTGTTTAGCCCAAGCAACACGAGAATTACTTTTAATCTGTGGTTCATCATTCAACGTCCGAATTGCAACGTGCAAATATAAGAAGTGACAGTACTCAGAATCATAAAGAAAATCTTTCATCACCAGAGGAGCAGTGTACAATACAAACATTCTATAATCTTTTCCATTGAAATTTGCAAGATGTCGTAAAGTCCGTGGCTTTCTTTGAAACTCCTTCGGACAGTACTGAGGAAGTGATGCTAGTATACCGGATAGACGTTGTTTATCTGTTGGGCGTAGTTTTGGAATCCAAAATTTTGTGATCAATTTCTTCATCACGCCTAAATCAACTACATGTAGAGAGTCTAGAAGAACATTTTTCACCACGTCGAAGTTCTTGATTTTCAATAATTCAGAACTATTTACTTTTTTTTTATGCCGATAGACGTCAGAAAACTGTTCAGTAGTTCTGGGTTCTGCGTTAATGCCCAGGAAACACATTCTATGGTTGATGTGAGTGCCTGCAACAGTGCACTTATGACATCCGGAATAGGAATTGAATCCTGGTGCATTCAAAACTGCACATCGCGCAGGACTATCGAAATGTCCACTTTTTAAATAAACTGAGTATTTCTTTCCATTTATAAGGACGCCATTTTCAACCAAACTATTCATCTCTGCCACAAAATCTTTTAGAAAATCGTTCATGTCTAGTGGTTTACTACTTCCATACCACAATGCAATGGTAAATACCGGATTCTTTCCAAATTTCCCCAAAATGGGCCAAAACTGTTTGGTTGAATTCTTGAAGACAGGAACACCATCAATATTAATAGAGAGGCCAAGATTATTCTCTGCTTCGTCAAATTTAGCAACGCCAGTTTCCAAAGACTTTTTTAACCCAAAGTAAATGAAATTATCATCATTTTTGAGGTTTTTATCTGAATTACCAATTTCAAGTTCAAGTTCATCATCAAGATTTTCATCTTCACCATTGCTTCCCTGCTCACAAGCATTTTTATTTTCAATTTCCAGTTTTGAGCCAATCTCTTTAAAATTTGGGTATTTCCCGACAGCTGTACGAAAATCAGCTGGAAGCTGATGAATATGAGAAGGGTCTGTATAATTTCTGAGAACATTCAGGATTTTATTTATGCAACTTCTGGACAAATTGAATTCTACAAAAATCCTAAACAGCTGACGATTACCGATTTTATTCTGCTCCAACCCTTTCAACATGAAAAAAAAAAAAAAAAAAAAAAAGGTCAAAAAAGAGATGAACATAGACCAGAGTCAGGACGAATCATTGAAAATTCGATTCAAATCGCGAATCTTGAACAATTTTTAAATTTTGCGTTTTGAATCCCATATTTTTAAAAACCTACGAATCTCGTAAAAATTGATACAAATTTCAAATCACGAATCAATTTTCACAAATCGTGAACTGTTATTCCTTTTTTTGGCCAAGTTTTCAAATTAAACGGGAGTATGTAATTTTATAAATTATCAGTCATTACTTGTAATGTATTTACCTAATTTGAAAAAAATGACTTTTCTCTTTGAAACAGAAGCCAAATTCAACAATTATTACATGCAAACGGAAGGACGTTACTTTGAAGCACTTTCAAACATTCTGAACATTCCCAAACACAGCTTTTCGAAAATTACCAAAAAAATGATTCGAATCACGAAAAAAAAAATGGCGATAGGGATTTGGATTTCCAGTGATTCGTCCCGACCCTGACCAAGGCAAAATTTCATAGACTAATTTTCTATTGCGCCTTTTCACTTACCCAGTTCAGAAAACTGGCGTAAATGATCAGTGGAGTAATCATTATGATCATAATCATCGCCATCATTATCATCAGGAAAGAATACAGTTGAACATGCATCTTCATCACACTGATGACCCATTGGAGATGATAAATGACAGACATTGGGTAAAACTGAAAGTTGATTAGATTGAGGCGTTGATTGAGAATGACCACCTGGTTTATCAACTGTTGCGACCTCAAGTTGAGACTCCATTTCATAATCCATTTCAACATCAAATTCATCTTGTATCTATTATTGAGAAAGAGAAATTCTTGAAATTTTTACATAAAATGACTTTTTTATTCGTGAAACCATAACCAAGGAATTGCTTACAACCGTCAAGAGAAAAAAATTATCAGTTTTCATGCTTTGCACGACCAAGTTGAAGTTATAGTCAATAGAATTATGTATCCATAAGCAACATTTGGATACACAGGCATCATAGCTAAATTTTTCTAAAAAAAAGTGACTTTTCAGTGACTTTCAGCAGTGAAAAAAGTAACCAAAATAGTGACCATTTTTTTTTATTCCAGCGTTCAGAAGAGCAAAAAATCGAAAAACAAAAGTAAAAAACGTTCGATAAGAAATCAGTACTATTCAATTAATTAATGTTTTTTTGAAGGAAGTTGATTTTGAAAGCTCTAGAAAATTTGCATTTCGAGAGGCATAAAAACGATGTTTTTTTGTGAGGAGTTTATTTTTTGGCATTAAAACTTGATTTTTTAAAAATATAAATTTCCATCTTGATTTTGAAAAAAAAAAAGAAAACAAGCCCGAGCGAAGCGCTTTCAAAAATTGATGTTTCGAAAAGTAAAATTTTGTGTTTTTGAAATTTTGAAATTGTTTAATGAACAAGATTCGCATAAAATCTTTTGAAAATCGAGTACAAAAATGATAATTTGGATGAAAAACAATTTTTTTATTACAAAAAAAAATCAAAGAAGTGAATTTTTTGTAAGAAAAGTAACCATGTAATGACCTTTTGATGAATAAAAGTTACCAAAAGTGACTTTTCGTGAAAAAAGTGAATAAGTCATTTTAAAAGTGACCCGCTACGATGCCTGTAGGATACAAGTTGAGCATCATAGTACCATTTTCAAGCAATTTAAATTTTCAATGAAGTTACAAGCCTAATAGGAAGCACAGATTATACCATATAGGTATCACCAATAAATCGAATGGAACCACAAAAGTAAAGTCTCCATAGGTATTTGTTTCACAACTAATTTGACAATTTTTACAAAAAAATAGAAGAAAAAAAAGAAAACAAAATAAATTGTCTAAAGTAATCCGTTTTAAATTGATAAAAACCTGCCAAAAATCAGAAAGTCAATTTGAGCAGCTGAAATTTTGACCATGGAGGGTTTCAAACCGCACTCGGTAGTCTCCCCCCCCCCCCCACTATCCTCATAAGTACCTAGTTGAATTATGCATTCCTTAAATCGCATTTAGTACACTTGATTACTTTAAATCGTTAATTTTTCGATCATTATGAGGGCTCGAATATTCTTTCCCCCAAAAACCCAAAATATGCGCATAAATATTCACTAACGATGTGGGCTTTGTTTTACAGAAAAAATCAATTTTATACGATTTTAGTAATATTGCTGTATAATACCACGAATTCTTGAACAAAAAATACAAAACAGAGCATTTTAAAAAGGTAATTTTAACTCCCAAATAAAATGAACAAAAAAATAATTAGGCACGAGTGAGCTATTGCCAGTTTCACAAATTTTGCGAGGAAAAAAATGAAAAATAGCCAAAAATACTAATTTGATACAAAAATTTGAAATTGAGCAAAATATTCTCCAAAAGCCACTAAAAACGTAAAATATATGCACTAAAAACGCAAAATTATGCCAAAATATGCTCTAACGAATTAGGCTCATTTTACTTGAAATTTCATAAATCGTGGAAATAATCGAAAAATTCCCTATCCCCTATGCATAAAAAAAAATATGCTCCAGCTTAAAAATCCGAGCCCTGGTCATTATATTTTATAGTAGGTAAATATTTAGAGACGTTTTGGTTTCCTCTTCTTTTTTTTAAAAAAGTCTTTTGTTCCTCTTCCATAAACAAAATATGCCAATTTTCGATAAATTTAATCTCAAAATACTTAGTTTGCATTATTAGGTTGATCTGAAAGTTCTCAAATCCATACAGGCAACATTTTTTTCGACCATATGGGAGCTTGAAAATGCCTACTTGACGATTGAATTCAGTAAATCTACATTGGTGACCTCTTACGTGCTTAGGCCTGAATAAATTTGAAGTGTTTGCAAGAAAGTATGAATTTTTATGGATGTAATTTTAATCCAATTTGAAAACAACGCAAGATAAGATGATAACGATCTAACTTTTTGGTAAAAAATAATCAATCTTTTTCCAACCCACTAGTGATTCCTTATGGACCTTATGAAAAAAATTTAGATGTACAAAAATAAATTGATTCTATTTTTCCTTCTACAAATACTTCTTCTTCTTAACAATCATTTAAAAATAATTCAATTAGAAGAAAACAAGAGCGAATTTAAAATTTGGCTCATCGAATTCTCTGCGAATTAGGTACTCGTACAAATAAAATTGTAGGCACCTTTCAAAATTGGACAAATTTGTGTTTTAAATTACACTCGTTTTTGAAAGTCATTGGTACCTATCATTGTCAAATGATTCTTGCAATTTGAATCGGATATAAGTAATACCTAACCACAAACGTAAGCCAAAAAGCTTGATGTTATTTCAAAGTAAGGAATGAATTAATCAAAGATTTACACAGGGTAGGTATAGGTATAGTGATTAGTTTTGTGCAGACGTTTCAAATAGCTGAAAAAGTACAGTTCCTTTATGAAGAAGTGAACCAACACAAACATTAGGTTTACCCAGTTATTTGCATAATGATCATAGTATCATAATATTACGTAAACTTACAATTTCTGCATCACATTGAGAATTCAACCACTGATAAAATTTTGTTTTACCAACACGAATAGTTTTACCATCGTCAGTTTGAATTGTATACATTGCAAGTAGTTGATAAGATGACTATAAATTGGAAAATATAACTGTAGTGCCTCGGTGTTGTGTGAGTCTAGGTAGATACGCGACAGGCTATTCAAATTCACGCATTTGTTAAAATTAATGATTTTACTCTAAGTTATAATTACATAGGTAGGGAATATATAATTACTTACGTGAAAATAATACTTCGTTTTATTGACTTTGATGATGAAATCAGTATTAATAAGGCACTTGTCACTTGAACACAACACAACGTTAACACACCAAATAATGTAGCTATATGTAGATTGTAGGTACTCTTGGCGTCTTGGCAAATGTTCTTCAGCTAGAAGATCTCCTTCCCTTCCACAATGGTAGAAAAAAACACCCTCAACGAACAAAAATAGATAAAAAGACAAAATAAGTTGACCCGGATGAACTCCACCCCCCACTTGCACGCGCACTCGCGTGTTTTGTTGAAGAACGCGCTATTGTATACAATGCAGGTATTCGAATACGAGTATATTGGAACGTCGTCAACGTCCATTCTTGGAATTACCGAAGACACAATACAGATGTAGGTTAGGTTTACAATATGGGTAATAAAATTTCGACAATATAGCTTTTCTAGTGTTTAAAAAACAGGGACGCATACCAGCTTCACGTCCACACAAACATGAGCAACCACTCGACAACCAGCAACAAAATTCTAGAATTTCGACTCGACTATACCTACCAATAAGTAGGTATTAAAATTTTTTAAAAAATAAAAAAAAAACAGAGCAACCCATCATTAATTATGAATGGTTTCTAGTTGCTGCTTACGTAGCTCCCGACTGAGCAGTTTAACCACAAAAGATTGAAAATGTAATCATATTACATATTACAAGCACTCAGTATACAATCAATTTAGTTCATTACTTGGAAGATTGCAGAGTGATCACTTACAAAAAATTGTAAGTAAATACGATGTTCACTGAGCGAAAATAATGAATAAAAAGAATTCTTTGAGGCAAAAGAGGGGATGGAGGGCCAAAAGCTTCATTGGAGAAATACTACAAGGTCTGGTCTAGGTTGAAGCTCAATTGTATCAAGAAATCTTTAAAGACAAGATGTAGTCCGATCTCTCTAATGGTACTACATTTTTGAAAATCCTCAAAATTCTTCCTTGAGAAAATTACGATTTTAAGAGCTGAAAAAGATAGCACGATTCTGGTCACTGTTTTGCTCACTTTGTACTTTGATGTGCCAGAAATTCAAAAACACATCGCAGACCCCATCACTGTATGGTGCAGTTTTATAGAGAATTTTATCGTCGTTCTTATAATAGGTCTACTTACTACATTTTTTTAAATTTGCAAAAGTCTTCCTTGAGGAAATCACGATCACGAATTTGCGAGCTGAAAAAGGTAGAGAGAAGGCCATTTTTTGTGCATTTAGAAGTATAGGTAACTTATACCTATCAGTTTGAGAACCATTTTTTTTGAGTCAAACAGCACCGACTGCTATTGCAATTGAATTTTCTTTTACATGGTCTCGAATTTATACAAGCATCTGTTCGGTCTATTACATACAGGGGAGGTGCCCAGGTGACATTCGCCAATTTTAACAATTGTACCATTGAATAGAGGACTTCGAATATAGCGTAACCCCAAAATTTTAACTGCTGAAGTTGATATTTCGATTTTTGAGAGCGATTTTTCGATTTTCTCATAGCAATTTTGAAAAACTGAGCAAAAATAGTCGGCGCAGGTAGCATACCTAAACCTCTGGTATTATTTCGACATTTGCATACATACGGTAAGATTAGCCCATGATTAAACTTTCAGCTGCTGGAGTTGATATTTCCACCGGAAACATCGCTGAAATTAATTTCAGCAGCTGAAAATTTCACCGTGGGCTAGTCTTATCATATGTATTAAAACGCCCAAATAATCTGGAAGGTTTAGATATGCGACCGGCACCGAATATTTTTGCTCAGTTTTTCAAAATTGCTAGGTACGTGAAAATCGAAAAATTGCTTTCAAAAATCGAAATATCAACTTCAGCAGCTGAAAATTTGAGATTACGCTATATTCGAAGTCCTCTATCCAATGGTGTAAGAATCGTTGAAATCGGCGAATGTCACTTGGGCCACCACCCTTGTTACTTTTGAGATGTTTAGTTGACTGAAAAGACAAAAATTGTAATAACATGACCTCCATTTTGACGAAAATTGGGTAAAATTAATATTTTTGAGGGTATGCTGTGTAGAAAATTTTACCCCTCTCATTCAATGATACCAAATCCAGAAATATCCATACGATAGTTCACTCGCAAATGCGATTTTTCTATTTAAGCGCTGCAATTTTCCCAGAACAAGTCACTTAAAAGAAATTCCACCAAAACCAACATTGAATTGCTCTCTAAAAAAAATTGAAGAGCCACGGAAAGAACCAGATAAGTCACTTTTTTCAAAAATGAGTTTATGGTTGAATTAAATTCACGCTTAGGAGTAGAAAAATGTAGTCCATTTGGATTTTGAAAAAAATCGATTTCTTTGTGGTTAAAATGGCCTTTAAAAGAAAGAGGAGGATAGAGAAATGAGCTGAGACCAAATGTGAGGCGACAGGAAGAAAATTTCAACATCGTTAAGTATTTAAATTGCGAACATTTTTCACTATGTCATCATAATAATCGATTTTTATTGAATTCAAGTTGTTGCGAAACACTAATTTTTCGATTCTTTGCTTGATTTTTTTCACGAAAAGAGTGACTTTTCAACTCGTGACTGGCGTTTCTCTTCATTTTTTATCTACTATGCCTCAAGTTGTGTTTGTAGGATGTTGTGTGATGTATTTCCAGCCATTACTTTGATGAAATTCAAATTCACTACAAAATTGGAGCATTCTGATACCTACTTTAAAACGCCGTAACACAAACGTTTAAAAAAGTGACTTACCTGGTATTCTTTCCGTGGACTCTTCAATTCATTTGAAAAATTGTAATATTTTTTTCAACCACTATGAAAAAAAATTTCTAGCTCTTTTTGAATATGCTATTGAAGTTTCTTTCAACATGGTCCTTTAAGAAAGGGATCGACATAATGTTTCCGTTATTACCTACTCATTATTATTTCGATAAAATTATACGTTCTCTCAAACGGTTTCAAATTTACGGTCATCCATTCACCTGTTTTTATAGGCCTACTAATTCGAGAAATTTTTGTAAATGTTTGACAATATTTCATTGATTTAATCAACAGAACAATATTAAGAGTTATTATATAATTATGTGTATGCCTCTCGATCTCGAATTACACATCTTCAAGAGCTTTTCTCCCTCATTTGGACCTGTTCTCTTTTTTTTTTCAAAATTAACATCCTAAACAAATCTTTCAAATTATAAAATTTTAAAAGCTAAAAAATAAACCTGCTCCATGAAAAAACATCGTACTCGTATTTACTCGTAGTTTTCTCAAAATACAAAATTTTCAAAAGTTCAAAATCGATTTCCTAACAAAACATTGTTCTTAGACCTCTGGAAATCAAATTTTCGAACACTGTCACCTTTGCTTCGCTTGTGTCAATTTGTTTCTTGTTTTGAAATTTAAGAAATTTCTACCAATTTCGGCTCCCAAAAATCCAAAACAGGAAATGAAAATTTTTATGAGTCTTATGATGTTATGAATATGCTATCAATCGGCAAAATGGATATTTTCTAATTCCCCCTCTATCAGTAATCAAATTTTCAGTCGAACCCTATCCCAGCCTCTTCCTCTCAAAAAACCTCTATAAATTGTTTCGTTCTCAGAAATTGTGGCAAATTATCGTGATTCAGAAGTAGGTACCAGTTTATAACTACGTATACCTATTTAGAACTCTCACTCCTCTCAAGTAAGTATTTCATAAAAACATATAATAAGTACCTAGGTACTATTTGATAGTTATTTGTATTATTAGGCACTCATGTGTGCCTACGCAGACCGATTTATAGAGTACCTATTTGGCATTTTGCACGGAGTACGGAGTGTATTTATCTTTCCCAGGAGCATTTATGCCAAAATGAGAAAAAAAAACTTTCGAATGAAAGAGCAGGCAAAATTCAATGATTTTAATACCTACTATTGAATTGAGTGCAAGATTTTACTCAAATATTCAAATTTAAGACAGAATCGCGTTTGCGCGGAAACTATCGAGTTAGATTTCAATGATTTCGGTATCATTGCATGAGACATGCAATTTTCTGCAGAATGATAATCGTAAAGAATTCATGTTACTCAATTTTCCTGATAATGAAGTTGAATTTCTTATAAATGTATGGCATTGGGGTCAAGTAAATTTCTCGAATTAAGTAGTATGAAAACCGACGAATGGATGACCCTAAATTTTAAACCGTTTGAAAGAAATTATGTCGATTCCTTTCTTAAAAATTAGATTTTTGTTTCATTAGATAGGTAGGTACTTCTATTTTTTGCGTATCTAAGGTGCCAAAATTCCTCAAAAATACATGAAGGACCGTGTTAAAAGAAACTTCAATTGCATATTCGAAAAGAGCTCGAAATTTTCTTTCATAATGGTTGAAAAAAATATTACAATTTTCCAAATGATTTTTTTTTAGAGAGCAATTCAATGTTGGTTTTGGTGGAATTTCTTTCAAGTGACTTGTTCTGGGGAAATTGCAGCGCTTAAATAGAAAAATCGCATTTACGAGTGAACTATCGTATGGATATTTCTGGATTTGGTATCATTGAATGAGGGGTAAAATTTTCTACGCAGCAGTACCCTCAAAAAATATTAATTTTACCGAATTTTCGTCAAAATGAAGGGAATGTTATTAAAATGTTTTATTTTTCAGTCAACTAAACATCTCAAAACTAAGTAACAGACTGAACAGGTGCTCGTATAAATTTGAGACCATATGTAAAAGAAAATTCAATTTCAATATAGCATTTATTGGCGCTGTTTGACTCAAAAAACATGGTTTTCAAACTGATAGGTATAAAAGTTGGTACAAATTAATTATCTATACTCCAAAATGCACAAAAAATGGTCTTCTCTCTACCTTTTTCAGCTCGTAAATTCGTGATCGTGATTTCCTCGAGGAAGACTTTTTTAAAAAATGTAGTAGGCCTACTATTAGAACGACAATAAAATTATCTGTAAAATTGAACCATACAGTAATGGGGTCTGCGATGTGTTTTTAAATTTCTGGTATGTCAAAGTACAAAGTGAACAAATCAGTGACTAGAATCGCGCTACTTTTTTCAGCTAGGTAGTAAAATCGTAATGGCATTAGAGTTTATTCAAGCAATCAAAAAAAAAGTCATTCGCCGATATTTTACAAGCAGGCCGATCTTTTTTCATTTTAAATTGTCTCAGACTGATATATTTTAAAGTCTTCCTCTCGAATATCATTGCAACATACCTGTACATTGTACAATACCTTTACCAGATTGAAAACAATACGATTTCAACCTATTGTTTCTTTCACATGTTTTCTATTTATGTATAGCATCTGTGCTTCTTCACCTTTACGTATACCTAGTACCTCTACCTGCTAATGCAAGTTTCTTCAACAAAATCTGAAACAGACACTGTCTGTTGTCTGTCTCTGTATATTGTGTTTGTAGTTAGTATGTAACGTGCTAACGCGCTTTGAAAAATAGGCTGAAGAAAACCGGAATCGAATTCCACAACGGCCGAGGTAGAGGAAGTCGAATGGAGGGGAAAAGTGGAAGCGTGGGTGATTCACTCTTTATGTTGAATCTTCGCGAACGCGAACAGTCCAACCAGAAAATTAATTTGTCAGATATGTACATTTTAGAACTGAAAAGAAAGAATAGATTCTACGAGAAAATTTACGTATTCGCATTAACTGACTGTTCCATGATGTTATTAAAAATTAATTATAGGTAGGAGGATATCAACTGGTTGTAGTGACCCATAATTGGCAGCCTATAATTTTTTGATTAGTACTATTAGGGCAGTGCGCGGTATTTCACCACCAGCAGCACAGTTTGCGAAGTGTAGAAAGCTGTACTACCAGTTGTACTGTGGTGGGGCGCGGACTGGCTCAAAAGAGCCTATGGGGAAATCATGAAAATTGTGGCCTACAGGTAAAACCGGTAAAAGTCATTTTAAAAAAAACTTTTCATTGGTTTTTATGATTTTTCAATTTTTTTTTATTTTGGTGGAATATTTGAAAAAATGTCGTCAGGATTCTTTAGGGGGGGGGGAGGCAAAACCAAATTTTTAAACATGAAATATCAAAAATAGAGGTACTTTTCAAAAAACTTTTCGTGATTTAATAATGATTTTGTAAAAATGAAGGAAAAATTAGTGCAAGAACGAAGCGAGAGTGAAAATTTTTTGAAAATATGGATCTTAAACTAAAAAAAAAAGTCAATTTTTGCGTGTTTCATTTCAAACTTTTGCTTGCAAGAGGGGGGATGGTCCCCTTCCTTCCACACTTCACACTTGGCTAAGTCATTGCCTTTTTATTACGACACATAACTACGTTGCAAATATTCGTCAATTTTCGTCATTTACCTGAGAAAGTCTTTCAATATTGTAAAATGTGTTTTTCATCATAAAATACCTTTAAAAAATATGTTTAAAACACACTTTTCTCACAGATATTTTCTTTGGCAGTGAGTGCTGCCATGCACATCTATTTGCACTGCTAGCTGTGTGATTAGTAGCGCAAAGCGGCATTTGCTACCATAGCGTGAGTGGGAGCATAAATAGCTGCACTACTAGTTGCGCTACTGCGGATGCCACCAAATTCTATAGAGGTGCGATGCCGCTGTACGCTTCTATTCGCACCGCTAGCTGTGTGATTAGTAGCGCAAAGCGGTATTCACTACCATAGCGTGAGTGGGAGCGTAGATAGCTGCACTACTGGTTGCGCTACCGTGACAAGTCTTTTTTTTCTTTGGTGGTGAGTGCTGCCAAACGCACCTATTTTTGCCGCTAGCAGCATGGTTAGCAACAACGCTTCTAGCTGGGCGAATAGGAGCAGAAATCGCTGCACTGCTAGTAGCGCAACGGTAGCATGGCATATTTACGCCATGGTAGTGAGCACAGCTATACACTGCCAATTTCACCGCCACTTCTCATACTACAACATTGCAAAGTGAAGTGTAATTTACTTAAAAATTTGTGAATGTGTTAGTAATAGTAGCGGTGCTACCATACGCTACTAGTAGCGCAGCTAATTCTTTGCCAGCTGGGGATAGTTTCATTTAAAACTTACCATCGGCTGAATGTTATTTTTTATCAACTCATCTATCAGATTATGGTAATAATCAACGCCTTTTTGATTGATATGCGTAATTTCGCCATTTGGTAGTATACGAGTCCAACTTATGGAAAATCGATAGATATTGAACTAAGAAAAAGTTGGGAACACATTGTCACATTAAAGAATGAGAATAAGTCAACATTATTTTCATAGTTTCAATTTAAAATCTTGCATTTTATTTAAACCGAACTAAATTGAGGTAAAGATCAACTTTTCGTCAAATTATTGAAACCACTTACTCCAGCATCCTTCATAAATTTGACATCTTCTTTGTATAAATGATAAGAGTCGCAGGCGACATCTGCATTATCCTGATTTTCGACCATATGCGGCTTTGTATGGGTTATTCGATCCCACATACTTTCTCCTTTTCCTGTCCAGTAGAAAATTGAAAAAAAAGTGAGGATTAAAAATTACACAATAACAAGTAGGTATGTAAGACGGTGAATGTTCGAGATTTGGGGTAAGTACCTACCGTCTTCGTTCCATGCTCCTTCAATTTGATATGCTGAGGTAGCTGTCGCGAATAAGAATTCTTTAGGAAACACACCAGACATGTTGAATGGATTAAAGTGCGCACTATTTTGACGATTCTTTTTTTGCATTCATCTGCTGTAATTTTACTCATTATTTATTGCTAATTTTTTTGTGGTTGGTTAATCATATTGTGGAGTAGGTAGACTTATCTGAGGTTTTTAGTTGGTTTATCCATTTCCGTTCCACATTCTGCTGATTATAAATTCGTATGAGGAGCATTTTGTTTTGTGCGATTAGCATGCTAAACAATTATTGCTGAAAGTTTCGTAAGTCCATTTCAGGACTGCTCTCTGCTCTAAAGGTTTGCTGTTCTTGGCATTTATTCTAAGTCATGACATTATAATTCAGAATACGGAGAAATAAATAGTAGATAAATGATTTAATGACCAATAACAGAATTTGAAAACAAAAAAATGCAGAACTTATTAATATTGATATCATTGATCAGCTGGTATCGTTCTATTTTTAATCAGACGTTTTAAAAAATTATAGCTTGATTTCGGCGTTCGTTTCCTTTTTTCGTCGTTGAAATCCACATGTACGATACCAAACTTCGGGCTGTTGAAAGTTGAGTATAACATTAAAAATATGAAATAGGCTTAATCTGAAGATTCAGATTCAAATTAATCTTCATAAAACTTACTCATATCCTGACGACCATTCGAAATTATCCAAAAGAGAAAATGCTGTGTATCCTATAACGTCACATTGGTAGTTATTCATCGCATTCAAGACTTCCTTCAAATACTCCTGGTCACAAAAAAAATAAAAATACACAGAGGGTATTTGGTACATCTAAAATCATGTGTAGATAAAGAGCGACCCAAAAGTCTTTTCTCGTTCACGTTAACTAGTAGTTCACATATTCTTACGTGTGTTCTCCTTTAATAATAAAAACTATGCAACTCATACGTCTCAGGACCACTTTTCAGAGACGTATGGGTTGCATAGTTTTTATTATTTAAGGAGAACATACGTAAGAATATGTGAACCTCTAGTAAACGTAAACGCAGGAGGGCTTTTTGGGTCGCCCCTGTCCGTATACTACAGGTACCTACCAATAAATACTTCTAATGGGAACTTAGTCAAGAAATACACAAATACCTAACATAAACTTACTCTATAATAGAAAACTCTTTCCTTATCATCCAACTCGCCATCATCGCAATATCCATTTTCGGCGATGAATACTGGAGGATTGTTACAAGTATTTTTGATATATCTAAGTATTTCTCGTAATCCGTAAGGAACCACCTGTAAAATCACATACGTTTTCGTGCAAATAAACTAGCGAGGTCCTTGACAAAGTTTCATCATCATCACTCACCTTCAGCCAAAAAAGTTTACTCGAGGGCCATTGTGGGTCATCTGAGTGTTTCACATTCATATCATCATAAAATATTCCAGTAGGTCTAAGTAGTTCATTACTATTAGGTAAATATTTGGTTGTGCATAATTTCGTCGAATAATGATTGAAAGAGAAAAAATCATTCGCTCCTAAATTAATGGAATAGGTAGGAACATTAACGTTTCTAAATAAGCAGTATTTAATCAAGTATAGGCAAGGCATGTTTGGTAGAAAGAACAAAAAAAAAAGTAAGTAGGCATAATTGAAGAAAAACTAAAAATGAAGTACCTACCTTTCAATGATTGAATTTCATCTTCTGTGAATGTCGGTAATTTAGATCGTTTTCGACCCTCTCTTCTACTTATTTCATCAACCATCTCGCGTACAATTTTCGGATACCCACCTTCTTTGCTGTAGATTGGGTGAGTGAATATATCTAGCTATATTTTGAAAACAGTACAACAGATTTAAGTAGGTATATTATAGGTAATACTAGGTTCTAATGTTGCATCATTTACACAAACATGTTGACTATTCACCTGAAATTGATATGCTCTGTTTGCTGCGTCAATATCTTCTTTAGACTTTGTTTTCCCCTCATAATGATGGCTGTCCACACAAAGGCTCAGTTTTCCTGTATGAATTGCAGAATTACCGTAGCTGATAATATATACAAATTTTCAAAAATGTAAAAATTCATTAATTGGGACTTTCACCTACCATTTTGTTTGGAACGATATTTTTCATCGTATAATCGAAATATTCTGCCATGTGCTCTCAAAGTGTTATGCATCACGTTATACATTTTCGACGATTCTGAATTTATTGCAGGTGCCCATCTGTCTTTTTCATAACCTTCTCCTACTCGAAATGGTTCATTTATGGTGATCCACCATTTCACCTTTGAAGTATAATAAAAAAGTCTTAGTTTCAATTTCATAAATTTCCAATTTTTCAATTTCATTTTTTCACAGAAAGAGCAAGTATCTAATGGTGAAATGAAGATGGTTACGGTTTTTTTTTTTCGTGAAAAATTGAAATTGAAAACTGGCGAGAACTGAAAATAAATTAGACATCGGATAGATGTATTTTTATGCGTATCATGTAAATTTATACTTACTTTATCCCCGTAAAGTTGAAAAAGTAAATCAGCATAATCTTCCATGTAATCGACGATCAATGGGTTGACCCAACCTCCGATGTCTTGCAATTTTTGAGGTAAATCCCAATGATACATGGTTACCTAAAGCAAAGTAAATTCAATGGTTTCAATTTTCATTACCATTAGAATCTGGGAAAGATGTCGGTGTGGATGAGAACTAGGTGAATTATAATGACTCGTAATCGATTCTGCAAGATATTCTCACAAGGGGACCTCGTCAACTCGTCAACACAGATTTGGCTGAAATTTGGCTCACTGAATGTTCATATTACCCATACCTCAGAACCAAATTTTCAGTTACTGAAATTGACTTTTCGAATTTTGGAGAGTTTTTGAAATTGGGTGAAATAGCCGATTTACTCACAAGAGCTTTATAAAAACGGTAAACCACGAAACGAAAATCTGAAATTCGGTTTGAATACCAAAGTTCACCTCTCAAATGGATTGCGAGTGCGGCCGTTTACAAGACGATCTAGAGCCTCCAGCAGGAATTAGTTTTTCTCAAGCACACTGGAATCGCTCCAGAAAGCGCTGCAATCAACTTCGACTGATGCAAATTTGGCTCTGTGGTGTTGGTGACATGAACTTTCAATGTGTCAAATTTCAGCCAAATCGGAGGTGACGAGTTCAAGCGTTTTCATCTTCTGGTTTTTGTTGTTCTCGTTGTTTTTTTTTGGGGGGGGGGCTTACTCGAATGAACAGTTACGCCTAAAGAGTGATTGCAGTCAAAATGGGACTAGAATCTTTGATTTTTGATCATCCTCACATTTCAGTGAGAAAATCAACAGAATCGATGATTGATTTAACAAGTGGTTCCTTAGTTATATATGTACAAAATCGTTGAACTTCGAGGGTGGGAGGGCGAGGGAGGCAACACGAGCGTTTCGCTTAGATTACCTAATTATTCTGTAATTGTATTAAAAACTTACCATCGGCTGAATGTCATTTTTCAACAGTTCATCTATTAGATTGTGGTAATAATTAATTCCTTTTTGATTGATCGAAGTAATCTCCCCATTTGGTAGTATGCGAGTCCAACTTATGGAAAATCGGTAGATATCAAACTAAAAAGTGTTGCACAATTAATTTTCTCGCGTGAATAAGTAAAAATACGTCTACAAGATAAATGGTCAATTTCATTTTGGGAGAGGGGCGATAAATAAAGCTGAAATTTGGTTTCGTTTTATGCTCTATTTATTTAGACCATCCAAATAAAACTTGCCGACGGTTTCAGAACTGATCCGACGATTTGAGAAGTAATGTAGAAAAATAGGATAAGAGGATACCCAACTTCAGCTATTTACCTTAATTTCATCAAATTTTAATTTTTTTGATAGAAAACAAACCACTGATTTTTTTTTAATTCACCAAAAATATGAAATAGTTGTTCCCGAAGGATCTGATTTAGTATTTTTGGACGCTCCTTCAGTGGGAATAAGTATAACCTAGGTACCAAACAAAAAGTATTTGTGGTAGCCAAAATCGGTAGGATTTCTCAGTGTATGTACTTACCCCAGCATCTTTCACCAACTTGACATCTTCTTTGTAGAGATGATAAGAGTCACAGGCGACATCTGCAGTATCCTGATTCTTGATCTTGTCAGGTTTTGAATGAATTAGTCGATCCCACATATTTTCTCCTTTTCCTACAGAGAAAACAAATTGAACAAAATTAAAAGGATTCAAATTACATAAGACAGAAAGGATGAATAAGACTTGTGCCAGGTACCTACCATCTTCATTCCATGCTCCTTCAACTTGATATGCTGAGGTAGCTGTCGCGAATAAAAAATCTTTAGGAAACGCAGAAGACATATTGGATAGATTGAAGTATTTTTTTCAACTGTGACGATGTTTTGCATTCAGTTGCTGTACCTAACGTACCTACCTAATTATCTACATATGTAACGTTTCTTATCACAGTCGGTGTTTCTCTCTAGCTGTAGTTAGCTTTTATCAGTTATAAATGTTTAGTGCATAATATTTGTGTTCTTGAGTAAATTATGCCTTCATTAAACTTTCTCCTGATAATTATAATTCTAGTTAAACATGTACTGTGAGATAAGCTTTGAATTACTTCTGTAAAATTTTAAAACTACAAAAATATGATTTAGAATCATCACAAGGGGGAAAAATAATATGTAGGTATCTTAGTAAACCAGTAAAGTGATATATGTGACTTTGATACATAAGTATGTGATACTATTTTCAGAGTGAATGAAAAAAGTGGGTCTGTTTGTAGGAATAAGTTATCAAATATTGACACGTTCAATTTCACCACATGAGATTTTTCTCTTTCAATCTTATCCATGATCAATCACTTTTACTGTTTCACTGCACCTACTCCAAATTAAATCCACATTCAAACAAAGGAAGGGATGAATGAATCATACCAAAAATACAAATAATAGCATAGCTGTAGAACACCAAACGTCAAAAGTTGGTTTAAAAATGAGAATTTGGATGATAATTTTAAATTAAAATTAAGGAAAACGTTTACTTTCGAGATAGGTAGATAGGTACCTATGTAGAAAATTGAAATTTCAGATGGGTAACATAGAAAACACCACCCGCTCTCTCCAAACAGTAAAAAAAAGTTACCAAACAAATGAAAAAACAGAGGTAAAGAAGAAGGGAAGCGCTTCCAATAAAAACACCAAAGAGAAAGTATAACTACGCTTTACATCTCAAGTACTGACGTCATCAATTTACGCATTGCAATCCAGCGAAACGTTAGAAAATGAGACAGGGCTGAGTAAGAGGGTTAAAAACGAAATTTCTCGCTTTACTGTAGCCTGCAATAGCCAATATAGGGAGGACTGAAACTTGAAATACATGTATAGGTACCTAATAAGGTAGAATTTTTTATCCTGAGACTTTGAAATAAGAAATTCTTTTATATGTAAGAATGTGTTGCTTTATTGATGAGTATCTTTTGTTGATATTTTGTTACAGCAAGTAGAGAAGTTCGAAGAAATCGTCGCACAATGTGGATCCTGTCCTGTATCGCAATCGTGTTCGCATTAAGTTGGTTACCATTGACAACATTCACTGTTATATTAGAATTTGGCATTTATACTTTTAAGACTCCAACTTCAATGTATATGACATTCGTCGTGTGCCATATGGTGGCAATGACCACTGCTGGCACCAATCCTTTACTTTATGGTTATATGAATACAAATTTTAGACGCGATTTACTCAATTTATATTATTCAGTATTTAAAATTGATGGAAATGCTAGACGTAGTCAACGCCGAAGACGATTAAATAGTCAGATTTATGAAGGGAGACAACATAGAGATGGTAAATCTGCAAACACAACCACTGCTGAGCCTGTGTCAATCATTGTAAAGAATCGCGATCGAAGAACTAGCTCTAGTGTTGGTACCACATTAACAACTACATTTCGAACCAGATCATCTAGTTGTGGTATAGCTCAGCAAAAAATTGATGAGTTGTAGTAATGTAAACTTTTTTTTAGGCATCTTTTTTTGGGTCAATTCAAATTGTTTTCAATTGTTTGATGTTTTTTTATTTTTGATGAATTATAGTTGATGTGGACATGAAGTACCTATCTCAATCAGCAGGAGAAGTCTGGATCAGAAAAAATTTGCAAGAGTATTTCAGAAAATACCACCTTAAAAATTTTCATTCTCAAATTTCAAAATTTTGGTAAAATTTTAAATTGGCTTTTAAAAAATATCAATTTTACCTACCTACCTATGTACCTACCCTACACATGACTGAAGAGGAAATCTGAAATTGGTTAATATCTACATGCTTCAATTTTGTAATTTTTCAATCCCTCAAATCAATTATGAGTGACTTTATTAAGCTCTTTCTAAGTTTTTAGTGAGACTGAATCTTCAAGTTTTATTTAAAAAACATTTGCTGACAAAAAAAATATATCCAATTGACCACTACTTAGGTATACATTTTTATTCAAAAATTCAAACAGAGAGGAGAAATGGCGAGTGGTGTAAAACTCTATATCTGACCCCTATCTGTGTGATTTCACATAGTACTGCCAACTTCATCAGAAACATATCATAAGTAATATGTATTAAATTGTAATTTGTTTGGCTCTATTCCTCTGAAGAAACTAAATAGGATAACTGTATAAACATACATATTCAGATATTACATCCTCATTGCATTCCATTGAAAACTCCTCAATAATATCTAAGAGGTTAATTGAGTAAAAATGTCTTTTTTGATTTTTGTATCATATACCTTCAAAAATGAAAAGTCTTGAAATAATGATCCACAGTCAAATGAAAAGGTGAGAATTTTGGCTAAAATTATCTACCTAAAAAATTGAGATCAATTCTCAAGTTGTCGGCTATGATGAAATAGGTACCTATCAACTATACTGTACCAAGCTACCTATTCTACAACTAGCATTATTTTTAGATCTGAACTGAAATTATTGAACCTCAGATCTTATTTTAAATATATAATGTGTATGTGTAAAGCAAGAAGTGATTTAATTTTAACAGATGAGAAATCACAACAATTTAAAAAGTGTTCTTTTGTTTTAATTATTGTGCTTTTATTTAATGTTAATAAATTATGTGTTTTGATGTTTCATTCCTCGGTGTTGTTTTTGAGGATTTCCTTTCTGTAAATTGATACATATTACATCATCTAAAAATGTATTTTTAATTACCTACTGTGGTTTTATTTATCAACAATAATAGTTTTTCATTTTTCTCCCATAAAAGAATAATTATGTCAACCAACTTTTTATTTTATTTCCTAAAAAATTCCTATCTGGTAAAATTCCTCGCTACTTTGTTTCAATGGACATACTCGATTCATACTATAGGTACCATTTAGTATTCATAATTGACGTTTTAAAAAATTACCTTTTACATATTAAGACTTCATTTTTTGAAATTTATGATCACAAATATTGATTGCATAGTACTCTTTTTAACATTTATAAGAAGTTGTGTGCTTATAATGATTTGAAAAGTTCTAACTTCTAACCAGTTGTAGGGAAATTTAAGGTACCTACCTATGAGATGAGGTAATGACACAATGAAACGAGTACTTTCCTGTATAAATATTGTTGTAAAATTGCACAATTATAAACAAACAGAAAGACTGAAATGCAATTGTAAAATATCCTTATTGTATAAAAATGTTTTATTTATCAAACTATAATATAGACAGAATACATATTTTTTGTGTTTATTTTTGTGTGTTGAAATAAACTTTCTGTGTGATGTACCTTGTTTTATATTTCTATCAGCATAAAAAGTAGGTTATATATCATACAATTACAAAGTATAATTATTATTCGTAATTCGAGATGTTTTTTGAAAACCAGTATCTCAATTCTTGAGAAGCTCATTTATAAATTATATGCAAAAAATATCAATTGCTGGTGTTTTAATTATAAGATAGGCAACTGTTGTATTAGTACAAGAAAGCATCTCTGCATTGAAATTATGTGAGAGTGCTGTGTGCCTGTGTAGCATTTCCGCGCAAAGATGTAGCGGATGTAGGTCATAATTTTATCATTTTAAAAATATGAATTTAATTTTAATATTTTATGGAGTAATGTAGAAAAGAGACAAGATTTGTTTTAGCAATTCTAAAAATTCTCATTTGTGTCGTAAAAGCAGGCAAGCAACGTATAATTTTGCGCAGGAGAAAATGTAAGTTACTATTTTAATGTTTGGAGGGAACATAAGAGGAAGATCAGTTGAGGGGGAGAGAAAAAGGAGTTGATTTCAAAATCAAAGAGTTTTGTGTCAATAAAACACCTACAATACAAAGTGTTGTTTTTCTGGGAGCATAGGTAGGTATGTTTTTTTTTTTTTTTTTGAAAAGACGAATAATTTTACTTATGTACCTATTTCATATTATTTTTCTCGGGTTTGGATTTGGATACCTGAATGCTAATCCAAATTGCTAGTTATGCAATTGATTTTTGTTTTTACTTTTTTATTTGATTTCTACAAAACTACCTAACTAAAAGTTTGTTGAGAAGGGAGAGGGTGACTGAAAATTTGCGGAACAGTACGAGAAAAAAAATGCAATTTTGCTCAATAAAATTACAAGTTTCTAAAACGAAATAGGAGATGAAAACATAATAATTTTGCCAATTGATATATCCAGAAATTTATAATAATATGTATATTTTGGAAACTACCTATAGAACCTTTTCTAGAGGGCAGAAACTAGAAAGTAACTGGAATTCATATTTCTTCAAAATATGAGGTAACTGTAACTAGTGAGTAGTCCATTCCATGGCCCATACTTACTCGTATTTTATTTTTAAAAAAAGTTGGGCTGATAATATTCATCAACTATCTACAACCACTCCTACAAGGCTACAACTAATAAATTTTGAAATTTTCCTGCATCTTGAAAAATTTTATCAATATTTTGCAGAAATTGAAACTTTTTTGTACTTAGTTTTTTTTTACAACTTTCTCTTTCTAGCCATTTACAACAAATTTTTCTCCTTAATTAATTTATAATTTCTTTGAATAATCTGAAATTTCATAAGTTTGAATCGAATGTTTCATTGTTTCAACTTTCAAGAAATGTACCATCCTAAATTTCCAGAAAAGAAATTTTTCATGGAAACTTTTCTATTATCTCTATTAGTATTAATAAGGTTCCCTCTTGGCTCCGGATTCCGGAACTCTAAAATAAAAATGAAATAAAGTAAAAGAATTAATCAATTAAAAATTAAAATATAAAAAAAAATAAGCAAGAAAACAACAGTACGTTTATTTTCCTGTAGAGGCCGCTACCTTCAATCAGTTTGGCAACACTGTCAAAAATAGCACAATTCTTATCAAAAAAAATGAAAAAGTGAATACAAATTATTATTATTATCACTGAATATTGAAATTTCAAAAATAAGTTTTCCTCAAACTTTAGGCTACCCACTCTTAAATCTAAATTTGTAATCTGGTTTGCTGGAGGTTCTCATCTCATTGAATCATGGATGTTGATGTGGTATGCTTTGGCTTCAATGGCTTTGGTCAATTGTGCCCTGAAAACTTCACCTTCATTCAAGAGTTGCTTCCAGAAGATCTAAAAACACAATCAGTAAAATCAATTTCATTTTCTTGGAATAAATGTTACATTTTATTAAGTAAATTAGAATTACATTACATAAATGTACGTTTCGAATAGTTAGTTATACTGAACTGAACTGATCAGTGTGTATAATTTCAGATGATGTCTTGCTGATACGTGGATTCATTGATGAAAAAAAGTCCAATGAGAAAAAACTACAACTATTGTTTGATTATCAAACGATTAAAGTAATTGAAATATAATTAAATTACTTACTATCTAAACTTGAGTATGAGCTATTATATTTCTAAACTTTCCTATGAATCACTTGTATAGATCACTTGTGCAGGAGAACATGAGTTATGTATTACAGAAGATGGCTCATGCTGGAAATATTCTCAAAACCAATGGGAAAATATCACCAAATACTTGCATTCATTCAGTCAGCATTCCTTCAAAGATAGAGTGAAGGTTATTGATGTATGTTCCAGTGATACCTTACACTTGGCTGTTACTGATTCTGGTATGAATCCAGTTTGTTTTAACTCTAGAGTTTTGTTTTTCTATATTCAGAATCAATCAAAATGTGTATACTAAATGTCATTCTGATTGTGGAAATGTTCCAGGTTTAGTTTTCAATATACCATTACAAGTTGAAATCCTTCCCAAGATCAAAATTACAAAAGTATGTTGTGGATTAGAACATGTTGTAGGATTAACAGATACTGGATCAATTTTTACATGGGGAAATGGCAGGTAACTGGTAAACTAAATTATAGAACCAAATCAGAGAACTTTCTAAACTACCTACTTGTAATAATTATTCTATTCCATAGTCGAGGCCAGTTGGGCAATGATTCCTTGAATTCGGAAGAGAATCCACAGCTTCTAACTTGTCTAGATGGTATCCTTGTTACAAATATTGCAGCTGGTGGTTGGCATTCAGCAGCTATTACAATATGTGGTGATGTTTATACTTGGGGATGGAATAACTTTGGTCAGCTTGGTTTTCCAACTAACAAAAGTAATTACTTATCAACTCCTTGTTTATTCTGATTTATTATTATGAAAATTTCTACGTTAAAATATGGTATCAATTTTAGACACAGAACATAGTAGTAGTGATACTTGTAGTCTATTGGCTGTTCCTAAATGTGTCAATTACCCTGATCATGATAATGTTGATGTGAAAGAAGTTTCATGTGGTACACAACACACTTTGATACTCTTAAGTAAGTAAGCTTTTGATCATTTCAGAACTTTCTATATTTGTAGCTTTATGTGAACATAATCTCTTTTTATTATCATTTTATAGTGAATGGTCTCATTTATGGCTGTGGCTGGAATAAATATGGTCAAGTGAATCCTTGTGACAAATCTGAATACTTTGATGGCATGACATTAGTACCAGTACCCAAAAATGTGCAAACAATCCACCAAATATTTTGTGAATCGTGGAATTCAGCTTTATTTGTTACTTACAAAGATCATCTATAAAGCAGGTGCTGTTCAATTTACCAAAAAAAGAAAAGAAGGTATTACAGCTAAATCAAGCAGTCTAGACAGACTGCCCCTCCCCAAACTAGAAAAAAACGAACACCAAAAAAAAACAATAGGTACTAAACATGATGACAGTTCACCACTTACTTACTGCTTACATTCTCTAAATAACAAGGCGTATTTTCAATGATAAATTTCTCGCGAATAAATTAACACACGATTCTGATTTTTTGATATGTTGTTGGTCTCAACGAGAGCTTTAATTTGGTATGATAACAAACTTTCTAGGGTAAAAAATAATGTGGATTGGAATACCCAAAGTTAGCATTTTAGGAGTAATTTTAGTAATCGCTAGTCTTTGTTTCAAGAGAAAACTACTGAACCAATTTGAGTCAAATTTTGTACACTGGTGTAAATTAGCGAGTTATTACAATATATAACGTTAGTTATAAAAAAAATCATTTTTGCCCCCCTTTTCCCCAATTAAAAAGTTTCTTTCCCCCCTGAAACATTCAAAAATAAAATTTTTTGCTGTACTGTACATTAGGGTCATTTACATTATATTCACTATCAGTTATCACTGTGCAAAATCTCAAACAAATTGGTTCATTAGGGGAGGCTGTAGCCTTGTGAACAGAAATTTCAGCTTGAAAATTCTTGAAAACTTCTGTTGACTAGGCTATAGGCTCTCCAAATTAATTAACTGATTTGCTTGAAATTTTGTACAGTGGTATTAAAAAATGTGACATGTTTTTTCTATTATGACAATGTGAAAAGGCTACAGCCTCTCCAATTGAACCAATTTGCTTGAAATTTTGCACAGTATTGTGAATATGATGTAGATGACGCTTTTCTACAGTACAGGAAACAAATTCAGTTTGGGTGGGGGGGGGGGGTTAGAAGGGAAACAACTTTTCTAATTGGGAAAAAAGGGGTCTAAATGTTCTTTTTTTTCAACAGACATATTTTTCAAAATATTACCCTAATTCAAATTTTAAATCACTGTATGAAATTGACAAACTTTGTGATTTGAAAAATTATTTCAAGAATTTTTTTGATAACCAAATTTCCTGTCAACAAAGCTGCAGTCATTTATGATGAATTATTTTTTTAAATAATCATGATATCACCAAAAATGTGTTTGAAAAGCAAAACTACTACTGCAACCCCCCCCCCTCCTCCTCAAAAAAACATACCTACTTACAAGAAAACAGAAAGAATTGTCAAAAAAATCAAAAATCTACTGGGTAGGTAATATTTAGATAACAATTTCAATGAAAAAATTCATATCTAATATTGAAACATCACCAAGCAATGATCAATCAGCAGCTATGTGATCAGAAATTGATATGCTTTTTTTTTTTTTTTTTTTTGGTTAGTGGTTAGTTTTGCTTTTTAAAAATGTTTTTGGTACAGATACCTAATGAGTTCTGGCTGCTTACTTATTTTTTCATCTACAAGTATTTTTTTTTAAAGTTCTCACTCTTAAATCCCTGTGAATAATTATTACTATAAAACGTAAACTCAAAGATTAACCTAATTTCAATAATGTCCAATTTTTACTGCTTGCATAAATACACACCATTAAAATAAAACTGGTAAATTTCTTGACCATAACAATAAAAATATGTACATGTATAAATACAATCATGCTGTGTAGTCAAACGTTTTTTTTTCTTGTGATTGTCGATAATTTTCTAATTACCAATTGCTTGAATTTTATGGTTTAGGTTAGGTAAAATTTAATTTACTCGTATTAACTGGATTATTGTATTTGTAGCTATAATGTTTACACTTGACTTCAAATCTTGACAATGTTTCCTTAATTTTCAGCTAATGCTGCCAAGTGATTGATCTACTCAATCTTTGTACAAATGTATGAGAAACCCAATCAAATTACTTGTTCTACTTTGAAGTATGGAGTCTTTGACTAACAATTCACAATAGTAAGCTATTGACTAAGATGGATATTTAATTCCTAGTGGGTTTATGCATTCATTTAATTAACTGTTTCATCAATGTATAGTAGTATGTACCTATAGATAATTCAATTCTGTTATTTTGGCAGATATTCTTACAGTGATTGTTTACCAACATTTCCTTACTTATGAGCTCAGAAAGAGAAAGAATATGAATAATGGACGATAATTATACAAATTGTGCAACTATGTGAATGACAATGATACATCTTATTTTTACATGAATTATATGTACCTAGCTTGTGATATTCAACTTTTAGATTACCTATGTACTTATTTGTAATCATCTAATAAGAAATATTTTTTGCTTATGTGATGTTTTTGTAAATTCTTGGAAGTAAAATTAATTGGAAACAAGTTTCTCAAATTTGTAGAATTTTTCATGTATCAAATTCAAATAATTTTTCCTCCTGGTGCATTTACCAAATACCTACGTTATTCAAAATTGAGTGTCCAATCCAGTTTTCTATCATTACTAACATTAGTGAATTAATAAAAATATCTTCCAACTTGGTATCTCCCATATGACAAAATTTTCACCCAAACCCTCGCTGCATGAATTATTACTTTATTAAAGATGCTGTATGCAGTGTGGTACACGATATAATAATCCAAACTATTCGCAACACGTATTGATCGACATTTTAATCAGTTTTACGCAAAATTACTCTCGCAAATTACTTCCTTTGGGTAAGGAAACGAATTACTTGCAAAAGATTACGTTTTAGGCTGGAAGAAAATTGTCGTCAAGCAAACCTACATAGTGCAAGTTTGAATTTATGCTAACTTTATTTAATGTTCGAAAAGTCATTAAATCCGTGTACTAAATGAGATTTTCAATGATACACGACGCGTATCAAAAAATACTGCTATCTTAAAGACGACGATCATCGCATCGAAACTTTGATATCTCTAAAAACCAACGAAATGGTCACTAAATGTCAAGTTTGCGAGCTTTTAAAAAATAACCCGAAACGAATTCTTCATCGATAAGTAAGTATATACAGTAAAGTATATAAAGTTCGAGCAATCTCCGAGGCAATGCGAGTCCCTTAACGTATATATTGTAGGTAAATTTATTGAATAAAACTAAAACTCTTTGCAATTGCATTCTTATAGATTTATACTTTATATTTGTCACCGTTAATGGCTACAATGGGCACATAAATGGCCCAACTGTCTAGCACAGTGGTTACCAAATTTCAGCCACAGCAAATATCAGAACTAAAATAGGTATTGGCTATTGAGTACCTATGCTTTAAAAAATATTTTTTTGATGATCACCTTATAATAGGTAGGTAAATTGGTTAAATGTGATCAATTTTTATAAGTGCACTCGAAAAACGCGTGTATGTGAGAAATTAAGTGTCATTATAGATGAGAGTCAATTGCAGTTTCAAAAGACCCGAGTACTTTATACCAAGCAATCTTTTTACATCACGTTCTCGTAAAAATATCTAATCAAATTACCTACACCTACGAGTATTACCTACAACAACCGATCTTCAATTATCGACACTTCTGCAGACTACTTATTGAACTTCAATCAATATTTTGTATAATGTCTAAAATAGGTAGGTACCTACCTGTATTCTGAGACTCCATCACAGAAGTTTTTATTTTTAGTATTTATTTCAGATTGTAACATTTTGGAAACACTTTGAAGGATTACAATCTCGAAGTATGAGTTATTAATTTTTTTTTTGCAATGAATTATCATTATTCTAAACTTATGTACAGTTTGAAGCTCATGCAGCCTGGGGACATGCTCGTAACCCCCCCCCTCGCTCAACAGAAACCTCTGCAATGCCCGTATTTGATTGCATTCCAATATTCGTATGCACAATTTGTAAGTTTTTCATCCACTGTGGCGATTTCTATTCCAATTTATTTTTTGATGATAATTTTCAGTAAGGAAAAAAACGATTCATTCAAGTACCTCTACCTACCTACTTAATCTAGACAGAGGAGGAAGGTAAAAATGTTATATGCCAGTGGAAATCTAATTTGGAAAATCACAAAGCAATTTTATCATCGATGAAAAACTTTATCAAGTTGTAGAAAACAAATTCTTGAATTCCAATAAGTAGATATTTACTTTTATTCTCATACAAAAATTTGTAACGTTTTTGAAACAGTTGAAATTTTCTAAAATTTAGATTCAAGTTTAAATTAATTATTTTGGCTGAGAAAAAGATGTAAAAAAACATCAACGAATTTTTGTTAAGAAATCGTGTCTAGGTACCTATACCTACTAGCAAAAAATATAATATTTTATACCTATATTATATTTGGACAAATTTTCAAAACTTGTAATTTGTACTCGTACTTTTAATCACTACACAAATTTCTACTTTATCAAAAATGGAACTGTTTCTCCATTCAAAAACATGAAAATTTTCTTTCTTGTCAAAAATATCCAAAGATATTCTATCAGTTTTTTTTAGCAAAATTATTATGAATTTCAAAATGAAAATTTCCTAAATCAATAACCTCGCTTTATGCGACATTATGTCCTCCTAATTTTATTGTGACGTGACAATTTCTTTTTTTGAGCTATCGAAATTGTCAAAATCAGGGAATAAAATGTTGCACTAAATTTTATTCTTTGTATAAGTCGTATCTACTCGCAAAAAATGTAATAAGAGGAAATTCTAAATTTTTTCTATGTAATAAAATTTTATACTATGAATTTCCATAAACTCAATTTTTCGTCAATTTGGCTAAGAGAATTAATTTAGGTAATCGTTTTGAAGAAATTGAGGAAATTATTATAATTTCCAGAGCGAGTGATGACTTGAATTCAATTTTTTTTTTTCGAATATCACAACCGAATTTTTCAGCGCAACTTCTTACCTACTTGAATTTTTTTTAAATATATTCGCTGACTTTATCTACTCTGTAGCATTAAAATTCGAATGCTTACTTTTTTAATGAATGCAATGATCAAATGCAGAATTTAATATGATCTTAGAAAGTAGTGGAAACAAGTTGAAGGGATTTCACCAAACTTCTTGAAAAAGAGCTTAATCCAACGCTTTTTAACTCATTTTTGAAAATAATCAATCAAAATGAATTCGACTCTGGCTGGATTTTATAATTTTAGAAAACTTGCTATAGGGACAGCTAAAATGAAATGCACCTATTAACTAAAAATTGCAGTGGATAGGGGAGGGAGGCTTGAAATATTGTCAGTAATTATTGAACCTTATTCATTTCCTCATTAAAAGATCTATGATTCCAAAATTCATCTGAGTCGACATGAAACTTGTAACTTAACCTTTTGTTTACAACCCCCCCCCTCTACAGACCTCAAAGAAAGATGGTACAAGCATTTCACTCTCCCTAGTCCCAATTCACATTTTCTATGATCATAGTTATGCTTAAACTCTACAATTGAAGAAATTTTGTAAATTGAAAGAAAAAAAATGTAGGAAAATTTCCATCTAAAATCTTGTAGAAGATGATGAATTTCAAATCGTCTGAAAGTAAGCCTGAAAATTTCACTCCCATTTTCATCTTTATCCCAATTTTTTAGAAGCATTAAAAAAATAATTTTCCGTGTGACTTTTTTGTTTGTTTTCAAAACAATGGAACTATTAACGAGAATTTTTTTTCCTCAAAAGTCTCTCAAAATTGAGAGCTAATCAACCCGCAATTACACTCCTTAAAAATCAACACAATTTAAAAAAAAAAAATATTCTTCCAAAAGTACTGTTTCATTTTAGTCTCGAGATGAAAATGAGGCCAAAGTGTCCTGTATGAAAAATCAAAAAATGGTTTTAAAAAAGACCGCATTCAAAAACAATGTTGTCATGAAATTGGCTACGACCCAAATCAATCAAAATATTCTTAAAAAATTATCATTGATAGAAGAAAAAAGCTCGAAAACTCTGATTTTCTTGTAACCGATTCCCCAAACTTGAGCTTTAGTGCAGCCGTCAATGTGGGTGGTGAACCCTCACTCCCTCGTTCGATCCCCCTCCCCCCTCATATGTATTTTTCTACCTATAATCGAAGGTAGGTAGATAGCAGAATTATTTATGCAAAATGCATTTTAATTTGTAAGTATATTATGCTTACTTGCGTTGCATGTGCAATGTGCATTGTGAAATATACACCGCATAAGTTGGCCATTTACACTTCTGAGGGGATTATAACTCATAGTGAACCTTTTTTTTCGAGATATTATCAAAACAAAAAAAAAACAGGCAAGTAATCGATATTACGTTCGTTGTGGTAAAGAAAAAAACACAAAAATCGTTTTTATTCAAAACAAACTACCGTCCTGTTTAGTTATTGAAAAAAAAAATACAAAAAAATGTAGATACCTTCTTCTATGTACCAACGTGAATATCAAAACATCCCCTTCTTTTAAAATGAAAGTACATATGAAGTGAAGATGCACGAAAAACAGGCTAAAATAAAACAAAAAATTTGCACGATGTAAAAGATAAAAACTTGGACGATGCATTTTGAAAATTAGTTCGATATTCGAAATGGTTTTTCCATGTTTGGTGGGTATAGGAAAAAAACCATCATCGCCTTAAAGCTGCAATCGAATGATATTCGCTTATTCACGACGACGAGGCAAATAATTCTTGACGAAGATGGCGAAGGCGATATTTAAGCGGCGAAAAAACCCCGTTGGCGCAGTTAACTGCAGATCGGATATTTCATTTGGAGCAAAAATAAAATGAAAATAAAAACTTTCAAGTCGTGAACCGAAAGTATTCATAAGGGAACGTTATAAAAAGACACTCACGGAAAAGGACAAAAATGAGCTTTCTATTGATCGGTTCCAATTTAAGACCGGAGGGGTTTGAAGGTCCAGACCAAAACCAGGAAAAAACATTTGGAAAGGAAAGAAATTTAATAGTTTGGCGGAGAGGCGCGCGCGCGGTGCCAGATCTTACGGTCGTCTGCAAAATAGCGCGCGTTAACCTATTTCGCTTGAAAAATACTCTTTTTCGTCGTGCCCCTGCTACCTTCCGCTCGTATGTGGGTCAACCGCGACTTAACTGAGCTCCTTGCCGAAGTCTAGAAAACGTTTTTGTGCTGTAGCATTCCAACTATTCGAAAAACGTCGCACCCTTATAAAACCCTGTTATCCTGCCCGACAATTGCCTTTTGCCGAGCTACTTGTTGCTAGGCGGTTTCTTTCCTGTTTTTCTCTCCTTTTTCTTTTTCCGAATATTTTCTCCGATGCACCGAGATAGCGGAGAAATTTTTTTCACAGTGGTATGAAAATTTTTACGTTCGTTTGTGTTCTCAGCGAATGCGGCGAATAGGTTTGCTTTGGCGAAATTTTCAAATAATCTACGCGAATGCTTCGAATTGAATTTAGCTAAGGAATGTTCTATAGGTATTCGAACGCATTGTTGTCCATTTTTCTAAGGTGGTTTTTTTTCACCTCGAGTCCGAATTCAAAGTCATTTTATCACCGGAGAAATTATTTCGAAGCTCGAGCAATAAATGCTCATATTGATATTGAATGGGTGAAGAAATTATTTACTTATCTACGTGAAAATCCCAAATTTTTTTAATTTAGAATTTTAACTGTCCAAGTTGATTTTTGAAGAATCTTTGGTTTCCAAGTCTCCCACAAAAAAGATTATTAGAATCCATTTTCAATATTTTTTTGCAGATGTGGTTCCTCTTGCAGTATTTAAAATTTCTCTAACGAGAAGGGAACCTTTTGAACTGGTATTCTCAGATTTGAACGAAGCAGAACTACCTTACCTATTGAAGGAGCATTTTATAAAAACCCCATGATCAGAATTTCCAAACTTCAAGTTCATTTTTGAATTTTTGACAAATTATTGAAAATTTTAAAAAAATCAAAAAATGGTTTGAGAGCGATTTTTAAATTTTTCTTATGAGATATAAATTTGTTGAGTAAAGTGAACCAAAATCAATTATTGCTTCAATTCAACTTCCATTCACCAACAGCTACTAGTTTTGAGCCATTCTGGATTTCCAGCTGCGATTTTCCAAAACATCAAATTACTCTGGAAAAGCCAAAACCGAACTTTGGCGCGTATATAAAAATGAATTTTAGGAACAGAAATTTTGGTTACGGAGGTTTTGGGGCATGTTCTTTTGATGTAACCTAGTTTGTTCGAAACAGAGAGTGCTAGTTCGAAAGGTTCCTTCATGAGAATTTCAAAGTTCTTTCAAAACTAAGCGTTGCGTTGAAACTAATTTTGACCGCGAAAAGTGAGATTTTTACCGCTTTTATTCAAAATTTTTCTACCGGAGTCTTATGCGATTTCAGTGTTTCAAAGTTATAAAATGAAAAAGGCGTTCAAAACAATTTTGTCTTGTTTTGTTTTTAAGAATTTTGAACGTTTAAATTACTTTTTTCAAAGAAAAGTTTTCTTCATTAGTTTGGTAAAATGAAAATTGATATACTTAAGGAGGAAGGGGAGGGGAGGGTTCGTTGCTTTCAAGCAATTGCATTTTCTTGCAGTATAGTCAAACTTCGAGAAGAGTCACATCAGAAACGCTGATTCGAAAAATAAATTTTGGTACTGTAAGTATAAAAGCTTGAAGTAAGTACCTAATTACTTATTGAATAATTCGCAAAATTACCCAATAAAATCATTTAAAAAATGAAAAGAAAAGAAAGCACAAACAAAAATTTTCTTGAAAATGAAAATACGAGTAAGATTGTACTGCATTAAAATTTGCAAAAACTTAATTTCACAAATTGAAACCAAAGAAGATGAGATGATAAAAACATGTTATTCAAAACATAAAAAATATAATAATACCTAATCAAAATAATCAAACAATTAAGATCATTTCAAATCTTAATTTACTTCCGATGAAACAGGTCATCAATTTAAAAATTGGAAAATAAGCTGTGTTAGCTCAAAATAATAGTATGTTTACAAGTTTTCCAACTGGGTAAACTTTTTTCAGAATTTTTTTCAGCAGAAATAGTTTTGTTTACTTTTCAGACAGAATCATCGCATTCAAAAATCAAGTTTCATGGCTCAAAAGATCAAGTTGAAAATTGAAAAAAAATGTCTTTCTCATTATTTTAAAAAACTTATAAGACCTCCAAATGGAATCAATGCACCCCCTCCACCATTTTATGTGGTTATAGGTGGGTACCGCGAAGTTTCAGGAATGCGAGTTCAAAAGCGTCCTAAAGTTCATTTTTTTGTTCCTCCAAAGCGATTTGATATTTTTGGAGAAATTTGAAAATTCTCTGGAAGCTCGTGGTTACCACTTGCAACGATCTAGACTCTAGAGAGTGGCCAATAAGCATCAAACAGAAATGTAGGTTCTAAAGTTAAATTTTGGCCTTTCCAGAGTGATTTGAAATTTTTGGAGAATGTTAAAAGATCATTGGAGGCTCCAAAATGGCCCAAAAGTAGTAGTTGTTGATGTGTGGGAGTTGGATTGGAGAAATTACTCACATTGATTTAACTTACTTTGCTAAAAAAAATTGTTTCGTGTAAAAGTCTGAAAATCGCTCTTAAAGCAGTTTTCTTGAATTTTTTAAATTTCAAAAATTCGCCAAAAATCCAAAAATGAACTTTAGGATTTAAAATTTTGATTACGGGCGTTTTAGGGACATGCCCTTTCAATTGAGCTTGGTTTCGTTCAAATCAAAGAGTGCCAGTTCAAAAAGTCCCTCTGTAGATCTAAAAACTGTAAGTAAGTACCTCTAATTCGAAATATTGACTCTGGCAGGAAAAAAAGAGATTCTGATATTTTATTAAATTCCTTCCACTCCCGAATCCTCTGAGAAACCGAAATCGGTAAATTTTTTAGCCTCAAGATTCACGCAATTGTCTAGTGATGAGTTTCTCCTGCGAATTGAAAGTATAGGCAACTCCTATCACTAGACGAAATAACGTAACGTTTAGTTAAATAGAAAACTGCATTTTTAAGTTGATAAACTACTTGGCAAAAATTGCAATTAAATTTGACGTTTTGTATTCCACACCGAACTAAAAGTTCACCATAAACACGAAATCCTGAGCGAAAGTTAGTCTACAGTTAGCTCGAACTTCGAACTGATTTCACGTGTTGGAGAAGGTAGGTAATCTATTCGTGGAACGTTTCGAAAGACAAGATAGGTAAATAAAATTTAAATCTTTCAAAGGATTATAATTCAAAATAAATGGTTTTCTTAATGCTTTGATAGCTAATTCGCGTTGAACTGCGTTGATGAAATTAACTTGGTGAAATATTTTTCATCTGTTTAGACGTTCAACTTGGGAAATGTACGAAGGAAGGTACCAAAGTCTTGTAGCTAGTTACACTATATATGCATAGAATTCATTCAACGAACATCGAACACCCATCTAAAAGCAGCAAAAGGCTTCGTCATGCAGGAAACACGCGACCGAATAATTTTCTCAGCTCGTCTTTATTTAAAATTAAATTTAAAATGCATTTTCTGTTCTATCGCTATACCGAAGTACGACTAAGGTACCGATCAGGTTAAAATACTAAATTCTTATCTCGATGACCTAAAATTATTATACGCGAATATCTTTGAGAAGCACTGGCTATAAAATTTAATAATAGTTTCCTTGTGCTGTTCGGTGTAAAAAGTTTAATTTTTTTTTTTTTAAATTAAAGATTCATTTCTGCAAATAAAAATTAAAGCAGAAGGGTCCCGAATAAAGGAATGAACGCAGACTTCGGTATGATTTGATAAAAATCTTCCTTTTTTTTTCATCCAAAGAGAACTCGGGACGACATTCGTCGATATGATTCGAAAAGTAAAAATTTGACTAACAAAGCGTGAATATTGAACGCTTCGTCGACCGTTCGAATATTACTTTTTTAATCGAAATTTAGAAATAACTTTTTCTATAATAAACACCCCGCCAGGTTACCGCGTCTAAATTGTGAATATCGAATATTTTTCCCCAGATGAAATTTCATTGTTGCTACCGGAGCAAATGAGAACTATCATGTTTTCAAAGTAGGTAGGTACCTAATGTTTTCATTTTCAATATTTTACTTTCCAGATATAATGAAAATCAGCGGTAATTTTCCCACTGCTAAATGGTTATAGGTACCTATTTTTTTCTATTCTTTTGTTTCATTATGAAACATGAAATGATTGAAGTAAAAATATAAGTTTTCAATTTACTCATCTCATCACCTAAAATGAAGAAAATCTAAGCGTTTGAAGAAAATGCGCAGCCTCTTGGTACCAAGTACCGGTATTCTCGAGATTGAATTGAAAACCATTCAAGTAAGTTCTTAAAGTTGAAAAATTTGATGTAAAACCTTCCATTATGGATCGCGTCCCCCCCCCCGGCCTTATTATACAAAATGAGAAAAAAATCAAAAATATTGAACGGGATTTTTTTATTTAAAAAAAGTCTTGTGAAATAAATTAATGCGGAAATAAATACTATGTATACCTACGTCAAAAAATAAACAAATGAAATTTTCATAGAAAATCAAAAATTGTCGAGTTTCAAAAAACATTTTAAATTTCTGAGTAAGAAAAAAAATGATCATGACAAAATTTGTTTATTCATTTTTTTGATCTCGATTTTTTGAAATTAAAAATCATTTGTATCCCCTTCAATTCACGAGTTGGGCAAAAAGTCATAATAAACAAGTTGTTCATTTTTCGAAGTACTATCGACCCTCATGATCAAAATTGGTCAAAATTGGATTTTGACTCTTGGATTTTGAAAACGTAGTTTACCCCTTCAATTTTCAAAATAGGCATCTTGTTTATCTTATTACTTTTTTTTACTCGTACCCCGTTACTATCCAAATCTGAAGTTTGTACCATCACTCCTCGGACACCCTGTATAAAGTTTCAATTCTTATACGTTAAACTGGTAAATAATGCAGGCTTGTTAACCGGTTTTTAACCATTAACCGTAACTGCAAGTTTAATTGACTGGTAAATTAACCGAGAAAAATTAACACGATCAAAAAATTTTTTCCTTGGAAATATCACTAACCGTGACCGTAACTGTTTTCTGAGATCAAAATGAACCATAACCATAACCGGAAATTTTTTAGAAAAAACCCGATTAGATATAAAAAAAATAAAAAATAAAAAGTGCTGTTTTTTCATTTCTTTTTATCTGCGTTTTTTTAACGTGATTTGTACTTAGTTATTTGAAATTTTTAATTTTAATTTTAAAAAATGTATAAAATTAAAAGATAAAATGAAGAAACGTGAATTGAAAGTTCAAAAAATTTGAAACTGGTTGCATCATACTCATTAAATTATTAAAACTCGATCTTAAATGTTATTTTAGTGATAAGAGGTAGGTAATAAAAAATAGTTTCTTGAAAAGATTGTTAAATTTTGAATTTAAATTTTATAAGTGTTTCAATTTTTTAATTTCAAGTAGGTACTAAGTTGAATGTATTTGGTATAATTTTAGAATAATAAAAATTTGCAAAATTCCAAACTCAGAGGGATGTTTTAAAAATTTAAAAATTTTCAGCTGTAATTTTAACCACTAACCGAAATTTTAACCTCAACTGGAAAAATTACCCCCAAAAACTGTATCTAACCTTAAACGAAACTTTAAAAAAAAGAATAATCTTGACCGTAACCTTTAACCTAAATTTTGAATTATTTTGTTGTTATTTTTTCAGTCAACAGGCCTGGAATAATGAATTTCTTGAAGTTTCAAAGTTCACATCATTTCTATTTTCGATTGATTAAAGTTACATCACAATTTGTGATACTGAAAATTCGGTTAGTTTTTACAGATTTTCAATTTCGACAATGATGAAATACTTAATGATTTTCATAGTCGCAGGTTTGTTAAAATTTGGCATCTGTGAAACATTGTTTTTGAGAATAGTAGGCTTGACGAAATTTGGAATGGACAAAGCTTCTTTTCCTGTGATTTGTAATTCGTTCACTCGCATAGCTTCATCAATACTTACCTACTTACCGAAATCATGACTAGGTGGTACCTACAATGAGACTGTTTTAAGTATACCTAAGTATAAATTTTACTTCAATTTATCTTGTAAACCAGAAAATCAATGGGAGCTTTTGTCCAAAATTTGGCCCTCTCACTCGATGAAATGAACTCCTCACAAAAAATCAAAATTCGAAAAGATTCAAAAAATGAACGAATTTTTATTTTTTTGTTGTGGGTGTAATTTTTATCAACTTTTTCATGAAATACGTCAGAAAGAGGTCAAAATAAGACAACTGAATAAATTTAAACGTTTTTTGATGTTTGAAATTGAAAATTGAATTTTTCAAGTTTTGATTTTTTTGTGAGGAGTTCATTTCATCGAGTGAAAGGGGTTTTTCAACTTTTTCAACAGATACGTAAAAATATGTGTCAAATGGGTCAACTTCACAAGTCAAAACTTTTTCTCATGTTTCAAACCAAAAAATCGCATTTTTTCCCCGCAAACTTTCAATTTTTTTAAATCGACTTTAGAACATAATGCCATCTTAATTTTTTAATATGTTGTTCAGCATAAAAACTTGTCCGTAATATATTTTTTTTCAGAATTTTTGAGAATCGGAACGATATGAAAACTACGTTTTGAAACTTTTCGAGCCAATTTTTTGTAAGAAACAAAAGTGGCAGTTATCCAGTAATCCACTGCTGAAATGGATGATATTTTAGGTTCACTGAAAACTTTGACATCCCCTGGCTGCCTTTAAAAATAGGCTAGAGGGCTGTGATTTGCGCCATTGGTCATCCTTTCGGAAGGTCTTTCCACAGGAAAAATTTCAAAAAAATCGCCGAACCCTCCTACCACTTCTTAGTCAAATTGACGAGGAATGACCCTATAGGATAGGTACGTAAATACAGCATTGCATGAATGGCACGTGAATTAATAATTACACCACTGTTGATAATTGTTTACACAACCAGCAATTTGTGGCAACTTTCAAAAGTTTGAATATGAAATTGGTAAAACTTGATGAGAATTCTAAATATTTTCAATTAATTCTAATTTACTTACTTATAGCATGATAAAATCGTGAATATCTAACAAATCAATTTTCGAGTGTGAATGGGGAAAAATATAAGTAGGTAGTATAAAACTTGAGTGAGGAGTGCTCTAGTTGTATAATATATTATTTTCTCGCAATATATTATGATAGAAGCTGGCAAGGATTTGAATTTTCTACCAGTTTTTGTTCTATGCAATTTTGCCCTAAAACGCTTCATTTTGAGCTGAATTGCTTTGAATTTGGAGCATAGGCCTAGCTTTTTTCTTTGAAGTACTTATCTTTCTAAAGGAGTGAATGACTTTTAGCATAGAGATTCAGACTTAGAATTCATATCAGATTCATGGCACCTAAATCCAAGACAACAGTGGGAAAATGGCGACTATTCGGCGGAGCATTTGAAAAAAAATCATATTTTCACGTTCAACATCGTTATCTAAATTTTGCCAGATTCCATCATTGTTTCGATATTTTTTCCCAACGTTTAATTTTCGCGATAATATGAATTAAGTATACCTACTTACTTGATAAAATATTAAATATCTTGCACATTATCAATTACAGTAATTAGACAAGTTATATAAGTCAACAATGTACACATAAGAAAAAAAAGAAGAAAACTAACTGCATAAAGAATTTTGATAATTAAATTATCTAAATTAAGCTGCGAATTGAAACTACGTTTGTAACTCTATACATACTACCTCTAGTAAACCTCTTCTTTTTTTTTTGTCGGCAACATTTCAAAGATACCTACCTCTGAGTTGGTATGTACTTGAAAAGAAGATTTGATGATCTGCGTATTTTTTGTAGGTATTGGAATATGCAGGATGCTTGAGAAATAAGTAATCAAGTTAAAAATTTGGGTGAAATTGAGTCAACGTAGCTCCTTCTATTTATTTTTTTCTCAATGATTTTTTAAAATGTCATACCTATTTGCCTTCCTTCTCCAAAACCTATTCTGACAAGGGAACCTCTGGAGGTGTCACACTCCGATTTGAACGGGACCGCGATCATTGGAAAGAGCATAGTCTAAAACTTCCAAAACCAAATTTTCAGCTGTCCAAGTTCATTTTTAGATTCTTGGCGAATTTTTGAAAATTCAAAATTGACTGTTTTTGGCGATTTATGCCTTTTTTTGAAAGTACGTACTTGATCAATAAAAATGGTCAAAATAAATCCCAAAACTAATATTAATTACTCAAATCCAAAGTTCACCATTTCCAGCCATTCTGGAGCCTCCAGCGCGATTTTCCAATTTCTCCAGAATTTTGAATTTGCTTCAGAAGGCGTGAATATGAAGTTGGGCAGCTAAAAATCGAGTTGTATATTACACTCGACCTGTTTAACGAGTTTATCCACATTTGAGCCGATTGTAAGAGTGACACCTTAAGAGTGGTTTTTTGAAGTGTCACTCTCTTTCCAAAACGGCTGGAAAAGGTAGAATTTGCGCTGCGGGGGTTAGATCTTGAAGAAATACAACGATTCGCGCAAATTTCAAAAATTTCCTCACAAACTGTTACCTTTTGATTTTTTGGATTTTTTAATTTTGAAAAAAGCTGGTCAAAAAAACAACTCTTGAGATGTCACTCCCAAGATCGGCTCAAATGTAGATAAACTCGTTAAACAGGTCGAGTATAATACACAACTCGATTTTTAGCTGCCCAACTGCATATTCACGCCTTCTGGAGCAAATTCAAAATTCTGGAGAAATTGAAAAATCACGCTGGAGGCTCCAGAATGGCTGGAAATTTTGATTGGGGGGGGGGGGGTAGTTACGAACAAAATACAGTGATTCGCACAAATTTCAAAAATTTCCTCACAAATGGTTATCTTTTGATTTTTTTGATTTTTTAATTTTGAAAAAAGCTGATCAAAAAACCACTCTTGAGGTGTCACTCTCAAAATCGGCTCAAATGTGGACAAACTCGTTAAAGAGGTGGAGTGTAATATACAACTCGATTTTTAGCTGCGCAACTTCATATTCACACCTTCTGAAGCAAATTCAAAATTCTGGAGAAATTGGAAAATCGCGCTGGAGGCTCCAGAATGGCTGGAAATGGTGAAATTTCGATTTGGGTAATTAATATTAGTTTTGGGAGTTATTTTGACCATTTTTATTGATCAAGTACGTACTTTTTTAAAAAAAAGCATAAATCGCCAAAAACAGTCAATTTTGAATTTTCAAAAATTCGCCAATAATCGAAAAATGAACTTGGGCAGCTGAAAATTTGGTTTTGGGCGTTTTAGACTATGCTCTTTCCAAAAATCGCGGTCCCGTTCAATTCGGATTGTGACACCTCAAGAGGTTCCCTTGTGAGCTCCTTAAATTTGAAAGTGTGGTAAAAACTCATGTAATGAATTATTCTGGCTACTTTTCGATAGATTCACCCTTTCTCCTCCAATAACGTTTACCCTTTCTATTCTCAAGGTAGGTAACGTCTTCATTTAAAGTTTCATCGGTTGCATTCAAATTCGTTGTTCGATTATTCACCTCATTCACCCTCTGCCTCTGGACACCTTGTATAATGTTGGAAAAAAGTACCTAATCCAAAATAAATTTCATTCCAATTTTTCTGGAGAAATCTCTCTTCGCATAAATAGGTATAAGTTGTTAATAGTTCGATTGGTAGAATTTATGCCAATTTCCAATGGGATCATAATACGAGTATGTACTACGTATACAAAAATCTACCATATGGCGGTTTTAATTCTCGACGCAGCGTGTGCGATGAAGGCGAGAAATGAGACTCCGTATAAGAAATTCCAAACTCCGGTTGCCTGCTCGTATTACCCTATCTCGATATTATGCACTACAGAAAGACAGAGAAGGAAAAAAAATGAAATCGAATTTTCCCACATCGCGCCGCCTTGTTGCTATAGGTCACCGGTAAGGGAGGATTATAAACCTACGTCACCGCTAATTCATCGTAGCAGCTGAAGCAGCAGCAGCCGCCGCATAGGACAGAGTGGAGGAGAAGAGGTAAAAAAAAGTGGAAATATTGAAAAAATGCATCGAATAACGCACACCGTCGACCTATTACCTCACCAGCGGTTCTTTTGAATAATTCAACTTTTTGAGCACGCTTACGATATAAAAGCTGTTTGAATTTTTAGCGTTTTTCATGGCAAAGTCGCAGGCGGAGGAGGCAGCTACGACGAACCAAAGCTGAAAGTTTTTTTTCCCCATCATGGTGTATACTCTTATACTCTCTATACGTTTAAAACCACGCCTTTATTTTTAGTAAGTTGCATAAAGCCCAATCTCGAGCCTGTGCTGTGACCGAAAAACCGCGTAGAATTTTTTTTACGTAGGTACTATTCGTCGACGACACAGAACGTGCATCGAGGGAGAGGTAGGAGGTAGAGAATTTGCCAGCTTATTATTTCGTGGAAACATGTAGACGATGGAGTCGCAGAGGAGAATCGATTATAATATTATATGTATCATATTAGTCTACAATCCAAACACCAAAAAGTGCTCTAGAAACCAAAAATAGTTGGCTTCTTTGAGGGACAAAAAAAAACAGTAGGCTTTTCGTTAGTATAGTATTAGCATTCAAGAAAATGGACATTTCGGATTTTTTGGCCGGCACAATAGGGAGCTGGAGCCTCAAAACCCCCATTTTTCAAAGTTGGCCTGGGACCAAAATTTTTTTTCAATTTGGTAGAGGACACTCTCCCGAGTATAGATACATATATATATTTTTTTGAGTGGGCGCCGCCCGGCACAGTTGCGTTCCAGAGCCATATAAAGGCAATTTTTTGCCAAATTTGGCACTTTTTCACTCAAAAACGACTCTGTGGAAGCAATATGGGCTTGGGGACAAAAAATACGCACCTACATAATTACATCCATTCTTACCACGCTGATAGAGACCATTTCAAAGCAAGTACTATCAGTCTGCTGTAACATGCGACCTATCAAAGTGGGTTAAAATTTTGCGAGAAAACCGAAAAACTCAATGAAAATTTTTTTGAGCATCTCATGAAAATTTTGAGCCAAAAAATTGTATGAATCATTTCTCAAGTGGGTACTTTCAGTCTGTTGTAACATGTGTCCTATACAAAATGGTTAAAATTTTGCGAGAAAACCGAAAATTTCAATGCCCGCGTAGCACTGACGAGATCGTCAGTGGCCTCGACAAAAGTATCGACATGATTTTACATGATTGTTGATTGAAAAAAGTCCAAACATTATCCACAAAGGGGTTAATCTAACTACGATTAAGATGATTAATTAAAAATTGGCACTTTTTTCAAAAATTATGATGAAAATGCTGATGGTCGTCATTGCTGTCTACATTTGTATCTACAGTCATGTGCAAGATTTCGATACATTGTAGATACCTTTGTAGACCCATGATCGATATCGAAATTCAGGTCGTCTTGTCGATCCGAAGTTGATGTCGACTATAAGATCGACAAAAGCATCTACAAAATTTTGATCTTGTATAGTTACTTTTGTCGATCTAATAATTGTCATCAACTTTGGCAGCAGCAAGACGACCTGAATTTCGATATCGATTATAGGGTCTACAAAAGTATCTACAAAATGTCGTCATCAAGTAGATACTTCTGTAGATCTTGTAATCGACATCAATCATCTGGTTAATATTGATGAGGAAGTTGATGTTGATTACAAGATCTATAAATTTTTTTTAGAAATTTCGAAGTGTTGCCGACTCATTTGTCGATGTCAGAGTCGACAATACAATAAGAAAAATTTTCTAAGTCCAGAATAAGATGGACTGAATATTCTTTTGAGGCTTCTCCACTCAACAGCGGCAATGGTCTAGTGGTTAGAGAACGTGACAGCAGTGATGGCAACCTAGGTTCGATCCCTACCCAGGGCAACTTTTTTTCTTTCAAAAAATTTTTTTTGGGGGAAATACTTTTGAGAATAATTTTACTTGAATCAAAAAAAGAGGTTTGGGCACATTTCACACATTTTTCAATCAAAATTTGCTTATTTTAGACTCAAAAAAATTACACCAATGTCGAGACCTTGTCGAGACAAAAAATGAAGGGAGACGACAGTCGATTTTGATATCAACTTCTCACTCGTCATTTATCGACATTGGTGTCAACAAATGTCGTGTCGACAAGTGACGGATTAGAGATCTCGTCTTTTCCATCGACTTTGGCATCGCTTGTGCTACGCGGGTGAAATTTTTTTTGAGTGTCTCATGAAAATTTTGAGCTAAAAAAATTGTATGAATCATTTCTGAATTACTTTCAAACTGTTGTAACGATTTAAGTAGGTAAGTATATGAGAGGGTTAAAATTTCGTGTGAAATACAAAGATTTGGATAGTTTTTTTTCATTTATAGAAAGCACCGCTCAACAATGTTGAGCCCCATGAGTCGCATTATGACGATGTCAATGCCATCGACGTTTGTGCCGAAGATGATGATGGCATTGAAGAAGAAGGAAAATATGATTAATTTCTATATGATTTTCATTTTTTTTTAGTAAATTTTTCATTAGTTTTGTACCTATCATGATTACATAAATAGTGGGAATGATTGTGTCTGTTTTGTGTTGGATTTACCAAACTGAAACGATCTTGAGAGTATTTCATTGAAAATACTGAACAATTTATAAGATTTTTGAGGCTCAAGATTGTTGAGATAAGCCTTTTATAAAAATCTATCCAAATCTCTACTTATACTTTACCCAAAATTTCAACCCTTTCACATAGGTCGCATGTTACAACAGGCTGAAAATACTTGAGAAATGATTCATACAATATTTTTAATGCGAAATTTTCATGAACGGCTCAAGAAATTTTTTTACTGAGATTTTTGATTTTCTTGCAAAATTGTAACCCATTTGCATAGGTCGCATGTTATTGTTACAACAGACTGATAGTACTTGCTTTGAAAAATGATTCATGCAATTTTTTAGCTCAAAATTTTCATGAGACACCCAAAAAAAATATACATTGAAATTATCGGCTTTCTCGCAAAATTTTAACCATTTTGTATAGGTCACATGTTACAACAGACTGAATGTACCCACTTGAGAAATGATTCATACAATTTTTTGACTCAAAATTTTCATGAGATGCTCAAAAAAAATTTTCATTGAGATTTTCGGTTTTCTCGCGAAATTTTAACCCACTTTGATAGGTCGCACGGTCAAGTTGTCAAAATGTTATACATCCATTTTTTGATGAAAATGGCCCGGATGCATAACTTTGAAAATTCACTGCGAGTCATTGTGCCGGCCGTTTTTCACAAAGTTGGTCTCTATCAGCGTGGGATAAGTGGATGCAATCATGTAGGTGCATATTTTTTGTCCCCAAGCCCATATTGCTTCCACAGAGTCGTCTTTGAGTGAAAAAGGGCCAAATTTGGCAAAAAATTGCATTTATATGGCTCTGGAACGCAACTGTGCCGGCGTCCACTCAAAAAAAATATATATCTATACTTGGGAGAGTGTCCTCTACCGAATTGAAAAAAAAATTTTGGTCCCTGGCCAACTTCGAAAAAAGGGCGTTTTGAGGCTCCAGCTCCCTATTGTGCCCGCCAAAAAATCTGAAATGTCCATTTCGGTCTGAAAATGAAAAAATTCTTTGGAACGAATGTTCTCTTAGATGGATGGGCCGATTTTCTCGAAATTTTCACATGTAGATGTGGTCTAACGTGAGGCATGGAACGCAGTAATTATAATTGCAATTACTCAATTAGCTTCTTGAGTAATTGCAATTATTAATTACGAAAATTTGTACCAAAAAAATAATAAAAAGGGGAAAAGAGCCATATCAAAAGGGAAGCCGACAAAAGCGAAGCCACCATCAGTTAAATTTCGAAATTTATGTAACACCACAGGGGTTCTAAAATCTTTTCTATTGTTCAATTTTTGAATTTATTTTTCAAAATTGAACAATGGAAAAGATTTTATCAAAAGCAAAGCCAACACCCTTTATGTTCACTTATCTACTGGTTTTTATTGAATTGAGTGAACACAACGGGTGGTAAAAATTTATTTTTGAAGAGCATGTTGGGGCTCCATGACACCCTTTATGTTCACTTATCTACTGGTTTTTATTGAATTGAGCGAACACAATGGGTGGTAAAAATTTATTTTTGAAGAGCATGTTGGGGCTCCACGTGGAGCTAAACTTAAATTTTTAAAATTGAACAATCAGAACAATGAGAAAGGTATCAAAAGCGGCGCCGACATCAGTTTTAAAATGTAACACTGCAGGTGTCCTAAAATATTCTTATCTACAGTGTTATCTTTTCCATTGTTCAATTTCAAACATTTCTCTATTGTTCAATTTTGAGAAAGGTTTTGGGAAATATATATCGGCACGACAGAAAAAGTGATTCAAACGACAGGACATTTGAACGACAAAATAGGCTATTTCAACGACGATTTTTAACGACAGTTCAGCACGACAAGTTAGGTAATACAAACGACAATTTGATTTCATACAAACGACGAAATAAATGTAATCCACATCCAAATAAATTATTGCCCGTCTAAAAAGTAATTGCCCGGGAAAATAAATTATTCCCCGCCAAAAAAAAAAATTCAAAAAATTTACTCTTTTTGAAAAAAACAACTTGTAAACATGAATTTACGAGAAGAGAACGTTTGTGAAACTTTCCACCTCGTCGCGTCCCATCAGTAAAACTGATAGTACATTTAGGTATATAGGTGGATAATTCTCAAAAAAAGGTAAAATTCGTATACATGGAAAATTTCTCAGAGATTTTAGCATGAATTTTTCTTTTTTTCTGGTCCATTGAAGGATCACCCCCCCCCCCCCACCATACATTTCACATTTGGTATTGAGATTTTTAGCCCCTCCTTTCATTGGTGTACATTCAATTTTATAGCCCAAATGTCCTTGGACTTGGTTGTCACACGCCATGTTTTTGAAAAGAAATGTTATAAAGTGTCATGAACTTCATTTTTTTGGGGAAAAATTGACATATTCCCATTATCATAGAACACACAGGTTTGTAAACTGTCACACACTTTTTGCGCCAATTTTAGAGCAATTTTTAATTATTTTTGCTAGCTTTCCAATCTTAACATTTTTTCTGGTAAGTGGCAGTACTGGTTGACTGTTCTCATAGAAATGTTACCCCGCACCATATCAAAATTGACCTTTTTTTTTAGAGAGAATTACCCAGGTACATACACTATACAAATTCCCTATTTGATTGATCTGAACACTTCTTCATACTTCGGTCTTCTGGAAGGTCAGCGAAATTGAAAAAAGCACTGCTGGTTTAGTAGACGAACTTTTTATTTTTAATTTTTTGTGACGTGCTTTTATAATTTTTCATGTCGTTCGTTTTCCTATAAACTTGCATTTTCTTTGTCGTTCATTTCTACATTTTTTTGTCGTGCACATTTCGTCGTTGAATATATTATATAGACGTGCAATAAATTATTCTGTCAGGCAATATCTTACATCGTCGTTCAAATTCATTTACCGTCGTTTGAAAACTTTTTTCGTCGTGAAATGATTATTTTCTTGTGCAATGTCCTTTTTTGTCGTTAAAATGCCCTTTTCTCGTCGTGAAAACGCCTTTTTCTGTCGTGCTGATAAATCACACCCAAAGGTTTTTAGAACACCTGCAGGTGTTTCATTTACACTTGTTCAGTACCTAGACAATGAAAGCAGGTGGCTACCCTTAGTAACCAAATCCCACCAGTCATTTGAGCTTTGGCTGTGCTCCAGAGAAGTTCTATCCGTGTGGCGTTATACTTTCGAGCTTTCGGTATTGTGCTGTGCATTTGATGTTGCATAGTGCTTTCAAGCTTTCGTTTTCACATATAGTGCTTTCAATATTACGTTGTGCTTTTGATATCTCGTAGTGCTTTTTTAATCGCGTTGTGTTTTCGAGCTTTCAAACTTTCAGTATCGCATTGTGCTTTTTTTCAAAATCGCGTTTTGTTTTCACATTTTTTTTTTTCATAATTGCATTGTGCTTTTTTTTCAAAATCGCGGTGTGCTTTTTTTTTTTAAAACGGGTTGTGCCTTTTTTTTTTGAAATTGCGTTGTGCTTTTTTTTCAAAATCATGTTGTGCTTTTTTCCAAAATTGCGTGGTGCTTTTTTTTTGAAATCGCGTTGTGCTTTTTTTTGAAATCGTGTTGTGCTTTTTTTTTGAAATCGTGTGGTGTTTTTTTTTGAAATCGCGTTGTGCTTTTTTTCTGGAATCATGTTGTGCTTTTTTTCAGAAATCAATTTGTCCTTTTTTTCATAATTGTGTTGCGCTTTCTTTTCAAAATCGCGTTGTGCTTTTTTCCCAAAATCTCATGTTTTTTTTATTGAAATCGCGTTGTGCTTTTGTTTTCATAATCGCGTTGTGCTTTTCTTTCCAAAACCGTGTTGTGCTTTTTTTTCAAAATCGCGTTGTGCTTTTTTTCCCATAATAGCGTTGTGCTTTTTTTCAAAATCGCATTGTGCTTTTTTTCTGAAATCGCATTTTTTTTCATAATCATGTTGTGCCTTTTTTTTGAAATCGCGTTGTGCTTTTTTTTCAGAAATCATGTCGTGCTTTCTTTTCAGAAATCACATTGTGCTTTTTTTCATAATCGCGTTGTGCTTTTTTTTAAAATCGCGTTGTGCTTTTTTTCTGGAATCATGTTGTGCTTTTTTTTCAGAAATAGATTTGTGCTTTTTTTCATAATCGCGTTGCGCTTTCTTTTCAAAATCGCGTTGTGCTTTTTCCCCCGAAATCTCGTGTTTTTTTTATTAAAATCGCGTTGTGCTTCTTTCTCTGAAATTGCGTAGTGCTTTTGTTTTCATAATCAAGCTGTGCTTTTCTTTCCAAAATCGCGTTGTGCTTTTTTTTCAAAATCGCATTTTGCTTTTTTTTCAAAATTGTGTTGTGCTTTTTTTCCAAAATCGCATTGTGCTTTTTTTTGAAATTGCGTTGTGTTTTTTTTTCATAATCACGTTGTTTTCTTTTCAAAATTGCGTTTTTTTTCATAATCACTTTGTGCTTCTTTTTTAAAAATCGCATTGTGCTTTTTTTTGAAATTGCGTTGTGCTTTCTTTAAAAATCCTGTTGTGCTTTTTTTTGAAATCGCGTTGTGCCTTTTTTTCTGAAGTTCCATTGTGCTCTTTTTTCATAATCGCGTTGTGCTGTTTTTGATTTTTTTTAAAATCCCCTTGTGCTTTTTTTTGAAATTGTGTTGTGCTTTTTTTTGAAATCACGTTGTGCCTTTTTTCCCGAAATTGTGTTGTGCTTTTTTTTTACAGAAATCACGTTGTGCTTTTTTTCATAATTGCGTTGTGCTTTCTTTTCAAAATCGCGCTGTGCTTTGTTTCCCAAAATCTCGTGTTTTTTTTTTAAAATCGCGTTGTGCTTTTTATTTTGAAATCGCGTTGTGCTTTTTTCTGCGCGTTGTGCTGTTTTTTCATAATCGCGTTGTGCTTTTTTTTTAAATCGTGTTGTGCCTTTTTCTCTAAAATTGCGTAGTGCTTTTGTTTTCATTATCGCGCTGTGCTTTTCTTTCCAAAATCACATTGTGCTTATTTTCAAAATCGCATTGTGCTTTTTTTTTGAAATCGCGTTGTGCTTTCTTTAAAAATCCTGTTGTGCTTTTTTTGAAATCGCGTTGTGCCTTTTTTTCTGAAATTACATTGTGCTCTTTTTTCATAATCGCGTTGTGCTTTTTTTGATTTTTTTTAAAAATCCCCTTGTGCTTTTTTTTGAAATTGTGTTGTGCTTTTTTTTGAAATTGCGTTGTGCCTTTTTTACAGAAATCACGTTGTGCTTTTTTTCATAATTGCGTTGTGCTTTCTTTTCAAAATCGCGTTGTGCTTTGTTTCCCGAAATCTCGTGTTTTTTTTAAAATCGCGTTGTGCTTTTTATTTTGAAATCGCGTTGTGCTTTTTTCTGCACGTTGTGCTTTTTTTCATAATCGCGTTGTGCCTTTTTTTAAATCGTGTTGTGCCTTTTTCTCTGAAATTGCGTAGTGCTTTTGTTTTCATTATCACGCTGTGCTTTTCTTTCCAAAATCGCGTTGTGCTTTTTTTGTTTTTTTTTTAAATCCCCTTGTGCTTTTTTTTGAAATCGCGTTGTGCCTTTTTTTCCAAAATTGCGTTGAGCTGTTTTTTCAAAATGGCATGCTTTTTTACCGAAATCTGGTGGTGCTTTTTTTTTGAAATTGTGTTGCGCTTTTTTTTACAGAAATCACGTTGTGTATTTTTTTTTCATAATCGCGTTGTGCTTTCTTTTCAAAATCGCGTTGTGCTTTGTTTCCCAAAATCTTGTTTTTTTTTAAAATCGCGTTGTGCTTTTTATTTTGAAATCTCGTTGTGGTTTTTTCTGTGCGTTGTGCTCTTCTTTCCTAAATCGCGTTGTGCATTTTTTTCAATGTCAGGTTGTTTTTTTTTTTCAAAATTGCGTAGTGCTTTTTCTTTAAAATCGCGTTGTGCTGTTTTTTCTCAAAATCAGGTAGTGCTTCTTTTCATAATCGCGTTGTGCTTTTCTTTCCAAACAATCCCATTGTGTTTTTTTTCCAAAATCGCGTTTTCCCAAGTTGCTATGTGCTTTTTCTCAAAATCGCGTTTTTTCCAAAATCGCGTTGTGCATTTTCTCAAAATCACGTTGTGTTTTTTTTTAAAATTGCGTTGTGCTTTCTTTTTAAAATTGCGTTGTGTGGTTTTATTTTGAAATCACGTTGTGCTTTTATTACAAAATTGCGTTGTGCTTCTTTTTCAAAATCGAGTTGCGCAGTTTTTTCAGAATTGTGTTGTGCTTCTTCCAAAATTGTGTTTTTTTTTCAAAATCAGGTTTTTTTACTTTCAAAATTGCGTTGAGCGCGTTGTGCTTTTTTTTCATAATTACGTTTTCCAAAATCGTGTTGTGCATGTTTTCAAAATCGCGTTTTTCCATAATTGCGTTGTGCTTTTTTTTAAATTGCGTTGTGTGTTTATATTTCGAAATCGCGTTGTGCTTTTAATACAAAGTAGCGTTGGTGCTTCTTTTTCAAAATTGAGTTGCGCGGTTTTTTCAGAATTGTGTTGTGCTCTTTTTCCAAAATGAGTTTTTTTTCAAAACTATGTTGTTTTATTTTAAAAATTGCGTTGAGCACTTTGTGCTTTTTCTCAAAATCGCGTTGTGCTTTTTTTTAAAAATTGGGTTGTGCTTTATTTCGAAATTGCGTTGTGCTTCTTTTTCAAAATTGAGTTGCGCGGTTGTTTCAGGCTTTTTTTTTAAAAAATTGCGTTGTGCTTCTTTTTCAAAATTGAGTTGTGTGGTTTTTTCAGAATTGTGTAGTGCTTTTTTCCAAAATTGAGTTTTTTTTGAAAATCAGGTAGTGTTGGGCAAATTCGCGAATATTCTTTTTTTGCTTGCGCATGCGCAAGAATATGCGCAGATTCTTGCGCATATTCCGCAGATTCTTTTCAAAAAATTAGAACATTATTGCTTAGTTTAGAGATAATCGGAAACTTTCCAAATTTCCATTGAAAAGGTTTCAAATTATTAAGGAAAATTGGAAATTTATAAAGAAAAGTTGATGTAAAACTTGTAAATTGTGGAAAATTGTAGAAAAATCTTCAAATTTTTTGAAAAAAGTCATGATTTTTATTTTTTTGAGAGAATATTCTCAAAGCATTTGAGAATATTCGCGAATATTCGCGAATATTCTCAGATTATGCGCATTGAGAATATTCTCAGGCCAACACTAAAATCAGGTTGTTTTACTTTCAAAATTGCGTTGTGATTCTTTTTCAAAATTGCATAGTGCGCTTTTTTTAAAAGATCATGTTGTGCTTTTTTTCCAAACTGCTTTTTTCTTTTTTTCAAGTGTTCTTTTTAATTTCATTGTGCTTTCAAAATCATAATTGCGTTCTGCCATCAAAATCCCAATCGCTTTTTTCAAATTTGCATTGTGCTTTTTTTGAAAATCGCGTTGAAAATCGCGATGTGTTTTTTTTTCAAAATCCTGTTGTGATTTTTTTTCAAAATCGCATTGTGCTTATAATTTTTAAGTTGCGGGTTTAGTTTTGTCCCTAAAAACGGCCCACTCAAATGACACTTTTTCACGCTTGGCCTGTAGACTATATGTAGGAGTACTTACAATTTCACTACTTTGTACGTATATGCTACTCGATCATATATTGCTCGTGTACGACGCGACGACGATATCCTTGTGATAAGATTTATTTATGTATGATATCTTTAGTCATCAGCAGTTTGGATGGAATGTTTAGGACCCGGGGACCATGCACTGGCGCATGATTGACCTTGACACGTGTAGATTAGCCCTTGTTTTTTCCCGTTCCTAGTGCGCTGCGCTGTGCGTCCTCTCCATTTCTCTCTCTTTGTATATGGTCTCTACGTTGACGCATTCGCAAGAAGACGTATGCACATTATACCTAACTCTACCTACGAGTACGCGAACCGATTTAAGAACCCGCGCCCGAGTCCACTATACGATGATAATTTTTTACCTCTTTTTTTTTTTTTTTTTTTTTTTGGTAGTCAATTACGTATGCAATTTTTATGTACCTACCTGCATAATTCGGCAAATACGACGTAATGAACTCTGCCAAGTTAAACGAGTTGTTTTTTTCTTTTTTCAGACAACTGAAGAGGGCAGGCATGTTTGGCTAGAATTTGACCATGTCTCAGATACCTACTTCCTGACTGGAAGAGATTTTTATTGCAATAAAATTAAATGGTGCACTTGTATGCAGTTACTACATGGGTATAAGAACCTAAACTCATCTTCATCATGATGGTAATTACTTTCGATTTAATACTAAACAGGGTGTCGCCGAATCTTGTAGGCCGGAAGTTTTCAAGGCCTCGGTCGAAATTATTCGCATTCGAACTTTCACCTGGCCAGAATGCAATGCATCGTTTGTCGAGGTGCATATATCCAAATGTATAAGTACCAATATATGTAGTCGTGTCGTTCTAATTTGCAATTCAAAACTAGTCTATTTTTCAATATTGTAAATCTTGCATTACCTAAGTAAAAACAAAAAAAAAAATTGAAATTATTTCTTGCATCTATCATTACGTCATTGTATGTGAGGTACTTTTGTAGGAGATGAGTGTAATTTTTTGACTACAGTATGCTCGAAAATGTTGCTCAATGAAATTCGAACTTGAGAAAATGAGCAAAAGTGTCACAATTGACTGATTGTCAATCTTGTAAATTAAAGGAATTATACCGATACTATTCTCGAGATTACGATGAATTATCCAGTCTTGACTGTTTGATGAAGTCAGAAAAACGTTTCAGCGATCCAAATAAGTGATGGCCCTAGCTGGCAGGTAGAATTTAAGTGGACAAATATGAACTTTTAAATTACTTAATGTAGTACACTCTTCACAAGCACACAAACTTTCAAACAGCTTTTTCTCAAAGTACAACTTTTTCACATGTGTCCTTTTTGCTATGACGACGTCTTTAATTACGTGGCACCTTCACATTGAAGAATAGGCAACTTGTCGCACCACATTTTCCCATTCTCATGATTCTCATATTGATCAAAACGAGTAAAAATTTGGTTCTTTTTATGATGCCCCTAACTACTTTAATTTACTATTTGAGAAATCAGTCATGGTGACGTCTTTGGATCATTTAGACCTAGGTATTTGACCCTGCTTCCACTTCCCCCTCTTTCTACTACCTGATAGCACCTTACGGTAGGAGCCATATCCATAAAATTTGCTCAAATTCGATACTTTGGAAGGAATTCGAGCTTCAATGACCTTGGCTGAAAATTTACCCATGTGTAAATTTTTAAAACATAGTGGAGGGTATAGTGAAACAGGTAAACAAAGTCAAAGAAGTAATCAGGAAAGAGACAACCTCCACGTTTGCGAGAGTAAAAAAACCCTCCGCCTTCTTTCCTAAACTCACTGCAATTTTCTAGATGTCCCAACTACGTACCTTAGCAGATTATTAATTTTAATTTTCAATCAGGGAAATTCATCTACTTACAGTCGACGAATTTTCTTGGTTTTCAAAAATTTTAGGACAAATAATTTACTTACTCCTGATGAAGTTTCGCAACTTATTTCCTGGTTTTATGATCGACGAATATGAAAAATTGACTAGAATGCTGATTTTCAAAATTTAGAGAACAATCAACTCCTCTCCATTTTTTCTTTAAAAAAAAAATCTCAGGACTCTCATTCTCATATACGTAGGTACTACAAACATCATTAAAGTAGGTATTTAGTTTTATTGTACTTTTCAATTCAACAAATTTCTTGACTTGGGCAAATTACCCCAATTTTGAAAATTTTTGGAACCACCCCACCCCTCCACCCCCTCCCCCAACAATGAAATGGACTTCTGTGGAATTAAAATGCTTTCTAGATCTCCACCTTAGCCTTATGAGTTTTCACATTTTAATGTCAGAATTCACGCGCAAAATGATTCTAAGAGCTTCAGGCTGCTATCCTAACAACCTTCCATAATTTTAGGTGAAATTTTCAAGATCTCATTAGATAAATGTAACCAAAGTGTTAATTAATTCACACCTATAGGTATTTCTTGATATATCAGCCAGGTATTTTATTAAGAACTTCCGATTTTTTTGTTCGAAACTTTTCGAACGTGTTCCCTTCGATGGTTTAATTAAATTTTTATCCTTAATTACTCATGAAATAGCCCAATCTTAAAAGTTTAAATAGGTACCTATCTCAGAACTGGTTGAACTTGAAGTGAATCCGTTTTCGGGAACCTAAAAGCAATTGTTGAGAATTTAAGATGAGTACCTACGTATAATCAAATTTTGAAAAGCTTGGAAATGAATTTTCAAGCCAAAAGCTTAACTTTATACCGATTATGAATAACAAAAGTTCAAAATAATGTTAAAATAAGAAAAAATGCAGTGATGAAAATCCCTTGTTTTTTTACCTTTACCTCAAAGGATTTAGGTGATTCGAATTTCGATCAAAATTCAGAAAAAAAATTGCAGCTGAGTATATCACATTGATTTTTGCTAGGTAATTTGAAAGTCCTGAGGTGAAAAAAATGAAGAAAGTAAGTGACATGTCAATTCCTATCCTAACTATCAAGACATTTTTTAAACTGATTCAGATTTTTCCATCCTTTTTCATCTTCGTTCAATTCTTCACTTTTTCATTTTTAAAATAACCAGTGTGAATAAGTAATTTACATTTTTTGAATTAAACGGTCTATTAAGTATTTCGAAAACTACTAATTTTAAACCATTCTGGAGCTCTAGCAAGTTTTTAATTTTTTCCAAAAATTTCAAATTGCTCTGAAGGTTTCAATAAAATATCTCGAAATCGGTTATTTTTAATTTTTTGATTGGGGAGGGGGGAGAGGAATACTTAACTACAAATAGGTTCAAACCGTACTTTTGAGCTGGAACTCCTGGAATTTCGCTTAAACTACCTAAACCGTCCCGAGAACTAAAGTGCCTCAAGATTCAATTTTAACAAAAAACAAATCGTGGTAAACCATTTTTGAAAATTTCATTTTTAAAATTTTTTTTTTGGAATAATTTACAACTTGATAAAAATTTACTTTTAAACTGAAACTCCGGAACTTCGTGGTAACCAACTAATTTTTTCTAACAGGTTCATTTTGTTTTAAAATAGGCTATAGGTACATTTTTTTACGAATAGGTAAGTTAAAAAATCATTATACAAACAATTTTTTTGAATTTTTTAAAATGTTCCAAAAATTGAAATTTTATTTTTTTAAATTTTTTTCTAGGGTGTTAATAATAGATGTTAAAACTTAATTAACTATTATTCACAGTTTCATAAATGTCAGCAAAAAAGTGCTCATCGCCATCTTATTTACGTGTACTGGGAATTCATTCGCACGAATGTCATTTCTTACACACCTACTTCCTACAACAAATTTTCGAGCTCACGTATCAGATTCTATTGTGCTGCACATTTCGAATTAAGACTAAATTATGCATCAAAGCGGTTTTAAAAAAATATTCCGAGTAAATATTGTGGAATTATTAGAATCTTGAAAAATTCAACGCTTTAGGGTACCTATGCATATGCAACAATTTTGTTTGTTTTCATAGGTATTCAATGAAACGATTTCGCGACTGTAATATTAATCCACACGGTACAGACATTCTTGCCGACTTAGGTATCCACATTTTAAATTGCAATATTTATTTCGTTGATTGATTCATTGCGGAAAAAACCATCCATTATATTACAGTTTCGAGTGCCTACCCTGATTATTAAATACTTGCCAAATCGAATGCGTCGAATTAATTATCTATAGCCAAAAATTAACCACCTGATAAACATTCCTATAAAAATAACTCAATTTTCATCCAAGTAGGTACCTAAATACAAAAAGGTATTATTTATAATGGAATAGAATGAAAAGTAGGTAATATTCGTATATTTTCAAAAACACATTCGACCAACTGCATTCTGCATTGCACATTAGGTAGATGAGTATTTAGGTCAACGATGATATTAAAACTTCAAACCATAAGAAATCAGTCATTCTGTACATGATTGGCGAATAATTTCTGTACCTACGATTGATAAGTAATATTGATATTTTTTGTTATGCAAGTTTAGAGAAGATTAAGAAGGTAAAGCTTAATGCATATACTAAATGCATGTAATGTACGTATCAAAAACCATTATTTTGATAGCATATCTTAGGAACCTTGATTATGCACTTTTGCATCGCGGTCAGCCTAATGTTAAAATTGAAATTGCATGTTATTTGTGCTAATGCAGATGTTGTCCAGTTGTATTATTGAAGTATAAACGTCCTTCCTCCTCAATCAGACATGGATTCGAAGGTAGGTATTTGAAGAATACACTTCGTATTTAGGAGCATAATTTTTTTTCGACTCAATCACTCTATTTTGGAACACTGAAAAATTATTGGTACCTATTTTTTTAAACCGAATAAGTTTTCGAAATCAGTTTGATGTGAATTTTCTTCTTAGTTCTTCTTCTATCGATCTTTCTATTTCAATTTATCTAGTATAGGTAGTCGTCCATCAATCTACCCCACCTGAGAAATAATTCATTTCAAAAACACGATTCGTGAAAAATGCAGCCATCAACGTCTATAGAACGAGTGCATGTTCCAAAATTAGTTACACTAAGATTATAATCAAATCAATTTAAGAAACATATTTCAGGTTTTTTTTTTTGGTTTTTAAATCGAAGCTGGTAGCTATATTTCGAATTTGGATACAATTTACAAGTTCAAAAACATGACTAGAGAGTAGCTATAATTTGAGCGCAGAATTATTTAACGTTGGGAAAAAAGCTAAAATAATTTTCACATTATGGTATAGGTAGATCATATAGCTGGCCAACATATAACGACGAACCGATAATCAAGCTCTATACAATGTATCTGGCGTTTATCACCTGCAGTCGAAAAAACCGCATCATCGACGAATATTCGAGCGTATAATTATATAGTGCCAAAAAATCAAGTTCCCGGAATTGCCATGCAGATAATAAAAATAAAGGATGAAAAAAATTGAATGCAACGTTAATAAATGCTAAAATATTACAATGTACGAAACCAGAATTTCTTAACGCCCGTCTTTATAATTTGGAAACTAGTAATTTGGCGATAAGTATTTGGCAATCATAAATGAAAGAGGAAAAAAAACAACATAGGGGCCACAGGGGAAAAACTGTACCGGGTCAAGATTCAATCGTTCGCAAACTGGTTCATTCGTCGGATGTCGGATGAATTGATATGAAACGCCATATAGCGAAATTATTTTTCAAAATCTCCCGTCATGAACGTGAAACAACGTCTTTATTGCTCTTTTCGCAGTCACTATGAAAACGTTAAATTACCAAGTACAAGACGTGCTAACGCATTAAACCAGAACATGACAAAAATTTCGCCTTCTTAATACCTTCATATTGCCAGAGAGCTACGTGCGATAAATTCAACTCGCTCGCGAGACTTCCTCATCTCTATTGATTTTATCGCGCTTATAATATATCGAAAATAACGGCGAAAATAATCTTAGGTGCATATATGCAGCATTCTTCGCTGAAACGTATTATTTCACAGATACCTTGGTAGGCTATTACCTAATTATAATGGTGTTGGAACTCGAGTATTACACTATTGCCTCAAGAATGGCAGAATGGTACATATAGCATGTCTGAAAATACTCACTGGTAGGTTGTTTGTGAATGGAGGAATGGTCAATGCATGGTTACGTCTCGATACCACGATCCCCAAGTTCCCAGTTGACTTCATCGTATGAACTTTTTCTGAGGGAAAATTTTAGGTATAGGTTTACGCATACAAGCATGGTTTAATATGCTGTAAATAAACATCGTTAAAACCTCGGTACAAATATAGCTTTGCTCTCTCACGAGACATGAAATTTCACAAACAACTTATGTGCACCTACCTATTATACAGTATAGGTACTTACAATTACAAAAAATGATAAAACATTGCTCGACTAAATGGTTGAAAGCAATTCTAAACTTTAAAATCAGTATATTTTGTTATTTCGCACAAAAACAAATAAGTAGGTAGGTAGTAGATACCTATTAACAAATTCCAGTGCCCATTTGTTTCATCTGCCACTTTTCTTAAAGTTCGCCCCCTTACCCCTCCATCCGACTTGAAAACGAGCTTGCCACTCTATATTTACAAATTTCTCAATTTTCAAATAAAAATTCTTCAATGCCCTTTTTGGTTCAAAAATATAAAAATAGGGTACTTAATTATTTTTTAAAATAAACTAAAATCAGATTTTAATTTTCTAGCATTTTTTTTTCGAAAAATTTCTGCCGATGCAAGTTGAAATAAATTTTCTAATCTCAAAAGGTTCTATTCAGAATTGAAGACTCATTAAATTAGATACCTACAACTCACACAAAAAATTGGTTTTGATGTGAAACCTGCTCCAAAATTAATTCGAAATTTTTCGAACCCCCCCCCCTCCCCACAAGCAAATCAATTCGAGTAATGTGACCATACACGACCAAAATTCAATATTTCTCATCTCCGAGATAGGAAGAGTGGTCAAGAAATGTTGAAACCTTCACAGGAAATAGTTACTATAGGCAGATGCTCGTGTAAAATTTTTACTAAAAAAAACTTTTGCATATTCAGAAAATTTTTTGGGGAGAGGCAGGGAATTTTCAAAAATTTACAAAAAAAATTAGAGTAACCCTTGGGTACAATTTTTACACAATATACATATTCTAAACATCAGAAAAATTTTTGGAAAAAAATCGAAATCGTATAATTAATGCATATTGCATTTTTCTTCCTTTTACTCTTTTTTTAACACTTTCATGGGAAATATTTTTCAAAAAAATGAAATTTTTAGCACGTTACTCTCAGTCTCCCTAACGTTGTTAATTCTCATTTGAAAAAAGAAAAACTGAAATTTTATCTCTCCAACTTGAAATTTAAATCGTGCCAGAAAGTTCCTCAAATTGAAAAAACCAGAAAATAAAAAAAAAACGCAATTACATAATCCGAAAATTTTCGATTTTCAAGTAGAATTCTCCTAAATAACCTCCATTTCAAGAAAAACATTTTCTTGGCGTCTACAACAGTGTTGCCCGTACGTAGTAATAAAGCCCTATAAAATCGTGGAAAAATCAAACCAAAAAATTAATAAAAATGAAAAATTGAAGTTTGCAAAAAAAAATAATTTAAACAAAATGCAATATGCCTTTCAATTCCTGTGTCTAAATTTCTTCAAATGGTTCTTTATCCTAAAAAAAAATCCAGATACCCAGAGCAATGTTTCCTCTAAATCCCTTTTTCAACACGAAGCATGACCAGACTAGGGGGAGTTTTTTCTTAAAAAGGAAACTATTTGGAAAAGTTTTGAATAAAATTGAAAAATTTTCAAAAAATATTTATAATTTAATTTTTTTCTATTTTTTTTGTTTTGCGTTTTCGGGGGCTGCATACAAAGAGAAGGGGAAAATATTATTCTGGAGTGGAATGGGAGTGAAAAAGGTTTCTTCTTAAAAGGGAGCATTTTTTAATAAAATAGTGTCCAGAAATTTAAAGTTTTCAATTTTTAAAAATCTAGGTAAGACAGAATACATAGAAATTCTGTTTTTGAACTAGTGCGGGGAGGGGGAGGGGGTCATACAAGGAGATTGGTAGAAGGGGCTGAGAATAGAGATTGTTTCTAGAAAACGATGTCATATAGAAATGACCACTGACCAGGTACCTAATTTTCGAAAAAATGTTGCCAACTTCGATTTAGGTACCACTTCATTTATTTCAACTATTTCCAACTGTGGGGGACTTCATTCAACGAGACCAACAATGAATTATTATTATTACCTATTATTATTTTTTTTTTTTTTTTTGAAACAATTTTCACATTTGCAACTATTTTTATAATGAAATTTTCAAATTTTGGGATCACTTTCTCCAGAGGTGAAAAATCTAGTATGTATTTTGAGCACATACGAGGCTTTTTTCTCTCAATATACTGCGTACCTATATTGAATTGTTATACCTTCATATGCCTCAATAAAGTTCTTCCTCCCCTCTTTTCACCTTTCCTTCTTCCTCTACCTCTCGTTCCTTCTTCTATTCCCCCACTACCTCACTAGTATAACCCATGTAGGTACCTTTATACTTCAAATTTCAAACTCAAAAAGTTACATAGATTTTTCTTTACAAAAAATGAAAAAACCTCAACTCGTGTATTTTTGAAAAAAAAATTGTCGCATTTTCCATGAAAAAATTACCCGATAATTTGATCGAAATGAGGTGGAAAGATGAGATTTTGTTCTGAATTTTTATTTTGCACCTACTAAATAAATCGAAAAAATAATTATGAATTTGAACAGTTTGATCGAAATGATCGTGCAAAGTATGGTAATCGGAGTATTTTTCCCTGCTGAACATGAATCCGACGTTAGTTTTTTATAAAAGGAATTTTTAATCACAGAAAAGTGCTTCGAAGTTGCTGAGAAATCATAATTTTTACGATCCGCCAATCTTCAAGCACCCGGTTTGGTGAAGGACTTAAAGTGGTACTGAATTTTGAATTCAATGGGTCAGAGATGATCGCGGAAACTCAAATCGCAACTTTTGAAAGGAGGAGGTTGACCGAGGGATCACATAAATATTTAATTACCCACCCAAAAATGGCGAAAAACCACGATTTTTTCATAATCGACTTCTCTTTGGGTGATCTCTGACTCAGCTTTCTGAACTGCTATAGGGGGCTCATAATTTTTCTGGGTAGTCCTCCACTCGAAGTAAACTACTTCATCAAGTTATAGGTCAAAATCCTAGATAAATGTTTTTTATTTTGGTCCACCCTAATGACCACATAAAGAGGACTAGAATCACCTAAGTACATTCATCTTTCTATAACCTGAACTTTCTACCGTTTTTGGGACTTTTTTGAAAGACTAGACATAAAATTTTTAAATATTTTTTTGAATAAGTTTCAAATCCAAAATTTTTCCAGCAATTTATAATTTTTGGAAAAATGATAATTCCTTGTTTACAAACGCATCAACGTTGAAACTGAAATTTTATTTACAATCCATTTTACACTCATCTCTCGATCGATTGTATGGTTGCTTTCCAGTTGTTTTGGATCAACCAAGGGATTTTTGAATTTTCCAGTTATGGAAAAATTTTTGCTCAGGAGTATCGCAAGAAATCATGAAAACCAACGGGAATTCGTAAAAAAAAATGAGTGAAATTTAACAAACACCTAGTACCCGACGAATGCTGTTACCTTCTACCTACCTATTTTTTTCTCTCCGCTCAACGTATCTATCCGTGTATTACTCGCAATTCATCAGACTAATACGAATTCAAATAACGAATAGACTATCATGCAGCTTAAACTATTTGTTTTTACGGGCTACGACGACGTCCTTCAACCGGGGTAATGAAACTTGGTTAATTACGTTTTAATTTTTATTGTGTATATAAGCGCACGTTAAACATACGTCACTCCTTACGGTAGGTAAGTTCTAAACAACACGTTGCGGGCTGAGCTATACGTAGGTACGCAGAGAGAGAGAGAAAGAGTGAGAGAGAGAGAGTGCAGAGTGCACAGGCACACTGCACATTGCTCATAGCATATTCATCGCCTATACTATAATTTGGTAGTCACGCTGCAGATTAGATAAAGGAAGAAATACCTGTAAAAGGTCGATTGTTTTATCAATTAAAATTAATACGCGAGTGAAAAAAATAAAACAGACGATCGATCGGGTCGATTCGCCCGGTTATGCTTATAGTTTTAGGCCATCGAATACGCCGATCATTTACACACAGCGTAAAGAGGACGAACAGGTTGCTGATTTTCGAATTAAATGACCTTCCTCAAGATGCCAGAAACCTCACATTAAATGCACGTTATCCGCCGTAATTGCATATGTGCAACGTCGAAAAATATTAGTACTTTGGAAGCGCCTACGAGAGGGGAAAAAGTGAAAAAGACTGCACGTAAACCAGTTTTGCGTACATTCGCGCAGTCGCTCGCATGCACCGAAATAAAACTTGCATAGGCATAGAACTAGGTAGGTACGAGGTACACGTATCGGCCGTTGTATGTAATGTATTACGTCGCTTGCAGACATTATTTATTGCAATAAATGTGGGAATATGGATCGAAAAATTGTATAGCTAAGGAGTAGAGCTGCTCCATAGAAAACCTACGCGAATTTTTGCTCATCTAACTAGTAAGTGAGAGTGGGAAAGTGTCTATGGTTTTTTGAGCCAATTTTAAAAGGTCAACGTGATGGGATTGGATTTTTAAAAAAATCAGAACATAGCCAGAGCCATTAAAATGGGATACCTAGGTACTGACTTAATGTACGAATTAAGATTAAGGAACTTGCATTGAACATCAAGTTATGAGATGCGAGTAGCAAAAAGCATAAAATTGTGTGTAACCTTCAAATTCGAACATTTGATTTGCACAGCAGCAGCAAATTTTTTGATTAGACATGAAATATGTACATATGTAATTGAAAAAGCTTATAGCATTTAGGCCTACAATTACACCATCTGATCAATTTTCAGGGGATGGATTTTTATATGTACTTACTTATGTTAGATTTTATGAATCATGGTACATACTTACATATTATTAATTTTTGCGCCAGGAGAACATAATAAATAACATCATCTATTCTATTTTAAGAGATACGTAGTTTTGCTGAATCATCAATTTTTTGAAAGGTTTATGCTGATACATATTTGTACGCACAATTCGAAAAATTCCTGATCGTTTAATTTGAGACTTCAAATTCAACCCATTTTTCAAATAAAAAAATTAAAAAAAACAAAGAACGTTTTAACAAATTATAGTGAAAAGTTGACATTTCATTACATATCCTACATATTTTTAACCTCCTGAATCTATTGACGAGGTTTCGAAGCTTCCAGAAAATTTTCAAAATACCTAGGTACTTAATTTCCTTAAGTAAAAAGAGCCAGAATGAAATTCATCGCACGTAGGCCACAAGTAAGGATACTGCATGGTAGCAGTTTCGATCACTTCAAGCTCATTAGCAAAAATGTTCAAAATATTTTTTCAGCAGTTCAAATCCAAAATTTTCCTCACAAGTGATGTATCCCAACTGACGTACAATTTTTAAACCAGACAAAGGGGAATTTTAAAAAAGGACTCCAAAATATACCACCAACAAAAGTTTCAGGTGCTAAAATTCATTTTTCAATTTTTTGGTAAATTTTTAAAAATTTGAATTTGGCTTAGGTCATTTTTCAGAAAAATAAAAAAAAATTATCAAATTGACGTAGAAGGCTGAAATATTGTTTAAACCAGTACTTATCTGACCTTCCTAGTCAATTGATAATGGCTTCGAACCGTTTTGGAGTTTCTCACAGATTTTCAGACTCTCCAATTTTCAAAAAAAATTAAAAAAAAAAATGCAATAAGCAGAGTGAAAATGAAATTTATTACTCATGAGCTCAGATTTATCATCTTTGTGACCCTTTCAATCGATTTAAGCACAAATATTCAAAATCTTTTTGTACTGGTTCAAATCCAAAATTTTATCCAGCTACCTATTATCTTTGAAAAAAAAAGAAAAATTCATTGTTCGCGAGCTCGTAAACGAAAAAGGCTGAAATTTGGTTTGTATCTTATTTTCGAACCCCCCCTCCCCCCTCCTCGAGTAGATTGCTGATGGTTTCGAACTGTTCTGGAGCCTCCAGCTGATTTTCGAATCCTCCAGTTCTGTAAAAACGCTGTCTATTTAAGGCAAAAACAATGGCCGAAGATAATTTTGGATTTTAACCGGCACAAAAAGATTTCGGAAATATGTGTCTAAATCGATCAAAAAGGCCACAAAGATAGAAAATTGAGTTCACAAGTGCTAAATTCAATTTTCCCACTACTTGCAGTGCTGCGAGTTTTTACCAAAAATGGAGAATTCCAGATCCGCTGGAGGTTCCACAATAGTTCGAAACTATCACCACACTCGAAAGATCGAAAATAGGGTACCCACAAACAAAATTTCAGCCTTCAAAGTCAATTTGATCAAATTTAAGTTTTTCAGTAAGAAATGATTCGGATTCGAATTTTCAAAAATTTGCCAAAGGTCAAAAAATTGCTGGTGATGTATTTTGGAGTCCTTAACTCCTCAAGCGATCCCCATTTGTCTGATTCAAGAAGTGTTGTGATGGTTGGAAAACTTCCCTTATCCGTTGACTTTTCAAAGATTTCAAAGGTGAAAAAATTGACTTACATACATTTAAAAAAATGCTGTTTTACTTTTCTCCAGTGATTGTGAATTTTTCAAAGCTTCTTCCCTCGCTTTACCTCAGTCAATTTATCTACATTTTATTTTTTTAATTCAAATTTTCGAAAAGTTTTAATCAAACCAAAACAATGTTGAGTAAATCCAATAAATTTACGTTATGTCATTTGTCATTTAATCAACTCAGTTTTAAAAGTTCTAAATGCATGAAGTCGATCGCAAATTCGACTTGAAAATTCCTCGAAATGTATTACCTATAAAATTTGTTGATAAACCTTTACTTGGGAATTCTTAGATAAGTCAGTTGAGTATAATGAGATTTCTGACACCCCCCCCCCCACTTTAATCCGTTCCTACAGAGTTATGGCTTTCATGAGGCAATCAATTTAAAAAATAAAATCATGCTTAAGTACATAAATATTCAAGTTTTTTTATTATTTGCTGAAAAAAATTGTGATTTTCTTTCCAAAAAATTGAAATTTTGCACATTTTTTTACGATTAAGTCGACTTGGAGCATTCCCGAAAGTCGAAGGTAATAACCAAGGAAAAGTACCAAGTAATTACCTACCTTCAATATATTTTTTTTGCCCTTCGAGCGTTTTGATGTTTTTCCAAAATTTACCGTCTCTGAATTTACTTAACTGTCACAACGAATTGATGATTCAAATTGAATACCTAGGTACTTCAATTCAATACGTATAAAGATAACGGAGCAGCTTCATTTTTTATACATGCGGAACAGGCTACCCGCATATTTGGCCATATACCGTTGATCTACAAAGATGATCACATAACTATACAAAGACCTTCGTAAAACTATTACTGTAAAAATCGCATGCCAATACTGCATTAAAAATTGACTAAAAAATTTCCGAGTAGTTCAGGGGTGAGTAAAAATATAGGTATCAAATTGGCAGAAAAAGTTTTTTTGTAAACCATTACCTAGGTACATTCATTTTAACCATGATTCTTATAATATTCAATTCAAAATCATTATCAGAAAAAAAATGTCCACAACCTAGAATCTAGTTTGAAACATGCAAGAGTAAATTGTAGCCTGAATAGGTAGGTACTCAATTATGTGCCTGTGACGTCATTTCGTACAATCTGTCGACAATGATGGATGTAAATTTATCGAATTTTTTGACATCTACCCATAATGATATATTCTAGGTGTAGGTACTTGGATAGCTTAAAAATTGCAACGAAATTGTTATATCTCATACCCATAGTATCCGTCATCCCGTGCAAATGATGAAATGTATGTATCAATGCAACTCGCAAATAAAATAAGTTTTCGTGGAAACTTGCAAGAATCTCGAGTCGTTTATCCGCTCCGAGAATTCTGAATTTATGATAAATGCATCGTGCAATTTTCATATTCCAGCATAATGACGTCAAGCATGAAAGAAAACTTTTTTCTTTTTTCGTCTGTGTAGATACACTTTGAAATAAGTGTACCATGAGAAAGAAAAACTTTTCGTGAAACCCAAATAACTTCAATAGCGATATATTTTAAGGAATTTTCAACATTTATTTCATATCGTAGAATTGAAACTTGTATTCCTGCGTAAAATGTTCACCTGTACAGTGTACTCATCACTTCGATGAACTTATTTGAACTGTACAGTTTGAATAGGTAGATACTTTTAGAATATTCAACTCTAAACTGCGGATAGGTAGGTATACGTCATTGTCAATTATTAACCCCCATTTTCTACGTATATCTTATAATTACTATCCTCCCTCTCCTTCAAGTTCCCCTCTATTCATCTCATCAACAGAAGTCAGATTTGAAACCTACATTTTTAAAAAAACATACGAGTAGTCGAGTAAGTGCATAGTTTCAAATGCTTATAAACACTTCAATTCCCCTTCCCCTTACCACCTTCATAGTTCATAGCTCATCTCGAATTTTTCCAATAGAAAAAATGATGCCAGATTCGGAATCTGTAGTACCGAAAATATAAGTACATAACAATGTATCACTCACCAATATTGAAAACGTATTCCATATTTACCTCTCTCGAATCCCCTCTTTCCCTCGCAAAACCTCAAAAAAATATTCACAGATTTGGAACCACCAGAACCTCCTATATAACCAACTCACAAATTACAAGATTTATTGTATTTTTCCAAGTACTGCTCCTACTTTGATAAGATCAGCCATTTTAGAGGATTCTCCATCACAGTGCAGCGTTGCCAATAATATGATTCGAATACAAAAAAATCTCAAACAAATGCAACGTTACCTAACATGCCAAATCGCAATAAAAATAGGTACAAAAGATAAATCGACATTGAAAAGTATTTAATTATATAAATAACAAAGAATGTGAAACCTTAATATCGACATATATTCAAAACACACGCCGACATAATGAAATATAAAAGAATACAAATTAAAATTTATAATTTATATACACATTTTGAAATTTTCCTTAAAATTTGTTTTTTCATCGTTTAAGCTATAATTACACAATTGAAATTTGTTTTAAAAGAAATAAAATGTTCGAATCGAAACCCTATAAATTTAAATTATCAACTAAAATGAATAAATTTAATACACAAAATTAGTATATAAGTGAACACAGAAATTTTATAACTATAGATTCTCTTATTAAAACATCTCCAAGTGTGGCTAATACAATTCCAAAAAAAAAAAAAAATGCATGTACATTGCTTGGAGGATTTCAAAGAAAAAAAAATAATAAAAATATTTTTTTTTTACTGGGAGTAATGAGGAAAAGTGGTAAACATATGAACTCACATGGCGTTAGCGTAAATGCTCGCTTCTTTGAGAATAGAAAATGTAAGTATAATCTTAAATTTGAATAAATGCGGTAATAATTTCGCTCAATTGTTAAAATAGGTAGCATATAAGAAGCCAATATGAAGAGGAAAGTTATACAGTAACGTATTTTTATATGTAGGTATAAATATAACTAGGTAATGAACTAAGAAAACAAGGTTTCAAGTAGATAAGAGACCAGGGAGTGTGTGGCAGATTACCAGATATTGTAAATATCTAGATTCTAGAACAGTAAACTAAATTAAATACATTGCCTACAGTAAGAGGTGAATATTCTCAAGAAAAAAAAATGTCCAAATATGCTTTTCTTTGTTTATAGCAATCAAACTATGTTTAGTACTTAGTTGGACTAGTTCTGTTCACAAAATTTTGCAAATTGAATGCTACATATTTACTGACGATTAAAAATACCACTCGTAGATAATAAATTCGAGTGAAATCTTAGATGTGTCCAACAATAGTACATATATTTTGTAGGTATTTTGTTGTAAACAAAAAATTGTAGGTAGTACCTATTTATTGGAATTGCAACAGTGCCGAATATCTGATTAATGGGTAAGTAATGTAATGTTGTACCAAAAAAAAAAAAAATCAAGTAGGTAGGCAACATAAATACAATTTCCCCAATAATGGGATTTTTTTATGAAACCAGAAAGTCGCCCAACAAGTGTTATGTATACTTATTACCTACCTACCTACCTATTTTGTTTGCACGAAAACATAGCTTATTTGGATTGAAACGTTGCCAAACATCAAATTAATAGGTAGTTTTGTAAATGAAACGAAAAATAAATCCAGGCAATGATGGCTAATACTTTTGTATCAAATTTAATGGTTCACCTGACTATAGATGTGCAGTTTTAGCAGTAATTAAGAGTAACTAAAATGAAAATGTAAACTGACAGAGAAAGGCTTAATTATAGGTAATTTTTTCATTGTATAATTTGATTAACAACTGTACACACTTGCGTGTGAATAAACCTTAAGAACTATTTTGCGGAGAGATAAGTTGTGTATTAAGTATTAAAATATGTAAAACTATTTTAAATTGTATAAGGAGACTACTTTTATATAGAATATGATATGGATATAGAACTGTAATTAAAATACGGAATATTTCAGAACACGGACTGTACAACCTTTAAAAACTATTTTGCATATTAGAAAAAAAAAAGTTTAAAATGAAATAAATTTCAACGGAATGTATATTTACAAAACCACGCAGCAATTTTGATTTCAAATTTTTATACGCTGGTCCCAAAATGGAAAAAAATAGCGCCAGACATTGCACAACAAATAATGAGGAAATAAAAAGAAAAAAAAAGAACAGAAAATTATAAATGGAACAGAAATAGAATTCACGCTTATAAATAAACAATAAAAAAAATTAACAACAAAAGAGAACAAACAAAAATAGAAACTGAATCGAACACAAAATGTATCAACTTAGGAGATATTAAATATTGTAAAGAGCTTTGATTATTACATGAACGAACTGTTTAACAAGTTTTCAAAAAATATATGTACAAATGCGGTTTACCGCAAATTGAAGAACATTCACAGGAAAAAAAACAAAAAATGTAAACAGGGTTTGACTTCTCAGTGATAGAAATTTACCAATGTGACGATATTACCAATGAATAAGTTTAAATTGAACGTTTTAAGGTTTAGGAATGCAACGCTCAACCTTTAAAAGGCAATATGTAAAATGAGAATAGTTATTCGAGTTTGATATTTTAGTTGAAAATAAGGGTTTCTATTGAAATGATGTACAAAATTGATATTATACAAAACTTCAATTTAATTGAAGTTTAAAACAATTAAAATGCAATAAAATATACCAAGACAATTACATAGGTTACCTACATAAATAATGAAATAATTACACATTTCATATAAAGTGATGAATTTTGACTCCAAGAAATAAGAAAATAAATATATTCAAAGATGTAATTTTTCTCAGTCAATGACTAGATGTTGGTGAAAATATTCATTTAAAACTAACTATTCTCATCCGTCGAATATTTTTAAAAAATAAACAAGTAAACAAAAAACGTGGAAAACCCTCAAATTTTTTTCCCAGTAAGTATAGATCAGAGACTTTTTGAAAGAGATGAAAGAAAATACTGAATAAAGATAGGTAGACATACACTGGGTTAAAATTTGGAACATCAATGTGTGTTCTTTGGGTCAAGGTTTGAGAAACCATAAAAATATTTCTATGTTGAAATTTTTTAAAAAGTAAATAACAAAAATATCTACCAAAATAGGGAAAACAAAAATTTGGTAACTGTTTTAATATAAATTTTGACATCAAAAAGATGCAATGAAAGATAGATTTTTTTCTTGTATTTGAAACTCCAATTCCCAAAATTTATTTACAACCTTTTACAGTTTGATAATGTTGATTTACTTAAAGATGACGTAACAAGAATAAAGCTCAGAATTGTTTAGGTAAAAAAAAATGTAAGTTATGTCTTTATAATGTACTTAGATAACATTCAAGACATTATTATTTTTAAAATTTCAAACTAAAAATATAAATTTAAGGAGTGCATGGCCAAAGCCATCTGTTTTGATTTTTAATTTTTTGGGGGGGGGGAGAGTTGAGCATAAGCGTAAGTAGTTATACATTTTTTTTTGATTTTTTTAAATTTTGAATTTGATTATGAACCAGTTTGGTTGAATATTTTCACCCAGACATCTTAATTGCATGATTATTAGCTCTTCAAAGAATTGAACTGGAAATAAATATTCCCTTCAATTTTTTGAGTCATAAATTGTTTTTTTACACTGTTCAGAAAGAAGGTTGCCACAAAAAACGCAGATAAAGATACAGATGAGCACATTTCTCATCTTTATAACTGAAGGAGCAAAATTATAGTTGAAGAAAAAACTATAGAAACGAATATTCTTGTCCATGGATAAAAAATTATTCTATTTTGAAAATGATCAATAAAATGAATAGTTCGTGGAGAAGTGAAGAAATTTTACTTGTGAACTTTTAACCTAGAACTGAAATTTAATAATTTGAGTTAAGCTAAAAATTGGTAGAAAAAATTTTCCAAAATCCTAAATTTGAAAAGTTCAAGAGTCAAATTCTTTTGAAGTTTATTTTCAGGCAAAAAGCTGTCATATACCGGATACCCACCTAATATGTAATTGTTGATTTTTTGACTAAATACCTTATCAACCCTCTCAATTACTTTTAAAATTATAATTTTTTTCACAAATCTATTTATAACTCTATCTTTTTAGCAGTTCATACAAAAATTCGAATTTTGCTTATTATTTGTTGAACTACTAACCTCGGATGTCAGAAAATTTGTATCAATTTTTCTCATTCTTGAAATGGAGGTTCATGCATTAAAAATTTACCAGTGATCCAACAGTTTTTCTTCTCAAGAGGTTCTAGGAGGAGAGGGAGGGGATAGAAAATTGAAAATAAATCTTAAAGAATTCAAATTACAACTCATTTTCTCAATTTGTTCCTTTCAACTTCCTGTACCACAAACAACTATTTAAAAAAAGGCTAATGGAATAAGACTTACATAACTTTTCTTCAGAGAACTCTCTCATTTATCTTCCCTTCAAGTCCAGCAGACTTTCAAAAAATTCAGAATTTTAACCATCTATGGGCATTTTTTGCCAAGAAGAGAAAGAGTAAAATTTCTCTTCATTTTTCTACATACTTCACTGAGTCTAAATTCAAGCTTATGGTAGCTGATACAGAACTTTTAGTGGGTACTTAATCTTTTGAGAGCAAATCATGCAATTTAAATGTCCAGATTCAAATTTAAAATCAAATAGGTAAAATTAAGTAGACAAAATTTTGAACAAAAATAGAGAATGGGGACAGGGACACAAAAAGAGAGTTAAAGTAGGTAGAGATACCTATAGAATAGAAATTATCATGGTATTCACCTACAATAGAGATACAAGGGGGAAATGTCACGGGTATAAATATAAAACATGGAAACAGATGTCTTGAAAAATGGAATACACAGTAAAATTGATAAATTACAACAAATAAGTAGAAACAAAAAAAAAATAGTACCTAATTTACATAAATTCAGTTCTTTTCGGTTTTTATATCAACGCCAGCAATTTGAGATTCTAGATTAAAATTTGTATTCTGTACACTAGCAATATTGGGTTCATCTTTAACGATGGCAGTTTTTTCTTCATCTAATGAAGATTGTTCAGCCTTATCGTCACTTTCATCATCGACACTCTTGGAGGCTGCAGCTGCGGCATCTTTGGTGTCTTTGGGGACAACAGAGGGTAATAGAGAATGCATTAGAATATGATTGATATTAGGTTTACCGCTTTCATCATCTGATTCGCCAGAATGTTTGTTCATTGTGTTCAGGTATTTTGATCTGTACAATTGCTCCAGTATATTCTTTCTTTGGACATGCTCATTGAAAGTTGCATCACTGTCGAGACTAGATCTAATCACACCATCTAAGAAATTACCATTGAAGCCTGACCCATCATATAAGCTTTCTGCAACTTCTCTGGCAGTTTTGCCTAAGGTATGAGATAGTTGATTATTCTTGGCAGATTCTTCTTGCATTCGTTGCATGAAATGGGTGGCTAGGACATGTTCAGGAGTTGATGTGAAGGCTGGATTCCTCGAGTAGTCCATGGCTAGCTGGTGGAAAGGTGCTGGCCAAAAAGGGAAAGGAGCTGCAGGAGCAAACGGATGAGGCTGGTCAAAAAGCGTTGGTATTTTCATACCATTAGGAGTGGTTGGTAGCGAGGAGGGAGGAGTGGTGAATGGTGGTTTGACAATTTTTGGCTGAGGGGACGGAGAATGTTGGCTTGGTTTACTGGTGTCGTTGACTGATAGTCTGAGTATACTACCATCTTCCCTTCGTTTCAGGTCATCTGGCGGATTTTTAGGTTCACGTTTGCGAGGCCTCATTAGATGCCTTTCTTTGACTTTGTATTCTAGGGTGGAATGAGGAACTCCGTAGAATGAACCAGCCCTATGGACGCTCATCTCACCCCGTTGCACAGCCCGAACAGCCTCAACCAGACTATCTCTGTCATAATTACGATACTTTCCGCGTTTTGGTCTGGTGCCTTTGCCGCTGTTGGCTGAAGAATTCACATTAGATGCGGATGAAGGTAGAGGAACTTTGATTTGGTTGCACAGTTTTTTGGCATCTTCAGGGTCCATGGTGCTGCCGCTATGGCTTTTTATCACTGATGTCGCCGATAGGCTAGGAAAACTGACTCGATGCAGGCCGTCTATGCTTGAGGTGCTAGCCATGTGTGACAATGGCAAGTCGCCTGGCCGCTGGAACTGTTGACCAATGCCTTTGGCTATCACATCGCGCAGATTCAACCCTCCTAGCTTATGGTTCATAGGTAATGGAGATGACGAATCACTACGAGCACCACTCATGGGTGGTGGTGAAGATGTAGCACTTTTCTCTGAACCTTCAGAAAATTTATTGTCAGTGTTAAAGTCTGGAATGTTAAAACTGGATTCGCTAGCTGAACCGTTCTTGTATGGTGGTTTAAATAAAGGCAGTCTGCTTAGAGCATTTGATGACAGATTATTGCTATTTGCATCCTCTGGACTTTCGTTGGGTGGTGATGAGAACAATGATTCAGTTTTCACTGAATTCTGCAGCTCTTTTGACTCAGCTAACATACGTTGGACGAGTTCTGGAAACATGGCAGGCGTTGGGAACTTTGGACTGAATGTAGGTGACACCTCTGTCGGACTGTCATTTGGTGGAGTTCGATTCTGTAGACTGAAATATGGATTTGTATGGCCTATCAGAGATGAGATATTATCTCTGGTAGACAGAGCCATAAAATGTGTCAAATATGGTGTAATGGAACTCGGATCCAGATTACCCCAGATCTTCGGATCACCTGGTGGAAATATTGAATACACTGGAGTAGGTACTTGGTTCTGCCGTTGTTGTTGCTGTTGCTGTTGCTGCTGTTGATGTTGATTACTTGTCGTTGTACTAGTCGAGTCTTTCTCCTGTTTGATATTCTGTTCGGTTAAAAATTTACCGTGTTGGAGTAAAGCTCGCAACGAATCATTTTCCATAAGCTGGCTGCCAGCCTGCTTGGAAATTCTAAAGAGATCTTCGACAGTAAATACTGGTTTTGTGAACTGTTTCTCAGCATCCTTGTCATCTTCATCTGGTGCCGAAAGTTCCTTTTCTACTTCTTCATCTTCGTCATCCCGTTCCTCTAATTCTTCTTTGTCGTCCAATGGTAAGTCAACCTCTTCTAAGCGTTTGTCTTCAATCGTTATACTGGGAAAATGGACCGCATTATCACGTTCTTTTTCCATGGCTAATTTATACACCTTGTTTCGTAATGTTGATCTGGGTATACCATAGATAACTGCAGCTCTTCGGGTACCCAATTTACCACTTTGTATGTCTCGTAATGCAGCTTGTAGTTCTTCTTCTGTGTATGTACGTCTTCCAGCCATTGGACTCAAACGTGGTTTCGCCCTATTTGCATAAAATCAAATTGGTTAGTTGTATAGAAGACAGATGAAAAAGAAATCCTTCAGACAGGTTTGGAATATAATAATTTGACATAACAGAGAAATGAAACTACATCTCTTTACAGATACAAATTATGCAAAAAATGAAATTTCCAAAATTACAAACTTATAGGGACATTTTCAAAACACTAACCTGCTCCCAATCCACCTCAAACATCAAAAAAGCGTTTTACTCAAAATATTAGAACCCAAGAGGGTATTTTAAATAAAACCCAACACCAATTGTTCTCAAAATTTTAATCTATGAAAGAAAATAAAATTCAAAACTTGGAATGGCTTGAATTGACATAAGTACCTACCTATTTTGGTGTGTTAACACCCTTTTTAGAATATTTCACTATTTTTACTAGCAATTCAAAGTTGCTTTGAACCCTTTTCCTCTCCACTCATCTCCCTCTTTTTCCCATAATCACCCCCTCCCAATTTTTTTAGGAATTTTATTTCTAATGAATAATTTCAACCAAGTACTCGTATGAAAAAAATTCAGTTTTGCATGTATTCAAGCTATATTCTTGATTTATCAGTTAAGCAGTTTACGTAATTTAATCAATTAATATTCTTATTTCTTAGCAAGCTGCAGACATATTTTATTCACTTGGAAATATTTTTTCAGTCTGTATGATCCAGTGCCATTCATGCGATGGTTACAAACAAAGTAAAAAAAAAACAACATCCAAACAAGTCTGAGGATTGAGTACCTAGGTTAATTGGGAATAAGGCAATACTCACTTAAAAATATGACGATTAGTATTCAATACTGGAACTTTGGACGTATGAGCGATAGACGAGGTAGTCATTAAGAAATTCTGCGTAGTTGGCACAACAGGTGAAGGTATCTCTGGTGATCGAGCCGGTGAATTGGATGGCGAACATGATTTCGCACTTAGATCTAGGGGTTGTTCATCCACAACATCAGTCTCATTATCCTCCCTCTTGGAGGTGACGTCCAATTTAAAATTACTCGCTGCTGGTAAATACCAGGGAGGAATCATATCGCCAGCTGTATTTGGCGAGAAATGTAAACTTAATGATTTGCCTAATGTAACATTATTCATCGCAGCTACTGCAGCCATTGCTGATGCTGCCACTGATGAAGCCACTGATTCTAGACTTGACATAGAGTTCAATTGGGTTTTGGTAAAGTACGATTTGGGAATGTTTGATACGTTAAGTGGAGATCTGTGGAAATTCACGCTGTTTGCTTTGCCTGAGATGTCGTCTTCGCTATCTTCGCTTTCGTACGAACTCTCACTGGAATGGTTTTGCGTTTTCGATTGCTCTTGATTCTCCTGCAAAAACACAAAATCATACCGAATATTAAATTTAGTCAGCGCATGGTCAAGTTTTTTACATGCCTACGATACGTTATTATTTTTTTCTTTTGAAAGGCTTCGCATTTTTTAAATTAATAAGTAAATGATATACGTATGAGGTGTTTTTTTTTCAAATGTACTTCTAATATTCCTAGTGTGAAAATATATCTAGCTACATTAAACAAGAAAATATCTCTTTTTTCTCGTTTTTCTTCAAAAATTCTTTATCTCCCTCTCCTCTCTTCCCCACGAGTAATCAAATTAGCAACAAAAATACCAGAATAACGAATGCAAGATGACTTCGAGTATATGTATTTCAAGATGGCAACCAGTTCAATAATAATAATAATACCACTGTTTTTATTCCACTTTGTCACGTCATTCGGTGATTTTCAATGTACCTATTGAAAAACAAAGTAGGAAGTGGAGGAAATCAACATAATTATTTGCATAAGATTTACACACCACATTTCTCGAGTCTGTGTATCATGCTTATATTTTTATACGCATGGTAAGCGAGCAGTAGGTAGGTATCTAATCGACTGAATCTGAATCTCAAAACATGATCCTCCCACGAGGAGCCTCATTGCCGATAAAATTTGATACTGCGGAATTATTTTCCAATATCTTCAAAATTCAACATGGTTTTACAATTTTTATTTGATAGCACGTATATGAGAGCTCAAAGTATATAGGCACCTACTACATACGTGCACAACGAACACGATAAGTGTGAGTAAAAAAATTGAAACCTTGAGATTGTTGTTTTATTCGTAATTCTTTCTCAATCATGTGAAAATCGATATAATCGACACGATGACAAGTAATTAACAATATATCGTTAAAATTCGAATATCTAGAAGACCAATAGCAACGAAATGAGGATAAACGATGCATAATTGCATGTAAGTACAATACCTACTCTAAAATATGAATGTATAAAACAAACAAAAAATAAATAAATAAAAATATTGCATCGTCATTTTTGAATATACTCGTATCGTAGAAAATGCATCCAACATTTTTCAATCTCTGATCTCACTTCCTTCTCTTATAACTAAGTTTGAATCGAATCAAGTGAGCGTATTTCCTACGAGGCGTTACTTTATGAAATAATCACCATCGAGAATTTAATTTAATAATCGGTATTTGTGGTTACTGGTTACCACCTCCTATCGCGAATGCATTTCAATTAGAAACATCAAAAGTACGAGTATATTAGCTTTAAAATACTGCAATTCCTATGGTTGCTTTGAAATTAGTTCAAGGTTGTTCTAATTTATCATCGAGTACTCAAACAACATTTTTTTTTGTTCAACGACCGAATTCATTCAGATAAAACATATCAAGAAAAAGAAACCTCGCTTTATACGTATAAGGAAAATATAAACAGTTTTCTCGACCTATCTACTTATATTATACGTGGAAAAAAACATTTAGAGAAAAATTCGATAAACGCGTATCTAATTAGGTAGATAGGTAAATAATACTTTTCGAGTGACCTTATGCCTATATACTCACTATAGTAAGCTATATAAATAATAAAAATGTATTACATACCGAAACGGTGTTATCGACTTTTTGCTGCGAGGTATTTGAGTTTTCATCACAAAAATTACATTTATCGGACGATTCCCAGTCTTTTTCCTCCATTTGTTTGCCTTCGTCTTTTAAATGAACATTTTCCATTAAAAGTTGCTGGTAATGCTGCCATCTCCTTCTGCCCATTAACTCTTTTGCTATTTGTTCTAGACCTTTAACAGAGCAATAAGAATATTTACATTAGAAAATTCAGACATGTTAAGAATTATTCCTTGAATATTACGATAAGTTGAATATCTTAGGCTGCAAAGGAAAAATGAAAATTCTTTTCTTATCAACCTCTTAACTTCATTTTGGAATGCACTAACCCTCAGTTAGTTTGCTATCCCACCCACTGGTCGTTAATCAGAATATAATAAGTAGGTAACTAGGTAGTAGGTACATATGATAAAGGTTCAGAAAGAATTTGTAAAAAAAAAATTGATATATGTCGTATTAAGTACCCTATAAATGACAAGGCTACGTATTTGTACTTTTAGAACTTTCGATTTGTTTTTAACACCTTAGTATATAATTCCAACGTACAGATAGGTATCGTAAAATACTAGGTACCTACATCTTTCGAACGTCACCCAAAAGAAAACAACATTAATAAATAACGATTGAATTGAACTCGAGTTGCATGTGTCAAATTCATACAGACGATTTTATTATTAGTTCTCATTTCCCTATAAATAATCAGTCAGATGGATATCCCATACCAAGTCGTCATTCATCAGTAACAACTATAGATATTAATTGAATGGCGGATGACGGAAACAGTACCTACGATATTTTATTACAAATATGGTAAATTTATTTCGCCATGGGTCGAGCTTATCTTGGGATAAAAAAGCTTCAAACATCGTGTATTTTAAATATAATTGTTGATACGGTCAATTTGAATCTTTTCGCCACACGTGCGATGATAACAATATTGCCAAATAAGTAATTCGACGCAATTTAATAATACCACATAGTGTTTCGTATAAATGTATGTACCGACAAAACACAATCATGAATTATTATCAAAACAAATTACCACCTCACGTAATCCCCATGCGCGCCACCGTAAAAAAAAGTGACATGTGAAAATTATAACTAATCGGTACAGGTAGGTTGATTCTTGATACCATACCTAGATCGTTTTCGTAGTTCTTTTCTCTATTTTATTCGCGTGTAATTACGTTTTTTGTGTATGTAGTGTATTTTATCCGGTTGTTTACCAAATCAGAGAGCTGGTTTTGAGAATTTTCCATCAATGGGTGTATGACCAGTATGACCACTTATCAGGTACCTATCTACACGAATGACGTGAATTTTTTGTTGTTTCTTAAGAGTTCAATTGAATTCCTTAAATTGGTTTGGAATTGAGAGGGAGGTTTTTCAAGGCACAGAATTTGCCAAAATTTTTATTTTGTGAATGATATAAAATCAGAATTTTCCGAACATTCGAGAATTCGGATTGGAATATTTTCTTCCTACCTGTCTCCTCCCCCGCCCAAAAACACGAAGAATACCTCATGAACATTGATATTCAAAATGGAGATCTGAATAATTACACAATGACTGAAGAAACGAAGTCCCGGTATAAAAAAAATAGTGCCCACTGAAATCAACTCAATAGTTCTGTTCTATGAACTTTTGCATCCTCTCCCCTCCCCTCCCCTCCCCCTAAAAAAATCGAATATGTTCTTTCATTCTCGTCCCACCAATGACGCCAACGTAATATTTAAACAAACTTAAGGAATACGAATAATCAATTCAGAGCTTCTCGACCCCCCCTTTTTCCATCACCTCCTTATTCACATTTGTTCCGCTAAATGGCAATTTTTTCTCCTGAACAGATATCTCTAGATAGATCAAGTCTCAAGCCGACCTCCGTATCATCAAATTTTCGACCGCGAAATGAATCATCGAGCAGACGCTACAACAATTGGGCCCAATAATTTTCCTAGAAGCAATGCTCTGTTCACCTCGTAAATAAATTAAAACATGATATCATTGACACGAGTCAGCGACGACGGTAGTTATTTGCAATAGAGGAAGGGTTAAATCAGTTGAATTGAAGAATAGAAAATTAATGTAGCAAGATGACGCGAGACTTGGAAATTTTTACTTTGAGATCATCGTCGAAAATCACTGATTTTAATAAAATGAATGAAAAAAATACTCCCCCCCCCCCACTGATCCTCTTCTCCGTCCAAACAAAACTTTCATAATTTCCACAGGTATGATTTTTAAAACTGACAAGATTTTGAATTTTTCATCAACTTTCATAAATTGAATTCGAAATTGACTTGGATAGGTGATTTGATTTCCCTCTGTTTTCAAGATTTTTACGCGAACATTCACTGCTCGATGTGAACTTCAACTTGACTCTTACAGTGCCATTTTTAAAAAATGAAAAAGATTGAAATTTCGCCATATTTAAAGGCAAAAAAGATCAAAGTAGTTGAAACAACTTTCAATGACATTTCAAACAAAATTGAGTCCAAAAAATCTATTACACGATTGGGACGAGAAAATTTTCGGCAAAAATTTGGATCCATATTATTCTGCAGAGAAGAGCAAACATGTGTTTTTTATGCATGATTTTTTCAATGATATTTTTTCTGGATTAAGTGATGATTGTGTAAGGAAGTTTCAGAGGTACCTAGCAACAATATTTTCATACAATACACGTCAATCAAGTGTCCTATAAATTATTCAATAAAAAGTTTCAAAGATTGCAAGAAATTACAACGTAAGTATATACAACACGGTCCAAGAAAATAAAAACCAAGGACGCCAACGATCCGACCGCGTGCAAGTTCAAAACATCCCACAACGATGCTCCCCGAGGCTGGATTTACATGACTTTACTTTTGAAAAATGCAGTTATAAATTACTTTTCTGTTGTAGAATTTTCAGCTATCTAATTCGCAATTTTCATAATTTCATTGTGTTTAGAAAATTTTCGAAAATTTATGGAAAAAATCGATATCTTGCAGGAGATTTCGCGATCGACTAGAAATAATAAATCACGTTGCATTTAAAAATAATATGTAATAGAAAGCAAACTAATATTGGTTTTTATTGAAAAAATACTATTTCAAAAACTTTACATTTTTAGCATCCCTGAAAAAGCATGTCACTCACATTTCAGAACCAAATTTTGAGCAGCCAAGCGTACATAATTTTTGACTTTTGGTAAATTTTTCAAAATGACTGAAATTATCCAAAAATTTTGTTTGCAAGTTATTCTCCTAGAAATTGAAGAAGGTCTCAGAATTATCTATTTAGGCAGAAACTTACTCCCTTCGTCCCTTCCTCCTGAATTTTGCTTATCGAACCAATTTAAGACCACGTTTAGGCCAATCCTGAATGTCCAGAAAAAGTTAGGCATTTCTTCAGAATACTGTAATCGTTCCAGAAAACACGTCTATTTGATTTGCATGTATTTTTGCAGGAGGCTCATGAATTGGCTTAAAAGTGGTCATAACTGATTTGAGAAGAACTTTTTGGAGATTTGATAAATTTTTATAGTAAGGTTACTTTTGTGGAACAAACCAGGAAATTTTAGATTTTTTCCAATTTGAGATTTTCAACTTATGAAAAAATACCTGAAGTACGTTTTTTAATCCATCTTCTCGGATTTACGATTCACCTACCCTAATTAATTCATAATGTTGAACTTATGATATAAAAAGGAATACTGAAATGAATTAAATTAATATTCTCACCCGATTAAAAAATGATCATTTCATTCCAAAAAAAAACATTTTTAAACACGAAAATTTGAATTTAAAAAAAAAATTGAAAGAAAGGAAAAAGAAAGACATCAACTTTGAAAATTATGTCCATAAAGCGACCACAGCAGGTAGAACTTGTGATCACATTTGTACTATACAATGGTAATGCAAAAAATAACCACCAAGTGGAAATGTACGAAAAACGCCAAAATGCTGTTTTATCTACAAAAATGACCAAAATTTATCGTATCGTATTTTTTAGCCATTCCAAAAACATTTCAAGTAGGTAGTCATTGTCGACACATAGGATAGATAATTCATTCAACGAGTTACCAAAAAAGACACTTATGTATCGACGTTATATATGGTTCCACTTATCAATCCGTATGGTAAAAATATTTCCATTACATATTCTATCTAAGTATACGTATGTACTAAGTACAGAATGACCGGAACATGACGGTTTTTTTCGCGCCAAATTGTTGGTTTCTAAGAAAAGAGCATATTGTTTAAATCTTGCATCACGTTTGAGTCGAAGTCATAAAGACAGTACGAGAGAGACAGAAAGATACCGAAAACGAAAAGGGTACAAAAAAATGCAGCAAGAGACGCTGTCACCGAAGAGAGTTCGTGGTACCGGTTCGACAGCCAAACATTTAAAAAGTTATGGGTACGGTGAACTGCTGAAAATAGAAAAATGTAAAATACTGCAATGAGACTAAGTAATGTACGGCAATAAAACTATGCACGTAATAAAAATTACCGCTCATGAACCAACTGGTGGTACTTTAGGAGTCATTTTAAGTTGCAAACAGAAACAATGTTTCTTTTATGTTGCTTTGTTCGTGTACCAAAGAAGGGTTCAATCTACGAAAAAAATTTATCTGCTAGTCATTTATGATTTAACCATGATTTATATACCCACGCCGCTGCCATATTTTTAAGCCCAAGCTGATTTTTTTTCTTTTTCGACTGCACTATAAGTAGGTATAGGTATTGCGAATTGCGATACGTATACCTACTGCAACAAAACTCGCTAAAATAAGATTAAAACTATACGTGGAAAATCTTTACGAAGCGAAAACTCAACGTATAATACGAGATAGGAAAGTTTTCAATCGAAGGATAATTCGTTGAAGAGTTTCACTTCGGATACATACGACGAACGAGAGAAGAAAACGTTTATGAAATCAACACCAAGAACGTTAGGATAACTTCAACAGTTATCAACTTACAAAATGAGTTTCCGCAAATTAATTTAGCGCATTGTTTAAAAACAACTTTACAATCCAAACATCGCCCGGAAATTCATCCAGAGATGAAGTAAGTAGGTATCAAAGAAATTTGATTATTTGTCATACCAACCAACTAGGTATCAATTTTCATAAATCAGAGATTCTAAACGTACCTATCTTAAGCTAAAATCCGAAAATCCGAAATCTAATGTAAGCTGGCAATGCTTCGTAAAATGATAGGAATTTCATTTGTATAACCCCAAGTGGAAGAATTCTCCTCCCTCTCCCACAATGTAAGTGTCGGAAGAAAAAGTACATAGAAATAAAGGGATTTTTTTTTCAAAATGAAATTTTCTCGATTTGATTTTTCTGCCCTTCCCCCGCCCTCTCCAAAAGGAAGGAATTTTTTCGAAATTTGTTTCCTTAAAGCTCACTCATTTAGCATTTCAGTCGAAAGTAAAACGATTCAGCCTCAGAAGACTTGGATGCAACCGAGTTCTATGTACCACTAAAAATAAATGCTACACGAAGGATGAAGGTGTTACCTATCTTTAAAATTGAAATGGCGAAGTTTTCCATTTCAAAAAAGTAAAGGTCAAAATTTATTTTTGATCGCAAGAGTGGGTAGAATGTCAAAAAATTAACATCTTTTCAGATGAATTTTTGCCTAACTTGCTAATTTAAGGAACTACGAACAGATTTTGAAAAAAAATACTTATCGCAATTCTAAAATTGACTAAATTGTATACCTACTCGTAGAATGGTAACGGTTTGAGCAATTATTTTTGTTATCCGCACTTTTTGCCAAAAACTGAAATTTAAAAATTTGAGAATAAGTTAGTAAATTTCGGTTCTACCCAAACAGTTCTATTAAAAAAAAAAAAAATGTATACTTTTCGACGCATCTTGTTCATTCATTTGGCAACTTTTTAAAAATTACTTGAGTTACACATTATTTTCATTTTTCATTTTTTTTTTCAAAATTCAATGCTTTCAACAGAAAATAACTTTTCTGTGAAAAGATAAAATATTTACAAAATTTGAGACTCAATTTTTTGAAGAAAAAAAAACAAAAAAACATACAATTGACAATTTTTATGATACAGATAAAAAAACTTAAACTTGAACGATACTTGAAGTAAGATTTATCTGGTTTAGGATTTATTCGGGCAATCACCCCAGCTACCTCAGAAATTTTGAGGTTCAGTTCACTTCATATAGGCAACATCTTGAATTTTTATTTTATGTATTTATACGAAATATAAGGCACATACCTTCAACTTTTTTGTGAATTTTTATTTCAAGTTAGAAGTACCCCTCAATCTAAAAAAAAAAAAAAAAAAAAAAAAATGCCGAAGTGAAAACCGAAAAAAATTGAAAATTTGGAAGAATTTTTAAGCTAAGAAAGTCGTAAAAAATAACTAAAAATATGTATCGATAAGATAGCGTTTGGGAATATTTAAACCATTGCTCGCTGCGATAGTGAATGGAAAAAAACAAAATACATAACTCGATGACTTCCCGAAAGAACAATACTAAAATAAAATAAGAACAAGTTCGCCAATGTTATCAGAAGTATTGGAACGAAGTTTTAATATCATTCTTTCAGTTAGATGCCTACCACATAGGCAGGTATAAACGAAATAAACTGCATACACCTTTTTCTCCTTTTCTCCAAAATTTACAACGGAAGTAGGTAATTTCAGAAACGTTTTCCAGATGATCATTGCTGCAATCTCTTCACTTCCCATGTTCTCCATTTACATTGCTTCTATTTTCTTTCTTTTCATCCCAATTCCAAATCAACATACAGGGTGGACAGAAATATCGGGTACCCCTAAGAAAGTTTTTCATTAAAAATATAGGTTGGCAACGTGAAATAGATGCATATGATTGGTGAAATGTTATCTCTTTAGTCTAACAACCAATCATGTGCTACCATTATTATCATTCACTGTGACCAACCGAAGTATTTAGCAGAAAACTTTTTTAGGGGTACCCGATATTTCTGTCCACCCTGTAGGTAGTACAGTACCTCACATTTATAAAAACTTAACAGTTTTCATATTCTTATCAACCTTTCGACACACCTCCAACAAGGTAATACGATAAATTTTCATACACTTATAACTGCACTTTATTAAATGGTTGCATTCTACGGTAACAAAAGTAATGGTTTAATTATGCGTTCAAGTCAAATTGGGCATATTTCAATGGTACCAGTGTACCGGTGGGCTGATTAAATTACTCATACAGGGTAGGTGTCCAACTACACGTGCGATTAACTCCATAGGTACCTCTGTACCTTAGAATTAATAAAGCAGAAATCATCTTTAATTAATTTCGGTGCGCAACTTTGTGTTTGTAGGTACAACAGATTAGCTCGAACTTGGCTCGAGAAAAGATTTATAACGAACTAGCTGTCGTAATAAATTAATAGCGAATTTTTTTTAACGCGATAATTTAAACATTAAAAGTACATTTAAGAAGCCACTTTTGCAACGAAGAATATCGCGTGTATTTCGTTATACGAGGAGTGTTTTTAGGCGTTGAAAAAAAGTATAAAGCGTGTTTGTGCCACAAATAAGTATTACGATAAGGCTAAGTGATAGCTCGATTAAGTGCATAGAAAAGTGTAACGATTCTTCATCGAAGCGAGATATAAATGGTCATAAATTGGTAACGTATACGACCACAGCCATCAATCTGTGCAATGCATAAGATGCAAAATATACACACGTTGGGATAATTTTCAATTGGTCATATCGACGGAAATATCGCACAACGTTCGGCTATACGTATAGGTGTGCGCGAAAAAATAGTTTTGCTTGAGGCGTTTAACGAAGATTTGTATAAGTTCAATGGCAATTCGGATCCGCCTTCGCAAATTAATCATTTTTCTAAATCGAACAGGTTACCCACGTTCTTTAGGTGGGAATTTTCGGTTGTATGTATACAAGGTGATCCTCGCATCATTTCGTCGTAAAAAGCTCAGTGCTGCACAAGGTGTCTATTGGTCCATTTATTCGTGCAAAAAAAATCAGATGACTCGAAATGCACCACGAATGGTAGCAGAGCAGTGGTTTTTTCTTCGTTTCCTGAACTTATTCGAGAAACCATTCCAGATATTAATTCACCTGTTGATAGAACTGGCTGAAAGAAGCAAATAAGACTACTGCATACACCCATTATTTTTGACTGGCCCGAGGAAGTGAACTTGGAAAGAAAAAATGCAACATGGTAGCAGAGTAATGGGGTTTCTTCATATCCTGAACATATTTGCGAACCTGTTTAGGATATTTTCAGTATCATTCTCAGCGTATTTTCACAATGTCACAATATTTCACTTGCCAAGATGGGTGAAGAAAAAAACGCAACATGGTAGCAGAGAAATGGTTTTTTCACATCTCGCACAAATTATGTGGAGTCATTTGGGATATTTTGATACCATTTCACCTGCTGAAAGAACGCTTCACACACGCTTTTGTTATATCTGCTTATAAAAATCACGGAATACAACATGGTAGCAGAGCACTGGTTTTTTCAACAAATTTATTAACGCGATATCTTTTCAATATTTTATGGTTCTTTCAGCTCTGGCTTCAAGAACAGAATCTTGAATTACCTGCATGAGGTACTTGACTTGGACTTTGTAGGGGAGATTAAAATTTCAACTTCAGCAGCCCCTTGAACATCAGGGATATTGAACAGGTCTACAATTTTTCTTTTCAATAATTAACTATCACATTCTACAGTTAATATGTAGGTAGGTTATTTTGAGAAAAAAAACCACAGCTCTGCTACCATGTCAAATTTCAACTTTCAAGAACAGATCATTTCCACTTCTTTCAGCCAGATCTGCCAATTATAGGTGAAATATTATGAAACAACACATTACAAACCAAACCAGCCTGTACGACGATGATTTGATCATAACAGAAACACAGTTGAAATTTGAAAGTTTGACGACGCGACGGTGTTTATCATCAGGTCAGCGGTACTGGCACCTGCAAACTTAAACGCTACCTACGATAGATAATACACACAAGTACAGTCTAGGAATCCATCGGCAGTAAATAATTGAAACTCGTGTAGAAGGCGACTCGACGTGTCGCCATTAATGTCGAATCTATCTAATTTGGTCGTTTAGTTTTCGCCAGCCAACCCAACAAAGTTACTCGCATGTCACATTTTCAGAACATGGTCGTCAACAACAGGTCGCCTTAATTGGTGCACTGCGCTCTGCACCCGTTGCACCGTGGTGCAGTGAAGTATACTATGCACTGCACACTTTCGCGGCTTCGCCATCGCCATCGCCAGTTAAACAGCTCAACATCTCGTAAAAGAGTAAACAACCGAAACGTTTCATGCACGGTAATCTAACTCGTCTGTAATTACCCTTCTCGAGTGCGAGTTTACCGAAAAGACGTACCACGTTGATTTACCAAATAAAGAAATATACAACGTCCTTATCTCATCTATTGCACAATAAACATTTCTGAATCATCGTATAACGTACTGTATGTCTGCGTATTGTACATAAGTAATGTTTCACCTAAAATAAAAAATAAAATTACTACGTATAAAATCATCATCGACGACGACGACGACGATGTTTCGATAACAACCTTTTTTAAGCCTCAATCGATGAACATAACGTTAAATGTTAAATAGGTGGTATTAAGTAAAAAATACGGAGCACAACCGACGCTGCTTTTGTCATCGTACCAGTAAACCCGGCTAATTTTTTATTTAGTTTTTTAAGTACAGCAGCTATAGCGCCGTTGTCGATGCCGTAACACGAACAACCTGGGCGAAATACGAAAAAAAAAGAAAAATATTAATGGTAAAATATTCAAATTCGACGAATTATGCGCCAATTTCGAATAAGCTGTGATTTTTCCTCTTTCGTTTTTTTGTTCCCTATGTAGGTAAGTATCAAAAATACAGTTTATGCAGCGAGGATTTTTATTCTTGCGTTTTGTGGTATATAGGCTTCAGGCAATTATTGGTGATTGGTACTTTATTTCTACATGCAATAGGGGTAGTGTGAGGAATAAAATCAAGTATCTTTGATTAAAAAAAAAAAACAAAAAAAAACAGCTGTTGAAGCCATCCATCTTTATCTTCTAGGGAACTTCAAGACAGTTCATCTTATGCCCATGTGATTTTTTTTTGGCTTAATTATCTATAATTTTTCTTTTTTTACCCTCCGCCTTCCATTACCACCCTCATTTTTGCATTCAAAGATCGGAATACAGATGAAAGTTTGAAAGGGGAAAGGAGGTGGGAATGATGAAGTACTGAGTCATGTTTCGGCTTGGGGCAAGGGGAAAAGGTATAGTTACACTTCGTTGAAATGGTTGGGAAACACAATTTAGTACCAAAAAACCAAAAAAAAAAAAAAAAAAAAGAATATGAGTAAGAAAACACAATAGAATTGTTCCTAGCAAAAAAATAATGTGAATTTTTAGAATGAATGAAGTCATGTTTCGAAGAGCAGATAAATACACATTTTCAGATCTTAATAGGTGCACAATAAATCCAATGTTTCCAACCAAAAATTCACATTTTTTGAACACTTTCATTATCACATTTTTGAAAGAGGATCGAAAAATCTTTCAAATTATTGTTATTAAAATGGGGTTTTCTTGATTTCTACTCATTTTAAGCATTTTTTCAAATCTTTGAAAATTCGAAGTAAGTACTGTTCTCATTCGATTCTCACTTTCATTTTTTTTTTCAAAAATTCTGTAATAAAAATCATAAATTGTAAAAAATCATTTTTTTTTTAATGAGAAGCAAAATTGAAAATTCTTTAAAAATTTACCATATTTTTTTCCAGTTTAGAAAGCTGTGAAAAATAAATTGTGTGCTCAATAATTTTGTATTAACAATCGATTTTTGTAATGAAGAGCTGAAAAAATGTAAGCATTTTCATCAAAAAGCACGTTCCACGATGTTGAGCTATCAAAGCTCACTGTCAGCTCAAAAATCTCAAAAACGCTCCCCGTATGGAAAAAAATTGTCACTTTGTACTGATGAGAAATTTTATGCTCCATTTTATTATGTCTTTTTATTGTTTATTTCATTATTTTTTTTTATTTTTTCATTTTTATATAGAACCTCTACTTTTTTCCTTTACTTTCCCCCAAAAAAAAGATTTTCTGTGGTGAAAAATGTTGAGTTATTTGCACCTCAATTTTTCATTTATCAACTTCAATTTTTACTCAAAAAGATTCATCATAAGTATGTAGGTACCAGTTTGGGACGAAATTCAATTTTGCATGAGAAAAAAATACTAATTTTGTGAACAGAAATTATTTCTATGATTTTTTATGTAGATAGAAGATTATAATTCAAATTTCAAAATAAATTTGACGCTCAAAAAAAATTGAATTTGAATAGTTTACAAAGGAAATAATATATATCTATGTACTTATCCACTTACTCGTCAAAAGTGTCCATCCAATAAACCTAATCTCCCGAAGGAAAAATATATCTGGGTAGCTTAATTTTTAGTACGTATAGAAAGTTTCGTTTTCAAAATTCAACGTTATAAAATTCACACAATATGCACGTTTATGTTCCATACAATGTATTCTTGTAATCATTTGATCGAGTACGATAGTTAAAGATTATGATATGATTCGTGAAATTCCTCGTATTTTCATTTCCAAATAATGATTTCATAATTTAAAATCATTTCCTGTGTAATTGACTGAATTTATAGATCTGGGAATGTGACGTAAATTTTGATCAAATTCAAATTCATCTAGGTACTTACACATCACCAAAAAAACCACTCCCTGATTTTTTATCGTCATTATTACACCTCAATTCCATAATAACAGTGATTAATCTCATTCTCGCAATAATCTTTCATGATGCAAAAATTAGCTACCTAAATCGACCTATGGAGTTTGCAGGGTTGTGCGTGATTCGAATCATTCGTGATTCGAATCACGATTCGAATCATCATTTTCTGGATTCGACTCATGATTCGAATCATTTTCTGGAAAACGATTCGTGATTCGAGATTCGCTCGAATCTTGGCCCATGATTCGTGATTTGTGATTCGATTCATATTTTCTGTGATTCGGCAAAACCCTGCTCAAAATTTAATTGAAAAACTGCTTGTTTTTCTTCTTTTTTGGAGGAAATTTCAAGTTTGAAAACAGAATTTCTTAAATTTCACACAAATATTTGTGAAATTTTGTTTTTAAACTTGAAATTTCCTTCAGAAAAGAAGAAAACAAGCTGAATTTTTGAGAAAAATGCAATAAAGAATGATGAATTGATGATTCGAAAAATGATTCGAGATTTACGAATCACGAATCATTTTGAAAGGAAAGTATTCGAATCATGATTCGAATCACTTTTCTGAAAGAGATTCGTGATTCGAGATTCGCTCGAATCGTGGCCCATGATTCGTGATTCGGGATTCGATTCATATTTTCCGTGATTCGGCACAACCCTGGGAGTTTGAAAATCATCTTACGAACAGATATTTTTTTTGTTCAATTACATGGATTGGCAGCCCTGAATCCCCATATCAAATGTAAGTACTAACTCAAAGTTCGAACAGGCACAAAAATTCAATGAAATGCGCAAAAAACTGAGGTACCTAACATTCGTGCTTTGTACTTTTTCAACTTATTTCTATTTTACCGAAGAAAGTCACGAGTAAGTTTCCATCGACGCGATAACACAACGTCGAGAAAGTTTTGCAATATTTTAAAAGCTTTTCGATAATTAGTTAAAGAAGACCGAAAAAAATAATAACTGTTTCTTTCTTGAATATAAAGAAACACGGTTGAAAAAGAAAAACAAATACATGTTATAAAACTGCAACGTAAAGTAAATAATCGTAGAATACATTTTTATTTTAAGTAATTTTCCTAAGAAACTTGCTAGCCTGCTAGGTACCTATTTGTTTTTTTTAAATTAATAAAATGAAGAACTAAAAAAAAAAAAATTGAGAAACATTCTATTTAGACAATCATAAAAAATCCTCTAGACCTACATACATTGAAATTCATTTTTAAAAAGCAACTACCCACCTCCCTTCTCTCTTTGCAAAAAATAGATCCACGATGAACTAAAACATTACATAAAATTGAAACATATTAGGTAAGTATTTTCCATTCGTGGTATTATAAAACACGTCAACTTGCAACGATTATAAAAAAGAAAGAAAGAAACCCACCAAGCAACCGGATAAAAAAAAAATTAATTCAAATATTATTATCACGGTTTGGGTAAACAAAACCCCAAATAGATAAACAGGAAACACGCGAGAGAGAGAGATATAAGGAAAAGAAGAAAATGAGATCATATGTACACTGTATACAGTGCATAATCTCGCACGAGTATAATTTAAAAGCGCGTGCGTATTGTTTCAATCTAAACAGGCGAACTTGAACTGACCTAGTCAATTCAATCGCGATTGTAGCTTTGAATTTCGGCTGCTCATTAAGTATCCGACCACATGTTTAGTAAGTTTTCACCATAAGACGAAAAGAATCGCACGTTAACGCGTAATGTTGTCGAGTTCGAGTGGCCGACTTGAACCATTCTGTGTAAACGATTCATGTCGACCAACGATATTATGTAATTTTTCACCAGGTCGTTAGGTTATGTGTACATCGCATAGGTACACTACTTACATACAGCCATATTGACTCGCAAATCGCTCTCTATGACGTACTTACGATGAGTTGAATTTGTCATTTTTTATTAAACTTTCGAGTTATCGCGTTGTATTTTTTTTCTTTCGAGTTGAAACAATGAGTGCTTAGTTTGAATTGTACGACAGTTTCGAAAATTTTAAATTTCGGAAAGTCGAAAAATATTGGGAACCGAATTGAAATTTATGATAATTTTGTGTACTTTTACCTACCTATCTAACTATGGAATAAAATTAATTATTTTCTTCGTATAAAATCCACATTTTTTTCTTAGAAAAGCAAGTAAATGGGACCTAAACTTTACAATCCTTCCTCCAAAAAAAAGAGAATTATTTCTTAAGCTAATTAAACAAACGCCAAATGAGCAATTTTGCATCAACTTTGTTAAGTAAGTACTTAAGTAGTACTTGAAAAAAAACACGTGCGAATAATTCTGAATTTTACTTTACATGAGTCATTGAATTTATACCAATTACCTGAATAAATATGCAACAAATAAGTCTTGTAACCTTATCAACTGAATCACAATCAGCTATACCTAGTAATATGTATGTACGATACGAGTACTTTCCAGAATTTTCTTAAAAATCCTAACAAAAATTCATAAACTTGTAAATCAATAGCAATTTCTCTGGTATGTACATAATTTGTACATAATAATTATGTTGATAGGTTTCTACCTGAATTTATGGAAGAAAAAAAGTCATTAAACCTCATTTTACAAACCGTCTCCCAAAATCTGACAGTTGGAGTGAAAATAAATAGAATAATTTTACTCGTCAGGCTACTTAGGTACTCACCGTCACCTCATTCTCCTCTACTTACCTAATTTTCAAGATAAGGTTTTTAAAAAAAAATCGAAAATTAGCAGCAATCTAATAATACCTCATTGCTGTTTCTCTAAATTTAACACCTGACATTTTCGTAAGAAGTCATTAATCACGTGTGTATTTAACTATTTATTTTTGATTTCTCAATCAATTCAACAAAAATTCGTGTCATGAAATCATAAATCAATGGCAGGAAATTTATCTTATTATCTGTCATTGTAAATCTTGCACAAAATAGGTAGGTACTCTAATAAATCAACAATACCCAATCTTATTGCTGACTTCCAAAAATTCAACACTCAATAAGTCAAAAAATAATCATTAAATCTTTGAATTCATAAATTCATTAAAGTTTTTACATTTTCCCCTTCAAAAAAATAACGCAATCTTCAATTTTTTGAACAATTGGATCATGGTTCATTCCACGTGAATTCGACCAATTTTTTTGAAGTTTTTCCTGTGGAAAGACCTTCCGAAGGTATGACCAATGGCGCAAATTGTAACCCTCTAGCCCTTTTTCAAAGGCTGCTAGGGGGTGTCAAAGTTTTCAGTGAACTTGAAATATCATTCGTTTCAGCAGTAGATTACTCGATAATCGCGATACCTACCAAAATGGAACTTTTTCCAATAATTAAGGGATTTGAAAAGCTTTTTGGTGATATCATAAAAATCAGTGTTGCCACTTTTTTCGTACAAAAAATTGGCTCGAAAAGATTCAAAACGTAGTTTTCATATCGTTCCGACTCTCAAAAATTCTGAAAAAAATATATTATGGACAACTTTTCATGCTCACCAACATATTAAAAAATTGGGATGGCGTTATTTCGTAAAATCGATTTTAAAAAATTGAAAGTTTGCGAAAATAATGCGATTTTTTGATTTAAAACATGAAAAAAAGTTTTGATTGGCGAAGTTGACCCATTTGACCCCTATTTTTACGTATTCGTTGAAAAAGTTGAAAACTCCCTTTCACTCGATGAAATGAACTCATCACAAAAATCAAAATTCGAAAAAATTCAATTTTCAATTCCAAACATCAAAAAAATTAAAATTTATTCAGTTGTCTTATTTTGACCTCTCTCTCTGACGTGTTTCATGAAAAAGTTTATGAAAATTACACTCATGGCAAAAAATTAAAATTCGTTCATTATTTTTTCAATTGACTCAGAATTTTGATTTTTTTGTGATGAGTTCATTTCATCGAATGAAAGGGGTTTTTCAACCTTGGTCATTCCGTCGGAAGGTCTTTCCACAAGAAAAATTTCAAAAAAATCGACGACCCCCCCCCCCCCACCTAACCATTTCTTAGTCGAATTGACGTGGAATGACCCTCATATCTTTTTTTGAATAATTATTATGGACATGGTAAAAATTGTTAGTACCAAAAATTAATATATATACAGATTTTTTATAACACCTACACAAGAATTAATTCACAGTTCGTCAACCCTGATTCTATTCTTTCACAAAATAAAATTAGTTCTATGTATTTTTGTTTTTGTTGTTTTATGTTTTTCAAGTTTTAATTTTTCTCTTCCTCGAATTAGGATTTTAGTACCTTTTGGTAATTTGCTGGTATTTATTGTTTCATTTTTTATTTGTGTGTTTTCAGCAGAGTTTTTCAATGTTTTCACAATGAATTAATTTACCTATTTCAAGAGCTAAAATGTATTTTTTTCGTTTTTGGCGAATTTTATAAAATCAGATTATTGAGCCAAAAATGTAAAAAATCAAAATAAGTGCATAACATCAACCAAAAAAACTGAAATTTGGTAGGAATCTGTTTTTGACTTCTCGAGTCGATTGGGAACTATTTTGAGCTTTACTTGAGCAGTTCTAATTTCCAGTTCCACCCCTCGAAAAATGCTGCCAATTGGCATCAAGGTCCGAAATAATTTACTAAATGTTTGCATCAAATAAATTTTTTGTGAACTCACATAGAGCAGCAAGAAGGTCATTATCAAAACTTCAAAATCAACTTTAAAAAAATGACCCCCCCCAATATCAATTTGCAAGAAACCTTTACTTACGTGCCAAATTTCGTATCATGACCAAAGAATTGCGCAGGAAAGAGATACGCATATAAATTGAAAACCATACATTTTGAAGTAATACCCTCCTGAAGGGTGATAGAATTGTGGACTCTACGCATATACGAGAACATAAAAATTTGACAAAATCGAGCATGGGTTGGATCATATACTCGTATCTTAGCATGCTACCATTAAAGCATGAAAAAAAAAAAAAACCTTCACAAAAGATGCTATCAGCATACACTAGGGCAGGTAAAAGTGAAAGGATCGGTATATTTATAGAGGTAGCACATTGCAGAAAACAAAAGGGTTATTTGCAGTCGCATAATACATTACCTAGACGTATTATATGGTCCTGTTCTGTCAAACGGACGAAATTTCGTGTTTATAATCGGTCGAAAATAGAATAATCGCTGATAAACTCGTTTCAAGCGTAGTGGCATTCGAGTTTTGCAGTAAGAGAGCGTGTACGAGTAATAACTGTTTTAAGAAACAGAAAAGCAGAAGAAAGAAAAAAAAAGAATGGAGGAAAAAAAATCGCTACCGACGTGCATTTTAAATAATGGATTGTAATTACGTTCGGGAATAGTACATAAGACGAAAAATAACAGAGTTGAATTCGTGTAAAGGAGAGGTCACGCATAGCAAAACTCGTATTAGTTCGTTTAATGTTATTAAATAGTTTAATAATAGTCGGCGAACATCCTGTCGTTTTTAGATTGCTATTCTTTCGAGTGTACATAGACATACTATACACACTGCATAGTGCATAGCGTATCATACACAACCTAGGACAACATAAACCTGACTAGGGCCACTTCAATATGCATCGACGTCCACCGACAACTGACCATTCACTTTTATTATATACCAACACTCATTACTAAATTAATTGCGCGCTCTTTATAAGTATTCGACAGTGTGCAATTTGTCATTCATCAAGACGTAAAAAAAAAATCGTACGCGAACGCGACGACGCGATTCGACGCGCCGCGTGTTTTCATCTTTGTGCCTTTTTTTTGTTCACTTAAGTCAAGCGAGGTGAGGTGGGATCGTGTTAGTACGCGAATGAACTTGAGATTGTGCCAGTTTTTCAGCAGAGAAACAACGAGACTAATAGTAAGAGGGATAGGGGACGTTGGTTTACAGCGAATTATTCGTTCGTCTGCTCTTTGGCCCGTTAAATGCCATTTGGGTAATTACAACTGCAGCTAGAATTGCATTTCCGTGACCGTTTTCAATGCGTATGAATCATAGTGTACAGCTCCACTGACTTACTATAATTTTATGTTTTAGTTTTTTCGTTGCTTTTTATTTTCTCTTGTAAGTGCTGCGACGACGACGACAGCGCGGCCATAATTCGACAGAGGAATTTTTTCTTTTCGTTTCATTGTCGAAATACATGAATGAAGAAGGTTTATGACAGGCCAAGGTTGGGAATTGGCGGGCAACTTGGAGACGAGTGAGTAGAGTTATAGGAGGAAACTGAAAAGGGTTAAACACAAGCGTACCATAGTCGATAATGAACAGTTGTGCGATGCAATAGATGAAGTACCGAAAAGTGAATTTGAAGAAAATTTGGTTCTGAAGTGCTGAAATGTGGAAGGCATTGGGACGGATGACAAAAAAAAAGTCAGAGGGTTTCGACCAAATTCAGTGAAGACACTCATTTCGAGTTGAAAGCCACTCAGAATTTTTTTTAGCTCCGGTGGTGTCCCTGAAGGGGAGATATGGGTTCTCAAAAAAGGAGCATTTTTGAAACAATCGTCGTTTTTTCGTTCTAGCCCGCACCTAACCAGTTTGGGAAAAAATGTCCCAGTTCCGAAAACATGATAAGTATTTGAGATTCCGCGTCAACCTAAACCGTTTCCATCAAAATCCAAAACCACTTTCTGAAACGGGGGAAATATGCCTATGTAGGAATGCAGTAATGCCAATTTTCGGTCTTTACTACAAATGTTAAAAAATCGAAAAAATTTGGTAAGTTTTTGGTTAGGTATTTTTCCAATTTTTAATTGAAACTGGCAATAATGGCCAAAAAATTGGCATCACTCCAAAATGTTTCCCCAATTTCACAAAACACGAATTTGCCAAAAATGAGTGATTTGCAAATTTTCAACTGCTCAGTAGGCTCCTAAAAGTAGTCTGGGATTTTGATGGCAATGGCTATGTTAGGACTAAGAATTTTCAAATACTTACTATCTTTTAGAACTGCACCTTTTTTCTCAAAACATAAAGGTAGCAGATACTGCGAAAAAACTACGATTTTTTCGAAAATGTCTCCTCTTGTGGGACCCCTTATCACCCCTCCAGGGGCAACAAAATGAAGATCTCCATAGAACATGAAATGCTGTTTTAGTGAACTGAATTTTAGATCGATAGGAGTTGACGGGTTGTAAAAGTTCCCTTGGGAAAAAAAATCTTCAATGTATTTGAAGTTTCGATTTTTTCCAGCATGGATGTCTACGTTTTTGATTGGAAATAATCAATGGAGCACGTCAGTCATTAGTGACCTATTTGATCGATTCTTATTTACCATTTCCCGAATATTTTGGAAAAATGGAATGTAAATCGATCATATGACTCAACTACGAGCACCAATCGCGTTTATACGAGTTAAACTTGAAATTGGACGCAGTTTTTAAGGCACTTTTTGAAAATCTGGAATTTCCACAACAAGGCTGAAGACTGTATAATGACTTGAAGTCATGTCCAATCCACCCAGCGTGTTGAAACTGGCGTAGATACAAGTAAATTTTAGCTTTCCGACTTCATTAGGTGAAATTTTGCGCTCAAAATTGTTCGAAACCGTTCTCAATCGATTTAGGGAGTCAAAAATAGGGTTACACACCAAATTTCAGCTCTCTTGGTCAAGTTAGCGAGATTTTGATTTTTTCCTCACTTTTGGCAGGTTTTGATTTTTTAAAATTCACCAAAAATCGAAAAAAGTACTTCAGCATCCAAATAAAGAGGAAGACAATTCAATAAGTTTATTTCACACCTCCTTCATCCTCACAGTTGCAAATTTTAAATTCATAATTCCATAATTTTCAAAATTGTAATTTTTAGCGAAATGAGGCACCATTTTTTTTTTAATTGGGTAATTTTCCAACCCTCTCTGTAATTAATAATTTAATATGTACACATTAAGTATATAGACAATACCAAAACCAAATATCATAATTTCTATGTATTTCACTAGTTCATCCAAAGCCTCAAAACTGGGATTATCATACGAGTAATTTGAAAAAATTGAAGCCGAAAACTGAAAACTAGGTATTTGGTTCATTAATAGTATACCTTATTTCGACCTTCTTTTTTTTTGGGGGGGGGGGGTGTTTATAATTACGAGATTATTACACCTCTCCAATCGACTGTTGGTGGCTTCAAACTGCTGTTCTGCAGCTTATCACCTATGACGAATTCTAGGATTTTCTGGTTACAAAAAAAATGCTCATAAAAGAGCTGAAATTAAATTCAGCATCGATAAATTTGAATTGAATCTCATTATGATCCTTTCGATTCATTCTGGCACAAATTGTCAACCGATTCAAATCCGAAAAAAATGTTCAGTGGTTGCTTTTATGGAAAAAAATGAATCCTGGAATTTATTAGAGGCTCTAGAATTTACAACTGTTCAGCATAGTCCTAATTTATCTGGTATTTAAAAGGTAGAAGAAGCATAGAAACTAGAAACCAAATTTCAGTTTTTTAATTCTACTCTCATTTTTAAAAAAATGAATTTTCGATTTTTTCACGAAAAATAAATTCAACTTGAATTTTCAAAAATCCACCAAAAACGGAAAAAAATTCGGCACTTTGTTTGATCTGATAGTGTATTTTTATGCATTCTTTTAATTTTTCTATCCGGTTGAAATATTTTTCTGTCGCAATAAATACCGCTCCTCTTGAGTGAAATTCAATAATAATTTTCCTCTCTTTTTCCCCATAAAATTGAAATGATAATCTAAGCATTTATATGTAATTTCGCAATTAAAATGATTTGAGTACTCGTAAAACTGAATGGATTTTAACTATTAAAACGAAAAAATAATTTGAAACTCTCAAAAAAAATTCGAGGTTCTTAAATCGTGCAAGCACACTAAAAAGAATTGCCAGAACTTCTCTGTAAAGTTGAAAAATCTTTAAATCAAAATTTCAGTCCTGCTTTCCATCCTTTTCCCCCTCCGTCTCTCTTTCTTTCTCGATTTTCACGACGAAATAGAGATATCAGATGGTTTACGTATTTGAGGCGAAAACGATAGGCAATTTTATTAACATGAAAATCATACCTATACATAAATGGCTTCGAATACATTAGGTACGCCGGAATCGCACCTTAAATCTTGCCAGAAGAAATTACTCGTTGGGAAATCACAAAAATCACTCTTTTTACTCCAAGAACCGAACATATAGAAAAAATAAACGTTTATAAAAAACCGCGAAACAATTAAGTTAACAGGTATTCAAAACAAACAAAAAATGACCAATCAGAACACCACTAGCACGCACCATTAAAGTAGCACGATTGCCGCTGAATTCATATGCTCGTTTTGCTGTATTGTTCAACTTACTACTAACGTAAGTAGGTATTCGAACAGGAATTTTTTGACGTAAAAATCTGTGTTCAAAATAATGATTCATAGTGACGTTTTCGACATTACGAGTATTTCGTCGAAATGGTTGAACCATGTGGATTGTGAGGTATCAGTTATATAGATATAGTTGATATCTAGACCTGCCCACGTAAATATGTACAATTAAAATCGTTGTAATATCTGCAATCTGCCCACGAATTCCAACTGCAGAGATAAATTTGGAAAAAAATCAACAATACGGAGGAGATAATTAAATATGTATCTACTATTATACGAGTGAAGTAGATAATCTAATTTTCCACGTGTTCAATTTTGGTAAATTTTCACCTCCATCCAAATAAAAATGAAATATAAATTATATTTACTTATCAAAATAAAAGATTAAATAAAAATTAATGTGATTACATTTTTTTTTAATTTATATAATTTATTTTTGCTTAAAAATAAATTTTTTAAAATTGTTTACAAAATAAGTCCAGCTAAAAAATTTTTCAGAATTACTTCTTTATTACGATATAAGTATGGTTTTGTTTCCAAGACACCAAAAATAATATTCGTAGGTTAACAATACTCGTAATTCATCGATATCAAATAAAATTTCTGTAATGAAATTCCAAGTCGTATTCTCGGTTCGATTACTTTAATAAACTCGTTAAATACGTGCCAATTGTTTTAGTCAATTGGCCGATCAAGACGACATCTATGAAAAAAAATACTACGCCATTAACAACCACCAAATCTACTCGTAATGCGCAAAATTTTATTTCCTAAAATCGATATTATACTAATTTTTTTCCCATCTCGTAAAGTACGTATCTAAGAATACAACCCGTTTTAATGAAAAACGATTGAAAATAAAGACTTCAGAAACACATGCATACAAATAGGTAATAGCAGTACATTTTTCGTGAAATACGAGATTAGGTAGAGACGAATTTCGCGTAATATCACAGAGTTCTTTTATTTTTTTTTTAGTAATTTTCAAGACTCTGCGTTATTAAACAATGAGAAAATGCTATTTTCAGCGACCGATTCGTGGATATTTCGATTAAACGTGATTTTCGGCTGCTTTGAAATATGAGATGTTATTTCAATTTGAAATTATGCTGGATTACGTAGTAGGCTATATTTCCTAGTCAAATATGAACACACGTGGGAAATGAGAATGTGTGAGCCAAATTCGTGATTATTTTTGTACAAAAGTTCTCATTGTTCGTGTGATGGTCATTTTCGAAATATCAAATTTTGCTACAATAATTCTTCGTTTTGAATTTTTTGAAAAATAAATTTGATGACATCGTGATCTATTCAGTTGTTGTGAGAAATTTAGTCAGCACTCGAGCTCAGCCATGAGCCAAGATCAAATTATAATGTGAATGATTTCATTCATTTATCACATAGGAGGTTTAAAAGGAATATCTCTCTAGTCTAAATAGGCACTAGAAAAGTCTGAGTAATTTGAGTGGAAAAAGAACTCAAGGAATTTTTCTATAAAAGGTGAAAGTGCCAACAAAATTTCAAATAAAACATGCAACATTATTATTATTATTATTAATTATTATAGTGTTTCAGATGGGTGACGAAATTGAAAATATACGTCAATGGTAAAAATTGAATAGATAGGTACGCGTATTCAGTAGGTAGGTAGCTAATGAAATTGCATTGACCTTCAGTTTGGAAATATTTCCATATTTGAACAAAAATTTGACGTTATTTTCAACATTTTATCAAACATTCAAAAAAAATTTCAACATTTCATCATTAGAATAATTATGATTACCTAATTAGGTATCTACCAAGGTACGTGACAAATCCGCGAAAACTTATTTTTTGAATTTTAAAATTATCATTGCCATCATTGGATCAAAACATGTTTATTCACAATTGCATCTAACATTGAAAAAATAAAATAAAATTACTTGGGAAAAAAATGAATTTTCCTGATCACTTACCTCTTTCCCCTCTCTCAAAATTATTTTCCATACTCTACATCGCTCGTATGTAAAAACCTTTCGATGAATAAATCCACATCCCCAATTATCAAAACCAAACCCCCTTTTAAAAAATATTCGAACTTTGAAGCAGCTCAAAGTTTGAAAACGAAACATTTAGGGGACGAACCGTCTAATAAACCCCGCCAATAATGAATTCGAAGCGATAATCTATTAGCTATATTCGAAAGCGTGATATCACATGGGAAAAAATCACCGAGTAGGTATAAAGTAACACGAGAAGCGTTGAACACGTCACGATGCAAAATTAAAAAAATAAAAAAACACGCAACCTGATATTAAAAATTAAAACAATCACACACCCGTCATATAAGTATCAACTTCACAACGTACTCGAACAATCACTTTTTAATTACTAACGTGTGACAAATTATGAACTCGCGATCGATCGAAAAAAAAAAAGAAGTTGCATTTAAAAGCATGGAATCGTGTAGATGTGTACTCGCACCGGGTGGAAAAAAATAACGAATAATGAGTTTAAAAAATATACACAACATAGTTGTGCAGGAAAAAAAAAGAAGAGGAAGACAGGTGCCATACATAGCTATGTACATTCGTACGTGTGTGGTGCCAGTACATTAGGTAAGATTACTTGGGATGGAGTCACATATGTGTGAACATGGATGTCATTGCACTTATTAGTATTTTATATACTACATACATATAAAGTACACCATTACACCATTGTTGTTAGATGCGAAAAGTACATCTTTATGAGCGACTAGGAAACTGTAGAAATAATAGTATATTACTTAACTGTTCGGTAAAGTGCGTGAATACCAACGAGTGTGATTTTTGCAGCGCGAGCCGAAGGCGAGCGTTGCAAAGCACACGAGTTGGTGTTCACGTACATTTGCCGAATCGTTGAGTAATATGTTTTACTTAATTAGTATAGGTAAAGCTCTCAGTGCCTCACTGTTTAAAACAAGGCAGTTGTCTTTAAGTCACTATGCGTACAAAATTACACAAAAATGTAAAAAAAATTACAATTGTAGTTCTTTAATTATTTATCTAAATGGCAACCCTGCTTTACATTCGAAGCGTGTTTTTCAGTAGATAGAAAAGATAACGTACGTACATGTGGTAGTGATTTTGATTTCTTGAATATGAATTTCTTTCTTCTTATTCGTTTAATTTTGAAATAAAGCAATGGGTGTTTGATTTTTATCTATCAGAAAATGAATTCCGTTTTGTTTTAGTTTATTTATTCACAAAATCAATTTCGATTTTTAGTATTTACATTAAAATGTGAAGTGATGATAACAAAGTGATGTGAATTTTACTGAAGTACGTAGTAGTTTAGTTATGTACTCGTACATACAATTTATTCTTCAAAAAAGAATTTTAAAACATGGTTACTTGATATCTTTTGAACACAAATTTCATCGAATACCTTCGAATGAACTGGCTGAAAGTAGATTACAGATTTACGTACATGTGATTTCTTACTTCTTTGAGTGAATTTTACTTCGTTTAGTTCGTTTAGTTTTGAAATAAATCGTGGATGTTCAATTTCTATCTAGGTATCAGAAAATGAATTTTGTTTTGTTTATAATGTGATGATAACAAAGTGATGTGAATTTTACCAAAGTACTTATATACTCATATTATGTATTACCGTTTATTCTCGAAATTAGTTACACTTCACTTGATCATTCTCAATGTGTGTTTTGTTTGTAAATCAACTCTCCCAAGGAATTATCAACAGGTACTGTGGTCTATGATGTTCTTATTTTGAAAAAATTATTCATAAAAGAATTTAACAACGTAACTTGATATCTTTTGAAAGTTGAAACTAAATTTCATCGAATATGTACGAATATGAGGAATGAACTGGCCCAAATCCTTAATCATAGTATTGAAAGTACAGAAGAATATTTAATTTAATAGTTCAGTTAGAATAGATTCGCTCAAAAACGTCTGAAAAATGTTATAAAGATTCACTAATCGCCATTTTATGCATACTCACATAGGTATTGTTGATATTACGGTTGTGTCACTGATAAACTCGCGTCAGTACCGTACTGCTGAAAGTAGCCGGTAAAGTGTAACAATACCGCTCTGAAAACAGTGCGGTACTGAGAGTTTTACCTATACCTATTAAGTAAAGTACTTTATTTGTACTAGTAAAATAAAGTAAACATTATCTCATCTTTCATCAAATCAATTTGTAAGGTTTTAAGAAGTGGTAACACTATTACCTGTGATGTAAATAGACCGGTGGAGTGGAGTTATCAGTTGATTAGAGATTTTCATGTACGGTTTCTGCTTTGATTATTAATTATTTCGCAAACATTCATTTAATTGCAATAGTGTACTTGTTTTGGGTGTTATTTTATTATTGAAAATGTTTAAAATAAATTCCACTTTATTGTTAAATGGGGAGTTCAAGTGATTTACATATCATCATTTCATAAAGACAATGGTCAACGATTTCTACGGCCGGTGTTCAACTCTTTGTATGATTATATTTTTAGTGTTGAACGTTTTCATACTACTTAATCTAGGTACTTCATAGAATCGTATAAAATAAGTAGCTATATAAATACTACGTGTACGTATGTATTATCTCTACGTAGCTAAGTGAAAAGTGTATCTTTCTGAGTAAGTACATCATTGAAGTTTTTTAATTTTGTTCGTTGAAAAAGAGAAAAACTTCATCACCGGCCGAGTACATAGTTACTCACAATGATACAGAACAGAAGTTGCTGCTGTAGTTTGTGTTAAGCTATCTGAGTATTCTATGTAGGTAATCAATATGGAATCGTTGACCATTGTTATCACTCTGAAATGATACGTAAGTACTATAGACGTACCTAAGTGCATCTACATATGGATACTTACTCGTTTAAATGTTCTTGTGAACACTAAAACCGAACAGTGATAGAAATTAAGCTGATTCCGTCATTCGAATCATATGTATTTTGAATAAATTGTGTTATAATTGTGTATTGTGTAGATTGTGTTTGTCTGATTGGATAACAACTTGACAAGATGAGATTTCTGGTATTCTTCATCAGTACTTGACTGATTGAATAGGCACTTACAGCACTCAGCAGCGACTTCTGTATCATTCTGAGCGACTATAAGTACTGTGATTGATGTTTTTTAACGAACGAAATTAAAAACTGTCAACGTTGTAGTCACTCAGAAAGATACACTTTTCACATCTAACAACAATTAGACGTAATGGTGTACTTTCTATATGTATGTAGTATATAAAGCTATTTACGCTACTCGTAGGAAGTGGACTATTATGAACTCGTACGTTATTACAACGCTCGCCTTCGGCTCGCGCAGTAATAACGCACTCGTTCATAATAGCCCACTTTATACAACTTGTAGCGTAAAATACCATTATTCGCGATACGTGATCGAATTTTTGTATAGATAAAAACGATTAAATGAGTATCCATGTATGTGGTACACATGCGGGGTGATTCAAGTTCATTTCAACTTCAACAATATTTTATCAGTTGGTAGAACTGATGCAGCATAGCCTGATAGACAATCATAAGGTGTCAGGAAAATGCTTATTACAATAGCCCATTTGAATAATGTATCTGCATCGCGAATTTTGACCAAATTCAGCAGAGACCATTATTTTGAGTTGAAAGTTACTCGGGAAAAATTTTAGCTCCGGAGCTAAGGTCTCCTTTGGAGAGGGGAAAATGGGCGTTCGAAGAAGGCTACCCAACCTACTTTTTGAGTTCTATTGAGCGGTTGAAAATCGCTTATTCTTGAATAAATTCGCGTTTTGAAGATTTTTTCTTCGCAAATATTTCGCATTAATTAATCCAAAATTTTGAAAGCTATCATTCCTGAAACTGGGGAAACATTTTGGAACGCAGTTATGCCAATTATTCAGTCATTACTGCCAATTTCAAAAAATCAAGAGAGAAAGCTAAAAACTTATAGACTAACTTTTTTTGGATTTTTTTCAAGTTAGCATTAATGACAAAAATAATTTTTTTCGAAAATACTCTCTCTTTAAAGGCCCATTTTCTCCCCTCCAGAGAAACCTCCGGAGCTAAAAAAATTTTCTTAGGCACTTTCAATTCAAAATGAAGGTCTCTGCTGAATTTGGTCAGAATCCGCTGACTTTTTCTGAGAGCAATTCGCTCTAATGTACATTTTGTACATACCTATTTCTAATGTTGGGAAAATCCAACCAATGACAGTCAAACCCTTTTTACGAGTAATAGACAATTCAAATAAAAACTGATTTTACTAATAATAAAGCGGGAAAAGGGCTTATAGGTACAAACAGGCTATTATGATTCCAGGATGGGAAGAGCCACCTTTTGGGGTCTCAGGAGATCATATCGATTTTGACATGGATAGGTTTTTTGTGTCGGCGGGATTTCTGAAATTTGCGTCACGCTGACTTTTAAAAACTTGGTAAAAAAAAATTCACTCGACTTTCTGACATTAGGTATGCCAATTTTTCAAAATCTTGGAAGAAAATGAATCAAATTCGAAGTGAAGTTGACTTTTGAAAACTTTGAGAAAAAAACGGTGGCTTCTCGATATTAATTTTAAAAACTTGAAAAAATCTTGTAGAATTTCTGACATTATGATAGACTTTTGAAAACTGGAGGGGGGATCTTGCTGATTTTCTGACAATATATGTTGATTGAGGGGGAAAATCAACGAATCACCAAAAAAATTCCAAACATATTTTTTCAGATTTTTTTTTGAATTTGAAATTTAATAAGGTTAAGGTGAGTTAATTTGAACAAAAAACATATCCATGATTTAAAACTACATAGGAGATTTTACATCCATTTTTTGCTTGCAATTGCCAAAAAAGTACCCACCCCACTGCTTTTTGCTTTGCAATTCTCGAAGTCTTGCTTTTTACCAAAAATTGATGAAAGTTCTCACTTTCTTAATAGCAAAATTTCAAAATTTCTCTTTTCAACAGAAGTTTCCAAAGAACTTGCTTTTTATACAAACAGTACAAAAAAAATATAGTTTTCTGGCAAGTAGGTACCAAATTCTCCTTTTTGCTAAAATTCTCAAATTCATCTTTTTGGACAAAATTCTCGCTTTTTTTTAGCATAACTGTTACAGATTTTTTACTTGTCTGACAGTCTGATTTCTTAAATTTGTTTATTGAAACTGAAAGTTATCTCAGTTGCAAGTTTTTTAATGAAATTCGCTCAAAGTTGAGTTTGAGTGGGAATGACCTTGACTAAAAATATATGGATTTTCAAATTTTTAAAACTAACAATAAAAAAACAATCAGCCTTCTGGAACAACTTGGAAGGCAGAAAACCGGTTTTTTGTGAATTTTTGACCTTGAAAAAATTTGTGACACGCCCCCACTCTTCCAAAATGACAGAAGTAACTAAAATTTTGCCTAAGATGTGACTTCTGAAAGTTTCAACTTTTCAACCTTTCCCCACCCCAGATAGATAAGCAATGCTATGAAGTGAAACCACTGCTCTGCTACCATGATACTTTTTGAGTACCTATCATCAAATAGTTTTGACAAATGGATGACTTTAAGAGCGAACCCCCCCCCCAATCAGTTCTACCAACCATTTGAATCGTTAAGTATCGTGAATATGTTCAGAATCAGTTCTAGATGGCTAAGCAAACGGAATGTACGAGAAACAAACCACTGATTTGCTACCGTTTCACTATCCTTTGGTTGTCGCCATGAACAGATTACTTAGGCGAGCATATACATGAAATACCACAATTTTTCAGGCATCCTGTGCCTGTATGCACAGGTTATGGAAGAGGAAACTGGAAAACCACAGCTCTGCTACCATAACGTATCATGAGCATCTTTAGTTCATTAATTTTATTACGAGAATTGGTCGGTACCTGTCGACCTGCCAGCCCATCTATGTAACTGCATGACTTTAAATCCGAGTATTATTTAATATCGTTTAAACGTGAGATTTTTCGGATAATAAACAACTACATCGTGATACTCGTCGTTCGACAATGTATGTTTTTTTTTCGCAGTGCAGTTTCATGTATGTACTTACTTAGTAGCAAAGTACACATAAATTACCACCAATAATATCTAAACGAGTATTAACTAAGGTAAATTACATACACGTATAAATACGTTGCCAAATAGGAGAAAATCTGCAAATCGAATCAAAAACACGAATAAACATCGAGTTCATCGCTCACAATAAATTTTTTTCCAATTAACAGTTCGTTGAATGACCAAATCGTCGATATTATCTCGAATTACACACGTGTCCATTTTAAAGGTTAGCCAGGGTTCAAGGTGTTGCAATATTTTTTTCGTGAAAAAAGAGCATCGCATCGCGCTAAGAAAACTGCACTATATGTACCTAATGTTGCGCAGAGCATACAATTTAAAACATTCCACCGTCGACTCATCTCGTACATATTTATTTAAGCGCATTAATTCAGTAGTAAACAAGTGGTTAGAAAATATATCTAAGATGAAAAATTTGCCGCCGCTGATATTTCAACTGCATCGCGACTCGCGAGAAACGTGTAGCTGCATTTTTCGCGAAATGATACGACTTTGTTGCGGTTTACACGCTTTCGCGAGTACGTCTCGAGAATAAAAAATTAGTTGTATTTTTTACCATTCAGTTGTTACGATTCAGTACTCTTCGGTATTTTTCGTCAGGATATAGACAAGTAATAGGTACATACTTATTGAATGCATTATGTTCCTCTTTTGCATGTATCCATGCAAGGTACCTATAGAGGTACCTACCTACATACAAGTGAACCATGTTGTCAACCATCACACTGTGCAGAGGTGCATATGCGGTCATCTTGATATTGTTATCTATTCTATACCGTATACTTTCTACGTGGTCGAAAAAAACGCAGTAGGCTTATTATTAAGAGAGATATTCAGTTTCACAAATAAATTACAATCTAACATGAAACGCGAATCGTTTTTCAACATTCATTTTTCCCTCTTTTTTTTTTTTAAAGCATATACCTATGTAGTGGTGGACTTTACCTACAACTCGAGCCTAGATACTTTTTTCCCTTCTTTCGTCACCCTAATTCGTGTCGTAATACCAACTTCATTGGTTTTCATGAACAGGTGTGGCTTGGCTACTACCGTATATAAATGTACCTTGTTCTAAATGGTTGCCTATTGTGCGGAAACGAATGGTGGCCGGTCTAGTTATTTTGTTTGATCGATTTCCTCCATGTATTATGTACATGTAATGCTTATAGGTGCCTATATCTATGCTTGACAAATACTCGAGCAGGTAATGGGCTGATACACCTTCGCCAGCTTCGTAATTTATTCAAAAAGGATAGAAAGATATCGTTTTTAAAAAATACAGCTAACAAACAGATTTTGACAAAAAATAAAATAAAATAAAATAATGACATCGATAACTGAACGAGCTATTTCACAATAAAAATAGGCATAGGTAATCAACTTTGTAAGAAAGTATAAACGAAAGTAGCCTTTTGGAATAGCGTCTAGTTTCCAAAAATAAAAATTATAGGAAATAAAACAAAATTGACTACCTATAGGTAAATCTGCAGTTTTTTATTTTTTGAAACTTTCAGATTTGATTAAAAAGATCATAAAATTATAATTTTGCAAAAGTTCGTCTACGTGGTTGAATAATTATAAAAATGGATTTGGGCACTTATATAGCCCTATTTTGCTCCAAAAGTTCATAATTTAATCATGAGAATAAGAACTAAGAAGAATAGACTGCAATAGGAAAAATCCTTCTGGCGTTTTGGTGTTTTTTTTTTCTGAAAATTGAGTGAAAGAGCAACACAAATGTTGCTTCTATACCTCAAAAGCAACGTGCAAAAGTTTGATCGGTCTGGTTCAACTACTTCTCCTGTACAACTCAACTTGAATTGTGACATGTGACTAATCCAAAAAATGTTTCTTACAACTTAAGTATAATCATTGAAAAAACAAACAAGCAACAAAAATTGTTTCAATGTAGAAATTTCAACCAAAATATACCTACTGCCACTGGCACTCATTCGTTATTTTTTACTTCATTTCCCAAGTACACCAACTTCAATGAAATTAGTATTTCAATACTTTTCAAATTTTCAATTAAAATCAAGAAAAATTACGATTGACAGCACGGGAAATTATGAGCAATTTTATTCATTTTTTTTTTTCAATCAAATCGATAAAAAAATATTTTTTCCTCAACATACTTAAACGTCCTTAAAATTAGTTTTTCAGGGTGAAAACCCCGCCATTTCTCCCTTCCAAGTTGCTTCAAGAGGATGATTTTTGGGATACGTTATATGTACAGCTTTTGATTTCCTATCGATCGACTTCTAGTTTGACTTTTTTGATTATTTCACTTCCTACACTCCCTCCTAAAAATTTAGACATCTGAGAATTTTAGGTCAAGGTCATTCCCATTCAAACCCAAATTTTAGCGAATTCCGTTGAAATTCTTTCGACTAAAATGACTTCGAATTTCAATTCTCAGCAACGTCAAAAAATCGAAAAAATTTCCCAAGTTTTTAGCTATTTTTCTATTTTTTTTTTTTTTTTTTAATTCGCAATAAAATGACTAAAAAATGGCACTATTGCGTTCTAAAAATATATTTTTACATAGCTTTAGAAATTGTATCTTTCACTATTTTGACATAATGAATGCTAAATATTTGGCAAGAAAAAATTTTCAAAACACGAATTTTTTTACTTAATACTCGTAATAAGCGATTTGCAAATTTTCAGCTGCTCGGTAGAATTTTAAAAGTGTATTGGATTTTAACGGAAATACCATAGATCGACGCAAAACCTCAAAAATACTTTTATGTATTTGGCACTCAGCCACTTTTCCCAAAACAGCTTGGGTATTTATGGGCTAGAGCAAAAAACCGCGAGGCTCTCTTTTAGAGAATTCACATCTCCTCTCCAGGGACACTTCCGGTGTCTAAATTTTTTCTCAGTAATTTTCTACTCAAAATGAAGGTTTCTACTGAATTTGGTCAAAATCCGTCATTTCAAGGAGGAGGGGAGCGATCCACTCTAATGTACATCTAGGTACATACGAAGGTTGGTCAAGAAGTATGTTTCACACGGTTTTATAGATTTTGAAGGGCTGGACATTTTTTGATCAAAATTGGAGGAAATGTAGTTCCAACGTTCGATCAGACTTGATAACATTTATTTTGCATTTGGGTGCATTTTTCGGTTTTTCCTATTTTACAGCGTTGTTAGTAACGTGTGATTGAAAAAATTGCCTCCAAAAGTGATGTTTCAAAAAAATATTAATTTTTCGAGGTTACCTACTCGTACAAAAGAAAAATTCGTCAGAAAATTGATCAAGAACCACTCAAGTCAAGACATAACTAATGTTACATACCTATCTTGATTCAAGCAGGTTCTAAATGAAGTAGATTGTTCGGTGATAGTCCCTTGAGTGCGACCATCCCATGAACAATTCACAGCACCAGAACACTTTTAAGTTAAAAATAACGTTAGTAAAGATATACGCCCTGTGTAATTCTTGATAAATTTTAACCAAAATTATTGTATCACAAACAATTTTTTTTTTTTTGGTGAAATTCCACTTTTGGACGGAATTTTTTTAATAGCACTTTACCAATACCTAATGCTATAAAATCCGAACAGCGAGCTCAAATGCAATATAACCACTGTTAAAATATTTGAACTACACATCCTCAAATTTTATTTAAAAAATGTCCACTCGTTCAAAATCTACAGCTATGTGAAACTTACTAATTGACCAATTCTCGTACTTTAAAAAATAACAGCTTACCCAGTCATTAATGTTATAAGGTGGCTTATTCTTATTTTGGAAATTCAGTAGGTTTTGGGAACTCACCTGAAACAAAATACAAAATAAATTTTCGATTAGTTAAAGCATAGATCTAATATCGATCACTCTATATAGCAAAGAGGGAGAAAAGTATTCGCAAAATTATCCAAATTGAATAAAATTGATAATGACTTAAGCTGACGCCATTTTATTTTAAATTTGATTAGATAGTCTCGCGTTAAACTTGAGAAATCTATCGTTCACGTATATTGTTCATCAATTCCTTGAGATTTTAACCTTTATGTGCAGTTCTAGCCATCTCCACCTTCAAGAATCATGATTTTGTAACAAAATTCATTTTAATCACAAATGGCATCAATTTGTTACCTTTTGAGCACATTTCAACCAGAACCGGTTCGAAAGCCATTAAATTATCAAGCTAATTTTTCCATCGCTGATGAAATTATGCTGAAGGAAATCGAATCTATAGCTAGCGGGGAGGGAGGGGAATATTCAGCAATTGAGCCATTTTTCAATTCATAATTATTCTGAAAAACTTCCCCACAATATTCAGGCCAACATTCTACACAAACGATAAATACTTTTTTTTTTAATGAAAAAATATGTGGGTATATGCGTACGAAAGTTGATAAACTTTGCTAACTTTTGTACCAAAATTCGTGCTAGGTTCCATAGGTACCTACTTAAAGAGCTAATAAACTCACCGGAAACCGATATTTAGACCATTGTAAGCTTTATTACCATAAAAGAAGAATAAAAATTTCGCTAACAACGTTTAAAAAAGATATTATAGAACGAACCGAGCATAGGAAAAAAACACAGCAAGAAGGTAATTTGAATTTGTAGTAGAAAAAGAATTGAGTTAATTACCAGAGAAGGTTAAACTTCATAACAATGGCTCAAAACAGGGCAACCAAACATGAATTGTTTCTAAATAAAATAAAACAAATACCTTCAGTGTTGCTAAAAAACAGCTGTAAGGGTTTTCAAGCTACATTAAAGTCGAGTAGGTATAAGTATAGAAATGAAACGAATAAATTCTAGAGGGAAAATGCTTATTGGATACCTACCTAATACCTAAGGTATTTGTTAAGAACAAAAAATGCAAAAGTAAATTTAGGTTAGCAGTGTTTCCAAAAAGATTTTCAAAAAATAGCTACACTGGTACCTATTATACGAGGAGAAATCATTTTAAAAAAAGTACATTTCCTGTTGAAAGAACCATAAGCATTCGACGAATAAAAAATTTCCAATTTCAAATGGTAGGTATCGCCATCGATTGAATATAGGTAAATCACGTTATTAGATGCACACAAAAAAAAAGTAGATACGTCTCTTTTTCATAACAAAAAAGCTCGAAAAATATCTGAAAACGATTTGAAAAATAATAATAACCCGAATCGAGTGAAATATTCGAATGACTGGAAGTATATAAGTACGATGCGAAGAAGAAATTATTCGAAGGGAAAAATATACGCAAGGTTTTCTAAATAGAATCAAAGAAAAAAATGTGAAAATGCAACGACGAAAAATGGCAGAAATTGCGAGAAATACGAAATTTGAATCTGAATAATGGAAACGATACGACTGAAACGAATTTACGTTTTTACAATCTATATACGAATGAAATTATGAAAATTGCTATCGATATAATACGCAGAGAATGGTAAGTATACGTATACTTGGCATAATATAAAATGGTACAAACTTTACGCTGGCAATTGCAACGAGATAAATATTTTGCTTTCATTAACGTTAACCTCTTTCTCTTATGTATGCAGTTGATTGTAAACGCCCACTTTTAACATGATGAAAAAAAATCTACGTAAATCATCGTAATCGTAATAGGCTAATAAAAGCGTACAATAATTCAAAACATTTAACTAGGCGAATTTGCGCGCCCAGATCTACATAAGCAACTTGTTTTACTCGTACATACAATAACAGAGGAAAAGAAACTCCGCTTGTATAGGTATACGCAATTGGAAATGATAGAAAAAATAGGTAGGTAGGTAGGTAGGTGTAATCAACAAGTGCGTTTTAAGGGTGCATCTCGAATAAGGACGAATTTTCCCACAGAAGAGAGAAATTTTCGTCTAGAAAAGCATGTATAGTAGGTACGTGGGACGCGTTGAATATTCTCGAGGCTTTTTAAACGACGAAAGAGGATTTTAGGTAAACGCCATTTTTTTTTTCGCCCGCCTGTCTTACGTTTTCTTTGCAGGAACACTGCGAGTATTCCATTATACTATTTTCTATTTGTACGGATCGTTGATCAGGTCGATTTCTTTACCGCCCGAGTAGGCTTTTGTTTTGGCCTTTTTCAACATCCTGTCCCCTGTTTTTATTTGCCTTATTCATTTGAGTTTTTTTCCACGTCATCGTCGTCATCATTTTGTCCTTGCCGACGTACTCGTTCAAGTGCCAGAAGCAGCGTCGTCGCCTTATTTTAGTCTTCGTTTGGTTGTCCTATCGAAATTCACGTTTTATCGCGTTCTTAATACTGCCATATTATTAGGCCTATTTTGTAAAGCTATATGTAAGTGTGGTGTGGTTTGGATATAGAAATAGCTTTATTTTTGAATAAAATATCATTTTGGCGAGCTTACAATTTTTTTCAATTAAAATATGCGATTGGTTTTTAGATCATTTATTCAATTTTTTCATTTTCAAATGTATCTAATACCGAGGCTTGATTTATTCCATTTTTTTTTAAAGAGCTCCATTCGTTTTACTTTGACGAGAAAAATGAAATTTTCTCGATTTGTGCAAATTTCTTTAAACATGGTCAGATTTTATTTGAAAAATTATTCCCCAAATTATGATGCACTAAAAATACGTTCAAAGTTTTCACATCCCAGGTTTTGTTTGACTATTTATGAACTTATTTAATTCAATTAGAATTTCGACTTGAATTTTTTATCAAGTTCTACTCGCAAAAAATTAAATATCTGCAGGATTAGGTATGGAATGTTATGTAAAAATTATATGCAAAAGGAGTAAAAATTTCTATAGAGCCGGGTTTAATTTAAAAGTTAATAATAGAGCGTTTGAAAGACAATAAAACTTAAGATCGAGTCAGCAAATTTTTCAAATTGACTGGTATTGAATCGGAGTCTGAGTATGTATCGACTTTTGCTCATCGATGAATTGTCAATCAAGCAAATCATTCGCATTCCATTGATTGATGACCTCACACGGGTTTGATTTTTTTGACGTCTGAGACCATGTTTCAATTATTGTAGGCAGTTCATTGTTCAGAAAAGAAGCTAATTCATCTCAAGGAACGAATTGATCGAAATTTTTAAAAAAAACAACCATTTCAATACCGACATACCACCTACTTACATATTTTAATATAGAAACGAGACGAAAGGAAATTAATTTAAATGGAAACTTTTTTGAATTTTTCCAAAATTGCGATACTTGGGAGTAATCGACAAATTGTTTCTCGATTCGAAAGTTGTGAAATTAATAAAACTGCAGCATAAGATAAAACGAAAATACCGCAAGAACTTCATAAGCAAATTCATCTCTCAATTTTTGAAAAATTCTAATTTTTGGTGCACACCTGTTTTTTGGCACGTAAAATTAATTCAAAATATTTCTTAGCCATATGACTTTTTAAAAATTAATTTCAACATTTCTAAACTGTTGCTTCGAATATGAAAATGAGTCATTGAGGTACTTCGGTAGGTACCTAACATTGTGTCCCATTAATCACTATGTATTTTGAAATTATGATTTTTTTAATCCTCATCTCCCACAGAAGCAGTACCCACTACCCACCTAGATGATTTAAAAAAAAAAAAGTGAAATACAACTAGTAAAAAGTCTTGATAAAATTAAAAAATTTAGCAACAATTCCCTCTCAAATCTATCTTTATAATGATTTATTAGAAATTTTCAACCTTCTTTCCTCCTTCCTTCCCTCCCTCCCACGTCTTCCGTTCTTTCCTTCCTTTCAACGAAGTTTTATCGATTACTAGTTATATGTATTAAGTAGACCTACCCACGATAGCTAAAAATTGATCCCATCAAGAATTTTTTTTCAGTGGTAGACCAATCTCGCTGGAATGTTACCAAATGAGAAAAAAATCAAATATAGGTAGAGATTATACTTCAATTTGATTTTATTTAAAAATGCAAAAAATGAGTTTTGACGATAGAACTTTTTGAATAGGTACCTAATTTAACAATTTTTCGAGGTCATTTCTTCATAAAATTTTATCAAGTCGTGAAATTAAAATTTATTGACGATAAAATTTAATTTGAATGGCTAAAATTATATAAGATCGAGAAAACCCTCATTCAGTACGTGAATACCTCCATACCCTCTTCCATCCATCATAAAAAATTGAAAACTTCACTCGAGCCAATCTAAGACTAAAACTTACAGTAGGTACCTAAAAATTAAAAAGAAAAAGAGTTTTTTTGAATAGGGTAGCAATTTTAACAATTTCTTGAGGTCATTTCTTCATAAAACTTTATCAAATCATTACATAAAAATTTATATGATAAAATTTAATTTGAATAACTAAAATTATATATAACATCGAGGAAACCCTCATTCAGCACGTGAATACCTCCACCCCCTCTTAAAAAATTAAAAAAAATTCACTCGAACTAATCTAAGACTAAAACTTACAGTAAAAAAAAAAAAAAATGGAAAAACCTCTTTACAATGTCATCTCGTAAAACGTATTCATTCCACTCGACGGCGAATTTCTCAATCGATTAAGTATTCGCTCTCGCATGCAGCATATCAAGTCAATAGGTAGGTAGCTGGCTATAGGTAGGTAGCCCACTGAAACAATGTTTCATCCTTAAACACGTCCGTTCTTAAATAGCCAAAACACGCGAAAATTCACGTAAACAACACGTGCACGCGTTTAAACGTACATTGTACCGAGAATAACGATGATGCATTCCGTATAGTAAATAATTGCACCTCCTGAAAAAAATTTTCGTCACTGGAACCGGTTCACGCGCGCGAGGAATATTCTATTTCGCAGTTGATAATTTCAAACTTTGTTGCAATGTGAGAGAGTTAAAGAACCTGTTGCAAAATTCGCGCGTATTTTTCATACACGTATAAAAGCCTTTGTTGGGCAATTGGTCAAATGAAACGACGCATAATACAATATATCAATATTAAGAAATACACTTCGACTTGTATTGTTTCACAATGAAAACGTCGTCGTTCAATTTGTAATTAACGCATTTTTAATATTATGTGGTAATTGGTATATTATAATGGATTCGATTTATGCACACTTCGCGTGTGATGTAGGCCTATTACATGGTTTAAAAAAATTTTTCAAACGCGGAATCGAATATCGAATGGTGACAATGTGCAAAAAAAATCAAAGCACAGGGAGAAACAGAGAGAGTAGAAAATCTTCCATAATTTTTGTATACTTATACGACGATGTCAATAAACTTTCAACAATGACGAGAATTATACTTATTGTGCAAAATATTTCCGCGTTACATTGCTACCTAAGTACCTATACATATAAATGCACTTTGTAATGCAAAATATATGAGAAATTGAGAGAAAAGACTCGACGTCAAATTGAATGAGCTGGATTTTGATACCTAAGTAGATATACTGATTTCTCAATTTTTTATGCGAAAATTAATCACATAAAAGTAAACATTAACTCAAATGAGTAATACTGACTGAGGTAGCCAAAAATTTCAGGAAAATGTTTCACCGTTAATTATAGAATTTTATGCCATTGGTATTAGAAGAAAGAACATCTCGTAAGCAGGTAATCAAGACTATAGAAAACATGAAACCTAAAGCTTTATCGCAGGAGCAATGCAATCAAAACGTTCAGCATTTTCTCAAAGGTAAAAAAAATCTATAAGCAGACAAAATATTTTTTAAAGCTGAAAAACAATTATTCAAGTCACATTTGTTTTTTTCTTAAAAATTCTGCTCAGAAAATAATAATAAAAGGTAATAAAAAAAAAACAAAAAAAATACAGAAAAATCTGTAAAAATGCATATTTCAAATTGACTCCCCCCCTCCTCCTCCTCCCAAAGAAAAGTTCGATCGAACTTTACTTTAAAATTGGGTATACCTGAAAAATTTGCCAAAAATCATGAAAATGCAACTGATCACTATTCCAAACGTATCGCCCGGTTATAGTGAAAAATCTCCACGGTGGCTCGTGGGAAAATCGTCAAGTCCGGGCAAAAGACAATGAAAATGATTTTTACGATTCGAAAAAGTCAATTTGAAATACAATGAAGCTTTACAACCAATTTTAGGGTCTAAGATTTCAGACACGTGTTTTTGACGTCATCGCTGCTTTTTGTAAACAAATCTGTCAACTAAGGGGAAAACATTATCCAAATACTACTCATATTAAACACGCCATTATATGAATATTTATCAAAAACTGCGACCATGAACGATCAACGAACTCGAAAAACAACACCTTAATATGCACATGTAGATAAAAACTTTTAAATTCCATGATAGAGTACACATATCAGACGAGAATTAATCAGTGATAAGAAAATCATACATTTACACATACCTACCTAAATAAAGCAAAGCGTTTAAAAAATTAAGCGAAACTATGTTCGTTGATGAAAAAAACACATGCAGCGCAGAATGAACAATGAGTCCCCTTAAGCTCCCCCATATCATTTACTCTCATTTTCAAAAATAACTATCATCCGTTATCCTATATATATTCACAAAATGGGGAAAAATTAAGAAAAGACGATACGGTAGGTACAGCTGACGACCAATTTCTTAGGCTTCCAGTGGTCCAGATCAATACTAAAACATAACAGGAAAATTATATTACACAGCAGAGTGGCAATGGCAATACCCGACGTCTTGCCACGAAACCAAAATCGAGACATTGCTTATACAACGGCCATCTTTCGGCATTGGCCGTAACTACACGTCACGCAATTCGCAATTACGAACGGTGTTCGGGTTGCATAGGCGCGCCGAACGAAGGTTACCCATTAAAATGTAGTTAGGCGCATTACAATAAAACAATTATCACGGATGCGTGTTCCGTGTTCAGAGCATTTTACGGCTTATTGTTGATACGAAAACCACAATTTGAGCACGAAATTCAACGTCGCCATTTCTGATTCTTAATACAGAGGCTATGTCGACTTACATACGTACTTACGTCATTATGCACGGAATTTGGTAAATTTTCGTGGTATTTTAGATTTCTTCAGTTGGTAAGACTGGTGAATAAAAATTGTTTGAAAAGTTTTATGGTAGCAGAGCAGTGGTTTTTTTAAAAATAGCTATAATGTATAATTCAGCAGTGAAATTTTCTTTGGTCATATCTTTCATATACAAATGAAAGGGACAGGGATAAGACTGCAGGTCCTTGTTGAGAAAAATATACAAAGACCTCTACACAAGGTAATGATCATTGTTTCATTGAGATTATACTTATGGTGCACCCGGTGGAGCTGTAGGTCCGAAACGATTTTGGGATTGGATTTCGGTTTCAGGATCAAAATTTATTCATTTCGAGATTGGATTTGTTTTAGTTTTGTTCTTCTAAATTTTTATTTCGGTTTTGGGATTGGTTTTGGAATTGAAAAAATGGTTTCAGTTCAGGGATGAATTGATTCCAGGTTTGAAATTTTCATTTCAACCAATTTTAAGCCCAAAGTGACTAATGGACCTGACAAGGAGTCTAAAAAATGTGAGGTTTTGACATGGGAATCCGATGGTGTAATTAGTTTAACGTTAAATGCATACTCGTATTTTGTTTAATATGTCGAGTAATTTCTATTATACTCTGAATGAACGATGATAATCTGACAAACCATCTCGACTTTCAGTTGTAGGTCGAGTTTTGATCCAGTAGAAATCAGCTGCTATTTTTAATCATTTTTTTAACAATTTTGAGAATTGACAAAAATATTGAAATAATCAACTGATAGTTTTCAACAATTTTAAACAAAATGTAAGACTGATGGAAACTTGATCCTAAATCTTCCTACATTATAGTACTTTAATCAGTAATTATTTCATCATGATAATTCAAATCGATTTCAAGTTGATTTCATTTCTTACTGAAGGCCTAAACTTGACTGAAAATGTTTGTCGATTTTTCTTTCTCTATAAGACATCAATTATGCGTACAGAAAGTTGAAGTCAATTATAGGTTGATTTTTACCAAGTCATAAAAATGATGTGAAAATCAATTCAACAATGTTCTAAATTTGTAATTGTATTATAATCTATGCCTTTTTTGAATTTTGAAGTTGTATTGATTTTTTACCAATTTTTCGCTCAAATGAAAATATGTCAAAAATTGATTCAAAACCTAATTGATACATTTTTAAGTCAGAAGTTGGATCTATTTTTCATCAATTTTTTTGTCAAAAATGATAAAACATGAAAACTTGATGTGAAATATTTATTGATTTTTCCTTGAAAATACTTAAGACTTTATTAATTCAGCATGTATAAAAGTTGAAGTTGATTTTAAACTGATTATCACTCAGAAATGAAAATGGTGTGAAAATTGATTCAAAATTGTTATATACTTGTGCTGTTGAAATCGATACCTTTTTTGAATTTAAAAATTTGAATCAATTTTTCATTGATTTTTTGTTGAAATGAAAATATGTAGTCAAAACTTGACACAAAATATTCATCAATTTTTTTCATAAACATATAAAATTTTTTCAGCGCATTGAAGTTGACGTTGATTTTGACCAATTTTGGCTGGGAAATGAAAATGGTATACAAATCGCTTCAAAATTTTATTGTTGATTTACAGCACAAAGGGGTCATATCGATCCAGTTTTTCAGTCATGGGAAAGTTGAGGTGCAGGGATTTTCCCATCAAATCATTTTAAATATCAGCTTGACACAAGATTGATAAAATAAAAAAAACTCGATAAAAAGTACTAAAAATCATCAGCACAGGTATTAAGTCGATTTTGCATCAAATCACAAGAAAGTTTTGGGACCACCACTTTTTATCATTAATGTAAATGGCATCTCAAACTAGAAATTTTCAGTCAATTAGTTGATAAGAATCCTCTGTCTGTGAAGAAGCGAGGTTTATCAAACTTTTCTCCCTATTTCTTATACCTCAACATGGACACTTTGGACACGTTGAGTCATAGAAGACATAAAATTTGATGCTTTGAAATTAACATCTGCAGATTATGTTGACACACTTTTCAAAACTGTTTGTGTTTCACTGTTTAAAAATAGGTACTGTTAACATTTGAGAAAATTATCCTGTTCAACAATAGAATAAATTTTCTTTGAAATTTACAAAAATATCCAGGTTCTTCATACTGATGTAGTTGATGATTTGTCGGTGTGAACTGTGAAGGTAGCAGTTGAATAATCAATCAACATCAGTCTCCACCAATTTTGAACTTTGAAAAGTGGCAATGATATTGAGAATGTTTTTGTTGATGTTAAATTTCACATCACTGGCATGCTGTATGAGAACAGGCCAAAAAAAAACATATCATCTTGAAATTGGAGTGCTGCAGGTTAAACATTAAGTAAAAATTGATTCTCAGATAAACACCAGCTGAGAAAAATTAAGAGAATGTGACAGCATATTGAAATGGCTTGAAGAAAAACCACTGCCCTGCTACCATGTGACATTTTGAAAACGCTTGGTTCATTTCATTCGACTAGTTCTAACAAATAATGAAACATCATGAAAGAATACTGAATTACCTACATCTTAGATATGCATGGATATTGGATATGCACAAAACATGAAGAGAAAAACCACTGCTCTGCTACCATGTTGCATTTTCAGGACATTCCGTTCATTTTAATGAACAAATACCAAAACAATTTTAGTGCAAAACGTGTCCTTCCCCCTCGATGAGCAGATGAAATTCTACACCAAAATATACCGAACCACTCTTAATAGAAAAGTGGAAATGCATTTATACCCTGATGTTCAACAACCATCAACAATATGACCATCTTCTTACTATACAAGCAAAAATATACATTTTCATACCAATATAGAATGATTCCAATACAATAATTGGCGAATGCAGCAGCATGTAATAAGTCGCAACTTCTTAAATATTGTGTTTTATTCTGCGACGTATCTACTCGTATACGTATGCTGAGTGAGTAAGTATTTGAACGGCAGTCTCGTGTATTTAGCTCGTTAAGAATATAACCGTAATAATTTAAACTATTGAGAGCTGGTCATTGGCACAACGAATAAACAACGCACTACTACCCTCATCATGACGGTGACGGAAAAAGAAAACGACGAAAAAAAATAACCGTTTCGAACATATCAACGTGTATACCATATACCACGGCACGGTGGCGCGTAATTAACAATATAAAAATTTCAGTTTTCGCCATCAGTATTGCTCACAGAGTCGTTACATTTTATTGGCAATTTATCACTAGAGAATGCGTGGGTACGTGAAATTCGCCACAAAAACCGACATCGGCAGCTGATTAGAACACCACGTTTCCGTTTATGCAAATTTCATTTTTTTATGAGATTTTTCAACTTCTTTCGCGTGAAACGATCCTTATTTTTCGATTTCGAACAGTCGCACTATACTTTATCAAAGATACTTAAAAACGTTTAATTTCGATGTCGATTTGTTACGTTGTATTAAATGCTCGCACAATATATGACCACTATACAACAAAGTCATGTATCTACTATAAAAATATGAAGTGTTATAAAGCTACAATTCCTCCCCTCTTCTCGATCACACATTTGTTCGAAAAAAATGATCAATTAATGTTATCATATACGCTCATTTACACAAATTTTGATTAGGTATAACCAAAATCATCATTCTCCATGATAACTGAGTCAGTCATGATAAGTTGATAATCACACATGTGGTACCTTTGTATTCATAAATTCCATACACAATAATTGAAATTACCTGGGATTTTCATATAATATTTTCGAGAGAAATTAGATATACGTAGGTAGATATAAATTTCGAAGAATTATCAAAATGAAATTCGTCGGAACCGGAATCACAATAATTCGTGAAAATTTTAATTGGCGATTAGATATACCTATTCCTCGTATGGAAAACTCAGAATTGAGGTGGAGAAGAGGGGAAAAATCGAAGAAAAAATCGAAGTAGGTACTCAAGTAGAATAAGGGGTAAGTAAGTATGTACTTATAAATTTAAATTGGCATGACAATTTTTGATTGTCGTCGTGATTAAATAGTCAGTTTTACACTTCTATGTAGTACAACGAGCTGGACAAATTCTGACAGCATGGCTCATAATTCTATAATGTAAGACTTTCAAGTGCTCAAGTCTTAAAAATCAATCGAGCAGGTAGGAAGATTCAAACCATCAAAATGGACAATTGGGCATTCATTCATCACTCAAAAAATCTCTTTTTAAACCAAGAAATAACAACTAATCTTCTCAATTTTCTTATAAGATTTCCCGCGAAAAAAAAATTCCATTTTCAAGTAGGTACCTATACTTATCAAATTTATTTTTGGCTATCTCGATTTTTTCTCTCTCCTCTATAGGAAAAAGTTTTGAAGTTCTATTCACGAAATTTTTAGGAAAATTCCATGACATGATTCCAAAAGCTATCATAAATGAAATGTAAAATCACATCCATAAGTAATTTTATTTGACAGTTCCGGCGTAATTATCGGGGAACATAGATGAGCATTGATCTTATTTGGAAACAATCATAATTCGTTCTAAAAATTTTCATCGTCAAACATACACGAAATATAATATTATAATTTTTAAAACTATGTACATACCTAAGTATTGAATATGTGTGTTGTTCGAAAGAAAAAAAAAAAGTCATAACTCATTATCGATGTGAGCAAATGAAAAAAAAAAATTAAAATTAGGTTTTCCGTGATTTGAAATACGAAAGAGAAATTCGTCATTTTGCCAGAAATTTCATTTATATGAGTTATTTTAAACAATTTCAACATTTTCCGAGAATTTGTCACAGCAAGTAGGTATTCGTATATTAGGAATGCTTCACACGCATAATTTTTTAGAATTTTAAACATGAGTGATAGGTATATAAATTTAATTTTAGAAAAAAAATCATCGATATCATCATAAAAGTAAGAGGAAGTAGATAGGCACTTCTAGTGAATAAATGACACAAACACGTTTCCAAGCATATAGGTAGTTATTCTGTTTTTTGCCTGAAAATTAAAAAAAAAAAAAAAATAGGCACTTCTAGTGAATAAATGACACAAACACGCTTCCAAGCATATAGGTAGTTATTCTGTTTTTTGCCTGAAAATTCAAAAAAAAAAAAAAAAAATTACGTTGAAAAATATTAAATCTTAATAGAGGAAAAGAAACACCGTGGGACTGAGAAGATCAACAGTTGATTTCGGGAAAAAAGAGGATGAGAGAGAGGGGAAGGAGGGATTCAAGCTCAAAAATTCAACGAATTCATTTCTTCATTCTTATCCATTTATATCAAAATGAAGTAAAAAATATTCAGAAAATGAAATATGCCAGAAGACAGTATCTCTCTGGCTCCTTCGGTTGCAACACCTCTGCCGGTCTGCCCACATCCAAAACCTCCTCTCTTTGAATAATTCTAGCTTTACTCTCCTCACAAGCGAGGCGTCTGACTTCAAAACTTGAACAGGACAGCGATTTTTGGAAAACTATGGTTTAAAATTCACAAGCCCAAAATTTCATCTGCCAAAATAAATTTTTCAATTTAGATTTAACTAATTAATTATTGACACATATCATGTGTAGATAACCAATACCTAGGTTAGAAACATATTAAATGATTACAAAAAAAAAAAAAAAAAAATGGCGAATTTCTGAAAATTCGGAATTGACCATTTTTGGCAATGTATTCATTCTGTAAAGAAAGATGGAAACTAATTATTAGCAACTCCCCCCAACTGTTCTAAAACCTTCAGTGCAATTTTTGATTTCTTCGAAATTTTAAAATTTCGTCGAGAATTGACGCAACCTATTTTTAGCTATATCCAAATCACTTCCTACACATATTGGAATAATTTTAGAATTCCGAATAAATCGAAACTCACGTAGGCCCAACGTAAGAGGCTCCAGAATGGCTCGCAACAGTAAGATTCGGACAGCAGGTGTTTGCTTTTGAAAAAATACCTACAGCTATTTTTACAAATTTTTAAAAAATCTCCACGAACAGAAAACTTTTAATTTTTTTAATTTTTTCCCACACAAAATATTCTGGCAAAAAAAACATACTCGAGGTGTTAGCCTGGAAATCGGATCAATTGAGAAAAATCCCTTCAAGCAGGTTGAATATAAGCTATAAATCGATGCTTGGATGTCAAATCAATTTCCGCATCTTCTGGAGAAATTTTAAGATTCTGAAGAAATCGAAAATCTTGACAAAGGCTCCAGAATGACCGGAAATTTTGAAATTCGGGTTGATGGGGGGAGGGGGTATTAATTTCAGAACTAGTTTTCATAATTCTTTTTTTAAGCCAAAAATGGTTAATTTCAAATATTTGAATGCACCAAAAATCGAAAAAGCAATTTGAACAGCTAAAATTTCGGTTTGAAGTTTCAAACCATTTTTTTTTTTTTTTTTTTTTTCAAAGATCGCCGCCGTTTCGTTCAGATCGTAGGAGGACACATCGAGAGGTTCCCTTCCTACAAGGAAAGTATCTCAACTTGCATAAAACTTTTTGAACCAGACAGAGCTAGATTGAAAGACCATGCAAAAATACATCTAAAATTTTAGGTGCTAAAGTGATATTTCGAGAAGAGAAAAAAAATTAAAATTTTGCCAAATTGACCTGGAAATCAATTTTAAACATTTTTGAATCACTCTGAGCAGATATACGAGTATGAACTCTTCAGCCAAATTTTTAAAACTTGAAATTTCCACAAAATTTTACCCAATGAAGTTAGAACGCCGAAATCCACTATGCACCACAATTTCAACGCGTTGAATCAACTGGAAGTGGTTTTACGTCATTTTGAAGTCTCCAGCAACTTTTCGGAAATTCCAATGTCCACAACAGTACTGTACCTCATCGTGATATTAAAAAAATGAAAAATAAAAAAACACTTTGAACGACCTTAGCTCCATTCCTACGAAGGTGGAGATCTCATCAACAGCCACTCCAATGAAAAATTCGATTCGAGTCAGACGATATTCATTAAATCACTATCCAATCTTCAACAAAATATTATTTAAGCTATGAGCCAAAATTTGAATTTTGTGATGGGTAAATTTAGATTTGTAATGAAAGAAGAATACCTCGTACATAAAATCCGAATAAGACCGAAAACTTCTGTTTTCTGGGTGTTTAGCCCCTTAAAAGTGGACCTCTGAACCAAAACCGCTGGTTGCTTTGAAATTCCTTCAAAATTATTTTTATATCAAATCTTGAGGGAAAATTATCCATAATACACGTTACATGAGAGAAATGTTATCCCACGCGAAAATATAATGAAATACTCAAATATACACCATTTTTAAGCACTCGAGAACTCCTTTCATTATATGTACCTAATTATAAAACCTACATCGAGCAAATAAGATTATAATTCACGACCCAATAAACTATTCATTCAATCGATCCATAAAAATGAAAAAATGAAATAAAAATTAAACAACACGAAACGAGCATGTTAGCCCAGGTATTATAAGGTAATAAACAACCCAACACGAAAATGATTGAGGAATAATATTTTCATAACACGTTATCTTATATTTACATTGGCTCCTATATAAACCAGGCATACACCATAAGTAAGCCCATCATAGAACGACAACCCAAAACGAACCCATTAAAAACAATTGCATCCTCGCTCATTATTATTACGTAGGTAGGTATAAGGTAAACCATGTCTACGTAGGTATGTCTATGTACATTAACATTACACATACAAAATACAAAACAATTGGAAAGGGGAAAAAATTCAGATGAAATGAAAACACGCAGGCATCAGTTTAGACAGACAGCACGAATAGTGATAGTGGAAAAAATCAAAGCTCATTTAGCGACTCAAAGTGGGCGTAAAATCATCGATCAAACGCGTCCATCCTGTGTGACCAAGTATACTGTATAGACTATAGACCTGGTAAGCTATAAGGTAAGGTAAGTATTAATGGTCGTGCTATTGTGTTGGATTGATACTCATACGTACCTAACCTACGTACGTAGCTATACGTACGTATCGTACACATGCACGAGCAGAGCACTACCCGAATAACCTATTAATCCAGTAATCCATTGATACGGTGTGGCCAGGTGAGGAAGTATTTATGTGCATTGCAGCGCAGAAAGGGAGTGTGAGAGATACACAAATACACCGAAAACGATATAGGTATAGGATAAAGAGCAGAAGCATCAAACATTCGCATTCGCAGCAACATATTATACTCGTAGGAAAGGAACACAAGAGTGCTCGGATGAGCTGGCAAGAAACGTATAATATGCCTTTGCGAAGCCGAGAAGAAGACGTTAGAGCAGCACACAGATGAGAAACTAGTAGGCTCTCTCGGTTACTGGTATTTTTTCGAGGGTAGAAACGCACGCGTGAAATTTCATCGCGAGGCGGCGCGGTCGGCGTCTCTATAAGCTAACGAAGTAGACAAAAGGCGATGCCGGTAAGACGTCTGAAAAAGCACAACAATGTCTGGAATACGTAAGTAATTTCCAAATAATCGATTCAATTTTTTCACAGCGCCCCCGGTCTCCGCGCCCGCCTCAGCCAATCGTTTATACGTCGCGAGCGACGTCTCTATGGGCGGAAAAAGCTGCGTCTGTGGAACCTTTGCTTTGCCTTTGCTTTGTCGCGTATTATAAAATAAATATTAATATCGGTTAAACGTATTATTCTCGCCGACCGTAAATTTTTCCTCGACGATATTTCGGTATAAATGGTAAAAATTTTCCTCTTCGAAGAGGCAAACGACACCTCTCCTGCAGTCTCTTCATCTGAAATGCATCGGTTTCGACGCGCGCACTCGCCACAACTCGACGAAATGCACCATTTAAACGTTCTTTTCTTTTAGGTACGGGTCATTGACTTATTTTTGCCTTTTTTCCTTGCCCAGCTTCGCTTCTTTTTCGTCTCTTTCTCTCGGTTTTCATCCCAAATACCAAATGTACTACTTCTACATCCGTCCTCGCACAGGTATTTTTTTTGCGGCGGCGGGCTGCGTAATTTTCACGTTTTACGTTGCGCCGCCAAAATATTATATAGACCCCCTCCCCTCTCCCCCACTTATACACACCATCCCACTGTACCAGTGTAGAGTGTACCACCTGTGCTCTCATACACCAGCACCATCGTCCTACTACTTACTACATCGATATTATTGTTTCTTCCAAGACCAATTTACAAATATGCATATCGGTTTACTTTATCCGAATAGGTACCAGCTTTGCTTTGTTTTAGATTCGAGTTTCCTAAAATTATCGAGGATAATAAAATTTATCGTAATTTATCGTCGTCGCATTCTTCCCTTTACGATTGCGTATGCTGGTTCATATCGACTCTGTGTCGCCAATTCGCCATATGCTCAGCCCAAATACTCGGAAAAATCTGATTACAGACACGCGTTTCCGCCTGTCGCTATGGGTTTTTTTTTGGAAAACAAAATAATTGATAAAAAACTTGTCGCAGAGTGACTAATTCTGTATCGAAAACGATTGATAATTCGAGTGTAAAAAAAATTTCTGACGAAACATGTCGATAACAGGATTGGCTATCTGGCTGATAGGTGCTTCGAGAGGATGCATGGAAGAAAATTGATGCTATTTTTTTTTTCAATTCTAAAGAAAAATGCAAGATTGCGGATATTTTTTGAACAACTTTGAATTTTATTTTGTTATGAAAATTGACATTTCAGCAATATTACGTATCATCGAGTAGGTACGATAATACGATGTTATAATGAATCAATTCGATAACAATTCTGTTTTTCGAATTTTCGGAAAAATCTAATAAATACGTATCACTCGGTTGAATAGATTTCCACATTTATGAGCGAAAGCATTCAAAGTAACAGCAAAATCGCGCCAAAGATTGAAGCAATGTGTACCTACTTTATTTTTTTAGGCATGAAAAAAATCGAAAATCATTTTTTTTAACTGAAAAGAACAAAAACTTTTTTGCTGAAACCCAAAAAAAAACTCTAATACAAATTCATCAAAAATTATATCTAAGATTATTTTTTCGATTTTCAAGGGGGAAAAGGGTAAAAATCATTTTGAAAAATGAGAGGGAAAGTTTGAAAATATTGAAAGCTTGAATATAAAACATTTAGGTAAGTACTCGTATGTAGGTAGTAAGTTGAGAAAACTTTTTCGAATATTCTAATTTAAAAATATTGAAAATTTAATGAGGAAATTCTATAGGTAATTCAAAAATGGTGAAAAAATGTTGGAAAAAAATGAAAAATAAAATATATGTAGGTATACCTATTAAGTAGATAGATAATAAAAATTGGAAAAATAATTTTTCAGTACTTGGTTTTTTTTCCTGAAAAACATTAAATTCATTTCATTTTATTCCATGGATAACATTAGAAAAATATTTTGTTTTAATTCAAAACACACGAAAAAATGCCAGAAAAAATAAAAATTTTCCACTGAACAAAAAACAGTAAAAAAAATGTTTATTGAATTCGAAAAACGCGGGAAATATTTTTAAAACGACCGAAAAATCAAAAATAAAATTAAAAAACGTATAAAAATATTAAGAACCTTTTAAATCCAAAAAATTACCAATATTTTTTTTTCTTAATTTAAAAAAACCCAAAACGTGTTTATGAATAAACTAGATTTAAAAATTAAACAGATCAAGTTGTGAATCATAAACTGAATGAGAAAAATTTTAAAAATCATTTTTTAAACAAAAAAAAAATAGTGAAAAGATCGAAAAACATGATAAAAGATTCCCAAAAATAGGAAAATTAAGTACCTACACATACTATCTATTCAAACTCTAAAATTTAAAAACATTGAAAATTATTTTTAAAAAAATCAAAAAAAATTTCAGATATAAAAAAAAGAAACATTTTTTTAAATCGCCCAATCAAAATTATTGAAAATGTCTGTCTCAAATACCTACCGAAAAATACGGTGATACATATATTTAAAAAATTTATAAAAACTAGAATAAAAAAAAAAAAAAAAAAAAAAACTTGAAACGTAATTTTCTTAGCTTTTTGAATGGAAAAACCTGCTCATTGATCATTTTATAAAATATTGACAAAGACAGAGAAAAATGTTTGAAAAAATTAAAAAACTCAAATAAAAAATTTCCAAGAATTGGGAAAATATTTTTTTGAATTTTCTCAAGTCGAAATTGACTGAAAATTATCATTGATTTAAAAAGATCAGAAAATCATCTAAATACTTATCCAATGAAAAAAATGCAAGTAAGTACATATAAACTTGACAACGAGGCGTACTTCATTTTTTTAAAAAAAAACTGATAAATCGTGACCCTTCCCTGTCCTCATCTAACTATGTACAATTTTCAATTCAAGTTTAACCCCTTTTAGCCTAATTTGGGAGGAATTATTTGCCTTTATTATTTTAAAAATTGAAATTTTTCATTTCTTAAAAAAAGGAGACACGATCTTTTACATGTTCCAGGTACCTGCTTCAAAAAAGCAGCTAGAAATTGAACATTTTCCCAACGGAATTTTGGAAATGAACATGTCTATGCTCTAAAATTCATTCTCACGAAAAATATCAAAAATACTCACTGTCAGCACTTTTCAAAAAAGTAAATGAATTCTATGGGCATCCAAAACTCTGAAATTTGTTTGCCAAAATTCGTTCAAATTAAACACGTTGAAAAAATAAAAACCTTCCCGATCGATCGAAGGGAATTTCACTATGACTTCTACGTTCTACGTCAGGAACCGTATTTGAGGTGATCCAATTTCAATAGGTATACGAGTAGGTATCATAGATATTCTCCAAAATTACCATCTCATTTAAAAGCAATTTTACTATTCATCGTACTACCGATAAAGTTTATTTAGCAAAAAAACCTCATTAAAACGTTCACGACGATAAGTTTTCTATGAAATAAGAGGCCGAGCAAACTTTTCAAAGATTTGTGATTTTTTCGTCGAATTTACTCGATTTCGAGAAATTTTTAATTTCAACTTTTGTTTTCAGAACTACTACAATATAAATTTCTTTGATTTTATTGGGTAAGATTGAATGTGATTTCATTTTCGATGAATCGTGTTTCTTATGCAAGTAGTTTCAAAGTACCTACCTAGATCTTATATTTCGTTGTTTGAAATTCATACGAAAAAGAAATGAACTACCTAGGATCCTTTAGGACCGAGCGAAGTGAGCAAACACATTTGAAGGAGTTTATTTTTTGGCTTTTAAAATTTTAGAATTTGAAAGATTTTTTTAGGGTGTCAATTTTGAAAAAGAAAAGAGGACAGGCTCAAGTGAGGGTGAAGCTCTTAAAAATTTGTACTTCGAGGGCATGAACACGATACTTTTTACGCGAGAAGTTCATTTTTTCACTTTAAAACTTTAAAAACCGAATGATATATCTTTTTAAATTTTAATTTTGAAAAAGAAAAGAAAACGAGCCCGAGGGAAGCGAGGGCAAAAGCTTTTCGAAATTTGTGTTTTGAAAAAAAAAAAAACCAGGGTTTTCTTTCATCATGCCCTTCTTTAGGCGGGCCCGGGGCAAATTATCCTCTTCGACCCCCCCCCCCAGACAGCCGTGGGGACTGAGGTCCTTCTTTTTCTTATAGGTAAGGGTTTCAAAAATAGTACCAAGATTACAAGGTGGACCAGTTTATCTATTTTTCCAATTATTAGCGTGTTTGAAAAATGTACGCAGTCCACGATGGAATATTCCTATATTATCGATACACGGAATGGTCATTGCGTAACACATGTTACCTATTTATTTGTAGCATTCATTTAAACGCCATTTTATAGCATCTCAATGCGAATTAACGTTAATTCGCACTTGGTAAATTACGGGTTCAAAATGATGCATAATTTACCTCTCGATGATGGGTAATTTTTCATCACACAAACGCAGACTCAGACTCGTCCAAAGTACTCTATATACGAGATAAATTAAATTTTTACACATTTTTTTTTCAATTTTCAACGCATTCATGCGAATAACTCGCGTGAAACGATGAGTAATTGTTGTATCATTTCAATAACGAGACAGAAGTGACTGTGAGCAAAACACTGATAAGATTCTTGTAAACCTATTTTTAAATTTGAAAACATTTCATTTCCTCGTTCTGCTTCCCCTTCGTATTCCCAGTTCCCTGAACCATACGATCGTCGAAAAAAAATTTCGTAATTTTACGCAAAATAAGTATAGGCATGTGAGAAATTCATGATTTTTTTTCTAATACATAAAAAAAAAATCTAACACGTCGTATAAATCATAGTTAAATACGCATACGCATTAAGTACACTCGACTTGATTTTATAAATTTTACCTTGTGTACACTTTTTATCACCGATTATTTAACCTAGCCTATTCGATTTCAATTAGGTATTAATGAATAATTCAAAAAAATTGTTTATACTTACGCGTATACGTATTTTTAATTATTTTATAAATTATGCATTTAATGAACCCGTTAATATAATAGCTAATTAGCGAAAATGATAAAAAAAATCGTTTTTCTATTAATCATTTCAAACGGAGCTTTGAATAGGGTTATTTAATGTTATTTTATGAGGCGACATGTTACCTTTATTTTTATTTGATTTTTTTGATTTCATTCGATACGATTGAATTGTCAATGAATTTTATCAGATAGAAAGCTTTCACTGAAATTCGCATTCGCAAAAGAGCCAGTATGATTAGGTTTGAAAAATCGGCGGGTAAAAATCAAAGATACCAGGTAGACTGGCGATGAGGTGATCTTATTTTGTCTACGATACAGACTGGGTAGTGGGTAATATGTTATCTATACAAGAGAGCTAATTTTGGCAAAATTATCAAGCAGACGTTCATTGGCATTGGCGAAAGATCCAGTCTGATAAAATGATAAAAAGTCCAGACTACGAGTAAGGGAAATTTTCAGCAGCCCAGATTACGAATAGACCTTCGGATGATTTGTCTATGCATGATACCAATTTTAACGTTATCATTTCAAACTCGATCTGCTTCGATGAGGAAAACGTATCAGCACAAGGTGAAGTAAATTTGCAAGCTCAAACGTGTAATAGGTACTCGTTGGTGGTAATCCGAATTACCTAATTTTATTATAAAACGGCTATTCGAAAGTCAACATTCAATGTAACAATTGCAAATTCTCTAAATGTAAATGAACCGATGGTATAACGAATCTTATCGTTATTTTAACAGGTTTTTTTGGTTCGAGTTCACGACATCCAAGGTTGAAAATTTTCACGCGTAACGAAATAAAATAGACGATTCATACGAGGAAATTCCCAGCTCATCGTGACAATGTGATCAGTTGTATAATTAGAAGACATTGTAGCAACTTAAAATCATTAAAAATCATCGATGTAAACATTTACTCGAAATATGATCTATAAATAATTGGAAATCATACCTATTTTCCATCAGATATGAATATGGCGATATCGATGATAAATATTTTTTTATTACGTTTCAATGACCGATTGATGGAACTAGATCGTGTCCAAGTCGGCTGAAAGGTTATCAATGTTGTAGATCGTATTTCGAAATTCGAAAATACTAAGAAAACGAACACAGAAATTACTTTCACGAGGTAAGGAGAGAAAAAACGATTAGAACACAGATTGACTGAAAAGTAAACTTTAGATCGAATAATTTTCGAGAAAAGATGCATATTTGTTGATTGAGAGTCTAAACGAATGTATAAAAATGACTAAGTCTGGCCTTGGGGTATCGAGCATCTTGATTATTCACTATGCACCTGAATCAAAATTCAAAGAATGTACTAAATTTCCAACTAATATCCAAATATGCACCCTATACCCACCTACATTGTAATTGAGTCGTTCAAATTTTCGGAGAATTCGACAATCATCGAAAATTCACATTCGATAATTTTTACCAGGTAATACTCACTTACCTGGGGAAAAAAAATTTAACAGAGGTTCAATCATGGTTCAATAAACTGCATTTCCCAATAAAAAACAGGATATTTTTCAAGGTCACCTAAGCTATTAATCGGATAAATTTCCAATGTGTTCCCTCTTCATTGACAGAACAGAAAATTGAACAAAGTGCGAGCGAAAAACCGAAGAATATTTCAAAATGACGATGGAATTCGTACATACAAAAAAATGGTCACTGAGAATGGAAAATTCATAGACAGGATATCTCTCGTGAGTAAATTATTAGACCTTTCTGGAAGGTTGTCAAGGTGAACATTTGAAAACGATAGAAAAATAATATGTTCATAGGAACTCACCTGATTCATTCAAAAATTCAACTACATGAATTTATGAAAGAAAAGGATGAGGCGAATTCAACTCCTCAAAAAAAAAAATTGTAAGATAAGTCCAAATTCGAGTGGCATTATTTTACCCAATATGGGATTGGAGTGGGAGGAGCGAGAAAAATGGGAATAAAAATGCCTTTCATCAAATGGAAGCACATGAACATAATTGAAAGACCATGCTGAAGAAGAACAAACAAAAATACAATTACATAAAAAAAAAATTAAAAAAATTTAAAATAGAAAATTGGAAAATTATTGAAAAATGAAAGATGAAAAACACATTCAAAAATGAAAATATTTGAATACCTACATAAGTAAGTAGTTACATAACCAACATGATTGTTTTTCATTTTTTTTAACTATGCCTAATTTTCACTATTCAATGATTGATCTAATTCAACAATATTTTCAAAATTTTAGTGCCGTGATTTTTTAAAGCAAGACGTCTTTTTTAGTTACATTATTGTAGCATAATATTTTAACAATCTGAATGGAATTTCAATGAATTAGATTGAAAACTGATCATAATAATTGGGAACTATATAAGTTCAACTTTTTTATTCCCTCAATGTTTTCATGTTTTTTCCAGGAAAGCTCTCGATCACTCAACCACAGATTTTACTCACTTCTTTTCAGCAACATGAAGACCTAAAGGATAGCTACCTCTTCACCAAAAAAACAAAAAAATCAGTACCTTAAATAAAAAACTGATGGTCCTGCGGAATTTAAAAGTGTCCAGAATTGTCCGAAAATTGCATAAACAGTAGTTCAGAAAATTGAATGGCCAGTTAGATATATTACCGCAAGAAACTTCCATTCAAGTCATATTTGAATAAATTGTTGTCACGATTTGAAAGCCCAATTTTGGCATAAATGGGGAAAATAGGTATCTGTAGGAACTCAAATCACCCTACTACAAAAAATACCTACTATAACACGATGTTAGCGAAAATACATTCAACCTAAGAGCCAAACGCAAATTTTGGGATATTGAGACATTTTTCAAATAAATACATATTTGTACTTTAAACCATTATTGGGAAAAATATACCACTGTAAAAACGTAACTTGTTTAAATTCAAATGCGACCCGAAATGTGTTTTTCCGAAATCTGGTTATGCAATATGCAATTTTTCCAGAGATGTTATCCAGTATTATTTGGATTGATCGAGGGAAGGGAGGAAGCTCACTCACGAGTAATCACCGGGAGCATTACCCTCAGTAAGTCTAAGGTGGGGGGGGCAGGGGGATCGAGTGAAATCTGGAGAAAATTTCTAAAAATTGCAGCAGTGAGAGAATTCATTGTAAAAATTCACACAAGTGAAATCCTACCTCCTTTTTACTCATCAAATTATATCTACGGTCAATTTCAATGTACATATATAAAAAATTGGAGAAAAATTGACCGCGAATAAACAAGTAATAAATCATAGGAAAATGATATGGATAATTGCAGAAAGGCTCGCCAAGTCTGATTTACTGATTTTCATTTAAAAACAAATGTGTTTTCTAACACTGAAAATTCTTTTTTTTTCTTACACAAAAAATTTATAATTTTGAAGCTTCAACTTGGAAATAGTCCACTGATGCCCCTGATTTTTCTTTCTGTAATTGTGGATTTATGATTTTTCATGTATAAAAGGACATACTTGCTGTTTTTCTTTTAGCCAAAAAAGTTCTTTGTCCATTTTTTATTTACTTCCACAGCACAATTGTTGAAAAAGTACCATCACTTTAAACTTTGCATCACATATAGTGAACGAAGCACGAAGGTACTCACATACCTACTTACCTACGTACAGTTCTACACCCATATCTAAAGACCCAATTTCAAATAAAATCATCGTACAACCAAGCCGCACGTGGGTACACAGCTCATATAAACCAGCTGATTGTGCAATTAATTCTCAGATAAAACTACACGATGAAATTTCGAAGCTTTACGTACATATGTAAGTATATGTATAGTATACGTAATGTAGGTATCGCGTCGTACTCGTACATGAGTATAGTAACGAACGAAAGATCGACACGTGCAAACGAACGAAATTATTTAATTAACTAGCAAAGATTTTGATAAAGATGTATTATAAGTGTAATTTGATAAACGAGACGTGACGTTGAGTAATTTTAAAATTTCGCATTTGACTGGTGAATTTCGCCAAGTGACCCGTATCGTATATGCTCGAGATTATAGTATCGAAATTAAAATTCAAACATCAAATGCACTATCAATCAATATTACGAATTTTAAGAAGTAGGGTTAATAGACCGGATTAAGATAAGTAACTCGGGGCCGTATATCGATGATTCAATAAATTGGGAACCAATTTCTAGTAGGTAGGTAATTACAAGAAGAATAGTCAGAAAGAAAAACTCTTCGAAATATTGGATAAGCTTGAGTAGAAGTTGAACTTTATCATAATGGAAAAAAAACTTAGGAAGAAGACGCGTGGAGCGGGTTCAATGGGGGGGGGGATTACGAAAGATAAATATTTCTACCAAATAAATTGAACGGGCGATAATTGAAAACCGACAACAAAAACAAGATAATTTCAACCATGATGTACTACATGCACTCGTAGACATATACGAGTACAAACAATCGCATACAAACGGTCATTTTCCTCACTCAACCTAACAAAGAACGAGGTCAAGTTTTGTTGATATTTTTATCACAATTTGATGGCGCACGCCGCCGTCGATCGCCGCGTGTGATATTTTATTGTTTTATTTAAAATATCTATCTATACGTCGTCGTCGTCGTCGCATCATTTGTGGCATCTATACTATAGGAAAAATAAATTCAAATTTATTTCGCGTTATAAATTCGCATGCAAGGTTATAGTAAGTAAGTACATACATAGCATATGTAGTATGCAATAATGCACCATCTTACCCTCCATCTCTGCATGCATAGGCCTAATAATGCATAATATTGTGCATCTACATGGGTGACATCGATGCAGTGTTGCTATCTTAGCATATTTTATGTTAGATTTAACGTGGTTTCAATATCATTTAGTCTCTTTTTCAAAAACACGTAAATTCAATTTTTCAATTTGGAAAGGATTGGGGCGAGGAAGGATAAACAACAAAATTTTCGAAAAATAACTTGAAAGTCGTGCAGATCAAAAAACGAAGTATTTTAAGATAAAATTACAACGACGAGGACGTGAGAGTGACACCAGGTCATTTAAGGTTAAAATGAACAAAAACCCACAAAAATTGACAATTTTTCAAAAGATGGAATCAAAATACTCAAAACATAGAAATGAGAAAAAAAACTAGGTGGAGTTCATGGATATTGAGAGAGGGAAGGAGGAAGTGAAAAATTCCTTCGTTAATTGGGTTTCCAAAAATCTACCAAAAACAAACAATTTGACCCTAATTTTTCAAAATTTGATAAAACTGGCACATTTCACCTCGATATAAAATTCTAGCTCGATTATCGAGCCAATTTTATCCCAACACGGCAACACTGCGAATACCATAAGATGTAGTCTAATACGCGCTTGCATTCTGCATCCGACCATCGCAATATCGTTTTGATATACTCGACGAAAATCGTCTCGACGAAAGTGGAGAAAAGACGACGCGAAGGGCTCAACTAATACGCTAAATCTACGTATAACGTACTACACAAAGTACAACTATATGGCATACCCATATTATACCCAAACATACCCAACTATCAGAAAACTTTCCAAATGAAAAACTGCAATAGTGCGGTTCAGTTTTGCTGTTTCAAATTACTTCGAGAAACGATAAAATTGCACCGAAGTAATCTGCGGCTACACTTATGCGATAAGTTTGTCCGCCACAGATCATCGTGACGTCAGAAGTTAGATTTTCGCTTTAAATGCATGCAATTCTCTTTCTAGCTCGCTCCAACTGCTTTCAATTTTTTATTCGGAATCGAAAAATGCTGCGCGGCGGTTGAATTAAAAAATTCATTTTACGTTTTATATTAGGTCACGGATTTCTCGATCGGTCGAAGGTTAAATTTTACGTACCCCTGTGAGTCATGTTTGTTTGAATGCAATTTTTTTTTCTTTGATTCGATACTCGATAAATAGGAAAATTCATTCTTCGAGAGTTACGATTTGTATTCTATTCAATTTGGAATCTTTTTATTATAAGGAAGTAAATGGCTCTTTGAACTTTTCGTCTTAATTTTGTATATGGTATGTTTTGTGAAGAGTCAAAAGGCTTCGTTTAGATGATTGTCAAGTTTCGATGTTTAAAAACGTTATCGTGCTTTTGGGTACATGAATTGCCACTCCTCGTCAAGCTCAGTTCTATACTTTTCACAATTCTATGAGCCATTTCTACTTCTTGTTATACCTATTAAAGACTGATTTATAGAGGTAAATCTGAAAATCCAAACCCACATAAAATTGCTACCAAAACTGAAAATCATGTGAATCAACAAAAAAATTTGGATCTGGACGAAAAGAAAAATCAAAAGCATCGGAACAGAATTTTAGGTTTGAACTTCATTTTTAGATTTTTGGTGAATTTAAAAAAAATGAAGGACCCATTTGTTCATTTAAAAAAAAAAAAAAAAAAAAAACCTTAAATGCAATAAAATTGACGAGAGAAGCTGTAATTTTGTTTCCATCTCATTTTTAACCTCCCAAATCAATTGGTTGCTGTTTCAGGTCGTTCTCGGACTTACAGAAAATTTGAAGATTTTCCAGGTTTCAAAAAACCATAAATAGGTATCTAATAAGAGCCGAAATTAAATTCAGAACATACGACCCCGAACTGGCAGCTTTCGTGAACTCGTTTTACCAATTTAGGCACAGGCAGATTTTCAACAAAAAAAAATCATGCGGTTCAAAAGCATTTTTCAAAAAATGTAAAATCCAAACATCTGGAAGCTTCAAAATAGCTTGAAATAGTACTTAATACCTGAATCAATTAGAAAAGTCAAAAATGAACCATAAAACAAATTTTGATCTTTCAATTTTTTCAATGAAAATTCTCAAAAAATTCACCCAAAATGTAAAAATGGTATCCATCGTTTTACATTTTGCAATTATTAGTGATGGATGTATTTTTGGATGCTCTTTCTATTTTCGTTACTTCGGAAACCTCCTTCAATATGGAGACGTGAGCCAGAAGAAAATTTAGTCACGACATGAGCTTTTTTTCATTCAAAATGAGAAAAAATTCTAAAGTAGTACGAATAAAATGACATTTTTTTATGCCCTTCTCTCCGCCATTCACTTTGATTTTCCACATTAAAAATTTTCACTCTTTAGTATGAATAATTTATCCATTTTAGGTAAAAATTGTCACTCTTTAATGTGAATAATTCATCCATTTTAGATACAAGTGCAGTTCTGAAAACATCAAAAAACCCTGTAGTAGTAAAAATGAAATCACCGAACAAATATAAAATTATATTAATCACCCGTATCACTATTTAGAAGTGTTTTAAACGCAGTCACATGTCACAGGTTATTAAACCAGAGTTTTTATCGTAAAATTGGTCCAAAAAATAGAGTCGATAATTTTTTTAAAATCTATAACATAGAACGTACAGAAACTTTAAATCGATACGATTTTTCATAGCTCTGCGATCAAAAACAAAGCTCTCAATTAGAAAAAAAAAACTAACCCAAACAAATACTTAAACAGAACAATCTCTTCGAGGAATAATACTTATAATAAAACAACTGATTCGATAAATAAAGAAAAGGAATAATAATGGGTTTAAATTATTTCATATTTTGTAAAAATTGTTTTGGAATAAAATTAGATTTGTATAGAAATTTCACCAACTAAATTCGCATTTTTTTTTCTCTCAAATTGAAATATCTTAGTAAACCGATGCTCTATACAATTCAAGTTGATCAATTGAGTAACCGAACAATTGGAGTAATTGGGGCAAACGTCGAAAAATGACCTTTGATTTTATAAAGCACAACGATCAAAATTAAATGACACATTTGTGGAAGGGAGGTATAAATAGAAATGATGATGAAAAACCTAACTAGCGTAAAAGTTCAATATTAGAAATTGACTGCAGAGATTATCTCTGAATTAAGGCCAAGAGAGTCAAGATCGAGCTCTTGAAATATAACATCTGGTTATTCCAAAGGTCTTTCAAGGTCGTAGAACACGAAAATTCTGCATCTGCAGATTATCTGGAGTCTAAAAGGCTGTTGAATTTGTTGAATCGATTCAAAATTATCAAACAGGATAAGCGAATACCCTTCCAACTCCAATCTAATTTTCCAACAATCGATGAAAAGTCGGCAGGAAATCTAATCTCTTCTGAAAAAATTCGCAACTTCAAGCTTCAAAAAAAACCCACATGGTACATTTTCCATCAACCCACCCTTTGAAAAACTGGAAAATTCCCACTAATTTATCCCAATCATCTGAAAATACACAGCGAATAGTTGAACTTTCGATAAGATACGAATTTGACAATGAAAAATGGTAAACACAATAAAATTTAAAAATAGATTGATTAGATATCACATCACTATACCGATACTTTCACTAGTGATAACCATCAACAGGATATTATATATTTTCATATAAAAACCAACGTAAAATTCTATGAATCTAACGTAGGTGACCATCAATTGTTTTTTGAATTACACGAATTGGTAGTCGGTGATTGAAAAAAGTTCGCGGAAATATGAATAATTTAGTATAAAAAGCCCATTTAATTTTCATCGTTCGTTTGTCTTTTTGTCACCGTAATGACCAATTTTAATGCGATAATTTAATTTAAAAAGTGACAATACGGAAAGAACATCACCGCATTACATAGAAAAAATTAATTTACGAGTATATAGGTTTTGGTCCGTCTGTTTGGCTCTTCCTATACATACGTTTACGTACCTAGTAAATGATTCACATTCGCTATGTCGAAATTTCGTAAGTCGAATGGAATGAAAAAACAAGTCATCTTTATAGAATATGTCACCAGCACATCGTACGTATTAAATATTGATTATTTCACTCCAATACCCATCATAATTCCCTCAAGTCATCTACCCTTTCTCAGGTAGGTATTGATAAACTTTTATAATAATCTGAAACCTACACCTACACTTACATCGAAAGCATGAAATATAGGTGCATTAAGGAATTCGTAACGAAACTTAGCCACGCTAATATGAAAATTTAACAAATGGCAAGCTCGATATTTCTATTCGAGAAGCGATAAACAAAAAAAAAATGCATTAAAATTCAAAACCTTCCAGTACCTACAAGCTATAATTTTTTTCAGCAAAACGTCAACCAGTGCACAATTATTATAGCCGTATTTTTGCAATAAAATATTCATTTTTTTTTTTTTCATAACGCCAATTTGTCGCGAATGTAAAACTTCCACGATGCATTTTTGATGTAGCATGGTTGATATTTTTAATATCTAGTATCAGAATTCATGGCATCTGCATCATTTATGATATAAATATGTACATTGTACAATGTGGGCGAGCTTATGAAATGAGTAGGTACCTATTCATTAGAAAAGTAGCCATTATTCTCAAAACTGAGTTTTTCTGACTTTTACGTTTTTGTTTTTTTTTTTGATCAATCATTTCAATTTTTTCAAATGAACATCTCCATTGACTGAATAAACATTAAAATCATCCTCTTGAAAAATAAGATTATAAAATTATAAAAAACGTTTTCTGCTAAAACTTCCAATTTCTGAAAAAAAATTCTCCATTCCTCATGAAAAACATTTAAAATGAAATTAGGCTACATTCAAAATATAAATTTTGAATCTAATCCGGACATTTGTTCTAAATCATGAAACTACAGTTTAATCAAATCATACACGAGATTACTCGTTCCTACATCAAAAAACTTTTTGTTATTTTCATATTTTGTTGATAAAACTAGATCCGGTCATATTTTTGAAATTCAACTATCGCTTACGAGATTTTTTCGGAGAAAATGTAGTCAAAAATCAGTTTTGCTATCATTTTTTGAAATACCTATCTAGCTATCGCACACGAAATTTTTTCCCAGAAAATTTAGTCAAAATTCACTTTCCCTATCAAGTAGATATCATCATCATGTACATAGTGTTGGTTAGAGCTACATAATTGTACTCTCACTTCGATCTGATAAATTTTTTTTGGAACAAAAAATTAAGCACGAATGTATTGAAATTGGTGCAACACTTTTGAATTCCAGGCATTATTTTGATCACAAATTATTGAAATTAGGCAAAGAAGACAAAATACTATATTCAATAACAAGGAGGATTTAAGCTGGGAAAAAAATTCACAAGCTTGATGCAATTTTTCGCAATTGGTATTTACCTACGTACGTAAGTATTTGTGAATTATCTGGAATTTTAATCAATCGGATTTTCAGATAAGATAAACGTTGGTGAGTTGAACTTTCAAACGAAAGTGATTTCGTAGGATATCTGACACTATCCACCACCTACATTGATAAGAACTAGGAAAACATTTTAAAAGAGGGGGAAAATTCAAAATTTTGATGTACCCAGGTGATTGAGTCACTCAATTGAGAAAAAATCCACGAGGTTCCTTTGATCGTTCATTTTACTATTCACTTTTTCAAAATTTTCAATCACCTTCAGATTTTTAGATAACTAATTTTTAAAAAATTACTTACCCAACAACTTTGAAAAAAAAAACTTAGTAGGTAATTTTCAAGGCGAATTACTTAATCGTATACAGGAAATGCATCGGTAGATAGTAGGTCCAGGTAGGTATGTACATCATGAAGAAACAAAAAAAGACTATTTTTGTACGTAGTACATGTCAGACAACCTATAACCTTTCATAATTTTTTCGCCATCTCGTTTGACATACCTCATTACAAAATTCAAACCCTCCAGCAGCGACTCAGCGAGAATTTTTCGTGGAGAGGGGAGGACACAATAGGATTTTTAGGCGCGAAAAAATCGAACTTTTGAGATTATAAACAACTTCATATTATACATTAATTATTGATTGAACAAAGTGGAAGTCAAATTTTTGATTCAACAGGCAAAAATTCTCATTTCAGCATATTTCAAGTGTATTAAATTTTCATCTCTAAAGGTGAGAGGGGCATCGTCCCGTTTGCACATCACCTACGCCACTGAACCCATCTCTTCATAAAATGTCTCTCAAAATCATTAAAAGTCATTCAAGATTTTGAGATGATTTTTTTCCTTCCGCAGATAAATATTTTCAAAACATAGGTTGATTTCCAGAAGTAATGAAAAGAATTTCCTTCTCAAATTTTCATGGTTTTTTGAATGAAATAGCACTCAAAATTTTTCCAAGTCAGATATGAAATGTTACTAAATTTTCAAAACAAAGATTTAAAAAATCTTGTCACAATTCTAAGAAACCAACCCCTTTATCTACAAAGAGAGAGCACATTTTTGTGATGATACGATTACATTTTTTTTAATGAAAAAAATTTGGGAAGAAAGTTCAAAATGTTGATAAAAATTGAGGGAAAACGCATTTTTTTAGCAAAAAATTTATACCAGCTAAAAGAAAAATATGGAAACACTTAACAAGCAGTAATTACCTACCTATATCTACTTTCTATTATTGAAAAATTGAGTAATTTCGAACGAAGTAGTGTAAGGATGGAGCTGCCAAATGCATACTAGCAAATGTAATTCATTTCAATTATTGATCAATTTTTTTTTTTTTTTTTTTTTTGAACAAACTGTAGAAATAAATGCAGACCAGTATAGCCTAAAACGAGTGAATCAATTCAAAAATCGAAGGAAAAAATATAACAGAAAAAAACTTATAATTTGAACATTGGAGAGGAAAACACATGACTTCTAGAAAAGAAAAGAATGAGCTGAAGCAAGACTATCTAATGATCAACAGGAGAGTTGAAGACCGCGTTAAAATCAATTCTTTAGCTTATGATCTAATTTTTCAATTTTCAGTATTTTTTTTTTTAGACGATCTAGTTGATTGAGATATTTTACCCACCCAAGGGTTACATAAGAACACAAAATTGCTTACGTGAGTATTAAAAGCTACAACAAGTACCCAGCTTCAGAAAACTTCCAATTTTTCCAAATATAATTCTGTAAGTTCAAGAATTGTAATATTTATCCTTTATTCGTTAGTTATCGTAGATCCTTCATTATTTTTGAATCCTCGAGGAAATACGAGTAGGAACCCGGGTCAAGTAGCCCTTTATTTCTATATCTCCCTTCGAGCCATGATTCTCAACACAATTAAAATAAAAATTCGATCAAATGAAAGATAATTACGAAAAGTAGATAGGTCCAATAACTTCCAACGAGAACCAGCAAATGTTTTCACTTTTTGTCACTTTACCTTATTAAATGAAAGTTACATACTTTTTTATAAAAACTACACGTCAATTTGAACATTGGATGTTGGATTCTTGTTTCTCTTGAAATATTTCAGTAATTCGTAAATTTACTTATGAACTTATGTGAAAGTAGTAAAAAATGAGAGACAATATTATGTTCGTCCAACGATAAAATTTGACAAATTCAAAAATCATCGAATTAATTCTCGGATTCAATTTTGGAAAACAATCCCACGAATAATTTTTATTCATTACATCATCTCTCAATTTCAATGGTTTATTTACACGAGGACGAGATGAACCAAATGATACAAATGTAAGTACCTACTCATATCGGTATTTTGATAAGACTTCGCGACGATGTGTTTTTCAAATTAATACCATCGTCGAATTTGAATTCATCAAAGGTAATATCGAGAGATGGGGATGAATTGAATTATTAAAAAATGTGCGAATATGTTCAAAAGTATACTTATTGAGTAATTAAGAAAATAGGTATTTAACTAATTTCAAATTTGAAAAATAAAATGAAGAATTATGAAACTAAAACGTCTTATCAATAAACTTTCAGCACTCTTAGATATTTATTGAACCTTTTGAAAAATTGATAAATAGTGCCTGGACCTAGCTATAGGTATGATACATGACAGGTGAATAGGTATAGGTATTCGAACCATATCATTAAAATAAATCAATTAAATTCAAAATGGAAACGATTGAAAAACACATTAAAAATACCTAAGCGGCAAATAAATCCAAAAATTCTCACATTTCTCGTAAAATAAGTACTCACCCAAACCAATCTCATAAAATTACTCAATTTTAAAATCAAAACGATCGTTAAAAATTAATTTCTTAAATCTTACTCATTACTTTTAAAAAATACATAAAAAATTACCACAACTTCCATCACTCGAATATCTGCTGAGCATAACGATTTGGAAAATTCTCCGTCAAATTTATCTTGAAAACCAAAACCGACACAAAAACAAACACCAAAAAAAAAAGGTCCCAAAGTTCAACGAACTCGAACAACATCAAGTCCTCGAATTAAAAACCACACTACACTAAAACACTCAAATTCAAAACATAATATATCCACAGCGAATTACTCATAAATCCTGCATATCTATACGATCAATTTGATATAATCCGATCAAATAAATTAAATCTGAAAAAACACACGATATTTCGCACTCGACAACTACATTAGGTACATTACAATCGAGGATTAAGCTACCAGAAAAAAAATCACTTTCCCAGATAATTTCATCTCGTTAACAGCATCCTTTCAACACAGCAATTCTTTAAAATGATAAACGATTCGATACTATTCCATGAAAATTTGCAACTACCAGTCGAATGTTTGAAAGCTTTATATCTGCTTTCTTTTGAGCTATTTACAAATCTTATTTATCGAATATCTTCGTGTACCATATTCTTGGTATACCTATCTGGTAATCATTAATCAAATACACGAACATTTCTACGAATCAAATTGTAAAATTATTCGGTAATAAGGAATTACTTCGGCAGTAGTAAAAGTGAAAAATTGGTGAAATTTTTGTTCAAAAAATTCCACGGTTGAAAAACGTTGCATCGAATCTTACCTACTTTTTTCACGAGTCAAGATTCGATATATAAATGTATACCTACGAGGGAAAAATCGATTTGAACACTTTCATATGTTCAGAGAATTTTCACCGAGAGTGTTTTTTCTCTCATCAATCACCATCGATACATTCGTCAAGTTTTCAAAAAAAAAAAAAAATCTAAATTACCTATTTGGTAAATGATTAAATTACAAAATAAGGTAAAAAAAAAATCACCAAAAAAAAAGATACGTGAAAATAAAAAACATACCATTTATGTCGCTTGCAAAAATCCTTACTCACATCGAAACAGTTTGAAAAAACACACACCGAAAAATAGGAAGAAAAAAAAGAAGAAAAAACACGATATTTGCTTACAAAATAAAATAGTAAAAAAGAAAAAATTGAAGAAAAAAATTCAGCGATAGAAATACTAAAACGCGTCGCACAAAGTACAAAAACAATTTACAGCAACTCGATCGACAATCACAACCCGATAAAATTTATCCTTGAGAAAGCCACTCAAAACATTAAAAATAATTAAACCCGATCACTTGGTGAAATTGTAAAATTGAAAAAAAAAAAAATCATACGTACAAAAGGCTCGAAAGAGCAAAAAAGAAAAAACCATACGAACGAAAAAATAGAATTAAAATTTCACAGCGTAAATAAAATAAAATTTCGGAATGTGAGAAAAAAAATTACGAAAGAAAAGCATCATTTTGTAACGTGAGACTGCATTATACCGTCAACTGTCGAATAATATCTACTAATAGAACTTGCACTTCAGTAGTTCACGGAAATGACCGAAGTGTTGCATCTAAGAAGGGTATGCATTTCGGACGATTTCGCCACCATCTTAGTTCCCCTCTCCCGAATACGCGCGCTCGTATTTAAAATTCTTATTACAACAAACGCTCGGTACCAGTCGTTCGAATCTGCATTCGAGGCCGAACATGATGCACATTCGAGAAAAATTGGTCGACCAATTTTTCGTCGTCTTGTTATTAGGACCACGACGAAGGAAACGAAAAAAATGAAAAATAAACGCATCGATCAGGGAAAATGCAGAAAAAAGTGATTATCGACTCGTACAGCGTAGAGAGAGGGATAGCGAGGGAGGGAGAGGGAAAAAATGGGGAAAATTCCAGCATCGAAGGAAAGCGTACGTAAGAAAATGTAAGTTAGAGTGTCGCTCGAGAACGCCATCTGTCGGCCGAGGCGAGAGTTAGTAATGGCTTAGGGTAGGTCATGTCGCGTTCGCCAGACTGCATTGCATAAAACGAGATTCTCCTCGGCGATGGCGATGCATCGACGACGCATTCGATGCAACTCGAGCAGCACGAGTAAAACCTGCATTAGGCGAAAGATGGCTAGATACCACAAGGTAAGTAAGTCTTTCACATAACCCATTAACTCGTCTACGTATAGATTTTATTAATATACCAATTCAACATCCCACACGCCGATGTGGTTAATTAATCGAACCAAATTACCCACGCTTATCAAAAAATTTCGTAATTAATCCGTGAAAAATTATACTCTTCGTTAATAAAAATAAAACTCGAAAAAATTGAGAAAAAAAATTGCAATAAAAATTCTTTCAACTTACCAACAACGTAGAGTAAAGTTTTACTCCAGGTTTGAAATTGTTTTTGAATTTTTTTCTTGTCTTCGTAAATCACATCGTAACTTTCGGGGTCCATAATAACGAGAGTGTTTCGAGCACACCGAAAAAAGGGGGAAAATTCACTCTCCTCGTTGGTCTATCTGCGTGAAAAAAATTGCGAAAAATTGCACTCCGAGAATTTTTTTCGATACCGCGTGACGTCATCGTACTATAGGCATATGACGCAACACGTAGTTGTGTCGTTGCCGCCAACAAATGTGTGCGGCATTGCGCGGCCCAACTAACCCCTTCTGGCCGCCCCACTCGCGCCATAAATGCATCTTGTCGTTTACGTATACTGCTGCTCGAAAACCTTACATGAACCAGGACCGTGTGGTAGGGGGTACTGGGTAATTGTACGTACGATCTCCGTAACTGATTCTTTCCCCCTCCCAGTTTTCGTCTGTGCTTTTTTTTCGCGATACGACCTCTTCCCGCAGTCATACCAACCCCGCCGCCTAAAAAAGTTTATAATCACTTAGCAACCGAAAAAAGGGATAATAATCGATACACTACCGGTATAGTATAACAGAAACCGCACCTTGTTTACACACTGAAAGAGTGTATAGGGATAGGGTCACAGTTTCCAAAATCTTTCTGTGTTTTAAACCCGAACTCGAGAACGTTCTACGTGTATGGAGATTGTTTTAGCCAAGAGAGTTTAATTAGACTTTACGCGCCGAGCCGCGCCACCGCCGCCGCGCCGCGCCGTTACCAGGAAGCGTTAACACTGTTCGAAGAGTTGCATCTGCGGACGCCTGCCTCTCCTTGCGTCCGCCTCGCGCCTTTGCCTACGTCCTGTTCCTGTGCCCATAGTATAATAAAGCTCGACCCGGTCGAGCTTTTACATTTCTTATAGTCTGTGCACCATTAGGCATCGTATTTTAAAGGCGAATTTCTTAGGCTGTCAATTTCTTCTCGCGTTCGAGGGACTGTTTTTTTTATTTTTTGGAAGGTGGATTTTTTTTCTTATTTTTCTTAATTTTACTAGCCTAGTTGTCTTCCTAGTCCTCGAGTAATATTTGAAATGAAAAAATTGTAGGCCTAATCAATTACCTATTATATCAAAAGGTGGTATCCTAGCTATAGCAACATTTTCGTTAAAATTTGACAGAAAAGAAATTGAAGTAAAATGCAAAAATACATCATTAGACTAACTTTAAAGCACTGAATTACATTTTCGAGGTTTTAGCAAATTTTCGAATTTTAAAGGTTCATTTCCCAAGAGAAAAAATTAAAATTGTAATCAAACTGAGGTAGAAAGCTGGCAGATTTATTCTACATTAGACCGTTTCGAGCCGATTGGAGGCGGCTTCAAGCCATTCTGAAGTGCTCAACAGGTTTATGGGGTTTTCAATTCTTGAAACAAAACCAAAAAAATGATACGATTTTGAAATCTGAACTAAAAGAAAAATATTTTGAAAATTGATGCCTAGGCTGAGGAGGACCCAAGGTCGGTAAATTTGAGCTTCAACCGGAGCTGAATTTAATTTTGTTCCTCTATGGAATGTTTTCAAAACAACAAAATTCAAAAATCCGCTAAGCTGTAAAATTGCTCAAAATCACCTGCAGCAATAATTTGGACAGTTGAAAATAAGGAATGAACAAAATTCCAGCTTCTAATGCTGACGTGTTCTGGTGACAAATTTTTCATTTTTTTTTTTGAAAAATGAGGAGAATTTTGGGTTTGAACCAGTAAAAATGAATTTCGAAAACTCGTGCCTGAATTGATTAAAATGGGCGTAAAGGCAAATCAATGATCTGAATTTTTAGAACCTGAATTTCATTAAAAAGCTCATCATTTCATACCTAAGGATTTTTTCAAAACTGGAAAATCCAAAAAACATGCTAAAAGTTCCAAAAGGGTCTAAAGCCATAACTAATCTATTCAATCTTCCATTCAAGTGGTAAAAATGGACTACAAACCGAATTTTGTCTATTCACTATACTTTAATCAAATTTTGACTTTCACCCCATTATTGCCTTTGAAATTCGAAAATTCGCTAAAAATTAAACAATACAATTCAACACTTGAAATTTGGTCAGATGGTAATATCTCTTAGTAAAAACAGTAGGTATCATTTGAAAAAATTACCCCCCCCCCGCCCCCTCTAAGCATCGAAAAAAAGAATGAAAAGCTGATTTTGCAACTTTTTGATTGAAAAAAAGGAGATTTTTTTGGCAAATTGTTGCAGTAAAGCAAGATTATTTACCTTGCAGAAAGGTAAGAATTTTTCAATTTTTGACAAACAGCGAGACTTCGGACAATTTTAGCTGAAGAAAGTTTTTTTAAAAAGGAATTTTTAGTAAAACAAGTAGCATCTTTTTAAGATTTTTTGCAAAAAACAATTGACAAATTCTGACAAAAAAGCAAGGTTTTTTGGCAGTTTTGCTAAAAGCAGGAGATTTTTGAAAATAAATTTGAAAAATGCAAAATTTTGACAGGTTTTGCAAAAAGCAGGAAAAAAACGAGTCTTTTGAATAATTATTGGCAAAAAAGTGAAACGTGGCAGCAATTTTGTTAAAAAGCGAGAATTTTTGTTTTAAAAAAAATACTTATTAGGTACCTAACAATTTTAGCAAAAAGCAAAACTGTTTGGAAATTATTGGCAAAAAAGTGATATTTTTTAAAGCGTTTTTTGTAAAAAAAAAGTTGAGCTATTTTGTGGGACGTTTTGGAAATTTTTGGGAAAAAGCTCAACTTTTAAAAACTCAATTTTTTAGAAGAAAAGTGGGGTTTTAAATTTAGTTCAAAAATGTGACTGGAACAATTTCTTCAGCAAAAAGCAAGACTTTTTAGCAATTAGGCAAAAAAGTGATTCTTTATCCAAGTTTTCCTTAGAAGATAAGATTTGAAAATACATTGCAATTTTTAAAATATTTCGAAAAAAAAGTAACTCAAGTAAATTTTTTGTTAAAAGTATACTTAAGTTGCCAACTGTCGAATAACTTTTGATATACATACCTATACATTATAATTTAGTTGTATTTTTTGCCATTATTTTAATTTTAAATCACGTCCTAGTCCTGCCCTCCCTTCCTCTTCCTACAGAGTGAAAATTTTTAAGAAACCTGGGATCTTGAAATTCAAATTCAAATTCAAATTCTTTATTTGAGATATACATGCGGCAGCATTGCTGCCATCGTATCAAGTTAAGCATGTAAGTACATAGAATACAAATTTCAGCTTTAAAATATAGGGTAAAAAACTTGATTAAAACATAAAAGATGAAGATTTAAAACTATGGGTACATAAAATCAACTCCATGTTATTTCAAAAAATTTGAACTCTCATTGATCCGGGGAGCTGAGATATTCTTCCAGGGCATAATAAGCCCTAGTTATCAGCCATTCTTTCAGGACATGTTTGAATTTTTTTGCAGTTGGCTTGATTCTGAAACCTCCTCACTTCAACACCTATTCGTTTAAATTATTTGAGATAAAAAAATATTTTTTCAAAACAAATTTCAATGTTTAAAAAATGGACATATAACAAGAATTTATTCCTCTCTCCTTATCCTCCCCCCTCCCATAAAAAAAAATCATTCAAGGTAATTTTTCATTTCCATTTATTTTTTTTAAACTCCTGAGAATGCAATTTTTTGAATTTTTATAATTTTTTCTATCTCGTACCTACTCATATGTAGATACTAGTAGAAAAAATCTCAGCAACTTACTCTTCACTAAATTGGAGGTCATTAAACAAATAAAAAATACGATAAAAAAAATTAGTCTTTCCTAACAAATGTACATAATATTTTTTTAATGCTCTCTTTACTTTCGAAAATATGACATTTTCACCAAAACAAACAGGAATCATTACTCGCAACAAGTGAGCCATATATTGTACGACTTCAAGTCCATACCTAGACCTACTGGAAACAAAACAAGGTAGACAGTGAAATGAAAAATTAATGAGCACGAGTAGCTCCAAATTTTTATCACGGCGATTTCAATCATGAAAACAGAAATTCTTGAATCATGAAATGTTTTCCGAGCATTTAAACTTTATTGGTCTTCAGGTAAAAAAATTAGGTAGGTACCCTATCTAACTGACAACTGCCTCAAGACAACAAAACTACTTACTCCTAGAGCATTCACCTGCCAATTTTCGTCTTTCGATACGCAAACAAAAACACGCGGTTATATATATATAAGTATGAATGGCGAAGAGGTGAAGGGGAAGTTGTGATAAGCATACTCGCGTAGATACTTCTAAAAAGGGAATAAAAATGTCTAACATAGGCATAGGTACGATTTCAAATGCTTAAAATACCTACCCAATTTTTCACGTATTAATCATCTTCCACTCACCCCTTCAGCATTGCTAAAGCCTATTAAAAAAAAACAGTGCATGCTCGCTGGAAAATGAAAAATTCAATAATTTTTTATTACACTTGCTGTAGGTATAGATACTTATTTTCATTCAAGATCAACGCCCAACAAAAAAGTTGGAAATTGAGGATCAGTTTTATCAAGGAAGAAAGTCAATATCTGCTTTTATCACCGTAGAACCCCTCCCCCCAACCACCAATTACAATTACTACGTCATAAATAACGTACTAAGATACCTACCTACCTATGTTTTTAAAAAAAAAAATAAACACGTTCCGAGGTCTCAACACTTCCCATAAAAATATCGTGGGTTAAAAACAAAACACGGTTTTGCATTCCATTATCAAAGGATCAGACCATTTCTCTTGAAAATGCTTAACATAATAACATTTATATTAGGTTAAGAACGAAACGATAAAATGCAAAAAGGAAAACCAAAGGGAGAAAATCTCAACGAAATATAAGTTAACAACAGAGAGCGTGATAAAAAGCAAATAAATTTTCGTCGTTCTTCTAAAAACTCTCGATTCTTTTTTTTCCCGTTCCATTTGGTAAAAAACACTCGAAAGAATAACAATTTTTAAAAAACGAAAAAAAAATACATCAAGTTTTTCAACATTTTTGTTGTTTATTTTCACCGTTTCATCTTTTTAATTGAGCAAGTGCATTTCTCGTCAAGTTAGTTAAAATACAAAGTCTATAGTATTAAGAGACTTTTATCCTTTTTTCAAGCCAAAAAAAAAAAAACAAAAAAAAAGATTAAAGAAGTTGAACAAGAAAATACAGTATGGGGAATTGGGGATAGTATCTTCTCGAGCACGTGAGAAGGAAGATGTCAAGTTATGAAATTTTGTACTGCGTTTGCAAATGCGCAGCTTTACGAATTTTCATTAGGTAAGTGTTATATAGGTAGGTAACTTAAGGGTAGCCTAGGATTATTTTCTTATATTTAAGGAACTATTCTACAAGACAGTTAAAATAAACCACGCACTTTTATTTACCGTATAGATAGAAGCTTGCGAATTTGGACGTTCTTGACTTGCGAAAGGCTTCCTTTCGGACTTTTTGGATGAAATGCTGCGCGACGCGTTCACCGACTCCGACTCGAAAAAAACACCGGTTATTCGAAAACACCAGAAGTAGAATCACATTCGCGGATCTTGCACTTTGCAGCGGGTAGGTACAGCGTGCAGAAGAAATATGAGACGGTGACGCGAATGCAATCTTTTTCGAAATATCTCGCGCTTAAACATTTATTTTAATATAGACGAAAACCGAAACTGGAAAGGTGTGCGGGATAAGGGGGATACATATTTCCCCAAAACAAAGAACGTCCGGTCCCAGCCGGGCCAAAGCACCCTCCATGGACAGCTTCCATCGTACTAATGATTCTTTTTTCGGCTTTATATGCCGTGTTCGCCCCTCTTTTTAAACTTTTACCTTTTTTTTTTCTATTTTCTCTTTTTTTTTCTCATTTTTTATTTTCCCCAACGAAGCTAATACTTTTTCGCATTAAAATATGCTCTCTCTTCGCCCCTGCGTGTACCGTTATCTTTCTCTAACTCATTACTCGTTCGCCGAATTCATCCTCGTCTGTCACTCCCTGCATATCGAGATTTCGGATTAAATGCACCCGTTCCCCGTTCGCTGTTCGATAAATTCGGCGAATGGTCCACAAAATGAAATGGGAAAAAATGTAGCGTTTCGAAAAAAAAACGACGCTAACAAATATGATTTATTTTTAATCGTGTTTTTTTTTTACTCCTCTTCGTCTTCTATCTCTTTCGCATACGCCGACTTCGGCTTCCAGCTCCGGCTCTTTTTTTCTCTATTTTATTTTACGCTTATAAAAACGCGGGCGTTGGCGATTTTTTTATTTTTTTTTTTTTATAATCGAGTTATAAAATGTCAAACGTATACGAGAATCGATGTACGAAATGATAACACGCCGGTGTGATCGGTGGCAGGTGGATGGGTGCTTTTCCAATGTAGCGAGTACGCTCGTTATACTCGTATCTAGGTATATATGTAGTTAGTTTTGCTGGCGTTTTTTTTTTCGAGGTACCATATTTTTACCGATTTGAACTTTGATGGAAAAGTAATGGAAAAATTACTTATTGCGTTACTTTACTGGGGACGTAGGTAGGTACATTTCTCTGTACTGGGATCAATACGACGTTTGAAATTTACCTTATTTCAAATTGAATCGAAAGTATCTGCAAACCCTATAAGCTCCTACTCATGAGAATAGATTAAATTATAAGAGTAGGTACAATTTTTTTTTTGTAATTTCTCAATTAAGTAAGTAGGTATGTAAACTGATTTCAATGAAAAACTGCTTATGGTGATCACAAAATTGTAAGTACACGAATTTTGCTTTTGAAATTTCAAAACTCAGCCTATTAAAGGGTATACCCCCGGATAAGATAGGCAAAATGCCCTTAACCGCGGATTTCGATGAAACTCACAGAGTATGTTTAGTACCCCCAAAAAATAATTTTCAGCCCATAGCCCGCTCCCCACCCCACCCCACCCCCTCAGCCAGGGGGCCAAAAAACGTGTTTCTCAGGGGAAAAATTCTGTATCAGCGCGTAATCAAGATAAATTTATTCTGTAAACGAATATAGTTAGAGGATACATGGGGGTACCTCCCTGAATATTTTCAGAATTTTTCATCGCATGGGGGGAGAAGGGGGCAAAAGAAAACTTTAAACCGACATTACTCCGGAACGAAAAAACATACCAAAACGATTTTTTCGCCAAATATGTATCTTCAGGTCTACTTTCTATAGAGGTCATCACCTGGCCATTTGGAGTGGTGAGTCAAGCTCAAAGCTCAAAAAACTCTCAAAAAACCACGTTTTTTACGTTTTTCTCCAAAAATATTGAAAAATGACGGAAATTGAAAGGAACCAAGTTATTCAGCGTGAAATTTTACCTCGGAATTGTGTAATTGAACATTCATTACACGCGCAGAAGTATTTGTGCTTATATCAAGATAGTTGAAAGGGTATTCCTGGGTAAAATAGGTGAAATGCCCCTGTCCTCGGATTTCTGAAATTTTGATGAAACATTGTTGGGTACCATTAAAAAAGATGTCGGAGCCAAAAAATTCCCCCACCCCACCCCAACTTCCTTGCTCCAATAGCGAAAAAACGTCTTTTTCGGGGGGGGGGGGGAGTTTTGCTTCAACGAGTATTGAAAAAAAATCTGTATTCACTCAAAAGACTTGAAGAAGATATGATTCTACCAACGTGAATTTTTTTCAAAAATTGTTGGCCCCCAGGGGAGAGATATTGACAAAAAAAAATTTGAAACCGCCGTATCTCAGAACCTAATTCAAGCACATGCAATTTTTTTTTCAAATTTTCCCTCTAGGTGGGCCATCTTCAAAAACTTAAAAAACACTCAAAATTGTGTTTTTTTTGTGTCACACCACCACCAAAAAAAAGCGATCCGTAATTCCGCATGCTGGCCTCCAAAAACAATAGAAAACCAACTAAGTTCTTTAAACTCCAATTTTATTTTTTGGCCATAGGTAAGCACCCCCCTCTCCAAATTTTATGGCGAAAGTGCTCGTAGATTGACAATATGGGTATCGTTATCATATGAATCGAACTCGCTGAACACGAATATGACGTTTGATTTGCAGTTGGACCCTCCTAATGGTCACATTGGGGAGAGGGGTTGCCCCAAAATTAGATTTTTTATGAAAAATGCTTCATTATAGCGCTATTTACGCCATGCAACTCGTTAATCAAAAGGTTTTCTTGAATTACAAGTAGACTACTTTTCAAGTACATGGTATCTAACTCAAAACTATCAGAAAGGTTTCTTTTTGGTGTCGATGATTATTATTTTTTGGGGGTACTAAACATACCCCGTGAGTTTCATCGAAATCCGAGGTTAAGGGCATTTTGCCTATCTTATCAGGGACCCTTTGAATACAAATATGAAAGATTGCAAAAAATTGAAAAAAAAATGTCTACAATTTCATAAAAGTTGCTGTAATGTCAATATTTTGAACTAATTGTCCCCAAAATTAATTTTTCGGCAGGAACTTCGAAAATATTAATTTTATATTTAAAACGCCCCTTCCTCCCTCAACAGATGAGTTCGAGGCTAGAAATTACGCTGAATGATTCAGTGTGGGAAAAAAACACAATTTTCATTTACATTTTTAAAAATCTTTTTTTTTTAATGTTTCATTTCTTTACAAAGAGGTATTTTGATCAATAGAAAAAAATTTGTGTTGAGACAAAAAAATCGAATAAAATTTACTAACCTACCTATTACCTAAAAAAAGTGCTTAATTTCATTTTCTGAATTTTTGAAAATTCAAATTTGATCTAAATACCCACTTATGAAAAATATCAACACTTTCTTTTACGAGTAATCTAAGTGGAACGTTGAAATTTGCATGTAGCCAATTTTCGACTCTATTAATCGATTTTATTGATCATCTAAAATCGATTAAAGGAGCTCTATTTTTCTTGAAAAGTTTTTTCTTTCAAAATTGATTTTTTTTTTAAATCGGTTATTTGTCGGATACTTAAGCATCAGAAAATTTATAAAATTGTCTTAAAAATGGTTTCCACCATATTACTCATCGATCTCTCAAATTACCTATTGATGGTGGAGTCGGCATTGAATTTTGAAATTTTCCATTTTTCGAAAAATATACTTAAGTAACAAAATTAATGATTTCAACTTGCCAGGTCACATTTTGAAAAATTGTGCAAAAATTGATCACGAAACTACAAAAAAAATTTCAGTCTTATCATAGACTAAATTTTAATTTTCTCCCCATTGTCTAAAAAAATTTTTTTTTTAATTCACTGAAAATTGAAAAATGAAATTCAGAACCTGAAATTTTGTTGACAATGGAGGTATCCGAACTCGCACAAAAAATGTTGACCTGGGCAACGCTAGATTGAAAGATGGGTAGGCAAAAATACATCTAAAGCCAAAATTTTACGTGTTTAAGAGCACTTTTAAATATTTGGTGAATTTTTAATAATCAAATCTGGGCCAAAAATGAAAAACAAAATCAAAATGTTACCAAATTGACTTGGAATGCTGAAATTTTCGACCCATCAAACCGATTGGATACGGTTTTAAACCGTTTTGAGCAGTTCTGGAGCCTCCAATAGATTTTTGAAACTTGAAATTTCCACACACCAAATGAAATCGGAAAACCGAAATTCACTTTGCTTACTAATTCCAACATCGACCGGAGGTGGTTTCAATTCGTTCTGGAGCCTCTAACGACTTTTTTTTTGGAAATTACATGGTTTTCCAAAAAACGCCACGGTGTTTATATCAACCCACTTGACCAATTACACGTCATTTTTTTTTTAAATCTGCGTTCTTAATAAATTCAGAATAAATTAAAAATCAAGTAGGTACATATTATATTTCAACGAAAATCCATTTTTAAACTGGTTCGACTCGTTTTTAAGAAAAATAAAAAATTTTAATTCGTAAGGAATTCGAATCACAAATCATTTATGCTGAAAAGTAATTTTTAAACAAATAGTTTTAAAAATATAAAATAAAAAAACATTAAAAAAACAAACAGAAGCAAAAGTTGGAAAAATGTCTCAAAATTTGGATGAAATTTTATGTAGCTACTTAGGTCGTTTAGATTATTAAAATGTACCTATAATTGATCAATATTCACAAAAATGAAAAATTATTCATCAAAAATGTAGAAAGTATTACTAGCTTTAAACTTGTTGATTTGATCTTCTTGTTGACTGTTGTTGAAAATTAGGTAAAAATCAGCGTGATAATTGAGCATGAGTTTTGCAGAAGGTCTTAAAAATTTGTTAAAATATCGTAAAAATAGTTTAAATTTAACAAAAATTGATAGGTAACATTTGTAAAAATTGAACAAAAATGCATCGTAAAAAGGTTTGAATATTTGAAAAATTGACATTATCGAAATGGAGTGAAATTGTGAAAAAATTACATACTTGAATCGATGAGAACAGAAAGGGGCCAAGTCCATTTTCGCATTTTTCAGGAATAACAACATAAAAACTACTACATGCAGAAAAAGTAGGAGAGAAGAAGTAGTACTAACTAGATTACGAATTGGACATTCTGCCTACACCCATTCTCCACTTTTCAAAGATAAGAAACTAGAACAATGTGACCCTTGTGGAGTGCCAATCACCATCATGCACTTGATAAATTGCTGTTCCAAATATGAGGAAGACAGAGAGCAGATTTTAAGGGGGCTTACTTACGAAGATATTCATACAGATGATGAAGATATTTGTCAAAAATTTTTCACCTTCTTAAGACATATCGGAATTTATGACCTTATTTAATGAAACTTTATTTATTCATTTATTTATTTATTTATTATTTTCAATGTTATTGATTCGTGAATTCTTCTTCTTTTTACTTTTGTTATCTTTTTCATTTATTATTTGTTTATTCGCCTACTTATTTAATTGGTATCTGATTGTCTATTGGTGGTTTATACATTTTGCTCTTTTGAGTCATTATATTATCATTATATGTAAAAAAATGTTGTAAACAAACTGTGGACGCTAAAAGGCCTAGATTCTAAGGCGTCCTTAAATAAAGATTTATTCAATTCAAAAACTGATTTATGTACCTATTCGAAAATCAAAAATTTTTGGTAAACATGCTTATTGCTTAAGGTCATTGAAAGAGGACCCCAAGACACAATTTTTAGCACAGTTTCGGAAAAAAAATATTCCCATGCGCCGGCGCTGTTGCTGCCTAAACAAATGGGGCTTAGACCCTTCTGCACTCAATCGTCAAAATTTCTCTTGAAATTGCTCGGGCACGAATGAGGCTTGATTCTACATCTAAGTACATCACTTAGACTGCTATCACGTTTAAATCGACCAAGAACCCCTTGAGGTATAAAACTTTTTGCCGAAGTTGTTAATTTTTTCGTGTTTTTTTTTCAGTACAGAGATGAACTTAAATTTCAAAAAATGGTCTTCTCGAAAATGTTAATTTTTTTTCAAGGAATTCAAAAAATTTAACAAAAAAGTTATCAATGCGGACCCGGCCCTTTTCTGCACCCAAATACCACTTTCCCGGCAGTTTTGCGGAACTCATATCTGTGAAAAAAAAATCGCAAAAATGTGACTTGGTCCCTTTCTGTTCTCACCGATTCACCTATAAGATAAAAATTACGAAATTTGCAACAAAAAAAAATTAGACATGTATTTATGTACTTAAAAGTTGCCAAAAATTGATAGAATTTCGATGCGAATTTGAGCAAAACTTTGCAATAATTATACTAAACTTATACTAGAAACATCGTTAAAACCCGTTAGATTGATATAAAAACATGTAAATTAAGTATTGCCAAAACTTAATGAAACGTTTCACTGGGAGCTAAAGCGAAAAAACCTCGATTTTTTCAAAAATTCCGCCTCTTTAAGGACCTATATCTCTCCTCCAGAGGTATCTCCAAAGCTAAAAAAAATTCTCGGTGACTTTCGACTCAAAAACGAAGGTCTACACTGAATTCGGTTAAAATCCTTCGAGTTCTTTCTTCGCAATCTACCCCAATATTCCCTGCCTCCTCCAAACTTCAGCTCCAAAACATACATATCTATACTACACCAAGTACATACAAGAAAAAAATCTCCAAACATGGCGTAAAAAATTCACTCTTTCGTATTCGCGAAAAAACGCTACGTTTACACGACACGACGCGATAGTCGATGCAAACAGCCCACCAAATTGCTGGCAACGAAGGCAATTTAAAAAAACGCTCCACCGGTCAATAACTGTCAACATTTAGTAAACTGGAATGTGCATCCTCGGGATGCATCGGTAAACTTTGCGTCTTTTTAAATTTCCCTTAAGAAGAATATTATACAATGCTATTTTACGACTCATACGAGGAAGTACTCGACTATACAAACAAACTTGTTCCCCTTTTGCAAATGCAACCTACCTTATCCCTTCAGCCCTCGCCACAGGTTTTTCAAAAGAAGTAAAAACTTAAATTAAAAATGCCCGCCCATCTCTCGAGTATCTTTTTTTTTCTACTCTTTCTCTCTCCTTTTTTTCCGTACATTAAATCGACGGTGGCGCGAGCGGGAACTTTGTACTTTTTTCACTTTATCGTTTCCACCCTGCTATGATGCTTTTCATTTCTTTTGGCTTCTGAAATTAATTTTACACCTTGTAGAAATGTAGGTGTATTTTTTTTATACCATAGATGCATGTACCTAGTACCTACACAACATAAGTACATAGTATATGTATAAACCGAGTACCATGATGAGCGGTGCTACACACGTAAAGTAAAAGCGTGCGATCCGTTCAACCATGACCTATTCACGGCGAGATTTCTTTTACGTATTTTTCAAGCGAAAAATTAAAATCGCGATTTATTTTAAATTTACCACGTGTAGGTACAGTATTTCTTGTTTGTTGTAATTTTTTTTCTCATTTTTTTTATTTATATATAAATACTTTTTTTTACTACATTGAGCCAAATATCACGTTACATGGCGTTTGCGCGCATAAAAGCGACCTGAGAGTGCACCGTGCATGGTGCAACGTTGGATACGTATTTTGCGAAAGTGGCATTTTTCTGGGTCATTTCGATGCGTTGAATTTGCGCCGGATTTTCCCCTTTTTTTTTCCTTCCTTCTTGGTTTTGTTTCGGTTTATGAAATTCGCCCTGTATATGGGCAGCAGGTAATAAACTTGAAACGGTATTAAAGATGTATACGTTAAAGTTATCACGCAGTAAATAAATCTCGAAAACGTTTAACTCTCGGTGATGCTGATGATGTGATGGTGTCGGTCACGAAAAGAGGGAATTTCAATACCGCTATATGCGCCTCGGTTTCGGTGCAATTCAGCGAATCTTTTCACGTACGAAATGCTTCACTTATACACTTATTACAGCAGCAGGTATACGCGAACATGTAAGAACCATTTGCGGTTTTTCATTCGCATACCGATAAACAAAATGTATGTACCTCTACCTACATATACGTGAAATAAACGCGCTATATCTCTTTTTAATTATATTATAAGAAGTAAGTATACGTTAACGTATAGGTAGGTATACGAGCGAGTATATAAAATAAATGCCTTAATTGAAAATGAAATCGGTAATTAAACGCGAAAAAAGATTAATTATCGCAATAACTTGTCAACTTCCATTTAGACGTTAATTTATGAAAATTCGGCTTTTAATAAGTCTCGTTAACTGTTTGTTGTGGTCGTTGGTACGAGTATTTGTACGTGATACGTATATACATACACGTTACGTACCTGCGTAAGTGCCTACCTGTACAGGTACCTATACGTGATCCCTCCTCTTTCTTTTTTCAGGTTCCATTTTTTTTCCATGGGTGAAACGACGACGACGTGTCTCAGCCAGTTTTCCCAAGTTACCGGTACTTTCCAGTTTGGGTAAACAAAGGTGATTGGAGGTCGTTAATTAGGACCGATTTTTAAAGGTACCACCTTGTAATTTGTTTGGTGTGATTTTCTTCTTAATACTCGAAGAAGATATCTAGAATTTCACTCGCCAGCTTACTCCATCGGAGAAGTAAGAGCTTCCTTCAGGAGCCCGGTTTAAGGTATATTTGAGGCATCATAACTTCTAACATGAATTTAGTTGGTCTGTGATGCACATTTGAACGCGATGACAAGGAATAGGAAATACATCCAAAACTTGCAGAGAAATTGTTTAACCGAACAAAGCCAAATTGAAAGAAAATGCAAAAATAATTTACATCACAAGCTGTAATTAATATCAGGCGTTGAAATGTATTTTTCAATTTTTACTCAAATTTTTTTAAAATCAAATTTGGATCACAAATAAATAAGAAAAATCAAAATTTTACCAAATTGACCTAGAGAGTTGAAATTTGGCGTGAGCCCTACTTTTGACCCTCCAAATCGAATGGAAACGGTTTCGAATCGTTTTGAGCAGTTTTAAAGCCTCCAGAACAATGTTTAAAATTGGAATCTCCTCAAAATTTCACCTAATGAATTTGAAAAGCTGGAATTCACTTTAAAACTTGATTTTCAACGTGCTGTGTCGATTTGAGGTGATTTCAAGCCATTCTGAAACCTCAAGCCGTATTTTGGAAATTTCAGATTTTCAAAAAGCGTCATAAAAAACCGTCTAAGTATATCAACTTTAGTACATTTAAAATCGATTGACGCTAGACTCAAAAGCGGTTCGAAACCAATTCCAGTCAACTCAGCATGTAAAACTTTTTTAGCTAATTTTGTGGAAATTTCAACATTGAAAAATCTGCTGAAGGCTCCAGAACCAGACTTCGAAAGCCAGACAATAGCTAAAAGCCAAAAGCCGAATAACAATGCTATTTGAGGCTTTTCGAAAGCTAAAAGCCAGTTCAGCACATCAGCTGTATCATTTACCAGCGAAAAGTTCGCTGAAAGCTTAATTTTTTTCAACTTTTCTACTGGCTTTTTTTTTGTTACGCGTTTTTGTAAGTTTTTGAATTTAGATATTAGGAAAGAATTTCATTAGGTACTTGAAAAATGAAAAGTTCATATTTTAGTTTAACCAATCGGATTTTACTGATTTTATCGTGATAAGTGTTTGTTTGAACTAGAATTTTAAATTTCATTTTTTTTTCTCTCAATTAGAATGTAGAATTTTTTCAATTTTTCTGAAAGCCAGCCAAAAATCAGCTGTATTAGACATATGTACTTATAAACTTTGAACGCTAAAAGCCAAAAGCTCAGCATTATTTTTCGACTTTCTAAGTCTGTCTAGAAATGCTCAAACAACATTGTTGAAGCTGTTTCTAATTGACTTGAGGAGCTAGGTCAAAAATAGGGTACATTTCGAATCTCAGATTTCTATGTTTGTTTTTCCTTTTGGTAAGATTGTGATTTTCTTGCATTTTTCAGTTGAATTTGATTTTCAAAAATTCACCAAAAATCGAAAAAAGCACTTCAACATCTAAAAATTTGGCAGATGATTTATTTATTTGCATGCTAGGTCAGGTATTTCAATTTTAGTTTTGTCTGAATAAAAACGAATTTCCGCCCTCTCTTGGGTGGGATGTATCCCTTTTGTTGGGTTCAATACGAAAAATTTTAAATCTGAATCTAATTCGATTCGAAAATTCAAAAGAAAAATTCATTTTTGAGCCATGAAGCTTGATTTTTGATCGTGATGAATGATAATCCTGCAGTCTAAAAAGTAAACAAAATTATTTCACTGAAAAAAAATCTGAAAAAAGTTTACCCAGTTGGAAAATTTGTAAACATATTATTTTGAGCAAAAACATCGAAGAAAATGTATAATTTTTTGGTAAAAAAGTGGTAAAAATTCAACTTCGCGTTTAAAAATTGAGAAAAATTTGGTAGGTATGCTAAAAAAAGGTCGGAAAATTTCATTTTGAAGCAAAAATTTTTTTCCAAAAAACATTAGTCGGATTGAAAGTTGAAAAATTCTATTTCAAGCAGGAAAATTTGAAAACGTAGGTATACCTTTTACGTAGTTGGAAAATAGTGAGAAAATTTGACCATTAAATTGGAAACCTTCATAACCCACCAACTTCGATTGATCTGAAATTTGGCTCACTGAAAGTGAAAGAGCATGTCACCCACACCTCAGATCCAAATTTTGAGTTGCCAAAGTTGATTTTTGCAGGATTTTTGCAGGATTTTTGAAAATAGCGGATTGGCGGAAATAGCCTATTGATATATTAGGTAATTTTCTGCAAAAATAGTAAACATGTATGGAGAGGGAAAGATCTGAAAACTGACAGCTGAAAAATTAATCTTATTAAAAGCTCAATACCCCGAACCAATTATTATAGAAGCGATGAATCGCATTGCGACAATTTGAGCACTCAAAATGTCTTCTATTCCTTATTAGGCAATCATTAAATAGATTTCTTATATTTTCGAGCCAATTTGGAGTCTACAGCAAAAGTTGACTACGCGATTTTGAGATTTAAAAAAAAAAAACAATTAGTTTTTCAACTTGTGAAAAATACATTTTTCAACCATGCACCTTGGATTTGTGATTCATCTGCCCTAATCGATTTGAAATGTCAAACTTATGACAGGGTTGAATTTTCAGTGGCCGAAGTTAACCACAATGGACAATGCCTTCTGACTAGAGCGTTTGAAATTGCTGGAGAACAGTCAACTTTTTCTGTGGGCTTTAGATTTCAGTTGACCAAATTTCAGCTTAATTGAAGTGGGTGGGTCTTAGAGGGTTCCTTGTCAAAAAAAATCGTGAACTTTTCATTTTATAGGCTGCAAGGAATTTTTAAAAGGGCTCGTAATGGTAAAAAAAAACTGAGAACACTGGCCACGAATTTTATTTTTTCAAAAGGCAATATTCGTTCAAGTCTCTATAATTCGTTTACAAAAAAAAACAAAAAAAAACGAATTTGCTCTACCTAAAATCATATTTAGAACATGTTGATACGAGTAATTTGTAAAATTAGATCAAAAATAACGTCCAGAAAATTTCTTTCAGGGTCATAGAATCTAGTGTAATGAGATCAGTAAACCTTATTTGGCTACGGAGTTGGCATCGATTGCTCAAAAACCATAAATTCAACTCCATAAAATTCTTTCGCTATGATTCTCTGGAGAAAAAATTCGCCTATGCCGTTGGTTCGCAGTTAAAAAAGTTCTCCCATTCTACCTAGGTAGCTAGCTCGTGGAAAACGTGCATTCATTCTCACGTCAACACCATTGAAAAAATAAAACCTAAGCGCAAAAAGTGTATATGTGCATCGTACATTGCGTAACCTTCCCAACGTTTATATAAACTTGCAAGGTCCAATCCGGACGATGGTATTATTTTTCGTGACCGAATGCATTTTACCTAGTACCTACACACCAAGGGTGATGATTTGGAACCGCTTAGTTCCGGTGCATAATGTGACAGAGCGTGCATAAGACTGGGGGGAGTAAATATTTCGACGACGGAGCAGCAATGCGAGAGGTCGACTACCAAATAAAATGTATTGTGTTGAATGCATCGCATCCTTCCTCGCGTATAATTTTCGTAGTCTAACCAAAAAAAAAAAAAAAAAAAAAATGAAAACTTGAAATCCATTATAATTTTCTTAATTTTATGGCCTTTTTTAGAGGATTTTGGTCGGAGAATTTTTCGTAAACATAGTACTTAATTATAAAAAGTAAACGTGTAATTTAGCTCGACTCTGTATTAATAAATTAGTCGCGGAAATGCGTAATTAGCAGTTTTTGCTAAAAGAAACTAGTTTAAGGTTTCAATCATTCCTTCATTGCACCTTTTACTTTTCATCATTTGCCATGTTTGAAAATTGTTTACTATGTTGAGAACTTGACCTAATTTTCATATACGACGACGACGTGCATAGGTACAAACAAAGTACTTCGTCATTCGACAAAATTTGATGCGCGCGGAATTCGCTCGAAAGTAATTTTTTCTCTTTATACTAAAGAGCGAAGCTAGGTACTTGGAATATAAAACGTATAATGAAGTTTTATTTAGCGTGTTTCATCGTATGGCACACTGTATAGTGTATAGGTATGCTATTCAACAATTCTACAACTTTTGCAAACCGAGCGTAGAGATGGAAAAAAAAGCTCAAATAATCACGAAATAACGTTTAGCGCGAATTTCGGAATATTGTCGTGATTGTCGTCTCAAGGATTTCCGTTTCTCTCTCATTCTTTCTCTGTCTTTTCATTTGTTGATGGTGCATGTGTGTGTGCATTGACTCAACAAATCGTGTTTGTAACGTTATGTAACCAGAATATAAAATTCTTTTCCAACATCTTTCTATCCGAATCGCTTTATGTTTTGACCCAGTCTTAATTTATTGGCAGTCAAGGTGGCTGACTCATTTATTCATCTACATAACGCATGCATTTCCTGACTCGATTGAGGATACTTTTTTTTTTCTTCTTCATTCATCTTGGTCAAGAAAATTCAAAATTCTCGATGAAAAATGAATGGTATTGAACGGTTTGAAATTTTACTATCAAGGGGAAAAAATTTGTTCTGGATCCGGATTTCGTGGAGATTTTTCAAAAAATGGAAGGGCTCAATCCCTACAATTGTTGGACTCAGAAAATAAAGTTGATTGAACATTCTTAATAATTTCTTATACATACATACCTACTTATTCTTTCTGTACTTATTTTTAAAAATCCAAAATAAGCCAAGCCTTCCAAAATCTACCTCCGGGACAGGGAATGAAATGATTTTAAAAAAATTAAGGTGTTTTTCACAAAATCAGAGAAAAGCTCTTCTCTCAGTAAGACGTGTGTTAATTTGGCGTTTGATTTGGATTTTAATTTTTGCAGGGGGGGGGGGGTTCTGTGAATAAGCCAACAAATCAATTTCAAAGTACTTTGCATCCTCGAAAATCACGAATACGTCAGTTTACCGCTCCTGAAGGCGAAACGAAGCGTCCTACAAAAAAATTACACCAGACCAAAATTGTAGAGAATTGAATTTTCAATCAACCTAGCTAATGTCATTAATTTTTTTCTAGGGTGCTTAGTTTTTGATTTTTGTCTAAGAACTAAAACTTTTTGAAATGAACTTTTGAAAAATTTGCAAAAGAGTTTCATAAAAATCGATCTGTAGGCGAAACAAAGCGTCCTACAAAAAATTACTCCTGACCAAAATTGTAAATAATTAAATTTCCAAAATCGTCAAAATACATATCATTATTTTTTTTAGGATGCTTTGTTTATGATTTTTTGACAAGAAACTAAATTTTTTTAATGTGAAAATTGCATTTTTTTTAATTTTGCAAATTTTCAAACTGACTTTTGCCCACCCCTGTATAAAAATGGGATCTGATTAGATCTGAAAAAGGACCAGATTGAAAATTCACTCGGGTCCCTTTGCCAAATTAACAATCAATTCTCTGAATTCAATATTTATTGAATGAAATGGTCTGAAATACCTATAGGTGTACACTTTTTTCGCAATTATCAGTTTATCACGCTCATGTTTTCATAATTCGATTTTTTAAACGTACATACAGGTATTTACATAACTAATGAAAAACCGCGAATTTTAAGGTGAAAAATGGAATTCTAAAAATTTTGCACGACCCTTGTAAAAAAAAGTAAAAATTATACATTTGTCGAAATGATTTTTTTTTAAGCTAAGAAAATTTCGGAAAATATGACAATTTTTAAAAATCAAATTTGGGCCACAAATACGAAAAAATCAAAATTTTGCCATAATTATATGACCCAGAAAACTGAAATGTATAGTTACTCGTATGTACTCGTATAGTACCTTATTTTCGATCTTCCAAATCGATTTGAAATGGATTCAAACCATTTTGAACAGTTGTTCTTAGGCTCGTAGCAGATTTTTGAAAAATGAAATTTCCATAAAATTGTATACTTACCCGATGAAACTGGAAATGGATGTGATTTTAAGCAAATCTAGAGTCTCCAGCTATACCTATTTTGGTGATTCCATATTTTTAAAAAGGGTCAAAAACTCGTCCAAATCAACTCCAACACATATTAAAAGCGATTGGTGCTAGTATAGGGAGAGACAGGGATCCACTTAATCGATCACTCTCCTTTTTTTCTTAAATCAATTTTCACTGACTATTCAATTTTATTTGGACAGTTTTAAGGCACTTTTTGAGAATTTGGAATTTGCAAAATATGACCGGACACTCCAGAACAATTCGAAACCTCCTTCAATTATCTAAGCAGCATTGAGATTAGGGTAGGTATAAAGTAAATTTTAGCTCTACACAATTTCAATGGGCAAAAAATTGTGAAAGTTCCCAATTTCAAAAATTTGCTAAAGGCTTCAGAACTTCTCAAAATAGTTCAAACCCGTATCCAGTTGATTCAGGGGTCGAAAATACGTTTAGGGTATCTACCTACTAACACAATTCAAATTTTACCTTTCTCGGACAATTTGGTAAAATTTGAATTTTTCGCAATTTGGCTCGAGATTTTTAAAAATCTATCAAAAATGAAACAAATTGTCGTCTTAAATTTTGGATTTCGGTGTATTTTTGTATGGGTTTTCAATTCAGCTTTGTCTGGATGAAAAATATTTCTGACTAGTGATATACCATCGTCCATCCCTCATAAGTAGGTATATCAGCAACCATTCCTTGATTTTTTTGAAAGTTGAGTCAGGTGTTGGGGTCAATGGCATTTCCTGAACGTACTTAGTCAAAAACATACCTAATTCACATTTCCTGTGTCAATAGGGATCCTGCAGTGATGGAGAAATCGGTTAAACGGTTTTAACGAAATTCATAAATTTATGATATAGGCAGTTTTCATTTCGCCATGTAAATGTTGATATAGATACAGGTAGAAAAGTCATTATAACGTTTATACCAATGCACCGATAAAATATAGAATCAAATTAGTAGGTAAACTTGTTGAACAGAATACTACTAGTACATCTGTTATGATGGTTATAGTTTCTTGTTCAGGTAGGTATAGACAGTGATGGAGTTGATGCGCAACCTTGATCATGTAATTTTGGATCGTTAACTAGTACGATAAATATAATATTACGCCTAGGTACATAAAAGTACATACACATAACGATCGTTGCTGCATTTACCTATAACGCCGAAAAATAAAAAATACTACATACGGGAACAAATTCTCCCACCGATTCGCCGTTTCTCTATAGTAACTGTGCAAGTGTGTATATGCAGTTTGCAATTTACCTGAAAACAGTCTCGTCTGGGTATTTTAAAAAGCACACACACAACACATAAGGTAGACTGGGACCCGTCATCTTTTCCACCACTGGCTGTTGTGTCGTTATAGCATTATTACGGCATCTTGTTGCATTATTAACAAATGGATTTCCGGTTTCGTGAGCTTAATGCAATACCGAGTATTCCAGTTCCAGTGCCATCCCTCAAACCGCATCCTATTTTAGTATTTTATTTTGAACACCCTTGTACCTACCATACGACGGCGAACCCTTTCACATATACATGAACGGTATTTTACGTCAAAGTATAATAACAGCAATTTGCCAATACTCGACCCTAATAGGTGGTTTTTGGCAAGTCATAGATAACCACGCAGGGGTGATTTCTTTATTAAATAAATTTTTCGATATTCGAATTCACTTTCCCCTTTGGTAATCATGCGGCGAGGTGCGGCTAGCTTGTTTTGCGTCAATGTGTACCTATACATACCTACCTACATACCTATATAATGCATGTAAGGGGTAGTCGAGGTGTCGCGATGTATCTTTTTTTTGTCATAAATTTTTTTCCTCTCTGTTTTGCTTTTAATGCGCATAGGTACGCGAGGGTGTTTTGTTATGTTATCAAAGTGTTAAGTCTCACTGTTGTGACGAGTTCGGCAGAAAAAATACGTGCAAAAGGATGCCTGAATTCGTATTGTTCGTTTTGCATTGGCGTGCTTAATCAATTCACTGGTCAACCGAGTAGATTTGTTTACATCATTCGTGTGAACTAAAAGCTTTTTTTCAATAAAAATTCATTTCAATGACGAAGAACCAACCAACATACTATATTTATTTCGTTGAGCAAAGTTCTTTTCGTACGATGTTAATGTGACATAATAGTACCTATTTATAGTACGTATCGGTTAACACTTCCAGCGATAAGTCTTTTGTCTTTTGATCACACGCTGAAACAGATCCATTGATTCGTGTAGGTAGTACAATTTAAACTGTCAAAAGTTGCGAATATTTTCTAAAAATGTAGGTAGTGGAAATGAAGTTTAATAATACGTTTTCGAGCATCAGTGCATGGTGACGACAACAGGCTAAATTGATTGTAGTTTGGGTATAGGAAAAAACTACTTAAATAACTTTTACAACGTCACATTGAAGTTGCGTCAGGCGAAAACATCAAAAATGTCAAAAAGATTATATTCTTATTTCCATTAATTTTCAGACACATCGTTATAGTGAGGTATAAAATTTTACATCACTTTTTCGCGAAACTCGCAAAATCCATATTTCCTTGATGCATCTCACGGGCAGACAACGATAAAAAAAAACCTACGAGTTTCGCCAAGTCTGAAGTCATTACGTAATTAATTTTTAGAAAAATGCAAATTTTACATTGAAGCTGAAACCTTAAAAATATTTCATCGTAAAAGCCGTCGAAAAGTTATTAAATTCGAACTTAATATTTTTTCGGTGTGTTTATTTGGAAAAAAAAGTGCTCTCGAGAAAATTATATTTAAGCTATAGGTAAATGTTCTCGCTGCGTACGTTTTTTTCTACTACAGTCCTCGGGTTATTTTCATTAATTTTTTGCACTTTGCACAGATAAAACAAGGTATAGAAATGGGTGACGTGATAAAAAATCCTTCGAGATTTTACAGGTGCTTAATTGAAACTAATTTCGCCACGAAAAAAGGAGAATGTAGAGATAAAATAGTTGGAGCGAAGAGGAGGAGAGAGGAGAGGAAAGGTACTGTAAGTTTAGGATTTTATAGAGGTTTTTTCATATTTTCAACTCGTCCAAAGAAATATGAAAATAGTTATTCCTTTTAATGCGTACAGTTTATCTTGGAAATGTTTCCACTTTGTGAAGAGGATAATTATGAAAATTCAACTTCAAATTTAAAAAAAAAAAAACGAAATAAGTTTTTTTAAAAATCAAAATCAGCATAAAAATCACATATTTTAGTCGGAAAATCTGTTGAAAACCATTTAAAGAAAACGATTTCAAATATTTAATTTTAGAGTTGGAAATTTTTGAAATTCAAAAATTCATTTTTAGGCGAAGAACTTACAAAATTCAAAAAATAATCCTCAACTGTAATCACCCCGAATAAATTTTACTCAAACATTTTTTAACATGAATAATTTATGTTTTTTGGACCGTGGATCTTTCCGGAGTTTGCGTCTCACTGGCTTTTGAAAACTTGGAAAAAATGTCACTTAACTTTCTGACACTATGCCAGACTTTTAAAAACTTGAAAAAAAATCTACCGACTTTTTGAGTCGTTTGTGATGTTGACTTGAAAAACTGAAGTAATATTATATTGCTGAAATTCTATAACATTCTTGGGGAGAAAATCGATCGACTTTTTAAGGGTCGAGAAGTTGACTTTTGAAGACGGAAAAAAACCTGTTGCCTTTCTGACATCATGTCAGATTTTCCAAAACTTGTTGGTTTTCTGACATCGAATTACTTATACCAATTAAACTCTCAAAAATTACTTTCTGATGTTTTGTCAGACTTTTTTTTTGATTTGGAATTCTAAACACTGAATTAACTTGAGCAAAAAACGTACCTTTATCCATGATTTAAAACTTTCCTGGGGGAGGAGACTTTACGCCTATTTTTTTTCTTGCCAAAAAACTTAATTTCCAAACGTCGGTAATTAAGCATTTCTTTCAGTTTTAGAAATAAAACAAAACTTCCAGGAAATCGCAAAAAACTAGTCTTTCCCTTCAATTTTGATGAAAATTTTTTTTTGAAATTTAAACTTTAAAAAAGTGGTTATTTTCTTACAACTTTGACAAAAAAAAAGATTTCTTGCAACAAATGCAGCAAGGCTTTCTTGAAAGTTTTGACTACTTAAACAAAGTTTTGTCTGAAAAAAATAGGTCTTGTGGACATTTAAAATTTTTTCATTTTTGACCAGGTAAAAAAAATTAAAATTCAATGCAAAAAAGTGATGAGATAAAACATTTGAAAAATTTTATTTTTTTGTTGAAAAAAAGCAAAAAACACAATTTTCCGTACACGAATAGCCAGAAAAGTTACGTTTTGACGAGTGAAAATTTCAGAAAATACATCTGGTTGGAAAAGGGGGAGCGATCAATTTACTCAGAAAGAATTTTGAAGATATTATTTCAAGCTGTGAGAAATTCTCAAAAAGACAAAAAAATTGTAAAAATTTAATAATTTCATGTTTGGACATTTGAATCAACTTTTTTCTGTGCAAAAGAAAAGTTAAAAAAATTCCATTTGATTCAAGTAGGTATTTAAAAAAAAACAAAAAAATGCCAAAACATTTTAATCTGAGTCAGAAAAACAAAACAAAAAATTGAATAGAAAATTTTTGAGAGAATTTCATCTATGTACTTACATAGATATCAAAAGTTTTTATCAAGTAAGAGAATTTAATTTGATAGAAAAAATGATAGATACTTTGAATCAAAGTTTAAAATTTTTAAAAACTTCTTTTCAAAGGTTAAATGAAATTAGAAGATTTTATTTTCGAACAGAAAACTTGAAAAAGTCTACACCACAAGAATTGACAAAAAAAAAATTGAGTTGAAAAAGCTGCGGAAAGAATCTCAAAAAATTTCTTGAACTTGACAACAAAGAAAAATTGAAAGAGCATGAGCATCCAGAAGTACACCATCAAAACCCATCAAAACCGAATTTTCAGCACTGAATTTAATTTTTTGACATTCAGCGAACTTTCAACAATTCATTAAGGTCCTGAAAAAAAATCAAAATTTGACGAAATCGAGATAGAAAGCTTGAATTTGATCTCAACTCAACCTATTTTCTACCTCCAGGAACGATTATTGGCGATTTCAAATATTGTCCTTGTAACACCCCCCACCCAACCTCCAGGCCTCAATTGATTTTGGCACAAATTTTAAATATTTTCGATTTCGAAAAGGGACAATTTATTTGGGTACATTTAAAAATATGAATTTCAACCAGAAAAACTGATTTTGAAGGGGAAAAAAGTGCTAAGACATTTAGATTCTTTCTTACACCTATACATACGAGTAGATAGCAATTTTCTAAATCGCTCCAAAATCCAAAAATTTGTTGAAAGCTCCAGAATAATTCGAATCCACTACCAATTTATTCGGGAGGTCAAACATAACGAAATTCATCACTTGAAATTCAACTTTGTGGTATATTCTTGAATGATCTTTCCATACCTATGTCTCTTTGTCAAGTACAAAAATGTTGGAATACTTCCCAAAGGTTTACTGTGTTATGAGCTGCGGGTGCTTGAAATTTTCATAAAAATCGTTCATTTCCGCCCATTAGAAAAAAAAATCGCAATGTTTACAAAAACACGTGAATAAACTGCATTAAATGCGCCTCATCTATAACCAAGCCAGATGCACTTACAGGAAATTTCGTTACCTACAATTCGACTCACAGAGTACACAGACTTAATTAAGACGAGTTGAATTTACACATCCTCGATAATATGATTTCACAAACTTCTACCTATATCGGACTGATTAATCGATGAGTGATCTCTAATAGACCCATAAGCTTGATAACACGTTTTCTGCAATAGTTAAAAACATCCGAGAGAGACTTTCATTTGCAATGGATCGAAAAACATGGTTGCCGCGTACCTACACATTAACGATGCTCAAAACATTTAAAAGTATTAATGTGCGGTAATAACACATGTAATCAAAACCGGTTTCCTTGAAAAAAAAAAGAAAAAAAGAAAAAGCAAAAAAAAACGAAACAGCCTACTAATTTTTTAATTAAGCTGCACATTTACCAATTCAAATGGTACCAATTAATTTAGACGGAAATCTTCTTTGTGCGGCTTGTTTTCAACCTCATTATTTGTGTAGTAAGTGTACACGACTCGGGTAAAAATGTTTGCGAATCAAATGTGGGTTATATTGACATCTGAATAAAACGCATATAAACGTAGAGTTGCATATATTGAAACAGCCTTAAATTTATCTTGGCGAAAAAAAGAACTTGTTTGTTGCATAACACGTAATTAAGCTCAAGACCTTATAAAATTACTCGCGCCTTTCTAATCTACGCGCGCGAGTACTTTTATTTAAAAAACTTATTCAATTAATTCGAGTAAATCCGATTTCATAGAATTGTTTTTTCAAACGAACAAAAGAAAGGCAGCGGTTTGAAAGAAACGGCAAGGGAAAAAAATAACAAAATAACAAAAGACCCATAAAAGAGCTGAAAAAAACAGAGTAAAGTAAAAGAAAAAAAAAGCAGAAAAAGAAAAAAAAGGATAAAAAAATGAGGAAAACGAAACACACGCATAACATTAATCTCGAGAGAAGTCGGCAGAGATAATTTCACGCCATCTTAACCGACATATATAAAAATAACGAATAAAAAAATATCTATATAGGTATAGCTCTTTGAGATTGTAGCCTATAGAGAATGAGAAGAGATAGAGAGAATACCGATGTGTCGATGCGTGTGTTTGTGTGCGCATAAATAAAACTTCTATATATACATATATAAAAGGTATTATTAAATCAAAAATGCGGTTTGTAATAAGCCGAAAACCAGTTCTGGTGTTTTCGACCTACCTTAACTTTGGTTCAATTGCGCAGGCTTCTTCTTCACGCGCGTTCCCTTGAATAGCGTCTGCATATACGGCGTGTGATGCGTGTTCAAGGTAGTCGAAGTTTCAAATGCGAAAGGAATTACATTTCCAGAGCATGAAATATTTTCACGACGATGTTCGGCGTGCACATTTGCTTTTTAAAGCTTCTCAAATATCGGCGGTGATTTTAAAATGCTAAAAGAAGACGGCGCATAGCCGCGTGCAAATCGAGTACCACGATATAGGTACACAGCAGAAATATAAAAGTGGTTTTTAAATTCGATACGGGGGTAGTCTATACATATTACATATACGCTTACGTATACACGTATAGGTAAGGTAAGATAGAACCTCTCTACGTGCGACAGATTTCCTTCATACACATAAGTATTCGATATAGTAAACGGGATACGAATCAGGCAACGCTCGAACAATTTTAAAATACGAGTAAAAAAGCACCACTCGTACCTCAGATAAGCTAAATCACCGGTATAGATCGTTTTACCTGCGGTCTTGGTTGCCGGCTTCGTCGCTATTTTTACTGAAATGGTGCAGAAGACCAAAGTGAACAGAAAAGTTTTACTACACAGTGAAAATTTCACCCCCTCCACCCCCTAAATCAACGGTGACCATTTTCCAACCAAATTAGGGCTTCTAGCGGAAGTTGATTTCACACCAACGCGTCAGAATTGCTTGAGAAGGCGTCCGCCATTAGGCAGTGCCCCTACCCGTCAATCTCTCGAAACATTAAGACGAAAATGTTTGTGGTTATTTTACTAATCCAGCAGTTTTGCAAGATGGTCCTACAATAGTGCATCAAACTGGTACCAAAAAAGTGGCTCTGGAAGGATTTACAACCCTCGTTGTGCAAAGTGGTTTTGCAGAAAGGTCCTAAAAGTTGTCTCGTAATGTAGTTCTGCAGAGTTGTCTTACAAAGTGCTTCTGCATAACAATCCTAAGAGGTAGACCTGAAAAATGTTTACCTATAACATTACAGATAATAGATTTCAAGAATACTTCAATAGTAGATCCTACAGAGTGGTCCAACTTAGGGTCCAATAAAGTGATCCTATACAATGTGGGACTTAAAAGTAATCCTCCAACGTGGCCCTGCAAAGTAGTCCTGGAAACCGCGCCTGACAAATAGTATTTCATCAACACCAGCATTCTACTAAGGCATGCCAATTGGGCAATTGTCATGAAAAAATTTAATCTTCCAGGACCACATCTCTAAACCACTTTGTAGGACCATTATTGAGCTGCTCTCCTAATCCAATTCATGTGTTTTATGGGAGCATACAAATGCCCAAAAAATCTCACTCCCAATCCTACAATTTTATAACCTTACGAACGGTATGAAGCCTTCAGCAAAATGGAAGTTGATTACAATCTTTCTTTTAAATCAAGCTGAAAATGATCAAAATCCATTTCTGAGGGAACTGAAGGAAGGGAAGTGGCTTCATTGTCTACAAACTGATTTTTTTAATTTTTAAAAGACTTTTATGTCGACATCTCATTTTTGGAATATTTCCGGTACTTTCAAAAATTCACCAAAATTCCACAAGCAAGCTGCCTTCAAAAACCCTTAATTTACTGTAACCATTAAAAAAAATATACATTTTATACTTTACCCACTGAATTTTGACATGAATATGTTTTCTGTGCCGCCCGTCTGTTTAAAATTTTTGAGACGCTGATCCGCGAGATGTTGACTTTTGAAAACCTGGAAAAAAAGTTGAATTATTCATTATGTATTACCTATGTCAGATTTTGGAAACTTGGAAAATAGTATGTTACACTTCAAGGGAGGTAAAATAAAGAATGTCTCCCTGTTATGTAAAATTGATTTTTTTATTCTCATAATTTCTTGATATCTATTATGCCGGACTTTTAAAAATACTTATTTGAAAAACAAATCATTTCTGACATTTTGTAATTGGACTTCTAAAAGACTTGGAAAAAATTGATACCTAGATTTTCAATGTTCAGAACATATATGTACCTACCAATAAACGGCGGTAGCATTGATAGGATAATCGTTGTTTTTTTTTTTCATTTTTTTTAGATGTTTCAACGACTGAAATTCGAATTTGATTTCTCAATTTTTTTTTCTGAAATCCCCATATTTTCTCTACATTTTGACGGAAGAACGAAGTCTGAAGCATAACTTGATGAAACGTGCGAATTTTTTGATTTGTAAAAAAAAATTAAAAATAGGGTAACTTTGATGGAGTTGAAATTAAGTGTTCTGATTCTGAAGTGCTGATAATCTTCACATAACATGATTTGAACGATGGGGTGACATTGACAGAGATTTACAGTTGGTACTACAGCTGAAAAATCATAATATTTTCATGTAAAAATCGAATATTTATTTATTTTTACAGAAAATAAATTCAAAACTTTGAGAAACTTGAATTTTTAAGCAATATAAGAATTTTAAAAAATGAATTTTTTAGACAATATACACAGTTCAAGTACTACAAGACTCCAAAATTTGAAAAAAAATAAATGAAAATTTTAGGTAATACACAGAAAAGAACTTCGAAATTTTAAGAAAATTGTGTCTATCAATGTTATCCCAGAATTGTAGAATTGATAAGTATTCTACGCATCCAGAGCATGATAAAAAAAATGTGTGAATTCTGGTTGCTGACTCTTAGCTCCATTCAACACGCATAAAACTCAAACAAACCACCTGTTTATCTGAGGTTTTTTAGCTCCATTCAACACGCATAAAACTCAAACAAACCATCTGTTTATCTGAGGTTTTATTTTTGTGAAATGTGAACTTTCAGAATTAAAAAAAAAATTGCAAATAATCGATTGATAAAAAGGTTGTTGATAATACTTTCACAAAAAGTGTTATGACCCCTCTAACTTTGAATGAACTGTAAAAAAAATCAACTGTTTTCTCCATCCTATAAGATTTTGTAAAATTTTGTTTTTCAAACATTGAACGATCAAGTGAATTGTGATCCAAATTGTAAATGAATAACAATCATTGGTCCAGAGGACTTGGCTAGAGGGTTCTCAAGATTGTATAATTTCGATTGACTTTCGGTGCTGTTCTTGTTGAGTTTTGTAAACTGATGAAAAAATTAAAAATATGTAAGGTGCACCGGGGGAAGTTGGAATTCGGGGTAAGTTAGAAAACTTGCTCTAGCGCCTAGAGGTTTATATCTGGCGAAGTGCCACTAAAGGTGACTTGAGGGTACTACCCCTACTTCATCACGGCATAAAAATTTTCGCGATTCAGTTTCATTTTAGATGTCTTTGGTTCAATTGTATTTTGTTGTTATTTTGAACTTATTTTGAATTTGGTCTAAAATACAGACTTTCTATTTCTTAGTTTTTCGCATATAGCGGACAAACCGTGCGTCCTAGTGAAAATCTGATGAGAGTGATCTCAAAGAGAATTAAATTCTCTACAATTTTGTTACTGTGCAATTTTTCTAGGACGCTCGGTTTGTGATCTACGCCTCTGCAAAGTTTATGTTCTGACTTCCCCCAATTGGGGTAAGTCAGGACAGTTTATATTTTATTCCACTGAGCGAAAGCTACACGGAAAAAAAAATTAATACAAATTACTATTTCAGTATAGTAACCGGATCCCATTCAAAAATAATAGTGATTTTTACTCAGCCAAAAAATACATTTTATCTAGAATTAGGTAAAAATTTATTACTCTCATAGTAAAATTTACTAATCTCATAGTAAAATTTACTATTCTCATAGTAAAAATCACAATTTTTTTGAATGGGATCCGGTTACTGTATGAAATGGTAAAAATTATCCATACTTTTTTTTTCCGTGTACAGTGTCAATCGCGCTCAAATTTTTACCATAGGTTAAGAACCCTTATGGGAACCTACATAATAAATTTGATCCATATTGGTTCATTAGAAGGGGAGTAACAGCTGGTCAAAGTTGAAATTGCGAAAAATCATTCTGACTTGCCCCGGTGCACCTTAATCAGAATCAAAAAAATCTAAGAAAATCGCCTAACGAATGAAAAAAACATTGTAAGTAAGTAAGTACATATTTCTTGAATTTCAATTTATTCATTCACAAAAGTTTCATTCATTGAAACCCACCAATATCAAAAAATTAAATTTTAAAGGGGACTACAATTACATAAGTGCCTACAGGGTTGTCTAGAGGAAGGCAAAGGGGTAGTTTGCCCCAGTCGGGCCTGCATTTTCTGAAGGGTCCTGCAAAAGAAGGGATTTTTTCAATTCCTGTTTTCTTCTCTTTTTCAAAATTCAACTTCATAAAAACATTCAAAATTCTAAAATTTTAAAATCCAAAAAATGAACTTCTCTCATAAATTTTTATAAGTAAGTATAATGTAAATCAACAACGTTGGTAAGTATACCTCCCACACCATATCAGTCGGCAAATTTTCATTCAATACCCTTCCCCTCCCTCAAAACACCTCTAAAGTTTTGTTCATTGTATGAAGCTGTCCCAGACATAACGAAGCTCAAGACCGGCTCATGCAGGCCCTGATGTTGGTTGAATGGCCCTGCAAACTGCCCAAACTGCTCAGATAGGGAAGCAGACCATTTTCAGTCTTCGCCAGTGAAGCATTAACTGTGAAGACACACCAGCAATGAGAAAGCGATGCTGCATGATCAAGTATCCAAACGCAGCAGGAGCTAGCTAGTAGTGAGATCTGGCCTATTAAGGACACATAGTGTCTATAGGTGGGTGGGCTAGGCATGTTACCCTGACTTGCCAATCAACACACCATTGAAGAACCTAGCAGTGAAGCGGATGAAGAGGAAGCTGAGCTTGCAGATCTACTGAAACAGTCAACTACCGACCAGTCAACTACCGAACCAGTCAACCACCAAACCAGTCAAAACCATCACCATCAAAGCGGATCCAAGCAGCAAAGTGGACGGAGAGGAAACTGAGCTAACCACCAAACAGAAGTGGATTGTTATTTTTGTTAAAATTTTAGATATAAGTTAAGTTGTAAAATAGATGACAGGCGATGATCCATGGTTAACGATTGAAAATAAAACAAGGTGTGTTACTATGGTGAGCCACCAAAAAATAATAATAAAAAAAAAGATGATGTCAAAATATTTGCCCAATCTTATTTGGTAACTTTTTTATTTTTTGAAAATTGTATGTCAATTCATCTTGTTTTGTGTATCATAATGATAGGACATTTTTTTTTTCAATTTCAGATACCTAAGAACAGGTTTTTTATTTAAAAAAGCACAGATGATTTTTGTTTAATTGTGGAAATACGTTTTTTATTTAAAAAATTACCTATGTCAAAATTTACAGTTTTTTTAGACTCAATATTTTCGAAAGAAAATTTGGAAAGAAAAGTAACGGTGAGACCGCTTTTTCAAAAAAATCATGTTTCTGTAGACAAGATAATCTTTTCAACAGTTAGCAAAATTTAACAATTAGAGGAGAAGGTACAAATATGGACCCCCTCTAGCTTTTTGGCTTTAAAGGGTAGAAAAAATTATCAAAATTTTTTTTCGAGTATACCATTCGAAAGGCCAAAGACTCTAGTATATTGTGTAAAAAAATTTATTTTTTTTGTTGAAAACTCACGGAGAAATTTGAAATTTAGAAAAGTGACATAAAATGGTACAAATATGGACTCGGGTACAAATATGGACCCCCCTCAAAAAATGAATAAAAATTTCAGAAAATTGAACAAAAATTTATTTAAAGATGTTTTTTGATGCTTTGGACTTGTCTTCTTTATTAATAACACTTTTCTCGGTATTCTAAAAACCATTGAATCAAAATTAGATGAAAAAAAATTTAGGGGTCCATATTTATACCCATGCAAAAAATTGGCCAATTTTATGAAAAATGAAAAAATCATGGTTCCATTTTCGACACTTTGGACTTGTCTTCTTTGTTAATAACACTTTTCTCGACATTCTAAAAAATATTGAATCAGAATTAGGTAAAAAAATTTAGGGGTCCATATTTATACCCATGCAAAAAATCGGCTCAGTTTATGAAAAATGAAAAAAATTATGAAAATCAGTTGAAGTATATACAAATATGAAAGTATATTTTGAAAGTACACATTACAAGCTACTTACTTCGCTAATAATTTTTTTTCCAAACTTCATTTGAAGTTGATGAATTCCTGAATGAAAAACTTGTAAAATTTTCCATTGGCAAGAAAATAATGCGCAAAAAAAAACAATTGCTGATGAGAGACACCCAAGTTTGCATGGATCCGAAATAAGTACATGGATCATCGATACTATACCACTAGTATAATTTTTAGTACCCAGCATGACCGTAGCGCTAGTGGTTGTACACTAAACCATGGGGGGTCCATATTTGTACCTGGGTCCATAATTGTACCTTCTCCTCTAACAACGCTGAATCAAAATGGAACAATCTTGGAAATCCTTTTGCCAATACAAGTCCTCTGAAAACGGCTTGTTCAGTTCAATACCAAGAACTGGCCCATATTTTGGCTCGAAATTTCGATTTTTAATAAATTTTCATGGTATATTTTCATGACAAATTATATTACGATTTTGAATTTGTTTTTTGAAATGATCCTCAAATGGTTGCTTTTGATTTTTACGCTCAAAGATGGATTTTTTGACGACCTACGAACGTCTGTTTGATTTTGAATTTGAATATTTTTTAAAGCTGGGTACTTACCTCGCGCGTTATTCAGAATGATTTTTTTTCATTTTGAACCGCGACTTCTGAACGATTATAATGTAACCTTCAGATATTGTAACCTATAGAGTAACTTTGAAGAGTTCGCGTTTTCTTTATAATGTGCTGAAATGCTGAAAAACAGGGGGGTTTCAGAGTGAGGTACGATATATCCTGAGTTGGGGGTAACTTTGGAAACGTATGATATAGGTAAGTATTATTTTGACGATTGTGACGTTCTAAAGGGAGGTGAAAAATTTATTTCCAGCAATTCATAGCACTCGATCAGCATCATTGAAACTCATAATCATTTGCAGAATGATTTAACTATAGATCATAGGTTCGCCTATTTTAAACGAGGAAAAATTGCAAAAAAATTCTCCATTCGAGTGGGTAATCTCATAAATGTCCAAATGCACTATAGATAAATGAATTCATACTCTCGTCTCGAAACGTAGACAAACCATAACGCGAGTTGCAACTTCTTAAGAGATCTGTAATATTTTAAGATAGGTACGGTACAGTTTTACCTTAAAATATGCTTACATTTTTTATTCTATTACCTACCAAGTGTAAATGATTAAATTCAAATTCATACGATGTCTTCAACCTCAACGTCAACCCATCATCAAACTTATTTAATACAGCCATTAAAATGTGCAAATTCACGCTACCTATAGGCCTATATAGCCATTATGCGAGTTCAACAAGCGTCGAAATGGTAGTTTTCGACGAACAAAAAAAACCATTAAGGTTTCCAAACGTATAATTTTCGATGCGTTCACGACGCAGGAACCTACCAAAACAACAATTGCATATATCGCTAATTATATTTATATCTTTGCTCGTGGTAAATTATATCCGCGTTAAAAATGAAAGAAAAAAAAAATGAACGGAACCCGTTCGTAACCGGTTATGAAAAATCTGCGGTATAAAAATAATCCGAGTATAACTTTTTGTTGCCAATTTCCCTTCGAATTATAATCATTTTAATTACCGACGATGATGTTGAGTTAGGTCTTGTAGCGATATGCAGCTACGCGGTGCGGAAAGTAAACGATTTTCATCCGTTTGAGAGAACACGTTTACAACAAATTGCGTATAGATTCCCACAGAGTGTGCCATATTTGGAATGGTTTTTTTTACCATACCTATCTGTGTAACTTTCGTCGTCGTCGTCGATGTAGTCAACATCTCAACGACGAAAATATTGCGAAGGACGAAACATCAGTATACTTATGTATAAGTTGCTATCGTATCGTCGTCTCGTATACCTATACTATTCGTGTACATGCGGCTGCAAAAGTTAATTAAAATAACAAATGTAAATTTTATGCGTGAACCTTTCAAACGCAACGGCAACGACGACCTTATAAAAGAAACCGCAAAACAAAAATTTTATTCAACAGTGCGAAATGTTCAGCGCACTGTACACTGTACAGGGCAGGGAAAAAAATATAAAAAGCAGAGCCTCCAGAGCCTCTGTACCAGTTTTGTACAAAGACAATATAAACGCGGCAAAAAAATCGCTTATTGAATCTCGCCGACCTGTCGACAACTTTAAATTATGACTAAAAAGATACATAGGCGCTAGTGGCTTGTCGGTATTCGATAAATGCGAGGTTTTAACGCAAGAACAATGAAAATAGTTTACATGGACCACAGACCAATGACCAGTCAATGTTTATTGCCTTTACGTAGACTTTTTAACTATATCATGATAAAGATACCCTGCCTCAATACCCTCGCCCATCAGATCCTTTGCCCACCTCATCGGAGGTTCGCTACCTTGCTCCGACTACCATATACCTATTATAAAATGGATTCGTTTGCATTTGCGTAGAATCCTATACGCAGAAAAAGCAGAATATCTAATCTTTATAGGTAAAGTTCCATTTCGAATGTTGCGTTTTTGGAATTAATGGACTTTTTTTCTTCGATCGAACGATTCGCCGAGGAAAAAAAACACACACAGAACACTCATCGAACGGCAATTCACGAGTATCAACATTGCGTAAATTGATTATATTACTCCGTTTTTAGTAATAACCAGTTGGAGCTTGTTAACCACTTCTTTCAATATTGAACTTCAAAATAAATGAGAAAACATGTCTCTATATTAGGCAAAAGTCTATATACTTCTCCAGAATTTTTTCCCCGTTTGTCCATAATACGAAACTCCGTTATTGAATTTTAAAATCGATCGACTAATAATGAATTGTAGAGATACCCAAGTTGAGTTTTGAAGAAAACTGACCTGAGCAATTAAAAGGAATAAAATGTTGGTACGATCAGTATTTCCCTCAGTGGGACGTTCTTCAAGTGGCCAATACTCATGGGAGGGTGAAAAGAGGGTATGCCATACCAGCCATACCTATACTGAAGAAAAAATGTCATTGGAAAATATTTAGAAATTTTTTATTACTGCATAAAAGGTTTTTCTCATATTCAAAAATATCAAAAAGGATTTGAATCAAGGTGCGTAGAAAGCTAAAATTCTGTTCATACCCTATTGAACGAATTTATTAATTTTTCGAAAGAATCATTCGTGAACGAATTGATTAATTCTTCAATTTATGAATCAATTCGTTCGCGAATGATTCGCCAAAAATTATTCAATTCGTTCGTGGACGATTCGCCAAAAATTAGGTAAATGAATCGATTCGTTCGCGAACGAGACACTTATACGAATCAATTTGTTCGCGAACGATTAACAAAAAATTATTCAATTCGCTCGCGAATGATTCATCAACTATTGATCAATACGTTTGCAAATGATTCGCCAAAATTATTCAATTCGTTCGTGAATGATTCACCAAAAATTATGTGAATGAATCGATTTGTTCGCGAACGAGTCACTTATACGAATCAATTCGTTCGTGAACGAGTCACTCGAACGAATCAATTCGTTCACGAATGATTCGCCAAAAATTATTCAATTCGTTCGTGAACGAGTCACTTGAACAAATCAATTCGTTCGCGAATGATTCGCCATAAATTATTCAATTCGTTCGCGAGCGATTCACCTAGAAAATAATCAATTTGTTCAATCGCCAATCGGTTGTGAATGATTCGATTCACTTCGCTTGAAATCAGATAGATCAATTCCTACACAATAGTTTCACAAAAAAAAAAAAACGAATCAATCGTAAATTAATTGATCCGTTTGCGAATGATTCACCAAGAAGTTAATCAATTTATTCAATCGCCAATCGTTCGTAAATGATTCGATTCGATTGTACACAAATCAATTGCTATACAAATGTTTCAAAAAAGTGACTCAATTTGTTCGTAAAAGATTTGTATTTTGAAGAAAAGTCGGTCTTATGCGTGGGTGTTTGGTTTGGGGGGGGGGGACTTCAATTGAACAACAGACTTGTTTACAATAGCCTCAAAAAAGAAAGCGTTTCTGACCTAAAAAATCTATGGGTGGCAGTTTTGAGCCAATCTGGTGCATCTTCTTTAGCGGATCTTTTGAATTTTCTGGTTTCAATTAGAATACCACTAAAAAAAAAAAAAACTCAAAATAATTCCGATTTACGCCTACCTACATCCTTTTCGATCAATTTTGGTATAATTTTTCAAAATCCGTTTCTACTGATTTAAATCTAAAATTTTCTCCAGCGGTCATGTTTGAAAAAAATGAAAAATATACCTACCTAGGACCTAGGTGTTTGTATGGTTTTAAAAAGATGAAATTTGGTTTATACCTTTAGGTACTTTATTTTTGACATACAAAACTGATTGATGGTTCTTTCGAGGAATTCTAAAGCATCCAGCAGTTTTTTTTCCAAAAAATTTTCCGGTCTCGAAAAAAATTACTTCCATAAGTCTAAGTGCCTGCTTTAAAATATGAATTTAAATGAACGGAAATAAATTTTGAAAATTTGTGCCTGATGCATTAATTGATCGAAGAGGGCTACAAAACGGTATATCAGCGAGCTTCCGTGCATCAAATTTCTCTATAAGAAAGATATGTAAAAATTCGCCGAAGAGCCCAGAACGGCTGGAAACTGACATCAATTGATTTAGAACGTCGAAAATATAGGTTATACTTCGATGAATCAAATTTTAGATGTTCGCCTCAATTTGATCAAATTGTGATTTTTTTCACAAAAAAATAGGTTTTTGAATTTTCAAAATTTCGTCAAAAATTAAGCAAATTAAAATCAGCATCTGAGACAGAATGCTTTTTCTTAACGAAATTCTGCGGTTTCGAGGGCAAAATACCTACCTATAATAATTTAATTTTACTCCATCATTTTAAGGAACCTATAGGCCAATAGTAAATTTCATCCGTTGGATTTCTCCAGGGTTCTGAAGAGTTAATCAGCCATTAATATATAACAAGAAGGTGTGTCTGAATTGTATAAATTCAAGTGTCCCTCCTTCTTAATTTGTTAAATGTGTAAAATTTGCAAACTCAAGTACTGTATCAAAGTAATCGATAAATTTATCGCGTTAAATTACGCATTCTGCATCATCTGTGCTTTGTGTTGTATGTACCAGAAACCAGTTTTATTTTTTATTTTTTGCAACGAATGATCGCATTTAAAAATGCAGACTTGTAGGTATAGCGTAAATGTAAATTCATATCGTACTAGTCAGGGTGAGGTTTCTTTATTTCTCGAATTAAAATTCATAAAATTGAAATTAGGTATACCTATTTATCTATTTTCTAAGGATCTATTTTTTTCTCTTACATTTCTTTAAATTACATACCTACTATGCGAAATGTGCAAAAATTATTTCTATATAGGAGAGATGCATAGTGTGTTGATCAAATTTAGATACTCAACTACGTATATACTGTAATGTAAATATCTACTTAATGGAAATGGTGAACAATTGATTGATGAGCTATTAGAGAAGGTGAATATCGTTTTACTTGACATACGAGTAATATTTCTGGGAAAAATGCGAATACAATATCGTCTGGATTTTCTCATGTCTACGTGCGTGGAAAAATTTACACCAACACCTAGCTCACATTAGATAGGTATTTTAAAGGTGACCCGGCGCCATTATAACGCCAATAGCATTCCTAGGAATAGGAAATCCGAAACTCGAGCCTATTTCCATTTCGTTCAAACCTATGTAATTTGCTTTTGAAACTCTAATAATTGGTTTGGAAAATGCCTGAAACCGTGCAAGTATTACGCACAGATTAAGTACGTCAATTCGTTTAAACCTCTCTCATCATTAACTTTGGTGAGTTTTTCACGTTTATGTACGACACGTTCAACTTATTATAACGTATAGATTGCAATTTGCATGCTATGTTCGAATTCGTTTTTTTTTCCTTTCTTAAAAGGTCATCGAGATAAGCGAAAACGTTAACCGATGAGATCAAGTTGTGTTGCGTAAAATAACGCAGCGAAGGGGGCCACTGCGAGTCTTCAGAAGCGTGGCAATTTCGAGTCGAGATGTCAACTGGTGTAAGAATGTGGCATCTTGTATGCGTAAAGTTACATGCTGTATATTTCAAATAATTTCATCGATTTTCACGTCTCTGTACCGCGTATATATATGGTGCTCCTCGTTGTAATCGTATCTTTAATTCGGTACTTAAAATTCAACGTATTTAAATCTCTCTTTTGTAAAATCAACTTAAAATTCAACTTTCACGTTAAACCGTCAAAGAGAAGTCATAAAATTGAGAAGAGCGCGAATCGACGTTATATTAACGTGGCGCAGGAGAAAAAAAAAGTATACCTCGTATATTCGCGTTTGAGCGGATGAATTAAAATCGCGAAACGAAAATATTGTCGTGTTCGAGGATTCTGGAATGATTTTTGCCTTGATGTAAATCTTATCGGCTAGAAACCAGTTTAACATTTGAAAAACTCCAATAATAGAAAATTGCGATTTGCGATTCCGCGTTTTTTGTAGATAAGGTGTAGGTAGGTATATCGATGAGATAAATTTTATGCTGTTATACAGGGTGTCCCAGTATACATTTCATATCATATTTGGGCAGATCATAAAAGAAAAAGACTTGGCGGGTTCTGAACAATAATGTTAATTAGAAAGAATTTTAGCTCAGAAGGTTGATAATTCATTGTTTACCTCTCCCCCCCCCCCTGTTATATTGTCAGAAAATCAACGAGATTTTTCGCCAAGTTTTTAAAAATCTTACATGATGTCAGAAAGCCATAAGGTTTTTTTTACAGTTTTCAAAAGTCAATCTCACACTGAATTTGATTGGTCGATTTTCTTCGTTTTATAAAGCCTGTCATAATGTCAATTGTCAGAAATTCGACTGAATTGTTTTACTGTTTTCAAAAGTTAGCGTCACACGGTGGCATGACTGACGCAAAATCTCAAATACTATTTTTTGAAACTGGGCTATTTTCCCCACAAGTGGGGTAGGAGACAGTCCAGGCCGTCCAGAGCGAAAACTAACGACTTTTTGGAAAATTCCATCCCTCCTCCGCGTGACATTTCCGGAGCTAAAAAAATTTCTGAGTAACTTTAAACTCAAAATGAAGGTCTCTGTTGAGTTGCAAAAACAAAGAGAATTGCACGACAACAGAAAAAAAAACAAAAAAATTGGTATTTACAAGGACAAATTAGGATGTTAGAACGACCAAAAACCCGAACGACGAGAAAAGGCGAACTAACGACAATTTTTTTCAAACACATCAGAATGGTGTATATTTTTTTAGACCCCACTTTTCAAACTTTTCCTTCCTATTTAGGCTAACACTAGAAAAAACCCTGTAACTTTAAACGCAACATACCCCGAGGACTTGGGATAATCAAATATCTTTAAGTACACTCGAGTATATACATACGATAGGCTGCCTTAAGAATTGTATACCTATGCGTATGCATATACGAGTATGTTGCATTTGAAGATCATGCAAAGCAACTGTCTATACTGGTAGCAGAGTAGCGCGGTAGCACTAACCTACGGCAATACTATTCCCTATTTTTCAAGTTTTGATTTAAAGGTCACACGAATTTCGCATCCAAGTTGTACCTATAGCCTGCCTGCCATGCACTAACGATTCCTCTATAAGTAATCATATCGAAGAATCAATTTATTTCCCAACACTTTAGCAACACACTATGATCTTTATACCCAAGTTGTATTATGTTTGAATAAAATCCAACGTCTTCGATAATGTTGCGAAATCATAGGATAGTTGTCACTGCCATGCTACTTACAAACAAGGACAACGCCGTTACGTTTACGGTTAATTGTCGAATATTGACGTCTCTAACATGTTTGTATCCGCGAGTTCAATAATGTATTCCATTTGCGTTATTTATTACAAACTAAAATTCCATTGAAACTTTTAACATTATAGCAACATATAGCGAGTGTAATGTAAATGTGTGTATTAAAAAAATATATATAATACATTATATACCTACACAGGTTGCTTATATTTATACGAGGTTTTTTCATTTTTATATGGAGATACCTTCTTGATGGGAAATAATTTTTTTCTAATCGAGTCATACCGCAGTTGAAGTTGAAGAAATTTGTTGTCAGACGAAAAATCTGATCGCGACGTCGTCTGAATCTGCATAGTTGAATGATTCCCAACCACCCGTATATTAGGGGCAACGAGGCACAGCAAACATCTTATTCTTATAGTTTGAGAAAAAAATATTTTCCAAATTTGAGAAAAATTCCATAGATTACTCCCCCTACAAGGAACACATTCCAAAAAACAGGAACTTTTTACCTCAATTTGGTAAAAAATGAAAAAAATTAAAGATTCACATTTTCGCTCCCCCACTCCCAAAATACTTTTCAATTTTTTTCCTCATCTTGGTCGACCTTTTAAGGCCTCTTTTGTCAGGAAAAACTATCAAGGGTCAATTCAACTAGTAGGTATCTTGATCTGCATACACTTTGAGAAGCATTGCTTGGTATTTTGCAAAAATGTTGAAAAGTTGTTACAATATTCGCAAATTTTACTCGTACTTATTAGACACATCGATCAATAATTTTTGATTCACCTGTCAAACTTTCGAGCAGAAAATTAGTTCATTCATACGAGTATATCTATTACATTCTATTAGGTACAGAAATGTGGGATTGCTTGCAATACATGTGAGAAAACTTCTGGTTTTCTCACTCAGCATGAAAAATATAGGTAAGTACCTTACATTTCCAAGAAGTAATGAGGTACGTTTTGCAACTTGAAAATCTCACATTGAAAGAAAATCCAGAATTGACAATTCCATACCAAAAATTGTCAAATAGTTCCTCTCCTCTCTCTCTAACAAGTTATTCTCGCGTTTGGAAAAACTTATTTTTGACCGTGGTTTTTGGTACAACTTTTCAAGACAAACAGAAAGGTTCTCTCACAAAATAACATATCTTTGAAATTGAAGGCTCTGCAGGCAAATCAATTTTCAAGAGTGTCCTAAAATTTCTATCTCACAAAACAACATTTTTTGCTCGTCTTGAAAATTTATACTAGAATTCACTTTCAAAATTATTGATAAAAATTAAACTTTTGAAAATTTTGAGAAACTTTCTTACAACAAATTAAGCCTAGGCAAAATGCAATTTGACCCGGACATGATTGGGATCAAAGGTTTTTTTGGTGAATATTGTCTAGGATGGTGTGGTGAACAACATACTAAAAGCCCCCGCCCCTACCCCTCGAGCTAACCCCCCCCCCCCCCCCCAACAGTGGATCAAAGCCCCCCAAAAATCGGTTTTTTGTCAAAAAAAATTCTGAAATGTCAACTTTTGAGTAAAATGAGCACTGATTATTTAATCTCCTCTCAAATACCTATCAAATGAGCTATCAACCAACTCCCTAGCCCCAAGGGGGTGGCGCTACGACCTCTCAGTAATGTGATTTCAATAAATTCACATTTCATGACTTTGGGATTTGGAACCTGTTCTAATCGATCAAATAAAGTCAAACTTGGGGAATGAGGTTCTTTTGGGACATAAAGTCGACCCCTAGAGTGGGGAGGGTCAAATTCGAAAATTACGGAATGGTCATTTTTTGGAGGGGCATAATATGGCCCCAAATAGATGAAAATGGTCCAAAATTGTATCATTGGTCAGTACTCCCATTGTGATCAACATATCCAAATTTCAGCTTCCTAGGTCATCCCCACTTCTTTTAAGGAGGAAAAAACCGAAAATAGGGGTAAAAGGAGGGGGTTTCCACCTTAATTCCGCCCAGAATCTATGGTCAATAACTAATGTGTTCGGTACCTTATTTATATGGTGGAAAATTTGTTTTCATTTTTTCCCGCTCCCACCCCCTAAAGTTGTTACCTCAGGTGAGAAAATCACACCATGAAATTTTCAGTCCCCTTGGTGAAAAATAACTGGTGACGGTGGGCCCACCAATTTTACAAAATACATACTTATACATATGAAAAAAAACATTATAATCCTTAGATTTGGTCCATTTTCATTAGTAATACTGTTAAATATTTTATGACCTGTCAACATTATGAAAAAGTGGAACTTGTCTCCTTCCTCAGAAAATTAAAAAAGATGAATATTATTATATTTTTTTCCTCCATATTTAAATCCTTGGATTTGTTCGATCTTCATCAGAAAACCACTATATGTCAGACTTTTAAAAACTTGTAGGAAAAGGACCAATTTGTGACATTTTGACTTTGAGATACATTGAAGTGGACGTTTTGTAATAATATTATGTCAAATTTTCACAGAAGACTAATTGACGTTATTCTGACATCTTGTTAATGTAAGACTTTTGAAAACTTGGAAAAAATCGTCAAGAATCCCTGTCAATGAGATTTCATTTTAAGGTTTAAAGCAAAAAAACATATCCATGACTTGAAACTATTTTTGAAGAGGAGGCTTTACCTCCATTCAAAAAAAAAAAAAAACAACTTTGGAGGCCTTTATGTATAGGTGGTCGGCATTATAAGGAGGTTTTTCTGGAAAAAAGAATTATCTAAAAGCATTCTGCTCAGAGAAGAAAAATTTTCACCTAATTACCTATGAACATCAATTTTCATCTTTCTCGAAATTTTTTCAATTTTGGGGGTCTCAGAAAAGGGGACCACCATAATTTGGAGGACAAAAGGGTGTTTTTCTTGAAAAAGTGGTTACCTAATAGTATACTCTGCTCAGAAATAGAACAATTTCAAAAATTTTTTACAGATATGAATTTCTTATTTTTTGTTGATTTGTTTCAACTTTGAGGGGCTTTATCGGAAACCAACATGATTTGGAAGACCTGGGGAAAGGGTTTTCTTGGAAAAGTGCTTATTCAGAGAGATTCTACACATAAATGAAAAATTTTCAAAAAATTTCTACATAAATTAATTTTTGATTTTTTAAAAATATTTTCCCCAAATTTGAGGGGCTCCAGGCAAGAGAGCTAACATCATTTGGGGGGTCCAACAATGGGGTTTTCTTGAAAATGGGGTTATGTAGAACAATTTCCAATGTGGAACATAATTTTGATTTATTATCATTTTTTGTGATTTTTTCAATTTTGAGGGGCTCGTTACTATGGGGCCAATATTGTTTGAAGAGCCGGGGAAAATTTTTTCTTGAAAAGGGGATTACTTAGAAAACTTTTGGCGCAGAAACAAAGAATTTTCATGAATAGAACTTTTTTGTAATTTTTTTTTAGATTTTTTTTTTAAACGGAGGCTACCGGCACCACTTTTTTTTACAGATGAGGGAAAAATAAAGAATAGGGAATTATTTTCTCACCCGAGGTAACAAGTTTGGGGGATGGGAGGTGGAAAATTCCAACTTTGCAAATGGTCAAGAATTGGATTTTTGAAAATTCATACACTCTTGCCCCTTCAATTTTCAGATTAGATTCATGTCAGAAAAACTAAATATCAACGTGCACGTTGCTTTACAACACGTAGGCAAAATTTCGTTCTGATCGGCGACTATAACAGTTGAGGTACGAGTACTTCGTACTTCCCTCTTCAGGCCAAGACCGAGGCCTAATTCATCTGCGATTTTTTTTCCACATCTCGAAAAATGCCGACGACAATTTAATGGCGCAACGCCTCAACGAGCGTCGAAAATGGCTGAAAATCGTGATACGTGTTTAAAAAAGATGTAGGTACTTTTTTTTTCGTAAGCTTTAACGTCGTCTTCGGACGAGAGATGAAGTTGGGTACAATGTTGAAATATTTTAGCAATTCAGTATGTGTTCCTATACACTACAGAGTCATCGTGTCGTGGTAAGTATCAGCATGTTTGTCGTGAATTCCTAACGAGGTCAGTTCAAATAGTGTGTGAAATAATATCACATGGCGACGCACATTCTAACTTGTAAAAAATAGAGAGGTTAAAAAAAACCTCTACAATGAGCTAACACAGAAGGTGAACTAGCCGTCAAAATGCTTCTTTTTTTTTGAACAGTGGTTCGAAAAACGCTCGATTGACTCCTCGACGAATATACGAGTAGATGGCCGGTTCGCGGTGGCGCTAATGTCGAAAAAGCCAAGTCGCGATCTCGAACCGTCCGCCAATCGTGAACGTATTTAATTTAAAAACTCAGTCGAACCATTTTGTCGGGATCGTTTATCCCTACTTCGGGACGTGCAACATTGTATGGCTGAGTTTCGGATATAACCGGTTCAATTAGCCATCTGTTTTGGTTGGTGGAACCACGTTTCACGTTTAACGTTATAAAATGTATCTTACCTACCTACTTATATATTTTATAAGATACGCGAACGTGGAGAAATTCTCTCACGTTTTTTTTCAATCTGCTTACCCGAGTGCACACAATTCCAACCTGTTGGACGTCGTCTTTGTCGTCATCGTCAGATGGGCGGAGTTTGTTTATGTATTCGGCATATACCCAAAGCAAAGTAAAGATGCATGCAACATTGTATACAATGGTAGAGAACGCGAATTCACGAAAAAATAACCTACTCTTCCCAAGTCGACGGTAATTTGGTTTTGGTAGGAGTGTCTCGAGCAATGGATGCTGACTTGCTACATCCACAACCGCGAGACTCTCTGCTGACCATTTTCAACTACAGCTCGTTAACTAAGGTATACCTATATGTGTACCAGGCAATGTGTTGTCTGTTGCAGAAGATGGTGGCACGTTGGACGAAATTAACATCGGACTTGGTTACCGTTATCATTAATATTTTTTCCCTATATTTGTTGTTCGAGTAGCTAAACTCGGCGTCCTCGCCCATGCAATTTTTTTCCAAGACCTTGCGTCGAACAAATATAGTTTAGAAATGCCGGAAGATCGTGCATTTATTAAATGAGAATTTTTCGCGCATACCGTTTAATTTACACGGCGATAACGTTTCGATGAAAATTTAACGGTATCTCGTAATTTAGCCTCCTCAATTCCGGCTTAGTGTTCGGTGCCACTGCCACTGCCACCGTCGTCGTCGTTGTCGTGGTTTGGATGTGCCTACCTGTTTGGCGACGCCAACGACGACGATTAATATACCTACCTATTTATAAATACGGGTAAATTAGCATTTTTTGTTACAAATTGGTACGTTGAGCTGGATGTTGACGTAGTGTTCGATTTATGTCCTCTATTTATGGTGAAGTCTGTCGTGTGAAGGGCTTCGAAGATCTGGTCAACTTGTAGCATATAGGTAAGCTCATCTTTACTTCCTGATTATATAGATGATTCCTGTCCAGTGTTCACAGTTCATTAGGGTGGATCGAAAAAAAAAACAAATATCCTGAATTTTGACGAAGATTGGTGAGGAAGCCTATTTTGAGTGGGAGAGGAGACTGCCCAGAAAAATTGTTAAGCCCCCCTCCCCCCTGCTATTCAGGAGACTGAGCCAAAGGTCCTCAACTCAAATCACAACGGGGGAGGGGGCAACCGAGGCATTGCGCAGGTTATACTGCCCAAAAGTGGCAAAAAACCACTATTTTTTCGAGAAAAAAAACCTTACTTTGAAGACCTCTGGTTCAGCCCCTAGAACATCTAATTTACGTCCTTCATTCCTTCTTATCTTCTTTCTTCCTAATGAGTTCTCAACTAAATTCTCAACATTTAAGAATAGTGGTAGATTAAGGTGTAAATGAACTACCTATATACAGGTTATAGGCAGCCAACTGCTATTACAACATTTTATGCATAAATACAATGTATATATGCAGCTACATGTTTGGTAGAAAAAGAAAAAAAAAGAAGATGAGTAAATAATATGTCGTAACATGTTACCATTGAAAATCATCGAGCACACATTAGTATCCTGTTATAACGTGTGATGCACAAAACATGTCGTCGGTGTATGTGGAATTTTAGAAGAAAGTTATTTAGAAAAACTAGACTAAAGACTACTTCTTGAAAGCCGAAAAGGGATATTGATCTTGAGTCGCGCCAAATAGGGGCGTAGGTGATGTAACGGTTTATCCTTTCAAATGACACATCTCTTACCCTTACACAAAAAGCGTATTTACGCAAGATACTTTGTGCTAGGTGTAGGTACTTATTTCTTTCTGACTATTTTTTCTATCGTGTTATTTTTATATGATACCTACTCTTTTAAGAACCTACATACATTATATGATCTGTAAAATCTTGAAAAAAATTATACCTTACTCGCATGAAATTTTTTGTATACACTACATATAAGATCAGTTTCCGAGCGGTAGGTAGGTAGGTAGGTAGGTAGGTATTGAAATTCAACGCTATATAAACCACAAAACGACCTATAAAAATTAACTTTGTAAGTATACCCTGTGTACCTATGTGCACGTGAAAATCGATATCACATGTAACGGAATTCATCAACAATTAAGAAAATAAAAACTTCAAACCCGACAAGTAAAAATAATAGACGGCTTCACTGAAACAAGGTCTAACGATATGCCAAACTGCCTTTATAATATGTACCTATATGAGTTAGAGCATACCTACTGCTTTACTCGACTCGTGTGTATGTTCAGTAAACCTCCGATTTATAATTATTGACCAAGTAAAAACTGTTGCGAACTGTTAATAAGATTATGCTGTAGGTAATTATTGTATGAAACGAGTCTTAACCGAAGTGGTTCCTATAAGGTGAAAATGATGTTTACGTAGAGCGTGACATTGTGTGATGTTAATTATTAAAAAATCACTTCTCGTGGAACTAAAACCTGCACAGCAAATGCATTTGTTCGGTGTAAAAATATAGGTATCGAGTAATGAGGTTTCTTTTTGTTTTAAAACAACCTTATTACATTCACAGTGGGTTTCAGATGAGAAAAAAAAGTTGACGTTTTAATAAGAAGTTAAAGTTTACCACTGAAATATAATAATATGATTATGGTCATGTATGGATGAATCCAGATTCGAGGTAGACAATGGGACAGATTAGCACTTCTTAATGTTGAAAAAACTCATGTTTATAGTTGAAAAACGCAACATTTAATTTTACGGAATTGGTTTGCCTCAATAGAAGGCGTTGGAATTTCGAGAAATTATGATCAGAATTGGAAAAAATAGGGAAGAAGTCTCCTCTCGAAAGAAAGTTTTTCAACATGGATATGTTTTTTGCTTGAAACGTTATTGTAAAAATTGTCATTGGTAGAAACTCTAAAAGATTTCTTTACAAGTTTTCAAAAACAGCTGGCAGTTCCTGAAATAATTTCAAATAGGTACTCGATAAATCAGCATCAATCTAACAACATTTTTTTGGGCAGGCATTTGTCAATAATTATGGGTGATTTACCAAAAATTACGGGCAATTTACCAAAAATTACGAGTAATGTTATATACCAAAAATCGCGGGTATACCAAAAATTACAAGTAACCGGTAATTTACCAAAAATTAAGAGTGACTGGTGGTTTACCTAAAATCACAGTAAATTATTAAAAAATTATGGTAATTTACCAAAAATTACAAGGAACCGGTAATTTACCAAAAATTACAGGGAACCGGTAATTTACCAAAAATTACGGGTGACCAGTAGTTAACCAAAAATTACGGTCATTTACTAAACAATTATGGTAATTTATCAAAAATTACCACAAAATTACGACAATTCGCCAAAAATTACGGTAATTTACCAAAAATTACGGTAATTTACCAAAAATTACGGATATTTACCAAAAATTACGGTAATTTACCAAAAATAACGATAATTTACCTAAAATTATGGTTATTTACTCAAATTACAGGTCTAAAAATTGAAGATAATTTACCAAAAATTACCAGGCAGTAATTCACTAAATAATTGAAAATTGTCTGTAATTTACCAAAGTTACCCAGTATTAGTTTACAAAAATTACTTGCTGATATTTTACCAAAAAAAAAAAACCACAACTGTTGATTTTACAGAAAAATTACCAGAAATTTACAAGAAGTTATACCTGTAATTTATCATTCTGTAGCGGTTGAAAAATTTTTGTTTTGATTTTTTAATTGGGATTTGTACTGGCATGGTCTGATCCCTCCTCCTCCTCTATTTTTTTTATAACTTCTGTGTAAAAAAAATGAAAAAAAAATTATGAGCTATTAAATTCAATCACAAAAGTGAAATACTTACAACATTCATTGTCAATTATTTTAAAGTATTCGACTTTTATAATTTAATAAATAAATAGAGACGAAACGACCCATTAAGAACATCTTTGAAATATTACAAGTAGGTATAACGTGTCGTGACGAAGAGATAATGTTCGTACATTATACCGGATGATTCTGTTGATAACAATTAAAATGACGACGATTACGCTGATATCTTGCATAGGTTACCTACACGTTTATTGCTTATTCATCGCGTATTTATTTCAATGATATAATATGTGGCTCAATAATTAACGCATTTAACAGCCAAAGTACCAATATTCAATAAGAAAATCAGGTGATTCAGATGATAATCTACAGCATCTACTCTAGGATTATTCCTTTTTTATAAGTACTCGTAGATAGAGAGATGGGGGAGGAAAGAAGAGTTCTTGTCAGTACGAGTGTGAAAATGATCGAAAAATGTGTAGTTTTTTAGCTTTAAAATTTTGTTCAAGTTCATAAAAATTAGAGTGCATTTCAAAGTGAAATGCCCCAGGATCATTGACATTTTATGGGGAAAATGGGGGTAGAGGTAAATTTTGGTATATGGGGTTTTTGGATTAGCTGAATACGAATTTGAGGTGACTTGGTGGATATGGTTTACGCTTCTCACTTCTTTGTGGACCCTAAGCTCCCTAATTCGAGTTTACCAGTATCTCAAAATGTTGACTTTTACGCAAAAATAGTTCTTTCTCTCATTTCCTCCCTTTATATCAATTTTCAAGTCAAGTTGATGAAGGAACGAGGGGAAGCGTAAAGGTGTGATCATCTATTGACTCTCAGAGAAGGGCTCAAATGTTGATGAATGCGTTTTATATATAAATAGAAAGGGACATAGAAAACAGTTTGCTTCGTATCTTTATGGATTTTGGCGATACTTTTTTAAAGATAGGTATAGCTACCCCAACTTTGAATAATCGCACAACTCCATGAATTAAATTTTGAATCGAAAATTGAATCAAAACTTTCTTCAATCACAGCATATGGTACCTAGACCTACCGATGAACTAAATGAGACGGATAAACTCTATCGAAATACGTATGGTATAGGTCTACCTCTACCTTATAGGTAGTTAGGTACGCATCAGGCATACGTCCAGCTACCACAAATACCTTTTGAAACCAGATATTGATTATTTGCAGAACTGGCCACAATTGTGGAAGAAAAACACCGCCAAAGCAATAATTCGCTAATAAGAACAATTTTACAATTATAAAGACGAAATGCCAAAGAGCGATACTGTATCTTTGATGGCACGGACGGGCCTCTCCTTCTTTGTCCTCTAAAACATGCACTTTTCAACTTTCTAGCGGATTTTTTTTTCTTCAAGCGAAGAATATGATCACGTTTAAATTCTAAAAACTTGTTTTTACCATCGTTTTTGTATCTGACCTAGGACTACGTTACTATACACTTGTCAAACCGGACTTTACTGAAATACGAGAACCATTCCAGGCAATACATGACGACTTACAACCATGCTGCATTTCGTTCATATTATTTCGCGACTTTTTTTTTCAGGTTAAGTTGAACCGCAATTCGATATTTGTTTTGTGGACGTATAAACTAACATTGTAGAGGATATGTGTGTACGAATGTCGGTTGGTTTGGGTATGGGTATGGCTGACCGCATTTAATACTTCTGTTTCTCTCTCTGTCTCTCTCTCTCTCATGTCTTCTACAGTTGCCATTTTATAGGTTGAAACGATAGATACGTCAAGTCGACTTGATGCTGATTGTAAAAATTTACTGATCAGGGTCTTAATAACGTCGAACGTGAGCATTTTTATCAGATGATTTACGTGAGTAAACTTACTGTATACGTATACCTATACGTAAATGCAGGCCTACATGTAGGTATATTGTGTAGAACTTGAAAAGATCCATCTTTAATTTTATGCAACTTATAACTTGGAATGTTGAATTTAATGCTGTGGGATCAATTTCGCAGTAGGTAAAGTAAATAATGATAATCGAAAATTCGAAATTTTAAAGCCATTCTGATCTGACTTTGAAGTGAGTGTGGCACCTCGAAGTCAATGAGGATCCAGGAGGAAGTGAGACCTTCAAGAAATTTAATTTTAAAATTATTCTAAATTTCCCATCAATAAGGTTCTAGGCATTTTTCAAAATAAAATCTTCTTTGTCGTACAAAAGACCTCCTAATACAAAGTAATTATCTCTTCAAGTTGGGATTGGTCAAGCAAGTTCCTTTGTGAGTTCAAATTATCACTAAGAGTAAGCCAAAAGTCAAAATTTGAGCGACTGGATTGTTGATATCATTTTTTGACTTTTAAATTTTGTTTACGAATTTAAGTTCGGTACAAAAAGCCAAATTTAACCAACCCAAGAAAAATGGGAAAGGAATTCACATCAAGACGATGATGAAAGACGAATTTTGTCCATTTTTGAAATAATTTCAGTCTTCCATTCATAAATAGAAAAACCTGGCCATTCAACAAGTCGCTATTTGATACAATAAAACGTACAGTGTATTGTCTGAATAATTATACCCATTTGCAGAATTCGAAATCAATTAGGTATAGGTACTCAGTTATTAACATAAGAGAATGAAAATCTGATTCGAGCCAAATTTTTTCCCCTAATTTAAACCCAAACTAAAGTTTTGGGGTTCTCTTTAACTCGTAGTAATTACATCTTTTAAAAAAAGCTCGAATTTCCAAAAGGACCGAATACATTATAGGCAAAATTGCAATTGGTATCTAATCCAAACCATATTCGTACACCGCATATGCACGAAATATTAAGTAAGGCACCTCCACATACATCGAAAATTTAAAATCCAACCACTACCACGGTCTATATAGAGTACAACATGATCAACCCTAAGCACTGATATCTTAACCCTTTGGAAGGTGGTGCACGCAAAGCAAAGCCTTTCCAGTATCGATCACTGACGAAGCAAAACGCTTCAACACACTCGCTTTCATACCGCAAAGAAAAATTAAAAACTAAATTTTACATGAAAACCATGCAACTCGGCGTATAAATTCTCTCACACGCGAATCAAAATAAGGCGTGTATTTCACCAAGATTAAAATTTTTGTAAACATGAATAACCGCTCGTTCAAACTTGACTACTCTTGATTAAACGCCTCAATAAAACGCTTTACCCTCTTTTTTTTGACAGCGTACACAGAAGAATTTCACGCTTACTCGGCCGTAACACAATATTACGTTGCACACATTCAGATATACACTCGAAACACGTAGCACACATGGGCATATATATACGAGTACACCGTGTGTGTACGTAATTCTAAAATGCATCTTTGCTAGAGGGAAGAGCGGTTATATACACTGTCGTTTTACAAAAGGTCCATGACCTCGAGTACACACTATCTTCCGCCATTAACCACAATTCCGATCACCACCACAAAAAAAAACTGGTTCTTTACATATACTTTGGTTCAAACATATAAATATAATTCGTCTTATAACTATAAACGAATAATCGAATCAATCTCCAGTAACGTGAACCTTATCGTGTACCTAATCAATTCGCAATTCTATGCATAGGATACTCCTGTGTGATGTACATGTAGAGATAGATACTTGGACAGACGTATCATTTCAAAATTACCCTCAGAAAGTATACACGCAGATCATATACATTTTTAGGTATAGATAGGAAGGAATACATATAAATGGATCATTCAAGATACTTTTCATGGTGTTTCCACATAGTTGCCCTTTACTTTTCCATAAAACTGAAATGTACCCTTATTTGATTTAGGGATGTATACCTACTGGTTCACTTACCTTATACCTTGAAAAATTGAGGAGAGGGATCCGTCGAAAACACAGAGAGAGTTTTGAATGCAACTACGTTACAAATTTTCAATAAGATACCATGCATAACGTACCCCCCTCCCCCCGCCTCAACACCAACATCTTTCAAAAAGGATACTTATCTCAACTAGTGAGAAAAAATTGGGCAAAATACATCACCAGGCCAAATTTCAAGAGTTGAATTTCATTATTCAGTGAATTTTTAAAAATTTATGGGCTCATTGTCTACGTAAAGTATAGGTATATCCCATGAAAAAAGTAAAATTTAATCAAAATAAGCAAAAAAAAACTAAAATTTGATTTATACCCTATTTTTGACCTTCAAAATTAATTGGTGATAAATTTGAGCCGTTCTGGAGCCTCCAGCGAATTTTCGGATAATCTGGAGTCAATATAAAAAGCTGAGATTTGACAGATTATACATACGATTTTTCACATCAAAAATCGATTGGTGGTCTTTTGGAGCGAGGTATTTTGAAGTCTTCTGAATTTTCCAGTTTTGGACAAATTGCTACGAATGCATAAAAATCTCAAGAAACCCGTATTCTACAGAAGGTAATGAAAGAAAATAGCCTGTTTTTTGCATTTTTCAACTTCAAAAAACATTAAGTATGCGCCCTATTTGACACAAAAATTTAAATTTTTTATCAATTGTATTTTTGTTTTAATTTTTTCTATTTTGAGGGTCCGGGAAAATTACAGGGGTTGAAAGACCAAGGGAGGTTTTTTCTTCAAAAAAGGGCAATGCAGAAGAATCCTGACGGAGAATTTAAAAATTTAAAAAAATTACCACAAAAATGAGTTTTCAAAAAAATTTATTAACTGATCAATTCCATTTCTTTTTGTTGAATTTTTCCAACTTTGAGGGGCTACATATACAAAAGGACCAACATATTTAGTTTAGAAAACCAGGAAATATTTATTCTTGAAAACAGCATTATTCAAAAAAATCCTAACACAAAAATGAAATTTCAAAATTTTTTAATTTTGGAGAAATTGGATTTTTTGAAATGTTTTGACGGGTAGGAATTATTTTTTCATAATATCCAACAACTAAGTAATTTCAAGATGAATAAAATCACATTTTTAGCGAATTTTTGGGAATTTAAATTTCATACAATTTCTTATTGTCGTCTTTGATACTTATCCTTTTGCTCGATTTTGGAACATATTCGAAATCGACGTATTCCTGCCAGTTCAAATAAAAAAAATTTTCAGTGATTAACTATTTTTGAAAAATTAAAATTCTTCTTTCGTGAACCCATCAACGTAAAAAGCTGAAATACATACGTAGTAGTCTCCAAAATCGTTCACTATTGATGTTCGTTTCTAGACGTTCTAAAACCTGCAGAGGGTTTGTGGATTTTTGTTTTTTAGTTTCAAAAAAATTTCCTTAAAAAAATTCAACACTTAAAAACTATAGGATTTATCGTTTATGTGATCTTTTCGATCAATTTGAGTGAGTACAAATTTTCAAAGATCCTTTCTGCTTAAAAGTATATACTTAGATCGGTTGTTTTCGAGAACTGAAAAATTCAAAAATGCATTGGAAGCTCCAAAATAGCTCAAAAGGATCGCCGATCAATTTTGAAGATCAAGAGTTGAGTATAGATCAATTTTAGCCTTTAATATTAGGTAACTAGTTCAGAAACAAAGAATTTTTCCTTTTAAAAAAATTCTCGAATTTTGGTTCAGAATGATAAATAACCATATTTTGAAAATATCTGCAAAAATCGATCGAAAAAAATCAAAAAGTGAAATAATGCTACACCCGATTTTACTGTCGCTGAAATTCATTTTAGACATAAAATTCCAATAATTTGCTGAATGCCCCAAAACTACTAGAAAACACCACTGATTAATTTGGGAGGTCGCCAATAAAGTATGTATTTAAAATTTCAGGTTCCTACCTCAATTTAATCTGATTATCAATATTTTTCATGAAAAAAGGGCCTTTAAATTTACAAAAATTTACCAAAAATTGAAAGATGAAATTGAGAATTTGAAAATTGGTGAAGCTGTATGTTTTTCCAATCAAGATACCTCGATTTTAAAACGACTTAGAATTTCATTCTAATGGACATTCCAGGTAGGTTTCTTTGGAGAGGGGAAGGAGGAAACTATCAAATATCTCCTAACTTCTCGTCATTTAAGATCACTGGATGAGTAAAGAAATTTAGTCTCATACAGCGGGTATAATAATTTTCACTTCTCTACTCCTTCGCAATATTTTCCTTAATTCCATACGACTGCAAATTTTGATAAGAGAAAGAATCATAATACTTAAGTAGAAATGACATCAAAGGGTACGTAGGTGTAGTTTTGATAAAATTTCTAATATGCAAAATCGTTTGCCTATAATCACATTAACCCATTTTTCAAAATGAAAAGGTTTTCAAGTCACTCTTGATTTTCACGCTAATAGTAAGTACATCTGTAGTCGGGTTAATTGAGCGGATTACAAACGAATTTGAAAGCTTTACGAATAACTGGGGTAATTTTAATACGATATCGAGATGAAGCTACTTATTGCACGTATAGTATGTACAATTTGACCTGAAAAAGCTCCCACTCTTTAATTTTTTTTTATTGAAGTTTTTCATTAATAAAAGATTAGGTAAGTATATAAAGGGAAAAAATGCTTAGCCGATAAAAATTTTCAATTTCATCGACTTTTTTTTTACACAAAATGGTTTAAATGTGCAATGTACATTTTGTATAGTAGATATTTCTTTTGCTCGCGAGCTTGAACGGGTTTGGATAATTGGCGTGTTTATATTAGCATGAACCTTTGGCGAAGTAAACTAGGAAATTTTCTCGCTGAGTATAAAATAAACGTCATTTTTAAGATTTTATATTTTTCGTTCTTTGTTTCTGATATTTTCAGTTAAAGAGTTTCCGGTTTAAAGTATATATACACACGGTATAGGTACTATACAAAATGAACGTTATAAGTGGGCTTAAGAGAGTACGCTTTTTCTCTTTATACCTAACAAGCCACAAACGAAGTTTTTAAATGAAAAACGAACCATAGGTTTTGTTCTATTAGCTCGGTGTTTTTATCTGTCCCAGTTTTCTAAATAATGCCAGTTTTATATATATGTGTATAGGTTCGCCGTTTTTGAAACAATGCAATTTTTATTTTGGACCAAAACGTAGCGTTATACGTATAGGTAGGTACTCGTTTGGTCTTATCTTTCGATAATTTTCAATAGAAAGTCTTTTCAATGGTGCAGAATTTTACGAGAAATGTCGAACGCGGCATTTTGTATCAAAGAATTATTGTTATAATACCAGCATATATTATTTACAAATAACGAACTTGTCCCGAGAGTCCGTTAAATGCGATCACCTACCTACTTTTTTTTTTAGTTTTTTACGTAATCCCTCTTTCCTCTCTTTTCGTTTCGTTGATTAGCTGCCAAATGAGAATATCAAAATGCAGTTTTTTTCTCTCTTTTTCGTTACTACTACGTTGATATATATTTTTTTGTAATTTTTACGAAAAATACGATAACGAAGCACCTGCGTGCCCACATGCGTAAATTAACTCGTATTGAAAGCGTTCATATATAGGATGTATATTGATGGTATCATCTGCACGTATATGTACTATATTGTGCTATAATGAAACAGTTCGTACTTCCGTTTGAAAGGTTATCAACTATGCCTAAATTTTTTTTCACACTTTTCGAGTCATTTAGAGGTTATTTACTTACTTTGTTGCGATCGTTGATGTACACGTATTTGCAGAGCCTAAAGCAGGTTCATAATTCAGTATACACCTCAGTGGTGGTCCAATTAGTTTGTATTCCAGTTTCTATAGTACTTATAGTGTTCCTGTTTCCGTTTTACGATCTGAAAATTCAGCTTGACGCTTTTTCTATTCCAGTTATTTTTTCAGTGTAGGCCGGGCCTATCAATCTATCGTGAAGTAGGATTTTTGAAACGTTTGGCTCGTGAAAAAAAACACTCAACTTAGCTAAACAGATAAAATTTCATTTATATCCCATTTTTGACCCCCCCCCCACCCCGTAGGAAAATTTATGACTAGGGCTAGGATTTATATGCAATTAATTTTTTTCCAGCAACACCCTGTATTTCAACCAATTTTAGTGTATCTGTGAGATTTTCCATCAGGACTTTTCTTCTGATAAGTAAATGGACGTTTTTTCAACTTTCATCGTTTTTAAAAAATTTTACCGATTTTAAATATTTTTCGTGAATTTTTAATACCAAATATTGTAATTGTAATCTTCTTTACATTTCAGATGTTTCAAGGCATAGGATACTTTTTTCGTAGTTTTGATGATCCCCCTCTTCCAGATCCCAACTTTTTAATTAATTCAATAATAAATGTTCACAAAAATTTTATAATTGCTAACAATTTTTGGGATAAATATTTCAGTAAATTTTTGATGTATTTTTTATTTGAAAAAATTTGTTGCTTTCAGAACCCCATAATAATTTTTCAATTTCGTTGAATTTTTTTGGTGTCAGAAAATTGATAGAATACACGTTTTGAATTTTCGTTGAGACTTCTGACTCTATAAAATCTTTGGATTTTCTAGATTTGAAAACTCCTATCGCAGAACTCGTACCAAGTAATCCGGGGCCCCGCAAAAAAACTTCAACTTCAATAGGTAACCAAAACACTAAGACAACTTGAAAACGTAACCAAAACAATGGCAAAACATGCTCCAAACATTTTAATGCAAAAAAAATTACCAAAAAAACCAGAACTTTTAGTTTTTAATTAAAATCTAAAGATAAAACTCGAAGAAAACTTGCACAATTTTAACAAAAATCTAAAAATTTAACCCTACTTTTTCGCAATTTTTTGCCAAAAAAGTTTTTTTTTTTAGGGTGTTTGTAAATTATTTGATTACTACACCCGTCGAGTGAGATTTAAATCGAGTTGGTGAGGTCAAGTTTTTTAATTAGGTCTAAGAATTTTTTAATTTCGGAGGGGTCGTCTGGTATGAATAATGGGGATTTTTCATCTATTTGTAGGGATAGTCTGTGCTGATGTAAGGAGGGACAGTGAAATAGTAAGTGTTGGACAAATATAAGTTCAGACAGGCAGAACTGGCATGTGGGTTTTGGGGTCTTTTCATAGAGGTGATTGTGGGTGATTTTTGTGTGTCCAATTCTCAATCATGGTTATAATGATTTCTTCAAGCCTATTTAGTTGAGATAGGTCTTTCCAAGGCTGAGTAGTTTTTTTGTGGTGAAAGAGCTTGTTTGATGTTTGGAGGGACCAAAAGTTTTGCCATTTCTTAAGTGTGTTTTGGGTGAAGATAGGTTTAAGGTCATCAGCTGTGATAAATGTGAGAGGAGAAAGAGTAGTGGCAGAATTTGCATTTTCATCTACAATTTCATTTCCTGTGATTCCAACATGGTTGGGTACTACATACATACATAAACTGGATGAAGAAGTTTGAATTTTGTAAATCAAATAGAGTTTTATGAATATTTTGAATTAGGGGGTGGCCAGAAAATAGATTTTGGATAGCAGTTATTGAGCTGAGGGAATCACTCTGAATTAAGAAAGACTTATTTGAGGTATACGAGGAATATGGAGACTTACTTGAGGCGGTGGTGTTTGTTTTTGTGGTTGATTTTGCAATATTTTGATTTTAAAAAATCAAGATTTTTTGGCAATTTGGGGCAACAAGATGAGAATTTGCCATTTCTGCCAAAAAACGAAACTTTTAACCATGTGAAAAAAAAAGCTTTTCAGCAAATTTTTGATTTTAAAAAATTCGACACATTGGGACAAATTTTTGGGAGAAGATTCTTTTTGGAATTTTTTGCAGAAAGTAAGCTTTCGACAACAATTATAGCAAAAAGGCAGGCCTTTTTAACGATTTTAGGCAATTTTACTGAAAAGCAGACATTTTTTACTAGGTAAAGTAATACTTACTTTTTAGAAATTTTTCAAAAACAAGCAGGACTTAGTTGCAAGTAATTTTTCCAAAATCAACTTTGGAAGTGCTAAATTTGGGGGGCGGAGTGATTTTTCAGCAATTTTGCTAAAAAGCGTGATGTTTTGTCAATTTTTCGCAAACGCAGAACTTTTTGGCAATTATTGGCAAAAAGTGATACTTTTTCACAATTTTTGTCAAAAACGCGACACATTTTTCATACTTGCCACTTTTTATACGATTTCTGCAGAAATAAGGAGACTTTTGGGGGTTTTTGGAGGGGGGAGGGAAAGAAAAGAATTAAACTTTTTGGAATTTTGGGCGAAAAAACACAATTTTTTAGAATTTTTTTTTAGCAAGAAACGAGGTTTTTTAGCAACTTTGAAAAAGGCGACATTACGGTTACTGTTCTAGCATTTCTGGCAAAAAGCGAAATATTTTTTCTTGTTTCCTTCATCAAGTAACTATACAGCCGCGATTTGGAAAAATCGAATTTCGTAAAATTTAAAGGAAAAAATAGCTTTGGTAACCATAAAATTTTAGAAAACGTAACCAAAAATTGAATTGAAATAAAATAGGATAATTAAGTAGGTATAGGTCTCACTAAGGTTTCCAATTTTTTTTTAAATTTCTATTTTCGAATGTAGGTACGGTTTACAGTTACAAGAATTCCACAAGATTTCATTGGACTGCTGTACCTACTCACTCGAGTTATACCCAAAAATTCTGGAAAAGTGAAAAATTTTATAACTGACTAAAACTTGAGTTCAATGTTGAATAAAAGCTCAACGTGGTGTTTGAAATATGTTATTTTTTTCAAAATATTCAAATTTGTCATATCAAGAATTTTTCACAGTTTTTTTCAAACTGCTTATAAGTATGCAAAATATTGTAAAATCAGATAAACTCTGAATGTTGGAAAAAATTCCTTCCATGCTTTCATCTCCGTCATTTTTTCCTATAAAATTTGTCATTCTTTAAATTCATTGTTTTCATCTCAACAACTCCATCATACCGAATAATCGTGATTTAGTTCACCCAGTGAATCGAAGAAAACCCCAAGAAAATTATTGATCATTAAGATTGTTTATCTAAAGTAGGTACACGGATTCCATTCCATCACTGTGTAGAAAATAGCAATGGCAAAATATATTGTAAGAAAATACCAGATATGCAGGTACACGCGATCTCTATTACGATTTGAAAACTAACTCTATCATGACGAATACAGAATAGAGATTTAATACGCGGTGGATCATCGGCATAATATGTAGAATAGATGTACGCGTTAATGGTACACATTGTACACGTGGGATCAATAATGTCAACGTTGAGAACACAATTTACCAATATTATAAATCAGCCCTCATGTAGCATAGCGTACGATACATATATACCTGTACTACATCGCTTTTAAATTACCACCTCGATAGCGCGGAGATGTAATAGATTTTTCTCAATACTCGCTTTTTTTTATATTTTCTTTTCACAGGTAAGTATAAGTACCTAAGTAAAAAAGCACATTATACAAGTACACCACAATCTGAACGCATACACCTGCATGTACTTACTTTCAACCCTTCGTCTTTTTAAGCCAACAACTCTATACGCTTCATACGTATACCTACTATACCTACTAGGTCGAGTTTATACATTCCAACCACCATAGGTACTCGTATACTTATACCGCCTACTTGAGTAAAAAAAAATATGCAATTCGATCGCAATTCATTACTGCTAATTTTTCAGGTGCGAGTATCAATAGGGACACCAGTATGATGATGAGGCAATGAGACGAGAAAAAGAAAGATACTCGATACAGGAAAGTGGAAAAAATTGCAATATCCGAGTTCGCCAATCTTGGGGAAACAATAAAAAAAGTATTTGGTAACGAGACAGATAAGGAAAAAAAGGAGGAAAAAAACTCCAGCCAAATCCCCCTTTGGGTTTTCTTCGTCAGCTCTCTCGATGCTATGCAGAAATATGTGGCACGTCTTAAAGTGAAGACGCAAGAAGTGTTGGGTGAGGGGGAGGGGGGAGGGGGGTTTACGCGGGTATCGATCCGTAAACTGAAATGGTCTGCCACTAAATCAGAAAACTGTCGTTATCCGTGACCAAAACGAGAAAGAGAACAGACCTACCCCCGTGTCTTAGCGTTGCACCGCGCTTGCTACGAAATTTCCCATAATTTGGTCTTTTTGCACTGCTACCACCGCCCCTCCCGTGTTTCCCTAACCGCCACCTCTGCCCCGTTCGCGCCCACCAATTATATTTATCGATTTAAACTTGCAGTAATAAATTTATTTACGATTTGTGCTTTTTTAACGGCCGTTCTCCTTTTAAAACCTTCGCGTCGTCTTTAGATAAAAATACTAAAGCTCACCGTGTGTTGTCTTCTCTCGAAATTGCATTATAACGCTCTCCTATATCTTCCATACATATCTATAATACTCGTTCCTGTGTTCGTATATTATATGAACCACTTCTCGCGTTTCGATAGCATATCTCTCTCTCTCTCTCTTCTCTGTCCGTTTCTCGCTCATATTCTGCAACAAGAACAACAGCAGCAGCAGCAGCAGCATCTCTATACAGTGGGCATTTTCTCTATCTCTTTCTGTCGCCTGCATCGAGTTGCATTCTGCATAGGTTAGGTACACAACACATAGGTAAAAAGGTACACACATCTTCAACTTGCATGTACAAAAATACCGGCGCGGCGTATTCAAATCGCGAGGAGGATTTTCTGCCTTCAAATGGCACGTAACTGCATTTCAAATTACACAATCCAAGGTTTAACGGCATGCACCAATTCTATTGATGCAGAATTCAGGTGGCCAAACCGGTTTCAAGGAACCTACTCACGTGATTCGTAGATTTGGCTCGAATGCAAATGCGAATGCGCGTAAACGCCAAACGGGAATATATACTTATTTGATTAGACTTGACAACGAATAAATCATTTTTTGTTTAACAATTTTATTATCGGTGTTAACAAGATAATTTTATTACGTAATGGTCGCGCGTTGCACTTCGCGATTTTTTTTTTTTTTTTGTATGCGTACAACATATCGCGAAGCTGAAGAAAAAGCTCCCGCGTATACCTAAGTATAATCGTCGCATTAAATAACCTATATCTTTATGGTTGAAGCTATAACTGCCAAATTACTAATTTACACCGTGGAATAAACCATATTTTTACTGCGAACCTTATGCGCAGCGCTAATGAATGAAGAAATTCACACCGTGTGCATATAGGTATACGAGTAATTTTATAATACTCTTTACAATTTACAATACCTACATTTTTAGTTCCTCGATGGCTAACAAAATTGCATTCTAAGCATGTCGTCTTCGAAACGTGAAGCAATTTTTGATTTTATATCATACTTACGTATCTGCGTTATACAGTGTTACGTTACATTAAGCTCATTTCGAGTTTAATTTTACCTCCAACGAAGTATCTTGGGTGTCAAATTTTTACCTTATCGTAGGTACATGTGAAAAAATTGGAAAATTTCCAGGTTCTAAAATGAGCACTGTGCTTTGAAAAAATTATTTCCGGGTAAGGTATTTTATTGGAATGAATAGGTATACCTATCTAATTATAATATATTTTCATCAAGATGAATTTTGTTTTGTTGCATTGGGAAATACAATAATTGTCAGTTTAAAAATTATTCATCGACATGAAAATGAAATGGTATAGTCGACATTCTAGTAAATTATTCAAATAAAATCATTTTTCGAATATTCAGGAATCGTTTGATGTTTTTAACGAATTCAATGACGGGGAAGTCCTCTGGAAACTGATAAAGGGAAAGGAGAACGGAAGGGAGCAGCTCACTCATTGAAATTTCACAAACCAGAAATCTTCCAGCGAGAAAAATTGATTTTTAATGAAAATCCTCAATATGATTCTGATGCGACCTTCATACGTAAACTTCGCAGTTTTATATTTTAATGAATGAGTTTATCTTTAAAATTCAAGAAGCTACGACCGTGGGCTCAAATTTTCAAACGAGCTTTAAATTTCAATATCCTACTGGGCCATTCCATCTTCGATTTTTTTCAAAATCAGATCATGTGTACTTGGAGGTCATCAAACGATGACTAATGACGCAAACCGGACATTTTTTCGAATTTTTTGGGGGCTTTAAAATTATCAGAAATGGCCATTAGTGAAATATTTTTAAAAATATTCACTTTTTAGGTTCCTGCTTTTGTTTAGAACGGCGGCGAAGTTTTTTCAACATGTTTCACTCTTAAAATTAATAGCACAAAAAATGGGATTTCTCGTAAATTCGTTGAAAACTGGGGGGGGGGGATTTTTTTTAACATGTTCGTCCACACATTGGTAAAATATCTCAAAAGTGCAAACTGATTGCATTTTTGCAATACTGAAGTGTAAAACTTTCAATTTTTTTTCTCGGTAATGAAAAAAATACCAGCCCATTTTTTTTTGATATGTTATTCTACATAAAAAGAACTAAAACTGAGAATTTTTCAGAATTTTTACTCGCCGAGATCATGGTTATATTTAAATTATAAGTTTTTAAATCGATTTTTTTAGGTTTTTGAAAGTAGCAACACTAATTTTGACATCATTCGTCGATTACCCTCTCAAAGTACTACAATTTGAAAAAAAGTTCAAAATTCTATACCACGTACAACCGGAGCAATTTGCAACTGAAATTGTTCATTTTCGGTCATTTTAGAGAACTTTGAAGCAATGAAGTCCCACACCTCCGCCAAAAAAAAATCGAAAAAATGACTGATTTGCGTCATTTGTCATCGTTTGATGACCTCTACACACGATCTGATTTTGAAAAAAAAATCGAAGACCCCTCGACCCTCGTGCAAAAATCTGCTGATTTGGCAAAGAATAACCCACTATAAAATAGTAGCCTTTCAATCCCAATAAGGCTACCGAATACTCGGATATTTGAATTTTTTCATCGAATCTGAACACACATGTTGATTTTAGAATACCCAAAATGATATACTACACAATTATTTTTTTCAATTTCAAAATTCACTTCGTGGGATTTGTGTGCTTACTCACAAGATGACTCACGATCACTCTGTCAGCGCAAGTTTTCCTTTTTTTACCGGAGCCAGGGATCGCTTGGGCTCCCCAAAGTACTTATTCCTCCCAAACAAACCATTTCGGGTCCATTAGGTTTTTTGAAAGTTTCCAAAGTTGTCCAAAAATTTTGTAAATCGATAGGAAAATGGAATGGCTCAATGGCTTTGTAATGTTCAGGGAAAAATTGTATTTTGCAGTCACACTGGAATCACAATTACGTTTTTTAGACTCAATTTTACCAAAGTAGAGCACTTCTTAGAGTGGGGGAGCACAGTTTTCAAAAAAAAAAATTAAAAACATCAAAAAATCCAATTATTTTTTCAACGTTGCAAGTGATTTTCAAAATACGATGGTACATAGTTTGGTATAGTTGAAACATGTCCTGGGATAATCCCCACGTCCCCATCCATTCGCACATTTTGAGATTTCGATGCAATTACTCAAAAAAAGACTCGAAAAACACGTTTTTCTCACTCATGTCAAATATAGACTCTAAAACTTGTTAACGGTTATAGCATGCCCCAAAAAGGAATAGGTATTCTTAGAGTTGTAACCAACTAATCATAAATTTTGGAATTAGAAAAAAAAGTTTGGAAATTGGAAAATAAATTTTGGAATTGAAAAAAAAAAAGTTTGAAAATTGGAAAATGTAATTTTTTAACAAAGAGTTCACGAAGCGAACAAAATCAGCACTTTCAACATGGCATTTTTTTCCCGTACTGCAATATTTTTTGGAGAGAGAGTGGGTGAACAATTTTTTTTCAGTTCAAGATTTTTTTAAATTTCGATACCTAGATAACAATGGTCATCAATATTTTTTCGAAATACTTCCTGGTTTTGTACCATCACATCACAGCTTAAATGCAAATCCCTCGAGGTAAATTTAAACATTTAAAAAAAAAATTGCACCAAATTTTGAGACCCCTGAAGACGACTTTTTATCAGTGATTTCAGTGGAAAAATTCGGACAGATTTTGCTACAGTAACTCAATTCACCCAACCAGATCTTGACTAACGTTTTGTATGCATTTCAGCATTGCTTCCCTATGTAATTTGTTTTCACAAAAGTCATCTAAAGTGATTAATTTTTCCAACTGACTCTACAAAATGACCTTATTTTTTAGGAAGAGGAAGGGGGGTTGGAAATTCATAAAAATCCTTCATCACATCACAGAAAAGTGAAAGTTCAAAAAATCTTCTGTTTGTCCGAAAATGAGCTAAGGAGGGAATTTCAACTTTTTTAAAGCAGAAATACCATCTTGAAATTTATTTTGATTAAAATTTTGAGATAGTTTCTCTCAAATGGAACTTTCAGCATCTCACTTTTAATGCGCAAACGAATAAATCAAGAGAGCTGTTTTACATACATATAAAATGAAATTAAAATTATTAAAAAATGTAAGCCAATCTGAATAAGATCGGCGATGTTTTAGATGAAGAGAACAAAAGCGATCAACGTAAATTGCAAGTACCTACCAGACACATTACATTACGCTTGCTCGAGAAAAAAAAGGACATCGATTTAATGCTGATGATTAATTAATTCGATTGTTCGCGTATGATATTTACTCGTAGGTACTTATCAGAATTCAATTAGGTACATTATGTATACGAGTATCGCTGTACGAGAGCTATCATGGCTAAAATGCTGAGAAATTTTATATGCTGAAAGAGACAAATTGCATTCCAAAGAGTACACTAACCCCTTCAAATTCATTATGAAGAATTTTCCTTCAGAAATGAGAAGCTATACCTCCCCTAATCCCACCTCCCTGTACAGAAAAACATACCTAATTTTGAAGATGGATTTTTCAGTTGCTTTTGAACAAAATTGCATTGGTAAAGTAACCTAAATGAATTTCATAACTATTGAGTTCTCAAATTTACTATAGAAATTTCAGTTTCAATCAAGAAATTTCTGCCCCTATCCTTTTAATTGAATTTTTCTGAAGATATAGTCCAAATAGATGATAATTCATTTTGTAAAAAAATTACCAAAAATTAAATTAAATTTTTAAAAAATTGACTTACCATTATAGATGATGAGTGAATAATTTAGCTATGGAACAAACCAATGAGCTAAAAATCCACATTTCCAGGGTCCTTTTTGCGTCGTGATCTGCAATTATGACAAAACAAAAAAAATTACTCGACATTTGATTGTTACACAATTATTTTTTTTTAACAATCGTTTGTTTAAAATGTGTAGATCCAAAAGCATGTGGGTATGTATTAGTCCATTTCAGAGCTAAGGAGGAGAGTGGTGCATTAGGTAGGTACAGTTTGTTGTACCTGGACTTATCTAATAGTCAAATTATGGCAAAAATTTGCTCTTTTTTTTCAATTCAAACGAATTGAATAAAAAGAGAAAGTTTAACCCTGTAATGCATTCTTAGTGTGATGGTATTGCACGTTATCAGGTCAATTTGATCAGTTTCCTATAAGTCATCGATATAAATACATAAACATATGCATGCACATTACTCACTGTATTAATAGTACCTATAACAAATAACAATATGCGTATACAGTGAGTTCATCCATACACTATAGGTATCGGCTATTTTCAAAGGTTTTTTTTTCTTCAAGTAGGCACTTGGACTTAACTTCAGGTTGATATTTACATTTTGTGCCTTGTGGTCATCTGCTCGTATTTTGTAAAAAGTGATGACTAGACAAGTATGAGCACATGCATGGGAAAATCTTGGTTATTACACACGACCAAAATTTTTAATTACTCATCATTACGAAACAAGACGAGAAAATTTGCTTCTCAGTGCACTTATTTGTGTACATCTACGTAGCTGAGAGACTCTGACTGTAGATATTTTCATTGTCAATTATGATGGCGTACTTTCAATTGGCAATTCACAAAAATAACTTGGAGACGTTTAGCCAGTATAGTATACGATGCGTCATGTTTTCTCTTGAGATGAGATGAGATGAGATGAGAAAATAAGAAATAGAGGGATTGGCGAATTAAAGATATATGACGTTACTACACATACATAAGATAACTGGACATTTGCTATGCTATATGACATTTCGATTCGATTTTCTTTTTTGTTTCAATATGGTATACGTACTTTAGATACTCGTAAGTTTTAGCTCATCCGCACGCCCTACAAAAGGGTTTCCGGAAATGAGAGGTTATTTATAAAGGTGTACCTACCTATATTGTTCGGTTAACTATAGTTTTTTCACTTATGTACAAATTATTTTTATTAATAGGTATACTTTTTTTTTTCGTTTTAATTCGCATGTAACATCATTATCGAGAAGGTAGCCAGCCATAAAAAAATACATTCGGTGGTTAATATTTAATGCTACAAGACCACGCTGTTTTTTTGTAATGAGTGGAAGCAATTATGACGGACACTAAAATGTTAGTCAAAAGATAGCCTATTTCTGGAATGAACGAACCTAGGTACTAGTTGCAGATCCATTAGAAGATTACACGAACGTAAATAATATTTTTGTTTTAGAAAATGCTCCAGTTATAGGATATTTTTAAGTACAATATTATGTTTCGTAGATAACGACTTAATTGGTCATTTCATTTTAAATATTTACATCCGTACCTATTTACAGTTTCAAGCAAGGTAAATCAATTTTAACGTTCGTTGTAATTTATGCTTAATGACATTTTGCACGCTTTTTTTTGGTCCTAAATGCCTTCTTATTTTTTTCTTCTTATTCTGTTCGTCGTACCATCGTATAGATACTACCTACCTGTATGATCAACGAGCTAAATTTGTAATCAACGGAAGCACGTGTTCTGATGGCGGTCACACTAAGTGCATTATGCTTGTTTGAATATACGATGGAATTTTTTAAAAATGGTATTCTGCGATGAGATAACCATGTAGGATAATCGTAAACATGTGGTTGGTTGAATTGAAATTTTTGTATTGTTTTGATTATTTGTAATCATAACATTATTATCAAAAACGTTGAAATTTGAAAATGGGTTAGAAATATATGTGGTCTACTTATAAGGTGAAGTTATTGTTGAAAGGTGAGTCGATAACGATGAACCTGAATCGTTTGTTCGCTATAGTTTGTTCGAGTGTGATAGAAGTAGGATGGAGGGGGAGATTTAAATATCGTTTTAATAATTACCTATACTTTTTAAATTGATTTTTCGCGCCTATAAGTGTAAAAATGGGAATCTATCGTTTACTTCGCGCGGCTATAAAATCCTCTCGTTCTTGAAAAAATGTCGATGACGTCAAAAGACCATAGAAAATATTTTGGGTTTCTGTTTAAATTTTAAAATTTACAAGAAAAATTGGGGGGGCTACTCAACAACATGCCCATCAAGTTTTCAGCAAAATTCGTCCCATACTCAGGATTATCTTACTTCTTCCATTCGACACCCTGTTTGGTACATACAAATAGGAATTTTGTAACTTTCATGGCCAGAAACCCATCGTGGCATTTTCTTTCGAATTTGCATCAAAGCATGCACAGACAAAAATCCAGAATGGGAATACTTCCTGCATAAAAGACTACCTACCTTTAGCGATATAATAAATTAAAAACCAATCAACTATAACCTGATACGTTAGTTTAGCATAAATAAAAAGCATCGGGTAAAAAAAGGAGAAAAAAATACCTACCTATATGATAAAACAATCTGATCGTTAAAAAATATCTTTTTTTCGCAGCATATAGGTACCTACCTAACGACGACGAGAAACCCCCTGCTAACGAAATCCGCAGTAGCTGTACCGATAAACGTGTAGTAGTCGGTAGAGGTAACACTAACGTAAGGTGAGGGTAGGTGAAACGAGGAATTTGGCCAGTTCATTTGGCGAATACGATAAAAAATTCAACCCTGCTAGCGATTAATTTCCATGTCGGTAAGATAAAAATTAGCTCCCATAAAAACGCCATTAAAACCGGCGGGGTTTTTTTGCAGCTCGAAACGATACCGAAATAAAAATTTGTCCGCCTTGAAAATCGATAACCGAAAAAACATTTTACAAAATTAACGAATCGTATAAATATCAACGAAACGAACGGTTTTCGTTTGCAAGATGTATTTCATGTGACTCGGCCGTTAATAAGGTTTAAGTGCAGGAAATGGCAATAATCGCCGCTGTAATTTTTCTGCTGCTGTATTTTTTTTTTTTTTTTTTTGTCGTTTTGTTTTCAAGTTATAACATCGTGGAATATATCATGCGAAAAGCGTATATATGTATAGCGAAATTAAAGAGACCAAATATTTACGCTTTATAAGTCGGTCCGCCGCATTTCTTCCGCTAGGTCACAATTTTATATCGTAATATTTTCCTTTTATTAATGTTTTCTGTGCCTTCTTTTCATATAAAAAAGTGCATATTCACTAACGCGTAACGTGTCACCGTGAAAATACTCTCGACACGTAAACTGCACTTCAGTGTAGGCATAGGGACGTTTAGGTTCTCGCACTCTGGCGAGAGTTTTCATTTAAAAGGATAAAATATATCATACACCTATACTTATCCATGTACACACTACTATGTAACCGTATTAATGCTCCATCAGCAATCATCACCACAAGTAATATCGATATAATGTGAATAATCCTTATGAGAAACAAACACTATACGTTCCCAGAAACACAGCTCTAGTTACCTGCTGCTCACTCAGTATAATCAATTCATTCGTGCAATTTTTTCTCGCAATGCGTCGCATCTAGACTGAGAAGAAAAAATTCTTCGTGAAAATATGCGAGCATAATTTTCTCCGAAGTCGAAAAATGCAGACACGCGTCAATGTCATCCGCGTTCACGTGTGCACGCCTCAACGATAGGTGTCAACTGTGTTCTTATCGTGAAATTTTTGTGACGAAGATGTCATCATGTAAATTGGAATACAGAATACTAGAGGCAGAGGGGTAAAATTTTCACAAGATGAGACAATGAGTCAGCATATTTTAGACACCTTTTCTCACTGTCTCAGCAATCAACAGGTCTGGCTTGTTGTATTTTTATTATACGTTTAGCTACGATGATGAAGAGGCGAGAGAACCGCCTGAGAATAGTTATCAGTAAAATTCCATACCGAAATGATTAATTTTATTTTTTCTCATTTTAATCTGATCATGTAACGATAGAATTTATCATGCCAGACGGAGTAGACCAAGTCGCTGACTTATGGATTTCTATGAGAATCAGTCTAAATGAATCCGAGGCAAATTTCATTCCCTCTCCTATGTGAAAAATCAATTCGTAAAATTTATCAAATTACGAATCGATCTCGAGCTCTTTTTTCTCGCGCCTTCCAGAAAATAGAGACCAGCAGCAAATTGCTGCCTTTACCTCCTTTACCCTGCCCTCATTACAGTCTCGATTTTGAATGAGCATATTACACTGGTCTACATTTCAAACTTTTTGGTTGCTGATTTGATTCTGAAAGGCAGTGACATAAATGTAGTTGGTTCATTCAAAAGGCGTTTTATGGGAAGGGAAAAAGCAGAGGCCGGCAGAGAGTGTTCTAGCAGAATTCTAAGTTGTCGATTTCTTTCTCTTTTCTTAAAAAATTGAAGCACTAGGTATAGGGTCTACAGAGTGACTCACATCACAAAACAATTTCTACATGTGTCATGTGGTGTTGAAAAATTTGGAATTCTAAAAGGGTCGTTTCAAAAATTCAATCTTTTAACTAATTATGGGGTCATTCCACGTCAATTCAACCAAGAAGTGGTAAGGGGGGGGGGTCGGCGATTTTTTTGAAATTTCTCCTGTGGAAAGACGTTCCGAAGTGATGACCAATGGTGCAAATCGAGGCCCTTTATCCCGTTTTCAAAGGCTGCTAGGGGGTGTCAAAGTTTTCAGTGAACTTGAAATATCATCCATCTCAGCATGTGGATTACTCGATAACCGCGATACCTACCAAAATGGAATTTTTTCCAATAGTTGGAGGTTTTAAAAGGCTTATTGGTGATATCATGAAAATCAGTGTTGCCACTTTTTTCGTACAAAAAATTAGCTCGAAAAGTTTCAAAACGTAGTTTTCATATCGTTCCGACTCTCAAAAATTCGGACAAAAATATATTATGGACAACTTTTCATGCTGGACAACATATTAAAAAATGTGATTTTTTGATTTAAAACGCGAAAAAAAGTTTTGATTGGTGAAATTAACCCATTTGACCCCTATTTTTACGTATGCGTTGAAAAAGTTGAAAACCTCTTTCCCCTCGATGAAATAAACTCATCACAAAAAAATAAAAATTCGAAAAAATTCAATTTTCAATTCCAAACATCAAAAAAAGTTTAAATTTATTCAGTTTTCTTCACTTTTTGAATCTTTTCGAATTTTGATTTTCTTGGTGATGAGTTCATTTCATCGAGTGAAAGAGTTTTTTCAACTTTTTCAACGAATACGGAAAAATATGGGTCAAATAGGTCAACTTCACCAATCAGAACTTTTTTCCACTTTTTAAATCAAAAAATTGCAAACTTTCAATTTTTAAAATCGACTTTACGAAATAATGCCATCCCAATTTTTTAATGTTGTTCAGCATGAAAATGATATTTCAAGCTGACTGAAAACTTTGACACCCCCCCCCCCCCGCAGCCGTTGAGAAAGGGCAAGAGGGCTGCGATTTGCACCTTTGGTCATCCCTTCGGAACGTTTTTCCAGAGGAAAAATTTCAAAAAAATCACCAACCCCCCTCTTGGCCGAATTGACGTGTAATGACCCTATGTTGAACATTCATCGATAGGTTCTACTAATAAAAAAGCAAGTTGAAATTTGACATCAGCACCTCTAAACATCTTAAAAAATTATAGGTTTGCTCAAATTTTAAAATTTTTCGAATTTGAAGGCTCGTTGTGGATCCCGGAATTAGCTCGTATCAGAAAAGTAAATTGAAAGAGCCCGTCTTAAAACCTCGAAACCAAAATTTCAGATCCTAAAGTTCAGTTTTGGATTTTTGGAAAATTTTTGAAAACTTGAGAAATTCAAAAAAAATGTTTTGAGGGTGATTTTCAAACTTTATCATGAAATACACATTTTTCTGAGCGAGGTGAACCAATATAATTTGGGCTAGGTGCCTACCTATTCTGGAGTCTCCGGCGATTTTTTCAATTTTCTCCAAAAAACACCAAAATATTCTAGAAAGGCCAAAAATAAACTTCAAGACCTACAACTTCGGTATATTGTGCTTTTTAGGAACCCTCTAAACCGTATTAGATAGTTACTTATTTTAAATTCTAGTAGTGTCAGTTCAAATGAAAATTTTTAATCAATTATTGGCTTTCAAAAAAAGTTAAAAAATTTAATTTTTTTAAAAAGAAGTACGAGAATTTTTTTGGGCAAGAAACCGTCTGGTGTGTCTATACGATCAACTGACTCGAAAACATTTGCAATTTGTTGGCCTTTTTTGGAGCCTTCAACAAATTTTCAAATTTCTGAAGAATCAATATCTATATCTTTCATAAGCTCACACTCTTGGAAATTTGCTGTTACCACCTAAAACGGCCGAAAAAGCACCAAATAAGCATCGACCAGAGTTATGAGGCCTAATTTATTTTTGGTTCCACCACAACAATTTGAATATTTTGAAGAAATTTGAAAATTGGAAGGAGAGCCCTGTTTGGGTAACGGCCGAAAGTTCATGCCAGCAATAAATTGGTGATCCTATACGTAATTTCAGGCATACCACCTTAATTTTCTCAAATTTTGATTTTTTCACGAATGGAAGGTTAAATTTTATTTTCAAAAAGTCAAATATTGAAAAATGAAGTTCAGTGTGTGAATTTAAGCCTGGCGGTGTATTTCTATGCACTCCTCGCTTTTCCCCGTCCAATGCAGAAAGTCAGGCCTACATTGATTAAGAGTATCAGAAACGTTAAACCTATACCATACCTATGCCAGCTATGCCACGTGCCTTCCCCAAGACACTATGAACGATTTCCTGCAAGTGTCAGTGTCAGCACATTCTTACAAGCTAAGCTAACCTATGCGTTCTTAGTTCTTATGCTTTTTTAAACAGAAGTATTTGAATACATGAGCTTGGTTCTTTCGTCGATGATTATAATTTGATATTTTTATATTAAAAATGGTATATACTTCGAGAATATAGGAGGTACGAGGCACAGAAACATATATATAAATGTCATGATCAGTATGCGTGAGCGTATCCAACGACTGATGAAAGTAGGCGTGGTTTACTTCGGTACGAATCTGATGAAAGAAGGAACCGACCAAAAACACTTATTATAGGCTAACAACAAAGTAACACGAACGAAAAAATATGCTCAAGGTTTTTATTTGTGTACAGTTCTACCAACTTGGAACATGGCTTATGGGTATGGTTCGCGGTTCCTACCACATATACCTGCCTACATCCGTGCTACAGACACAGACATTGTATGTCAGTAATTCATATCTCTATCTATTTGTCTGTCTACATATCTATACGTATAGAATACTAGTAAAATACTCGCAAGTGGCTCTCGAATATTTTTCCAATATCGTTACGTTTATTTTAATAAACCCTCCGCCCTCCCCTCCTCACCTCACCACTCGATAGCCGAAAAAAAAGAAAATGAAAAACTGTATATAGGGGTAAAAAAAAAATGCGCATCGATGTGCACCTAATAGTACTCCACGCAGAGAAAAATGTAAAATTTTTCTAATTTACTCGTGTAATATTAGCGAAAATTTCACGAACATGGAACGCTGCTGAGCAAATAACCCGAGCGTTGGGAAATATCGCAACCAGCCGAAAAAAAAACCGTTACCTTTTTCCGCTCTAACCGCGTCTCTTAATTTTTAATTACGTTTTTCAAAAAGCGAGAAATAAAAAACTGAAATACGAATAACAATTACGGTTGTCCGGAAATTATTTTTTGTTTGACGGCTTACTAGGTACGATAAATGGGAAAAATCGATTGAAATAGAATTTTTTTCTGTTTTATGAACAAAAAATGAAAAACCTTTCATGATTGAAATACATAGTTTGCGCTATCGTTGGAGTGTAAATTTTTTCCTTTCGTCGTGCAACCTAAATGTATATATCGATTTGTCCGAAAACTTTTTTAAACCCCTAATAAAATGTATAGCTTTTTCGACGAATTGTCGTTGTATTACGTAAGCTTAATATAGGAGAAAAAACTGTAACCTATACCAGTTTGTATACGACCTCGATCGTCGGAGTGTAGGTAATCAATTTTTTCATTTCTTATTTTACAGTCGCTACTTAAGTATATGTAGGTATCGAAGAATAAATTTGTGATAGGTATTGCATAAAATGATATTTCATCACGTGAAATGCATAAAAATGCGTCCTTTTGTACGAGTATCATCGCTGGAACCTCCCCAAACCGACTTGGGCTAGGAGGTTGAAATTTGGCATGAATATAGTGTAAGAGGGGGGATTGCTTTTTAAAAAAAAGGTCGGTGGATTTTTACCAAATCCTTCAGAGATCCTCTAAGTTGAAGGTGGCTTTTTTTGATTCTGTTGCTGCACAACCTGTTTTGAAAAAAATGGGCCAGTCTCAAATAAAAATTTAATACCTAAGTAATTCGTTTTGGGGAAAAATTGATTTTTTACTATACTTCATCAAATAAAATAAAATAATGAAAAAACAAAAGTGAAAACGAAACAAACAAAAAAAATGAAAAATGATCCATCCTAAATGATTACCTATCTGATAAAAAGAAGATATTTCTTATTGCATTTTTTCCGTGATTTACAAATAAAGCTTTAACGACATTTAACCTTAAGAAATTCAAAGGAAAAGGTCTTGAATCTCCTTCGAATTTTCTGATGACGCAAACAGATAAAATCAGCAATAATAATAACTGAATCCTCCTCCCAAAGCACTGAAAAGCACCAAATTGAAATTCGGAAGGAAATGGCGTTGAATCAGATGCTTAGAAAAGGCTGCAGGAAAATGGTAAAAGGGTGAAAAAGTTTTGAATAATTGAAAAAAGCGATATAAAAAATGAAGATCGATAACGGCGTATGAGTGTTTTTGAATGTACTAACCTACTAACTGCGATTCTGAATACCGTTTGACCCCCAAAATTAGAAATAATTCCTCCAAAGAGGTTTTCAGGAAAGGTGATAGGAGCCCAAAATTTTTAAAAATGTAATATGGTGTCAAATCTTGCGTTTTCTTTGGCGCTAGTTTTCATTTTTATTATCGTTTACCCTAAAAATATGAATTAAACCCACAGAGGGGATCAGGGTCCCAAAATTATGTGAGTGTAAAAAATCTGGTCTCTTAGGTCTTACAAGGAAGCCCCCCACATGAAAATCTCCGATTTGAATGAAAATTGGCCGAATCCGGCCTTCCGTTCAGAAAACAATATTTTCAATTTTTTTTTCATGCTGTGGGAAAATTTGAAAAATGACCGTTTCTCCCCACTACATGAACTTCAGCAGCTGAATTTTGGTTGAAAAGTCTATGCTTGATACCGAAATCGACTATTACTACCGTAAGCCGAATCTGGAATTATCATCAGAAATAATTTTTTCACATACCTAACATGAGAAAAATCAAGAAAAAATTAGAATTTCTGAGCGGACGGCCGGATTTGGTCGATGATGGTATGAGTCGATTTAGTGTTTAGCACAGACTTTTTAACCAAAATTTGAGCTCTGAAGTCCATTGCAAGAGCTGATTTTACTGTTTATTCAAAGTTTCCAAAAGCATTTATAATCCACCAGATGCCCAAAAATATGATTTCTGATGATAATTCCAGATCCGGCTGACTGTAGTAATAGTCGATTAGGTATCAAGGATAGACCCGTCGCGTCGGCCCAAATTTCAGATGCTCAAGTATGTACATGTGGTGGGGAGAAACGGCCATTTTTCAAATTCACAGAAAATATGAGAAAAAAAGTAAAAAATTCTGTTTTCTGACTGGAAGGCCAGTTCCGGACGATGGTAGTATTAATCGATTAGGTATCAAGCATAAACCCTTCGGCCAAAATTTCATCTGCTCAAGTTCATTTGGTGGGGAGAAACGGTTATTTTTCGAATTCACCAAAAATAAGATAAAAAAGTATAAAATTCTGTTTTCTGACCGGAAGGCCGGATCGGGCCGATGCACAGTGGGACCTGAGCAGAATTTAGGAGGAAAAAAGTCAAATTGACGGATGCACCTGAATCCTTTGTTTTCTACTTGAAAATACTTTAGAGTAACACATACAATCATTAAAAACTCGCCCCACCCACTTTTCCTGGAATTACGGATAGAGGAACTTCAATGTTCTAGGAATATGAAAAATGGTGAAGGTAATGTTGATAAGTGCGCGGTGTTGTACATTTCAAGTTTGCGTGAGTTAAATAGTAGGTAGGAAAATTCTGAAACATGGAAATGAAAGCTGAAGGGATGTAGATTCTATTAATGTACTTAATTTTGAATTTACAATTATTTATAATATAATTATAAGCTGTTGAAGTTGGAGAAAAAATTTGTAATTTTGAAATTTTCAAAAAAATGGTAAACTTGGCTTTCAAAAATTGGGGTGTAAGTTAAAAAAATTTCAACTGCAAGAAAATGTGACACCAAGTGTAGGCTTTTGAAAGAATCGAAAATTTTTTGCAACTGAGCTTTAGTTGGTTTGCAATTTTTGGTTTTAGCAGCTAAAAACGTTGAAATTTTGCAAAAAAAACTGTTATACTTAGTCATTTTTTTTTCTATCTAAAAATTTTTTCAGAAAAATGGTTTTGGGCTCAAAAGACGCGAAATTTTATGCTGTTTCCAAATCACTTTTCGTATACTGGATTTTTCCAATAATAAGTGCCCAAAAATCGTTTTTTTCTAGAGATTACATCAAAATTAGTGATTTTCCAAGTTCCTGAATTTTCTAATTTCAAATTTTTTAGGGTGAATTCCGGCGGGGGTGTAATGATTTTGGTTTTGAAAGATGCTAAATTTGATACCTTCTCATAATTTGTTTCAACCAATGGGATAAGTTTGCAACTTCTCCCCCTATGGTGGAATCAGAATGAAATGGAGGGGGCACGAAACCTTTTTCTATGGTAATCCAGCTTTTGAGGGGTAAAAATTGTTTTTTTTTGGTTCTGAATGCAAATTCCATGTCCGATTTGAAACATCGTACCCCTAACGTGGTGAACCGCCACCCCCTCCCCCGCCCCTTTATAATCCAAAATCGAAAAAAAATGTAAATACCATGTGACGTATCGTTTGTTATGTTTTTGGGGACGCTGAATCCGAATATCGACTTCGTTTTTCGATCTGGCCTTCTCTACCCTTTCCACCCCCTCCCCCACCCTTTATGATCCAAAATTGAAAAAAATAATACCATGTGGCATATCGTTTGTTATGTTTTTGGAGATGCTGAGTCCGAATATGCACTTAGTTTTTCGATCTGGCCTTCTCTACCCTTTCCACCCCCCTCCCCCACCTTTTATGATCCAAAATTGAAAAAAATAATACCATGTGACGTATGGTTTGTTATGTTTTTGGGGACGGTGAATCCGAATATGGACTTAGTTTTTCGATCTGGGCTTCTCTATCCGTTCCACCTCCTCCCTTGCCCCTTCTTCAGCCAAAATTCAAAAAAAAAATATAAAACCATTGGACATCCGATTACTATGGACAAAACCTAATAATGGATTCGGATTCAGCGCCTCAAAAAACGTATATGAGGATACCCATATTGGTTTATAAACCCATTTTATGATTTTACCCCTTTCCTCCCCCTTTTTCTCACCCTCAGATGACCATAGACAAAAAACTAATATTGGATTCAGATTCAGCGCCTCAAAAAACATATATGAGAATACCCATATTGGGTTTTAAGCCTATTTTCATGATTTTACCCCCTCCCTCCCCCTCTCCCCACCCCCTGATGACCATAGATAAAAACTACCATCAAATTCGGATTCAGCGCCTCAAAAAACATACATGAGAATACCCAATTACCCATATTCGTTTTTAAGCCTATTTTCATGATTTTACCCCCTCCCTCCCCCTCTCCCACACCCCCTGATGACCATAGATGAAAACTACCATCGAATTCGGATTCAGCGCCTCAAAAAACATACATGAGGACACCCATATTGGTTTTTAAGCCTATTTTTATGATTTTACCCCCTCCCCTCACCCCCCTAATGCCCATAGTCAAAAATTGATATCATATTCAGATTCAGCGCTAAAAAATACTTCTAGTCAGACATATTCCAAAATTACTACATTCAAAGGGACTTTTTTCCTCCTAAATTCTGCTCAGGTCCCACTGTGCGATGGTGGTATGAGTCGATCAGGTATCTAGAAGACTACCTATGGCCAAAATTTGAGCTCCGGAAGTTGATACACGAGGGAGGTGGATATTTGTAATTTTTTCCTGTTTTCTTAGTTGAACAGCTTTACCTGTGTACACAAAACTTCAAACGCTCGCCAAAAATCGAAAAATCAACTTGAGCAGCTGAAAATTGGGGGATGGGTGTTTTTGGAGGTCCTGTTTCCATCAGTCCAAGTTTCATTCAAATCAGAGATTATCATGTGGGGGGCTTCCCTTTTTGGTCTAAATTTTTGTCAACAATTGACTGAAGGAGGGTCATTATGGGCATTTTCGTGCCCCTCGCTACTTCGAGACTTGAATGGCCTTTTCTTATAGGGGATGGTCCCTAGTATTAATATTAGGCGATATTTTCCCAGAAAAGCCCATAGGGGGGCTGTGGGGTGCCCCCAAAGTCGAAAATTTCAAAAATTTTTAGAACCACTGCTCGAAAATGTAAAAAATTAAAAGTAGCGAATATATGTTGCTTTAAGGGTAAGCAATGCAGCACGTGACGCTTTTTTCATTTTTGACCTTTTTGGGGGTTGTGGTGGGGGTATTTCTATTTTTGAAAATTTTGAAACCCCCTTTTTTGACCCTTCCCGTCGAGCCCCGCTAATGCCCTTTTCATGGTTTATTGCTACTGGTAGTAAGTTCAATTGATATCATTTGCAACCCCCTCACCAACTTGGCTCATATCGAAAAATTCAATTTTTGACTTTTTTTGAGGTCCATATTTTGGGAAACCATGAAAAGCTATCGAGATCCGGTTTGCGGCAAATGTGTTGAATTTTACTTCTTAATCGACTGGCATGCTTGAATTTTTATTTCAAGTCAATTTTTGACCTCATTGTTGCAGATCACTTTTGGGGGTGGCGAACTTTGAGAACCCCTGAAAAAAGTTCTAAAGTGAATTTTTTCAAACTTTGAGCTGAAATGGTCTTAAATACATGTGTTTAACCAAAATAATATGCGAATGCGATATTTTAATACAATTTAGTCATTTTGGGCGATTTTATCAAAAAAAGTAGTGTCTTAACAACAGGCATCCCACAGCATGAGAAAAAAAATTGAAAATACTGTTTTCTGAACGGAAGGCCGGATCCGGCTAATGATAGTATGGGTCGATTTGGTATCTAGCACAGAATTTTTAACCAAAATTTTAGCTCCTGAAGTTCATTACAAGAGCTGGTTTTACTGATTCCAGAAGCATTTCTAAACCACCAGATGGTCAAAAAATATGATTTCTGATGATAATTTCAAGTCCGGCTGACTGTAGTATTATAGTCGACGAAAATGCCCATAATGACCCTCCTTCTTTCGTTTTTTGCCAAAAAATGGACAAATCTCATTTTTTATTAAAAAACGACAAAAATTGTCAAAAAATTGTTAGAAAGTTAGCTTTTTTGAAAATATCATTTTTTGGCCAAAAATTTCCAAAAAAAAACGCTGACGTTAGTAAATGTTCGAAATTTTGCTTTTTTGTCAATTACCATAAAAACTCTTTATTCATAGCTGGTGTCTACGTCAAAATGCTTTGTTCACGTTTTGTAAATTTTTTTGTTGCTTTTCAGTTAGGTACTTATACTTACTTCTTGTTTGTTTTTTTTTGCCTGTTTTGGTTACCAAAGTTACCTTTTTATTTTTTATTTTGAAAAAATTAATACAAGCCCTGTTTGTTATTATGTTTTTATATACTTTTGAAAAATTAGTCCTAAATATGGTTCAAAAAGAAAAGTGATATTTTTGGGGGATGCTGGGGGATGGGGTAGTGTAAGACACATCGTATTTTTCGTTAAAGAGAAAAAAAGTAAAGTGAATTAGCCTATATCGGGTTTGAATTTTGAAAGAGGAATTGAAATGTGAAAATGTTAGAATGAATTTTCTCACGTAATCTAATTTCTCAAATTATTAAAGTACCAGTTCAACGCAGTCATTCTAAAAGTTTAAACTCAAAAAAATCCCAACAAGGGTGAATTTTACCTACATATTTGGACTTTTTCTATGATTGAGAAAATCACGATCAGAAATTTTCTCAACTCGAGTGACAGCGACAACAGGAAACGATTACAAAGAGTTGGAATTTGCTAACGAAGATAATGGCTCGCAGCTCTTATAGAAAAAGATATGAATAGAAGTTATGAATACAATACTTATTATGTGTGTTTATTTTCTCGGAAAACTATTGGAAAATTAATAGGAAAGAATATAGCTAGAGATGTTGATAGATGTTACTTGTCATCGTATTTTTCTTCTACGTACTTATTTTAAAAAGTTGGACAAGGAAGAAATGAAAAATTTGAAGAGATAGGTACCTACACGGGAAAAAAAACCAGAGAAGTCGAAAATTTTCAAATTTTTAGCCTTTAAAAAAAGTGGATGGGAGAGAAATGAGCAGAGAAAGCCGAGACTAAATCTGAGACAAAAGGAAGAAAATTTCAACATTAATAACCATAGGTAGGTACCTATACGAGTATTTAGAATGCGAAAATTTTTCATTATAAATCATCTTAATAATAATAAGCTTAGATTTTCATTAAATTCTGAAATGGCCTTCCAATGAAGGAAAATTTTGATATTCATTCGTGTATTACTTGGTCAATGGTCATATCAAAAAATTCGTAGGTCAGAATTTCTCCAGGAAAAATTCACGAATTTCAAACATATATATTGAAAACATAACTTCTACACGTAAATTACCATCACGTTACAAATTGACACCTGGGTTCTTACGCCTTTTGAAATCTACCTACCTATACCTACCTATATCTACCAAACTACAATACAGCTTCCAAATTCATTCATCAGTTAAACTGGTAGGTACGTTGACATGACATTGACATCGACATCTAAAAAAACCGTTGCTTTTTTGATGCATTCGTACTCGCGAAACTGCAGCGCGTTATTTGTTTACATAATAATAACGCCTAATGTTCATTGCTCGTACACAGAGATTGAAATCTTATACAACTAGTGCGGTGGCAATAATAGGTGTATCTAATATTCGAACACGATTCTCCGAAATGGAATAATTCATGAGTATGCAGTTGCATTTCAATCGATTTAAAATAAACGAAATGTGGATAAACGCCGAGCAAAGCCACACGAGAGTGCAACTTTTAAAATGATTTTTTTTTGCAACGCGTACCTATGCTGTATAGAAATGTACCTTGGGTACCTCTGCGTTTTATTCAAGCCACGAAACGGCATTTCGTGTTTTGTTGCTTTTCTCCGGCTATAAAATATACGCGGAATCTTGGCTTTTTATTAGGTGAGAGGTATCGGAAAAATTCGTGATTTCTAGCGCATTTTACGAAATCTCTCGCACCTTTGCTCAAACGTTACCAACTATTATATACGAGTATGAGTATTATATGGGTGTATCGTGGTTGGAAACGCGATTAATGGCAGTTGGCTTTATAGCAGAGGTAGATTAGATACCTCTATATATTACCTTCCTAAGTATATAATACGACGTAAAAATCTGGTGGAAACAAATTTTGATCCACGAGTTCAAGTGCAATTAATGATAATTTTCATCGATGACGTGATATCGTCCAGTTGTGTTTTTCATTAAAATTTTGCCCATTTCAATTATTTAATTCCAAGACCCAAGACCTTGAGGCATAGAATCAAAAACTTGTTAATTTTTTAAAGCGTCTACTCGAATAGAAGGAGCATAGGCCAACGGATCAAAAAATGGGGTCATGTTCGTGTTCAGCACATTTAAAAGCATAACGTTTGATAGCTTTTGAAGGCTGCAGAACGAAGAGTTGTAAGGTAAAAATAATATGAGCTAGATGTATAAAAAAAATGAATTTTCAATCGTCTACGTGTCATTATTTTTTCCCAGGTTGACTTTATTTTCAAAAATATATTTTAGCCTACAAAAAACCTACAATTCCTGAAATTTGTCAGTATGAATTTTACTTACAATTAGCCTAATTTTTCTCAAAAATTCGCGAACAATTCAGCGAAAACACTGAACAATACGGTATGAGAAAATTAAAACTTGGAAGTATTTTTTTCCAATCCAACCCATTCAATCAAGTAAAAAAAAAAAAAACTAAGGAAACCAAAGACCGAATTGAACCGCATCATTAGTACAGGCAGGTAAATTATTCTCATAGGCATAATTTTGTTTGAAAACTTGACATGAAAATTTGCGCAATAAAATCCGAGTTTAGCGCATAGAACTGTTCATCGGTTAAAATAGAAAAACTTTTGAAAAAATTAAACTCTCGAGTCTTACGTAAGATTGGGGAGAAAAACAAACTACACCACAGAAAACATTCAATAAAACCTCGAACCATTTTATAAAGTGAAACACGTTGGTAGCAGAAAAATGTAAATCCTTTGATGTAAACCATACGATAAAGTTTTATAATTCACTTTACCTTTTTACAATTAAAACGTAAAAAGAAGTAAAAATTGAGTCGCTATAGTCAATTTTTAATTATTTTCAACTCTTCGAAAGAATAAAAAAAAAACTCTATTTAATGATTTCGAAAAACTTTCAAATTCAAGTAAGTAGAATGTAAGTACGAAACAGAAGAAAAAAAACGAGAAGAAAGGGAAAAAATCCACTAGGTAGCTGTGTGCAAGGTCACATATACACGAAGAAAATGCGGTTTCAAACATAATTCCTTCTAATTTCAAAAAGTAGTTTCAAAAAGACCGACCGACACCATAAAAAATAAAGATACCTAGGTTGTACAAAGAGTGAATAAAACGTTAATTAAATTTTTAAGGAAGTAATAATGAAAGGAAAAAAAACCAATCGTGTGTATAGAAAAAAGCGCAACGAATTCCATTCTGAGCTTGTAATACATATTTTATCGAGTACCTATAGAAAATGAGCAGCGAATATTTTACTCTTCGGATAGGCATATTGATACAGATACGGGATAAAACTAGAATATTGAAAACGCTGCCTACTACACGATGAGTAAAAGCAGCAGGATTTACACGTAGGTTATATATTTTCATTTTCATATATTTTTTCGAATAAAAAAAAATTTTGATTTAGGAATACGGTGCGAGTAGGACGTAGGTATAGGTACTATACCTAAAGGCAATTGAAACTCGATTCGATGAGGTGAGCTTTGCGAGAACTTTTTTCCCTTGAAAAATTTCTTATTAATTTCACGGTTTTCTGTTGCAAACGTAGTGTTTACCTACACCAAATAACCAAGCCAGCAATTTTCCAACAAATTATATCCGCGAGCTACCAAACCGAGCTAGGAACCGGTTCACAAATAAATTTCGATGTTTTCATAACAACATTTTCAAGGAAAAATTCCACCATCTTAATAAGTTTTTCGTTATTTTGCTCAAGTTTTCGCTATATACAAATTTTGAAAAACAAAAAATTTATTTTCAACCTTGCGAAAAAAATACTTATCTTTTAACGGATCAATGAAATTACCTTTAAAACAATTCGAAGAAAAAAGGACCGATCGGATGTCGGAGAGAACGAAATTAAAATAGATTGAACGAAATTTTAAAGGTGAAAGGTAAATTAGTAACAGGAAATGCAGTTGAAAATAGTTTGACCTTATCCACGCAGTGAATGTAGTGTGTGTAGTGTACCCAAGATAAGCATACACGAAACTTTATCAAATATGAACGAATCGACGATCATTTTATGAACATTGATAAAATTTGCCAGTTGGAAAATGATATATTTTATTAACTGGTTCCAATGAATCGCAAAATTGTATGAGTATACAACCACATGGAGTTGATGACATGCAGCATTAGAAGTCAAACAGGTGCACAATATCATACAACGGACATTTATGACGCAAAACTAACCATTTATCAGTCCATAAGTCAAAAAATATTCAAATGTAATTCAAATGCGTCATATGTAGGATGTATGTGCATCTACATAAATTATATCGAGTATGCCAAAGTGACCGGTTTTAGGAAAAATAGCCCAGTTTCAGATGAAAGTAGGTACCTATTCAAAATTCTGCGTCGATCTATGCTATGTATAGGTATTGTCGTTAAAATTCACATAATTCAAGACGACGTTTAGGGTTGTACTATGAGCGGTTGAAAATTTGCAAATCGCTTATTTTTGGATAAATTCGAGTTTTGCACAATTTTTGGAAAGTATCATTCCTGAAACTGAGGACATATTTTGGAACGCAGCGGTGCCAATTTTTTGATCATTTTAGCCAATTAAAAAAACTGAAAAAAATTAATGTGTTTTTGGATATTTTTTTTGATTTTTTAAAGTTGGTAAAAATGATCAAAAATTAAAAATTGGCACCGCTGGGTTCCATATTATTTCCCTAGTTTCAGTAATTAAGTATATCTTTCAATATTTTGGCATAATTAATGCGAAGTATTTATGAAGAAATACATAATTTCAAAGCACGAATTTATCCAAAAATAAAGCGATTTGTAAATTTTCAACCGTCCAATGAAACCCTAAAAGATGGTTTTGGATTTTGACGACAATAGCATAGATCGACGCAGAATCTCAAATACTATGTAATTTAAAATGACCCCACATGACGTAGGAAAAATTTAAAACTTTTAGGTAATGCTTAACCCTCTCCACCTCCAACTCTCCCTGACAAGAGCTAACAAGGGAACCTCTTGAGGTGTCACCTGTCACTCCGATTTAAACGAGACTGCGATTTTTGGAAATAACGTAGTCTACTCGACCTGTTTAACGAGTTTATCTACATTTGAGCCGATTTTGGGAGTGACACCTCAAAAGTGGTTTTCTGACCAGCTTTTTTCAAAATTAAAAAATCCAAAAAATCAAAAGACGACCGTTTGTGAGGAAATTTTTGAAATTTGCGCGAATCGCTGTATTTCTTCAAGAACTAACCACCAAAGCGCAAATTCATACCATTTCCAGCCGTTTTGGAGCGAGGGTGACACCTCAGAAAACTACTCTTGTGGTGTCACTCCCAAAATCGGCTCATGTTAAACAGGTCCAGTGTAATATACAATTCGATTTTTAGCTGCCCAACTTCATATTGACGCCTTCTGGAGCAAATTCAAAATTCTGGAGAAATTGAAAATCGTGCTGGAGGCTCCAGAATGGCTGGAAATTGTGAAATTTGGATGGGGGGGGGTAGTTTTGGACAAAATACAGCGATCCGCGTGAATTTTGAACATTTCCACACAAACGGGAAACTTTTGATTTTTTTGATTTTTTAATTTTGAAAAAAGCTGGTCAAAAAGCCACTTCTGAGGTGTCACTCTCAAAATCGGCTCAAATGTGGATAAACTCGTTAAACAGGTCGAGTGTAAATACAGCTCGATTTTTAGCTGCCCAACTTCATATTCACGCCTTCTGGAGCAAATTCAAAATTCTGGAGAAATTGAAAAATCGCGCTGGAGGCTCCAGAATGGCTGCATGGAAATTGTGAAATTTGGATATGGGTAATTAATATTAGTTTTGGGACTTATTTTGACCATTTTTATTGATCAAGTACGTACTTTTTTTTTAAAAAAAAGCATAAATCACCAAAAACAGTCAATTTTAAATTTTCAAAAATTTGCCAAAAATCGAAAAATGAACTTGGGCAGCTGAAAATTTGGTTTTGGGGGTTTTAGACCATGCTCTTTCCAAAAATCGCGGTCCCGTTCAAATCGGAGTGTGACACCTCAAGAGGTTCCCTTCATAGGGAAAAAAACACACTTTGTTCAAGTGATCAGATAGTTGGATTTCCATTACAGTAAGTATGTACAATGTACTCGTACATAGTAAGTAGAACGTTCGCTGGGGCTCCCTTGGGACCCCCTCCTAATTTTGACCAACACTTGACAGCATATAACACGTTTTTTCGCATTTGTCCACGTTTATCTTTCGCCTCTTTAGTATTTTTATTTCTTTATGAACATGCCTCAAAAAACAGTAGGTAGGTAGAGGTACCTACGTAATTTATAAAACTTTCATTTTTAAAAAGCTCTCTGAAAAACAAAATCTGTCAAAAACAAAATCTGTTCAAAAACAATTACACTACATTTAATACATAAAACGAAAATAAATTTTTTCAAAATCGCAATGTCAGTTGGTACAAATAATTTTCAATTTTTTGGGGTTGTGACGATTTCAGCTTTTGAGAGAGGTATGAGAGGAAGGAGAAAGGTTGAAATATGGACTAAAAAAAAACAAATTTTCACTACATCATTTCGATTTTCTATACGTTATGTAATATGTGTTTGCTTACTTACCTTTTCCTGATTTAAATCATCCCCATCCCAGCTCACCACGAAATTATTTTTCTCTATGATTTCATCCATTGAAAATATTCCGGCTCTGTTTTGACTCTGAATACCTAAATAAATTGGTACTATCCTGAAAAACACATTCACAAAAAATAGAATCAATACGCGTTCGAGTTGAAAATATTCTTTTTTAGAACTCGGAGAGTAAGTAATAATTTATTCAAAGATATGATAGCGCATAAATCAAATAAACTTGAGAAAGAACATAGTATTGTTCATTGTGGTAAGTTCAGTATACTTACTTACCCCCACATGGTTTATATGTAAATGATACTTTAACCGAGGCGAATAACTTATAGGTATTTAAATGTTTCAAAAAGACAACATCTTTTCAATTCTCGAATTACGACAGTGAACGCATAGGTATTATAGGTAGCTTCTGCTATTTGATCGAACACGATGTTTTTTTCATTCAGGTTCTTGGAAGTATAGGAATCTTGCATCTTTGCGAAGGTGTGAAAAAAATTCCAGAGTGTCAGCTAAAAAATTGTTCAATATCTCGATGAAAAAATTCGCTTATCGTCAGGGTATTTACGCAGGTACTCGTAATTTCATAGAAATGAAAAAAAAAAAAAAAAACGAGTAAGAATGGTAGCATACTCGTATGTATGCGAGTAACACGACTTAATACATTGTAAAGATTATTTTTATACACTTTTATCTCGAGTGCAACATTTCAACTTTAATGTTTAACCTTCAATTGTGCATATTATTACGCTATTTTAAATCAATCTGTGTGCCCTTTCGCCAATACTAAATGGCGTGTTGCCCAGCGCGCTTTAATCAACCTCGGTAAACGATACACCAAAAGACACACATTTTCGAATTGACAAATTCTTCGAAGTAGCGCGATGAAAAAGAAAAAAAAATCAGAATCACATCACGTGCGTCTTATAAATTTACTTTTACGTATATACGTATGTACGATCACGTTGATTATTAACCAATAATGACAAACATGATTGAATTGATTGACGTGATCCTTGTTATCTTCAAGATATATGTACATTGTTGTATACCAGAATTAGAAATTAGTCTTATTCAATGATACAACAACGGTGACGGTTAATTAAAAATACGCGTACCTATAGCAGCGTGCCCACCTTGAGAAATTGTGAAAAGGCCTACGCTCTGGCAGCGTAAGTATGATCGTATTTGCATTTACTACGTTTTTAGTCAAGTAGTTCACCTCAACATGCGAACTCTTTTCGAGTTGTAAAAGTGTATAAGTGTACTTATACTTATGTAGGATATTTATTTGGCTAACAAATTTATAGCTTTTTCATTTTGTGCGCTGAATATAGGTAAACATACACGCGCCTTCATACCAGTTTACTTATTCAACAACTGCCAATCTGAAATTTTTTCACCTACGAGAAAGTACAGGCGGAGATTTTTTTAGCGTGTTGTAAATGTACCGCGTTACCGCATGTCCATGAGAAATGAACAGAGGAAAATTATTTTTCGCCGTTGGTCAGTTCATTTTTTGCATCTGCAAGCTGTTTCATCTAGTGATACGAATTAAGTACATAGTTAAGTACCTATATCAAAGCAGTTAGAGGTAGACTTTGGAGAATTTTTTCACCTAGTTGGCAAATTTACTGTCTATCTTATATAGAGATCGTTTTTGATGGCTAATGTAAATTGAGTTCATTGACTTGTTAGTCTCTGTATGTACATTTCTTTTTGATGAATCGTAGGTAAGTAAGTACATATGTATCTGCTTGGGAAATGAGATGATGAAATCACAAGAACTGCTTAGACATTGAAAATCAAATTGCCGACCTAGATGGTTTCTCAAAGCCTACACGGATGATGCAACAAAGACGGCCAGACAGTGAGAAAATTTTCACCAGCTGAGATTGAGTAATCAGTCTTCAACAGTATGAGGTGATCGAAAAAATCAACGAGCAGTGGAGAAAAAAATTCAGCAACATTTGAAATTTGACTTTCAATAATTGACATCTCAACCATTCTTTTAAAAAAGTAAGTAGGTACAGTAAATTTTTAAAAGAAATGATTTTGTGCCATTTTTGGGTACTGTCCCTGTGCAAAATCCCGGTCATTCTCCCATCCTAAAAAAAAAACTGTGGGATTAGAGTTTCTGAACCTCTTTGACTCGTTAGCTTTGAGATTCAATGGTATAGGCCTACTACTTTACAAGGAAACCATTTCAACTGGCACCAAGCAATCTGAACAAAGCCAAGCTAGATCAAAAAAGGACATCCTAGAGCCCCTGTAATCTGTATTCAAAATTTTAGGTGTTCATGTTGATTTTTAGACTTGTGGCGAATTTTTGACTTTTTTGCGAATTTCAATTCAAAATTCATATAAGGTGCACCAGGGGAAGTCAGAATTCGGCGTAAGTCAGAAAAACTGCTCTAGCTCTTAGAGGTTTTTATCTGCCGAAGCGCTACCCAGGGGTAACTTGAGGGTACTACCCCTACTTCATCACAGCATAAAAATTTTCGCGATCTAGTTTCATTTTACAGGTCTTTGATTGGTTCATTTTTAGTTGCTGTTTTGAATTTGATTTCAAATTGTAACCAGTATTTTTCAAACTGCTTTTTACCTCAGAAGAAATGATCAGTAAAAGTGATACTATATAGGTGTAAGTATTCCTAAAACATTATTGTAAAACTCCAAGCATTCAATTTTATTTAATTTTTAATTATTCATTATTTGTATCCCTTGTTCTGACTTATATGCCCCCTATATTAGTGCTATGGGGTAAGTCAGAAAAGTGAACATTGATAATTAGGATTCGACTTCATCGATGTGTAATATGTAGAATGATATGTTTTCGAGGTCGTAGAATCCGAATCTGGAGTTATTTTTTTGTAGGAGCGAGGGGGTGAAACGTGACGAAGGGAAAATTTCAAATTTTTCCTACATTATTGTGTAATATGTCAAATAGTATGTTTTCGAGGTCGTAGACTCCGAATCAGGAGTTATTTTTTTTGTAGAAGTGGGGGATGAGGCGTGGGGAGAAGGAAAATTTCAAATTTCCCCTACATTATTGTATAATATGTTGATTGATATGTTTTTGAGGTCGCAAAATTCGAATCCGGAGTTATTTTTTTTTTGTAGGAGTGGGGGGTGAGACAAAGGGAGAGAAGAAATTTCAAATGTTGCCTATATTATTGTGTAATATGTTGAATGATATGTTTTTGAGGTTGTAGAGTTTGAATCTGGAGTTGGTTTTTTGGTAGAATGAAAAAGGTAAAAAATTCCAAATTTGGTTTTTATTCATCTCAATATTTTCTTATACCACTAATATTCAAAGTTGACAGTTTTTGTATATAAAATCAGAATTCAGGACATGTTTTGAAAAAAAAAATCCTATACAATCGGGCAACATCGTGTGTTCTCTTCTGCAGGGTGATGTCAGATGTGTATTTTGGAGTGGTGTATACTATATGTTTTGGGGATTTTTTTCTTTGTTTTCTCAGAAGATGATTATATTTTCTCCTTACATGAGTTTTTTAATTTTTGACAAACACATTTTTGTACTCCACAATAAATTGTCAGATGAATAATTGTTTTTCTGAAGTTACCACAAAGACAGCAAAAATGCTACTATGGAGGAATTAAGAGGCAGGAGGGAGAGATTTCTACTGATCGCCATTTTCATACACATCCACGTTTTTGAGCGGAATGTATTTCAAATAATCATTAGTTAGCTCATTTCATAAATGTTCCAACTTCCACAGGACACAGTGGGCCACAAACCCCCCCCCCTCCCCAAACAATGATACTTAAATAGCATTCTACCCTAAAAACTAACTCAAGATTCGAATTCTACGGCCTCGAAAACATATCAATCGACATATTACACAATAATATAGGCAACATTTGAAATTTCCTCTCTCCCCTTGCCTCACCCCACCCCTACTACAAAAAAATAACTCCGGATTCGAATTCTACGACCTCGAAAACATATCAATCGACATATTACACAATATTGCAGGAAAAATTTGAAATTTTCCCTCTACCACGCCTCACCCCCCCCCCCCCCCACTCCTAAAAAAATAACTCCAGATTCGAATTCTACGACCTCGAAAACATATTATACGACACATTGTACTTATATCGATGAGGGTCGAATCCTAATATCACCAATTAATTTTGGGGTAAGTCAGAACAAGTTACATTTTATTCCACTGTGCGAAAGCTATACTATAATTATGACAATCGCGCTCAAATTTTTACCATAAGTAAAGAACCCTTATGGGAACCTACATAACAAATTTGAGCCATATTGGTTCATTAGTAGGAGAGTAACAGCTGATCAAAGTTGAAATAGTGAAAATCCGTTCTGACTTCCCCAGGGACACCTTAATATTGAATTCTCATCTGATACGTTTTCAGAAAATCAAAATTAGAATTTTGAAAACTGAAATTTATTGAAAATCATTCGAGTTAAAGTTCAATTCAGGTGTTGCCGAAAATTTTTCAGAGGAAAATTTGATTTTATCTGAAATTAAAATTAAAATTCACCGAAAATTTATCGGATTAAAATTAGGTACTTTGAATTATAATTTTGAAAAAAAAACTCATTGATAAAATTTCAGTTTTCAAAATTTGAAATTCTGATTTGCTGAAAACATAGGCCTATGTATCAGATGAGAATTCAATGTTAACTGAATTTTCAATCGAAATTCGCGAAAAAGACAAGTATTCAAAATAAATTACTAATTTGATTCAAAATTCACCATTCTAAGACATTCTACAAGCACCTCAACCTTTTGTTAGGTAGGTATATAGGAAGACATTTTACCAACAATGTGAAATGAATCTCGCAAGCTGAAAATCTTTACTGCCAACTTATAGTAGTAATTTTCCATCATTAATACAATCTAAAGATGAACACTGTTTACTTATAGGTGGGTATGTGAGACTGTGAGACATCAACCATGCTTCAACCAAAGAAAGTAAGGATGCATATGTATATAGGCCTATACAAATTGAAGAATAGTATGATAACGATAACATGAAGGTCGAAGATGTTTACAATGGAGAATTCCCTCTGGATCGTTCGGAGTACCTATAGGTAAATTTATCCGACACTGGTCGCATTAATAATCGACCTGAAAATTTTTAATAAGTTAATATACATATAGAAGAGTTGATATTGATTCAAAATTCATGGCTTATAAATTATCTGCCAACGATTGTTCTCTTTTTAAAATCGCCTCGTTTAATCGCCAATTTAACGATTAATTATAGAATTAATTGGTGCACAGCGATGATTATAAGTATAGGGTGCAACAGTGATTCCAAAAATTTGTAATTATATCGTTTTATCGAATAATTCAGAAGATTTCGAGTACCTATTCGATGAAATTTGGGACATTTGTACCGGTCAAATACCTTTTGCGTTTGAAATTTAATCATCTAGATAAGCTTCCCGGCTTCCGGATACCATTTGAGAAAAAAATCGCTTCAAAGGAGGTTTTTTTTTGAGAAAACTTATTACAAGCCGAGGATATAATAAACGTTTACTGCGGTTCAACTACCAATAAACGAGTTCAGTTGCGTTTAATTTTAAGTGTTCATTGTTCTATGGCGCGGGCTCGTGCGATAATTACATCGTAGGTAGTCGCAGCTGATCGCGCAGAGTGTGCTAGTCCTTTGGCTTGGCTTTGCCGGCGAACTGGCGCGGCAATGCGATTACAAGTCCAATATTAAGTGTATACGCGACAACGAGTATTTCGGCAATAAATCCTATAAAGTAATTGAATATTCTGCTTTACGCTTCGCTTAGAGGACGTCAGAAAATCTCGCAAAGGACGTATTAATTCTACCTATTTACCTAATTCTTAACGAATGTACGCCTATTTATGGCAAAAACTACCGCATACCGGTATGATAATAAAAAATCATAAAAATAATGTCGATTCGATTCAATTTGGACCTTGAATTTAAAATTAGCGACCTATTTCTTGTATGGAATTGATTGTTGAATAAATTGTCCATCGATGACAATTTTTACGCACACGCGCTCTCACAAGATACGTATATCTAATGTATTTGTACGTACCTACTTATTGCATCGCGTATCAATACGTAAAGATATTATACGAGCACTTGACACGATGTACGTATAGGTAAGGTACATTACATACAGTATTACCTATTAGTATACGAATGTGTTTACACGCATGTAAATATAAGTAGGTACAAGATAATATGCAACGCCACAAGATGTTTTATTCCTCCCCCCACACCCCTTCGTCATCTTCATCTCAAACTCCAAAACATGATGGACATCATTCATATAGGTACGGTCAGAAATGGTGTTTTCACTTTTCACCATCTACAGTACATACCATCTCATTCCAGGTCGTAGGATATTCATTAAAAAAAAAAAAAAAAAAAACAGCTGCGCTGCTGTTTTTTCGTTGTATATATTTTTGAAGTTATATTGATGATGTTTGCGCGCGCGGTGGTGCTATTTTTGCGACTTAAATAGAAGACATGTCTGCTTGAAAATTACTCTTTTCAATCTTTTTCCCTCGGTTCTAGCTCAATTTTCTGTGCCCGCATAAAGTACTTTTCGACGCAGCTTTGAAATGATTAATTATTAATTTAAAACACAGGTGTAGAGTGTAGGGTTACGTGTTTTGGGAATTTAAAATGAGATGATTATCGAGCCGAGTGCAGTTTCAATTCATAAGAGAGGAATTTTATGCGATGTAAAATTAAAAATACGTGTACCGTAATCAAAATCATCGCATGCAAATATAAATATAACATTGTTAGCCAAAGCATAACTTACCTTCAAAGAGTTTACCTACATGGGTTGAAATGCTAAACGATTATATGTACTACGTGTATGCGATTTTTTTTCTTTCGTGGTGGTTTCCTTTTGGCGAATAAATATCGTTTGAGGTTGTTTGTTTGTGTTTTTTTTTTTTTTTTTTGGTAAAACTTACCGAGACTGGGAGAGACTGCTTTGTAAGAGTTTATCTTTTGGCTTTTGGTGATTGTTTTCACTTGAGAACGTAAGTGGATTGTGAAAAAATGTCAGATGGTTTTGATCAAAGTGGAGATTTTCATTTTGAGTTGAAAGTCATCCGGAAAAATTGGAGAAATGCGCAGGACCTCAAAAGGAGGAAACCAGAAAAATCGCGGTTTTTTCGCTCTACGAAAAAAAAGCAGCTCGTCTACTGCACAAGTAGTGCTTTTTTTGATTTTTGGGGCAACAGGAGGAGATTGGAGTAATTTGGAGGATCAAAAAATTTGGGCTAGTTTTTGTGGGGAATTTCACAAAAAACATGAAAGAAAATTTTTTCCAAAAACTAAAAAATTTATGACAATTTTTGGAAAAAGGCAAGATTTTTGGCAGTTTTGTAAAAAGCAAATTTATTTGGTTATTCTGAAAAAAAGAAAGACTTTTTGAGTCTTTCTGATAATTTTTGAAAATTTTGACCAAAAAAAAAAAACTTTTTCACAATTTTAGCAATTAAAAAAACGACAACTTTTTCGCAATTTTTAGCAATTTCTGAAAGAGATCAATTTTTTTAGAAAGCAAAACATTCTCGAATTCAACTCGAAAAAGGAGTTTTTTCAAAAAATGAAGAACACATTTTTATTAAAACAAAAAATGATTTATTTTTCTGGATTTTTTTTTGGGAATCATTCATTTTTCCGGGAAATATTTGGGGGGGGGGTTAAAGAAACATCGAAAGCGAAACATATCATTATTTTTGAAACTTGAGAAATATTTTCGAACACAGTGGTGCCAACTTTTTGGTTATCATTGCTTCAATTTCAAAAAAATCGAGAAAAAATGGCCAAAAATTTATCAAATTTTTTTGGTTTTTTAAAATTGAAAATACTGATTAAAAAATTGGCACCACAGTATATTCCAAAATATTTCGTCAGTTTCAAAAATGCAAGACTTGTACTCGGTTATTTTTCAAGTAGGTAACTATTTGGTTTCTTTATCAAAATTTTGGTTGCTAAAGTCACTTTTTTCACCAAATTGCTAAAAAAAATTGTGAAAATAGCTAAAATTTTCTTTCTTGGCCAGAAGTTTGTTGAAAAACGTGTCTTTGGCTGAAATTAGAAAATTCTCGCTTTCTGCCAAAACGAAGTCATTTTTCGCCAAAAATTTCCAAAAATTGCGCCTTTCTTGCAAAAATTTCCAAAGAATTTAATTTTTTCAAAAATCGCTTAAAAGCCTCGTTTGTTTTCAGGATTTGCCAAGAGCCTTGCTTTTTGCCAAAAATTATTCAATTAAATTGATAGTAAATTCGGAAATTGTACTTTTTGAATTTTAAAAATCAAATGTCCTTTTTTTGATGACTTTTGCTTCTAGTTCGTCGGATATACTCGTGCTTGAAAAGCAACGCGTAAAAAAGTTCACGTAGAGCGTCGGTGATTCCAAACAACTGAACACTGTTATCGCCTCAGCACTCACGAATCGTTCAACAACATAATATGCAGATTGTAGATGCATTTCGTACTCGCGTGGAAAATTTAATTCAAAGAAACACACACGAATACACGCAAATCACCTGGTGGTCTGGGTATAATGTACCTGTATACGAATGAGACAGTAAGCAGCGAGAAGAGAAGAGACGAGACGAGGTGAAACATCCTAAAATCAACATTATAATTTTCAGTACCAGAAAAATAAAAAAAACTTATATTGCATAGCTGAAGGTCATCAATTGATAAGATAAATAAGCCATTAACGACACTTAATATCGTGTTATTTGAGCTATAACCATTATTCTGTGAAATTAAAAAAAAAAAATCTTGACGAAAATACGGTTTTCTTGGTATGCTATACTTACGCATTCAATTGCATTGTTTTCGACGAAATATGGAATAGCTTTTAGGTAGTTACGCGCGGATAAAATTACGTGAGTTTGGGTCAAAGGTATAATTATAATTATTTTACGTCTTCCAAAAAGAAGAAAAAAAAAACCTTCGTCGATATACTTATACGGAGGGAGATACTAGGGATATGCACAATATACGTAGGTACATAATGCAGGTTGCACATAAGCTGCATACGGGGTCAAATCTATCCGCGACAATCAGCCAAAACGTTGCGTGTTTATTTTCAACCACAAACACACCAATTCGTCAGCTATTATAATCGTAATTTGCATTCCAATTCAATTGGCTGTAAATTGCACGTGTACTTTCGTTTTAATTTGAATAATGTACGAACGTAACGTACGTACAACGACGTACGAGCTTCACCTACAGATCGTTCGTTTATCTTTTCGTACAGCCAGAAATTAAATTTCCGAGAATTTTCTTTCTTAAATTGTAACATATACTCGTAAGTGGATGCGGAAATGGAGTACACGAGTTCTTACATTGTATCAGTTCGAGGAAATGTTGACCAAAGTAGTGCATTGAGTAAGCTTCGCCATATCGAATACCATTAAGTGTATTTTTGTTTTCGATGCGATCGATAACGGAGTAAATTTCAAGTACGATATGGTTTAATGTGTGTGGCAATAATGTGGGGGGAAATTCCTTAATTTTTTTAAAAAGAAATCTGACCCATTCGAATAATCAACGAGATAACCGCCAGCGCGGTCTCTAATTAATAAACATGATAAAGAGTCAAGGTCTTAATTATATGGATAGATTCTGACAAAGCATTGGCAGTTGGCACAGTCTATAGATGGACGTAAGGAGAGGGCCCGATGCAGAAGGATACAAAATTATTTGAAATTTAATTTTTTAATATTTTGAGAATTTGAAAAAACGTCAAAAATTGTAATAAAAATTCTACGTATGTACTTGATGATATTTTTTTTCCAATACTCAATTGTCTGAAAAAATACATTTTTCTGGAAGTTTAAAGAGCATATTCAGGTAAAATAGACGATTTGGCATTGTCTTCGGATTTTGAAACCAACCAACGAAAGTTGTTCTTTATGATCCAAACACCACGCGATAAAATTTTCAGATCGCCAAACTATCTATGTATAACCCCTTCAAACGGGGTGAAATTCAAATTTCCCTTTAAAGCCATTCATTTTGACATTTTCCACCGAATTTTTTCAAACTTGCAGGGATGTTAGACACTATTAAGGATTATCCAAGGAAATTTTTTTAATTATCAAGATCGCAGATGTGACGTAGGGAATAGGAATTAGATGAACTATTAATGCCTTCGTATGTATGTATTATAGTAAAAATTAAAAAACAAAAAAACACAAGTCAGGGTATTCCCAGGTAAGATAGGTGAAATGGCCCTGTTCCCAGATTAGTAAAATCATGACGGATTATTGTTGGATACCTTCAATAAAAATTTTCGAGCGGAATTTCCGCCCCCAAACCCACCTCCCTTGGTCAGTATAGCCAAAAAACGCGTTTTTTGCAAGAAAAATTCTGTATCCATGAGTAGTGGGGATAAAATTCTGGTACCACGCGGAATATGTAGGGGAAGTCTGGGCCTTTCAACACAATTTTTTTCAAAATTTTTTATCGCAGTAGTGGGGGTAAAATTGACAAAAGAAAACTTTGAAGCGCCACAGCTCCTGAGTGAAGGGTGCTACACAAAAACTGTTTTCGCCAAAATGTGTCTTTTTACAAGTACTTTCATCCTACTAATCCATAAAATTGAAATTTTATCTGCAAAAGGCTCGTTATTGCAAGAAACTCTAAAAATATCCGTTTTTTTTTTTTTTGCAAAATTATGAGAAATATGCGGAAAATGTGTGGAACGAAAATGTTGAGCATGAAATTTTATCCTAAAAAACGTGTTCAAAAGGTTGTCAAAACGCTCATCTACTGAGCTAAGCGCGCATACGCATCATGTCTTTGCAGCAAAGTCATGAGATGAGGTATTATGGCACCTGCACTGGCTGCGCAATTTGATAATTGTCACGTTGGTCATGTCGCTACATAGTATGAGGCGAAAAATCGCTACTGCAAAGTGCAAATTTGTCAAAAATTCCTGCTTTTGCCAAAATTATCAAAAAAGTCATGCACATTTTTGTCAAAATTATTTTAAAAATCTTAACTTTTGTGGAAATTGTCAAAAAAGCACTGTTTTTGGTAATAATTGCCGAAAAATACACTTTCTTCTGAATGAAGTTATCAAAAAAGTCCTAATAAGTATTTTTTGTAAAAATGAACAAAAAAACCCTGTTTGATGCCCGAAACTTCAAAAATTCCATTTTTTTTGGTCAAAATATCTTGACTTTTTGCAAAAATTGTCAAAAGAGCACCTGTTTTTTGCCAAAATGTTCAAAAAATCTTATCGCCAGAATAATTTGTCAAAAAGTCTTATTTTCGCAAAAATTGTAGGTAAAAAAAATTATTAAAAAATCCCAACTTTTGTCAAAATTTCCAAAAAAAGTCCCGTTTTTTGACAAAATTGTTGAAAAATACCTTTTTTCTGACGTTATTAAGAAAGTCCTAATCTTTTTTGCAGAAATGACCATGTTAAAATTTTTGAAAATTGAAATTGAAATCAAAATTTGTATTTTCTGCAATTACTGATTTCGAGTTTTACAACTTTACAGTAGAAGTATCTCCAAACAGGAGGGGGGATTTTAGGTCTAACTACATACATATAACTCCATTGAAAGAGCAAGCAAAAATACCTCGTCAACCCAAAGTTCGTGTGTCATATTAATTTTTCAAATTTTTGAACATTTTTAAAGTAAAAACACCAAAGACAAAAAAATCAAAATTTTACCTAATTCAGCTGGAAAGCTAAAATTTGAAATGTATGATATTTCTGATTCCCCCTCCCCCTGCACCCTTCCAAAACCATTGGAAGTATCGCAAATCTGGTGTGACGGGTTGAAAAGTATATTTTTTTACAGATTAATTTAAAATTTAATTTGAAAAAAAATTTAAATCGTCCATTTTTTCAACAATTTATTCAAAACTTTTTTACAATTTTGAAGTCGACCCATTAAATCAATTTCCATTATTTTCAGACCGAACCGGAGTCTCTAGAAAAAATTGACGTTTTCCCAGAAATTTCAAGTCGTTTCCAGAATAAGGCGTTGTAACGTTGTATAATCAATTTCGGTATCTGAAAATTTATTTCTGTCATAACTATCATACGTTTGACAATTTGAATCAATTAGAGCGGATGAATCCAAATCCGAAGTGATGATGGAAAGTGTAAGTATTTTTTTTGCAGGTTGAATCTCAAATTGAAAAAAAAAACGAAACCCACCTCTTTTTACAGCCAATTTCGTTTGTCTTTGCAATAAATTCGAAAGGTCCACTTTAGGAGGTAAAAGAAGTGTTGTGTACCTTTTTTTTTTTTAAATGACGATTTTGGAATTCTTTTACTAAATTCGAGATTTTCATCTCGTAAAAAAATGTATCTATTTTTCAACCCGTCGCCACGGATTTGCGATTCATCTTTCCTAATCGATTTGTAATATCGAACTTATAACAGGTTTAGTGGTTTACGTTTCCACATTGCCGAAGTTAATTTCAACGCCATCTAGAGCAATTTGAATTTGCTGAAGAAAAGTAAACTGTTGCTGGAGGCTCTAGATTGGCTCAAAAATGGCGGCAATCGATTCGGAGGATCGACTTCAGAATAAAACCAACTTTTGGATTTCTGTCTCAATATTTTTTTTTAAAGAAAATAAATCTCCAAAAATCAAAAAATCAACTTCGTGACCTCAAAATCCGATTTTCAGGTTTGGGTGACATGCTCTTTCAGTGAGCCACATTTCAGCTGAATCAGAATTAACGAATTGTATAAGTTCCCTTCTCAGCAACGAAAATTGGGAATTTCAAATTTTTAAAATTCAGATTTAAGACACAAAGCGTGGGATTTGTGAGTTCTATGGGATTGGCAGAGTTCAAGTGGTTTGTGAGATTGGCGAAAACAAAATCTTTGCACATCAATAAAAAGTCCAGAAATTGTTCCCAATTTCTTTTTTTTAAAAAAGAATTTTCTTTTGATTTATCTCCTTTTTTCTCACCTGCCATCTTCCCTATTTTCCCCCTGCTGACAAAATTTGAAAAGTAATGCCTGAACTAACTGCAGTTTTGTGAGTGGAAACGTGTTGACAAACTACAGCTTCCTTTCGATTCAAATAATGTATACCATCCCAGAATTGCGATAATATAACTGAAAACCTTCCATAAACTCGTTTAATACAGGAAAAAATCCCGAAACGCTAAAAAAAAAAGTGGTAGTTAACTTACTAAATTACTCGCTATCGAACGAAAAAAAAATCGCCTCGAATTGCATTCCCTATTCTGCTAAATTATTAAGCACCAAGGTAAAAACTCGTTTCGAGAATATTTCATTTTTCCTCTCGCTTAAAGCTGCGCCACTAAATCATTAACTCGTTGATCATGGTCCCATGCAATCAAAACACGACAGGTCAGGCACGACAAAATAAGTGCTCGGCGTAAAAGTCGTGTAGGTATCTGTTACGGCAATTTAGAATTTAAAATTAAGCGCACTGCACACTAGAGTCTGACAAAACGCGACCGTTTATCGTATCAGCAGATAGGTAATAGGTATAGGACTATAGGTAGAGGTAATTCGAACCAAATTATTTTTCAATTCGACTTCAATCCGACCATGACCTTTCCGTTGGCAGCAATTTAACGCTCGATGCTTCGTTAGCTCGCCAGATAACATTCGAATAATCGTATTAAGTGCCTATGATTTTCAATTGGTCGAATCTCAGAGAGACTTTATGGTATCGAGTGTGACCGAAATTATTCTACGAGTACCTATGCTTACGGAAACTGTCGACTACCTACGTCATATACTCGAGAATATTGTGGGATTGAAATTTCAGCTTGTAATTCGAGCCAATATTTCGAAAAAGGAAAAAAAGCAATTCCTCGCAAAAACCCAATAATTTCGTTCGATACTTCCGTATTTTTTAGATAAAAATCTATCAATGAAACGTTATCTTACCAATTACTATTTGTACCGCGAGCGAAACGAAATAATTTAGTTCGAATAAAGATACAAGAAAGAAAACTTTGCTCCTTCGATGGTCGCGGCTACGCAACCGTTAGAACACCAACTTATACAAGTAAGAGTACGTAATACCTATCCGTGATGCATGCAACCAACCCTATAAAATGACTTGGTATAATGATCTTCCATTTGTCTTCGAATAGATACGTAAAACGATAAAATTTCACAAATCGAAAACGCAAACACTTTTTTTTTTTAAAGAAAAAAAAACGTTAGTAAGTAATTCGAAAAGTTACAACATTTGACGTACTTATTAATTAATAGATAAAATATTCACAACGGGCGTAACATGTTCATCATTCGAGAGGTGTAATTTAGCCGAATAAAAAATACAAAACGCGACACTCAACTCGCCAATCTTGAAAAAAAAACTTCGATTGCGAGTGATTTTTAGTCGAATTTTCTTGGTGAAAAAGTCCCAAGCCTATTGTGAGTACATGAAAGATGATACCTAATAATTTTCGGTGGATTTCAAAAAGCTTTGCAGTTATCATTTCGATGTTAATCTTTTCGCAGCCCAGTACACTAACTGAAAGAAAATTATCAAGTCGGCAGATGGTGAGAATGGGAAATGCTTATCAAATAAAGACGGTGATTGACTCTTCAATTATGCTTTAATTTGAAGAGAGAAAATTAATTCTTTTCTATTTTTTTTCTTTTGGCAAACCCAATGTATTTTTTTTGATTGCTTGATTCTGATGAAGTACTCACCTCTTCACTGGCTTTTATAAGGAAATTATTTTTAAAAAATCTCGTCATTTTTATGATTTTGTGCTATTAAACAAATATTTTGCTATTAAGGGAGGAGTCTACGTTAGCTGAAATTTTTTTGGATCAAACTAAGAAAAAATCAAAAGGGCATTCAAAAATACACCATAAGGCCAAATTTCAAATGTTCAATTTCGTTTTTACATTTTTTGGAGAATTCTTGAACATTTAGTAATGCCACATTCTACATGAAAAAATTAAAATTTGATCGAATTGCGGTAGAAAGTCAAAAATTAGTTTGAAGCTTAATTACTTCATCTTTTAAATCGATTGGTGATGGTTTTGCGTCGTTCTAGAATTTCCAACGGATTCTTGGATTTTCCAGCGGTTTGAGGAAATTGTCATATAAGTAGCCAAAGTGAAATTTAGCACCTGTATAAATTGGAATGTACACCGTTTTTGAGATTTTTTTGATTGAATTGTGAATAAATTTGCAAAATTCGTTTATGCAGGTTCAAATCCAATATTTTTTTCAGAGTTTTTTTTTTTGAAAAAAAAAATCTCGCCCACAAACGCTCTAATGGAAACTGCTTGAATTTTGTTAATGCATTTAACCTTATATTTTCTGACCTTCAAAATCGATTGGCGTTACTTTTGATCTGTCCTAGAGCCTCTAGGGAATTTTGGAAATTTTCAGTTTTAAAAGAAACTATGTAATACCTCAGGTAGATACAGTATTTAAATCGGAAAGAGATTTTTTGAAAAATGTATGTCTAAATTGAACAAAAGAGTCACCAAAGACAGTAATAACCAAGTTCATAGTTGCCGAATTTCATTTTAGCCCATTTTTATAACAATTTTTGCAAAATTGGAGGTTGCAGAACAACTCAAAACCATCAGTATTTAATTCTAAACGTCAAAAATGAGCAATACGCTCAGCCTCCTACCTTGATTTAATACCTTAATGATACGAATGTAAATTTTCAAAAATTCATCCGAAGTCGAGAAGTGAAGCTTCTTTCTTCCTTCTTGAAAACACAATTTACTCTTTCACCAAACTTTTTCAACTGAATTTGGAATTTTTTAAAAAATCAAGCAAGTACCTGTTTAAACAGCTCATCAAAAATTATTTAATTTTTTCTTCTATTACCTATCTACTGGAGGCTCCAGTAATTTTCAAAAAGTCGCTGGAGGCTCTAAAATGACTTGAACCCACCTGAAGTCGTATTCAGAGGGTGTTAAAATTGGAGTGTAGAGTAAATGTCAGCTTTCGTCATTTGATGAAATTTTGTGAAATTTTAAAGTTTCAAAAATCTTCTGGAGGCTCCAGGAATTTTCAGAAAGTCGCTGGAGGCTCCAAAACGACTTGAAATTCACCTGCAGTACTTCGTAGCGTATTGAAATTAGTTTTCAAAATACATTTTTAGCTTTAAAACTCCAATTTGATGAAATTCTGTGGGAATTTCGAGTTTCAAAAATCTGCTGGAGGCTCCAGCACTACTCAAAACGAGTTGAAACTGTTTCCAATCGATTTGGCATGTCGAAAATAGGGTATACCCCAAATTTCAGCTTTCTTGCTCAATTTGGTAAAATTTTAATTTTTTCCCTCATTTTTGGCCTAATTTGGATTTTCAAAAATTCACCAAAAACTCGAAAAACGCACTTTAGCACTTGAAATTTTGACAGGTGATAAATTTTTGCACGATCTTTCAATCTACCTTTGTCAGGTTTGAAAAATGTCGTGCAAGTCCTATGTTGTAACGCAAAATCTGCGATTTCGGCTGACCTGTTAATCAAAATGGCCGCCATTTTGTAAGTAAGGCCAACTTTTTTTTGGCAAGTTTGCATTAAAATGTTCCTTAGGATGTCCCCTTTAAGAAAAAAGTTGTCCCGGGGGATCGGCGGGGGGGGGGGGTGCAATTACTCATAATTGTTATATGCCGGACTATAAACTATATGAAAATCATTTCAAAATCAGTCTTAAGCTTGAATCGCAGTTCTTATTTTTCAATTTCAGTTTCACAATCGGTTTGGTTCATTTTCAATTTCAGTTTTTCATCATCTGTCCTCAGGATTGGAAAAATTTTATTCGGATTGAATAGTGACCTTTTTTTTTGAAAAGAGCTGTCAATTTTAAAATTTTCTTATACAGGTTTCCTATACCTATAGTTACTTGTGCTTCCCTCCCTTCCTCCTTTCTCTCTCTCTTTTCCTCCCGCAAATCAACTGTTTTTTCTCAATGTAAAAATACGTAGGTACTAAGATAAAATTATACAAACAAGTGGGTATAATTTTTCAAAAATTGAGCCTGACAAAATAAATAAATTAGGTAACCAAACCATAAAATCACCAAATATTTATTCTACATTCGTCTATGTATTGTGACAATTTTTCGATTTTTTATGATCTGTGAGCAAATTTCTTCACACTTTTTTTCACTAATTCTCGATTTAAAATTTGATTTCTAAGCTATACAACTTCTTCAACTGTTCGACACTCTGTCGGAACATGAATACCTACAAATAGGTGCAAAATGTTATCGATTTATAGATCGTTTTTGAAATCGATCCAAATTTGAATAAATACCTATCGATTAGGTAATCGATAACTGCTTTTATATGTTATACAGGTCTGAAAGATATCTTCTTCTTCTGCATCAGATGAATTTTAAAATGCCAAATTCATTGCACAGGAAAAGGCTATTCAAAAACGGTTTTTGATTAAAAATCGTCTCAAATATTTTCTGGCTAAATTTCAAGGTGAAAGATATTCGTCAACCAAACCCTTCGAATTAATGTTCATAATAGGTCCAATATTGGAAAAAGGAACACGCCATTTTATGGGAGAAAATTCGGCCAAAAAAGCGCCGCGACTCAGACTGATGTTTTTTTCCAGTTCAAACGCAGATCGCATCGTTCATGACGTGCAAAAGGCGTTTTAATTTTTCAAACGAAAAAAATATACGAATGGTTAGACTTTGAAACACGAAACCTACTATTTTCGTATATTGCACGTAGAAGTGCATCGCATGACCCTTCGTGTCTCTCTTTACCAATACCATATACCATAGCAGACATGCTTTCGAGTAAAGGTACCGCAAAAACACAAACGCGGGCGTTTTTTTCACTACAAAGCATCTGCCCGATTATATAACCAGTTGAACAAAAACAAAACAAAAAAAAATACAAAATGTACGACCAATTCAGCAACCTTGTTACCAAATATCAGGTCAAGGTTTTTAAAACAAAAGCCAGGTACTGGTACAAGTCTGGCTACATTGGGGTAGTACATAGTAGGCAATAGGCATAGGTGCCTAAATATCCAGAACATGCGACCAGTGTTCACTTGTTCAGTGATGCCCCGAATTAGGCCTATTGCAAAACTCAACGTAGTTACAGCTGCATAGCTGTGCGAAAATATTTCGACTCTTGCGTCATTCGTACCTACTGGGAGTAAAAAAAAAAATTCGTAACCGAATCAAGGTTTATTTTTCAACCGCGATAAAATTCTAAATTCTTATCAGCTCGTAGATATACAGTTACCTAGTTAATGGACTCTTAAAGTAAACAAATTAACAAGGTTTTTATTATTTGCGTATACGATTTTTTTTAGACCATTTCGTATTTATTTATCGCTTAAATGACGCCACTCTGATAATTTTCTTTTAATATTATTCGAACGAAAGCTCGTGTTATAGTACAATACACACGCACACCAACGAATATCTAACTTGAACAAAAATACGGAGCAAAGAAAGCCCATAACGAGGTGTTGAAATGTCATTACGTAATGCACATGCAAAATATTAAATGCAACACTTACAAGTCTGCTAAATACCGTTGATTTTTTTAACCTTAAATTAGATTTTTAAAATAAGTTAGTTACCCGCTTACTCGGTATTAAAATGAAATGCGATACTCTACGGTGTTTCAACCGCAGGTGATTTGCCAAGTTGAAAAAAATGAAGTGCATAGCTGCATATTGCATTATAGTGAATTTAAAATGAAATTATATTAAATTACCCACAGAACGATAAAAATTGAATAATATTTTCGTAGGTTACAAACCATATCGAATAATGCACTGAAATAGGAGAAAATATGTATCATGGTACAGATGTAATATCAATATTGGAAAAAAGATCCTGGAGTGGCCGAAGTATAAACTATACAAATATCTATCTACTTAGGTCCTTATATTATTACTAGGGGGCTCCGCCCCCTGGGTTCCTCGGGGTTCCCTCTTCCTTTTCTCTCTCAGAAATCGTTTTTTCAAAGTTGACCCCAAGTCCCTTTCCTTACAACTTACTAAGCAAAATGAATAATTAAAAAGAGAAATACTCGGCTGAGAATTATAAGTTGGCTGTTTTGTTTACTATTTTGATGATTTAAAAAAATGCTTAGCAAATTGGAAATATTCGACCGAGAAATTTGAAGTTCAAAGTTAAAATTGTTCAAAATGATGCTTTTTTGATTTTTAATTTTTCATGCTTAAACTAAAAAATTTTAAATTCAAAATGTTTTATAACATATCTACACGTCATAAGGAACATTTTTAAACAAAAATGAGCAAAATCGGTCCAGTTTTCATAAATATAGAGGGGGAGGCCCAAAAATTGGTTTTTGGGGCATATCTCGCCTCCTATGGTACCAAATCGCTTCAAATTTTGGAATTCGGTTCAAAATGCAATTTGGAAGAAAGTGTATTTCCAAAATTTTTTTATGTTGATTTTAGCCCTCTTTTCCCCAAATTTGGGGCCCTTAAATTCAAAATTTGGGCTTTGCTATATTTTTCGCATCAAGTACTCGTCGAGAGCTTTCTATTAAAAAAAAAATTAGCTTCCTAGGTATAATTGGGGCCAAATGAGAGCCTGCTGAACTTTTTTTGCTTGTAGCTTTATACTATAGATTCTGATCAAAACAACTTCAGAAGTTATTTTTCAAAATCAAGAAGGTCTAATTTACCGAAGAAAACAGATGGTATAAAAAAGTATCTACGTAGGTATCTAATTTTAATCAAAAACATGACAACCATAGTCTGCTTACGTACAACCAAAACAATACTCGGCCACCTATGTATGTCAGGAAATCCTCGCCCGAGACGAACTAACCTATCCCAATTCATCCCGACCTTCCCTAACGCATTTGGTATTATGTCTAACAATCACAAATGATTCGTAACATGAAAGAAATCGTAAGTAATGATCGTAGATTTTTCATGTGACTTGTGACGACTAGGTATCTAGTGTTGAGTAAATGTTAGCAATTTTGAACATTGCGTTGTTAATAAGGTTAAAAGGGAGCTGAGATTTCAGCCTTTAAAATATACAATTTATTATTATTGACCTGCATAAGATTTCTTTGCTGAAATAAATATAAATTGGTACATATAGTAAGCGTGTATCATCGAGTACAAAATATTGTGTAAATCCTTAGCTAGGTGTGCATTATCAGAATCATCAAGGGAATATTTTTCTGAGCATGATTGTAGCTAATTTCATTGAATATGCTGAATTCAAACCGAAACTGACTGATGTTTAGCAAGAGTGACAAATACCGATCAGATTTGATCGTTTCGTTTGTGTCTGGGATTAAATTTTACAAGAAATATCCTGTAGATCATTTTCTTCATGAAGTTCATTGCACCAGTTCATCCATTATCCAACTGGTTTGCAAGTATAGATCAAATGTTCTAATTCAGCATAATGTTAATTTTTTCGTGAACTCAGCAGTCGTCTCGAGTTCTTTATCTGATATTCGAATACGTACAAGACAACTTACTAGTTGATCAACAATCCAAAATCGTAATGCAATAAAAACTATACCTACAGTATCTGCCTTGATTGCTCATTAGGTGTAAAACAAAATCAGACGTATTCGAACTTTCGATGTAGATCTAGGCACCTAATTCTCAATTTTCTTTTTAAACGAAGCATTGTTCAACAGGATCGCATTCATCATCAACGTGAACTTGGAACTTTAATAATTGTTAAAATTATTTAAAATTTCATTGTTATGAAATCAACGAATTTAAAAATGGAAGAAAATTTTCCATGAAAAAATCAAAACGATGACTTTGAACAAAATTGTAAGGTTCTATTCAAATGACTATTAGTGAACTGGAATAGAACATTGCATGGGTAGGTACTTCGAAAAATATTTATGCAAAATGAGACGACATTTTATTGTTCAGTATTCCAAGTTGCTTATCGTGTGAACCAAAAAATCACAAGTTTCACCATTTGAAAAAATTACAGGTATGGTATATGTAGGATGAAAATTGAATTTCAAAACTAATTATATGGAAGTTTGAATATTTAGTGTGAACCTAATTGAACGCATACCAATAACAATTATTTAATACACGATAAAGTGATTTAAGCTTCGAAAAATCAAAGAAATTATCAGCTCGAAAATGATAGGCCAAAGTATATACCTGTTTCATTTTAACTTGATTTATCGGATACGATTACGGCATGATGAAAATAATTTAATAGCACTGTCTGGAATAAGTATTAATTTTTACCAAATACCTATACCACAATTGCTATAATTCTGTAGCATTTTTTACAACATTTGATTGAAAAAAAAATCATTTGTAAGTACTATTGGTACTACCACAATGGAATCGGGTTTTGTAAAAATGCTTAGTCGCAGAAAAAAATTTAATCATTGTTGATAGGACTTAAAATCTCAAATTATGATGCTAGGTACCTAGTCTACTAATATATATTTCAAGCTAGAATTTTCATTACTCAATAGCTATTAAGTGTATAAGTAATAGGAAATGACCCCATGAAACGAACTTATCAACTCCTGTTTGATTTGATAATTCGACCTAAATATTTTAAACTTAATTCATAAGGCGGATAAAAATCTACGACAAAATAAATTCAAACCTTATTTAGAAGGTACATAATCAATTTCTAAAATGAGCACCAATCATTTGATAAATGATATTGATAGCCTTACTTTTACATTACAATTTACATTTTTAATTCTACAAACAAAAATTGATAATTAGTAAGTAAAAAAAAACAGTTCATTTATGGTACTGCACAAATAGTGCTTTTTTTGCTTTTTTGGGCAACAAATTCGGAGGATTAAAATATTACGAAAAATAAGATTTTTTGACAGATATTTTGGCAAAAAATTCGAAATTTTTTGATATCTATAGTTTTAATAAAAAGCAAGATCTTTTTGGTGGTTTTGACGAAAAAAGCGAAACTTGTCTACAATTTTAGAAAAAAAAAGAAGAAAAAAACGATAGAACTTTTCATCACTTTATTTAGGTTATTTTTTTGGACTTTCTCAAAAAAACATGAAAGAAACATTTTTTCAAAAAATAGAAAACTTACGGCAATTTTTGGAAAAAAGCAAGATTTTTGGCAGTTTTGTAAAAAGCAAAATTTTTTAGATACCTATTTCTGAAACTAAGAAAACTTTTTGACAATTTTTGAAAATTTTGACCAAAAAAACAAACTTTTTCACAATTTTAGCAACTGAAAAAAACTGCGACTTTTTCACAATTTTTAGCAATTTCTGCAAGAAATCTATTTTTTTGGAAAGCAAAACGTTTTCAAATTCAACTTGAAAAAGGAGTTTTTTCAAAAAATGGAGGATTTTCCATTTGTAAAATTCATGTTTATTTTAACAATTTTTTTTATTACAAAATGAGTCATTTTTCTAGAATAAAATTTATATCACGCCTTTAAACGGTCGTAAGCGAGCAAAAATTCTGAAAATAGAGGGGGGTAAACAAATTAGAGAACAAAAATTAATATGGATTTTCTATTTTTTTACCCGCGGTAAAAAAAAATAGAAAACTGGGCTTGAATCGTTCCCTATTTTTTTACCCCCCCCCCCCCTAAAAATTGTTAGACAACAATTTCGATGAAAAATAACTAGCATCTAATAGACCAGAGTGTGTAGAATTCAGCGATGTACTCACGAACTCATTTTGGTGGAAATTAGCGCGTCCAATCCTTAAAATCAAAACACACTTTTTAAAAATTTTGTCAAGAAAATCGACCAAAACTCACATCACATTTTTCAAGGTCTCCTGAACCGTGAACATTGAATGGAAAATGAGCTTTTCAAGGGCACTGTGTTCCAAAAGAAGCACAAAACATGTTAATATGGTTTTCGAATCGATATTCATGACTTTGGTGGCTTATTTTTCAGAAAATTCTTGCGGGGTAAAAAAAAACTGGACCGTTACCCATATTTTTCCGGGCAATAATGTTTTTTCGCCTTCCAAAATCCAAAACTCAAAAATTCTGAAAAATGTAATATGGGTATCGAATTTCAGGTTTTCGAGAAGATCGATTTTAATTTGAGGTCGTGGTCTTCAAAAATCGCACCTACTCTTTGGAGCCTATTTCGGTTTTTGGTCTCAAATTATCTTCAAAAATGAATTCTGCACCTTTGAAAACTCTGAATCGATGAACAGTAACGTAACACGACACCCCTTCTGGGGGGGAGGTTGAAATCAAAATACAAGATATACAAGGGGGTTTGTCCCCCCCCCCCCCCCCGTATTTACGCCACTGTCGATGAACATGTTTACAATAATTTTACATTTTAAAAAAACTGAAAACAAGAATTTTTCATTTGCATTTTTCAATCGTCATACATTTTGACGACCGAAAGACTTTAAAAATTGGAAAATCCAACAGCAACCCTCTCCTCCTCCCGTCCGCGTCCGGTTCTTAAGCGGTTCAAAACCTTCAATAATCGATTCGAGTAGTCGAAAACGAGATAGTCCATTAACCAAATTCTATTATTCTGCCTCAATTTAATGGTTGTATTTGATTTCAAATGATCCTTTGAATTTTCAAAAATTCGCCCAGAATCGGAAAATCAAATTCAACACTTTAAATTTTTCTAGGCGGTGGTGTATTTATGGGTGTTCTTTCGATTTCCTGTCTTTGAATACAGTATAAAAAAATTTTACTTGGTTAAGTAGTATTTCCCACATCAATCAATGAATTGAAAAGAAAAAAAATTGTAAATAATGGCCACCTAGGCCACCTTAGTCTCGCGCTCGGATCACGTGCCATAATCCATAGTGACCCACCTACTGCAGCAACGATGCATTAGCGCACCAATTAAAACATTCTAGATAGGTAATTTCCTTCTCATTGATTCATCCGTTCATTGTTTCATTGGCTATAGTTCATCGTGTAATGGGGCTAATTAAGAGTATGAACTTGAAAAAATATTTCAAAACAGACGTTATTCGAATTCGAGTCATATAGGTAGCTCAAAACTGTCCATAGGGCACATAAAATTAATCAACGCATAAGAGTCGAAAAATCGAAAACTCGTCATCATTCAGACAATAATCTCATCTTCGCAATTACATCGACGACGGTAGTACCAAACAGAGTGGGAAGAGACATTTCGACTCGACAGACAACAAAGATCACGGTGCATACATAAAACGTGCAATGTGCATCGTTGATTCAACGAACTACATCCATACGAATTCGCATCTTATTTATTTATCTATTTTTTTTTTCAATAGTCTGGACTTCGTCCGTGATTGCAACACACGTTGAATTTTAACCGGTAAAATATTCCGGCGCATACGCGCCACAAGCTTTACGAACGGTTTTTTTTTAGCTGCTGAATTTCGTATATACTTATACTCCATGCACTGACCTACCACATTGGTAATCTAGTTAGACCTTGAATTACCTCTCCGGAAAGGAACAATAAGATCGTTTTTCATTTGAGCCCGCTTATAGAGAGAAGGGCACAATCGGTTAGAACCAGTTCCTCTTTTTTTTTTCCTTCTTTCTTTTTCAGTTAAGTCGTCTGTGACCATTTTTCATCTAAACCGGTTAATAAATTCGTCAAAAAACTAGAACCTAATCGACGAGAGAGGTTCATGGGGTTTAGCGAGTCGTCGTTCGATATAATGGATTTGGAAGGAGCAGCAATTTCGTCTAGAGAAGAAACTGCAGCACATAGTGGTACTGGAAGCAGGGTAGAAGTACACGACGTGTACACATACTACATACATACATATATATAGGCGAGCTCAAAGAGCCTATAGTCTGGCGGCTGTTACAGCTTTAGGTCTCTTTTTATTTGCTGATATTCGTCTATTATGGCTGAAGCTAAGACTTTGACCCTTTTGAAGGTCAGAGCGCGGTCAAATCGTACAGTGATTCCAAGATAAATTCGTACCAAAATTAAACTCGAATGTATCTATCTTCCTATACAACCTACTATAGTAGTTAGATAGATAGGTAGGTATTTTTTTTTTTTTTTTGTAAATCATACCTGACGTATAGCTATACAGAATGAATATGTTAGTTTACGATTAGGTACAAGTATGAATACAAGCTGATGGTTATATTTTTAAATTAACCATATATTATTATACGTTTCTTTTAGGTAGGTAGGTAGGTATACTTTTTAAGATGGTTTCCAAAATGGCGTTCGGTTTTTTTACAACCGAAAATTACCACGTTCGAGCTGGATTACAAAACCGGATCAGTTCGTTGGAAATTTTAAACCAATCGAAATGTTAGTCAGATTTAAAAATGACGCCAACCTTGTCGAATGAGTATTGAATGACGTTATGAGGTCGCAGGTTGTTTACTTTGAAAATAAAAACGCTCGCGGCGTCGTTAATTAAGATGTAGGAAACATATTAACGCACGTCAACAACAAATAACAACGTTTATTATAAAAATTAACAAGGAACATTGAAATTACATCTTAACGCTTCGAGAACATAAACGCTAGTCTAGTCAGGGAATCGAATACACGAGATCGAGAAGGCGCGTGTACGTAAATACCGCGTAATTACGATGACTATTTCCCACAATCGGCCATCCTTTCCGGTGTGTCGTCCTCGACACACGATTTTCCTCGTTGAAATGGACCGCTTTCAGAAACGTTAGAAAGGCAGCCACTCGATTTCTCCTCGGAATTCGAATCGTTGTCAGATGACGAATCACTGGGCGATGAAGGACGATTTAACGATGGTTTGCTTGACTGGAACTCACGAAGGCCGAATTCGATCGCCGGCATTGTGTTGGTGATAAATTGATCGCAGGTGAAATTGTTTTCATCAAATGTGCGGCTATGGCGAAGTTACAGCCGAAATATCGCGGTCCTATGGTCGTTGTTCAGAACGTAGCTGGCGATATTTATCGTGTACAGGACCTACGTCGTGAAGGTACTCAGAATGGACTTGTGGACCTTCATATTTCTCAAATTCGACCCTGGAAAGCGTCTTGGAAAGACGAATTCGACAGCGACGACGATACAGACGATGCTGAGGACAGCATCTCCGGCAGGACGGCCGAGTGAAGTAAATCGGCGTCATTTACGTAATTACGATACGCGTAATTACGCCATCTATACTTTAATCGATGTATTTTTAAGTTGTAGCTCGTAATGTAGTTTTTAATGGAACTTGTATGTTACCTTTCGTGTAATTATAATTTCTTAATTGTTGTAAAATGATTATTCGACTCGTTTATTGAATGACTTACTACATAAGACGCGTCCTATAATTACGTTTAAAAAGATGCGAAAAAAAAAACATAAAAATTCGAATTAATTTCTCAAAATAATAAACCGTTTGTAAAATAGGAAGGAAACATTCCACAAAATCTCATTAAAATAGCTCTCGGTCTAGTATATTAAAAATTTACACGCATATGTCGATTCACCCATGCACTATTTTCCTTGGGTGTTTTCCCAAAACACTATGTTGATGTTCGTGTGGTCAATATTTGGGAATAAATTTCCGCACCCTGTACCCTAAAAAGCTCACGCCCTAACCATCTGTCAACCATTTCCGCAAAATGAACACGAGTAAAAATGAAATATGAACGAATGAGTACCATAAAACTAAAACTGAACGGAAAAAACCGTTCATCGTAACAGTACCAGTTTGGGTACCAATAACCAGACTAAACCTAGTCCAGACGGTTGGTTGTACGCTCTTCGAGACTTCTAAATATTACTCAACCGTTTTTTTCTTATTTCAGGGGTGGACAAGTACACAGGACGACTTTTAAAAACAGATTTACAATCGCTCGAATTGCTAAGAGTTCGCTGACTTCATGAGAAGCGGATTCGCGCGGGTGAGGACGAGGAAGGAACATACGCAACATGACCTACCGCAATTATTTTTTGCCTGTACCAAACCCGCCGATTGTTGTTGCGCTGTTTTTTCCCTTATCAACAGGCCACGGTTGATCGTTTAAATTAATCTGAATTCTTTAATTAGCGCTCATTAAATACGAAAAAAAAGAGCAGAAAAGGAAGGAGAAGAAAAACGATCGTTGATAAGAACGTTTTAATAGAAATGATTTGTCGAACGTCGAGTACGAGTATACTGTACATATTTCGTCGTAAATTCGTTTGTTATTATTCGACGTAAAAAATATTATAATTAACTAATACTTACTGTATACACAATCGTTTGATAAAAATAATGGAAAATAAAATATAAATGCACATACGAATGTATACTTAAGTATTGTGATATATAGTTATCGCGTTGCATAATAAAATCTACATACTTATATGTATAGGTAGGTATACTCATAGGTATAATACTTACTTATTCGCGCATTTAGAGACAAATCCCACAGAATGTCTATATTGAGTTCTCCATCCAAAGACACCTCTGGAGCAGACATTTTTTCTAGGTGATTTTCATCTCAAAATGAAGGTTTCTAATGAATTTAGTGAGAATCCTCCAACATTTTTTTCACGATCCATTCCAATTCATACTAAGTATTTATGAAAACATTTTTTGCAATATTTTTTTGCTCGTACCTTTTATTATCTATAGCTGTTAGCTTGTGTAAGAAAAATCTGAAAATTCTAGCCCCCCCCCCCCTTATTTAAAACTAAATTGTGCCTAGGTAAAATAAAATAAGAAAAAATCAGTAAGTATCAAAAATTTTCTATAGTATGTTTAATTTACGTTACCTATAGAATTTTACCAAAAGGCCCTCTTTTTAAGAACCCCCCCCCCTCCGGTATAGTTTTCCCTTCAGCAAAAGTAACAGAACCCTCCTACGAGTAAATACATTAAAAATATCAAAAAACTGAATAAAAGAGACAAGTTTCTGAAAATTCCAGGCTTCTTCATCAGAATTCTTTCAAATTCTCTCCCTTATCAAGAAAAAACCTCCACCGGTTCTCCATAAAATTTTGATTTCTCTGCGCATATAACCACATAGTTCCCCACATCTGCAAAAAGTTTTAAAATTCTTCAATTAATGAATCAAAACTACGGGTAGGTATACATATTTTTAAATACTTGAAAGTTTTTTCGAAACAAAATCTCCTTTGGTATTACAAACTACGGTGGCTCTTCTGAAGGAAGTCCCCAGGGTTGAACAAAATCAAAAAATATTGATAACTTAAGTATACTTTTCAAAAATTTCAAATTTCTGCGTCGGAAATTTCTTCTAAAAAAAAAAAAAAATGTTTAATACTTATTCGTCCACTCTTATCACAATTTCATCAACTTTTGACTCTCAGATATGCATCAAATATTGCTGTTTTTCTTTGTTTGTTTGTGTGTGTGTTTTTTTTTTTAATTCAAACTTTTTAGTGTTCATTTTGGAGCGAGTAGATTCTTCTGGCAAAGAAGAAATTCGAAAGAATTCTGATGTAGAAATTGAAAATAATTATTTTTTTGAACTTCGAGAAGCTCTTGGCTTGGCATCACTCATTTTGGACTCGAGGAAAAATTGAAAAATAAGGAATTCTTTTTCTTATAAAATTAAACAGCTGTAGGGTTTGGGAGCACAAAAAAGCAAAATTTCAAAATAAGGACCTTTTTAATAAAGCTAGTGACCTACGTGCAAGGTTTCAATTTGAACAAAAAATCGTATGCAGATCTACTTTCCCGCCATTTTCTAAATTAGAACATTATTTTCCACCCATTTCCCAATGGAAAAAAACCAGAGAAACCATAAAAATTATTCGATCATTCATGAAGCAACAAAAATTATACATAGTTAAGTAGGTTGGAAAAGTACATTAATATGTAGCTGTTATTGATTTCGGATTATAAATTTCAGCCATTTTCAACTATTGGCTAAGAGCCTAAGACAACTGTAATGTTGCGATAAGGTTTATACAACCAAAAAATAAAAAAATAAAACTCGATTTTTGCTTTCTTATTGCTTATAATAATTATGAAGGTATCAAAATTCCATGTTTTTTTTGTATTTCAAATTTTTTACCCATTTTGTCGATTCTTTCTGATTTAGTCATTTTTTCATAAAATTTGACTAGATATTATGGTATCTTTTGTAAGGATGAAACATTCGTTCCGATAATTTTTTTTCGAACCTCCAAACACTCGTTATACATTTATAACGTAAAATACATAAATAATTTCTTCAACTTTCTATGAAACAATATTCAAATGAATAATTTCCTCGAAATTAATACCCATGACTAGCCACCTACGCGATTAAAAAAAAAAACTTTTTCAACAAATGAACGGCAGCATGAAGGAAATATTGATGTAGGTAGGTATATAGCTTCTCGGTTAGAAAACAATTAACTACAGTTCAACGTAATTTCTGATTTTAAAAGAATTGGGTATATAAATTTCCCAAATGTGGGTGTATGAAAGGTTATCAACCTTTCCAACGTATAGTTTATTTTTTCCTTCCTTCTTTTTTTCTTTTTCTTTTTTTTTTTTTAGCCTGAGCAAATGTATGGCAATACTATTATCTTTAAAAGTATGATAAGCGATGATAACTTAAAGCTGATTTAATACTAGTGTAGGTACATGCAGGAAAAAATACCAGATTTGAGTAGAATTTGATAAGATTAGGTATTTTTAAACAATGCTCGACGGTTATACTATAATTTTTAAAATTACAAAAACATGACCTAGTTCACTAAAATGGTAGTTTCATTGAAAAGTTGAAAAGTTTTTAAAAAATCTTTGCACAAAAACTATGCATATATACTCTTTGATATGAGTAAAACAGAACCCACGTCAGGTCGGCAATAAAGAATAATTACTCATGGCTCGATTACGAATCGTCGATGAAACAAAAATTAATTAGAAAGAAATTGGACAAATTATTTAACTCGTACCTATTCGTATATATGCAGCTTATATGTATTTAAACAAACAAACTTAATTAGGCGTTAATTTTCACTGCATAAGTAATAGGTATGAGTATAGGTATAGGTAAAGGTAATTAAAACCAATTTGTATACGAATAAAAAAACCTTTGATTTTTTTTTTTTTGCTAAATTTCTCATTATTCGCGTAGGTAGATTATTTAATGTGACTTTATAATTGAATGAAACTTGACAGTTATAATCATTATATTCGTTTAATAACAGTGATAAACGAATATATTACGATTGACCATGAGCCTAGTTCATGATAAGGACCACACATATGAGATATTTCACACAAGAGGACACAAGAGTAACGACCTTTATTTGGAGCCTATGCCAACGAAACTGATTTCAAACCTAATATGTACAATAAATAATTTCTTATCATCGTTCGTATGTACATAATTATTGATGCATTAAAAAAATTGTAGTTTCGTGATAGGAAATTCCCACGAAAAATGTGTACTTCTCATCTCTATAGGTACTTAAAAGGAACATTTCAACGTGATTTTGAACAATTTTTCACGCCTGTAGTTGTGCAAAGTAAAATAAATTGTGGGTATTTTCTACACCAAAAGTGGTCTAAGAAGCGAAAATGACAATATTTGACCTGGTTTATGATACGACCTTGGAAACGCACTCGTGTCAAAACTAGTTCATTACAGGTATTTCTGTCCATTAAAGGTAAAAGTCAAATAATCACTGATTAGAAATTATCGCTTTCAGTAAAAAAAATCGATGAATCGCGAGAGTCTTTTTTTTCAGATAACTAAATTCAATCGAATATACGTAGGTAGGTACGTGAAAGATTTTGTAGCGAGTTTAATTATCGATGATACGTTTCTCTTTTGTTATTATAAAGTGTCGGATGTTATATCTATGTTAAAATGTTGCAATTCTAGTTTACCTGGAAAAATTTATTAATAATGCGCAAGAAAATAAGGCGACAATTTTCTGCATTTTTAGCTTAATGGCATTAATTTTATTCATTTTTTAATATACAAGAAATGATTTTAAAGAAAGATACATATTATGGGAAAAGTACCTACCTAGAGGTAGTAGGTATACCTCATTCCTTCTTACATTAGGGTAAATCACCCCACCCCTTACAAAAAATGACAGATTTTGACCACATTCACCAAAGACCTTTGAGTTGAAAATTACTCAGAAAAAATTTTAGTTTTAAAAGTGCCCCTCGAGTAGAGATATGCACCCTCAAAGATGAAGAATTTTCGAAAAAATCGTGGTTTTTTCGCTCTAGCCCCTACCTAACCTGTTTTGGGGAAAATCCCAGTCCCAAATGTAAGTATTTGAGATTCTACGCCGATTTACGCTATTGCTGTCAAAATCCAAGACCTTTATGCTCCTACTGAGCGGTTGAAAATTTGCAAATTTCTTATTTTTGGATAAATTCGTGACTATTTTGAAAATGTTTTCTTCATAAGAATTTTTCATCAATAAATCCAAAAAATATTAAAAGATATCATTCCTGAAATTGGGAAAATATTTTGAAATGCAGTGGTACCAATTTTTTAGACACTATTGCCAAATTCAAAAATCGAAATTTCGTAAGTTTTTGGCTATTTTTTTCGATTTTTTTGAAATTGGCAATAATGACCAAAAAATTGGCACCAACCTTAAAAGTTGTTTTGGATTTTGAAGATCGACGCAGAATCTCACATTCTTTCATTTTGATCTTTGGGAGGTCTAAAAAATTTAGAACTGAAAAAATTTCGTCCGATTTGCCCATTCCTCACTTTCTATACAGAAAAATCGAGATTTTCACATGAAAAATACTTATTTATTTATGAATTATTCATCACCAAGTTGGCCAAAAGAGTTGAAATTTCCGTTATCTGTAGAAAAAATGGAGATCACTTCAAGGAATTCTTTACAGTTTTCTAACATGGAATTTTAGCCAAAAACTCTAAAGAAAAGTGTAAACTATGGGCTCTAACTCTGGTTCTGGTCCTAATAACGTTGCACGCAATTTTAAAAAAAAATGTCAGCTTCTACTCGAAATTTCATATTTCAAAGTCCATTTTTGGATTTCGGTGAATTTTTGAGAATTTAAAAAATTCAAAATAATCTGTTTCAAGGGCAATTTTCAAAATTTTCAGCAAAGTGAACCCATGTAAAATAAATCTTTCAAATCAACTCCTAAACATCAATAACTACTCGTTTCTGGGTATTTTGGACTATCCAGTGACTTTTCAATTTTCTCCAGAAACTTCAAATCTCTCTGGAAGGGTAAAAAATCAACTTCAAGACCTATGACTTTGGTCAACGCTTATTGAATCATTCTCTCGAGGGCCAGTTCAGAAGCTTCTTTCGTTCGTTATGTAGAATGGTGCTGTGAAGCAGGACCGGAGATGGACGACATTTTTCAGCTTTAAATCTGAATGTGTTGAGAATATTTTTAAAATCTGTGCCAAAAGCCACGGTCGACTCACCTATCCTAAACAATGATACCCAATACGTTCAGGAAACCACCCCCAAATCATCGTAGAGTGTTCCATTATGGCACATATTTCAACTATACGTAATTTCAATTGATGATGAGAGACACACTTACACTTAAATTTTGCTCTAATTCGTTAACATAGTTTTCGTTTACAGCTAAATTAAATAAATTAATAATAAAATGTCGAACGCGGATTGAAGTTGGAGGCCAAAATACCTTATTCGCTGTATGTTACTGGCCTTGTTAATAAACCATACATCGTATTATATCGTATATTGATAAGTCGAGCCACTGATGTAGGCACTTGCCTTACATACTGTACCTAGTGTACCTACATAAGTATAGATAAATGTATTACAACGTATACACACATAGGTAGCGAAATAATTATTCCAATAAATTGATTTATTATACTTAATCAAGCGTGCATAAACTCAAAGCGACACATACCTACCCACTCGTGTAAAAAAGATATACCTATCTAGTACCTACCTATGTATAATACGTTCAGATAGACAGGCAGGCAAGTAGGCAAAAAAAATTACATCGTTGAAAAATCCACGCACGCATTTTAGGTTTAACCCTTTAAAAGTACGATGGTAGTGGTATACTGATAATCCGTAATCATCGTTTTAAATTTCACGAACACGGAAATTGCTTGCATAAAGCTTTTCAAGTTGTTTACGAACTATGTTCTCAGTTGAATAGCGTTTATAAAGTAATCTAATTACGTTATGAGACTTCACTTTGCGCACACATGAACAACTTACGAGAGAAAGGATCTTTTTCAAATTATAAACGTTCAAAATCAAGTTAAAGGAATTTATTATTAAAAGCATCTCTCGCCGTAAGAAAAGGAATAGACGAGAAGCGAGAGAGACTTCGCCAACTATACGCCAGGGTAATATACTATATCGATATTCTACAGTTAATTTACTTGTTGCAAAGTACATACACTGTAGCGTATCTAGTACACTCTCGCATATACTACTATGGGTTGTCTGCACTTCTTTTTCCTCCTATTTCCCGACACATGGTTACATACTACATACTACGAGTTACCTTAGCCGTGAACAACGTGATCATTATGGTACAATTTTGCGCATTTGTCACACCCAACTTCAGCAAGCTTTCGCGTCTTCTTCGCATATAATTTGTGCAAAGCAAATTACGTAAAGTTATCAATGTAGTACCTATACCTAGACCTTTACCTACCTATGCGTAATTAAGGAGCTCATTGCAAAAATAGCCCTTGTCACTTTGAAAAAAAATTGGGGAGGTTCTTTTCTCCACTGCATTGCATGAATACATCAGTATGGTAGCCCTCTAAAAGTTTTTCTGAGAGTAACAGGAATTACTCAAGTTGATAAAAAAATCACTTTGAATACACTATACCAATTCATCAGGATTTTACAGTGGTTTTTTGTCTTGCTTGTGTTTTAATTTCATTTTGGATAAGGGCTATTTTTGCAATGAGCTCCTCAATTGTATAAAATACCAAATGCCTACCACACTTATTACTATCGGAATGAGAATGTATCGACGGGAGTTGATGGTGGCAATTTACCGTCCCCATCTCTCCTTTCAAAACATGCTGATTTTTTTTTTTTTTTTTTTTTTTTTTTTAAATTTATTTAACCACGCCGTGTACAGCCGTTTGGCTAGAGACGTGGAGACAATTTGGAGTTAGATTTTGTTGTACAGGTCGATTTCTTTCAGGAAGGTAAGGAGTCTGAGGTTTTGAGTATTACTGTCAGACAGTAGAGATTCAAGAGTGGGGTTTGGGATTAGACGATTTCTTTCAGATTGGAATTTTGGGCATTCGGTTATTAGGTGGTTAATTGAGACAGGGATATTGCAGATTTCGCATAATGGTTTAGGTAATTTATTTAGGATATGGCCATGAGAAAGTAAGGAGTGGCCTGTTCGAAGTCTGAACAAAATGACTTCATCTTTTCGAGATGTTTGAAAGGAGGTTTTCCAGGAATCAATTGTTTTCTTTATAGGCTTGAGTTTGTTGGTACTTGGGACCAGATCCCACGATCTCTGAAAAGAACGGTGAACGAAAATCTTGCAGTTTCGTTTTATGTCTGAGAGTGGAATTGGAATATTTGGTATTGGGAACATATTTAGCGATAGTTTTGCTGTTTCATCTGCCTTTTCATTCTGAGGGATCTTGGAGTGGGAAGGGATCCAGCATAAGATGATATCTTTATTTGATGAATGTAGGATTTGGACTACTTGTTGGGAGATTGGATGTTGTTTCTTTTTGCGGAAATTTTGGATTGAATGTAGGGCTGATAGAGAGTCTGATAGTATTAGAATTTTGTTAGAGATAAGATTTTGACTGTACTCAATCGCTAGTTTGATTGCATAAAGTTCAGTTGAGAGTACTGAAAAGTGGTGAGGCAATGAGAAAGGTATTGCGTGGTCGTCATGGATAACTGAGCAGCCCGCACTGTCTGCTGATTTTGAGCCATCTGTATAGATTTGAACGAAGTCTGGGTATTTGGCAAGGAGAGTATTATAGTTTTGGATATGATTTGCAGAGTGTCTTTGGGATTTTTCCGTTAGTGTGAGTTCAATTTTTGGGCTGAAAGAAAGCCATGGTGGGTTGGGGTTTATTGGAAAATGAAGTAGTTGAGTGTTTTCTGAAGTGATAGAATTTAGGAGATCATCGTTGTTGTAAGGAAGTATGTTCGATGGAATCATAAAGTGCAGAGGGCTCTGAAAGTGTGGATTTGCTAGAACATTAAGAGTAGCATTTGTTTGATTATATGTAGGTATTAGCTGAAAATCTCGAAGTCACAAAAGGGAATTACTTTGAAAAATCTAAGTATTTCGATTGAATGAAACTAACGAAGGAATGAATGGTCAGAACTATCACTTGCACCGACGATCGGAACGAAAGTTTTCCTATGGCATGTTCTCGAATAAGGGTTGAAATTCTGTTCAGGTTTTTTTTTGGACATTTTCTTTGGTACCTGAAAAAAATTAGAGGAGTAATTTGAAAGAAAAATGTAAGCGAAAAGTTGGGGATTTTCGGAAAAAATTGGGTGAGTTGGAAAAAGTTGAATTTGGTAAAGTTGCGAAGAAATTGTGTAAGCAGGGAAAATCAAAGATTTAGATACCAAAAAACGTGGGTTTTTACTTCTTGAAATTATAAATTTCAGATCACTTTTCCTTTTCCTTTCTCTGACCAAAGTTGGAGTGTTGAAAAATTGACTTCTCTTATCAAAAATAATGTTTTTCCACTTGAAATTTTCCACAAAAAAAAAGGTCCCTGCAATGCATTTCGGTCAAAACCGCCAGGAAGTCCCAAGTTCTGCTGAAATATCAAAAAATGCCGTACTTTTCGCGGAAAATTCGGAAACAATAATTTCTAATTTTTGCCAAAATTGGTTGTTTTTAAAAATATAAAAATTAAGTAAGCTATTATGTCCTGAAAAAAATTAAAAATTGTGAATTTTCGAGAGCTTTTGCCCTCGCCTCGCTCGGATCCAATTATAAGTAATATTTTTAAAAATATTATGATTTCCTGAAAACTGAAAATGCTAAAGCTATGAAAATCAACTTTTTGCATCATCAAAAATTCAAGAATGTTGTTGTTTTACGTAAGTATCGAATTATCAATTTTTCTTTTCGTATGTTTTCGCAGTCGCTTCGCTCGGGTTAGATCATTTTCCTTTTCTTTTCTCCGATCAAATTTGGAGGGTTGAAAAATTGACTTCTCGCATTGAAGATAATGTTGTTTTACTTTTGAGAAATTAATAATTTTGAAAAGCTTTTACCCTCGCTTTGCTCGAACCATTATTCCTATATTTTTGAAAATATTATAATTTCCTGAAAGCTATTGTTAAAATTTTTCAATGCATTTTCAAAGGCCAAAAAACTAAAAACAAAGAAATTGCGAATATTTGGGTTTGGATTTCAGTAGGTAGTTATATACCAACCTTGCAATAGAATAATTGAAATTTTTTGTCAAGTAGAAAAAAAATCGTTTTTGTACATTTATATAATATTGTTCAGCATTTTTGTTTCCAACTCCCTCTTCCAAAATTTGTTTGAAATACATTTAACTAATCAGCATGAAAAATTATGTGAGTGGATGGGGGGGGGGGTTGGAGTAAAAAGTTGGGAAAATGTGGCGAAAAGTGGGGAAAATTTCAGCCCCCCCTTCCGACACATCACTTCGTCACGCCTCTGACAAATAGCTAGGCCTACACCTTAAGTAATCTATAGGAAAATTACTATACTTAGCATTTTTTATAAATAGTCTTGCTTGATAATTTCAAAGTCAATTGTCAAAAATACACCATGGTATCTGTTTTCACCCGAATTCATCCATCTTTATTCGATTATCGTGTAAATGATGCGTTATAATAATAAAAACGTAGGTAGGTAGATTAGGTACATACATGGGGGAAAAAACTAAAACGTTAACCTGGTAACAGCTGTCAGAACTGTTCGGAGCTCGATTTTTATCCACTTTTAAAACGCCATTTTCATTTTTCGTTATTGCGAATAGGTTTTTATGAAAAAAAAGCTGTCAACGACGTTGAATATTAAATTAACTCGCGAATACGTTCGCTGAAATTTCGATTTTTTTCATCATTACGTTTAAATTTTCTAGCGTAGCCTATGCTTGGATACGTACCTATTTTTTAAAATAGATTTTTAGACTGATTTACTTTAGAAAAACTAGGCTATTACGTGTCATCAATCTATGACAGAATTTTGGACGAATTCATTTGTAAGATCTGTTTATGCAGAGGCAGAATAAGGAGTGCTGTGCAGATAACCTCGAATATTTATTCACACGAGTACCTACCTACCTATACCTATACAATTTGTAGGGAAGTAGACGAGATGAGTGAAGATTTTGTTTTAAAAGGTCGAAGCTGGAATATTTTGGAATGAAATTGAAACTTGTAAGGTATACATCATTATTCAAAAATCATTATTTTGAAAAACTTACATAATTATGAATACGTAAATACGTTTTTTCATTTTTTGATTTGACTTCAAAAAACGTAATGTTACGAGCCTCCCAGTCGCGGCCTGATAAACCGAAATTTGTTGCATAAATTTGAAATATGATATCTATGGACGAAATTTTCAAGGTTTTAGATTTTATAACTCCTCGCCGCCCTCTTTCCAGTCTTAAAAAACGGGTGCTAAATGCGATATTTTGAGGGTTTCAATTTTTCAACTCCTCCCATCACTTTACAGCGATAAAAAAGTGATTTTTTGCCCTTTTAAATAATATACCTAGGTACCTAAACCTATATACTTATTCAATTTTGTATTATCACTGAAGCCCCTTCCAATTAATAACCAAGCGATCATAATATCTTCATCACACCAAAACCACCATCGACTTGGGACATTTGAATTGGACAAACCTAAATTGAAAGAGCACGTACTTACATCATTAGTCAAAATTTCAGGTGCTTGAGCGCATTTTTTTGATTTTTTATGAATTCTTGAAAATTTTTGGGTGAAACATGGGATACAATCAATATTTTACAAAAATTGATCAAGAAAACTGAAATTTGGTAAGTACATATCCTACTTTCAAACCGCCGAATCGATTTACTCGTAAAACGGTTTCAAAACGTTTTGAGCAGTTTTGAAGCCTCCAAAAAAATTTTGAAAGTGAGAATCCATAAAATGTTACCCAATAATGAAGAGAAAAGCTAAAATTTACTTCATTCCCTAATTTCAACGAACTGAGTTAACATGGAGGCAGTTTTAAACCGTTCTGGAGCCTTCAGCTATACCCAGTTCGGAAATTCCAGAACGTACCTATATACCTATTGTTTGACGAAAACACTTGAATTTCAGATTAGATACATATTTTCTATTTTCCAAGTGCCAAGTCAGTTGAAAATAGTTTTGAGGCGTTTTGGAGCCTCCATTAACAAAAAATGTGGAATAAGAAATTTAGTCCGGAAAGCACAAGGGAAATAATGCGCAGGTCTCGTACTCAATTTTTTTCATAAAAAAAATAAAAATAAGAAAAAGTAGGTAGATAACTTTATAGTAAACAAAAAATTGAAAAAGTCATTTAAAAAAGTGGCAAAACCCGAGCAAGTCATTTTAATCGAGAAAAAAATCACAAAAAAAGCACAGAACACTGCCTACAATACAAATTGAAATGTTCTGTTATTAATTTTTGAAAATTGAACTACTCGTATTTTGAAACATTTTCATAAGAAAGTCAAACTTGATGACAATTTTTGTCATTTGAGCGAGAATTTCTGCAGTTTTGGTACAAAAAGCTAATTTTTAGCAAAAAAGGAGACCTTCTGACAATTTTTGAAAAAAGTGAAATTATTCATCGTAATAATTAATAATGCAAAAAGAATTGAATAGTATTTGAACACTTCAGTAAAATGCTAAACTTTATGAAATTATTGGCAAAAATGTGATACTTTTTGTAAACTTCTGGCAAAAAAGTAAGGCTTTGGGATAACTTTTGAAATAGAAAAAAGTAAAATTTTAAGCAATTACAAGAATTTTTTCTAAAAACAAAAATTTGGCTACTTTAACAAAAATCAAGCACTTTTGGGAATTATTGTCAATTTTTTCGATAAATGAGCGTCTTTTTTATTGGAAGGTACATTTTTTAGTAATTTTTGGCCATTTATGTATCAACACCTATCTCTGAGATTCTTCTGCTTAAATAATGCGAGATCATCATATATTTTGATCTGCTTGCTTCCTATTCGCTTTTTTCGACACCACTGGAGAATATATTTTTTTTAATCTTACATTATTCTTAAATATGTACAGCGGAATGTGAGCCTTAAACCTTTAAAGGTCTGGAACAAACTGGAAGTGATTTGTAAAAATGCTTTCAATTTATTGAATATAACTTACATGAATATCACTTTAATGTGTTGTATGTCCCCCTGCCCCTCAAAACTATTTCGTACATGAGGGGTCAATTTTTTCATTTTTTTGTAAGTAAATTACGAAAAAGCAAAATACTTAATCGGCCCAAATTCGAGGTAATCTTACTTATATACTCGTAATCACTAATCACATTCCACACACCTGATTATTGAAAGCAAATCCTTGATGAGCCCCGTCCCATTTTTAGTGGGGCATAAATAGGAAAAAGTTGAGGTAAAATACGCCCCAATACGCTCCATTTTTAATTTTATGAATTTGTTAGTATGCTTTCATATAAAATATAATCACAAAGGGTATACGCAGGGGAGTACAGAGTGATTTTTTCATTTTTTGATTAACTGGTTTCGTAAAAGTGGCTAAAACATGAGACATGAGTACATCAAGTACCATATATGTACAGTAAGTCCCGCTTATTAGAATCACGGATAATAGAATAATTCGGTTAATGGAATGGAATGTGCTGGGACAGAACATTTGTATCTTCTTACATGCAAATTTTTTCCATTTATTGGAATAAAAAGAGCATTTCATTCGGTTAATAGAATTTAAAAATCTTCAAAAATGGGAAAAAATCATGAATTTTGGCAAAATTGATCAAAAATTAAATGAAAACATGTAAAAATGACATAAAAACGCAAAAATATATGTTTAAAATTGGTGAAAATTGGTATAAGATGATGGAATTTTTTTAAAATTTTATAAAAATCGTACAAAAAAGTGTTTAAAACATATTAAAAGGCTAAATGTAACTAAAAACCCGAAAAAGTATTAGAATTACCTTCAAAACACATCAAAAAGTGATAAAATCTCAACATAATTTGGAATTTTGCATTTTTTATCCTTCCGCTTTATAGAATACTCCGGTTTATAGAATCAAACGTACCTGGTACCAAATCGATTCTAATAAGCGGGACTTACTGTATGTGAATACACTTTACTTGAAGTAAAAAGTACGAAAATTATAAAATGTGTATATAAGTATGCCTTAGCTTTTTCAGGACTTTTCACTTTTAGTTGCACAAATATCTAAAGCTCATCAGAATAAATTTTACACATCATTCGTAATTTGGATAAAGTGAAATTTTTGTACGATGATGCAGGTTACTCGACTGGAATCATGAATAGTTACGATAATTATAAACTATAAATACAAGCATGCTTGAGCTTTTTCAGAACTTTAAGGTGCCAGCTTCTCATACCTCTAAAGCACAAATGAATAAATTTCACACATCATTCGTAATTAATTTCAATAGAGGGTAATTTTGGTATGATGATGCAGTTTACTTGAGGATGACATTGGGCACATCATAAGGGAATCATGATTAGTTATGAAAATTAATAACTACGAGATATACAAGTTTGCCTGAGCTTTTTCAGAACTTTAAGCTGTCAGCTACTCACACCTCTAAAGCACATCTGTATGCATTTTACACATCAATTCGTAATTAATTTGGATAGTAAAATATCTGTATGATGATGCAGCTTCCTCCACTACAAGCTTGGGCACAACATAAGGGAATCATGATTAGTTATGATAATTATCAACTATAAATACAAGCATGCCTGAGCTTTTCCAGAACTTTGAGCTGCCAGCTTCCCACACCTATAAAGCACATCTGTATAAATGTCACACCTCCTTTGTAATTAAATTGGATAATGAAATTTCTGTGTGATGATGCAGCTTCCTCTACAAGGTTGGCCACGACATTATCATACAGAAATTTCACTTCATCCAAATTACGAATTATGTGTGAAATTTATTCTGATGTGCTTTAGATATTTGTGCAACTAAAAGTGAAAAGTCCTGAAAAAGCTAAGACATGTTTGTATACACATTTTATAATTTTCGTACTTTTTACTTCAAGTAAACTGTATTCACATATAGGGGACCCGGCCCTAAGACGGCGCAATTTTTTTCCGAAGCCTGGTGCTCCTAAAGTATCCAACCAAAATGGACAAAAATTTGATGGAAGGTCCCTCAGACTATCTACTAATTACCACCAGAAACATAAAACTTTTGGTTTCAAACTCTTGTCTCAATCGAATGAATTCCAAATAGGTTCAAATGCGCCGATGGCGCAAATCCAATTTTAATGTAAAACGTGTAACTATATCGATTGAATTCGATTGAAATTATTATGTTGAATATATTTGGATCCCTAATTTACCCCCAATTTTTTTGTTTCAGGCTGTTAGAAGTTTTTTTAGTGATTTGGCTGACAATTATTCTGCTTTTTTCAATATTTTCACAGTAATACCTTTTTATGAAATAGTAAATTTATGAATGAACATAAACACTAATGAAAAAACTGAGTAGTGCATTAGAAAGTAGATGAAATTTCGCACATTATAAGATACTTTCAGTCACTTTTGGTAATGAAACCAATTTGGAAGAGCTTCCGGCAAAAAATTGCAACAATCAAATTTTTAAGCAAAAAAACAAAAATACGTTCTCAAGAAAGCAAGGTAATTGTTCAAGCGGATATGACTACAGTAAAAAGTCAAGAATGTGAAGCACAAAGACTGTGTGCAGTTGGTTTTTACATCAGTGTTGCCAGATGCCAGAAATTTGAACTGCGCCGTCTTAGGAACTGCGCCGTCATAGGGCAGGGTCCCCTACGGTACTTGATGTACTCATGTCTCATGTTTTAGCCACTTTTACGAAACCAGTTAATCAAAAAATGAAAAAATCGCCCTGTACTCCCCTGCGTATACCCTTTGTGATTATATTTTATGAAAGCATACTGACAAATTCATAAAATTAAAAACGGAGCATATTGGGGCGTATTTTACCTCAACTTTTTCCTATTTATGCCCCACTAAAAATTGGACGGGGCTCATCAAGGATTTGCTTTCAATAATCAGATGTGTGGAACGTGATTACGAGTATCTGAAGTAAGATTACCTCGAATTTGGGCCAATTGAGTATTTTGCTTTTTTGTAATTTACTTACAAAAAAATGAAAAAATTGACCCCTCATTTACGAAATAGTTTTGAAAATTGAAAGCATTTTTACAAATCACTTCCAGTTTGTTCCAGGCCTTTAAGGGTTAATAAAGTGACATAACATGTAGTAAGAAAGAGAAGTGAATCTTCTCCTCAGAACCTCACAGGCAATAATTATGGGGCTCGTGTTAATGGAAGCTGGATGTTTACTCACAGCAATTTTTTTTTCAAATATTCATAGATACCTAGGTACCCAAAAAATTTTTTAAAGCTGTGCCTACTTTTTTTCAAATATTTATACCTACCCACTCAAAAAAATTTTAAAGCTGTGCCTAATTTTTGTTTTTTTGCAATTGATTCCGTTTGCTCGTTTTGAGGAATTAAAAAAGTTGAAATAGTCTATAATGTTTACATTATTTTGCAGATTATGACGATCAATGTGTACGTGCAATCACATGGCAAATCTCTGCGAATCCATTATCGTCAATTTTATTTGGTAAGTCTAGGTACAAAATAGTACCTATGCATGTAGATGTTGTCTCTGACCTTCCAGAATTCGAATATAAAACTTAATTTCTACGTACATAAACCGGATAAATACTCGTACGTACGCATTATGCAATTTATGTGTTGCCTATATCTACGTACATGCAGCATGCAATAAACCAGACCCTATATCTTGAAAACGCATACACAACCGCCAAATATTAGAAGGGCGTTGTTGCATTGATAAAATGTGCATTGTCCTTGATAATGGTTGCATTCTTGACCAGAATTTTCGCTGCTATATGGCTAGTAAGTACACTGCACTGCTCGTATATCATAGCCGAAAACATTCTCTCTACGTTTACGTATATAAGCCTACATACTGTACAGTGCCTACATATGCGTATGTATACCTACCTATACTGAATTCAATGCCCCGATTTCAATTCATCGTTCATTTAAAGAAAAAAAAACTTCCTGTCGGAGAAGCCTACATTGTGAAAAAAAAAACTCGCACAGAATCGTCTGCTGTCAAAAGGGGAGAAGGTAGGCGAGTTGGAAAAAAATACGCATAGATTCGATCGACGAACTGAGTGAGTTTTTGGTTTCAGTGACACAGGTCGTCGTTTATATTATTTTTTATTTTTTCAAACTCCACCCATTTTTTCCCCTTTATGCATATAGGTAGTAGGTACGTAATATGTACATATATCTCATCTACGATGTATAGAGTTGGAGAAAAAAAAAACGCACGTATCGCGTTCGTACTGTAAACAAATTGAAAAATGTTCTCATTTTTTAACGCTATTAAAGCTGATTAACACAATTAAATCGGTTATTTAGAACATGAATCGGCAATAAAAATGCTATCGTTAGTTCCACCATCGCAGCTCGTTTCGGTATAAGCGCGAGTATATTATAAAATTGGCGCGTTTTAAATTCGCAAAACTATCGGAAGTATATCGATTAGGCGTGTACTCGTATTAATAAATTAGCTCTTTGGTATATACGAAAAAACAACTCGAATCACGAATTTAGTGCAATTTTTTTACAATCGTTGATATTTTGCGACGTTATATTATAGGGCCCGAAACCCAGGCCATTTTTCGTTGTAAATAATTCTAATCGTATTGTATACGAGTACTAGGATATTTAGTCGAATTGATAAAACTGGGCGCCGTTGTGAATTATTATAAACGCAACTTATCACGACCAGCGCAGCGTAGGAGTTGGAACGTGATTTTAACAGGCTGCGAGATTTGATAACAGGGTGCCAAACATTAGCTCATAACTAACGTACGAATAAATGAGGCAGGTCAAGAATTGTCTGACCTTAACTAGCCAAGGTTATTAGCCTGAAAAAATACACTCTGCCTGTGTTATTTACCCTCATTTATGCTGCACAACCGTGAAACTCCAACTCGTCCACGTTGTACTGTACATATACACTCAGATGGGCAAGATTTTATCGAAATGTAACGAAATTTTTTTCTACGCACTTCTTCCTTGTGCCGCCACCAAAATTAGTCAGCCTCGCACTTGGGCTTGAATTCGTATAATGATAGCCTCACCGGGCTACAGCTCGACTGGTGAGGCATGAACATTGAACGTGTGTCGTGAGTGCATGAACTGTAATTATCTCGCCACCAGTGGTTTTGTTGTTTTTTTTTATTTATTTTTTTTCCAAAGATGAATTCTTCCTTAAGCTTACGTGTTGCCTGCTACCGCCCCTGCTGCCAGACTGCCAGGCAAATTGGTATGGTTTATGCGGTAAACTAGTATACCTATTCTTAGACCAACGTACGCGTATTCGGTACATGTGATGGCTTTAAATTGAAAAATTTCGTCCCATTAGACGATCTTATACTATGCGTATTAACTTTTATCAAGTTTCAGCTTCGCGTTTTATAAATTGCTCGAATGATCTACCAAGACGTTTGAATAATAGTGATCGATTCACGAATGAGATTTGCCAAACGAGATTCGTACCTATATAAGATGTAATTTGATCTTTTGTACCTGTAATTTATGCGAAGTCTTACACGTTATTCCACTTCCAGTTTGTGGTTTGTTTCCTTGATCATGAAATGAGAGAAAAAAAAGTCCTTTGACTCGACTCACACACCTCATTTCCACCTTCATCGTATAGGTATAAGGAGAGTAGGAGAGGGTAGGCTTTTTTTCTGTGTTTTTTTTTTTGAATTAATATAAAATTGTCGTATTTAAGTATAGAAAGATGCGCACGCGATTGCAAAGTTTTTAATTGCACCGTGGAATGTGATGGAAAATTTTAAAATGCTAAATACCTATACGAGCTGAGGTCAACCAGAGGTTGCATATGGAAATGAGCATCTATTGCGAAAGCCCTCGATCCTGATGAATATCGAATATTTCTCCAAGACTAAATTAATCATTTCGAAGTTTTTTAAAACCAATTTTACGAAAAAAGAAACAAAAATAATATGACACGTTTACTGATTAGATTATCAAATTAAAGAAATTGTTTTAAAATGATGAATTGTCTTTTCTTCGAGTTAGGATATGTATACTTAGAATGTGTTATTGCGTGCATTTTTTCCTAATTCTGAAAAAGCATAAGTAAACTTTGTTCTGAAGGGTTCACCAGAATATGATTGGATTTTTTTCACCATATTCATCTATACTTGATAAATCTTGAAAATTTTGATTTAAAAAAAAATGCACTCATGTTGAGAAAGTTTAATTCTTTTTTCATTTTAAGAGAAGCAAGAAAAAATAATGTGAAATGGGATGTAAATTTTTAAATAATTAAAATTAATTGATGCCCTTCTTTGGGTAAAAACCCCAGTTTTGGATCTGAGGAAATGTTGATCAAATAATCAGTGTACAATATAATTTTCTGAGAATTTTCAAATTTTCAAAATTACCTAAAAAGATACGTAGATTCATAGATAGAATTATGAAATGGCGACCTTACACCTTACCCCTTGTTGGCCATATTTCAATTGCCTTCTCTTTTCGAGGCCCAATTTCGATACAAACGGAGAAATAACTTTTTTAGGGTTCTTCTTCAAAATCAAGAAATGTAAAAAATTGCTCAAAATTTCAAAAAAAAGATCGGTCGATGAAGTTTAAACTTTTTTATTTCTGCTCAAAATTGAAGTCAAGTTTGTAAAACAAAAACTAATCACAGTTTATCGATGGGAAATTTGTTTTCAAAAAATTTCGTTTCTATTCATTTTTTTTGTACTTACCTATTCGAGACTTTCTTTTTTTTATGAATCTTTTCTGATAGAAAAATTTGAAAAAATCCGCGAAAGAAATGATTTTTAGAGTTGGAGGAGTAGGTAAGTATTATTTTCTGATGAGGGAATCTTTTGAACTCACTCTCTTCAATTCAAACGAAATCAAACTATTTATCCTAAAACTTTCGCAACCTAAATTTCAGGTCCTTAATTTCATTTTATGATTTTTGGCTATTTTTTGAAAATATACAAAAAGCTGTTACAAACAATTTTCAAACATTTTCCTGAAATTTACTTTACTTACAAGAGAACCTCTTGAGGTGTCACACTCCGATTTGAACGGGACCGCGATTTTTGGAAAGAACATAGTCTAAAACCCTCAAAACCAAATTTTCAACTGCCCAAGTTTATTTTTCGATTTTTGGCGAATTTTTGAAAATTCAAAATTGACTGTTTTTGGCGATTTATGTTTTTTTTTAAAAGTACATACTTGATCAGATCAGTAAAAATGGTCAAAATAAGTCCCAAAACTAATATTAATTACCCAAATCCAAATTTTACCATTTCCAGCCATTCTGAAGCCTCCAGCGCGATTTTTCAATTTCTCCAGAATTTTGAATTTGCTCCAGAAGCGTGAATATGAAGTTGGGCAGCTAAAAATGGAGTTGTGTATTATACTCGACCTGTTTAACGAGTTTATCTACATTTGGGCCGATTTTGGGAGTGACACCTCAAGAGTGTTTATTTGAGGTGTCACTCTCGCTCCAAAACGGCTGGAAATAGTAGAATTTGCGCGCCGGGGGTTAGTTTTGGACAAAATACAGCGATTCACGTGAATTTTGAAAATTTCCACACAAACGGGAAACTTTTGATTTTTTGGATTTTTTAATTTTGATAAAAGCTGGTCAAAAAACCACTCTTGAGGTGTCACTCCAGAAATCGGCTCAAATGTAGATAAACTCGTTAAACAGGTCGAGTATAATACACAACTCGATTTTTAGCTGCCCAACTGCATATTCACGCCTTCTGGAGCAAATTCAAAATTCTGGAGAAATTGAAAAATCGCGCTGGAGGCTTCAGAATGGCTGGAAATGGTAAAATTTGGATTTGGGTAATTAATATTAGTTTTGGAACTTATTTTGACCATTTTTACTGATCAAGTATGTACTTTTTTTAAAAAAAGCATAAATCGCCAAAAACGGTCAGTTTTGAATTTTCAAAAATTCGCCAAAAGTCGAAAAATGAACTTTGGCAGCTGAAAATTTGGTTTGGGGGGTTTTAGACTATGCTCTTTCCAAAAATCGCGGTCCCGTTCAAATCGGAGTGTGGTACCTCAAGAGGTTCCCTTGTTAGTTTGGCCTTTCTGGAGCCTCCAGCGATTTTCCAATTTTCTACAGAAACTTCAAACCACTCTAGAGTGGTCAAAAATGAGCAACAGGAACTCTGTACAGAATATTTCTTAAATCGCTTACAAATTTCAAAAATTAAAAAGTTGACTTTTCGTTTAAAAAAAGTTGTTTCACTTCTTGAATTTTAAATTTTCGAAATAAAAAATTTAAAAATGATGAAGGAATACAAGAAAATGAACTCGTATAAAAAAAAACTGTTTTTTCACATATGAAAGAGCGAATTTTTGAAAACGTTTGCCTTCTGACAAATTTCTTTATATTTTCTGGAATAAAGAATTGCAGATTTCGACCTCCCAAAAAATTTGAAATACTTAGGTATACAAACTAAATGAAAATGTTTATATGTAGGTAAGTCTAACGAATGGACCAATCAATTGGCAAAATTGTTTTTAAAATTATTTCCAGTGGACTCCCCCGCCTTCTCCGAAAAAACCCTTTAGCTTCTTTCCTGTTCATCGCACACATAGAGAAATGAGAATATAACGTGTAGAGGCAAAATGGTTGGAGAGTCAGGTCAGGATACTTACTAAATTTTCAAAGGTCAGGATACTTACTAAATTTTCAACATAATCTATATGCTCTCCAGGAACTATAATTTTGGTCAGCGTTTATTGAACATCCTCTCGACTGTTTTCAGTAGTTACTGAGAAATTCTAGGAGTGCCAGTTCAAAATTGAATTTTTGGCCAATTTTTAAATTCCAGAAGAAAAGTGGAAAAATCAACTTTTAAAAGAAGGTAGGTATACGTAAAAAGTAGGGGTTTCGGCAAGATATCGTTTGATGTACAATATTTTCACGACTTACCCGACTCGAAAACAATTGTAATTCGACTTTTTTGAAACCTTCAGTGAATCTTCAAATTTCTCCAGAAATTTCAAATCGCTCTGGAGGGGTCAAAAATGGACTTTAAAACTTATAATTTTAGTCGGTACTTATTGGTCATTCTGTTGATCGTTTTAAGTGATTACCCAGAAATTCCAGGAATATCAGTTCAAAAATAAATTCTTAACCAACTTGTGAATTCCACAAAACATGAAAAAAAATCACATTTTTATAGAAAGTGTATTACGGACGATTTTTTCGCTGAAAAATCACCTGTGCCGTCATTTTCGAACCAATCTGGAGTCTCCAGCAATATCGAATCGCTTCGGCAGACGTTGTATAATCAACTTCGGCAGCTGAAAATTTAATTCTGTCATAGGTAATAAGCTCGACGTTGGGAATCGTTATAGAGCAAGCGATTACCGAATCTACTCGTACAAATACAATAAAGTTATACAAGTAGAAAAATGTATTATTTATTCTATACCAGTTGAAAATCTCAAATTTTACAAAATCTCGAAGTCGTCAATTGCTAACTTATCAAATTATAAATTAAGAAAGAGGAAAAATAGAAATCTTTAGTAAAATTGATATAATTTTGTCTATAATTTCAATTGGAATTTTAGGAGTTAAACAAAGCATTCTGTAACGATTTGAGAATGCTGGGAAAAATTCAACTTTTGCTGGAGGCTCCATTTCAGTTCAAAAATGGTGGCAATCGATTTAAGGGATCGGCTTTAGAGTACAAACCGATTTTAAGATTCGTATCTCTATTTACTGGTTTTGTAGAAAATGAATATTATGCCCACTAATAAGATATTTCCATACATTTTCAAAAATTCGTCAAAAATCGAAAAAATATCTTCCGTAGCTCAAAATTTGGTTCGTCGGTCTGGGTGACATTATTTTTCAGTGAGCCAATTTTTAGCTCTATCTGATGATGAGTTGATGAGTTGTAAAGGCTCCCGCATACAAGTAAATTTCAAAAACTTGAATGACGAATCTACCTCAACGAATACCTGTGTTGATTAGATTCAAAAATCATTTTTAAATTCTCAAAATGAACTCTAATAATAAAAATAAATAAATAAATGAACAAATGAACAAAACAAACAGATATGCATAATTTAGTTCAAGTTCATTACTTGTAGCCAGGTATGTACATTTCCTTCCACTAACCTCATAACACAAATTATAATGTCACCTACAAATTTACAGCCATATTTTTTTTCCAAAATCTAGAAAAATTCCTCGCAATTCGAATAAAAATAATCCAACTAGATTGAATCACAGTATACCAACGCCGCGCCCAAAGGAAACAAAAATTCGTCACATTTCGTTAAACATGGCGAACTCTGCAGCGCAAATATTTTCGTCCAGCTGTTAATTTCGATTTCATTATGTTTACTTTTGTTCTCAAGTACAGGCAGTACATAGACAGGACTCCGGTGACTGCGAGATTTTGGGTACAACTGTATAATTTCATTTTCAACCGAAGGTTAGCTGTGAACCCAGACCTACGTTAACACAGCAACTCCACTAGGTATGTATTTGCATTCTAAGGGGGGCCATTTTTTCCTAATTCGGTCTGTTGAACACACAAATGCAAACAATCAAACGTGTTCGGCGAGAATATTTTTTTTTCGGTAAAGTATAATTATGATTCAGTGATAGGAAAGAGTGCTGAAGAGGCAAAAAGAGGAGACAGCAGACAGGTTACTGACCTATGTGAAGGTTGCTAGACGCAAGACGCGAAATGGTTGTGTTTAGAGATCCGACAGTCCGGTCATTCATCCCCTCTTCTTCCGTTCAGTTTCGAACTGCCTAGGACCTCTGAATAACATATATTCTTTGTACTAAGGACGAAGTGGGGTGCGCATGAAATGGAACAAAAAGTACGTATAAAAAAACCAATACGAAAACAGAGAAGAGGAGAAATAGAAAATATTCAAGTAAGGAGAGAAGGAAAAGGCGGATGAAACCCTAACCTATCGTAACATATTGTTAACACGACTCACTTCAACAGAGAAACTAGTTTTTGACATTTAAGGCGAATTAACATTTACCTACAGATTGGAGCAATGCGATACATCCACATCGGTTTGTTAGATTTTCGTACTAACACACGACTTCGCATAATATAATTTCCCATTGTAGATAGTCTACTAGTACGAGTACATCTGTATACTTAGTTACGTAGGTACCTACGTATTTTACCAAGGTACGTAGGTATATTATTTTTAAATTAATTAAATTCGATTAAAATTATTCGACCTTATTACGCGGATAATACGGCACTAATAGATACACTATAAGGTAGGTATACATAGAGAAGTCGACAATGATTTCACGGAAAAATCTCTCGATGCTTTTTTCAATATCAAACAATTATCTCACGGGACAATGATAAATAGCTTTTTACTTCACCGAATGATTAATCACTTAACGTCATCGATTCAATGATAATACGTAAACTATATTTCCCTGTTGATATGAAAAACTCAAAATTCAACCTCATCTTCGTACGAATAGTGAGTAGATAGATATCTATGCTTCAATTCGTGAAGCACGACACGATCACAGCGCATCACCGATAGAGTATTTGCATATCGTGCTTTTAACAGGCGTCATTGCGAATTTCACGACTACATAAATAGGTTGCCAATGCCAGGGTGATAACAGGGAGGGTAATAAATCTTCAATTTGTATTAAGAGGGTGAAGCTTATACTTATTTTAATTTTCATTAACAAAAAAATTATTTTTTTTTAAATGTTGATTAAAATTAAAAAATATCTAGTATAGTTTTGGTTTTGATGAGGAAAAAAATGTTTTCAGATGTACTTGGACAGGTTTTTTTTTCAAGATTAAGTATGTAGATGTACTTCATTTCATCATTATGTAATTGATTTATTATTCTTTTTTTTCAGCATACAATATTATTTCAATTTTTGAATTAGAGAATTTGTTTCATATTTAAATTAACAATTTCAGTTTTCAACATCGCTGGGAGAATTGAGAATTAAACAGGCTCCAAAGTCCAAAGAAAAACAGGGAAGATACTACGTACTAGGAAAGCCAGTGAATAACAAACCACCCAGTATAATGCAAAATGCATCACCAATTGACATGGTCAACAGGTTCAATCATCTTTAGGTAGTTTTGTTTTCCTCCTATCATGTTCACCGCGTACTAGATTGATCATCATAATAGGTATGTATATATACTTATTAAATTTTTTCAAACATTATTTTTTTTTTTTGGAACTCTTAGAGGTACATAAAATCCAAATTTTTACGGTCCCTCAAATCCGTGATCACCTGTTTCTTTGTCAGCTACACAGGATCAAAGATAACCGGTGAAAAATTCTGTAGGGTGGAGAGGAAGGAGGAGGAGCAGCAGCAGCAGAAAAGTAAATTATCGCTAATTACCAGGGCTAGGATTTTTATGCAATAATGCATATTTTTTCTCGTTATACTAGATAGCGCATATCCGAGTTATCTTTGCGATTCGTGAAATTCTGAATCCATATGCAAAAGTTTATTTCGACCAAAAATGAATAAAAAATGCATATTTTCGCCAAAAATTGGCTGAAAACTGCATAATGCGAGATCATTAGCGCATATTTTCACAAGAACTGGTCAAAAATCACTTCCATCAACAAATTTTTGCTAAATCTCAGTAAATAATTTTGTTACTAAGTTATTTAAAAAGAAACATTGGCTTTTTCAAGCTTCAAAAATTTTTAAAAATGTTTTTTTTTGGGTGTTTTAAAATTGCAGGATTATTACACCCGTGGAGAGAGGGGTTCAGATTTGGTTTATTAGGTTGGTGTTTTTTAAATAGGGTTATAAATTTTTGAATTTCAGAAGGGTTGTCTGGGATGGTCCTTGAATATGGGTCTATTTGGAGAGATAGTCTTGTTTGCTGTAATTTAGGGCAGGTGAATAGTACGTAAATGTTGGATGGATGTAGGTTCATTTTCACAGAATTGACAGGGGGGGGGTTTGGAATTTTTTGATAGAGATGGTTGCGTGTGATTTTAGAGTGACCTATTCTTAGACGGGTTGTAATTATTTCTTCTCTTCTGTTTAGGTGATCAAGGTTCTTCCAGGGGTAGATTGTTTTTTTATTTTTTGTGTTGAAAGAGTTTGTTTGATGTCTGTGATGATCAGAAATTTTTCCAATAGAGTGCGTATTTTGTGTAAAGAAGGATTTTATAATTATCGTCAGGGGTGAAAATGGTGAAGGGTGGGGGGTTAGTGTCTGATTTTGCATACGTGTCAACAATTTCATTTCCTTCAATGCCGACGTGACTAGGAGTATACATAAGGTGGATGGTGTGGTTTGAATTTTGGAGATCTAGCAGAATTTTGTGAATATTTCGAACAATAGGGTGATCTGAAAAAATGTTTTGAATGGATATCAAGGAGCTAAGAGAGTCACTTTTATTAACAAGTTTTTGTTTTCAAACTGTGTGGTGGATATGTTCAAAAGACCATGGTGAATTGCAAGAAGTTCGGCAGTATATATTGAAGAGACCTCATGAATTTTAAAATTGAAATTTTTTTTATTTATTGAGAAAGCATATCCAGTATGTAGGTTGGAGATTTTGGAACCATCAGTGAAGCATAAATTGAATTCTGTGTAGTTTGATATGAGTTCAAGATAGTGGTTTTTAATTTCTAATGAGGAATGGTTTCTTTTTGGATAATTTCTCAATTGAAAATCAATTTGTAAGGGTTTTAATAGCCAAGGAATGTTATATTTTCGTTTGTGATTTTTTTTTATTTACCATTTGTTTTGTAATCTTTTGATCTCGTTTTTGTAATGTTGTATTTGTATTATCATTTTATCAATGTTAAAGTTTTTTTATTAATTAACAAAAAAAAAGTTTCAAATTTCTCTTCTTATAGCACTTCAAAAAGCCTGCATTTTGATACCCTTGATGATGCGGTTTTATAGCGCATAAAAATTTAGCCCTACTAATTTCCTACATGGTAACAAATCAATATTCAAGGTCAACTTTTTTTTTTTTTTTAAGTTTAATTTTTCAACTCGTTTCATTTTATTCATGTAAGGTAACACTAAAAAACACGAAAAATCCGTTTTCTCTTCTCCGAATTGCTCTTTATACAATTTTTTGATGTCTCAATTTTCATCAACTGACTTCTAGCATTGATTTTTCGACCTTCCGCATACCCTGTGGCCTCATAAGGTCACTGACCTACCTGTCTATAGCCTCCCCTAGTCGTCTGTCTGCCTGTCTGTCCCCTTAAAATTGTTGATCTGCCGTAAGTATGGCTTCCCAAGGTCGTCTGGACTCTGGAATTTTGAGGTCATTGACCCATCTGTCTTCTTTGACCATTTAAGGTTATTGATCCGACTTACTGGCCACTTGAGGTCATTGACCTGGCAGTGCGGCTTCTTAAGGTCACTGACCCGTTTGCCTGGCCACTCACAAGGTCGTCTGCATTCTTGTCTGGCCTCCTAAAGTCATTGACTTGGGCATTTATTTCTGTATTTTCAAAGTCACAGACCTACCTATATCTAGCCTCTCATAGTCGTCTGCCTGTTTGGGCTCTTCAGTTCATTGACCTGTCAGTATGGCTTCCCAAAATCGTCCTTCTGACTGAAATGACGTTATACATAATATTATTTAGTTCAATAAAAAATTAAATAAATAAATAAAAATTGAAAACCTTATTTTTTTCTTTTCTTTCAAGGAAAATCAGGCTAAAAGACAAAAAAAAACTTTTAAAAAAAATAAAGTCATTTTAAGCTATTTTTGATTAGGTTAGGTTTGTTTTGACATTTTTTTCGCTTTTATCTCAAATCAATTAAATTTTGTCAGTTCAAGTTGGAGTTTCGAAATATTTTTTTCCACCAGCGTTGATTTTAGGCCATTTTAAGCTATTTTAGCCCTAATTGACCAAGATTTTTTGAAATTTTCAGCTCTAAAAAAAATATTAAAATATGGATTTAAACAGGCAGAAACGATTTTTGAAAATGTGTCAATATCGAAGGGATCACGCAGAATGATAATTTAAATCTATGTTCATCGACGCTCAATTTTATTTTTGCTTTTTTAATGGAAGTTTTTTGAAAGCTGGAAAATTCAGAAATCCAATCAGTTAGGTACTTATACCTACTCGGGAAATAAAGCAACATTAGCCACATTTCAAGGCTTCGTCAAGTTTGTTTCCAAATACATTTTTATGAGCATAATTAAACAGATTTTGTTACTAAATATTATAGGAATAAAATTAGACTTTTATTCTTGTTGATTTGAATAGATCAAAGTAACATCGATTCGTTATAAATCAAAATTCTCAGCATTGCACTTCAGATAACATCATTTTAAAGTACTTGATTTTACTAAAACCTCGTCAGTTATCATCAAATTATTCGTACCAAAAAAAAATCGTTTTAATTTAGTTTTAATCCCCGAATAACTATTTTCCTATAGAAATGAAATTTGTTCGAAATTAATGTACTAGGTATGTTATACCTTATGAGAAATCATTAAAACTAAATCATTCGATTGGACACCGAAACCACCCCTTGTTTAATGATTAATCAACACCGTAGAAATTCCTTAACACTTCGCCGATTAGGAATAGAAAATGTAAAAATTCGAGTTACCGGTTATTTATCCTAGACCTTGATGCGTATACCTATAAACCGCAGAGAATGCGAAATATCATACACATTTCATTAAAATATTTCTTAACCACAAATTCTACGTATAGGCATAGCCTATCTCGTCCAAAGGCTTCAGCGAATTGATCCTATGAACGTATAGGTAATCGCAAAAATACATATATGCGAGTGAACCGCAGAGAATCAAGTTGGCAAATTAAACATGCTCCAATTTAGTTTTCAACTGCTTAATTCTAAGCCTTATTGAAATCAGGGGTTTGTAACAACTATCATTGAAGTGGTAGGAAGCTGAGCTGAAGGTGAATGAACTTTGAAAAGGAGTGTTGGTGATTTTTTTTGTAGTATTAACGCGGGCTGCTTGCCTCAATGCAAAATAATACCGAGGGAAAAAATCGAGGGGATTGAGTTTCAATGAGAGTTTTTTTAGATTCACATTAACTCGGACAAGAAATGCAACTGAGCAAAATACGTACGTCGTACGTACATATTATTATTATGGAAGTACCTAAGTGAACGAATGAAGTAATGAAAATAGCGATTAATTTTCTTCGAATTAAACTATCATACCTAATTCGTTCAATCTTAATAGCCTATCGGCTGATCTGATTTTTCTTTTTTTTTTTTATCAAATTCATATTTACAAATATCGAAAAATAATTAAAATGTCAAGTGATGAAAAAACTTGTTTTTTAATGTTTTTTTGAATTTGAAAAAAAAATGAAATTTAAAATACGTACCTACTCGTAGGTATAAGTATAATAAAAACTATAACAGCGCATATTATACTCCAGTTAAAATGTAAACAAACCATAAATTAATTAATGGCGCGTGTTTGAATCTATAATTAAGTATTAATTTGTTCAAAATCGTTAACCTAAAAATTACTATACCATATGGCTGAACAGTGAACATTATTATTAACATGCATGTATGGTATAAAATTCATACTTCAATTTTAAGTTTACACATTCACTGTTGTTTTTTTTAAGAAAAGAAATTGGACATCCATTTTAAAATGATTTCAAGATTTCTTATTTGAGTATGTGACTGAACTTCTTGAAACTACATAACGTAGGTAAGATAAATACCGAATACAGATCGCAGAATCAAGTACTACCTACATCGACTAAAACTGTCGAAAACCCGAATCGCAAGATTATTTGTAGGTATCCTAAAGATAACGTGAAGGTAATCGAAATACATACATAAAGGAAATGCATTCGATATCTTGGGATGGCGGCCATAGAACCGATACCACTTCGAAAAGGGTATCAAACAAGATGAACGGTATTACGACCAGTGTTTCTATACGAAGATCACGTGGAAAAAAAACTCGCATGACATGTTCTAGTTCCTTGGTTTAAATAATGACCTATCCCAATAAACATAAAATTAACTCCGCGTATACTTATCCCAATATAATAGTTTCATTTGCGAGCATTTACAATCGCACGCGAATTGTTTAAAAGTTAATATTTGGAAGAAGTTTTGCTCTTGGTATTGTACGTATATACTCGTAGGTATACGACGAACATTACCTTAAAACACGAAAAAGTCCTTAAACGAATTAACTACCAACATTAAATAAATGAATACCCGGCGAACAAACTCGAAATGCTTTTTCAAGTTTTTCCCTTATAGTTATAAAAACTAACCGACGAAGTCAAATTAAGATGTTCAACTTGGCGGGCATTTCAAGTAAAAAATAGTCGGCACTTTGGCCAAGTAGGTATTTTTTCTAAAGTATCTTGGTATCATTCGGTACGATGATGGCTTTCGTTCCACGTAAAATAATTTTTCAGAAAAAAATATATATACCTAGACCTACGTAATTTAATGTACCTAATGTTTACCAAAAACTATACATAAAACTCATTTTACTAATGATTAAATATAAGATACTCGAATCAACGAGGAATATTATCTGCATGAATTTTTCATGCGTCCAATGATTACTGATTATATAATGGAAACTGTAGGTAGGTACACTATACACCTAATTGAGGAGCTCATTGCAAAAGTAGCCCTTGTCACATGAACCTATGCAATCTCCAAAGCTCTCCCTTGAGCGTACCCAGTATCATGAATGTAAACTCTATAAAGCAATTCCTCTCAGGGCTACTCAGGGTAGACTAACTTGACGGTCATTTCATCATTACAACATGATCTCCGCTGTTGGCAATAGATGCAATCGAGTAAAACGTGTCTAAAAGTTCATGTGACAAGGGCTACTTTTGCAATGAGGTCCTCAATTATAATGCAATGACTGGTACAACGATAAATTATTAATTGACGCCAAATTTAACGAACGGAAATGCATGTTTGTACACACTTCCTTTAGAAAAAAGATGAATACTAATAGTACCTATTGCTTGCAAACGGGGAATATTTTCAATTTTATTTTTCAATCCGAAAGGGTGACGGAAGTGCTTTTGAACTATGCACATAAAACTTAATACGAACTTTTAAACCATTCAGTAAGAAGGAAACAACTCATATAAGTGGATGTACTATTGATCGATTGACATCATTCTAGTAATTAGTTTTATTCATAAATATCATCGACGAGTCGCCCAAGTGTACGGTGTTGTTCGCTCGAATGAAAATTTTATAATCGTAACGCTCATTCAGAGTGAAAAATATCAAATGTGTTCGTCGAATGAGTGAGTTATTTTCTTCTACTTCGAATCTACTAACGCGACCCTGGCCAATATAATTAGCGTTGACGTTTCCGCAGATTCACGTACATTTTGTCATGGCGATTCATAATTTACATACATGACACATAGAGATTGATTCTTTAACCAAAGATAAGCAAGTTGAATTCACTAAATTCAGTAACGTAGTAGGTGAGATCTATTATCATTCTTATCAATGACAATGATAAGCGCAACTTCAATTCACAGCCTCTTTGGTGTTCGCTGGATCTGGATCAGCTGGATGGCTTCGCTGCATCGAAGTAGAAGCATTTGCTAATCTAATATGATCAATAGATCATCTTTATCATTCTCGTATCTACTTTTAAATGTACATGAAATACATTCATGAAAACATAGCTTATACAAAGTTCGTCAAGCTTAAATGTTTCAACTTACTCGCAATTGATTTGAATTGAAGTTGATGCACTCGAAAAGCTTTTAAACCATCATTAGGTAAATCACAATATCACTATTACACCTTTCACTTCATTAATTGCACTTTTCACCATTTGAAACATACACCTCGAAAGATGAAATTCCGAAACCGAAAACACCAAAAACTCAAAAACACATTGAACACAGAAACTTCAAATTTCAAATCTGTGATAAGAACAAACAAAACAAAAACAAGACAGAAAATGGCGCCCCAGGCACACTGGGGACCTTATTTTGTCAGCTCGTAGGTTGATGGGGTGCTGTTGTAAAACACTGGGTGCTGACTGCGGAGAAATATCGAGTACCCCCAAAAAAGTTTTTTTTTGCTAAACGTTTCAGCTGGTCACAGTGAATGATAATAATGATAAATGTACATAGCTCATGATTGATTGTTGGACAGAAGTGATGACTTTCCACCAATCATATGCATGTATTTCAAGTTGAAGTTGCCAACCTGTATTTTTATTTTTTAATAAAAAACTTTATTTGTTGTACTGTGTACTCGATATTTTTTGCGCACCCTGTACATGTTTTTTTCCCCTGAAGTAACTACTCGACAGTCGATAACGAAAACGATTTAAAAATGTAAAGTTTAGAACAAAGGTTGAAAAAATTCATAATTTTTTTATATATCAATGAATGTACAAAAACTTTCAAGTTTGAAATTTTTAATCGTTTTCGTTTTGTTTTTTGTTTTTTTTGTGAATTTACTCGACGATTTGTTTATTTGTTGATAAAATTACAGTAGACTACAATCAGAGACTGTCTTGAAACTCCCAATTATCCGACCTCCCAGACTCCGATTATCCGAACAAAAAAATACAATACAACATCTTGCGATTAACCATCAGCCACAAAAAGTCAGATAATGTAGTTTTATTAGGTATCCGACAAATACTGGATTTTTGATTTAAAAAAAAAAAACGATATCACAATCATTTTTTAATGATTACACTGTTTTTTACATCATTTAAACGCATTTTTAATTTATCTTTTTTTTACATTACATAACTATACATTTAAGTAGCTACCTATCTATGCATTTTTTGTTTTTCAACCTTCAAAGCTCCAAACTTAAATTTTTTTTTTTGTTCATTTTGTTGATAATTATTGTCAGTTTTGAGTTTTTGTTTTTCATAGTTCGAAACTTTTAATTTTTTATTCGTTTTTTTTTTATTTTATTTTTTTACCAAGCACCTATCTCTCTTTATGTGGTTGAAACACCAACCCAACTGTTACATACAATGAACAAATGGTAGAAAATTGGTGGAAAAAAGGAAAAATATTTCCGTTGCCAACTTAGGTTGCTTATTTAAAAGTGGAAAAAACTGGAAAATAAAGTACGTACCTAGAAGGTAGAGAAGACAACAGGTTGAGGTAGAAAAATTGGATCAAACTTTTAAATCATGGGTATGTTCTCTGCTCAAGTCAACTCGTCAATGCTTAGAATTGCGAACGAACAGAAAAGTCTAGTTATCAGTGGCGTAGCCAAGGGGGGCGAAGGGGGCCATGCCCCCCCCTTGAGAGCGAAAATTTGAAAGAAAACATGCAAAAATGAACGTTTTTTCGTTGTTTGGACCCATTTTTTCCAAAAATTTTCGCTCTCGCTTCGCTCGAGCAGTAATTTTGCCTTCATTTTCATGAAATCACCACACATTACAATAGATTTCCAGAAAATTACCTCTCATTTCGATTTTTCATGCCTAAAAATCTGGTTTTGCCCCCTCCTTGAGAAAATCCTGGCTACGCCACTGCTAGTTATAGGTAAACATCAGAATTTGATTTTTCAATGTTTTACTCGTATTTCAGAAATTGGTAATTTTTTCAAAAGTTTTGAAAGCTTGACATAAGTATAGGAAATGCCAAAAATCTGTAGGAATGTTTTCTAAAGTTTGGAAAGTCAGACAAGATATTGTGAAACAAGATAGAAATAAGGTACATCTACATACTATTTATGTACATATTATTATTTTCCCCAAGTTTGTAGAAGTCTGATACTTCTCGAAATGTCAGAAATAAGTAGGTAACGTGGATATTTTCTTTCAAATTCTTTAAAAATCTGACATAATGTCGAGAATTTATCGATATTTTCAAGTCTTTAAGAAAAATTCATCAAATTGTTTCAAGTTTTCAAAATAGGTAAGTCAGCGTGACGCAGATCTGTGTCGAACACATTTTGGACAAAACTCCAACTCGTAGAAACATGTATATGTTAAGAAAACTACCTATGTACATATTTTATATTTCCCTCGAATTTTTACCACTTTCCCATTCTACCGCTTGTCTCAAAATAAATTTCTATCTCTGGTTTTTTCTACCTCCTGAGTAGATGGGTACTTGATTTAATTGTTTCTATAGCTTTTTTTTGAAGTTTTTTTTTCACTTTTAGTTGACATAGGTTGACAACGGAAATATTTTCTCCTTTTTCCCTCATTTTTCCACCAACTTATACCTTGCATCTTACTTTGCTAATTACCAAAGATGTGAAAGTGAAATCAAAAATTGAATGGCTAAAACATACATATAGGTAATCAACAAAAAAAAATAATAATAAAAATAAAACACTGTTTTTCCATCTACTATAAGGTATTGTATAGTAATAAGTTTATGCAATTATGAATAATTTGATATTATTCTATTATTGTGATTTTGTTACGGATGGAAAATTGGAACTGGATTCATTTTCTTGATGTTTCAAGTTATAAAAAACTACTGCGCAAATGTTGTAAAGAATACAAACACTGCAGCCAAACGCCAAACGTTATGATCTTTAGATATAAAGTTGGTGTAAAATAATAAACATCCTATCCAACACTATACCTACTCGAATAAATAGGCAGGTACACAGCATTTCAATAATCGACTTTGCAACTTCCTTTAATTTTTGTTTTTCGTTTATCGAGATACCAAGTTGTGTTTCCAACCATCAACGGTAAATAAACGTTAAACTAACTAACATAACACTGCAGCATTGAAAACCGCATTTTCGTCAAATAATTTATTCCAACTAGAACAGTCAACGCAATACCTACCTATGTATTTGTACTACAGTATCACTGCATGCATTTTGCATATTATCATTGTCATTGTCACCATTCATCAGGTCGAAAACTGTAACCATATCACATATCAGAATCATGTTTGTTTTGTACATTCAAATAAGTCCTATTCATATACCTTATATCTTCGATGCGTTTATGCACCTTAGCCCAGAATTTAAATTTAAATTTTGAACTTCAGACATAGGTACTGGTACTTATACAGTACCAATAGGTGCTTATCTTTTAAAATCTTCAATGTACCTAACTGCAAAATCTTTCATTTCATGTTCCATCAATACGTACTTGCATTTTTTTTAACAGCTTATCTATGCCATGAACACAAATAATAATTTTAAATTGATTAAATACCTACGTAAGTATACCTACATATGAATTTTAGTTGCGTACAGAAGGTTTGGGTACATTCTACGTTGGATATAGGTACCAGCGCTAGCATATAAGGCATTCATACTTACTTAATTAGTTTTGCTAAATGAAATTCGTGCATACGTGTTGTCGGTACACCTAACGTTGTGCTTTCATGCATTCCGCAAATGGTTAACAATAATTATGACAAATATTACTACAAGATTTCTTACAGATAAGCAACCCAGGTTGTTACTTTTAACATATAATGTCTCACTTGTGTTCATTAGCAGCTACTTCAAGCATTAGTTAGATTCATGGTTAGATTACACGATGTATAAGAACACACAGGAGAATAGATAAGTACTCGAATAGCAGTAATTCTTGATGAATGGTGAAAATTCGTTATTGTTTTTTTTCAAGATGAAATCGTCTTTTATAAATCAAGTGTTGATTTCTCTCCTTTTGAAATTTTCATCAAGCCTAACTGTATACAAATTAAAAAAAAAAATGAATATTTATTATTAAAAAATTTATGTGTATGCCTAAATTAGAAAACAAAAAACGATAAAATATATCAAAAACCCCAACTACGCATCAACATGGTCGCAGCCCGCATAATTAAAACTTTAAACAATAATTGCTCCTTTAATAAAAAGTTAAACCGCCCATCAAACCTTTATTTTAACAACCCCTGGATTATTAGTCGTGACGTAGTAATAATCGGTTACTGACCTCAGTAATGTTTTTCCTATTTACGCTGCAAAAGGGCTTCTTAATACTTAACTCTACCCTAACTTAGCAATCTTCTTTTCATGTCTATATACCAAGTGCCTACGTACACCTTTGAATTCCAAAGGCTGGGAACGGCTTTTACAAACATCTTTTTAGCTTTATTTTTTTATTTTTATTTTTATTATTTTTTTTTACTCCTTTTATTCTATATTAATCCTTCCCTACAGTATACGTGAATTCCGCGCGCATTCATGTTAAACTCCTTTTTGAAACTACACCTAGGGTTTTATTTCGTAATAACTTATCATCTTGGTATTTTCAACTGCGAGTTATGAAATTTTAATCTGGCGATTACAAACTTAATCTTTTCTCGGGCAAAAATATAGGTAGCTACTAAATTTTTACATAGTTCTTTAGGTGATTTTTACTTTCTCGAACAATGAACTAAGAATTTTCCAACGTTTACTTCTTCGTTGCAAGCTGAAAATCAGAAAATAAATTAATTTATTATTTTTGATCTCTGAAAGTAGGTTTTTCCCGTTGTAACAATTATGCATAAGAACGATACATATCTACTCAAATCTGGTTATGATCAAAATTAATTTATGAATTTACATACAGATTAGTTCTTAGTTGAATAATATGTATTTATTTACCACATACATCGAATTACAATTATACCCATTTATATTATTGATACCAAACCAATAACGAATAAAAAATACATATAAAATACCTAGGAGGTAGGTAATATAAACACGTAATGCGTAAATAGATGTCATGTAAACAGAAAAACATTGTTAAATGTATCTAAAGTACTTCCCCGCTTTTCCTGCAGGTTTTTTTTGGCATTATATTGTACAGCAATGTACGAAATATTGCCTACTACGTACTTGAAGGCAGTTATATTTTCACGACAAACGACTAATACCTAACTGTATTTCCATGGACAATTTCAGTTAAAGAAGTCGTCTTGAGTAAAAAAAAAAAAACTTATACTTAGTCCTAAAAACAAAACTTGTTCAAACTTTACGAATGAAATATTGAAATGTGAGATTAGTAGCACTGAAAAAACTATTTATACGAAAAAAAAATACTTATTTAAATTATCGATTAACAATACTTGTTTCAGCTAAAATTAGTGTTCTTGTTAATCAAGACATCGAAAAATATTCCATTCGAAGAAGCAATTCGTATCCAGGGTCATTCTCAAAATGTCAAATAATTCGGAATGAAGAGAGAATATAAGTATTTAATTTAGGTCGATTGGTCCGACGGACGTTTAGGTGGTCTAACTCTAAAGACGAGAATATAACTGCGAGTCTCCTGTACATTAACTTTTTTTCGATAAAACTAATAAAATATAGAGGACGATTCATCCAGTTAGAAGTTTATTGAAAGTGTCAAACAATAATAAACAATAACAAGCAACGAAGAAAAAGTTCACAGAAAGACGAACGCATTTGGAAAATGAAAACGACAAGAACAGTGCTACTTGTCATATTTACCGCAAACATTACTTTTAATATAGCAACATTTAATGATGGTTGGCATTAACAATGAAGTACCTGCGCCATTCGAATGGAAAAATGTTGAATTGTTGATTTTAATATTCGGTATACATTTTGATACGTAGGTGTAGGTACTAGGTACATGTATTTTATTGCATTGCTCAACGGACAACTGATTCGTATTCCGTTAATTGAATATTATGTAAAATTTAAAATACTTACATCAAACTATATTTTTGGGTGGTTTTTGGTTATTAATTATAATGAATGATTAACTTATTTGAATTTATTCAAGTTGAGTGAACAATAACTAGGTATTTTCAAGTTGAATAAATAATTGTCATATTCACAGTCGGCAGTTTTTTTTTTTTTTTTTTTACAAAATAATTTTTACTTTATTTTGAACTACTTTATCGATTTGTAAAATTATTGTAACTACCAATGGCATGCATTTTCTGCAGTGGATTTTTAACTTTTCAACGAGGATCTTACCTTCCTTTCATGAATATTTTGCTCCCTTCGTATATTCAAACTTACAAACAGGCGCTAAACCATATTCGAATGAACTTGAAAATTTAATTGCAATTTGTAAACAAAGCTGAGTGGCAATATAGAAGAATCATTTTTGTAAATATAATTTTCATGTTTGGATGGAATAGCAAATAAACTCAATTATTTCTCATAAAAAGGGTCGGTTAAAATTGTTGATATGTACTCTGTACACGGGCTTCATTGTACAGTGTTCTCATCATTAGGTTCTTTCTCAGTTTTTCGATTAAATTTGAAAATATCTGCATGAAATGCGATAAATCTATCAAAATATTTTTAAATGTTTGCTTTTTACGCAGGTACACTTGAAGCTTTTTTATTTTTGTATTAATTTTTGTAGATATTCAGTTGATATCACAACTATTGATCTAGCATGCTTTCAAACCAAGATTATCATAAATTATAATCTTACTTTTCAATTTTATTTATCTTATATATTCAATGCAATCCTAATACATTATAACTTTATGAGTAAGTTACAACACAACGATTGGAATATGATGCATCAAGGAGATTTCGTACAAACCAAAGTCAGCATCAGCCTCTTTTCCTCTTAGGTTTCAATTATACCTTGGTATAATGAATAACAAAATTACTCGTTCGAGCTCTAATTTTTACAAATTACAAAAAAAAAAAAAAAAAGCGCAAATAAAGTAGTTATGTATAACAATATTTGAATCATTTAAATCATACCTACGTAAGTATGTAGTTTAAAACTGAAATATTTTTTTCAAAAGTTTACATTTTCAAGTCGAAGTTGAAATAAAATTTTATTAATACTCGTAAGTGACCAATTAGTTCCTATAGGTATATACAAACAAAGTTTCGGAATAAAAATGTTTGGAAATAATCAGGCCTACGAATGTTTATTACCAAATTTAGTGGTTTGATATCTGAAACTACAACGATTTATTCATCCATTCTACAATTCCACGTAAATTAATCCAAATAATAATCATCTCTCAAAAAATAATATTTTCCCTTCAAAACAATATTCTCTTACTTACGAATAAGTAAATTTTATTCACTAGTATTATACAGTCCTATTCATTCTCATATTCTCACACTTGATTTCTGTAAATCTAATCTGAACTTGAAGATACCTACAAGGAGAGTTTTTCAGAATCAGAACCACGGCTACCGTGTTCCTTTCTCATTCGTAATTCACATTCTTCTTTATTTAATTTATTTTGCATTTTTTTCAAAAGAACAGTTTTTTTTCAGCAACAGAAGACAAGGACCACCACAAAACGAGTTCCATTCAGCTTTGTTGCCGCTTTGCCGGTAATTGTTGATTGGCTGCCGGTAAAGAATTCGCGCTGATATTTTTGACTACGCGTCGTTTTTAGGCGGTTGTTTGAAACTGAATTTTGGTAAAATATCAAATTAAATTCATTTATTATTCATCTTTTTACACTAATATAGTAATATTTTCCATATTTTTACGCTTTTTAATCACCCAAGTGTGAATTTTTTCAGCGAACGATGAGATAATTTAAACTTTTACGAACATCTACTCGATAGAGCGCCTACCATTCACAAAGTAGGTGACATCGTAGAGCAAGAAAATTGGCGGAATAACCGGCAACTTTCAATACCACACACAAGCTTTCGTGTAGCTTATGCATATAGAGAAAGAACGTTACTTCGTTTTGTTGCTTCTTGGATTGTTTGTTAATTTAGGTATAACATCTCCATTAAAACCGGCAAAATGTCAGATATTAGTAAAGAAGAGTTGAAAAAGGAAATCGCGGGTAATATATTCAATTTATTTCAATTAGAATTAAGTAATTTAACTTAGGATTAGGTATATGCGAAAACAAACGTTTATTGCTATGTTTACAATGTATTTCCACAACAACAATACAGTAATGGCTACTAGGTATATGGAATAGACGCCACTATGGGAATACGTGTTTTTATGATATTACAACTTTAATCGATGTGTTTTTTAGGCATTTTAATCGCAAAACACCTATGAAACACATTCTGTATCTTTAATTCTATTAGTAATACGTATTTTTAGTAATATTCGTACTTGTCCTCGACACATGCCCATTACAATTTCAATAAAATAACGATATTTAATGGAAGTTTTACGTAATGTGGGTGTTTCTCGAATATATCAGTTAAATTTCTCCCCATGTGTTTCAACTGTCATCCTATGTGTTTGTAGCATTAAAATTACGTTATTTTCCATTGTCTTACACACATGTTGAATATTTTCAGCCGTTTTAAAAGACGCCGATCTAGGCTCCATCACATCTAAAAAAGTGAGACAAGAAATCGAAAAGAAGCTCGACATCGACCTCGCTTCTAGGTACACATTTTTTTGAAAATTGAATGTGTTTGTGTTTTCTGAACTAATCGAGGTTTTTATTGCAGGAGAAAAGAAGTAGACGAATTAGTTATGGAATTTATCGACAGCGACAAAAGCAAGAGTAAGAAAAACGGTAACGCTGAAGATGACGACGACGAAGACGATGATGACAACGAAGAAGACGAGGAAGATGAAGAAGAGGAAGAAGAGAAAAAACCGAAACGAAGTGCCCCGAAGAAAGCAGCTCCGGCTAAACGTAAGGCCGCCTCTAGCGATGAAAGTGAAGAAGCCTCTGACGATGTACGTATAATTTTCTTAAATTAAGTATAATAATTCTTTGGTACCTATCGTGATATTATAACGCTTTTCAATTTTGTAGGAAGGTGACGACGAATACTCCCCGAAAAAGAAATCTGCCAAGAAAGGTGCTGCTAAACGTGGTGCTGGTGGTAGAAAGAAGAAGGGTGGCTCTGATGATGACAGCGATGAAGATTGGGGTAAAGGTAAAAAGAAAGGACGTGCTTCTGCAGCCAAGAAAGCTCCCGTAAGTGTCAAGCTGTCCTACAATGTGAAATGATTTTCATAAATTTTTTATTCGATGTATTAAAATCATCTTTGTTGCAGGGCGCTAAACGAGGTGGCGGTGGATACACCAGACCGGTCAATTTAAGTCCCGAATTAGCTGCTCTCGTTGGTGAAGATCAGATGCCCCGGCATGAGGTTGTTAAAAGAATATGGGCTATTATTAAAGAACGTAATCTTTATGTGAGTGTATATTTCACCATTTTCACTTCATGACTTGTTACTTCATTATCATGTTAAAAAATAATTCGTTTTATTCTCATTGCAGGATCCTAAAAATAAACAATTCGCTATTTGTGATGATGACCTTCTTAAAGTTATCGGTTAGTATCGAGTGGATTCGAATAATTCTAAAAATTATCCTTTGTGATATGTAATTTTATATTTGTTTTACAGGAGTCAAGCGTTTCCGTACGTTCGGAATGATGAAATTTTTGAAGAATCATTTTGTAGATTAAGTTGTTCATTCGATTTCCGTGTCCGCTAGTATTTTTTTTCCTGACTGTGCTGTACTTTAGACATTATTTTTGACCTAACAACTGGGTTGTTAATTTTTTTTCACCGTTGTTTCTTTGTTGTGTAAAATTATGATGACTAGTGTCTTTATTGTCGCTTCGGGTATTTTTACCTACCTTCTACTGGTTTTGTAAACTTTTGGAAATACTTTTCAAAATAGTGTAAAATAACTCGTAAAAACGTTCACACGGTCATTATTGGGTTGGATAATATGAGTTTTTCTCTTTATTTTGTGTATCATGTTTTAACTTACGCTATTGAATTGTTTAGCGCTTTTATTGTTTAACTTATTATTTATAGAAAAAATTGAAGTAAGAGATAATCGTAAGGTCGTATAGTGTGAATCATTCTTGCACTGGCGTTTTAATTCCTTTTCTCTTTTTTTTATATACATATTATAAGTTGAGCAGTATGCATTTTTACATTTTAAGTTTTAATTTCAAATGAAGCAAACTTTTAATATTACTTTGAAGTGTATTTTTAGTCAGGAGTATTTCTTCTCAATACAAATATTTATGTACGGATAAACGAATTGATTTTTATTTGAAATTTTTTTCGACAACTTGTAAGAAAAAGGATGGAGAAACACTTTTGAGAAGTCGTGTTGAAGTTTTGAAACGAAAGCTCAAGTGTGTCTGTATTATCCCCTGGTTTCATATTGACGTAACGGTCCACTTCAGAAAATGCCATAAATACCTCGATAGGTGTTCTTCGTTAGTAGTCTGTCGATTGTCAATAACATCGATACAATATTCAATAACAAGTTTTTTCATTTTGAATTCAGGTGTGAAGTCGATAAAATGATTTATTCGAAGTGAATTTATCTCGCAACACGTTCAAGTGTACAAAACTTAAGCATACTTGGAGAAAAAAATGGCGCAGATATGAAACGAAAACAACGAGATACAATTTATTAGGCATTTGAAAAAATCTATACAAAACGACAAATCACCATTCCAATGGATACACAGTAAAAGGGCACTGGTAGGAATAATCTCCTTCTACGAACATCGAATACATAACTGCTTCTATAGTGGCCAATTCCTCGTATAAATCTTTAACGTCGCTAATCACCATATTAGCCAACTCTTTTAACAACCAATTGAAAGATTCGGATAAATTATTTTCGGATAGTTCTTTGAACTGTTCATTAGACGTGCTTCGAGAGTATTCGTGAAAAAACCAATATTGCGCTGCCGGGTTGTAAATTTTAAACGAATCGGCCGAGTTGGACTGTGGCTCGAGATCTTCGAATGATTCAAAAGTATACTTGAAATTTTTACATTTTTGAGGGCGATGAACCGATCGATTTCTTCCAGCGGATTCGTCGTCTATGACTCGAACTTTTGTCGGTGCATAGGCCGGGACAGTGGTAGATTTAGACAAGATGGGTATATCGGATTCCTCATCCTTATACGACTTTGTATCTACTTCAGCGATACCGTCAACGAATTTGACGACTGTGTCACACGCTGCAGCAATATCCTGACACCTGCGAAATACACATAATAAGGACTAATGGGTTTTACTGATTTAAAATTTGTTAAAATGGTAAACACTCACCACTGATGATCTAACAAATGAAGTATGGAACAATTGGTGAACTTATTTTCCAATATTGTTCTCGCATCAGGTTCGATTAATTGCGGATAATTATTTTGTAAATGAGTTATACACGCTGTTTGAGGAGTAAGCGACGCAGGAAACACTATATTCAGCGTACGTTCTTCATCGCAAGTGATTTTTTTCAAGGTGTCGGTAACCGAAGTAATTAAAACTTCGTTGATAGCTACGTATTAAAAAAATATATATACATCAAGACACGAACTGATGAATGCGATTAATAAGAACTTTTTTGATTATTACGTAAAGATTGTAGAGGAGTTTGTCGTTTCAATTTGTTCCATTGCTTCAAGAATGTATATTTATTGTCGATTCGTCCTTGATAAGCATGATTATTAACGATAGGATCATATTTTGATAGAATTGCCTTACGACACTCGATATATCGCACCCAGGCATTCCAGCTAAATAGCGACGGAAGTTCAGTCTTTGTGGAATGTAATCTGTGAAAATAAAATACAGCGTTAGGATAAATCGTCGAGTATCCTTTTCTTCATCAATAGGATAAGAATCTGTTTACTCGTTGACACGATCAGCAAATTCTGACTGTTTTCTTTCAGTGATACCATCCAAAGAAAATAGAAGTTTGAAGGCGAACAGAATATAGGCTAAGACACGGCATTCATAATTCGGAAATATCCTATAGTCATACTCCGAATAATTCATTTTTGGTTCAAAAACATTCATTATTCCGTGAACGTAATTCACGAACTCGTCTAAAGAAGGAAAACGAAATTGCAAACATTAAATAATTGATTTCAATATTCGAAAAGTAAGATTGTTTTCTATTTCAATATTCACCTGGTAAACACAGCTCTTGACAATATCTGTCCGCCAAATTGTATAAATTAGGAGTGGGTATATCCTTAAAACCGAGACTTTTGGTGACATTTTCAATATCAGTTTGAAATCCATTTCTATTACAAATTTTCAAGTCTAATTCACATCCATCAGAATTTTCCGAAGAAGAGATAGGATTATTCTTCAAAGAATACGAAACATGGCCCTCACCGATCCACCTAGAAGTTCAAAAACAATCGTAATACATAACATTCAATTTCACACATTTTAATGCAGTGTAAAAAATACCTCATTATATCGCCTAATTGAATATCATCACCGAGGAGCGATAGTGCTATACGTATAACAGAGATAACGGTAGAAAACGTTATTACCATATCACTACCAGCACCAGGATTACGTTTAGGATCGTTGATTCGCTTCTCAACCGCATGTTTTACTTTTCGCAATAGCATATCGTTTTTCTTTAAATCTTTTGTTTTTTTAACAGCAGTTATCATGTCTTTTAAAATTCTTCGAGTAGTAGATTTGAACGAAACTCTAAACAGAAAAAAAATAATATGAATATTTTGTTGTTGAACGATTAACGCAAACCATATTATGATGTACACGTACGTCTTATGTTTTATTTTTTTTCTTTTATTTCTATCTGAGCCTAAAGTTTGCAAAGATTCGTTATGAGAAATCATCGACTCTTCATTGACAGAAGATTCACTCAATTCTGATTGTGCAAGTTTACGCTAATAAAAAAAAAAAAAATTTTTTTTAGAAAAAATACAGACTTCGATACTTGAACCTTGGAGAAAATAAAAAAAACCACTAACTTGCTTTCTACGTAAACTTCTCAACGTTACCACCGATTCGGCGTTGGAAGACGTAGAAGATGAATCCACATTAACATCGACTTCCGAATCGTCATCCTTCTTCTTTTTCTTGTACTTTACATCTTTGTAAAGCAATTTTCTCAAATTTGATATCCCATATAAAATTTTAGCATCACTGCAACCATAATACGTGTTATAAAGTAATCGGTTTTCTTTACAAGAAAAATCAAATAAATACAGTAAGTACCTAGATTTAAACCCCAACGGTAAAGGGGGTAATTTATCAATTTGCTTTGAAAAAAAAGCAACGTTAGCCTTTTGCAAATACGTGGCCCATATCTGAAACGCAACTACTTTTAGTTGGGACGAAGCTCCCAAACTGATCAGTTCTTCGATGATTTGTTTCAGAGTAATATTATAAATTTCCCATGAAGTTAACGGTCTTTCTAAACACACCACGACAACCAATAAGAAAACATCGTACGTAAAGTTTGAAAATATACACCAACTAGTCAACTAAATTTGCTACCTTTCTGCGTTACTTGAGAAGCAACTTCCTCACGTTCTTCAGCTTCTTCTTGCCTTTGATTAATATTAAAATCGAATAACTGCACTTGTATTTCCTATAGAAAACAGAGAATGGTTAGATAAATAAGAATAAGTAATTGAAAATAATATTGATGGTATAGCTCTTTACTTGCGATTGAGTGTCACAATTTGCGCAAACGTAAAAACCAGAAACTTTATTATAGGATAAACAGCCACAGACTTGGCAAGCCGGTAATTGAGACATGATGAAAACCACCTATATTTTACAAGAAAAATTAGTGTGTACCCAAGTAGGAAAAGGGAATTCAGACAAAAAAAACACATGAATGTAATATTACTTGTCTCGGATGATATCGCCACAAATCAGGAAGGTAGGAGTAGGAGTAGTTTACGATAGCTCATACTCGAAAAAAATCAAACTACCAATTGGTATCAAGCAGTTTCAAGTTTTGATCACTTGTTTCTTCTGGTCTGGGTTTCCTTCTCATAAACCAACCACAACTGTAAACACCAAAACGACATGAAACATGAATAAACACATATAATGTAATATGAACAATGCAGATACAATAAATGAAACCGACATTGGGTAACTTTTCTGAGACTCAATTACAGACTCAATCAAAACTCCAACTTCGAACTTTCGTATTCACTATGATGATAAGAAAAAAAGCTCACATGTCCTCCAGCACCATGTGCAGCGCATAGTAGATACGGCATACGGCGTGCGCAGAAGACTCTCGAAACTCGAAAGAGTCAATAACAAAAAGAACGAGTATTTCCATCCTTACAATGACAAAAAACCTACTCGACCTGCAATGACCTACCAAACCGTAACTGAAACAACAAAACAAGAAACCAAAAAACTACCACTCGTGACTCGATTGATTGATCAATTGATCATACTGGTCGACTTCAGCTTTGACAAATTAACAATAAAAAATTAACAAAAATCATCCATTTTCGTCAATTTTTTTCTTGTTTTCGCAATTTTTGCATTTTGCAGTTTGCACGATTGCCTACTATACCATCTCTCATTATCTACATTCTATGTACAAGTGGAGGTAAGGAGGTACTTGTTTTTTCGAGGATTCTGAAGTCTTCCCTGAAGAAAAAAATAATGTCCAATTAAATGGATGGATTACTCTGATTTTGAAATTCATGGCGAATTCGCAACGGAATAAATAGATAAAATGATGAACATATCTGCCAATGACTCGCTAGTCACTCGTCATTTCATTTATCAACGTATCCACGAAACTTTCGAACCAACAATCGGGTACCTTGCAAAGAAAATGCAAGTAAATTGGGGGAAAATGCAAAAACATTATCGAATAATTCAATAAATTGGCGGCGCAGGTACATACAGTACGATCGGTTTGGCTATGCGCCTGATCTTGGAACTTACCAAATCGATAAAGTAAACACATTTGAAATTCAATCATCTATAAAACAAAACGAAGTCTTCGACTTTCAACCTGATCAGTCGTAGTGTTACGACAACGAATTACGCAAATACATAAAATACCTACAATAATACCTGAACAATGATCCACGCATCTCATCCCATTTTACCCAATTACCTGAACTTGACGATCCTTCCCACATCCATTATTAAATTTCATATTTCACCAGGAAGGTAAAACCACGAACTGGAGAAATTGACTGAATTTTCAAACAGCTGTTTATTGTACAGTCAGCAATTCAAACAGATGAAAAAGTATTTAATTCAAATGCAAAGAAAATCCGGTTTAAAAAATTCGGATTTTCAACAAGCAGAAATTACAATTTTACCGAAGAATTGCTGACTACACGAAAATTTAAAGATTATAACCGAATAAATTTGGAAATTTTCATACCTCATCATACCTACTCTACGTTCGGTCCACAGTTATCTTCGTTAAAATTTCAAATTTTATAAGTGACGACAATGCAGATCTCCTAAAATAAACATTAGGAACTGCCATACACTCACTGACCTTGAAAAGTATAGAATTCAAAATTATTATTTCAGTAAATATAAGATTATAAATACCCAAACGAAATGAAATTAATTTACTGCGTAATCGAGGAAAAAAAATAACATACGTTATGCCTATGATTCGACCTTAATAGAACTGGAATGATATCAAACGATCTGAAACATTAAAAAATAAAGTTGCTTTATTGCAAGATTACACTACATTTTTGCTTATTTGTATTTACCGTTTCTGCTAACAAATCATCGATTATTACCTTTTTATACAGCGTTACAGCAGCCGAGCATAAAATACTACAACAGTAAATCCTTAGCTTACTTATTACAACTTACTTTCGAACATCGTACCGCAGTAAATGCGAATAGGTAGTCGAAACCTTTCGATACATTACCATACTTACACCGTAGCAATGATGATAAGAAAACAAATTATTGCAGTAATTTTGGCAATCAAGTTGAAAATTAAAAAATTTATAAATAGCAAAAATGAACGATAAAAACATTACCTTTCTCAATTACTTACTTCTTGGTTTAGGCCATTTTCAAAAATGAGAAAATTTAGAACAATTTGTAACTTGAATGAAATTCAAATTACAAATTGTGATTCAAATTTAAAATATGTAATAACTACATAAAATTAAACAATTTGATGAATTAAAAATTCAGTACTTACATATACGCAAATGTAAAACCGTTTTGTACACCGCACATTCTTACTGCAATACGAAAGCAAAATGTTTTAAATAATATACATTAAGATAATAAGTTAAACATTGGTACAAATTTGAACGCAATTTCATAAAATACTCAGAAAAAACCACAAAAATTGCCTCACTAATAAATATCTACAATAGGCCGAAAATACGACCGATAAAATCGAGTATTTCGCAATACTCGAGAAGAGATCAGAATGAGTAGTCGATGAAACTGCGTTCCCAAATTTCAAAATACATTACATAGTAAAGAAATGAATAAAAATTTACATTTTCACGATAACTCATTTATCGGCCTGCGTAGTAGAAGAAGAATGTAAAACTGAACCTGGTTTTTCCTCTTTTTCCTCCTTTACATTGCCAGAGGAGTAATTATAATTGAAATTCGAATAATCCGGGTAATCGTCAGGAGGTTCCATTTTAATTCTAACTTTTTCTTTCGAGTCAATAATACCCCTTTTACTTTCTCTATCACGATCTCTATCCCTATCTCTGTCCCTATCCCTACGATCTCTGTTTTCTTTATCCTTACGATCCCTATCACGAGACCTACTCCTTTTACGTTTTCTGTCCCTTTCGCCGTCTTCTCTACGGCGATGATCTCTCGAACGACTCCTAGACCTGCGTCGCTTTTCGCGACTTCTGCTACGATGCGATCTCCGACGATCACGATCGACGTCGATGACGCTACCTCCTCCTGTTCCTCGTCTTCTGTCAGGTCTGTCACGTACGGTAGATTCTTCTCTTTCGAGCCTATATCGTTCGCGTTCTCTTTCGTTATCTTCTCGGCCAGAATGTTTGAGATTTACATCGGCACCGCCACGTCTAGTGCCACCCAATCCACCACCCAGTCTTCTCGGTAGCCAACCTTTGACGGTACGACCACGTTCTACGTCTACAAGTACACGTCTTCCGTCGATTTTTTTACCATCGGCGTGTTTATAAGCGGTATGCATGTCACGTTCGTGTTCGTATTCGATAAAAGCGTATCCTTTAGCTTTACCAGAATCAGCATCTTGAACTAGGATTATTTTACGGATTGGGCCGTACACTTCGAATTCACGACGTAACTTGGATTCCGATGTATCGTAATTGATACGAGCAACGAACAAAGTCTTAAAGGCGTCGGTGGTAGCGTTACGTACATTATGCGGATCCCACATAGCGATTTCTTGTTCTAATTTATAAGCGACTTGTTCGGCTCGTTCGCGTTTTCTTCGTTCTTTACGTTCATCTCGCGTTTCGACTTTTACCGGAGGTGGTGTATCCTTTGGATCTTCGAAGTACTTTATGAAATCCGCTACGCCGACATAGCCTCGGTTCTTCTTTTCGTACGGTAGCTTATTAGTTGGAGGCAGATATGGAATCGGATCTCTTGGGTTGAAAAGAGCGAGCAAATTGGGCGGCAAGTACTGAGTCATTGTTTAAGTCGATAGTTACCTGAGTTATACTTTCACGTAGAGGACATTGGTAACTTGTCTTTGTCAATCGCACGAATGCGGATTACACAATAAATTAATTTTAACGTAATACTTTTTCAAAACAATAATGAATCAACTAACCTGATCACAAATATGACTTTAAAATGATACTATTGCAATTCAACTTTACACTTTTTAAAAAGAAATGCGTTAAATTTCGAGAATGATTGATCTAATCAACTCATCGTCTCCAAATTTTATTTTTATGATATTCCATTTTTCATTTTCACGTTCAACCTCATCAGGTCTGGTCACAATATGGCCATAGAAAGGTAAAGAGGTCTCGAGGATTCACGAATGAACGAACGAACGAACACACACACACACTACACACAAACACTAAACAGAAACACATGATTTTTTGTTTTGAAAAAAAACACAAGTCAAACGAGTAAGCTCGGAAACATACGGATCAATCCGAAGAATTAAAGTTCTAGATTAGGGAAGTATACGCATACGCCATTTTGGTTCGACACAACGGATGTAAACAACATTAGAACGTATGTACGCATACAATCTTACGTGTAAAAAATGCAATTTTTTCGATTGTTCGCGGGTTCGGGTGAATTTGTAAGTAGTTTCCAGCTAAAGACAATGAAATTTCCTATCGATTGATGTTAAATTTTTGTTATTTCGCGCAAAATTGACGATTTTCTGAATACTTATATTATCCGATTTTTTCATACTATATGTGTCAACTTTAAACTAAAAATACTCGAAATCTTCAGTGAACACACAGGTATTTTAATACAGCAAAATGTTCGTAATTTCTTCGTCTTTAAAATGAGTGTTTATCGAAAGCTCTACATGCAACCGTTCAAAAGTTGTAGAAGTTTAAAGTTGCGAAAACAATGCAAAAACCAACCGCGGATGGTAAGTATTGAACTTTGAACTAGAATTACTCAAAATTTTCAACGAACACATAGGTATATTAATACAGCAAAACGTTCGTTATTTTATCCTTTTTAAAATGGGTCTTTACCGAAAGCTCTACCTTCTACCGTTCAAAAATTCTTGAAGATCAAAGTTGCGGAAAGTGTTCAAATTGTGTTATCACTGTTATCAGTCACTTAGTGTTGATTGTAGAACATTTTCCGCAACTTTGATCTTCAAGAATTTTTGAACGGTAGAAGGTAGAGCTTTCGGTAAAGACCCATTTTAAAAAGGATAAAATAACGAACGTTTTGCTGTATTAAAATACCTGTGTGTTCACTGAAGATTTCGAGTATTTTTAGTTTAAAGTTGACACATATAGTATGAAAAAATCGGATAATATAAGTATTCAGAAAATCGTCAATTTTGCGCGAAATAACAAAAATTTAACATCAATCGATAGGAAATTTCATTGTCTTTAGCTGGAAACTACTTACAAATTCACCCGAACCCGCGAACAATCGAAAAAATTGCATTTTTTACACGTAAGATTGTATGCGTACATACGTTCTAATGTTGTTTACATCCGTTGTGTCGAACCAAAATGGCGTATGCGTATACTTCCCTAATCTAAAACTTTACGAAGAATATGTGACACACGACTGACACGACACACTGTTGTTTCCATAGACGCTCATGTTAGTCATCACGAGTCGCCTCTTTTGATCAGATAATTTTTGCGAGTGCAGCGAATGGTGCTTTTTATGAATTGATGATATATTGAACTTTCGGATGATAAATTAAAGTGCATTGTATTGCAATTCTTGTATTTACATTTTTTTTCTCAATGGTATAGTTTTATACCGAAGTAATTTAATTTATTTATTTGAATTTTCGACTTGAATTCTTTAGTTATTGTGTTTTTTAATGTTTTATATTGCTTTAACATCATTACGGCGTAAGAAGATATCATTTTTTTCTTCGTACTTTTGTGGTAAGTTGTTTTATACATTTTTCTTTATGTCTGCATTATTATTTATTTTCAACATGTTGAAAAGATCTTTTCCTGGTTGAGTAATTATACACAAACTTGTTTAGTAAGTATGAAAATTTCTTGATACGAGAGTTTAAATTAGCGTATAGATGCTGTATTGAGAATTATTCACCCTGAAATTTGACTCTACAAAAACGAAAATCAACTCCAGTTTCTCAGGCGCCAGTATTGTTTCTAATTTAGTTTTCCTCCTCAGATTACGTGTTTTGACATTTCTTGTCATCTTGTCATGTGTATCATATTTTTATTTGCATTTTCTCCTCCTTCAAATATCACGTTAGAAATTTCTTTCAAATAAATTACCTTTAGGTAGTTAGGTACTTTGGGAATTTTAAAGTCGTCGTATATTTTCTAAATTGCATTAGGTTGGTTTATGAGAATGTTGAAAGGATAAAAGTGTACGAATTTGTTTATGTTTTTCGTATAATTGGATTATTTCCACCTACGTTTTGTAATATGATATGTGAATCAGCCAAAAGTTGGGCGATGTTGAAAAATTTGAGCTTTTTAGCCGATCAAATGAGAAAATGTCGAGTTTGATCCTAGCTACGACGCGATTTTGAGAACCACTTGATGCGCGAGAAAACAATGCGATTAAATATGTATTACTTTCAAGTACCCGAAATGAAGTTTTGTCAGCATTGAAGATATTTCAACTTGGGTTTTTATTATTCGGAATTCAGAAAGCTTCTTATTCGAATGATGACGCGAGACTGTTTGTTCTTCTTTTGTCGTGAAAATGAAAAACAATTTTTATCCAGCTCAGTCTCACAGTCTGCATTTACTAGGTACGAAAAATCGTTTCACGTGAATGAAGAGTCAGTCAAAACGTATACCTACCTACCCTAATTTACTCAATCGTGAAATCTGAACCTTGCTCCGCGAGCTTTTACTTTCGTTACATTGTTACTCTTTGATGCTGGATGGTGAGCTTATAAAGCTGTACCCTAAGTTACCTTTTAACTTTAACTGGAAATTATTATCCCTATTTGGAACCCGTTGATACGTAAATAAGCGTGGCAATTCCATAAAGGAATGAAATATTTCAAATATTTCCGTCTTTACCGGTTTCTCAAGGAGATACTATGATCGGATTTATCAATTAATTTCCTCATCATGCACAAAAAGAGGGGAAGCAGCGTGATAGTATGAAAAAAAAAGAAAGTCATTAATCAGCTATACAAAAATAACATGCCTTCGAGAGTCGAAAAAATTAAAATTTTCATATTGAAGAAAAAAAACTCGCCGCAGTGGTGATTTATTGATGAATGGCTTTGAATTAAAAACTTACATCCTTTACCCTTTCTCTGCTGCTCTATAAGAACGAAAGTATAGTAACAGCCACGACTATTAATAATTCCTACGCTAGCGTAATTTAATTTTCTCCATTTTTTGGCTTATTTATGCCCCATTCTTATAGTAGAAATTTCCGAGGTCTCTGTCCGTAGGGTGTAGAATTTTCTACGACGTGTATCTATTGTTGGCTTTTTTGAGGTTAGAAAAATTGTACGTGCTAGATATAAATTCGGTATACAATTCGAAGCAATGAATGAGTGTGAGTGTTGTTGACCGGTGAAAATATTTGTTCGTCTACGTGTTTCGTTTTCGTCATTTTTTGCATTTTTCCTCGTTATTTTTTTCGCACACCGTGGGAGTAAATTAATAACTTGATGTTTCGTCGTAATGTAAATAAGGTCAATATTTTTTTAACGAAATTTACCGCAAGTTCGTCGGCTCGCTCGTTTCGATTAATCAACCGTAAAAGCAAAGCTTATGCTAAAATCGCGAGTTAAAAAGCTTACTTACTTGCAAGTTTTATCGAGGTTTAAGAAAATAAAATTTCATGTTTTTTTTTCCTTCACTTAATACGCACCTTTAGCGAGATTAAAAAAGTATTAATTAAAAGAAATCCGTCTGAAATCATTTAGCCCTATTATGTTATGTATTTTCGAGCTACTCGTCAAATTCGTTTCAATTTCTTTTCCTGGTTCGTTCGTGATCCTTCGTAATTTAGAAAATTCCTATAATGAAATTGAAAAAATTGGTATAAATGCATTCGTGGGTTTAAATTTTCACTGTAGGTTTTTATTGGTGCCTAAACCTACTAGGATTAATATTTAATCATTTTTTAGCGTAGTTTTTATAAATATCTTGAAAATATTTCAAATTTTGTTCCTATCATAATACAATTTTTCTTATAGGTAAATTTTCATTTTTACTTGATAGGGTAATTTCCTGCTCTAATCATAGTATCTGAAACGTCCTGTCTTGCAAGGTGGTGCTGAAACCAATAAAATTTACAAAGAAAAGCTCTAAATTTGCGTGAAAAGTTCATTCATTTTTCGTATGAAATTCGTTACTCTTGAATGTACTTTTTTCAATTTGAATTTTGAAGCGAACCATAGCTGTAAAAATCCTCAATAAGTTCATTTTTCTTCAACTTGGATTTAAAGGCAACGAAGCAGTGAAAAAAATTAATTTGTTAAAACTATGTTGCAATTCAAAAGAAAGTTTTCATATGCAGAAACCACTCAAATGAAGGGGAAGGAGATTCAGGGATGTAAGCACGAGTGAATTTTGGTTTGAATTTCATGTTGTTTGTGTTTGCATTTTCATAACTCGAGCACAGATATACTGCTGGTTCGTTCATCAAAAAAAAAAAAAGAAAGAAATTGTTGTCAAGTCAAAAAAATTAACAAAGTGTAGAAAATTTTTTGATACATTATTAAAAATTCATGAAAGTGATTTAAAACACAATTAAATCTCTACAAGTCGACAAAAATTATGAAATTTCTGTGAAATTTGTCGAAATTGAGCAAAAAGTGCATAAATAAGTGTTGAAAAAAAGTGATACAAAAACACATAAAATTGTTAGAATAAAAAAAACTTGGCGAAAATTGATGAAATTTCGGTAAAATTTCACGAAACTTGGTGAAAATTTCATAAAACATTGTTAAAAACGTGCCAGAAATGTGTAAAAGCGCTCAAAAAAGCATAAAAATGACCAAAAGACGCTGAAAGTAATGAAATGTCAACGAAATTTGTCATATCTATATATGTAAAAGTGCTGAAATGATATGAAAACATTAAAAAAATTACTGATTGTTTTTTTAAAAAAGTGATGACCTGATGATTCAAGGAAATTCGTCAAAAATGCACAAAAAAATGATGAAAATCGTGTAAAAATTCAAAAACATCTTGCGCAGTTCGCAAGATCAACCGACTTTGCTCTAAATATACACCAGTAATTTACCAACATTTATCTCAGTAATTTACCAGACATTACTTAAAAATTTACCAATTTTTCAAAATGCGCGGAAGTACCCAAATTTACCGATTTAATGAATACTTAAAGTCGAAAACATCGACAAAATAAAATAGTCAATCATAAGTAGCCATCATATTACACTTTTATGAAATTGATTTTCAAATAATAATTAGCGTACTCATGAAGACGTAACCGTCATATTACAAGTGGAATAATATATCAGGAAAATTGTTGACAAAAAACAAAATTATTACCGAAATTTACCAATTTACCGAAATTTAGCTATTTACCAAAATTTACCAATTTACCAAAATTTACCAATTTACCTATTTACCGAAATTTACGTATTTACTGAAATTTACCTATTTACCAAAATTTACCTATTTACCGAAATTTACCAATTTACCAATTTACCAAAATTTACCAATTTACCAAAATTTACCAATTTACCAAAATTTACCGATTTACCAAAATTTACCAATTTACCAAAATTTACCTATTTACCAAAATTTACCTATTTACCAAAATTTACCAATTTACCTAAATTTACCGATTTACCAAAATTTAGAGGTTTTTAATGGCTTAATTTTTATCCAGAATTGAAATTTAGCTATTTACTGAAATTTACCAATTTACCAACATTTACCAATTTACCAACATTTACCAATTTACCAAAATTCACCAATTTACCAAAATTTACCAATTTACCAAAATTTACCAATTTACCAAAATTTACCGATTTTCCAAAATTTACCAATTCACTAAAATTTACGAATTTATCAAAATTTATCAATTTACCAAAATTTACCATTTTACCAAAATTTACCATTTTACCAAAATTTACCAATTTACCAAAATTTACCAATTTACCAAAATTTACCTATTTACCAAAATTTACCTAAATTTACCTATTTACCCAAATTTGCCGATTTACCCAAATTTACCGATTTACCCAAATTTACCGATTTACCAAAATTTACGAATTTACCAAAATTTACGAATTTACCCAAATTTATTAATTTACCAAAATTTACGACTTTACCAAAATTTACGAATTTACCAAAAATTACCCCAGCAATTTACTAACATTTACCTCAGTAATTTACCAGACATTACCCACTAATTTACCAATTTTCCATTTTACCAAAAATTAACCCAGCAATTTACCAACATTCACCTCAGTAATTTACGAGACATTTCCTCACTAATTTCCCAATTTTTTACCGAATTTTAATTACCCCAGTAATTTACTGTCAAAGGTTTTTACCAATTTACCAAAAATTACCCAAGCAATTTACCAAAATTTTCGACCAACTTTAATTACGAGTAATTCACCAAAAATAACTAATCATTTTATTTACTAAAAATTACTATTAATTAACAAAAAAAAAAAAAAATTATCAAAATTTACTGGCTATTTACCAAAAACTTAATGTTTTTTGTTAAAACAAAAATTACACTAGAAATTTTTGAAAAATTTTGATTTTTTATGGCAAAAAAATTTTGGACGGATAAAATTAACAAAAAAATTAACAAAAAAATCAACAAAAAATTTTCTCCTCTTGACTCGCGCGGGATTCGAACACCCGACCTTCGGCGTACCAATCTGCAACCTACACACCCTAACCACCCCATCTGTTTGTTGGGGGTGAGCCGTTTGCGAGATATAAGGGTTTACACAAATTTCTGCTTATCCATAACGTTGAAACACACTTAAACGTTCATATCTCGTAAACGGCTGAATCGATTTCGACCAAATTAAAAATTTCTCTAGTTCAGTATCAAAGCAATATTTTGCCATCATCAGTTTCCACTTAAAGTTCGGAGCTTTTGAGTTCAGCGTGACACAAATTTATACATAAATTGATATATAAACTTATATATAAATATATAAATAAATAAATATATATATAAACTTATCTCGTTTTGCGCCATATGTCTTATCGTGATCAGCACACTCCAAAACCTCAAGAAAACCCACCCCCACCCAATTCCTCAACCATCATGACAAATACAATACCTTACTTTTCCGTTTCCGGCAAAGTCGGTAAAAAAAGTAACACTGCAAATTATTGCAAAATAATGAAATTTCCGCTAAATTCGTCTAAAATGCTAGTTTAAGTGTTTGAATTGCGTGAAAATGAGGTAAGTAAAATCACTCCAAAAAACAATAACTTTTATGTGTTTGAATTCTTGAATAAAAATCTTCCCCTGTATTTTTTTTGTTGGTTATTAAAAATTTATAATTTTTTCTGTTTTTTTTTCCATCGCAGAAAATCATTTTTGAGAAAATATTTCTCTGCAATTTTTTCAAGGGATCCTCGATTTTTCCCTTAAAATTGATTGTTGCTAATGCAAACTTTATGGATAATTTTTTCCATATTTTTTTATTTTTTTAAACACAGGAAATCGATTTTTGAGTAGAACTACATGTCCTGTGAAAAAAATGAAGATACATCAAAATTTTCTACTATTAATGCGTGATTCGTTTTTTCCTTGACAATTTTTTTTCTGTACCTGAGTGAACAGCAAAAATTGTAAAAGTCAACTTCCCAGAATGAATATTTATTGAAAGATTTACAGATGAGCCATATTTGTATACATGAGTTGATTGAAAATATTTGGTATTTTTTACATTCTCCTCATTCATCACTCCTCGATGTGTTTTTCAACACAAAACCGATATTTTGATAAATGATAACAGATTTCACCTCCCTCCCTCTCCATCTTGAAATTTCGAATTTAAGAAAATGTAAAATTTGAATTTTGTACCTTGGTACTTAGTCCAGATCATTTTTCTAAAATCGTGTTCGATTTTTTCCAAATTTCGACCCAATTTCAAACATATTCGAAAGAGCAAATTTTATGCTCTCCAATTTTGGTTATTACGCTTTTTTTACCGTAAATATCGCTATTTACGAGAGAAAATGCGAATATAGGTTACGAGTTTATGTATTGGGATTGGGCGATTTTACTAGCGTGTTTCTGCTCCCTGTTTGCGAAATATCAAGTTCGTGTGAAATTTAAGACGCATTTTAAAATGAAAATAATGGAAAATTTCGTGCCATGTAGCAATGGATGTTGCTATGTTTTTTCTCCTAAGAACTGCGTGAACGATTTCCGTAATTCGTAGAAAAAGCTTGATCTTCGACTTCTGAGGCAGGGAGAGGAGAGAGAGAGTGAAAAGGTTTTCGGATCAACATTTCAACCTGACTATAGATAGGTGAATATAGAACCACAAAGGGTCTTTTGTAACCCTAGAGGCCATGTTTTTTGAAAATGTCTTCAATTTGGTAAAATACAACTTTCTTACCAAATAATCAAGGGAATTAAAGATTGATACGGAAGCATCTTAACTCCAAAATTGAAAATTTGGTTTAAAAAATACGGTAACCGGAAAATCGTGGAAGGGAAGCAAGGGCAAAGTTTTGTCATAGAATAGAAAAGAAGTAAGTACAATTTTTCAAAAAAGTGGAGTGCTTAGCTTTCGTTTTGTCGAATACTCCGACCTACATTTTCAAAACCCGGACATCTCCGCACCTTCCCACTGATTGATTTTTTCCTCTGTATTTGTTCCATTAAGATTAATTTACTAAGACTTTTTTCTCACGAAAAACGAACCTCTATATTCGATGATTGTATTCGAGCGTAAATTCAGACGCGTATCCAAAGAAGTTGTTCGAGAGTGAAATACGACGCGACATAAAGATGTTTTTTTTTCGCCCCTTTAAATAAACACCATTAAAAAATTAGAACCCTAAACAGCTCGTAAGTTGGGATAAAAATTTTGAGGGAAAAAAATCGCGATTTCATTGGGAAAAACACGTATTTATTTTAAGACAGAAGAAAAGAAAATCTGCGAAAATGAAATTAAAAATCTCTAAAAGCTTCTGTCAACTGAAAAAAGTGGAATATAAAATATTACGTTTTCAATTAAATACGCAGTAAGTAAGTGTTATTTAAAAATTCGTCTCGCAAAATATGTGAGTAGTTACTTAATTTCTTTTAGAATTGAATGCCACGTTTTTATAATAAGAAAAAAAAACACAGTGGAAATATTCGATTTCCAACTTGAATGAAATTCAACCCTTGTCGCCGATACTGTCAAAGTCGATGCGAAAGGTTTGCTTCGTAGGTATTTTATTTATTTTTTTTTCGTTTTCTCTTTCTCGAGCCGATAAAAAAAATAGGGAATAAAGAAGGAATTCTTCGAGGTTCGGTTTAATTGAAGACATCGGCGACTATATCTGGGGAAAAGCTTCGACTTTGGAATTAATTTCAATTTACGTATTTTCAATGTTATAGATAGAAAAGCTTCGTGTTGATTATGAATTGATTCGTATAGTTTAGTAAATTGTACGTAATTGTTTGCCATCAATTTATACTACGTATACGTGAAATTTCAACAGTTGCTTTTTTTAATGGTATTACGAAGTGATTGGATGTTATTTGACGAACTTATTTAAATTGTGTGTTGAAGATAAGACTGGGCCACTTGAAACGACATACCTACTACATGCACTTATTGGTGTTTTTTAATGACGAATTATATACGAGTTAGTTACGATGTTTGAGAGCCCACATGTACGATATCTACGTTTTTCGACTTGGCAATTATCTTTGGGGGAAAAAATAAAAAGAAAGACTAGGTATTTTCTCGAATCGACGGCGTAGTTTCAAGAATATTTGCACTCGAATGAATGATAAGGGCTGTCGGTGTAGCAGGGATGAAATAAGTACGAGCGTTGAGAAAAGGATATCTGCTGATGATGGTTGAATTGTGTACACTTACGTAGTACGTCGTAAGGATAAAAATCGTCGATATTTCTTTATAATTCGAGGTTGCGATAGGTTGTGTGTGTTGTATACTTGGGTTATGTATGTGTAGTATGTATTACGAATATACTTTGGAATATACGTACGTAGACGTACTATGTGCACTAGGTAGTAAACGAAATATAAAATAAACAGATGATTTGTATGTAGCACGACAAACGTCTGCGGTAATTTCGGGCCAGTGCGTCGCAAGTCTCAGCAACAGGGAAAACCGTCGCCAGTTGCGCTTTTAATTATAATTAAATTTTTGCGAAACGTATACGATGAATGTGAATTCATCAAGGGTATGTTACGTATGTATACGTATACCTATGTATACCTGATGTACGTATTTCTGCGAAAGGAACCAAAAAATAACGTTGTATTTGGGTAATGGAGAAGTACTTCTAGGTACAGTATGCCTCGAAAATGCCAAACACTTCCTGATGTCGGTACATTTCGCCTTTGTAAAAGTAGCAAAATATAACGATACAGGTATCGATACAAAGATTATTCTGTCAGTGAAGATGAATTTCATTTAAAAAATATCATACCATGTTTCAAAAATCCATTTAAATAAAACGAGGTCAAAATATGAATCATTAATGGATCCATTATCAGAAAATTATACATCACCACTCAATCAAGTCTTCCGTATTGGAACTGATCAAGTCTGATCAGATCTAATCTAATCAAAATTTTGAATCAGATTGAATTGAATTCAACAAATGTCTGGATCTGGTCAGATTTGATCATTCTGAACAGATCTATCTAATCTAATTTGTTTTGGAGAGACTTGATCAGATCTAATCATTTTTCCTTAGGTGTACAATGTACATTGTACAAGTCTACAAAAAACAGATATGCCTTTCATGTGCTTATCCCAATCTGTATTATGGTCAAGCCAGATTTCAATTCCATATTAAAACTCAATTTTAAGTTCTGGTAGTTTATTACCAATGCATCTTGATTCTTGAAATAATGGACTATTATTATTTATAGACCGGATCAAAAAAATTGTTTTCATGTGATTCACTAAAATCAGGTATTCCCGGCTTTAAAAAATTTTTTTAAACAATTACCTAATTTATTCAAAAATGAGCGGTTTGCAAATTTTCAGCCTCTCAGTCCCTAAAAGTGATCTTGGATTTTGAATTATTGACGATAACAGCGTACATCGATACAGAATCTCAAATACTTTCATTTGGGAGTGGGTAATTTTCCCAAAACAGGTTGAGTAATAAGGACTAAAGCGAAAAAATCACGATTTTTTGAAAAATGTTTCCTCTTTGAGGGTCCATCTCCATATCTCTTCTTCGCAGGGTCACCTCTGGAGCTATAATAGAGTAAATTTTAATTCAAATTGAAGGCCACTGGACTGCTGAATTTAATCAAAATACGCCTTTTTTGAGCAATCCACTCTAGTGTACATCCCTATTCACCGTCCAGCTGCAAATCTTGAGCCAGTTAAGCTCTAAATTCTCTCTCTCTTCCCAATCTCATGGTGTACACATCTTTTGGAAACTAAATTGAGGCGAATCTATCTCCCTGTAGTCTCTTCTATTTACCTAAGCATGAAAAAAAAACATATCCCAGTAAAAGAAGATGCAGTCACTTTTTGTAATAATGATTTCAAACATCAAAAGAAAATCAAAATGTTTGGAAAAAAATTGAGTGAAAATTCTTCGTTTACGAACACGTTACTTGATGCTAAAATCTCCGAATTTTTAACCTTCCTAGTCGACTGGTACATAATTGCCATAAAAAAAAACAGAGAAAAATTCAGCATCCATGAACTCGAATATACCGAATTTCTGACCCTGCCGTTCGATTCAAGCATAAATTTTCAAAATAGGTACTATAGGTAGGTTAGTGGTACCTACCTTGATTTTTGCTGGTTTAAATCAATTTTCTCTCCGGAATGAATATCTTTGAAAATAGAGTAACGGATAAAAATAACAAAATATGCGTCAACGAAAAACTCCAAAATGTCGTTTCTACTACATTCCGGCCGCTCTGAAATCGATCAGTGATGATTTCGAGTCATTTTGGAGCCTCCAGCAAATTTTTGTATTCGTTAGCTCCCGAATAAAAAACTATTAGAATTTTAAATTGAAGCGAAAGTAACCCAAATTGAAATTTTCAAAAATTTATCAAAATCCAGAATTAAGTTTAGCCTTTGATATTTTGCCTGTAGAGTGTAACATGTATTCTTGAATGTTCTTAAGATTTTTCTTTGCCTATGGTCCAAAAATTTGTCAGTCACTTGTTATATGTACCTCCCTTGTTAGCTTAAAAAGCTTTCTCGGGCAGGTCAAGCTGGTCAGTCCCCCTTTCCCTCCAAAATGCAGGTGGATTAATGTTAACCATTAAAAAATCGTTTCATAAATTTTCGTTCATCGTGAATCAGCTGTTTTGGGAGTTTGATGCTTGCATATTTTGTGGAAAAAAGTGTAGTTGTTCGACTGAAATTTCATTTGAAAGAGGTCACTCATAGTTATCTGAATGTTACAGCCTCGCAAATCATCAGTAAATGACCATAAAAAAACTTTAAGAAATGGAAAAAATTAGGCCAATTCCGGTTTTTTTTCGACCTTCTTGAGTCATTTTTGAATTCATCTATGTATAACTAATTTTTACTCATTTTACATTTTTTCAACATTTTCAATGTCTTTCTGAACAATTTTTGCAGATGTTTTCAAGTACATGTTTTTCAAATGCCATTTTGACAGTTTTTGTGACCAGTAAATTTTTTTTTCAACATTTTGAAACATCAACAAAAGTGGCAAAATTGATTTTGTTACCAAGAGCAAATTCCTTAGGATCTAGAATAAAATGAAAAAAAAAAGGTTTGAACCGCAAAGATGATTATAGATATAGAACCACCGCCAGAGGCACTGAAATTTTTATTTGGCAGCCATTTTAAAAATTTTCAAATGCCCTTTCTGCCCACAAAAAAATCATAGGGACCTCCGGTTTGCGCCATTTCTCATCTTTTGATGACATCTATCGATGTACAAGATATGAAAAAAAATTGACCTGTCCTTTGTGCACATTTTGCCTAATTTGGCATGGCATGGAATAACCCTTCAAAAATTCTAAAAATGGGGGTTTAGTACCTATAGCCTATCTGCAATTTTATCTGAATGTTAGAATTTTTCAAGTGCTACTATACATATTTATACGCATAATTTTTTCTGTGTCTCTACAACAATTTTTCAATTGATTGGGATGCCTATATTTTTGAAACTATCGATACTTAACTAAAATCGACTTCAGAAAATTCATAAATAACAAAGTAACGTGTTAACTATTACTTTAGGTACCTGATATATTTTTTTTATTTTTCGAAAAAAATGGTCTCTGCGATATTCACGCGTAAAAAAAGTGAAAGTAAGTAATGATTTTGAGGCATAATGGACCGTACGATGCCCCCGCCCCTGTACTCGAATAAAGTAAAAATCTCGCGTAAATTTAAATTAACCCGTTTGCAATATTTTTTAGTGTAAATTTCGTCGGTTCGCGCTCGTTAAATAAAATTGTATACGATCGCGGAAGCATAGGTCGGCGTCATCGAGTTGGCGAATTTAGGTAAATCGAACAACGAAGCGTCTAAAATTTAATATCGTCGCGTAAACTTTTATATGAGTTTACCTTGAGGAGAGAAGTTTCACCTTATGTACCAATTACTGAATCGAGCTCGGTTTCAATTCGCCATATTTACAGGAGAACTTTTCGTAACTTTTAACTCGCTGCAAACTTATATATTACCTTTACTATACTACACTAATTGTATACGTATTTCTATTTTCACGAGCCGACAAAAGCCTATAACCGGTCAAAGTTTACCACTCGCCAAACTTTACCTTTATACGTACCGAGAGTATAATATAGGTATCATATACGGAGTGAGCCTAATTTCATTTCACAAATCTGAAATCTTATCGAGGAGATGAACCTTCTCTATACTCGTATACGAGAAGCAAATGGCGAACTTTAATTTTCGCGTAAAATCCGATAAATTTTGTAAGGCGAGATTGCGAGGTAAAAATATACGCTCTATATTGAGAAGAAAGAGAAACAGAGAGAGACAGAGAGAGAGACTGTAATCGTTTTTATACGTATAATATGTACACTTTATGACCGAATCTTATAATAACTAAGGTTGTTTTCTCCTCTGAGAATATATGTATAACGTTTTATAGCGTACAGTCCAAATTATACTTAATGGCTCACGACATCGAATCGTTATTTGAAATTAATTTGGTAATTTTTATCCAATCGTGACGTCCCCTAGGGAATCAAGTGGTATTGAGATTGATTTAAAATGTGACTCGGTAAGGCCACATTGAACCTACGAGTACATTGAGTAGGTAATACATCGCGGTATTCGTCAGATTGTTTTATTAGTGTTTCGTAGAAATGGTAGCTAATGAAAAGTTCAGCGATGATTTTTTTTTTTTAATCTAAAGAGTATAGAACATGCCGATACTTCTCCTTTATGAGTATGCAGTGTAACTTTTAACAATGGTTTCGATTAGTAAATAATCGAATCGTTGGAGTTGGAGTTGATTAATTCGAAGGATATTTTGCGAGTTGAAGGAGAAATTCGAAGATGGAAGAATATAATAAATTGAAATTATTCGTGCTAGGATAACGAAATCTTAATATCGAAAACAACCAGGTTTAACAAAAAAATCATTCAATTATCGATAGTATTTTTCAATGAATTTTTTATATTCGTAACTTAATAAAAATAATTAATTCATAAGTATATATTTTTTTTGTGAAAATAAAAATCCCTCAAGAGTGTCGTGAAAAAAGTAATTGCCTACCTAATATGATTTTAAATAATTCATTTCTTTCATCCAAATTCGTATCTTCGATTTATATGCAAAGTTGCTCATCGCACGTTTTAGGTTCTGTACAAAAAAATTATTCAACGAATTTAAGGTACCTACCTGTACCTACTTATCTATATGCAATGATACCACGAGTTTTGGTCTTTTTGTCATTTATAATATTTCAAAAACGCAATAGAAAAAAAATTTGGAAAGCGGGCAAGTAAAAGATTTCCATGATCTACCCACTTCAGACCTTTTAACAAAACTTTTTGATACGTTTCATTTTACTCGTACCTTGCGATCGTTCTTGATTTTTTCAATATTATGGGTTTGTTTTTCTTATGTGTACTTACCCTACCACCCCTCCCCCTTCACCCTGTGTGATACCGCTCTCGACCAAACTTCTGGATCCGCACAAAAACTTTGAATTAATTTCCTATCGTAGAAATTAAAGTAGCTATAAACAAGCAAATTTTCCAATTTCCATTCTACCGTATCGTGAAATCTTTGTGCGAAATTTTAAGCGACCCAAAGTTTGAAGTTGCCGAAGAAAAGTTTATACACAATGACTCGAATAAAAAATAATCCACTCTACCTGTCGTTTATTTTGAAGAAGTCGTAGATGCAGGATGATTATGAACTTTGAAGAAAATCAGTCTATAATACCATCGTGTAACCAAACTGATGAAAAAAAATTTTGCCGTGCAGCTTATGTTGAATTTTTCACCCCCTCCCCCTATCCTATTCCTTACTTCCTCTAACTTTCTCTTGTCCCTAATTTTCGATGCTGTTTCTTTTTGTGTGAAATTTTTTTCTCGCGTTTTGTTTTTCCTAGTAAAAAAAATATGTACCTACAAGGCGAATAAGTGAATGAACCCTATTTTGAAGAAAGTCGAATAAATACATACATTCATCGTTTGATTTTGTTAAGAAGGTAACCATTCAACCTGACACTCTCCGACATTCAGAGAAACAAAGCTCGACTTGAAGGGAATGTCGTGAAACCTCTTACAAACATTTTAAATGCTCAAGTTTATTTTCAAATTTTTAAAAATTAGAAAATTTAGTTTGAAGGGCTTCTTAGAAAGTGATTAAAATTTAGGGGTATCTGTAAAATTGAACAAAATTTTGCGAAAATTGTTTGAAATTACTTTTAAATGTTGTGAGTATGGTTCAAAATTATTAAAATTTGAAGAAACATTGTAAAATTTGAGCTAAATATTGCAAAAATGCTCAAAATGACAAACAAATACTGAACTTTACAAAAAACCAATCAGATTATGCCTACCTACCTAAATAAAATGTTACGAGTATTTTGCAAGAATTTGATTAGGTACTTGAGGCATCTGAATAACAGTAAAGTTTACATTCAAGTCACTAAAATTCACCATTAAATTAATGAAAGAATGTCAGAAAGTTTTGCAAAAATTGCTCAAAGAACTCGTTAAAATGCTACCTATGAAAACAATTGAAAAATCTATGAAAGATTTCAAGTAAGCCTCTATATTAATTACATATAATACATATATATATATTTTTCTAAATTATTCATTTACTGAACTGATACAAAAATCAACAACCTAAAATTATCAAAACTATTTACAACACTATTTTAAAATTAATTTAATTTGCGGTCATTTGCATAGTGCACTTAGAGGCTGGTAAGGTGAAGGTCCAATGTGTGGAGTCTGCTCAGCATCCTTGTGTCATCACTTTGGTCTAAAAGAATCACAGCCTCACAATTTGGGTGTTTATGGAGCCAGTTCACATATGCATTCGCTTTTCAGTGAATAACTACATCTACTAGTTCCAGCTGGAGGTCACTTCAAAGTTGATCATTTGAGACAGACCAAGGAGCCTTAGTTAGGCCGCTCATGAACTCATTTTGGAAACACTTGATGACAAGGCGATTTGACTTTTTCATGACACCCCAAATTTCACATCCATATGACCACGCAGCGTGCAGGTACGCAGGAAGAAATATGGTTTTATAAATTAGCCTCTTATTGGCTAAGCTCAATTTTGAATGGCTTCCAATTAACCATTGAAATTTTTGAAATTGTAGGTTCACATGATCACGTTTCTTTCTAACATGTTCTTGCCAATTCAGCTTACAATCTAGGTGTACACTCAAGTAGCGGGTGTGCTGTGCCACAGGGACTGGTTTGCTGTTGATGATAGTAGGAATATATCTGTGCTTGCAGAGTGCAAAATCTACCCATACTGATTTATTTTCATTCAGCTGGATCTTCCATTTTCTGGCCCATTCAACAATATTGTTTACAGCTGTTTGAAGACGACTTACAGCTTTCTCGTAATTTTCATCACATGCAATGACACCAAAGTCATCTGCAAACAACATGGCAATAGTATCTTCAGTAACTGGGAAGTCACTTGTGAAAAGAAGAATGAGTATAGGTCCCAGCACACTGCCTTGCAGAACACTAGTGGCAATTGCTGTATCTTGTGATGAGCCACAGCCCCATTGTACTCTAAAGGTGTAATGCTTCAGATAAGATATTAGTAGATCGCAAAGACTGCTAGGAAGATAAGCTCTTAGTTTGATGATAAGTCCCTCATGCCAGACCCTGTCAAAGGCACAACTGACATCTAGGAAGACAGCTGGCGCAAACTGCTTTTTCTCCAGCGCCTGAGTGTTATTGTATAATACATATTTATATTTAATCAATTTTTTATCATTTTCTAATCAGTTGGTTATATAAGGCATTTTTGTAAAAGAATTTTCGAACTCTGCAATGTTCCATCAATTTTTACCCATTTTCAACCATTTGCGTAGTATTTCATGTTTCTTAGACAATTTTCACAAAGCGTTGCTCAATTCTGACATTTTTTGGTCGATTTTGTGGTGTGTGATTCTTAGAAAATGACATTTTATTTTGAAGCAAGTAATTTCCCAGTGTCTTTGAAGTTGAAAACTCGCCTTAATTGTTCAAAATTTTTTTAAAAATTTAAAATATGATAAATATGATTTTAACCTTTTTGTTTCATTGTATCACCCTAAGTAGGTATTACTCAGATTTTTTTCTACAAAATGAATTGTGATTGTTGTTATTCTTTAGATATTTGTTTCAAATTTTTCCAACACTTTCAGTTGTTTTTTTGTTTGCCTCAAAAAGTTATACTTATAAATACCGACGAAAGAATTTTAACATATTTTCGCTCATTTTACGGTTTTATCTACCTTTTTCCTATCGTGCTCTAGGATGAGCTTCAGGCTTACTTATGGTACCTCTGTAAAAAAAATCTTGAAAAATAACGCTTCCTTTTCAACCACCTGCTTCAGAGAAATTTACAATATTTGTAATTGAAAATTAATCCGCCTATAAGAAAACTGATATCTATTTTCAAAAACTTGTACGCAATGAAATTATTTTTCTTGTTTACTCGAAGCGAGAGGTTGAAAAAAAAATGGGTCAGGAAAATATATTCTTCGTCGTATTTCAATTTTTTCCCTTCTCTTTAGGTCTTAGAACTATAGTCATTCGTCATTCGGACATTGATAAGTTGACATTTTTAGCAATTTGCATTAAAAATCGAGTTCTTTTTTTCGTTTGTATGCCTCTTTTTTTTTGCGCCAAACCGCTCATAAATATGAAATTATGGCCAAGAAAAAGCCAACTGAGCAATGATTTTTCATTCTCGTTCGAAATAAATTATTTAACGAAAACCAATATTTTTTTACACTTGAAATTTTCTTTGCGATTGTAAATATTTTACTCGTGAAAATCGTCATCAAGTTTTCACCACCATATTTTCTAAAGGTTGGCTGCGTGGAAAGCTCAATTTTTTTTAAGTAATTTTTGAGGAGTAAATGTCAGATGATGCAATTACCTACTTGACTCTGAAAACACCTTTTTGAAAAAATTCTCTCCGAAGTTGTTTTGAATAAAATTAAATTTATTAGCTGAAATTTCGCTCCATTCTTGGCATGAGTGTCGTCATCGCGTCCTCATATTCCATAAACATCGTAAATAGTTTTATTAATCGACGAACTATGTTAATTGTCGGAGTAAAATTCCTTAGGAAACTCAATTATAGAGGTCGTGCGAAAATTAATTACGTATAGTTGCATGTTACTTGGGTACATTAAGTACTTAGTCATTCAAATTTAGTCATAATGTACCTACATGTGTATAGGAATGGTGAATGGTGATCCATGACTGAAATTTAGTGAAAAATTACAATCGGTACGACTCGACTCGTCGATTGAGGACGATAAAAATTCTGAAAAATCTCGGAACAATTTTCTCAATATTGCTCGTTTAATTGAACCGTATTTCATTGAGAAGTCGAATCACCATCATCATGCATTCAATAGCCTCTACCTATAATGTTAATTGGTGCTAATGAACGGGAAAATATCGCATGTTACGTAGGTCTATCTCTGTGACCGACACCTAGGAATGGTAATGTACAAATTAATACTCGTATACTTCTAAAACACCTTTTGGAAAAGTGTACGTATGTTTACTCAGTTATGACGTGATGCGTTATGGGGTTTGCAAATAACAACAATAATAATAATGCGAGGTATGTGCCTCTATTTGTACGATGATAATTCATTTGTCGCATTGTACCTGGTAAATAGCGAGTAAACCTGGTCAATCGATAAAGTAGGCGTCAATGCTAATATGGTCGAATGGCCGAAATATGAAATTAAAAAGTACGTACAATCGACACGTTTGATCTGATTCACATCACCTTGAACCGTAACAGCTTGTCAAGTGATTTGGTCAATAACAATAAACATAACGCACACATATGTATATTGCCATGTACACGTACCTACCTACAGCTCAGTCTGAAAGTATACCCATATCCCACCCGAAGGACAATAAAGGATTGTAAAAAAAAAAAATTAACAAATCAACGCGAATATTGATAAGTGACGAGCATCTCGAATATTAATATTTAAACGAGTCTTAGGTATTGACCGGCTAATGCACCCTTTAGTGAAAAAAAAAAACAACAAAACATAAAGGGCAAACGCGATTAGTCAACATGGTCGTCATTGTGACCAAATTATGGACTGGATGGGGGTCTGGTAGGTGCCTCCGTCGCGCCGCTGTGCAATAATAAGACAATAGTATAATTCATTAGTTAGTGTAAGATTTCGGTACACTTGGCCATTTCCATGTCAAAGTTTGATTAATGACTTTGCGGCGAGATCTTGGCCGAACGTGTGCGATTATACCTTAAGAAATGAAATATGTTTTGCCAATGAGTTAATTATAATAATTTGTCAATTAGAGACGACTCAACGACCGTAAAGCAAATACCGAGATTAAAATTACGATTTTAAAAATATTTTCCAAAGCGCGAGGTGGTTTTTCTTGCATTGAAACGAATCACAAACGGGACGATGTGACTTTGTTGTAAACATCCAATAAGAGTGTCGTGGGCACAAAATACCTGCATTGGTTATTTGTATTTTGATTAATTTTTTTCACAGTAGTTGAAAATAAAATAACCTTGAATATCCTGGAAAAGTCTGCTCCACATGTCTTGCCATTCCACACCCCTCTCCCTTCCTCTCGCTCGCACTTGTTGTAAATTTAGGAACTTCGGGATAGTTTCAGGTCGTGGATCTTTAACTCATCATATTTTATTCTGTTGAAAATATTGGAATAAGGCAATTCAAGACTCTGGATACTTATTTCGGGGTCCAATAATTTCGAAGTTATTTTTGGAAATGAAGAGAGAAGGAGAATTGTTAGTATGGAGTCTCACGAAGGAATATCTCGAGGTTTCCGCCTTCGATTTAAACGAGACCGTGATGTTTGAAAAGAGCATGGTCTAACCCCCCCCCCACACCCCATTCATAACCAACATCTTAGCTGTTCAGATTGATTATTCGATTTTAGGAGAATTTTAAAAAATCCACGATTGACTATTTTTGGAAACTTATGTTTTTTTTCAAGATGAAAATTTATTCAGCAAAAATGATGAGAATTTTCTCCTCAAACTGTAACATTAACGCCCGCTCCCTTCAAAATTCCACCGTTTTGAGCCATTCTGGAGCCTCAAGCGTGATTTTCGATTTATCCAGAATTATGAAATTTCTCCAGAAGGCGCAAAAATTGATTTGGGCTGCTAAAAATCAAGTTTTGGCTTATACTCAACTTGTTCAGCGAGTTTATTCGGATCTGAGCCAATTTCCAGGTGGACACGTATGTTTTTTTTCACAAATGTTTAGTTTTTCGTATTTTTTTAAACTCGATTTTTTTAGTAACTGTTCAAATTAATTTGCACGTATTCTGGAGAAATTCTCCAATTCTCGAGGAATCGAAAATCGTGTTGCTGGAGGCTCCAGAATGGCTGGAAACTGTGAAATTTGCATTCCGGGGCTTGATATTAATTTCAGGATTAATTTTCATGATTTTTACTGAATAAAATGTTTTTATGAAAAACATAAATCGCTAAAAATATTCGATTTCAAAAATTTGGCCGGACACCTCGAGAGGTTCACTTGTCAGTTGTACATTCAGCTCAATGGAGCTGTTGAAAACGATTTTGTGACTCATTCTTCTTCTGAACTTCATTTCAAAAAACTTCATCCCTCATTCCTGGTGTCCATTTTTCTGCCATCATCCCTTTTTTTAAAGGTCACGTATATTACCTCTCCGATGTACATTATTTGGGGTAGGAGGGATTTCAGCAAAAGCTGTTTCTTGATATATTTTACTACTAGAAAAAAACTCACTTGAGGCTACTCTTGTCCCTAAAAAAAAAATCATCAAAATCTATTATTTTCGTCACTTTTGTGCGAAACTCATTCCTACCTCAAGTGTTCAGAATGCAATTTCTTTTTGAAAAATTCACTTATAGGATCCTTTTTGAGATTAGTAAAGTCAGATCGAAAAACTAAGTTGATATTCAGACTCAACACTCAAAAACTCAATAAAAATATGTCACGAAGCATCAAGTATCTACCTATTTTGGGCTGAAAACCCTGAATTAGATTTGCCATTTGGGGGAGGGCGAGGGTCGACATGAGTCTGTAGATTTGTCGATAAAGTTGGAAAAATAAAGAAACTTTGCTATTTTCATTTCGAAGCGAAGGAATTTTTGAAAACAACTGAACTGGATTTACATATTGATTTCCATAAATTATTCTTGCATGCTGCCTTATTCTTTGAGAACTTTTCTCATACTAAAGCACTGTAAAATATTTAATAAGTTGTAACAGGAGTGAAAATGTAGAGAATTTTGTCTAAATTTCCACAAAAGGTGAAGAAGAAATGAAAATAATCGCGAAGTTTTTGAAAGAAACATTTTATCTATTCTTGCATCTTTAAAAATCTTATTTTTCTCTAACTTTGCCATCTTTTTTCACTGAGCCTGGTTTATAAATTTCTTCTCAGACGATTCAAAGTTGCTAAATTTAGTCTACTATTATCAACGAAATCGGGGTTTTTTTGCAATTATTCAAAAATATAAACATAGACTGAAAAATTGTAAATCACGAGAAAATTTATCGAAATTGGCTCAATAAATTACACCAAAACAGAGAATTGTCCGTAAATGGTCGAAAAATGCATTAAACTGAAGTAAAAATTTCAAGTTCAGCAACTGCCCCCCCCCTTGGGTTTCCAATAGGGTTCTCATTTTAGAAATTATCAAAATAAAGTTCGCGCAATTAATGAAAATTTTCAAATCTGTCGTTGACTTCATTTGAAGTCGTTTGATGTTTTTTTGTTTCGACGTCGACACTATAAATTTCTTTTTCGTTGAATGTTTTTATTCGTGAAATAAAATTACTTGTCGTGAAAACTGTCAAAATCATCGGTCATTTTTTTTTCGTATATAAAGAATTTATTCGTCAAGAAAATGCCTTATTTGTGCCATTCGTTTACTTTTTTTTGTCTTAAGGATAAATGGCAACCTTTCTAAATCAGCTCAACACCTCCTAAAATGTTTCAAATTTCCAAAAAATAGTTTTTTCCCATTTTTAAAAAACATTCAACCTACACTTCACTTTCAAGTATGTATTTGAAATTAAACAAATGCCCTAAAGCGATCTCATCACATCGTTTGACGTTAAAAGAAGGAAAAAAAGCATAGTAAATTCAGGAGCGTGTACACCATAGGCCTGTGAAGTTTTCACTACAGCCTTAGGATACACATACACGTACTTAATATAATGTACAGAAAGGAACAGATGTTTTTTTCTCTTTCTTTTGTTATAAGAAGTTACATACGAGAAGATCTGAAAAGAAAAACCTGTTCTATCTGAAAGTCGAATCGTCCAAAATTCTCAGCTGTCGTTTCTAGAGTAAACGAGACGAAAAAAATCATAGTTGCGAGTATCTTCTTCGAGAGAGTTTAATTGGAAAAGAAAATATATACACGAAAACTTTGCAAGGATATTAACTAATTCGGGTATTATTTTGAAGTTATTGTGAAAATCGAATAAAGAAACGGCGGTGAGAAGAAAAATCAACGAAATACAATTGGCTTCTTATCGAAATATATAGGTACCTACCTAAGTTGGCATTCAAATCAGCTCGCGAAGTTTTTTCCCCTTCTTATACTTCGAATTGTTATTTAATTTTATCAATTTCGTCGAATAAAAAAAAAAAGGAGTAAAAAGAACGTAAAACCTTGAAATAATCAAAACGATTCTCGCAGACGAAAAACATTGCTCGAAAAAGCTTAAAATTTTAAAAGCGGAATATACTTGAAAAATTTTTCTACAGAAGAATCAACGTCATTTGCGCGAAGATATTTTCTCGTCGTTATTGTTTTCAGTTTTTGGAACAGTTGAAATGGAAACATTTGGTTTGGTATTTCATCTCGATGGAAAATATGTAACTTAAGTAGATAGGTAGAGTGGTGCCTAACCTATTTTTGGTATAATAACGCGTAAAATTCCGAAAACAAAACAAAATTTCCAGCCTTAACTTTAATTGAAGACGTAAAGTTCTTTATTTAAGAAATTCTCGGTAGGAATAAAGAGATGAAGAGGTATCTGAAGGTTATCAGGCTGATGGAGAAAGGAATTAATTCACCGAATTTGAAGCAACAAATTGACTAAAACAGACGAATTGTTTCAACTTTTACCTAAAGTTGAAAACTTTTTTTTAGTCGATTATTCGTATTGTGGAGAAAAGGAAAGAGAATGGTTTTTAAGTTTTCAACGAAAAGGTGAATAAACCTGTGGAATTTTTGGATATTATGTGTATCCATTTTATGCGGTAAAATGAGAATTTTGTCTGTTTTTTATGCTTTTCTAATTGAAAATTCCAGAAAATCAGAATTTAAAAAACAGAAAGAGACCCTCTTTTTTTTAAATTGGCGAATTAAATCATTTATCAAAATAAAAAAAAAAGAAAATTAGTCGGATGAATAGAAAATTTTGAATTTTCAACTACGAAATTGTGAATCGAAAGTTTTACAATTTTTCCTAAAAGTTCTTTGATTTTTGGGCCTGCAAACCACGTTTCAGCCTTCTACCCCAATTTGATAACATTTTTTGTTTTTTATTTTTAAAATCCCCGGATTAAAAAGTTGTCAAAAATTGATTAATATGAAATCCAATTTCTAAAATTTAATCTGGGGGAGTATTTTTGAATGTTTTTTTTTTATTATTATTTTTTTTCGTCCGGTCATAAAACTTTTCTCTCTGTTGGGATACCTCTTTTTTTTTTTTTGAAAGGGGGCGATATTGTGAAATTCTAAACTGATGGAATTTTCTCAAAATTTTATCATCAATTAGGTATGCTTTGAAGAACTTGGAGAAAATTCTGAGGCATATTGATTCATTTTCACTCGTGTACGAAATTATTAATATGATATTGAGAAATTTTTTCACTCGATTGAGACCTCACGAATGAATTTTATATCATAAAACCCTCGTAACCAAAATTTCATCTGCTTAAGTGTACTTTTGGATTTTTAACGAATTTTTAAAAATTTATAAAATTCAAAGATGAAGTTCTGTTGTTTTAAGGGAAACTTTAAAACTTTTTTCATGTAATATAATTTTTTCTGTGTGAATAATTTATTCAAATTCAATTCTTATACTCACAAGTTACCTTGTTTTGGGCCATTTTCTGGAGCCTCCGGCGATTTTTCATTTTTCTCCTGAAATTTAAATCGCTCTGGAAGGGTTAAAAATGAACTTCAAACTTATATGTAGCTTAGGTCAGTTATTGAGCACCCTCTCGAACGTTTTAGAATGATTACCGTGAAATTCCAGAAGTTCCAATTCAAATGTAAATTTTTGATCAATTTATAAAATTCCTGAAAAATCAGATTTTCAAAAAAAGTATATAACGAGGGGTTTTTTGGTCAAGATATCGTCTAGTGTGTCTACATGATCATCTGACTCGAAAACAATCGCAATTGAACCTGTTTGGAGCCTCCAGCGAGTTTTCAAATTTTTCCAGAAATTTCAAACCTCATTGAAAGAGTCAAAAATGAATTCTTGTCTCCTATAACATCTGTAGGTCCTTGTAGGGCACCGCATCAATCCGTGTAGGTTGCTAGAGCGAAATTCCAGAAATCCCAGTTCAAAAGTAAATTTTCAACTAATTTGTAAATTATTCCAAAAAAATGAAAAAAATCAAATTTTCAAAGGGTCAGGTCATTTTTTGGCTCATGTAGAGTAGTTTGAAATTTCTGGAGAGAATTGATAAATCACTGGAGGCTTCAGAATGACCTAAAACTAGTAGTTGTTGATGTGTAAGAGTTGAAGTCGAACTGAAGAAATTATTTACATTGGTCCACTTTTCTCAAAAAAATGTATACCTATTTCATAAAAAAGTTTAAAAATCGTAATTTTAAAAATTTTCTTCCAATTTTTAAATTTTGAAAAAATTTGCCAAAAATCCAAAAATGAACATTGGAGTTGAAAAATTATTGTCAATGTGTTTTTAAGACATGCTTTTTCGATTAAGGTTGGTGTTGTTCCAAAATGTTCTCTTGTTAGTAGGTCTAGATAGGCGCCAACAAGTAGGTACTGGTACCCTTTTCTCGATACCAGATATCTACATATTTCATATTTAATTCAGTTCTATTTGAGACACCGCAGAGTGTACATCTCCTAAACTTTATATAAAATGCCTAGTAATGAATTCTCAAGACGCTGAAGAAGCTGAAGCCATCCGTGTTAACCAAGCGCGCATGATCTTGAATCTGCAAGAAAATATCCGTGCTGGCCTAAAGTTCGAAGGCGCCAAATTTGTAAAACCAAAAAAAACAGCCAAATCTGCACAATCTCAATCAGCTTCGTTAATTCCAGTCAGGAACAAGTTCGAAAGTATCTCTGTGCCGGAAGAATCTAAACCAAATGAACAACCTACCAAAGAAAAAGATACCAACAATCAATTAACAACAACAAAATTCAGAGTTCCTCCAATTTTTCTGGCTGATGGAAACATTAAGGAACTAACCAGTAAAATAGCTGAGCTTGGTTTAGAAGATTATGATGCAAAAGTATTCGGCAAGAGAATAAGAATTCGTTTATCTACCCCTGATGACTATCGAGCACTAACAAGATTCTTCGATTCCAATAATTGGCAATATCATACATTTCAAAACCAAGTTAACCATCTGTCAGTGGTCATCAAAGATATACCTACCAGTTTGTCAATAGAAGATATCGAAAATGAATTGATTGATAAAGCCATACCTGTTATTCGTTTGCACCGTCTCTTCAACAGAAGTAAAGAACCTCTGCCAATTTGTGCTCTTACAACCAAAGACGATGACGATGGAAAACAAATCTTTTCTTTAAAAAGCATTTATCATGTACTGATTCGAGTTGAACCACGAAAGAAGCCTGATATTGTGCAATGCAAGAATTGCCAAGAACTTGGCCATTCTAGAAATTATTGCCGAAGACCTCCTAAATGTGTGAAATGCGCAGAAAACCACCTAACTTCCAACTGTCCTCATGGAAGACTGCCTCAACCAAAATGTGCAAACTGCAATGGTCCACACACAGCAAACTTTCGCGGATGCCCGATGTTTATTAAAAAACAACCATCAAGTTCTGCTCCTCAAGCTCCTGAAAATGTTAACATATCCAGATCCGTGCGCAAAACTCCAACTATCGCAACACCGGCAGTAAGCTATGCAAAGATTACAAAACCTCCTGATGTGAATTCTGATCAGTTATTACATATGGATATATCTGGGATTATGCAGCTCCTCAACTCCCATATTGAAATGGTTAACAACTTGACTGAAGCTCTTCGATTAACACTACCACTCTTACAAGCTGTGGTAAGTAAATTAACCAAATTCATTCAAAATGATAAATAATTCTAACCATTATTCTCTTAAAATCCTCAACTGGAATGCAAATGGTGTTAAAAACCATGATCTTGAATTAAGGAGCTTCCTATCCATACATGATATAGATATAGCATGTATATCAGAAACACACTTAACAACTAATGATAATTTCAAGATTCAAGGCTTCAAAACTTATCTAAAAAATCGTAATAGCATAAAAGCATCTGGAGGGGTTGCTATCTTGATTAAAAATGAAATTAAACACAACGCCATATTAATACCCACTCTACAAAATCTAGAAACTGTAGGTATTCAACTTGAAAATTCCCACTTAAATCTTATAGCAGCTTATAAAGAACCTCGCAAAAAATTACTATTCTCAGATCTTCAAAAAATTAGTGAAGTTGATAAGAAACCTCTAATCATCTGCGGAGACCTAAATTGCAAAAACATCATTTGGGGTTGTAACAAAACAAATGGGAATGGTAAAAAGCTGCTAGATATTTGTAGTAATTTAGCCTTACAAATAGAAAGCCCTAATAACCCTACTTTCTTACCAACTTCAGATATCTTGGACATTGTCCTTTATAAAAATACTAAACCAACTTCTCAAACTGTCTTGAATGAATTAAGTTCTGATCATCTTCCTGTTTTGATAAAACTAGATAATCAACCTATATTAAACCCCCCCTCAAAAATCTTGCAAACAAACTGGTCTTTATTCAAGGAAGAATCTGAAAAAATCTCTTTTAACCATATTAACCTTCAAACCACAAATCTTATTGATGATGCTATTTCTGAAATAACAAATAAAATAAAAACAGTTTATAACTTTAGCACTACAGAAAAAATTCTTCCAAAGTTTAAATGGCAAGTCCCTTTACGTATTTTAAATCTTATAAAAATAAAAAATAAAGTAAGAAAAGAATGGCAGCAATTGAGAAACCTAGAAACTAAAACTAAATTGAATCGCTGCATTCGTGAAATTAAATTTGAACTATTTAAATTTCGTAATGAAAAATTCCAAAGTTTCCTTTCTAATATACCAATCAACAACTCTGATATCTGGAAAGCTACAAAACAAATAATAAAATTGCCTCAAGATATCCCAATCTTGGGAGATATTCCAGCTACTTCAGACCAAGAGAAAGGTATTCTTTTTGCTAACCATTTTCAAAAAATATTTGGTAGGAAAATTTCTACCACACAACAAGAAGAAAATCTAATGCAACAAACTATATCATTCATCACTAAGACTCCCACAAGAAGAATTAAAGAAACCAATGCTGCTGAAGTTAAAACTATTCTTAAAAAACTTAAAAACAAGAAATCTCCAGGCATAGATAGTATCACCAATTTAACTCTAAAAAACCTTTCTGAAAATTTTATAAACCAACTTGTAAATATTTTTAATGCCTGTCTTAAACTATCCTATTTCCCCAAAAATTGGAAAACTGCTGTCTTAATTGTGATACCTAAACCTAATAAACCAAAAAATGATCCATCTAACTACAGGCCTATCAGCCTCCTCTGTTCCCTCTCCAAAATTTTTGAACGTATTCTTCTTAAACGAATCCTTAGTAAAATTTCAAAAAAAGAATCTATTCCTTTTCATCAATTTGGTTTTCGTAAAAAATACTCTTGTGTTTACCAAGCCCAAAGAATTACTAAAATCATTAATGATGGGTTTGAAAACAAATTATATTCAACTGCATGTTTTCCTAATTTTAAGTATGAATACATATTGTAATATGTCAAAATTGTCAAATTTACGTGATATTCTTTTACCAACAGTAAACAGAAGATTAAAACCTAAACTAATTCAAGACCTATTATAAAATATGACGTAAGTTTGTAGTTTGTGATAGTACTTTGTGTACTGATACAGTAAATAAATATGATGATGATATTTAATTTATGCAATTTATTAAAATTTTTCCAATTAAAAAAATTGATTTCGTTGATATCGACCATTTTTGACTTTATTTTGCTCTCGAGACGCAGTTAAAATATTTATTCGTCGTTAAAAAAATCCAAACCGAAGAAATTCAGTCGTTCTAGAATCAAGTACGTACTTAAAAGTACCGATACCGACGTACATATATAAAATGTTTATAATTCAAACCGTGGAAAAACAATTGAAAAACTATCGCCAAATCGTTATCTATCCATATGGGTACTTGGTACAAAGTTACCGACGTAATAATATATTCAAAACGTATTCAATATGAAGATAATGAACACCGACGAAAATCCGCAATGATAGAGGTAATATAGCTATGTTATATGTACTTCTTATCACCTTTTTGCATCTCTCAAAATGATGAATTAAAGGTAACGTAATAATTACCTAGATCACAAATCATCGTTTAATTAATTTTAGCACTCGACGTGTTGAACAAGTACGACGAGAAATTTTCGATAAAACGTTGTCGACAGATTTTATCGGAATATCGAACCCGAACTCGTTACTTTATTGCTTTATCTATACACATTTATAAGGCCTTGTTTTTTTCCCATTTTAATCGACTGATTATATGATATAGTAATATAAATTTTGACGTCAATTGTTCGAGTCACTCGTTGTAATCAGTCAGTTGTCACATTCACATAGTAAAAAACGTTTTTCGAATCTCAAATAAGAGAGTCTTTCGGAAGTTTCGGAAAAAGTGGAGGAAAGGAGGAAACATGGGTGAAAAAACGGTTGTTTTTTTCGCAATTTCTTCCGCTTGTTCGAATTAAAAGCGAGGATAGGGATGACGAATTTTCTACGAATTGAAAAATATATTATTCGTCTCGAATGAATACGAAAATATAAAATTTTATTTTTAACATCGCGCATGCACATGCGTATTAAAAATAATAAAATTTCGTCTAGATTTTGCACTTTATAACAAATAAATTAGCAACTTGGCTGAACGTATGCAAATAGTATTAACAACCAGAGTGATTTATTTTTTACTCTCGTCGCGCGGCTCCTGACTCGTTTGAAATGTAATGAAAAATGTCATCTCTATGCGTAGTATCTACCGAATCAGCGAAAGTGAACAGTATTACGTAACAATTTTGTCAAAAGTGTCGAAAAGAAGGGCTAAAAAAAATATGAAAAAGTGACATGTAATGAAATTATTCATCGTTCGGTGGTCTTTCGAGCTTCAAGGTGTAGGTGGTGTTGATAAATGGGTCAATATTGTCATATCGATGTTGGTCCGGGACCCGTATGTAACTTTTACATACTCACACAAACGTCAGCACATTTACCAAATAAAGCTAGAGAAAGGAAGAAATTCGACTATCGAAAAATGCTATCACGAGTTTTTTTTCATACATATACAGAAGACGAGTTGCACTTAGAAGGAGGGGGGGGGGAGAAGGGCATCGAGCAATTTCGTATTCGTACGCGATGAGAATGATTTAATTAATTTGCTCGCCGAAAATTGGTGCGTTATTTTCATTCGGCTTCGGGTATATTTACGTCGTCGTCGTTGGTTAATTTCTAATTTGTAATCGTGTTTCGAGGGTCTTTTTTCGCCGGAGCCTATTGATTGTTAAAATTAATATCTCCTAAACGATGAAATCGAACAGAAAATGCTAGAATAATACTTCAGTAGAGCGTACTTAATATCAAGATAGGAAACGAGAAAGAAATTCATTTCAGGCACCAGACGTAAGGTCAACGAATTTCGTATCAAATTTCCCTGGTGCTCTTCTTTTTTTTTAAGCGCGCCAATTTAACGAGCATGCGTCGAGGACATCGCAGTGTATGAGCTCCCTGTGTATTTTACTGTTTACGGGATACGTACGCTATTTAATAATTATTATTGCCATTTTATTGGGTGTTTATTTAATTGATTCACCATTTGATTTCGAACAAATGCAATAACTAGTTCGAAGCGGATAAAGGAAACGTCGTTGCTGCAGAATTTTGCAGCGGTGATCATTGTTGGTCGTTTCGCCGCCACCGCTGTTTTTCTCATCGTTATCTTCATTATCGTCGTCATCATCACGTGTTAATTTTTAATGATGCTACATTTTAGTACGTTTGTCACCTGTTCGTTAAACATGCCCTTGTTGTCGAGTATTATTTTAACGTTGGAGTATTCCAATTTTTGTCAATTTATAATATATCGATGCATAGCGACCCCTCTTTCTCACCTAGAGATGCTCCTTGATCAATTTTGAAACAATTTTCGAATAAAAAAATTAGGTAATCATCGTCGACAAAAATGACGGTTGACCCTCGAGTTAGCATTTATTTTGTTTTGACCAAAAATATTGGATTTGAATTTGTAATCCTTATATGTATGTACTTTTGTTCCTTATCTTTTCAAAAATCCTAAAAATCAAAGATAGGAATCTAAACTACACCTGAATGATTTCTATTGTGAATTCGATCCTGTTGTGTGAAATTAAGCGAAATTATCTGAAGTTAAAAATGAACTTTTATACATTTATCATACTGAAACCGATGCAAATTTATCTCATTTAATGTGATGTGATAAAATCAGATCCGGTCTATTTTGAATCTTTCAACTTTATCTGAAATTTTTTCATTCAGTACTGAGAATTTATTGTTATGGGAGTCGGGAAATTCATTGAATTGTGCTTGATAATACTTACCTACTTTATATCTTTTCAAATTGAAAATGCCCTCAAAAAATTCATTAAACCTTGAATTATGTATTAAAAGTGGAAAAATGTTGAAGATTTGCAAGCTTTTTTCAAGTTTGTGTTTTGATTTTTTTCTTTTAAAGGTTTATTTCAATTTGAAAATTTGTTTAACCAAAAAACAAATTGTTTTTTTTTATACCCAACAACTGAGACATTTTTTTTATTTTTTCATTTTTAGATTTCTTTTAATTTTTTGTTGTTATTGTTTTGAATTTTTTAAAATGTCTTAATTTTTCTGCATTTCAATCAAATTAATGTGGAATATTTAAATAAATAATTTTAAAAACGAGTTCAAAAGAGATGCAAAAAAACGCGCCACATTACTTTTTTGCAAAGTTGTTGTGCCGAAATAGGCGCAAAAACCGATTTTCATAATTCAGAAACCTTTGTAATGTTTTGATAGGTACCTAAATGTACATGTGGAACATCATTATTTAACTATATGTATTATTGTGTACGTATTTAAATTACGTTTGAAGGGTCTTTTTTAAAAAAAAAAATCACATCATGTCCTTCAAATAAATTGTGTTCTAGAAATTCATTCTACAAAAAAAAAAAACCTTACATTATAATATTAATTTATGAAGAAAAAAATCGAACTTTACTTACCTGTCTCGATCCTCCCTTTATAGGTAAAATTTCGTAAACTTGACGAAATTTGACTGGATTTTTGACCATATCAAGCTTACACATTAGGTATACGGTGTTCTAATCATAAATTTTTAATTTTTTTCACAGGGTATGGGTGTTGCCCACAAAAGAGCTTCACTTAGAGAAATGAAGTCGACGTTTCTTAGCAAAGGAAATAGCGTAGCGTCATCCATTCCAACACCAGCGCAGCGTTTAATGGTGAAATCAACGTCTATGATACGGCAATCGAGTTTTAGTAAATTAATCAACACGGCTGTAAATAAAAAAACTGCTAATGGTGAGTATCAGTACTCGGTGAGATTCGATTGTTTGCTTTTATCATAATGCAGATTATAGAGGCGCATACCTCTTATGCAAAAATATATAACTAAGCAGTTTCAAGAATAAAGAATTACCTTTTCCTGGTAAAAGAAGAAAAAAAACTCGACGAAATTAATTGCTAGAATTTTCTAATACTTGGTCGCTGGCGATGGAAAAGAAAAAACAATCAAGTGTATATCTTCGTCATGCTTGATTGAGTCATTTTCTCGATTAAATTTCAAAACGCTTTTGTATAATTTGACAGTGTTTTTTCAATGAAAACAACGGTGTACCGCGTATTATCTGAAAGTTCGCATCGAAACTCGTAAATAAAGTTTGCTCTCTAATGTCGTGAAAAGTTTTAAAGCTGGGAACTTGTCATAAAGAGAAATGCTTATAGTCGAATTTTAGGTGTTTTTTTTGCTCGTGTTTTGCCTGAAGGCGAACACTTGCGATATTGTTAATTAGAAAAATTTCCGTTGTTATTATTTTGTTTAATTGACTGTTGGCTTCGTAGTTTAAAATTCAGTATCAATGCAGGAGTTGAAATATAGGGTTATATTATAGGTTGATGGTAAACTTTCAGACCTAATTTTAAATTTGGTTGATTGAATGGCTTAAAATTAATTTGATCTACTTAACTCGTTATCTCGTGTATTCTATTAATTTTTACACGCGTGGTTGTCTCTCGCGCAGGCTGAAAATGTTGATTAATCGCTTTTGTCAGATTTTATTTTTATTGAGACGAAAATATTTCAATTGTTATCAAGGTAGTTTTATTTCGAATTATTTAATTTTTTACCGGATCAAAATAAATAATATACATAAATGGTCTGCAAAATAGATAAATAGGTACCGTTTGATTTGTAGGAGTAATTTCCGAGATTGATGAGCAGATAAACAAAATGTAAACACACCCTTCGGTTATAATAATTTTGTTTATTTGCCTATTAAAATTGATTAATTTGAAAGATCGACGAGTTCAACTTGTTGAGAAATCAATCAGTAGAATGCATTTTTGATGCAAAATAATTTTAACAAGCTGATAAAATGTTGAAAAGGACGAAAATTCTGATATTTTATATTGTAGGTAAGCTTGAGCAGAATTTTGAAATCTCGAAAAATTTTTCAAAATCCATGTTCCCCTCATTACTTATTTTGGTTTGAATTTTTTGATTTGAATCTAGATTATTTGATCAATTTAGATTTCATTATTCTCATCTTGGTTCTTGGATTTTCACTCTTCAGCGAAATTCGGATCATCGGATCGGAATCGGATTCTTCAGCAAATCTTTAATTCAGAATAAAATATAAATTCCTGTTTTTTTTTGTTTTTTTTTTAATAGTTGCTTACTGTTTATTCAAATCAAAATTCAATTTCAAAAACAATATTTTTTTTATTTTTGTTTTCTTGCAAAAACAAGTGAGGAGGTTGGTTACAAAGTTAGACAAACGCCACTTCTACAAAAATCGAGTTAGATATTGATTCTTATAGGATTTTTAACGCTCTTTTCATTGCCAAGGTCTGTTATTTTCAATATCGTACGTAAAAGGGTAAAAAACGTGCTCAAAGTTTTGCCTTAGTTTCAAACACAGACATGTGCAAATTGTCTTAGTTTCAAAAACAGACATATCCAGGATATGTCTGTTTTTGAAACTAAGATGATAGGATATGTCTCATTTTGAAACTAAGATAATGTTCACATGTCCGTGTTTGAAACTAAGGCGCAACTTTGATCGCGTTTTTTGACCTTTTATGTACTATTTTGAAACTAAGGGACCTCAGAAATGGAAAGAGGGTTAAAAATCCTATACGTATCGAAACCTAACTGATCTAGACAGCTTCAATTTCAAATTATCTTCATCTTGGTTTCAAAATCAGACAAGTGCATTTTCAGGTTCTTTTTAATAGTGGTGGGGGGTGATGGTGGAAGGATATTTTTTGTATTTTTGTTACTCAGTATCATCACTACAATTTGTCAAATATCCCCCACCTTTACAATGCTGTATATTTTTGTAACAAAAAACTGAAAAAACAAAGATTTTCTCAAAATCAACCCTGTGGCGTTTGTCTAACTTTGTCACCAAGCTCCTCAAGTTCATATTTTGGCTTGGGCGATCTTTTCTTTTATGTATTTTGTTTTGTGTGCTTTATTTAGTTCGATGTTTAAATTTTGATTTTTGAAATAATAATAAATTGAATAAATTAAATTCTCTTGAATTATTCAATTTCTTTTTATTTCATGATTTCTCGATCTTTTTCTGTCAATTCTGTCATCGAATAAAACAATAAAAACTTAATAATAAAATAATTTAATCAATTTTTAATTTGTTTTTTTAAAAAATTAAAAAAAAAACAATAAAGCAAAATCAAATCAATTCGTTTGCTAATTCTCGTTCATTCATTTGCCACTTCAATTTCGATTCTCGCAATAAATCAATCGATATTCAAGAAAAACCAAGTAAATACGGTAATTACCGGGTAAAATCCTCCAAAACAGATTCGTTTCCGAACGACGCGCAGATTCTGTACCGAAGCGATCAGCGTTCTATGTTTAAATTTTCATTATAGGAGTTTACGATTGAATAATGAATGCCGCCATTGTGATTTGTTCTGTTTTCGCTATTTTGCTAATTTCGCTGTTACTATTTTTCGAAAAATAATTAAATAAAGTTGTACACATGTTTCTAAAACGATCATTAATGATTTCAACTGATAATTGAGTTACGATTACCGCATTGTGAAAGTTTTGTGGATCGCTGAAATAATGGCAGGTACGTACTTTAGTGATCGCGCCAAGATCGTAGGATTTTATTAATACCAAAACGATGTGTTAACGATTCACATTGGATTATTGAAATTCACCTTCAAAATGTGATCTTCTTTGTGTTTAAATCCGTGTTACCGATTGCGCCTCAATGGAACACGGTTCGAGTAAATTTTTAAATAACAATAGCGTTATTTTTGGCCTAAGTTGTATTCGTATTGATTGAAATACTTCGGTCGTAGTTCCACTCTTCGTTGTGTTTTTCATTCTGTAGTTATCTAATATCGACGCAATAACAAATCTTGTGTAAGATGTTAATCCTTTTTGTTTATTTTCTAGGAAACGGTGATATTCAATGGTGCTTTTCTCAAGTCAAAGGATCTTTAGAAGATGACGCCACTGAAGGTAATTCGATAGTGTGCCTTTGGAAACGCGTGTTTTTCGGCGACTCTAAAGCGTTGTTTTGTTTACAGCTGATATTATATCGTGTGTTGAATTTAATCACGATGGTGATATGTTCGCTACTGGTGATAAAGGCGGCCGTGTTGTGATTTTTCAACGAGATCCTAGCGTAAGAAAGTGTTTTTTTTTTCGTCAACTCTGTACTGTTTGTATTAGGTAATATTAAAATATGATTATTTATTTACAGAGTAAAGACAGTGTACCCAAAAGGGTAGAATATAATGTTTATAGTACGTTTCAAAGTCACGAACCAGAATTCGATTATCTTAAAAGCCTAGAAATAGAAGAAAAAATTAATAAAATAAGATGGTTAAAGCGTAAGAATCCTGCCCATTTTTTACTATCGACTAATGGTGAGTATACAACAGTATCGATTCGAAAAACACGATCTCTGACTGAACTTTCTTTATGATTTGTGTGTTATTTTTTGTAGATAAAACTATTAAATTATGGAGAGTATCTGAACGTGACAAAAAAGTCGAAGGTTATAATCTTAGAGAAGAAGATGGTAATATAAAAGATCCTAGTTCTGTAATGCAGTTAAGAGTACGTAAACTGAATTTCATTTTCATCCAATTCGCTCTGTATCTGTAATCATTTTAACGATACGGTTTTTATGTCTTAGATACCTGTGATAAAGCCTATGGAATTGATGGTGGAAGCCTCGCCCCGTAGAATATTTGCTAATGCTCATACGTATCATATTAATTCAATAAGCGTGAATAGCGATCAAGAAACCTATCTTTCAGCTGACGATCTTAGAATTAATCTGTGGCATTTAGAAATTACCGATCAAAGTTTTAGTATCCTTTTGAGAATATCTATACTTCGTGAATAATTTAATCTTAATATTTGCCATTCCATCGGAATATTTTTCCTTTATTCGTTGCACTTTAGATATTGTCGATATTAAACCAGCAAATATGGAAGAATTGACCGAAGTCATTACTGCGGCTGAATTTCATCCTAATGAATGTAATTTATTAGTTTATAGTAGCAGTAAAGGATCGATAAGGCTGTGCGACATGAGAGCGGCGGCTCTGTGTGATAGACATTCAAAACGTGAGTATTGTACAATGACTAAATTCCTGGTACATACGTAATTGTAATTTCATATTTATCGTATACAATTGAGGAACGAAGATTATCATTTGATCGAACGAAGTAATGGGTGAAAATTTGCGTGACAATGATAATTAATTTTTTTACCTTTTTCTAACAGTTGTGTACTAAATACTCGTAGGTATGAACCTCGTTAGTGGAAACCTTGAAATATTCTAGCTGATGAGCTAGTGGAGTGATGCTTGGATGATTCGGATATTAATTATCGAGCTATTGAATGGCATTATTGAACTCGTGTAGTTATTTTGAAGAAGTAGGCGACTAGGCGTATTTTCGTGTTCTAAAAAAGGGGAGAAAAAAAGAGAATATCAAATTTTGACGATGATGAGAGTGTTACTGTGACGTATCTTTCAGAATTGGACGACATTTAAAATGAATTTAGTCATTACTATTGTAATGAAAGTTTTGTGATGCCGAATTCCTTTTCGTCCTCTGTTATGAGTTTTTGAAGAAAGTGATGCCTGAACTGGATTCATTTCAGTAATGTTGCTGTCCTGAAAAGTGAAATTGAGGATGGGATATCGTTTTGGACCCCGAAGCCTCCCCCCCACGACAGCTTTCTTCTGTAATGATCGGGCACATTTTTCAAAACTTTTTGAATTTTTCAATCGGATCTTCACAATTTTCACTTCGCTCTTGCATCATTATTCAGGATCTCCTTAAAAATATGATGAACAAATCGTAGCCCCTTTTTTGTTATTTTTGAATTGATTAGTCTGCCTTTTCAGCGTTACAATTCTCGCTTTCTGCCAGAAATTTTTTTTCAAGATTCTTAACCAAAAATTATATTTCCATAAAAATGTAATGAACAAATCGTAATTAGCCTGCCTTTTCAACGTTACAATTCTCGCTTTCTGCCAGAAATAAGTCCGAAAAAAAATTAAAATATAAAAGGTATAATTTTTTGCCGGTAATTTCCGAGAAGTCCTGCTTTTCTCAATCGAGTTTTTTGACTTTTTTCGTTGCCAAAGCTACTTCTTTAAGGAATAATATTGAGTTTAAGTCCAGAGTTGATGAAACATGAAAATTTTCTAAAAATCCAACATTTCTAAAGTACATATGTAAAAAATAACCAAAATTTTTCTGAAATCAGCAGGAAGACGTGAGTTTTGTTCTGTGAAAATAGCAGAAGATTTCACAAAAACTAAAACTGATGCTAATCTTCGATTCTCGTGGATTTTTCAGGCTTGCCATTTTTGAAGGAAATTTTGAATGGCCGAGTTTTGGCCAAAAATTACAGCGTTTAAAAATATGCTAAAAATTGAGGGAAGTGACACAAAATTATGTGTTTGAAATGTGTGAATCTATGGCCTACAAGGTCATCTATGACGGTATTGACCCCTCTCCTCTCCTCTGAATCATCATTTTACAAGAGTTCTAAAGAGATTATTTTACTTGAAATACGTCAAATTATTTCGTCGGTGTGTTTCCTTATTGTGTATTTTTTTTTGTACGTACGAGGCAATTCTTGAGAAAATTCACACCTACGCCTCCCTCACCCGTTTTATCGCCTCTTCCCTGTTTTTTTTTTTTTTTTTTTTAGTTTTAGTATGCAAATTTCATTTATAAGAAATATCGATAACTTAAACACAATTTTTTAATCTCGTTGAATTGTCTGTTTTCAGTATTCGAAGAACCGGAGGATCCGACGAACAGAAGTTTCTTCTCAGAAATAATCTCGAGCGTATCGGACGTGAAAATTTCCAATTCCGGACGCTACATGATATCGCGAGATTACCTCTCGGTGAAGGTATGGGACCTCCATATGGAAACCAGACCCATAGAAGTATACCCGGCGCACGAGTACCTACGTTCAAAGTTGTGTTCATTATACGAAAACGATTGTATATTCGATAAATTCGAATGCTGTTGGTCTGGCAACGATCAAGCCATAATGACCGGCTCGTACAATAACTTTTTCCGCATATTCGATAGAAATAGCAAACGCGACGTAACGTTGGAGGCGACGAAAGAAATAGCCAAACCGAAAACTATATTAAAACCTAGAAAAGTATGTACAGGATCGAAGAGAAGAAAAGACGAAATCAGCGTCGATTGTTTGGATTTCAATAAGAAAATTTTGCACACCGCATGGCATCCTCAAGAGAATATAATAGCCGTCGCAGCGACCAATAATTTATATCTATTTCAAGACAAATTTTAGCCATTATTTTATTCATACTTCGTATCTTTCGGTAAGCTAATAAGTGGACACGTTGAAAACGATTATATTACTATAACGCATTACGTTCGACTAACCTTAACTTATACATGTGTACGTATTTGGCTATTTCGCAGAGGTATGTTTTTGAAAATAGTCTACAGAACGATACACTACCGAGTACAACACAAATAGAGAATGATTGTGAAAAATCAACGTTCCATTACGGCGTGTTCTAGTCACCGGTCGATTCGATAGAAAAATTTTACGAACAGATGCGTATTCGACGTGTTCTCGTTTCCTCCCCTCCTCCTGTGTAACTAGTTGTTGTTAATGGTGATGATAATTGTGGTATCTCAGTATCTCGAAGAGAAGCTTTTAATAATATTCTCGAACAGCAGTATTTTTCTCTGTCACGAGCATCTCGATATTTTGTAATCCGATCAAGACGCACGTAAAGTGGATAAAGAGGGTTTCTTTTTTTTTTTTTAGAAAAATCGAACAAAATTCAAAAAAAAAGAAAAAAACTTTTTTAATAGAATTTAAAAAAAATCGAAACGAATATTGTAAATTATAACTATTTATTTATTTATTTATTGCTTAATGTAATTTTTTTAGTATTTGTTTCTGTGAAATGTTGTAACTAAAGCAGGTTTTTTGTTGAAAAAAACGCGTCTTCCGTTACCAGTATTCGCATTGCGTGCCATCGGTGCCATTTTAACGTATGTTTTGCGATATACTTTCTGTTTTCTCTATATATTTTTTTTATCTGTCCAGTTTTTATCTTATTACGGCTTTCCTCCTAAACTTCTGTAACTCTCGATTTTGAATTTGAAAAAAAAATCGTTCACTTCGATTTGAGAGATTTTAAAATTCTTGACTGAAGCGGTTTTTTATGTGATATTTGTACTTTGAACCAGCCTGTAATTTTTTTTCCTCCGCGTTTTATTTATACGCGAAATCTTATACTCGCTTAAAACTCTTCTATGGAACTTTGAAATTACCTCAAATTACGGATTTCTATGTAACGTATTGGTTTTTTTTTATTTACATTTTTGGCGATTCGCATCTCGTCGAAAGTAAATTTTTACCAACGAAATTAGCTAGAAAAAATATGATGAAAATAAATGTGATATTTCATTTCGCATATTGCTTAATATATCATGTCGGTAATTTTTGATGACGTGGCAAAGAGTAATGTCTGTTTGTGCGTTTTTCTCTCATTTTTTGAAACATTTTATGGAAATTTACTTAATGTTGTATTAGATTTTCGAGCTAGAATACGTACCTATTTATTTAATAATTTAGAAGAAAAAAATATGATAAATATGTATCGCTTTTGTAGGAAAATTGAATTTACGGGCTTCCTCGCGCAATTACGTTTAATGTTTCTGGATTTATTATATGTATGAGGAAAGGGAAAGGTAAAGAGGGTGAGTTGTATGACTCGTTTGAATGGCTAAAAAAAATTGAAGCCTTTCGAACGAGTGAATTGAAGTGCCTTAAGATTTGTATGTAGGTAGTATATTGCCTTTTTTTAGCTGCTTCGCCGTGTGGTTTTTTTTGAAAAAAATGAAATTTGAAATTTTTTAAATAGCTTTTAAAAAAAAGTTCGATTCTGTAAGCGACATGTTTGATTACACATGACAACGATTTGACCTCCTCTTTTATAGCGAGTAACATCGATTGGTAGGACTAGAATTCTATTTAGATATTGAAACGTTGTAAATAGTGCTATTTTATCGAACAAAATGTTACCAGTAATAATTGACGAACATTTACGGCTAAAAAATGTGTTAGCTGTATGATTCGAAATTTTACCCTCTGTTCCTAAACATTGATGCGAAAGAAGTATAGAAATTTAAATAATGGTGGTTATTCAATGAGGATGATGATGATGATGATGGATTAATAATAATGAAGCAATTTCTATGAAATTTTCTTAGCGTACGTGCGCGTTTTATTATTTTACGATGATGCATAATGTTGTAAAATACCTTTTGTACGATTTTTATTTCGCTGTAAATTGTGCACAACAACGGTATTTACCATTTGAAATTACCATATTGTAACTAAAGTCTTCGGTTTTACTATTTTTTTCTTTTTTTGGTCGCGTACTAAAAATTTTAATTTATATTGGTGCGTTTGTGATTTTTCAATATTTAACTGCGCCTAGTAATTTGTGAAAGTGAAATGACGGAGCATTTATTTTATTAAGATCAGCGATATATCCAGTATTTGCAATTTTTTCTACATTGACCCTCCCCCAACGGCGTTATTTTATATTTTTGTTTTTTGTGTTTTTGAAAAAATGAATAAAATCATCGATATACGCGCACTCGAATAAAACTTCATTGTATATAATTCGATTTTAAGGTAATAGTTAATATTTTTGAAGTGATAAGATTTTTGTAATATTTTCAAATCAAAATTGTGTTTTAAAAAGCCTATTTATTTATGTACTCTAATTAATATTTAATAAAGATCCAATTGTTTAAAATGGCGTATGATTTATTGGTTATCGAGCAATGATTTAAATCACGATTTTTTTCAACGGTGAGGCCAATAATCTACTTCTCGAAAAATTTTCGCAAATAATAGAAAAATTATCACTACGGGGTGTTCCAAGAATCGTTTAAAGAAAAACAATAAATTATGACTGGTTGCCTACTTTGTGAATTGAAGGAGTTTGGTATGTGCTTAGCAAACTGGAAATTTACTTATGTATTTTGAAAAATTTGCTAAAAATGATGAAATATTTGAATTTTTAATCATTCAAATCAGATGTCCTGTACTAGGATGGGCCGTCTTTGATCGAAAACAAATTTATGATGAATTGTATAAATGATAATATCCAATTTATATGTATGAAACCAGTTTTTAAATTTTTTTGTGGAAATAAAAAAAGTGACAAAATATCAAAAACGTTTTCCTTACTTCCAGGTAGATAGTATGACCAATTATCAACGAAAAAATTTGATTTTAATGTAAATTTGAAAATTTGAAACCCTGATAGAAAAGTAATGGCACAAGTTGGAGAACCTAAATTTTTTCCACAGTCTTTTGAGGCCCCTCCCCCTTCTCAACTTTTTTTCGAATCCAATCTTCAATTTTCCAAAACAAAAAAAAAGTCAAAGATGGTCCACTCTACCCCTTACCAATAATAATTGCCCATCATCAATATTGATGGGGCAACCTTGATTCAAAATTTCCAAATAGGGTAGAATATATTTGAATTTTGAATGATTCAAAAATCAAGATTTCCAAATTTAGGGTGTTAATCCTTCAACTTCGAGTATTCAAATCTGGTCGCTCTTTCAATCCATATTACCAATAAAATGTCTACATATTAAAAAAAAAAAAAAGGTACTTACCTTATTGCTAATTTTGATCTCCTAAATTGATTATAAACCATTTTGAGCAGTTCTGGAGCCTCCAGCAAATCACCAGAAATCACAATTTCTACTGAATTACATCCAATCTGTCTAAATCAATACAGAAAGCTGAAATTTGGCAGCTTGTCGACTTGAGAAGACAAAAATAGGATACATACAAAATTTCAGCTTTCTAGCTTAATTGGGTGAATTTTTTTTGTCTGTTTTGGCTCAAATTTGATTTCCAAAAATAATTTCTAAAAATCGAAAAAATGAACTTTAGCATCTGAAATTTTGGTTGGTGAGGTACATATTTTTGTATGCTCTTTCGATCTAGGTTACTGTTGGTTTAGCGCCAAAAATCTTTCTTAATTTTCAGGTAAGAAAACTGGAAATGAAATTAGTAAGATTGACGTCTTTATTGAAGTGTGGTTTCAATACCTACTTATTGAAAAGCATAGGCAGTTTCAGAAAAGTTTTGAATATCGAAAAAATCAAGTACAGGGGTTAATCAACTTGAATTGCAAATTAAAGCGTCGAATGGTGATTGGTGAAACTCTTAGGTAAAATTATTATTGTGCAAACAACACATGAGGGGTGTCGGAATTAGATCAGTTTGTTGAGAATTATGATGTTTTTAATTCTCTCTTAGATACGCTCATGTTTGCAAACAATGCAGCAATTTGCATTGAATGAAATTGAAACTTTTTTCAGTACCTATTTCAAACCTACCTATTATTTTTAGGCTCGTGCGTTATTTTTTATTTATTTATTTTTTTCTATAAAAATTTACAAGTTGGAGGAAAATTAGAGACAAATAGGTATTCCTTCAAGGCCTAAAAAAAAAAACGAAAAACTCAGGTACCCTTTTCACGCTTGAACCTGCCGCCAGGTGTGAACACCCTTTCAACCACCCTTATTATAATGATAACAAAGCAAGGTAGAACACTATAAACACATGATTCGTCATCCGCGAATACTGAATGAATTGATTTTTTCAAACTACCTAATCGATAAGAGCTTTTAAATATCCTAACATACGCTTCTTCTCACGGTTTTTACACTTTTTTATTCCATTTTTCCTGCAATTCAATACCTGCCATTCGATTAGTAGACCAATCATGTTTGCGACTTGAAGTGTAAATAATCAATAATTAAAAATGGTACGTATATTTCACGTATTTTATCAGTTCCACCTGCATTTTTGTTTATTAAGATTACCTTCCGGTACATTTTATTCGACTTTTGCAGGGTTTACTCGCAGTACTGAGAAGGTTCAGATCATCTTCGAGTAAAGAATTAAGGATTCTCTTACTTGGATTAGATAACGCAGGAAAAACTACTCTACTCAAGAAACTGGCTTCCGAAGACATTAGTCATATTACACCCACACAGGGATTCAATATAAAATCAGTTCAAACCGAAGGTTTCAAATTGAACGTTTGGGATATCGGTGGTCAACGTAAATTACGACCTTATTGGAGGAATTATTTTGAAAATACTGATTTTTTGGCAAGTTTATTACCGTTATTCGTATTTTATTTATCGTTATAACGTTTTGATTTTTTTTTTTTGGTACACAGATTTATGTCGTCGACAGTTCAGATAGGAAAAGATTGCAAGAAACTGGATACGAATTAAATGAGCTTTTAACGGATGACAAATTAAACGGTGTACCCATATTAGTATTTGCGAATAAGCAAGATTTAATGCATGCTGCCTCGGCTGCTGAAATAGCTCATTCGTTAAATTTACATCTGATTAAAGATAGGCCATGGCAAATTCAAGCTTGTTCTGCTGTATTGGCTGAAGGAATAAAGGTTTGGAAGTTTTTTAAATTTCATCTACGATTCTTCCTTTATTTATTTTCAATAATCCATTTTTTTATTTTTTTATTTTATTTTAGGAGGGAATGGAATGGATCAGTCAGAATATAAAGAAAAAGTGATCGTTTACTATTGGTTAATTAATAAGTTTTATCGCACAAATTATCGCACAATTGCAAAGCCCTTGTTGTGATCTTTTTATAGTCATTTTTTATGAGTAAGTGATGCAAATGCACTTTACGTGTCTTTCGTTTTAAATGTGCCTTATAAAGACGTTATAAATTAAAAAATGTAAAGCATCCTATTTTGTTTTGGTACCTAAAAATAAAAATTAAGATTTTTTTTAAAAAAAGTTTGTTTTATTCAAAAGCATAAAACATAAATAATAGGTACCTATATCCATGTTTGAAATTACCATGATGTAATGTCTTGGAATCATGTTGTTTTTTATTTTTTATTACTTATTATTCTGTATTTAAAATACCCAAAAATATCTATTTCAAACTGTGAATCGAAAAATTGAGAAACAAATTTTGAATTTAAAAAAAAAAAATAAAAAATGTTTTATTACATATATGTAGTTGGTATTTTTGTAATAAATGTTATTAATTTTAAGCTCGTCTTACTTTCAACAGTATTAAAATTACCGGTAAATTTTTACGGTATGAAATATTTACATTAATTGGTGTTATTTAATTTTCACATTTTTAACAAAATAATTATTTCTATACATTCTTATAGGAACAACTAACTGCATTTGAAAAAAAAAGTATCACATATGTACATAATAAAATTTCAAATTTATTTTGTTTGTTGTCAAGTTTGTATTAATTCGATGCTGTGATTTTCGAATCCGTCCTAATATAATATTCAATTCATCACTTTGTACTGGTGTTTTATTCAAAACAAAATCGAAGGTGAAGCTTTTTTTTTTTTTTTGAAAAATAACCTTTGTCCATAGGTATATTTTTTGATGGTATGGTGTAAATTGTAAAATCTCATGTAGTATTTTGTATTGTAACTACGGGTATATAAAAAAAAAAAAAAAAAAAAACTTCAACGTTTCAATAAGTAATAAAATTACATACGAGTAATTATGCTTAAAATTATTTGGTAATGTTGAAATGGTTTTGATAGATGCATAGAAAGATCTTATAATTCCTCGCCATGAAGATTATTACTTTCGGTTGTAAATGCATGGTCTGCTGCGTAGAATTTGTGACAATCACCTGGGTAATGTACCTAAAGACAAAAAATATAAAATCACAAGTGTTCATATTTTCGTCGAATTTTATTCTTCCAACAATTGCAATAAATTGTCAAATATTCATATACTTACTTCACAAACCATATCTTCAGTAACAGCATTATATAATTTCCAGAATGGCGTTCCTGTCCTGCCTGATAAGTACCACGCAGCGGATAAACTGAAAAAAAAAATGTTCAATTTAATGAAAATTAAAAATTCAGGGCACATTTCGATCTGATAGGTATTTTTGAAAAATTACCTAGATAATTTCATTACTCCAGGTTTAAGGCCTATTCGAGCTGGTGAACTGTTATCTTTTTTATTTAAATAGCATAATAATTGTCTATCACAATGAGGATTCAGGATACTAAATTTGTATGCTCGCCATACCCTGAGAACTGGTTCTATTAATTCACCATTCAACACGTCTGCTAATTTATCACTAATTTCTTTTGAACTTAGTTGTGTCATACTGAGTAGATTCTTTCCTTCGCCTATTTTGAATACTTCCTGAGAAAAAAATAATCAATCTTCAGTACCTATCTCACTCGATTTTTGTAAAAAAAAAATAAAAAAATTTAAATAAAAATGACGATTACTTGTAAATATATTACAGCTGGTTTGATGTATTTTCCTGAATTTATTTTCAAAGCGAAATGTTTCTTTGTTATGGCATCAATTATTGAGATTGCAGAATCAGTTGGTTTAGTAGGATCAAAGTATACTGATTTTGAGTAACCTTGAGCTTTTAGGAAGCTGTTTCCAAAGTATTTTATGTTAGCGATGTACCTGAAAAAAATAATATTTTAGCTTCTGCTTCATGATTGTATTGTATGAGCACCATTGAAGTCTGAGATCCAATTTATAATCACAATTTGATCATCCAAAAAAATAGTGCAAACCCTTGAAAAAAAAATGTGATTGAAAATTAAAGACAAGTGTTCTTGGAAAAATTTGATGAATTGTAAGTGAAAAAAATTGAACCAAATATCTATTGATTGTTGACATTTGAAAATAAATATGCATAAATTATTATCTGAGCACTTGATAAAATTTATGCATATATGAGTATGTGGATGATAGGTAGGTAGGTACTGAGTATAACCTAAATTTGTGGAACATTTACAAAGTGATTGATGATACCTACTTAATAGTTCGTGGTAAAATTTCGTCTTATATGTAGTTGTAAGTAGGTATGTTTTGGTATAGGTAAATAACAAATTTGGATCAGAATTTTATTAGAAAATGAGATTTATGAATTTTAAGCTACCTACTTTGTTTGGGAAAGGTGACAGGTAAATCGGTCATTACTTCATTAGATATATAGGTAGCAAATTTTATTGATCATGAAAAACTCACCTAGCTTGAGTACTGGGATCAGACAAATGCCTTATCCATTCTCCAACAAAACTGGACAGACTTTTAATCCATTTCCGTCTAAACGAAGCATTTTCCATCGACTCGAATATCCTATCAACTTGGAAATACCCATCTTTATCGATAAACAGCTGGAATATGGCTTCTAGACCACTCTTCTTCCATACAGTTTCACCAAATTCCGATTGTTTGAAATGTTCCCAATATTCGTAAAAAATATGCATAAAAGGCGGCGTATACGATTCTTTTTGATACCTATTATGCTCCGATTCATCTTCCAGTTCGTTATCAGCGAAATGTACGTGTCCACTTGGTACATTACCAGTCAGCATGGGTAACAGGTTCAATAACCCTTCTAATCCACCACCACCACCCTCTGAGTTTTTATCACTCATGGATGATATTAAATTACCAGCTAAGCCTAATATTGATCCCCAGTCAGGGCTGCTTTGAGTTCCTGGTGCTTCGTTTTTACTTTCAGCCAACGAAGAGAACACTCCGGCAACTTGGCCCAGGATTTTTGGATCAAATCCTTGGGGATTTTTTTCCAACATACCAGCTATACCACTGAGTATATTGCTGGCTACATTGCTGCCGCCGCCACTGCCGCCAGGTATATTCATACCTGATAACAAATCGCCGATTGCTTGACCGCCCTTCATCGTTTGGAAAATCCCACTGAGAGCCCCCATAGCGGCGTTTTTACTCAAATCGGGATTTTTTTCCATCAGACTTCCGAGCATATCTTGGGCTGCGTCTAGGAATACGTTTTTCTCTTCTTCATGTTCGGCTTGATGGTTTTGTCCCAAAGGACTTGGTTGTTGGAATGAGAACCGGATTGGCGATACGAATAGAAACAATATGAATAACTTGGTTGATTTGTACATTTTTTAAAAATTTGGTTACCTAAAAAAAAAAATTTGTAAAAAAAAAAATACGTAAACTAATATCACAATTAAACGATAACCTATATTTTATTTAACACTTTTGTCACATTATGAGTTACATTAATGCGCGATAAGTATAGGTAAAAAATTACGCATTTTTTGAAAAAATCTGGCAAAAATTAATACGAAACGCGATCGAATAAAAAGTAAATAGAACACGACAAATTTACATTATGATAGGGTTCAAGGAGTACTGATGGAAGTTTAGAGACACCAACACAACTGGTTTCGGTCGCGTCATTTAGTACAGGAGCATCGTTAAGCGAGCCGTTAGGAACAACTTTGGTGGAAGAGGTAAGAGTGAGGAAATGACGTGTACTCTGGGTCAGTATCCACAAAGCCATGTTCTCAATCTATGGAATATGTTTTCTAGGATGCAACTACTCGCACTTTATCTATAATTGTTTTTATTTTGCAAATTTTTTTGACCAAATTTATCGATGATTTTTTTCAGCTTGTGGTGTGGATTTGTTTATATGTACCTAATTACCTACTGATGACAAACTTCAGAATTAGTAGGTAAGATCAATAAAATCTACAACCAGAATTTTAGGGGTAATGCTGTTTGATTTTTTTTTAATTTTAAAGTCAAATTTGTCAGCAGATTCCTATCAAAAAAATTGAATAATTTTTTCTTTTCGTAAAATATTTTCAAACTTTTTTACAATTTTTCAATTTTTTTTACCATTGAACGACTTGAAGGAAGATGAAAATTGAGAAGATTCAATTGGCTTAGCTTATCAGATCATTTTTGAAATTAAATAATTAGCGTTTGGCGAAAAAAAAATGTCCAAAATTCAAACATTTTTTCACTCTTATCCTCCTCTACTTCTATCCTTAACAGTTTTAATTCTTTATAATTATTCTAATTTGATTTTGGATGTTCATGCACTTTTACTTATACAGAACTTTTGAACTTTTAAAACATTGGTGAAAAAAAATTAGGTTAAATTAGCCCTCAAAAGATTTTGAATTAATACATATTTGCATGAAAGCTGGGTATACCTTTGAGAACCTCACATCAGGAAGGTTTCCTGCCCTCCCTCTTTAATTTTGAAATATCCATTCTTGTGACTCAATTTTTCTAATTTTTTATCCCATCATCCACTATGTAGAATTTTCCCCTGAAAATAGCGTTTTCAAAACTTTGCTAATTTTTTAAGTAAAATGAGAGTTATATTATTTTTCTAATGTGTTTTTTTTTCAAAAAAAAAAAAAAAAAAAAAGGTCAAGCCGAACTTAAAAGTTTTAAAAACACGTATGCTGCTAAGCATAAAAATATAGTATCATTATTTAGATTTCTTTCTCTCGAGTCTCAACTCAGCCTTCATCTCTATTTTCACTAATTTGAGATAAAGCCAAGTAGGTACTTTGGGTAATAATGTCGTTTTCATATGATTGAAACCGTTCTGAGCAGTCACTATAGAGAGCATAAAATATGAAAACTACACTTCATGATTCTTCCTGCGAAAAATTCACTTCATCCTCTCTCTCCCCTCCCCCATCCACCGGTCGTAATTCCCTCCTTGGCATTTTTGTACATTAGTCGTTTTTTTCTTGTATGTACAGTACATATATATTATTTTTTCAAGTAGGTATTCCATTTTTTTACTTTTTTGTTTCATATTTTAAATGTGAATTTTTTCATAATATTTTTTTTTAAATTTATTTTATTTCATTTTTTTATTTCATTTCATTATTATTTCTTTTTTTTTTCTTATTCATCATTTAAAATAATGATAATGTACATAGGTACTTATTAGCACGAAAATACGAGTGATATTTTCAGATAAGGTTTCAATTCGCATAAAGAGACATTGTTTTTAAAAAAAAAATTTAAAATAGGGTTGGGTGGATGTCGAACTGTCGAACGAAAGATGGTAGATGCGGAGGGGGTGAATTTGTTTCCTGAGTTATAAACTTGGTACCTAATCAAAATTCTAGATCCCTCATCATCTGATCAAATGTGAGTGGAATTTTTGATCAGTACTTTAAACAACTAAAAACCATTGATATAATTTTCAATTTAAAAAAAAAAAAAAAAAAAAAAAGTGGTTCACATGGGACTAAGAAAACATTTTTGTAGTACCTAATTTTTATGATAGGGAGATTCCTCAAAAACGGAGGTGTCGGGGCTTGAAACACCTTCCATGCACATACCAACTCAAAAGCTTTCAGAGACAAATTTTCATATTTTATCCACCTTTTATGGCTAAATTAAAAGTCCATTCATTTGAAAAAGTGGTTCGCGATTCAACCTTGAAATATATGTTCAATTGTTTAATATAATCACTGCGCTACTAAGTAAAGTATTTCTAGGTCAACGTATTTATAGGTACCTATAGATACTGGAATTGTGTTTATGTATGTACATGCGATGCAAGTACCTCTAGTACTAGAGTTTATTTTTATCGAAGAAAAAGTTTCTTATTGTAAAATAAACTTTCCTTTACTTCCGTAGTGGGAATTTTTCGAACCATTGATTATTATACCTGTGATTTTGATTCTTGCAGGTATCTAAAGATAGACTTTGGAATTCCAGTAGATAAATTATCTCGTAACGGGATCGTATTTAATTTAAAAACAGGTTTCAAAAAAAAAAAACACGAAGAAGTAGCCATCGAAGATACAAATTGCGTTCCAGGTATAGAAAATAATAAGACTGGGGTTGATGGTTTGCGTTAATGTTATAGATGATTAAAAGATAATACAAATTTTGAGGGCACGGTAAAATGTATCTATACGAATATAAACACTGTTTTCTTACCTGTTGATCAATTTAAGGATAAGTCTAACTGTCCAAGTTAACGTTTTATTTCATGTTACAGAAATTTATGTTTAAAACCAATACCAAATTACTAACACACGTCAGTTTTTAAGCGATGAAAGAATCATCAGTGTTAGTAACAATACACCATAAGCTTCAGCAGGTACCTAGGTATGTAATTTTTTGTGGAAACCTCGAGTCGACTGAATACCTACTCAACTGAATTGCCAATACTACTTCAACACATCATGTTGACATAAATTTCTCGATATGTCTGTGATAACGATGAGTTCTGCAAAAAAAAAAAAAAAAAAAAAAATTGTAAAATACTGAAGTGATGAAGTCAAGAACTTGTAGGATCTAGATAAAAATATGGATTAAGGAAAATTAGGTGCTTTAATTTTTTTCAATGTCCAGCCATCATTGAATCGGTATTTTTTAAGCTATACCTACCTGAGAATCATCAGGTAATGATACCTATATGTATTCTATACACATACCACGGTCTGTTCAATTTCTTTCCGATGTCCATATAATATCACATAACATATGATTTAATAATTTGGGGAACGTCTTTAGCGTGTAGATATTCTTTCATAAGAATGCCGTTGAAATTCATGTTATTGAAGAGGCGAGTTCAACGACACGACCTCGGTTGTAACGCCGGTCACAAAAATCTGTTTAGACTGGATACCTTACCTACCAAGATCCACCAAAAGTATACGCTAATCAGATTATAGAGTTGAACCGGTCCGCGCGGTGATATCACACAGTACTTATAATTGACACTTCACATATTTTTTTTTATTTTTTTATTTTCCATTATTTACACTCGAACACGATGTACCAACTCTCGATTCCTAAAAAAAAAAATCGGGCACTTGTTTACTTACATCGTTCTTAAATTGTCATTTGTCAAATACCTACATGATTTAAAAATAACGCGATGTAAAATTTATAAGAAAATGTAACGGTTTATATGAACTAATTAAATTTTTTGTTTCAGGTAGAAAAAAAAATACGCGGAAGGTTGAAAGATATTCGATAGTTATAATCAATTTGTAACGCACATTGCTTTTGAGATGTCTTAACCTTTCTATGAGTTAGAATCTACAACATGCGTGAAGTTTATTGAACCATAGGTAAGCAAAGTTTAGATTTATAAAGTTCAATTTCAAGGATACTCTGACTCCGCCATCGAATGCGTCCTCTTATACGTGGAGGTCTAGTTTATCGCAGGCATTACCTACCTATACAGATAATAAAATGACGAGAACTTTTTGTATGTATTTTAAGGTGTGACGATGCAATACTCTCGCTAGAAAATTTGCCATCTGTTGCAAGGCTGTTTGGCAGACGTTCGAGAATAATTACCCGAGAAATCCTGCTTTAATTTATCTGCATTGTCTACTGCAGCAAGTGAAAAATGCGACTGTGATGTGCAGGTGGTAAACGTCTATTTTCCGCAAGGCCTTATCCTCATCATGCTCTATTTTCTTCTTAAGTATCGATTTAAAAAAGGAAAAGCGATGGAAAATAGTTCGCGTCGGTAAAAAAAAAGTACCAATCGCGAAATTAACAATAGTTCATTTAATTAGGACAAAGAATGACGATTGTTTTAAATGTGTTATATTTGAATTGAACTCGTAATTCGTTTTATGTTCTTTTGGTATGGTTCCAGCTCGTTTACTATTATTATTTAAATGATAATTCGACTTTTAACAGCCACGCACTGCCGAAACCGGTGAACTCGATAAATTATTTTTGATGTCTTCGCGGGTACAGGGGCAGGGCATGAAAAATAATCACACTTTTGATCGCATTTGTCGGTACTTATGCGTATTGTCATTTCGATTTCGAACGAATTAGTGTTTATGATAATTACGATGACAGGAGAAATGGTAGATGAATTGAGGATTTTGTACGTTTGTGCAAAGATGAATTAAAAAAGAATTTCATGCCTATAGGTACTAAACTCTAAACTTTCATGTTAAAAAAACAAAAACAAAAAAAAGTATGTATCATTCTAAACGTTTTTAAATTTTGAAATAATTTTGAAGATTCTAATTTTGGGACAAGATAGGTATGTATTATCAGCAAAGCCCGAAGGTATTTTTTGTTTCATTTTTAATTGATTAACTTATTTTGATCATGTAGGTACTCTGCTCCTTCGTGTGAAAAAGTACCTATAGATACAGGTAATTTGAACTTTGAAGTACAGTGCCCCCATCGTTCTGAATTTGAATGCTTCTTAATTATTTCCAAATAATTTTGGAGATTCTGATTTGGAACAAGATAGATCCAGAGGTTAGTAGTTCGTAATTTTGAGGAAAAATAAAATACTCAAACGTACCGGTTTGATAAATTGTCAGGTTGATTAACAGGTGTGCGCTGTGCAGTGATATGTCAAAAAAAAAAATGTTTTTGCTTGAGCACTTGTAACTTGTAAAAATTGTTCATAATCATAATTCATAACAATCAATTTACTACAGTTTTTAATGACACATTTTGAAGCAGCCTACGGACGGTACCTATTTGTAAATCTTCTATTCATGAAAATGAACTTCAAGTGATTCATTAATTGAAGCCTTCTTTTTTGGAGTTTTTTCAAATTAATTCACAGATTTTTGAGTTTTAATTTTGAATGCTTGAAATTGTCAATCAATTATAGTTTCGGTTATTATTTGCTAAAATTACTCATTTTGTTAAAAAATTCTCATTTTTATCTGATTACGGTGATTACCTAATACTCCTAATACCTACTTTGTTTGCCAAGGGAATAAAATAACTGGGAAGTAGAAGATATGCTGATCTACTCCCCTTGGTCCTTTTCTTCGATTAATTCAGCTTCCAACTCTACCTACTCATGGTAGTTAGATTTTCAATGAAAAATAAGAAAAGAATTTTTGCATCTCTCACGAAATGAAAATAAAATTTCGTAAAAATAATAATTTGCGCTCAGACTGATTTTGATGCTAACGTCATCTACAGACTAAATAAGAATGTGATGTTCTTCTACTCCAGTTCCAGGCAACCAGTTTACAACGCCATCTCTCAGAAACTTCTGTATCCACTCCAGCTCCAATTTATTATCAATAAAATTGCAAGACGTTATCACTCGAAGCAAATTTTATTAATTAACAGTGAATTGTAACCAAATTTATGTTAATATTCAGAGAACCCATCTATAACAATAATTAATTAATTAATTAATCGTAAGTATTCATCTCCATTCTTTTTAACTGAATACTTCGTTTACGAATTTCAAAATCCAACAGTGTTATGTGTTAAACGTAACAAAAAAAAAGAAGAAAAAAACAACTTAGAATTTAATAAACTGGACAAATTATCCTTTGTACTCGAAACAGTTTCCTACATTTTCACCTTTGTATTTTTTGAAATTCGTAACCACAGCGTATTCGTTCCACGCGAATTCTTTGATGCAACCGTTGAAATTCGATGAAAATATTCCATTTGTTTCAGTTAACACGTATTTGTTGTCTGGGAAACCACCTGTAATCAACGTCACTCACTCATCAGTCATAATCAGGTACGTTAGCCAAACAAAAATGTATCATTTTTTTCATACCTAGGTAAAATAACCCATCGCTGTTGAGAAAATATTTCAGCGTTTGGTTAGTTAGGTATATTTCTTCGTTATCAATCGATGATAGAATTTCTGTATCGTTGAATTTAAATATCAGGGTATGCCAGATTCCATTGTTTACTGTTATATTTGAAGTTAGCACGTATTGATTTATTGCTCCGTCGATCGACCATACTATTTTCAAGTTTCCATTCTCGATTCCAATACCAAAGAAGTTTTGATCCTTCGAAAATGGAAATTGTAATATCATAACGATGGTTTCGTAGTGTAAGATCAACAAAATGTGAACGACATACTTTCATGTTCCAGAGTAACATTCCATTTTCCTGAGTCGTTGAGAATTTTATATGAATGAGATCTGCTGAGGTTTTGTTACCAGATGATTGTCTTTTTTTAGATGGTCGTTTGTCGATAATGATGTAACTGTCATCTCTCAAGAAAGGAGTCAATGATGGCATTTCTAGAAGAAAAATTTTAATATTTGAGCTTCGACTTAGATTTATGTATAGATCATGATAATTTGTAGTAGGGACCTTTATCACAAAATGGACCTATCCATCCCAAAGGACAATGACAAGTTAAACCTCTGCTGCCTTCAACGCACCTTCCATTATTTCTGCATGGTACTTTGGAGCAAGACACCTGATTTTGGCAGCGTTCGCCGTTATATTCCTACATTATGATTCGACGTTTTTGCGTTAAAAAGTAATTTCGTATTTTTTTCTTCGAGTATTGCAACTTTGTTCTACATCTTCGAGACTTACTTCAGGACACATGCAGTGTGGTTTTAATGTCGTATTCAGCCAGCAAGTACCTCCATTGGCACACACATCGGCGCCGCAAGGAGTACCATCGCAATCTGCTATATTTCTGCCTCCTATGATGCTATGTTCGTCTAGAACTATATGCTTGTAGTTAATGAAAAATTGACGAACACAACCTGAGAACGAGGTAGGTAAACCTGACACCACCTCATAAGGTATATCGGCCAAGTTTTCCATGCCTCCTGTTAAAAAAAAAAAATTAATTAAAAAAAAAACGATATTAGAAATAGATCAAAACTTACAACTGATTTTAAAATACTGAAAAACTTGCCAAAGTATACAGAAATATTGTTGTAGGTCAATGAACTATCGAGTGGAATAAGCTTTGAATTGGTAAATCCGTTTACTGTCAGGTAAAGTTTCTGACCAAATCGACCAGCTCGTATTTTCGTCCATTTGCCTGTGTTTATAATGGTCCCACTTCGAACTTTGGTGATGACATTCTCAGCATCTGGATTTTTATTTCCACCTGCCAATGACGAAAGCAAAGATATTTTAGTTTTTAAAATATAATCACCTGATTTAGATTTAAAATTATGGATTACCATAAGTCGAAATGCGAAATTCTAAAATTCCTCCTTTCAATATCAAAGCAGTGAAAAACGTGGACGTATTCTCAGTCACGTACATAATTAAAGCTCGATCGTTCAAAGGCTTGAATTCCAACTCGAAGTTGAACTGTTTAATTTGAAACTCTTCTTTGGGATTTGTCAACAGATACGAACGACGTCCAGAAAAGCTGATATCGGATAATTGATTCTCATCTGCAAATTATCATTAAAAAAATGCGATTTCGGCGATAATTTTAGTCTACAGAAAAAACACCGAAACACTCACGTTTTTCGCAGAATTTTCCCGTTTGACCTACCGGACAATCACACTCGTACGTTAGAGCTACAGGAACACACGTAGATCCCGCAGCACATTTATGGTAATTGGAGTCGCATAAATTATGACGATAAGCGCAAACCGGACCGAACCATCCGTCAGGACATAAACATCTGCAGAAAGCGATTCGCAGGTCTCAATCCTCGACTCTTTGATCATATTTAAATTTAGTCTGCATTTACTTACGAATAAGTAGGTCCATGTTGAACGCAAACGCCTCCATGCTGACAAGTATAATTTGAGCATTCGCTGGTACCACATTGTGCCACCGAACGACCTATCTCCGGATGTGTTTTCTGCAGTCCTAAAGTCACATGACTCGTACGCATTTCGACATCATAAATACATCCAGCGAATCCAGTATGGAGAGGTAAATCATGAGGCAGAGTTAGAAAATTATACGATTCGTGCCCACCTGTGGAAATTCGCTTCGTCAGCAAGTTCTATCGAATTCAAATTTTCTTTCCCACGCTTATACCTATGTAAATATGTGGTGTAACGTTCAGCTGCGTGTATCGTCCAGCTGCTCGACCGGTGATGTTTTTGAAACCGTCGACGAATAACCAAGCTCTCGATCCAGTTCTTCCTATTCGAATGGAATGCATTTTCTTGCCTCTTTTAGCAATTGGTCGTGGAGTGAATATACGTCTTGGACCTGTAAAAATTATCAATTGTTCAGTTCAATTCGTTGGCCTGTGGAACTATTCAAATGACATGATACTGACCTGCTCCCAAGTTCCAAGTCAATGCGATGTATCCTTTGATGAAGCTTAAAGCTAAATGATCCGAATGCAAGTCGTGTTGACCTCTCTGACCCATAAATACCATCAGTGCTATTTGTTCCATGGTTTCAGGGATGAATTTGAACCTGAGCTCGAAAGTATGCTGAACCGAGCTACTCGGTAACTGATAAGCTATGAACGAAGAGTAACCTCGTACTGTGGATGTGAATGTTGGCTGTGTTATTTCTAGATCTATTTGAAGAAAATCAGTAGACGTACATAATTCAACATTTAAAATTGAGGTAATTCTTCAAAAAGGGTATATACCTACCTTGTTCGCAAAACAAGCCATGTTTTCCCAAAGGACATAAACACAAGAATCCGTTTGTTGGATATTGAATGCAGGTAGCTCCAAATTGACATGGATTATTAATACAGACTGAAATATTGCAGGTATCACCTACAAACCTGCGCGAATATTGATTTAAAATAGGATTATGTGTGTTACAATATCTCGAGGAAAGGAAGTAAACTTACCCCAAAGGACAAAGACATGTCCATGACTGTCCGTTTTCGATACAAGTAGCCGAATGATGACACGGACTAGATATACAGGCCAAAGAAGAACACTCCGATATTTCATTACCATCGTAAGCATCCGCATAAATATCTTTATGAAGACCATCAACCTGGCAAAAAAATAATTTTACACCTTGCTTTGCCTATACCTACTGTTTCAAACGTGAAGAAAAGTTCAATTACCTGCAACGAATGCATACATCCTATGATTCCATTCGTCACCGGAAGATCCAGTTGCTGAACGAGGTATCTAGGAAATCCGCCTATGTAGAGAGCTGGTAGATTGAGCAGCTTTTGAACTGTAGCTGTCGTTTGCTCTCCACTCATCGCTACGGTGTTATTTATCCTTAAAGCAGCGCTGCATTCGCCTTCATCGAAATTTTGCAGATTTTTATTCAAAGCAACTCTGCGATTTTAAAATTGATAAAAGTCTCAATTTTTGGCCAACCTACCAATCACTAGTCAACCATAAATGGGTACCTAATATGTACTTACGTTGCTAAAATTTGAATCTGATATCCAGTATTCACTCTGTATTTAGTCTCACTGAACAACATGGTTTGTACTCCGCAAGAAAATTGAAACTTCAAAAACCCATCTTGTACATACAAACACATATACATGTTGGATGTGACCTGAGCGTAGAATATGATGCCAAAAGACGACAGAGTTTTCAATTTCAGAGACACGATGGTCGATGTGCCATTATTAAGATTATGAATAAGGTAGGACTTTCCGGTGAACGCCACAACTTTGATGGTAATCGCTTCCTCACATTGTAAACCTTCCCAACCAAATCTACAAGAACACTGAAGATGGTTTAAAGTCGAGGTGATTTTATTCATTTTTACTAAACAGAACCATATTCTGTGGAAAATGGAAAATTCCTATTAAAAGTAAATAAACGCTCACCTTCGGTCCATCTTTCGTAACGTAACAAGTCCCTCCATTCAAACAAGTGATATTAGAACACTGTGTGCTGATCGTGGTCGTCGTAGTTTCATCCAAGAACTTGGTCACATACCATTCGTCATCTGTAGTAGAAAACTCCGTACTCCTATCGAAACTTAGTACAGTCTCTGTTGCATCTGTAATCTCTGCAGAAGTTTCGCAACATTCTGTAGTTGTGAATTGAAGAGTCGAATTCGAAGGAATTATCACAGATGATTTGGCGGTCGTTGTATCGAAAGTAGGTAATTTTGATTGAGTAATTGACTCGGGTACCGTTGTGTAAAATACGGTGGTCGTTGTAGGATATGTTCTGGTTTCAGGATATTCTACTGCTGATGAGGTTCTATCTCCTAAAATCGTCGTATTTGGGTAAGTAATTGTTTCGAATGTAGTTAAAGTAGTGTGAGGTGAAGTATGAGATGTGTTAGTTATCTCAGATTTTAGAGTGGTTGTTTCTGGAAATTCAGTCGTCGTTTCTTCGAGTGTAGTCGTTTCTAAAACTATGGTTGTTGATTTTTGTTTTGATTCTGTTATTGTCGTGGTTGGAATTTCTTCCTGTGTAGGAGTGAGTGTCATTGGTTCTGGTTCATTTGTGAGAAGTGTTGTTGTTGTGGTACCTGGGGAAGACTCGGTATCGATGTCGAAATTTGTACTTAAAGTAGTTGGAAGAGATGTAATGAAATATTTAGTAGTAAAATCTATAATTTTTGATGTTTCAGTCTCATAGATTGGAGTACTATCGAGTACTACGGGTGTAGATATGAAAACGTCGCAGGTTTCGGTTCCATTAGCTTCTATTATGCATTCGCAGTGAAACCCTGTGACTCGAGGAGGACAAGAACACGTGTAGTTGTCGACGCCGTCGATGCAAGTTCCGCCATTGTAGCATCTGAGGGTTGATTGACCATATTGAATTAGGATTAAGATATCGCGATATCGAAATATCGAATGTAATTTTTTCAATGCTGTAGAAGTAGTTTACCTGCCCCTCAAAACACATTCGTCGTATTGATATTGACATCTGTCTCCGTGGAAATCTGGCACACAGTAACATACTCTGACGTCATCTTCCGTCAAGCATAGCGCACCGTTAGCGCATAAATTCATATCACAAAGTTCCAGTTCTGTTTCACAACTGTGTCCTGTGTATCCTGTTGGATTCAAATGTTTGAAAAAACGGTTTCTATAGGTATAAAAATAGGCAATGCCTAGCCTGATTTTCTTAAAACAGGTTAAATAAAAAGCAGATTTTGATGGTCTATCACCATTCCAGGATTGGGGATGGCAGAACCTCACTGTATAAAAATAGGCAATGCCTAGCCTGATTTTCTTAAAACAGGTTAAATAAAAAGCAGATTTTGATGGTCTATCACCATTCCAGGATTGGGGATGGCAGAACCTCACTATATTTTGCATGTCTGACGATTTTTTTTCTCATCAGGCTGAAGGTTATTGATCATCTACAGTCTTACAGTCCACTGTTCAACTAGCTTTGCAAGCATAAAAATTTAGTTTAATGTTTTTTAGGTAGGCTACTGTAGCTATGGGTCTAAAATGTCAGAAAAGACGAAAAAGAACTCAATTTTCAAAATTGCTCGGGCCCCCAAAAATACGAGTACGTACGTACTACGTACTACGTAGCCATAGCAGAAAAGAAAAATTTTGCATCATGGGTATGTTTTTTATTTAAGTCAACTCATTTGATCATGATTTCGACCTATCAAAGCGAGTTAAAATATCTACAGAAAATTAAAAATTTTCATCAAAACTTTTTTTGAGCACTTTGTAAATTTTTGAGTCCAAAACTTTAAGTACCTATATGATTTTTGGTGGGTATTTTTGAAAAAAGTATCATGCGACCTATCAAAATACGTTAAATTTTTGGCAGAAAATCAACAATTTCAATCAAAACTTTTTAAAACATTTTCAATGAATTTTTGAGCCCAAAATTGGTTGGGATTTTTGATATGGTTTTGAGCATTTTTGAAGAACTTTGTGATTGAAATTTGACCCTGATTTCGACTTATATCAAATATCAGAAAAAATCAAAAATTTCTTTCAAACATTTTTTGATGTTAATTTTTGAAGATTTTTTAGGTTAAATTTTGTCATAATTTTTTCAAAACGGTGTCATGCAACCTTTGAACAAGGGTTAAAACTTCAACAGTAAATGAAAATTTGATGTTTTGAGCATTTTATAAGAATTTTGAGCCTAAACTTGATTCATGATTTTCTGGATTTTTGAAAAAGAACAATGTGACCTCTAAAAATTGGTTACAATTTCAGAAGAAAATCATAAATCTCCACCCTTCTCACCCTCTTCCAGTCTCAAAAAATAGATAGGTATTGTCGCTTTTTTTCACAGTACTTACCTATTTTGATGTCAGCCCTGAAGTTCCCCCCTCTCCACTTAAAACTTTGAAATTTGGCTTGAACGACCAGAAATTGTCCTATAGATATACTTTTTTGGGGTTTCAATACTGAAAAGGGTTCAGAGAAATTTTATGAACGCTGGAGAAAATAATTTTCTTAGAAATCAATCCTGAAATGAGTCGACCAATTTGGTAGGATTTCCTTGTTACTGTGACTAAAATATCACCTACCAAATAAACAAGCGCACGAGTAATCTGCATGAAGATCTATGCAAACTGCACCATTTTGACATGGTGACGATGCACATTCGTTGACCTCAGATTCACATAGAGCTCCAGTCCATCCTGAAATGCATTTCATAGGAATTTATTGATTGCAGTTTCTAAACTAGGGTATTAAATCATAGTTACCTACCTGGCTGGCATTCGCAAGTGTACGTTAATCCTGGGCCATCAATACAAAGACCTCCGTTATGACATCTTACTTCATCGGATGTGTTACAAATGGCTAAATCGATATCGCAAAATGAGCCTGAAATGTCAAAAATACATATGTGTCAATCGAGAAACTTCTAGGCTTGTATAGTCAAATAGGTGTATTACAGTACCTGAGTATCCTGCATTACATAGGCATGTGAAACCATTATGGATATCGACACAGGTCCCATTATTAGTGCAAGGATTTGAAGCACATTCGTTAATATCGAGTTCGCAATTCGGGCCTATGAGATTATCCACGTGAGTGTCTTCGAATATGGTAATAATTTACGCATAAGTAAATATTATAAAATGAAAATTTCCCATACCTGTGTATCCATCTGTGCAGGAACAGTTATATGCATCAATTCCATCAATACAGGTACCTCCATTTAAACAAGGAGATGACCAGCATTCGTCCCAGTTAGTTTGACATTGAATACCGGTATACCCGTTGATACAATAACACGTGTAAGTGCTTTAAACACACAGTTGACAATGAATAAAGAAAAATCACCGGTTGAATATTAAAAAAAGGAAAAATATTAACATCTGTCAAACCTACCTATTGATATGGTCCAGACAAATGCCATAAACGCACGGATTACTCACACAGGCAAATCCAGCCTCGGAATTGATACTACCGCGAAACGATATAAATACCACGATCGCTAACCAGGATGATAATCGAAGAACCCACTTCATCAGCTGATCGTTTTTAGCTTTTTTCGTTCATACTTCAATGGTTACTGTATCCCCCTGCCTAGCGTAGGTAATTTAACCCTGGCACGCGTCCCTAATCGAATTAAAAAACAGTTTCATCGACACCTACTACATTATATCTCCTAAATTACAAACCCATACCGTGGTACGATAAATGGCAACTCGTACTTTATGAATATGCCTTACTTTATTTTCTGATTGCATGAATCTAACATCACGTATTGTCATGGAGACCATATAACAACATACTAACGCCGTTCCCTACTGCTTTTCATACTTTAATTTATAGTCTATTTACCATTCTGTAGGTATTCTTTTTCCCGTACGATTGACAATAACGATCTTTTGTTTTAGGGGGTTCTTTTTTCGTGTATTATATGTATAGGTACCTACGTGTAGTACCCCTCGTGATTTGATAGGCTGAATAGATGATTGAAGCGTTTCCTTATTTCAATGAAATGGTTTTTTTTGCGGTGGAATTCGAAGGGTTGCGAAGGAACGCGTTGCGTTTTAAACGTCGACGAGTACCATATAAGCTAGGCTCTCTTTATGCAACGACGTTGAATTTGATGAATTGTATGATCAAATGAATGTAGAGAATGGCGTTTTTTCTCATTGCATTTTGTACCTACCTACCTACCCCTTAATTTATTTAGAAATAATTTTGTAATTGTAATCATCTGTACCGACGTTGGGTTGTTGTTTTTGTTTCAGAATTGAATAATTATTATGAATAATGATCCTGGAATTATATGCTTTCGACATTGCACATCTTCGATATCTTGTTACTCTGTGCCTCAATTTTGCCCTATTTGTAGGCAAAAATTGAGTAATAGCTCGGACATAATGCCTTTCAGGTAAGATTCTGCTTCACATCATCGACTGGCACTTCAATTGTTCATTTTACTCAATTCTTCTCAATGTTTTTGCAGAATTCCATATCCATTTGTTCGTGCTAAACAAACTCCTTGCTCAATATTACTTAAACCATCGAAGGGAAATTTTCTCGAGTGTGTTGATTTTTTTTTCAAGTGTAGCTATATTTGGTATATTGGTAAACTCAACTATGTGTATTTTAATTGAGATTTTATTTCAGTATTTATAACCCAAACGCTGACCTCCATATCGGAATAACAAGATCAGACTGCAGAGTGATAGAATATGATTTCAATGGATTATGTGATTCTAAAACAGAATCGTGGAATGAATGCTTGTGCATTTATACATTATGTGATATTTCGTGGCAAATGAAATGGGACAATATTCTGCTACAAGTTTCTAATGAGTTTAGAAATTTAAACCAAAGGTATTCAACGTACATTTATGTTTTCTTTCAAGCTGAAGAAATTTTAAAATTTTTGTTAATGTTGCAGATATGATGAGAACAGTTTTAATTGCTATTCTTTCGTTTTAGAATTTGTCAAATGTTTACAACATCGTGATTTCATGGAAGTATCTTCTTCTAAAGAGATTTTTTGCCAAAGATATGTGATACCCAAGATGGCTGTGGTTTTTAAATATGTGCGTTTATTTAGAATTTTAAAAAATGCCGAGTATTATATTGAAGAATAAATTTGTGTCGTTTATAATATTATACCTACCTATTTTGTGCATCAAATGAAATGAAAAACAGACTGAAATCATAAAGTTGTAACTTGGTGATCAGAAAACTTGTTATTCTGTTCTTGAAGGTGTTCTAATATTGAAAAGCAAATTTAAATTGTAAAAGATTGTAAAATGTTCCGAAATAGTCAAAAGAATAAAGATCATTCTGGGAAACATTGATGATTTATGTGGAATAAAAACAATTAATAAATGGTTTTTTAATTTTTTCTTTAAAAAAAAAAAATTAAAATGGAAAAAACGAGAGAAGTTTTTCTGGTATTAGAGCAACACTGTTGGACAGTCATTCTTACTGTAAAATTAATTTTTTATACAAAATTGTGGCGAAATTTAGACATTTGCGTAATTATGATATTTTTTCAAGCTTATTTTATACAAATAAATAAAATTCTGTCTATTTTACGGTCTTTTTATGATCAATTTTCCCAATCCTTTTATTTCATTGATGATTGCTTGATTTTCCCAACTTCCAAGTTTTTTTTTCATCAAAACAAGCTGGCAACCGTGATTTGAAGTAAATAAAAATATTTTTTCAAAGATAAGCGATAAATTTAGAAAAAGCTAGGTGTGTTTCGCTATAATTCGCGACAAGTTGACTTATTTCTTCTAATTTGAAACGATTTTCGTGATTCTACAAACATGACCTTTATTAATTGACACTATCGTGTATTTTCAAAGTGTGGACACCATGAACGAGTACAACTTCACTGACGTCGTTGGGTATCGTAACGATATAAAATGTACCAAACTTAAAGACTTCTTTTCACGTCAAACATTGGATTGCGATCAAGAAAACCATGAATATCCAGACTTGGATTTCATCTACTCCGACACTGATACGCTTGCCAATGAGGTAGCCGAACTGTACAGCTACACAGAACAACCAGAATTCCAGTTGAACGTTAAAGCTTTCGAAGACTACATGGAAATGTTGAAACTGAAACCATGTTGGAGACTGCTGACTTATTCGGAAAAAAGTAACGTAATCGTGACGCTTCTCGATCAATTGGATGTGTTAGACAAGAACGTAAGATTGAAATGTGCCCGGTGTTTTCTATACCTTTTGCAAGGATGCTGGGTCGAATGTCAGTCTGATATCGAACAACAGGTACAAGCTAAAGAAAACGTGATACTGTTGTATAAACACGGAGTTTTCAACGCTTTCGTTGAGCTTTTCTACTCCGAAGCTGATATTTGCTCAGTAGCTATTCAACGTAAAGTATCCGTCAATATAAACGATTCGACTGAATTGAGAGTTATGTTGAGCATATTGTATATATTTATCGAAGTTATTAGATGTATAGAAAATGACGAAGGTCACGAGAATTTAGCGATCAAAGAAGAATGCCATAACGAAATTTCGAATCCAATTCAAGACGAATTACTATCAGTTAAATTATTCAGCATGGTTACTCGTTTCTGCGGTGGTAGCGCTCCTCATTATCCAATCAAAAAAGTCTTACTATTGATATGGAAGCTGCTCTTGTTTTCTCTGGGTGGCTCGGAAAGTTTAAAAGCCATGAAAGCGGAGAAAAGAAAAGAATCCGGATTAGAATTATTCGAAGAAGACACCATCGAAATAGTCAAAACGATGCGTGCCTCATCGCCTCCTTCCGGCGGTGCTGATGGTATCGAGACTCAGAATCAAAAACGTACCAATCGTCAACTCAGGAGAAGTTTAATTAAACAAAGTTCGTTGGACGAATCTCTCAACATGGATTACGAAGGTCCGATGATGGACGAAGAAGAGTACGACGACGAAGTCAACAAAAACAACGCTAATAACGAAAACAACGGTAACGCCGCTAATAATGATGACGCAAACTCGAACGAATCTGATAATTTAACCGATAAAAGTAACAATAACGAGACCAGTATCAGCGAAGCAGCCATCACATTACCGGAAGAGCCTCCATCGCGACCGAAAAGTATAGAAAAAGCGCCTTCCATACCTCAACATAAAGGTCTTCCATGGGTACCGAAAATTCGACAAAAAGATTTGGACGTTTTTCTAGATCACGTTAGATTGAAATTCGTTGGGTTTACTCTGCCTGACGATAAAGAAACCTTGATCGGGCTTCCTCAACCGATTCACGAAGGTGTAAAAATACTTCGAAGATATGTCTACGTATCATTGAGCGATGTACAAATGGAAAGGGAAGAAAACATTTGTAAATATCCGATTTCGCAAAAAGAAGAAAATATACCCAATACACCTGCCGAAATTTTATACCAAGCTATGCTACCAAACATGCAACAAAACATTATCGCTCTTTTGAAAGTTCTTCTCGCTGCAGCTCCTACATCTAAAACGAAAACCGATTCCATAAACATAATGGCCGATGTACTGCCTGAAGAAATGCCCATGACTGTTTTACAGTCTATGAAATTGGGTACCGATGTCAACAGACACAAAGAAATTATCGTGAAAGCTGTCTCCGGTATTTTATTATTATTACTCAAACATTTCAAACTTAATCACGTTTATCAATTCGAGTTCCTGTCACAATATCTCGTTTTCGCAAACTGTATCCCGCTGATTTTAAAATTCTTCAATCAAAACATCGGCGCGTACGTTGGCGCGAAAAACGTCATACCGATATTAGATTTTCCATCGTGTGTAATCGGTGATCAACCAGAACTTACTTCCGAGAGTTTGGAAATTGGAGACAATCAACAGTGCAGCTGGAGAAACGTATTCTCTTGCATCAATCTACTCAGAGTTTTGAATAAAGTCACCAAATGGAAACATTCTCGTATAATGATGCTAGTCGTATTTAAATCAGCTCCTATTTTAAAACGTACGCTGAAAGTTAGACATCCAATGATGCAGCTGTATATCCTGAAGTTACTAAAAATGCAAACCAAGTACCTAGGAAGACAGTGGAGAAAATCAAATATGAAAACCATGAGTGCTATTTATCAAAAAGTACGCCATCGTTTGAACGATGATTGGGCCTACGGAAACGATATCGATGCCAGACCTTGGGATTTTCAAGCCGAAGAGTGCGCCCTCAGATCAGCCGTTGATAAATTCAATAACAGAAGATATTTTTCTCAAAGCGACGATCCGGATTTCTATTCCGTCGATGTCGATATTACCAGCGTTTTATCCACCGACGTTGATTTGACTGAAGAATTCAAAAAACATTATTATCTATGGGTTCAACAAGAATTATTCGACAAAACTATCAATTGGGACGAATTACTTAACCAAGATTCTTTATAAATGTAACTTACAAAATATCTCAATTTTTTTAGAATTTTTTTTTCTGATTTATTACGATTATGTTGTTTTTTTTTTAGATTCTATTATTTTTATTGAAGGCGTTTATTTAGAAACTGAACTTTCAGCTCCTTGTATTTTCGATTAATCATCTTCAATAGTCATGATCATTTATACAGCATCATTTCAATTTTTTTTGTGTAATCGATAATTTTATGATGTAAATAATTCTATCGTGAAAATTTGTGAAAAATATCATTCATCTGCCTAAGTATTGTGAATTTAATTCACTTTGAGTAATGAAATATTCGATAATGATGCGAAATTTTAGAATTATTGTTTTAAACATGCGATGTGAGAGTAATTTTTTATATAATTGATTTCATTTTTTGTTTATTGAAAAATATCTGTTGCTTACATATTTATTTGAAATTATGAAATTTTACGTTTTAGAACTTTTACTACTATTGCTATTGCTATTGTAATTATTTTGTTTTTCCTTGGCTTGATAAAAGATCGCGTTGTAAGAATAAAGTTTTTGTTTTTTATTTTCAATTATTTTATTGTAAATGTGTTACGATGGAAATATTGATGATGTAATTTCAATTCGAATTATTCATAACATTTTTCAATTGGAGTCAAACTGCCTCAGAATTTTGTTAGGTAGGTACATAACATTTGTGGCTTTATTTTGTTGCTTCGATTCTCGTTTTTTTGAAGTACATAAGTACCTGAAATGAAAATGATCTGATTTAAATTCTTCTTGTTATTTATTACTACGGATTCAGCACCTGAAATTTTATCTGATTTTTCGATTTTTCCGTATCCGGTCAAGAAGGGTGTTTCTAAAAGAGGGAGTTTTATTTTAAAAAATAATAACTATATGAATTCTGTAATTGGTTTTAACATGGTTTTAACGACTTTTAAGTAAGTATCCTATACTCAACAAGTCGAACAGTAGGTACATAATATAAACTCCAAAAATTATTTAGCTTGAGAATTCTGAAAAACTGTCAGCCTGAAGATGATTTATTTTGTGGAAGATGATGGTGATTACTGATTACTGATTAGGTATTTTGTGGCCGTTCACTATTCTTTCCTAAGAAGTCATAGAAAAATGTCGATCAAGATAATTATATACATAATTTTGAAAATGATGATGTGTACATCACGTGTATGCACGTGCAGGATTTGTTTTGTTGAAACAAATCTGAAATCTCTGCGATATGATTGGTTCGCAGATTTATTTTGATGACGTCATCGCAGGATATCTAATCAACTCCAAAAACTGAATCCATTGCCTATTTTCTAGTCAATTCTAACCAAGTGTTTTGTAAATTTCAGTGTTTTAAACGTAAAATTTGTCAAGTGTATCTTAAAAAGTGATAAAAATGAGCAAAAGTGTTAGACGACGTTCTCTCAGACTTGAAAATCAGTTCAACGATATGAGTATAAACGTGAATAGCAAAACTCGTAGTCCAAAAACGGTTACAAGTTCTCAGTTCAAAAACAGTTTATTAAATAGAACTAAACTCGATGTAAAATTTTCGAAAGTGAGTAAATCGAAGAATGATTCCAATCAACGACCGTACCAGTCTCTGTTTCGAAACGGAAGTTTATTCGACCATAAAGATCACAGTCGTACGAATAGTTCAAAAGTGCAGGTACTTCCAAACGTTTCAAATTCGATCCAACAAATAGATCGCAATCGATCGAGTAACATTAGTCCAAGTATTCTGGCACCGATTGCCGAAGTTCCCGCCGCCGAAATCGAACCCTGCAAACAAGATTCTTTTGATTCAAGTTCCACCTTTTACGAGCCTGATTCAACGGTCGACGATGATGATTTGGAAACGGACTTATTGATAGATAGTAACGGTCCTATCTCGAGTGATGTTTTAATTAAGAACACCAAAATGAATATTCCCATGTATGATAAATCTTCGGTGAAACATAAAACTGGCAATGAAACGTCGCAGAAGAACGTCTCTGTGAAGAAATTGACGCAATTTAAGCCTGTTTCTGTGAAAACCAACACTCTTCGAGCAGATAAACCTGTGGTAGTCAAAAAAGTAAAACCTGCGGTTCAAAAAAAAACTCAAGCAAATTCCAGTCAGCGTTCTTTATTCGATGAATTCGAAAGCATTCAAGCGGAATGTTCAACGAATCGAAATACAACTAAGAAAAATACGTCAAGCTCTAAAGCAGCAACTCTTATTAATGAAAAGGTTCTTCCGACCAAACGTCCAGATTTGAAGAAGCTGTCTCAACACCGTTTACAAACTCCAACGCAGTGTAGCTCTGTTATCAACGCCAACTCATCGAATTGTAAAAGTAAGCCGAAGAATTCGGCGCAGATACGCAAAAACCTATCTACATCGAAACCTAAATCTCAGCAACCGAAATGCGTTAGCCCGGAAATATTCGCTAGCGATTATGATAGTAATCAACCTAATAGTTCTGCCGATATGGTATTGCCGACGCCGAGCCCTCCTGATTTGACCAAACTTGACCATTCGCTGTCTAGAAACCGGTTATTAACTATTCAAGATACAAATTCCTCTTTGAATACGCATGTGACAAATTCAACACATCATTTAGAAAAAACATCGCGGTATCCGTTACGACATACGAGTTCCTCTAGTCCCGTTGTCTACAATTTACCGATGATTCAACGTAGACGACCAAATTCATCGTTGAACTTCGATAATTCGTCGAGTCAGATTAGCACTAATGTAAAATTCAAATCGAAAGCTGCTGCTAAGAAAACCGCAGCTCCTAAACCCTTTACTAAAGCACCGTTACAATTTTCTCAAAGCAGCTCCGTTCATGAATCATTGCTCAACGTTAATACACCTCAAGAAACTCTTAGTGACGTATACGAATTCGTATCCAATTCGCCGAAACGACAGACTAAGACGAAAAAGAAACCTCGAGCTCCACGTTCGAAATCAACTTCGACGACAAAAACGACCTATCAATGCAAGCAGAATGGTAATAATTTGTTGTTTTCAACTTTGGCTGCTGGTGAATCGATCAAGGTGCCGGTATCGTCGCGAAAGAAAAATACGAACCCTAGAACGAATGGCATCGGTAATCCGAAATCTTTCGCTGAGCTTACGAATAATAAAACTCCGAAGAAAGTCGATACTAATCTTTCGAAGAATGGTAAAAATAAAGAACGTAATTTCTTGAACAGTCCGTTTTCTCAACATAGCCAAGCATCTAGTCAACTGAGTTCGATTTTCAACACGCGTAATTCTCAAGCATCTCAAATTTTCTACAATTCCAATGTGTCATTGAATTCTCCTCAAACGTTTTTCAGCCGAACACCAGCTACTTCGTTTCAAACCCACAGAAATTACAATCAAGCCTACGGGAGCATGCTCGCCTATATTGATAGCATAAATCACAACAACACCGATATCGAAATGGAAGAGCTTTGTGATTTATTCAACCGGCTGAAAATAAGCGACGAACGAGACCGTACGATGTCTTCTTTTTTAACCTACAGAGATCCATATCACGCAGCTGAAAAATCTCTCCGTATGAGAAGAATCGACGCAATTTGCAAGAAACCACGTAAATTATCGTTTTTCGGTAACACGTTCATGAATTATCGCCAGTCTTGCAATTCTGCTGTCGAAAAAAATGAGATACCATTTACACCGATACCTCCGAAGAATAGTATCTCGAATGAGACTAATTTTCGCCAATTTGAATACGCCGGCGGTGCGCCTGTAGTGTCCAGTAACGCAACCAATGATACGCATCTCTCAGCGAGAGAAATTCTCAAAGGTATCTCGACCATTTCAACTAAACTTCCGCATTATATTTACGCAGATGGCGAGTATAATTTTGATGGATTTTCCAATTGGAATTGATGTTTTTATTTTATCGAGTTAATTATTTTTGTGTTCTTGCGAAGGACCTTATTAAGCTTCGTGAGTAACAAATTGTTCCTTTTATTGTGTATTTTTCGTGTAGAAAATAACCCTTATTTCGAGTGAAAGGAGGTGATAAATTTCGCGATTTATTTTACTTTTTTTATTTAGGAAGTAAATTGAAAGAAAATCTAATAAAATATAGTGTCGTTTGATCAGAACGTTTATTGACTTATTCTCGCCTCGAAATATACGCTTGATTGCATTGAAATAAAAAAAAAAAATGAAAATCAATGTTTGTGTTTTGACAAACAAACCGTAATATTTTTTATATTTATTTATCAGTCAACAATTTCGGAGTTTGTTGTGAAAATGTTCGTCGTTCGAAATATCCCGTTTATAAAATTGTTGCGATTTTTCGGTCTATGCCCTTTTTATTGGAAACCATCTACGAGTAAGTACCTACGTAAGCGATGGCCGGAGATTGTAGAACGCGCAATTTGTACATCGAGGTAACGTAGGTAGGTAGGTTGGTACCTAAAGCTATTCATCAACAACTACAGCGAGTGAAATGACAAGAGCTGAGGAGTCCATGACAGTGAAAGTTCAACTTATGAGCTACGTGTATCATCATACTCATTAATTAAATTATTTTTGTAACTCGAGATATTAATAGTTCTTTAACAAAGATTCCTATTATAAGTATAAATTTATTATTACATATTATGAGATCATTTCTATATAATTTTGTTACAGATAATGCGATAAAAATAATGGTTATTACTTACTCTATTTTACTTCACGGATTCTTGTTTTACGTAATATTGTGCATTAGCATGGGAACACTAAAACGACTAATAACGTCAGAATTTAATTTTGACACTTTCATCTATATCGCGAAAGATGTCAACTCATTAGGCGGTTACTTGATCATACCATTGCTGTATTGGAGATGGTCCATCGAATTATCCAAATATTACGTGGCTTGGATGGAATTTCATGTAAACGTGAATTATTACTCGAGTACCTACCTACATGACAATACCATACCTACTTAAAATTCATCGATCAATTTTATTATTACAGAAAGAACTATCCGAAATGCCTATCAGATCTTTTATCGCCGAAATAAATTCACTCGATACGAATAAAACCCACTGTTGTAATTTTAAAGCTGCGATTTCAATTTTATTCTGTAGTTTTGCTTTACTCCTCGCCATCCATTTTAAATCTTCAAGTATCTATTCGTACGGATTGATATTGATGTACAGCATTATTTCATTTTTATGGAATGAAACTTGCAATATGATTCTAGACGCTGTAATGCATCTTAAATTACAAACGCAGGTTTGCTATATCAATATCTACCTACCTACCATTTTATTATATACGATACATTTTTAAGAAATTTACATCGCTTGCCCATGTCTCATGCGTGTTGGTATTAATTTCTCATTACAGAGTTCTCGATGGCAAATAAAAGTATTCGATTTTCATACAGAGAAATTAATTTCTATTTGGATCTCACTGTGCGAATTAGTTAAATCTTCATGTCGTCTTTATTCGAATTTATTATTTTCATCTATACAGTCTATGACCCTGTTAATTATGTTCAGCGTTTATGCATTGTTTACTCAAGTCGTACAAAAGAAACTCGATATTCACGATTATTTTCAATCCATTGTTATTATGGTGTTAGCTGCAAGCAACATTTATGCAATTTGTGATAAGTCTCATAATACTGAAAAACAAGTAAGATTTCGATATGGATAAATTTTTGTCTTTTTCTCAAGTTCAGAGCGTGTATGGCGAAATTCACTTTTTATCTAAAAGCTTTTCATAGGCAGTTAGGCACACATCGACGTGTCTATTTTACATGATTAATCAATTACTCTGCGGGGAATTTTATTTTCTAGATAAAGACAGTGATCCATGATGAAATTTTATGGACTGGCATTTTCCTTTCTGATACCGAAAAATTAATCAAGGTAAATAACTGTACGATCTTCGAATAATAATTATTAATTACGTATGAGAAAATTCCAGGTAGGTAAGTACCTACCTTTGGGTACCAGCGAAGAATTAATTTTTTTTCCAATATTTAGTGTGCTTATCTACATATATACCTACGTAGACTAATCAGACATACAGGGTGTTCCAGAATAACCTTTCACATTTTGGTGAGCACTGATCTGCGTTCAAATGGTGTTAGGGGAATGGTAAAAGCGGTTCCAGGTAGCCAACACATGCCGAATTATGTTTCAGTATTAATTTTTTACCATGGAGAAGTGGACGGCTGTGCAGCGCGCTTTTATTGTAAAGGCCTTTTTCAAAAATAATGACTCTTACATTAGTGCAATTCGTGCCTTCCGCAAACATTTTAAACTTACCGGTAAAAGTGAAGTGCCATCGAGGCCAACAGTGAAATTATGGGTAAAAAACTTCGAGAAAACCGCTCATGCTTGTAAAAATAAACCTACAGGTCGGAAAAGATCAGTAAGAACGCCAGAAACAACGGACCGAGTAAGGCATTCAGTACAGACTACCCCTACCACTTCAATACGTAAACGAGCGTTAAATTTAAAAATCAAACCAACTTCTCTGCAACGAATTTTATCTGAAGACCTCAGTTTCCATCCATATAAGATTTTAATCATTCAAAAGTTACAAAAAACTGATTTTGTGAGAAGAAAATCATTTGCCGAGGATATGCTTACAAGAATTGATACTGGTGAGATTCCATTGAACTCGTTACTCTTTACTGATGAAGCTCATTTTTATCTAAACGGTGATGTGAATAAACAAAATATGCGCTACTGGTCGACAGAGAATCCGATGATAATACACGAGAAACCTCTACACTCCGCTAAGTTGACTGTTTGGATGGGCGTGGCTAAATTCGGTATAGTGGGACCGTATGTGTTTGATGAAACGGTGAACGGTGAGAGGTATCGCAAAATGTTAAACGAGTTTCTCATTCCTGAATTGAAACGCAGACACAAGTATAGAGTTACTTGGTTCCAACAGGATGGCGCTACCTGTCATTCCGCAACGGACACGAGTTCTTTATTGCGTGAGCATTTTGGTCATCGAATAATTTCGCTGAACACAGAAATTTCATGGCCACCTCGATCCCCTGATTTTTCAGCATGTGATTTTTTTTTATGGGGTTACCTCAAGTCAAAAGTATATCAAGATGATCCTAGGACTCTGAAACAGCTCCTAGATAATATTATTCGTGAATCAAGACTGATTAGAAGAGAAATGCTCAACAAAGTGTTCAATAATTTTAAAAAACGTTTGGTCGATTGTGTCAAAAATGATGGAAAACATCTTGGTGGAATAATTTTTAAAACTTAATTTATAATGAAAACTCAAATATATGGTCTAAAAACGGCACATTTCTACTTCATTTTGGTTATAAAAAAATTTCCGTAACCATTTTTCTCTCAGAGCTACTAATAAAACAAAAGTGAAAGGTTATTCTGGAACACCCTGTAGATAAAAGACAGAAATTGATGAGTTACAAATAAGTAGGTATAATTTAATTTTTTCAGATTAAACAAATGCTGTACGTTATAAAAATGACGACTCCGTCGATTTCTCTTTTCAATTACATAAACGTCGATCGACCATTGATGGTAAATTTATTATCAGTAGTAGTGACATATTTGGTGATTTTAATACAATTTGAAATCAGCGGAAGCTCATGGAATTCTAATTCAACCAATGCTTCCTTTCTGGATGCCAACCTCTTCGGAGCAATGAAACCAAATTCTTCCAATACAAATTAATAAAATACAACTTCTCGAAACCATGCTGTGGATATGACTATGATACTGTAAGTAATAACTAAGTATGAGAGTCAAAAGTCATGATGAGCAACAACATTTCAATATTCCAGCGGAGAATTTGAAGATAGTTACCTACCTATCTACTTTTTTTTTTTTAAGAGCATAGTCGAGTAAAATAGATGATTTGGCCCTGTCCTCGGATTTTGAAAGTAACCAGTGGAAGTTATTCCTTATGGTCTAAAACCCCTATGAAAAAGTTTTTAGGGGTAAAATTTCAATTTCAGTCAAGACGAATTTCCAACTTTGGCAATTTTCAACGAAATTGTTTCAAACTTGCAGAGATGTTAAACATTGCCAATGATTATCTGTGGAAATTTTTTGAAATTTTTTCGAGCATATCTTCTGGGCAAAACACGCATTTTTAGCTTTCAAAAGGCACTTTCGGTATGTTCCTTCAGGATGTACAATAATGCAAAAATTTGTGTTACGAATCTCGAGAGAAAATTCGCTTAAAAATCACCCAGGTTGGAAAATTTACAACAGGAATTGTGACTTAACTCCCTTTGAAGGGGTTTGAAGCGTTTTGGTGATCTAAAAATTTTATGCCAGGGGTTTTGACCATAAGGAATAATTTCCACTGGTTAATTTCAAAATATACGAGGACAAGGGCCAAATCGCCTACTTACTTTATCCGATTAGGTACGTATGCTTTTTCTGCTGTATCTTTGTTATCTATTTAAATAAAATATAAAACAAATAATGTCAAAATCTCAATACGGAAAATTTTTCTGTCGTGTTGTAAAATTGCAATTACACATGCCACAAAATTTCTTCGAATCGTAACGTAAAAGAAATAGTTTATAATAGTAAATTTAAAATCGCAGCATTGGACTGAAAATGTGCGTAGCTTAATTTGGCGTTAATACCTATAATGACCACACTGCCTATAATACGTTATTCGTCTGCTTTTTTTCTTTGGCAAAAACGTTCATATTTATGAAGAAAAAGGAATTTTCAGAAGTCGGTTTTGACGTAAGATCTAGTATATTATTGTTTGGCATAAAAATTATGACCATTGCATTACCTACTCTCAAGATGTATGGAACCGCAGAGTGAGAGGGAGACGAGGGCGGAAAAACGTTTTGTTTTTCTTCGCGCTTTCATTCATTCGCACACTGAATGCGATGATGCAATAAAATTTAGATAAATATTGAATTTAAGCTTCTTTCAAGTTCAGTGAAGAATTTTTTTTGTATGAGTTCAATTTTTTTCAGTGTACACGCAAATATCTACCTATTTTTACAAGCAAACACGTGCATATTATGTAAATAAGTGTAGGTAATAGGTATACCTACCTATACCTACTTATTTTTTTAAATTTAAGTATCATTAAAATGATTACCTACCATAAGTGCCTAAAACTAAATGCGGATGTGTGATTGTCACCTCAGTTTCGAATATAATATCTGATTCAGATTGATTATGAAAAATTACTCGTGTCTGAATCTAATTGAGTGAGTTTTAAAAATATTTTCTTTTCTTTCAAGTTGTAAAAAATGCATGCGGCCGGCCCGATGTCCATCGATGAATTTATTAATTACTTGTTTGGCTGACACATTGTTTGACGTATCGTTTTGTATACAAATTTTTAGTGGTATTCTATAATTGTATGTTCTACCCTGCCAATTTTTTAAAGCGTGTTTATTGTGTTGGTTCACATACTATACACTTGTACGATATACGCTATGTACACGTGTTTAAGTATCTTTTAGTTTGATCTCTTATAGATGGCCAGGTAGACGGTTGTGTCCTATTTTTATGCAGAATGATTTGATTGTATTTTTAATTACATTTTTATGCTGAGCTCGTGTTGAAAAACAAATTGTTAAATATGTACTTTTCTGGCGTAGGCGAATAGTATATGTACATACAGTGTATTTCCGACGATGTTATCGTTATAATTTTAATTTGTATCGATTGTTTGCATACATGTTGAATCATTTTGACAATAGGATTTCCATTTACGTATGTTCAATCATGGTACCCTAATATGATAATTTATTTTAATGAATGGAATGAAACAAAGAAATACATTCCTCATTCCTCAAACATTTTTACGTGGACTTTTCATATAGGTAGCAGGTGTTACAATACTGCTGTGGAATGTGTTCACTCTCAGTCTCTCTCTCCCTTCCTCCCTCCTTAGCTATTGCTATAATTTCTACGTTACCTATACTAATTATTAGGTCCACATTGATTTTTAGAATGAAAAAAATCTTTTGACAATAATGTAGAAGAGCGGAATGTTTTTCAAAGAAATGTAACTGAATTTATCTATTTCTTCCGAACCTCAAAAAAATTAAAAAAGAGCTGTAGTGTAGAAATTCTTCAACTTGAAAAAAATGCATGTTTCTAGTAAATTAGGTACCTTTTTTTTTTGAAAAATTATTATGTTGTCCTTGTAATGTGACCTGGAAAGGTGTCTTTAAAAAAAAAAAAAAAAAAAAAAAAAAAGGAAAAAAATGCTTTATGACTGCGTTACGAAGATCTATGGTGTGTGGAGTGTGGAGAAAGGTACTCACCTGTAGGTACCTAGATCTGCGTTCTTTTAGAATAAAATATCAGGGATAAAAAGGTAGGCTAATAGGTACTCAATTCGCAAAGGCAATATTTCCTAATCCAAAATTTTTCTGCTTTAATTTAAGTACTTATGCATAAATATCAACTTAAAACTCCTATACAAAAGTTCCAGAGTAAGCAGTACATTTTAATGAGTCATAAAAATGACACCTTTCAGGATTTTTATTTTTTGTTGCGTAAGTAATTTTTATCATAAGTTGTTAAATTGTTGAAAACGAAATTGCTTTCTGTATCACGAGTGTGTTTGTGTGTAGTTTTACACAAACACGATTGCAAATTTATATGCATTAAGTACCTAAAACAATAAAGTAGACAAATAATTAACGGTTATATTATTTTATATAAATAACAATTAATACAATTTTTGACGTAGACGAAGTTAGCCGCTTGAATACGAATGCGTCACCGGAGAATAGAAGAAAGAAAAACATTCACAATGCTCAACTTTGAGTAATTTATCGCCACACATTACAAGTTGAAATTCGTGTTTTGTTATTAGACGTATTATTCGCGATATGGTGAAAAAATCCAAATAAAATAGCCATTTTACTTAACATAATTGCTGGTGTAAAAGATCAATTATTTTAACTATAGCGTAGTAATTGCGTATATAAGCGTAATGCGATGACCACACACATGGGTTTTGTGGTGGCTCAAAACACCACTGGCGTAAATTTCAAAATAAAAATTCATCAGTGTATCAAAAGAACATGAACTGTGAGCTATCCCCAAGTACGAAGATAGTTCCATGATATATTATGTATAGTATGGGCATGGGCTACTCTGCTAAGTAGGTATATACTCAGCTTCCGCGTATTCTTATTTATCTTATTTTTAAAAATTTTTTCAAAATATAGTCTATGTGTTCTCGTCGGTGTTCCGCGGCGTCGACTTTTCTCCGTGTAACTTTCACTTCTCTCTCGTCTCATTAAAAAAAAAAAAAAACGGTGGGGTATTTATGTACGATTCGTCATTGCAGTTCGCGTGTGTAGTACATCGTCGGAGCGGGATAATGTTGACTTTGAAACGTTCGTCGTCTCTCAAGCTGTTCGGTGGTCTGTTACGCTATTTGTAACCGTAGTAGATTCAATTCAGTTCGTCTTTGAAGATGTCGACGACGATTTAAAATTTACGAAGACGCAGCTGTTGATATGGTAAAATTAGTTCATCGCCCTCGTTAAATGAATTATTATCGTTCGCATTCGGCTACCGTGATTCGTATTTTGTAAAATCGCATCTCTAACGTTTTTTTTCTTTTTCGCTGTTGCACATCATAAATATTATTTCTTGTTCGGCGCGGTGTAATAACGTGTTCAAGTCGTAGATCGACATCGTATCGCAAGTTAATTTTCAACTTGACATGTTCGCGTTGATTAATTTGTCGTCCAGAGTTTCGTGATTTATATTTCTGACTTCATGGTATTTTTCAAAAAAACCAAAGCTCCCGATATGTCTGCCGGTAAATATGTTCCTTTGACGAGAAACGGCACTGCATCATCGTCTGCTGTAAACACCACCGAAGTTACTACCAAGTCAAAGGATAAGTCAAATAAATTGGATGATTTCAATATCGTTAGAACTATAGGTAAGAAATAATACAGCTTCATTTTGAGCTTTTGATCAATTGTTTTTCCATAAAAATAGTTTACCTACCCTTACTTAGGTATTACAATTACCCACTAATTAGTTGAATATGTAGTGCTGTAGTTAATTGCTTCTTACATGCTTCTCTGGTAAAATATACATATGATTCATACGCCGGTCGTGCAGTTGTATGTTATCAGTTCATGGAAAGTTACCCACAGTACGTTTCCCTTCCTTGTACGTATTTCTCCTATAGGTAACTCTTTCGATTTGTGTTTTTTATTTATCAGCAGCAACGAGCGTTTAGTTTATACTTACGCGAGTAGTGCTTCAGGGTAAATCGCTACAGAAATAGAAAAGAAAAGGAATACTTAGTATAAATATCGTATTTCGTTTTGAAAATTATTTATATCTACCTATAGAAACAACGATTGGCTAAATCATTGACAGCCATAGTGCTGTAGTACCTATATATTCGCTGCTTATTTACATTTATATGCGTCTGAGTTTCCTTGGCTACTGCTGAGAAAATACGCTTAATTGCAGCGACCATGTCAAGGAGAATACCTACATATTTTCTGCGCGAAATGGAGTGAAAAAGTAATGAATAAGTTAGTAATGTTTTACTATGTATATATGCCATAAATATCAGCATTTCAGCAGTTGCCTGCTGATATTAAACTATTAATAGGTACTCACTTCAAACAAAAATGTCCATGACTTTTTACGAATAATGAAAATAACTCTAGCCCAACAATCATGGAGTATCATATTATCATTCATTGTGAGTGTGACCAGCACCAGCGAAACGTTTAGCAAAAAACATTGCTGGGGGTACTCGATATTTCTGCGCATCCTGTAGTTATACATTACATACCTACTTATGCATTGTAAGAACAAATGATTAACATGATTAACAAAGGTGTACGAAAGGAAACTCATTACTGTCAAAACCCCTAATTTCGGACAGGGTACGTAATTTCGGACACTCAGTGTTTTTGCTCTTTTATTGATAAGAACCAAGGGTACAAGTAAAAGTGAACACTTCTTCTATTAGTTTAGATCACGGACAATCTCCCTGATGTAAGAATTTTCATTTTACACTATTTATTTAGCCATTAAAATGGACTTTACAAAGTGCTTCATGTAAAGTGTGGGGAAAAAGTTATTCACAGAGTCTATCCAAATGCTTTCATAACCACGAAAATCGCTCTAAAATATCAAGAAGTCACTGGTAATTAAAAATAAAATTCATTTATCAAATTTCACGTTTTGTTTCTATTATTTAAATCCTAAAAACTGAAAAAGTCGCGAAACGGATCATTATTTCGGACACTTTGGTTAACGCTTTACCGAGTTTGGAAGGGTAACACTTATGCACTTGCAAATGTGTATTTTTCGAGTTCGACGGTATTTTTTCAAGTGTTTTCAGTTTTGATGAAGATATTGTACTATTATTTCACTCATTTTCCTAAAAACCATACTGAAAAGTAAAAGTCGGAGTCGTAAAATCATCAACAAGGAGTTTGATAAGAAATTGTTCAATGTTACCAACTTATTTTTCTAATGAGAAAGTGGATAATGAGAGTGCTGAACATTTCCTTGAAAAATCGTTTTTCTCTACATTTCACATCATGATTCGAGCTGTTTTTGATTGGAGTTGTTTTTCAGAGGTAAATAATTTCTTTTTCAACTAAAATTTACGAGTTCCCACGTTAAAGAAAAAGTGTCCGAAATTAGGGTACCTTGGACCTAATTTCGGACACTTTTCGGATTCAAATTAAATAAACAAAATCACGTAAAATTTATAAATTGATGCTCAAAAACGATTCACACGATGACATTCTATGAGAATGTGAAGACAAACACCAAGTTGAATCGCTCGTTTTAAAGCCTTTTTCGAAAAACGTGAAAAAGTGTCCGAAATTAGGGGTTTTGACAGTACTCAAGTACTTTTCATTGATAGGGAGTAGGTACAGGGTGCGCAGAAATATCGTGTACCACTATAAAAAAGTTTTCTGCTAAATACATTTCGGTTGGTCACGTTGAATAATGAATAATAGCACATGATTGGTTGTTAGACTGAGCTGATAACATTCCACCAATCATATGCATCTATTTGATCTATTTCATGTTGCCAACCTATATTTTTATTTTTTAATAAAAAACTTTCTTTGGGTTCACAATATTATTGCACACCCTGTATGTAATTGTGTTGAAAGTTCAATGTATTTAGATAGAGGTACCTGTACCTAAATGTGTTACAAAATCAAACAAAGCCAACAAGCAGTGCGTAGGTTTGAATTCGCAAAATGGGTCTAACACTGGGATGATTATGAAATTTTTCACTTAGGCAAGCAATTAGCACTCTTCGGTTACTAACTAAAAATACATCAGGTATTACCTAATCATTCTCCAGTTATTTTTAAAAATATTCATTCAATGTAGCAGAAAGAAGGAGTTTTACTTTACTGCTGATGTAATAGGTACTTTTCTTTTTATTCGTTCGGAAGTGATACCTTTTTTGGCTGGTTTCGATTCAACTTTCTCATAAGTCGAAAAATAGCAGTTGTTGTTGAAACAGTTTCCTTCTAGTTCTTTCAATCATTAAAAAACAATTCAAATGTTTTGTATGCGGGGGGGGGGGGGGGTTGAAATTGATCGGTTTGCTGGTCTGAGTCTGGACTCTGGAGGAATTCATTATTCTTATATTATACTTACCCGAGAATATGAGGGGGGGGGGACAAGTGATTTGAAAAATGTTATCAACCAGTTCTCATACGTACTGTACCAACTTATAGGTATAGTAACTTTGTTAGTATCTTTCTTCAGTGCCTTTTTACATTATCCTCCGTTGTTTTTCTTTTTCTCAGAATATTTGAATTTTTACTTCAGTATAACGCCGTTGAAGTATAAGTCAACACCCATTTAGAGCACACAGTGAATTCCTACTCGAGCTGTTTTAAAAATATATATGATTTACTCGCGCGCCCATATTCCAGATCCAGAATAGGTACTCATTAAATTAAAAAATACACGTTCAAGATCAGCGCGAAATTATTGCAATTACCAATGCCATATCATCTACCTATCCCATTTCCTGCGCCCTTTCATTAATACCGTTGCTGATACGAGTTGTCGGTATGAAAAATCTTCGCTAAATTACCCACTCGATTAGCGGATTACTGAATTTGGGCAAATGCATTATCGCGGATCATATCATATCATGCGTTGCCCTCAGGGGGTCATCTACGAGTGTGGGATCTCCACTATGTCCAGCCATACACGAAAAAGTTACTCTGAAAGTGATACATTTGCTTGAAAATTTACTCCATTTTTTTATTTCGCGATTTTATGTGTGCAAACGTCAAGTATCTAGGTAGGTAGGTAGCTAGCTACTTTTTCATATAGAAATTTTGGTACGGTTGAAAAAAAAATTTATGTTTTGCGTAGGTTGGCGAGATTGTAGTATATAAGTAGATGTATGAATTTTATGTACTATAACAATATGGTTCACCTTTTCGAGATGAAGTTGAGTTTTTAATGAGTTTTCAAGGTGTAGTAATTTTTTAATGGGTATTTACATTTTCTTTTCGGCTTTATTCTTTTTACATAATTTTATGTAAACGTTAACGGTGCCACAAAAGATCTGCGAGAAGAGCTCGAAGTCTTACAAAATACTCGATAAAAAGTAAATAGCGTATTTCGTTCTTTTCTTTTGAATATAAAATATACTTATTCGTGTATTGTAATTGATGTTTGCAAAATGAAACCCGTTAAGCGAAAAGTAATTTTTTATTACAATGAAAATTCTATTATATTACGAAACTTTAGTGTATATTACGCGAAAAATAAAAATTTAGGTAAATAAAAGAAGTCTCGAAAAAATATTTACGTCGTTGCGTGCCAGCTATTTGATCAAAGACTGTTGAAATTATTACCTTGCAGCCGAAAAGCAAAATTCCCGCGTGGTTTATTTCAAAAAAAAAAACACACACACAACAGATTAGCATTTCCTCTCAAATTTCCGTTTTGTTGGGGAACTTTTCTGATATCCACGTGAAGACGCGCGTAGGTTAGATAGGTACACGTAATTCCAAAGATCCGCCTTCCTCCAACCGGCGATTATAATTTGGGATTTTTTTTCCATAACAATTCACGTGACGGTGGGTAATTACACGATGGTTCAACGTGTGGAGTACCGTAAGCAGTAAATATTTACGTTTGCAGGTACCTAGGTATCTTATAGGATGGAAAATCACCAAGATGGAAAAAAATTCTCCGACGATGTATAAATTACACGTACCAGTGCCCACAAGTTCAACGAATAGCGATAAATTTTCAATTCGTTCGATTACGTTAGGTTTTAGGTTGAGCACGCGGAAAATTTTCTCTTTCAAGGTCATCGTTTGGCCGGCGATATTTTTTTCGCCATTTATTACCCACGATCGATGGTGTGCTGGACATTGCGTCGCTTTCCGCGTTCGATGTTCGTCGTCGAGCTTGTTTTTTGTGTTTTTCCATAAAAGCAACGGCGCAGCCGAGCCGGTTCGAACCGTTAAACACGATGCGCGCGACGCGATTAGCTCGATGAACCGGTTGCCTTATTGCTCGAAAGATGCGAGTGAATCATAGGGAAATAAACTTGAGGTATTTGCGGCTGCCTGCGGATGATCTGTCTTTTTACCAATAAGCGCGTGATCGTGGGTAGCATTTTGACTGAAATTTTAAGTCTTTGTTTCGCTCCGCAACAAGGCTACCGTAGCGATTGCTAACCGCAGAAGTGCGGTAAAACGCGTTGGTGAGATGGGTTTTAACCTTTATAGGTAGATGAAATTTTAATTACATTCAATTTTCCGTCATCTCTTTGTGATATGACGATTAAAAAGCGGTATTTTTTATTGCGGCGAGCTTCTTTTCATTCAACGATGAGGGCATATATAGGTGTTTTAATCCGTATTCCAGAAACAAGTTGTTAGTCAAATGGCGTATCGTGTTTTTCCAAGCAGATGATGTGTTTTTTTTTCGTGTTATGGTCGAAGTCTTAATAAGTTTTAGGTTCAAGAATGTGTGTGTGAGAGAGGATGATGTGTGGTTGAAAACAATACAATTGCGTGTCAATTTGAGAATCCCTAAGTACTCATGTTGAACTCGAGGAGTGAAGTTTCTGTTTGTTTGAAACCTGTATGTGTGCATACAAAATACATGTGTATAAAGCTGTATAAACCGCTACATACCTACAGCTATCGTGCAGCTTAATCTTCATCATTTCAACTTTTCCTTGGTCTTCGTAGGTAGCTTCGAGGAGTAAACTAGCGTGTTCGCAGGTTATATAAGATGATATTGACCTTCGCATCGATTCGTATTCTATTCAATTGAATATATCTTTGACGCTTTTAGCTTAATTACGATTACTGGGAATTATATTCGGATAATAGGTATAGAGTATAGGTACATATGTATGTGTATCTGTACACAGAGACAGGTATGGGTTTTTTCCTTTCTCTCTCAACTGTCATTATGTATCCATAACATACAGATACTACATACCTATGTGTTTACGCTAAAAAGAGCACAAAGTACCTGCCTCATGCCTGCATCGTCCATCACTAAAAAAACGAACGATCGACCTAACCGCAACTTAACACATACCTACCTTTTCCTAGGTAGTTTTTAGGTTACCTATACTTAAACTCGTACTATAGTATTTTTTTCTAATTTTTTTGATAAAACTAGCAATTTTAATCGATTATTAATTCACCTGCGCGTTGCATTTCATCTTATGAAGTTCGAACCCGGAACAGAATCTTTGTAGAAAGGTGTTAATCTCGTATTTATAAACGTAGCTGCGAATAGAATGGATATCAAGTTCAATTTCACAGCAGATTTGTTATTTTTAATGATGAATTTTTTATTTATTCGTGACATGAAAGAATTGAGTCATTGGGATTCAACGTGTGACCTAAATCATCTGTTCATCTGATTGGAATCCGAGTTCAACATATTCTTAGCTATAGGTAGAAGATGAACTTGAAATCAGCCGCTGGATTGGAATTTTTGGATCAGAATTAGTTTGCTGTTATGGTGGTTGAATTTTAGTGTAGAATTTTTTATTGAGAAGGTAAAAAGCATACTCCTAAATTTTAAACATCAAAAGATACGTGCTTAAATTTACTAAAAGTAACTTCTGATTACTTTTTCAAAATTTTTATTACCAAAGTTACTTTTTTTTTTTTTTTTTTTTAAATTTTTGAATATTTAATTTTTCTAAACCTTGGTCTTGAGCTCTGATTTGCCAAAAATTCCCAAGTCTCACTTTTCCCCAAAAATGTCCAAAGTCTCTGCCTTTTGCGAAAATTGTCAAATTCTCGATTTTTGTCTAAAACTGTCAAACGCATAAATACGATACAATTGAAATGTTTAACAATTCCCCACAAAAATCGAACAATATGTTATGAATACCTATCTCAAATTTTGGTTGCAAGGATTTAAAGTCGATTTTTTGTTTTTTGTTGTTTTTTTTTGGAATCGCAGCTGAACTCCTTTATTGATTCAGTTGTTCGATGTTTTTCGTAGAAATTCTCGATGTCACTCAATTTTTGAAAATTTTACGATTGAGTAAACAGAATGATAATTTTTTTCTACGGTAGGGACCTAATTATTGTTCATATATTTTTCGCGACATCTCGATAGCTTCGTCTTGTTTCTTTGCAGCACCTATTTTTGTTAAGATTTTATAAATATTTTCGTTTGAAATTAACAGCCTATCGAGATAACCTTGGCTTTATTTCGAAGAAGTTGTGAAATCCTGCGATTTAGTCGTTTCGAATTTCAAGGAAAATACCGTCGATTTCATTCCAAGTCCAAATTCCAAATTCAACATGAAAAACCCGATATCTGCGTTCGTTTTCCTATATCTACCTATGTATACCTACTCGTAATTCGAAAATGTTATAAAAGTTATGCTCAACTACTACCTTTCGTTTCGAATTCATCTTTATTTTTTGGAATTTTTAAAATTGAATGGAAGAACGACACAAAAACAAAAAACGAATACGAGTAGGTATGAAAGACACGTTTTACATTTTATACTTTGTCGAGAAGAAGGTGAAGGAGAAGCGAGAAGTAAATGAAAGTATGTATTAGTATAAGGCGAGATATTATAACGATTTATAAAAAAGTTGGTATTACTTACCTATAGCATGTCTCTGAGGTCCTGAAAACCTGTTATAACTTTGTAATGGTCTTTCTACTTGTTTAAATTACATTCTACATTGCATATATGTGATGTAGATGTGCTACTTTTTCAGTGGAAATTTTTGGAACAATTTGAATTACTCTCAGCCTCATTACAATTTTTTTATGTGAAATAATTTGACATAAAAATTTTTTCTGTTTAGAACATTTCCGTTGAAATTTGTGTTTCAGACTTTGGTTTCGAAACCTGGGTTTTTAAAATTTCAAAATACGTAGATGCCTTCGATGTTACTTGTTGCATGTACAAAAATTGCGATATTTCTCAAGTGTAGTTAAGTAGGTAATGAAATGCATTTTTTTTTCGCTATTCTTCATGCTTATTGTACCCAGATTCAGAGTTAAAAACTTTGACGCTTGAATTTATATTAATTATGGAAAAAAAAACCCTAAACATTTCCTTAATTACCGCGAAGAGTACTTAAGGCAGTTGAGACTCGTAATCTGTGAATACATATTCCGCTGCACGTCCATGTCCATGTTATTTATGCATATTCGTGCATATTTCAAATTTTTTGCATTTCGCGCGTGAATTCTTTGCATGAAAAAGTATTAAAACATTATCCAGATATTATATACGAGTACATGCGCATATTATTATATTATTATTCATTTGCATTATAATTCTGCGACGATGTACCAAAGTCATTTCATTATAGTCTTATTTGAAAACTTCAGTAAAATTAAATACCTAGGTAACTTGACGTTTGCATTGAAAAAAAGTCGTTTTACTCGAACTAGCAGCAGACTAATTACCTACCAATGGTAAACAAAATCAAATTCGAGTATAGCTAAATTTTGGAAAACCGCCACTTTTATTCCTTACTAAAAATTTGATATAATTTCAGCAATTTATTGATTTTTTTCAAGTTTTCAATATGCCCATGAAATTCAAGTCTGACAGCGATAGGTATACCTATCTACTCATTTGTCCAAAGGAGACTTTCGCATGATTTTTCGAAAAATTTAAGAAAAAATTTAAAGGTGAGACATTTTTGAACTTTTGACAGAAATACTAATTTCAGTTTGGCCCTCTTTAAGAAATTATTTTTTAAAAAGAGGTAAATTTCAGTCCCTTCTAAGAATTTGAAAATTTTGATATATTTTCCTTTCACTCTTGAAAGATGTTTAGCCAACTCATAGTTTCCCTTATTCCTTGATGGACGAAGCAGTGAGTAACTCGAAGGAGAGGCGGAGAGGAAAATTCTCAAAATTTGGAAATGAGAGCCAGAGAACCACCCTTGTATGAAATCAGATCATTATAATTGTTGAAAAAATAGAAGAGATCCTTGATTGACGATTTTTGCAATAATTTCAATCAGTGTTCGAACTAGTCGAGTTGAAGTTACGTAATCGCCCAACAGTATAATTTTTGTTACCTACCAAATAATCGATGTTTGGTGAAGTGATTGAATTGTTCCTACATAGTTTTTATTCATTTTCCTTGTTTTCAATATCATGGTTTACTTCAGGCAATTGAATTGAAACATGACTGTTTTATGTTAAACATTTCTTACAAGTATAGATTCGGGCCAAGCTATAGGTATATGGTGCGCCAGTTTGTGTACATAAGGCAAGCGGAAGATCACTTGGAATTTAACATTTTTTCTTATGGAAACATTTTAATTTTTTCAATTGATTTTCGAAACGTGTAAATTTTAAACAAATTTTGCCTTGAAATTGTTTTTCTTTTTTTTCGTTAAATGATGTAAAATGTGCTCGTCTTAGGTATCTTATCAGTGCACCTTGCTCGGCCCAAATCTAATTTTGACTATTTTTTTCAAAAAAAAAAAAAAAATGATTTTTGAATCTAAAATTTTTCTGATTATTAAAAATAACAAGATTCAATTTTTTCTTTTTCTTAAAAATATGTATTTTCAAAAAATTGAACTTTTTTTTTAACGCGGAACCAATTTTCCTCAAAATTAGTAGGATTTTATTCCTGATGAAATTCATTAACTAGAATAACATTATTATGTATGTAATTGAAAAAAAAAAACAAAGCAAAATAATACAAAAACAGCCAATTTAAGTAATTTGCTGCTGATGGGTAATTTTTGAAAATCTTTACCTAACATAGTACAATAATTTGTGTTCTTGAAAAAAATGCAAAAAAAAATGAATTTTATAAAAAAGCAAGTATACTTAACCATTCCTAAAAAAATTACTAAACAATCTTAATTCTAACGAGTTCGTTTTTTTAAAATTCTGAATATATCATATTAAAATTTTCGATTATATTTTTGTAGGTTACCTAAATTCAAATTTACCTAAATTCTTCAAGTTTTTGATTTGCCGAAAGATTTGAAAAATATTTCATCATTTTTCCGAGTTCTTAAAAGGTCAATGAGGGTCAGGTCATACTCCCTTCTTTGCGTAGCCTTGGTCTTGGTCTTTCTTTAAACTTGGTTTCAGCACCGTGTACAAAAGTGCAAATTAATTTTTTTACCAGATGCTTCGTTACAAATTTGGCACAAGAGCTATAAAATCGAGGAAATTTTGATTCTTGTTCAATTTTCAACTTTGAATTACAAATCTACGGAATTTCAACTTTTCGTTGAAAAATATGACTCACAGATTAGGCCAGCTAGGCTGCTACAGCATAGGTGTAGATATTCCTGAAACACGGTTTTTTCCTTGTACTCGAGTAAATCATTTTTGGTTCTACGATTCCTCACGATTTATCCCCTTGAATCATGGTTTTATTTCCACGACCATCGTACGTAAAACCCGCACACATTTTCCTCGATATTGTGACGATACGCGACCATAAGTATCGATTGTGTAATTTTATGCGATGTGCTGGCCAATTTCAAGTTACCTAATCAGATCAGATGGTCGAATTTAAGCGAATTATGCGGCTAATGTGGCAAAAGAAAAAAATGAGAAGGCGATCGACCTTCTTTGTCCGAAAAATAAAAATGATCGCATTTGACCAGACAGCGGTACAACCTACGCTGGTAGACGTGGTACGCGTGCTGAGCTGCGTGACCAACACGATTTATATTTTAGGCACAACTTATACTATATTCGTACACAGATGTGTATCATAGCAGGAGACGAGACGACGAGACGTACTGTGGTTTTTAAAAATTTAGATTAACGAGTAGAATTTCTCTAATGCTTTTTTGTATTCGCTTTAGTGTTAATTTGAATAAGTATTTAGTAAACTATCGTAGAGAATTAGGTATATCCTCTAATATCTTAGCAAGTAAATTATTCGCTCGTGTGTGTGTGTATTTCAGGAACTGGCACCTTCGGACGTGTCTTATTATGTCAAGAAAAAACCACTAATAAATTCTACGCGATGAAAATTCTATCCATAGCAGACGTGATCAGACTAAAACAAACAGAACACGTTAAAAACGAGAAAAATATCCTATTAGAGATCAATCATCCTATTTTAGTCACGCTGTATGTAAAGTACCAATATTTATTTATTACATATCTATTTTATTACACGTATTACACTCTACTCTATACTATGCATAAGCTGTGTTAGGGCGGATGGGCAAATAGATAAAAGTATAATAAAGAGGGAAAAAACCATAACACTATAAATGTATCTAGAGAGGTACGTGGAAAACCCACGCTATGGACTTGGACTTGGGCTCTTACATTAGTGGCAAATTCAATTCATCTCCCATATGGAGCCGGTTCTATGTACTACATTTTTATCTATATGACTGATACGATACCGTTAGGCTGAAAGGCGTCTAAAAATTTCCATGAGTCAGTACCTATGTCCATATGTGTGGGAATTACAATGATAAAAACGAGATACCACGAGCAAGGGGGGATTTCTCGCCAATGGTGGTACATCGGTATATATACTCATTCCATTGTGCAAATTTTCTTTCTTTGGTTGACCAGACCAAATGTTGAAAAGAATAAAATTAAAATTTTCGATGCTGCGTCGATTTAATTAATGAATTTTTTTTTATTACAGGAATTGGCATTGGCACGATTCCAGAAATTTATATATGATCTTAGATTATGTATGCGGAGGTGAATTATTTTCATATCTCAGGAACTCAGGCAGATTCACGTCGAGTGCAGGTTGGTATTAGAAAAAAATTTTCAATTCTAAAATTGCTGCACCGTTTGCTTATTGTATTACTTAATGTAATAATTCATCTTAAATCTAGACAATTGCGAAGATAACCTCCCATCCTCCACTTATTTATTGGTAATAGTGGTGATTTGAATTGTTTCCAAAATTATATTGTACTTATTAATAATGGGGGTACTTCGCTCCTTTTGCTTACCACGCTCATCTCACCGTAGTGGGTCTAAGTAGGGGTACAACATGTGGATTAAATATGATTTCTTCGATCGAACATCGGTTATATTAAAATGTTTTCTTATTAGTAATTAAATTTATTGGCGATTCGTGAATCGTTAAATTTAATAGTTGGCAGGAGCTTTTTTTTTATTAATGGATATGTAAACATTAAAGCAACATCAGCATTAGCGGAAATTTTAAATATTGTAATCGTCAATGACGTAATCGATGGCTTTTTTCATTACTACGTTAATTGAAATTTATCGAACGAAGTACATCTACTACTCGCAAACACCATTAAATACAACGGTGCATTTGTTAGTAGGTAGGCGTCAAAATTGCATATACAAGAAGCGGATCTGAAGTCTGAACTCTTCGAGTGTATTGTACTATAATAAAAATTAACGTCACGAGATTTAAAAGCGTGCTTTTTTTTCAACACGCTGTCGCATTTTTTTTTTTTTTTTTTTTTTTTTTTTGGATTAAAAAGTGGTCGAGAAAATGCGCCACATATGTATTAAGCATGCGACTAACTATACTATGTGTGTATGTTTAAGTAGAAAGAGGAAGATTCGCGAAGTGAAGAAAAATTTATCGTCGTTTTAAATTATGCCAAAATAAACCTTCTTATTACTCCTCGCTGATGAAATTGTACAATTTTTAATATTTTCACCGCACGTTCGCGAATTTAAATGTCAAATGTGGGTCAAAGTGCGTTATAATAGTCGATTTTTAATTTTGATTTTTTTTCTAATCGTGTTGGTAGGTATATTTTAATGAGCTGAGATTCAGTTCTGTAACGAGAAATGAATTAAAGTGAAAAAAATGAGCTTTTTTGTTTATTAAAAAAGAAATTTGTTTTTATTTCCATAGTTGATTTTTCATTTTTTTTTTATTGATCAAAATGTAGGTATTTTAGAGCAACAAAAAATCTCGACGGTGCTACTTTTTTTAATATCCACGTGAATTTTTGTTTAACCGTTCTCCCTCTCACTTTGCCTTCATTCTTCAACTTTTCAGAGATAAGAATTCAGGTTTTTTTTTGCTTTTAACGTTAGAATGTTCAGTAAATATTTTGAAAACAAACGAATTTATTTTGTACATCGCCTATAAAAAATACCCTTTTTCTACGAAATAATGTTAAAAATGTAAAAAATTTGATAAAATTTTCAAGTTGGAAAAATCGACGAAAACATGTTTTTAAAAAAAAGAGTTCCCCGTCATTTTTCTTGTTTTTTTTTAAATTTTCTTACAATTTTTGAAAATAATAATTTTAAGAAAAACATTGAAAATTTCAACAGTGGTGATTTTTAACCAGTTAAAAAAATGCACTATCAAGCCAAATTCCAGATGTTGAATTTCATTTTTCGATTTTTGGCGAACTTTTAAAAATTGATATAATTGAGGCAGAAAAGCTGAAATTTGCTTGATGTTCTCTTTTTGATCTCCCAAATCCATTAGTAATTTTTTGAGCACTTTCGGAGCCTCGATAGATTTTCAAATTTTCCAGTGTTGGAAAAATTGTCATTAAAGAGCCGAAATGAAATTTAACCTGTTTTCAACGCAGGAAAATTCAAAAAATCTGATGAAGGCTCTGAAAGGACCCGAAACGGGGACCAATCAATCGATTTGAGCGGTCAAAAATAATGGAGAAAATAGATATCAGTTTTTCATTTCAATTTTATTAAATTTGAATTTTTCATAGGAGCTTTTGGATTTTTAAAAATTTATTTAAAATTTATTACGTAATAAAATCTAGCTTCCATCATTTTTTTTTTGGATGGGGTATTTTTGTACGCTCTTTTGATAACTGGAATGGTTTAGTCACCCAAACGAAATGATACCGGGCGTTGTTGGCGACGACCTGAGAGAAAATCGGTCTCGAAAAGCATCACTCGTTGCATTTTTTTTTGGTTGCTAAAATTCAAAATTTTCTTTTTTAGCTCTATTATCCAAAAGTTAATCTATGTATTAGCCTATTTATGAGCATTTATTTTCCTTTCTCCCTATAAAATATATACTCGCCTATTTATGTACTTAATATACCTACTATATGTCTATTTTTGACATTTTTTTTTACTCTATTTTATTTTTTCTTCGCAGGTAATTTCTACGCGGCCGAAATAGTCATCGCCTTAGATTATTTACATTCGAAAGGAATCGTGTATAGAGACCTGAAACCGGAAAATTTATTATTGGATAGAGAAGGCCATTTGAAAATTACTGATTTCGGTTTCGCCAAGAAGTTAACCGACAGGTATCGTATACATATCGATTGATCTGTTTTTAATAGCGCCTCCTTAAATTATCTGAAATGTACATCTACGTACATACAACCGGATATTGGGGATTTTTCAGTATTAGTAACAACTAATAATAATAGATAAGTAATGTATAGCAATTGATCTCTCGGTGTAAACTGACTATCCGCGAATCTCTCTCTGTGGTTTCTAATTACCTACCTAGCTTTATTGATGAAGATGTGTATCAGAATGATTTATATCAATTTTTTATACTAAAACAGAGACGAAAGAGATACCTTGGGGCCATGTATCTTCACTATTCGCACCAATTCGACCTCTTTCTTTATACCTTCTAACCCTTCTCTTCGCTCATACGAGTACAAAAAATTCTTTTCGGTTTAATATTTTTGAGAATGTTTTGCTCGCGTTTTTTTGTCTGCGGTTACTCTAAAATAATCAAAACATGGTATTATTTTACTACTAAGTAGGTATTTAGATGAAAAATTCGTAATACCTATCGAATGCGCACAAAGATGTAATTAGATAGATTAGTGCATTATAGGTACATATTTTCGAAATTTAAACGAATTTCTGAAAATTTTGGATAGGTAAACAGGGTGCTTAGCTGCTTACGTGGGTACGATACAAAATGTTTTGTTTGCGTTTTTTTTTTTTTTTTTATTTTTTTTTTATTTGGTACACGTTTAGTTTATTTGGAATTGATTTTATTGAACTGGACTACGCTTGAAATGACAAGGTCAGATTATTTTCACGATACGAGTCGTCATTGATGCGCTTAATTCGGCATTTACTGCTTTAATAGTTGCATATTCTTTGCCTCGTGGCTAGATTTTTACTTGGCGAGTTTTTCTTTTTTTTCACTATAGGTAAAGGTATGAAAAAGTTGTTATTAAGTTGGGAAATGGCCAATGGGATAGGATTGAATTCTGAATGGTATTATTATTTTTTTTATTGGTCACGAATGGCTCTTAAGCCACCAAAAGCTGTCATGAGAAACCCATAATTTGTAAAATCACTCAGAAAAAGTATATACTATAGTCGTTTAAAATTTTAAACGTAATTTCAGTTTTCAGTTTTTTTTTTTTTTTTTTTAAATTAATATCTGATAGGTATAGATTTTACAGAATTTTTTCATTCACCAATTATGAGCTTCTGATTAAAAAAAATTAGTCAAATTTCCAACATGTATGGAAAAATGATTCAGAAACTGAAACTACCAAAACTTTGTACATTTCACGTAAAAATGAAGAGAATTACCAAGTTTACCTAGAATTTTTCATAATTACCGCAAAATTACTCAAAATTACCAAAAAATTTTCTAATTTTACCTCAAAATACCGTGATTCCCTTGATTATTTGGTAATTCGCGGTAATTGTAGGTAAATAACCGGTAACAGGTGGTAATCCGAAGAAATTGGAGGTAATTTCCTCGTAATTACTGGTAATTTGAAATAATACGTGGTAAATACTTGGTAATTGTACGTTATGTCAGTATTATCTCGGTAATTAATGGTAAAAATGAATATTCAAACAAAAAAAAAATCGAGTAGCGTTATTTTTATTACCATTCTTTTGTATAAGGTCTTATAATAGATGACAAACGTTACCTATTTCTCGGCGCCGACGATGAGCTTAATTTAAAACATTTACTACTTTATTTCGATACACATAACTGTTTTACCTTTTCGTACAATTTCACCAACTGATTGAAAAGCGATTTTGAAGGTTGTCACGAATGGAATTCTTAGCTGAGGTAACATTTCAAAGGTTAAACTAGGTCTTCCGCAGATCATCAAACATACTCCGGTGAAATAGAACGTCCCCAGGCATAATTTGATAAAATAATATAGCGCAGTTATCGTCAATCTGACCAATTTCGGTAGCAGCCAAAGAACAACTCTGTCCATCTTTCTTCTTCTTTGGGCGTTTCGTGCAGAATATCTTTTTTTGGACGGCTTAATTACGCTAATGCGAGAGACCGAAGTATCGCATTTCACGCCAAACGATCGTTTTTCTAAAATTGCCTAGAAATAAGCAAAAAACAAAGAAAAGTTTTGCTATACGAGACTGAGAAAATCTCTCCGCTGGATATTTAAATTAGAGCGGAATAATTGCGTGTAATTGAACGTGGTCGTATAGGTACCTTTTAACTCGCGACAACACGTCGTCGTACGTGTACGGTGTATCTCGTCGTAAATTTATTATATTTTCTAAAAATATCCGACGTGTATTAAAAATTATTGCAAGGGTAATGTAAAACGAGGAGCGGTGTGTTTTACGCTGCGTCGTCGCCTCCGCCCCTTATGTATTCGCGGTGATTGGAAAAGATTTATTTTAATCCATAAACGTCGTTATTCGTATTATTATTATGTACTTTTATATCGTATAGTTAATTTATTGTGTTTGAATGTTGTGTTACAGAACGTGGACTCTGTGTGGTACGCCTGAATACTTGGCTCCTGAAATAATACAATCCAAAGGACACAATAAGGCTGTCGATTGGTGGGCTTTAGGTAATACATCGCGATACATTACATTATACATATGTACATCGACCTTGGTATAAACTTTAAAAAAACTCCTACATAAATACATTATCGTACGATCGAAATCGCTCATCTGTTAGCAAATTTCTTACATAATGAATTCGTCGATAGTGGATTTTTCAACATCCAAAAATTTTGATAGATTTACCTAAGAGTAGGCTATACTACTACCGAAGCTTATAATTATTTCAAGGTTATTGAACCACAATAACAACGAGGTTTTGACAAAAAATATTATATTTTCATTTATCGAATTACGTCTTATCATAATAATAATGAAAAAAAGCAACCCTGATCAGTTGATGAAACGATAGGTAATTAAAATGTGAAGGAAGAATAATGCTGTTGACCCATGAAACCGCACATCGCGATTTCCTACTACCTGTTGCGTTGGCGGATCTAATCACATGTGGTATAAATTGTGTATTTTGTTTCCTTTTTCGCAGGCGTGCTGATTTACGAAATGCTAGTCGGATACCCACCTTTCTTCGACGATAATCCGTTCGGCATTTACGAAAAAATTCTAGCCGGTAAAATCGAATGGAACAGATTCATCGATCCCATCGCGAAAGATCTTATTAAAAAACTTCTCGTTCAAGATCGTACGAAACGACTTGGCAACATGAAGGTAAACATTGCTTCATTAGCGGTAATATTTTTCATATACTTACTCGAGGTAGGATTATTATTACATTGTTGTGAAATTTTGCAGAACGGCGCCGACGACGTAAAACGACACAGATGGTTCAAACACGTCGATTGGAAAGACGTCTATCATAAAAGATTAAAGGTAGGCCTATACCATACCATACCTTACCTACCTACGCACTGTGAATATTTCATCGTGTGTTTTATTCAATCTTACCTTTATGCCGTTTTTATTCTGATAAATTAACAGATGTTTGACTACAAAGAGTTTCCTTTTTTATATTTGTCCCTTTTCGTATCAATTTCATTGCAAAAAAAATCTAGCTCGTAGTTCAAGTTACGTGAAAAATATTTTCTTTGAAGTAATTTTCCGAATGAAACAAGTTTTTATTTATCAATTATTTCAATGTCAATGTCGTATTTACTTTATTTACCGATTGATAAATTGCGTCAAATTTACCAAACTTGAAATTTTTTTGATGAACATTTTTCAATGTTGGAACTTTTGTAAATTTGAAAAGCTGAATTGAGTTTTTTTTCAATTCTATTGTATTTAGGAGTTTTTAGCAAAACTTCAATATTTTTTTCTACAATAATTTTACATTGGCGAATGCTCCTAATATCGATCATGGATAATTGATTCATATCATTTTATTCGAGAAAACTTGAAGCTGTGCATCTAACATTTAAATCTGACATTTTTTTCTAAGAAGAAGGAAAAAAATTGCCTGCAAACTGCATGAAAATACGTGCCTACTACCTACCTAGTACATTACAGGGTGCCCAAAAATATCGAGCACCCCTAAGAAAGTTTTTCATTAAAAATATAGGTTGGCAAAGTGAAATAGGTAGATGCATATGATTGGTGGAATGTTATCTCTCCAGTCCAACAACCAATCATGTGCTATTATTATTATCATTCACTGTGACCAATCAAAGTATTTTAGTAGAAAACTTTCTTAGGGGCGCTCGATATTTCTGGGCACCCTGTACCTACATATCTACCTATTTAAAAAATTACCACTTTTTTCGTGATTTTCTACAAAACCTCTTTTTCTTAAGTAAAACTCGATTTCTTTTTCAATATCTGAAAATTCCAAAGTCGTCAATTTTTTTCGAGGACACATTTTTACAGGATAAAAAAAGTTAACGTTGAGTGGACGGAATTACCGTAACGTTTTTAGGGTGATTTTGTGGGCGATTTGAAATTTCTGGAGAAAACCAACTTCTGCTGGAGGCTGCTGGTCGGTGTAAAAATGATGGAAATCGATTCAGGGGGTCGATTTCTAGAGAAGTGGAGAATTCTAACTGGCAGAAAAGTTTTTGAATCGAACAAAACTAGATCGAAAGAGCGATACAAAAATTGACGATTTTGGAATTTTTTTTTAAATTTGAGATTTTTTAACTTGTCAAAAAGTACACTTTTCAACTCGTTACCTCGGATTGCCAAGATTAAATTTTCAACTGCCGAAATTGATTACAACGCCTTCTGGAGCGATTTGAAATTGCTGGAGAAAGGCCAACTTTTTCTGGAGACTCCAGATTGGCTTGAAAATGCTGCCACTCGATTCGGAAGGTCGACTTTAGTGTAAACCGAGTTTCAAATTTTTATCTCTAATACGCTTGCTCTTTTTGTAGAAAATTAATATAGGTGCTAATAAACTATTTCCGCCATTTTCAAAAATTTCCCCCAAAAAATCGAAAAATCAACTTCGGGGAGTTTACGAGTTGAAAAGGTTCCCTTGTTAACTTCTGCTGCAATTTATCAGAATAAAATAAATTGTCCCATTTCCATCTTGGCTTATCTACTTATTGATTGTTCGTTATACGTGTTTGAGACTAAAAAAACCATAAGTGTTAACGTTTCTTGTTTTTTGTTTTTTCATTGCAGCCACCAATCGTACCCAGAATATCATTCGAAGGAGATACGCGTAACTTTGACGAATATCCCGAAATTGACTGGAAAGACGCGCCGTTTGTTGGTGAAGAAGAACAGAAGGTTTTTGAAGATTTTTGATCATCTCGCCGTAGTTCCTCATTTTGCGATTTTAAACCATAGGTTTAAAAAACGTGTTTTTATATTTACGATTTATCTCCCTTTCCCTCCCTGCCTTTATACTATTTATTCGTTTTAATATAATATTTCTTGTATATATTGAAGATTAATAATCGTTTGATTTTTTTCTCGTTTGTTTTCTTTTTGGTATCGTAAAAATTATTGCGATCATAGGAAGCCTATTTAGTTAAATTAACTAGGCTTCTTCGCGAACGAAGGTTTACTTTCAACTTTAAAAATAGGAGAAATAGTAGTTATGCATCATTACTGATTTTGAAGAAAAAAAAAATTAGAACTAGGTCTTGAATGAAGACATGGCTATGATATTTCGAAAAATGGAAACCGTCCAACTGTACCTATAAGTTGTATTACGTAGGTACGTGTACTTCGTCTCCTTCGTATTTAACTGAGAAGACAAATGCGTTTCAAAGTGAAGTGCATTTCGTAGTGTTGAAAAATGTTGGTTTTTTTAAACTACCTAGTGAGTAATTTTTTGCGAGATGCAACTTTGAAATATTTTGTGGTAGTAAAAACATGAGAGGAAAACGAATAGTGATTTATGACAACTAACTCGATGATTTGGGAGGAAAAAAATGTTACCTTCAAAATGATTACGTGATAATTAAAGTTTTGGGTTACAATTTGAAGTGAAATTGATTTTCTTGACCTTGGTGAAAGAAAACTAGCCGATCTCTTAGGTCTCAGATTTAAAAAAAAAAATGTTTAAAAAATGCAGATAATGAAAAGAATTGCCTAAAAAGAACTTCGAGAAAAAATGAAGTGATATTGTGAACACGTGATTTGATACATATGTAGATGAAATAATTTATTTAATTATAAATGTGAAATAGTCATACTGGTGCCATTGAAATTTGTAAGCACAGAAATGAGTACCGCAAACTTTCCTCATTTTTACCTATTCGAAGCAACGATTCAAGTGTTTGTGTAAACATATACCAATACAAACAAGCAAGGTAGAAATTCAACCTTCGTTGAGAAAAACTGAAGGCTGAAAAATCGTCAAATCAAAATGTAACCTTTTAAAAAGCACAGCGACCTGTTGTATCGACTATCGAAGTATATCTAGTTTCTGATTGTAGGTAAAACATACGGAGAAAGTTATTTTAAACCCTACGATAATAAATAAAATCTCAACTTGTAACAAAGTGTAATATATTTTTTACATTTTTCAACTTAAAAATAATAAAACTATTTAAATAGAACTTAGGAGTTCGTATATTACATAAATTATCCACAATAATGAACTTCGTCGAGCGCAATTTACAATTTGATATCTGCGTATTATGCATCTACCTTATTATAAGAACACTGATGATTAGCAGATAAAATACAAAAGTCAACGTTTTGTTTTGTCTATCAAAAGATATCAAAATACCATTACCTTGATAATTCGATATTTTGCTTTTGATTCAACTATACACAATTCCACTAATTAGGTGAAAAATTTAGAAAAAAAATCAACAAAAGAATTCGGTAACTTCTGCGTAAAAATTCATTCGTTAAAAATTTCAACTGAAGAGAAAACAAACAAAACGCAAAATGAATAATAAAAAACTGAACCAGTTCGCAGAAATGTTGTAATGGTCGCAGAAATTCGTGTTGCGACAATGATACTAAAATATGTGGTGCGATTTAAATCGACGATGGTCCAGCGCCTTCATCGGATACACAGATAATCTTGGATTTTGTTTCAGCGTCCCGTTGACGAGCCGCTATGCGAGCACTTCGGCGGACCCTTTTAATTGGAATTTCGTCGTCGTTTTCATCTACCATCGCAGGTGCGCTGTTCCATAATTTTACGCGGCAGTCCCACTGTAAAAATTGGTAAAATTTTAGTATTGGTACTCGCAAAATGTACGTAAGTAATAACTACGACAACAACGACGTGTCTCACGTCTCACATACCGAAGCTGTAACGATTTCAGATCGATACGGATGCCACGAAACGTCACGAACATTAGCTTCATGTCCTTTGAATACTTTCTCTATTTTGCCAGTCAATAAGTCGTATACTGAAAACGAAACCAAACCAAACAGTTGAATAAAAAAATGAAAACAACCACCAAAATACTTGTAACTGTATTTTCTCTTACCAACTAGTCGTCCACTAGCGCAGCCGGTATAAATGTATCTCTGGCCGGTCGTTCTCGTTGGAGAGAATTTGGCTCTGATCAGAGTTTGAAGCACAGCATGACCGCGATAAGTCATCACAGACGTGTCTTCGGGTAATGGACTTTTACATTTGAGTTTTTTAGGTACGGGTTGCCAGCGGTAATCCCAATCAGGTACGCATAACGCCTCTCTGGTACGACTTTCTTCTTTTGTACTCGAGAATTTACGCATATCCCATAACTTGATAGTTTGATCTTTTGAATTGGAAATAAAATGTCTACCGTCGCCTTTCATGTCTAAATAAGCGATACCGTCTCGATGACCGGAAAACATGCCAACGGCTTTCGGATTATTTGTGTTTATTACTCTGCGATCCCATACCTAAAATCAGACATAATTCATACGGTTAGAAAACTATCTACAGTGGAATAGGATGAGTATTTTGGACTGAAACCAATGTACCTTGATTAGGCCATCGTCGCTGCCACTTAGTATGACATCATCACCGTAGCTACCGAATCTAACAGCATTGACGTCTTCTTCGTGAGCTTGCAACTAAACGAGGAAGAAAAACGACTTAGTTGCACGTTGAATACTCGCAAATAGATACACAATCGAAAATTTAACTCACCCTTAATGTCCTTTTATCGGAGTGTCTATCATACATATAAATACAGCCATCATTAGCACCAGCCAAGGCGTAACTACCGTCATATGAAACAGCAACAGAAAAACAAGCAAATCGTGATTCTTCGACGTCGATGATCAGTTTATCTTGAGCACTTCCAGCTTGATCACTATCGTCATTGATACGCCATGCGTGAACTGATAAAAATTAAAATTAATGAAACATCTCGCAAAACTTACTCCGGAGAGAGATAATATTCTACTCACTATTGTTAGACCAACTAGAAAAGATGACAGTTGCACCATCAGGCGTAAATGCAGCGTCTAAAATACTCCAGTCTATATCTTTGCCTTTTTCTTGTTTTATTGGAGTGTACAGCGGAGCAGAGGAATCATATAAATGTAAATTACGATCTGAAAAACGACATCGAAATTATTAAATCGTTCCTACTTATCAAGGCGTTTATTTAGAAAATGAACTCGCATATACCTTGACTAACGGTAAGTAATTTGTTACCATCGTCCGAAAATACGCTTATGAATGCTTTAGTGTTATATCTATCAACATCTTTCACTAAATGACAAGGTACTCGGTAGTTCGTTATCTTGCACATATCACCATGAGTAAAATTACCACTTCCAGGCATGCCATTCTGCAAACAAAATGTGAAATATTGAAGAAATTACCAATACACAGTACAGACTACGTCCAACTGATTAGTAATTAACGATTCGAACCTTCTGCATATTCAACATATCAACGATATTCCTTGGCCGTGATAAACTGCGTTTCTGTCTTAATCCGCAGGATCGTTCGGTGATGGTTTTAATATCACTTTTCTGTAACAAAATTTAAACTTAGGGGGACGTTCTCTCTTTTATATTGTATAAGTACGCAGAAAAACATTCAACATTAAACTTACATTCAAATTTGCAGCATTTAAAGGAGTATTAATGCGAGGGGGTGGTATTGGAGCAGCAGGATAATCATATTCTTCTTCTTCGCTTTCTTCAAAGTCATAAAACGTCCTCAGCCATTGTTCTCGAGACATCAAAATATTCAACTGACCACTACAACGTAAAGTTTACATTGACATACTTTTATCACTTTTACTTGTGCCTTAGTATAATAAACATGGAATAGAAAACTACTCGGAAAACTTACCTCAGAATCAGATAGTTCAACACTTCGGCGACGTCTGACAGTTCATTTTCTTCGTTAATCGATTCTATTATGCCAGAATCATTGAAACGCACTATGTGCGAAGAATCTCTTGAACCTGACATTCCCATTCTAAACAATTCGCAAAGCGATGCACCAAGTTTAAAAGTATACCAATTCGATAATCAGTCAAAAAAACCAAGATGGAAAAATCAAAAAGAGAAACCTCAGAAATGTTCGATTTTGGAGGAAAGTTCCTCCATTGAAAACACAACACACTTTATAAAATAAGGAAAATTAATTACAACATAACATGAAAGTCTATTTACAAAATGGCCAATAAAGAAGAATCGAATTCTTCAATTTGAACTTTGGTTATTTTCACGAAATAGATACTCGAAAATGACAAAAACGGTTCTAAATCAATGATATTATTAATTTTTTTCATGATCTAATTATTCGAAAGGCGTCGGAGTACATCAAAGAATTTTTGCTCAAAATTTTGCTCAAGAAAAAGGCTATTTACACATTACTTTGGAACGTCAATCGACGCGAGCAGCATTAAAGTTGCTATTGTCACACAATTCCGCGCGTTATAGAATTTTTTTTTTTTTTAAATTATTTGATAATTTGAGGTTTTTTTCAAGTTTTTAAAAGTTTTTCGCTCCGATCATGGGAGATGGCTTCATAAAGATGAAGGAAGTGAAGACGGAGATGGAAATAAATATTGGAAATGATTATCAATTAACATCAGAGATCAGATAGGCAGAATAATCGCCTGATTGAACGTTGAGGCGGTTGAGGTCGCCAATTTATGCGAAAGCAAAACCAGAGTGAAGTTCTAGGAAATTAGAAATTAGATCAAAGAACTATCAAAAACAGTTTTGTATTCGTGCGATTTATTTACATTTACGCATTTTTCAAATCAATATATAGCATATACATATAACGACAATGTAGTTGGTGTAATTTTCGACTTTCAACTTACAAGTGAAGATAGGCATTGGTTTGTGATTTTGTTATGCACTGTTTATCTGCCTACATAAGCCGTAATAAATTGAAATAAGGCTTTTGACGTATTGCGGGTTGCATATTGGTTTGCCTGAACTTTATCGGTTTGGTGGGCATTCTTATCAGTGAGTATCAAAATTTCATATTTTGAGCAATTTTCACAAGGTGTTTTTGAAATTTAGAGCTTTTATTTAGTTTTTCCTTCAATTTTAAACACTGTTAAATCCTGTGATGGAAAAAGATCCGCTCTTTGTCGAGGTTCAAAGACGTTTTGTCAAGTTCTTTAAAACTCGACGAAGAGAGGATCTTTTTCCATTACAGGGTTTAACAGTGCTTAAAATTGAAGAAAAAACTAAATAAAAGCTATACATTTCAAAAACACCTTGCGAAAATTGCTCAAAATATGAAATTTTGATACTCACTGATAAGAATGCCCACCAAACCGATAAAGTTCAGGCAAACCGATATGCAACCCGCAATACGTCAAAAGCCTTAATTGGACGTTGGCGTTTCTTGCTTTCAATTCAAATTCAAAACTCAAAAATTATTTCGTTTTTCTCATTATGATGAATTGATGACATGATGACTTGATGAGGAATAGGAATGCATCTAATCTTCGAAACTGAAGAGTAGGTAATGATTTTGTTCATTTAAAATTTTTTCACGTAGAGAAAATATAAAGAAGTCCAGTACCAGTATCGCAATTTTTACCAAATAGCATACTTGATGAGATTTTATTTTGGATAGACTCAGAAAATTCAACGACTTTTAATTTTATATTTCTACTTTCTATAAATTATAATAATTTTGCTATATACACAACTTTGAGAGAAATAACCTATTTACTGGCTACGGCTACAAAAGCTACAACATTAAAACAAATTAACAAAAATCGAAAATGACTGTAATTATTTCTCGTGTCGTCGTGTCACTGGTTCTTTTTTCCCCCTTTCTTTTCAAAACAATGTAGTGGCTGTACCTACCTACTGTGTCTGTGTCTGTCTAGCCTTTATAAGGTCTACTATACGTACTACTATCCGAATCTTTGAGGCAGAGAAAAGAAAAAACATTAGGTTTTGATGTTGTTAAAGGCTTTGTCTTAGTTTTCTTGAGCTTGGCAGTTGAGACTCTTAGGCTCTTGAGTCCGTTTAAAATAAAATTTGCGAATCTAAGCAATTATTATGAATGATCAATCCTTCAGCAATCGTATTATTCGTAATTGGTATTCCTATCTCCATACTCCACTCAAGTATGAAGACGTAATCCATCCAGAATCCAGCTAATTCAAATCAAATTTCAAACTGCTGAGGCTGAGTAATTATTGAAATTTGAATAAGATGAGGATAGACAGTGGGATAAGGAAAGATGAAAAAGTGACAACTTGAACCTCAAAATATTGCTCATTTTCTCAGTTTGACAGTTTTGACTTCAGTGAAATGAAATTCAAATTCAAACCTCGTTCTTGAAAACAGCTTGAAAAAAATAAAAATAAATTGAAAAAAAAAACACATTCGATCACCAAATAACATTGTAGTCATACTTATTGACAAATTGACATTACAAAAAAAAATCGAGTCTCCATGTCCATCAAAGCAAAAGACTGATGTTTTTGATTACAGATTTCAAAAAAATTCTGCATAACAACATGGAATGAAACAAATTTGTAGATCTTTTTCAAATTGTATCGTATCGATTTCAACTCGAGTAGGTATAAAACTTTCATTCATTTAATTTCAATTATACCACATTTCTGCATCAAGGAAATACACTACGCATGTAACGTAAATTTTGTTGAATCTTTTGACAGTTTTCTTCGTAAATTTATCTGTGCGTTATTCTCGATCATAAAAAGATGTTTTTGTTGTGGTCTTTCCAAAGATTTTTTACTGATTAAAAGAGTTGTAAAATGTTGTGAATTATATGTACAGCTGATTTCAAGGTATTAGTTCATTTTATTTTAATGTGAAGTCGAATATTCGATTATGCTAGAGTAATTCTAAGTCGTATGCGTAAATTTACAACCCATAACTTGAAACCGAAGTATCGCCGTATCAACGTAATCCGTCGTATGTATGGCACTCTTAAATGTCGAACATTGACCGGTGGTGTGTTACCTTGTTCTGTTTGCATCGCCGATGACGGTTTGGATGCGAAAAGAACGGAAATCATCGATACATTTTAGTTTCATATAATCTTGATCCGAAACATCGAGTTGGGTATCTTGCACAAAGTTACGCGGTGTCTCTGAAAAAAATTACGAGTAAGCATGGTTCACTAGTATTATCGACTTGAAAATATGTTGAGGTAAACAAAATCTGCGTTGAGTGCATTTTAACGCGAAGATATCGCTACGAAATGACTCACCTTTTAATTTTATCTGTTTACCATCATCATTTTGAATAGTGTTGTGATCTCGATAATATCGCTGTTAAAATCATAACCATTCGAAACTTGTCGATCACCTACTTGATAAATACTTCCCATCGATGGAAATGTTTGACATTGTGTTTTTAGTGTAACGATTCAACTGTTTACGTTTAGATGAGACGAGGATTAGTATTTTACATGTATCGATATTTTTTTTGTTCGCAGATAAATGAAACTTAATTGTTAATTGTATAATGACTATTGTAACTCAAGCCCAAGGTGTTGGACTGCAATCACCCGATGAAGCCAATGAAATTACGGTAACTACGAGTACTTCGTATGAATTCAGTATATTGGATATGTGATAACTTATCGAATATTTTTCAACAGAGTTTACACCAAGCTCCTACACACATACCTGGTATCGGCGGGAGTCCCAGCAGTGCAGAATATACCGGGTATGGACCTCATTTACCCGACCAACCAGTCGGTGATAACAATGCAGAACAGAAAGATGATAGCTCAGCAGCTCCGTGCTCCTGTGGATCGTCTACCTTTCCTGCCGAACAGAATGAATTCCCGCCTTTTAAAGAAGATCCGTCGTTTCCTCATAATCAATTGGCTTCATTAGAAGATAAAATAAATAATACAAAATGGGTGATACCGGTGCTGCCTGAACAAGAGCTAGAAATTTTATTGGATGCTGCCATAGAATTATGCCGTACTGGTATGTTTTTTTCATTAAATTGACGACTGATAGTATATTTGAGAAGTAATACTGTTCATATCTTATGAGTTATTTTTACGATAAGACGTGCATCTGCGGCCCCAATTGGGTAATTTTACTAATTTGCATGATATATACTAATTACACGATTCAACGTGACAGGTGAAGATAGCAAAAGTGAAGCTTGTCAGAGATTTTTTCGCGACTCGATGGCGATATGTATCAACAAGATTATGACCGATGAAGCAGTTGGAGGCTGGAAATACACTATTCACCATTGTATATACGATAATTGTTTACGTTTCATAGAAATATGCGCATTGAAAATTAAAGAAGATTGGCTTCCTTTGCTAGATTTATTAGCCTTGGTTTTAAATCCTTGCAATAAGTAAGTATCGAGAGAACGTCGTTTAAACCAGATTATATCCCAAATAACAATACTTTGGATTGCAGATTTCATACCGTGAATGCTATGCGTCCTTCGGAAACGATTTCTATTGGACAAACGTACCCGGATGATTATCTTTTTGCAAGGCCTGCCTTAGATACCAGGCCTTCGAGGGGTTGGCTAGTCGATATGCTGAATAAGTCAGTGCATTATTTCAAAGATTGTCATTTACGAAGTCATTTTTCTCTAAATTAAATTCACAATTGCAGATTCGGCGAACATGGTGGTTTCCAAGGATTGCTGGATAGATTTAAGAGTGGAAAACCATTGACAATTCCAGTTGTATTTGCATTAATCAGACCGTTTGGGTTCTGTCACGAATTACTTACCGTTCATACAATCGCTACGTATTTTTTACCGATTATTGTACGTATCTTAGAGCATCTCGTATTCGGTGAGGTTTTTTTTGTTATCTACGGTTTTGTTTCGGTTCAGGAAATGATACCAGAGGCGTTGAAAAATTTAACCGATGAAGAACTGAAACGTGAAGTGAAAAATGAATCGAAAAATGACGTAATATCGACCATCATTCGATCATGTCGCTGCTTACTGTCACGTGTACCTAATCAGGAAGAAAAAATGCGCGAGTTCGAAATGTTCAGATTGAAAATGCTGTTGAGGTAATACAAACTCATCTCGTTTGAAAGAGAATCTCTGCAACTCGATTAACTGTACTGGAATATTTTCTAGATTGCTGCAAATTTCGTCGTTTAATGGTAAAATGAACGCGTTGAACGAAGTTAACAAGTTGATCGCAGGAATATCGTATTTTCCAAATCGACACAGTAGTATGGATCATGAAAACGAAGAATGGTTGACTTCAGAAAGGATGGCGGTAAACAACTTTCTTCCCCGATAATGTACGTAATATGATGAAAATATATGATAACCGCTGTTGTAATTTTTTTCACGCAGAAATGGATCAAGGAGAATAACGTATTGGAGATTGTTCTTCGTGACTCGTTGCACCAGCCTCAATACGTTGAAAAATTGGAAAAAATTCTTCGATTTATCATCAAGGAAAAAGCTCTCACGTTAGAGGATTTGGATGCGGTATGGGCTGCTCAGTCTGGCAAACACGATGCGATTGTGAAAAACGTTCATGATTTATTGGCCAAGTTAGCGTGGGATTTCTCGCCGGAACAACTCGATCATCTTTTTGGATGTTTTCAAGTGCGTATTGAATTCCTACGAGGAGTAGCGTCTTTGCAGCGTCAGATTTATAAATTATTTTCTAAACTTGTAGGCGAGTTGGTCAACGGCGAATAAAAAGCAGACGGAAAAATTGCTCGAGTTGATAAGGCGGCTGGCTGAAGACGATAAAGATGGTGTCATGGCGCAGAAGGTTTTAACGTTGTTTTGGAATTTGGCTCACAAAGAAGATGTACTACCTGAAATACTGGATCAAGCGCTATCAGCCCATGTGAAAATTTTGGACTACAGCTGTTCGCAAGATCGAGACGTACAAAAAACATCGTGGATTAATAAATGCGTCGAAGAATTGAAGAACGAGAGTAATTGGGTATTGCCAGCTTTGAAATTGATTAAAGATATCTGCAGCTTGTACGAACCCTCTTCAAATATCGGGCATACTCAAAGGCAGCATGTATTTCATAGGTAATAATGTTATTTAATGATCGGCGTTGGCGTCAGAACGACGAATTTATCGTATATATTTTTTTTTAAAGGCAAGAGATTATTGAAAAATTGCAACGTCAGTATTCTTTAATTGTTTTGGTAACTGAAAATCTGGCTTCTTATATCGAATCTGTGAGACAAGTTGTCAAAGGTATGTATTATTTTGTCGAGTTAATTATTTATTCTCCTCAGGTAATTGAAATAATGCTTGTTGTCGTGTTTTCAGATCATCCAGATCTTGATCCCAGCACTTATTACCCAGACAAACGTTATAATCATATTCAACAAGTTCAAGAGAGACTTTCTTTCTTAAGATTTTTGCTAAAGGTATTTTTTTTTTACAAATAGATCTAACGTAAATCGTGTTTTATTTAATATTTCGTATTGTATATCTAATACCTTTGATATTACTTTTCAGGATGGCAGGTTATGTCTTTGTAACGAGCAAGCACGTCAAATTTGGGAGTGCTTGGCTGAAAAGAACGTATTTGATTGCGATAGAGAAGCATGCTTCAAGTGGTTTTCAAAAATCATGGGTGAAATTCCAGACCTGGAACCGGACATTTACAAAGACTTTTTTGAGAGTAATGTTCTACAATTTGACCCTGCTCAGCTGACGGAAAGCGGTATGAAATGTTTCGAACGATTTTTCAAAACTGTCAATTCAAAAGAAGGAAAATTACGCCAGAAAAGAAGAGATTATCAGACTGACGATCTTGATTTAATTGGAACTGAATATTTATGGAGGGTACGTACCGTATGATTTGTTCGCAGTGATTTGAAATTCTTCGTAATGAATGATTTTGTTTCGTTATTTTGAATAGGTGCTTACTTATGGCGGTGACGCGATCGCAAATCGAGCTATAGAATTATTAAAAGAGGTGAACACGAATTTAGGCCCTCGTTTGCAAACGTCGTTGTGTGATTTTCATGATAACCATATATCTGAGTGTATCAATCGTCTGAGAGCCTTATACGATACCATAAGTATATTAAGCAAGCAAGATAGCTCGTGTATGGAATCGAACGAAGGTCCTGTCAAGAATCCAATACGTAAAGAATCTGTCAGGATGTGTCGTATCTTGAGAGTCTTATACGAGTATATTAACGAATGTGATAATAACTTCGCATCCGAAAGGAAACTGTTACCTTTGTACAGGTAAGTTTGTCAAGTTGAAAGGGAACTACCCAGTTGGAAAATGATTAATTGCTTATTTTCGTGTGACTACAGAGCCGGACGAGGAAAACATGTAGCTTTAATCGTGCGATTCGCCAATACCGGACGACAACCCGATGAGATAGAATTAGTTTTGCACGGAAATATGACTGTCGGATGTTTGAGGAAACAGATATTGCGTAAATTGAAATCGATTTCGAATAATCTGAAAGTAGAATTGTACGCGAACGGAGAAATGTTGGACCCAATTGACGATAAAAGACTGATATCGGATATCCCTGCTATTAAAGATAAATCGGTAAGTGAACTCATTTCCGGTGTGCAGTGTGATGCAGATGTTCTGTCCAACGGAATAAATTGTTCTCTAAATTACAAATGGGTGAGGTGTCAATCCTATCTATCCTAGAAAAACATTAGACTTCTCATTTTTTTCCTATTAGAATGAGACAATTTTAAAGGAGCTGGTCGATTTCGTATTATTAGAACGAAACTGGTAGTTATTCCACCGGTTACGTTTTTAGTATCGAAATTAATTGATCGATTTTTTGCTTGGTTTAGTTATTGACAGCAAAGCTCGTGCAAGGAAGTGGTAATTTGGTTAGTTCACCCGATAGCAGTTCCGATAGTTCGACTGGTTCACCGCACCATGCGTTAGATTTATCTCCAAATGAAGATGAAATGTACTTACCTGGCGTGGTGAGTATAATTGGACGTTTCTGCTAAACGATTGCCCTATCTTCGATTTATTATTAATGCTCGGATATTGTTTTCTTAGATTATATCGCGTAACGAACAATACACCCAGTTCTTTTTTCAAATCGCCGATCGAGGTTCGGAACTAGGCGATTCGGATCTACGCGATGCTGCCAGAAATATCCTCAGAATTATTCCACCTGATCAAAACACAGTGGAGAATTTATACGTAAGTACAAATCACTCGATTTGTCGTCTATGATTCTAAAAAACATTTCAACCGAGCAGAAAAATGTATTACAGATCTTATTTTGCAATCCTGAAATCGACCCGCAAGATGAATCGGTGCAATTACCAACCTTGGAATCAATGTTCTTTGGACCTTCTCCTTCGCAAGTGTTATATAACATCGAAGTACGTATCCTTTATCGTAGTTAGACTACATATTTGTGTTGAATTATCTACGAGAAACTTTCATTTCAGGTGCTATATACGTTACTGATGCCCACATATGATCCACAAACGGACAAAACAGTCGATTTTCAATTTGCCTTTCTGTGCAGCGATAAAGCTCAGGTTGCGCTTGAAATGTTGACCAAGAATAATTTTCTACCTCGTGCCGATGTCGCCACTAAACGGTATTTTGATTCAGATACTACTGTTTTTCTCAGCTCTGTGTGTTCGGTTTACTAAAACAGTTTGTATGGATATTTGGTGTTTCAGAGCGGCGTTTCTTACCGTATTGAAAATCTGCTACGTGTTACTTTCGGTTGTTGGACATATCGCGTATAAGGTGGCTGAAAGTTCTAGAAATTATTTGATCGAATCGAGTCCCCAGAGCGAAGATGGTTTTGCGACGAATAACGCCCTTATATTGATCAAAGATGCGTTCTACTCGTTACCTATCCATAGTACCGATTCGGCTGTTCGTAGCTTGGTGGCTTGTAAAGTTGCTCAGAAGTTCATTGACGAGGTAATACAATAATTCAGTTTTAAAAAACAGCAAAAGAATGAATGAAAAGGTATTGACGATTTAAATGATTTTATAGGTTTATATGAATACACGCTGCATTGAATTTCATTCTTCTATCATCGACGAAGGTGTTAAATGCAGTATACCTCGACTAGAGACCATTCGCGCCATAATACGATTGGCTTGGGCGTGTGCCGGCGGTAATATGCAACTTTTGGTCGATTCGGCTGGAACTGACATGTTACATGTTGCTCTCCAAGAGAACGAACCCGAAGAAGAAGACGTTTTAGGTAAAATAAACGTAGATTTAAATCGACCTTCGTACATTTTTAAATTTTTGCTTCAACTTGGTGGTTTTTCTTGTTTAGTTTGCAGAGAAGCCTTGGAATTGTTACCAATATGCATGATATTGAATAGACTCGCGTTGGATAATTTACACGGCGAGAAATTATGGCCACATTTCATCATCGATTTGGTTCTGATTGCGCGTAACCGGTTAGTAATCTGTGCAACTAGTTGTAGTTCATTTTGAGGAATAATTTTATATCGATCGTCGCGTTTATCCTTTCGCAGAGCTATTCGCTATTTCGCTAGCGAACAGATATTACTTATGATGTCCTTCTCGCATAGTCAGCCGCCTTTGTTGAACTGTATTTCATTATTATTCAACGTTTTGAATAAAGATATCGTAACCGAAAATGGATCTAGTGCGTTTGAATATTTTCATGTAAGTTGCATTGAAGATTGAAGTGAATTTACGAAATTATTTAGCTATTGTATTCGTGTTATTTATCGAGTTTTCTTTCGTCTTTAGTTACTGTGCCGATTGATTAGCGTTGTTCAGCAACGAGAATGTATCCTACCCAACATTGAAGAATTGTTGAATTCCGAAATTGCGTGGTTAAAGATGGTGAAGGTAAGAAAAAAAGATTTTTAGAGATGATAGCTGACGTTTTATGTTACTGTTAGAAAAATATTCACATGAAGATTAAAATTTATTCGGTTGATGAAATTTCATTAATTTTTCATGTTTTAGGATAACGTAAAAAGGTCTGGTACTTTGTTGGTTGATGAAATATTGCTGGAAGGACATTTAGGCATCACGAAAGAATTATTAAGATGCATGTCCCCGGAAAAGAAGTACTTTTACGGTTCGGACGAGAACAGTTCGGTGAAATTAGTCAAAGTAAATCTGAATTTTTTCGTCGATTATTCAATTAAATAATAAAACTAAATCTGAATACTAATCATTGGTTAATTTTAGGAGCTAATCGAAGATTTCATATTTCCGGCGTCCAAACAAATGCTGCATTTTGAAAAGACTAAAGAAACTGTTTTGGAAAGAGCAATACCTGTGTGTAATACGCCTCAGTCTTTAGATTCGGCTTTTGATTTGCTAGTCACACTATGTATGGGTTGCGCGTCGAATTTAAGGCTAGTCGTACAAATGCTTTGTGATATGTTCTATTCCGGTACGTACTTTTGACCCATTCGCCGAATTTTATCTTGAAAAAATATCTTACTGAATTTATATTTTCAGATCGTGATGCTCCTTTGGTCGAATGGGATTATTTACCGCCTGTCGGTCCTCGTCCACTGACTGGTTTCGCCGGATTGAAAAACGCAGGTGCTACGTGTTATATGAATTCTGTGATTCAACAGTTATACATGGTGGAGAGTATCCGAGTTAATATACTCGCCGCCGAAGGTGCAGCTACCGATCCGAATGAAGATTTTTCTGGCGAAGATAGATATGATTTGGATGTATGTACATAGTTTGTCTTGATTGGACGTTTCATTTTTCCTCCTTCCTTCTGGAAAATTTTACATTTTACATTTTTTGTTTTCACAGCAAAGTCCGGTTGATACTGTTGATGGAGATGAGAAATGTAGCGTCGACGATGCTCGCAAAAAGTACAATATTAATATATTGAAAGAAGTTCAAGCTATTTTCGGGCATTTGGCGTGCAGTAAATTGCAATACTACGTACCGAAAGGATTATGGAGGAATTTCCGGTATGTTGGGTGTATTTTTAATTCAAGTGAATGATTTGCGATGAAAATTGTACTACTCGAAATGGTTTTGTAGACTTCAAGGCGAACCGGTCAATTTACGAGAGCAGCAGGATGCGGTAGAATTTTTCATGAGTCTTATCGAAAGCATCGACGAAGCGTTGAAAGCGCTTAATCACGAGCAAACCATGAGTAAAGTGTTAGGTGGCTCGTTTTCGGACCAGAAAATATGCAAAGGCTGTCCTCATAGGTAGGTTTGCCGGAATATTTTGGCAAAATAACCGTAGAGCAATTTGGTTCGCGGAATTATTAAAATTAGAGCTCCCGAATAGAAGTCTCAACGTTTATCTGTATTTTTTTTCTTATTTTAGATACTGTAGAGAAGAGCCATTTAGTGTAATCAGCGTAGATATGCGAAACCATTCGAATTTATTAGATTCGTTAGAACAGTATGTGAAAGGCGAACTTCTGGAAGGAGTTGATGCGTATCACTGTGATAAATGCGATAAAAAGGTAGTTAATCGAAGCTTGTCGTAGTATAAAAAATGTAAATCATCGAACGAGTTTTTAATTTGCGTTGTTTTACTTACAGGTTGAAACTGTCAAACGTTTATGCGTGAAAAAGTTACCTCCAGTACTTACAATTCAGTTGAAGAGGTTCGAATACGATTTCGAACGAGTTTGTGCCATTAAATTTAACGATTATTTTGAATTCCCGAGGAATTTAGATATGGAACCGTATACCGGTATGTGTTACCTGCTGCTTAGTCAACTTTTTCTCTTATTGACGAGAAAAAAATGCCAATTTATTCAACTTTAACTTTTTTTTTTAAATTTTAGTCTCCGGTTTAGCTAAAGTTGAAGGAGAATTAATCGACTGTGATAATATTTCACCGGATGGCTCATCCGACAGCAATAATATCGAAGAAGTTTGTACCAAATACCAGCTGACCGGTATTGTCGTTCACAGCGGACAAGCCAGCGGTGGCCATTATTATTCGTATATTTTGCATAGGTAAATTGTAATCCTAGTTTCCGAGCTACGAAGACTACTAGTTTCATTGGAACTCATTTTTAAATGATTGAAATTTGCAGGCATAGTGACGGATCTTCAAAATGGTACAAGTTCGATGATGGCGATGTCAGCGAATGTAAAATGGAAGACGATGAAGAAATGAAGTCGCAGTGCTTCGGAGGAGATTATATGGGCGAAGTAATAACCTCTGCCTTTTTATACGGTCATTTTTTTCTAATCTAATTATCCGGAGTTAATACATATATTTTTTACTACGAACCATAGGTATTTGATCAAATGCTGAAAAGGATGAGCTACAGAAGACAGAAACGATGGTGGAACGCGTATATGTTATTTTATACTCGTCTCGATGTACAGGAAGAGCCTCTAGTCAATAATTTAAAACAGTTATCTTTGTGTAAGTCACGGATGATTGGACTTTTTCTTCTTTTCTACGATGCTGGATTGACTTTTTTTTTTTTTTTTTTGTTTTTGTAGCTGAATCGAGACTGAGCTTGTTGAAAATGCCCGAACCAATTGAAAAAAGTGTCATTCGACAGAACATTAAATTTATGCATAATCGTAATCAATTCAGTCAAGAATATTTTCATTTCATGAAACGCATAGCGATATGCAACACGCCCACGAATCATCAAAACGCCTGCGATATGTTTTCGGTATGTTTACAATTCGTCGTCGAGTTGAAAATACGATCAAGTTGTCCTGCAATAACGTCTTTTTTAATGCATTTTTTCTAGGATTCGGTGATGGAAGAGTTATCTTTATTGACGGTTCAGTTAGTATCAAAGTTTCTGTTTCATACCGGATTTCATACGAAAAAAGCGTTACGAGGACCAGCTTCTGATTGGTGGGAAGTGTTGAACTTCCATTTGAAAAGTTACAGCTCGGTCCGAAGATGGTTCGCGTACAACATTTTGTTAGAGCATCCGCATAGGTAAGTGAAATGTTTGAAAAAGTTGAACTCTAACGGCATCGTATCGATAGACGAGTAAAATTTAACCGTTTGTCCGCAGATTTTGCGAATACTTGCTGTCATGCCCGAGTGCCGAAGTTAGAACGGCGTTTATTAAAATCGTTGCTCATTTAGCTCATTATTCGGTCAAAGATCCGGTACCCAGCGCGTCCAGTACACCATGTAAGTGTCTTAGGTGACCCGCCCAATTGAACGAATTGCATATTAGACCTAATTGAAGTGAATGTTTCAGCTATATTTTTCGATACTACTTCGCCTCTCAGCGATCAGATTCTAATCACAGCGTTGCAGTTGCTTAATAAAGAGATATCTGATCACGGTCGACATCTTTCTCACTACTTCACTCTGTTTCAAATTTATTGCGGGTTTGGTACCACCGAAAGACAGCAGTTACTTAGGGTGAGTAAATGAACCAATAGGAATGCGAAAGTGATTCTCTAGAAATGGTGTACAAATCGATTTTTTTTTTGTTCACAGTTGAATGTGCCATGTTTATTTTTGTTGGTTACTCTGGACGAGGGTCCAGGGCCTGCCATTAAGTACCAGTATACCGAATTAAATAAATGCCATGCTGTTATTTCAACGTTAATCAGATGCTGTGACGTGAGAAGTCAGTGCAATCCTTTTCAGGTTTGTGGACATTTTGAGTACTTATTTGAGAGTTGAATAACGAGGTTCTTCATTTTGATGGATTCGATGTGTTACGTGATTTTATTTTCTCGTTGCAGGGTGCACCAATGTTACCTAATCCGTATGCTGAGTACAGTAACGATTCTTACATTATGGAATTACAACCTCAAGTGCAAGAAATATTATATAATCGTATAAGGTACTTTTTTTCCTATTGATTTTTTTGTTTTCTTTAACCAAAGAGTTATTATTACAAAGAAAATGAAAATTCTTTGCCCGTTGAAAAAAATCTCAAGAGTTGAACTACTTCTGTATAATGCATCGTATTTTTACTCCTGATTCAAATCTATGCTCGTAAATAACACTAATTCATTTTTACGATCATGTTTTCAGCTACGTGAAAAAGTTGATTGAAGAAGTACAGCTAACAGAAGATACTTTAAAATTGTTACAATTCGTTTCGTGGGAAAATCCGCACATGTCTAAGACCATCCTGAGCGAAGTGCTGTGGCATATAGCGTTCGCATATTGTAACGAATTAAAACATCATATCGAAATGTTATTGGCATTGTTACGTATGGAAGACTCGTGGCAACAGCATCGTATATCGAACGCTTTAAAAGGTAACGCTAATTTCGTGTTTGCAAACACGTATTTCCCTTTGTCAAAAATAATGATACTTACATCGCCTTTAGGGCTATCACCAGATCGCGATGGTTTGTTCGAAATCACATTTCGTAGTAAAACGCATTATCAGAAGAGATCCTACCAGTGTATTAAATGCATGGTTATGTTGTTCTCGAAATGTCGCCTTGCCCATAACATGCTCAACAGTGATCCTAATCTGAAGAAAAAATGGTGGCAAGCGGTCGAATGGTTGAACGAAGAATTAGATAGAGTAAGTTTTCGAGGAAAAAAAATTGAATTTTACTCCTTGCAATGCAAAGTATAATCGTATTACTTCGGAATATTACAGAGACCTTTCGTTTCGTCGCCGCCTTATAATTATGCTAATTGGCAGTCGACGAGTTCGGTTCCTTCGAATGATACTGCGAATGGATATTTACTGGAGAGATCCAATTCGGCGAAGAAAACATTGGAAAAAGCGCTGGAAATTTGTCCCGATACGGTAAGTAGGATTGTGTTTGATGCCCAGCAGGTGGGGTGAGCTTAGATTTCAAGAATTGCCTATCTATATACGTGTTTTGTACGCAGGAAGGAGATACGGACGAGCAATCTGACGATGGCGAAAGTTCGCAAACTGAAGAACTTACACCAAATGAAATTCATCCTCCGCAGCCGGTCGTAAAGGGTGTCCAGCGAATACCTTGGTTCAAATCGGAACGTTTTCAGTAAGTTGATTTAGATTAACTCTCATTAGGGCTGGTATTTTTGGCATTAGCAGAAATTTCCTCATTTCTTAAAATCCCTCAGAACGCGTTGTTCGTTTCTATGACATTATATAAATCTTTCAAAGGGTTGGGAAAAGGGCAGTTCGTAACGTTTACAAGTTTCCATGGAAAAACCAAACATTGAAGGTTGATATCTCGAAACTGGTTGAACCTTAGTAACTATATTTGTGGAGTTTGAAAAATAAAAAAACGAACAGAGTCACAGAAGAATTAAAATTGACGATTAAAATTTGAATATCTCAAAATTTAACTCTCCTGATGAGTACAAAAATTGTAAGGTGTTATTTAAAAATTTAAAAATCACAATCAAAGCCCTTTTTTACTCCCTTATTAACAAATCAGTTGTCAAATCGAGATCTTGGAAGATCTTTTGTATGAAGCCATATTTGCGATTCAACATTCTTCGTAGTTCCATCAAGCTATTTCAATGATTTTTTCTCATAGGGTTCACGATAGCGAAGTATCCGGTAGTAATTTCTCAAACCGGTCACCACCTCAGAGACTTAATTTAAGAGAAACCAATACATCGCCAGTCCAATCAGGGGTTCCTGTAGAGTTACCATTATCTGCAATCGAAGCACCCAACGAAGATGGAGGTGAAAGTAGTAAATCATCGGTCACATGCTTCGAACAGACAGACAAGCTAAACGGCGTGAAAAGAAAACCGATCACCGAATCGAATTCGCAACAGACTTCATCTTCGACCGATGTATCGTAGTTTATAGGAAAAAAATTATCGCTTTATAAATTGTATTGCATTTAGAAATAACGAAATATTTTTGAAAATAGCATATTCTTGCAACAGTCGCTATGTACTATGTATATATATGTTTGATTTCGAAGTGGTTTTTCAACGCTTTTCGAATGATCCTGTTTGCACATAACGCGTTGTAATTTCATAATATGATACGAATCGGAAAAATTTTGTTATTACTTTTTTTTTTTTACTTGTATCGAAGAACAAAACATTTATTTGAAAAAAAATGATTCTTTTTTTCTTTTTTTTGTTTTTCGTTTTATTTTTTATTTGAATTTCATTTGTGCTATAGTAGTGTGTTTTCTTAATTTAAAAAAAAATACTATTCAATCGAAATGTATCCGCGATACTGTGACGTGGTTATAATTTATAAATTAAAAAAAAAAATGTCTGTGAGATGAAAATTTTTTAAATGATTTTTTCCGTCTTTGGAGCGCGATTAATGCCGACGTAATTGCTTCTACGTATAATTTATAAATTGGTGATGAAAAAATATTTTATAAAGTCGAATAAATTTTGTAGGTTGTAATTTGTAAGTTTGATTTTAAATACGTACGTTATTACGCAATGTTTACAAAGTACGAGAGCGCTGTATATTATTTTATCTTATTGTCTATTAATTTTTAAAAAAATGTAAATGTTGTATTTATATATTGTTTATGATGAAAAGTTCGATGGATAAAAATACCCCTTTTTATTATTTCATAATCGCAATAATTTTCTTTGAAAAAGTTCCTTTTAAAATTAATGCAAAATCATTAAATAAAGTATGGATTTAGGAGTAGTTGCTAATGTACGTGATATAAAGTATTTAAATGTTTAATTTTCATGTAATTCGTAACGTTATACACTTCTACGATGTACGTTGTAATCGACGCTAAGAACGGTATTTTTATAGCGCACTTGAAACTGAACTGTACGTTATTTTTTCTCCCCTTAATCGTTTGTTTAAATGTTGCTCAAATTTATACAGATTTTTTTCTCGTTCAGATTTCAGTGTATTTCGATAGCGTCGAAAAAGTTAACGCAGCAATGTTGTAGGGAGATTTTTATTAGTGTACTATTCGAGGTGCTTCTTAAAATCGAGTTACATACTATAAATAGTAATTTAACGTTTAATTGATTTGTAATCGAGTCAGCTTCACTATGATTTAAAAGTAAAGAAAGATTCGAAAATGTAATCGCGGTGAAAGTTTTCATACGTGGATGCCTGGCAACACTGTAGTGATTTATTAATTCGATCGCAAGGCTGAAAAATTTATTATGTACGTAATTTTTATATACTTATATAGAGAGCAATATTTAAATGCACTTGATCGGCATTTTTGCACGTTTTTTTGTATTTTTAATTTTTTTTTTGTTTTTTGTCGTCTTTTTTTTCATATCATTTGCATGCAGTGTTGTCCATGTCCAGTATTGATCTACGTAGATCATTTAGTCGGATAGATCGTTATTTTTATATAGTTTATTATATTTTATATTTTATTCTTTCTGTGTTATTTATATACCTTGATTTTGTTGCGCTTTCTCAAATGCTTAAATTAACTTATATATTACATCCTACCACCGTCACCTCATCATATACGTCCTGTACTACCCATTCTATATACATTTGCGAATTATTCAAAAAAAAGAGCAACGATTCTTCTTTATTTCTTTTTTTTTTCTACCATATTGTAGCAATTCGCCTATGTATGTTTTTTTTTTCTTTATTATTAATGCTGATTTTTTTTTCTTCTTTTGTTAACCTTTATTTTTATAGTTTTATATGTCGTTCATTTTGTTAACACGTATCTGAGTATTTTGTTATTAACTTGTAGTAAAGATCATTATTCAAGTGATACGATTCTTATGTTTGTACTTTTTTGCATTATATTTCGCTACCAATATTGCAGTAAATTTGTATGTGACATTTTTTTTTTGTGAAATACACAAATGAATTGAATGGTGTTAATTATTCACTGTAGAGTATATTATTAAGTTTACTTTAAAATGCGGTACGTTCAAGTATAGGTACGTTGGAGAATGTCCGAACATTCATTTTTTATATTATGCATATTGCCTACTGGTTTATTTTTAGGGGCAATAATCTATTAATTTCACATTTATCCACATTTACTTATAATAAGAAATCAAAGGCTAGTGGAATCTTATTAGCTCCCTTACTTATTTACATTTCCACTCTTGTTGTCTTGTTATTTCAAAATTGGACTTTTTTTAAAAACGTATTGGCGCCGTTCTTTCTTCAGACCTGTTTCACCAAAGCAGAAAAGTGTATTGTAATGGTCGGTTCGTAATTCTTGAATTTGTCCATCTGTTTTGTTCGAAGAAAAAATTTGAAGTTTTCTTCTCGAATCTATGTTGCTACCTGATTACTCCTCAAAGTTGAGCAAAAGTACATAGCACGTAATTGTTTAGCTTCAAATTACAACATGTAAATGAAGTTTTCTAAAACAATTCGTTGTTTTGACCAATTGATAATAAAATTTATACTCCTAGTTCATCATGATTAAAACAATCTATAGAAGGTAGTACAGTAGTTAACTCTTGGTTTTATTGTTTCGTTACATAACCGAATCCTTCTGTTCGTGTAATGTGCTAATTACACTAGGTATGTGCATTATGGAATTCAGTAATGAACGCTAATGATGAAAAAAACTCTTGCCAACTGAAAGAAAGCAATTAGATTACTTTTTTTTTTCATCTGGTCAAGTTATTTTAAGATCAACGATCGAGTAAAATTTATCATAAACTAAATTCAACTGGTTTAGATTCACACAAGTATTCAAAAATAATCTAATCAAACGATTATTATTCTAAAAAAAAAAAATCAATTACATCCACGAATATTCAACATCAACCATCAAAATTTGCAAGAAATTCGCAAGTCGAAACACGACGTTTTGCTTTCATAAACCGGCCAACTGGTCACACTGGGTGAGCCGCGTTTCTCAATCTCGCTAGCTACTGGCTGCACTGCTCGTACTTATCTAATGTTTTTCAAAGTTTATTTTCTTCGCGACCGAATGTAAAGCTCTTGTGATTTAAGTTATGTTCGTGTGCGTAATATTTCGGCGATTAATTAATATTAAAACAAAGTGCGGGGTGCTAAATAATATCGTTTTTAATTCGAGTGCTGTGTTGTGTGCAAATGGAATAAATCTATGTGATCAAACTAGGTAAGAATTCGACATTTCGGCCATGATTACGGTCGCTTTGAATACACAGAAATGTAATCGGATCGTATAATATACGTATGTATTCGGCGTTTGAGGTGATTCGTACTGCTGTTGTTTGAATTTCGCTGGCTTATAGACAGAATGTATTTGTTTATTTTTATTCGGACGGAGATACGGAGTGAAAAAATAGTGTAGGTTGATTTAGTTTACTTGGCCCATATTTTCAAACGCGATGGTAGCGTTCGAATCGAATGATATCCGAATCGAAGTCGAAGGTGTAAACGTACTGGAGTTTGTGAAGGGTCTATTGTTCGATGATAACATTAATCATTAATTTTTTGGCACTGAAAAAGGCGAAAATGTATGAAATACACGTGTCTGTACGTAGTAAAGGGCATAGACCCTGCTTCGAACCAATATAAATAAAACGTTAACGCTATGTACTCTCGTATTTTATACGATGTAAGCCCAACCGGTGGTTATTATTAGCGAGCTTCCTGGGATGCTGTCTCTCGATGTGTTATATACGCGGTATATTTGGCGAACTTACTATCAGGTATCGTGGTGATTTTATTACAATGAGATAAATAGGTATCTCGCGTCTTTCGTGAGGTTATGTAGCAGCAGCAGAATTCTAAAAGTTACCAGTGTTTGTAAGATGAAAATTAATCCAGTATTTTGTTTCAGTTTTCGTTAATAAAAGTCTCGCCCTTCTCGTCGATCTATCTGTTGGTATATTCGTGCATCAGAAATGACCCAAATTCGAGCAAAAGTCGTTCGTTATACTGGGTTCGAACTAAAAACTGTCCTCGAACAAAGAAGCCCATTACATCGGTATTTTGAAAACCCCTGCGTGTTTCCGGGTTGCAATGACCCGTTGTCGTCGCTCGTCGCATGTGTCCGACTCGGATCCGAGATAAATAAAGGGACCATGGTCAAAAAATCTCGACATATGTGAAGGTTTCGAAAACTCTTAAATTCTTCCCAGTGGCACATGGAAGTGTTGTCGGCATAATGAACACTGCCTGTCATTGATATAGGTACCGAAATACACCGGCGATTTATCGTTTTACCGCTGCGATGTTAATGAACTTTCCCTCGAGTGTGAAATCTTTTGTCGAAAGTTTACCATAGCTTACCTTAACGGCAGGATATTGCAGTTAATTTGTGGTACCTATGTATGTCGGAAAACATTTGATGAAGTGTCACAATGAGTATTTAATGAATATTCCAGCCCATCAATCTGTCGTCGGTTTGTATTTATTCGGTTACATAAAATGTGTGTACCTGTACTTTGAAAGAAAATTTTATAAAACAGTAATCAATTTTTTTCTCAACTTCTTAATTGAAAACACACGCAGTACGAAGCATACCTAATATTCGAATAATAAACATTACTCGAAATCGAAAACGATACGGTGCTATTGTCTGTGTTAAATAAAAACAAAAAAATAAACTACCTAAAAGAAACCGGTTACAGTGAAATACTCGTAGATTTAAATTTTAAATTGACATCATCCTACAAATTTCTATATAAATATTATTATTATTATATACGAGATGTTCAGTCTGTACGAAAAATTAATTTATCTCGTCTATGGCCATCTACGCGTAATAAATTCCATACGGTACTTTCTAATTGCGGAGGTTTTGCAAATTGAAAAATAATCGATTTTTAACTTGAGGCCGCGTTCGATTCGATATCTCACCTTGTCTAATGTCTCGGTCGGAATAGCTCAAAAGATCACAATGCTTTGTTCTACAGTATGCATTTTGTACACAACACACATGTGTTGTAAGGTACAGTCTTGGCATCGGGCCCGTCTCTCTCTCTATGTTGTATCATTCTGCCAGGGTTCCGTAAAAAAGGGGAGTTTTTCCTTTTCACAACCGGAAGTAGGAAATGGCGTATATTTTTCAACTATGATTTTTATCGTCGCAGGTACATGATCTCCTCAACTGCATCGTGAGCATTTCTCTGTGCTTTGATGCTTATCAGCGTTATTAAATCAGGTCGTGAAATTAGTCAGGTGTGATTTTACGAGGTGTGAATTTTACTGAATCCATAGTGTAAGTGAGAGAGACTGCGCAGTCGACTGTGAGGTTTGCAGTTTCGCTCAATTTATTCTCGTAATAGTGCCATTTATAGCGGTTTAGTATGCATTTTTTTTTTTCGTAAATTGAAATTTTATCAATGAGAAGTGGTCTCGAGACGTGAGTCTTGTTTTATGAGGTAAAAGGAGGAATCAGGGGCTTTTTGGGTCTGAAATCTGAATTCGAAGTAAGTAATAGAATTGAAATTGACCCATTTATGTGGTGTTTGGGAACTTCAAAAGACGCTGTGATGATTAAATTTTTTTATTTTGGTAATTTTGGAGTTTTGTTTTTTTTTTCAATAGGTAGGTAATGCATTTCAAGCATTTACAAGCCAACTGAGGTTGCATTTCCTATACGTTTTGGTCAGCTCATATGTTTTGAAGTTCTTTTTCGATACGAGTGATCAAAAGAATAAGTATGTATTTTTTACGGAGGGGGGTTAGTTTTTTAAAAAAAATTGCGAACAAAATCTCAATACTCCCATACTGAACAGTTCTACTCAAATTTTACAGCAAAAAGTAGAATTTTGTAAAATCTTGCAAAAATCCTGTACCTATATTGCTGATTCTGAGATTGTATATTAAATATCCTGTGAGGTTTTTTTAAGGTATGTACTTACAAGGGAACCTCTTGAGGTGTCACACTCCGATTTGAACGGGACCGCGGTTTTTGGAAAGAGCATAGTCCAAAACCCCCAAAACCAAATTTTCAGCCGCCCAAGTTCATTTTTCGATTTTTGGCGAATTTTTGAAAATTCAAAATTGACCGTTTTTGGCGATTTATGCTTTTTTTAAAAGTACGTACTTGGTCAGTAAAAAAGGTCAAAATAAGTCCCAAAACTAATATTATTACCCAAATCCAAATTTCACAATTTCCAGCCATTCTAGAGCCGCCAGCGCGATTTTTCAATTTCTCCAGAATTTTGAATTTGCTCCAGAAGGCGTGAATACATATGTATGAAGTTGGGCAGCTAAAAATCGAGTTGTATATCACACTCGACCTGTTTAACGAGTTTATCCACATTTGAGCCGATTTTGAGAGTGACACTTCAAGAGTGGTTTTTTGAGGTGTCACTCTCGCGCCAAATTGCGCTCCGGAGGTTAGTTCTTGAAGAAATACAGCGATTCGCACAAATTTCAAAAATTTCTTCACAAATGGTTATCTTTTGATTTTTTGAATTTTTTAGTCTTGAAAAAACCTGGTCAAAAACCACTCTTGAGGTGTCACTCCCAAAATCGGCTCATATGTAGATAAACTCGTCTCGATTTTTAGCTGCCCACCTGCATATTTAAGCCTTCTGGAGCAAATTCAAAGTTCTGGAGAAATTGAAAAATCGCGCTGGAGGCTCCAGAATGGCTGGAAATCGTGAAATTTGGATTTGGGTAATGAATATTAGTTTTGGGACTTATTTTGACCATTTTTACTGATCAAGTGAATTGGTGGGTGCAGAAAGGGAGCAAGTCACATTTTTGGAAATTTTTTTTTTCACCGATATAGGGGTTTCAAAGTACGACGGATCGACTGGTGATGTCAGATTTCCACAAAACTGCCGGGAAAGTGGTATTAGGGCGCAGAAAAAGGGCGGATCCGCATTTATGACTTTTTTGTAAAAATTTTTAAATTCCTTGAAAAATAACTAACATTTTTGAGAAGACCATTTTTTGAAATTTAAGTTAATCTCTGAACTGAAAAATGATGAAAAATTTAACAACTTCGGCAAAAAGTCTTAGAACTAAAGGGGTTTTGGGTCAATTTAAACGAGATAGCAGTCTAAATGATGTACTTAGATGTAGAATCAAGCCCCATTCGTGCCCGAGCAATTTCAAAAGAAATTTTGTCGATTGGGTGCAGAAAGGGTCTAAGTCCCATTTGTTTAGGCAGCAACAGCGCCGGCGCACGTGAATATTTTTTTTTCTAAACAGTGCTAAAAATTGTGTCTTGGGGTCCTCTTTCAATGACCTTAAACATGTTTACCAAAAATTTTTGATTTTCAAATAAATCAGTTTTTTGTTATTCCTGAAAAATGCGAAAATGTGACTTAGCCCCTTTCCGTACCCACCGATTCAAGTATGTGCTTAAAAAAAAGCATAAATCGCCAAAAACAGTCAATTTTAAATCTTCAAAAATTCGCCAAAAATCGAAAAATGAACTTGAGCAGATGAAAATTTGGTTTTGGGTGTTTTAGACTACGCGTATGCTCTTTCCGGAAATCGCGGTCCCTTTCAAATCGAAGCGTGACACCTCAAGAGGTTCCCTTGTTAGATTTTTTTTTGAAAAAATGCCAAAATTTTTATTGAATAGCTTTATTTTTACAAATAATATTTTTATTTATTTTTTAAAAATTTTCCAAGCGTTTTGAAGTTTATTTTCTAATTATATTTCTAAATAATAGACTTTTTTGGGTCCAATTGTTTTGAAATTTAAAAAAAAATATGTAGTTCAAAATTTTTCATTAGTTTCAACATTTTACAAAATAATATTTTTTTAGTCATGTTCTAATTTCTAGGTCGTTCTTAGACTCAATTTCAAATTGTTATCTCCATTTTCCCATCAAATTTTCGAAAAATAATTGTTCCCCAGAAATGTTTTTCCTGTTCTCAGATGTGAAAGTGAAAGATTGGGAGGGAGGGAGAAGGAGGGGGCGGAAAACCAATAAAAAAACTCAAAAAGTTGATTTTTAAAAATTTTTGACCCTGTCTCGCCATTTTAAGAATTTGAAAAGTACCAATAACACTGTGATTTGAGGTCGACATTTCGACGAAAGAAATGCAGCCTTGCACACCATGATTTTTTCACATATGGAGCAAAAGGAGGGGTTGCGGTTGGCGGAAATTTTTTCTTGCTCCATAATTATTTTTTGGTACTCGAAAGACTGCGAAATTTTCAATCACCTTTCGTAACCGGAGGTCCCTTTTCTGTTTCGAAAATTTCAAAAAATTATAGGACTCCAGATTTTGCTATTAGATTGCTGAAAATGTAAACATGAGCTTATATGAAGACATCTTTGAAAGTGAATGCAAAGGAGATTTTTAACAATAAATGTTCACTAAAATAGCTTTTTTTTAAATTTGGAAAAGTTTTGAAAAAAAAATTGAAAAAACTGCAACATCTTTTAAAAATAAGTAACTGTAAAATTTAAAAAGCAATCATTTAAAAAAATCTAGGTAATTGACATGAAATGATGTTTTATCTTGTTAAATTCAAAAAAAGAAGGTAGGGTAAATTTAGGTCATTTCCATTTCGATACTTCAAAAGAGTAAACGCAACGTGAAGATATTTTTTAAAAGCTTTTCCCTCCCCTCCCCTCATATATTCTTAAAAAATGGCCAAACAAATGAAAACTACGCGAAATGTTCTCATCTCCTGCGCGTTAATTTATTTTTGAGAATGTAAAGTCTGAAAATGAGAACTTCTGTAGCTTTCTTTTAATGAAAATAAGATAGAAGAGAAAAGAAAAAGCAAAAGAGAAAAACTGCAAAAATTCCTCCGCTTAGGGAATAATTCCTTCTTTGAAATTATCTACATTTTTTTGGCCAAAAAAATTCCGTTCATTTTACATTAAACTTTTCACCATCTCTCATCATATTTTAATTATTACTTTTTTTTAAATTATTTTTAAGTTCAAAATTAAGAAATTAGCTATGAAAATCACGTATTTAAATTCTTTATTAAATTTATCGTCTAATGTAACGCATCATTATTATTATTTTTCTTCTTCAAAGAATCTCTCTATGGTCTCCATGTAGTACGAGAAGATCCACCAACGTACTACTACGTTCTACGTACATTATATCTTACGACCCACTAAGTGTATATTCTTTCGTGAATCCATCTAAAACACGTACATTGGTATAATCTCGCGTGCTGTTTAATTTCGGGGGTAGCTAAATTTAGAAGATAGAAATGAAGAAAATAAAAAGAATAATCATCTTTACGACTCGACCAGCAGCGTACACTACACGCGACTTATACGTCTCTTCGGTCACGTTCGGGTATATGTACGTATACGAGAAAAGTACACGATATTTTTCTTATTAAATTTCGCGGTATAGCGAACCCACTATACGTACTTACTCGTAGAAAAACGTGAATTCTCGTACATTGCTCGTATATATTTCCCTCCTCTTCTTCCTGTCCTAGAGAAAAAATGAAATTTATGAATGAATTGATTCGAGAGCAGGGGCGAGCCCGAGGAGAAGATGTACGAGTGTTGTAAATGTATCAGAGAAAATTTATTAGTCAAATTTATTTACGGCGTTGTGTGGTCAATTTTTTTAATAGAATTGTTATTCTTTTTCTCGAATAGTTTGAATTTCTCGGATTAGAATCATGAAAGTGATTTATTGGCGTTAACTTGGATTGAGCTTTTTTAGCACAAACACCAATTAGACTTTTTTGATAGAAACTTTCGTGGTTTACAATTGGGTTTCTGTCATTTTATAGGTACTTTAGACCTTTCGTTTGCCCAAAAATTGTCATTTTTTGAAGTAAAAAATTGGTTGTCTCGGAAAAATCAATATTTATACGAGAAACAGATTTTTTGGGTGAATCGCAGGTCTGACGAAAAAAACTAATAGAAACAAAATGACGGAGCGTAAAATTTCCTCCGTCTCGAAAATAATCTCAATTTGATCTTTTTGGAACCTCCAGCGAGTTTTCATATTTCTCCGCAAATTTTGCTCTTTAAAAACGAAAACTGAACTTCATGACATATAATTTTAATTGATGCTTATTGGGCATCTTCTCGATAGGAGTACTAGTTCAAAAGCGAATTTTTAACCTATTTTAAATTCCAGAAAATGCGAAAAAAAAAAAATTTATTAGTGGTTTTAAAACACGAAAACCGTCAATTTTGAAAATTACCAAAATTCGAATACATTATTTTGTAAATTAGATATTTTCTCGGAGAAATTGCTCGCTCTCAATCGAACCTATAATTTGCAAAACGTAATAACTTATATCTAATTGTACTTTAAATCGACTGCTTTAATAAACATATCATTCGTGTAGGTTCAATATACTTAGTTGAAAAGATAATAAACGTCGATCATGTTCATCTCAAACAACACGTCATGTTCTCTTGTTGAAAAATCTGCTGAAACTTGAAAAGCAATTTATTAGCTTTCATGTTAATTATTACTTTATGGATGTAATGAGAGGGTGTCACGATAGCAGCATGTTGAACCAGTTTTCATAGGTTTTGCCAGTTTCAGTTTCACATTTGCAAATACAGGTGACTTGAAAGAAAAAAGTGCAAAATGAAAGCACTATAGGCTGTTTTAATTACTTACGTTGGTAAATTCGATTCGTCATATTATACTCGTAGTTTCAGATACAGAGTACAGCCATACAAATATTTTATTAGAATTCTTTACGAGTGTTTTTCTCCCAGGCTCACATCACAAGGACAAGGATACGTAGGATGATACCTACGTATTATTTAATTCTGCAAATAATTTTTTTTTTTCATTCTTAGATTATGGAAATTTATATCGTAGTATATCGAATCCGTTATTCGAACGCGTATGTGTACTTTCACCTGTTCTCTATGTCTATGGACACGTGTGTATGGTCTTCTCATCTATGCTTATAGTATGTGTACTATGAATACACGATGCCCGAGGGAGGGAGGGGAGGGGGTTGGTGGAGTATGAGTTAGATTAACAGTACATATTACGCAAAGAGCTGCTGAGCTACAGCAGAACTGCAAAAAGAACTCGTTTAGATTTAATGTGTGTATACGTGTGTTTATGGAAGAGAGGTGCGTGTGTTTATGGAGTCGTTTTGTGCTGTACACCCGATATATTAATAATAATCGGTAAGTGTACCCATCGGGACAGAGAAAGAGATGTTTTACGGTATGTTTTGAAAGAAAAGCTAATGGATTGTATTTATATTTATGGTATGATGAAGTTCATAAGACGATACGCGCGATTGCAGTACCTAACTGACAAGCATGTTAATTTGTACGCAACGGTATCCCAATGTACGTATATATATCTCGTGTATGATATTCGGCATATATAACGGAGATTCGTATGCTATACACGAGATGCCTCGTACCTGCCTGCCTATGTGCCTATACTCCACGTGGTATGTGCTGTAGTGTAATTGTATATGTTCGAAGAAATGGCGAATAGACAAATTATACAGATACTCGTATTTTGGACATCTTCGACCTCCTTGAATAGTTTAAGTGTATTATTGCCATGGGCAAGAAACGGAAATTTGGCAGATTATCGAATCGAAAGCAATTTCATGATTGATTTTTTTCAATTTGAGAAAAAGATCTGAAGTTTCATTTGTCAAAGGTCATGATTCACCTGGAGCTCACATCATCATTCATGAACACGAAGAGCTTGCTGTCTCTGTATCCACCTAGCGGCATTTTTTTTGTAGAGACCTGTAAAAATATTGAAAGAGCATCCAAAAGTGCATACCAGTGAGTAAAATTTCGGAGTTTTGATGAAGTTTTTAAAATTCAAGTGCCCAATTTAACCCATTTGTGAAGTAAAAAGATGACGTATTATGCATTTGTAGCCCATTCTGTACTCCCCAAATCAATTGTTTCAAATCGCTCTAGAGTGTTGGAAAAATTTTAAAATTTTCCAGTTCTCCAAAATCCCATAAAAAGGGTCGGTCTCAACAGAACAGAATTGACCTTTTTCGTGACTGCATCAGTCAAATTTGAATGAAATCTTGCGAAACTTACTTTCATATATGTATGTATAGTTGAAATTCTATAAATGCAGTTAGAAATGATTGAAAATATCGTTTTTTTTTAGCAAAATTGCTGAAAATTGTCATTTTTTTGAAAAGAAAAAAATCAAAAAGTCGTGTTCTTTACCGAAAATTGTCCTAGTCTCGTTGTTTGTCGAAAATTACCGAAAATTCTAGCTTTTTTGCAAATCGAAAAGGCTTCTTTTTTTGCATAAAAAACTACAAAAAAGTCACGCCTTTCGAATAAAATGGCAATTGCCAATAATTCCCAAAAGTTGCTGCTTCTTGTTAAAATATTATCAAAGTTCTGCTATTTGACATAAGTTTTTGCTTTTTAGCTAGATTGCTAGAGATTTTCACTTTTTTCCAAAAATTATCCATAAGTCTGGCTTTTTCTCTAATAATTCCCAAAAAGTCCTCAAAAATCCTTCAGGGTGTCTAACCGTCCTGCAAGTCTTGATTTTGTCCTGCTTTTTGGCGATGTATCCTGCAAGTCCTTCAGTTGTCCTGCTTTTCAACAATTTGTATCAAAAAGTCCTCAAAAACACGAAAATTTTGCGTGGAAACTTATTATGTTAAAAATTTGTTATTTCGGTAGATAGGTACTCTCAAATTGTATATTTTTAAAAGCCTTCACCCTCACTTCGTCCGACTAAAATTGGAGAGCTTTTCAAAAATTATGCCTCTTCGCTTCACTCGGCAATAAAATGTTTTCTTCTCTTTTTGAATTTTATTTTCAAAGATCAAAAACTGGGGAAAAACTCGAAAACAACACGAAAAAATAAAAAAAGGGTTCGAATTTTTGATTTTGGATTATCAATTCTGAATTAGAATGTTTTTTTTCTTTCATTGAATATTAAACTACTTACTGAAGTTTTTAATTTTTTTATTATTTCTTAAAAGCGAAGTAGGTACCTACTTGAATTCATACATTTTTTTTATGCCAAGTGGGAACTGTTAAAAGTTGGTAATTTCAAAGCTTCCTAAAAAAAAAATGTAAAAAAGTGTAAACTTCATCGGAAAACCTGGGGTTTCATTTAAAAATTGAAGAGGTAGAGGGGAGCTAAAATCTGTCGCAAAAAAAGTTCGCGTTGACACTCCCTTCGAAGCTCCGAAAAAATCTTAGAATGTTCAAAGACATCTTGAAAAACGAATTATTGACGTGTAAAATATTGACGCCTCCTTCACCCCTCCCCCTCCACCCCGGTCAGAAACGATCGTTAAGTGTTTGAAAAATGTCTTGCCAAAAATCCTGCTTTTTCATTTTAAAATTTTGTTTCTTGATTTTTTGCCAAAAATTGCCAAAAAGTCTCGCCTTTTTATCAAACATTTTCTTAATGGGTAGTTCAGTTTTATTTCAATTTTTTTCTGCGTTAAAATGTTTTCCTCGCGTCTTGTCACTTTTTTTTGTTACTTTTTGGAAATTTTTTTGGTTGCTAAAATTACTGTTTTTTTTTTGGAAAGAATCGAGTACGAGCCCAGTGCATAGCTCTGTTTGTGGGCATTTATGAATCTAGAAATTTTGTGAGTAGAGGGGCATTATTTTTTGTAGACTTGAGTGAATATTCTGTTGTTTCATCAGTTGTGAGCTTGCATTTTTTTCCTTTCAAAAACACATTTTGTGTGTTCCAGTAAATAAGTGTATTTTTGGGCCAGATTTCCCAAAATATATTTTGGGCGAATTTCAGTTCAATTTTCCATCAATTCTACGTATGTGTTAACAATTTTTTTTTTCAAGAATGTGAGTGTTGTGCGAAAACTGAAATAATTGAACTGAACTACCCGATTACATTTTCTAGGAAGAAATTTTTGTGTGTAGTGGGGTACGTTCCGTCGAATTTCCTTTGAAAATTGCAGAAAGATCTATTGAAAATTTTGTGTTTTGAATTTGAAATTTTGTTAGACTTTCGGCCACCTCCCTGTTCTCTAATTCGTAGCCTCGTGTAATAAACTACAGAAAAATGTACCTAATTCTCAATTTAAAGCTCGAATTTTTTTCGTTTGAAAGCACCCTCCTTGTGCTGGCGCGCAACGTGTACTCAGTGACCTTTGAAATCACGTTTTTTTCTCTCTTTCGTTCTCGAAAAAGCTCGGAAATTATAACCTTGGCTTGGGTGGATACTATGAAAATTTTACTCGCAGAATTAGCCACGCGTCATCCATCCAATATACGAGTAATATGTACTTGTATCGTATAAATCGTGTCAACACGAAGTGGTCCGTACTCCGTACACCGGTGTCAATTTACCTAAACTATAGACTGGTTAATATATGTACTCGTAATCGGCATTATTCGCTTATTTTTGCTTATTTTTTTTCCTTCCGTCGTCATCGTGTTGTCGTTGTCGGCTATGTACGAGTATGGACATTGGACAATCGTAAAAAAACAACATTTTTTTCTTTCTTTATTGTTATAAAAAAAAAACAAGTGAAAAAAAAATTATGACCGACTATATAAATAACGAGTAAAAAGAACAAACCGCATTGTTAAGGTTAATTGCGCAATTGTGTGCATAAAATTACTTTATAATACGAAGATTTAATTATTTGTTAAATAATCATTGACCAGGCCAAGCGGTGTGGTACGGATATGAAAAGAGATTGATTTTTTTCCATGTTCTATGTTTATTAATTCGTGTGTGTAGTTTTATAGCCTACAATGTGAGCTGGAGCTCGTACTCGTGTGTAACTATACTATGTAAAATCGAATGTAATACATCGCTTATATGTAGGTGCCTATTCTGCACATGTAAGCAAAAAAAAAAAACGAAAAAAGAGTAATTTGCGATTTTTTTTTGCTTTTCGAATTTCACGTATCGATTAAAAATGGCACCGCGGTTGTTTATAAAGGAAGTATTCGACACGCTACAAGAATCATGGGCGGAATAAATTTGTCATTTGTATTGTTCGCCGAGGTTTCTTAAAGGGTTTTGTTTCTAGCTCAAGTGCTTATTTATATGGTAAATTCGTTCGGGTGACATTGAAATAATGATTTGAGTACGATCTGAAGGAGGGAGGGGGCAGGAATTTCGGTATAGATGGTATTTGGCTTGTGGAGGAAGATGGTACAATATAGGTGGAGTACGATGATTAAAGATTCAATCCCAGTTAACATTTGTTATTAGTTAGACGAGTTTATGGTATTTTAAAAGAAAAAAAATGACTAGCCTTCCCCCTGGTCCGTAAGTAAGTCTGTGAGAACACAATAAACGCAAAAAAAAAAATGCAGAGCTCACGTGAAAACTTGAATAAGGAAAACATATTTTTTGAACACTTTTACGTATAAGAATTTGAATTTCATGCAAATCATTGACGATATTCATGTTAGACCGAATACAATAGGATGAAAATTTTTTGAATTTTGAGGTACCTAGTCTAAATGTCGAGGGGTTCCAAAAATGCGGTGAATAATACGAGTTATCTGGTAGTTCATTTGAAATCATCTCAAACATCCAAGAGCCAGAACAGTACCAAAGCAAATGTCATTTTGTTTACCTCCCCCTCCCCTCCCCTTAAAAATTTACTCGTAAAGAACAGTCAATTTATTGAGTCGAAAATTCCTAAATTTAATGAAGCTATTCAACTGTTAGTTTAAAGTCAGTTTCGACAAAATATAAATTTAAAATTTAAATTTAAAATTGAACTTCCGTACGAATTCATGCACAATTTTGATAAAAATGTGTTTTGAGCATTTTTAAACAATTTTGAGCTCAAAACTGAGTCACGATTTTTGGAATTTTTAAAAATGTCATAGCAAAAAAGTCTCCTACGACATATCAAAATGTGTTAAAATTTCGTCAGAAAATTCAGAAATTTAAATATTCTGACAAAAAATTGTATTTTAAGCATTTAAAGAATTTCGAGTCCCAAAATCGAGTCACGATTTTCTGTATTTTTGAAAAAATCAGTTTCTACTCGTCAAAATATGCACAGGTTGAAATGTCGCGTGAAATTGCAATATTTTAACGAAAATGTATTTTGAGCATTTTTGAAAAATGCTGAGCTCCGAAATTGGGTCATTATTTTTGAGACTTTTGAAAAAAGTGCAATGCAACCTATCAATATGGATTACAGAAAAACGTGTTTTTCAATTTTTTTGACCCATCTTGATGTCACTGTATCTGTCAAAATAAACACTAAAAAAAAATCCTTGAAGTCGGTTTGGTAGAAGAGGCTAGCGAATGCTATCGAGGGTTTTCTTTAAAATTCTTTTAATGTATTAGGAAGGAAGGGTAAGGATAATTTATAAGGATGCCTTTCTGAATCCAATGAAATCAAAAACGTATTACGCACTTGGAGGAAGAAAATACTTATTCGAAATAAGTTCTCTGTGTGTGCACTGTGCATATTTTATGAACTTTATTTTTTCTCCTTCTATACACGCAAGTATCTTGTCAGAAGAAAAATACTTATAAGTTATAACTTACTTATCTTGCTGGGTTTTCGAAAAAGAATCTCGATACTCTCTGGTCGTAAACAGTATTTGTATTCGGATAAATAGAAAATATGTATCATTTCGCTGTACTGACGCGAGTTTTCAAAACCACCTCTACTTACCCTTTTCTTATCCCATTTCACCGACATTATCGCAACTTTGCTCAAAACTTTGCAAAACCCTGGTGCATAATTCTTGAAATAACATTTCGCTGTACGTATTGGAGAAACTTGTTTATCTTTTTATTCCTTAACTGTATTTTGTATGTAGAAAAAAACACATTACCGTCACGAAAGAATATAACCGTGGCAAAGTTTGAGTTCGACTTCGAAATTATACGGTGAAAATGAAAGAAAAATACTTGTGTATCGTTGATAAAATCGTATGATACGAGTATAATATAAATCAACTTTTGTATAATCATCGCAGTTTTTTATTATATCGTGTGTCTTTTTATTTTTGTTGCAGATTCGACAGGTGGGATCAGTCGACGAATAATGATTGAGATATGGCGACGACAGCGAATCATCCGGATGGCGGCAGTAGTTTCGTTGGAGGTGTGCCTGGATCCGGCAGCGCCGGCGCTGAACCTGACGAAGATATCGCCGCCATACGTAAACAGATCTCGGACCACGCCGAAGTCATCTACCAGACTTGGAAAGCTCGCGGCCTAGCTCCCAACGAAATCCTAACCTGTCACAATAGTCTGAACGCGGCCGATAAATTCGGTTCGGTTTTAGCGCCAGGAGGGTATCCGCCGCCGACATCGACGTCATCTTCGGCCGTATCCGGCATCGGTATCGGCGGTATCGGCACGCCGCCGTCGCTGCCTTCCGGTATTAAAACGACGAAGAGCGCGACTCCGGTGATGGATTTTTTATACAGTAACAGTTCGAACGCGGCGGCGGCGGCGGCCGCCGCAGCTGCCGCCTCCATGAACGCCAGCAATTTGGAACAAATCGTGAACAAATTTGTAGTAGAGGATAAAGCTAGACTGGCGGCTCGCCAGAAAAGCGACGCGCCAGGTGTACCGTCCACTGCCAGAAATTACCCGTCTTCCATACAGTACGCTTTACAGAAATTCGAAAGAAGAAGCCCCGACGTTGTTGTAAATAGCCCGGTTAAGTTCGCGTCGCCTCGCGTCGATAAAAGTATTCCTTCGTCTTCGTTATCGTTATCGCCATCGTCGTCGTCGTCGTCGTCGTCTAAATTAACCAGCAACAATACAAATAACAATAATTCGTTCGCGGTTAAACCAACGCCGATTGTATTATCATCGCCATCGTCACCAACGTCGAATACCTCGTTTCCAGAACGTCTGATACCAACGAATAATGCTCCTCAGATGACCAAACCGGGCGCTGATCACGACGACGTCGATAATTCGGTGTACGTTGGGTCGTCGTCGACGTGGCCCTTGAAAGCGAAATCCGTCTTCGAGCAGTCGTCGAATATCGGTGAAAAATCTAGCTCCGCAGATCGAACCGGTATCGCGTACAAATACTCTACTCTGCCGTCGAAAGTCGACAAATATCGAGCTAGCTCGGCCGCTGATCAGTTCCTCGATGAGGTCGCCAAAGAAGAAGAACGACTCATAAACGCCCTCAAGACTGGTATGGTGATTACCGCTGCCAACGATCCTAAAATTATACCGGTAACTATGAAAATACAGAAAACCGAATCGCTTAGTTCCAAAGAGAAATTCAACTCGACCCCTAAACTGAAAACTCCGTGTGTTCCGAGTACCCTATCGTCAGATGTTAAAGAAATCAAGAAAAATGATTTTCACAACGACGCTTTGTTGGCCAAAAGAACGCCTAGGAGGGTGCCCGGGTCGTCATCGTCGGAGGATCAGCAGAGGATCAATGGTAAAATACCGTCGACGAATCCGACCATCGCTACGAATGGATTTAGTAACCAGCAAACGAATCCGGTGAGACCGTTTTTGACTCGAGGATCGGTCGCCGAACGAGTCATGATGTTTGAAAAATGTCCTACGGAAATATTAGAAAAACGAACCAAAGTTACAAATACCAATAACGCGTCGTGGAAAAACCTCGCCAGCGATGTGCATAGTAAAATACAGGTGAGTCGTGGAGTTTCCACTTTTGTATTCTGCTAACTTAAGGGTGTGCGGTGTGTTGATTAAGTTTCGGAAATTGAAACTCGGCTTGGATTGTATTTATGATGATTGTAATCTTCCTAAAAACGTGAGATGATACGTTTGAATTGAAGGGCTGGGAGGGAAGACGAGTCACCTGTATTTTTTCATTTTTTGTGGGAAATTGAGAATTAACGTTTCGCGTTTTAAGTTTTCCATAACTTAGTATGAAATCTGCCATCTCCCACTAAAAATAAAAAATGCAACTGACTCGTTTTCACTTCAATCCCTTCAATTTCTGTTCCAATTTCCAATTCAATTATACATCAGTCGAAAAGATGATAATCTTCATTTCATGTACTAGAGCCTCCTCGACGTATCCTCTTCTCTTGTAAACAAGTGCAAATTTTCGTTGTTGTGAAGGTGTCAATGTGTTATGACAAGAATCTCAAGAAGCAGACTCTATTAGATGTATATAAATAAGTCAAAAAAATGTTGAAATTCATTTCCAGACGTTATCACACCCCAGTTAATTCATTTTATTGAAGAATTTCATTCAAATTTTTGGATTAGATACCTACTCTTCGTGTTTCGTGAAATTTTCAGTGAGATAAGTCTTCTCCTCCTTCTCCCCTCTCTAATTCTTCGCTGATTTTTTTGACAGATTTCAAAAATTTTTATAAAATGACTTTCAAATTTTTCCAATTTAATTCATCTGAATGAGAATTTTTGTACTTGAAATTCATTTTCTTTTTCTTAATTTTTTGGCTTTCTTTTTATGAGTTTTAGAAGCAGAATTTTTAAAACCGATTGTTTTTTCCTTTCTAAAATGTTTGAATTTGAAGAAAAAAAGTGAAATTTGAATAAAATTGCGAATAAACGTAAAATTCTGTAAATTTTAACACATTTTCATTTATTTGTAGGATGAAGTATTTTTTATAAAATGAGTTTCGAGTAAAAAAGATATGAAAATGTTTCTTTCTGAAAATTTCTGCAAAATATTATGTCTCTAAATCGTAAAAATAAGATTATTTAAAAACTTGTCCATATTTTGGAAGTTTTGGGTGCAAAAGTGAATGTTTAATTTCTTTTTTCGTGAATTTTCCCAACGAGAGAGGAGTACAAGTTCTGTAAAAAAAATTCATCAGTCTTCATTTAAAAAGTGTCAGAAAGAAATAGCAAAAAAGTATTGAAAATTCCACTAGATTTCATAGACCATAGCTGTGGTTAATATCAGCTTCAAAATGTGATATTCTTTTTTTAAATTTCTGTTGACTACTATTATCGGGAACGGGTGTGTAAAAATGTAATTTCTTGCTGTTTGGCCAAAGTTTGGAAATACTCGTAATCGAGAACACACGTTTCAATTATGTAAGATTTTAGTAAAATTTTCACTCAAATGCTCATTTCTTGTAAATTTTTCCTTTAAGCTCATTTTTTCCAGACATACGGTGTATGAAAAGTTGCGTTTCATTAAAAATTTCGAAAAAATGCTGAAAGTAGAAATAATTGAGCAGAATTTTTCTGATAAAGTCATATCAAGTAAACCAATTTTTCATTTTATTTTTCTAATTTTAAAATTTTGGATTTTTGCTTGGAAAAGAATGAAAGGAGGCAAGTACCGACGAAAAAATCTGTAATTTTTTCCACGTCTTTTTTAGATGAGGTCACCACAATTCTTATAGGATTAGTCAAATTTTGAAATCGCTAAAAACTAAAAAGTTGAAAAATTTGTGTCTCGAAATGTACGAAAATTGTCTGAGGCGAATCAAATGAAAAATTTTTGAGGAAATATAACATTAAAATTTCAAATTGTCAATTTCAATTTTAAAAAAATGAGGAGCTTGGAATCAAAACTCACTTTTGCCATCGGACAAAGTTTCGAGAAAATCGACAATAACTGATTTCGCCTAGTGCGTTGATGAAAAAAACGCCGCAAAGTGTGTCGAGCTCTTGAGTAAGACTACTAAATAGGATTCCATGAGAAATTTTTTTTTTCAAGTTGCCATATCGTTGCGGTATGGCTATCAAGTTTGGCAAAAGTGAGTTTTGATTCCAAGGTGGGGTAATTTTACTTTCTTTTGCAAATATATCGAAAAATAAGCCTCCTAGAAGAAAACTAACGACATTACGTCAATTGGAAATTTAATTCTCTACAATTTTCCTCGACTTAATTTTTCCGTAGAATGCTTCGTTCCGTCTCCAGACAGCTTTAAAAGTTTTGAGCGCTGAATTTTTCCAAAAATTATACTTTCTTTTGCAAATATATCGAAAACTAAGCACCCTAGAAAAAAACTAACGGCATTATGTCGATTGGAAATTTAATTCTCTACAATTTTCCTCGACTTCATTTTTCTGTAGAGTATTTTGTTCCGCCTCCAGAGAGCTTTAAAAGTTTGAGCGCTCAATACATTCAATTTTTTACCTGCTCAGTTGCATAACTTCCAAATTCAAAACTACCATTTTCGCTATTTTCACTATCAGAAAGTGCTTCCGAAGTTGCAATTGAATTATTTTGGCTTTGTAGACTGCCATGCGACCTTGAAATTACAATTTTTTTCATAGCTTGGAGTCAAAACTCACTTTTGCCACTGTCAAAAGTGAGTTTTGATTCCAAGGGCACTTTTTAACACGAAATTGTGAAGAACTGGGGCCGAATTCGGAAAAATGGATTCTGTAGGGTGATAGAGAAATTGAAGAAGTATCCGAATCCGCAAAAAAACGTATATCGATTTTTGGTGGCAAAAGTGAGTTTTGATTCCAAGCTCCTCAAATATATTATACTTATGTCTAATTTTCTCTATTGAGGACGATTTTATCATTTTAAGAGATGGATTGGAAGCTGATTAATGTATGTAGTTTTGAAATCCACTGAAAATTGAAAAGATTACAGACCTTATGTTAGTTACTTAATACTTAGATGCTGATAAAAAATGAAAGATTATAGATAAGATGTTTTGAAATTTCGAGAAAATTGTTGATGCCAGATCTGTTACTGCAAATGAAGAAATGATCAGTCCGAAATGAGAGTCTGGGTTACTTGATAAAATTTGCATTTTATTTTGGAAATTGAAAAAAAAAGAATTAAAAATTTTTGAAATTGTATCTGGGGAGGTTTTATGATACGATAGTTCATTTCAAAAATTGATTGAGTTATGTGCATGCAAATTTTAGTTGTGATGAGTTCCTTTGATTTTGAAAATGAGTATCGAATCTTAGATATTTTTTCCACAAATTATATTCAGAAATTTCATTTTCGCGAATTTCAATCGTCGTCCCTTCGATTTACAAATTGGACGAACTTCATGAAAATGAAAGTAAGGAATTGGTTATTCATTCAGACGATTCTGAACGTTGGCTGGAGATAAATTTGATTAATGTGGTGAGAGTCAAAATCAAAGGATGGCTTCCGCGTACGAAAAATTTGAACATGTGAACTTCTGATTGAAATAATTTTGCTCAGTTGGTCGAAAAAATTGCCAGAGCTTGAATTATCTGCCGTGTAGCTAGTAAATTGTTGCATGTTTAATTCATCGATTTTTATAAACTCTATTGAAAAAATTATGGAAAAATCCGTATCTGATCAGATTGCGGATTCGCATGTGCGTGTTGCGGTCGCAGCGTCGACGACAAAATGTTAAAAGGTCGTTTTTAAATTTAAAACATGACGTAACGTTGTTTATTCGACGATATTTTACTAATCGTTGTAACGTAATGTGTCTCTCTAGCTGGAGCTATTTTCATCCTCCCTACTTTTCTGTAGAATTAATGGCGGAGGCAGTGGCGTACTCGTGAATAACTATACGGGTAGAGTGACGAACTGACGATGTCGAGCTTAAGAGACATACAAGTACATACATAATACACATTATAGGCTTTAATGATCATTGTTCATAAGATATTGTATGTACAATACTTCACACAAAGTTGTTCGTGTGAGTGCTTTGAATGAAAATTGATAAGATTAGTCATTCTCGTATTTCTACGCGTTGTACTATGTGGGTTGTTGTAGTTGGAAATGGTATTACGAGCTTTTTCTCTCATTTTTTTTTTTTTTTTTTTTTGGTTGATGCGTAATTCAGTGTTGAATAACAGAAGGGTTTGATTTTTATCAAATTCTGATAATTTCGACTGAATCGTCATTACTGAACATGTCCTGTTCGTGTTTCGATAGGCTGTTGATATTTGTTAGTTGTACAAATACAAAATATACGTAATCATGTTGTACATATATGGATAATGGATATTCGAAACACGTAAATTGTTTATGAATCATTCGAGCTTTCGTGTGTGGCGTTTTGTGGTCAGAGAGAGAAGCCAGAAGGGGAGTCTGATGAGATCCTTTTTGAACGTGTTCGAATCATCGTCTCGATTTCCTCAAAATTTCACAAGCTGTTCGTCGTAGTTTTGAAATATTCAAGCCATTTATTGTCTTTTAGTCGTGCATAAAAAATGATGAATAAACGTCTTCACTAAATTTTAGAACTTTAGTCATTCATTATTATTCGATAGCTATAGGAAGAGGGGTTTGTGAACGTGAATGGGTTCGAAGAAAAATGTTGTGTGAAGAAAGTTGAAAAAAATTGCTGAATACACCTGAAAGTACACATTTTCTTAATTTCAACGAGAGTAAGCTATATCTAAATGGTGAAACCTCCGCGACCAAAACTGCAATATTGACCTAATTTCATTTTCAGTTTTTGAAAAATTCTTGAAAATTAAATTAAAAAAATCAAAATGTTCGAAAATGTGTAAAAACGCGAAAAAGTGCGTCAAAATCAATAAAAGTTACCAACCAAATGATGAAATTTTGTTGAAACTGGTCTAAAATTGCATAAAAAATGTTGAAAACACATGAAATGATGTAAAAAAAAAAAAGGAATATGAATGAAAATGGACATCAAAATAGACCCAATTTGAAATTTACAAAAAAAAAAGATGAAATTTTCAATAAACTGGTCAAAAATTATACGAAAAAGAGTGTAAAAAACTCATAAAATTATGTAAAACCTGGAGAAAAACATTAATATAAATTATCGAAAAGTAATAAAACAGTGAAATTTGACTTGATGAAACAAAAATTTTATAAAATAACGTAACGTAAAGATGACTTTAATGTGTGAACGAAGCATTAAAATCACTGCAAATCAACAGAAAGTGATGAAATTTCAGTAAAATTTGGCAAAAATCGCTTGAAAAAAATATTGAAAACTTACTGGAGGATTTTGAGTTGCCTAAAATTGGTTGCTTTTGGATTGGATTGGGGTGGGAAAAAGTGCCATAAAGTATTCTCACTGGTTCGTTGAAAAAAAAATGATGATGGTTTATTAAAAATAATCACAAACAGTTGTTTTTTTTTTGAATTTCTGAAATTTTATTTTTACCAAAAATCCAAAAACGAAATTCTGCCCGTAAAATTTATGGTTGAAATCGGAGTGTGTTAGTTCGAGTATTGGAAAAACATTACCTATCTATTGTAAATTGGTACCTAATGCTTGAAAATATTTGTAATTGCTGTCAAATTTTGGTGTTTCGATTTTTTGTCGATTTTTTTACTTTTGAAATGTTTATAAATTGAGGAGGTGGATAGCAAAACGCAATAACTCCAAAATTACGAAAATTGAGTTTAATATCTATCCTTATGTAAAATTCAACGGGGAATCCATTCCCGGTGTCAGATTTTGTCCATCAGTTGAATATCATAGCGCAATCGAGGAAAACAAGTCTGATTTTAGAGCTAAATGCATTGAAAAATGAGATTTTGTTTGCAAAACGCAATAACTCCACTACTTTTTATACATTTCAGTTGCGCAGATGTGGTAACACTGTTTTTTTTCATCGGGTGGGTACTGAAAATCGTTGGGTAGGAGTAAAGCTCTTTAATACAAGTATGGAAATAGATTATACTCTTAAGAAAGTCATAGCATTTTACGTATGTGTTACGTACTGCGCATGGCAGGTTGGTGTCGTCACGCGGTGGTGGTGGGTGGAGCAACCAATACAGCTGATTTGATGCTTGCTCGCGCACTGCGCAGTACGTAAAACTTACGTAAAATCCTATGACTTTCTTAAGAGTATAATCTATTTCCATACTTGTATTAAAGAGCTTTAGGTAGGAGTTACTTAAAAAAATGGTGCTTTCGTTGCCACTCTCTGAATGCCATATCACACACAGGAATTGTTTGAATTTGACATTCCAGTTTTTTAATTGTTTTTTATCGAAAATTCTCGATTAAACATCAATTTTTTCAAATAAAAAATACGTTTTTTTGCAGAAAAACACCAAAAAAAAAAATTTTGCGTTCAAAACGCAATAACTTTTTTTTCTTTTCCTCACTGTGCTTACCCAGGTGACCGAAATTTTGAAATTGAGTGGAAATTTTATTTGTGGCACCTTCCCCTTTCATTTGACACCAATTTCGGAACTCGACCCCCCACCCTTCCCCTCCTGACAATTTTTCCTAATTTCCCAAAAAAACCAAAAATGGAGTTATTGCGTTTTGCTATCCACCTCCTCAATTTTGCCTTTCCACTTCCTTAGTTTTTGCCAGTAATTTTGAAGCTTTGCAAATTTTTGATGAGTTGGTAAAGATAAAAGTTTTCATTTTTTTGTGTTCCAGCGAAGTGAGGAGAGAAGAGGTAGGCTAATTCAAAGATGAACTGATCAGCAAAAAAATTTATTCTTTGCTCAATGACATTTCTGTTGAATTATTTCACAGCATAAATCGTATCTTGAAGAATCATTGCTGTATTCATGTTAGAGAATATATTATTTAAAGAATAGTTTATAAGGGAAGAAATTTCAATATACACATGTGAAACCCAGTAAAAAACGTCAAAAAGAGCATTCAATTTGATTTGCTGAAATTTTCCGCATGATTGAAGCATTTGACGAAGAAGAATTTGACAGAAATATATTTGGACCTTTGGATGTGCTCCAAACGATCGCCTTTTATAATATACTCAACGTAAATAAAATTTCCTTTTGATGAGCAGCTTCCGTTATAACACCCTTGAACTTTTGCTCTTTTAAACACTGTATATCGTCGTGTTCAACGAATTGAACGTTCGCACTTGTTGATTTTGAAATAGGATAATTCGAAGCTTTTGAACGATACGTGTAAAATCTAAATCTAAGCTCTTTGAAGGTAACTTATCTGTCGAATTCAAGGATTTGATGTACTCGTACTGTAGCTAGCGTTTAAAATACTGTCGTATATATGTATTATCGTATCGTCTCGGTTATTTATTCAATCGTTGAAGCGGATTCAAGCCTGTAAATAACGTATGTTTGAATAGATGAGAGTATTTTTGGTTGAATTTTTCACTAAATGAACCATGTGTAACGTTATGCAAAATCGTGCGGAAATAAGTCGTTTTCTTCGAATCGAGAAGTGAAAAAGAAAGGGCTCTAATGATTTTGAAACACAAGTATTCGTTCGTAAATTCCCATCATTATTCTTGTAATTCATCGTCGTCGTTATTATATCATTTTTTTTTGCTTACAAATTAGTCAAAATCTGTGTAGGCTATAGGTTTACGAATTTACTCATCTATTGTTGTTTCTTTTTCTCTTACACGTATCAACGATTCTCGTGGCATATACATAGGATATTACATACGTAGAAGACCAGGACAATGTACTACTAAATTAAAGTATCTCATATTGCGGTTGTCACCGATAGAAAAAATTATTAATCGAAAAGTGCTACTAGGTCGAACGCGTGTCTATGTGTTCGTATGTAAAGTGAAAACTCCATCTGGTAAACTTGTATTCGCGTGTACTAAATTCACGTCTCGTATATAAGTATTTCTTACTTATGCTTATTCGAAAGCAACAGCATTTCAAATAATAATGAAATATGTTTTTGCCATAAACCAATTCAGAGTGAGAAAGACCATCTCACGTTATCCACTCGCTAGGTCTAGGAGAATGAGAGAAATTGGTAATTTTACGTAGTGTGCGGAAGCGTTTTTGTTTTTTGAAAATTTTTCAAGTACCTACCACTGCAATTTTACAATTTTGAGTTGGAATTTCTTTTGAAGAGAATTTAATTTACTTTGAAAAGTATAATCATGGTAAAAATTAACGTATACCAATATATATGTATGTACCTACCTATGCTTTTGTTTTTGAGAAATTTCAAAAATATATCCCGTTCTCGCAGATTGCGATAGAATAATGCTACCTGGTTTGGTGTCGACTACAAATACCTAAATACATAATGTAATTTCACTGGTAATAATCACGCTCCCATGTGTACTAACTAACTACGTACTAACTACCTGTGTATCACGTGTACCTCTGTCTCATGTACTTACTTTACCACACGTATGACCGAAGGAAAGTTGAACTCGAACTTTTTCGCTATCGGCTTTTTACCAGCTGATTTTTTTTCTTCTCTTATTCTTCTTTTCGTAACGCCGGAAGCGTACTTTCATTAACAATTTACCACCATGATACTTATTGTAGTTCTCGTAGGTACTTGATACAGTACGCACGGTTTCACTCGATATTATCTCGTAATTATGCAATAAAATCGGACACGCCGTGTTTAATCGCCAAATTACCATCCAAGTGATGGAAAAACGGTGTTTTCCGTTTGCTAGGGTTTTATAGTTGATGCATCATTCTGTTCGTTTGGGTGTAAGCATTGGACAATTCTTGGATTATGGTTAAGACGGTTTTTTGTTTTTTTTAACCTCTTTCTCCCAACTTATCATGGCTCCCTCATCATGCTTCAACTATCTCTCATTTTTATTGCAAACATTTTTTCGTGAGGGAATTTTCACTGTTTTTGAAAATTTCAGGAACATGAACGCTCCAATGTGTGTTCCTGTAAGATTGAAATTATTCTCTGAAGTTTGCTTTTTATGTATTTTCATATTTTTGGTCAAAGAAATCTTGTGGCAAACTTATGCAAAAATTTCTGAGTTGCTGATTTTTGAAATTTTGAAAATGTACCCTTTTTCCGTCAATTTGCTTCAAGTTCCCCCTGCCTCTTATACGATCAATGTTTTCATTTTAATTCGCTAATCAGAAAGATTCTTGAACTTATTAAATTAATTTTCGTAGGTAATTTTCAAGATTTTTCGGGCCCACACCCCTCCAAAGGACCCTTTAATCAGATTCAATATACGAGGTTAGAATTATTTTCTGAGATTTTATAAATTTTATTTTTAAAGCTTTATAAGAACGGAATCCCAGCCGGTAGAATTTTTTTCAGGTCGGACAGAGAAAACAACCAAAAACACTTTACCACATCCATCATATGTACTTTGAGGGTTGAATTTTATTTCTCGATTTGCGGCGAATTCAAAGGTTCATTTTCCATGAAAAATCGTTGATCAAATTGAGGTTGAAAGTTCGATTGGTGATGATTTTGAGCCATTCTGAAGCCTCCAGCGGATTTCTGGATTTTCTATTTGAAAAAAATTGTTTTGAAAAAATGATAAAATAAAATGCATCATCATCTTTGTAACTCTTTCGATCAATTTGAATATAAATTTTAAAAAATGTGCTCTTGCTAGCTCAAATTTGAAGTTTTTTTCAATCATTATTGCAAGAAACGAAAAAATTATCATTTACAAACAATTTGATCTATGTACACCTACCTACCTCATTTTTGACCTCCAAACTCTATTGGCGATCCTTTTAAGCTAATCTGGAGCCTCCAGTAAATTTTTGGACTTTTCAATTCTTGAAAAAATACGAATCTGAATCGACAGAAATGTTTTTTGTAAATGTTATTCCCTATAAATCGTATTTTTTGTAGCTTCTGAATTTGATTTTGGCTCTTTCTACGAAAATTTGTTCAGGAATGGAAAATCTGAAAATCCGCTGAAGGCTTCAGAACAGCTCGAAATTACCATCGATCGATTCGAGAGACTTCAAATTCAAAAAAAAAGACATACGCCAAGTGAAGTTTCAGCATTCTACGTACATCAATTCGAGCAAATTTTGAGTTCTTTGTGGAAAATGGGCCAAATTTAAATTTCCACAAATTTGTCTCAAAATTACAAAATTTAATTGAACTCTCAAAATTTAACCGGGTGGTGTATTTTTGAACAATATTTTGATTTTTCTTTGTCTGATTCAAAAAATTTATTTACGCCTTCTGGAGCACATTTGAAATTTCTGGAGAAATTGAAAATTGTGCTGGAGGCTCCAGAATGACTCGAAACGATAAAATTTGAACTCGAAGGGTTGGTTCTGGACTAGTACAGCGATTCGTGCAAATTTTGAAAATTTCCTCGCGAACAGGGCTCTGGATTTTTTTTACCTTTTCCCTTTAGAAAAAGCTGGTCCAAGAAACACTCTTGACGTGTTCGCCTTGGAATTGGCTCAAATGCAGATGAACTCGTTAAACAGGTCGAGTATAAGGCACAACTCGATTTTCAGCTACTCAAGTTAATATTCACGCCTTCTGGAGCAAATTCAAGATTCTGGAAAAATTGAAAATCGCGCTGGAGGCTCCAGAAAATGGCTGGAAATGGTAAAATTTGGATTTGTGGGGTTGTTATTAGTTTCGGGACTTATTTTGATCATTTTTACTGACCAAGTATGTACTTTTTAGGGAAAACCTTAATCACTGAAAATGGTCAATTTTGAATTTTCAAAAGTTCGCCATCAATCGGAAAATGAATTTGGGTAGCTGAAATTTTAGTTATGGCGGTTTTAGACCATGCTCTTTCCAAAAACCACAGTACCGTTCAAAACGGAGGGGGATGCCTCGAAAGGTTCCTCTGTCAGACCGTTGGCCCACCTTATGTATTTTAAAGAAGAATGGGCTTGGGCATGATTTGGTATTATTTTGCGGTGGGCGATGTATCCAACAGAAGGTTTGTCAAGTTGTGCACAGAGCTATAAAGCTAACTATAGGTACATAAAAAAAAGAACGTGCATCTAGAGACTCCATTAACGTGATTAAAGATAATGATATAGTTCGGTTTCGAATTTTCAACCTTGGAAGGTGGAGAGGTACTACCTATACCTAATGCCTAATACCTATCTGTATATGTGTCGGTTCGTGAATGTAATCGTAAGTTTTGAGATTTTTGTTTACTTCGGCTGAGTGGGGAGGTGGCGGTGGCCTGCAGCTCGCTCTTTTCTATCGCTTTTTTTTTTTAATTTATAAAACTAGAAATTTATTACTTTGATGGCTTCCGAAGGTGTTACGAAATTGAGGTAAGCGGCGGCACGGCGTTTATATGCGGCGGCTTGCTTGCTTACTTGCTTGTTACTCGTATTCGGCTTTCGTGTCTGATACAGATGGGTAAGTAATAAGTATATTTATTAATCGCCCTATACGAACGAGTTTTTTTAATCGACGATATCGTTTTAATTGCCCTATCAAACGCGTTTTATGTACGCGAGTCGCGAATCGATTGCAAAGGTGGTTCGAGTCGTTGTCGAGTAAAACACGAGGGTAATATTTTCTCATTCAACGTTCAGATTTTGGATTACGAATGAATGGGATGTCGAGTCGAGTTAGATATGATTTTTCGTCATTTTTTTTCTCTCTCTCTTTTTACGAAAAGATAACGAAGTTGAGCTTCGAGTTAAACGAGAAAATTTAATAAAACGGATCATTTTTCTTATTTTAATCTAGAACTACGTAAAAGGTTTTCTCGCGCTCGTTAAGTAGTCTTTTGTGAATTTTCAAGTCGTTTTTTTATGAATAGATGAGTTTGGACTTTATTAGGTTAAAATGAAAGGGAAAAATTGAAGTACGAGTACCTTTGATGATAGAACGAAGAATGAAGATGAACGATGTTAAAACTGGCCCAGTTTTAAGTACATTGCGCAGTTTTTCTTCGTGTTTCATTTTTTAATTAAACGTCGTCGGTATGTTTTATAAAGAATCTTCATTTTCCGGAATATTGCATTATTAAAATTGCTGTAAAGCACAATTGAAATACGTAAGTACTTCAGTTAAGTTTAGAGTTTCGGGGTCTTGGAATGGGCTGGTGATGGAGTGAGGTGGCAGGGTAGCAAAACTTTGAAAAATGAATGAGCAATGTACCTGAAAATTTGTCCAATTCTAGAATTGTCGATTAATAAATTGAAATGAAATCTTTAATTTAGGACATTGGAGAGTTGGAATTGGCCTGGTGAGAGGGTTCAAGTGCTCTCAAATCGTTGCAATATTTTTAAGGTGCTGCACAATCCTTCTACACCAGACACCTTAACTTCTTCTCCCAGTTTTAGCTTCGTAAACATCCATCAAAAGTTCGCGGATTTTTTTGATAAAATTCGTCCTTGAAGAGTCTATAAAACTGAGAAAAATTATGGGAAATCATTTCTCTGATACATAGATTGCTCACCTTGCAGGTTTTCAAGTTGGAAAATATTGTATTCTAGTCGAAACGTTCTTCAGTGGTAGTGTTTTTTTTTTGGTTGGAAAAATAGGAAAATATTGTCCTAAATTTAATACAAAATCAGAAAAAAATTTAATTTCCCAGTTGAATAGACTATTTTCCTGTTCCCATCAATTTTTCTCGGTGCAAATTACGCGCCCTTATCAAATTAACCTCATTGATCGCGAATTCAACATATCCATACTGAATCGTATTACTTATCGGCTGCGTGAGCTGCAAGCCATCGAACGATTCCGTTCAGTGACCGTTTAGCTCCATAATTGGAGACGATTTGTCACAGCAGACGATAATTTTTTCCAATTTAGACGTTTGACATTTTATTAACTTATTAATCGAGTCGCGTGTATATCGTACGATGGGCTCATTAGCATACATCCGAGTTAGTAAGACAAGAAACGGAAACGTATATAACACCCACAATCGCCTCGCATAATAAACGTACCCGTTATGCTCGGTTAAAACAATCAGCGAAGACACAGCCGCAGAATAACCGAAATAAGGTAATTTAGCTATTTTAAAGTAAGCTTAATTATCGTTCGTATGTACAAAAACGATGTCAGAAAGGTTTTCCAATTCTCAACACTATTGTTGTCTTGTTTCTCTTTGAACATTCATGTAAATGTACCAAAAGAACTCGCTCTCATTTAGCCAAAGTTTCACAGTCGTCGGCCGTTGCGCTGTTGTATTGATTTTCTGTACGTAGTATATGCAATGGGTCAGATTGTATCCACTTCATTCCTATATATTTAATACTTATTAAACGCATATCGTACCCCTTCGCACTTCACTCATCCCAGAAGTACTAGGTATTAGGTAGACATATAGGTTATATGTACTTACATGTAAGTCATCGATAACCCTTTATCGTCTAATTAATCACCATTCGCATTCACCACCTTCTATTCGGTGCTACTGACCGATTCAAGTACGTCGTCGGTCAACACAGTTCAATGGTAACCATATCTTTGGTAATATTTTTTTTTTTTTGCTCCTAATAAAGTGTGTATTATACAAATCCGCAAATAACAATGCACATACATAGAACGCACGGATATAGTAATTATTAATGGCATACGTTCTGTTCCCCATTTTTTTTTCGGCATTGCGCTTGTAAAACGGTATTTTCACTACGGTCAAGGTCGATTGCAATTGCAATTTTTTTCTTTCCTTTTCATCGGCGTATTTTTCTACATTTATTTGCCAATAGCTTCGCGGTATTTCATTCATCGGCTCATTACACTTCGATCTGAAAGAAGAAATGATTTCGTTCTTTGCCCTTGATGGTCTACGATGGAGTCCACATCGAAACACGCTTAGAAATAAGTATGGTACTCGTACAACGGCATTACTCGTAGTAAAATCATCGTGGTTCGAATGAAAACAAAATTTTAACCATTGGCCAATATGTAGGTACAGTTCGCCAGAGCCATATTGCCAAGAAGACGTTACGGTTCGTGGATTACGGATACTTTGATCTTCGACGACAAACCGAAAAAGATCTTCCTTCGTTTCATCTTGTGTCAATAATTACGCGTACTGTCTCCTTCGTCCTTGTGCTCATCAGTTCTTTACGCTTCATAAAAATACATATTAGGCTCTTTTCAGTGTAAGTAGTTTTCGGGTAAGGTAGGTGATGAGCGCGGAGAGGGAAGGTGGGTCGAATGATTAATCATCGCTAGTGTTGTGATCTGAAATCGAGACCTGCACATCCGAAATCCCTCGTGCTCCAGCTGCCTTAAAATAATTCATTTCAATTTTTTGATTGAAAATATCCTTCAATTGAAGTTTTTATGTGAAGCTATATTTTTTTTTAAATATCAGCCGACACCTCCTCCCCTTCTCCCCCCCCCCCAGGTCTAACCATCAGTTATGCTAAAAATTCGATATTTTTCATCCCTGGAGAAATTCAAGTGATCCAAAAATTTTGATTTTCTCATATCTTGGTTATTTTCGAGGGATTGGGGTAGAAAATTTTGAAAACTTTTAGGAAAAAATGAAAGAGTAACTATTGTTGCAATTTTTCCTATGTTCAGTTATGCCATCACAAGGGAAGTAGTCAACCAGCACAAACATTTTTGAATCAAACCGTATGGAATCGAAAAAGAACCCCAAAATACGCCACCAGCAAAATTTAGAGCCTAAAATTAATTTTTCGATTTTAAAAATTCTAATTTGGCCCATTTTTTGTGAAAAAATGAAATAATGTATATTTTGATCAAATGGACACCTAAGGCTAAAATTCGGTTTATATTCTATTTTCAACCTCCCAAGTTGATTGGAGATGCTTTCGAACAGTTCCGGAGCCTTCAGCGGAATTTTTGAATTCTTCAGTTTTCGAAAAAACACTTAAAGTAGGATGAAAATTAAATTCAGCATCTTTGTGACCGTTTAGATCGATTTAACTACATATGTATTTTCAAAATTTTTTTGTACTGGTTTCAATCCAAAATTTTCTCCAGCGATAATTTTTGAAAAAATTGAAAAATTAATCGTTCGTAAACAAACGTACTCAAGTTGTTGCCTGTAATGATAAAAATCCCTAAAAATTTGTGCGTAGAATTTTGTCAACGAAAAAAAGGAAAACTTAGAATAACGAAAGTGCAATTTATACAAAAAGTTATGTGATTTGTCTGAATAATCCTCTTTTTAAGAAAAAACTTCCCTCCGGCCACTCAAGCTTTTTTGGTCTCCTTATGTAACCCCCCTCCACCCGCCCCAAAAAAATCCAGAAAAATAGAATAAAAATCGGTAAACATTTTTTGAAAATTTTCCATTTTTGTATCAACATTTTTCTAAATAGCCTTCCCCCTCCTTCAAAAAACATTTTTTTGGGTCCTTGAAAAATGTTGATTTTTTCGCGTAAAGTTCTTCAAAAATTGAAGAAATTGAAAATTTAGGCCAGTAAATCACCTACCCATCACGATAAAACCTGCCTCGGCTCCTCTTTTGATATTAATCCCCTTATATCAGGGTGTCTAACACTCCTATTTATCCTATATATCCTATAAAAGTCCTTTTATTTGCCTATGACACCTTTTTGTCCTTTTAGTGTCCTATTTTTCAACAATTTTATCCAAAAGTCCTATTTTTTTCCAATATGACTTTTTCAAATTTTCAATATTTCCCACTTTCTTTCCGGAATTTTGAACTTGTAGAAAAGAGCTGATTTGTCGACTTTTGTAGAACTTGAATCACACATTTTTGAGAGCATTCTGCCCTCGCTTCGCTCAGTCTATTTGCTTTTACTTTTCCCAATATGTAAATTATTGTTCAAATTCAAGAAATGTTCAAAGTTTGAATCAGAAAGATAAACTCCTCCTTCTTCACCAAATTACCGATTTCTTTTTACTTCTCAGCAAAACATGAATTTTTGAAAACTTTTAGCCTTGCTTCACTCGGGTTTGTTTGCTTTTCTTTTCTTTTTGTTGAATTGGGGTGTTGAATCATCATTTTTAAATTTTAAGATTTTGTAGCAAAATATAGGTAACTTATCACTCAAAAAAACATCGTTTTTATACCTCTCAAAATACTGAATTTCTAAAGCTTTTGCCCTCGCTTCGCTCGGGCCCGTTAGCTTTACATTTTCAAAAAAAATCATAATTCAAATTTTAAAATTTTGAAGCAAAACATTCGAAAAATTTGTGCTTTTTTTCCAAATTTTCCATTAATTTTTTTACATTTTTTAAAAATTTGTTAGTTTGAAACAAGTTTTTTATTCACCAAATTTCATTACATTGACAAGAACCTAAATATGTACATCAAAAATTGTAATGATAAAATTACCTTTTCGACGTACGCTTGCTTGAAAATAATCTTGGGATGTTTGAAGGCATTGGATAAGCGAAAAATTTGCCCACTGCATGCCTCCCCCTCTTGAAAAATACCAAGTGTTCAAAAACTGTCCTGTTAAAAGTCCCGCTAAAATTCCTGTCGCTAAAAACTTGAATAAAAATTTTGACCCCCCCCCCCCAATACATTACAAAATTCCACAGTAATGCTGGAAAAATGACCTGCTGAAAGTCCTGCTAAAAGTCCTATAAAAGTCCTATTTTTTCATTTTGAAATTTTGTTAGACACCCTGTATATGACCCCCTCCCTCCTCTAAAAAAAAATCAAAATAATTTTAAAAGTTTTTTGAAAATTTTCTGTTTTTGCACCTGAATTTTTCTAAAAAAAAAACTTTCTTCGATCTCCCAACTCCAAGTAATGTTGGCCGCCTCTTGAAGAGCGCCCCCCCCCCGAAAAACAAGAAAAAATGAAGATTTTAAATCATAAACATTATTTGAAGATTCCTGGTCAAAACCGTTTCTAAATAACTTATGTATACTTACCTATGTACATAATGAAAAACTTCCTTTGGACCCAATTAAGAAGGACGGTTTTCAGGGAACTAGAATTTTTTTTTAGAAGTGGTTCAATTAGAAAAATTTAGGCATAGTAATCAGAAGTTTTCATCCATTACATTTTTTGTTTTTGTTTTTTCTTACTTTGAGGGCTTCTGTATTAAGGGATCAGCACTGATGAGAAGACTAAGGGCGGTTTCGACGAATTCCAGTCTCCAGGAAATGACTGAGGTGTGTAGAAAAATGACTGACTGAAGCAAATTTTGAAATGTTGGGCCTGAATCGATTGAAGAATGAAGGAGTCAGTTAATCCAGTTTGTCTGTTTTAAAGTTCATTTAAGTCTTTTTTATGGAAATTTTTTTAGTTTGGCCTCGTATTATTGGTTCGCAACAATCGCCAATCGATTCCAGAAGTCCAAATTAGGGTTTTTCGAATCGATTCCATTAAATTTGACCGAAGAACCAAACACTTGTGTGTCGTTCTAAGAGGAAAATTTTCATAATTCGGCGCTGCAGCTAGTTGTTCATTTGCCAAAAAAATAGCGAAACAAGCGTGCCTCGTGTTTTGCAAATTGAAACGCATGCTACGAGTACATACATGTTTGTGTACATTTGTAGTAGTACGCCATGAAACATGAATAGAAGAAATTTCGCGTTAACGCACGCGAACTTCAAAACGTATTAAATCATATTTATCGTCATCCTATATACAATGAACGCGAACCAAGTAAAACGGGGAGCATTATTGCTGCGATGTCCTCTCTTTGTTTTTGCTCGGTGAAAACGCCCTTTTAAATTCAAGCATAGGGGAATTCTTCGAGTACGTGAAATTCAGCTAGGAAAAATTTTCCTCAGGTGAATTTTTTTCTCCTTTTCTTTTGCCATCGTTTGCCAAAAAAATTCACGTTGCCAATTTGCAGCGAGCTGATTCGCTAGGCTGTTAGGTATCGTATTTCTATACGACATGGCATCTTTATATAGGGATTTAGGTCGAAAAAGTCGAGTAGGTAAACTAGTGTACTGGGAGAGATTTTATCGTGTATCGTGTTAAAAAATTAATCTTCAGGTAGAGAGGTACCAGAGTGGGATGCGAAATTAGGCTGGCTCGGTGTGGATTTCTTTGAGGAGGGCTTTTTATCGTTGTTTAAATATTTAATCAACGGTGTACTTGTCTCTGTACAATGGAGAATTTACGCATTGAAATAAGATAATGTCAAATTGTCGACTCTAGCTCGGTGATATTGTGTGTATTATTTGTATAGGTAGGTCTAGGTATGAGTATCTAACTATCTATGTGCTGTCGTAGCCAGTGGTTCTTCTCTATACAATTGGTGCTTACTACTTACTCTTTGTAGTATGCGTATAGTATAAGTACATATGTACGAGAGTAAGCATAGAAAGAAAGGAAGACAGAGAAAGATGGTAATTATAACACGCACGAGTTGTACGTACTTTGTGTACTACATCAAGGCTCTTCTTGTAGGATGATTAATCTTTTACATAAGATGCACATGCTTGACGTCAATCACAGTGTTGCCGAGAAAAATGTGTCATACATGGCGGCTCGCAACGCGGTAATTTTAGTATAATACGACGCAGAATTCATTCGGAATCGAGCAAAAGAAATTAGTAAATGCCGCGAGGTTGTAAATTCTTCCCCCTTATCAGCTCGATCAAACAATGAGAAGCATATAAAACAACGGTACAATGTGACAAGTGCCGCTAAAATGTCATTTAGTGTGCCAACAATATTATATACCTGTCTGCATTTGTGTTTATATAACGAAGGAATGAACAAGAGGGGCAAAAAAAAGCATATATTATGAACGTTTACGTATTTTATGCGGTATTTTATTGTGTTAACTAGTATTATAACCGAGTGATATTTATAAATACCTACGAGCAGAGGTATATTTTTTTTTCATTTTTTAAATTACCTACGCGTTTAAATATCGATCTGTTAGAGGTATTCCTATAGCTATTCTCTCTGTATTCTGGTTTTATAAAGTATACTTTGCAACATAAACGCCTACAAGAATGTATCTTAGAGCTGTATTTGTTAACTGCGGTGGGTTTTTCTTCATCATTGTTGTTACACGGTACGAACTTGTGCTACCTACGTGCCATTATTTTCGATGCATTAGCCTTGAGTAATTGCATTTTCAACGATGACATTATGTAAAAAAAAAGCTTCGGATTTTGAAGTTAGTGTGCTGTGTACCTACCCTATATAGGCTGTAATCGATTGATTGAATAATGAACTTGATTTGATGTGGTGCAGTGTGTTCTGATTTATGTATATTCTAAACGAGGTGATAAATTCGAATGGTAGAGAATTGGCAGTGTGTACGTATTGTTATGAAAAGGGTGTGTTGAGGGTGTGTTGTGTTGTTATGTATGGTAGTGGTGGATGGAATTTTTTCGTAATTGTTATGAGATCGTTTGATTGAATTTTCGGTAATGTTTTCGTAGTTTTTTCCTCTACAGGAATAGATTAGTAATTGATAATTTTTTGTTGTCGAAATGGCAACACTGTTTGAAAAATTTGAATGAAAAATAATCTACAAAAATTTACATTTCTCGTATTTTTTGTGCCTGCTGAAGGTCTTATTTTGTTCATGGTGCGTTAGGGTATCTAAGAGAAGAGTTCCAGAATCACTTTTAAAAATGTAAAAAATTACCTACTTGCTTTGGGGCGGTTTTTGAAGATGATTTTTTTACCATCTGCCTACGAAGTTTTTAGAAGCGAATTTCAATATATTTTTAGATAGAAAATTATTTGAAAACTCAGATTTTACTTTTCTTCTATGTACAGAATGAAAATAATTATTAGTTTGCTAATCGAAGGTTTATTTTTTGTTTTTGTTTCAGGTGAGTTCACATTCTTGTCATAAAGGTAAAGAAATGCGATGATGAGTAAGACAATTGTTAGGTAATAATTTATTCAAGAATCTATTATAATTTATAAAGTCGTTGTTTTCTTCAAAATGGAAGAGGGGGGAAATGATGAGTTTTCAAATCAAAAATAAGGAAAATATTCAAACTCTGCGACCTCGAATCAGTGCAGAGATCGACGTATCATACCATCACACATTCGTATAATCTTACGAACTATTCTTCAAAATCAGGAGGTCAAAAGTGCATTAAGAGGTCTTATACTGAAAATAAGAGAATTTTCGAACTCATGAGGGAATCTCTCAGCCATTTGGTCATCGATTCTGCTCATTGTTTTTTACGAATGTAGGGATGTTTATAGGGAAGTTTCAAAACAAAATTTCAGCTGCTTAAATTATGAATTGACGAGGGTCTTACAAGATTTGCAATTAAACGAAATAGTTGAAAAAATTGCAGAAATTGGTAAAGAAAAAATCAAATGACCGGTTATTATCCTGAAAAACATATTTCTGGTCACATCTGAATTATTATTTATTTATTTATTTATTTTTTCCTATATCCGTATTTAGAGGCTAAATTTTGACATGCGTGAGGATCATAGCATTTTTTGAAGGACCAGACTTTTTCAAAACAATGTCTCAAAATCTTGAAATATGCGGTTGAACAGCTAAAATTTTAGGGATTTTTTCAATTTCATAAATTTAAAATTATTTCAACTACCAACCCGTTTTTAAACCCAACTTTCTGATTGTAATTCAAATGTGACCGGAAATCAGGTTTTTAAAGTAATTTTCATCGGGTTTTGCTATTTTTGGAAGATTTAAAACACCGTAGAACCCGAAATTTTTAGCTGAAGAGCTGAAATTATTTTGATAGCTGCTTTATATGTAGATTCCCATGCTCTGATGAAAAATATGAGCAAAGTCGGTGGCCAAGTGATCGAATTGTTTCCTCTCACGACTCATCAGTAGTGACCAGTAGGTACCTACTCTCAAAAACCTTACAAACATAATTCTTAATTTTTTTTAGTATTTTTACCATGTTTGAGAAGCATTTGGGGAGGAGTTCAGAAGGACGAAATGGAAGAAAATTCAATCTGTACTAAGATTCTTCAAATTAATAACAATCGAAGTGCAAGTACTAAATTTTTTTCAACGTTGATAAAAAATTGGGAGGTTTTTGGGAGCTCATTTTAAAAATTATTTTGGTTTAGAAGAAAGTAGAAAAATGTTTCATGTGATTTAATCAATTTTTTATATACATAATATGAGGAGCTTGGTTACAAAGTTAGACAAACGCCACAGGGTTGATTTTGAGAAAATCCATGTTTTTTGTTACAAAAATATACAGCATTGTAATGGCGAGGGATATTTGACAAATTGTAGTGATGATACTGAGTAACAAAAATACAAAAAATATCCTTCCACTATCACCCCCCACTACTAATAAAAAGAACCTGAAAATGCACTTGTCTGATTTTGAAACTAAGATGAAGATAATTTGAAAGTGAAACTGTCTAGATCAGTTAGGTTTTGATACTTATACGATTTTTAACCCTCTTTCCATTTCTGAGGTCCCTTAATTTCAAAACAGTACATAAAAGGTCAAAAAACGCGATCAAAGTTGCGCCTCAGTTTCAAACACGGACATGTGAACTTTATCTTAGTTTCAAAATGAGACATATCCTATCATCTTAGTTTCAAAGACAGACATATCCTGGATATGTCTGTTTTTGAAACTAAGATGATTTGCACATGTCTGTATTTGAAACTAAGGCAAAACTTTGAGCGCGTTTTTTACCCTTTTACGTACTATATTGAAAATAACAGACCTCGGCAATGAAAAGAGCGTTAAAAATCCTATAAGAATCAATATATAACTCGATTTTTTTAGAAGTGGCGTTTGTCTAACTTTGTAACCAACCTCCTCATATGTACTTAGTTCATAGCTTCCAACTTTTTCCTTTATTGTGAATATTAATTGAATAGTTTAGCTTTCATCTTGAGGGTTCAGTTTTGAGGTTTTTAAATATTTTTGATTATTGATTTCGAATCTTTGAAGCCTATCGAAGGGAACTCATGAAAAAAATTGATAAGAATCGGAGGACCCAATGTAATTTTTCTGGTTTATATAGGTTGATTTAATTTTAATTTTTTTGAATTTTTGCACTGTAGAATATTATTTAGAGATCGATTGAAAGTGATTTCACGTCACGAAGTCGTTTTTCGTGCAATTACGAGTACTTCATTTTACGGACACTTAGGATCAAATTAAAAAATTTATCAGAGTTTGCCAAAACGGTTATTTAAAAATATGTACCTTGAACTTGAACGATTCTGGTACACCTATAGATCATATACTCATGTCTTGTATCTTTTGCGTCATTCGTTAAAAACTCGTGTTTTTATTGATTTTAATCGATTTTATTGCAAAATGTTAGGTATTATTGATTTTTAGTCGATTTATATTCGAATTTTTGGGGAAATTATGTTGAATCTGGCTTACGAAGTAAATTACGTATCAAGTATTTTTCAAATTGAAATGACCTGTTACAAGTGAAATGCATTTTTGAAAAATGTTTTTAGTTTTTCAAGTACTTGAAGATTTTAATCGATTTTTGTTTTGATATGATTCATTCTTCATCGATAGATATTGCACATTTCCAAGATTATTGACATTTTTTAAGGGCATAAGAAAAGATATATCATTATTATCCATATCCGGGCATTTAAAAAATTTATTCATCGAAACCTCTTTGTTGAGCCCTCATTGTTTTCAAAAAATCCTAAAGTATAGGTCTTGTACGTAGTGGAGTGGAGTTGGTACTCCTTCTAAACAATTTGGCTGAGATAGAAAAGGTTTACGTTTCGTTATGAAAGTTTTCAATTTTTGTAGCTGGAAAGAAACAGGGAGGGGGGAGGTGGGTCGTCTTCAGAAAATTGAGGAGGAAATTTCGATAAAAAGTTGTTGGTAAACCTCCAAAGACTGTAGGAAAATTTTTGGATTCCTGGCTTGAATCATTATTTTCTACCTGGGTTTCGAATTTTAAAATTCAGGTATGTACGTACTTTGAAATTCAAAAAAAAAAAAGGTTTTTTTTTTGAAAAGAATGAGAACATTTTTTGAAACAGCTATGGCAGTGACTGAGGTATTTTTGGTGTGTGGAGTGGGGTGAGAGGGAAAGGAGGGATTGAAATATCGGGCTGGATTGAAATCGATGAAAATGTACTTGGAAATTCCGTTCGCCCAAACAGTTAATTATTCGGGAGAGAAGAGAAAGGGTATTGCACATTTTAAAGTTATTCAAACAGCTGGCAACGCCATTCATTGCGTATCTGGTGATAGCAGCTTCTTAATTTCGTATCCGATTTTTAATTCTCTCAACTAAGCCCATTTCACAATCTGAACATTACGACCATGTTGTCGACTCGCGTCCGGCTCAAATCATGCAATTTTGGATTCGTTACAATAACCTTTCATCGTCACATAGTATTTAAAGTATTATTAAAATCGCAGTATAGGCGTTACAATGTTGTTACATACACCTCGTTTCTTCGAGAATAAACGGAAACTCGTCCCCTCTAGTCGCGTGAGCTGTCCACTTGGCCAGCCAAAAGTACGCTACGAAAAAGGAGCAAAGGCGGCGCGTGAGCTTCGAACTGGCGGCAAATTGAAATAACCATTTGCCCATTTGGTGGGTAAACGTTCACGTACATTTTCATGGAGTAAAAAAAAACGACCTCGAGGGCTTCGCAATCTTTGTAGGTGGCCAATAAACCGGAATATCTTGGTGTATTTTTTTGTCGTAATTCTCGACGAGAGAACTCGAGAAGAGAGCGTCGTGATAATTATGTAAAATGAAGCACTCTAAAAATACCTATCCGTGTCTTAGAGACAACAATGTTGACTGACGTATCCGCAGCTTGATACCTGTAGCTGTGACGTACTAATAGTTGTAATTGATCAATCTGATCTTACGAGTATAATGATCGATGATGAGGAGTTATTGAACGAGATATTGACGCGAGCATTTACACCTTGTTAATGAGAGATGGCTCTCTTCTTCGTTGGCCATGGTTACTTCTGCTGGTTACGTTGTCGTAAGTAAGGTATAGGTAATTTTGTTAGCATATGCGATGATGGAATGAACGTCGTCGTCGTAATATGGGTGTGTTTAATGTTTATATGGTACATGAGACTTTATTCGTGTGCTAGCAGATGAGGTTATCTGCGTATAATGGTGTGATGCTGTAGAGTAGCTGCAGCTAGAACCACTCATTAACCCATAACCTGTTGATAGTGCTCTCTGCGACTTGGATTCGGCGATTCGAGTCACTCTGACTAGTACGAGTACGAGTACGAGGATACCTGAAAGACTCTAGAAGGATGTGTCAACCAACAGCTTGCGCCTGCGTCGCTCAAACCGGTTTGACTTGACGGAATTTTAAACGCTTCCCCCAAATTTTACGTTCCCCTACCAAACGACCTCAACATATGGTTAGTCGCGCGACAAAATTTTACACCCGGTTCGAGTCGAGCATTTTTTTTTTCTATACGTGGTGTCTCTCGATCGATCGCGATGTGTCGGAAATTAACCTCGTTATGATTCGGTGGCGTTGATCGTAAATTATTTAATTACGTGTGTCGCGTAGGTACTAGGTACGTACAATTTTTAGCGGTGTTAAATTGACGATAATTAAACGTCGTATTCGTATTCGTGTATTCGCCAACATCGTGTATCTTCGTGAAGCTGTGCAAGGATATGCGTTCTGTTGTGGTGTTTGATGGTGGTGGTGGTGGTGATGATGATGATGATGATGATGATGATGATGGTGCGGAAATTGTGTACAAATTGACGAGTGATAAGATGGGATGGTCTCAAGAGATCTCTCGTATTGAGATGAGGTTATCTCGAGACTCGAGGTAGCGTCTGTTATGAATCTCCGCATATTCCTTACGTTCGGCTCATTATGTAATGTTACGATAAGCTTCGTATTATGTTTATAAAATTTATTTTAAATTATTACGAAAAGACTTTGTTTTGTTTGGAATGACGACGATGATGTAATGATTTCCGAGTTATTTCGTCGATACAGTGGAATTATTTTCTATTCGTTACGAAATGGATTCAAATTAAAATGCCAATTTTTGAAACTTTATCAGTTTACGAGTATCAACTCTTTTTTACTAAATCGATTTTTTGAAAATAATTTTGAATGATAATTTTTACATTTTTTTGTTTCTTTGATGAAAATGCCAATTCATAATGTGATAGATTTCAGACCCATTTTATAGTGTCTGAAAATGGATTTGACTAGGTAACCCTCCAGTTCTCCACTCTTTTTTAATCCATACTTTCTTCTTAAACCATCATAAATTAGATGGTGACTAAAATGAACTCCTGACGTCTCAAGATCTCTGTCAAAACTCATCATTGAAACGTAGCATCCTGACAATTTTATCTATTACAAATTTCGTGTGCTCGATTTGATGGAAATTGGATGAAAATGTGTGGAATTACTTTTTTCAACACCACTTACAATTTTAATAAAAATGATGGGCAATTGAAATATACGATTCTTTCGTTTGAATTTGAGAGAGAGTGAACTTTTTTCTCGCGTTATGGCAGTTCTTTGCTGAAACAGCGAATAAAAAATTCTCATCCTTGTCTCAACTTGAGTGTTTATCATTTTGAAATCTGCATACAAATGATGCGTATCGTACTCATTCATAATCTTGTGAATTGTGTAAACTATGAAAGGAAAGCTGTCGATATGATGGCAAATGTGAATTTCCCTGCTTCTGTAATGCTTTTGGAGGCGGGGGAAGAGGGTAACCGATCCTGCCTCTAGTGGTACAAAAAGCTCAATCTGCTTGTTCAATTACGAGAGATGTCGTTCTTGTCTTGTGAAAAACTGCTGGAAAACAGTCTGCAAATGTCCTATTTTTCTTTTAAAAAATTGCCAAATGTTGAGAACACACGTTTGAAGACGAAAGGTGGAGGTGAAATCGGAAAAATACATCTAAATCATGAGAATAATTTTTTTTGAGATGATGGGTGTGTGAAATTTGAAGCTCAAAATCCTGTAGTAATTTTAAAAAAAGGTTTTGCTAAAGTCCTACGCTTTGATTTGAAGATTTCATTAGATCCCTTGGAGGGACAAGTTGTTGAAAATATAGATCGTTCATAAAAAAAATAATGGGCCGAGGTTTTCAACATGATTATTTTGGACTTGAAAAAAACTATCTTCATGTAGTCAAGTTCAACTTCTGCTTTTGTATTCACTACTCAATTTTGTTTCGAATCAAAGTCTGGTTTTTCAAAACCATGCCCCTGCAGTCCCTTCTTTACCTTCATGAAAAAAACATCTGAATTCATTCGCATCAACAAATTGTATGGATTAAAATTAATTTTCTGTGTTTAAATTACACTCAGATTCAATAATAATTGTTTGTATGTAGATTATTTGTAAAATATCTCGATGATCTCTCGAAGCAATCGAGTAACCTTTCAAATTCGTTTGTATATTTCCGCATGATCGAGAACGACATTTTCAGCTTATTAATGTATAAATAATCGCTATTTAAATTGAAGTACGTGATAAAAATGCGTAAAATACTGCAATAATATTTTCCATCGTTGAGCATTATTTAGGGTATTGGTTATTGGTTGTAGGTGATGACTGCGATTTTGTAATTCTTCGTGGAAAATCCGTAGTTCTGTTTTAATAACGTATAATAGTCTAAATCGATAAATAATTTTTTAGTCTGAAAAAACACGTCTCTGTTCTATGGTTTCTTTGCGTTAATTTTCTTGTTATTGAGAGTTGAATTTTTTCGGTGGAAATGGTTTTTCTATTCGCTTCAAGTATCAGGATTTCGGAATCGAGAGTGAAATTCATGGTAGATACGCTCAGTCATATTCCTGGAAATTGAAAGAAGCGTGAATATCGTTTTCGTTATGAATTCATTGAACCAATCAAGGAAGTCTCAGAAAATACGAACTAGGAAATCAATTCTTCACGAATATAACACTTCAGATGAACAACTGGCTAGAGGGGAGGAGAAGAAGTTAATTTAAATTTGAATTTTTAAAAATTCGAAAAATTGTAACGCTGCTTAGATTTTTTTCTGTCCTTACTCAAAATTCTGCTACCCGTTGGGACACCTCCCTTGTTAAGCTATATAATTCATTATAGGACACGAAATCCAGATTTTTAAATAAAATTCCTCGTATAGTAGGCACCCAGGGGGTTGTTGATGATGAAAGCTGCGATAACCACCTCGAAGGAGCCAATTTATCGACGATCGGATGAATTATAGGTTGTTGGTCTGCGAGTATATATTTCTGTTTACACAGCGCAATTACTCCACCAGCCAAGTCTGTGTACGTACGAAGTGTGTAATTGTATCGTGTGTATTGGTTTTTTATTTTCATCGTTTAATTCAATTACGTCTATTTATTTGTCTCGAAAAAGTACGAGTAAAAAGCAGGAATTGGTTGCTTCATCGAGGCTGCGACGACGCCGACAGCGTCTCTTCTCGTCTATGTGTACTTTAATTTTGAAATAAAATACCTGAACGCGAATGGCTTAGCTTACTCTTAGACGAATTCCGCAATTGGCTTTATAGCGTTATTACTCGCTGATGATATTTTTTCCGGCGTAAAAAACAACTATTACCATGTTGAGTTGCTGGTTAGGTATATAGAGAAACGATGCCGGATGGGATGGCGTGTAATTGGTATTATTTTTTTCGCCAAAGTGTTTGTTTGTTGTGCTCGCGTGCATTGAGACTTGAGACGAACGAACGAGCGACGCTCAAGATGCAGATGATGGTTGCTGATGGGATAAAAATGGAGTGTCTCGTATTTCTATTATTCTTATTAATGGAATATTTCGTTTTCCAGTGTCTGATTTCATTTAAAATTCGATATTCTGACGGTTGAACGGGTAAGCTGATGTGACAGCGTTGTTTTTGTTGTTGATGGGGGCGGTAGAGGAAGAAGTGAAGTGTGCGAAAAGTCTTGTTGGTATCAATTATTATTTAATTCGTATTTTGTTCGTAGGTGGTTCTTTTTTTACTGCATTTTAAAATCTAGTAGGTACCTACTTACAGCTGATGTAGGTCTATTTGTTGGCAATGCAGAAATGGGAATAGAAGGGGGTTGAAGGGTTCTTACTTCGAATTTACTACCCGTATATCAAATTCGGGTTTCTTTATTTACATTTTTTTGCTCGTGGATGTTGACAATGTCTTGTGAATATTTGTTTGATATTACTCGCGGTGTCTATGATGCATTTTCTTCCCCTCAAAAACCAATTTGATTGGAAATTTTTATTTTTGGAAAGTTGAAAACCCCGACGGAAAATTTATCACGATCACTTCAATTTACGTCACGAGACTCCCCCTCCTCTTTGAGCACTAAATGCCTTTCATTCAATATTGGCCGAAGACTTAATTCTGGAGACTGTATTTTTGTGTGTGATTTTTCAAAACATGAATTCTGAACTCAATTTTTAAGTGGGATCCTTTTATAGGTTTCATCACTGAAGTTCCCTCCCCCCTTCAACACCCTTGATTTGTTCAAAGGCATGTGCATTCAGAGAGTACCCGAAGATGATTTTTTGAAAGTTTCGATTTGCCACCCTTCTCGATCATTTTCCATCTGCAAAAAATTTGGCATGTATATCATGAATATTCTTGAAATATTTGGAGGGTTGAAGAACAATTGCAGGATGAAAAAATGCCTTAAGGAAAGCGAAGGGTGAAATGTGCTGAAAAATTTGGTAATTAAAATCAGTGGTTTTATTCGTAGGAATGACTAAAATTTCTCAAGGAGGAAGTGGATTAGTGAAAAAATGGTATAGTGTTGAAAATTTGAGTAAAAAATTTATATTATGATCTGATTTACCATTCTAGCTACCTAGATCCCAAATTAGTTACATAATTCAATGAACGGAAAAACATGTGAAGAGTGCTTCATCAAAGCAAGGACGAAGATTTTCTTGGAAAATCCGAAAACGGAGCCAAAAAAATCTGAATTTTCAGTGATTTTTAAATCTTTTTAAAAATGTTGTTACAAGTTAATTCAATTAGAGACCTACTTTTATACGTAGACCACCGTTTGGTTCTTACAGAAGCTAAATAATTAATAATTCTCCACTTTGCCAACTAGATTAATCACAGGAATGGGTGCTGTGTGGAGGGGGAGCGGGGAGGGCTCCTATCTTCCGTTCACTGCGTCCATGTTTTGAATACATATGTGATGGTGGCTGACTTGGATTTTAATTTTTAAAAATAGAATCGTTTAATCAGTTGAACTTTCCAAATTTGACTTCGAATATTTGAAAAACAAAGCTCATTGAAAAAAAAAACTCGCATCAAAGGTAAGAAATTCTATGCTCCGTAAATTCGTTTCCCTGTATTTTTTTCATGAGACTCTTAGTTTTTCCGAAACTAGTTTTTTTGCGATAGACTTCAACTTTTTTCATAATATCTCGAAAACAAAGTCTCTTAGAGTAGAAAATGAATTATGCTCTGCCCGCTGGGAATTTCTTAGTTTTCCTGAAAATCAAATCTTGTGATAAAAAACTGAAAATTTTATGAAGGGGTTCATTAAAAATGCATCAACAGGAGATGAAAATTTTTGAACCAAATAGGAAAATCTGTGCAGGGCTCCAAAATACACCACTAGCCAAAATTTCAGGTGCTGAAATTGATTTTTCGATTTTTGGTAAATTTTTCAAAATTTAGATTTGAGTCAAAAATGGGAAAAAATCAAAATTTTACCAAATTGACGTGGAAACCCGAAATTTAGTTTGTGCCTTATTTTTAACCTTTCGAGTTGATGGGGTGATGGTTTTGAACCATTCTGGAGGCTCCAGCAGATTTTCGGATTCTCCAGTTTTCGAAAAAATACTGTAAGTAGGGTGAAAGTCAAATTAAGCACCTATAAACTCTGATTTAACATAATATTATTCGTGACCTTTTAGATCGATTTAGGTAGGTACAGATTTTTAAAATTTTTCTATCCCGGTTTAAATCCAAAATTTTTTCCAGTTTTTATTTTTAAAAAAATATGAAAAAATCATCGTGGAGTGCTTGAAAAAAAAAGTTGAAAATTGAATTCGTTTTCGAAAAAATCGAAAAGGTTTATACTCTGTTTTCAATCTTCTGAGTCGATTGTTAATGATTCGAACAGTTCTGGAGCCTCCAGTATACTTTAATTTTTTTTACTTCAAGTTATCATTGTAGAAAATTTTTAATTTGAACCGGCTCAAAAAGATTTTGAAAATACACATGTGTCTGAACCGAACGAATGGGTCACAAAAACGGTAAAGCTGAATTTCATTTTCATCCTACTCGAAAACTAGAGAATCCAAATTTTCATTAGTAATATTTTCGAGATTTTAAATGTGGTATGATATCTTTTAGGGTGTACATGTACAATAATTGTATATCTACGTATTGGCGAGAATGACGTAAAACGGGATATGATTCGTATGTATGACGAAAAAAGGCGTCGGTTTGTTATAGGCAGACTGGAATACGCTCATGATGTGTGGGTAGGTTTGTTGTACGAATGTTGGTCTTGGTTCGCGGTTGTTGCATTTACTTTACATATAAATAAGAGAGCTCGGTGCGGCGGCGTGGCGGCGATACGTACGAATTATACGAATGGATCTCTTTGGTGTAGTACGTATAGAGATGCTGATTCATCTGTAATTGAGAAAGAGAGAGTGAGAGAGGGATTGGTGCTGCTGAAGCTGAAGGGCTCGTGTGTGCGGATATGTTTGGCTTTGGCTCACGAGAATACCATTGAAAACCTTCTATGCTGTAGATCATTAAGCAACTATTAGGCCTTATCTGCCAGTTTTACTCGTGGTTTTAGTACATATAATTCGATATACCTCTCTCTCTCTTTCTCACTATGTCTTTTACTACTCTGTATTTAGTCAATCAAGGCGTTCGCCATTCTTTTAGCGTGTTGTACTCGTAGTTGTACTACCTGTGCTTATTTCATGTTTATAGGGTATTAGCTCGTTTTTTTCGTACCGTGTCACGGTTAACGCCGGATAAATTGGCGATATTGTTGAGGTACCTCGATGCACCGACATAGTGGACGGTTTTGGGCCGTATTTTGGATAAAATTTACTCACTTTTTTCGACGGAACTGGAAAAATCAGGACCATCTGTTACGAGTCGAGTCGAGGTACATGCGAGCAGGCGATGGTCTATAGAGAGACCGTGGAGGTATCTGCCCAGATGGCAAGGCGAAGCGGTGAAATTATGTTGCAAGGTGTTTTCAAGGTTGGCGAATACACGATTTTTTTTCGTCATTTTGTTAAGATTACGCCGCTGTTCAACGAACGTACGTATTACTCGTATAGGTATCTGTACTAAAGAGATACCTATATGCACGATTACGATGCGTGGTACACGCGGATGCTGTTTGCTGGCCGACGAATACGACTATTAATTCTTTTTCCATAGCTCGTGTGTACGTATGTTTGTGTACGATATATTCTGATTTTGTCGCGATTTGTGCTATACTCGATTCGACAATAATTATTGATGATTTCCCGCGATGATGTGATAATGCCGGTTGTTATGATCGAATTGTCCGATGTTGGGCAATGGTCAGTGTGAGGGCGAGACCAAGGTGTTACGCTTGTCAGGTGCTCATCTCGCAGAATAATACCAAAGACAACGGACCCAGATTCCCGTATAAGCCTTGGAAAACACCTAAACCGAGGTCGTATAATAAGGTGAGATTTTCATGTTACTCGTATTTTCATAATGGGGTCTGTTTACATCTCTGTTGACGTTTTTGATAACTTTTATATCGGTCGTTCTCATTATAGTCAGTATTCAGTGCTGCAGATCTTATTGGATTTTAATTATGAGCGAACTCGGTGAGCTTCTGCACGTTGAATTTACAAAAAAATGAATAATAATCAAAATTTTCAATTCTACTGAGCTCTTTTTAGTACAACATATTACTTGCGACGTTCAACTTTCAAATCTAATTTTTCAAACGAAATAACAAAAGAGTTACTGTATAGCACTGAAAGATGCTTGTGAACATAAACACGAGCAATTTCCGTTTGTTTTCATGTTTGAAACTTTTATTCGGTTGACTCTATTCTATTTCTGTTCCGTATTTGTATGTTATTGTTTCACTTTCGTTTATGAAGGAAAGTGTAGAAAATACGTAGTTCAGAACTTGAGCTAACGAGGAAATAAGTCAGAAGTAATCACTGCCAATTGGAGATCGAGATGACGATGAAGGCAACCATCAATTCGGTTTTTGGATTATTTTTCGTTCTGTAACATATAGAAGGGAAGTACATATTAATTTTAAAACAAAGAAATTATGAATTCTTTAACGACGTGAGATGATACGTAATTTCAGGTATTATTGGACAATATTTAGAAATAAAATGAAGAAATCATGGTTGGGGAAGGAGGAAGGGAGGGTGAGGAATTAGGGGGGATGGGGTACCACATTTCGTTATACTATTTCAAATTCCGTGTAAGTAGGACATCTCACAGTTTTTTGAAATTAAACCGAATAAACTGAATATGTGGAGAGATTTTATGTAAAAGAGCGAATTTTTAAAATAATTGTTCAAAGAGGGCCGTTCGTTGTTTTGCCCTGTTTTTTTTTACGTTTGAAAATTTCTAATTTGGGGGGGGGGCACCTTAATTTTTCGCCAAAATGAAAAACATTTTAAAAAAATCAAAATAAAACATTAAAAACTCAGGGAAGAGGATCAGAAATTTCCTCAAAATAATTTGTTCTCCTCAAAGGATGTCATCTAAGGTCATTTCTTTCGTAAAACTTGTCAAAGTTATGTTTCTTGCCAAAAAGTTGATATGAAATGTCGTTTTTTTTGGCAAAAAAATTCCAAAAATTCTCTGCGAAAATTTTCTGAAAATTTCGTCTTTTTACGGAAAGTTGTGAAAAGGTATTGCTTTTTTGATGAAAATTGCAAAAAAATGTCACTTCTTTGCCAATAATTGTCAAAAAGTTCTGTTTTTTATGACTAAAGATTGGAAAAATTCTCGTTTTTTACCATATAATTGTTGAAAAATCAACAATTGCGTGATTCGAATCACTTTTTTGTAGCAGCGATTCGTGATTCTGATTCGGATCATTTTTTTCGTGATTCGTCCAAACCCTGGTAAACGAGTGCAAAAGCTATTGACAATTCATAGGTAATTCAAAGTTGAAAAATAATAGAATTTGGTACACGTTCAAAGTACTTACTTGATTAAATTTTTTCTACGAAATTTCAACAATTCTTTCTCATCTCGATGATAATTAATTCTACGTAGAAGTTTGGTCGATGGTCACTGCATGACTGCAGAATATTTCTGGGTAAGTTATATTAAACTATACCGGTTCGTTGTTTCCATACGACCTGAATTCTTTTCTTCACAAGGGGTCCATCAGCGTCACCTAGAAAATTTATACGTTCGTATATCTCGAAGAACGATGTACATATAACCCTGACACTGAATTACTATAATATAGTTAAAACTGTAGGAGGTGGAATACGAATGTGTTTTTGTTGATTATTTAAAACGTATATATGAAATAGTGGAAATTCAGCCAAGTTTTTAAAAGGAAATAATCATACGAATTTGAAATGGGTTTTATTTTCTCGTTCATAAGTAACTAAGTATTTTATTCCAAAAAAGTAAATTTTTACGACCGAAGCTGTACGTAGACGTGTATCTCAATGTTGAATATTATGTAATGGTTTCGGTGCATTTATAGGTGGTTATTTTAAATTACTCGTACATGATTGAGAAAAGGTGTAAGGAGAGGTGTAATTTGTTTGAAAATGTATTTCGATTAATTTACCAAAATAAACTCGCGAGAGGAGACGGTTTTTGTAAATATGGTGTCTCGTCGTCGTCTGCGATACATTAACGAGAGACACTTATACCTATATTTGTATTTTATTACAGCGTTGTAATGCATTTTATACCACGTTTTGAGAAAAATGAATAACTTTTCGAGTTTTGAATTAAAAACAGAAGCCGGATAATTAAGTACCCGGCTCGAAATTTTCCACTCATTACGAGTACCTTATACTCGTGGTTGTCCCCTTCTCGTTCTTCATCCGCGTATTCGCTCGAAGCAGTTATTACGGTCATGATAGGATCGTCGTACCGCGAACAATTTTGGCAAAAATTTGGTATTTGCCATGTTGAAGTAGGAAAGTGAGGGGAGAAGGAAGTCCTAAGTCGTGCAAGCACTGGCATTATAACGTGTAGGAAATGCATTTTGTGAAAAAAAAAGTTGACGTGACATTTTAAAAGCTCTTTGTGTCGTTGGCTCGCGTTTATTACTTATAGCATTATGGTTTTGATGTTCTATGTTATGTATACACTTTACCTATTATTATGTGTACTCGGACGAGTTAGGAATTGTATTGTTTGTTACGCTAATGAATGAAGAAAAAAGAACGCCAGAACACGTGATCGTGTAACTGTGACGTTTTAATAAAACAAACACTTTCATGATGTAATCGATTTTATTCTATACGGTCTTTTTTTATTTTTCTGTTTTCAGACTTATTCGAAAGAAGTTAATCAAAAGAATGGAGTGTATCCGCCTCATACAACGCTGCAAAGACATACCAAAGCCAATAAAAATGTCTTCATACCAAGGTATGTACACTTTGTTTGATTAGGTTCGGATTTATGTAGATTTTGATTAACTTTGATGTAGATATTTTAGAATTTTGGAGTTTTTTCAAATCGCTTTGAAGGGATTAAAAATAGTTTTTGGAAGGTTCTGGAATTTCGCAGTAACCACCTAGAACAGGTGAAAAGGTGCCCAATAAGCACCGACCGATGTTAAAGATGCTAAAAATCATTTTGGACTCTTTTTAAGCAATTTCTGGAGAAAATTAAAAGGTCACTGGAGGCTCCAGAATGGTCCAAAACTAGTATTTGTTGGTGTGTGGGAGTTTAATTGAAGGAATCATTTACATCGGTTCACTTTGCTCAAAAAATTAATATTTTCTGAAAAAGTTTAAAAATCGCTTTCAAAACAGCTGTTTTGAATTTTCAAAATTTTCAAAAATTTGACAAAACTCCAAAGATGAACTTTAGCTTCTGAAAATTTGATTACGAGGATTTCAAGACATGCTCTTTCGATTTAGCTCGGTTTTGTTCAAATAGGAAAATTTCAGTTGAAGAGGTTTCTTTGTAAAAAATTTTCTCTAAAAACAATGTGAAGCCAAAATACATTATGTAATTTAAAAATTCACATCTTGAATCGTAAACCATTGAAATGATCAATGATATTTTTTTAAATCGAAATTTACGGTAATGAAGGTAGAAACTAATGTTAAAATTTGATTTGTGTGCTATTTTACGTCTTCCGAACGCATCACTGATTTTTTTGAACCGTTGTGAAGTGACCTATGGATTTTTGGATTTTCCAGATTTTGGAAAATTACCATAAAAGTTGCCAATAATGAAACTTCTCACATTGTAGTCTTTCAGTACGCGTGCATGAAACGTAGAAATCAGGTCCATTCCCAATTTTTGACTTCCAAAATCGATTAGTGGTTCTTTTCACTCAGTTTTCAGCTATTCTGAAGCTTACAGCAGATTTTCTAATTTTCTAATTCTTGAAAAACAAAAAACAATTGAAATGATGTAGGTACAAATTTATGTAACTGGTGTAACTGGCAGAAACGATTTTTGAAGATTTGTGCCCAAATTGATCTGAGGGACACATACTGAAAAACTTAGGTATTGAATTTCATTTTCATTCTTTTGAAGCAGCTTATTTCCAAAATTATAAAATTCAAAAATCCGCTGAAGGTTCCAGAACAGCTCAAAACACCATCATCGATTCAAGTAGATAAAAATAGGCATAAACCTTTCTGCATTTTCAGTTTTTTTATAAAAAATTTTTTCAGATTTGAATTTTTAAAATTTTCCCCAAAAAATTGTAAAATGAAAGAATTAGTGGTACATTTTTGAATACTCGTAATCCTGTTTTTCAAAATTTTGGGGGTATGTATTACATCATATCCAAGTCCTTTTGTCACTAGTTCAATCCATACTCCGAAATATTTTCATTTTTTTCTGGAATCATGCAAATCACTGATTGAACAATTTTGTAGAACGTGACCACCCATGACCTTTTTGTATTTTGGTTCAATTTTTTTTTGGAGAAAGAGGGGTGCTCTAGCTGGCCCCGACAGAATCGATTTTGAAAATTTATGTTTTAATTGATCGAGAGGTCCTTTAAGACGACGTATCTGAGTTTATGAGAATTAAATTAAATTTTGGCCAATGTCAAAATCCGCTGAATGCTCAAAAACGACTCAAAACCGAAACAAGAATGTATTCCGAATTTCAGCTTTCAATTCTATGTTTTTTTTCGTGGAAAACCAGCCAAATAAATTTGATTTTTTTAATTCATCAAAAATCGAAAAAGAAATTCAGAATTTGAAATTTGTTCAAAAGTAGTATTTTTGGATTTTATTTCTATTTTTTTTTTTTTTTTTTTTTTTACTGTAGCTACTCGTATAAAATTATTTCTGTTTTTTCGAAAGTGAATATTTAAATTTAATGAGTTCATTTTTTCCTGATTTGAAATGTATGTGCAATTTTTTTCTAATTATGAAATTTTTACGTAATAAAAAATTTGACCTCGTTCATTTTTTTGTGAGAAAGAAAGCGATGAAGTACACAAATTTTTTTGAAAACTTTGTAAAGATGCGTGGAAAAAAGTATGGATTTTTTAGGGGGAAAAAATATGGCTTGTAATCTTTTTTGAATATGAATCACGAAGCTGTGTACTTATACTTACTTCTCGTACATGATGGGAAATTTTCCGCGATAATTGCATTACGTTTTCCTTATCAGTAAAGTTATCGTAAAAATGAGCCATATGGTTTAAACTTATCATCCTATAGGAATTACCACGTAATGATGACTTGTTCTAAGCTGGGCGTTTAATTTCGTTAATATGATTACAGATTTTTCTACCCTCATGGGAAACCAGTTAGTCATCACCAACAGAACGCGATTTTCAAAAATATCGAAGACGTTTTCCGGTCATTACCGAACATGCAAGCTACCAAAGAACAATTTTCATCTGTCACGAAGGCGAGTACATTATAGACATTACTTTAATATTGTCCCCAGCTGTTCAGTCGTAGGGTGTGCTTGTACTACGTAATACGAGTACGTATTACTGCGAATGTTTGTTTACTTCTGATTCTTTTAAACGGTGTTTGGAATGAATTTTTTCGCAGAAAGAGTTATAGTCATGCTCGTGAGGCAGAGCATGATACATTTTATTCCTTCGATTATTTAATTTACAATAAAACGTTAAAACGAATGGATTGCATAATGCATAGTTATTATGTACTTTTTTTTATATCATTCTAATGGGTAAAAATTTAGTCTAAATTCTTGAAGTTTAAAAATGCTTTCAGTTTTTGCTATTTTATGAAATGATTTGTCATTTTGAAAAAATTCAATCATTTTTCAAATTATTTTTTTATTTTTTTCGAAAATTAAAAAGTTACTTTTTAGTGATTTTAATGGAAATTTTTGAGTTTCTTTTTTTTCACTCCGTTTTCACTCTGCCTCAATTTTTGAAATTTTTGTTTTTTTCAGTTTAAAATTTTTATTTTATTTTGTAATAATAAATTGACCGATGTTTTTCTGTATATTTTTCAGGCATGTAATTGCCCGTTGTATTGGAAGGCGCCTTTATTTATAGCTTGTGGAGGTGAAAAACTAGGATTCGTCGAAATGAATACGTTCATGGAATATTGGAGAGAGTACGTATCCTGTGCTTGAATATTGTTGTATTATTCCTCAGGAGTCAACTTTCTACAGGGTGTCTCATCAATAATCAGATGTCCATCGTGTTTCTGAATTATTTTTATCATTGTAATTTTAAAATCACTATCCTTCAAATTGACAGAATACTCGTACAACCATAATCTGAGTAAACTTACAGTAATAGTTCGGCAAACGTTTGATGTGATGGGACACCTTGTATTCAACATCGCCAATACACCCCCTAAAATATGTACCTAAACCAGGAAATACCACCACAATAATGAAACGTGCTCTAATTGTTTTCATTTTCTTCTCGTACACAGCTTAACATCGGTTTGTCACGATGACGCATCCAGATTTATGAGGATAGTTACGCGTAGTACCACACGACCATATATCATTCCGGAAGATCTAATTCCTTTAGTGCAAGACGTCGTAAATACTCACCCCGGCTTGACATTCCTTAAACAAGCGCCCGAATTTCATTCCAGATATGTGCATACGGTGAGTTGTGAGGGTTGCAGTTTGTCTTCATCTTCACCCTCGTTCAATCCTGCCTCGCTGACGATAGCAATAGCAAAGCGACTGATGGTGTTTTCTTTTTTCCGACGTGTTTGTCATCGTAGGTTATATGTAGAGTGTATTATTGCGTCAATCAATCGTGGAACGGTCAAATATCTCTGACGGAGTTGAGGAAATGCGATTTCTTAAGGGCTATCCAGTTATTGGAAGAAGAAGAGGATATCAATCAAGTGACCGCGTATTTCAGTTACGAGCATTTCTACGTGATATATTGCAAGTTTTGGGAGCTGGATCGAGATCACGATTTGTTCATCAGTAAAGAGGATTTGGCTAGGCATAGCGATCATGGTAATTTTCGTTATTGATATTTTAGCACTTAGAACTCGAAAGCGTCGACTGTGTGAAAAAATTCCCAGATGAAAATTATTCTCAGTTTTTTTTTAAATGTTGAATTCGTCTATAAAATTGAACAATCCGTAAAAAATCATTCTGTTCGTTTTTGAATTTTAATCGCCCATCTTTAATTTACATGTTTCTAAGCATTTTTTTTTTTTTTTTTAATTTTTTATGAGAACATTTTTTTAAAATTTGTTGGAAGATCTAGAAATAAATGTTATAAAAATCAGGCCAAATTCAAGCTTCTGAAATTTGATTGCAGAAGTTTTAAATTTAAGTACATATTCCCAAAAAAAATTAAAAAAAAAAAATTAGAGCTAGACACCCGCAGTGTACTTTTATCATATTGGTACCTATTCCAAAAAAAAAAAAAAAAAAAAAACAGAATCTAATCTATTTTTTTATTTTTTGTTTTTCATTCAACAGCATTATCAACTCGTATCATCGACAGAATATTCTCTCGAACGAGAAGTAAAGCGAGAAATTCGATGCTGCAAGAGGGTAAAATGAGTTACACAGATTTCGTTATATTTCTACTGGCTGAAGAAGATAAACGTCATCCTAGAGCTATCGAGTATTGGTTCAGGTTTGTGCATTAATCATACATATAATTTTAATTAAAGCCGCCCGCCTAATTATAATACTAACTGATTGAAATTGCGTCAAATTTCAGATGCATGGACCTAGACGGCGATGGTTTCTTATCAATGTATGAATTGGAGTACTTTTACGATGAGCAATTACAACGAATGGAAGCCATGGGTATAGAATGTTTGCCATTTGAAGATTGCTTATGTCAGGTTCGTGTGTATTCTATTCCAAAATCAACAGTGTTTCCTATCAAATCTGACGATCGATCGATTAATCGTATGATCGTGATATTTGATCTGATATTAATTGTGGTATTTGTGTTTTTTCGCAGATGTTGGATATGATCCAGCCTAAAGTTCCCGGTAAAATTTCACTCAGTGATTTGAAACGGTGTAAAATGACGCCGATATTTTTCGATACGTTCTTCAATCTGGAGAAATACCTGGATCACGAGCAACGAGATCCATTTGCTTCCCAAAGAGATCATGAGAACGACGTAAGTTTTATTCTGCGCGTTTGAGTAAAAAGTCGAACTCGATGGCGATGGCGAATTTTAACGATGATATTTATATTCACAGATGTCTGACTGGGATCGATACGCAGCCGAAGAATACGAACTCCTGGTGGCCGAAGAAGGTGGAAACGATCATAGCGACGATATGTAAGTGTTCAAAATTAAACTTAAAAATGAAAAAAAAAAAAAAACATTACAAATGAAAAAGTGTTTACGTAAGAAGTACGAACATATTTTTGTAGTAATTTTCTCTTCTTCAATTCTATTATTTTTTGTTGTCATTTTGCATGAGAAAACTCAGATTAACTACCCCTACCTATTTTAGAAATCTTTATTTTGGCCGAAGACCCTTAACGTTTTATGTTATGTAATTTACAGACATTACGCGGGGGAAAGCTTAGGTGGAGGTGAAGGTGATGGTATGTGGTAAGTTGAGCAAAATGTGAACTGCCTTCACCCGATTTTCTTATTACCTTTTTTTTTGTTTTTCTTGTTTTTTTCTCTCTTTCTCTCGCTGTTTATCTCTCATTGTGCGAGTAAAACACACTAACATTTTGTTTCGTTTGCACGGCTGTGATGAAATTAACCGATTGTCTTTTTGTGTTTTTCATTTATTTATTTTTCAGCCGTTTGTCTGTGTCTTGTTTAGATCGAGGTGCTTTTTTGATAAGATTTTGTGGCCTGTGAAACTTGAATTATGTCGTATTTTGCACAATTGCAGCTTTTTCCGGTTAGATGCTTGAATCTGTGTAGACATATAGGTCATAAGAATCTGAAGAAGATTAGATGTAGTGACAGATTTTGAAAATTTGTGCCTTAAGTCTTAATTAGATTAGAGTGGTCTGGGGGGAAGTGTTGAATTTCGTTTGAGATTTTTTTTATGACATTTTTTTCAAAATTGAAGAATTGAAAAATTTTACCGTAAGCTTTAAGACGGTTCGAAATCATTTTCAATGAGGTGTAAACTAAATTTTAGCTTTTTATATTGATTTATTGTTTTTTTTTCTTTTTTTTTCAAAGATAATCGTTGGAAAATTGAGCTTTTGGGTGCTGAATTTTATTTTGATTTTTTTTTATGTACCTATGATTATTTTCTCAAAACTGGAAATTTTTAAAATCTGCTGAAAGCTCTTGAATGTGATTTTCAAAATCAGGTCTTGTTTTTTCAAATTCTTTTGACAGGATCAACTCGACCAATAACCAAGAAAAAAAACATTAGTTCCCCCCTAAAAAAACGTTCTTGAGAGAGGGTGGGAGGAGAATCAGAAGCGATTCAACAATAGAAATCACTTTAAAATCTGATCTAGAAACATATATTTTCAAAGATTCTAAACACGAATGTGGTTTTGGTTTTTCAATTGGACATTTCTAAGGCCCTCTCCCAACTATTCGTTACCTAACTAACGTGGCCAAAATATGAAAAAAATTACCCAATCGAGTCAACTTAAGGGTTATATTATATAAAATGTTATGTTTTTTTTACCGACTTTTTTTGGAGGGGAGAGGCTTAGAATAGATTACTCTGGCACGTATAATCCTTTATTTTTACTATTTGTGACGCGACCAGCGATACCATACCATATGTCGGCAAAAATTTTTTTCGTTTTATTGTGGTTTCTGGTAGTGTTTTTCTTCCTCTTTTCAATGGTGCAAACAGATTTTCAAAATATTAAAATCTGACAAATTTGCAAAATTTCAAAGTTGCGTATTTTTTGAAATTCAAAAACCAAAATTCTGAGAAAAACGTTTTTGAAAGTTTGGGTTATTTTTGTAACATTTTTAAAACCCAGTGAACAGTATTTTTTTTTTTTTTTGATTTTCTTCATCTTTTAATGGTTTTACATCATAATATTTTTTTTTTTTTTTTTTTGACATTTTTTTATGAAAAGCACTTTTGTAAAACCGATTTTTCACCACTAAAACGACGTGTTTGAGATCGGTGGGTACACCCATTCCAAAGTATAGGCTTCATAGTACACATATATGAATCGACAAAAAAAATTTTTTTGATATTTTCTGACTTTTTCCATGAAAACGCGATTATCTCAAAAAAAAGTTTTCCGACTTAAGTATGGTATGGTATCGCTGGTCGCGTCACATTTCATCATTTCAGTTATAACAGAACGTGACTTTGGATTACAAGACGTACTTGATTGTTCGCATTTAACGCATTGTCGCATTAAATATTACAAATGGCTTATTTTATTGCGTTTATTTAAAGCAATGTTGCTAATTTCACGTCGCAATTCAAAACGACAATTTTTCTTTTTTATTTTTGAATCCATTAATTGTTTTAAAAACAGTCATATTTTGCAACTTTTGATTTTTTTTGAATGTTGAAATTGTCAACTCAAAACAAATGATTTTTTCGTTTAATTGCTCGCGGTGAAAATGAGTGTATTATGTGATTTAATTTTGCTTAAGACCTTTTGTTTTTGAAAGTCATTGATATTTTTTTTACGGATTGAGAATAAGAAAGTGATCTTTTTTAAATCAAGTTTTTGTAAAAAATGATGTTAAATGTTTCATTTTTCTGGAATTTTACCTTTCACGATCTGGCACCTGTTCTAATTGGTCAAATGTTTGAGGGGGGAGGGTGTGGTGTTGTCAATATTGAAAATTATAGAATGATCGCTTTTTTCAGAGGTTCATATACTCGGGAAATTTTTTGTTTTGTAAATCATTGAAAAGCAAAGTCCTTGCAACAAAAATGTTGCTCTTTGTTTTTACCCCTTTTTTTTTGGTGAGGGGAGAGTGATACAGAATTTTCTCCTTCGTACGTGATTATAGCCCAAATTTCTTCACCGCGTAATAAGAATACCTAATGCTCGTTCAGAGGGGTTTCTATCGTTTTGTTTTTTACCTACTAACACTTTTACGAAAACATTGAATTAAATGAAAATGAATTCTCGATGTTGTATGTAGAAATATTTAATAATTTATTTCGATGTTTGAATTTTCAGAGGGCAATACCGCGTAAGCGAACCGGACGATGACGAAGACGACGACGATATTTTTTCATCGAATCTAGACGATATTTTGAACGGATCGCGAGAATTCGTCAACAATAACACCTATAAAAAACAAAATAATAATTACTTGGCCGAAAACTTCTTGCAGCCGAGCATGGTAGTGACAGATTGTAGCGATAATAATACCAGATGCAGTAATAATAACAGCGATAGTAGCGACGATTATGCTGGCGATAGTGATGATTGTTCGTTGTAAAAACTAAAAAGTATTACGAGATGGATGAGAAAAAAAAACGAACTGTAGCTACCTTGTAGCGATCACGTCGATGTAATAATTTTGTACTGAGTACCTGTGTGTGTATCCTGTTATGTATTTTTATTTGTATAACACTCAGTGTTAATTTAATAATGTGTAATTATAATGTAAATTTTTCGAAATGACTTATCGCACACGAACGAATTTTCAATTGTTAGCTTTACGAAGAAGAAAAAATATTTATGTAACAAAGTAACCATTCGAAATATTCTAGTCTTGGTATGTTAGAGTCATTGAAGTTTGTTTGTTTGTTTTTTTAACAACAATTTTTCACCTTTTTTTTTTTTTTAAAGAAAAAACAAAACAAAAAAATTTGTATTTTTTTGCGCAAGTTTGCACCGAATTTTTGATCGTATCGACGTATTATTTTGAACCAGATGCGGTTGATAAGTTTTACCTCAGATAGTTTTAATTGTAATGTATAAATTGTTAATTAATATATTTGTAAATGTTTTCGTTTGCGAACCAGTACGTATTTTTTTATTATTATTATTATTGATTATCGTTATTTTTTTTTCATTTCGTCAACTTTCGTTTTAACTTTTATTAAAAGTACATATAGGTACGTATTACGGATAAGATTTATTTGTTCACTTTTTATTTTGAGAGAGCTTATTTTTTTCGTTATTGTGATATTTAATAGAATTGAATTCAGTGTTTAAATCGGTGTATTAGCTTGAAAAGTGTAAATAAGGGAATATATTGTATGTAGCTGTATTTAGCGAGAGAGTTTCATGTAGTCGTCGACTCTGGAGTTGTTTAACGATTTGCAGGCCATTTTCAGTAATAAGTTTGTTATTTGTTAATTATTGCGGAGAAATTATTAGCAGAATACTAACCTTTAATTTTAATATCTACGTTGATTTTTAACGGTTATTCGTGTTGTTTATTTTTTCCCCCCTATTATTTCTTTCTCCCATTTTTTTTTCTTTTATTTATTATTTAGAGTAACGTTTTATTAATTTAATTTTTTATGTGTTTTTACTACGATATTAATTTAGTAACATCAGAGTAGAGTCTAATTTTTATACAACTTTTTTTCAGTGTCTCTGTTAATTTTTCTCTCTTGATGGGTGAATTTTTGTTTTATTGATCAACAAACATCACGATAATAAAATTAAATAAATGAATGAAATACGTGCGAGAAGTGTTTTTATTGGATTGTTGAGTTTTCTTCGAAGCGCTGGATTAATTTCAACTTTCAGCTTTCAGGTGATTTGGTTCTCAGTTCTGTAATTATCGCCTGGTGTCAAATAATTCACCTGAGAAATTCAGTAACTATAAACCAGGAGCAAACGACTACCACATTATCACCATTCATAAAAATTTCATTCTGAAAATTAGTTTGTCGAAAAAATGCCAATAATAAAAAATGATCTTCACAGACTTCACAGTAATTTTTTCCAATTTTTTAATTGCGGAAAAGTTGGTCTTATACTTTCAAAATTCAGATTCCGATTTTTTAAGGCCATTCCACCGGATTTGAATTTGAACCTAATATCAATTTTCTTTCTTAAACAAATTTTCGAAGTTCAATCAGTCCTAAAATTGGTGCTTTCAAACACGACTACGACAAGAAATCCCATTGAAAAATTGATGTTGAAAGAATTGCATACCCGGTTTGCCGTAAATATTGTTCTATGTATCTATGTATTTACATTTACGGCAAACGGAGTATGCAATTCTATTGACACCATCTGAATTTCTTTAAACCTATTCTATATGGAAACTGGACTCCAGAAGAAAGTGAAGTCATCCAATTATGCAAAACTTTTTTCGACGAGTTTCCTTCGATAGCCTGTAAGACTTTCCGTCCAAACCTTCCAGAAGAAAGCAAGAGGTAGGCGATTCCAGTAACTTTTGCACATTTGAGATTTCTTACGAAACGACAAAACTTTGTAGGCTCTCTTGTCTCAAGGTGGGTTGAAGTGGGAAAAAAATTCATCTATGTACCTACATATTTTATTTTTATTCTACAGTCCATAAACAAGTACACAGCTGAAGAAATGTACCAACGTAAGTCATAAAGACTTGAGTTGAGTCTGAAATTCTGAATTAATAGTGATTTATTTAGAGAAAGAAGAAAAATTTTCTGCTTACCTAGTTGAAATGTTTTTTGTATTAATTTCCTCTAGTATCTACAGATTTTTGAATAAACGTCAATTTTAATGATGTTTTTTCAAATATTTTAGTTTTAGGCTGACCGATTTTTCTCAATCTACAATCTATCATCTATGGGAAATGGTGTCTAGAAGTAAAGGGTGTGAGTGTGAACTTTCTTTATTCATTTTCAGTTCACTTTCAGACCGGCCGCGGCCCTATTAAAGACATCCCAACTTCCCAAGGCCCAAATAAAGAGTGGCTGAATTAATATTAAGGATAATGATGTTTTTTGGGATTTCTCAGTAGAAATGATAATGAAATTAAGCTAGGAAGCTACGTAAAAAATTAAAAAACCCCGACTTCTCCGTTGGGTTCTTGACGTTTTCCAAATTTTGTTTCCCTTCCGTCTTCCGGCCTTCCCCCATCCAATAACTCAAAGCCCTTCATTAGTTCATTCATCCCACCACTAGGTTTAATTTCAATTCAGAAAATTTTCGCCAGAGTTCAGTAGTAACTACTGATAGTACAGCACAGCACTGATAATTTTGTTTTGTGTTGTGTTTATAAACATTGAGCATGAATGCAATAAATTGCATGATGTAAGCATGATGAACTTTGAAAAGAGAAAATAATCTTGTGAAATTGTTCGATATATGTTATTGCCTCTACAGCAATCAGTGATTTATCCAAAAGTTTATATTAAATCGTTATCCAACAATCAATCATGTCGCAGCACACCGATAAAGAATTGGACGTGAGTAATTCATCAAGAGGCATTTGGCTAGTGAAGGTGAGTTGATAAAAGAACCATCACACATTATAGTCGTATTTGTACGTTTACTTCAAACAGAAATCTCATTTTTAGGTACCCAAGTATATCGCGAGTAAATGGGAAAAAGCTCCTAGTAGCATAGAAGTAGGAAAATTGAAGATAAACCGGTGAGTACGTGTCACCGAAACTCCTCGTATCAATAATTAATTTTCTACTACATAATGGCGTATGTTTGATCATAGGAATGCCAATCAGAAGGTTCAAGTAAGCCTGAATCTTTCAGAATCAATGTTATGTATGGATAACGATAATCAAGAAGCGATTCCTCGTAATCATAAACTAGACGTAACTCCTGTTAATCGACAAACGTTGGGAGTTTTTTCTCAGGGCCCAAGTTAGTAGCATTTCAAACAATTTCTGTATACATTCGTTGAATATTTTTACAAGTTATTTTTCTTAACTATGCAGGTGGTCAAAGACTCGAGGACAGTATGCTGGAACCAGATAAATTAATTTTAGAAGGAAAAATTGCTCAGAGACTGGAATGTCATCCTTACGGTTAGTAAAAATTATTCTGTCTTCGGAAATGGTATATCTAATAAGAATGATTTTAACTCGTTTATTTGTGTTATAGCTGACAGTAATTATATGAAATTAAAAATGGAAAGTTTCAAAAAAGCTCGTGAACCAGTTCGATTACTAAAAACACTGGACAAAGTAGTAGTAGCTTACAAACCTGTTTCTAATCATAAACATTTGGTGAGTTATTAGTGAACAAACTATTCTATCCATCGAAGATTAGCTTCTGTAATAAAGAGTCAATTGAATATTTTCAGAAAGAATACGAAGAAAAGAAGAAAGCAGAGGGTAAACGTTCTCGCGATGATAAAAACGCTGTACTTGATATGTTGTTCAAAGCTTTCGACAAGCATCAATATTACAACATTAAAGATTTAGTCACTATTACGAAACAGCCTGTAGTAAGTAATATATTTGTCAACTTGACTGATATCGTTTTTCCAACTTCCGTAACTTTCTGCGTCGCTGTTTCATTTTTACTTAATCGAAAATTATCTATTTCTAGGGATACTTGAAAGAGATTCTCAAGGAGGTGTGTAATCATAACATGAAAAATCCTCATAAAAATATGTGGGAATTGAAACCAGAGTATCGGCATTACAATAAAGAAGAAGAAAAAGCCGCCGAGCCCGGTGCTGGTCCCTCGACATCGTCGTAAAATTACCTTGTGTTACTTTGTTTTTGTTCGACGGAAGTTTCAAATTCGGATTATAATGGACAATTCGTAATACTCCGCGAGTAATTATAAGAATTCTATAACGATGAGTGCAGGATTTCATTTATTTTGTGAAAGTGATGAAAGGTACGACGATGAAGAGTACGTTTTTCTTTATGATGATTTTTGTGGAAGATTTTCGAGTGTTTCCAATATTTTTTCGTTCATATAATGTTGTACAATATGTCATTATTCTTAATAAATTTCGTTTCTATATTATTAATTATTATTGTTTCGTTTCGCCTGAAAACCAGAAATTCATTTTATTATAGGATTAGAAACATCAGTTCACGTGTAATTATTTAAAATTGATTACTCGTTGAAGTCAATTTTTCGAAATCAAGACAAGAGATCAAGACAAGTTAATTTTTTTAAAATTGAAAATTAAAATAAATTGTAATCAACGACTCTACCGTTCAACTTTGAAACTAATTTACTCGCTCGATCGTAAATTTTGAACCATGCAAAAAAAAACAAAAAGAAACAATGAAAATTTTGTTTACTTTTATTTATCACGTTAATAACAAACAATTTTTTTTTCACAATTTGTGGCGTAGTAATTTGATAAATAGTCTCGTTTTACGTATTATTCGTGTGCATGTAATATAATTGGATCGAATAAATCTATACAAAAGCTATGTTATAAAAAAATTTGTGATTGTTTTAATCGGATTGTGTATCGTTGATTACCCATGATATGAAAATGTAGCACGTAAGTATCACACTCGTACTTGTCATTAAGATGGTCATGAATGTCCATAAATCGACCGAGACGAAAAACGCGAATAAAATGCATTCGTGTTATTATTCCTTCAACCTATCTTAATTCGAATTAATCTTACGTTGGATTATACTTCAATTTGTTTGTCTTTTACAATGTCATTGGTGATGAGTAAAAAGTCATAAACGTAATAATTTATCGCTTTGTATACCTTGCACGTATCGATTCACCTAAGATTCACCGTTAATGCGATTTTTTCGGCGAAATTCCACTCTTGCTGGTCTACTGGTAAAAAAACCAGTAGTATAATAAATGTCACGTGGTGTTTTTCAGAAGTAAGAACTAGAAAGTGATATTTTTTATCGTCTGTGTTGATGCGTACGGGTATAGGAAAAGTCGTGTTTTTCATTTTCCACGTTACTATCGTCGAATCTTATTTATATAATTCGTTGGTGAAAAACAATTCATTCTTATCTTCAACGTTGATATGTATTTAAGTCGATAATTAAATCGTTAATCTTATATTTATCTTTCGTCGAGTTATTATTATTTTCTTCAGTTTAAAATTACTACGATACTTAATAAACATGTAGGTATCATTTTTCGTAATCGTTTTCCCAAACTTTGGGCACAGTTCGTCGCGTAATACGTGTACGGTGGCTTATTTATTTGAAAACGTTTCATATTTTTTAGTCTCATTTTACGCGAAGACAAAGTACAACGAATTTGATATTCATATCACTTCAGTCAATTTCCTATTTCAAGTACAATATTAAGAATATAATAATATGATTCATTGTTGTGTTGTCATCGCGTTCGAGTGCTACATTACGCTGCAGTGATGATGATGATGATGTTGTTGTTCAGTCCGAAGTTTGAATTAAATTCGGTAATGTTCGCGACTTGCCTATTTTTATTATTAGGTAGGCTGACCGGTTTAGTTTACTTTGTTTTTCATTATCAATTATTACAAAGTGTACATTCTCTTATCTTAGTCACTCCTTCGGTTATCATGTAGACAAAGTGGCTGGATTTTTAGGATCTTCCTCGTTTATTTTCTGTCTTTGAATGGATAACCTTTTGTACTATCGTTCAGTTGCTGTAGGAGTGTTCCACAGCTTTGAGCTTTACAATATCCATCTCAGCAGTCAAGGCCGTTGCATTTTTTTTATCATTCGTGGATTAAATCGAGCCACTTTCGGAACCAAAATGTCAATTAAATAGACCTCTTAGATTGTTACAAAGTTATTGTACATTTTATCAACGGAATTACGACGTCATTTTTACGACATCGTTTTTTTTATTACTGCTAATTCTGGTCTCATTTTCTTGATACAGGTCGATGAAGCTGATTCGTGAATGTTGGATACGATGCCGATAAAGTTCCATCAACTAGCAGATCAGTTACCAAGCATGTTTAATTTTCGTCATTGCAAATTGAACAGGAAAATTGTTTAAGTAAGATATCATATACACATTCGAAACGCTTTTAGTATTATGTACACGAATAGGTACGTAAATTTTCGAGTCTCGAGTAGAATATCAAGTGGTTTCTCATCGTTTTGAATTAGTTTTCAAGAAAATTCTGTTCGTTGAAAACCATGATGCAATACTTACGCATTCGATAAGTCGATCGAGAGCTAAAGAAAATCGTTTTTTCATTACTGATATTAGAAATTATTTTAAATAGCTCGCGATTAGATAAAAAATATGTATAGAAATCGATAAAGATATCGGATACCGGTGCAGATGTGAAATACAAGAATTAGTTTCCATTTCCGAATCGAACCGATATGCAAATTCGCGTAGGTTGCGAACAGCTTTCATTTGCCTTAACGAAACTATGACGTTAATTTTGTAAACGGCTGTTGCGTTATGATATTAAAGAATTTGATGATGTAAACTTCGTCGTCGTCTGTGGGTATTGATTCATTCAAGTTGAAACCATATAAACAGCGTAATGATCTTGAAAGCTAATTGTTTTTTATGTTTAGAGTATTCGCAACGCTTCAGAAAAGTTTTACAATAACAATATAGTGAACAAAAGTTGGTAAAAGTCGTCGCTGTGTCTGGGTTTAGGTCAAGTCCGCAATCCTATCCGATCGAACTGGTTCAAAATCGACTATCGAATAAAATTAACATTAAAAGTTCATTCCGTTTGACCATCTCGAATTCTCGAGAAGCTTTTTTTTTTTACGAATGAACGTGACGACGATGAAAAATGGCAAACAGGAGAAGGCACCCTGTCGCACATCCGTTCGCTGAAATCAATAATCGTTTTTATATAAGGTCGTTAGGCGCTACTATCATTAAAATACAAATCGTTACCTTGGTGTTTCGATTGAGAAATTTTATCAGAAGAAAAAAATTCGTTGTCATACAACGGTATTGTATTAACACGAACGTGAAGATAACCAATATATTATAGGTATAAAATAGTTATAGTAATAATGATAACATCGTTTCACCAAGGTACTCAATATTGCTAAAACATCATAGATGAATGACGTTTCAGCTACGTCAGATCCATGATCGCTTTTCTTCGTCGAAATGTTCATTATTTTTCAATTCATTTTATAGATTTTAACGATCGAATGATTTTTCTCGGTTGTGTGACGTCAGAGAGGCCGAACAGAAAGGTTAATTCATTTTGGTCAATGAATTTCTTCCCAACACGTGTGAACGAAACGATCGAAGAGACGACTTAAATCGACTATTTTGAACGTGTTGAGTTTTGTCAAAATTGATGTCACGTGTTGGTGTTTATCACACGTTTTTAAACGTCCCCTACGATATCTGTTTGTTACTAGGTAAAAATACCATCGCGAACGTGTTCATTGTTAAAAATATTTCATTTTCTGTAACACCCTATTTCGGATTCTATTCTGTTCCAAGTCTCAAGTTCGTCGATTAGCGAATTACTCGTACGACTACTACGACGTGGAATAGGTTATGGATTCCCTGTTCTGTATTAATTTTGGGAATTTGTCGTATTATAATTAGGTACCTACTACGTGTGGAAAGTGTGTCTGTGGTCTGTGTCATCAATGAGGGTACCGCAGATGCAGAGAATGTGCCATTGTCTATTACGTAGATTTAAATAGTAGGTATGAATTATGAATTATGGTAGAAACAAATGAAATTCGCTATTTCAAGCAGACGATCAATTTATAAAAACGTTTATTAAATCTGACATTCCCTTTGCTATGCCTATTAGATCAAATATACGTATGTGTATAAATAATTGTGCTATAATCGAGCTCCTCGTTAAAAATGATACCATTTTCAATTCCCGCACAAATAAAATCGCATAGGCTTAATTTTTGCAATTTATTATCTATTTAAATAAAAGAATTGACCTTTATGGTGTACGTAGGGTTGTCAATTCGCTGTATTGGCGTTTTTAAAAGCAAGTTTTCAATTGTTTTGGATGTGAAATGCCTCAAGTACGAGTAGGTATTTCTGATTTTTCGATTAATCTTCTGATCTGTGGTTTCAAATTTAGCAATGAAAACCGGTGCAAGATGATTCGATATTATGTTTTCACTATCATCTGATTTAATTTCGTGCTCAGCTGAAGTGTAGGAAATGGTGACTGTAACCAAAAAGGAAAAAACTAAACCAGAATTAGTTTCGACTCCTGAAAATGTGGAAGATGAAGCTTGTCAAAAAAATTTCAAAAATTATAATGGGTTATTCGAAGCCAAGTCACCCAAAATTTGCGCAAAGGGTTGTCGATTTTGTTCATATCTCACATGTATGTCGGTAGAGGTCATCAAATAATGAGAAATGGCGCAAACTGGAGGTCCCTACAATTCTTCTGCGTTTAGGAATGGCATTCAAAAATTTTCAAAATGGCTGCCAAGTGAAAATTTCAAATGCCTCTGGCAGTGGTTCTGATCAAGTTTGCGGTTCAAGATTTTTTTTTTCATTCTATTCTTCATCCCAAGGGCTATTTGCTCATGGTGCCAAAATCAGTGTTGCCACTTTTGATAATGCGAAAAATCAGTTTACAAACTTGCAATTAGAGTAACAGTATGAAAGCATGGATTAAAAATTCTTAAAAAAATATTATAAATAGTCCTTTTCATGTAGAACAACATATCAAAAAACTGTGATGATGTTTTTTGATATTTTCGAGAAAATAATTTTTAAAGATTGTGAGTAAATACAAAATTGCTGTAAAAATTTTTTTTAAAAACTTTGATATCTTGTAGGATAGAAAAGACGAATAACATTTTTTTCTTGCCTAAATGGAGAAAAATCATTTTGACATACTTACTACACTTCGAAATCTGAAAAAAAATATTTCCAATGTTTTGTTGTCTAGAAATATGAAATATTTTCAAAATTATAAACATTCATTTTTATACTTACCCCTTCGTCAATATGCAAAAAATAATCCACCCCTTGAAAATTTAAAATTTTATCAAACGTTTTCAAATGTTAGCAAAAGTGTAGATGTTTGATGTTATTTGTACTGCTAATCATAAAAAGGTACAGAATGAAATTATTTTTTATCAATTTTTGCAATATTTTTAGTTGGTATGGCGTAGGAATTTTTTAAAAAATTGAACGGATTTGAGTGATGGAGACGACCTTGACCTCAAATTGGGGCTTGTCCAAATTTTTAGAATAGCGTGCACTGTGAAGAGACGTGAAAAAGATAGAAAAAAAGTCAAACACAGGAATCCATCAATAGAAAATCAGAAATTATTTATTGTTCTATGCATTCAAAAAATCCCTCTCTTGGAAAACCGGTTTCTTAAAATTCGCTTGACCTTGAAAAACCTTGCGTCAAGACTCCACCTCTCCAAATCGATTTTGGAAGCTGAAATTAGCCATGTTCATTTGAAGGGTGCCTATTGCCGAATGATATTTATTATGAAGGTTCAAACTTTTCAACCCCTCCCCACCCCTTCACAGATTCAAAAAAGTAGATTTTTGCATCATTTTCAACGGTTTTTTAATTTTGTTTCGTCGCTGGAGTGAAATTTGGCATCTACATCCGGTCGGTGTCCAAGATATTTTATTGGGGGGGGGGGACTTTTCAACCCCTCTCCTCTCCCGTTTACAGCTGCTGAAAATGAGGTTTTCGCGCCCTATTTACGGTTTTTTGATTTTGTGTCGTTGTTGCAGTCTTTCCAAATTGACCTGAGAGGCTGTAATTTGGCATGGACATCCGAAGGGTGCTTTAGATGCGTCTGTTGAGGGCTTCGACTATCTAACCCCCACCATCCCCCCTTCAGTTTTGAAAAAGTTGGTTTTGTAGCATTTTTTTTCTACTATTTTTAATATTGTGTTCTTGTACCATCATTGGAGCCTCCCCTATTTGATCTACGAAGCTTTGACAGTCGAGTCTGAAGAGATGATCTGGTTGAGAGACATTAGCATAGCTTGAGAAGAAGGAGTCATAGTTAGGTAGCTAATTTTTGTTGCATGCCGAAAAATTTGCTTTCACTTTGCTCATTTCTGAGAACACATACTTGACTAATGACTACCTATCAGCTTGAAATTGGGCACAGAAGTACAAAAATGTCTCCTTGAGAGTTGCAAAGGAGTAGAAAAAGAAAGCTAGAAAGAAGGGATAAATATATAGCTAAACCTGTGCATCTAGCTGTATGTAGTATCTCTATTTACCTACCCATCTACTTACCTACTTACCTACCTACCTACCTACCTACCTACTATTTTTGCAATTCCGATAAAATCGATTCGATTCGTATTCATCTCGAAAATGATTCTTCTTTTGGGACGAAAAATCTTTAAAAATTCATCTAACTACTCAAACACACAATAGAAATTTATGTTGACGTTGACAATGGCGTTACACTTATTTAATATGTAAATCGTTTAGCCACGTCTGTCTGCGCTTTGCTTCTGTGAGACTGCCATGCCATTCGCACGAGCAAGAGTAACTTGGCGAGTATTTTTGATTCGAGTGTCGAGTCTATAGAGTCTACATGTCCTTCGGGTGTTGTTCGTTACCCATTGGTACGTTTTATATAATTAGGGTTATAAATAGCCGAACGATAATTCTTCCTGGTAAATAGGGAAAACATTGTTGGTATTTTGCGAATAGGATCACCGCTGTCATCGTCTTTGTCGAGTCGAACTGATGATTCTGACAAATTATTGCCTGTACAGATTCTAAAAATGCTGACGAATTCTAGACGATACCTCTCTTCCTCGCATTTCCCTATATTATGATGACGAGTGTGTAGGTAGGAAATTTGTTGCGGATCGTTAGCTGTATAAGCACTAATTTGATGGTTAACTCGACTGTTTATTGTGAGCGTGATACAATACTTACCTATACGAGTATTCGTGCTACGAGAGGAAAATTTTCACCAAAATTATCCAAAATGATGTCATAACTCTCGTAAAATTGTGCAGTATATTGCGGTAAGTTAGTACTTACAAGAAGAGGGGGAAAATCTCGTGTCGATGTGAAAATTTCTTCGTTCTTGAGTGAAATTTTTACGAGGTCGTTTGACGTTAACGTGAATTTTTTACGTGCTAGAAGGTGCTTCGAGTATTGCGATCGTTTAGAGAATTTTTTTTCTCATTTCGAATCGATGAATTTTTTAAACCAACGATTATAGATTTTCGATTTAAATAGAATACGTCGATAGCGACGGCGGCGGTGTGTGCGTCGGAGTCTTTTCGTCGAATGGCGTACTACTTGTAAATCGATTTATTAGTATACGTTATCTTATCGTATGTGTGTTTACATTGATGAACCGTATACGAGAAAAATTGTTAGGCCGAGATGGTTGAAATTCAATTCGTTTCGGCTTATGTTCGGTATCGCGAGCGAGGATCAAAATACCTTACCTATACGCCACCTGTGGTTTTGAAAATTTGAAAAAAATGTCCGTCGCTTTTGAATCGGGTACCTTCGATCGTTAGCATATAGTGTCCGATGGCCGAATGATTTTTCTGTCGCGTAGCCGAGCTCATACGGTAGGTAGGTGTGAGTTTTATAGGTACCTATCTGTAGAATATATGTATAATGTATATACTTATTTGCGAAGCGAATAATGAACTCGTCCAAGCCAATTGGTTAACGGCAACATCTCACAGCACCGCACGAGCCACAGTCGACGAATGGCCTTCGTACCTACGTGTTATTTTCTTCAAACCTGACGTTGGTTTTTAATGCAAATTCATCAGCGAGAAAATAAGCCTCTAATTATGAAATTGATTTTTTATTTTTCGTGCACAGAGAAAGAGACAAAAGAGCAAATTTTTCGACCAACGTGTGTCGTATACGCTGTGTGTTTGCATTTCGCGCACGAAATTGTACCAGTGTTACTGATACATTTTTGTGTAGAGATAAAGACCTTGTGTTTACTGTAGCGTCGTATTCGCAGACTGAATGGCGACGATTGGCCGTAATATTTAATTTCGGTCAAATACATCATATTTTGCCCATTTACAATAATTAGACTCTCCCTACTACTACTACAGTCTATGGTGCAGATTATAGATTAAAAGCTCTACGACCTGGCACGTTATCGGTCGATATGAGATGATAAATTGACGTTTAATTTTAGAGAATTGCATCGATACTATGTAATATCGTGTTATAGTTCATCGAATTATAGCTACGTACTCCCGGCACACCCTCCTCCTGCCATTTTCTTGACCATACTTTTGTTTTTTACGAGTCGAGTATTTTGCTTTTGCCATTCTTGTACGTATATCAAGTACATTTATATGATTTACAACAATGTGAGTTTCGATAAAAAAAATATCTCTGGTTGTGTTATCATCGACGGATGTGTGCTTTGAAAATATCTTTTGATGTTTTGTTTATCTATTAATTAAACTAGTTCAAGTTTGAATACCATCGGGTAAAGTTTCTCAATTTGGATTATATTTTGTTTTTAAGCTGTTAATGAGGAAGGAGGGGGGAGAAAATGCCCGATGTTTGTGGAAAGTGGCCGAAATTCAGAACTCGTACTTGGTTACTTTCTAATTTACTAAGTTACTAGTAATACAGGTAGTAAGTTTTGGTTGCTTTTTCAAAAAAAATTTCGAAAATTCAAATTTTTCTAATCTTATTAAAAAATTGCGTTTGTGAAAAATTTCAAATACATACGTACTACGTACTTCACTTTTCAACGAAAAATTGCCTAAAAATTTCGCTTATGGTTGCCAGAAAGCATTGATTCTTACCTACCTTTTACCAGAAATTGACAAAAATTCTCGCTTTTCACCAAATTGCTAAAAAATTTTGCTTTTTTGGATGTAGGTAGAGGTACATTGAAGGGTACAGGAAAAGAACGACATGACTTGATTTTTTTCAATTTTTTTTTTTTAAATGCCATTTGGTACATTATGAATTTTTATGACATGCTCTTACCTAGAACATTTTTGAAAGTGCAAAAAAAAAAATTGAACCAAAAGTTGCCAATGTCTCGTTTTTTTTGTTTATTAAAAATTGCTAAAAAAAAGTCACTTTTTCACGATAAATTACTAAAATAAAAACTGTCTCTTACATATATGCAAAAAATTGAAAAAAAAAATTTCCCAAAAATTGCTTATTATACCTAAGTTTTGCTTTTTTGCCAAAAATTTCCGAAAAAGCAATGCCTGTTGCTGAAATTGTCAAAACAGAGCTCGTACTCGAAAAAACAGCTCGTTTCCTTTTTTTTTTTAAATTTTCAAAATTTGATATTTCCAAATCTCAGCTCTCCAAAAACATGTTGAAAATGTCAACAGTAAAATATAGACTTTTTTTTATTCTTTTCCAACTGGCTACTGTGTCTTTTCAGCGTTATGGTTGTAAAGCTCTGCCTTTTTCTGAAATTTTCAAAAGTCACACATTTTGCCAAAAATACTAATAGTAACACATCTTGTCTTTTTTCAAAATGAATGAAAAGCTTCCGTCGTTTCTCGCTAAAAAATTAGTAAACATTTTGGGTTCTTGCAAAAAAATCCTAAAACGCTCATTTTCCCCCAAAAATTTCGTTATTTTGCGAAAAATTGTGAAACATTGCCAAAACTAGATAAAAGTATCGTTTTTTTGACAAAAATCTCAAAATAGTATCACTTTTTGTGACTATATTGTATAAAAACGTCCCGCTTTTTGCAAAAATTGTCAAAGTCTTGTATGTAACTATTTTGCAAAAAATTGACAAAAAGTACCACTTTCTGTAGTCAATAATTCTCTTCTCAAAAAGCTCTTGCTAAAGTTTTGTATTTAGCTTATTTACTTATTGTAAAAAATTCCAAATTTTTAGCAAAAATTTTTTTTGTGGGCGTGTCAGAAATTGCCAAACCTTTTTCTTTAACTGAAATTGTTACAAATCTCACTTTTTAAAATTTTATTTATAAACGAGAAGATCTGTTTTTTTGGTGATTTTTTTTCTGCATGAAAATTTTTTGTCCGTGTTTTGTCACTTTTTTGGCTTCTTATTTTTCAAACTTTTTTGATTATTAAAATTATTATTTTTTTTTTTTGAAAAAAGCATAAGTGCGTGCCCTGTCAAAATCTCGCTTTTTTACAATGTAGAACTTAGAATTATTATGTAGCTGAAAATTTTCACTTTTGTGTCGGAAATTGCCAAAAAATCTTCCTTATTTTATCAAAAAGTTGGGAAATACCTATTCTAACTACCAGTAATTGCCAAAAGTTTGTTTTTTATTTTTTTAAATGATTTGTTCTAGCTTTTTTGTGATTTTTTTCTGCATTAAAATGTTTTACTCACGTCTTGTAATGTTTTCGATTACTTTTTGGTTACTTTTACTTATTTTTTTTCCTTGGAAAAAGTTGAGTACAATATCTTGAAATTCAACTCAAACCCTTTAGCTTTATGACCATCAAAGCTCGTGTTCTCATTTTTAAACTTTTTGAACATTTTCAAATTGTTAGTTTTTGGGATACTTACTTACTTATACATAGATGAAACCTCTTTTCAAAAATACCAATTTTCGAATTTCCTAGAGATTTTGAAATCGGTTAACTGTAAAAAAAAAATGAAATCAATTATGCTGTTCTTTAAGTATTTATAGTGAGGTCTGAGGTCGTAAATTACCAATAATTTTCGATTAATCGTTGCCATTATTAACGAACTCGATATAGTATACGTAAAACAACGAGGTTACTCAGTAATAATTTCGTTTTTGTCTTCGTGTTTAAGTATACGAGTAGGTAGGTACGCTAAAGCTTCGGTAATATAGTGGAAAAAACTGTGAAAATCGGTTAAAATCCCTATAGTGATTCGACAGAACAAAGAAAATTATGAATAGGTACCTGCCATTATGTTTCATTATTTCAACTGTCATTTAAATTTAAATCCAATTTTGCTTTTTATTGTTGATTTTTTTAGAGTTTCCAAATGAATTGATGCTTATGTGAAAATGAAATGGCTGTTTTACTTCTTCTGAGTGTTTTTAAGTGTTTTGCTTCACATATTTTCTTTCAATAGGTATCTATCTCGGCCTGGGCTACATATTTTGCCTTATATTTTCATCCTGTTTTTCTTTTTTAAAGTGTGTTTCGATTTCGATAATTTGATTTTTTTTCTCTCTGAAAAAGGTACGCATGATTTGATGAAAAAAGTAAATATCTCGAAAAAAGAATAATTCTATTGCCTTTATTGGGTACACTACTTACCTTTTTTTTCTCCACCGAATCTTTTATTAAGTATGGGTAACTAAAATTTGAAAATGGAACGTTTTTATATTTTTATTTTTGGAAAATGTCAGAATAAAGCTCAAGTTTCTACCTACTGAGACTTGCTCGTGAAAAATTGAAGCGAAATAAAACTGCATTTATCAGCTTACCGACCTCAACTGTACGTTATTTTGCGACATTCGTTCATAAAACTTGTACCTATTTCCGATAAGAGTTGGTATAATATAGCATAATGTTTTATTCCACTCGAGAGAAGCGAGAAAATTATTTACACGTCGATGTTTGCATTGATAAATTTCGAAGGGAAACGCTAGGTACATATAATACGATTAACGACGATATTAAATAGCCTTAAAAATATCGTATATTATAATATCGTAATGTAACGCAAGTGATCGAAATACATACGGATGTATAACGTTAGATACTCGTATGTACTTACGTACTTACTCCATAAATTAAATACAAGTACTCGATATTTTCCGCATTCAATATAAAGTAAGCCCTTTTAAATTGTTTCACGATGTCGATGATTAATTTTTTTGTTGCTTTTTGGTTCATTTGTACAGAAAGATGTTATTCATATTCCAACATTCTTGTCAAGATGTATGGATATTCATGACTTCAGCGTTTGTGAGCATTTTTAGTATGCAGTGTTATGCCGATATATCAGTTTACGATGCTCGAACAAATCAACAGATCGATGGGGGATATATGGCAATTGCTTCGAAATTCGGACCGCCTTTTCCACCGGAAGGATTCGAGGTACGATTGTGTAGAGCGCGTTTTTTTTTAGCTGTAAATTAGCATTATCATTTTGTTGGTGATAAAATGAGATCGTATAAAAAAAAAATGTGACGTTGTAAATTACGATACGAATGCATCACAATTCACAAGTATGGCAAAATGAGTCATCGTGTGATTCCTCATTTTTGCAATGTACTTTCCTACTTGTAGGTTTAAGCTACTTTTCATTACACATTTTCGATTTTTTTCTCGTAGGGTATGATCGTAAAGGCGAGTCCGGAAGATGGATGTCAAGGTATAATACCTCCGCCCACAAGAAGTATCAATTATACTGGTAAATGGATTGCACTAATCAGAAGAGGAACTTGTACTTTCGACGAGAAAGTGAGAAATGCTCAAAATGCCTCTTACGATTTGGCTATCGTTTATAATAATTCCAGTGAAATAAGTATGTACACAGGTACACGAATCATGATATTAATAGTAGTTTGATGCCAACCAATAAACGTGCGGATTGTAATATATAATTTGTTTTTTCAAGTAGAGCCAATGCATGCCTCCAATGGTTCGGATATCAGAATATATTCGGTATTTGTAGGTTTGCATACGGGATTAAAACTCGAAAGGAGTTATTTATATGTGAACGAGTAAGTATGAGGAAGTTGATACTTAGGTTAATTTAAAGATAACTAAAAAAACACGATGAAAAATTGATTATTTTCGCTATTTTACGCAGAGTTTACGTTGTTATCGAAGATGATTCTAATTTCCCTTTCGATATAAACGCCGATTTAATTATTCCTTTTGCCGTTGTAGTCGCTGTGTGTTTTATCACGATGATTAGTTTTATGGTAATTATGTTTTTCGATATTATTTTCGTATGTTACGACGAATTTTTCACGTATTATTGTAAATTTTCTGTGTACTAATTTTGCGCTGGCTTCGTTTGCAGATATGCAAATGTATACGAGATAGAAGAAGAGCTCGTAGGCATCGGTTACCAACGTCTTCGTTACGTAAGCTACCTATTGAAAAATTTTCAAAAGGTAGTCCTTACGAAACGTGTGCCATTTGTTTAGACGATTATATCGATGGAGAGAAATTACGAATTTTACCCTGCCAACATGGTTAGTATACGAATACGATACGTATAATTGAAGTGTTACAGATGATTACAACGTTGCCAAATCGTGTATTAATTCGCAAGGTTTTGTTTTATTTTCATTTCATTTCATTTCGTATGGTATTTGATTCTGCATAATTCCAAATGCTCTTGTAGTTCGGCACCACCAGTGTAATATAACGAGCAATCTCGTTCATTTTCTATTTCAGCACATTGCCGTTATCAGAAGTGTATGTTCGCGTTTACGGATGATGGCGATGTTTACAAAAAATTGTATTTTCGATTAAAATGAAATTTAAGAAATACTTGGAAAACATTGAGTGGGCAGTGGGCACATAAGTATTTTAATAGTGTAAAATTGTCTGCAATGATTATTGATTTCATTGATTTACATGGAGAATCCTAGCTTAGCTCTTAGCTTTTACCACTCAAGTTTTATTCAAGTTCAAAGTCTGCTCTCCTCTTTGAGTATATATTACATAGGTACTCAAAGGCTGACAAGTTCCAAGTATTATTTCGTTGTATCGTATCGTAAGACAAAATGGAGTGGACATATGTATAGGTGTTTCAATAGTGTGATGACAATTACTCGTATCTGCATTTCACGCTACATGAAGCAATAAATTACAAAATCCCAGCATTAATTACCATTCAATTTTTATTAGATTGAGTTCAAACTTCACTTTGATATATTTTTACACTAATATGTATAACACCCCTGTGTTCACGCAGCTTCGTCTGCAATTTTAATACAGTGTAATAATATACTTGCTTTGGAACATGCCAATATTGTAGGAGAAAAACTTTGAACTTGGAAACATCAATTTTATTCAATTAGCATGGCGTATTTTCGAAAGATCACATACAACATACAACAAGTCAAGTTTTAAAAGCGATATTCCGCAGAATTTAAGTGAATATTGAATAATCATCGGTACTTTGGTAGTAAAGTAACTGCAGTAACATTTTCATCAAAATCAAATTCGAAGTTGAGTGTTATTTGTTTACCTTCACTGACTGAACTGATAACTGACTCGTATATGATTCATTTTAGCGTTCGTTCAGTGGTGGTGCCGAACTACAAGAGCATTTGGAATTATGCTTTGATTCTGCTTGATATTTAATGCTGAAAACCTTCGATGAAAACTTGTTTGATTTTAATTGTTGTATGCAATTGTAATATTGTTAATGATGAGGATTTTTCTTGTTGTTTTCGTGAAAATTGAAAAGCGAGTATGCTTGGATGGAGAAGATAGAAGGGAATGGTTGTAAGGCTGTTTTTCGTATAGAGTTGAAAATGAATCTGTACTATTGAAAGGCCTACGTAACCTAGGAATGTTGAATGTGATCGTTATTGTGAAAACTAGGCTTTGGTTTTTTCAAATGAGCATTCGAAAAGCTTTAGGGCTTTTTAAAATTAAAAGTGTTTCTAGAATATTGTTCTGTTACATTTTCAGACGAATGATTATGTACCTAGACCTACAACCTTCTTTCTGTATAAGTAATTAATAATTGACTCGTTTTTGCAGCGTATCATGCCAAATGTATAGATCCTTGGTTAACTCGAAACCGTCGTGTATGTCCGATTTGTAAAAGAAAAGTATTCGCCGCCGATGAACTACCTCATGAAGGATCTGACTCGGATTCAGATAGCGATAACGATGAACGAACACCATTAGTCAGATCTGAACCTCAACAAAGGCCATTCCGAAGGGTTAGTTCACTCTCAACTTATTCAAAATCATTCTCCTTTAGTTCCCAGATCTGTAGAAACTAAACGTATCAATTTTGTTTTCAGCCGTTACTTTTACCTTGGCAACCCCGTGTACATAATCCTAGCAGTAGCGCGAGCAGTCGAAGCTCCGTTGGTGAAAGCGAAGGTACATCTCGTCACTTGATGCCGGCTCGTGCTATACGTTCTGTAAATTCAGCCGATGACGATTCCATTTTAGATTTGTCGACGTCCGGGTCTTTGTATTCGTATAACAGCACCGGGCATGGATCAGTGAATGCGCTTCAGTTACCCCAAAGTATCGTTTTTAGCGATGGTATTAGTCAGAGTGTTTCGATCGAGTCAGAAGTAGTCCGAGAATCAGATAATAATTCTGAAATAGCTCGAAACGTTTGAGGAAAAAACAAAATCATGTGTTTTATACGAATTGGTTAGTATGGGTGTATCGAAGAAAGTACACATCATTGATTGATTGATTGAGTACGACCAATGACGGATTGAAACGATATAACGTGTTTTGTTTTCAGAAATTTAGCTAGGCTGAAGCTATTCCTTTTATTTTCTTAGACTTATAGCAAGGACCTGAGACAATTGTTAACCACATACTTATAAAAAAATCGTATTAATCATTTTTTTTGTTATTTTAAATTTCAAACTCATGTAAAGTAAGGCGCTGTTAGGTTTGAATTTTGAACATTTTATACAGTTAGTGTCTTTTTTTTTTATCTATGTTAACGGTTGTACATTATTTTTATTTACGTTGTACCTATTTGATAATTTAAATTTTTTTATAACAGACTGAAAAGTTTTTTTTTATCTCAGTGTGTGCGCGAATCTGTTGATGAAAATTCGAGTTTTTTTTTTAGCTTGTTGATGTGAAACCAAAAATATATAAGATTATTATTATTCGTGCTTTTCAAATATTTACCATCGATTGGTCTGTCACAGTGTCACGAGAATAAAACCAAATAAAAAATCAGTTTTATTTTATGATAAAAATTGTTTATTCATACAACATGAACAATACATCTACAGTCATTATCAATGAGAGAAAAAAAGGTTGCAGCTTAAATAATATGATCAAACTTAGATTAAACTTCTTTACTAAAAAATAAAAATATACATTCTATAAGAAGCGAAACAATAAAATATATGTATAAAAAGCCGATTTACTCTCGAGCTTGCTTTCGAAGCAGTATGTATATTTTTTCTTTGATCCAATCCTTATTATAAGGGGCATAGGTGGTGGTACTTTTCTGATACCTGTTACAATGAGTACGATATTTAGATAGAATTGCAACGCATCGAGATTAATTTAAAACTGACTTCAACAGTAATACTTACACAAGACATGATAAATCTGCCAATTGATCGATGAATTCGAACAGCTGGCTAATATCGTACGTTATTGAAGGAGTGTTGGGTTTTAATCGCTTTAAATGTTCTTCGTATATTTTACACACCCCTGAAAGTAATTATTAAACGAATGTAAGTAACGTTAGATGTCAAAATTGTCAAATCAATAGAAAAGAAAATCGTTTAGAAAAATTTACCTTCCATACAGTCGTTGACGCTTTCATAATCTGAATAAGTTCTAGTTTCGGGTTTAATTCCAGGCTGGATAAGTAAGATAGTGTGAGACTGAAATAAAATACGCACGAGATCGGTAAATATCAATTCATCGAAATAAACCACAAAATACACAGAAATTCAATAAGAATCGAGTGATAGAACAAAAACGAAACAGCAAAATACCGAATCAATGCATTTAGAAAATGCAATGAAATGAACACTCACCATGATAGCCTCGTAATACGATGACACGGAAGATGTACAAAATACAATACAGATGTCAAAAATCACTCGAATGAACCAACAAAATGCAGATTTCGGCGTATACTTTCATAAATTATCATCGGCAAACAAATTTTATTTCGGTCTAAACACTTCGCAAAATCGCTATCAAACAAAATTCTGAGTGCTGAAATTTGACCATGCACGAATGTATGCGAATTGCAAATTACCTGGATGATACAAAAAATACAATGGAAAAAACAGGTAGGTAAACAAAATCATACCTACATTTGAACTGTGCCGCGTTGTGATTGGCTGTTTTCCTTTGTGATAATTTGGGAGGGAAAGTAGGTGGGAGTAGAAAGTGCCGAAAGTGGCCGTTGAATTTGAACAATGAACGTGATCAAAATTTTACAATCAACAAAAACAAATCAAAATTCAAATTTTGAAGTGTTGTTCGCGTAGTGAGAAAATGGATAATAATATGAATTTATCGTGTTAGATTCCGAACAACTTCTGCCAAAAGTATTGATCGCTTCTAGATGGATTCCGCAGATGATACCGGTAAGCTCGAGTTATATTGTGTCAAATGATAATCCTCTGTAGAATTAGAAAAGTCATATTGATATAATTTTAGGTGTTTTTTCACCGCCGGTTACGACGCGAATTATTGCCCGTGATCAAAATGTTGATAATGAGAGAGATGAAGCAGAAAGTGATGGAACAGGTGAGTTTTCAACTATCATCTGATCAGACACTCGACAGATGATTGAGATGAATTATGTTCGAATCGTACTTTTTCAGATGTGTTTTCGCCAGATGTTTCTTTGCAGTCTGGTTTGGTTAAATCTTTGAGATCAAATGACAGTAAAGAAAATACACCACCGGTGACTCAAATACCACTAACGCAGCATTCGGGAAAAAGAAAACGCGGCAACGAAGTTGAAAATCCAGAAGTTAAACGCAAAAAACGGTTCAATTGGAGCGCCGAAGAATCGGTGGATAATTCTAAAAGCGACGATATTGGTAAGCTTTGATCACTGCGGTTATTGAGAATTTTAGCATCGAGAAAAATACGAATTTGATATTTTTGTAGATATTCTATCGTCGGGGAATAATGTAGCTGCTTCTCAAGATGAGAATAAAATCAAGCGAAAGAAAGGTTTCGTGATAGTTTCCAATACTCCAGATAAAGAAGATAGCTCAAATTATTCCGATTTGTTTGCGAAGCAAATTTCTACTTATGATCATGATTTTCATGATGAACAAAAAGATGTAGCTGAAAACGAACGCTCTGGTGGGTGTTTTGATCATAATGTGTGATTAAAAATTCGTTAGAGTGCTTGGAATGTGTTTAATTCTTGTGTTTTTCAGATATACTTTCACCAAATGATGCTTCCTTGCAATCTGGTGTAGTCGGAACTTCGGAACCGATTGATAACGAAGAGAATGCCCCACCGGTTACACAAATGCCATCTTCATCGCAGCAATCGGACATCGAAAGTATTTTCGATGATTTTGAAAATCAAGAGGTTGAACGCAAAAAACGATTTCAGTTGAGCGCAGAAGAATCAGTGGATAATTCTAAAAACTATACTGGTAGGTTTAATTAAAGTTCTAGATAAGGGAAGTATACGCATACGTCATTTTGGTTCGACACAACGGATGTAAACATTATCAGAACGTAAGTATGCATACAATCTTACGTGTAAAAAATACAATTTTTTCGATTGTTCGCGGGTTTGGGTGAATTTTTATGTAGTTTCGAACTAAAGACAATGAAATTTCCTATCGATTGATGTTAAATTTTTGTTATTTCGCAAAAAATTGACGATTTTATGAATATTTCTACTATCCGATTTTTTCACATTATATGTATGTGTCAACTTTGAACTAAAAATACTTGAAATATTCAGCGAACACACACGTATCTTAATATAGCAAAATGTTCGAAATTTTATCTTCTTTAAAATGGGTGTTTATCGAAAGCTCTACGTGCAACCGTTTAAAAGTTGTATAAGTTTGAAGTTGGGAAAACAATGCAAAAACCAACTGCAGATGGTAAGTATTGAACTTTGAACTAGAATTACTCAAAATTTTCAACGAGCACATCGGTATATTGATACAGCGAAACGTTCGTTATTTTATCCTTTTAAAAGTGGGTCTTTACCGAAAGCTGTACCTTCTACCGTTCAAAAATTCTTGAAGATCAAAGTTGCGAAAAAGGTTCAAATTGTGTTATCACTGTTATCAGTCACTTAGGTAGTGTTGATTGTTGAACATTTTCCGCAACTTTGATCTTCAAGAATTTTTGAACGGATGAAGGTAGAGCTTTCGGTAAAGACCCATTTTAAAAAGGATAAAATAATGAACGTTTCGCTGTATCAATATACTACCTATGTGTTCGTTGAAAATTTTGAGTAATTCTTGTTCAAAGTTCAATACTTACCATCCGCGGTTGGTTTTTGCTTTGTTTTTGCAACTTCAAACTTCTACAACTTTTGAACGGTTGCATGTAGAGCTGTCGATAAACACCCATTTTAAAGACGATGAAATTACGAACATTTTGCTATATTAAAATGCCTGTGTGTTCACTGAAGATTTCGAGTATTTTTAGTTTAAAGTTGACATTATGTACAGTGGTGTGAAAATTATTAGACTAGCGCAATTTTTTGCTGCTACATAGACAGATTTTTGGGGAAATACGTACTATTTAATGAAATAAACTGATTTTGAATTTTTTATATCATATCATTGACCACAAGGAACACTTTTTTTTGGTTTGGAAGCATTCATTTACTTTATAAAAAAAATTTCAAGTTGTAAAATGAAATTTCACCAATTAGGAAAAAATCAATTTTTCAGTAATAAACATCTGAACCGGCAGACGCCGATTTTCGCGACAACCGCAAAAAATGGTTAATGGCAACCCACATAGGCCCCAAATAAAGTTATTTGTGCTAAAGTTGATTTTCAGCCATTCCACAGCAATTTCAAGTTTCTGGAGAAATGATGAAAAATCGCTGGAGGCTCCAGAATGACTGGAATTGAGGTTTTACGAATTTCGATAGTCGTAAATGAGTTAGGGACACCATCTAAGCCACTTCCCGAGAAAATTCCATTTTTCGTCATCAATATTTTCTATTTTTGGTATTAATTGACGGATTTTTCAATTTTCAAAAATTCACCAAAAATCGAGAAATCAACTTTAGCACTTGAAATTTTGGATTTGGGGTCCTGAGGTGGTCCCCTTTCGATCTAGCTTTGATTCGTTCATTTTCGTTTCTGCTAGTTCAGGTAGTTCCCTTGTATGTAGCAGGAAAAAATTCCGCTAGTCTAATAATTTTCACACCACTGTAGTATGAAAAAATAGGGTAATATTATAAGTATTCATAAAATCGTCAATTTTTCGCGAAATAACAAAAATTTAACATCCATCGATAGGAAATTTCATTGTCTTTAGCTTGAAACTACTTAAAAATTCACCCAAACCCGCGAACAATCGAAAAAATTGCATTTTTTACACGTAAGATTGTATGCATACTTACGTTCTGATAATGTTTACATCCGTTGTGTGAACCAAAATGGCGTATGCGTATACTTCCCTTATCTAGGTTTAATTACCGCAGTTATTATCAATATATTTCTTTAAAAATTTACAATTGGTGTCTTTGCAGATCTTTCTTTGTTGAGAACTGATGCAGCAGCTTCTCAAAACGAAAATAAAATCATGCGGAAGAAAGGTTTTGTCGTAGCTTCCGATACACCGGATAATTCCAATTATTCGGATTTGCTTGACATGGATAAATCGGCGTCGCAAGTCAGAAATAGAGCCGCACGAAAACCTCCTTTCATTTCTCCGAGTTTTGAAGATAGTCTTCAGTTGTTAGACGTATTCAAATCCAGTTCAAAGAATAAAAAGCGAACGCACAAGTTCACAACTCCGAAAAGTCCAGTGAGTCAAGGAAATCGTTATTCCGAAGCATTGAAATCTTCACAAGATGACAAAAAAGCGAAACGAAATCCTCGTTTTATTGCACTTTCGAGTTCTGAAGACAATACAAGGTATTCGGATATATTCGACTGCGTCCCAAAGAGTCAGAACAAAACGAAACGAAATCGTGCTTTTGCGGATCCAGTTTGTTCGCAGGAAAGTGAAGACAGTCACTGTTCCGGATTATTTGATTCAACTCCAACTGTCGTAGATAAAGTGAAACGGAAGACTCGTTTTGTTTCGTTCAATACTCACGAAAGTGAAGACGACAGTCTTGGATATTTGGATATATCAGTTGCCCAAAACAAAACTGCTGAAAAAAAGCTTCATTTTGTCGATACAACTAAAGATAGTTTACATTATTCCCACTTGATACTCGAGCAGAGCGAAAGTAGTATTGCAAAGAAGCGACCGTTTGTTGATCCGGCGTCTCAAACTTCTGAAAATGATACAAATTATTCCGCATTATTGATATCAGAGAACGAAAGTAGCGTTGAAAAAAGACGCCCTTTTGTTGATCCAACTTCTCAGGAAATTAATGATCATTTAAATTATACCGACGTGATTTCCAAAAACGAGAATACCGGATGCGCTGCAAACGCTACTAACCAATATTCTGCACTGTGTGAAAATTCGCATAATAGTGATCAACCGAAAAGTGAGAAATCAAGCGGATTCAATTTCACATCGGTTCGATCCATTTGCATTGATACACTTCAGAGTTCGCCCAACGTCTCGTTGCAGACTTCTGACGTAGACAGCTTACATTATTCCGATGTAACCATTTCAAACGACGAAACCGATAAAACCGCTGCGAATGACACTGATGATCAATCTGCATCTTGTGAAACTTCTCAGGGTAACGATCGGCAAAGCAATGAAAAATCAAACGGCTCTGATTTCACGTCTGTTCGATCCATCTGCATAGATACGTTTCGTAACTCGAATGATATTTCGTTGCCACCGTCTAGTGCAGAAGTAACCAGTAAACCGATAAATTTCACGTACGATGTATCAACTTCGGCATTTTGTCAACTCGATGATATTCCGACATCGATAAATACTGATTTTCCATCGCAAATTGGCTCTCCGAAAAGCGTACCTGTCATTTCAGCGGCGAATTTAACCTACGATGTACCATCTTCGGCGTTCAACCAGCGCGAACATGTTTCACTGCCAGAAAATATCAATATGTCGAGAGTGAATGAATCAAAAAATAATTCGATTTTAAATTTATCGGATGAGCGTACTCTAGTTAGTTCAAATTCTCTAGAAGAAGCTAATGAAAGCGATACTTTGATCGAATCCAAAATCGACACGTCCAACACTCAAGAATCTGCCATGGTAATCGATGAATCTGCAGACGAGAATGAAAGTTCGCAAAAATTCAGTTTAGTGGTTGAGGAATCTAAAGATGAGAGTGACGACGCCTTGGAATCGTGTTCGGTGCATAATGAATCTGAAAACAAAAATTTCAGTACCTTGGAATCTGCTTCTGTAACCAGTGAATCTGAAAATGAACCTGCCAGTAAACTGGAATCCAATTCGTTGCCAGATAAATCTGTAAATGAGACTGGTATCCCGCAAAAATATTTTCCGGCGACGGACAAATCTGAAACTGAATGTATCGACTCTCGCGAACCGGTTTCAAACTCTGATAAAACTCTCTGCCCTGCAGAAAATTCTAAAAATCAATACGACGAAATTCCCGAATCGAATGTTGATCCTGCCATACCAGCACAATCCACGTTGATGAATACGATTTCAAACTCTTCGAATTTGCCTGCGTCAAATGAAAAAATCGTCGAAGAATCTGTCTATGTGGCTTTCAACCCTTCCAGTTTAATGTTATCGGTAACCGAGCTCGTTGATGCGTCTCCGGAAGATCAAACTCGCCATGTTTCATCCGCTGAAATCAAATCAACTCAGTCTGAAAACCAGATACATTCGCCCAGCGATTCTCAAAGTAACGAATTACCATCATCTGCGTTACCTTCAGCTGAAGAAAATATAAAAGATCACGATTACGCAATGGCTCACGTTTCCAATATGGAAGTAGCAGTCGAAAATCCTATTGCCGAGGTCGTCGTTGAAAGTTCAGAGAAATCTGTCACTGTAGAAATTCCTTCTCCCAGTGCCGTAGAAATTTTGAAAGATTCAGCCGAGACACCAGATGATGTTCTTTTTACTGGGGAAATTCCACAAGAATCGAATGTGGAAGAAATTGCTCGTGTTTCGTCCCCTGAAAAAGTACCAGAAAAGCATGATGATGCAGCGATAGCTCACAACATTGAAAAAATAGGAGAAGAATCAGCCAAAACATCCACCGGTGATATCCCATCTCCTAAAGAAACTCCGAAGAAACAACCATCTCCAAATGCCTCGTCTCAGTCTGCAAATTACTCTCTTCGTTCGCGAAAATCGCTTCCTCTGCAGCAACCATTAGTAACGGTTGAAAACCCGGATACAATTTCATCTCCGATGTCTACTTCAAATGTGAATCAATCTCGCAAAAAATCTCCGGCACCTACAACAAGTTTGAACCAATCTCGCGAGAAATCTCCCATACCTACAGCAAATGCGAATCAATCTCGTGAAAAATCTGTATCAAATGATCTTTCACAAAAATCCAATCGTTCGCTGCGTTCGAGAAATTCGCGTTCTGCCAGTATTCAGTCTGATGAGAAATCCATCGCTTCAATAGATTTTTCACAAAAATCTACTCGTTCGAAACGTTCACGTAGTTCTCAAAAGACACCAGAACCGGTTCCTAGTTCTTCTGCGGCTGCTATGAACGATACCGATGGCGGACTATTCAACGATTCAAATCCAGTGAGCGGAATCGCTATGCAAAATTTCACCGAAGCTTCATCACGTGCCGGAAGTTATTCTTCGCGTTCGAGAAACTCAACTTCCTCGAATACTCAAACATTCGCTTCGAGGAGCTCGGTCAGCGTTTTTTCAATATCCAAGATCGGTCGTCCTTCATCCGCTCCTCATGAATTTAAAGTACCAGAAGTACCCAAAGTTGTGCCAAAAAAGAAGAAAAAGAATGATCCTAGTTTTAATCATTTGCCATCCAAGCCGAATTTTCCGAAATTCGATTTTTATTGTAATAAAAGATTTTATGATTATTTAACCAGCAAAATGGAACCGAAATTCGGAATAAGAACTAATAACGAGGCTGTAAAACTGGCACGTTATATCAGCGAAGTTGTACGGGAAGTGATTGCTATGAAAACGGGAGATCATCATATTTTGGTCGAAGAAATGAAAAAAGTATTATTCCGAAAGGGTATCGTTACAACGCATTATAATTTTTATATATTTTGTATGGATTATATGCCACCTTGGTTTAGACGAAAAGCTGTACCAATGATGCAACCTGTGAATTGTCCTCCCAATGTAACGTTCAATTTGCAAGTTTTGTTTGATTCTATTGAATAATGTAATTATTTATGTATGTATTATTTTTTTTAACTTTTTATTAAGCATCTTTTCATTATACAGATGCGATGCTGTTACTTAATTTTTAAATGTACGAGTGCGTTAATTAAATAAGTTTATTTTTTAATGTGTTATTTAATTTCGAAGATATGAGTTGGAATATTATTCATTTGAACTAACGAACACTTTTATAAACGTTGTGGTGCAGTACGTAAGTAATATTTTAAAATCTGGGGGAGAGGGATAAAAATACTAAACATAAATATACATAATTTATTCATAAAAACAATAAAATTATGCAAATAATTTACAAAAAATCAGGAATGAAAATAATGCACAAAAATTCATCATATTATTCAACGCTATTTTCTGATGGACGGATACCTCGCGGAAGTACACAAATTTTAGAAAAAGCAACGTTCATCTTTTCTTTCTACAACAATTGAACAAAGGTTGTGATGTAAACTGTGATATGACATAATAATACAACATGGTAACTACGCAGTAACAAATCTAATCTAAAGGTACATGATACAATAAAATAATCAAAATCAACGCAGATCATTCTTAAATAAACAATAAATAAGCAACAATATCTCAGTAGTATTTTATGTATCACATTAAACGCGAGTATCACTGAAATTCGTTTCAATTTTTGGAATACACTCTCGCATTTGATACATAATTTCGACATAAAAATACTTACATAAATAAGACGTAATACAGATGCGGAGGAAAATAAAAATGAAAGTTAACAATAATGGACAACTAAAAGCTTCGGCGATATTTAAAATGACAGTTTTTGATATGATAAGAAGTAATAAATATAAAACTAAAAACGTAAAAAAAAGTAGATTTTCATCACGAATATAAACTGGAAAAAAATTCTTTGATATTGATAATAAATGCATGGAACAAATTGATTATGAAACCGTTGAATTTAAATGTCCACTTTGGGTAAATTATAATTACAATTATACCGCTATACTTTCACTTTCGTTTCACCGAATGGTGGATTGACTTCGTATTGAGTCGATGGCACAATATTTTCATCCCCTAACATAGCTTGAACTTCGGATAAAGTTTTACCTTTAGTTTCCGGTACTATTAACGCGACGAAAAATACACCAATGGCGGAGCATACAGCAAAACACCAAAACGTTATACCAGCTCCGAACCAAATTACAAATAATGGAAATAGTTTAGTGACTAAGAAAACGTAACTCCAATTACACAAACACACTATCGAACAAGCCGCTCCTTTGATCTTAAGAGGGAATATTTCTCCTACTAATATCCACGGAACTGGACCGAATCCTAGAGAGAAAACGATTATGTATCCTGATAAACTAAGCAGAGGAAGCCAGCCGATATCCGATACGTCCAATTTGGCGTCTGTTTTCAAGTAAAAGTACAATCCCAAGGTAAAAGTACACAGAGTCATTACTATAATCGACATCAACATCAGTAACCGTCTTCCGAGTTTATCAACGATTAGGGAAGCTATATAAGTGGATAAAGTTTGTACTACTCCAATTATAATGGAGGATAGGTTCGGGTCGATGGTAGCACCAGCATCCTGTAAACAATACCTTTGCTTAGTAAGAGTATTTTTTCCAAATTAATAAAATAAAATAATCGAAAACTAACCTGGAAAATCGATTTCGTGTAAAATATAACCGCATTACATCCAGAAAATTGTTGGAAGAACATTGCTCCAATACCAATGAGCAAACCTCGTTTGGCAGCTTTAGTCTGGAAAGCTTGTAAGAAAGGAACCTTTTCAGCTTCGTCTCTTTCGATATCGTTTTGTATTTCCAAAAGTTCAGGTTGACTGTCGTACTTGGATCCTCGATACCAAGACATCGATTCCTTCGCAGCGGAGAGGTTCTTCTTCATTATATGAAAATAGGGTGTTTCAGGAAGCAGCAACATCATCAAAGCGTATATCACAGGGATTACGGCGCAAATTAACGTTAACGTGAACACATTGACCTAAATACAGATTATATGAATAAATCCTCGTTCGAAAATTGTAAAAAAGTTACCATGAAAAATACTTACGAAGGTTCCAGCAATATAGACTAATAGAATTCCGACAGTGATTTGCAATTGAAAATAGGTTCCCAAGGCACCTCGGATATCTTTTCCAGCTATCTCAGCAGTATACATAGGAACAACAAAACAGAAAGCACCGCTGGAAATTCCGGTCAGAAATCTTCCAACAATAAACATAAAAACCTGGAAAGATAACATTAGAAAATTAACCATATGGAATATGGATAACATGAGAACAAAAAAATGCTTTGTTGGAATCAAAAGTCACGTTAGAATTGAACTTTTCAATTAGGTTTTTATTAAAAGATACTAACCGATGGAGCAAATGCCATTACTATCCAACCAATGGTAATAGGAATATTTAACACTATGATGAGATTCTTTCTACCCAAAAGATCAACTAATGAACCAACAATAAGTGATCCAACAATTGCTCCTAATGGCATAAAGCTTCCAATCCACGCCATTTCATCTTTCGATACACTGAAACCATATTGACCACCTTCTAACGCATCGGTGGTTGGAGAAGTCCATCCCAAGGTAGTACCAATGATCAGTGCTCCAAAAGTAGCTTCATGACGAGAAAACAGAAACACCAATGTAAATTATGAGCGAAAATACAGTATAAGAAATGAATTGAAATGAGCGAAATAATGTATAGGAATAAGATGTAGAAATAGGTAGTTTTGTAATATGATGATTATTACCTATAATCGCGCCGATGTACTGGGTACCATGACGCGCCTTCGATAGATCCGATTGGGAAACGAGAACTTGCTGACTGATGCTAACTTTTTCGGCGACCATTGCAGGTAACAAAGGTGATGCTTCCTGAAGTAAAATTTCCTCATTAGTATAAGGCATAATGTTAGACATTATTGAACAAATTGAAAATTATAGATTTTAACAAGTGTGTAGATGTCTATCTTACAGAAGCAGTATCATCGTGCTCGTCTTTATATACAATTTCGTCAGACGTTGAAGCTCGAAAGGAATTTGAACTCGCCATTTTTTAATTGGTTGAGTAATTATAAGACTAATTTAAATTCGTTGAAATTTCATACTCGATTGATATTTGATTGAACTCTAATCTAACACTATTGAAAGTAACACAGTTCGAATGGTTGTTTACACAAATTAAGTAGATAATGTTGCGAAAACTATAGAGCTTTTGATAAATTTTGGAAGGAATTAAATTTAATGTATAATATTATAGATAGCGAAGAAAAAAAACTAATTAGTTCAAAAAAAAGAAAAAAGTGTAATGAATTGATAAGGTTTTATCTCTTTGTTTATTATGATGACGTCATTTGAAAAAATGGAAAAAAACCATAGCCACCCATCAAAAAATTTAGCCAGGTCATTCGTGATTCGTGAATTCTGTTTTGTTGATTCGTAAAAAGAACTATAGGTTTGCTCAACTCCACTTTTAAAGTTTTGAAATTTTGATTTGAATTTTCAAAATTTTAAACTTTGAAAAATTTGTTTTGTGTTTTGTTTTGTTTTTATTTTTTTAATTTTTAAATCGAAATTTTAAAAAATTAGAGTTTTTTTGACTGACTGACGACTGAAATCTTGTTTTGATTTTTAATTTTAACTCTTCTCTTTTGGCTTGACAAGATTTAGGTCCAGGATGCATTAGGTCACGATTAGGTACCTAATTTTATTTAGTTTTTCAAACTCGAATGAAACCTGAAAGAATAATTTATTGAAATCGAATAAAAATTATTTCCCATTATTCATCTCGATTCTAGAATGACAAAATGACAATTGACGATTGATGGCCTGATGGGATACAGAATTGAGAGTAGAGTACAGAAAATTCAAAAGAAACAATTAATGAAAATTTTTTATTTTTTCGTGGCTTCTTTGAAATTTGAATTCAAAATCAAAATTAGGTACAAAAAAATTGCGCACATGACATGGTCCTAAAAAGCCTCCATGAGACAATTCAAAGCCGCTTGGGTTTTACGTTTCACACAATTTATGTGATTGATTTTTCGCATCATCTTCAAGTTTCAATCAATTCCAATGCATAGGTAATGAAAAATGTATGCTATCATCGCGTTAAGAAAATCTATTTCTATTCAAATAATAAAATGCTTTGATCTTAAACTTATTTAATTAAATAGGTACCCAAATGCGAATATTTCTTACGACCTTGAAACGTCGAATACATATGTGTGTAGAATTTACACGTGTATGCTTCTGTAATAATAATTCCATAATATTTAATTATTTATCGTTGAAATAAGGTGGTGCTTAAACTATTAACTATTCCTATCCTAAGTTTACGGAAGTGATTAACCAGACAACCTGCTATAGAATACGTAGTATATTTCATTGACAATAAACCCGGTCATGAAGAAAAACCTTATTGTAAGGGTGAAAAAGCATAGGTATTGATAAGTAGGTACCTAATATTCCTATTCAACGTAAGTACACTTTATAATATACCTGCCTGCAACTACGCCGTAATATCTACCCATGTTACGTCCTACTGAAATTACAAATTGTTATGGTATGATCGCTCAAAGGGTAGGCTTTAATTAGATCATATCATCTCAATACTCTCCTCAAATTTTCAGTCAAAATAGGTCTATACGCGTATTTATTCAGACTATTTATAAAATGCCTCCTACAACAATATTACACAAATTCGATCATTGCGGCGAAATGGTTATTGACATTAGGTTTATACTCGTAGGTACAATGAATAGTGTAGGGTGTTAATGACCGTTGAAGGATGCCTATCTTCGTTGGTAAATTAAAAACCGCCAGTTATTACCTCAGGTCAAGGATTAGTTTCGGTTTAATGGAAATTTTGATTAGACTAATACACTTGTGCGATTTTACAAGATCACCTTCTTAATATATATTCAGGAAATACATATGATGCTGTTTGAGGCGTATTTTATACCTGTGTTCGCCGAACCTTTCCTTTTAATTTTATACGATCATTGGGAATTATTATAGAGAGCAACGTTTATACGAAATTATTTTCATTGCTTACTTCCGATTTAATGATCCGCAAATATAAACTTAAAATGTGGTAACAGGTGTGGAATACTCATTGCATCAAATTTAGCTGATTTCTACATGTTACCTACATCATTGAGAACCTTCTATGAATTTAATTTTCTTCACACTCTAAGATACCTTTACCTACGCACATATTTTCACAGTTCGTTGATCAACAGCTTTTAGGTATATAAAGTTTGCATATTTTATCATTAAATATAATCAACCCGATTCTTGTGAAAAATGAATTTAAACGTGATTGACCTTTTGAATGCATTCTTTTCTTGTGTTCGTAACTTTACCATCATCATCTGCTACAAATTCTATTCACTCTACATAATTTTTAATTTTTTACCCACTGCATAATAACAAACACCATCCACATTTACCAAAAAATTACACACACACACTTACGTAAAGTACGTGTAATTAACTAATTAATTTCACGCATGGTTAATTTTCAAATAATATTACACAAACGTAGTTAATTTCGTAAAATAAACCGGACATATTTGCGTTTTCAGAAAAATCCAGCATTTTAGCCTTGATCCTTGCTATTCATATGCACAACAAAATCATCGTTAAATAGGGCAACTGACCTTGGCCGTGAAATTTACGCGAAATTTCTCATCTTTAACAATACTTTGTGAACTATAAGTATACACGCCACACGGAATGCAAAATATCAGCCAACTGCGGCTGAAAGCTGAATAAGTATATGATTATAAGCAGAAGGTACTTTTTTCGAAAAAGAAGAATATATAGGTACTTAGGCTTGCTGGAAGTAGTTCTATCTGATTTTACTCAAGAGAGTTTCGGTAATTAGATTTGTAAAAAATAGATTAGTAACTACCTGATGCAAAGACTTTCTCCAGCATTACTTCAGTTTTGAAATATCCCCTTCGAGAACTGAAGAGTTTATCAAATCAGCTTGGTGAGAATATAATAAAATCAATGTCATATGTGAACGAACGAAAAATAAGAAGTGCATTTTAGATCATTGAAAATTAAGAATTAATGTACCTATACGAACGAAAGCATACTGCAATTGCCACAACCTTACTTATTAGAACAAAAATGTAAGTCATTCAATTTTACTCGTACATAAATTTATCATCACCAAATCAGCAATGTAATAACATTGACCAAAAAAAAAAAAAAAAAGAATGTAGGGAGATATCATGAAATAAAAAACGCCTGCAAGAGATTATTCTATTGTTTACACAGTGATAATAAATTTTTAATAATTTTCAATATGGCAGGCGAAAAGGTAGGTACCCTATAGAAATGAGATTAAGGTCTACTTCGAAATACTTATTTTACCTACAATGAATCGCTGACAAAATTTATTCGTGTATATTTTTAAAGGAATACACATCTCGAATGAAGTTTATTTCGTTACAAGTTACATACAATGTACAATTATTTATCTCGTCGGAGATAACGATAGATAATAGGTAGGTATTAAATAGGTAACTAATACTAGCGCTAAAATAGGTAGGTTGAGAACTCGCATCATTTTTCCAACAATTTTGATAATTATTGATTTTAATTTAATTCTTAAGAACATTAAATATTACAAATCCAGTCAACTTACAGGTACCTACCTATAATATATTTCATAGTCTTTGTATTAAATTTTTTTAGTGCATTCTTGATTGAACTGAACTGAATTCTCGTACCTAATTTAAAGTGTAGGTACCTATAGTATTTTAATATCCTACGAGATGGTGGCGGAGTTTTCTATAATTTAGAAAGAAAATTCTGCGTAAAAATTCTGTTAATTTAATTTTTTTTATTTTTAGGAATAAATCATCTTTAATAAGAGTTTTAAGTAAATAAGTATGTAATGAAGAATTTATTTGAAAAAATTGCTTCTGACGAACCCATGTCATGTTCCTTACAAAAAATTCGGTGATGTACTTGTAAAAGCTATGGTACCATTTCAAGAAATGAGTGTTGTTTTTTTTCTTTTTTTAAAAAAAACACCATATTTTCAAAATTTTGAAGTATGTAATACAAAAAGCTGTTCATTTTGTTTCGTTTTTTTTTTTTTTATATACCTAGAAGAGAAATGTTTTTGTGCGTTTTGAAGTTTTGATTTCACATTTATTTTAGTTTTATTATTGAACGACGTAAGTACTCGCTTCGGCTGAATGGCACGTAAAATCGTGAAGCGTTCCACATTTTTTCATTAATCTGGTTAGGTACCTATATACGGTATTTTACTATGTAGGGCTGCGCCAGCAGGTCTAACATAATGACCATCTAGAGATGCCAAAATATAATTTCAGGTTCGCAGTTAATCGCACGAACTCCGCGATTATTCAGACACTCTGCAAACCCAGCGCAATATAATTTTTGGATACATCAGAAGAAACAGAATGACTAAAAAGATACAAGCTAACTGATCTACCAATCCGGTTTTTATAAATTATTAAGTTAGGTCAATGGACTATCATTTCACGATCGTGATTTTACAATGTTAAACGTACAGATAGATGCCGCATAAGCTGGCAGTGGCTGTAATATTTGTTTTAAAAAAATTACAAGTTACGTTGATAACTTTTAAAAATTCCAGCTCAGAAATAGGGCACCTATTGAAAGAGTTGAATTCATAGGAAACTGAAAATAAAAATGGGTTTGAATTCCTATGATCGATCAGCAATTCAATAATTGTAAATATTTGTCTAGAAAAAAAACCGTGCTCAAAAATTCAAAAACGAACTTTAATTCCTGAACATTCAATAATTCAAAGGGTATAATATGGGTAAATGGTGTGCTGTTTTTACCTATCGAAGTTCTGGTCAATTTATGCATTTTTGTTAGGTTGAATGATTCTTTTGTCTATGACATTATTATAAATGGGTAGCTCTACCTATCTCTATAAACGAATTTATGACAAAAACATTCAAAACACGTGAATAGATAACTGCTACTGTAGCCTACATTTACATACTCGTATCACCAGGGCACATGTTTGAGGTACATAACTTGTACGTGTAGACGGTATAGATAGATATTTTGAAACAAAAAAAAAATGTCAATGTCGAGGACATAAGTTGAATTTATTTACATTACGCTAACGCAGCGTATCCATCCACATTGCTCTTTATTGATGCTACCAGTAGGTAAAATTACGTAAAATCCAATTCGCAACAATATGTCGTTAATTCAATTATATGAATAGAAAAAAAAACCAAACAGTCGGTAATATAATTTATTTTCTTACGTACAATTATGTATGAAAATCGCGTATAGATTCTTATAATGGCGAACAAACGTATAATTTCGAACAAAGCGACAACGTGCGCAAATATTTTGTTGTTTTGTGATATATGTCTCTCCCTTTTTTTTTCTTACTAAATTGACAAATTTTATGTTATTAAATATTTTCACGGGTGCGTATTCTCTACGCAGGTGAACCTATACTCGTAGACCTAGACCTGGGTAGGTGCTAGGTAGGGTACTGCGTATTTTATCACGTGTTCAGCGTGATTTTCTGCAGATCTCATACCTACCTCCTAAGTGTTCGAGGTGGAAAATTTTCAAAATGTAAATTTTTAATGAAATTTTACGAAAAAAAAAACAGAAAAATGAATAAAGAATAAATTGCGAGTTTTAATTTTGAAAAAATTATTTCAGATTGTTTTTAGTGTTGCTTTTGAAGTTTTGTCGGTTTTTTACTTCGCTTTTTTGTAATTGCGAAGCCCGAAGCACGAGAAGTGTGGTCAAAATTATAAACCTGCTCTTAAATATGTACGTATAGATTTACGAAGACGTACCTACACATACACTATGTATGAAAATTACATAAATTCCTGTACAATATAAACGTAATCTTCCACTTCGGAAACGATTAAGTCTTTAAAGGCCTCCTATAGCGTAAGAAAGCTTCTAATAAACAGAAGAAAGTTTAATATCCTACTGATAGTTAAATTCAACAATTAAATTCGCCTTCAAGTCTCCACGATATGCTGCTGTAAGTAATAATAACCATACACGCGTTTTATTGTACACATTTTTCTTATTATTATTAATGTACTCATCGCTGTTTCATTCATATATGGGTGAGGTTTTTTTTTATGAATGAACAATAATTTGACTTGATCAAAACAACGACCACCGTAAGTCGAAAATATTACGTGTGAAATTAATTTTTCGTTTTTAAAGTGAATAAGTGAAGCTGACATAAGTGAATAGGAAGGGATCGAGAGATGCCGCTCTTTCCATATAGTGTGCTTTGTCTCATACCTAAAAAAAATTTAGAATTAAAACTTTTGAAATTGGAGTTTGAGGTTTTTTTTCCAAATTCAGAAAAATGTTTTTTTTTTTTTTTTTTTTTTAAATCTCTGAAAGCGAGGCTCTAATGGTTGGTGTTCATCAATCTAAATTTCCATCCAAAATTCGTTGGTATAAAATTAGTGTAGGTATCTAACATTTAGTACCTATTTATTTGACCTAGGATTCGTCATTCGTCTGCAACTGCATGTGGGTGTAGGGTGTTTGCAATGAATTGACATTGGGCCAAACTTTTCAGCTGATTGGATAACTGCCCAGTATTTTTAGGACAAGTTCATTCACCAAGCTCCGGCTATTGTTTGTCTGAGACAGAAGACTTGGTTATTATTGTTATTATTTTTTTGTGTACGATTTCAAATTGTTACTTTCAAGTTATCTGGCTTGGGAAAATGGTACAAGCTTTTTCAAAAAAGTAACTTTTAATGTAAAAAACATCTCAGAATTGGAGTAGAGAGGCCGTATATGAATAGAAAATCGTTCTCGAAACATGAAAGATGAGTAGGTACCAAAGTATGAAATTGTTAAATAAAATACCAGGGGTAGCTCAGAAAAATTATACAAGTAGGTAGATACCTATGTATACGAATATCTGAAGTTCTGAAGTTTGTTACTTCATCTGCATGTTTGCTCATCGATTCATTCGATTGTTATCTTTTGAGTTCCAATAAAAAGCTTTTGTATGTATACCTTCCCATAGCATAATATTTTCATTTAATAAATAAAACTGATAAATCGTCATTATTGAGTTTATAAACATTCTTTACTTGTATTGAAAACATTTTTTCTTTTTTAAAAACAACTACATACATATATCCTATTGTTTTGGAAAACGTACTCATCAAGACTTTAGAATCCAGGACAGAAAAAATTTAATTTTCAAAACTGAAAAAATAAAAGTAGGTAAATCTCGTAAAACCTGTCTGGAATTTTGTGGAAATACCGCACAGAATTAATTATACCTACCAGATTTCTTTTAAGAAGGAAATTAGAAAAAAGCACAGATAACTCTATGTAATTACAATAAAAAAAAATATTTAAAAAATTGAAAAAAATGAAAAAATGATTAGCTTTTTACATTAATTTTGTCCCTCCTACAACATAACCAAGAAAAAAAAACGTAAAAATGAAAAAATTTTCTGTAGGTCTTTCTGGGAAAGTTTTCATTTGCTTGATATTTTGTTAAACTGTTGTTCTCATGGATTGAAAAACCAAAAAATCTTTCACTGATCATACTCATTTTGTATTTGGTAGTCAAGTTACGACCTTTTGGAATAGGTACTCAACGTTTTTTATACTTGATCTCCAATTCTTCGTAATTAGGTAATACAATAGAAGTTATAAATATCCTCAGTTTTCCAAAAAAGTTGTGTTTTATCAGCATCATTTTAAACGTCAGTAACAACGTATGATTAAATACAATAAAATATTAGGTATCTATCAAACAATTTTTATGGTAGTTTCCTCGAAGTTGAGCAATTTTTCCCTTCTGAGAGCCTCGACTACTCATTCTGTGGTGAATTAAGTGCACGATTACGATATGTACCTAAATCTTACCTACGTAAAACTATGGGTAGGTACGTTTGACGTTGCAATATTTTCCAATCATTTCACGAATGACTTCACACTACTCATATAACCTACCTAAACCTATCGTAAAAGCAAACAGGTATAGGTTTCAGCTAGGTATTCTTTATCTTCGTCGTATAATACAGAAAATGAAAATTTAATTGTAATTTTATCATTCGAAATCTATACCTACGTAGTATCGGTACCCTACTCTAGGCCTCGGAATATGCGATAATTAATTGATAAACGATTAATCATTACGCTGATAGGTATATTATATGCGAGTAAGTACTTCCTATAAGGATGTGCATTTGAACTCGTCCAAATGAACTTCGATGAAATGCAAAAATATGTTATTGAACCTAAACGGATGTAATGTAGGTAGGTACCTAGATGAACTTGAATTTCACCAACTTTTAAATACTGCGATTTTTTTTTGTTCTGGATGAGTGGATATTTTATCACCCATAAGGTATTTATCTCATAGATGTACATTTTTTGAAAATTTTCCAATGACGAAGGAGCATTTGAATGCCCACGTCAAATACTCGGTAATTTCATTAGTTTATCGTATCATTGGGACGATTTGTAGGTACATACCTAAATCAATTATAATTTGATAAACATCATTTAGCATTTACAAGTATCATTGATATGTTTTGCAAATTAATTTTGGGTATGGTTATACGTAGTAGTGGGAATAGTGGGGTATTAATTACGTTGAGGTAATAAATGACATACCTAATAATTATCTAAATTAATATTTGAAAGGAAAATGTATGTAAATGTATTGATACCTAAAAGTAAAAAAAAAAGATAAAATGTAGGAAATGTTTTTTCACATTGAAGTTGGAAAAAATTGAATCCAAATTACGTTTCTGTATCAAATAGGAATCAATTATACCTTGCATATCATTTTCTCTCATTATGGGTCATGATTACCTATCAACTTTTACGGGGGAAATGTAAAATGTTCGTGCCCCCTCACAACATAATATGTAAATGGGTACTTGGGTAGGTAGAGGTAGGTACCTATAATCAGTTGATGATAATTGATGTTGGGATTACCGATATTTAAAGTAAAATGTAAAATATTTTAAACTGATTTTCATATAACTTTAATTTCATCACATTTTATGTAGGTAGGTACTTACAAAGATGCTACAAAATTTCGTTTGTCGCGGAACAGCTTAATATGGTGAGACTCCCCCCCCCCCTCCATCAACACATATTTACTTCTACACTCGAAATGATTTTTTTTTTCAAAATTGTAATTATAGTTTCAAACGAAGGAAAAAATATTCGATACATCGTGATAAAATTATTCTTGTAAAATGAATAGGAATAGATATGAAATAATAGTGGATCAAAATTCTTTGAAAGAACTGAAAGTTTATTTTTTAATTCCGTTTTCAGTTTCTTTTTTCAGTTCTAGCTTTGGTCATTTCCCTCTTTTTTTTTATCACTGTTGGAGTGTGGGTATATTAAACTTGGATTTTTCATTAAGTTCCTCTTTCTATATTATAAATCAAAACCGAAATCTGTATTTTAAAAATTTGAATTCTAAAACGAAATTTCAGTTTACATTCCTGATTTTTCCTATGCATGACTATGTATTATGTAATCATTTTTTTCATTTTAAAATTGTGATTTATTACATTTGACGTCATTTTCTTTTGAGAAAAAAGTAATTATACATAGACTATATCTCTACTATGATGGTGGTTTTTTCATTTCGATGAAATTTTCTGACTGAAGTAGGTACATATAATATACGTATGAGTCACAATTTTTAAGTTATTCGAGCGTGTCTGACTGTGATGATATCTCTGAATTTTTTCTGTAATTTTATGTAATTTAGCATTGTTTGTTTTTTATGACTATTGCACGCGAGAATGAAGACTCCACTATGAGAGTGACTGCACCTTATGAAATTTTCACAAAACATAAATATTTCTCCCCCCCCCCTTTTATATTCAGAACTTACAGTACCTACCTACCTGTTTGGGATAAAATTAATAACTTAAATTACCTAATTTAATTTCACGAATATTTCTTAAATTATCTAATTTATTTAATATAAAAAATTGAAAATTCACAACAAAAATCTGTAATTGGTATTGTATGTAGATGAATTGTGTATTCACATTTCAGCAGGAAGCTCTATGGCATTTAAACAATTCATTTTATTGTCTACTTTCGTGTCCAGTATGACAAATGAGAAACAGAATTGAATTACAATTTAACAAAATAGAATAGAGATGCCATGTCATCCGATTAAATGCAACAATAAATAAGCAATGTATAAGGGTATACAATTAATCCGTACAATAAAAATAATCAGCTTTTAATTGTTTTACTTATGGCCGAAAAATACACACGACCGGTGTAATTATAATTTTTAAAAGAATTAAGATTTGAAAAATGATATAAAATTTTTTTGAAAAGATTTCTGTTCAGTTTAAGAGGTAGGTAATTATTATCGAGTTAATTACGGTAATAATACTAAATTCCATTACCTACTATGTCGACAATAGTTGTAAATTGTAATTGTGTAGGACACGTAGGCTATACTCAGTACACCTAACTGTATTGGATATTTCGAACTTTATTTAATTTCTTTTTTTTTACAAACGCGACAATGCGACATTATGTAAGATGAATTGAACATTTTATTTTGAAGAGCTTTCAATAACAATGTGCATCATGCCAAGTATTACAAAAAAATTCAAGGACTAGTTCTCTTATATGAGTTATGATATGTGTACTTTTTTTTTTTTTTTTTATTTATGTAGGTAAATTTAAACTGATTGTGAACCATCTTTGATCAGAATAAGTTCAGGTATATAGGTATTAGGTAGCCAGGTACGTTATAAAGTACAATTAGTATGCCGGCAGTATCATTGTTTGGATCGTAGTAAGTAATCATATTATTGATATTCACTTGAATCACCTGTAAGAAGACAAATATCCTGTTTCTTCAAGGAGCACTAGATACGATACCCCACCTATGCAATTTTATACTACTTATAGGTATAGGGTTTGAGTTAGTTTACGGATGAATGGAAATAAAATTTCACCTTTGAATAAAATTTCAAGGTGAACAAATTCACTAGTAAGTAGATATATAAGGTTTTTCTTTTACGTGCATGGTTCAGGAAATTCATAGTAGGTACCAAACCAATGGTTAATATTTTGATAACAGTTATTTCATTGTCAAGTTTCTTCAAGTTCTGAGAAAGCTTTAACATTTCTGATAAGGTATTTTACTACCAAAAACATAAGTAACGATACTTTTAAGCTAACTTACGTAGGTATTTATTTATTTCTAGTACGTTACGTATTACGTAGACTAGGTAGGTACGTTTACGTATAGGTTAGGTACCTACGTATAACTTTAAGTTTCCTACGTAATAAGTTTATGGCAAATCACGATGCATTTTTGATAAACAAGGCTAGTACGGTTGTGGTGGTGAATTAGTGACATAAATTATTACACAGTTAATTAACATTGCACTTAATTCTTTTAAACCGGCTGTAATTATTCGGTTGAATGACTTATAATAAACAAAAAATGAAAAAAGTATTCAAATTATTACGACTATTATCACCGAGTCGTAATTTCTCATTGATTTATTCATAATTTGAGTACATAGGTGTCTTCGAATTTTTCATACCTATTTGAAAAAAATATATCAATGGGTAGTTATACGTATCTAGATCGACTACTTTGCTTACATACTACTTTGGTCTATCCATTAATCAACCTTATCATTTCATCACTCGAATACGTAATTCAGATTTTTATTACCTGGCGAGTGTTTTTCATCGAAATATGATATTTAATTTACTTCTGATTACAGAAAAAATTTGTACAAATCATGTTTTTCTCGCTAGTGAATGAAAATCTCAATAAGCAGTGCAGTAATTAACGTATAGGTAACCTAAAACCTTTTGATACCTGGTAATCTTCATATGAGGAGAAGGGGCGTGAATGCAGCACATCATTTTTTAAATATAAAAATTATATTAAAATATTTTATTTCTTAAAAAAAATATTTGAATCATTTTGCTGCTGATGAACTGGATATGGTCGTGGAAGAAAAGGGGGTTATATTTTTTTGACAGTTTTCAATTTTGGATCTCAATAAAATGAAATTGGTACCATACACGGTTGGAGTAAATCTGTTTTCGCAAGTTTGAAGAGAAATAAAAATAAATTCAAAATCATCATTAAAAAAAATCGAAAATTCAAAGTTGATACTTATATTTGATATATTATGTACGAGTACTATCACACACATGCCAAATTTAGGAGCTATAATCTAATAATTTGGGATGGATAAATTATTTTCAAGAATAATGAATTAATGATCATATGTGGCATATCGATTTCAATTCACTTTTTCAATTTAAGCCCCCTAGGTCTCAAGATAAGCCTCGCATTCCAAAAAAAGAAAATCGTGTGTTGTTACATACAAAGGTCAGTCAACAAATAAGTTTCCCTCATTCAGAAAATTAGGAAGGGAAATACCTAGGAACTTGAAATTTTCAGGGAATCTTGATACAACCTTTGAGCACCACTCTGCAAAATGTTATTCGGATCCGTTCAGTAGTTCGTTTATAATGAGAGTTTGAAGATGAGATAGGAGTTTTATAGCGTGCCCGAGGTTCAAGTGGTTCAACGAGGAGTAAAAAAAAATTTTAATTTCGAAAAAAATACGTTAATGGATGTTTACAGATGCCTACTGATCCTCCATGAAGAAAAAATTGTCCTAATTTGAACAATATGTGAGTGGTGCCGAAAATCCAGTGGTGAGCGCTTGAGCGTGATAAGTGATCACAGGGTAGGTTGCACAACTAGTGTTTCAAAAACGAACTCAACAGCAAAAATTGATGAAATTATACACAATAATCTTGATATCAGTATCAAAAACATCAAATGTGAGCATGATGCTTCATATTTGACTACCTAAAAAACATTATTGAACTTTGAAAGTCATTTTCAGTACCGCAAAATTTGAATGTGCTGCGTCACAAACAAAATTTCGCTGTTCATGTTGCTGCATGTCAAAAGAATTGTCAGAATTTGTGTAAGAATGATGAAAACAAGTTCCTTAACACAATGGTAACCAAAAACCGGGTTGAGTGCATCACTATGCCTCGCAAATTTGGCACAATCCCCATCGTGAAATCAATTTAAGTTTCAACTCTGACCCGCTATAAGACTCCTACCGTCCTACCACATCTTCAAACTCTCATTATAAACGAACTACTGAACGGATCCGAATAAAATTTTGCAGAGTGGTGCTCAAAGGTTGTATCAAGATTCCCTGAAAATTTCAAGTTCCTAGGTATTTCCCTTCCTAATTTTCTGAACGAGGGAAACTTATTTGTTGACTGACCTTTGTATAAGTATGATTTGTTAGTTTTTCAGAAATGATGTCAATTTCAAATTCATCCGATGATCCGACTATACCTACCTCTCATCTTCATAACGTTTTTTTCAAAATTGAAATTGAAATTTTTTTTTTTTTTTGAATAAGTATATTTCTTAGATGTTATTAGAAATGTCACAAAAGTGGCTTAATTACTTTATATCTAGATATTCTACATTTTAATGGACTTGATATTGTGGTGCCTATTTTATATTTTTTGTTGTGGTGTTGAAAATATTGAAAAAAAAACTACTTCGTACATAGTTAATTATATTATAATTCAATAAAAATGTCAATTATTTATTTTCAATGGCTGATAAGTGATAATTTATGATAAATGGAAGGAAACCGGAAACAAACCAATGATTAAAATTTTTTTACGATTTCAGGACTTTTTGACAAAATCTAAATAAATAATATTCAAGATATAGCAATCACTTCTCACATCAGTTCTCACGTAAATGTTTACGCTCCATCATAAGTAGGTTGGTACTTACTCAAAATCTCAATATTCAAAAAGTTTAAAAGGAAAAAACAGGACTTAAGGCGACTAGGTAGATGTAAATATCAGTTCAGAGGACGAAGAAGAGGGGTGTTGAAACTTGAAATGATTACCTACGTATGTTATTATGAAGTCTAGACTAACACGTTACATATATGTAGTGCCCCCCTTCTTCATCATCCCACCCCCACCCCGTTGAGCACCTAAAAAAAGCAAAATCAAAATAATCATCCTACAGGTACTTACAAATTACAATCATAACTATTCTTATTTCCTTTCATTTGCCTTATTTGCCTTTTTTTCTACTAGTAATGATTTTATTACAACATTCGTTTCCGATCAAAGTTTTCCAACATGCTTTCTTATGCACTTTCAAAATTATTACATATTTCGAAATTATACCACCAAATACCTACTTTATAACATACCGAAGGAACGTAAATTTACATACCAAATGGGAAATATAAACATAGGTTTTATTTATAGAGAATTCTTTCAAGTGAACAATCGCAATCAATTGTACAATGCAATTTTTTTTTTACACGCAATGCATCATGCAGAACAATTACCGCGCATTCTAAAAACCGACCGACATTTACTTTAAACTTGAAAAATTCCAATTTAACGATAAATGAGTATGAAATTATCAACTTGCTCTGTAATTTGTGAGATTTACTCAAGATTGATATCGCTATGCCCATACCTACTTCTTCAGTAAGCTATACGATTAGATTCACAAATCCTGATTAGGTACCTATGAAATTTGAAAATCTCTGCCCTTCGTCTACTTGCAGTAGACTTTTATCTAGCTTTTTCTTTTTTCTTTCAAATTAAAATTTAAAAATAAATCTAGATCTAGATCTACTTCTACACCACGTGAGTGCTGAGCACATCCTACAGCAAATATTCAATTAATATTTTTCTCATCTACCTCCACCCACATGAATCAATCAAAATGATACGGAAGTATCAGACGTATCAGTTACCGATAGCTACCTAATTAAAAAAGAAAAAAATAATAAGTAGTAGATAAATAGGTACATATCATCTTCTTACCTCTCAAGAGAACAAAAAACGACGACGACGACGACGACGGAGCAGCAAAATCCAAAACCAACGTAAAAAAAATTCACGATAAATTATGATACATTAGTGCCAAAAATGAAAAACAAATACAAAAATTAGAAAACTTCAACGGATCTATTATTGTCGAACACAACAAAAGTATCCCCTGAAAGTGCGACTTGCTCGCAGGACGAAATAGAACTGTTTGGTGTACTACAAATCGTACAATCAAAACAATTCAACTGCCAGAACCTTAGACTGCGGTGTTAGTAGGTATTCCCGTCCATCGAACGCAGGTCGAGTTCCTTTTACCGCACATTGCGGAATCGTTTTTTCACCACTTTAGATATGTTAATTGTTTAATTTTATAATTATACATTCTAAACTCGGATATATTTCCATTGGAAGCGGAAATAGACTTGTGTGACATTGATTTGAGTCATAGATACAATTTAAAATGTACACAGAGATGAACTTTTTTTATAGGTACCTTCAGATATGTTGATTTATTTATTGTAAACTTTCATATAGGTACGCACAAGCTTATTTCGTCTGCGGTGGAAGATTTGTTCTAATTTTCGTTTTTTTGCGGTTTTGAAACAAAGAGCATTGAAAACAAGATAATAATTAATGAAGTGCTTAGATTTTTATTTTTTTTATTTTTTATTTTTTTTTTTTTACTAAACTGAAAGAACTAAAATATACCTATTGGATTAGCATAGGAACGCGCATTAGGCCAACTATAGTAAGTCAAATTACAGCAATCGAGTTTTAAAAATTCCATTCATGAATAAAATAAAATAATTATCGAAGTAAACAATCATTACTTTGATTTTGTAGACGTTTGCGTATAGTTAACAAAGGAAGTTTAATTTCGATAGACCACGAGAAGAAGCGAGTTGGAGTATTTTCAATACTATGTAGAGCATATCACAATAAAATCAAAGAACGACGACGATCGGTGGCAATTCTGAAGTAAAAATAATCTTGGTACTTATTATGTAATTTACGTACCTATTTTATGGCAAAGTTGCGGAGTGAAGCTGGATTTAATATGTATTATCGCAATGCGTGAAATGACCATAACATTGTGAAAAGTAGGTAGGCCTATGAGATAATTGTTTAATGGTAATCGTACACCGTTTATACTCGAAGCATGACAGTTTTACTTTGAAATTGATCTTTTCAAATTCATAATTAGAACTACTGAAAAAAACACCATCGAATTCAAGTAAAATAGGTATATAAGTAATTAAAAAATTAATAAATATTACTCTGGCTTGTCCAGCTTCTAAGTATACATCCTCTCTGCCATCAATAACGCAGACAATCAATAATCAACGTCTTTCGTAACAATACTTACAAAGACATGAAAATTAAAAATTCTGAATTAAGTGGGAAAGTGTACTTCCAAGTACATATTAAAGTTGGAATTGATTGCAATTTCATTAATAGAGCATGCATTGATCATTTTTTTTCTGAAATGAATGAAGCTGTTTTACTTTTAATAATAATTGATTATTAGTTTGTTCGATTTTTGATCAAAGTAGTATCTCGTCCTATCAACAGAAAAATTCATAAATAAATGAGGGAGATAGAGGGCAAAGAAAGTACAAATAGGTAAACGAGGGATAAAATTGTTTTTTTATCATCCAAGAAGTGTGTTTTTTTAGACAGATGAAACATGAAACCACTAGGTTTGTTTTGAAAGACTGAGGAAGAGGGACTACAATTTCTGCCAAAATTTTTCTTTTGGCCATGAATATGAAAATAAAACCTTTTTTCATATAATTTTATTCTGACTTCTGAGATGTCGGATGTCACCCATGAATTTTTTATTCCTTTAAATAAATACAGTATTCTGAAAAATACAAATTTTATTAGAAGACAATACATGAATTATTGAGATTAGTGAGAAATTGAGGAAGAGGAATTGAATTAACTACTTAAGTGATGATACTGATGAAGTGATGATACATTTCACAGATTGATAATGAACAGTCAAATTAATTCTCATCGTTGCCATAAAGGTTGCATATTTGTAATACGAAGGAGTTCATAGTAACTTGAAGAACGTAGAATAGGTATACATATGTAGGTATGAAAAACAATTTCAGAATTTATTTGATTAATTAATTTATCTTGAGATATTAAGGAATCAGTGCGCGAAGCATCAACTTTTAAGTTTTAACTAGAAGTTAAAAAGTGATCTACCTACGTCAAAAGTTAATACGTATTTTCACGAAGAAAAATGTTTTACTATCAGTTTTTCGTTTCAATTTATCTGAATCTTTTAATTTGTTCAAATAGGTAATTAAATGAATATTAATTTTCATTTTTCATATAAATACGAGTGACAAAGCTAATGGTTTTTTAAAATCGATGACTCTGCCTCTACGTCTACATCCGAGCTTGCTGACTGCATAATTTTGGTTCATTTTTTCATGAAAAAAAACGACTTGAAACTTGAAAGCTCTCTAGCTCTTATCAAATTATTCTTATCAGTCAGCTGATAATTTACAATCCACTAGAAGACTAAAAATCAATTCGACTATGAAACCACAATTTATGAATGTTCTTCTAATTAAAATGCTATGTATAAAACGTATTTTTCAAATTTAATCTTCAAGAGGAAAATTATCTCTTCTAGAATCATGGGCGACGAACACTTCATCAAAGAAGCTCTCAAAGAAGTACACGAAAAAATTCAACGAGCTGCGAATAATCGACCTGATGTAACGTATAATATTTAATTACCGTACCCTTTGTTACACAATAATTTCATATTATATTACGATCAAAATATCGTTCTGTTTATAGAACCTACAATATATCATTCCAAGGCTTGTAGCTGTGAGTAAAACTAAACCAGTAGAACTTATTGTCGAAGCGTACAAAGAAGGGCAGAGACATTTCGGCGAAAACTACGTCCAAGAACTCATAGCCAAAGCTTCCGATAAAAGTGTAAAAACACACCTACCTACAGCAAATTTTATGTATTTTTCGAATTTACTACAATTAAATTACTCAATTTTTAGATTCTGGACAATTGCCCGGATATAAAATGGCATTTTATTGGTCATCTACAAAAAAATAAAATCTCTAAAGTGATCGCTATACCGAATTTATACATCGTCGAAACGATCCATTCGTCCAGACTTGCAACATCTTTAAATGAAAATTGGCCTAAGCATCATCCAAATGAAACACTCAATGTTTACGTGCAAGTGAACACGAGCGACGAAGATGGTAAAGTTATGGATTACTTTTACGATAACATTCCGTGTATTTTAAAAATAATTCACGTATTTATCCATTACGTACAGAAAAAAATGGCATTGCGCCTACCGAAGCACCAAGTTTAGCGAAATTCATTATTGAAAATTGCCCTAATTTAAAATTTCGTGGAATAATGACGATTGGAAAATACGGATATGATATCAGCCAAGGCCCGAATCCTGATTTTCTTCTGTTGGTTAAATGCAAAGATGATCTCTGTCGAGAATTAGAGTTACCTGCGGATCAAGTAGAATTATCTATGGGAATGTCTAGTGACTACGACCATGCGGTAAATTATTTGCATTATTCAACCATCTACGCAGATACCTAATTGAAACTCCGTATCAAAAATCAGTTATTTAATTTTTTAATAGATTGAGTTGGGCAGCACAAATGTACGAGTTGGTACCAGTATTTTCGGCTACAGAGAAAGAAAAGTCAAAAACAAGGATGCCGGAGATCAGAAATGAATTTATTTGCAAATGTAAACATCAATTTGAAGCTGGTAACTATGACTGAAAAAAAAGGAAGGAGAAGAAATCGATTGAGCAGAATACAAGTTCCATAAATCGAAGCATTTGATTAAACTCTTTAAACAATTCTTAAAATGCTTAATATTAATAAAGTAGATAATCGTTTAAAAAAATGTAATAAAAAAATCAATCAAATGAATATATTATCTCCATAAAAATCCGTTGTAATCTTATTATTAAAAGATTGGAAATTAAATGTTACTTAGAATATAAAACAAAAATAAAAAATGAGGCAGATGAATATTTTAAACTCTTGAATATTGAACATTTATCATGAAAATTATATCACAAAATTAAAATAAAATTACAGGTAATTAAAAATAATCGAAAACAACATGAATAGTATAAAAAAAATTAAGAAAAGTCTTAAAATTAATTGTTTCCCAAAATATAAATGAATTGTTATTTTTCGACTTGCGGATAGGATATTGGTGCATAAAACAAATTGAACAACACGACGAGTGAAACTACCTACTCGGTATGAAAAGAAAGACTGAAAAAGACTAGTTTTTAAGGTAAAGACTGAAAAAACTCTAAAATGAAAATTAAGTCACTACAGAAGCTGAAAATTAATTTAATTTAAGAACATCTAAATTCGTCGTTTAAATTTACTGCTTTTTAAAAGATCCAGGTTCTATTCTACGAGTTTTCATGTAATCGACAATTTGTTCAGGGATTTCGGCTAATACTTCTTTAGCCAAGGCAGCTCTAGCTAGAATAGGATTTTCGAAATGCTGGAAATTTCTAAACGGCACAAACTGCACGATATCGCGAGCAACATTTTGTCCATTGAAAGAGACCGGTACCGTGTCGCCGTCAAGTTCATCCATAGCGCTGAAATCTGCGTAACCAACACCTACGATAATGATTGACATGGGAAGCTTCGAAGCTTCAACAATAGCCTGCAACAAAATTCACCACCCAAATTAAATACCTTTCCAGCAGTTCACTTTGAACGTAAAAAAAAAATGAAAATTACTTTTTTAGTTTGTTGCATATCCGTAATAACACCATCGGTGATTATCAACAAAATGAAGTATTGAGAGCCATCCTGATAAGTCTGAGCGAATTTAGCGACATGGTGGATTACAGGACTAAAATTAGTTGGTCCGTAAAGCTGAACGGATCGGATACAAGTTTGATACGCGTCCAAAACACCTACGCAAATAACACATGATTATTCCCAAATCTAAATACTTTTCAGCCATCCATGATCCAAGTATCTCTTTGTATCTCTCACCATCAATTCCTGTACAGAAGGGATTGGTGGGATGCATATTGACGAAAAATTCGTGAGATATTCTTCCGTCTGGGGGCAGTCTTGCGCCGAAACCGAGCACAGGGTACATTTTATCGCTATCGTAATCTTGTATAATTTCGCCTACTGCTTTGAGAGCCTGTTGGTACTGATTAGGCTGTCCTCCACTAATATAATGCAAGGAACTCGGTAAATGTGGGTCGCCATTCGAAGCTGCAATAACGTCAACTCAGTAAATTAAATTTAAAAATAGCCCGAATGATTTACGTCAGAAGGTGGCTCACAAGTGAAATCGATGGCAAAAGTACAATTCAGCTGAGTACCGCCGGTTATGTAGTCTAAAAACGTGTGTACTTTTCGCATTTCATAATATTCCAATGTAACTCGTCCATTCGTTTTGGTGGTTGGATTACGTTTCTGAAATAAAATAAACAAAACACAATCAATAATGAGTTGTTTTTCTGATTCCGCTGGGAGCTGTAATGAGTCATACCTTCGTGTCAACTTGATAACACTCAAAGTCATTTTCGCTACAGACTCCTTTCGACAATTGATTAACAGTGACGTTGAATTCGCCTAAAACGACAAATCTTAATATGAATATAACGTACATTGGCTAAACTGCGACCTGAAAATAACCAACCTACCTATCAACGTATGACTTCCATTGTTATTATAATCGAAACAAGCGATTTTGATATCCCGATCCAAATCTCCTCCACACAACGAACGTAACGGTATAGAAAATCGTTTCCACCTTGGACTTGTAGACCATCTTACCACTTCAGAACGATGCACAACTCGATAATCACCTTCTTCGCCGGATTTTGCAAACTCCAAGAATGCATTCGAACTACGGAAAAAGGACAGAAACCTAAAGCAGGGGGAGAATAATTAGTCAACATTATTCAGAAAACGAGAGTACAGGTCACAACAGGTCAAAATCACTGAATAAATAATTACCATCCACACCAGTCATCTCTTTGCAATCCCCATCCTTTAAATTCGAGTACAATTTCGTCTCGACACGATGACAATTCTTCTACATGAACGGTTAACTGGCCTTTATTAATTTCCTTTCCACCTTTCAGGGGTAGAGTGAGTTTTGAAGCCGATACTAGCTGCGCAAAAAATTGATTTTTTTAAGCACGCGACCGGTCCGAAATATGACGAAAATGTTAATTATTCAAAGTATACCTGGCCCAAAGTGGTAGTACAACTTCCCAAAAAGTCATGATCATTTAGATTGCTACTGTTATTATCGACATCATAAACGCTGAACTTCAATTCTTGAAGAACTTCGAAATGATAAGTAAGGATAGCCTAAAAGAGAAAAACACAATTAGGATAAAATAAGACAAACAGATTAAATTCGAGGAGAAACACTACGTACTTTTTTGCTGAAATTTGGATTCAGATTATTATCTATCACTTCGGTACGACATATTTCCCTCCAATCCGGCACTTCGGGTGATTTGTAGAAAACCACACACATAGGATCTGATTTCGAGAATACATCGCAGTCCAACAAATTCCTATACAAAATAAAAACGAAGAATGATTATAACGGAGTAATTATCATCATATACGATAATAAATAAAGTTATAAAAACCTGCAAGATATGGAAAGCTCAACTTCAGACGTAGGATTAGCAGATGTACCCGGAGTAAAAGTAGACATATTACAAAAAGTGTCTTGAGGAATTCGGTTACCGCGAGACTGGCACTAAAAGCTATTAACTTAATTAAACTGCAACAGTTCGAAATTAAAGTATAAACGTATTCGTGATTAGATTAGAACTTGTTGAACTTGATAATCACGCAAAGTATAGGTAAAACAAGTCACAAACGAGAATGAAGAATACAAACCGACAGTAGGTAAACGAAACAAACCACTGACGTAACGTATCTCACTATTTCAGCACAAAATGAAATCTTGTGACGTCAAATCATGGAATCTACGTGGTATCACAACATTAGTCGAAAATTAAAAATAAGTTCTTTCTATATAAAATATAGTTAATTACTTCTTTAAACTGATTATTCTATTCTACCAATTGATAATGCTAGTGCTACGGAATTTCTAGTTTGTTTGTTTTGTACACAAGCGCGTGGACAACATACAACTTGGTTTACGCCTACTATTTTAGTAGTAGGGCGTGGGGTCTCGATAAATCGGCGGAAAAATCAAAAATATCGTTGAGAAATTTGAGAAATGAAGAAAACTGAAGTACGTGTTGGAAAGAAATCATGGAATGGAATCGGTGATATTCGTAGATACCTAGATAAGATAGGTACTTTCATTTTGTGACTACAGGACTACACAGTACACAGTCCGCATACACATCAACACATGGTAAAAGATTTTTTCCGAGTGGCGAGTGGAAATCCGCCACCAAAAATTCTGGTTTCTCGCCCAGAAATAATAATAAATAAGTAATACATATACATACATATAACTTGTACAATAATGTAATGTTTTTATATTTTGGCCATGCGATCCGACGCGAAAAAGAGTAAAAAGACATGGATTGTGGTTGTGGATGAGTTTGGGCGAACATGAGATGAAGATTGAAAAGTTTTTATCAAAGTGAATAATTATTATCAGAATTTATAAGAAATGTTATTATTTTACAAGTTTAGAGGTTCAAAAGTGCATAAAATTGAGTTTGAAAAAATTCCACGATTTTCTGTAGAAATTTTCTGTTACCTTTATTGCCACTATAAAGGAAGCTTAACTAAAAATGAAAAACTCTCGGTAAAAGTGTTCAGAATTTTGAACAATATTGAGTCTCAAAATGAGAACTTTGAATGGCATACAGGAATCGAGCGTGATTTTTTTTATTTTTTGAAATACAAATTAATAAATAAGTACCCTTCCGCCTTTTATTTTCAACATGACCTAGCAAGCCAGCAATTGAAATAGGGATTTAAAAAAATTTAATTAAGTATGTGCCTACACCATTGAGTAAATCACTACTTTTGTTTGCTCATATTAGGTTGTTTTAGTTTTTCCTGCATTTCAAAAAGATTTCATTCTCTTCTCATCAAGTATGTACCCAGCTCAATCAATCAATTTATACCTATCTACTACTTGTCTCGCTTTCAAAGTTGTCTGTTATAGTGTTTTTATCATATAACTTAAAAATCAAGTCTTCGACATTTTCCAAGCTTCGCATAGCTTGGAAAACTGAGCAGTGAGCAACTGAGTACCTGAGTACTGGAAGAATAAATTGAAGAAAAAATTATGTAAGTACCAAATTTCAAATTGTTGAAGCATAAATTTAAAATTATAAAATACGAAAGGAATGAAACTTGAAAGGTAAAGCTAATCGCTAATGGAATATTGGAATCATGCGATACATGCGACTAGCCGACTACCGATTGGCGATTTTGAAAAAAAGAAAAAGTCTAATTAAAATTCAATTTTCATTGTTGTCCATGTTGCCAAAAAAATCGCAAAGGCCTCCGCCTGTACTACCACTATAGACAGTATGAAAAAATAAAAAAATGATATATAAAATTTTAATTTTTATAAATTTTTAAAAATTAAAAAAAAAATTTCTTTTTTCAAATTCAAATAGTGTTGGGCAAATTCGCGAATATTCTTTTTTTGCTTGCGCATGCGCAAGAATATGCGCATATTCTTGCGCATATTCCGCAGATTCTTTTTAAAAAATTAGAACATTTTGCTTAGTTTAGAGATAATTGGAAACTTTCCATGAAAAGGTTTCAAATTATCAAGGAAAATTGGAAATTTATAAAGAAAAGTAGTGGTAAAACTTGTAAATTGTGGAAAATTGTAGAAAAATCTTTAAATTTTTTGAAAAAAGTCATCATTTTTATTTTTTTGAGAGAACATTCTCCAAGCATTTGAGCATATTCGCGAATATTCGCGAATATTCTCAGATTATGCGCATTGAGAATATTCTCAGGCCAACACTAAATTCAAATGAACGGTGATGCTCATTTGTAAGTAAAACGAACTGCGATTCATTTTTTCATTTTTTTGCATCATCCAGTTTTTTACTATAAATCTTTGAAGACACTTTAAAGGGCAAGTGATCAAAAATTTTGATAATCTGTCCTAAATTATTTAAAAAAAAGGTTACTACTGTTAAATTCCCTTATTTTTAATTGTGAATTTTCGACTTGCAATATGAGTTTATTGAAGTCATCCCTGAAAACTGGTATACAAACGGTGCGACCATTTTTCGTTCGTAGTGCCGTCACAGGTAAGACCAGCCTTACCCATATCAGGCTAATTTTATTACGCTGGTTATTTTATGTCCGGTGTTCATCGATCTAATTTCATTTCATTTGATTTCTTTAGGTTTAAAAGGAATAAGTGTACGTCTCAGCCATGATCACGGCAAACCGTTGGTTCCTGTCAATCCAGCACCCAATGATCACTTGAGCTTTAAAGTCGTGACTTTGGATGATTTACCAAAACCCGAATTGGATTATTATGAAGATTATAGGGCGAAACAAAAGAAATACTGGATGCATTTCTTCTTCGGAACGGGATCTTTGATCGCAACTTTATACTATGTAAGTATTAATTGATGGTCAGCGTTTTTTGTTTCTACGAAGTGAAATGCATGATGTGTTTTAATCTAGATGTGGGCATATGAACCTATTTTCTTCAACGCTTTTCCGCCTGAATTACCACCCAAAGAAGAAAGAATTAAAAGCTTCTGGGATGCCCCTGATGATGATGATGACGATGATTAGTCATTCAAAAAAATGTTACTTGTTTTTTTAGATGAATATGTTGCTTTGTATAATAATAATAAATATAAAAATAATGTACGGTAAATCGTGTTTTTGATCATTAGTAGGTAATTCCGTTACCAAAACTGATTACTTTTGCCAGTCTTGGTTAATTTTTACTTTTGTGAACCTTACCAATCGAAAATGGAATTTTAATTGACTGATTATGATCGATTTATGAAATGACTACTTACAATGTAATAAAAACTACAAATTCGTAATTGAGTGAATAGTTTATGCATACAATAATATAACAAGGGCATAATATAAAAAATGATTTCGTAACAGAAAAATGAATTAGAATGAATAACAAAAATGAGAAACTCATTTAGATAATAGATACAATATACATAATCAACATGATGAATTAAATACGACGATATTGTATAGATGAATCAAGATCAATGCGAACGGGCAATTTCAGAGAAAAATTGTAGAATATCTTCGATGGAAAATTCTAAACATATCATCGAACCAGGATAACATCTTTGAATTATTTCTTCAATAGATTTATATTGTTGAATAAATTCGTCTTGCATTTCTCTCCATACGACCTTAAAAAAAATTCTTGTAGGTAAGAGGTGCGAAGTAATTATGCTCACTCAGCAGAAATTCAAAATACCTGTAATAGATTTTCTTCTTCGCATAAATGTTTATCCACTTTACGATACAAGTGATCGAGTCCTTTTTTAACCTCACGAGCCGGGTATTCTCGTATCACTCGTCGAAGCTCTTGTTTGCTATAGGCCATTTGGTAACTAATCTCAGATTCTTTGACTCCTTGAGCTACTTTACCTTGTACTCCTTCGAAAAACAACTAAAAATGATTTGCAATTAGAAAAACGCGAATTTTCATTATTTTTACAAAGGAGTGAAAATTTACATTAAGTTTTTCTAAAGGACGTCCAAAATATCGGGTCACATATGCTTTCAAAGCTTCATTGTACTTCTGCTTGGCTTCTTTTCGGTGGCCATCCAATACGCTGATTTTCAATTGGGAAAGTAATGCGTGTAAATGATGGAAATTTTCTGAAAATATTAAATATTCAAAAAACCGCAACATTTTCACGTTTTTACGCAGCTGAATATCTTTACCCATTTTTACGACTTCCGGAGGTGTTTTAGGATGTTCACCGGCAATATTCACTATTGTTTCAAAAATTGTAGACATTAGCCGAACGTACCACTTATCTAAGTCAGTTCTTCTTTCAGTGTTTTTGAACATACTTTCGGCGGTTGTCGCAAATTCCTTCAACACATTGATTTTCGGTTAGAATTGAATCGGGTAAATTCAGTATTTCTTGAAAACTTACTTCAAAGTTGGCAACAAATGGTATAATACCACATTTTGCTTTGCGAGGGAGGCGAGCTTCTATAATGGATTTCTCTTGAATCTGCATGTATTTATCGTAACTTCTTTTTACATGAACTAATACAGATCCGAAAGTTATACTCAGGAATGACCCAGTATCTTGGGCTGACATAACATGTTCAGATAAGCGTATCAGCGCCGACATGCAGTATCTGTAGGGGAAAAAACACAATCAAGATATCGTGTAGATACATGCCAACAATACATAAATTTTTTGATAGTAAAGTAACTAACACATTATCCATTTTTTCATGATGTTGAATAAAATTTAATAATTCTCCTTCAATACAGCCGAATATTTCACTCATCATACGACGCACTTCTTCGTTGATTTTTTTCTCGATTTTTTTCTGCGGAATTTGTAAGTTCTCTTGTTCAATTTTGCGAGAATCTTCGGAAAATCCATCTAATGTGGTTTGAGTATTCTGTACAATAAAAAAGTGTTTTATTTTCACCATCAAAAACTCATAATGAACATCTTGGAGCAATTTTTACTGCAATATATAGGTATGCATGTCTTACTTTGGTTGTAGGACTAAGTACATCAAGTTGGAAGAAAGATATACAGAAATTCTGTTCTGATAAACACACCGGTTCTAATTGAGATAGAACGACTTCTAGAATTTGATCGAATCTAGCACGTTCTTCCAGATCGATATCTTGAGACCACTGATCTCTTTCTACTCCCAGTAAACCACTGCTACTGTAGCCTTTAGCACCGATAGACGTTCGTCTAGAATCGTCCCCTAAAGAATTGGCTCGGTCTAGGAAATAAATAAGGTTCGATTAGGTTCAGTACTTATTTCGTTGGAAAAATATCAATTCACTTACTCCCAATAATACGAAGTTTCGCCTCTTCCATGAACTGTTTTATGTCCCTTTCATATAATTTGGCCATCGAAGAAGTATATACTTTCATTAAAGCAATGTATGCTTTTCTTTCCATAACTTTGCACCAATGCATCAGAGGAGTATAGGCACTGAGTTCTTTATGGAACTGTGAACGAATAGGTAAATTCAACTCGCCTCCGGAAAGCCTCAGCTTACTAGTATCGTTACCCTGGAATAAAAATATTCATACAAAATTATTTTCATTTCTAATCGTAGTTTTCGAGAAATAACTAACTCAAATTATTTACGATATGAATGAAGAGGTTATTTAAATGGCGAGACAGAATGTGAGCGAACTTATTCTTCCACTTGTCGAATTTCTTTTTCTGTTCTTGTACAGCGGTTAACTGCACCAAAGCTGGGTGTATTTCAGCGTTCATCACAGCCTGTAGCTCTCTGGCAGCAACTATGGCTTCTCTTAAACTGTTTGGATTAGTTAAATCTGCATCTATGAGCGCTATTTGATGCTTACTAGAAAGCTCCAATTGATTCTGAAGAAATATGGAACTCGTTAAGTACCGACACGTTCTATGAAAAAAAATGTCTTCACAAAGATAATACTTACAGCGACTTTAATTAATTGAGAAAGTAATTTATCGTTATTCTTATTGACCATTTGTATGAGGTAATTCTTTTGATCCATTTTTTCAATAGTAGTGCGAACGTGGCTGAGAATTTCATCGTATGAATCAAGCTGTGTTTCTAGATTTTCAACTTCATTGATGGCGAAATCCAATTGATTAATTAATTCAGCGACTTCTTGTTCAGATGACAAAACACTTTCTAAATTCTCCTGTGAAAAAAAAAACACACATCGTAGTAATTCGTCCAATATTAACTTTTCGTATAATAACGATTTGGCATTACCTCATCTAAAACAGACAACTGATTGGTGAGTTTTTCAACAAATTCTTCGGCATTGCTAGCAGAGAAACCGATTTGTGACATCATTTTCTCCAAATCGCTTTCTTCTTTTTCCCCTAAAGCTTGGTATTCTTCTGGTTCAACGATTACCACATTATCCGAAGTATTTCCAACGTCTCCTACATAAACAACAGATATTTTAGATCAGATAAAGTGTAATTATATTAAAATCGGCGTTCAAGGTAAATTTGCATACCCATGGCGCCTACGGGTTTAACCGGAAGACTACTTCCGTGTGTAATAAGCCATTCTTTGGGTAAATTCTTAAACTCAGGTTTTGCTCCAGTCATTGAATTCATACATTGCTGAAATTGATAGTTAGATTAACGATTCAGTTTTTCTAAAATGATATGATTTTATTTACCTTCCAAAGAATAACGAGAAAAGTCTGTCTTTCTTGGAGGTTCACAGCTGTCCATTTATAAACTTTATCGAAATGTAAATCGAAACCTTGTTCGTCCTATAAAATAAAATGAATCTCTCATTTTTTTTTCATGAACATGAAAGTTACTTTGGATGAATTCCAGTGATACATACAGCTTTGAAGCTAGATATTCCATCCACTACTTTCAACGCTGATAACGTCCAACATCTTTTCTTCTTCAAGATATTTTTCTCCGTTTTCTTCACCTAAAATTGAATCATGTGTTACTTCAACCGATATTTTTTCGAGAATATTTCATAATTACTAACCTGGTGAATATAAAAAACCATAGGTGCTTCTTTTGTGACAGTTAAACACAGAAAATGTGAAGTCTTTTTTTTCTTGAATGGTTTATACACATGAACGAACGTCATCAAACGTTCATCGATCGGCCGGAATATTTCCGTTTGCAGAGAATGTCTTATGGTGGCCATAACTGCAATAGATATTTCAAATATAAGTTATTTCACGGTGGTAGAATTTTTTCAGGAAACTGACATCTGGCATAATACATATACTAATGAATTACTTGTATTCAACAGAAATGGAGAAGCTAGCAGCTAATTTATTTTCAACAACGAGCTGAAATGATCACACCATATAACCCAACAGAAAATACCTCGAGGTATTCAAAGCATTTTCGCAAAAAACAAGAAAAAAGTCACCAAAATTAACAGAAAAACAAAAAAGTGAGCGGAAAATGATAACACAGTGTATAGATAAGGATGGTGGGAGAAGCGGTGAAGGGGCTTGAAAGGGATTCAATTTAATGGATTTACATACGTCACAGGTGCACTTCTTGCTTCTACTGGCAATTTTCATTCTCATTTGTTCATTTCGTGATTACATTTTATATTGTTTCCAAAAATTTAGCACAATCACGTATCAGAATTCTTGCCAACTACTAAGTTTAATGAATGAATGATGGGAAGAAACTTTCAGAACAAAGCTGGAGGTGTTAGACTAGGCTTGCATGTTTTTTTTTTCGCAAACCAAACCATTGTTTTTTTACATGACCAAACCTAATGTCGGAATTCGTCTTGCCTATAACAGTATCCTGCAGTTTTTGACCAATAAGCTGAACTGCACTGGGAAATAATGGAGAGATCAATGATCAATGATCAGTGATCAGATCATCACCTTGAAATGACGAAAATCACACCTTAACGGTAACACAAATATTTCGCCATTCAAGTTCAAATATCAGAAAACTTGATAGGTAGCGACTAATTACACGTATTATAATTGGTCAATATTTTTTTAGGCTGTTAATAATAATTGACAACTACGCAAAAATTGTAATATATTCCTAAAAAAATTCAAAACAAAATTTGAAAAAAAAAACATTCAAATATAACTTGTAGAGTTGTGGAAGAATATTCACGAATCATCCATCATTTGTAATCTTCTTTGCTGAGTTAATATGGCAATATCTAACATAGCTTCCGGATTTAAGAGATCGCTGAGCTGAAAATTAATCATGAAACGATTAAAGTTCACAATACCTATAAGTAGGTATGATATGATACATATTACATTTCAGAACAGATTTCTTACATCTTCATATTTCATGGATTCTTCATAAGCGTAAGTAATAGTGGTATCATACAAAGGAATTTTGCTGGCAGCTAAAGCGAGTATACAGTTTCTCAAACGAGCTATGACTTCGCGATCAGGTTTAGGAATTTTCTATAAAAGTCATAAAACACAAAATGATATTAATATTATTCCCATAAAAAATTTATGGCGAGTCTTATCGAAAATCATACTTCTTCCAAATCCTGAGTGAATCCTCCGCTGCTATCGTTTTCTATACTGGTGGATGGACAGATCCATATAAATCCATTCATTCCTAATATCACGCTAGCGCCGAAAGGAAGGTGATGAAAATGAGTTTTGCATCTTTTAATTAAAGCTGGGTAGACTTTGATAAGGATTCCTTGAGAAAGCTAAAAACAAAAGGCAAAATTTTAGCAGAAGGCGTAATAAAAACAAAAACAAAACGGTAAATTATTACTTTTCCATAAGTAAAACTTCGTGTATGCAAAGATAAAGACCCATCTTGAAATATACTCTGTACTTCGGCGCTAATTAAATCTCCTTCTACTAAATATTTTCTCATCATCTGTTCATCTTCAGCGCTTCGTCTTCTCTGAAAGAAACGAAAGTTGAATCATAATAATACACGAGTTTAATGAATTGTTGGGACAAAAATTTACTTACTAATTCGCCACCGGGAAGATTGACGGAGCTTAGAAGTAGATTAGAATCAAGTCTAGAATTTGTATCAACTTTCCAACGTTTTTGGGTAACTTCAGTAATTCTGCCAACTACCACATCTCCTACTTCACCATTATATCGGGCTTTTAACGGTTTCACGCAGATTAATCGTCCGATTTCTTCTTTAATTCCAGCCACGGAAGCTTTCAGTTGATCATCTTCAGGGTATGTACCATGCCCGCTAAAGAGAAACAATATCGTAGAGTCCTGATCATTGAAATTTACATTATCGAGTATAAATAGCAAATGTTTACCGCATAAAATCACTCAAAGGAGACACAACTTCACCGGGAGTGTACAATCGGCATGTTCGGTCTGTAGATGCAACGGTCAAAGATGTTTTGTCTCTGGCTAAATTGATCAAAATATTTGGATCCATTGTTTCACTAGTTGATATTCTATCAAATTTATCTCACTTCTGATCGAAAATTTTTTACGGGAAGCATGAATTCGAATAATTCATCAAATAAACCATTTTAAGAAAGTTTGAAAGCTTCGTGTGTTAGTGCGTTTGCGTTATCAAAAGCAAAGATATCAATGAAGGGTACGTTTTACAAGCATGATCACATGAAAGGAGTGGGGGATTGCAATGGTGGTAAACGCAATGAACTTCGTATTTTTCAGCACTTTTAGAACGTGTTCTAACACATTTATCAGTGTGTTTGTGATTCAACAAGCAAAGAGGAAATCAATTTTGCTGAACTTTTATGTGCTTAGAAATGAAAAACATGTAGCGAAAACTTATTAAAATACGTGTAAAGATTATTCGAGTAGATTTAGAATAGTGAATTACTGAGTGTTAACCCGATGGTGATGATAAAAGAAGAGAAAGATGCACGAACTTCCTCCAGAAACAGCAAAGGCTGAGGAAACTGCTGTCACCACAAATTGATGTAAGTGCTATGACCTTATCACCACCATATCTATTTTTATGGATTTATTAAAAGAGACAATTTTGCAGATCTCTCCAAGGGGTTTTAAAAGATATGATTCAATCGACTGCTAAAGACGGACTCCACGATATGACCGAGAAAATGAAAACTGATATTCAGTCCATCAAAACAGATCTGCAGCTGATGAGAAATAGTATTCAATTGGTGAAAAAAGATTTTCAGCTGGTCAAGAACGATATTCAGGTAGTGAAAAGTGATTTTCAGTTAGCCAAGAATGAAATATTACTGGCGAAAAATCGCGTCTCCGGACTTCGTAATGAATTGAAAGCGAACAAGAACGAATTACCAACTTCCACAGACGATGCGAGGTAAAATTTTAAATTTCGAAATTATTGTACTTTTAAAATTTGATTTTGAATGCAAGCTTACATATTTTCGTAGGTACAGACGTTCGGCAGCTTCATCAAAATCTGCATCTACTTCATTATGGTCACCTACAGCATCAACATCATCTAGTTTATTCAATTATGGAAACAATTTTCAGAATGGTGTACCGTAAAGGCTAAAATGCCTTTACTTGATGCATATCTAAAATTATTTTCATTCCTTTTATTCGTAACTAGTATTTTTTTCGTGTGAATTTCATTTTGTCTGGTAGAGACTTTTCTTTTTAGAATTTGCTTTGCTATTTTCTGCGTGTTTCTTGTTAGTTACCTACCTTTTAGCTGATTTTCGTTTCCTAAAAGTATGAAACAAAATGTTACTATTATAGTTATAATACTCACTCTGAATTTTAAATTATATTTTTACTGTCGAAGCGACAGATATATTTTCTGTTCTTTTTTGTTTATGTGCGAAACGTAAATATACTTATTTGTTCATTGACCTGTTTGTTTTTTAGATTAACGCGAATCACGATTTTTCATTTTTCAACTGTTGATATCATCCATATCAGCTTCTTGTTTCATTTTGTAAATCCACTTGAATTAAAAACAAAATCAACTCTGACCGCGGTAATAATATCCTTTGAAAATTGAAAGGATAAGTACGGATTATAATCTGACCTTTGAACAAATAATCATGCAGGAGTACATCCTTCCATCTGTTTACAGCAGGATAAAAAACGTAATAAAATGATTCAACTTAATCTTCACAAAAAAATGATATATAATTTTTTAATCGATACAAAAACTGAAATGTACATAAATTATTATCAATTAGTGATTTAAAAAATAACAGATCCACACATAACATCGGTACTTCATGTAAGCTCAAGATCTACATAATATGGCAGCTTTAGTTAAAATATCATGAAAATACAATTTTTGTCATGTAAACTGCAATGTTACATTATGAAAATACATAGATTAAAAGTCTATATAAAATTAATAAAATTACACTTATATTAGTACAGTGACTAGTTCTAAAAAAAACTGACTGCGTCGTTCCTAACATACAGGTCAAAGGTTAACTTATTCAATAAAAATTATATCATACGTCGAAAATAAAAATATTTGATAAACCGTTCAAATAAAAAGGGAGACAAATGCGTCAAGATCAGCGCTTGAAACACTTGACTAATGGTGGGGTAAAAAATGTAATGTTTACGTGAAAATGCAAAGTCTTTTGAAAAAAATGTTCAGTTTTCACTCGCCTTATAATAATTTTCATAACATAAATAAACTTAATGTAAAACCAACTTTAAGTAAATGCTATGGTTTTGTACTTTGGCAGTATTTTTAAATTAATGGATTTGGTTAAAACAGCATCTCTTCAGAAAAAAAAAAAAGATAAAAATACGCATAACAACGACAAAAATCAAAAAATTGTCATAAAAACAAATTTTAACAAAAAAAAAATAAAAAACTAAAAAATCAGTTACAAAATAAGAATCGGGTTAAAAGCTGGAGTATAAAAATATTAGTATCCAAAAAAAGCGAATGCTTGAAATTCTGATTATCTCATAAATTGTCTATATTCAGTAGATTTGTTGTATTTTGCAATTCCCGCTTATTTATACTTCGTTACAGCTCTGATGGCACAGCATAGGATGAGGGAAATGATCAACGCGAAGAATTCTACGATACCAATTGCTATCGTAATTATGATGACAGTGTTCATATACTCTCTGAGGGTTTCAAGTAATTTATCGGAACAACCCTGAAGTAAATTCAAAAATTAATATCATCGATGAACGAATTTTAGGCAGAACTCACTAATTCAATTGAAATTACCGCGGAGTAAATCACAGGAGAAATCTTAGCAGTTACGTTCACTTTGACAGCATCATTACATTGTATTTCAGTATAGTGCTCTAAATCACAACAACTTTTCGGGATCTCATAAGGTTGTAAGGTCGATCGCATAGTCAATTTTAATTCATTTTCTTCTCCTTTCCATGAGCTTCCAGACCAGTCTTCAGGGCCATAAGCACCACAACATTTCAACTGTACAAAACATATAGTTGATTTTATTGTAAGAAATGAACATAATTAAATTACATAGGCAAGTTTTCCAAATATACGTACTCCGCTCTGAATAGCATCAAATGCATCAGTCCTCTGTGAATCTGGTTTACCATATTCGTACTGTACAGTACTACGAACAGTGTACCGTAGCAGATCGCTTAACTTATCGCTGTTGGAATACGCCCAGACAGCAGTAGCAATTTGCGCCACGAGGATGAGTAACAGTCCGCAGAAAAACTAAAATTATCAGAATAGATAAAATCGGTTTCCGGAGAAATGATAATCATTCTATGTAGTGACTCTTACCAGAACCAGTAAACGTTGTGACTCATTGTAGGCCCCGAAACATCCCAAGAATCCTACAATGAACAATAAGGTACCGGCCAGAAACAGAAGACAGATTCCTGAGTAATAGCTCGATTCATCTTGAGCCATACTGATGTAAAACGTTGGATCAATTAACATCCATACTGACAGAACTATTGTAAGCAGTCCGGAAACCTATGGAATTCAAATCAAATCAATGTTAGTCTTTTATATTTAATTCAATTTACGTTTTTTCTAGCATTATTGATGAAAGAGTAAAAGCTTCGAAAGTTTCAACTTACCCAAAACACCAAATTCATCAGAAACACCAAATACTTCATAACCGCGTAACACCCGGTCAGACTCATTTTGAAATGTTTAAATTTCCAATACGATTTCGAAAAGACAATCTCACTGCTATACTGCTATTATTTTCAAATTCAAGTTCACATTGAAATCATCAAAATTCGGCCTAAGTAATTAATTGTTACAGCTACAGTAAGATGCAAATTTTGTAAAGTACCCTACCTCTTCCAATATTCCATAAATAGTCACATAGAGGGAACTGGGGAAAGGTGTTTTGTTTTAATGCCTTTATGGCGTTTATTTTTATTTACTTTTCTTAGTAGGCGTTAGTTCATGTAACTTTTTAGAAGAGGGCGTTACACAATTGATTCTTTCCATTCGGACTTCCACGTTCCCCAGAGGGCGATACCGTCGCGCATTCTGATTGGCTGTTGATATTTCTGTGCTCTGGTTGTTTACATTTCAAAACGGGACTTTTTATCACAAACTTCGGCGATTTCATTCTCGTATTAATTTTCAACGATATTTCATTAATTTCGTAAATTTCGTGGTGTTTTTTTTAGTGTTTTTGATTAATATATGACTTCTAGTATCGTTATATGTTGTGAATAATGAATATTACCTCGAGTTACAGTGTTTTAGTGAGCTTAGAAGGATGAAACAAAGTTGCACGATTAAATGAATTTAAAGTTCTTTGCAAGTGTTATTTTAATTCACCACAACATTTACTCGATAGCACGATCGCAAAGCAATTCTCTATGCGTAAATTTAGTTTTATTCAATGTGAAATAATGAAAATATAACATCGAATTTGAAATCGCCGAAGTTTGTGATAAAAAGTCCCGTTTTGATAAGCACCTAAGAGCACAGAATATCACTGACCAATCACGTACCACGAATGCTAGCGCGCTCTGGGGAACGTGGAGGTCCGAATACGCTCTCTACAAGAAACACAAATGTTTGTTTACTACAACAAAAATAATCAGAATTCATAGACAAGGTCAATTTGACTAATTAGGGAGGCATTGCCACTTGGTTTTTCAGGCGAAGTATTTTTAATCTTTTTATTTTGTGTTCTTGATAAAAAGTTCAATATTAATTATAGCATCAAAAAATATTCGTCATTTTCTTCCATCCATTCATTCTTTATTTCATCAAGTACCCGTGATAAACCTTCTTTGTCTTATATTAAACTACTCGAGTTGCATTGTTTCAGTTTTAGTGTAATTTTTAATTTGGTGCTTTACTAAAGGTTGTAATGTCGACTCCAGCAAGAAGAAGATTAATGAGAGATTTTAAAAGGTAATTAGTCATTATTGCGCTACACTTATTCTATAATTCGTTTGGTCATCAATGTTGGATAAACTCCTTCATGCATTTTACGTCAAGAGTTACAATTTTTAATACACTTTCACTACCCTTTATTTACTATGTATCATTGTCATTGTTTTGGATTATGGTTTTGTGTTCATAATTTGAGCCATGATCAAAATATGAACTCATTCAGAAAGGTATTCTTTAGTATACTGTTTCTCTTCAAACTATGCTTTTTCATATACAACCATATTATGTATTTCTGTGCTGCTATTTCGAATATTATAGCATTATTTATTCGTAATGTAATCAATTTTTATTTTTGTTTGATATTAGGTTACAAGAAGATCCTCCAACTGGTGTCAGCGGTGCTCCAACTGATAATAATATTATGATATGGAATGCGGTCATTTTCGGGTATGCATGAGTCATAACGCACTAATCATCGAACGATTATTGCAAACTAACCAGTCTTATGATTTTGCAGACCTCACGATACTCCATTTGAAGATGGAACCTTTAAGCTAACGATAGAATTTACCGAAGAATATCCTAATAAAGCGCCTACGGTTCGCTTCGTCTCAAAAATGTTTCATCCTAATGTATATGCAGATGGTGGTATATGTTTAGATATTTTACAAAATAGATGGAGTCCGACGTACGATGTATCTGCTATATTGACTTCTATTCAGGTTGGTAAATGGAAAAACCAAAAACGAATGCATTTCGAATTCTTTTAACATAGTATTTTTCATTTACAGTCGTTACTTAGTGACCCAAATCCTAATTCACCGGCCAACTCGATGGCTGCACAATTATACAAAGAAAATAGAAGAGAATACGAAAAGAGAGTAAAAATGTGCGTGGAACAAAGTTTCGTCGATTAACCGAGCTTTCATAGCGTTGTTACATATTATTGTATATTTAATGCTAAATAACTTGATGCGTTTTTTCTTTCCCCACTCTTCTTGAATATATCTACATATTGTCAAAAACTACGCTATCATTTCGGTTATTCTTAAGAATTCTTTTCTTTCTGTATTATAATTGTGAAAAACTTTTTTCTATCGATTTTTATTTAATGTTGTATGTCTTAAGTTTAAAAACTATTGATTCAAAAAATTGAGAAATATTGTTTGTAGAAGTCGTTTTATTATTTTTACACGCAGAAATCTAATGTAATAATTTTTTAATGTATAATTTGTTATTTATAAAATAAATCGCTTGTAATCATAATACATAAATGTAGGTAATTAGACGATTTTAATGTCCAAAGAGTTGTTCATTTTGTACAATGAAATTCATAAGACGCGAGGTCGATGGCAGAATATTCTCGTGCACGTAATTTCGGCGATTAAAATGTTCACGTGATCAAAATGATTCAAGTCATGCACTTGAAACGAAGTTAACTTATACGTAGGAAAACACTGAGAAAATAGGAATCAACTAAGTGACGCGTGCACAGTAACATTTGCATTAAAAAAACTCGATGCCATCCGGCAAATCGCCGTTTATTCTAGCTTTTTCAACTTCAGCGTAATAATTACTGAAGTCGACGTAAGGTTTAACCGTTTTCGCAGAAACAAGAACGGATTTTTCGGTGCTGGTTTGCGATGAGTCGACGGTTGATTCTTTGGAATCAATAGTATCATTTGAATCTTCTTGAGTACTTTCTAAAAATAAAAAAAATGAAGAAAAAAACGATCGTCAGTTGACTTTAAAGGTTTAGACTAGTTTTTAGATAATTTTACCTCTGCTTTCTTCCCTTTGTTGCATCATTTCAAAATTCACCGAAGGACAAGATACAGGTGAAATGGCATGAGGTAGCGGGAAATTGAAATTTCGAATAAGAAGCGTTATATCTTCCCTTTTACTGACCACAGCACGTTCGGTTCCGGTACGACTCATGTAAGCATCATGATGTATTCTGACTACTTTATCGACCACAGCTTGAGCTACTCCTGTCAGCGTTGACTGAATTCTGAACTGTAAATAGATACTAAATTTAATAAGCGAACTACATTATATACTGAAAACTAGTATCATTGTCCAAAGCAGCTATAGCAAACAAAAAAATACCTGTTCTACAACCATCTGAGCTATTTCTTTATTTACACTGGTGGTTCCAGTAGCATCTTCTAAGGAACGATATAGTCCACTAGACATAAGCATAAGGAATCTAGAAGAGAAAATCATTTCAATTTGATATTCTTGGGAATCGGTATACAAAAATTACCGTAATAATTATTAACCTATAAGATTTATCGAGTAATTTGCCTTCCGTGATTTCAGGTTCGGCTATGACTGGTTCAGCGGAAGCGCAACTCAACTCTTCAAATTCTTTGTATCCTCCTTTGACTAGATAATTTCCTAAACAACGAGTATTCTCGTGATTCCCAAAACGAAATCCTAAAAATAAACACGACTCGTTGAATTGTAAAGAAATGATCTCGTATTGGCGATTTTCGAAGCACCGTATTTTTACCTTTACGAATATTTTTCAGAGACATCCCTAAATTGACTAGCCTGAGAACTTCATCTTCATTAGACAAATTATGATCTTGACTTAATGGAATTACTTTAAGCACCCCATCTGCGTCTGTTTTACATATTAAAGCTCGACAATCACCGACATTCGCAACATATAGTCGATCGTTATAAATCAAAGAAACCACGGCAGTTGTACCGCAAGACAGTTCGGTATTAATGGTTTTCAATTTTTCTATCTGTTGAGCAGTGAAATATAAAATCGTGGAACATTCGGAAGGGAAACAGTATTTTTTTTTTTCAATTTACTTGCGCTGGATATTTTTGGTAAGCTTCGTAAGGTGTTACATCTTCTGGAATTTCCATTTGTAGACTAGCTTTTTCAGCCAGTTTATCGCCAATTGCTTCCAGATAGTTTTTCTCAACAGTGTTGAATGCTTGTCTGAAATTTAATGAGGTATTATTTTCATTCAAAATTATCAGAAAGTAAACTTGAATTAAGAGTAGTACTTTAAAACTTGTTTCACTTCTTTATCGGATTTTTCCCCATCTAATTCGAGTAATATTTCCGCTGTTATTGTGTCAACAGCATATTTAGCAAATTGAACACCCTCGTGACCATCGAAAATACCATATAAACTTATCTTATCGTTATATTTAATGTGAAAACTTTGATCTTCGAACTCATGATCTTCTTGTCGATGATCGTCTTCACGATATACGGCATTTGTAGATAAACCGATACCTATTTTTAAAATTTGAAAAGTTATTAATAATATTTCAACAGACAGATTTTGATTATTTTGAGAATATTATTTAGAATTTGTATTTACCGGAATTTTTGCACACGGGTAAATCTTCGGTCCAACTACGTGCTTCCTGGTATAACAAACTACTATACAGCGGCAAATTAGCTCGTGTATTCATGTTTCTTTAGTCTTTAAGCAGCCATCAATAAGAACCTAGGAAATAAATAAAACCATTTTTATGAACGAAGCATTTGTATAATTTGTACTCATAAACAAGGTGCACTAGAAAATCAAGTTTTAGGACCTTGAAAAAGTGAAATTAAAAACATACTACATACTAGCATCGTGCATTGATTCATTTTTTACATTTAAAAAAAAATAATTTAAACGGTTTTATTACGGGTTCAAATATTCATTCGAGTACGATCTGATAGTTTTTCTGTAACCGCAATTATGACATCCCCAAGTTTGGAACGGCGGTTTTGCAAAATGTTGTATATGGGCATAAACACTCGCCGATATAAAAGGTTTCCTTTTTTGTAATTCACGCCATAACTTTTTACGAGTGTTCTTGCTGATCTTTTTCTTCAGCGGAATCTCAATATGATAGGGATCTTCGGACGATTTACGAGTCAGATCAGCATCGGTCAAAACAGAGCTCTTTTTTCTATCTCGTTTCATTTCCCAATCAGCATCTTTTTTCTCGCTTTCATTAGTCTTGCTTTTATTGTTTTCCGGAGATGCTTTAATTTTTTTATCACCAGATTTTTGGGCTTTTTCTTGATCCTCATTAGTCTTTTCTTCCTTAGGCGAAGGAGGGTTTTCTTCGTCGTTTCGAAAGTTTAAAGCTTCGCTGCCGTAAATTGGTTGCGCATTTTCGAACGAAGAAACAACTTGCGATAAATCAGAAGGACTCGACAAAATATGTTCGGCGGCAGCGGTGAAATCATCTTCTGCTTTTTTTTTAGCTTCTTCCAAACTTTCTACAGTTTCGTTGATGTTAGCCATTTCTTTTTCAGCCGGGTTTTCGACCTCGGTAAGTTTTACATCGTCTTCGACTAGAGCCTTCGCCTCGGCATCAACGTGTTGCACTTCTATCGATTCTTTCGCGTCTTCGGGTGATTTATTGCCCTCTTCTGGCGTTTTTTCAACCTTTTTAGATTTCGATTTGGGTTCATTCAATGGATCTTTCGGTGATTTCGCTTTGGAATCGGTGTTTTCTGGAGAATTTTTCACATCGCTAGGTTTTTTTTCCTTCGAAACGTCGCGCGGAGGTGAAACATTTGTGGAAGGCTTCTCCGCGTTTTCGGAGAAAACAACGAAATCATTAACGTCGTTAGGTTCCTCAGACATTTTGCAAATACACGTAATGAAATCTAACGCTATATTCAGAAATTAAATACGGCAGAATGGAAATTGCTAGGTAATCGAGTAATGTGTCCTCTTACTCTCCTCTCTTACGATAGAGACCTATCACGAGCTTTTAAATAGAAATGAAATCGGTAGCTCTTGACTCTTGAAGAATAGAAGAGAATTCGAAGGAAAATCCCTTAGCGAGAAAATTAATATCTTGTGGTGAATCGGCATTGTCAGAGTTTGGTTAGAACAGTGAAAATTTTAAAATAAAGAAATACTTACACAGAAGTACTTAACTAATGAAGAGCGGAATGTTAAATCACAATACAAAATGAAACAAAATCTTCAAAAATCGACGACTTGCATGAAGATGGACAAATTTTTCAGACTTTTTTTTCAGCAAGTAAAAAATTTCAAAAATTTTGTTTTTGTTTTCAATTTTTTTGATAAGTCGAAGTCTCTTATCAATTTTATACCTAAGATGCTGTCACAAATTTCAAACTCAAAAGTCCACTATTGAAATTTGAAAAAAAAATGGCTACCCGGTAAATACGTTACCATCGGTAGACCAAATTGGTAGACTTGAGCAGGTAGTACAGGTACACAATTTAGGGTAGATGTTTGACTTGGTTTGACTCTCTCCGGCTTTCTTCTCACCTTTTTACTCCCACCACTGCAAAAATTTTCTTTGTAGTAGTGCGGGTGTATGTGGTGTAGCGTTTTCGTGGTGTATTTTGAATAGTGTTGATGCCATTGCCATTTGCCATTTTCTATTTGTTTTCTATTCTATTCTTTTCTTAGTTTTCTTTCGTAGAAGCACTTAAGCCGTATTGTGACATTTTAGTTTTCAAAGTAAACGTGTTCATTTACTTTAAAAGTACCTTTTTTCCTGATTGTTTCGTATAAGTTTTACAATTCGCAAGGTAAGTTATGTTAAATTCTTCTATTCATTACATTCAAGTGTTTATCACGTTGGGGAAATTCCTGTCAGGATTCTGATGAAACCTCGACGAATTATGAGTTTAGTCATGATGACTAACAATTTCTGATCAGTATTTCTATTTATTCTTGTATCAGGCGTCAACGCCATCATTGTAGATTTGGCGTTGTAATTAACGTGATTTCTGTTCTGAACCTCAATTTTGCCTTGTTACAGTACTATCAAACAATTCGCCAAAATGAGTGACGAAAGAATGGTTGAAGATGTTAAGAAAGTAATTGATCTGTTTCATAATCATTTTCCCAGTTTATTTAGCTATAGTATTGAATATTGTTACTCTTAATTCATAGGAAGATAAAGTATACGGCGGATGCGAAGGTCCCGACGCGATGTACGTGAAATTGATTTCCAGCGACGGCCATGAATTCGTAGTGAAGAGAGAGCACGCGCTCACATCTGGTACGATTAAAGCCATGTTGAGCGGTCCTGGTCAGTTTGCTGAAAACGAAACCAACGAGATACATTTCCGAGAAATCCCGTTAGTATTTTTTACAATTTGAAAGCATGCCTTGTATTTAGATGTATTATTCATTCCATGCCTGTTTTCAGATCACACGTGTTGCAAAAAGTTTGCATGTACTTCGCGTATAAAGTCAGATACACAAACAGCTCTACCGAAATTCCTGAATTTCCTATTGCACCTCAGATTGCGTTGGAATTGTTGATGGCTGCGAATTTCTTAGACTGCTGATATATGTATCGTATTTCTGTTCTTTTTTTTAAATTTAATTACTCCTTTCCAATTTTTGAAAACACTTCATTTTATTCTGCAACATCGTTCAATTGTACCTGATACGTACGCAAACTGTAATGAAATGATTGTCGAAAGAGTTTTTCCATCTAAGAAATGAAATTCAATATCCTAATACGTCAGAGCAATGAGTTTTCAGCTTGGTTTTTACCTTATTCTTAATATTATTATAGTAAAGTTGAATTATTGTTTCTTGTATTCATAAGTGTTTTGTAACATGATTGTTGCTGTTTAATTAAAGTGTTTCCTGTATAGTTTATATATAATTATATCTGCAGTAATTTTTAATAAAGATTTTTTTTTCTATTGTGATGTTTCGAGCGTATTTGTATTAGTGTAGGCGTGTGCTGATTTTAAGAGTACAGATTAGGCCTTTGAGTGATAACTCAAGGTATTGGTTGTTCTAGAAAAACACGCGTTTTGGCTTTTGCCTAAAAGATGTGTTTTAGCAATCTGCCGTAAGTCAAGGCTGATTTTCATTGTTGATGAATTGATTGAACATTGGACTATCGTGTTTTTGAGGATTTCAATTTTCATCTGCGATAAAAGAAAAAGTTTGAATTACGATTTGAATTGAAATCTAACAGGATATGTGAAATGCTCACAGAATCTATCCCTTATAATGGAATCGCCGAACTCGTTCCTGGTGTTTTAATGATAGACGAAGTACACATGCTCGATATTGAAACATTTACGTAATTATACATTGTTCTTGAAAGTAACTAACAGAGGACGATGCGTTGTTAGGTAAAATCAAATGATAACGAAAAATGTGTTAGCCCAACACTCACAATTGATCATCAATTTGAAATTTCAGAGGTACCATAAACGTTCATTCAGCCCATGACATTTCAGTGAATTTACTCCATTGATTATTCGTACTTACTCTACCGTATAATAAAAGTGACATGAGAAGTTTAGTCAAACTCAGAGCTCAAACCAAAAGTATTAACGCCAATCCAGATGCTTTACAGTACAAATACCTTCCTTTTTTTGAAATCAAAAACTGAACCAATAGGTAATTAATTGAAAAAGTTGCAAATAGGTATATTTTTTTTTTTTGAGAATTTACGCATTTTATGAAAACATTACAAAATTCAAAATAATATTATAAATAACATATCATCTTGAAAAATTTACATCTAGATACATGATTGAAAAAACTGAAACAAAACACAACCATGAAACATCGTATTGGAATTATTGCATCGCATTATAGAACTGCGACTATGGCACACGTATGTAGAATAGAAAAATTAAAATAATTGGCCTCGGAAAAAATGACACTCAAAATAAAACAACAAAAATGACAAATAATTAAGAATGTAATCGATCAAAATGCACAGTTCTCATTTTGTACCACACTTGCTGAACATTGAAAATCACCGAAAATTACACAGGCAACTGACTAGAACTGGAGGCGGGAGGAAGAGGAATTCCAAAATACACCGTATGGTGCTCTGGGTCTGAATCCTTTGCTATTTACAAGATTTATGCTGAAAATTCCAAGTTAATTAAAACATGAAATTATTAACTATTACGTGGATAATATTATAACAGTGCTTACAACGGGGACAGCCGTTCTCGAAAGACGCTTAAAATGGCCGCTAAAGCATCTTTGTCTGTTTCTGCATACTCTGCATTACAGCAGTCTCCAGGAAGTGGGATTGATATTACAGCGCTTTCCCACAGCATGGCATTCTTCTCCTAAAACATAATGTGTTAACCTCCAATAATGCGAATTCAACTTGTCACGAGTTTATTATCTTTTACCAGAATGACGACAGAGAAACAGTTAATGGGCCCGCAAGATCGGCTAACGCACGCAACAAACAATTCTTCGCCTTTAGCATAGGTTAGTGACGGATTTGTTGACGAAATTTCTCGCCAGTTTGGCGGAGGATTGATTAGTTTAATTTGTTCTACTGTGCCAATGCCATTACCAGCCGGATTTTCTACCATCACAGCCAACTGAGCCGGCGCTTGTTCTTGGACTTGGACTTGCATGGGAGTTTCCGGAACATTGGAAACCAGTACAAATTTTTTTTTTCCATTACCATCCATAAATGTAATATTAGCTTGAATACAGCGAGAACATCGATGTCATTATACTGTATATTTTCGCGATCTTTTAAATCTTCAAAAATCTGCTTCAACTGAATTCGGTAATAAGAAGCCGAAATAATATTAGCTACACAAAAAATATATGTATTAAATTACACAATTGTAATTCCATACTCGAGGACATCAATCGAGATTTTTTTGTGATTTACCTGCGGTGTCTAGAACCTTTTGAAGCTTTATATCCGGGTCTGTACTCGATTCAAAATAAAAGTCTAGAAATTCGGATGGGTTTATCCGAGGTAAACGTAGTAAACACTTGCTTGACATCCTGTGAACAGAGGAAAACTGAAATTATAAAATAGAATTGGACCATTGAACATAGCATTCCGGCCGATCAATGAACGTTTGTGTGCATAAATCATTCGAGAAAAAGACTTCGCATTTTCTGTGTTTTAAAGCACTATGGTTTTTTATGTTCGCCAGGTTAGTAATTATGAAAGTGCGTACACTTTAACTGTTTTTGGAAGTTGATTAGCAAAATAGTAAGTACCTTTTTCGATTATGCAAAGCGTAGTAGGTATCTTACAAAAGTACATATTTTATGCATGAAGTTCCATCATCTTTTTACTTTTCAATCAACTTTGACCATTCGAGTAATATCATCCAACAAATTACCTACAACTGTTCATTCATTATAATCAGAAAAAATGCATAAAATTGCGATCAATGAACATTCTGAACTGTTGAAAAGTAATTGAAATTAGAAATAACTCAAATCAAATAACACCTGAAAAATCTTTAATTAGTGACAAACTGATAAGAATGATAAGAAAAAACTGGGTTCAACAACAACGCTGCTGCGTTTTGTTTGTAAATGTGAATTTCAGTGTGGATGTGGTTGTGGATGTGGATCTTCAGCTCCGTCCATCTCTGCCGTGAATATTCATTCTCGTATCAAAAATGTCCAATATTGTGGTTTAATCAAAACACAACGGGTTATTTTTCACTTGGTGGTGTTTTTCAAGTGAAAATATGTTACTGTACGATTGAAAATGTCATTCTATACGAGTAGTTTGCTACTCTTTGTTACGTCCAAGAATAGGCGGAAGTATAGTAACGATATATTGCTGCTGATCGTAATCTATTCGTCGGTTTATTTGGTCTTTTCGTATAACATAAAATGTCGAGATATCGAGTGTGTGAATGGCGAATGTATAAATGGAACTTGCATATGTCGCGACGGATGGCAAGGACCTTTTTGTCAGTTCTGCGGTGGCAAGATAAGGTAAGTTGTTGATTTTGAAAGTTTATCGAAGAATTACATTTCTAATACGTTCTGTATGCTTTCAGACTATCGAATCAGTCGGGATTCATTTACGACGGGATTGGAAATTACAGCATAGATAGCAGGTGTAGTTGGTTGATCGATGCTGGTAGTTCTAATTCCACTATTCGATTACATATCGAAGAATTTGGCACTGAATGTGGCTGGGATTATTTGTATATTTTCGATGGTGACAGCATTCATTCTCCTTTAGTTGCCGTCTTAAGGTAGGTTTTACTTTGAATGGTGATTTTTACCCCACATTATCGGATGCTAACCTGAATATTTCCATTGTGTGTTTCAGTGGACTAATGTATTCGGATAGTTATGCTGTTAGACGACTGCCAGAAATTGTTACTACGTCTGGATACGCTTTAATTTATTTTTATAGTGACATAGCTATTAATATGTCAGGTTTTAATATAACGTATAGGTAAATGAAATACTTTATAGGTTTTACACGAATATAGCCTATAGGATAACGCTTCGGAATTCGACTCATCAATTTTGGAACATTTGTGAATGTTTTCGTATGTATTGTATGTATTTTTACTCGAAAAATGCAATGGTGTAAACACTCCCACGACGTTTCTCCGGTAAAATTCTGCTCAACGTGCTCACGTTGATCACTCAGAATCTTTTGTTAGAAATCTCTGACCCAAAAATGTTTTTCACCGCCGCATTTTTCGGATATAAATACATACATAGGTACTTGTAAACATTCACAAATCTTTCAAAATCGACGAGCTAAATTCCGAAGCGTTACCGCCTATGAACTGAATAATTAATCTGATAATTTCCGAATTCGTTTTGCAGACTTAATTCATGTCCAAGTCGTTTATCTTCTGTTTCCTGTTCCGGCAACGGGATTTGTATAGAAGGTGTATGTACCTGCGACGCAATGTTCACCGGAGAAGCTTGCGATGTTCCTGTTTGTCCGAATAACTGCAGTTATAGTAACGGCGTTTGTAAACGCGAGCAACATAAATGTGATTGTAATCCCAAGTATAAAGGTGGGTAAACACTTGGGACAATTGATTGATCAATTTCGATCGTTGTTTTACGAAACTTTCAAATCAATTGTGTAGGAGATGACTGCAGCCAAGTTGCTGATAATGGATATTGGGAAGTAATACAACACAAAGATTTCTTGCCGCAAGGATCTGCTTCTCATACGGCCGTAGTTTGGCGAGATTCGATGTACGTTATCGGTGGAGAATCGTTTAATAGGGCGGAGATGATTTATGTGTACGATTTTAATGGTACGTTATTTCGTTAATCGATTTTTTACACTGGTGTTTCAAGCATTATGCTATACAGATGTGTGTATTTCTCGTTTTTTTAGGAAATGTATGGGAAACACCTCACATGGATAGTAAAAATGTTCCTATACCTCGTTACGGTCATTCTTCGGTTTTATTCGGAGTAAGTTTTTCTTTCTGGAAAAATTTTCCGCTGTAATTACCTCTTTTAAATTGCCTGTTTTTTTTTGGTTCATTTGACAGGATAAAATCTACGTTTACGGAGGGGTAACGGCAAATGGGCAAATTTGCAATGAACTTTGGGCTTTTGATGTCAGTGCCAAAACATGGGAGAATATTACCGTTCGAAGTGACCCTTGTATTCCATCTAATGCGACCGCGATGTGCGGTCCTTTGAAAAGCGTCGGCCATACTGCGACATTATTTACAAATAAATCGCGTAAATCGGAAATAATGATCGTTATTTTTGGATATTCGCCTGTATTCGGATTTTTGAACACTGTCCAAGAGTATCATTTCGGTGAGCGAATTCTCAGCATTTATTATCGAAAGGCGTCGTTTATTCGTACGTTATTTTGTAACACGTATTGGTCATTTAATTCACAGGCACAAGAGAATGGAAAATAGTTAAAACCAAAGGATTCCCGGTGAAAGGCGGATATGGTCATACCAGCGCTTGGGACCCGCTTACTCAGCGTATCTACGTGTACGGAGGTTTCATATCGTCTAGTGTGGCGTCATCTCATATAAGTGATAGATTGTACTCGTACGATCCCACCTATCGCACTTGGTAAAAAAGATAATCTTCGAGCAAGTTATGCGGGTCGACGACTATAATTTTTTATCGAATTGTATCGTCTCGTGCAGGAAAATGTTGATGAAAGCTCCGAGTCCTCGGTACCTTCATACGGCCAATTTCATCGACGGATTGATGCTGGTTTTTGGAGGCAATACGTATAATGGCTCAACCAACAGCGAATTTATGAAGTGTTACTCTCACGAATTCCTCATGTACGATGTGTTTTGCGATACGTGGGTCAAGTCTTCCGTGCCATCGATGTTTTATAGTGATTTAGCTCGGTTTGGTCATTCGGCTGTTACGTTCGAAGGATCTTTGTACATTTATGGTGGATTCAATGGACAAATGATGAACGATATACTAAAGTAATTGATCCTCGTGATTTATATTAATGCTTATTCAGAAAAAGAATAACGGTTTGTAATTAACTCGATTTGGAAACTGTCCAATATTGACTGGAAAATGTTTAGATTTGATCGAAAATGTCAGTATTACTCTACAATGACCCAATTTGGAACATTTGGTATCGTCCTGAAATATTTAGATCTCGTGAAAATTGAGAATTTAAGTTATACTTTTGAAAATTGGGACCACTTTTGTTTTTTACCGTATTTTTACGATATAAATTCGAGATATTTTCTCAAGATTTGGGATTTGGATTTGAGGCATGAAGTATTAATGATTCTGAGAATGTTTGTTCAATTTTTTCATCGTATTTTTAGGCAAGTTGTGCAATTCATGTGTTTATCTCTCGAGACTTTTTTTATCTTACTATTTCGTAATTCTTTTTCTCATCAATTTTAGATAATACTTTGTTAAATGTTAACATTTTGTAAGCGACTTTCCATAGGTTGTTTATTTTCAAAATGATGAAATTTTCTTCGAGATAACGGTCATATTAGAATCATCTTAGAGAGCAGAAAATAAGGGTACTAATTATTTTTTTCTTAGTGTCATCACCTCAAGTACGAGTAGATCTCCTTCTGAAAACATATTATTCACGTTTTTAATGGATTTTATTTCAATCACAATTTTCAACAAATACCTATAGTCTGAACTCTTTCGCCTCAAATAGGGCTAACAAATTTATTTATTTTATCCTAGATTCACTCCGGGAAGTTGTTTTGCACTTATCAGTCAGTCATCCTGTCTGAACATGAAACCAGGATTAAAATGCATTTGGGATCGTATCCAAGGAAAATGTCTTCCTAATACTGCCATATCGCGTAGTCAAATTACCGCTTCTCTAGACAGAACGGATGATTCAAATGTTTACATGTAAGTTTCTTCGAAACACGCAGCGAAGACCCCGAACCAATCGCTACCTACTGAACTACTGAATTTTGTAACCTTGAAGTTTGCCAACCTTCGCTACGGTTGAAAATTATTAACAAATGTGAAATCACTCGAGAACATATGTTTCTCGTTTACACAGCGCGTACAGAATACTTGAAAAAACTCGAATTTTGATTTTTTTTATTGCAGTATATGCGCTGAAGAAAGCCGTTCACAGATCGCCACGTCGATGGAGTTATGTTCGTCTTTACGCGATTGTCAGTCGTGTGTACAGACGTCTCTGCATTGCGGCTGGTGTCCTCATCAAGGGATCTGTACGCAGAACAATCGATGTAAAGAGCCTTTACCTAATGCAATGGGCTATACTACTTTGAGAGTACGTATATTGATATCGCGATGAGTTTAGTTTCTTTTTTCTCTTCGTTTATTTTAAATTAGCGAATATGGAATATGTAATTATCGTGCTGCAATGTTTATCACTGGTAAGCAGCAAATAGAGATGAGAGAATACGGAGAACGTTTCAATGCAACGAAATGATTAATCGTTGATTTGTGTTCTTTTGAAACAGCCTTATCAGAATTGTAACGCCGACGATAATGCATACTGTCACAATCAGCACACTTGTCAGGCATGTTCGCTGGTACAGAACTGCTACTGGAATCGTAGCGGATCGTTTTGCGTACCTACCACTAATTTAACAATGGAAGAACAACAGGTTGGTTTAATAACAGAAACACCCACTTGATTCAATTCGTTACGTGTACAAATGAGTACCTAACTACCTACCTACGTATTTAATCGCGTGTAATTTTTCATCGACAGGATGTGGGCTCGTGTCCAAATAGCTGTTCTGACTACACGTCGTGTTCCAATTGCACAGAGAATAGTTGCATGTGGTGTCATACCGAAGAACGATGCATCGATAAAAATGGATATTCGTCTACCTTTCCTTACGGCCAATGTCGCGAATGGACCGCTAATTCTAATCGATGTCGACCTTCGACAGGTACATATAAATTCATTCCTTCGAGATATGCTCAAATTTGAATGAATCCTCAAATATTATCATTGTGTCACAGGTAAATCGGCTTGTACGTTTTATAAATCCTGCGGAGAATGTCAGACTGATCCGGAATGTGGATGGTGCGACGATGGATCCGGCACCGGATTAGGATTCTGTTTACCCGGTGGAAATACTAGTCCACAGATTTGCTCGAGCGGAAATTGGTGTTTTACGTGTTGCCCTTGTGAGTTATTCATTCGTGTTCGCGTCTCAGATCAATGACCGTGAGCGAGCAGCTGATTTCATCCTTGAGGAATAAATTACCGTTATTACGATAGATATCCGGTGTGGAATGCAACTGTTAAATGCGTTCGATTGGTTATTGATAAAGGTCGTCTATTTGTGAATTGCGTTTAAAGAGTCGGAATTCATTGAGAATAATTTTTAGGGATTTTTTCGAATTCTAGTCTTGGTATCGGAAGGTTGGAAAACAATAGAAAATTATCGGCGCAGAATTACTGCGTTTCTTTCCAAGTACTGAAAATAATTTCTTTTACTGATTTTATTTTCTTTTTCCTTTGATGAATATCTCAAGAAAAAAGAAGGCCAAAGAAATCCAATTTTGGGAACTTACGAATTTAAAATCTAAAATATTTTCAAACCTTGTCGCAGAAAAAAATAACTCGAATGATGCATCGCAAATTGCATTGATCTGTGAAGAGAAAATTATTAATGTTTTCATTTCACGGTTCGAACGCTCGTCGAATATCGATACGTTACATTTTTTGCTGCCTATTTTCAGCTTGCCAGTGCAACGGTCACAGCGTATGTTTAAGTAATACAAATATATGCAGTCAACCATGCGGTAATTTCACTCACGGTCCTCACTGCGAACGTTGTATTCACGGATATTATGGAAATCCTTTAAACGGAGGGACTTGTTTACGTAAGTGTTAATGCGTTATATTATAGTTTATTTTTTATTTCTTATTAATTATTATTTCTATCTTACGCGTGTTATTTTATAGCTTGCGAGTGTAATAATCAAGCTAATCAATGTCACGCGGAGACCGGAAGGTGTTTCTGTACGACCAAAGGTATTATTGGAGATCATTGCGAAAAATGCGATACGCAGAATCACTATTTGGGAGATCCTACCGTACCTCGTGGCTCTTGTTTTTGTTAGTGTTCTAATAACATCGTGATATTCAAGTATCTACGTTGTTAATTGAAATTTATCGTATTGTTCTTTTTTATTTTTGTCCCGATATAGACGAACTAGCGATTGATTTCCAATTCACGTTTAATTTATCGAAAAAGGAAGATCGCCATTTTAGGCAAATTAATTTCAAAAACAGTCCGCCAAAAGCGGAAATCGACGCTGATTTTAATATTTTATGTTCTGTTCCGGCGAAAATGAATATTACAAAGAAAACAGGCAAGATTTCACCGATGATTTGTGCGAATATACGCCGTAGTGAAGTTTTATTTTCAATTCGTCGATTTTTTTTTTATGCTACAGGTGATAAAGATAAAGAAAAAGTGTTACTAGAAGCGCATAATTGTTCGAATTTTCGGACACGATTTTCCAAAACCGAGCATAGTTTCGGATTAGACAATAACGATTCGATGACTACTTTTTACGTTTACGTTTATGATTTCCATCCGCCGTTATGGATTCAGATATCGTTCTCACAGTATCCCAAGCTGAATTTACAACAGTTTTTTATTACGTTTTCCTCGTAAGTAGTTCAGTAGTTGATTCTTAATCAATGCGTGAAGGTGATAAAAATGGATTTTCTCATTTACGCCGAATTATGTTCCAGATGCTTCTTGTTGTTGTTATTGGTTGCGGCTGTTCTATGGAAACTCAAGCAAAAATACGATACATATCGTCGACGTCAGGTATGACGCGTTGTGTTCTTTTTTTTTCTACACGCTGTTGATTTGTATTCATAAACGAAACAACCGGTTCGTGAGATCGCGGATTTTAATTCGCGTTTTTCGTTTTTGTTTTATTCGCAGAGACTTTTTGTCGAAATGGTACAAATGGCTCGGAGACCTTTCTCAACTATTAATTTGGAAATTGATCCGAAAAGCCCACCGGAAGACGTCACCACCATTTCTGTATCGGATACGCTGAGTCGGCGGAAAAAAGTGAGTAATTTTACAGCTTAAACAAAAATTTATTTCGAGTATTTGACGAGTTTATTTTCATTTTTTTTTTGCTCGAAGGAATATCCGAATCCTATAGCAATGGAACCGTGCAACAATAATAAAGCGGCTGTGCTCTCATTAATTGTTAGATTACCTACAGGTAGTGATGCTCATACTCCAAATGGCCAATCAGGTTAGTATCGCGAATCATGTTTTCATTTTACGGTTTAAGCGACTAATTTTTTTTCGTATTTCGATTAAAGGTATCGCAATAGCCTCAGCTTTAGTTACATTAGGCGGTAATACTAGAAAAATAAGTATCGACTCAACGGTGAAAACCGATCCTAAAGGTAAAGGCCGTAAATGCACCGTAACTAATCAAAATGCCGAGAATTGCATTTAGTATAATTTGCGTTTATTATGTATTTATTTATTTTCGCGTTATTTTATAAGAACTGACTTCATAATAAGTGTTTTTAAAAGAAAGAATGGTGAAAAAAATGACGTAAATGATAAGTTTAAATGAGAAAAAAAATATTTATGATTTTTTTTTAATTAACTTATTAAATCAATATTTTAAAACATTATTTTAAATCGCGTTTCTCGTTTATTTGTTCCATCACATTTGTGTTTTATCTTCTATTTAAGACTTGTAATACTTTCCATCTTTTATTAATTTTTTCTTTTCGAAATTTTCTAGTCATTTCTCGCTTTTTATTTTATTTTGTCATCACTCTGCTAAGATGTATTCGAGTCACCGATGTTTATTTAATAATTTATTTATTTTTTATTGCGAACATTTTTGTTAAATATGTTTTTTTTCCCCTGTAGATTTTATTATTCTGTTTTAGATGACATTTGCCCGGAGCATTGTGTAGTTTTTAAGTATATTCCATTATTGAATGATATCGCGCAACATTGCCTTTTTGTAGTATTTTTTTAAAAACTTTTATCATTCCCCTTTGAATCTCGATGCATTTTTTTAAAATGAATGTTTAGTTCATTCCAGTAAATTAAATGAATTTTTAAATTATTCGGCGTCATTCTTACTGAGGAGCTGACGTTATAAAATCAGTATTGTTAACTTTTCTCGTTTTTTTTTTTTTTTTTTAACCGAGTGTGTGAAGATTTTTTTGTAAGACATGTTTTTACAAAATGTTTGTTAGGTTTTCGAATTGTATATGTTTTTTCTTTCTTTTTTTTTTTTGTTATTTATTTGTACCTATTGTGTTTGTCGTGAGTTACGTATCGTATGACATTGTAAATGTTTTTAAAAAATATTTTAATTCAATGTTTATTGTAATTCTCATTTGTGAAAGTGAATTAGACATTTTGTTCATGATGTGGACCTTTTTTTGGGGGGCTGTATTTTAGATCATTTTACTTACTCATCGGCACCTCTCGAATTAGCCATAGGGATAACAGAAGCGTAAATGGACCGATTTTAGTTTTGGACATTTTTAACAGCATTCTTGTCATAATTTTTAAAAGGATTATCTGTCATTTCATATTGAGAATTTTATGGAATGAAGTTTGATGATTGATTACTTCCTTCCTGTATCCTGTAGTTTCAGTTATTTCTGCAAACCGCAAACGAAATAGTCTAGACTTTGAAGTTTTCACAGTGAATTGAAAATTGAACTTTACAATTTTTATTCTTCAATTTTCATTATCCAGGTTTTCTTATATCAATTTTATCAATTACATTACAAACTTTGAGATCGACGAAGCTTGAGCTTGATGAGAAAAAAATGAAACATCAAAAAATTTGAACTTATCGAAAATATTCGAACATAGCCGATCACGCCCGATTCAGACGAACCTCGGTTTCTAGTTCGTAAAATCGTCGCCTTGATTATGTGTTTGTTTTTGTTTATTATCGGGAACTTCGGGAATCAAACTCTCGAAATAATTTAATTCAGGATTATTATCGAAGTTTATAAGTTGAACTAAAAAACTTGAGATTTGATAAAACATTCGTATGCGTACTAGAGTGCAGAAGTCACATCCTACAATCAAAATGACTCACATTTACGCGTTGAAATTCTCAGTTTTTTAGACGACTAACTAATGTTAATATCAGTGAAATTAAAGTGATTGGTTTTCCTCAAACACTTCTTTATCGTTCGAAGAAAATCGACGAGTAATTATATTACGAGTAACTTGATCCTTTGTAATAGATATAGCCTTAATATAACGATAATTTTGGAATTTTACAGCAAACATGTCGACTGGTAGGCCGTCCAATATTTCACCAACACAGAACTGTGCAAAAGCATTTATACAGCGTGATTATACGCATGGGACAATGGTTCGTTTTCAGACACAGTTACCAAATGAATTAGAGAATAAGGTAATATCTTTATTTCATTTCTCTAAACGATTTCGTTGAAATCGTGATAATCGTGTTGTTGATCACGCAGATTGAAAGGCCAGCATTTGAATATACAGTAAACCAATTAAACTCATTATTCGAAGAAGCCGAAAATGGAACGTGTAAAACTTATTGCGAAGGTTGTTGCGCGTGTATAACCGCATATTTAATGTTCATTTGTATGGAATCACATTACGAAAAAGTAAGTTTTCCTCTTTTTGGGTGTGTGAAGAGGTTTAATACGCTGGCGTGTGTTACCAAATAACGATTTCGTGTGATTACTCATCGTGTTTTTTGTCGTTGCAGAGTTTAAAGAAAATCGCTAGATTCGTAGTCGAACAAAATGAAAGTGTATACTTACCAAGAGGGCTACTACTTGTAAATCCATTAGAACGAGGACTCAGAGTGGTATGTATCGTTTTAAAATTTAATTCGCTCTATTTTTAGAAATAGAAAATTACCCTAGCGTGTTTTTACAGATTGAAATAGTGATATTAGACCAACCTATGATAAATCGAGCATGACTGTATTTATTTGGATCAACCGAGGAATTTTATATGTGATTGGTGAGTTTTCAAGTCATTCCTCTGGAAATGTTGGCTCAAGTTTGTATGTTGAGGCTGTCAGCCGATCGAGATAATTTTACGCAAGGAACGGATAATCATCGTGTATTTTTTGTATTATTTTCTTGTTGTTTTTCCATTTTTTTTTCTTTTACGTGTGATTTAATTTTTACTTTTTACGTAATACTTAATACAAATTATTTTAAGGCATTGGATTGTGATGATTTACATTATTTAACAAGAGCCAAATATTTTCATGTTGTAAAGCTTTTTTTCTGTTTGAAACCTTACTATTAATATAATATCGTAAAAGTTGCATGAATGTAAAAAAGAAAACAACTACATAATATTTTATAATTTTGTTTTCTGTTTGTATACGTATTGTGTTTGTTCGTTTTTTTTCCTAAAAAAATGTTGCTGTAATATGTGTTAAGTTACGAGGTGAATTTTTAATTGATGGAAGAAGAATGAAAATAAAAATATTTTATTTACAACTTAAATCAGTGTAATTCTAAAAACGAAAGTTGAATTTTATTACATTTAAAGGACATGTAAATGTTTTTTGTACCAAAATCGTGCTCTGAAATCGTCCGAACAAGTTACAAATGCCGCTGAATGAGGAGAATGCACGATCATTCGAACAGGACCATTATGACCTGAAAATAGTTGAAACGTTTCGTTAACTTCCTCCGTAGTATTGTCGAAAGACATTCAAAAATCACTAATTTAAATTAATTGACAAAAAGACGCAAGTATGAAGCCTTAGGGAAACAGTAGTAGCATGGATTATACTCTTCAATTGAAGAGCTCGACTTTTTGACCTCTTTCCAAAAATTTAATCGCTTTCGAAATACAGCAATACCGCAACTAGCGAGAAAAATCGAGCTTTTTCCAACTTCGTGTACTTTTTGAATTGAAAATGATGACTACGAGTAGGGTGTTTGTGTTCAGGGTGTCCAAGAATAAGGGCTGATACGTTTTGATTTTTGATGAGCCAAAACGGGGGGAAAATCCCTTAAATCAGAATTAAAATGAGTTATTGTTTCAATGCATGAATAAAAGCTTCTTTCGTGTTACATTGAAATTTGAAACAATCACTCAATTTTAAGTAAAAACTTTTCTCTCCTTTTCGATAAAATCAAAGTCCTTTTTTCTTAGACACTCTGTATTATGAATTACCTAATGACAAAAGCTGCTGCCTGGAAGCATTTCTGGAATTCCAGGCACAAAGCGAAGTGGTAGCCTCATCCGGAAACATGACGTAATCTTCTGTATGGTTGAAAACAGCTTGCGCTCTGTGCTCTTGCTTTCCTGTAAATAAAAGTAAATTTTAATACACATTTTCAACATGAAAAATTATTTATTGTTGATCAAGTGATCACTAGTCGGACCTGTCGTTCCTGCGCCCGTATAAGCAATCAAACATCGACTAGTAGATAATTCCCATAATTTTACGGTCGAATCTTTGCCTGAAGATAAAATGTACTGAAAAAACCAATGAACGAATTATTGGAAATAAAACACGATGAATTTTAAAAAATCATAAAGGAAATAATAATTTTACTTTTCCATTCCTAGAAAATGTCACAGAACACACTTCAGCACCTCCATGCGCTTTATGAAAAGTATTGACACATTTATTCGAAACACCATCCCACAATTTGATACTACCATCACGACTGCTTGAGGTGAAATATTTCGCACCAGGTGAAAATCTACAACAGAGGATAAGTATGGAATTAAATTCGCCTATACATCGTAAGAATTATCCATAAAATTATTCAAAATTTTTCCTACACAAAAATTACTTCAAAAATAAATGCGCAAGAAAAATATATCCTCACTTGATGGATGTAATCGCAGCAGTATGATGATACGTCGGTGCAGCGCCTACGTAACATTGACTCGTGTTTATATCGTATAATCTTACAATTGGACTATTGGTACCAACAACAATGAAATCTCCAGAAGGATGAAACGACATGCAACGAATTTGTTCACTTTCCTAAAATAAATTGCCATTAAAATAGGATTTCTACACCTACTTAAAATGATACATCTCAATTTTACTCACACTGATCACTTTGTGAGCTTTTTTCACCGAAGCTTTACCGTAATCAAACATTTTAATATGACAGTCTTTGGAACCAGATAATAAAATAGTAGACGAAGGGTGAAATTCCAAACATGTTACTTCTTCAGCATGATCATATAACGTACGAATCACCGGATGACTTTGAGTATCAGTGGTGTTATCGATTTCTGCTGAAGACTTGGCTAACATACGGTCAACATCTAAAATCTATTAATTAAAATTAGAAAATTGATACAGTAGAAATAGGAAAAGCACTGGCGATTCTTCAAGTTTACTTTGATAGAAGCGTCAACACTTCCGGTAGCTATCAATTGCCCATCAACACTGAATGCTCCTGCTCGACAAGGACCTTTATGAGATGTAACGTAAGCAGTTTCATATAACGCTGGCTCTGGTGCAGTAGATATTACATCTGTTTCGAATTCCAAATCTAAAAAAAAAAAATGTTTTTCTCAGAAATGTTACGTTTAAAGGAATTAAAAACGGCGTGGAAAACGAACTAACCTAATCCAGGACCAATTAAAATTTCTTGTATTGGATTCAATCCGAGAACTGGATTTTGCTCGTTTCTCTTCTGTCTGTCTGGTTCGTGTTTTAATCCAATCATAGTCAAATGATAGAGTCTGTCTGCAGGAGGACATGGTGGATCAGCTTGTATCAGAGTAGACAAGCTTGTCGCAAGTCCTGTGTGCCCGTCGTAATATAACTGACTGCGTAAGATAAACACAGAATTCATAAGAAAATTCGATGTCAGGAGAGGAAGGTTTGTTGAGCTATTGCTATTCTTTTACCTGACCATTAACCTGTACAATAGTTCTCTATTTTTGACAATATTTTTATCGATCGAGTCTTCTGAATCCATTATTTCCTTCATAATTTTTCGGTGATTTCTGCAAACACGAAGAATGAAGAAGATTTTAGGTTCGGAAGAACACAACACGAATTAGAAGTGTAATTAAATAATAGCTAAAATTGAGGTAAATAGATAAGGTACGGTTCGGGTAAAATGAAGCAGATACTTACCAAACTGTCTATAGAAATGAGAAATGAACAATACTTTTTCTTTTTGAAAATAATAATTGAGAAAGTTTCTGAAAAACTTCAAAAGCTTGAAAGTTGGAAGTTGAAATTCGAAAGAAATTTTTTTCTCATAAACTTTGACTATATATACATGGACTGCTATCTTCTATTGTTCTTGAACGGGAATCGTGAAGCCAAAGCAATGGAGGTACTTAATCGGGACATGGGCTCTGAGCATGCGCGAGATTTCGTTGCAACGAGCAGTGCGCAGGGCTTGCAAACCGAAACCAAAACCGAAACCGAAACCCCCAAAAACCGATTAAAATTGCTCAAAACCGAAACCAAAACCGAAACCAGGAGCGTTATTTTCCCACAACTAAAACCAAAACCGAAACCGGGAGCGTTATTTTCTCAAATTCAAAACCGAAACCGAGAGCGTAACCAATTGAAAACTGAATTGGTTTTGGTTTTGGAATTTGTTGGCGTTGGCAGTACTGGGAGTAATCTCAGCTACGATGCGATACTTACCTGGCTGTTCTTCTTATCCGGGTGCTCTCCTGTTTACTACCTCGTTGATTTAGTTTATAGACGCGACTTCGATGATATTCTTGATTGATGATATTTTTATACTTTTATAACGAATATATTTCCGTTTATTTCTCGATGTGTTTATTATTATTCGAATATACGATTAGTCCTACATGGTAGACAGAAGCGTAGGTTTCGATTCGTTGCTTGTTTTTTAACATTTCGGTAGTGATTGTGTACTTGTGTAAACTTCATTCGGACAAGATGGAGGCTATAATAAATCCTATAGTGGATCGTATCAAAGCTGAGCTGGAAAGTTTTATGCGATCGACAATCAGTGTTCCTGTGAGCAGCTCAGTAAGTAATCAGATTTCTAATCCGATTTCGAATGCGAATCCGATTTCGTTAGTGGGCAATTTGCCAAACTACTTTTTCATGCCGCCACCACCACCACCTCCGGTGACATCTGCTGTTCCGGTGACTTCGGCAGTTCCGATATCAGTATCAATTACATCCAGCGCATCTGATATGCCGCGACTTACGGTGACAACGTTTAGTAAACCTGCTGGTCGTTATGTGACAGCTCATAAATTAGTGAATTTACATACCACTGCTGCAAATGTGGTTTCGAGTAGCACCACATCCGCATCTTTAAGGCAACCTATCATGTCAACGGGTGCCTCCGCAGTACCGATGCCACCACCGGTGGGAAATATTGGATGTGCTCCGCTACCCTTCAATTCTATGTTACCGAATATCGATTATAAGCTGACGGAGAAAAGTAGCTACCGAAATTGGCGGCAGATGCTGTTTGACGAATTAAGAGTACGCAGACTTAATGATATTGTGGATGCTTCAGTTCCGCGACCGAATACAAGATTCGATGACTCCATTCGGAAAGCGACTACTCGTTTACTCATAGTAGGTCGCCTTGACGAACACCACCAGCGTTTAGTCGAAAACATCAGGGAACCGGCCGAAATCATAAAATGGTTGGATAATGAGAAACTGCCAATATCGGAGAACTTACAAGAAGCTCTCTTTCAGAAAATCACGAACTTACGTTTTGAACCGTTTATTGACGAGCCGTCGAAGTTTACCAGGCAATTGGAGGATTTATTCGAACGAAGTAAAGAAGCAGGCATGGTGTGGACGGACGATTTCAAAAAGAGTATGCTGTTACATAAAATAAAGAAGGCGCGCAGCGACATATCGATGTCCAACCGAACGAGTAAAACCAACTACCAGATGATCAAAAAATGGCTATGTGACGAAGAGGCGACTGAGAAGGAGCTCAAGGCAGTAACCTCAACAGCGGCTTCAACAGGGGTTCATTTTGCCTCTGCCAATTCTTCGAACTCGAATGGAAGAGGAAGAAATTTACGAAACAATCGACGTGGCGATAGACGTGAACAAAACAACGATCGACGTGGGGAGCGACGTGAACAATACGATGATCGAGATCGACGTGGCGATAGACGTGAGCAATTCGACGATCGACGTGGCGAGAGACGTGAACGTGAAGACAATCGACGTGGTTCCTATCAGCGCAATTACGACTCGAGAGATTCCTATCAGAACCGTAACTCATCCGAAGGCAACCATTATGGAAGGTGTCGAAAATGTAACATGAGAGGTCATGCGATGAAAGACTGCAAGACGAATGGGTCTTATTGCTACTGCTGCAGAAAAGTAACCGATCATATTGCGAAGAACTGCCCCGAGCGTAAATCCGATGAAAAGTCTGGTAAATCTGGGTCCGGTCAAGGGAAAGGCGATAGCGGTGGAAAATCTATGATGGTCTGAGGCGATAGAAATTTCGAATTAAATTCGAAGTATTATTATCCTGATGACTGCCTTAACTCGGCGGGTAAGTGTTTCATGACAGCAGTACTGTCAGTCAATTTTATAATCGACTCTGGGGCAAGTTATCATTTGACAAATGAGCGGCGAATTCTCTCCAAGGTAAGAAAGTTGAGTAAACCAGCGGTAATAGATTGCGCTAAGAAAGGACAGGAGTCTGTTCTGAGTATAGAGGAGTTAGGTGAGTTTCATACTTACACTGTTTTAGGTAAGCCAATTACTTTTACAAATGTCTTATATTCTTCAGAAGTTTCTGAAAATCTGCTGAGTTTACGGCAGCTGGTACAACAAGGTGCGACATTTGATGGAAGTTCGCTATATTTTTATATCAGAGATGGAAATTCTGGTGACATAATTATTAGAGCTCAGTTTCAATCTCCGTTCTGGGTCAGTGATCTGCGTGTTCGTAATCCAAATGAAGTGGCTATGTTAGCTAATGCTGATGGAGGAGGTCCAAGTCCAACGCTTCCGACGATTCGTGAAAACTTGGGTCTTCTATGGCATACGAGATTGGCGCACGCTTCGCTAGGTTATCTTGAACTATATAAATCGAAGATGGCGATTTTGAAAAATGTAACTTTTGGTAAGGATATTATGGATTGTCAACCTTGTGCGTTAGCTAAGGTTCACAGGAACCCTTCGAAGAAGAAACGTCAGCGGAGTAAGATAGCTTTACAACGAGTTCATTCTGACGTGATGGGCCCTATAACACCTCTATCATTCCCAGGTAAACGTAGGTATGTGATAACATTTATAGATGATTTCTCGAGGTTCGCAATGGTATTTGTGATGTGTTATAAAAGTGATGCAGCTGACTGCTTTAGAAAGTACTTAGATGAGATGCGTAGAATGTTGGGAAAAGATGTTAAGGTACGGTACTTACGTACGGACGGAGGTACCGAATATTCAGGTGAGATGGGAAGGTTATTGAAACAGGAGAAGATTGAGATAGAGGTAGCTGAACCGGATACCCCAACTCATAATGGTGTTGCAGAAAGAATCAATCGGACTTTGCGCGAAAAGACAACAGCGATGCTGAGCGATTTGGGAATCCCAATGTCCTTGTGGGACCATGCTATATCTCAGGCTGTTTATATCTACAATCGAACTCCTCACAAATCGAACGGTTTTAAGACACCTTATGAAGTATTTTGTGGTGAAACTCCTGATTTATCGTTTATACGCCGGTTTGGTTGTCTGGCCATTCCGAAGAAAACTAGAGAGGATTATGAGAAATTTGATGAAAGAGGTATTAGAGGTGTAGTTTTGAACAATACTAGAAGTGGTTATCGAATTTTGTTACCTTCGAGGAAAATTATAGAACGTAAAGATGTTGAGTTTATTGAAAATATTACGTATAGAGATTTATTGAAAAGTAAAGATGTTGTTTTCAATTTTAGTTCAGACGAAACTGAAACTGATATTAACTGGCACGACACGGTAGAACGAGAAACTACCAACGAAGAGGTAAGTGTAGAAGTACCCAGCAAGACTTCTGGTGAATTGAATGTTGTCCCAAGTACTAGTGGTCAAAACGATGACTCTGATGAATTTGACATTGAGAACGTCGAAGAAACTGTGATTTTTGATGACTCGTCTAACGATACGTTTTTAGCTTTTGATCGTGTTACAGCATTACGTGCATGCTTACTCGAAGATGAAAAGGATCCAATGACTTACGCTGAAGCTTTAGACCGTACTGATCGTGAGTATTGGATAAAAGCCATGGAAGATGAAATGGCGTCTTTAGAAAGAAATGATGCGTGGGATTTAGTTGTACCGCCCAAAGGGGTGAATATCTTAGATTCTAGATGGGTATTTTGTAGGAAAACTAACGAGAATGATTCTTCAATACGATATAAGGCACGTTGGTCAAAACGATGACTCTGATGAATTTGACATTGAGAACGTCGAAGAAACTGTGATTTTTGATGACTCGTCTAACGATACGTTTTTAGCTTTTGATCGTGTTACAGCATTACGTGCATGCTTACTCGAAGATGAAAAGGATCCAATGACTTACGCTGAAGCTTTAGACCGTACTGATCGTGAGTATTGGATAAAAGCCATGGAAGATGAAATGGCGTCTTTAGAAAGAAATGATGCGTGGGATTTAGTTGTACCGCCCAAAGGGGTGAATATCTTAGATTCTAGATGGGTATTTTGTAGGAAAACTAACGAGAATGATTCTTCAATACGATATAAGGCACGTTTGGTTATACGTGGATTCAAAGATAGAGAAGTGTACGATATAGGAGATGTGTACTCTCCGGTGGCTAGTAAACACACAGTTAGGGTAATTCTTGCGCTTGCAAATAAAGAAGGTTGGTCGATTATTCAATTAGATGTTATTACTGCCTTTCTTAATGGCAGATTGAAAACTACGGTATATATGCATCCGCCTGAAGGAATGGAAGTTGATGAAGGCCTGGTTTGTGCTTTAAAATGTGCTTTGTATGGGCTCAAGATTAGTCCGTTAACTTGGTTTCGTAGGTTCGATGAAGCAGCCAAGAAAATGCAGTTTACCAATCATCCAAATGAGCCATGCGTGTATATCTGGCGAAGGAAACATTTGGTGGTAATTTTAGTACTTTATGTAGACGATTTCCTAATCACAGGTAATTGTAAAGATAAGATTGTTGAGACGATTAGACGTTTAAAAGAGGAATTTCAAGTAAAAGAGTTAGGTTCTCCTAAAAAGTTTCTTGGTTTGGAAATTGCTAGATCGGAAGAATATCAAACGTTGACTTTGACTCAAACTAGTTTTATTAATTGTGTGTTGAAACGCTTTAACGCGTTGAATTTGCCAGCTGTTCATACTCCAGCTTTAACTCGAAATTGTGAAAAGAAAAGTAAGTCAGAGAAGAAAACACCAGAATGGAATCCTGGTAAGCCTACGCCTGGCAAGTCTTTGTTTAGGGAAATTACTGGCTCGTTATTACATCTAGCCAACGGTACTAGACCAGATATTATGTTCGCTACGAATGTGCTATGTCAACATCAAAGTAATCCTCAGCCCGAAGACTGGGAACGTGCTCAGAGAATTCTTCAGTATCTGAAAGGAACGGCAGAGCTAGGGCTAACTTATAGAGGGGTGATTAAGAAAGAAGGTGTATTTGTAGATGCGTACACCGATGCGTCGTTAGGGACTGGAGAAGAAGGTTGCTCTATTACAGGCTATTTTGTGCGAGCGTACGGTGATCCGGTTGTTTGGCGTACGAGAAAACAGTCGGTACCAGCGGGTTCCTCAGCTGAAGCGGAATATTTCGCTCTATCCATGTGTTCGAAGGATGCTGTCATTACGGTAGATTTATTAGAACGTTTAACGAAGAATAGACATGGACCAGCTCTCATTCATAGTGATTGTCAGCCTGCTCTCGCTATCGCTAAAACAACTGGAGCTCCCAAGCTCAGGCATATAGCTAAACTCAATTATCACATAGTTAGAGATTTTATCAAGGGTAACAAGATTATTTTGAGATTCGTTAAGTCGGAAGATCAGCCGGCTGATGCCCTCACGAAAGCTCTTGCCTCAGGTCGATTTCAAGAACATTGCAGCTGTCTGCTCAATATGTAACATAATTTTTGTATTTCAGGCCATTATTAATTCGAAGATGATAGTTCCATTAGTTCCTATGTTTACGATGTACGTTATTGATCTCCGCCTCTCCGCTAAGATTAAAGGGGTGTGTTGGCGTTGGCAGTACTGGGAGTAATCTCAGCTACGATGCGATACTTACCTGGCTGTTCTTCTTATCCGGGTGCTCTCCTGTTTACTACCTCGTTGATTTAGTTTATAGACGCGACTTCGATGATATTCTTGATTGATGATATTTTTATACTTTTATAACGAATATATTTCCGTTTATTTCTCGATGTGTTTATTATTATTCGAATATACGATTAGTCCTACAGAATTTTTCAGGTAATTAGCCCTATTAATACTGCATTTTTGGTAAAAATGAAGTGAAAACTGATGCTAAAGGTAAAAAGGCCTGAAAACTGAAAAAATTGACAAATTTGGCACTGCCAAAGTGCAGCTTTCTAGTCACATACACAAAGTACTTGAAAAAATGATCACTTTCTTGGCCTTCTTCCTTCTAAAAAAAGGAGAAAATAGGAAAAAACCGAAACCAAAACCAAAACCGAAACCGATTCCTTTGAAATCAAACCCTTTAGGCAAAACCGGAACGAGAGAGATATTATTTTTGAAAACCTAAACCAAAACCAAAACCGAAACCTTTACTTTTTCAAAAAACATAAAACCGAAACCAAAACCGAGAGTGATATCTATCCGGTTTTCAAGCCCTGGCAGTGCGGTTGTTGGAACGTAGGAGGGTGTCCGTCGCTGGTGATTGGAAGGTGTGAGCGCGATTCGGATTCCTGCGCGCGCATGAAAATTCCCGATGCTCCCGATTAAGTACCTCCATTACTTCGGCTTCATCGGCGACAATGAAGATAGCAGTCCATGTATATATAGTCAAAGCTCATAAACAAGCCGGAAATTTTATTGACTTTATGGAATATTTTTAAATTTTAATAATGACTTTTTGTCTAAATGGAAGCATTGCTGCATCACGCAGGCAAAATTTCTATCGATCAACTGATTTTCCTGGTTGTATTTTTCACAAAATTGATAGCAATTTTCGAAAGGGAATGGGCGTTGTTGTGTTTTTCTGATTCAGTTTCTATGTGTTTTATCATTTTGTAATAATTTAATTTGAAGAAAAAATGCCTTACGACGGAGGAATGGGGACAAAACAAGCTTTTATCGAGCATGCTTTGGTCGTAAATAGGGATTTCATCTCACAACCCCGATTGAGTAAGTATCTATTATTCAATATTTATATAGACGAGTGTCCTGATTGATAGCAGGTTCATGGGCGTTACCTTTATCATTGATCTATTCGATCAATTAATCGGAGAATATCTTCAATTATGACGATCTATGCGTTTTCCCAAGTTCAAGTGTCAGCCTCTGTTTCACTTTTATAATTTTCATTGATTTTTTTCAGCGTATAAAACCGTCTCCGGTGTGAATGGTCCTCTGGTCATCTTGGATGACGTGAAGTTTCCAAAGTACGCTGAAATCGTACAAATTAGATTGAACGATGGAACAATCCGTTCTGGTCAAGTGCTGGAAGTCAGCGGTTCTAAAGCTGTTGTCCAGGCACGTTTGGATTATTTGAAACACGTTTAATTTTAACGAATGTAACAAGGGGTGTAACCCAAGTGTTTGGTTTTAGGTGTTCGAAGGTACCACTGGTATCGATGCCAAACACACGATTTGCGAATTCACGGGAGATATTTTGAGAACTCCGGTATCGGAAGATATGTTGGGAAGAGTATTCAACGGCAGCGGTAAACCAATTGATAAAGGACCTCCGATTTTGGCTGAAGATTATTTGGATATCGATGGTGGGTTGGGCTGTCTTGATTGAGGGACTGCAGAATGTCGAATAAGATGGATTATTATTGAATTTTTCTTACAGGTCAACCGATCAACCCTTACTCGCGTACTTACCCGCAAGAAATGATTCAAACTGGTATATCAGCTATCGACATTATGAATTCTATTGCCAGAGGACAGAAAATTCCTATTTTTTCGGCTGCTGGATTACCACACAATGAAGTAAATTCTTAGCACAGTGATATTGACCTTGACTTGTGTCGAAGTCATCTTATATTTTTTCCGTTCGAATAGATCGCTGCCCAAATTTGTAGACAAGCTGGTCTTGTTAAATTACCTGGAAAAGCTGTATTAGATGATTCGGAAGATAACTTTGCCATCGTGTTCGCTGCTATGGGTGTGAACATGGAAACAGCCAGATTTTTCAAACAAGATTTCGAAGTAATTATTCACTTACGAATTTATTTTAATTTATTACGTATTTGGAAACCATCGAGCATTCTAATTATATTATTTTTTCCGTAGGAAAACGGTTCTATGGAAAATGTATGCTTGTTCTTGAACTTGGCCAATGATCCGACTATCGAGAGAATCATTACACCTCGTTTGGCGTTAACCGCTGCCGAATTTTTAGCTTACCAATGTGAAAAACACGTATTGGTCATTTTGACCGATATGAGTTCGTACGCTGAAGCTTTGCGAGAAGTTTCCGCTGCTCGTGAAGAAGTACCTGGTCGTCGTGGTTTCCCAGGTTACATGTACACCGATTTAGCTACCATCTACGAACGAGCCGGAAGAGTCGAAGGACGTAATGGATCCATTACTCAGATCCCCATTCTTACTATGCCTAACGATGGTACGTTTTAATAGCGATGTACTCTATGTATTAATGTATTATTGTATTTCACCTACTAATGTAATTTTTATTTTTTTTTTCTTGCAGATATTACCCATCCTATCCCCGATTTAACTGGTTATATTACCGAAGGACAAATTTACGTAGATCGACAATTGCACAATAGGCAAATTTATCCACCCATTAACGTATTACCGTCCTTGAGTAGATTGATGAAATCTGCCATTGGTGAAGGTATGACCCGAAAAGATCATTCTGATGTATCCAATCAACTGGTAAGTTCTACCGTCAATATTCTTGCACTTATTTTAAACAAAATAATAATTTTATAAATTGTTTGGTTTTTTCAGTACGCTTGTTACGCCATTGGTAAAGATGTACAAGCCATGAAGGCTGTAGTAGGAGAAGAAGCTTTAACTCCCGATGACTTGCTGTACCTTGAATTTTTAACTAAATTTGAAAAGAACTTCATTTCCCAAGGTATAGTGCTCTTGTTTTTTTTTTTTTTTTTTTTTCATGTTCGAACATCTGTATGAGACAAATTTAACCAACGTCACGTGATATTTTCCTCAGGTAATTACGAAAATCGTAGCGTTTTCGAATCATTGGATATTGGTTGGCAGTTGTTACGTATTTTCCCTAAAGAAATGCTGAAAAGAATACCGGCTGCTACTTTGGCTGAATTTTACCCGAGAGATTCGTCCAGACATGCTCAAGCGAAATAAGTTACTAGTGTGTATTATTTATAAAGAAGTACGTTTATCGGAGCATGTTTTTTCAGCAAGTTTCATTTCAGGTTACCAACATGTGTATATTTTTTTCAACCATTCCATGATCATAATACGAAATATTTCTTCATCGTAGCTGCTTCGTAACTGTTTTAATTCGTTAATAAAAGTAGAATTTATTGTTTGTTTTTTTCTTCTTTCTTTTTCGTGTTGAATATTTTATTACCGATGAATATTTTTTTGAAAGATTTCGATTATTAAGTCAAACTTACGTATATTGAATGTACCGTTTTCACGCTGCAAGCGTGACGCACATTAAATAATTACTTAATAAACGAGTATTATAAGACGAATTTTTTGCTGTTGATCGATGCATTGTTAAAGTTGAAATTATTTAAAAGCTGTATCAAAGTTGTATTCTTATTTAATTTTAAAACCCCATTCGTATCGTGGCGATTCTACAGATATTTTAAATTTTATAAAGTAGTAATATATTATATAGTTGAATTATATTGTTGATAATGATCATTGTAATTATTTTACATTGAATAAATAATTCATTACTCGAAGTTCATTCGATCATTATTTTTCCATCAAGTTGAAATTTTACGAAAAAAGTTCCTAATTTAAAAAAATCTGTTCGCTGGAATTTTCAATCTTAGAATAATGCAATGCCTTTACGATCCTGGAACAATTCATAATATGGTACTTTTTGAAAAGTAATGAGCTATCATCGTATTCATCAAATGCGTTCTATCTTTTTTTAATCAAATAATTTTGAATAATTACGTACTTCATTTTGCTTATCTCAATGAGCACTTGAAATATTTCATGATAAATAAAACGGGAGGTGATGTTGGGAAATTTTGAAAAATTTTCAGAAAGTTACGCACAATTCTAACAAAGAAATGGAATGATATTTAACAAGTTTCTTCAGTGAAAATGTTCATCCATGGTGGGAAGTTTCCGGTGTTACATCAGTAATAATAAGTATTGTCTGTATTACTGATATAATATCAGTATTTTTACTCGCACAACAAAAAAGTTATTTTTGAATTTTTTCATGTAACATTTTTAAAAATTTATTTTCATTGTATACTTCACCGTTTGTAGGGGTCTAAGAAAAAGGTTCCAAAGGCATGTTCTATCGTTTACTTATTACCTATTGACTATTTAAATTCAAATGTCTTATTGGCAGTTTTGCACATTTTTTCCGGTCGTTTTAGAGTAGGTACCTAGTCAAATTCTTAAATCACGAAAATTCCTCTACCTATTTCTCGTATATCCAATGCTACCCTCATAAAATTTTAATAAATAGGTAAATACAACAAATTCTCAAAATGCCTAAAATGAGTGTACTTAATAGGTATAGGTACGACTTTTTTGAAAATGAAAAATTGCCCAATTTTTTTAATTTATGAAATTTTTGTTTTCTTTTTTTAGAAATACGTCGAGCTTTTCGATATTTTTTTTGGGTCGTTTCAACTTATATCAACAATTTTTTCCAATTTTTCTGGGTCTCATAAAAAAATTGAAACAACATCAAGTAGGTAAGTAAAGTACACCCCTAATTGGTACCTCTACCTACCTACAAAATACACGTCTAGATCATGCTGGATTTTATTTCTCAATTTTTGGTCAATTTATGAATTTTCAAATTTGGTAAATTTTTGATAAAAACATCAACATTTGATCGAATCGCCGATGACTACCTTGGGAAGTCAGAAAGACACACAGACAACCTCGAGAGGCTGGACAGACGGGTCAATGACCTTAAGAGGCCAGACAGGTAGACAGACGACCTTGGAAGGCTAGACTGGTCGGTCAGTGACCTTGAGACTTTTTGGACACACGGGCCAAATGACCTTAAGAAGTCGGACCTACAGACAGACAAGTTAATGGGGTGAAAACCTGGTCCGGATGATCAAACCAGACGTGATCAGATCAAATTTTGATAAAATAACTGGCGTCCATACAGAGCTAGACCAACATACCTATCTGATCGGAGCCAGGCATCAGACTGCGGAAGATCTCAGCATTTCTCAGCATAGAACTCAGGCTGAAGACCTGGTCCGGACAATCATGTCTGATCGAACATTAAGTCAACTTGATCAAAAAACATGTCCATGATAAACTTCCTTTGAAGAGGAAACTTTACATCCATTTTTTTCAACAACTTTTAAAAACTGGGAGAAGAATTTGAATAAAATTTTGACATTATGCAACACTTGGCCGGGATATGATATTTTTTTAAGCATTCAAGAAGTTGAAAAAATTGAGATGGATTTTTAACATTATGTCAGGCATTTAATAACTGAAAAAAATCACCCATTTATGACATTTTGATGCTTAAGAATGTATTAGACTGAAAAAAATATCAATATTTATCAAACTATTTTTATCTGATTCCTGAGAACTTGGAAAAAATTTCAATGAAATCTTGACATTATGTCAGACATTTAGAATCTTTGGAAAAAATTATCAATTTTTGACATTTCAATTCACTTTGATTGAGAATTTTAGATTTTAAAATTATCTTTGAAGAGGAGACTCATCTACTCTCATTTCTCACAGCGATTTTTTAAAATCCAAAACTGAAAAAATCAAAAATCCGATCAACACAACAAAATAGCTCAAGTTCACCAGAAAAATTAATCGACTGGGGAAATACGATTTCTTCATTTTTCCCAAACATTTTTTTCGGATGGTAAAAATTTGTCAATTAAATGCATAGAAATGATTTCACGAATTTTGTGATAAAATTGATCGAAACTATACTTTAAAGACGGTTAATTCGAGTTTACTTATGGCACGTTGAGGTGGTGGGGGCGAGTACATGAATGTTTGTACCCTCCAACTTTACCAATAAAATTTCTTTAAAAAAAAAAAAAAAAAAAAAAAAAAGGGTACCTAGTTACTGACTTTCATTTTGATCCCTTTTATGACAATTTTCCCTCAACTAAAAAAATTAAAAAATCCACTGGAAGCTTGAGAGAAGTTGAACTGTTGAAGATGGGTCATACACCTTTCAATTGTCTTCTTTAATGTACCTACAATAATTTGAATTTTCAAAAATTCGTCGAAAATCGAAAAATGTTTAGCAAATTGAAATAAATTTATAGTCTACTGTCTGATGGTGTATTTCTGTATTCTATTTCGACTTTTTTTTATTTTAGTTTCTGTTCAAAAATAGTTTTTGCTGGTTTGAGTACCTTACCTCGCATTGTTAGATGTTTGAGTAAATTTCCATTAGGTATCATTTAATTGTATAGGTAATAGAAATCATTAGATAGGTATTCTTCTTTTGTCGAATGTCTTCGCCGCCACATAGAGACACCTAATGCTTATTAATTTATATTTCAATAACAAAAAGCTCACTAATAAATTTGACATTCTGCACTTTCTTGAATATGCGCTTTTAAAATTTCTCATTAGAGCGGATTGCACGAACTTGAATATTTAGCTTGTCGTTCACCTTAACAGCAATTTTCTCCACTCTCTACTCGTATTATCATAAGTGTTTACCTATTCTTACTCTTAAATTAATTATCATAAGTAGGTACCCAAGCTTTATCACAATATGTTCGAATCATCCATTCACTCGTAAACAATAAAATAATTTGCTCATGCTCAAATTTCGATCTCGTGAGTATGACTTCTTCTAGTGTCATAACATGAAATTAAATTTGAAAATGAATCGTTAATCGTAGCTAACTCTTCTCCTACCGCCCTCCCAGTCCCAGAGGCTCTACGAATAACTGATAAAAAAAAAGTAACCGGCAACCGGCGGCGATAGGTTTCCCTTATATTCACGTTCATTCGCGATCTATCGGTACAGCTGTGATGAGTGTCGTTGTTCCGATGTCGTACCCAGTTCGTTAGTTAACGTAAACGATTCACGAACATATTTTTTCATTTTCGAAATTTGAAATTCGTCGCGAACTCGCGATCTACGTACGTTTATTTTATTTTCGAAATTTGTCGCGAATCTACGAATATTTCATTTTAAAAATTCATCGCAATCGTCACTTTGGATGCCAGTTTCGAATATTTGCTCGGATTTTCTTGCTAGGTGAGTTGACTTATTTCTATCATTATTATATTTTTTGGTATGGTTATGGTATAATTCGTGAGAATAGTTGGTTTAATTTGTTGATGAAGACATCTTTGTAGTTGTCCGCTCAATGTGTAATTACCGAATATTTTTACCGGATGTTTAAGACAAATTATTGTTGCTTGATTGCGGTAGGCTGTGTACGAAAATTCTCAAAATTACGACATGTAATATTCGCCGGTTTTTATACGTATACTTTGTTGACGGTTTCATTTTATGGTGTTCGTAATAGCTGAAATTATCGTGTAGCTGAAAAATGTTTTAATTAATTCGCGAGTGTAATTTTTCATATGAAAAATTACCTTCGTTTCGATGGTATACCTGTATACGAATGTGCTTCTAACTGTGTAGGTATGAGTAAAGTTTCCAAACATTACGTTATTTATTGAATTTTTAGTCGATCGAAAAATTAACCAGTAATGATTAGGTACCTGATCATTGGAAAAGTTACCTATACCTACGTTTACGTATTTAGAAGTTTGTTTTTAATTTTATTATGAAGAGTAGAAGATTGAGATTTGTGGACAATTTTTTTTAATGTTCGATTAATTATGCAGAAAACACCAAGTAGGTAGTATAATTATCAACTTCATTATCATATGTAGTCTACCTCACTACCCACCTTTCTTTTTTCAAATTCATGACTCAGGTCTTTTGAATGATTGTTCATTTGTGAGGAAATCTGAGAATGTTTCGATTTTATCATTCAATATGTTCAGATGTGAATGTTTTCTTTCAAATTTACAAATGAAGTAAAGAATTCCGCGACGAATTTCTCCCCTATCATGTTATCAATCATGGAATTTATAACTAATGGTTTTGATAAAAGTTCGTTTAATTGATTTCTTGAGGAGGTATGTAGTACTCATTGAAATCAGTGAATAGTTGATTTATGTGTGTTATAATGTTCGTTGAAGACGATTTAATTCTTTGGAAAAGTTTCAGTGCTGGGATAGTACTACAAAGTTTGAAATTTTATAAATGAATTTTGGGCGGGTGGGTGAGCCAAAAAGTGATTCAGGGATTCCCAAAATGGCGAGAATCAATTTTTTTCTAAAAATTATAAAACAGAGAAAAAATTGACAAATTTGGTACCAATTCGAGATGATGGTGTAGTTGAGCGTTTTTTATTACATATTGCGAGAAAACATTTTTTTGGCACGAATTGACCAATTTTGGCGGGAAAAATGTTGAAAAATAGCAGTTTTTTTACATTTTTGAAGGTCTTCCACCTACATTATGTACATATAAAAAATACTAAAAAAAAAATATGTTGTACATGTAGGTGAGATACATGATATATATATTTTTCGTAATTGTACCTCTGAAAGAAAAGACCAAAAATGCCGTGTTTTGCCCAAAAAATATGCTTGAAAAAATTTCAAAAAATTCCCATGAATAACCCTTAGATAGTAGTAGGGTCATTTCATGTCAATTGAACCAAGAAGTGGTAGGGGGGGGGGTCGGCGATTTTTTTGAAATTTTTCCTGTGGAAAGACCTTCAGAAGAGATGACCGACGGTGCAAATCGCAGCCCTCTAGCTCATTTTTAAAGGCAGCCAGGGGGTGTCAAAGTTTTCAGGGAACCTAAAATATCATCCATTTCAGCAGTGAATTACTCGACAACCGCGATTCCTACCAAAATGGAACATTTTCCCGTAGTTAGGGGGTTTGAAGGGGTTTTTGGTGATATCATAAAAATCAGTGTTGCCACTTTTTTTCGTACAAAAAATTAGCTCAAAAAGTTTTGAAACGTAATTTTCATATCGTTCCGACTCTCAAAAATTCTGAAAAAAATATATTATGGACAACTTTTCATGCTGAACAACATATTAAAGAATTGGGATGGTAACATGTTGCAAAGTTGATTTTAAAAAATTGAAAGTTTGCGAAAAAATACGATTTTTTGATTTAAAACATAAAAAAAAGTTTTGATAGGTGTAGTTGGCCCATTTAACCCTTATTTTTACGTATCTGTTGAAAAAGTTGAAAAAACCCTTTCACTCGATGAAATAAACTCCTCACAAAAAAATCAAAATTCAAAAAAATTCAATTTTCAATTTCAAACATCAAAAAAAGTTTAAATTTATTCAGTTGTCTTATTTTGACCTCTTTCTGGCGTATTTCATGAAAAAGTTGATAACAATTACACCCACAACAAAAAAATCAAAATTCGTTCATTTTTTGAATCTTTTCGAATTTTGATTTTTTTGTGAGGAGTTTATTTCATCGAGTGAAGAGGTTTTTTCAACTTTTTCGACGAATATGTAAAAATAGGGGTCAAATGAGTCAACTTCACTAGTCAAAACTTTTTTTCATGTTTTAAATCAAAAAATCGCATTTTTTTGAAAACTTTCAATTTTTTAAAATCAACTTTACAACATGTTACCATCTCAATTTTTTAATATGTTGTTCAGCATAAAAAGTTATCCATAATAAATTTTTTTTCAGAATTTTTGAGAGTCGGAACGATATGAAAACTACGTTTCGAAACTTTTTGAGCTAATTTTTTGTACGAAAAAAAGTGGCAACACTGATTTTTATAATACCACCAAAAAGCCTTTCAAAACTCCTAACTATGGGAAAATGTTCCATTTTGGTAGGTATCGCGGTTATCAAGTAATCTACTGCTGAAATGGATGATATTTTAGGTTCACTGAAAACTTTGACACCCCCTGGCTGCCTTTAAAAATGGGCTAGAGGGCTGCGATTTGCGCCATTGGTCATCCCTTCGGAAGGTCTTTCCACGGGAAAAATTTCAAAAAAATCGCCGAAACCCCTACCACTTCTTGGTCCAATTGACGTGGAATGACCCAGTATCTAACATCGCTGCATATTTGAAAGAAATCGGATGAAAACTATCAAATGTGGGAAATTTTAAACTGAAATTGCAATTTTACCCCATTTTGAAGTAGTTAGAGGTGATTTGGCGATCTAAAAATTTTATCACAAAGGTTTTAGACCATACGGAACAGTTTTGTAATCCGAGGATAGGGCCAAATTGTCTATTTTACCCGGCTATGCTCTTTCTCACAAACGTGTCCTTGAATTTGGTAAGACCGTAAGACTGGTCTTTTTTCGTTGATCTCGTGCGAGTATGCGAAGGAAAGAGGGAGACTGGAAGCAGTATCTTGAATAATACATATTTCAGGAACTGTATAGACATGCCGACAGGTGGACGTACATAAAAGTACTCACTTAATTACCCATCTTTTTATGTGCAGTGCTAAATGGAATTTCTCATTTGCTTATCTTTTTCTAAGAATACGTTTTTCTTAAAATAATATCAAATGACTGTGCCTCTGATATTGGGAATTTATAAAAAGTACATACAAACTCGAATTAATTTGATTCGCAAAATTACGTATAAATTTTTTGGATGACTCATCGATTGTACATGCATAAAATGTTGGTGAAACAAAATCTTGAAATTGATTCAATGTTCTCTTTTTGATTGCCAAGCCTTTTCTGTTTATCTGACGTCATGATGAATATACTTACTTAGGCATTAATAAATTATTCGCATAATTCCCGTTCCTGGAAATATAAGCCTAATGAGTATATTACATACCTAGATAAGTATTCGAAAAAATTCATCGCAAATTTCCTATCTCGATGATTTCATTTCTTGAAAAAAGTGTTTTGTTGTTTGTTTCCCTAATCGTTCGAATTGTTATGATTTTGAAACGTAGGATGAAATGTCTTCGTTCTGAAGGTCATCCTACATTAAACTTTTACTTCTACTGGCATATAGGTAAAGGTTGGTAGTTGGTGTAGTAGGGTTTGTTTTGAAAATCATCGAGTAACGGTTTGTTTCAAGTTGACGAAAATTTCTAGGTAGGTACCTAACTACCTATGTCATATTAACTAAATATTTAATAACTATTGATCGTTTCGAACATAAATTATTTGAGACACGAAAATTTGTTTGTCGAATGTTAAGCTTACGGTAGATGGTACTGCTGATAGAAAATAGAAAATCCATAAACCTATCATAACCAATACCTACTCGTTTAATTGGTTGGGTACCTATAGGTTAAGGTACCTGCATTTGATAATGAAAATTTGATCAGTTCTTTGCGACTAGTTACACGTATCTTCGTCCATTTATATTGTATACCTACCTACCTATTACGTCTTCATTAAATGTAGTACGTTGGTGTTGATAAAATTACGAAGCGTTGTCTGAAAAACGACCTGTCGCAAGTTAAATTTTCAAAACATCTAATACTAGCATCAATCGTACAAATGTAGGTACATACATATGTGTAGATATTTAAACGCTGACCGTGTACAATGGATATTAGTAACGGTATTCAAGTACAATACTTAACATTGATTTACTACACAAATAATTCTTGAACTTGAAAGTTGTATCATTTTTACGAAAACTAAACAAAAAATGATATATCGCTCGCTTTTTTAATGTGTTTATCTAGGTATCCTGACTGATTAGCTCGTATTTTACGTGTATATTAAGGCGAATTTTTAAGTAGGTATTTTTACACTGTCTGTTTGTCGAATTTTTATAAAAATCTGTCTGCTTAGTACCTATAGGTTATATACACGTGCAGGGCTCATTGAATGAAGGTTAAAATTATCTAATACGGGTATACTATTATAGGCAAATTTGAATTTTAATGTCATAATCGATATTCGATGTAAAAAATTCTATTGTGATCGGTTCCATTTTACGCAATTAGCCATAATCGTATATTTAAAAATTTTAATAAATGAGTTTTTGGGATGAAACGTACCTATACTTGAACTTGGTGTACGTTAGACCCACCGATATTTTGACAACTTTTCTTCACCAACGTCAATTACTCATACGTGAGAAGTTGACTCGAACTACAACTCTGCCTTACTACTTTTACAACCCTCCACCTCCTCTATTCAATTATCATGAGATGATTACTTCATGCAGAAGTAGAATTGAGAAATTCCTTGGCCAATATGAGCGTATTGTTCTAAATAAGTAAATTGTATTGTGTACTGAGACTAACGAATGAATAAAAATATAGGCCATGAACTTGAATATATAGGTAATTCCAATAGGTAGGCAAAAATGAAGAACATGAAAATGGTTTTACTGGATTTTTTTTTCTTGTAAGATGAATGGTTTAAATTGAATTTTAATTGGATCTTTTTGAATGAGTGATCTGAGATCTGTTTTTTTTTTTTTACCGAAGTCCGTTTGAACTCACAGCCTGCAGGCTTGTAGGACCACTCGGGTTTTGCAGTCGCTCTAAAATCAAGGTCATTGTTTGGAGCTTTCAAAGCCTCAAAGGGTCCAGTCTGGTCTGGTTTGTCGGTCATGCTCAATGCTGATAAAATGTACCTATTGCAGAGCTGTAGAACCAATACGATTTTTGGATTGGATTTCGGTTTCGAGATCAAAATTTATTCATTTCGGAATTAGATTTGTTTCAGGATTTGTTCGTCTAAATTTTCATTTCTGTTTTGAGTTCGTTTCGAGATTGAAAAAATTGTTTTGGTTGTGGGATGAATCGGTTCCAGTTTTGGGATTTCCATTTCAACCAATTTTAAGCCCAAATTGACCAATGGACCCTGCAAGGGGTCTAAAAAATGGGACATTTTGACATGGGGAATCTGATGGTGTTATTAGAGTTTAACGTTTTAAATGCATATTTTACTTAATGAGTACGTCGAGTAATTTCTAATTTTTATTTTTTATTTTAATCAGAATGAATGATGACAAATTATTATGTAAAATCATAAAATGACAATTTATCAAAATAAAATCGCTGGAAAAAGGCAAAAATTGAAATTCTGAAACCGAAACAATTTTGTTTCAGTTCTAGGTTCAAAATTATATCAGTTCTCGGATTTTTTCAATTTTGGGGTCAAGAAAAATAACGATTTAGGTTTTAGGATTGGATTTGAATCTAGAATCGGATATCGGAATTTAATCGGTTCCAGTTTCAGGATCGTTTCGGTCCCACAGCTCTGGGTTATTGGTTCCGTTCATAATCTCGTTTGTTCATTGTTTTTCAGTCTCAGTTTTTTTTCGTCTTTGTGGGTCAGTTCTGGTCTGGTCATCATCTAGAATTTTTATACTGGCCGTCAGTTGATTCAGGTCCAAAAAATGGTTCAAAAAAATCAGTTTTACCAAATAAAAGTCCAAAAATGTCATTGCTTTACTTTTTTAATCATCACTAGGTATTGTGACCCGCTCTGACAAAATCAACCGTCTCGACGTAAAAAAGATTCCTATATAATGACGTTTGAAATGAATTTTAAGGGTTCAAAGATCAGATTTTTAAAAAATAACATTTTTTGAAATTTTAGTTGAAATGGTCGATTTTGTCAAAGCGGGTCACATAGAGTTTGAATTTAATGTGCCAATTGGGAGAATTGATGCTTAAAATTAAAAATTCGGAACATTCACGACCTTCTGTTCTGCGAGCTTGGAAGTTTGGAGGAAAGGAAAACATCGAGCAAAATCAAAATATCCTGGAACAGTGAGGTTTTTACTTTTTGAGCGATCATGGTTGCAGTCTGTTTGTAGCAGTTTTCATGAAATGGGTCATCTACTATTAGGTTAATTTTGTGAGAAATGTTCATCAGAGGGTTGTGGTTTTTGTCTAGTGAAAACAAGGAACATTTTTAAGGTCCAAGGTTAATAGGGGTCTTTCATATGAAAATTTTATACCAGGTCAGGCCCGGTCCAGTTCACTCATCTTGTGGGCATTTTTAGGTGCGGTCTCGGTCATTAGTCTGGTTATTCTGTCTGGTCCAACAGGCCTGACTCACACTTTCCAATTTTGAATAATAAAGTTGATTTTTAGGTTTTTGGCAAATTTTTGAAAATTTAAAACGTGAAATTTTTTTGACCGGAGTGAATCTATGTGCATAAGTAATTCCTTCAATTCAGTGCCCACACGTCAACAACTCGAAGTTAGCAAAATAGTGAGGCCATAGAAAAAAACTCGAGCGGAAGCTGAATTTTGGTATACTGGCCTATTTTTATACCCTGAACACGAATCCTTGGCGTCCTCACTTGTTCCTAGTGAGATTTCCCCCGATTGTGGATTTTAGCCCCCCAAATGTGCGATTGAAGATTGATTGATTGTATCTCTACACCTACACCCTTTATGAAGTTGGTTCATAGGTCATTTGATGAGAAATTTGACGTAGAACAACAAACGAACAAGAGAGCAACTTTCATAGACCCTCTTTTTAGGCTAGGACTGCAATTTGGGGAGGGGAGAGGGGTGAAAACCTCATTTGGAGGGCTAAAATTCACAATTGCGGGGAAAGCTCACTAGGGACAGGTAGGCGGGGACACCAAGGATTCGTGTTCAGGGTATAAAAATTGGCCATTGTATCCTACCTCTTCTCCTCTTGTTCCTATGAAAAACATTTTCAGACAAAAGTTGTAGATAATTTAATGTATAGAACTTGAATATACATAACTATTTTTTCGATAAAATCAAACCCTTGGGAGTGGAGAAAACGAGCAAAAACTTATTTGGAGGGAGGAATATAGCTAGGGTTCTGTGGGGTGGTAGTGCTCAGAAATTATTCAGGGGACTTGACAATATTTCGTCATAAAAGCTCGAGTAGCCAAAAATGTTTTTATTTCTTCTTATATATTTGTCTCCACTAGAAGCAGAATCCAGGTAAACCTTCTGCTCATGCGCCAAAACTAATGTTTATAGTGTCCTGATTGATCGAAGGCTGGTAGAGACAGTAGAGATTGATAAAAAATTGTTATTGCTACATGGTCAGTGATCTTTTATAACGCAGCCAATATAGGTAAAATGTCGGTGAAGAGGGTTTTCTGGATTCTGCTTTCAAAAAGTCGGCTTCAAAAACGCTGATATAAAACATCAGCCCATTTTATTATTGTACAAACGATCGAAGCTTTGAAAGTTGTCAGTTGAATATTGAATAAATCATTAGCTGCCTGTTTTTTTTTACACCATGTGTGAACCTTTCTAGACCATGTAATACACATGCACATACAGTACAAAAAAATCAAATCATTGCATCTTTTGAATAATCAATTTTTTGGAGTGGTGAAAATGTTGCTTGGGTAGTATATTGATCAATATTTTGTTCATAAAATTTTTCCTATGATGTAGTTCCTAATACAGATAATTCAAATGAAATCCTTAATGTAAAATATATCGTGATTATATTATAGTCAAATATCTTATCAATGTTATCTTCTTAGGTACCTAATGAATCTTTATTAATCTTAATTGAAGATGAGTTAAATTTAAATTAGGTTACACCATGAATCTCATTTTAAAGAAGAAAAAATTCTATGTAGTTCAGTACATTTGCCTTTTCTATTCAGTGTGATTATGTGAATAAATTTTTTTCTGAGTCAAGGGCTAGAAAGCTATTTTTTTCTACCGTAATTATCATGTGTTGTTATATTCGGTAAGTGTATTCTTCAAAATATACCTATCCAACATATGAGAATTCGCCCGAGCTTAGATAGGTAACTAAATTACCTATGTAACAGTGATAATTCTAAAATTAAAAAAAGACACTCAAAAATGCCCATCAGAATATATTCAATTATTCTCATTTCATGAGAGAAAGTGAATTACGCTCCTACTAGTAAGTAATCACGAAAAATAAAGGATCAAAAATTCAAAAATATTATTCAGATTCTTGACGAAGACGTTTGAAAATCAGTTGCAGAATTTTTTCAGAAAACTTTCCGCTTCGTCGTGCTTATTTTTCCAACACCGTAACACCTGATGTAATGACTTGATACCTTCTCTTACATTGCGCAGAATTTTAATCATCATGTTGTTCAAATATTGGTTCGGGGAATACAGGGGTTTTATTAGGCTTCGAATACATCATAATGACGTAGATACGCGAACGAATATCGTGCAATAAAATTCTCATTTTTGCAACTATTTTTTACTAACGAGTACGATTATTCGAGCGAATTTCGAATACCTATACCTAATAAGCGTCATTGTAATTAATCTGACAGTTAGAGGTACCTCCATTCAGTATCTTTATATATTTTTTGGGAAAAAGAAATTCGTGGAAATTCATGCAAATTATTTGGCTAGGCAGAGTGCTCTACTACGAAAATTTGAGCATTTCGAAAGATTCAAGTTGTTGCAATACCCAGTGCTGAAAAAAATTTGCAATTCGAATACGTAAAAATAATTTTATGTCTTTTGTGTATCATACATAATACGGAGAAAAAATTGGCTGACCAAATGATGCTTCAATGCGTCATGCTATGGTTATAATAATTTGTAAATGTATATTTATCAAAATATCGTAGCTCGTCGTGTATAACCTGGTGTGTGCGATTAGATAAGTTGACCAAATTTTTAAAAATGTTTTCGCAAGCGAGTGTCCGTTTTAATGCAGGGTTAGTCATACTATTTTTTATGTTGTACTTATAGTAATTAATGGAAAAGAAAAGCTGCTATCAGGTTAGAGACACTTCCCTTGAAGTTATTTTGAACTTGAATGATCAAAAAATGACTGGCCTGGTTCATGAGCGGAGGTATGTGTAAGAATGTAAAGATGAAATCCAAAATTTAGACATAATTATTTCGAGTATTTATAAAGAAAGAAAAAGTACTATACGAGTAGATAGACCACCATTCGCGAAGTACATACATGTAAATTTTTCCCGTGTTTTGAAGCGCTAAAATGAAAAGACAGAAACGTACAGCAAAAATTTCCCAATTTCTCATAAATTGGGTATTCAAAAGAAATGGACGGTTACCAAATCTATCTACTGTTGACATTATTATGCTCTAATAATGTTTTTTTGAGTTTTCAAATAATGAAAAAATTAGTCAACTTTCAGTTCAATTAAGTAACGATTCTCAGTAAATTTTTGTTAAATTGATGTGAAATTGTTCGAAATTTTGTGATATCAACTTATTGAAATGATTTTTAGAACAAACTCTTGACAATAATCACATTATTACGCAATTTTATGTCCAATTCAAACACAGAGTAATCAACTACACAATCATGCGCAGTTCCATTCTGTGTTTTTTAAAACGTGCTTCAAAATCAAAAGCCACTGTGTGGCGATCAATTCTGAAATCATGATGGATCTGAAAAGCACATTTTTCCTTATTTGTTTTAAGGAAAATCAGATTATGTATGTATACCTAATTTAAAAGAGTAAGTACCTAAGTATTCTTTTTCGGAACAAATTTTAGTAAAAAAATTTTTTAAATCCATTTCAAAAAAAATCCAAAGAATTGAAAACTATTTGATTAAAAGTGTAAAATCTAGTTCTACATAATATGTACTTAATTGAAAAGAAAAATGACGAGAAAAAACAAGCAAAATAAATTGCTCAAATAATTTTTTAAAAAAAACATTAAAAAACTGAAAACTTCTAAAAAATTTATTTTCGAGAGTTTTAAAATTCATGTCAATTCAATTGTCATTTTTATGTAAAAAAAATATCAATGAGTATTAAAAAAAAATTATCTTTTCAAAAAAAATTAGCATGATAAGTATTGCAAACAGTGGATAGCCATCAATCTAACATCATTTGCAGCATTTTTTTAGGCCCCTGTTCTCAGGAATTTCAAAAATCTTCATTTTGTATTTGTATTGAACAAGCCATGAGCAATAATGATGAATCATTTCTGATTGTCTCGTTGAATGAGAGTGTCTGTCAAATCCTTCTTCTCTCCTTATTTTAATTTTCCCACGAATATTTTATTTTCATATTCTTTTGAAAAACGCGAAAAAAATTGAAAGATGTCATTTGACAGCACCTTTAAAAGCCTCAGGCAAAAACTACTCGCATTCTCTCGATAAATAATAATTTTATACTCTGACATTTTTTTTTCTAGAAATCGATCTAAAGTCGACACCGTTTTCGAAAATTTTTCATCAGACAATTTAAAATATACTCTTTAAATATCACTCACGGATTTCGCTAAGATTTGTGGGTACCTTATTTGTACGTACTTATGGATTACGAGTAAGTACGAAAACTTAATGTGTTCGAAGATAAGAGTACGATTATCGCGAATCAGATGCCACCACGAAAGTCAAAAGCATAGCGCAATAAAATTGATTTTTTTGTCAGACGAGCTTTATCAATTTCTTTTCAAACGATACAATAAAAATTGTTTGCACGTGGATTACAACAAATGAATTTAAAAATAGGTACCTGGTACATACATAGTTATGTACTTATGTAGGTTTAGTTATCGGAGGTTGCCATAAGTAATAAGTATAGAGTGCCCTACTCTCAGAGACGAAATTAAGAGGGATGTGGACCCCCCCTCCCTCAAGTTGTCGAATTTTTAATAAGTTGGAACATTTTTAATCTTAATAAAGAGACTTATTTCTCGACTTTTTGAAACTTGAATTGCACATTTTTGAAATTTTTTGCCCTCGCTTTTCTATTTTTGAATTTCTGCACCTGAAAAATATCTGTTCTAGGTACCTTACTAGCTTCCGCCTTCACTTCGTTCGGGCCTCTTTGCTTTTCTTTTTCAAAACCGAAATTCGTAAAAAAAATTTAGCCAAAACAATCAAACTCCTCACATATAAAAAGACATTGTTCTTTCGCATATTAAAATACGAATTTTCAAAAGCTTTTCTTCTTGCTACGCTTTTAAGCTAGATTGTAATAAAAAAAATCCCATTTTTGAGGATTTTAAAAATTTAAAAAAAAAACGAAAATTTTTCACATTTACCTACCTATAACTTATAAATACTCGTACACTATGAATACGTAATAAAATTTGTCTACACATTATATCAATAGGCAAAATTGTCTTATCTTTTATTTCGCATTAAAAAAATAACTCAACTTTTTACTCTGCAAAATTTGTATTTTTTTCTCACATCAGTCGACAAATTTTTGGTTGACCCACCCCCCCCCCCGCCTCCAGAGAACGCTTAGTTTCGTCCCTGCATGCTCTGCAAACGTAGGTATAATAAAATGAGGAAATTTTCTGCAACAATTACACACCATGCAATCGACACGACTGGCTACTCTTTGTTGAATCGTGTTTCACGTTAAACACATTGTTATCGTGTGGAAAAAATTTCAAGAATTGATTATTTTATTTATTCTCGTAGGTACTAGGTGTAGGTACCTATGTAGGTACTTAAGAACAGTACATATGCCGATGCTTATTGCCTACTATACTTACTTCAGGTGAAATTTTACTCCATCATTTTTTTGGTTGGTGGTTGAGGGGGGGGGCGTGGACTATTTTGAGTTGTTTCTTATAAATACTTATTATTCTTATCGTATGTTTTCGTTCTTCTGTTACAGATAGGAAGTGTACTTAGAGGCTCGACATTGTGATGAGCAGCCTCTTCGTGGATTACGTCGTATTCGGATTATTGATAGTCGCGACATTAGGTTTCAATGTCTACAACAATTTCGCCGGACCTAAGGAAAAAACCAAAGCAGACTATGTTTTCGCCAGTGGAAGGTCCACATCCACGTGGGCTATGCTGCTATCCATTTCCAGAGGATTCTTGGGTGTACGAGTTTTCCTTGGTAAGTGTCACCTGATAGTATAATCGTATGATTTACCTACTTCTACATATTGTTTTCCAGTATCCCGGCGAGCCGAGCTCTTTACCTCTGTCACTCTCTAAAATAGGCTATAAAAATTACTCGTATAGGTAATAAAAATTAACATCTGCATTAAAAAAGCAATTAAACCAAAACGTGGTAATTGATTAGTTGCAAAATGACGTTGGCGGCGATTAGGTATAGTACTCGTACAATGTGATCTTTGATTGTCACGTTGTACATATTACGAAATACGAATAGGTATATTTACCTGTGTAGGTACTCAAAAAATTATTTTTATCGCGTTTATCTAAATTACACCGATAGTCTGGTTAATGTAGTTACAGACTGGGTACTGTACTATAGAGGTACCTTCATAACTAACTAACTACATGCTTACTTACTTAAATCTGACCATATGTATTTTTTTTTCGCACCTTTGATGAGATGATAACGAAAAGATTATAGGTACGTCTATGTAAGAATTATCAATTTGTACTTGTCTAAAATTTCATCTTCTGCTTATAAACATCACTTCTACTTAGTTATTGGCATTGTTTCAAATTCACACCCCGCACCACCTACCTCCCCTATTGTATTACGAATTATTCGCGTACATAGTCCGTTGCATGGGCTGACGAATGCTGAATGTTTTCACATTTTTAAAATATTGTTTCGTGTGTAGTTTGATTTGTCGTCATTGAAGTTCAACTGCCTACTTATACTTACATACCTGTGGAAATTTGCGAATTTGATAAGCTCGATGTTGTTTACTTTTACTACCTATAAGAATTGGTACAGCTATAGGTTTTAATGAAGTTGGATCGTGAAGTGGTACCTACTTATTATCAAAACTATGAAAATGTTCGTTTAAGGTTTACTTACCTATTTCGTAATACGCAGTTAGGATTTCTTAGAGAGTATTACGTAGTTATAAAATTTGCATGTATTCTTAGTAGGTATGTACTTCTTATGGCTGCTTCTTTCTGTGCATTGATGAGATGCGAATCTATTTTTGGGATGCATTTTCACGTGTAGATATTTTAGATTTTTTTCCCGTATGCTTAATGAGTCAAACTGCTGGAGAGATTTAATTTTTATAATTTTTTCGAACCACGTTTTGTAAGCTCAGCTTTAATACGATGTCGAAAAGTTTTTTAAAGATTTGGGAGATCTATGATACCATCAGATTATGAATTAGGCAGAGTGGAATCGATATTTATTTTTAAATAGGTACCTATACCTACTATTATTTTAAAAGCTATGAAGTATGAATTAGATTATGTTGATTTGGTCAAAGGCTATATGGCAGGAAGATCAATGAATCGGCTTAAACCAATTTCTTCAATTTTTTTGCATTTTCCTATTTGTCGTAGGAAAGGATGATTTTAAAGCACATAATCATAATCTTATTACCACCCTTTAGGAAGATTGTAATCTAATAAAGTAATAAAAAATAGGACTTTCATGCTTTTAGCTTCATCTGGGGTATTTTTTAGTCAAATGGGGTAAAATTTGGAATGTACGTAAGTAAAGGTTACCTGTTCAAATACCCACAATTTTTTTTTGCAAAGGAATGTTTGTCAATTTTTATTACTTAGCTTTGATTTGGTGAAATTTGGCTCACTACAAGTCCATGTAACCCACACCTCAGAACCAAATTTTCAGTTGCCGAAATTGATTTTTGAATTTCGGTGAATTTTAAAACGGCTGATAAATTGTATTTATATGTAAGTATAGCTAACAGATTTACCAACACGGTTTTTATAAAAATAATAAACCACGAAATAAAGATCTGAAATTTGGTTTGATCACAAAAGTTGGCCTCCAGGATCGATTTTGACCATTTCGAGGCGATATCGACTCGAGTCTTCAGCAGAAGTTAGTTTTCTCCAGCACATTGAATAAATCGTTCCAGAAAGCGTTATGATTGACTTCGGCAGCTGAAAATTTTGTTTTGAAGTGTGGCTGACATAGGTGAACTTTCAGAGAGCCAACTTTCAGCCAAATTGGAGGTGACGAAGTGACAAGATTCAGTTAGCATTTTTGACCTCCAAAATCGACTTTGATAGGTATGAGTATTTTGAAAATGATCGCCAAGTCCTATGATGCACAATGAGGTACAAATTGACAGGTGACGAGCGCCGAATGGAAACGCGATTACAATTTCAGACATAATACTCGTATGACTCACACATTTTGAAAACCATACCAATAAATGATTACAATACAACTTACGTGTATGATACCTATCAAAAAAGGCCTCGTTTCCGCTCTTTTAAAATAAAAATAGTGTAATACTCTGAACATACATGTATGTTTTGGCAAAAAAAAATTTTGAAAACATTTATGATACCTACACATTATTAGTCAAATCAATACCTATGTATTTTACTTTTTACCAGCATCCTTTTACCACCTTCGTGAAGAGCAAAGCGATGCTGATCCAAAAATAAAAATCTTTTGTCTTTGTCTCCAAAGTTTCTGAAAAAGTGAATATATGATGAAAATCCGTCCACTTCGAAATATGTACCTACCTTTTTGACTAAAAAATTAAAATGGCTCATATGAAGAAAATTGAAACACGATGGACTTATTGTTGATGGTGAATTAATGAAACGAGGGAGAACATTGAAATCTCCCGAATATTTGGAAAATTGAAGAGAAGAAAAAGTCGACACGGTGAACGAAAGGATGAAAATACTGGTTTTTGAAATTTTGAACCAGCGCTCCCCTCCCTCTTTCATTGCAAAGTCCCTTTAGTCCCAATCGTCTCCGGATTATATTCATTTCAATCTAATAAATTTTCAATTCGATAAAATTTCACTGTTTTTAGACTAACAAAGGTGGTATCTAAACTGACACGAAATTTTTTCACTCGGTCGAAGCTAAATCGAAAGAGCATGCAAAAAAACATCACCAGCCAATTCGATTTTCGGTGAAGTTTTGAAAACCAAATTTGCCCCCAAGATGGGCGGGGGAGGGGAATCAAAATCTCAACAAAACCTAGAAAGCTGAGATATTTTGGTGTATGCCCTATTTTCAGTCCGACAAATCGATTGGAAACGGTTTTAACCAGTTTGAGCAAGTTCTAGATCATCCAGCAAATTTTTGAAAAATTGAAAATTCTACAAAATTTTATCCAATGAAGTTGAAAATCCAAAATTTTGAATTCGATTGGAGGTGGTTTCAAAGTCGTTCAGCAGTCTCCAGCCGTACTGTAGATATTCCAGATTTTTGAGAGAATTTTAGATCATTTCGCGATCGACTCGCATAAAGTTTGAAAGTTTTTCGAAGAAATGTCAACATAGGTACCTATCTATGCGCGATTAGATGAACAATGTATTAAAGAGTTTACAGCTCCTATTATTAATCATACAACGGTAATTTATTGTTTTATTTACCTAATTTACGACCAGCGCATCGTGTAACCTTGATCTCCTTTAGTGGGAAATTTTTTAAAAAATTTATCGTCAGGTACCCTTGAAAAATGCGTTCTGGGAGAATTTAGGTGATTTTTAGAGAGCTGTTTTCAATGTTGAAGCACATTATAGTTTTTATTCGTAACCACAATTCTGCTTTGTTGATTACTTTTCGTTGAAAATGAGGAAAACACAAATTTTTTTGAAGGGTAGTTTTTCAATTGAAAAAGCAAGGGGAGCCTTCGATGGATTTCTATAAGAAGTGAACTCGTCAAGCAGATGTTAAAAAATAACTTTTATTAGAAATTTATTCTCCTACAACCTTTTAAGGGAGCGATGAGCTGTTACGAGTTTTTTTTTAGTTTTATTATTAGGAGTGGATTGGAGATGAATCATCAACGAGCGGATAGTAAAAAGGATCCCTTAAAAACAGGAATGTCATTTTTCATTCAATTTTGTGGACTGTGATTGTAAGTCTAAGAAGGGACTTCCTCCAGTCAGTGGAACTTTAAACAGAGCCAATTGTCATGAAAATTGACAAAAAATTTCGTTACGCGTTTTTTTTTCTGGTATGAAAACAAAACAGCGATAATTAGTTAGTCTTCTTTTTCGAGTTCAATACCCTTCAATAAAATTGCATCCGGTTCTACGTTACAATATAGTGTCAAAAAATTAAAAATCGCACGCGAGATTCTCGTCTTACGACGAATAGAAATAGACTACCTACTTGAAAAGTTGCAAACTTTGTACTTATATTCTGTTGTAGTGTAAATAACATCGCAATTCGTTAAAATGACTCGCTATAGCGCGAGTAATTAATTATGTAGGCGATTTTATGGGTTAGCATAGCATATGCACTGCATACGAGAAACCAGTGAACCGTATCACTTTGAACGCCGACTGTGTTTATGGATTTCAATTGAGACGTCTTCTTCTTTCATTCTAACATTCTGACGTCGTAAATGCGCACCCGGCGCACATGTCAATTGTCACGTTAACCTTTACCTTACAAATTAGTTGAAAAGATGGAGTGTCTTTTCGATACATAATAGTAAATTGGTAATGGATCGAGTAGATACCTCTATTATATACTGTGTCATCGACCAATAGCAAAAAGGAAACCGAACATATCAATAATATCTTGAATTCGACCTAATAGCTGATTTATTTGCCAATGACACTTTGTTTTTGAGCTGTAATTTGCTGCGCAGTGTGAAATATGAATTATAATTCATCACTCGCGATCAACGAGGGTATACCCTCGTTGATCGCGAGTGGAAAGTTTAAAGTCTTTAACTGTCTTCACTGTAATGCATTCATCACGTTGATACGAGTAGGTAGGTACCTACTTACTCTAAGGTCTATGCGGTTTTCCTTGTTCCTTATTTGATAGGTATACGAGCTAGTAAGAGGAAAGTGTTTACAAGTTGACTCAGAACTTTTTTATCAGCTTTGATTACTCATATTTTTTTCAATGAGATTAGCACGAGTTTTTTTCTATTTGTTTTTTATTTGTTATTTACCTACTCGTATTTGGACGTACTCGCGAGTAGTCGACGACGCGACGTGACTATAACTGAAAGAGAAAACTTCTTACTCGAGTCGAGTTGACTGACGATCTGTGCTCTAAATTTGCACCATGTGTGGGGCCTATTGTGTTTAATATAAAATTCTCAAGGATGTCGAGTTCAAAGCGAACAAATTTTACTTTCATTCATGTACAATTTTTATTGCCTTTCATTGTGATGATGTGATGAGAGTGGAAGTAGTTTACGTATTGGGAAAAATTATTGTACTCTGTCCAAGTTTTTTGCTCGTGTTTTGACGCAGTATTTTGGGAGTAGATCAACAGCAGGCGATTTGACGAATTCTTGGTGATGTATGAATTTCTAGGAATAAAGTTGTTCTTCGATCGAATGATTTTATAATTATGTAGTCGCGTTTGACTGCAAAAAGTGGCGATAATTAATAATTGCATTCGTGGAATGACGTTCTAACGAGGGAATTTCTCAATTACTCAGCTTTAGGGCAGTGTCCCAAAAAATTTCAATTGTATTAATGGAAAATTGAGGGCCATGTAGGGTTCAAAATGGTCCAAAAATTGTATATATGTACCTAGTTAAATTGATAAAAACCAGTTCATGATCAGTTGGTCACATTTAAATCATTTATTAATTCAATGTTGACCTGTTGAATTAAAATGATTTTTTTGAGGGGAAGGGGACTTCTAAAAATCACAAAGAAATCTTTTTTGAGTCGGTATATACTCTTCCATTTGAACGAAACTAAGCTTGATAGAAAGAGCATGTCTTAAAATACCTGTAATTAAAATTTTAAAAGCTAAAAGTTCATTTCTGAATTTTTGAAAATTTTAAAAATTTAAAAATACTCTTTTAAAGACGATTTTTAAACTTTCATGAAATAGGTATAGGTACCTACTTTGTTTGAGAAAAACGAACCACTATCATGGATTCAACTCCGACACATCTACATGGATCCTCCAGTGATTTTTTAATTTTCTAGATGAACTTCAGATCACTCTGGAAAAGATAAAAATGAACTTTAGCACTTGCAGCTTTGATCGGTGTTGATCCGTGAAATTTCACGAATTTCAATCAAAAGTGAATTTTTGACCTAAGTAGGTACCTACCTACAATACCTACAGGGTGCCCAGAAATATCGAGCACCCCTAGGAAAGTTTTCTACTAAAATACTTTGGTTGGTCACAATGAATGATAATAATAATAGCACATGATTGGTTGTTGGACTGGAGAGATAACATTCCACCAATCATTATGCATCTATTTCACGTTGCCAACCTATATTTTTAATGAAAAACTTTCTTAGGGGTGCTCGATATATCTGGGCACCCTGTACAAGTGTACATATTTGTAATCGATTATTTTTGTATGAATTCCTGTTTTGAACATTTTTGGAGAAGAATAATTTCGCCAATTTTTCAAATCACATGTCAGAAGATCAATTGAAAGCCGACGACAACGAGGAACGTTACCTATTCTTTGTCAAATGCGCGCACACCACGTGTCGATAACTCACACTAGAATGTAATTTTTATCTGCTCAATGCGGACAGACGATTACCTAATGAATGATTCTAAGAAGTTTTCGAGGAAAAATTAAAGCCCAGTTACGCTTGATTGAGTATAAAAAATATTTGGAATATATCGGCGTAAATATTCATGAAACGTTTATCACAGAAGTATGCAAATTTTTGCGTACACAAAATATCTCATGTCTATAAAGCATAGATTTGTTCTGGAGACTACGTAATGTAAAACAATAGAGCGTTAATGCTGAACTTGATTTCTTTGGTTTCGGGTTATTGTCAAGGCGAATTTTAATTTTTTTTTAATTTCAAAGGAATGCGAGAGGAAAATTTACATTTCAGTGTACACTGTACTCTGTAGATACCTACCTATTTATTACTTGTGGATACCTACCCTTCATTGGCTGATTTTAATTTTTTCATTTTTTTTTCTGTTTCACAGGATACCCTTCGGAGTTATTCTATAGGGGCAGCGAGATGTGGGAAATTATGTACGGAATGTGTTTAGCTTTCCCTGTCGTTGCTTATTTTTTTGTTCCTGTTTATTTCAGTTTAGGAATTACCTCAGTTTATCAGGTTGGTTAATTTATAAATGGATAAAATATGTACCTTACTTAGAGGCAGGAATTTTTAATTTCTTTTTTTTTTTTTTTTTACAGTATTTGGACTTGAGATTTAACTCTCGACTAGTGCGATGCCTAGCAAGTGGCACATACGTCATGCGGAATTTGTTGAATTTAGGAGTTACAGTCTTCACACCCTGTGTTGCGTTGAAGACGGTGATCGGAGTGCCTTATTGGATGTCGATCGTTGCTATGGCCATGATTGGTATTGTTTTAACCGCGATGGTAAGTTGAATTTTAGTATCCTCACTGTAAATTGTACGTATACGTATATGAAGGGAGCACCTGTAGGTTTGGAAATGGTCAAACCGATAAAAAAAAGTTATATACGGATTCAATATCTTCGGAACATTTTGTTTTACAGGGAGGATTACGAACGGCCATAATGGCAGATGTGATCCAAGGATTGATAATGATCGCTTGCAGTATAGCTGTCATAATCCAAGGTACGTTTACAGCCAAAGACGGTCCACTCAGCGTTATTACAAAACCGTATGAACGTGGAAGATTGAATTTTTTCAAGTATGTAATTTTTTTTTTTTTTTAATAGATACAAGAACTGACATAGATTAAGACTAAAAACAATCGATTTTGATTTCAGCTTCGATTTTGATCCTACAATACGAGTGACCACTATTTCTGCTCTGCTGGGACAATTTTTCATATCGTTGTCGCTTTATGGATGTCAGCAAAGTTTCGTTCAACGATATCTCAGCATGAAAACCCAAGAGAAAGTCGTTAGGTAGGTAGTATGACTACATGTAATGATTATAAAATTTTTGTCGAGGTACATATGAGTAAAATTATTATCAATCAGTTTATTCGGTTGATAAAATACCTCGTTGAATCCCCCTCCCCAGCCACATGAAAACTGGAATTTTTAAAAATTATTTTACACGAACCTAAGTAGTGATTAAAATCCCTTTCAAATCGTTCATGTTTTTTTTTTGGTTTAAAAATTTATTAGAGTATGATAAAAATTACTGGCTAAATTGTATCGAAAGAGGAATTACAAGAGAGGAGACTGATTAAAAACGTGGATTTAAGTCGAGGCATGATCGCTGAAAATAGAACATTTATAAGTGGAGAAAATTAATCATTTATTTCGCACGCACGAGTGATATGATTTTCTAGAATTCAAAATTGAACTAGCATGTTTCCATATCGTGCTTAACTTGCTTTGTTTACCAAGTTTTAATCCTTTAATTAATTATCCGAATGATACGATGAAGGGGAAAAAATATCCAATAATAAGCTGCTACTAAATTTAACTTTATTGTCTAGTTCAATTTGTTTTTCATTCGTTAATCCGAAAAAAAATTCAAGTTGAATTTTATCAACAGAACTCTTGATTTGAGTTCTCTTCAGCTTAGGTGCTTTGAATTTGATATGCGTAATCTTCGATGATTTTGTTATTCGGAGGAAAACTTTCTGTCGAGTGATTGAAAGCGATTAACGATTGTAATTTTTGGTAGGTACCTATAACTACCTATAGGCTATAGCCTTAATATACAGAATTGGAAAATTTTTACTGCATTTTTATTGACGGAAAAATACTCATTCGTTAAAAATTAGAGGGCTGATTAAATTTTATTTGAAAAAAAATACTGAAGTAAGTGCGTTGTAAGCTTATACTGTCGAGATTGTTTAAGAAACGTGGAGTGAGAAAAAGATATGTATTTACATTCTCCTTCTGTATTTATTGCTGTACATTATTCGAACTGGAATGTTTAATAAAATGCATACTCAAACGCCTTGATTATTGCGAATTGATAACTTGGAAGTAAGGAATAAACGTAGGCAACTTATTACTCGTTGATTTGACAAAATATGATACCTACGATGGATGTTGGGAACTGCGGAGAGGAGGAGAGTATTCTAGTGGTGAAATCATTTTGTAATCTCAATCGAATACCTAAGTAGAAAATAATTAGGCCTGTAATGTAACATTCTGAATTTTTCTAATTTAATTTTAATTTACAGGACATTGTGGTTGAATGTACCGTTCATGGCAATGCTGATGAGTTTATCATGGGTCGTCGGTATGGTCGTTTTTGCTCATTACGCGGATTGTGATCCAAAACGTCTCGGGTACATTTCGCAAATCGATGAAATTTTGCCATTTTACATCGAAGACAAGTTCACTTTCTTACCTGGATTTTTGGGATTAACAATGGCGTGCTTGTTCAACGGAGGACTTAGGTAATTCAATCTTCAATCGAGGATCGAAGTAGGGTGTAGAGTATACCTCTTGAATTTAAAAGATAATATGGATAGAGGTATCACGTTATCCGTCGATGTACAATTGTACATGCAGGAAACATATTTTTGTCTACACATTTATCTCATCTCATGTTCTTGAAATGACGACTTGATTACAAAAGTACCTAGCCCTTGTCAATAATGAAAATAAAAAACAAGCAAAACAGAAAACCACTGTGGTCTGCGAAGTTCAGACGAATTGGTAAAAAATATATGTATGTATTGTATGTAGATGAAAAATCTAAAGACTTTTTTGATCCAAAATTCCTCAATAATTTGTACGAAAGTTTTATGAAATTATGATTGTTGATTTAATCAAATTGCTTTGTTTTTTCAAATTAAATTCATGTACTTAAAGAAAAAAAGGTAGGTATGTTTGAGTAGGCATTAATACATATAATAAAGATGTCCGAAAATTTATTATAGGATCAAGAGCTTAGGTATCATTTTGATAATTCAAATCTCATAAAGATAGGTAGACAAATTTTGCCAGTTTTCATGTTTTGCACTGATAAGCAGGGTTGTACACGTTTAAAACAAAAATGTTTTAAACATGTTTAAAACACGTTTAAAACAAGTGAAAAAAAACAGAACGATGTTTTAAACAAAAAAAACCGTTTAAAGCCGTTTAAAACTGTGTTTTTTTTGTTTTAAACGCGTTTTTTTTCAACTCCAATTTCCTAAAAAAACACGTTTTTTTTTAGTTTTTTGTTGAAAAAAAGTGAAATAGAACAAACTGTATTTTTAGAGACAAATTTTGTGTTTTGATACCAATTTTTCAATATTTCTTGTGCTTTATAGCGTTTTTATGACGTCGCATCTCAAAAATTGATGTCTGGTGAACCCAAAACAAATGAATTTGTGTTTAAAACACATTTTAAACGTGTTTAAAACGCGTTTTAAACGCATAGTTTTAAACACGAGAAAAAAACTGTTTTAAAACAAAAAAAACGTTTTAAACAAAAAAAAACGTTTTTTTTGTTTTTTTCAAAAAAAACACGTTTTTGTACAACCCTGCTGATAAGAAGAGAGTTTACAATAAATTATCACGATTTAAATAATAAACGACGGATTATGTTGAAAAAAGAGAAACAAAAGCAAGAAGAAAATGTTTCATTGCGTGCGATTTCGATTTTCAAGGTCTTTGAAGTTCATACAAACGTACACATAGCAATATGAATGTTTTTCCATTCATGCCTCTCGCTACTAATTCAACATCAGCATAGTGACCCAAAAATCACTATCACAAAAATGTTCTAATTTTTCGTATTTTTTTTTTTTTTTAGCTTCTTTGTATCAAATCTCAATTCAATGGCTACCGTCGTTTGGGAAGATTTCCTATCGCATACAAGAGCTATGAAACATCTAAGCGATAAAAATCAACTTTTTGTTATTAAATTAACAGGTTAATTTTTGAAATAATTACCACCCTTATTTTATTTTTTAATGGATCATTACGAACAACTAGGTGTAATTTGAATTAATTTTTACAGGCGGTGCTTTAGGCTTGTGTATCGCCGGAGTAGCCTTTATGGTGTCGTATTTTTCCGGAGTAATCGAATCGTCCATGTTGATGACTTCTGCGACGAGTGGACCTTTAGTGGGAGTTTTCGTCTTAGCTATGTTCGTTCCACTGGCTAATTGGAAAGTAAGTTGAGCTGGCTGGATTTTAATTTGAGGGGTTTAAATTCCCCACAATAATGTAGAATACCTAATGAACATTTTTGATATCTTATTCAAGTCAGATACGTAATCAGCTCTCGCATTTCATGCTTGACTTCGCTTCGTATGACGTACTAGAAAATCTGTACATACTTACGTATATAAGCACTTCGTCATTTTATATCTTTTTTTTTTTTATCAAGTTGTGATTGATAATGAACGATAAAATGGATAGATTTTCGATAAAATGATCAATTACGCCACACTTTCAAATTCCTTCCTACCTACTCTAAAGTGTAATACTTTTCAGCGGTTGGAGCATAAATCGAAAATGATTTTTCTCTCTTTTTACAGGGCGCCGCAATTGGAATGATTGCTAGTCATGCGGTTACAATTTGGCTAATCGCTGGATCGATGACTTTAGAAAAACAGCCAATTCACTACATGCCTACGTCCACGAACGATTGTGCAAATATGTCGTTCATGAGCCACGTTTCGAAGTTTACCCCAGCGCCTACTACCCCTGCGCATTTGGTGCCCCATTCATATCCGAATGAATTTGTCGATGATTTAGTCGAACCACCTACGTCTGGTGATTCGTATTTGAAAATTGTGCTAGCTGAGAATAAGTAAGTTGATTGAAATTCGAAACGTTAGGGGATTCAGATTTGATGTGATAAGTTGAGGTACCTATTTTCTATTGAAATTAGTCTTATTACATCATATTTAAAAGAACAAATTGGGGTGATTATTTTTTTAATTGTCAGCAATTTTTTCATCTTGCGATGTTCTTCACAAAAAAAAAAAAAAAATGAAAACTGAACATAACATAGGTCTATATTAATATTTAAAGAAGCTAAACGAAAAATTGAACGTTTCGATAGTGATAGATGCTCTAGTTATGACTGAATACAAATTTTAATCGATTTTGTTATTTTCTAGCGATATTTTCACCACGTTTTACCGCATAACCTACATGTATTACGCTTTAATAGGCTGCTTCATTACAGTCACTGTAGGCGCCATCATAAGTTATTTCACCGGTGAGTTTCATCAGTTCAAACTCGTATATTATTTTCATTCTTGAAAATTTACAACTCGTTTTTCATTCGTAGGTTCGAGCGACGAGCATAAATACAGCGAATCATTATTGCATCCAATAACGCGAAAATTATGCAAGCTGCTATGCTGTCTGCCAAGTTGCTGCACAGGCGAAAGTTCGCCTAGACCTAAACGAGTTCCTAGTATGAGTGAAAAATTAGCCTCGCAAGATTTCCCCAGCCAAGTTGATACAATTGATGAAAAATCGTCGAAAATGTTCTGTTATACCAACGATGCATTTAATGCTGATACTGATAGTCGTGGACAAGAAGTAATTAGCTGAGGAACATTATTATATCTACATAGATGGATTAGCGTTACCTTTTGTAAATAATATGTAAAAATCTTATCCGCACTCGCTTCAAGGAGTGTTTTAATTGTATTTTTTTGTGCCCATCGATTTTAGTCATTTAATGATATTGTGATTTTAGTCTATAGGTAACTCGTATGAGATTGTAATAAGTACGCGACGATTTCTATGTGAATTTTTTTAGTCATTTTTTTTAATTTTTAATTTTCTTCGTTTTGTCGTATACCTACTTGCAGTTGATTTCGTTCGTTGTCTTCTTTGTAATGACAAGTTTCGAGTTTTTGGAAAATGTGATTTTTCAGATTTTTTTAAATAGAAGTTTTCATGTTTCGTTATCGATTAAAATGCTCATTTGACTCGATTTCGTCAATATGCACCTACGAATAAAAATGTTCTAATGGTGTCGATTTGTTTCTTAAATCGAAGAAACCTGTAGAATTTGACTTATACGTACCTATACATATTACACACATCGATTGATGCTTAGCACCAAATCGGAAAATTTTTCAATGCAGATGTCAATTACTCACTCAGAATTATTTGTAAACGACGAAGACATTCTAATAGTGTTGGGCAAAAATCGATTATTTCAAATAATCGAAAATCGATTAATCGGCCAAAAAAATAATCGCGACTCCGATTAATCGGTGAAAAAATAATCGATTAAATCGATGATTTTCGATTATTTTTTTATCACATTAAAATGTTCAAAATTGCTGAAAAAAACGTAAAAATGTTAATTAATTGACCGTTGAAATAACAGAGAATGACAGAAATGTGATTATTCTGGAGAAAATGATGAAAATACAAGATGGATTGGTCAATATTTCTGTTTTCACGGTTTTGAAAATTATCCTTTTTCAATTTTAACGCCAGAAAACGCAAGATTGTGATGAAATTTACGCCAAATACCCTATAAAAACATGATCGATTATTTTTTTCAAAATAATCGATTAATCGATTAATCGGAAGAAGAAAAAATAATCGCCAAACGATTATTTTTCAGGCCGATTAATCGATTATTCGATTAATCGATTAATAATCGGCCCATCACTACATTCTAACCAACATCTTTCTTTTTTAATTACGTAGTGGTTGTTGTATTTCAAATGAGTCTCGTACAGAGAGAACGATATTGGCAATGTAAGACTTGAAAACTTGCTGGTATACGTAGTAATGTTGAACCGAATAAAAAGAGAATAGAATTACGTATTTGTATTTTTATTGGTACAATACAAAATATTAAATCATACAAAAATGAAGGAAGAAGCTTATGGTTAGAAAGATCATTCCTATAACTGAATTTTTCGATCAAACGTATAAAAAGCACTTCTGTAAAAATTAACAAAAATCAAATATACCATAATATCGTCAAATTGACATCGCTAAACGCAAACTAAATTACAACAAATCTTTACTCAAACATTATAAGAGCACGACATTTACATATAAAATGAAGTCTCAATAATTATAGAAATAAATTTCAATATAAAAAAGTAAAGATATTTCAATTTAAATAAAACGTACAAACTGTAAAAAGAAAGATAATGAAAATACAAAATATAAAAAAAATGAAATGTAACGAACACCAAAGCAACTAGGTAATCATTTCACTTCGAAAATCATACGTAAATTACTAGTTTAGAAAAATTAAACGTTAACAAGCTCAAGTTTATCAAATATAATATACCAAAGTATAAATAACGCCAGATACAGAACATTGGATAGAATATAGAGGAGTATTTCTAAATAATAATTCGAGTGCATAAAAAGAATGACAAACAGAAAATAATGAATGATACTTGGTATATGTGATCTTCACATACACGTCGATTTATACAAAAAAAAAGGAAGAAGGAAAGCGTAAAAAATGATGCAATTTTTCACGGTATGGATCGACCACAGGGATAACTTTAATAACCATTACGATAATTGTCATCACCGTTGCGATAATTGCCATTACCATTGCGATAATTGCCATTACCATTGCTACAATCCCTTCGCATATGGCCAACTTCGCCGCAATCGTAGCATGTCTTCTCCGAAGCCGGACATTCGCGTGCTAGATGACCCGGCTTATTACAGCTGTAGCAATTACTTTTGGTAACACGTTCGGTACGTTCGGTGCAATCACGCGACATGTGACCGGATTGATTGCATGTATAACATACTGATCTAGGAGCACCTCTCGAGTTGTTGGAATTGGAACAGTTTTTGGAAATGTGTCCAACTTCACTGCATGAGTAGCAACGATCTTCGTTTTCTTGACAGTCTCGTGCAAAATGGCCCGGTTTGTTGCATTTGTAACATTTATCCTCGCGTTTTTCGTTAAACGGACAGGAACGAGCGTAGTGTCCGGTTTTGTTGCAACGATAACACGCTCCACTGTTTTCCATCTTGATTTACTAACAGTATAAAATTAAAATTACTAAAATGAAAAGATATTTACCGGTTTAAATTCGCCGACAGCTGAATCAATTTTTTACACGGAACAACGATTGATGAATTAACGAAATGCAAGAGAAGCTGGATGGTTGCACAATGAACACATGATGAAATTCAATTGACTTTTGACTTTGGTTGTTGCAAACTTGCATAAAGTTGTTTTTAAATTTTTTTTCCTTTTTTTAAAAATTTTTTTAATATGGAAATGAAGAAATTTTTTTTTGATTGAATTAAAATGAATATTCGAAACATTACGAAACTTTTTAATAATTATTTTATAGTTCACTTTTTAAAAAAATCGAAAAAAAACTCAAAGATCAAAGAACAAAGAAATGCAGTGAAAAAAAAATTAAAAAAGTAAAAACGAAGATGCATAGTATGTCGTACCAACGACAGAGAGCGCTTACAAAACTTCTCATGTTTGATTTTTAAATGCACTTTCAATGCGCCAATTAACAACTGGATTAGTTTTGTTTACAATAAAAAATGTCAAAAATTCATTCGATAAAGGAAAAAATTTTACAAATTTTTCACGAAAAAATGCAAATTAATTAATTGTTTTATGAACTTTCCTGTCAACTCAGAGAATCAACTTGAAGTTATGAGTTTGCATTTTAATTTAGAATCTTATTGTGTTCTTCTTTGTTTAAATTCATGCAGAATTTTCATTCCAAATTCAAATAAATAAAATTCCATCTTCGTATTCAAATTCATCAGCTGATCGAAATTGTTCAAAAAGAGGTGAATGTTAGATAACGTGACGTCATGAACTTGTATGTTAAGTGTATCCCAACACACACAAAAACACAGAAGTAATTATTTGTTTTCATTTTCGGAATTTGTACTTGAATCATTGTAATCACAAAGGAAATAGCAAGTACGCGTAGTTCTCGTCTTTTCTTATTCGAGTAAAAATGTCGACTAAACTTATCAATCAATTGTGGTGTTTTTTAGTGACTTGATTTCAAATCGAAAGTGTCTACGAATGTAATTATCGTGAAATAATACAGAGATGATGATGCCACCAAGACGACATCGTATGACATACGTTAGCCCCTGCGTAAAATACATGATATTTTTACTGAATTTTATATTATGGGTGAGTCGATTGATAACAATTTGGTATTATACCTATTAACATGTATTTCAATATCGATTGTTCTTGAATTTGTAAATTTACGGTTCAAATGATGTCTTCAAGGTAAATGATTCCTTTCGAAGCGAGTAATTAATGTTTTCTTTGTTATAGCTTTTTGGGTGTATGCTTATGGGAATAGGAGTATATGCATTCCACGATAAATGGCAAGCAACTGGAGTTCGAGTCGAAACGATCTTGGATATTATTCTGAATATTTCATTAGTTTTAATCATTCTTGGAGGAATTGTATTCATCGTTAGTTTCGCTGGGTTCATCGGAGCCCTAAGAGAAAACACTTGTTTGCTAAAATTCGTAAGTTGAATTCAAATTGCTATCATATTTCAACAATAAATTTTTTCGACCAATTCGTATAATTCGTGCGAGCCTAAACATAAACTACTTCAAGAAATAAGTAGGTATTTGTAAATTACATCGAATCGAGTTTTTCTTTTTGAAAATTTTCTCAATATTTGCGAAATTGCGATTGAGTCATCGCTCCTTTAAATTCAAGAGTTTCTGAGATACCTACCTACCTATTTGCACTTTATTGTTTGTCTGCTTAAAACAACGATAAGAAATTTCACGCTTGGATGGTTTTTATTGGTCAGTAACCCGAATGTGTGGGTTTTTGTCTTCTATTTCCTGTTTCACGCGTTAAATTTGTTCCAGATTTTCATCTAAACAGTTATTTCAAAGTAGGTATGGTGCAGGATAATACCCTCTGCGTCATTACATCTGATTTGAAAGAAATTCTAGGAATTTAACAAACGATACCTAATTATGCATATCTGTTCTTGAAATGACTAATTAAATTACCATTCGTTATCTTTTATGTTGCAGTACTCGTTATCGTTGTTGATATTTTTTCTATTGGAAATGGCGGTTGCTGTTGTTGGATTTGTTTTTCCCCACGCTATGCAATCCACATTAGAAGAATCGTTCACCGATAAAATCATACATTCCTACAGAGACGATGCTGATTTACAAAATCTAATAGATTTCGCTCAGCAAGAGGTTTGCAACAGTTTTCTCTGCGGATAAAAATACGCCTTAATTACATTGTATTTAAAATCAACTCGTCTACAGTTTCAGTGCTGCGGACTTAGTTCTGATGGGTATACAGATTGGTCGAAAAACGAGTATTTCAATTGCAGTTCTCCCAGCGCTGAAAAATGTGGAGTACCTTTTTCATGCTGTATCAATGCCACTGAAATTACAGTATGAATCGCATAGTTAGCAAATTATCGAATATTTTGATCGTTTTGTTTTCAAATATTTCTTTTTGTTTATAGGGTAATTTAATAAACATTATGTGTGGATACGGTGCACAAGAATTACCGGTAAGCATATTTTCATCACTAATAAACCAAATGACACGAGGACATTTTGAGAATACCTATTACATATTATTCTTCTATTTAGGTCGCTGAAGCTAGTAAAAAAGTTTGGACCAGCGGATGCATAGAAGTAGTCCGATTATGGGCCGAGAGAAATTTATATACCATTGGAGCTGTTGCACTTGGAGTAGCTTTATCTCAAGTATGATTATTTTAGTCACCATATATCCGGAATCAAGGGTATAAAATATTACAATGTGTCTTTTATTTCGATAGCTTTTAATTATAAACTTGGCGAAGACATTGGAAGGCCAAATTGAACTTCAAAAATCCGGATGGTCATGAAATATAGCCGCCTACCGTGCGGCACTATTTGATGGGTAGGTTGACAATTAATAATGTAAACTTGAAATTGAACGTATGCGTTGGCAATTATCATGTTTTAATTTTCTAGGTATGGAGTTTTATAAAAATACAGTCCGATTCAGTGCTCAATGGTAGGCTAACTCTATCGAAAGGGACCATTTCATCTGACGTATTTTATAACATCACGAGTATAAATAATTGAGCTGATTACATTACATTGAAATTTACCGATATTTAAAATTAATTTGTGATTTATTTATTTACTATACTTGAGGTATAATTTGACTACGATTTTTCAATTCCATTCAGTACAAAAAAATGGTTCACACGGTTTGTGATCATTGAAATGCTTCTTTGTGTATAATTTTTCCAATGCTATCACTGCTTATGTTGAAGGCCCTCGAAATATAATTAATTTATTTTAAAATCGCTCGATATCTTCCAAATATAACTACTTGTAAAATAACCGTCTTCCAGGAGATTGGTCAAGTAGAAGATCTGGAGCGTTGTTTAAAAAGACACCTACCTACGTATGTTGTGTTCATTTTTCTGCCCTCGTTTTTTTCCATGTCATTTAAAATTTTACCTTCAACGTAATAATTTCAGTGTGATTTTTTATGTTTTATGTGATCGATTGAATTTTTCGCTTTGTATATATGTCGATTATGTGTTCTATATACGTACTTTTTTTTAAATTGTTTTTTTTTCTTTTCTTTTTTTCATTTATTTTTGTCTATTCATTTATTTGTTTATTTATTTAATCATTGAAAAGTCATTGTATATTGCTAGATAATTGTACTGGTTGACGTATTACTCTTCCCTGTAATTTATATCTAAATCTGTGATTTAGTTTCGTAATTTATATACAATATTGAATGCTTCTTTTTTGACCATCTTTCGAATTTTTTTTATTTACAGCTACTTAAAAGTAGTTGTTCGAACGATGGCCAAGTGCATATTGTAGTATACATACATATTTACTTGAACGTTTTTTATATCGAAATAATGTAATTAAAAATTTTATATTGTTTTTTTCATATTTTTGTTTCGTTTATTGATTCAGTTCAATCAGTCGTGTTCAAATAGGATAGTTCAAATATATGTGTTTGACGTTGCATTTAAAAGAAAAGAAGATGAGTTTGCATCCATGTTTGCTGTAGAAAGCTCGTTGATGTTGTTTATGAGTCAAATAAAATATTAAAAGATAGTAATAACGAACAACAAGTTAATCAGGTCTCAATGCCGTATCAAGTTCATGTGTATTTTAAATGATATCTGGTTGATCGTTATTTGAATATCTTCAAAGGGAATCGATAATAGATAGCCAATTTCGTACTGATTACCAAGCTGGTTCTCCCTCTTCTCCCTCTACTGAGGATCGAGGAAAACTGAATAATTATTTTCGTAGAAGTATGACGCATCGTATCAAAGAGTGATAAAACTGAAAAATAAATTTTATAATGAAAAAATTTTAATACATGTAATAGATATAAAAATACTCAGTCGAATCATCACAGCAAAGATAAAAACTATGCGAACAAAAAAAAAAAAAAAAAAAAAAAGTATAAAATGAATCACTTTTCAATAATATTAGGTACGTTTAAAATAGAGTAATATTTCACACTTTGGACTAAAAATCATCTCCAATCCATATTCAACGGATAATATAAAATAATTTTACAATAATATTTTGCAGGATATGTCACATGGACTTCGGTAACAATAACTTACAATTAATCAACGCTCGTTTACAAGCGGCCTATGAAGGGTCTCACTCTCCGTTGTCTTAAACCGGCGGTAAACATAAAAACCTACAACGCTGAGCAAAATCACTCCCAGTCCAGATATCAATACAGCTATGGTGTAATCGAATGAACCACCATATCTATAAGGCTTTCCTGAATTCACTTTAATAAAATATGGCAGCGTATCTAAATCTGCTTTATAACTACGCAGCCACTTAGGTCCATTAATTTTCTTTTCCTTTTTATGATTACCATCCTGCCAAATTCCTTTTGGTAGGTATATGTCTCGACTTTTAGCTCCTTTGGTAAGCACAGGAGCTACCAGAACTTCTTCTCCCAACATGAATTCTAGAAAAAAAAAAAATACTTCGTGAAAACAGATAAATTCATAACGAGATAAAAAAGAAAAGCTATTAAAATTCAACTCTTACCTGAATCGATAGTGTACGTCACATTATCATTAGGATCTATCCACCATAAAGGAGGATTGACCGGAATACCTTTCTTGACGAATTGTTTCATCGACTGCAGTATGAGATTGGAAAAGCTATTGTGTATTTTAAGCATTTTTAAGGCGATTTCGCAAGTCTGAAAGAATAAAATAAAACAATAGCGATTATTTTCAATACCAAAAAATGGTTACTGAAGTAATACTGAAACTCGATGGCTTACTTTGTTACCATAATTCCAAGGAGGAATAGAGAACTGCAACGTTGGCATGAATACATTTATTTGTAACCATCTTATGAATAATTCTTGATCGGGAACTTCGCTATCGTACTCATTACCTCCGATCATATCAGGTAAGACGAACGGATATCCGATAATATTCATTTGAAGTAACGTTGGTATCAAAGACAACAGTCCGGCGCTTTGATCCCAAGTACTGTCACGATCCATCATCCGAACAAACACCGGATACTGCTGAGTACCTTTACCAACTCGAACTTCAACCATGTTCCCGAAACTAGATGCTAATTTGATGTAATTTTTCAACGACGAATCTGGATAATCGCTATCGGGGGTTTTAAACACTGGACTGTCAGGAGCCCAATCACTTTCACCGGCGTCGAATTTAAAAGCATCTATACCGGTAGAATTCTTCAAAGTTTCGAGTCGTTTTCTAAACCATTCATAGGCGTCCGGATTAGTAAAATCTATATAACCACCTTTGCCGTTCCACCATTTTACAGTAGTGCCCGCGTCGTTTTTTACAAAATAATCGTTCTTTTTGGCATCGTCGTGGAACGGTTGACAATCAACGTTGATAAATGGATGAACCCAAATGGTGGTTTTGACTTTTCGTTTTTTCAAATCCGCTGTGAACTTCTTCAAGTCTGGGAACCGAGTCTTGTTTACGGTCAAACTACCATAACAGGTTTCCCATTTATCGTCTATTTCTACGTGACTTATGGGAAAATCGCGTTTCAAAATTTCGTCAACGAAATTTTTTACTACTATTTCAGATATGTTAGTTTTGTACGCAGCCCACGTTGACCAGATTGGTTTACGTATAGTGTCCACATCGAGTATAACGTGCGGTCTTTGGATAACGTTATTTACAGCGTGTAAATAAGCCGCTTTCATATCAGGTAGTTTACATATTCTGTACTTCAGCACGGTTTGATTTTTCTTGAAATACGGATCTTTGTTCTCCGCTATAATTGTGAATGTATTTGCACTTTTGTTGATCGAGATGAATAACGGAGTTTGTTTATCGATAAACAGATAACTGCCATCGGAAAACAACCAAAATGGTTCTAAAACTGCTTGATCTTCGACTTTACTCGAAACGAAGGGAAAAGCAGAGTAGGTCGATGATTCTATGGGCCATGACTGAGTTCTCTTTTCAGCTCCACCGTAAACGTGTGTATTTTTCAAGTCGAAGCTTACTTTCAGACTGTCAGTTGAAGTCGTCTTATATTCGAAATTTTTACATATATCTTGCTTAGAGACGTTGAATTGAGCGTAGCCATCCCATTTGACGCAGTAATACGAATTCTGAGACGAGCACACCGATAAATCTGATTTATTTAAAGATGATATATCCACAAGTTGTTGAAACGAAGAATTTACACCTGAATTAAAAGTAAAGATCGGTCAGTAATTTCAACTGAAATCTGAAGGTGAAAATTAATAAAAATTTACCTTTTACAATAATAAAGTCTTTTTCGATGTGAATATCGTCGTCACAAGTGTAATGTTGAAGCAACGCAAGTAAAATCAATAAGGAAGTTTCTGTAAAAAAATTTATAACACAGCGATTAATCACCGAAAGCAAAAACTATAATTTACTAGAATTAAATCTTACTTTTGTAATTCATTTTGGAGATGTTATTGATGCCTCAGGATGAAATGTATTCGAATTTGCAGTAAAAAGAGGCCACTTCACCAAAATTTACTTCGAAAAGAGAACATTTCGTTGGAGTTCATTCGCAAACAAATTACAAGTTATCAGTGTTTTTCTAACCGCTCAATTCAGCGATAAGAGTAGACTATGAAGACAGTACCAAGCACCACCCATCCGTCGACCACCCATCGCTCGCTTGATGACTCTCGCGAACGCGAGAGCGGCCGCGGATACAGGGTGCTCAATAAAGGAAAGCATCAGTTCAGTTCGCCAAACTGTTTTTATTTTAAAATGGTTTTGATTGAACTTTGAATTTCGATATTTGATTGGTTATGAGCACACAGCTGCTGATTTTTTAATTGGTCTGAATTTTTGGTCTATCAATTACCTGCCCGAATAATGAACTCGGAAGTCGGAATCAATTAGACACCCTGAACAAATCTGGTACAAAATTGTGATAATTGTGAAAAATATGTAAATCACAAAACAATTTTTGCACTGTCAATGTCTCGAGGTCGAGCGTAAAAAAATCCTATTTTTGGATGGTTTTCCATTATTTTCAATTTTTTCCCTGACAAGGAACCTCCTAACGTCCCAACCTCGACTCTCGAGGTGTCCGCCTAAAATTTGAATGGGACAGTGATTTTTGGAAACAGCATGGTCTGAAATTCCGAAAACCAAAATTTCAGCTGCCTAAATTAACCCAAATTTATTTTTCGATTTCGATCGAATTTGTGAAAAATTCAAAATTAAACACATTTTTGGCAACTAATTCTTTTTTTTTTTGAAAAAGACAAATTTTCACTTTTTAGCAAAAATGATCGAAATTAAGACTGAAAAATGTAATTCCCTCGAACCGAATTCCAACATTTCTGGTCATTTTGGAGGCTCCAGCGCGATTCTTGATTTTTCCAAAATGTTAAAATTTCTGCAGAAGGTGATGGAAATTACCTACAGCGTGCGCAAAAATATCGTGAACCCCAGAGATAGTTTTTCAATAAAAATATAGGTTGGCAACATGAAATAGATACATGTTATCATCTCAGTCCAACAACCATAACCAATCATGTGCTATCATTATCATCAGTCACTGTGACCAACCGAAATATTTAACAGAAAACTTTGTTAGGGGTTTACAATATTTCTGCGCACCCTGTAGTTTGGGCTTCGAGTTTTGGCTTATTCTCAATCTGTTTGAATCGTTTATCCTCAATGTACCAATTTCACCGTTTCCAGCCATTCTGGAGCCTCCAGCGCGATTTTTCAATTTCTCCAGAATTTTGAATTTGCTCCAGAAGGCGTGAATATGCAGTTGGGCAGCTAAAAATCGAGCTGTGTTTTATACTCGACCTGTTTAACGAGTTTATCTACACTTGAGCCGATTTTGAGAGTGACACCTCAAGAGTGGTTTTTTGAGGTATCACTCTCGCTCCAAAACGGCTGGAAATGGTAGAATTTGCGCTCCGGAAGTTGGTTCTTGAAGAAATACAGCGATTCGCCCAAATTTCAAAAATTTCCTCACAAACGGTTTTTATCTTTTAATTTTTTGGATTTTTTAATTTTGACAATAGATGGTCAAAAAACCACACTTGAGGTGCCACTCCCAAAATCTGCTCAAATGTAGATAAACTCGTTAAACAGGTCGAGTATAATACACAACTCGATTTTTAGCTGCCCAACTGCATATTCACGCCTTCTGGAGCAAATTCAAAATTCTGGAGAAATTTAAAAATTGCGCTGGAGGCTCCAGAATGGCTGGAAATTGTGAAATTTGGATTTAGGGGGTTAGTTTTGGACAAAATACAGCGATTCGCGTGAATTTCAAAAATTTCCATACAAACGGGAAACTTTTGATTTTTTTGATTTTTTAATTTTGAAAAAAGCTGGTCAAAAAGCCACTTTTGAGGTGTCACTCTCAAAATCGGCTCAAATGTGGATAAACTCGTTAAACAGGTCGAGTGTAATATACAACTCGATTTTTAGCTGCCCAACTTCATATTCACGCCTTCTGGAGCAAATTCAAAATTCTGGAGAAATTGAAAAATCACGCTGGAGGCTCCAGAATGGCTGGAAATGGTGAAATTTGGATTTGGGTAATTAATATTAGTTTTGGGACTTATTTTGACCATTTTTATTGATCAAGTACGTACTTTTAAAAAAAAATCATAAATCGCCAAAAACAATCAATTTTGAATTTTCAAAAATTCGCCAAAAATCTAAAAATGAATTTGGGCAGTTGAAAATTTGGTTTTGGAGGTTTTAGACTATGCTCTTTCCAAAAATCGCGGTACCGTTCAAATCGGAGTGTGACATGTAAGTACCAAAGTACAGGTTTCTGCGCAGAAATCGAGCCAAATGCAGATTAACTCGTTAAGTAAGTCAAGAATGAGTCACAGCTTGATTTTCAGCAGTTCAAGTTGATTTTCTTGCTTTCAGGAAAAATTTTTAGACTCTGCAGAAATCGAAAATCGCGATAGAGTCTCCAAAATGTCGACCGGAAACGCTTAAATTCGGTTCGAGGAAGTTGATATTAGTTTCAGGACAGATTTCCGTTATGTTTACTGAATAAAGTACCTAAGTACAAATTATATTTTTTTTAAAATGCATAAATTTCCGAAAATGGACGATTTTGATTTTTCAAAAATGCTCTAAAAATCGGAAAATCAATTTGAGCCGATGAAATTTGGATTATATCCCTTATGAGAGGGGAGGGGGGGGGTAGACCATCTTCATTCCAAGAATCGTAATCACGTTCGAACTTCGAATCGGAATTGGCGATTTATTTGTTGAATGTTTTCTCTTCCAGACCTATCTCGAACATTTGTCAAATATTTTGCCTTGTAATACAATAACCCGCGAATCCAAATTGCGTGGATGTAAGTTGTGTTGCCGACACTAGAAAAATGAAGGAACAAAGTTGTGGACTATTTCATGGTGATTCTTCAAGGCTGAATAATTCTTCAAGTATACCATACCTATCTATTACGAATAGACAAGACAGGTGAACATCTGATTGCCCTACGATGTGCAGATTTTTACAAGGAGCATTAATTACCTAAAAAGGTTTCTTTTCAATTCCAGTCCATCTTAAAATCTGAAGGAGCTGTAATTGATTCGAATTTTCAAAGTACTCCAACATCAACTAATTCAAATTTTGAGCGTGGGTAGAATATGAAAATGACCTTTTCTATAGTAGAACTTGGTTTTAGAGATTGAAGTCGTTCCTAGATCATTAAATATTTTAAAAGTTATAATGTGGTTTGATTTTTTTTTTTGATTTTTGAAATTTTTTTAGAACTAATTGTAGGGAAAAAACAGTTATTGTTCATGAGTTTTTTTGTTCAATTTTTGCTGTAAAACTGAAAACGAAGCAAAGAACCGAAGGTTTGATTAAAACCACATACGTTGCACTAGTGCTAACTTCTCCCACGTCGATTTTCTATCTCATTTTTTAAGAACTTGGCGATATTTCTAAAATAGGTACTAACCTAAAGTAGGTACCTACCTATTTATTAAGCAGTAGGTACGTGCTATATTGTCGACAAAATTCATTATAGTAATTCGTTGAATGATAGGTGAACATGGGTATAAAAAACAAGCGTAAGAAGTTTATTAATTAACGATGATTCTATGTAAAACATCATCTAAAAAATAAATTACGAATAAATAACAGAGTGATACTGCATATGAGTAAATTAATGGACAAGATTGATACATTAGCATTGCTTTTTCCATCATCGATATCTTTAATTTTAGTGAAATATGGTAAAACGTCTAAATCAGCTGGGTAATTGTAAAGCCAAATTGGACCACGAATTGGTTCTGAGTCAGTGTTAACTTCATCTCGCCATACACCTCTAGGAAGATAGATATCTCTACTTCGGACACCTGGTTCGAGAACAGGAGCTACTAGAATATTTTCTCCTAGCAGAAATTCTAAAAAAAAAATGACACTTGTATGTAGTTTTAAGTCTTCTGATTTGCGATTATAGTTATAACGAGATTATCACATACCTGAACCAATATTTTGTGCAATAGGATCTGTCGGATCAATCCACCAAATAGGAGGATTAACTGGAGTACCAGTTTCTTTAGCGTGCTTCATAGCTTCGATTATCTTGTCAGAATATTTGAAATGCAAATCAATAAATTTATGTGTCAATTGGATTACCTGCAGATTAAAACAATGTATTTTTAGCACCAAAATCCATACCTATCTTTTATCATTGCAATTAAGTTAATCCACTCGAAATTATTTATAGGTACACTCACTTCATCTCCATAATCCCAAGGTGGAAAAGAAAACTGCAAAGCTGGCATAAGCGCGTTGATTTGCAACCATCGAACAAACATTTCTTTCGTAACCACATCAGCATCGTATCCATTGCCCCCTATCATATCTGGTATTACGTACGGATATCCGATAATGTTCATTTGCAGTAGCGTAGGTATCATTGTCGTTAAACCTAATCTACCATCCCAGTTAGTATCACGATCCATCATTCGAACAAAACTCGGGTTCTTCTGAGCACCCTTGGCTGCTCTCACTTCAACCATGTTACCGAATCTCGAAACGAAATTCATATACTCTTTCAGATTAGTCTCAGGATGACTGTCATCTAAACGATGATAAATTGGAACTTGAGGATTGTAATTACTTTCCATGGCATCGAATTTAAAAGAATTTATTTCCGTTTCGGTTTGCACTTTTTTCAACTTCTTGTACCACCAGTCCACTGCTTGAGGATTAGTGAAATCGATCACGCTCGCATTACCATTCCACCAAGTCACCCTCGTCTCACCAGCATGGTTTTTCACAAAGTACCCCGCTTGCTTGGCCTGTGAATGGAATGGCTCGCAGTCTTCGTTGATGAATGGATGTACCCAAAATGTAACTCTAAAGCCATGTTTATTCAGCTTCTTCACCAAACCTTTCATGTCAGGGAATCTAGTTTTGTCAACTTCCATACTACCGTAGCACACATCCCAACGATCGTCTATTTCCAGCTGACTATTGGGAAAATTGTTCTTTTTAATCAAGTTAGCAAACTCCATCACGGTTGTGTGGTTAATCTCTGATTTATATTTAGCCCAAGTTGACCAGATAGGATATTGTACCATTGTTTCATCGGGTATTCCGGTAGGTTTACCGAATATATGAGCAATAGCGTGCTTTTGAGCGTCTTTAGCGTTTTTAAATTTACAAACGGTGTACTTGAGGACGGTTTCGGGATTGTTACGAATATAAGGAGGTTTTCGTTTCGCTGTCAGCTCGAATATACCTTTGCTTTTTTTCAAAGTTACGAATAAAGGCGTTTTTTCGTCTACATACAGATACATGCCCGTTGATGTCAACCAGTAAGGTTCCAGGACACCTTTGGTAAATACGTCTGTCGAAACGTAGGGGTATTCGTCGTATTCGTCGAAATCAATGGGCCATTTTTGGAAATCTTGCTCGACTCCGCCGTATAAATGGACGTTTGAGATGTCAAAGGTCACTTTTAAAGGTTTATCTTGTTTGGTGGTGTATTCGTATTCTTCGCAGTGATCCCTTTGAACGAGTTTGAATTGGGCTACGTCATCCCATTTGAGGCAAAATGTGAAAGCGTTTGTGGAACAGTCTGATGGTTGGATGTCGCTTAATCTTGATATGTCTACTGTTTGATGGAATCCGGTGTATTGTCCTGGAATTGTTTAAAAATTATTGGCGAATTTTATGAGGGGACATGTTCGTTTGAGATTGAAGAATTATTTGTCAAGTAGGATAATGTACGTACCTTTTATTTCGTGTCTGTATTTAATGAAAATTTTATTTGACTCTAATCGCAATCTTTCTTGAAATGATGCGTCGCCTTGGGTAGTCAGAAATATGCAAAAGAGGAGAGTGGAGAAGGAAACGAGTTCTGTGGAAATTATTTGAAATATTAGTTAGGATAGGTATTGTTTTAATATCATATATCACGAACTGGACCGTGCAGAAAAAATTCGGGCAACCGAGGAAAAAATTTCAAGAGCGAAAAAAAAATATACGAGTAGGTATATGGCTTTTAAACCGAAAATAAACGCAGATGAGGCAATTTTCTAGAACATTTTTGGTGTTTTGGTGAAAAAACTCGAGTGTTTTAAACACTAGAAGGCCCCTTCATAGACTCTCAAAAAAACTCTGGCCCGAGAGAAACCCATCCCCCTTCTTCACAGGCCTGGTTACGAACATACTCGTATCACTACAATAGGCTATGTAAATTAGGTGCATAAAATTTTTAAAAAAACTAAAAAACTAGATAGCTATCTACCTACTGACCAATTTTTTTCCCTAATGAAAATTATTGTTTAAATCTACTTACTTGGCATGACGATCTTGTCAAAAATATTATTCATTTTTTGAAAAAATTTCTTATATTTCTCAGTATTATTAAATAAAAAATATTTTACGAAACTGTGATTTTTTTTTTCTTAAAAAAGAAATCGAATTATTTTACATTCCTAAAAATTCAACATACGAAACATCTATAAACGTTATATCTTCATCAACACAATTCTTCTATCGTTTCGCGAACCATGTTAACGATTTTCTCATTAAAAACGAATTCATTTATACTCTCTCTTTGAAGTGTTTCTTTGGGAAATGCTTTTAAATCGATTTTAATCCTCGTATAAATTTAAAGGGGCGTTAATAGAAGAACAAGCACGCATCAGCAGATTGAAATCACCATGATAAACATGTCAAAAATAAATGTTAAGTCAACGCCTATGCAAACATTTCAAATTGTTTGTTACTTATTTTATGATTGTCATTGTACAGATATGACCATTCTTCGAGTAGGTACTCACGTCGATAACCAATATGTAAGCTCACCCCTCACGGTTTAGTACATTGCAATGTGCATTAGAAATAGGAATAGCCAGCGTTTACGGTTAGTACTCGTACCTACAGGTGAGTTAAGTTAGGGTATAAACCTTCTTTATTAAGGTGCTCAAATGCTTTTTTCAAAACATTCGTGTTTAGAAGGGAAATTATTTCAAGCAGCAACTTTTTTTAGACTGGAAAGAGAAAAATCAAAAGAGTAGGTTGCTTTAGGAAGGTACCTATATCTTATTTTCGAACTCTTGAATCAATCAATTGATGGTGGTTTTGAGATGTTCTTAGTTTTTTTTTCTAATTTTCTAGTTTTGGAAAAATTGCCATTGAAAAAGTAAAAATAAAACTTGGCATCTAAAAACTCAGATTTTCCATCTTTGTGACACTTTCAATTAATTTTGGTACGTACAAATTTTCGAAATTAGTTTCTATGCTGACTAAAATCCATTAAATTTTCTCTCAAGACATTTTTGATGAAAAAGAAAAAAAATGCCAATGTGAAAAGCTAAACTTAAGTTTAAGTATGTATATCGTACCTTAGACCTTCCAAATCAATTGGTGATGGTTTAAATTGTTTCGGAGCTTCCGCAGTGAATTTTTGAATTTGTTAACACCTCAAAATATGGAATTTCAAACCAGTACATATAGAAACCTTTCTCTTTTTTTTGAAAATTGGCGGTAAAATTCATAGGAGTAGCCATAAAGACGGTTTATTCGATTTGAACCCAAGTTAATAGGAGCTAACTTGATTCTGGCATTTTTTTTTTTTTTTTTTAGCAGGTTTTCCTAAACTGAAAGATACGAAAATTTGCTAGAGGCTCCAGAACGATTTGAAACCTCCACAAATCAATTTTGGAGGTCACAAATTGGGGGTATGGAATCCTTTTCAGAACAGCTTGAAGTCACTAACTACCAATTTGTTCAATAAGTCAAAAATGGGGAGAAAAAGTGATTTCAGATTTTCAAGTATATTCACGTATTCGTGAAGGAGGATTTTTCAAAAACTACCAATTGCTGAATAAAATTTTGGATTTGAGCCGACAGAAACTAATTTTGAAAATTTGTGCCTGAATCAACCGAGGAGTCACAAAGACGGTATAAAATGGTAAACCCAAGTGAATATAGGGGCTCAATTTAATTTTGAAAATTTTTCTGGCAATTTTTCTGGAGTTGAAAGATATGAAAATTTGCTAAAGGCTCCAGAACGGCTCGAAACCAGCATCAATTGATTCTCAAGATCAAAAATTTAATATGGAATCAAATTTTAGCAGGTTCAGATGTGGATTTTTGTGTTCGATAATAAATTACAAATTTTTCATTTTTTCTGAGTATCCCAACTCGCACAAAAATTGTTGAACTCAACAAAGCTAAATCGAAAAGATACGCAAAAATAAATCATCTTCACCAGCCAAAATTTCAGAAGCTAAAATATTTGCATTTTTCGATTTTTGGTGAATTTTTGATAAGTAATTAGAGGGTCGAAAATGACAAAAACTCAAAATTCTATAAAATTGACCTAGAAAGCTGAAATTTGGAATATAGCTTAATTACAATCCGTAAAATCGATTGGAAACGGTTTCGAATCATTTCAAGTTATTCTGAGAACTTGAAATTTCCATAAAATTTTACCAAATGAAATTAGGTCCAAACTGGAACCAATTGAAGAGTGATATTCCAAAACTCGCTTTGTCCATTTTTATCAAAGTTGGGTTTTCAGTGGTACCTGGTAGATGAAGTATTAACTCACATTCCTACATCATCGACCTACCAAAATGAGGTGTTAAACTCACCTAAATAGCCAATTCACTAAAAATTTAAAAAAAAATAACGTTCCAAAACGCGCTTTGTCCATTTTTATTGAAATTTTTTCAGCAGTATTTGGTGGATGAAATGTATACCTATATACACTCCTACATCATAAATCCACCCAAATAAAGTGTTAAACTCGCCTAAAAAGCCAATTTACCCGTTTAAAGGGAAACTGTTTTTCCTCTCTCCTGAAAAGTTGTGAAAATGGACAAAGCGAGTTTTGGAATATCACTCTTCAATTGATTTTAGAAAAATAGCACGTAATCAAACAAGCACGAATCCCGAGAATCTACCTACCTACAGGCTACATTCTGAAGTCGATAAGGTATGAGTAGATTTTAATGTTTTTTGGGGGGGGGGGGCTGGAATTTCCAAAAAGTCACTGGAAGCTCCAAAACGGCTCGAAACCACCTGCGATCAACTCAAAGTGTCAAAAATAGAATGTAAACTGAATTTTAGTTTTTTTACAGTAAACACAGGGGAAACAGTGAATTTTTGAAATTTTCAATTATGGTATGAAATCGCTGGACATAAATGGTTTGTAACTGCCTGCCCATGGAATAAATCACCAATTTTGAAGAAAATGATGGACACGAATATAACGTCAGATTTTTGGTAGGACCCCATCTACGGCCTCTAACAAATTTTTTGGACTTTCACTAATTGGGGGAGGTTCTGGGAGGTATGGGTTAGGTCAATTTGAAAAACTAAGGCTATATTCGTGTTCAGCGATATCGAAAACATACTATTTCATGTGTCACACGATTGAAACCGTTTTCTTTTTAGGTCCCCCCCTTGGGGAGGTGCTGGGGGCCGTGGATGGGTCCAATCAAAAATCTGACGTCATATTCGTATTCAGCGTCACCAAAAACATACTACTAGAGGTGTCGCACGAAAAAACCCCTATTTTGAACTTTCATCCCATTTGGGGAGGTGCTGGGGGCCGTGGATGGGGTCCAATCCAAAATCTAACGTCATATTCGTGTTCAGCGTTACCAAAAACATGCAATTCGATATATCACATGCCCCAGATTTTTTTTCGAAAGTTTTGCCCAAAATCGGCGGTGGGGGTGCTCCCCCTCCATCAAGAGATCCCATCTCGAACATTAAATATTTTAAAAAAACATCAAAAGGTACACTTATGGAAATTTTTTCAGAATTTTAAATGGTAGCTCCCACTTACAGCGCCATTTTGAAATTTGAACTTTTAATTTGAAAGTTCAACTTTCAACTTTTGAAAATTTCAAAATGCTTAAAAAGTTCAAAATTCAATACCCTTTCAAACTGTGAAATCAGTTTTGATCAAAGTATCATAGTTTCGGAGGAATGCGCAGCTGAAGTTGAGTACCTCGAGACAATGTGAAAATAATGGAAGCCCCCCCCCACCCCCTGAGGGGACTGGGAACAAACTGATGGCCGGTTTCTTACTTACTGGGTGGGTAGATATTGTAAAAAAAATTTGAGCGAAATCGAAAGACATGACTCAAAAAGCTGGGTCGAATTGACATGGAATGACCCGACTCAGAATGTTGAAATTAAGAAGCAGAGTGAATTTCGGCTTTTCAATTTCACTTGATAAAATTGTGGATTTCAAATTTCAAAAATCTGCTGAAGGTTCCATTGAACTGCTCAAAACAGCTCTAAACTGCTTCCAATCAATTTGGGGTGGGGGGGGGGGTGGGGGGCGAAAATAAGGTATATCCTGAATTTCAGATTTCTAGGTCAATTTTCGATCTTTTATTATTTTTGACCCGAATTTCATTTTCAAAAATTCGTCGAAAATAAAAAAATTCCCTGGGATACTTTCCTTGTGAAGAAAACTTCAACTTTTTACTTGAATAGGAAAGAACAGATTTTAAAATTATTTCCCTGAATCAGTCGAAAGGGGTCATTGTCATTCTGAACTTCATTGTGGCTTTTTCTATGATAATTTTTTTGAACCTGGAAAATACAAAACCTTGCTGAGCTCCAGAAGGACTTGATACTACTACAAATCGATTTTGAGCGGTCAAGAGTAGCCCCTATCTTTATTCTTGCAGAAAATAAGTAAGTAAGTCAAACTTTCTCTACTTTTAAATTGAATTTTGTACGTAACAGATTGTGACTACCTGCAGAAGATTGCACTTTTGACCGGATCTGGAGCCTCCAGCAAATCGAAAATTCGAAACTGATTAGTGATTACAGTTCCTGGAGAAGGGAGAGAGTATTGAGATGCAAACATTTTTGGATAATTATTTTGATGACTGTCACAGAATATTTTCTATATCACCTACTTTCACAGAAAAATGAACTAAAGAAAGAATTTAGAAGAATTAAAACAGCTGGGTATAGGTAAATTCCTGTCTTCGCGGATAATATCTAATAGGTACCAGGTACCTACTACTTGAATAAAACTTACTCAACATCTGCACGTTTTTCTCGGGAAAATCCAAATCGAGTACCCTGCCGTCAAAAAAACTACACTTACGTAATTACAAAATTATCAACATTCGACTTCAAGTGAAAAAATTAAGAAAAACTCAACACTTAACAAAATGTTTATCACCAACTGATTGTTATGTACCTACCTACATCAAATAGACTATGAAAAGTGCCAAGCCTTAATTTAAATTTGTTTGCTAGTATTTAAATTGGTTGTCAACTTACTCGTAAAATTAGCATACACGTAGATCTGTAAATTAGTTAGTATTTTTCATACTTAGGAGGTACTTGTTACGCTACGATGATGATGTGATTTCAAATAATAGTTGATGACATTTTGTCCTCATGGCTCCTGTTCTATTGAACGAAGTATGTGTAGTTGTGTACGAACGTGGCTTACGTGGCGTGATATTTGTTATACTATATTTTGTGGGGAAAAATAATTACGTAGGTAGGTGTTGAAATTTTTAAATTAAAATTAAAATTTTAAAAATCTGATTCTCGTATTATTCGTAATCAGCTGAAAATATAAATAATGTTCAGATTTCTAATTTTTTTTTTCATCTTTAATCTCCCAAAATATTTTGTAAATCCAACTGCGAAATTATATATAGGTACCTATACCCATGTGTTTCAAAGACACTGGTTTTGTTTGAATATGAAAATACAGAAAAATGTCGTATACAAGGCAGATCATTTAAATTTATTTACAAATATGTACATAGTTACATTTCAATACAAATGCTTATTAATAGGGACCTAGTAAATTTATCTACAATTGGTAGGTAATGGTAAACATTGAAATAATAAAGTTTGAGGGGAGACGAGGAAAAGTAAAATAGGTATACCTATCCATTCCATACATAAATAAGAGAAGGTATTTATTTGTACTTTATTACTTATATCATATTATATGTATGTACTATCAAACTTACAATCTGAAAGCGAACAGTTTACCTAAAATTAAGGCGATTATTATCGAGCTTAGAGTCGGTATCGTGGCAACACCAGCGCCATTTTTCTTATCATCTTTGTCATCTTTATTAGGAGGAGCTGCGACATTGATAAAATATGGCAACGTTTCTATATCGGCCGGATAATTATAAATCCAAATAGGACCTTTGATTATTTCAGCATCTTTTTCATTTCCATCTTTCCAATACCCTTTGGGTAAATAGATATCTCGACTTTGAGCCCCTTGTTGTAACACCGGTGCTACTAAGATATCTTCGCCTAATAAAAATTCTGAAAAATAAATAAACACACAATTATTAGTATCTACAAGTTTCAATTCTCACCATTGAATAAGAGTTGTGGTGACTTTAGATAATAATTCTTGGCGTTCACTCGTACATACCGGAATCGATGAGATAAGTTTCAGGATCTGTGGGATCAATCCACCAAAGAGGAGCATTAACTGGGGTTCCGTGTTTGACTGAGTTTTTCATCGCTTCGATTATTTTATCAGCGTATTGAACGTGTAAGTCGACGAATTTCTTGCTTATTCTCAATACCTGGTTGATTTTAAAAAAATGTTAGATGCATCTTTAATACGAGCACAAATTTTTGCAAGAAAAAAATTGCATAGGTCTAGGCGAAAACTTGCTAAGATGGACCCTGGTAGGTACTTAACTTTTATTTCAAGTTGAATGAGATGAGAAGGAAAAAGACTGATTGAGTGGTTGCCCAGTTGCCCACTTGCCTTGTAGATTTTTACCTTTACCATTGATGCATGGAAAATTTTTCACAGATTTTTGAACTTTTGATAAACATTTTGATTCAGGTGAAATAGGTATAATTTTTCAGGGTGGTTGGAACGTAAAAGTTGAACCCACGTTTTTTCATTTTTTTGATCAAGGCAAAGTATCTGGGCGTTTTAAATTCTTCCACTTACTACCTATAGTGTTAATTTTGTATTTTACTGAAATAACATCGTTATGTGGGAGTTTTCGTCGGCGATTTAAATGCTTTTTCCAGTATTTTTACACCATTTTTATAATAATTTTTTTCAGTTTGGGAAATTTAAATGATGAAATACAAGACTGGATAAAAGTGGAAAATTTTTTAAAAACGTCCAACTTCTGTAAAAGAATGCTTTTGGTAGGTAGTCTTAAAATTGTTGTGGAATTTTTTTGAGAATTTTTAGAATTTTAGAACTTATTTTTTTTTAATTGCATATTCGGACTCAATGTCTTTAAATCAGTCCCAATAAAATAGCAGCTTTAATTTAAAAACTATTTTGTTGAATTTTGATCAAAATTGAAGACATTAAGTAAGGTCTCTAGAAAAATTCTGTACTTAGCTTTTCGAACTGTAATTTACAACATTTTATAAGATTTTTTGCAAAAATTACGGGTCCTCAGAAAATAAGTACCACATATTTTCCTCGCTCGTGTCAAAATTTAGCCTTCAACGTTATCGCAGGTAATTTAAATGTGATTAGAAATAAGATTTTCTGAAGTAACAATTGGCCATACATACCTACTTGAAATGCAAGTTGGCCCCGCCGGCCGTCGGTCGCAGCTTATCAAAAGACGTAGGTAAATGGCATGCGCCGACGTGGTAATCCTCAAGTACATACTACAGGAGGGTAGGTAGAGGTACCACTACAAGTAATCGTTCGTTTTGTGAAGAGTGAATTCGAAGAACAACGATGCATGTTTTGCCTACTCAGATGTAATCAAGGAGGAAAATAATCGAATATTCCTGCAATTGAGCAAATCAACCCACCTACCTAATGTTTCTGGAATATTTGGGAGGAAGTTTCTTTTACAATATTCAAAGACGTAAAATTTTAATCGAGTAATATTTATTGAAATTTTGTAACTTTTGAAAGATTTCAATGGATAAAACTTGTTAAAGTATCCAACATTCGCTCTAATTATGAGAAAGAACTTTGTGTACCTATTAATATTGGCAGATTTTCACTCAGTGAGGAGAAGGGGGAAGGGGCGGTAAGCGGTATAGGCGATGCAAACTTTACAAGCAAATAGTCATGGGTACGATTATTTTTACAAAAATACTAAATTAAACTTCGTCTACTCACTTCGTTTCCATAATCCGATGGTAAATATGAAAACTGAATGGAAGGCATGAACACATTGGCTTGCAACCATCTAACGAACAGCTCATCCGATACTTTTTCGTTGTATCCGTTACCTCCAACCATATCAGGCAACACGAAAGGATATCCCAAAATATTCATTAGTAATAAAGTAGGTATCAGCGTGCTAAGTGCCAAACGTCCATCCCAATTCGATTCACGATCGATCATACGAAGGAAAATAGGATACTTCTGAGTACCTCTGGCCGATCGTACCTCCGCAATCGGACGAAATTCTGCCGCTGCTTCGATATAGTTTTTCAGACCAGATTCGGGATAGTCATCGGTCATTTGGTGGAATACGGGTGCCACAGGAGACCAAGAGCTTTCACCAGCGTCAAATTTAAAAGAAGCGATACCAGTTTCAGCTTTTAATTTTTTAAGTCTGTTTTGCCACCAAGCTACCGCCTCTGGATTTGTGAAATCAATCTGACCGGCCGGCCCATTCCACCATTTTGAAGCAACCGAACCCGTAGCAGTCTTGACGAAATATCCATTTTTCACTCCTTCCGAATAGTAAGGTTCGCAATCTAAATTTACAAAAGGATGTGCCCAAAGTGTAGCTCGATAGCCTACTTTCGTTAATCGTTGAACTAAATTACTCATGTCACCGAAATTATTTGTATCTACGGTCAAACTACCGTAACACGTTTCCCAATTATCATCGATTTCCAACTGACTATTCGGGAATCCGCTCTCAGAGATCAGGTTCGCATACTCCATCACGATGGTGGTATTTATTTTAGCCTTGTATTTAGCCCAAGTTGACCATATAGGAAACCTTACCATTCTGTCATCGGCTGCAGCGCTCGGTTTACCCAGCACATTATCAATGGCATGCTGATAAGCTTCCTTTATATTATCCAATTTACACAGCGTGTATTTGAGCTCAGTTACGCCACTGGTCCTTACATAAGGAGGCTCTCTGGAGGCAATCAGGTCGAAATATCGTTTGTTTTTGTTTTGACTTATGAACAAAGGCGTGTTTTGATCGACGTATAAATACATGCCATTGGTGACCAACCATAAAGGCTCTAATACAGCCTGACTGTCTTTTTCTTTTGTCACGTAGGAGTACTTCTTGTACTCGATGAAGTCTGCGGGCCAACTCTGCAGATCTTGTTCTGCTCCACCGTACAAGTAAACGTTCGATGTATCGAAACGTACTAGTAGTGGTTTTTCGTATTTTGTAGTCAGCTCGTATCGTTCACATTTGCTGTCTTTTTTTGTAATTTGCAGTTTTGCAAAATCTGCCCATTGTCTGCAGAATGAACCTGCGTCCTTTGTACAATTTGCCGGAGCTACGTGGTCGAATATTCCGATATCGATGTAGTGATGGAATCCTGATTTTTCTCCTGTAATTAAAATGTGAGTTGAGTATGCTTCAGTCAGGTGATAAGGGTGACTATGTGATTAATGAATTCCGATTACCTTTCAATTCGTGCTCATATTTGACAAATATGTAATTTGATTCTACTTTAATTCTGTCTTCGAATGCATTTACAGTGCTCGAAATTACAAGCAGAAGGCTGATGAGTGAATACACCGAGGTAATTCCTGAAATCATCAAGATTTTGATTAGAACAACTTCGCAGATTTTCATTTTTTTCTCGCATGTGCTTTAAAGGGAGAGGAGGTAAGGATGAGGTAAGTTCATTACCTATCTGGAGTTGAAAAAATGTTCCTATTTATAACAAAAAATAAAATTTCAGCATTTCGAATTGATTTCTCATTTTTTGAGGAATTTTTGAAAATTCCAAAATTTAATTTTTCTCATCAAATAAATTAAAATGTCACCATTTTTAAAAAAAAATGTCAAAGTTGATCTTCGAAGATAATTCGACTTGTATTCGCATGAAACTGCAATTTTTTTCTTCTTTTTCAATACCTATGATCACTCTTCATCATGATAAGCTAATAGAAAATCACACTGTTCACGAGGTTTGGAAAATAACATTGTAGGTACAATTTTAGAGCACTTGAAAGTTGACGCGTTTGTATCGCAAAAAAAAAACAAAACAGGTCCAGGATGTTTTTAAAATCATCGAGATCATCTTGATCAGCAATCAGGTGAAACTAAGTTTGCTCAAATTCTAAAATTTCTCAGAATTTAATTTTCTTTTTTTGAAGGAAACGAGAGGAGGAGGAAGGGGTTGAAAGGTGATACACAACCAATAAAGCACAACATAGCATCCTTACTTGAACTGAATGAACTGCAGTTGATTTTCAACATTTTTCGTTCAGCCAAATATCTGAAAAAAATTCACATTCGGTTGTTTATTTACCAATAAATATACGAGTAGGTATAATTTAATCACTCGAATGTTTTGTAACGCCTATCTTGTAAATAAAAATGGTTGAATTAGTCGAGTGTTTTTCATCACGTCAGCTTTATTTTCAATTACAAATGTTTTTTTTTTGTTTTTTCCCCCATTAAAATCAATAATTTGATTTCCTCGATATCAGTTTGTAGGTAATGGTGGGTATGGCTTGTAAAAAAATGTAATGTTCTTATCAATTATATGTACATACATACCTATAGGTGTTTGCTGATTGAATTTTTTAAAATGTTTATTCAAATAACCATGTAGATAAGAATTTTGGAGTGTTTTTATTGAAAAATAATTCGAGTTCAATTACATTTCAAACAATATTTGACCTTTCAATCGTCATCAATTAATAATGGGTATCAATCAACGTCTACCTATCAATATACCTACTTTTGTCAATAATATGGGTGTAGATATGCTATTTAGAATTTTCTATTCTCTAGTTCATTCACTGATGTGGATAAATAGGTACCATATATTATTTTAAGCTCTATGAAAATAATACAATTTACAGGAGAAAATGAAATGACAAAACTTTCAGTTTTGTGAGTGAGATTTTCAAAAATGGACATATTTATTGCTTGAAATCTGCATCTACAGAAATTAGTGGTAATGTATTCGTGTGAGATGAATTGCATCTTTTTAAATTTCATTCACCTGTATATCTTTATCTACCTATTTATTTAGCTAGAATTTCCTCACAATTCATATTTAAAATCCACAGAAATGGAGTGTTTTCCTGATATCATTTTACAACTTTTTTTTCTGGCTTACGTTTAAGTGCGAGATGAATGCATCGACTTCATCGACTCTTTTCATCTATGTATTCTTATTCATGCTACCTACATAAGATTTTGATATTTTGCTGTCGCTAAATAATTCTCATGTCTTAGATTCCAAGTTTTTTTGTTTTTTTGGAAAATGATAAGTAGGTAATTTGATTGAAAATTAATAGGCTCGTGTTGAATACTCAATGTTAATAGATTCCAAAATTTAGAACAAAGAAAATTAAAAATAAAAAACCACGGTACCTATTTATGGTAGATATAATTATAGTGAATGTCAATAATAATTATTTCATTACTTGTACCCTACCTACCCATATTTATTTGGCTTTGTTTGATTTTTTTTTATAGCAATAAACTCTAGCTATCTAATTAAAATTTTTAAAACTCTTGTAAAATTAAAATTTATATAAATAGGTAGGTAGTTGAACATTTTCTTTATCAATGAATGAAAATTTTGGTAAGTTTTATGAGTCAACTCACCTATATACCTACCTGGTAATAATAAATAGATAGGTAAGTAGAAAGTTATGTTATTATTAATTAATTTTATTATATAGTAAAGTTGCAACTTACCGCCAATTAGATTATTGCTGAATGAAAAAATTACAAATAAGTAATTAAGTTGATTAACGAATTGAACTCCATTTACACATACCGTACCGTATAAGCTAAGTAGGTAATAAAATAATGCTGCGATTTTCGGGATAACCGAATTTTTAAAACTTTTTCATGCTAAGATAAGGCGATAGATTTCAAGCATGTTTATTCGTATAATTTAGCACTAATACGTAAAATGATAAACGATTTAAATTGAATTAGGTAAGTACTTCAGAATTGACTAAAAAAAAGATGATATCGCGTTCAACGATACCTACAGGATAATGAGATCATCCTACCAACATGTGTAAGTATGTGAAAAAATGACCTCTATAAAAAATATACACCAAATACCTACGATGTACTACAATTTTCACATCGTGTTTAATAATTGTTACATTTATGCATTCGATTAAAAAAAATTTATTGCTGAAACTAGATTTAGTACACGAAACAAAATCAGCATTGAACACCCGAACACGAACATAAAAGTATTCCATTTGTTTGGTACCTGTATCGGAGAGACTTCAAAAAACATCCTTGACTTTTTTTTCTCCGGTACCTACCTACCTACAGACAAATTTTCAATTTTTCACGCTTCGCTGGATAATTCATTATTCGTATTCATTATTTTATTGAAAACATCCGCGATGTTGTGCTCTTTTTTGTATTGCCAAAAATGTGTAAAAAGGATCGAGAAGTTAGGTAATCGTTTTGGTTGTATTCGTATTTATAATGAGGTTACTTTTACTCGTATAATTAAATTATTCGGAATAGGTATTTTTTTTATAGGTCTTTCTTTTTCCAGGCACAAGCTATTTGCATAAATATGAGTAGGTAATTGTCATTTTTTTTTTTTGTTAAATTAGCTCGGATTATATAGGGATTGGTATGTCGTGGTGGCAAGTAACAATGAATAATTAGAAGCAGTGTGTGCCTGTGACTTAGAGTTCATAGAATGTACAAGTGGTAGGTAAGTTTTGTGGACAGTTTGTTGTAGTTTGAGTGGAAAAATTCAAATTTTGTTGGTTCAAGTTTAAAATGAGCTGAAAATTATCGAATGCTTTGGTATATGGTAAGTTGGAATTTTATTTGATGGTTACAATTCTTACGAGTTTTTTAAGTGATAATTTTAAAATGAAAAAAGAAAAATTTACTGACTATTTCACGAGAATATTACCTCACATTTCTATGATCTAAAGTTCAATAATTGACAAAAAATATAAGTTATAAAAACCATTGCCAAAGTTGGCATCGTGATGTCAGCACGACTTTTCTTATTGTCAGTATCATCTTTCTTATGAGGAGGAGCCGATACTTTGGTAAAATATGGTAATACTTCGATATCAGCAGGATAGTTGTAAAGCCAAACAGGGCCTTCGATTATTTCACTATCTTTCTTCACTTCATCTTTCCAATATCCTTTGGGTAAATAGATATCTCGACTTCGTGCTCCTTGTTGTACCACAGGAGCCACGAGGATGTCTTCACCCAATAAAAATTCTAAAAATTGGAACACGAAACAATAATGTAGTTTGTTAGATATTGTATGCCAAGTGCCCCAGAATGGAGTTGTAATGGTTTTTGAAATTTTTATCGTATTGTACCTACCAGAATCTATTAGATAGGTTTCGGGATCCGTAGGATCAATCCACCACAGAGGAGGATTAACTGGGGTGCCATATTTGACTGAATTTTTCATAGTTTCTATTATTTTATCTGCATATTGTATATGTAAGTTGACAAATTTTTTAGCCATTCGAGTTCCCTGTTGAAATGAGAAATGCAAATGTTAGTGTATCTAATTATTCGTGTCTTTTGTACTTTTTCTATATAGCTTTTCAAAAAAACATATCTTCAATGTCTCTTATCATTTTACAATGTGATTTTTTTGCAGTTTTTCAAAATTATTTTTGACCGAACTAATCCTTTTTATGCATTCTTCTATGTAGGTACCTCCAAAAGATCAGAGTTGAACAATTGAATGCTCAATCTAAAGTTTGATTTCATTTATTTTATTCATCATTTACCTTTTTCAAAGTAACATGAAAGCTCTCTGAGAAAATATTCAATTCCAGTCCAAATTGAATAATCGTTAGCTTCTCAATTACTTACCCGTCCTTGAAAAATGCCTTAAAATTTTTCTACTTATTAATGAAAAGTCATCTTTACTCACCAAATCTCCATAATCCGAGGGCAAATAGGAAAACTGTATCGATGGCATGAAGACACTAGCCTGCAACCATCTGGTAAACAGCTCATCCGATATTATTTCGTTGTAACCATTACCTCCAACCATATCAGGCAACACGAAAGGATATCCCAAAATATTCATTAGTAATAAAGTAGGTATCAGCGTGCTAAGTGCCAAACGTCCATCCCAGTTCGATTCACGATCTATCATTCGTACAAAAATCGGAAGTTTTTGAGTGCCTCTCGCATCTCGTACCTCTACCATTGGACCAAATTCAGCCGCAGCCTCGATATAATGCTTTAAATTGGTTTCCGGATGGTCTCCTTCCATTTTATAGAATACTGGGGGCGAAGGAACAAAAGTACTTTCGATAGCGTCAAATTTAAAAGAATCGACGTCAGCTTCTTTTCTTAATATCTCCAATCTGTCGTGCCACCATTTCTTCGCTTCCGGATTCGTGAAATCAATCACGCTAGCTGGTCCATTCCACCACTTCGATGAAACTGACCCAGCCGGGTTTCGTACAAAATACCCTTTCTTCACCCCTTCGGTGTGATATGGTTCACAATCCAAGTTCACAAACGGGTGTATCCAAAGGGTTACTCGATAATTCATTTTTTTCAGTTTTTCAACTAAACCCTTAAAATCTTTGAATTTGTTTGTATTTGGGGTCAAACTTCCGTAACACGATTCCCAATTATCATCGATTTCCAACTGACTATTCGGGAATCCGCTCTCAGAGATTAGGTTCGCATACTCCATCACGGTGGCGGTATCTATTTTAGCCTTGTATTTAGCCCAAGTTGACCATATAGGAAACCTTACCATTCTGTCATCAGGTGCACCGCTCGGTTTACCGAGTACGTTATCAATAGCGTGTTTATATGCTTCCTTTATATTATCCAATTTACACAGTGTGTATTTAAGCTCAGTTACGCCACTGCTCCTCACATAAGGAGGCTCTCTGGAGGCAATCAGTTCGAAATATCGTTTGTTTTTGTTTTGACTTATGAACAAAGGCGTGTTTTGATCGACGTATAAATACATGCCATTGGTGACCAACCATAAGGGCTCTAATACAGACTGACTGTCTAGTTCTTTCGTCACGTAAGAGTATTTCTTGTATTCGATGAAGTCTGCTGGCCAACTCTGCAAATCTTGCTCCGGACCGCCATACAAATAAACGTTCGATGTATCGAAACGTACTTGTAATGGTTTTTCGTATTTTGTAGTCAGCTCGTATCGTTCACATTTGCTGTCTTTTTTTGTAATTTGGAGTTTTGCGAAATCTCCCCATTGTCTGCAGAATGAGTCTGCATCCTTTGTACAATTTGCCGGAGTTACGCGGTCGAATATTCCGATGTCGATGTAGTGATGGAATCCTGATTTTTCTCCTGTAATTAAAATTTGAGTTGATTATGCTACAGACAGGTGATAAGGGTGACTTTATGGTTAAAGAATTTCGATTACCTTTCAATTCGTGCTCATATTTGACAAATATGTAATTTGATTCTACTTTAATTCTGTCTTCGAATGCATTAATAGTGCTCGAAATTACAAGCAGAAGGCTGATGAGTAAATACATTGGGGTAGTTCCTGAAATCATCAAGATTTTGATTATAGCAACCTGGCAGATTTTCATTTTTTTCTTGCATGTGCTTTGAAGGGAAAAGCGAAATTGGATGAGGTAAGTTCATTCCTACTTGAATTTGAAAAAATATTCCTTTTTATGACAAAGAACAAAATTTTTTGCTGTTCGAATTGATTTCTAAATTTTTGACGAATTTTTGAAAATTCAAAAATTATATTTCTCAAGATGAAAATGAAAATTTTTCTCACCAAATGTTGACTCGTCATACTAATAAGCTAATATGTAAAAATACAGTTCATGAGATTTGGAATATGACGTCGTAGGTATAATTTAAGTGCATTTGAAAGTTGGCTTAGGGTATTCGAATGTACAATATTTTATCTCGAATAAGAGCGTGTATTGGGGTTGGCCAAGTGATTAATTTTATTAGTGAAGTTGCAACTTACCAAGAATGAGCTTATTGTTGAATGAAAAAACTAAAATAGGTTATTAGGTGGATTAACGAATTTCACTCCATTTACACGTATAAGTAGTCAAGTAATACTGCGATTTTCGGGAGCACCGAATTTTTAAAGCTTTTTTATGCTAAGATAAGGTGATACTTTTCAAGCATGTTTTCATATAATTTAGTATCTACCAATACCAATACCTAATGATAAACGATAAACGATATTATATTGAATCAAGTACTTCAGAATGAATTAAACATTTTTAAAAAATGACATCGCGTTCAACAATACAGAATAATGAGATCATCCATCAATACGTGTAGGTACCTATGTGAAAAAAATGTATCTTATAAAAAATATATTCCAAATATCTACGAGGATGAAGGACGTACGACGTAGGTCGTAGGTACTTTAATTTTCACATCGTGTTTAATACTTGTGATAGGATTACGTCTACGCATTCGATTTAAAAAAATTTACATCCGAAACTACATTTCAATACACGAAATAAAATCATCATTGAACCCCCGAACACGATCATAAAAGTATTCCATTCATTTGGTAATTTGTATCGGAAGGACTTTTGAAAAAGGTCCGTTTTCCCAGGACGACCATCTTCAGGTATTGGAGGGGAGGGGGTAAAAGTGGTGTAAAATATCTCAAAAATTTTCATTTTTCAGGTTTTTTATGATATTTTAATTTGTAATAAATGCCAAACTTGTATTTTTTTTCTCAAAAATGAAAAAAAAATACCCGTAATTTTTTTTTATTTGTTATTCTGCATAATATACGTACTTAAAAAGGACTAAATTGAGAATTTTTCGGAATTTCAACTCGTAGACATCATGGTTTTATTTAAATTCTAAGTTTTTAAATTGTTATTTTTTAGGTTTTTGAAAGTTGCAACACTGATTTTGATATCATTTGTCGATTACCGTCTCAAAGTACTACAATTTGAAAAAAAGTTCAAAATTCTATAGACTTACCACGTACAACCGCAGCTATTTGCAACTGAAATGTTCCATTTTCGGCCGTTTTGAAGAACTTTGAAGCCCCCCCCCCCCAGCTCCGCCAAAAAATCGCAAAAATGCCCGATTTGCGTCATTGTCATCGTTTGATGACCTGTACACACGATCTGATTTTTAAAAAAATCGAAGACCCATCGTGTAGAAATCCACCGATTTGGCATGAAATGACCTGAATGTACCTACTTTTTTTTAAAGCATTAAACCACAGAACATGGTAAAGTTTTTATTTTTTTTAATGTGCCAAAAATTAAAAAATAAATTTGGGCAGCGGAAATTTAAGCTTGAGAAGCAAGTTCCTCAAAATGCAGACGCGAATTTCATATTTTTAAGAAAAATAGGAGAAAGAATTTGAAATAGTGTCGTGAGGTTTGCGAATTTTTCTGTTTTAGTGCTCGTAGGATTGGACTTGATGTGAATACTTTTTAGGAGTGGGACAGTTATACTGAATAAGTGTTCCACAATGGTTGTAGTCGATGAATTTGTACTTCAACTTTGAACATACATAGGTATGTTGAAAATTAAATAGAAATTTTCACGAAAAAAAATAAAATAATGTTAACAATTTATAATTTCTTTAATTTTGAAAAAAATCTGTATCAATTTCGACTTGACGTATTTTTTTCATTTTTTAAAAACATTGTAGCGTTTAATTGAATCTAAAGATGTTATCTGTTGACCATCTGCATAGTCAAAAAACGCACTTGATTTGTCTGCCTGGAAATCTGCTCTGATTTGGATAAATCTGTTGAACATATTAGGGGGGGGGGCAGTTCTAGGCAAGATACAGTCATTCTTACAAATTTCAAAAAATTTACCTTCAAGTAAATAAATTTTGGTTTTTTAAATTTTTTTATTATGAATGTTCTGGTCAATGCCCACGGGGAAATCGTCTCAAATGTGGATAAATCCTTTGAACAGGTCAAATATGTGTAAGCCACAATTTGATTTTTAGATGTCCAAATTGAATTCTACACCTGTAGGAGAAATCCAAAATCGCACTGGAGGCTTCAAAAAGGCCAAAAATGGTGACATTCGACTCAAAACATCTTTGACTTTTTTTCTATGGTGCCAAACATTTTCAATTTTTTACGCTACGCTGGGTAATTCATTATTTACTTAGGACGACCTTTCTTGGGGAAATGCAAATCGACCACTTTGCGTTAGGGGGTGGGGGAGGGTGAAAGTAGTGTCGATTGTTTGTGCTCTTTTCCGCACGCACTCTTTTTTTTTGTGCTCCATCCCCTTAATTTTTGAATACCTATTTTGGTTGGCATGGGGAAATGAAATGTGAATGCGCAATGTATTTGTACTCCCAAAAATTTGTAAAAGGTTGAGAAATTAGGTAATAATTTTGGTTGTATTCGTAATGAAGTTATTTTTATAATTAAATTATTCGGTAGGGTTTTTATAGGGCTTCCTTTTTCCAGGCACAAGCCATTTGCATAATATAAGAAGGTAATTGCCATTTATTTTTGTTTGTTAAATTACAAATACGTGGTCGAATTTATTAGGATTAGGGATTGTGATGTCGTGGTGGCAAATAACACTGAATAATTGGAAGCAGTGTGTGCCTCTTACTTAGAATTCATAGAACATACGAGTGGCGAATGCGTTATGTGGACAAATTAAGTGAAAAATTCTAAATCTCATTAGGTAGTTTTTAAGTTTGAAATGAATTTGTTGAAAAATTATCTAGGCTTTGGTAGGCATGGTAAGTTGGAATTAATTTTATTGATTTTTGATGGTTACAATTCTTACATGTTCAGTAATTTTAAAATAAAAAAAGAAAACTTTAATGATTATTTCACGAGAATATCACCTCTCTATGATCTAAAGTTTAATAACTGACAAAAAATACATGTTATAAAAATCAATCCCAATGTTGGCATCGTGACATCAGCACGACTTTTCTTATTTTCCGTATCATCTTTCTTATGAGGAGGAGCCGATACTTTGGTAAAATATGGTAACACTTCGATATCAGCAGGATAGTTGTAAAGCCAAACAGGGCCTTTGATTATTTCAGCATCTTTTCTCACTTCATCTTTCCAATACCCTTTGGGTAAATATATATCTCGACTTCGAGCTCCTTGTTTTACGACAGGAGCCACAAGGATGTCCTCACCCAATAAAAATTCTAAAAATTAGAACACAAAACAATAATGTACTTAGTTGGTTGGGTATTGTAAGCCAAGTGCACCAGAATGGAGTTACGTATAATTATTTTTTGAAATTTTTATCGTATTGTAGGTACCTACCAGAATCTATTAGATAGGTTTCGGGATCCGTAGGATCAATCCACCACAGAGGAGGATTAACTGGAGTACCATATTTGACTGAATTTTTCATCGCTTCTATTATTTTATCTGAATATTGTACGTGTAAGTCGACGAATTTTTTGCCCATTCGCATTCCCTGTTAAAAAGAAAAATGCAAATGTTATCTAGTGTAATAATTATTCGCATCTTATTTTACCTTTAAAATTGAGTACTTTTTCTGTAACTTTTCAAAGAAATATATCTTTGATTTCCCTTACCATTTCACAATGTAATATTTTTTGCAGTTTTTCTAAATTCTTTTTTGACTCAACCATTTCTTTTTTTGTATCCCCCTCACCCCAAAAGATCAGAATTGAACAATTTGAAAGCTCAATCAAAAATTCGATTTCGTTTATTTTATTCATTTTCCTTCTCCAAAACAATCTGAAAAAGCTTTGAGAAAATATTCAATTCTGGTCCTAATTGAATTGTCAACTTCTCAATTATCCGTCCTCGAAAAAATGTCTTTGAATTTTTCTACTTATTGTAGGTACCTAATAAAAAATACCATCCTTTTTAATCGGTATAAAGAAATATCGATAGTTACGTGTTTTATACATCCCTGCCTACTTCCCATTTCAATTCACCTGCAGGCATGCCATCATTTCAGTTGAAAAATGAATATTTCAACCCTTGATCATTTTTCCAAAAATATAATTTGAGGTTTATTTTTCATAGTGTTCCAAAAATAATAGAAAAGTCATCTTTACTCACCAAATCTCCATAATCCGAGGGCAAATAGGAAAACTGTATCGATGGCATGAAGACATTAGCTTGCAACCATCTAGTAAACAACTCATCCGATATTATTTCGTTGTAACCATTACCTCCAACCATATCAGGCAACACGAAAGGATATCCCAAAATATTCATTTGTAACAAGGTAGGTATCACGGTGGAAAGTGCCAAACGTCCATCCCAGTTCGATTCACGATCTATCATTCGCACAAAAATCGGAAGTTTTTGAGTGCCCCTCGCATCTCGTACCTCTACCATGGGACCAAATTCAGCCGCCGCCTCGATATAATGCTTTAAATTAGTTTCCGGATGATTTCCTTCCATTTTATGGAATAATGGGGTCGGAGGAAGAAAAGTACTTTCAATAGCGTCAAATTTAAAAGAATCGACGCCAGCTTCATTTCTTAATTTTTCCAATCTGTCGTGCCACCATTTCTTGGCTTGGGGATTCGTGAAATCAATCACGCTAGCTGGTCCATTCCACCACTTCGATGAAACTGAACCATCCGGGCTTTGTACAAAATATCCATTTATCACTCCTTCGGTGTGATACGGTTCACAATCCAAGTTCACAAACGGGTGTATCCAAAAGGTTACTCGATAGTTCATTTTTTTCAGCTTTTCAACTAAGCCCTTTAAATCTTTGAATTTGTCCGTATTTGGGGTCAAACTGCCATAACATGTTTCCCAATTGTCATCAATTTCCAACTGACTATTCGGTAATCCACTTTCAGAGATCAGGTTCGCATACTCCATCACAGTGTTGGCATTTATTTTAGCCTTGTATTTAGCCCAAGTTGACCATATAGGAAACCTTACCATTCTTTCATCAGGTATGCCACTCGGTTTACCTAGCACGTTATCTACAGCGTGTTTATAAGCTTCCTTTATGTTATCCAATTTACACAATGTGTATTTCAGCTCAGTTACGCCACTGTTCCTTACATAAGGAGGCTCTCTGGAGGCAATCAGGTCGAAATATCGTTCGTTTTTGTTTTGACTTATGAACAAAGGCGTGTTTTGATCGACGTATAAATACATGCCATTGGTGACCAACCATAAAGGCTCTAATACAGCCTGACTGTCTAGTTCATTCGTCACGTAGGGATATTTATGATATTCGATGAAGTCTGCAGGCCAACTCTGCAGATTTTGCTCTGGACCACCGTACAAATAAACGTTCGATGTATTGAAACGTACTTGTAATGGTTTTTCGTATTTAGTAGTCAGCTCGTATCGTTCACATTTGCTACTCGTATCTTTTTTTGCAATTTGGAGTTTTGCGAAATCACCCCATTGTCTGCAGAATGAACCTGCATCCTTTGTACAATCTGCCGGAACTACGTGGTTGAATATTCCGATGTCGATGTAGTGATGGAATCCTGATTTTTCTCCTGTAATTAAAATGTGAATTGATTATGCTTCAGACAGGTGATAAGGGCCGGTGATTATGTGATTAAAGAAATTCAATTGGGTAGGTATCTACCTTTCAATTCGTGTTCATATTTAACAGATATGTAATTTGATTCTACTTTAATTCTGTCTTCGAATGCAATTACACTGCTCGAAATTACAAGCAGAAGATTGATGAGTAAATACATCGAGGTAATTCCTGAAATAATCAAAATTTTGAATGTAAACAACTTGGTAAATTTTAATTTTCTCTCGCTTGTTGTGAGACGAGAATAGGAACTTTTTTATAATGAAAAACAAAATTTCAACCGTTTGAATTGATTTCTCAATTTTGATGAATTTTTGAAAATTTGAAAATTGCATTTCTTAACATGAAAGTGACAATTTTTCTCACCAAATCTAGATTCGTCAAACTAAAATATCACCATTTTTGAAATGTTTTTTTTTTGTTTTTTAAATCAAAAATGAAGTGCATTGGGTTCTCTGATCATCCTCAACATTGTTTTTACGAGTTTCTCTTCTTGCCACCGGCCATGTGGTTTGGTATAAAGAATCCCATGTTTCTGTGCCATCATCTGAGGACGAAGGAGGGCGAAGGAGTGAGTGAGGGTTCATAATTTATTCAAATTTTTTTCTTATTCTTCTTCTTTTACAAAATTGCAAAACTCTAAATCTATATACATACAGTATCTGAAGACTGGATACACTTGGAGAAAATCTGTTCACATAGTTTGAAAAAAAAGAACAACTATGATCAAAGTTCGAAATCATGTCTTCAAATTTAAAAATTTCAAACTTGAACTTTGAAGATAAAACATTAACTAGTTGACATGGAGACTACAAGTGTCCATCCAGAACACCAGTCGTGATGGCGTGTATGTTGCATACCATGTTCTTTCATTCTGAAAAATTCATGTCATTACTTGACTTTTTGATTTGACTCTTTAACAACTTAAAAAAAGACTGAGTAAACATTCGACTGGAATTTTGTTTGTTTAAGAGATCCATGGAATGGGAATAATGTCCAAAAATTGTACATTCGATTTTTAATTTGTATTTGCGTGAAACTGCAAAGTCGGTATTTTTTATTTTTATTTTTAATGCGATCAATTTGTAGGTATCATGATAAGCTGATAGGAAATAACTTTGAAAGTTGGCTTCGGGTATTCGAATACTTTGGACAATATTTCACTCCAAATAATTATATAAAATACTTAGGTAATAAATTGGAATTTTAATATTTCACCTCGAATAAGAGCATATTTTGGGGTTGCCCGGGTAATTAATTTTATTAGTTAACCCTTAAATGCCACAAGGTGGTGAATTTCACCACACCAGTTTTTTCGATGCGTTACGCTGGCAGGAAAGAGTGCTCGGGTGGGAACGACTATTGGTACATGTGTGTGTATGTCTTGCGCTTCAATTCCGCTGTTGAGCATATTGCATACTTTTTTATTTTAAGGGGCAGAAATTTTTTAAAACGAGTGAAATAATAATTATTTTTGAATTTTTTGCCCCTTAAATGAGAAAAATAGGCAAGTTGTTGTACATAAATTAGTAGAGCATGGATACATAAATATTTAACAGGCGGTAGTTTCATTCCAGTCGCTGTCGATTAGCTACAAAAAACTATCAAAAAATATGAAAAAATTTTATTTTTTTTCAAAAAATTGTGCCCCTTAAAATATGAAAGTAGGCAATGTGTCAAACATGCCAAATGAAAGGGTGAACATTTACGCACATGTATCAGGTAGCCATGATATCAAGTCTCTCGTCAGTCCAGTGCAAGAAAATCTTGAAAAAAATATAAGTGTGGCATTTAAGGGTTAAGTTGGAACTTACCAAAAATGAGCTTACAGCCGAATGAAAAAAATACAAATAGGTTATTTCTTAGGTTTTGATTAACGAATTCCACTACATTTACACATACGAGTACAAGTGATCAATTAATACTGCGATTTTCGGAAGCACCGAATTTTTAAAGCTTTTTTATGCTATGATAATGTGGTACTTTTCAAGCATGTTTATTCATATAATATTTCCTAGTACAACTAATACCTACCCACATAACGATTAACAATAATTACATTGAATCAAGTGCTTCAGAATTGATTAACATTTTTAAAAAATGACATCGCGTTCAACGATCTAGGATAATGAGACCATCTACCAACATGTGTAGGTTCCTACGAGTTGAAAAAAAGACCTCAAAAAAAAATTCCAAATATCTATTTGTACGAGTCGAAACGAGTTGAAAAATTATCGAGGCTTTGGTGGGTATATGGTAAGTTGGAATTAATTTTATTTACAATTATTTGATGGTTACAATTTTTACACGTTCAGTAGGTACCTAATTTTTTTTAAAAAAAAGAAAACTTTAATGATTATTTCATGAGAATATCACCTCTCTATGATCTACAGTTCAATAATTGACCAAAAAATACATGTTATAAAAATCAATCCCAAAGTTGGCATCGTGACATCAGCACGACTTTTCTTATTTTCCGTATCATCTTTCTTATGAGGAGGAGGCGATACTTTGGTAAAATATGGTAACACTTCGATATCAGCTGGATAGTTGTAAAGCCAAACAGGGCCTTCGATTATTTCACCATCTTTCTTCACTTCATCTTTCCAATATCCTTTGGGTAAATAGATATCTCGACTTCGTGCCCCTTGTTGTACGACAGGAGCCACGAGGATGTCTTCACCCAATAAAAATTCTAAAAATTGGAACACAAAACAATAATGTACCTAGTTTGTTAGATATTTTATGCCAAAGTTCCCCAGAATGGAGCTGAAAAGGGCTTTCAAAATTTTTATCGTATTGTACCTACCAGAATCTATTAGATAGGTTTCGGGATCCGTAGGATCAATCCACCACAGAGGAGGATTAACTGGAGTACCATATTTAACTGAATTTTTCATCGCTTCTATTATTTTATCTGAATATTGTACGTGTAAGTCGACGAATTTTTTAGCCATTCGCATTCCCTGTTGAAATGAGAAATGCAAATTATTGGTGTGATTATTCCCATCTTTTTTTTTCTTTTAAAAGTACTTTTTCTGTAACTCTTCAAAAAAATACATTTTCAATTTCACCTCATCATTTCAACAATTGTGATTTTTGTTGCAGTTTTTCAAAATTCTTTTTTGACTGAACTATCTTTTTCTATTTCAAGTCCATTTTTTTGACACTTTCTTCAAATATTCCTTATCGAAAAAGTGTCAATTAATGTTGACATCTTAATCCCTTCCCCTCCAAAAATACCTTTAGATTTAACATTTCCTCCTTTCTAAAACTAGGTTTTTTCTTTTTTTTTATCAAAAAATATTTCTGATAGTTGTTACGTGATTTTTATTGTGATTTTTTCAAACGTTTTCCTGAATTCAATTCATTCTTTGGTTATTTCTCTTGCACTTTCAGTTAAAAAATGAATACCTATTTAAACCCTTGATCTTTTTTTCAAAAATATAATTTGAGGTTCTTTTTTCAAAGTGTTTTAAAAAGAATAGAAAAGTCATCTTTACTCACCAAATCCCCATAATCTGAGGGCAAATAGGAAAACTGTATCGATGGCATGAAAGCATTAGCCTGCAACCATCTGACAAACAGCTCATCCGATATTATTTCGTTGTATCCATTACCTCCAACCATATCAGGCAAGACGAAAGGATATCCCAAAATATTCATTTGTAACAAGGTAGGTATCAGCGTAGAAAATGCTAAATGTCCATCCCACTTCGAGTCACGATCCATCATACGAAGGAAAATAGGATACTTTTGAGTACCTCTGGCTGTTCGTACCTCTACCATTGGGCCAAATCCAGCCGCAGCCTCGACATAATATTTTAAATTGGTTTCCGGGTGATTTTCTTCCATTTTATAGAATATTGGAGGCGAAGGAGCCCAAGTACTCTCAATAGCGTCGAATTTATAAGAATCGACGCCAGCTTCATTTTTTAATTTGTTCAATCTATCGAGCCACCATTTCTTCGCTTCCGGATTTGTGAAATCAACTTCGCTAGCTGGTCCATTCCACCACTTCGATGCAACTGAACCAGCCGGGTTTCGTACAAAATACCCGTTCATCACTCCTTCGGTGTGATACGGTTCACAATCCAAATTCACAAACGGGTGTACCCAAACGGTTACTCGATAGTTCATTTTTTGCAGCTGTTCGACTAAACCTTTAAAATTTTTAAATTTGTCCGTATTTGGGGTCAAACTGCCGTAACACGTTTCCCAATTATCGTCTATTTCTAACTGGCTATTCGGTAACTTGCTCTCTGAAATCAGGTTCGCATATTCCATTATAACGGTGGTGTTTATTGCAGCTTTATATTTCGCCCATGTTGACCATATAGGGTACCTGATCATTCTTTCGTCGGGTATACCGCTCGGTTTACCTAGCACATTATTCACAGCGTGTTTGTAAGCTTCCTTTAGATCATCTAGCTTGCAAATCGTATACTTAAGGTTGGTCGTATCGCTGGATTTAATATACGGTGATTCTTTGGACGCAATCAATTCGAAAAATCGTTTATTTTTATTCTGCGATATAAATAAAGGAGTATTTTGATCCACGTATAAATACATCCCATTGGTAACCAGCCATAAAGGCTCCACTATGCCATCATCTTCCCATCCGTTAGTCACGTACAAATATTTATCATAATTTACGAAGTCTGCTGGCCAGGTCTGAAAGCGCTGCTCTGGACCACCGTATAGGTAGACGTTTGATGTATCAAATCGTACTCGTAGAGGTTTTCTGTATTTTGTTGTTAGCTCGTAAACATCGCATTTGTCATCTTTTTTTGTGATTTGGAATTTGCCAAAATCCGACCATTGTCTGCAGAATGAATTTTTATCTGTTGCACAATCTGATGGAGTGATATGGTCGAATATTGATATATCGATGGACTGATGAAATCCTGATTTTTCTCCTATGAAAAAAAAAAATCGATGAAGCCTCTGATATGATTGTGTATTGAGGGCTCAAGTGTAGGAATAGGTATTAGGTAGGTATAAATGTAGGTACATAATATTTATCATCTACCTTTCAATTCGTGAGCATATTTTACAAATATAAAATTGGATTCTACTTTTATTCTATCTTCAAAGGCATTCACCATGGAGGTAAGAAGTATCAGGCTAATCAATAAACACACCATTTGAATTTCTGAAATTCAAATCGAAATAATTCAGGTTATTTTGATGGCAGGTTTTGTTGTTTTAAGCTAAGTTCATTACTCTTTTATTCATTCTTACTTGAATGAAGCAAATTAAAGTGGATTTTTGACATTTTGTTCCTTATTACACGTAAATATTTATCTGAAAAATTCAATACGTTTGTGTATCAATTTTATTAGATTATAAAAATTATTTAAGGTAGAAGAGGAGAGTACAAATTTGTTCTTTTACCCACCCTTTCATGATAGTGTGGATAGGTATAGTAAATGGCTTATTGATACACGAGCAACTTTTTCATTGCATGTAATAGTACTTACCTACTTACAAGTAGGAATTAGCTGTATCAATTGCTGGTAAACTATAGGTAGGTAGCGTAGATAGATAAGGTTAAGCATCTTCGAGTGTTTTGTAACGGCGAGAAGAATCGTTTTGATAATGTTTTTTAACGTTTTATCAATCCACGTGCTTAGGCATAGTCGGTCAATTATACCAACTTACAGTCATAAAATATAGATAATTATGTACCTTAATTAGGGTGTGCCATGTACCTACCATTTTTTTTTTTGTTGAAATTTTAAGGTCTTACCCGCTAATATTTTTGTTGAAATTGAAAAATATCAATATTTAAGAGGTGACAAACCAGCCCGCGACCCCTAAATATAATTTTTTTGAACTGAAATTGTGTGTACTATTTTCTGACCAAATGGAATATTTTTAGGGAATAAGTTACCTACCAATAAGTAGTAAAACAAACAATTTTTTACATGTTAATTTGACATACGATATTTGAAAGATTGGGTGCGGGAAAGGGAGAAAAGGATGCGGGTTGCTCTCAGATGAACTTAGTATATTGTACTCTCAAAATGATGAAATTCGCAAAACAAAGTGAAATTTTCAAATAAGAGGTTAGATTGAAAAAAAATATAAGAAAATTTAGGAACATCGTATAATTATGAGGTAAAAAAATGTGAATAACCGGAGCAACAAATCTTCACAATTTTTTTCAATCAGTCATGTTTTTTTGAAATTTTCTCAATGATTATTGACATTGATATCTACCTATAGTGATTAAATTCACGTGATGAAACTAAAAAAGTTAGTCATTACTGCTCATTTAGAAAATGTTTCTTGAGTTCTGTAAAAATTGTTCAATCGTGGGCTTTTGACTAAAAAATCGATTCAAAGTTTTTTAAAATATTATTATTATTATTATTATTATTATTATTATTATTATATTTTTTTTTTACCTGAAATGGTCTAAAGAAGCTTAAGTAATTTTTTCTATTGATTTTTTTAAAATTAGGTAACCTATCTTATTGTTAGCTAAATATCCAAATGATTTTTTTTAGTGAAAAATTGAGGTATTGTCTATTATTATCTTTGTTTATCTTTTAGTTGAAGTATGCAATACCTATTATAAACCGCTTTTTATAATCCGTACATTTAATAGAAAGAAAAAAAAAGAAAGAAATTATAGTCAGCACATCATTGTTTTAATTTAAAAAAACAGCACAGCAATTCCAAAAATTTTTGATAAAAATTGGTAAGGTAGGTACAGGGTGCCCAGAAATATCGAGCACCCCTAAGAAAGTTTTTCATTAAAAATATAGGTTGGCAACATGAAATAGATGCATATGATTGGTGGAATGTTATCTCTCCAGTCCAACAACCAATCATGTGCTATCATTATTATCATTCACTGTGAACAACCAAAGTATTTTGGTAGAAAACTTTTTTAGGGGTGCTCGATATTTCTAGGCACCCTGTATGTATAATTTTATGTTTTTTTTTTTCAATTTTGAGTTATAATTGAAGTAAGCAATGGCTAAGCTTAGTGATGAATGCCTAGTTCGAAAAATCAATGATTATAGTCCGTTCTGTTGATAGGTAGGCTATCTGACTACCTACTCAGTTTTTGTACAACGCTGTAGGTAGGTATTGAAAATACCTATACCTACGTAGAAACTTTTCTTTCATTAAAAATTTAAGAAACAAATTTTCATAAACTTACCTAATTACGAGACTTGCTTCAAATAATAACTCACTACTAACAAAATTTTAGATTGAAATACAATGTATATATACCTATGAGCTACATTCTGACAGCAACATAAATTCATCAGTAATACTACGATTATTGGAAGCTTTGCATTTTTAAAGATTATCAACTGTCGATATCTAAATCTTTGTTAATATGTTTACAACATGTCAATTCGCTCGATTTTTAGATTAGGTGCAGTAAACAGAATGAATTGTGACATATAATTTTCCATTATTGTGATTATGGGCTAACGTACCTTACCTACCGAGGTACGTTCGAATGATTCGAAACAATGAATGAAGATCATATTTTCATATAAACTGTCGAGTGTTCAAGCTGAAAAGTGGATTATCTGCCAATTATTCAGGTTCACCAGCATCGGAATTCGACTAATGTGTAATGATAGTGAATTAACTCTGGATGAATTGTGTTTTTTTGGTGAAAAATTCAAAGTCTTAGGTAATATACGATTCTGAAATTATAATGATTTTTGCAGGGTAGGTAGTATATTTACTTGGGATGGAATTAAAATTATTAGAACTCAATTGAAAACGAAAACACAACAAAATATGCAAGTATAGTGTTGCAAAAAGTGTGCCTGATACGTATGTAAATCGAAAAATATTTTGAAATAAATTGGTTCAAAGTACTTGAAATGAATTCATTAGGAAATACCATCCCACGAGTACCTACCTTTAATTTTTGAAATTTTACCAATCATGTTTCAACCATGGTACCTGTGCTTGATGTAAATTGTTCCTAGAATATAGGTACCTACTTGCACTGAAGGCTTACGCACGTAATTTGTTATCAGTTCATGAGCTAAAAAGATTCATGTATTCATTTCGTAGAAAAATATTATAGATATGTTCGCGTATGTTGCTTGTAATGGACACATACCGACATATTTGAGAATGTTACCTAAGTATGTGATATTATCATAAGAAATCAGGATACCTTTCCAGAAATACCCACTTACTTTTGAGCACACTCAAAGTATAATCAAGTGCCTGTACGACTCATGACAATTGACAAATGATGGTGATGTCATGTGTAAAAGTTGAAAGTGATGGTGACATCAGTTTTCTTCTTCTGGCAGAATTTTATGATTTCATTCGACATAATAGGCTATTGCGTGGTGCGCCCCGATGTGGGCTACTTTGTAATTGAATTTTATGGGAATTCTTATAAAAATAAAAATATGACCGAGGACCCCCAGAATTCACAATTATCTAACCGCTTTTTATATGTATCTTAATGTTGTATTTACTTCTACATATTAGTGTTGCTATCAAAACAGAAATACGAATTCATATTTCTCGACGGGTTCATGCATTCTATTTACCGCCTCCCATTTTCAAGCAGATGTACCTATAATATTTTATGGCATTAAAAATCTCTTCTCATTTAACATTTTTCAGAAATGGGCATGCAATTCTAAAAAGCAACGTACCTATTTGATTCATATGAAAACTTAAGATTAGAGTAGGTACATATTTGATTGGGCATTTGGGCCCAAACATGAGAAAGAAAAATCAAAACCATTCAAATTTTTGATAGTAGAAGTTTTCCCACAAAATGTCACCAAATGAAGTTAAAAAGCTGAAATTTTCTCTATAACTTAGGTACTTAAATTTTCAACATGTCGAGTTAACTGGAGATGATTTCAAGGCATCTTGGAGTCTCCAAACATATTTGGGAAATTCCAGTTCCCCACCCCCCAAAAATAAAACACGATAAAACTTGTCAAAATTAACTTATAGCTGGTACCTATGACTGTGATTAATGCTATTGATCAACCATTTGACTGATTTCACACCATTTTTCAAAATCAGCGAGTGTCCATTCATTGAAAATCACGATCATGTTTCAACTTTTTTTTTCAATACCGAGTGCTTACTTCCTTTCAATTTTCGAAATAGGCAACATGTTTGCCCAATTTTTTTTTAGTGATGGTAGGTATGTCGAAGTGATGGTTGTAGCGATAGGAGAGGTGGTAATCCGTGAGAATGGCAAATAAATCGATTGAAAATATCAAAACGTGTAAAAAGTTTAATTCTCTCGACAAAAAAAAGTCCATATGAAAAAAATCGCGTCGCATTTGGTTTTCCTTCATCTTTATCATGCATATAAGTATTTTTCACTTGTGATATTTACAACTTCTGATACATTGGGTTTGAAAAAGACCGAGGTTCCAAATAGTCTAAAAGATTATCAAAGTTGTACATTAAAATGCCAACATTAAAATGCCAACATTAAAAGGATAACTTCTACCATGAGAAAAAGTATCAATAACTACAGACAGTTGGCGAACTTCTTGTATACGTTACGTACGCTTATGTCTATGTAGCATGTATGTACCATATTCTATGCTAGCTTTTTCTCACTTCAGTGATACAGGGATATGATAGAGAGCTACGGTGGAAAAAATTGTTCAAACGTTATATCGAATTTCAACACATCATTTATTTACAAACTATAACGGAAAAGTTTTCGACATTTTGAAACAAACCACTCGGATAACACGAGTGATTAATAATTGCTTAAAAAGCGCTCACCGTTCGTAGTATAACTGACAAGGTTTATCTTGTCAAATTTTGATATCATAGAGCTTCTATCATCTTCAAGATAAGGTAATAAAATCCTTATAGTGGAGATATGGGTACCACCTAGCGCCAACCATTCAACGTGGATAGAGAAATACGCACTTACCTATACCTACTTACTGTTGTGTTAGGTACATGAAACACGAAAACAAAAAGGATTAACTTGAGAGATTCTCATTACACGTGCGACAAGTGTAAGAAATTTCCAACTGTGGCTCTTGTATGTATGTACATTACAATGAATATCTATATCTACATAATAATTATGTACTTCGGTTATAAATTCATTTTCATCGTGAAAATATAAACTTTTTGCCTAATTTTTTAATAGATAGGAACGTGATGGTGATAAGTCGAAAAATATTCTCTATGTTTAGGTAAACAGATAAAATTACAATTCTAAATAAAACGTTTCCATTTTCGTTAAATATACATTTATTTCGAAGATGAATTGTACACATGTTCGCCTAATTACACGTAAAGAAACAAACATTAATGCCAACTTTTCAAAGTGTTCGTTGTTTTGAATTAATTAGATAAGAATGCCTACTTATTCGAGTAAATACTTATTAGTCCAGTCATTTTAGCAAAATTTTTAGTCGAACCTCGAGAAAATTAGGGGCAAGCTGAATTTTACATTAATTTGTTCAGATTGGTCTCTAAAACAACCCATCAAAAGTTGCACCCCGCAACTTGACCGCTACCCCCGCAAGAGGTCATTAACCTTTGCCGAAACATGTTTTTCGGCTTTATCGCCGAAATGAAGGGTCCTAGAGGGAAAATGTTCGAATAAATATTATTCTCCGTTAGATTTCCTATTACCCTGACCAGTTCAGTTTTTCCCAAAATGACGATTCTACCCTTACTAAGGAGGGTGTAAAGTTATCAATTTTATGAAAATTGTTTTAAAAAATGAAAATCGACAATTTAGAACGTGAACTCGATTCACGGTACACTCGAAAATATTTTGACCAAAGTTGCACACCGCAACTTGTATGCTACCCCCGCAAGAGGTCATTAACCTTTGTCAATCTACGTTTTTTGGCAATTTAACCGAAATGAAGGGTCGGAGGGGAAAAAGTGATTGAACTAAAATTGTTCTACGTTAAATTTCCTATAAGCATGACCAGTTCAGCTTTTCCCAAAATGGCGATTTCACGCTTACTCGGGGGGGAGAGAGGGTAAAGGTGTCAATTTTATGAAAATTGTTTTAAAAAATGAGAATTGACAATTTGAAACGTGAACTCGGTTCAAGGTACATTCGAAAATATTTTGACCAAAGTTGCACACCACAACTTGTCCGTCACCCCCCCTCCCCACCGCAAGAGGTCATTAACCTTTGTTAACCTACGTTTTTCGGCTATACCGCCGAAATGAAGGGTCGGAGGGATAAAAGTAATTGAACTAAAATTATTCTAAGTCAAATTTCCTTTAAGCATGACCAGTTCAGTTGTTTGTGTAATCATAATTTCAGCCTTACAGTGGAAGTGTTTCAAATTGAAAAAAGTAATTAAAAAACTGATTTTGCTTTTTTGATAAATACCTACATAGGTGTCACATGAACATTTTAAAAATTAGAAAAAAATTGTAAAAAATATTCTAAAAAACAAAAATTTGATGAAATTATAATTTTTCAAACTGAAAAGATGATACTTAACTTTCTATGCCATAACTTTCTCATTAGGTAGGTACCTATTTGCTTTTGTTGTATAGGTAATATGCTTTAAAGAAAAGAATAAAACGACACCTAGCATTATAAATTTTTTTAAAAAGTATTTTGAATAGGTACATACCTATAAAACATTGAAAATATCAAGAAATTGATTTTGGTAATTTTTTAGTAAGTTCTGCCTAAAAAAAATTTAAAAATCCCAAAAACATCTCTAAAAATCAAAAACACCAGAAAATCATGTTTTAAATGGTTAAAAGTTAAAACTTGATTAAATAGCAGAAAAATGTGTTGAAAAATAAGGGTACTAGGTATCAGAGGGTGAAGGAGGGAGATGGGTTCAAGTCCAGCTGATTAGTCAAAATGAAAAAATGAACCAATATTTGAATTCAGTCTCATTGAGATGGTCACAGACAACATGTCATTTCACTTTCAAATTTTGACCGAATATTAAAGACCCTTTGTGCTCTTCCAGGGTTGTAAAGATTCCACTGGTATGGCTGCCCAGGTGACCAATGTAAGGTGATGATTATAATTTGTAATGAAGATTTATCGAGGGGAATCAAATAAACTCACTTCAATTTTGTTTTTATAAACACCATTCTTGACCTCTTGAATTGATAGGTTGTGGTTTCAAAGTTCGAACAAAAAAATCAATTGGGAGGCATTTTGAGTCATTTTGAGTGTCCTAGGAAATTTTTGACATTTTTAGTTTTCAAAATAGAAAAGAAAACTTTTATCCCTCCGACACTTCATTTCGGCGGTATAGCCGAAAAACGTAGATTAACATAGGTTAATGATCTCTTGCGGTGGGGAGGGGGGGCTGACGGACAAGTTGCGGTGTGCAACTTTGGTCAAAATATTTTCGAATGTACCTTGAATCGAGTTCACGTTTCAAATTGTCAATTTTCATTTTTTAAAACAATTTACATAAAATTGACAACTTTACCCCTCTCCCCCCCCCGAGTAAGCGTGAAATCGCCATTTTGGGAAAAGCTGAACTGGTCATGCTCATAGGAAATTTAACGTAGAACAATTTTAGTTCAATCACTTTTTCCCCTCCGACCCTTCATTTCGGTTAAATTGCCAAAAAACGTAGATTGACAAAGGTTAATGACCTCTTGCGGGGGTAGCATACAAGTTGCGGTGTGCAACTTTGGTCAAAATATTTTCGAGTGTACCCTGAACCGAGTTCACGTTCTAAATTGTCGATTTTCATTTTTTAAAACAATTTCCATAAAATTGATAACTTTACACCCTCCTTAGTAAGGGTGAAATCGTCATTTTGGGAAAAACTGAACTGGCCATGGTAATAGGAAATTTAACGGAGAATAATATTTATTCGAACATTTTCCCTCTAGGACCCTTCATTTCGGCGATAAAGCCGAAAAACATGTTTCGGCAAAGGTTAATGACCTCTTGCGGGGGTAGCGGTCAAGTTGCGGGGTGCAACTTTTGATGGATTGTTTTAGAGACCAATCTGAACAAATTAATGTAAAATTCAGCTTGCCCCTAATTTTCTCGAGGTTCGACTAAAAATTTTGCTAAAATGACTGGACTATTATATAAATATTCAGAAACCTCGATTCGAAAATTTCATTTGAAACACACAGTTCATTTTTTCTTTCCATGGTATACGTTGGTACAGACATTTCTATCAATTCAACGTAATTTCCATATCGACTCGGTTCATATGTATGTACCTAGCAATTCAAATTAAACGTTTCAACTCCATATTCTCTCCTTTTATTGTTTGAAAAAAAAAAAAAATGCGTTCTCATCGTTATAAAATATCAAAAAATATCTTCGCTTTTATATAAATTCAATGTAAATGTAAGTGCGTATCAATGTTTTTGAATTAGGCCGGAAATAAAATGTTTTCCCTTAATTTTCTATGCGCGAAATCGATGCAAAAAACGTAAATGGATCTGAACGTTTTTTTCTCGCTTTTTTCCCATGTTTCAGAATATTTTAAACACTTGAAACAAAACTTTTCAATATACGAGTAAATATCCTCGATACATATCGATGGTGTTTTCTGTTTTGAAGATTATTATTGTTTTTATTTTATTATATAGGTACTTTTTACGAAGGCACGATGTAGGTAAGGTACCTATGTACCTAGTTGAGCTGTGTTGTTCGAGGTGTGTTTTTATTTAAAATAGGTACCTACTTAAGTAGCTATCATTAATTTAATTTCACATAGGTAAAGGGAATTAGATTCTTCTACAGAAATTGTCTGACTTTCATTTCGTTAAAGTAGGTAAGATTTTTGAAAAGAGTTCTATGAAAACCCAAGTCATCAAAACCTCACTAGTTCAATCAGTTCAAATTTTCAATGACAAAATCGATGAAAATTTATCAATGTTCAAAATGCAATTGAAGATGTGAAAATTGATATGGGTAGATGGAATTTCGATTTTTGTCGAAGTAAGCATTAGGTAGGTACCTATAAGTTTTTGATTTGAAAATTGACTGCTCCAGCTCCAGCCTCCAGATAGGTAATTGATATTTTCAATGATGCTTCATTTTATATATGTACTTGTAAAAAATCACAATTTAGGAGTTGGGCCATGAATAACACCTCGTAAATGAATGAAAACTGAATTTTCTGTAGACAAAATCAATTTTCGCAACTTTTTAGTAGGATTCCGAGAATTCACGAGAAAAATCTAAATCTCGCAGGAAGCTTCAGTTCAGCTGAAGGTGGCACAGTTGCTGTCCAAATTATCGAGTTTTCGATAAGTACCTATTTCGCGAATTTCTGAAAATCCAAAATTGACCATTTTCGTAAATTAAAGGGGTTTCTTTTTTTTCGTCTCGTAAAAGTGCTGGCAAAAAAAAGCTCGTTAAACTGATAGAGAATAAACCATAAATCAAATTCTAGGTGGCTTACTCCTTCAGGAGGAAAATTGCGCCAGGGGCTCTAGAATGACCGGAAATGGCGGAAGTCCACTTAAAGGGGCCAATACTTCAGCCCCAGAACTGATTTTCTTCATATTGACTAAAAATATAGTATTCACACCTACTTAAACATTAAAATAAAATGAAAAATTGGAAAATCACTATTTTTGAATTTTTTTAATTCGAAAGTTTAATTTTGAAACATGCTTATCTAATCTGGAAATCAAATGGGTGATCGTTCAGAACTTCCGAAAGCCAATGTTTTTTTTTACCATATTTCCAGATCCATCGTCTCAATAAGACGAATAAAAAAGGTTCTCTTACAAAATAAATGGTCTGTCTATCTCTAAAATTGAAAGTGCTCCCAGCGAATCAATTTTTCAGTAATGTATTGAATTATTGCCTCTACTCTCTAAATTTAAAGCAGTCAAATTTCACTGCTTAGCAGTCACGACATTTTGCCTTTTTAAAGCAGTAGTTTTTTTTACTGCAAAACAGTGAAAAATTACTAAATTGGTCAGTCAAAATGATTTTTTACTGACCAACTCAGTAATTTTTCACTGTTTTGCAGTAAAAAAAACTACTGCTTTAAAAAGGCAAAATTTCGTGACTGCTAAGCAGTGAAATTGACTGTTTCAAATTTAGAGAGTAGCTCCTTCAATTTCGAAGATAGACAATTTGTCATAATACTTAATGCATCATCTCAAAAAGTTATGCATAAATTCACCTTCAAAGTTGATACATTTCAACTTTCAAAAATGTTGAAAAATTTAGAGGGAAATAATCACTTTTCTCCAAATTGCTTTTTGTAGGTAAATTTGAATTTCAAAGATAGGCTGTTTTGCAAGAGAATCTTTTATATTCGTTTCAAATATGCTTAAGTATTTGCTTGCAACAGGAACATGGGTTCAGAAATGTAAAATTATTGCAAAAGGTACCGTAATCGACTTTAATTTCCAGATTAAGACACGACTCAGCGTAATTTCATCTCAATGTAAAAATTTGAAATTTTCAATGGGTACTTTACAGGCATCGAAAATATGATTTTCAATTTTTGTACTAACAAAGGAAGTATCACAACCAGTACAAAATTGTTTGAGTTGGATAAAAAGGAATCGGAACACGACTTCAAAATACACCATCAGCAAAAATTTCGGGCACTGAAATTCATTTTTTGATTTTGGCAAGTTTTTAATAATTCAAAAACTCATTCCCTATAAAAAACAAAAAAAAGCTCAGAAATTGATTAAATTATTGGCATAAAAAGCTGAAATTTGGATTGTACCAGATTTTCGACTCTCTTAGTTGATTGTTGACGATTTCGAATCCTTCATTCTAGAGCTTCCAGCAGATTTTTGGATTCTCCAGTTTTCGAAAAAAAAAACGCTGTAAATAGGATGAAACGAAATTGAACACACAAATAAACTCGAATTTACCATCTTTGTGACCCTTCCTATCGTTTTAGGAATAGCCTATATTTTCAAAATCTTTTTGTGTCGGTTCAAATCCAAAATTTTCTCCCATGAATATGTATTTGGAAATCGGAAGAAAAATGCATCGAAATCTGCTGAAGGCTCCAGCAATGGTTTGAAACCATCACCAATCGACTCAGGAGGTGGGAAATAAGTAAGATATAAGCCAAACTTCAACCTTTTATGTCAGTTTGACCAATTTCTGATTTTTTAACAAGAAATGTACAAAAAATTTGAATTTTTAAAAATTTGCCAAAAGTCGAAAAATGAATTTTAGTAGGTACCTATGTACCTGAAATTTTTTCTGGTGGTGTAGGTAAGTATTTTTGGGTTCTCTTTCGATTCCCAGTTGTCTGGTTCAAAATTTTTTGTACGAGTAGCAGTAGGAACTGGTTGGGATACTTTCCTAGTAAGGAAAATTGTTTTGAATGACAGGGTGTGGGGGTTTGAAATTTTTACAGATGAGCTTCGATCTAAATTTCTATTCAAAATTTTTATGCAGGGTGTTGAATGAGATTTGTCATAATATGTAACATTTTTGCTCGCCCACTATTGAGTACTTATACATATGTACTTTTGGTTAGGGATATCATTTAAATGATTCAAACATTTTCTTATTCTTGAAAAACTTTTCAAAGTACCCACGTAATAGGTACATTTCCAATCACAAGATAGGCAACTTATCATACCTAATAAATGATTTGAACAAGTATATCTTCAACGTTTCATTCAACACCCTGCATTTTTAGTAAAATGTTTAAAAAGTTAGACTGGCAAAAATTTGATGAAAAAAAAGTTTGAGAGAAGTATTTTTGAAGAAACAAAAAAGTGATTCTTTACAATATTTCAATGAAGTATCAGAAATTATAAAAAGTGTTCAAAATTTGAAAACATTCTCAATAGGTAAGGTACCTACCTATTTCGTTGAAATGTTTGAAAATTTAAATATTTTTAAAATTCTAGGTTAAAAAAGAAAAGTACCTACTTGGCCAAAATTTGAAAAATTTTCTGTCCCGGAGGAAAGTAATTTTAGGTAGTTTCTTTTCTGGATTTCCGAAGTACGATCTATTACTATGGATATTCATATTTTTTGAATCGTCATTCAAAGTTGAGTAAGTTGATAATATTTTATTTTCGGAACTACCTATTTCCATTCCTTCTTCGTAACGACGACGTCATAAAATTTACTCATCTACTTACTTATTCTTCAAATTTGAATATTTTTCGTTCGTGTACGTGTACAGTATTAAGCACCTATTCCTCTAAATTTGTGCTTAATTTTTTTACCCTTGTAGTCCGTACATGCTCGTAAAGTGTTAATATTACATGTTAATCTATTTCGTAGGTACCACCTAATTATACTTTTTTTTCTCTTAAAAAAACACACACAAATTTTTAAATGAAAAAAACATCCGCTTTGCATGATATAAACCACAAACGTAGGTACCTATCAAGAATCATGCCCCCTCAAAAAAAAACTGACCACAGAATACAAAAAAATTGTATAAAAAAATTACCGCCTTTCCTTACTATAGTTATTACTGGCTGAGGTTTACGTATTGCAGCTTCTTAGAATTATTCCGGTGTATGGAATGTTAACCTGTTGTAAACAGAGCACGGTTTCTTATCAAATGTGCTAACTAGTTTACCTCAGTTATCGACGCGGTGCGGTTTAGTGTGGAGTTATCGTTGGATTTCCGTCGAATACGCGTTAAATCGAACGCGAATTCTCAATATTGCGTGATAAGGTAATTTCAATCGAATTATTATTCAAATTTTATCATCTACTCGTATTAAAAAGTTTTTCAGGTATGATTATTTCTTTAGCATAATCTAGGGTTTTGATTGGTTGTTTTTCGAGTGGTTTACCGATTGATAAGGGTAATACATACCAAAGTTGCCCACCGGTGGATTAATTTGTCAGCTTTAAGTTTACGCGTGCCACTCGAGGGGCAAATTTCTTAAGTATAAAATATGCACAAATTGCGCTATTGAATTTATCTTATTGATTGTCAAAACAACCAATTTGATTAATTACGACAACTTAATCAACTGCCAGGATTAAATTTGTGATTTGGTGACCTTATTTTGAGTGTCAAAAGGTATGATGGTGCTCGTCAGTGGCAAGAGTGCATTCCGAAAACAAAAATAAAGTCATTACAATTAATTCCTGCTAAGCACTTGTGTACCTACTTACTATGTAAATATTGCAATCATTCGCTATACACTCGTAGATATACGTTAGGTACAACCATAAGAGATAGTACACTGTCCTTGAACTTATAGTTCAACGGTAACAGTATTTAGTAGAACCATAGACGTAGACGTGATACCCACACTCTGCATAAATGCATTATACATATGTAGTACGATAGATAGGTACATCATCGTCGTCGTATTTCATCTCAATTGTTCTAAATACTTACCTACCTACTCCACTCTTCCTATAACATTGTCTAGAATTTCTGCATATTTATAACTACCCGGGGAAAAAAGTTCAAACTTGGCCATACATGATCATGTATGACGACTTCATACATGATCATACTAAAAAATTGTCCCCCACATGCTCATGTATGGATCATTTGTATGAAATTGCATGTTTTATATCATACATTTTATTCTATAATCTAGAAAAGTGTCTATAATCTGGAAAAATGTCTGAAATTCATTTATCCGCATTTGTCTTGCATTCTTAGCACATCTTATGTACTTATACCATTCAGCAAATCATCCCATATATTTTATACTGACAATATTTTTACTATAAAAATTCATACATTCTCGAATTTTAAGTATGATCATACATGTTCATGTTAAAAAAAATCCCCGTATTTACACATGATCATGGTTACACTAAATCATACTTGATCATACATGATCATATATGACATGTATGATCATATGGGGGACAATTTTGTAACATGAGCATGTATGGAAACTTCGGTTTATGTATGATCATGTATGCTCGAGTTCATCCACCATACATGATCATGTATGGCCAAGTTTGAACTTTTTTCCCCGGGTATACAGCTCGATATTTAATTAATCTGAAAAATTGATCAACTTTTAGCTCGAATGTTTGATATGGTAATTCTCAGGTGTTCCACTGACACAGGTACTCGGGTATTTTTATTTTCTCTTTATATGGATACTTGTTGAATGACTTTGACATAAAATCGCTAAAGTTATTTCCTATTTTATTGACTCAGTGAACTTTGAAAAAAAAACTGAATGATTCGTTGGAATTTTTTTTTTTTCGAAAAGTACAATTTTTATGAGTTTTCAGTAGCCTATGGTACGCTGATACGCGAATATCATGCTTTAAATAGGAAGCAGATTTGGATTTACGAGTATAGCGGTCGGTTAAAAACAGAGATCCGATTACTTGATAGCTTGTAATTATAATTTATAGTGGTAGGCCAGTTTTTGCTACGAACGTGATCATTTACACGTTAAGTGTAGGTAGATGAAGTTTTTTTTCTGCGTAAGAAGATCAAATTTTTTATGCCTTCTATTTCTGTTTGAGCTTTTTTTTTCTTAAAAATTTTGATTTTTATCCGTGTTATTAAGAGATCGGAGTGTTATAAAAAAATATTAGGTAATTGCTTAGCTACCTATTAAATAATAGTTTCAAGTTAATCTAATAGGTTTACAGACCAAGTAGGTGGGTATCTAATTTTTTGGGGCGAATCTTGCATTCCATCTTTTTTAATACACATCTTATTGAAATTTTCGTTGTAAACAAATTTTAATAGTTTTTACAAAATTAGGTACTAGGGAGCGTTATTTGCATGTTAATTTTTAGTAAGTATTTTGTAATCTAATTATTTGAAGTTCGCTTTTTATGTACGATTTATTTTTAAAATACAGGTAGTTTGAAAAATAATTACACCTACCTATCTATTTCAAACTGGGAGTAATTTTGGAACTATTTATACCCGGAAGCTTTTCGTGTTCCTTCGCTTTAATTTAAAGCTGAAAAAAAATTGAAAATTTATTCGCACGTGCACTGGATAAAAAATTGGCTGGTTTTTGTTTTTGTTTGTTCGATGTTTGAAACAATGAACATAGAATAAGTCTTCTTAAAAATCAAAGTCCTACGTAGTAGGTCGAGTCAATGTAGACCACTTTTTTGAAGTTCTCTTAGATAAAAGAAGGTCATTTTTTTCCCTCTTCCTTTAGATAGGTACGTAGAAAGTAGAAACGAAAAATTATGAAACAATTTTTTCATGGAAAAGGAGCGAGGGAGGAAGACTATAGAGGAGTCGGCACTGTCGGTGGCATAATTATTGCAATTCGATTACCATCGAAAACAATTTTTCATTTAATTCTGCTTTTCCTATGATTCAAAGGTTTCTAAAATCGAGTTGTTTAAAAAAAATTACCAGGTATCAGGAAAGTGAAAGCATTAATTAAAACTCTCTCGTAATGGTCTTTTTGAGTTAAGAAAATCACACCTAAAGAGGTTTATCCATCAGTTTTTGTCATTTTAATTAAAAAATATGAATTTCAATTTAATTTTAGAACATTAAAAAATTTCTTTCAGAAAGTTATATTTTACCCATTCGCTTTCTCAGCGATTAAAAAATTTGTAGAAAATGGCGTAAAAAATTTCCATAAATTTCCAATGTAACTTTTACAGCAGGTAGGTATAGTTATGAAAATTGTGAAAAGGATTGCTAAAAAAAAACAACGAATACTTAGAGGAAAATTTCAACAATTTTTCAAACGTTTCCAAGCATTTACGAACTACGCGTGTATTTTATTTTTACAGTTTTTCAGTTTTTTGATTTATCAGCATCAAATCATTATGCTCCTCCTCTCCCTATTCCTTCTTCAAACATGCGGGCTTGCATAATTTTTGAGATGAGGGCTTACTCTCGTCAAAATCTTACTAATATCTGAGAAATTGAAAAAATGGAATGTAATGTTTGTGCTTTTGAGATGTTTTGGTGAAATATTGGCGAAGTTACGTTTAAAATACATCAAGTGCGTTTGAATGCCTTACAACGGAGGTGTCTCAAACGCGGAGAGTTTTTTTTTGGGTTGGATCGAAAAAAATCGAAATAACATCCAAAAATACACCACAAGGTCAGATGTCAAATTCCGAGTTTCATTATCAGATTTTTGGCAAATTTTTGAATAATTTTTTTAAAGGCTCACTCCAACCTCACAAACCAAATCTACCCCCCCTTACGGGTATATTAATCTTGTAATTATAAACACCCCCCCACCCCTCAAAAAAAACTCCACGAAAAAAAATTTGATTAAATTGATATCGAAAGCAACCCATCTTATCAAAATCGATTGATGGTGGTTTTGAGCTGCTCTGAAGCATTCGGTGGATTTTTGGACTTTCCGGTTTTTCTAAAAATGACCATAAAGAGGGCAAAAATGGATTTCAACACTTATAAACTCACATTTATTATTTTGTGACTTTTCAGATCAATTTGGGCAAAAATTCAAAACTACTTTCCGTCTGTTCAAATCCATAGCCTACCTACCTACCTATTTTATTAGTGTTTTCAAAAACTGAAAAAATTGAAATGACGTTGAAGCTCTTAGGTGCTTCCAGAATAGTTTAAGAAGAGGACACCAATCGGTTTCTGAGGTAAAAATAATGCATACTCGGGTCTAAATCAAATTTTGCTTCTTATGCTAATATGTTCGTAAATGAGAAATTTTTTACATTTTTTCTCAAAAAATAGGTCACTGCTGTAGAAAATTTTGCATTTAATCTTGTGGACAGGGATTTTGAAAAATTTGTGCCTAAAATTTTGTTTGGTGTAGTTGTAAGTATTTATAACTTAATTGTCTTTTTTTCAAATAGGTACTCTCTCACCATAATTTTTTCAACACTTTAACAAATTATTATATTTTTTTTGAAATATAGCTATTGCTTTGCTTTATATACCTAATCTAAGTATTTTTTATTTTTTCATGATCAAAATCAAAACAAAAAAAAGAACACGTTAATTCTATTTCATCAATGGAAAAAAATTCAACTGAGGATCGATTCACCTATTTTGAAAAAATTATTCTGTTTTAAAAATTGTTTTATTTATTTATATTGTTTTGTAACAGTCTTCTTAATTGTTTACGTTGATAATCAATGATCACCATCATCTTCACCCTGAAAAAAAAAAAAAAAATATGAAAAAGGTGTATCAAGTGCCCCTAAGTATAAGGTATAAAAGTGGTCTACGAAATAATGCTGTCATACTTATGTAGAAATTTCTGGATAAAGTTTCCATTGATTACACAATTTTGATTCCATTGATATAGGTACCAAATTCATTTTGAGTTGAAAGTTACACACAAAAATTTGTAGCCTTCAAAGGTGCCCCGGAGGGGAGATTTGAGGCTTCAAACAGGGGACAGTTTCGAGAAAATTATAGTTTTTTGCTTCCTGTAACTATCTAACGTGTTTTAGGAAGCATTTTGAATTAGGTACTGCCAATTTCAAAAAATCGAAAAAATGTTCATATGTTTTTGGCTGCTTTTCTAGATTTTTTCTGAAATGGTCTAATGGTGGCCAAAAAAGTGGCACTATACCTTCGTTCCAAAATATTTTCCCAGTTTCAGGAATGATTTCTTTCAATATTTTGGCATAATATGCGAAACATTTGCGAAGAAAAAATTTCCAAAACACGAGTTCATCATCCAAAAACAATTTCGATTTGCAAATTTTCAACCGCTCAGTACCAACTGAAAACAGTTTCACGCAGAATTTGAAATACTTTCATTTGCGACTGGACTATTTTGTGGGTAACTTTCAACTCAAAATGAAGGTGTGTAAAATCCACAGACTCTTTTTTTTTTTTTAAATTTAATCAAAATTCATTAAAAATTCTCAAACTTGATCAAATTCAAATTCTTCATTCTGTGTCATGCTTATAATCATGGTAGCAAAAAATCGTCAATCTCCTAATCTTAAATACCCATTAAACACAGACGTACTACATGTACTTTATTTTATGAGCAATTAAATGCCACAAACAAAATCTAATTAGACGGTTCATAATCCACGTGGTTTTGTTAACCATTTTCTTGACGGTCTGCTGAACATATCATATAGCTACCTCTATGGGTAAATAAAATTATCAAAATACATATCTACATAAACTTTATCCATTTTAAATACCGCATAATAGATACCTATAGATATGCATATTTATACCTACTTATCCTTAACTCATCTTCATCGCCTTACCTATCTATATACGGAATTTCGGGCATCATTTCCAAGATCCTTTATTTAATACCAATCGTGACAATAGATTGTAAAACCGATCGAAAATAATGACTACGAATATCGGTTAAATTTACATATTCACACGTAGTACATTATACGTAGTAAGTAGTTCATGCACAGGTACAGGTAGTACATCTACATACATAGGTACATCCAACCATACCTGCAAATACACAACACGTCGTTCAGAACGTTTCGCCATTTTCATTAAGTATTAATGAGTCATTACTACCTATGTACTCTTCTTTACGAGTTCGCTTAGTATAACAATCGAAAAGTTACAAAAAAAAAAAAAAAAAAGGAAAAGAGAAATATTATACAGAATAGGAAAGGAAAAATAAAAAATAAACACGGTAAACAAATCAAATCGAGGAACAAGTGTCGCAGATTACTCGAACCGTAGCTAGATAGGTATTCAATACCTATCCATCTAATCCATTACCTTACATATGTAGATAACGATTATAAATAAAAATTGCGATACGTTTTCAAGGTCGGCATACAGTACGTACTTTTGTTAAAGAAGAAGAAGTAAAAAAAAAAAAAAACAGGCATTACATTTCCGAGTTGGTAGTACTACTAGGTACTTGATCCAGTAAAGCTTTCTTAAACATACGATGAAAAATCGTGTTGGTCAAAATGAAAAAAAAATTGAAACACGTGAAAAATTTGCGTCGTTATAAGTAGGTACGACATACCACTACCTATTTATTCATTAAGTTCATACCATATACCTCCGTAAATTAAATACCAACAATATAAATAAATCGTTGGCACGATACTTAAAAAAAATTAAAATTAAAAGATTCGTAATTTTCCACAAAATATACATATGTACTTAGGATGTATTCGCACTAGTACAGCATTATCGTAGCGTATAACTACCGTCATAGAGCAGCTAACTAACAATATAATTATGTCAAATATCGCTAAAATACATAGTCTCATCAAGGTCGTCCAATTAACGATTATTATCTGTATGTGTATAGCTAGGTAACCAGGTATATACCTCGATATAGTAGACATCGTAATTAAAACATAGGCCGGAAATCAACTGAACTGGCCTGCTTACTTCGTATGTAGGTACATCTACATACTCGTACTTGTACGTAATTATACTAACTCTTTGTCGCACCTTTCATTTTTATTCTATGCAAAAGACCTCAATGATGATCAACTCGATCATTAAATTCGCAATAGTGGAGACAAAAGTACATAATAATATGGGAAGACTCGAGTTTACACTTTCTACGTTCCTGCCACAAAAATGTATACGGAAAATGACCAATATAACAAGGTTAAAAGTATAACCTTATAATTAAAATTTATAACCAATTGGCTAAAAAAAATTTACCACTTGAAATTTGTAATTTTTGGTCATCCTCTAGGATCACTAGGTAGGTACTGCGGTTCCCTGTATTTAAACCGACATTTTTTCAACTCGTTGACCTTGTAATCTTTTTAGTTTTCCGTTTTCCATTCATTTTCTAATAGATAACTCGACTATACGATCAGATACATTAAAGATGGCAACTTGCAACGCAGTGGGCGACACCAAACCATAACATAAACTTGTATTGTACCGTGATAAGTTTCTGGTAAATTCCAGAAATCAGGTTTTTTAATTTTACAGAACTATTATAGGTTTGTTTATCTTATAACCTATATTTTTTTTGGTCAAATGAGGAGACAATTTAATTAGATAATTTAAACATATCAAGTTCAGTGAGTAGGTAATTTAACGATGATATTCGTCATTGTTGTGTTGATGATTAACGTTTTTACATGTTGATGACATTGATCGAGACGTGGAAATTTTACAACGATTATAATTTTTTTTGAAAAAGAAGAAACGAAAACAATAACCAACTGTTACGACGAGGTTATTCAATGCGGATGAACTTTGCGAATAGGGATTAAATATAGGTAAATATAAATCACAGGTCAATGTATCTATCATTTGAAAAAAAATCATAGGATGAGACTAATTACACGTCTTCCTTGCGTATTACGAGTACAAGACGAATGGAGGTAAATATATTATGTGTTCGAGAGAAACAGCAATCATATGTTTAGCTCTAGAAGTATTTGTAAAATTGATGATTAGTCATCATGAGATACACCTAACGTATATAGGTACTTGTCTAGTTGTCTATTTGAGTGATTTCCATTGATTACAATGTTGTTGGGGAAGTCTCGAAATCTAATGGAATTTTTTTTCAAAGGTGTTAGTTAAGTACCTATCTACCTCAATTAACGTTAGTCTGCGAAATTATTTCGTTTTTAATGGATATTTGGTCTAAGTTATTATGAAACTGCAGTGGTAGAATTTAGCATGTTTACTTGTAAAATCATAATGTCCACATGTTGTGATAATTATGTGAATTGTGATAGGGATAAACAAAGCGTTTCAGGCAATCTTGTAAATATAACTACATATAATATGTTTACAAGCTGTGAAATAGGCATTTTTGTAGGTACCATAATATGTTGAATCCAATTCCAAGGGTTTTGGGTGAACGGTAATTCGCTTTGAACCAGTTTAGAAGAATTAAGTACCATATCTGCAACTTTTTACGTCTAATTTTTTTATTGACGCAATGAGTGCATTTTTATTGTAGACTGAAAATTAAGTCAGATAGTTAATTGCAGAATGTGTAAGTTTTGACATTGAGAGTACAATAAACGGACAGAATAGGAAATTACGTTTTCGGCATTTTGATTAAAATTTTGAATTTGAAATAATTATACGAAATCTAGAACCTGATTTCAAATTTATTGCAAAGATTCAAAACGTGACGTAAGATGTGTTGCTCGGGTTCCCACGCTCGCGATTTTATCCAAAAACTCGTTTCGAGGTCAAGTCACCCCATTAGTTGAATAATCATCTTCATTTCTTCTCAAAAGTCGCTTGAGGGCATTGAGGAGAGCATTCTTTTTTACATTACTGATTTACAGTGAAATTAGATAATTTTGAGAGGCTCTAATTATTCCGAAAAGGAAATACCTACTTGATGATGATGGGTAATGTGTTTGCATCATCAGAAATGAAAAAATAATTCGAAGCATATTTGTTAAAAATTGTCAAAATGAGTTTGAATTTTTTAGTAAGCTCAATGAAATCAAAAGAGACCTCAAAATACACCACCAGCAAAAATCTTAGTTGTTAAAATTTATTTTTTGATTTTTGGTGAATTTTTAAACATTCAAATTTGGCCAATTTATTGTGAGAAAAAAATCAAAATTTGATCAAATTGACAAAAAAGGTTGAAGGTTTGTACCCTATTTTCAATTCCGGTGAATTTCGATAAATTTTTTTTCAAAAATAATCGTTGGAGAAAATTTGGACCTGTATAGGTGTAAAAAGATTTTGGAGTGCCTAATAAGTTGTTCGAAAAGGTTTCAAAGATGACAAAAATTCGAGTCTATAAGTCCTGAATTTCATTTTCATCTTACTTATACACAGTTTTTGAAAAACTGGAGCATTTAAAAATCTACTGGAGGCTCCAAAACGATTTGAAACCATCATCAATAAACTCGGAAGGTCAAGAATGGGGTACAAACTGAATTTCAGCCTCTCGTGTAACTTTGTTCAAATTTTGATTTTTTTTAATAGAAAAATTGGGCCCAAACCTGAATTTTTAAAAATTCGCCGAAAATTGAAAAATGACTTTCAGTTATTGAAATTTTTTCTGAAGGTGTATTCTGAGGTCCTCTTTTTATTCACATTTTTATCTGCTTCGAAAATTTTCTTGTTGATTGCAATACTTTCTGTAATGAGGATCGTTTTAAAATCTGAAAAAATAGTGCAAATTCATTCTTTGTGGGTACCTAACTTAACTAGTATTGATTAAGTACCAATTTTAAATTTCTTGCTTTTCCACGAAATAGGTAATAAATTTTGTTAAGAGAATGAAAACAATCCAAATTTTCACGTTCTTTTCCAAAAAAATAGTCTAAAAAATCTCGTCCCCCCCCCCAGAAAATACCAAAAAGCTCTTTTGCTGAAATTGTCTGTTTTGCTTTTCACCTAAATTTTTTTTGTTGCTAAAAATGGCAAAACTTTTTTCTTTCAATTTTGCCTAATATTTTAGAGATCCATCGCCTCCCCCCTCCCCAAAATCTTAGAATTACGGAACGAAAATTCCATTTTAGAAACCTTCTTTTATTAGTTCATGCGTTAATTACCTATCTTTTCAGAACTCAAATTGTGATCATAATGTATTACACTTCCATCTTCTCGAAAAGAGAGGTGTGCAAAAGAATTAAAGTCACCTAAAGATTTCAATTTCGAAAACGATTGTTCTTTTGCTATTCATTTTTTAAAAATTGACTCCCGCCAAAAAACCCTCCTGAATTTTAATTTTAAAAGTAATTAAAGATTTATGTTGCAATTTTTTTGAAAAATTACTCACCAGTCGCCATATTCAACTTTCATCTCCTCTTTTTTGCTTACAACCATCCAACCATGTTACTTTTAAAGGCAACAGAATGTTTAATTTGAAAGATCACTTTGGGTTTAAATTCTTACATTTTGTTCAAAAGTTCATCTTGATTTGAAAAAATTGAAAAAAAAAAATTTGAGAAGTGGTGAATTCAAAATGTAAAATTCAAAACTTCACGTCCCATTAAAAGTTTGCATTACTCGTATTTATTCAAGGGACGTGATGAAATTGAAACCAAAGATGTGAAAAATTCAAATTAAAAATATCTGATGTGTGCTTTTCCTCATCTTTCTGCCACAAATTTGCGATTTCCATATCCATTACATGTGGTACTTGCTCATGTTAACTAAGTGTAAAACCGCAAATATATTCAAGGAAACTAATCTTATTGACCAATGACAGATCCACCTCTAAACTCGTTCTCATTGTCGTATAATTTCGAATTATTTTCATCTGCTTTACCCATCTCTAAGCGACTTAACAAGATTAAATCAAAAATGGGGAATACCGGCGCTGATAATTTTCCTCATCTATCCTACTCGTGTGAATAACCTCAACGAAAGAACAACTGAAATCGAAATGATCGTGGTGTTTTTTTTTCTCGCATCGCCAACGACATAATTCCGACAATTTAGTCTACTGCTGCAGTTATCGCGTACCTACTACCTACCATGTATTAATTATGCTAATGAAAATATTAACTTGAATTATTAGCCCATTACCCGGCTACATAATGTAATGGAAGCTTTCGTGTCGCAGCTTTATACTCGTATGTATAGGTACGAGTAGAATTGAAAAAATGCAAATCACCGTAGTCATTACTTTTAACTAGGAAGCCTGTGGTATTGCGTAGAACTCGACCAAGCAATGGCATCGAGCGACTATATGATAGATTTCAATAGAAACTATAAAATCATCGTGTACTATTTGGTCATAAAATATATACGTACTTACATATTTCGTGCAAAGTAATTGTTTTTGTTTTCAAACGTAGTTTTGTACATCGGATTGTGTTCAAATTTCGTAATTCAAAATAGGTACATACCTACCTTATTCACCTTGATATCACTACGGCTGAAAAACTAAAAATTTGATTTTTCGTGAGAAAAATCACTAAAAAATCTAGTAAACTAATATCGTATTAGGTTCAAGGTCAACGATGTAAATTGACGCCGACCAGAACATGGTTTTGATTTTTTTCTTCTTACGTTGTATCCTCAAGATATAAATCTAATTGCTGTCCAAAAAATACGATGTTTTTATTACCTACCTTTTTTTTTAGGAAGTGCCTAACATAACACATATTACCTACCTACATATGATCGAAGGTAGTTTGTAAAGATTTCGTCAAAAAGTAGAGAAATGTGTGAATGACCGTGACTGATGGCGAAACGTTTACTTTTTTTATTATGTATTTATCGAGTTCGCATTGTTGAATAAATTACTTATGCAGGTACTCGTGAGTTGGAATCACGCTAATACGAATTTACCCACCTATTCCGATAGTTATTAAAACATTTTATTTACAGATTCACGAGACGTTGTATAACTTATAGGATCGCATTCCGTACGCATTTTATTCGCTAAATGATTTTTTAATGGTTCGGTGCCTTTTTGTGACAATTTGTTCGGCTGCACGTTACACTATAATGGGTCTGCGTTGTTCTATGCACGTATAAAAATGCCAGATTTTTTTTGTTTCACTCCTATACGAATTTAATTAAGCTTATTTTATTTTCTGTAACTTATGCCTCTGATATGTATTCTGGCGTTGGCAGTAGATTCTCTTTGCATTTCTCGTTATACTTAGTAGTAGGTATAGGTACTTAATGCATATTGTAGACAGGCTCCCTAAATAGCTGCGTTTTTTATTGCTGACTCAGACTGTCATCACCTTTCCCCTCGAAATGGTGAAAAAATTCGCGTGGCGGCGATTACCATCAAGAAAACGTCGCCACCGTCGTCGTAGTCGTCGCGTGAAATATACGATGTCATCGCTTTTTTAAACCACGTGTATTATAGTTTTTAAGAAAGAAAGTATTTTCTTTTTAAGGTGCTCATTTCGACTCGCTGGCTGTACACTTGGGAGTCATTTTTAGTCGAATTTTTTCTCTGCAGAAAATGCTGCAATCTATTGTGTCGGAGTAATTTGTGGCAGATGTAGAGAACGAAGGGTGGAAGAGAGGGGTGAGAGAGTAACAGGAGGGAAGTAGAACTTGCTTTTTGACCATTCCAATTTCTGAAAGTGACGCTATTTTTATTGTGAAAAAATGCTGATATGTAACACCAAAAAATTGTTTGTTAAAATTTCGAATGAGTTTGTATTTTTTTTCTTTCTTTGAAGCGAAGGAGAGTTGAAAATTGGTTCAAAATTAATAGGTACCTGGAGAGGTATAAAGGTATTTGTTTTGGGCTTGACTGGCAAAGCTCCGAAATGTCTGGAATTCGCAAAAATGAATTCGGTAGGTTCATATTATCTATAGGAACCAAAATTATAGCTTTTTAACTCAGTTAATCCGTTAACTCAAAAATCTAATACTTTCTGTCAATTTTCGCGTAATTTTGAAATTTAAAAAATTTTTCCAAAATTTGAAAAATGAACCTGTTCAGCTAGAATTTTGGGTTGGGAGTTTTTTTTTACATGTTCCTCTTTTCAAACTTTCAAGAATTTTTCCAATCTGAGGCGAAGGGCCGCGGCCGGTGTGGTTTTTTTGTGGAAAGTATCGATGATTCAGAGTTGGGTCATTCCACGTCAATTCGACCAAGAAGTGGTAAGGGGGGGGGGGGGTCGGCGATTTTTTAAAAATTTTTCCTGTGGAAAGGCCCTTTTGAAGGGATGACCAATGGCGCAAATTGCAGCCCTCTAGCATTTTTTTAAAAGCTGCTAGGGGGTGTCAAAGTTTTCAGTGAATTTGAAATATCATCTATTTCAGCAGTGGATGACTCGATAATCGCGATACCTACCAAAATGGAACTTTTCCCAATAGTTAGGGGTTTTGAAAGACTTTTTGGTGATATCATAAAAATCAGTGTTGCCACTTTTTTTCGTACGAAAAATTAGCTCGAAAGGTTTCAAAACATAGTTTTTATTTCGTTCAGACTCTCAAAAATTCCGAAAAAAATATATTATGGACAACTTTTTATGCTGAACAACTTTTTTTCATGTTTTAAATCAAAAAATCACATTTTTTCGCAAATTTTCAATTTTTTTAAATCGATAAAATTTTTCCCAATAAAATAAAATTCATTTTTTCTGGAATGCTTTATTTTTGAGATATTTAGGTACCTACCTACCTATAGCAACAATAATCACTTCATTATACGAATATTACACAACCGCCATCCGAACACAATAAAATTATCTATAACTTCCAAAAAATACTGTACCTATACTATACAGTTTATATCAAAAGGATCTGTAGTGGAGGCATTCGAAAAGATTCTTGAATTTTCTCACGGAATTGGGGGGTTTGCATTGAAAATATCGACTTACCTAATAATCGTTCTACTTGTTCTTATCTTAATTTTTTAGCAATCATCCATTCCTTTTAGCTAGAAACGAAATAGTCCGGCATATGACAATAGGAGTAATTGCACCCCCCCCGCCGATCCTCCGGGACAACATTTTTCTTAAAGGGGGCATCCTAAGGAACATTTTAGAGCAAACTTGCCAAAAAAAAGTTGGCCTTACTTACAAAATGGCGCCATTTTGATTGACAGGTCAGCCGAAATTGCAGATTTTGCGTTTTAATATAGGACTTGCACGAACTTTTTCAAACTTTACAGAGGTAGATCGAAAGATCATGCAAAAATTTATCACCTGCCAAAATTTCAAGCGCTAACGTGCGTTTTTCGATTTTTGGTGAATTTTTAAAAATCGAATTTAGGCCAAAAATGAGGGAAAAAAATCAAAATTTTACCAAATTGACCAAGAAAGCTGAAATTTGGAATATACCCTATTTTCGACATGTCAAATCGATTGGAAACGGTTTCAACCCGTTTTGAGCAGTTCTGGAGCCTCCAGCAGATTTTTGAAACTCGAAATTCCCACAAAATTCCATCAAATTGGAGTTGTAAAGCTAAAATTTATTCTAAAAACCAATTTCAATACGCTACGAAGTACTGCAGGTGAATTTCAAGTCTTTTGGATCCTCCAGCGACTTTTTGAAAATTCCTGAAGCCTCCACCAGATTTTTGAAACTTTAAATTTTTACAAAATTTCATCAAATGAAGATGGAAATCTGAAATTTACTCTACACCCAATTTTAACACCCTCTGAAGACGACTTCAAGTGGGTTCAAGTCATTTTAGGGCCTCCAGCGACTTTTTTGAAAATTACTGGAGCCTCCAGTAGATTTTTGAAACTTGTTTGATGGAATTTTGTGGGAATTTCGAGTTTCAAAAATCTGCTGGAGGCTCCAGAACTGCTCAAAACCGATTGAAACCGTTCCCAATCGATTTGGCATGTCGAAAATAGGGTATATCCCAAATTTCAGCTTTCTTGGTCAATTTGGTAAAATTTTGATTTTTTTCCTTATTTTTGGCCTAAATTCGATTTTCAAAAATTTACCAAAAATCGAAAAAACGCACTTTAGCACTTGAAATTTTGGCAGGTGATAAATTTTTGCATGATCTTTCGATCTACCTTTGTAAGGTTTGAAAAAGTTCGTGCAAGTCCTATATTAAAATGCAAAATCTTCTATTTCGGCTGACCTGAAAATCAAAATGGCCGCCATTTTGTAAGTAAGGCCAACTTTTTTTTTGGCAACTTTGCTTTAAAATGTTCCTTAGGATGTCACCTTTAAGAAAAATGTTGTCCCGGAGGATCGGCGGGGGGGGGGGGGTGCAATTACTCCTATTGTCATATGCCGGACTAAAAGAAAGAGTGGACCAGCCTAGTCTAGAAAAGCTCCCTTATCCAGTTCAATAACGCTAGGTTTACATTACCTACAATTAGGTATATTTGTAATGAACTTGAATGGGTTTAATAAATTTTATAGGTAGGCATGTGTAACCACTCAGGTACTACATCGAAATGTGTATGCCATGATAATGCACGTCTTTTTGACTATGATTACCTACCTACCTACCTACCTACCTACCTACCTACCTACCTACCTACCTACCTACCATTTTGAATATTTTGTCATACGAAACAATTTTACCTACCTACAGTCGTGCAATTTTATTTGTCGTATAATCTTCTTTTTTTTTTATCATGCAATAACGTATCTATTAATGTCTTTTTGTATCGTGAGTAGATTACTTGTCATTTTGAGCTGTTTTTTTTTTTTTGTCGGACATTCACCCTTTTTTGTCATATCCAATTAAAAACTACATAGGTACATATTAAAAAAGTACGAAAATCTACGTGTTCCCCAAAACGCGATTTTTAGGGTTTTTAGGCAGTCTCCGTCTGTTTTAAACCGATTAATTTGAAACTGGGCGTGAGAGTAAATTGAGAATAAAGACCCTCAATTTTTTCAATTTTTTTTTAGCCCAACAGCGATCCTAAAATCTACTTTGAAGGCTTCAAAGCAATGTGGATTATTTATTTCTGAAAGAAAGAGAGAACAAAAAATGTAATTTACAGATGTCAAATTTTAGGGCAAAAATAAATGAATATATTCTGAAAGAAAAAAAAAACACGAAGCAGAGAATATTCATAAAAACTTTAAATCCGAATGATTCACGAAAAACTTATAGATCTAATGTATTAAAGACAGATCGTAATTAATTCTAATTTTTAAATCTGAGTAGGTATGACTTTTAGAATTTTCAACTTTTTATCGGTTAGGTAACTAAGTATTTTCTTTCTCCTTTTCCAACATTCTTGGTAGCCTTGAATTTTCGCATATATTTACCTATTCCAATTATACATAGCTCGGCAATTTAAAAATTTCTCAGATGAAGCAAAAATGACACTTTAACATAAGATTAAATGGTAGTCTATTTCTTCAAGGTTCCAATAATTTTGAAGGATACATATAAGCGCAAAATTGAAGAAATTCGGCCAAAAGCTGTAACGCTGTTCACAGTGTTCACTTTTTTATAGTCTTCGGTATGCGGGCAAAGGAAGAAAGCTGTTTTATGCAAATGGCTTAAAACATGAGATTTTATTACCTAAGTACCTAATTTAAGATTTATTCGTTAGCATATGGAATTATCATTTTAACCGATTCTGAATATATAACCTTCTCGTGACCTGTTCATTTTTGTGATTTTGCTGCCAATAAGATGTAAAAATTTTCAAATTACCGATTTACTATTTTATTCAACCATATGGAGCTGTAAAAATAAAGAATGAAAGAAAGAAAAAAAATTGTACTTAAGCATGTCTGTCTGCGAAATTTATGTAAATTGAAAATTGTAACGGGATTCTTTCATTTTTTCCCCTTTTTTCAAGTATAGGTATCTACTCGATTCGTTGATATTTTTATACTCACGATTCACGATTGGGTACATACTTTTTTGTTCTTTAGTTGATCGAGTTTCTAGAAGGTTTTACGTAGAGTGCGCCATCGTTACGTATCCTTGACTAAATATAATTCAGCTTAAAAAGTTTTAAAAGGTGCGTGTATGATATTTATTTGATTATAATGTACCTAGTATAAAAAATGAATAGAAACCGAAGAATGAAATAATGGTTTTTATGATGCTGAGTCAGCCTATGAATCAGCAATTTTCCAATGTACCTACCATATAGGTAAACAGTTTTTGTCGCAGCCTTGATCTTGGCTCAGTTTCCATTAGGTGTAGATCTGTGGGTACGAATTCCACTTTCATATCTTTAATGATTTATTTCATTTTAAAGACTTGGAACGAGAGTGAGTAATTTAGTCGTTAGGGTTTCCTTTATTTTTTTTTCTCATTTTGATCAGTCGTCTAATTCATTCACGCATCTACGTAATTAAAGTTATTGAAAACTGTGTTTGTAACGAATCATATAACTTGGTTGAAAGTAGATAATTATTGATGATTCTTGTGACGTAAGTTCATTTTTTTGACCTCCTTTTTCTATTTTAACTACTTATCTTTGTTTAATGTATTTGCATATACTATTACGGTGTGGGTGCTTTATTCGGTTTTTGGTAGATAGGTACCCACCTAATTATAAAATGTGTTAAAGTCATTACTGCAGCTCGTTGAATCTTTGAGGGTTTTAGCTATTCAGGTTGGTTCAAGTTTAATTAGGTTTTATTGAGCCTCGTTAAAGTTCTTTGGAGTCCTTACGATGCATCGTTGGGGTTCGTTGGATGGAGACGATGGAGTCTTAAGGATGAGTGAAATTCGTCGGGGCTTTTCGAATTTCGTTCAACTTTATTCAACTTCGTTAGGGTTCTTCGGGGTTCATCATGTGTTGTATTCGTTGAGAAGGTTTCGTTGCAGTCTTGCGGTTAGGACGTTTTGGAGCTCGTTAGACTTCATTCAAGTTAGTTGGGTTCTTTGGGGTTCATTATGATTTCGTTGAAGTGTGTTAAGGCTCGCTGGAGTCTTTGGGATTTGTTGAGGCCCCATCCTTTCACAATCAAATAATATTCCGAAGTTGGAATTATTTTTCCAAGTTTTTCTATATTTTTGAATTTTGACAGTATATTTAATTAACTATTTTGTGCTAAAATTGAATATCCGATTCAATCGGTGGATAAACTAATACCTACCTAGGTACATCTATTTAAAATTTTATCGTATTTTTTCATAAAATCTGTACGAAAGAAATAATAGCGAACCATTCAAAGTTAATATGTTGGTTTTATTTTTCAACAGATCTCTCGAATATTTTTCTGATATAACCACAAAGCACCCACTTTTTTTTAATGAATCGAAAGACAATTTAAGATGACGCATGGGAATCTCAGAATTTGAAATTATAATACACTTATTAGTGAGATAGGTATACTTATCATACTTATGTACTGTTTAAAGCCTGGTACAGGAAATATCCTAAAACCGCAAAACGTGAAAAGCATGGGTGAAGGTGAACTAATGGTGTTAAATGAGTTCGGTAATTTTATTGTTTTTTCATTCTTGGAAATTGAAAATTTGGAAAAATGCCATTTTATACAGCAAACGACTAGCCACGCGTTGCTGAACGCACTAATTTAACATGGGAGAAAGTTCATTGTTGAAATTCGACTTGTACAATATGAACTCATAGTTTGAAAACTTAATTACCTATCTTATTTCTGGATGTAACCAAACGTATAGGTAGATATAGTGGTAAAGCTGCGAAACGCGATTCAGACTTTTTCTACACTTACCATTCGTATAGGTACCTTTGCTTGGTATAATGGAAAGTATCACGTTGCAGATTACATCCCTCGTTCTCTGTTAACAAATTAAATTTTCTTCAGTATAGGTACCTAGTTCGATAAATCGATAGGTTAATCTTACTTTTATACTTAAAGCTATAGTTTTCACGCGTATGCATGTGTGTGTGAGTAACATAAGTTTTGACCTGTAAAATTCGCAGGCGGCTGGGTTAATTAATCTTATAAGTATTTTCGCGTGTGGCATTTCACGTCGAAATTTAATCTCTTTTTAGTCTGAAGAATGTATACATACAAGGTGTTAATCTCTATACTTTCCAGTACCTACCTACCTACCTACCTACCAAAGATTTATAGTAGGTAAAAGTATAGATATAAGTAGACAATTAGCTTGTCTCAGATTTTATTAGGGCTATTTTCTCGTACGTCATCGTTAAAGTTGCCCGAGTCACTAATTTAGAAACAACTATAAAGTACTTATGCCTAACTATAGACGTAAGCTTCATCGTTGAAAGAAAAATTTTTTTTCGAAGAATTAGATACACTTTTTACCCCTTGTTTACCTTGAAAAGTGTACTGATATTTGTACGTCAGACGAGTAAAACGTGGTTTCGCTCTTGATAGCTGAGATTCACTAATGATAATTCAACCAAAGACGTCATAGCCACACATACACAGCTCACAGCTCCGCTTGATGGGACACCCCCACCCCTCCCCCCTCATTTCAATAGGTGTGATGAATTAATGAGAAAAAAATTCGTATCATCAATTTTTAAGTGTATTATGCATTTTTGATGAGAATTTTAAACCTTGGAAATTATAAATTTCAAGTGTGCGTAGACGTGCTTACTTTTGTTGGTAAGTACGAGTACATACGTACGTAAGTACAACATTGCGTAATTATTATATTTTTATGAGGAGTCATCGTTTAATTCGAATTGTCGTTCGAGTTGTTCTACTAGCTATTGTGTAACGAATGTGGCGGAAACTTGACAAAAAAAAATGAAATTCAAAGGGAAAATTATTAAAACAAGTAAAATTAATTAGTGTCCGAACAGTTGTAAAAATCTCATTGGCGGTTATTGTTTGATCTTGGAAGTACGTACATACCTACTTAACATACTAGTATGCACTTGGGAAAATGCAGTTGCACGTATGTTGCACCTATGTACTTATACTGGTGTTTATTTTCACGAGAGTTGCAATAACCAGTTCGTTTGGATTTTAATTTTTACTCGGGGATTTCTCTTGATCTTCTAGATTCCGGGAAAATTTTATTTCGATGGTGTGAACGAGTTTGGTCGGGAAAGGCCTAAAGTGAACGAGAATGTTGAATGATTCAATACCCGAGTACGTAGGCTGATCTAGAGCGACGTTAATTGTGGCAGGTTTAGCTGACAAGGTGTATTCACTCGTGTTTTTTTCCGGACGGACGTGACCAAGATCACGAGATGAAAAACGAATAAGGTTGTATAAGTCACGTGCATTGAATGTATTTGCACAGTATATGCTTTAACTGGACCAATTGCATCCAAAAATGAATTGAATTTTGATTCTTTTTTTCAAAAATGTTGAATTTCTCAGCTGCTACCAAAGACATCCCAAAGAAAAAATACAATAGACAATAGTATTTTAACTGGGAGTTCAAAAATGGTTTCAATCTGTCAATAATCGAGGGAAATATGTCCTAAAATCTCTCACAAGGGAACTACCTGAACCGGCAGAAACAAAAATGAACGGATCAAAGCTAGATTGAAAGGGGACTACCTCAGGACCCCAAATCCAAAATTTCAAGTGCTGAAGATGATTTCTCGATTTTTGGTGAATTTTTGAAAATTGAAAAATCCAAAAAATTATCAATTGGACCAAAAATAGAAAATATTGATGAAAATTGAAATTTTCTCGGGAAGTAGTTCAGATGGCGTCCCTAACTCATTTACAACTATCGAAATTCGCAAAACCTCAATTCCAGTCATTCTGGAGCCTCCAGCGATTTTTTATCATTTCTCCAGAAACTTGAAGCAGCTCTGGAAGGGCTAAAAATCAACTTCAGCACAAATCACTTTATTTGGGGCCTATGTGGGTTGTCTTTAACCAATTTTTGAGGTTGTCGCGAAAATCGGCGTCAGCCGGTTCAGATGTGTTGCCCATTGGAAAAAAAATTTGAAAATGTTAAATATTCCATCTTTTGCGATGCTACCTATCCGAAATCGAGCTTCGACCTATTTTTGACGTTCCAAATAGGTAAAGCCCCCATTTCGACCATTCTGGAGCCTCTAGTGATTTTTTATCATTCCTCCAGAAACTTGAAATAGCTCTGGAAGGGCTAAAAATCAACTTCAGCACAAATCACTCTATTTGGGGCCTATGTGGGTTGCCTTTAACCAATTTTTGGGGTTGTCGCGAAAATCGGCGTCTGCCGGTTCAGATGTGTATTTTGCCCATTATTGACTTACACTTGTGCAGTACCAAGCAGGCACACATGTACTTTCTTTGGAAAAAACCACATGTTGGAGCTTGAATAAGGATAGGTAGCATCACAATAGATGGAATATTGAACAATTAAACATTTTCAAATTTTGTGTTTTTCATTGCGCAAGTCAATGGACAAAATACACATCTGAACTGGCAGACGCCGATTTTCGCGACAACCTCAAAAATTGGTTAAAGACAACCCACATAGGCCCCAAATAAAGTGATTTGTGCTGAAGTTGATTTTTAGCCCTTCCAGAGCTGCTTCAAGTTTCTGGAGAAATGATAAAAAATCGCTGGAGGCTCCAGAATGACTGGAATTGAGGTTTTGCGAATTTCGATAGTTGTAAATGAGTTAGGGACGCCATCTGAACTACTTCCCGAGAAAATTTCAATTTTCATCAATATTTTCTATTTTTGGTCCAATTGATAATTTTTTGGATTTTTCAATTTTCAGAAATTCACCAAAAATCGAGAAATCAACTTCAGCACTTGAAATTTTGGATTTGGGGTCCTGAGGTAGTCCCCTTTCAATCTAGCTTTGATTCGTTCATTTTCGTTTCTGCCGGTTCAGGTAGTTCCCTTGTCAGTTAAAATTGTGCATACAATGAAAAATCATTTCTCGCCGTTTCAGAGCGATTTAAAATTCTTGAAAAAAAATTTAAGACTTGCTGGAGACTTAATCGACTCCAGAATGACCCACAAAAATGAATTGTTACAATTTTTCACGATTTCTTGCGAAATTATCAAACGTAGGTATAAATTTCACATCTAATTAACTGAACTTGAAGAAAATCTTTTTGTTGGATTTTGAGGGGAGTAGATAAAAACAATTTCAAAATCAGTCGATGGTGAATGGTGATTTGAAAACCGTCAAGCCATTTTTTTCACCTTATTTTCAAGTATTCAATTTTCAGAATGATGTTTGACATTCTTGGGAGTGATGGAGAGGGCGGAGGGAGGAGAAGCTGGCAGTGGCGTAGCCAGGATTTTCTCAAGGAGGGGGCAAAACCAAATTTTTAGATATGAAAAATCGAAATGAGGGGTAATTTTCAGGAACTCTATCGTGATGTGTGATGATTTCATGAAAATGAAGGTAAAATTACTGCTGGAGCGAAGCGAGATCGAAAATTTTTAGAAAAAATGGGTCCGAACAACAGAAAAACGTCCATTTTTGCATGTTTTCTTTCAAATTTTTGCTCGCAAGGAGGGGCCATGGCCTCCTTCGCCCCCCTTGGCTACGACACTGGAGATGAAGGGTAAAAGGACGCGAGCTCTGCTCGGAATTAAAAAAAAAAAATTAGAAAGGAAGTAGCATATTGATAAGCAACTACCGTTGGTGACCCACCTGATCAATCGCACACAATTTTTCCTTAATTGGTTGCTGTCGGTTTGAACTGTGGGGTTTTCAAATTTTTAATTACCTATGAAATCGCTGCCTGAAAGAGCGGAGAATGTCTCAAAATGGTTTAAAACCATTTCCAATTGAAGAGCTTTATTCCAAAATGGGTTAAGTCATTTTTAAAAAACGCATGTTTTACGGAGATTTTTACTTCAAAAGTAAGTTAAGTCATCGATTTTTCAAAGTGATTTTTTCTACAAGCAATTGTTCTATGTCCAAAGAAAGGAAAGGTGCACCGACCTTTCGAAACAGAACAAATTTTAGCAACAAAAATTTTAAACGCATGTTTTGGTGAAAAAAATGACTTAACCCACTTTGGAATTGAGCTCTTCAATTGATTCAGGGGGGGAGTCAAAAATTAGGCACGTACATATCTTACCTACTAAATTATACTAAATTTTAGTTTTCTAAACCAATTTGGCAATTTTGTTGAAATTTTGATTTTTTTTCTCGTTTTTGGTTTACTAAATTTAATTTTCAAAAATTCACCAAAAATGCTGACATTTTGATAATTTTTCGCAAGTTTTTTCGAAATTTATTCGAACTTAGCAGATCCTTTAAGAAACTGAAGATTTTGGACTAATTTTTCTAATAAATTCAGTCCTTGGAGTTGTATGTATGTACATTGTACTTACAAATTTTACATAACGGGATGCGAATTATCTGAAGAACTCATGGGTTGCATGTCCTCTTCTTCACAAGGTCATCATCATTACTTCGTTAAAATGAACGATTCGATTTCAATACCACTTGATCTTCAACATAATCTGCTGTCCCGGACGCTTGGTTTTTGCTACCTTCTCCTTTCATCGAAATTTGGCGGGATGTTCGGAGTTTGTAGAAGTGAAAATGTTAATTCTACAATGTCCCCGCTTCAAAACTTGATTTTTCCATTACGGTTATGTAATATTTAAATTTTTCAACCGGAACGATTTTTTCATTACATTTTTTTCCCACTTCAAAATTCAGTACTATTTTATGATTAATTAAATCCAGTAAGTTTAGAGCTTGAATGTCGAATATCTTACCTATCAAATTTAGTTTTCAAATGAAACAGCATCTGACTGACGAGAACGAGATGATGGAAACTGAAATCTATAGTTCTTTTTTTTCTTCAGTCACGACGAAAAAGAGCATTGAATAAGAAGGTGATAACTATACTTGGAATATAAAATTTTACCGTGTGACATTTAAGAAAGCTGTATACAATCGTAAAAAAAAAAATCGATAAATTCCGTCACCATAATAATAAACGTGTACTGATTACAGCGAATTTCATTTCGATTTTATTATTTCAAATGAAAGAATTCGCTACAAAAGTGTAGCTCGATGTTCAACAATAAAGCGTAAAATGGAAAAACTATTTTCAATATGACAAGTTTTCTTTTTCGTTTCTTTTTTCGTCTTAATTTTTCTGTTTTTCAGTTTTACTCGGCTGCGTATAAATTAGGTGTTTTTGTTCGTAGAAATTATAGGATTTTTTTCTTTTTCAAAACCCAAATTGAAGTGAAAAGAGAATTGTACTTTACATGGTTTTCTAGGCGAAGTTCTTTTTACTAATTACGTAAAAGGATAATATATCTGGTAAATGAATCTAGTTGTTTTGCCAGTCATTTGGACCCCTCATGTTGATTTCACAGCGAATAAGAAAAAAAATGCCAACTAATTCATTGATTGAACTACAGCGAAAGCAATAGCATTTAGAATTAGGTGCAAGTTGAAAATTCATCATATCGCTTAAACTTGTGAGTTATGACAGCTCACGAAACTTGTATATTTTCTGAGATTAGTTAGATAGGTATCAGAGATTTGTAAAATAATGAAGAAGATACATCAGACTAGGTAGGTACTGAGAATGCTGTAGATATATGTAGATTATTTCGATGACGTGAATTTAATCTTTGAACCTATCGAAATGCGGTTTTGTTTGTCTCTTTTCTCGTATACCATGTACAATGCACACTGCACAGCGTAAGAGATAGGTAGGTAGGTAAAAGATGAACGACCCAAAATAATTCGGTCTTTTTGAAAAACTTTCTCATTCGACGAATTCATTTACTCGTCGAATTTCAGCACGCTATACGAGCTGGCAAAAGAATAAATCCATTGTAAATAGTTGATCCAATGAATTTTATGTGATTGAAATGCCAACATAAGAATGTTCAAGTGTTACCGTTTCTCTTTCTCTCGCCTTTGTTTCGCGTTCTCACTTCTCCTCTTTAATATAAATGAGGTCTCGCTATAGCTAAAAGTTCATTTTAATGAGAATTTTTCCAATCCCGCGTTATGTAATTTTATCGCTCGGCGGCCTAAATTTCGATTCGACGAATTTCTAGATGAATTTTGCCTACATTTTTTTTCTTTCTTTAGCAGAAATTTATAATAATAGATATTTATTTCGGCCATGAAAGTTTGCACTGGTATAATTATTACGTTGAATTTTTTAACACGTTTCTTTTCCTTATACTGTGTTACAGGTAGTCTGTTGTACGTGTACTTGACAGAAACGCGCAGCCATGTCGAATACTGATCTCATCAAGGAGTGGATTGAGAGGGGTCCATTTCCATATTTTCCACCTACTATGGGTAAGTTTGCGTTTAGGAAGTTTAAATACGTAGTTTGGAAGACCGGAGAATCTCTCAAGGTGGGGCCTCTGATATATTTGAACGGATTCACGATTTTTGGAAAGATCAACGTGATCCAAAACCCTCATAACCCAAACTTCAGCTACCCAAATTAATTTTTCGATTTTTGCTGCATTTTTGAAAATTCAAAATTGACTATTTTTAGCAATCAGTGATTTTTTCAAAAAATATACGTCTTTATTCAGTAAAAGTGATGGAAATTGATCCTAAAACTAATATCGACTGCTTCGAACCAAATTTCACTATTTTATGTCATTCTTTGGGTCATTCCACGTCAATTCGACTAAAAAGTGGTAAGGAGGGGGGGGGGGTCAGCAAATTTTTTGAAATTTTTCCACTGGAAAGACCTTCCGAAGCGATGGCCAATGGCGCAAATCGCAGCCCTCTAGCCCTTTTCTAAAGGCTGCTAGGGGGTGTCAAAGTTTTCAGTGAACATAAAATATCATCCATTTCAACAACGGATGACTCGATAATCGCGATACCTACCAAAATGGAACTTTTTCCAATAGTTAGGGGTTTTGAAAGGCTTTTTAGTGATATCATGAAAATCAGTGTTGCCACTTTTTTTCGTACGAAAAATTAGCTCGAAAAGTTTCAAAACGTAGTTTTTATATCGTTCAGACCCTCAAAAATTCCGAAAAAAATATATTATGGACAACTTTTCATGCTGAACAACATATTAAAAAATAGGGATGGCGTTATTTCGTAAAGTCGGTTTTTAAAAAATGAAAGTTTGCCAAAAAAATGCGATTTTCTGATTTAAAACATGAAAAAAAGATTTGATTGGTGAAATTGGCCCATTTGACCCCTATTTTTACGTATCCGTTGAAAAAGTTGGGAAACCCCTTCACTCGATGAAATGAACTCATCACAAAAAAATCAAAATTCTGAATGAATTGAAAAAATAAACGAATTTTAATTTTTTTTGCTATGAATGTAATTTTTATCAACTTTTTCAGAAGTCAAAATAAGACAACTGAATAAATTAAATTTTTTTTGATGTTTGGAATTGAAAATTGAATTTTTTCGAATTATGATTTTTGCTGGGAATATATTCGCCAACATTTGGGAACATTGATGAAAAATTGAAAATTTTAAAATTTGAAATAGGTTAGAAGTATTTGGCAATGTTCTCAAATGTTCTCGAATATTCGCAGCAAGAATCAAAATTTTGTCAAAATGTGGTCACTTCCCCACAAATACGAAGATTTGAGAATTTTCAAAATAATCAAACGAGAATATAATTATTCGCGAATGTTCGCCTTGAGAATATTCTCATTGCCAACACTAAATGGAAGACTAAATGTACAAGTGAAAGATAATTTGCCTAGTTGAGAATTCGCAGGGGAAGAATTAACTAATAAAACCAAAAGTTGACTCAACATTTTTTCCGCAAACTTCCACCTCTATCAAAATTTGAAAAAAAGGTTGGCCTTCTATAAAATCTCGACTGATGCGCACTCAAGTTCAGAATATTTTATACTAATTTGCATCACTAGGCAAATAAAGTGATTTAAGGAAGAGGATAAAGCAAATTATAGAAGTTACTAGAAAACCCGTTAAAACCGCGCATACTGCGCGGTTCTCCTAGAGCGATGGAAGTATAAAATTTGAAAATATATGAGAAATGTAATTGTGTGTTTAGCAATATCAAGCTGATTGAGCATTTTGATATAGTGAAAGTTGTGAAAAAGTAGTAAATTTTGTTGAAAAGGTGTGAAAAAATGAAAAATTCAAATGCGTTCCTTTTTCTCAATCTTAATTCCGTAGAAAAGAGCTCATTTGTTGACTTTTTTAGAGCTTGAATTACACATTTTTGAGAGCTATTTGCTCTTCTCCCTGCATGAAGAAACTTTTATTATTACTCGTACTTCTCAAAACATGAATTTTTGAAAGCTTTTTGCCCCCGCTTTGCTCAGGCTCGTTTTTTTTCAATTTCGAGTTTTTCAAAATACTTTGAAGCAGAAATCGAAATTTTTATACCTACGTTGCATGAATATTAGGCAAAATTGCACCTTTCAAATGACAAAATTGTTATTCCATCTCCTACTTATTTTACTTTAAAACTCGCCGTTTCATTTCGAATAATTGGAATATTTTTCCCCCTAAATGTCATTCAAGTTTTCCGTAAGTACATGTTTTGTAAGTAAGTATGCATGTATATTTTTTGAAAAATTTTTACGTTGAAAAAAGTTTTTTATTCGCCCCGTTTCATTACATTAGCACGAACCTTAAAGTTGAAAATAAAATCATAAATTGAAATGATAAAATTATATTTTTGACATCCGCTTGCTTGAGAAAAATCTTGGGATGTTTGAAGACATTGGAAAAGTAAACAATTTTAATGTAAAATTTTGCCCCCTCTCCTCGGCTCCTTTTTCTTATAAAATCGTAAGTGTTTAAAAAATGTCCTGCTTGAGTCCTGTTTTTTTGTTTTAAAATTTTGTAAGACACCTTGTCTTATAACATAATTATGTTCATTTGTATTATTTTTTAAAATTATTTTGATTGAAATTAAAAAATACGTTGTATACAAATTTTCTTCCAATTCCAATTTTTTTTATTTTTTGTGTGTTGGGGGGGGGGGTTTCGAATGGATAGCTTTCTGAAAATTTGGTTGAAAAAAGGCAGTGAAAAAAATAATGAAAAATTATTGATTTTTCAACAACAAAAAAATCCGTTAGATACCATGTATGAACCGGAATCAGAATTGGATTCAAAACAAAAATGAAGCGTGAAAATTGAATCCAATTCACAACTGTTTCTGAATCACAGCGTCACAATTCATTTTTTTTGCAATTCACCAATTCTTCCAATTTTTCTCTTCAAGGAGTGTTTTTGATATCTACAAATGTCATTAATTTTTTTGAGCACTGAGCACCGTTCATTTCGAAAATTGAAAACACAAATTCGCAGCTATAGGTACCTACTATAGCATGAAGTCTACTGCAGGTAGTTTTCGAATCGTTTTTGAGCCTCCAGCAATCGTTTGGAAATTACTGGAGTCTCCAGCAGATTTTTCAGTGCTCGAAAATTTCCATAAAATTTTTACCAAACAGAGATGGAAATCCAAAATTCACTCTGCACTCCAATTTAAACGCGTTACAAGTCTACTGTAGGTAGGTTCAAGTCATTTTGGAGCCTCCAGCAACTTTTTGAAAATTCCCAAAGCCTCTGGCAGATTTTAGAAACTTTAAAATTTCGTCAAATGGAGTTCTATAACCGAAATTCACTCAGTAACATAATTTCAACACGCCATGAAGTCTACTGCAGGCGGATTTCAAGTCGTTTTGAAACATTCAGATACTTTTTTGGATTTTCATAGCAGATAAGGTTCCAGTTATTTGTTTCAAAAAAAGTGTATTCCAGTCTCAAATATATTTTTGTCCATCGATTTCATACTTCTTTGAAAATTTGAAATATTATCCTTCAGCCTCTGCTTGAGGAAAGACAAAAATTGAGTTAACATTCCATTTTTAACATTATTCCGAAGTGAATTGCAGGACATTTCAATCCTCTTTGCTTCTGTTTTTTTGAAAAATGTCACAAAAATCTGTCCGAAATATTTTTTGATTTCATTTTGCATCAAACCTTAATTTCTAGTCAGCAGTAAGTAGCAAAAATAACAAAAATTGAATCGCGAATCACGATTTTCTGGGAGAATTGCCTCAATTGAACCCAATTAATTTTTTTTGTTAATCACCCCATCACTGGTCTAGTGGAATCAAAAAAACTTTGCTGAATGCTGCATTGTGATTGGCCAAAATGGTTTCTCGAGCTTTTTGAGCATTTAGTCAATTTTTTTGAACTTTCAATAATAGCCTGCATATCTACACTTCACAAGCTTTCTATTGAGGGGCCTTTTTATGAAAATTGGTATCTCTGGTCTCGTGGAATCAAAAAAACTTTGCTGAATGCTGTGCGTTGTGATTGGCCGAAATGGTTTCTCGAGCTTTTTGAACATTTAGACAAATTTTTTGAACTTTCAATAATAGCCTGCACATCTACACTTCACAAGCTTTCTATTGAGGGGTCTTTTATGAAAATCCGTTGAGTACTTATTGAGATCTCGTGGGAATTATAATTGCCGAATGCTACGTTGTGATTGGCCGAAATAATTTCTCAAGCTTTTTGAGCTTTTGGCCAAACCTTTCAAACTTTCAAGAGTAACCTGCATACCTTCATTTCACAAGCTTTCTATTGAGGAGCCTTTTATGAAAATTGGTTGAGTACATACTGAGGTCTCATCGGAACAAAAAAACAACATCATTCTAATCGCCAAATGCTGCGTTATGATTGGCTGAAATGATTTCTCGAGATTTTTGAGCTTTTGGCCAAACTTTTCAAACTTTTAAGAGTTGCCTGCAAATCTACACTTCACAAGCTTTCTATTGAGGGGTCTTTTATAAAAATTGGTTGAGTACTTACTGAGATCTCATGGGAATAAAAAAACTGACATTGAATGCTGCGTTGTGATTGGCCGAAATGATTTTTCGAGCTTTTTGAGCTTTTGGCCAAACTTTTCTAACTTTCAAGAGTAGCCTGCAAATCTACACTTCACAGGCTTTCTATTGAGGGGTCATTTATGAAAATCGATTGAGTACTTGCTGAGATCTCGTGGGAACAAAAAAACCGACATCATTTTAGTATATAGGATTCGAATTTAAAGAGAAAAACGACTGAAACGAAAAAACAAAATATCTACAAAGAGTTCTATTTGCCAAATTTAAGCATTTGTGAAAATAAAAGTTTTCATCTTTTTACGTTTACCTGGAATATGAAAACGTTGGGTTTGAATTTTCGGATTTTTTTTTTTTCTAGATGACTTCATGATCGAACGATTCCTGTATGTTTGTAACAATGATATCAAAAGAACAAAAGAAGTCTTACAGTTATTTTTCAAATTCCGAGCAGAAACACCAGAATTTTTTACAAATCGTGATCCAATATCAGAAAATCTGAAAAATATTTTAGATGTTGTGTAAGTACTCAAATCTATATTATTTTCGTAGGTATAGATTACTCGTTGTCGTTGGTATCTTATTATCATTCGTTCCTTCACAGATATGTTTTCCCAATGCCGAAAAAAACCAACGAAGGATACCAAGTATACATTACCCATTTAGCAGATTCGAACCCGGATAAATTCGATTTCATCAGTTACTCAAAAATGTTCTTCGACGTATCCGACGTACGAATGAAAATCGAAGAAAAAATTCCTACAGGAGATATACCAATTTTTGATATGACTGGATTCACCCTTAAACATCTCATGAAGCTCATGTTCAATCTAGGCTCAGTGAAGAAATATATGAGAATTACACAAGTAAGCAAACATTTTCATGAAAAATTCATCAAACAAGGTGAAATATTTTTGTAATATCGGCCCATGAACGAATTCCTTACAACAAATCTTGTTTATTAAGCTACCTATCTACAAAATTTGATGCTGTTGCGTCTGATATTGAAAATACCATGTATCTACGTATTTGTGATTTATGAACGATGATTTTTATTTTTCCAGGAAGCACATCCGGTATCTTTGAAACAAATTCATGTTATCAATACGTCCCCTCTTTTAGAAAAAGTATTAACTTTCTTACGCCCATTGATGAGAGAAGAAGTGAAAAAAATGGTACGTATTGGATATATTGTATATTATACCTATTTGTACGTACCGTATATAGCCATTCGTGATACCTATTGATATTTTATTACTTTGTAAGCAAGTTTCATATTAACATCTATCCCTATCTATTTCATTTTTGATTATCGAAATCAGTTTCGCTTCTTTATTTTGCTTCTTTTCATATAGCGAAGTTAGGCAAACTTACCCTTTGCTATCGTAAGTAAGTAAGCTGGGTGAAGAAGAAATCAACCATGTTGGAATTCTTTTTATTTTGTTTTGTGATGTTGAAATCCTGAGCTTATAAATTAAATATTTCAAAACTGCCCCTCCCTCCTTCCACACTCACAATTTAAATTTAGCTGCGATTATTATTTTTCTAATTATATGAACTCGTATTTTGTTGTTTTAGATTCATTTTCACACCGAAGGATCTGACACATTGTACCAATTTATTCCACGTGATGTTATACCCGTCGAATTCGGAGGAAAAGGTGCCTCAATTAATGAAACTAAAAGTAAGTATCGTCAGTGGAAAATTTTCAAAATAATACAAAGGTTTAGGTATCACTATATCAGACAGTTTTGTTCGAAAGTATTTTGTGTTTAAAAGATCGCGGTGTAGATTTTCAAGTTCACGCGAAATTCTCAGCAGTGCGTGTCCTTGAATCTTGTGATTAGGCAATCTATACTGATCGAAAGAATTTAACGATGTGAGGACGAAAAAAGAAAAATAATTTTTTATGAAATTATATCCACACAAAATTGTAGCTTGAAATTCCGTCGACGGTTCAAAAAATCCGAGTGTGAAAACATAAAATAAAAAAATAAAAAAAATAAAAAATTTACTTAGCATCTTAAAAATTTGAAAACATGTTTTCAAAAAAAAAAAAAAACAACGAAACTGAAAAAAGTCTTATTATTTTATTTTTCATGTAGGCAATGAATCAGTTTTAGGTCCTTGGAATTTATCAAAATACAATTTAAATTTTTAGAAAAAAATATTTTGAAGAAAAGTCAAGACTTTCTATAATAAAAACTAATAAAAAAGAGAAACAAGTTAGTACTCTTCCAATATTTAAATAATGTAAGTTTTTGTGCCTCTGGACTTTGTAGCAGTAAAGGCACATTTTTCAATGTAGAGAGAAATGTTCCAAAAATTTAAATAATTTGAATTAGAAAAAAAAAACTTGAAAAATATTTTTAAAGTCGAATTGGAGCGTATTTCTAAAATTAATTTCATACAGCAAAAATACATTATTTTTGAAAAAAGTACCTAAAACAAAAATTTAAAAAAAAGGGACAAAAATTAAACTGAAAATAAATTTTTTATAGATAAATTGTACAAAAGAGCATCCAAAAAAAGCTACCCGTCAAATTTCTAGTGCAAAATTTCATTTTCCGATTGAAGATGAATTTTTCAAATTCAAAAACATTTTTTCCACGAAAAAATCAACGTTTAATAAATAAAAATTAATGTACGTAGAATCCTGATTTAGTTTATATCTAATTTTTGACATTGAAAATCAAATGACGATCTTTTTGATTTAGTTTGGACTTTCGAGCCTCAATACGTAGATTTTGAAATTTTTCAGTTCTCAAAAAATGAAAAAAATACACAAGGTCACCGAAGAAAACACGTACAGAAGTTTCGTTTTGAGAAATTTAAAATCGAAGTCGTTAGTTGTGATCTACCAGACGGGCTTCAAGAATTTATGATCCCATGAGAACAATTTAAAATTCATTTCATTTGAATTTCTTGAAAACACTCTGACAAACACGTGTTATAACTTTTTAAACATCTCATAGCCTAAGCAAAGGCAATGATGGAAGGTTGTTTTTTAGATTTTTTTTTTAACTTTATAAAAGTGCTGCGTACACCAATTCTTGTTCATTTAAAATGAATTCCCGACTTAATGTGTGATGCCACGCATAAATGTAGGCGTAAATATAGCTAGAGTTTCTACCCTAGACCTACCTATCTCAAAAGCTCAAAGTTACAACAGAATACCTGCTATTACCCTATACTTACCATCCCACATATTTTTACAGTTCGCACAAATTTAAAGTTGTGTTTTTAAATTACAGATTATTGGAAAAAACAAATCGAAGAGAATAGAGATTGGATAAACTCAAATCCATGGACGAATACTAAATACTCGGAATCAAAAAAATCTCAGTGTATAACAGAATCCCCACGACAATCATTCCAGTCTTTAAATTTAGATTAAACCTTTGACGAAGGTAATTATTATATGGTGTTATGTACCCCTGTTAGATTATAAGTGAGACGCAGGTAAACGAAAGTTTATTTTTTAAGAAGCATTTACAGCGAAACGTTTTTACGGAATTGAAGTCGTCTAAAATCAAACGTCTGTAATAAACTTTTTTTTTATTTTCTATAAATGTTATATGATTGTGTATTATAAAAATAACGATGTTTTTTTTTTTTTCAAAATGGTTGTTATTATACTCGAGTAGTATACCTATTTATGGAACCGCGTAGCATTTCCGATTGTTTTTTATTAATTTCGTTAGTAAAATTTATAATTTGTTTGGAAATAAATAAAGAATATCGAAGAACGAGGGCGTTTGTTCATTTCGCAAAATTAAGATGATGGTTATAGATGCGTTCACTAGTCGTGAGCTGATGGGTATCTCAGAGAATTGAATGGAAGACATTCCAAAACGCCAATTTTCGGTATTATTGTGCTTTCTCACCGTGAATAATGTAAATAGCATTTTAGATACATAAATACGATGACGTATGTCGTGGCTTGTTAGTTTTGTACACATATTATTCATCTATAACTATGTACAAATGTGAGCACAAGAAATGAAGATTTGGTTTTCGGTTTGCTTTTCAATTTCCTCCTTTGTATGCTCGAAACTCGACAAACGCGAAAAAAAGAAACATTTCGGCGGAATATTTTTATCAAAATTAAAGAAGTAAAAAATATTTAAGCGAATGGAAATTTCCAAATTCACGAAAATGAACAGGTACCTACAACATATGTTTCATAAAATTTTCCATTCATTTCATTTTTTTTTTTAGAAGTCATGTGCAGCAGAAAAGGCCCTGGAGAAGGAGTATTCAAAGATGATGTCATTTCATGTTATCTAAGATTCTTGAATTGACATTAAATTTAAAGGACTGTAATGTTTTAATTTTTTTGAGGTCATTAGACAGGATTTCCTTAGAATTGTTGAGGAGTGAGAATGAGATTTTTTTCCTGAAATTTAAAATTATCAACTTAGCTCCGAAAAATCCAGATGAAATTATCATGAAACATATACCTACCCATTTTGGCGGATTCTTAGCAGTAAAGTATTCTACCTACCTAAATCTTGACTTGAAAATATTCACCGAAGCACCTGGGTTGAAGTCGTTACTCGTAAGTTTCAACCTTTTAAATAAGGTAAGTACAATTTCATTTCATTGTATTACAATATGTTTGGCTGTATTTTAGTATAAAACTATAATTAACAGTTCGACTAGTATACATTCAACGTTTCCATCCAGCCTTTAGAACTTAAGCTTAAAACTCTCCAAGGAACGACGTGTTACCAGGCTTCATATACTTTGAAACAAAAAGTATTCGGTAAACCGTTTTAATGACTCCATAGAGAGCGCTATTGTTTCTTACTTTCCTGAAAGATTTAAACGTCTTTACAAACTTGCGTATTTTCTTTTACCTACCTACTTATATGTACTTACACCATCAATGAAAAAAAAATTACACCTTTTCAAATCTTTAAGCACATTACTCACTACCGTATTTTTTTTTTTTTTTTTTTGGTAGACCTAATTTTAAAACCATAATTCGAAGGTATATATTTTTTATTCGTCTAAGCGAAGGAAATGGAATTGTTTTTCTCGACGTCAAGTTTAAATTAATTTCAACATTTTACCAATAAAATATAAATTTTGTAGTCGACGAATAAAATCAGAAAATGAATAATAACAAAAGAATCTCAAAATTAAATTTCGTACCTATTTGAATTTTTTCACATTGAAAACAGTTTTCAATTTTTTGTGATACTTTTGTCATCGTTGAATAGAAAAAATTAACAATTTGCCGCCAGTCCGTAGGTTTCATAAATGCAAGAATGTAGCTAACAGGCACCTCATACCTACCTTTATAATAAGAAATCGTCACGTAGAATATTGAGAAAAAATTTCCAGCTCGGGGTACTTACATAAGATTAAATTTTTTCCACCTCGAACCCATCGAATGTTTATTGATTTAGGGGTTTCTCTATTGTGTTTCTATTTAATGAGAGCTTAAAGAATGAATTTTATTCTCTCACGATACGTGTAGAAAAACTGTTCACGTGAGGTTTACTTATCCGTGTTGGAAATTGAATTTTTAATAATAAAAAAAAAACATTAATAACACAAATTTTTTGATAAGGCTGAAAAAAGTACTTTAATTCAAATTTTTGGCAATTTCTTTACATTTCGAAAGCAAGGAATCGAGCAAGTGACCTAATTAGGCATGAAATTCGGTGAAATCAAACCAATATTTCGAAAATTGAAACATTACAACTCAAAAAAAAAAAAAAAAAAAACTTGAATCGAGCTTCAAATTGTTTATTTGAGTGATAGGTAATACTCATTTTCATTGTTAAAAAATCGTCTTGATTTCATTTTTTGGGAGAATATTTGCCCCTTAAATAGGCATTCAAAATTGGCAACTTCCTCATCTAAAGTTTCTTTTCCCTTTTGTACCTCGGCTCTGTACCTTCATTTTCCCATCAATTTAGTGACATCTGCACAAAAATCGTACCTCCAGCAATGATTCGGAGTCAGAATTCTCAAAATTAGAGTCATCCACACTGGAGAATTTTTCATTCAAGATTTCTTGCTTTGAATCAGAAATCACTGATTCCTTTTTAATAAATCATTTTGATCGGAATATTAGTTCAGGTTCAAGTCAAATTTAGAAGAACATGACATAGATAGGTAGGTAGAGGTACCTATCTTTTATGCAATTTCTGCCCTACGTTTAAAAAATAATTTTTGCTCACTCAATTATTGATTCAGATCATATTTTTACAAACGTACTTGTACTTCAGAGGCATTAATAATCCAAGTAATAATCGAAATATGTATCTCTAATTTTTTAAGAAGAAGTGACCCATGTTTGCGGATAAATTGTCTTCATCAATTACCGGAATGATGAAACATTATGAAGAAGTAAATCTAGATAAACGACGATGGCCTGAAGAATGACAGAGTGTTATTTTACGAACACAGCTATACATAGGTACCCTTTGGTAAAATAATTCATTAAATTTTCATTACTCACGTGTATATACCTATCTAGTCTAACACGGTCTCGTACTAAACGAGATGAAAATGATAAGAGATTTATCAAATAAAAAGAACTTTAATTGATGGCTGTCTATGTTGTTTTTGATGTGATTAAGAAATTAACGATACAACGATTTGACGTTTTCATAATTAATGGTGAGTTAGGGCCGACGAAAAACCGACTTCAGTTTGTTTTTCGTTCGCAGAATCGTTTTTCTTTCTGTTTTCTCAACCTATATAAATAGTCATCGTGCATCGTAGCGCCCGAGCTATTCGATAACATGGATACACATCGACCTGATGGTTTGTCTAGACTGGCTATACTTCAAAAATTCTGTAGGTACCTATATTCAGGTAGGTAGGTAAATAGAAGAAAATTACATGTAAGTACCTAACTGCAGATTTTTTTATCACAGTAAGGTTACTGATTATCTAAAGCACAAAGAAATTCATCCATTTCCACTAATTTTTTAATCAGAGGATGATTTTTACACCGATGCGTAAAAAAACATCAGGCACAGGCAGTATATTTTTATAAGCGCAGCATTTAGCGGCACGTAACCAAAACATTTTGGAATAAGTGGATACCTACAATCGTGAAAAAATAATTTTTTTTCTCAACTTTCCCGTCGCGCGAAGCAGAAGGCTAATAAAAAAGCAACTGAAAACCCATATTATTTTATATGAAATGCAATATCATTCCAAACGTTTATTATCGATCAAGTACGTAATATGAAAACATATAAAATGCTCCAATGACTGAAGCTAAGTACGTTTTCAGACTTCATCACCTTTTATCTTCCAGCATACTTTTGCCAGCTACGAAACGCTATTTTTTCGTTTTATTGCTTCGCGTTTCCACCTCGTATACCTCTACCTACCGGCTACCCTACAACCTTACTCACTGTTCGCTCGTTCTTATACAGCGAGGTACCTATTCAAATTTTTTAAAACCTTATCATTTGCAAGTTCGATTTTAACACCTTTATTGCGTGGTGTACAAATACATTTGATTCGCGATATTGTTCACCGCATTAAGTACGTAGTTTTGAAGAGCTCGAGTTAATGTTGCGAATATCCGTTAATCGGGTCGTACATTTTTAGCTATGTTTTGTTATACCTTCACCTACTGTCACAGTTGGGAAAGAAAAACTTAATTATATCACAGGATACGAAATTAACATTACCATGCAGTGCACTATCTATGCATCAAAACATTAAGAATAACAAAAAATTCATAAATATTAAAAAACAATTGAAGAAAAAAATTGAATTGAATTACGGCTGAACCGATTTCGATGATAGTCCTCCACCATTCCTACAAGGGAACGCAATCACCACGGTCTAAAAGTTCGCAGCTTTCGAATTATTAAAGTAACAAAGTAGATCTGTTTTCGAACGAATTCTTTAAGTATAAATTGATTCAATTCTGAGTGAACTGTTTGTGAGAGTATAGGTATTAATTCATTTGAAGGAATCATTCATGAACAAATTGATTAATTCTTTGAAAGAACGATTCGCGAACGAATTAATCAATTCTTCAATTTATGAATCAATTCGTTCGCGAATGATTCACCAAAAATTATTCAATTCGTTCACGAGTGATTCACTAAAAAATTCAATTCGTTCGCGAATGATTCACTAAATATTATTCAATTCGTTCGTGGATGATTCACCCAAAGTTATTCAATTCGTTCACGAGTGATTCACAAAAAAATGTAATTCGTTCGCAAATGATTCACTAAAAATTATTCAATTCGTTCACGAGTGATTCGCTAAAAAATTCAATTCGTTCGCGAATGATTCACTAAAAATTATTCAATTCGTTCGCGAATGATTCACTAAAAATTATTCAATTCGTTCGCGGATGATTCACCAAAAATTATTCAATTTGTTCAAAAATTATTCAATTCGTTCGCGGATGATTCACCAAAAATTATTCAATTCGTTCACGAGTGATTCACTAAAAAATTCAATTCGTTCGCGAATGACCAAAAATTATTCAATTTGTTCAAAAAATGATTCACAAAAAATTCAATTCGTTCGCGAATGATTCACTAAATATTATTCAATTTGTTCGCGGATTATTCACCAAAAATTATTCAATTCGTTCACGAATGATCCACTAAAAAATTCAATTCGTTCGCGAATGATTCACAAAAAATTCAGATCGTTCGCGAGTGATTCACTAAAAAATTTAATTCGTTCGCGAATGATTCACTAAATATTATTCAATTCGTTCGCGAATGATTCGCCAACTATTAATCAATTCGTTCGCGAGTAAACCACCTTTTTCTCGAAAATTTAACCTCTTTGAGGACCCATAAATGACACATCTCTTCTCTTGGGGCACGTCCAGAGTAGAATAATTGTCTCTGTGACTTTCAATTCAAAATGAAGGATTTCACTAAATTTGGTCAAACAATTTTTTCTCCACAATCCATTCTAATGCCTTAAATGCAATTTTGACCTTCCCAGTTCCAATCGAGCGTCCAATCCAAGGTACATATAGTAATTACTAGGTAGGTACCAGGCTTTTACGTATCATATGTACTCGTATTTACTTGCCTGTATGCAAAACATATAGGTAAATTCACTTATGACGTGTTATGACGTTATGAGACGAAAAAATAGATGTTAAATATTTCAGAGGTTGATTTATTTATCATTTCAAAGATTAATGCTCTTATCAAATGAGGATAACATTTCAGTAGACGTATCTCAAATCTCAGTGTATTTCTAGTCACCTAATGAGTAATATGCTATGTAAGTGTACTGTATCTACACCATTTTTAGAACAACTTCAGACGATTCATCAATTATGAAAGCTGTCCACGCTTCTTCGAGACAAAAACTCAAGCCCAGTATCTCCCACATCAGAAATTTCATCAAACATAGGCCATCTTTTGAAAATTTCAATGCTCGTTCTTTCACTACCAACATACATTACTAGAAGTTGGAGAAACCGCCACTACCACCAGTATTTTACAATATAAGGCAAGTAGCAGAATCTATTGTTTAACTACCTACCACTTAATCATGTATATTCAATTCTTGTTAATCAGCATCTTACTCCACGTCAAGTGTTGCCATTGCACACTCGCCGGAAAGTTTTATTTAAATCGAGGTCCTCAAGATTTCACTCCAAGATCTAATTTCATTCAAGCGACCACGTTAGGAAAAGGTACACCTCCAAATTTCAAACAATTGACAAAATGCACAACTTTTATAGACAAGACGAAAATGATAGAAGATTTCTTCACCTACGACAAAAATCACCATCACACGATCACTTACCCAAGACGATTTGGAAAATCGACCAATTTAGACATGATAAAACGATTCGCACAAATACCTATCGATCCAACTACAGGAAAAATGGAAAATATCGCGAAAACCGAAAACAGCAAGCTATTCAAAGACCAAAAATTGGCTATACACGAAAATGAAGAGATTTTTGAAACGCATTTTGGAAAATATCACGTAATTAGGATAACTGTACGTAATACCAGGGTACGTACGTTTGAAGAGCTCCTGGATCATATACGGACTGAGCTGGTGATTTGTTTTCTGGATTATGTTTGGATCTATATCGAATTGGAAAAACAGATGCATCATTTGGAGATGGATTCCAATAAACGTTCGTCTATAAAACAACAGTATCATCTTATGGATAAAGTTTTTCAACATAATGTTACAGAGGAGGAAATCACACTGGTGTTGCAATTGCTATGTGAGTTGGTGAGCGATATAGCATCCGAAAAGATTGTTTTATTGATCGATAATCTGGATGCTCCCATAATGAACGCAATGGCCATGAATTTCAGCATACAAAGAACCTACGACTTGATCTATCAAATGCTACACAATGTATTTGTCAATCAACCCGATCGTATCGAATATTCCATGATTACTGGCACCTCGTACGGAATACTGTCTTCATTAACATCGCATTTGAAATTCTTCACCAATCATCGTTTCCTCGATGATCATTTATTCGCCGATAGCTGCGGATTCAGTGAACAAGAGGTCGAAAAATTATTCAAACGTCATCGTATCTCCGACGAAGAAAGAGTCGACGTAAAACGAAACTTTTTTGGATATACAACTCGTAGTAATAAGTTAAATTTCTATAATACCTACACCATAGTACAATTTTTCAACGAAAGGACCATTCAACCTCCAGCATCGGATGAGATATTACCCAATTATTGGGCCGAAACCGGTTCCATTCTGGAAAATACTAATTTCTTGACCATTGCATCCATTCGTAATTCAATTACTCAGTTAATATGTCGCGAACAAATTCAAATCCAAATGGATAATTCAATTTCGAATTTTAGTATCGTAAAACAGCTCGAAGAATTGCAAAAAATTGCTCGCGGAGATTACGAATCGTTCAGCGAACTTCACATTGATCTATTTTTCGATCATTTTTTCGACCAAGGGTATCTCAGCTACGCTTCGAAACCGGATCATTACAGAATACCCAATTACGAAATAATACAACGGTTTCAAAGCCAGTTGAAATTATACCACGATAAAAAATTCCCCAAATTGAAAACAGAATTCGTTGCCAGAAATTTATCCACAGTTTTACATTTAGAGTATCCGTCTGCTTTGCAATTGGCCGAACTGGAGATCTCATTTAACCAGCTTTTTGATATAATTGATCGTGAGAATTTACCATCGTATCAATTCGTTCGTAATCAATGGGAATTCGTGTACTTGATTTACTGGGCGTGTGGTAATTTCGTGCAATATTTTCATAAAATTGAAACAGGCGTTGAATTGAAACCAGTAGGTAATGGGACGGAGTCTGCCTATGCTCATCTTATGTTTTGGAGTAAAGGACAACGCTTGATACTTTTGCTACAGACGGTTTCAAATCAAGATTTTATCGCTGCTTTGGATCAAATTCAAGGTTACGTTCCTGTGAATCAGCAATCAGATGTTGTGAAGTATTTCGGTATCAATATCAACGAAAATTTTACTATCGAGGTTGGAGATGGTTCAAATCATGGTGTCTTGAAACTGAAACCTGGTGAAACTGGGTTCGATTTCGCAGCTGGGTATTCGATATTTAAGCATGGTAATTAGACTCGAGGATTTGACAGTTTTCAAGTACATAGAAAAATAAAGAAAGCGTAAAAAATACCAGAAACACTAACCTAACCTAACAAAATTAAAAATATTTTAATTTCTGCTGTTTTTGACCTTTTTACAAATTAGGTTGCTAGATACCTACTACCTACCCAACGATATAATTTCTTTTCACTTTTTTCAGTGATAAAAAATATTTAATGATAAGTTTCGCACAATTCCATCTAATTTTCATTTCCAAGAAACCAAATAATAATTTTGGCTTATCGGTCGCGAACGGATCAAGTACTAGTTTTGCGTAAAGAAAAAAATTACCATATTTTAACTACAAATATGTACTTATATTACTTATTCGTACACGCGTATTCATTATAAAGAAAAAAAATAGCGACTAGGTTTGGAAAAAACCTCGAGAACAGCGTAAGAAACGTGTAATGCGCATTGATTATCGTATTGCATGGATTTCAATCATTTTTCTCGAAACAATTCGACGTAAAATTTGTATTTCGATACTCGCCATTTCCGTCGTATACGTAGAAATGTCTTTATTACTACTGATGGACATTATGTAAATTACTAACGTTCGACGTTTTAACATCTTTCTCCCGCCATGTTCTTTTATTATAATAATACGCCTTTAAATTGCGGCGACCGACATTATACACCATTCACCCTCACTTCTCACCCCATAACATACTTTCTTTAAGCGAGTCCTTTTCGCTTTAAACTACGCTTATTCGCCATTACGTAACCATTACTTACACTTTCTGCGCCAAAAATAAAGTAATAAAAACCGTATCATACTCTTAGAAAAAAAGCCAACTCCTATATCGAGCCCCGAATACGCGAAAATAGATTCGCAAAATATAGTAAAAAACAGATTCCAAACTTACACAAAAATTTTCAAATGGTTGAATTCGTTTTCTTTTTGGTATTCCTCGCGTTCTTATATATTTTTTTTTCAACTTCGTTCCCACCATCTTGCCGAAATGTGCAAAGCAAATTTCATATATCCAAAACATTGAAAATTATTGTACGAGTTTACTACTACGGAAAAGCGAGCTCGTTTCCAAGCGTTAAGGTTTTTTCTTTTGAGAAAGTTTTTTGACGTTTCGGTTTATCGTTTAAGAGACGTTAATATTCCGAGATTATTGTCGACGTTCTTCTAATTTCTGCTGCGAATTTTCCTTACACGTATATGTAGACGTTGGTAGGTACCTACTTTGGAAATACTACAAGTTCGATGGGAAAATTTTTAAAGCGTGTTACGCTCTCGATTTTTACTCTCTTTTTTTTGAAAACTTTTGTAAGTGTGGGTAACCTTGTAAGTAATGGGTTAATGTAAGTACCTACATATAAATGGGTCCCACGACGTGGGTTTATCTAGGCATCTAAAATGTATTTATTCATCAGCTCGACTTTCTAAAAGATCACACTGTGAATGGGAACCATATAAAAATTATGTTTGGTTCTGATTCATATTCCACAAATCGATTTTTAGGCAATTTATCCTGCGTAGGAATATCGCCTATTGCAGCCTCCTGAATTTCAAGGAGCAAGTGTAACAATTCCAACGAAATGTAGAGTTAGGTATGTGATTTAATTTCGTTCACAATTGTTAAAAGAAAGTTTCCTCCGATGGTTCATTTCTGTCTCAACTGTCCGCAGGGGAGGGGGCATGGGACATTCACGCAGCTGTGATTTCCCTCCGATGGTTCATTTCTGTCTCAACTGTCCGCAGGGGAGGGGGCATGGGACATTCACGCAGCTGTGATTTCGTGCGAAGCTAATATACCGAAACCGAACATTGAACGATCATTTTTTCCAATTCTGGGGCAGACTGGTCTGTGGCTGACTGGTGATCGTCAGGGACCCCGAGGCACCAAGGAGCCCCCGGGGGTCATGTTTTATAACCAAAAGTATACTATTTTCACTCTCTCTAATTACGAATTTTTGAAAGCTTTTGCCCCTGCTTCACTCGGGCCAATTTTCATTTCTAAGCTAAAAAAAATTCCAGTTTGAAAAATTTGTCATTTCATCATCTATGTATTTGTATTTCATCTTAAAAACTCGACATTTCATTTGGCATAATGGGTATATTTTTCTCACACCAGTTGGTAAATTTTCTGTCACCACCCCGACCTCCCACCCACAAAAAAACTCCACTTCTTTCTTGTCGGGTTGACTTACCTATGCGAAATTGAATAAATATCTAATTAAAAAAAATCAATATAATCCGGAGGAGGCCGAAGGGGGGATTTTGAGGCCCCAATTAGGCGCACCCGTTTGGTATGTCTGTCACCAAGAAGTCACCAAGAAGTCACAACAGTCAAATAAAAATCATCTATGCTTTCATTGCTTTGGTGACTTATTGGTGACAGATTCACCAAAAGTTACCAAAATTCACCAAAAGCCACCAAAATTCACCAAAAGTCAACAAGTACAGAATCGAACAAAAATGGCCACTGCTTGGTGACTGACTCACCAAGATTCACCAATAGTCACCTAGTTCAAAATCGATCACAAATGGTCACTGTTTGATGAATCTGTCACTGAGAAGTCACCAGGCAGTCAAATAAGAATTTTTTATGTTTTGATGACTTCTTGACTACAGATTCACCAAAAGTCACCAAAAGTTACCAAAAGTTACCAAAATTACCAAAAGTCAAGAAACACAAAATCGATCAAAAATGGTCACTGCTTGGTGAATCTGTCACCAGACAGTAAAATACAAATTTTCTCTTTTGGTGACTTCTTGGTGACTGACTCACCAAAAGTTACCAAAATTCACCAAAAGCCACCAAAATTTATCAAAAGTCAACAAGTACAAAATCGATCAAAAATGGTCACTGCTTTGTGAATCTGTCACTAAAAGTTACCAATATTCACCAAAATTTACCAAAAGTCAACAAGTACAAAATCTATCACAAATGGTCACTGTTTGATGAATCTGTCACTGAGAAGTCACCAGGCAGTCAAATAAGAATTTTTTATGTTTTGATGACTTCTTGACTACAGATTCACCAAAAGTTACCAAAATTCACCAAAAATCACCAAAATTCTTCAAAAGTCACTAAAACGTACCAATAAAAGTCAATGAGTACAAAATCGTTCAAAAATGGTCACTGCTTGGTGAATCTGTCACCAAGAAGTCACCAGACAGTCAAATATGAATTTTTTATGTTCTAGTGACTTCTTGATGAATGACTTACCAAAAGTTACCAAAATTCACCAAAACTCACCAAAAGTCATCAAAACACCAAAAGTCACCAAAAGTCATCAAAACACCAAAACTCATCAAAACACCAAAATTCACCAAAACTCACCAAAAGTCATCAAAACACCAAAAGCCACCAAAACTCACCAAAAGTCATCAAAACTCACCAAAAGTCAAAAAAGTACAAATCGATTAAAAATGGTCACTGCTTGGTGAATCTGTCTCCAAAAAGTCACCAGACAGTAAAATACAAATTTTCTGCTTTGGTGACTTCTTGCTGACTGACTCACCAAAAGTTACCAAAATTCACCAAAAGCCACCAAAATTTGCCAAAAGTCAACCAGTACAAAATCGATCTTAAATAGCCACTGCTTGGTGACTGACTCACCAAACTTTACCAAGATTCACCGATAGTCACCAAGTTCAAAATCAATCACAACTGGTCACTGCTTGGTGAATCTGTCTCCAAGAAGTCACCAGACAGTCAAATATGAATTTTCTATGTTTTAGTGACTTCTTGATGAATTACTTACCAAAAGTTACCAAAATTTACCAAAATTCACCAAATCTCACCAAAACTCACCAAAAGCCACCAAAAGTCATCAAAAGTCACCAAAAGTCACCAAAAGTTACCAAAAGTTACCAAAATTACCAAAAGTCAAGAAACACAAAATCGATCAAAAATGGTCACTGCTTGGTGAATCTGTCACCAGACAGTAAAATACAAATTTTCTCTTTTGGTGACTTCTTGGTGACTGACTCACCAAAAGTTACCAAAATTCACCAAAAGCCACCAAAATTTATCAAAAGTCAACAAGTACAAAATCGATCAAAAATGGTCACTGCTTTGTGAATCTGTCACTAAAAGTTACCAATATTCACCAAAATTTACCAAAAGTCAACAAGTACAAAATCTATCACAAATGGTCACTGCTGGGTGAATCTGTCACCAAGAAGTCATCAGATAGTCAAATATGAATTTTCTATGTTTTGGTGGCGTCTTGGTGACAGATTCACCAAAGGTTACCAAAATTCACCAAAAGTCACCAAGTCCCAAATTGGTCACAAATGGTCACTGCTTGGCGAATAGGTATTGTTTTTGACGAACCAAAATATTTCAAGAGTCTACTTTAGAGCCTGCAGCATGATCCAACTTTTCTCTGAAGTTTTAAATTGCTTTTGAGGATCCAAAATATTTTATGAGTGGTTCTTTTGAATGTGGGATGATATGAAGACATGTCGGATAATATCGCAGCAAAAACTCACTCGTGGTTTTATAGTTATGAAAATTTATACAGCTCTGATGCAATAGTGGGATAAGAGAGTTGTACATATGAGAGTATCTTTTTCGTTCTTCTCAAAAAAATTAGAATGTCAGAAACAATGGCCAGAAATGAAAGATTTTCAAATTTGTGCACTTGTCCCAAAATGGCTGAGCTTGTGACAGTAAAGACAAGCTAACAAAAGAGAAAATATGAAGAATAACCTGGCAAAAGAGAGGAGAACGAAATTGAATTACTCGCAAAGATTTTTTTTGTTTAAAAACGATCTTTAAATTTGAATTAAAAATTCGCCATCAAGACATTTTTTTAGACTATTAAATTTTAAAAATTCGCCAAAAATCCAAAAATGAGCTTTGGCACCTGAAGTTTTAGTTACTTACGGAAGTTTTAAGACATCCTCTTCTGATTTAACTTAATTCTGTTTGAAATGGAAAGTGCCAGTTCAAAAAATTCCCTTTGTTATGGTGCAATCTGCCTCCACCTGCTTGGTGATTATTCTTAGGGTTACCTTTTACGCGATGTGATTTATCTTTATTAGGTAATAAAAGGTACCGAGTACGTGGGAAAGTATTAGAATATTAGGGTGTGAAAGACATCTGTCAATCGCCAAGGAGGCACGAGCTTCTGGCGATCTGGACGTCTCTTCACTTGGTTTTTGCAATCGGCCGTGGCAAGATCCTCGTCGAAGTATGTGGTCAGGGAGTAATCTGTATACGAAGACAGGCTTCGGCCTAAGTAGTATTATTTCTTTATTTTACCCACCTCGCGTGTGGACTAGATTAAATTAAAGTCTAATCGTAATCGTCGTGTATTAATTACTATGGTGATAATCCGACGATTATACCTATCTTTGAGGTCTACTCGAGATGTACCTAGGCATTGAGAGGGATGCGTGTGTTACGTGAGTCTCTTCATAAAGCAGCCACCGACAGCCACTATTATTGGGGTAGGCTACGGAAAAGAGGTGGTGTGATGGTCAGCAGTGTTAGGTAAGTGGGTACTTACATGGTGGTGTCTCCACTATATTAATTATAGTTGTATCGTAATTAATAGATGAAGTCAATCGTCGTAAGGGATGGAGCAGAGATTCCTCACTTACGCATTATTCGACATATTTCACTTACATGGTTGTTGTACATTGCGCAGCCAGTATGGTCTCAATTCCTTGTATAATTGGCATGAGTCACCTAGGAGAAGTACCTTAAGTACTATCCTATTTGTTTAGATAGAGCACATTCGTCGAAGTAATAACATATCTCAATATGTTATAAATGTAGCCAATGTAGTGAACATCTTCTCAAAATAAACCTTGTGTACATAAATAGTATTTAAATGTTGATTATTTATGTACTTGATGACTTAGAGATATAGTGATTACTCTTCAGGACTCCCATCTGAGCTAGCTAGGAGTCGAATAAATGTCCCCCCTTAGGTGATATTTATGAGATGGACCATTAACCTAATCGTTATGAAACCTACTATTATCTGCTAATCCCTATCATCTCTAAGATAACACCTTGTTAGAACAAATCTATTTGCATAAAATTCCAAAAAACATCAGGATTTTCTACATGGCGGGGGGGGGAGGGGTTATACGTATAAATGGACCGAGAATTTTTCTTTTTTCCCATAAATTTGCGAAAGAAAATTTTCGATGTTTCCCTGCTGGGTCCAAAATTTTTCCGCTGATTAGTACCTCCCTTCACTGATCTGAATGTAGGTAGCCCATTTTAATTTTCAAATTATTCGAAGTGCCTACATCATTTTTAATTAAAATATTCCGTATCATTTAAAAATTTAGATTTTACAATACATTTTACAATCCACAGGTGTACTTTAATTCCAAAATACACAGCTTCTCCTCCATTGCTTTGATTTTTAAAATTAATAAATGGTGCCCAACAAATTCGTAAAAATTTTCACAATTTTATCGAGAAGTAATCTTTTTGTAAGCTTTCCAACTATTCACGAATGAAAAATTTTTCGAAAAAAATTTTACAAACCGTATTTGATGTAGGCTACAGCTAAGTGACATTTAGGCCAAACGTAAAATTTCACGAAGCTTTTAAATGGCTAACAATTTTTCGTATGGGGAAAAATAGTCATAGGAGATGAAATTTTTGTTGAACTATTTTTGCACGTAGGATACGCTTTGTTACACACAATTCTCGTTATGTTTTTGATGATTAATTTCCTACTAGGTTTAGCACGTCTACTTAAATTATTACTTCCATAATGCAAACAGATGGTGACTGAAATCGTTATAAGTTAAGATACTTTACGGCATTTTACGTTCATTTAATACAAAAGTAAATCCATTTTAGTTGTTCGAGTTTCATAACTTAAAATATAAATTAAAGAAATCGTTTTATAAAGTTGAAAAAAAGTGAAAAAAATCCAAGCAAAGTAACGGGGTTATAGCGAATTAAACTTATCACTTATAGAAGTAAAGATAGGAGTACACAACTCGTACGAACACAGCCACGCTACCAGAACCAACTCTTTTGATTTGATTTTGCGGGTCAATTGAAAGATTCTGCCAGTGAATCTATCAAGATGTCAAGAATAGAATTTAGTTTTCTTTGAATTAATGGAAGCTTAATTCTTCCCGATGGCCTGTACAGTACGTCTCTCTCGGTCAAATGCTTGTTACCAATGTTGATTGCTTGACTTTTTGAACTCGCCGCGCCGCTTTTCTATGAGAATAAATGACAGTGATAAGTTTTCTTTGCGGAAGATTTTTACGTTCGATGCCAAAACGAACTTTACGATTGCGAAAGACAGCTGAACTTTCCACCGTCTGTGCATCTACCTTGATTAATTTATTAATGCGTTGTACTCTAGGTAGGTAGAGGTACCTATATCGTGACAAACGATACATGTGCCTCTACGAGTATATTGCTTGCGTAGCAGGGTAGCAAAAGTAGGCCTTTATTATGACCAAGTATAAGTAGTAAGTATATCGACAATTGTAAACGTTTCCCGAACATAAACAACTCATTGATGTACTACGTGTTAAGAGAGCATGTTCTTTTTTTTATCGCGTGTTTTTCTATTTCGGCTTCACACGACTTTAAATAACACGCTATAAAATATGAAAATGACTTAATTATATAAACGAGTAATGGGCCGAGTACAAATAAGGCCTAGACGAAAAGGGAGTCCTCGATTCGTTGTTGAAAAAGTAACTGAAATATACCTTAATTACAAAGGAACAGAATGGAGCGTGTATTAAATCTGATTTTTCATAAACGAATGCTTACCATTTAACGACAATTTTCCTACCGTAGACGTATACCCAGTGGCGCAAAAAAATATCGGCTGAGATGAGGAAGTAAAACTACCTACCTACCTGATACTCAGATATTGTGGAAAAATCTTCCTATACCTAATAAGAAAATTCCGAATAAAAGTAAAAAAAAAATCAGACTTGTGTAAAAGCTTTTTCATACCGATACCGTAAGTAAGTAATTAAAGCATTTTCTAAAAATATCAAAAAATTGAAGCATAAATGATATAAAACGGAAAGTTTTAAAAAATATGCCAGTAGAATAATTTTTAAAGCATTAAAGTTCATAAATAGCGCCGTTTGGGAGATTGGATTGATCTTTTTGTTAAAATGGAGGAGTAGGTGGGGAAATTTTTTTTAAAAATAGGTACAACTCAAAGAAAATCTAAATGCACAAAAAGCTTGAGAAATCAAAATGAAGTTGTGGTCAAGAAAATACGTAAAATAAATTCTCTGGCTACTGAAACACATCAAAAAAATACATAGGTACCTAATTATATAGGTAGGTACATTTTAAAAATAAAAAGTGATGAAAGGAAACTCAACAATTTGGTCCATTGTCTATTTCAGACCAAAAAAAAAAATTAATAAAAAAATTAAAATTGAGGAAAGAAGTTATCTATTGATTTTCAACGAAATTTTTCAATAAATAAGGAAATGAAAGCATAATAGCTTAGGTAGGTACATACAATTTCAAAAAATTAAAAAAATTTCTGATTAAAAAAAATGATACCAAAAAGTTTTAAAAAATTCGAAATTGTTGAAAATTGAAATAATTAGGGGTAACGGCCCTATTCTTTTACCCCCCTAAGGACATATCTTGAAATTTCTTCTGACCTAATGAAGCTAGAGAAAAACTGAAAAGCGCATTGAAATCAGCAAACATTCGTTGACAAGATTCAGTGTTTGCCAAAAGTTTAATTTCATTAGGTTCGCCAGAAAAAATTTTTTTTTGCAAAAAAACGAGTTCGCAATTTTTTTACCCCCATTCGCTATTTCGTTTACCCCCCAATTTTTTCTGTGTTTTCAATAGTAACAATATAGATTCAACGTTTCCTGACAAATTATTAATTAATCATGCCAAAAAGTGCCCTTTCCGTTAATATCATTAGTGACTCATTGCTTGAAAACTTAATTGAGAATAAAATTGAGAATTTATGAAGATTATTTGTGCAAATTTTCAACAAAAAAATTTAATACACGTATTTTTGGACTCTAAAATTCCTGGACCACCAGATGAACGCATTTTTTCACAAGAAACTATTTTTTAGACATTTTTTGCGGATATAGATGGTGAAAGTTCCTGCTACAATTTTCTGTTTCCATGTTATTGCTATACTTAAGGTCTTCAATTTTGTACCCGTTTTTGTTTTGTTTGCTTTCACAGACAACCTATATTAGAGGGGTATCAATCATATTTTATTCAATTTTTTTGGTTGATCATTTACATTGATGTAATCAACTGTAGAAAGTGTTTTTTAGACAATATTATTTACAAAAGTTCAGAGCCATACATTCAAAACTTCCCCAAAAATGAATAAAATTTATATCACGCCTTTAAACGGTCTTCACTTCTTCAGCGAGCAAAAATTCTGAAAATAGTGGGGGGTAAAAAAATTAGAGAACAAAAATTGATATGGATTTTCTATTTTTTTACCCGGTAAAAAAAATAGAAAACTGGGCTTGAATCGTTCCCTATTTTTTTACCCCCTCTAAAAATGTTTAGAAAACAATTTTGATGAAAACTAACCAGCTCATCTAATAGACCAGAGCGTGTAGAATTCAGCGATGTACTCATGAACTCATTTTGATGGAAATTAGTGCGTCCAATCCTTAAAATCAAAACACACTTTTTTAAAATTTTGTCAAGAAAATCGACTAAAATTCACATCACATTTTTCAAAGTCCCCTGAACCATGAAGATTAAATGGAAAATACAGTTTTTCAAGGGCATTGTGTTCCAAAAGAACCAGAAAACATGTTGATATGGTTTTCAATTCGATTCATGACTTTGGTGGCTTATTTTTCAGAAAATTCTTGGGGGGTAAAAAAAACTAGAGAGGGTAAAAAAAACTGGGCCGTTACCCCTAGGTATACTTATTCAGCTCAAAAATAAAGTTTTTAAAAAATACTTGAAAAAAATGAATAAAAAAACTCAGAAAATATATTGAAAAAGCAAAAAAATGTATTGTAAAAAGTTTTTTCAAAAATTTTGTAATAGTGGAAGTAAGAATGATTGGTAATAGTGGAGTAGATAATCATAATTCGTAGAGGCAGGATAATGGAAAATATCTCCTCAGGGGGTGAGAATCTTCCTATGCCTACCACAAAAGGATAGGCAACTCAATAATTCCTAATCACTATACATACTGATTTTTCTGAGCACGTAATTAATAAATTACTTACAAGACAACAATTTACATATCGTTTTTATTGATGAATTAAGTATCAATGAAATACAATAATATGTCGTGCAAGGCATAAAGTAATAATTATCTTTAGGTTAATTATTACAGTAATCATAAAATAGATGATTAGCTCTAGATTATGTTAAGCAGGGAACGAATTCACTCAGGAGCAAGTCCTGGCATACTGGTTAATTAATTAAGGCCAAGTTAGAGTTATCTAATCCTAATCTCTAACTCTTACTCTGCTCATAAGTAGGTGATATGCGAAAAATTGCTCTACTTATGAGACGCTTCTACATTATTAGCAATAAAAGCATCGATAATGTGATTAATGGAGTGTGTTTCAACACTTACCCAACTATTCGCGTTAATTGTCTCCAATGAAGGGGTCTATTTTTTAAATACCAACGACGATTCTGATGTCTATATCGTAATATCATTGAAACTGGGTACATACTCTCATGGTCGACGAATGAGAGATGATCCAAAATGCCATAAAGATGCGACGATCAAATTGATACATACCGCGAATTACGTTAAGAGACACATATTCAACCGAACAAGTGGGTAATAATTAAGGGTTAAAAGAGCAAGGAGGCCGAAGCCTAAAATAGTCGTAAGTTGACCACTGTACCGAGAGCTGCAGATCTTGAACAGGTAGTGAAGAAGGTGCTTTTCGCCATCCTGGTCCAGACCCAGGATCGCGGTAATTTAGACACGTAACCTTTCCCCTCTACCTCTAAACCAGTTATTCTACGAAAAACTACCACAGAGATAATTACGATAGTGACTACCATAGGCAGTCAGGGCATTCTGCTCATCACAATTTCTATTACAATTTCTTTGATTTGCAGCAAATCTTCCAATCATTTTTTGCTTTTTTTTCTTTTATTGCAAATTTTAACTTCTTTTACGGCTACTGGTGAATTAATTTGAAATTTGAAAAAATGACTGTGAACGTTTGAAAGTATGGAAATATTGCTTGTAAATGAATTAGAACTCTACGAAATGATACGAATAATTCAACATTATAAGATCAATATGATTTTGATATCAAGTTGAATTTTGGAAAAATTTGAAGAAACTATTGTAAGATCATTTAAAAAGATAGAAACAATAAATAAATGACGAAGTGATAAAAACCTCTTCGATGTTGACAAAAAAAATATGTACTTGGTATTGAAAAATGAGGAAAATTCGTAAAAAAAATTGTCACAAAATCCTACTTACTAATACTAACTAATGAAAAAAATGGCTGATGAAATTTGGCATCATAATCATATTATTTTCCTTTTAAAAGACGTGAGAATTGACACATTTTCGTGAGGTTGAAAAAAAATTGTAAACTAACAAAATAAAGTAAGATACCGTTTTAAAAAATGGAGAAAATGACACAACTGTTGAGAAAAAAGAAAAAAACGTTTGTACTTTACGTGCCTATCCAATATGTAATAATAAGTGCTTGATTTGGTGTAAAAAATTGTTTCAGACCAAAAAAAAACAAAAATTAAAAAATGATAAAAAAAGTTGAAAATTTTTAAAAAATGACAAATTGTTCATTGAAAATGTAAAAAATGACGAAATGATAATTTGATAATTATGTGTTTTTATGCTAAGTATTGCTAAACGAAAATTTCAAAGAATCGAAGAATTTTGCCAATGTTACCTATTTATTTGAATCTTAACAAAATAAAAAAAAATCAAAAGAATTTGAAAAAATATTTGCATAGGTACTTGATATAAAAAAAGAGTAAAATGACGATTTTTAGTTTAAAAAAAAAATGCAATGATTTTTTGGTTCAAAAAATGTATTTCAAGATAAAATATGAATTTTAAACAATATGTTCATTCATTTTTGTTTTCAATGCCTACCAATTTAAAACAAAAACTACATACATAGTCCAGCGATATCGAAACAAAACTAATAACGAAACCAAAAACCAAACAAATAATGAAACTTTTTTCGTTACGATTTTTCTATGGAACGAAATCGTATCGTAACTACCTACAAATTTTCATGCAATGACGAAAAAAATTCAAAATATGGTTTCTTGTATTCAAAATGAAGATTCAGTTACTGCCAGAGTGAAGCGAGAGAGTACTTTTTTTGCTATTAAAAGTTCAGAAATTGAATTGAAAAGGGGAAACTGACTCGAATTACGAACGCGAATCGTTGAATTGATAATGATGTTTTGATATTCTGTTGAAATGTTAGATATATTAAATGACTAAAAATCGGAATACGTAGGTATTACCTACTCTTTTTTTTTGCTTTCAAAAAAATGACAGAAAAATTATTGCAGTTGTTGATACAACAACGAATCTCAATTATGGCTGAAGTTTTCAAGCTCAGTTTTTAGAAAAATTTTTCCGTTGAAGCGTATTTAGGTAGGTACAATAAGTAGGTCTAAAAGCCTAACGTCTAATTCAGAAAATTTTGCTTTCACTCTAAATTCTTTTTTTCCGTAATTTTTTTTGCAAAAATGAAATCAATACCTCTTTAAATAGAAACGTGTTTCATTGGGAGATATATAAAAGCAGAGAAAGAGCGAGAGAGAGAAAAAATAGAAAAATTCACTTGGCCTTGTCACTTCAGAACACTCGTGTTAACATTCGACTCTTGGATAAATTTATTTTCTCATTCGGAAGAAGCAGAAGTAGGTAAAAAGAGAAAACACTCGAAAGAAATACCTATTTTTTTTTTTACTAGTAAACCGTTTTATACGATTTTGTTGAACACATATAGATCACCCTGTATAACGTATAAACCTATAAAAAGCATAGAAACGAGGTTCAATTCGTGAGGTATTGTTATTTTGGGCCAAGCGGTTGTTTTTCTCGTTTGTTCGAAATTAGGTACGGGTTCAGCTTTATCAAGAAACGAATCATGTGATTTGGAACCGCCTTTTGGTTTAGCAATTACCTCGTATCTACGGTATAAAAGCTCCGCATAAAGTGTAGAAATTCTTTTACGCAGAATTTATTGTTTTCGCGTATAGAGAATAATTTTAAATTATTATACATATACATTGTCGTGAAAAGCAAGCGCGTTAATCAGATTTTCCATCGTACTCGCGAGAATGCAGTCTTACACTAGCTACCTACCTATACCTACCTACCTACGTTTATATATAAAAGCCAAAGCCACGGCGAATTAAACGAAATAAAACTAACACTACAAAAAAGTCGACGTTAACAATAAAGCGATAAATCAAAACGTATACGTATTGTATTTTCTACTGTACCTTGAAAAATGACTCCCCTCGGAACAATATTATTCTCATATATTCCCCGTTCGACGGCTGGAAAATTCCCATTTTTTTTTCTTTTTTTTTTGCCTTCTTCTTCTGCTTCTTACATCCTACTCTAAAAAGCCGTCGAGCTGCATAAAGGCAATAAAACACAATTTCGAATTTTCTTCTTCGTAATTGATAATACCTCTTCAATAAACGCGAATAATGTAAATAATATATCAGATCGTAGGCTCCTTTTTTCATCGTCCAGTTTTCCTTTTCTTTCTATGTATCCTTAAGGGAAATTTTTTACGTGATTCAGATCAAAAACATCAAAAAAATAGCCACTAGAAAAAGGTCACATTTATTGTGATTTATGGATCAAATAAATGAACCCGAATGAATTCGCATCCATTATGTAGAATATTTTTCGATGCTCGGATTTCTTCTTGCTGTATGTACAAATGCCTTTTTTTTTTTTTTTTTTTTAAATTGCATTCTGAATTAAAAATTTTTTTTTAATAATCTATATCAGGGTCTCGATGGCACTTCGAGAAGCTAAATGAGTCATCGAAGATTCCACGAGTGATTTTTTGGCGAATTCTTTTTCTCTCCATCTTAATGGTCCATGAAAACTTGAAAACACTGCAAACTCTTCGGAAATGAAACAAAGAGGAAACTTTCTGAACTTATGTAGACATTCCCGAACAAAAAAATATTTTCACCAAAGTTAAAATACTTTATTTAATCGTTTTAAAAAAAAAACTGAAACAAAAAATATATACATTATTACGAATAGTTTTTCCAATTCCAACTTATTGACGAATCGGAAATCATTATATAAATATTCACATGAAACAAAATCTAGGTATTGTTTAATTGAAAATTTGGTTATATAGAAATTAATGCATTACCGTTTCCATCGAGTATTGCGATAATATCAACAAAACAAAACAAACAAAAAAAGGTATGAAATTACACTTATACTCGTACGTATAAAAAATTCATAATTGCTAGATAAAAAAAATTATACGCGATAGTAAATATCTACAATTTTATACAAAGTAATACTTACTAATTATTTAAATGGTAATACGTATCGTATTGTACATGAGAAGCTAAAATATAGGTATATTACATGAGAAAACCAGTCTTTACAACATATCCTTTGGCGATTCTATGGCACAACTTACGCCGACCGATCATCTGCTTCTTCTGTACCTTATGATTGCATCTTGTAATAGGAACGATTTGGTCGCTTGGCAAATTAGTATCAGCATAATTGGTAACAATTTGGAAACACCGCTGGTACTGCTGTTGCCATGCTGCATGGCAGCAGGATGTTCGCCTGGATGTGTGATAAAACGTGATACGATGAGTATACGTGTTAGGGTTTTTATGCGGGGTGTTGTGCTCCGATTTATGCGTCTTCTATTTGTCAATGAAGCAACCCATAGTGCATCAGACGTGGATAAGTTGATCGAAGAGTAAGTTTGTTTAATATGAAGGGTGATTTTCTTGATTATAAAATTGGGTGAGGAGGGGAAGCTTATGCTGAGCAATCACTGTGAATAATTTTGTGATTGATTCATAACTGGCTAATATCTTCCCTGAGGAAAATGATTGTATCTGATCAGATTTAATCAGATCTGGTCGGATTTGGTCAGATTTACCTAATCAGAGCTCTCATATTGGGTCTGATTAGGTCTGTACAGATCTAATTGGGCCCAGATAATGTCTGAATCCGACCTGGCAATCATTTTCTCCTGGATTTAGAAATAAGAAACCAGATGTTCTCACTATCTAAAATTCTTTTCCCCAAAAACTCCACCTCGTAATACCCATTTTGAAAGATCCTTCGAATAAAATTATTGTACATACTTAATCTGAAAAGTAACAAACATATTTGGCAGCCAATCTGCCAATTAGGTAGTAGATAGATAGAGGTACACAAATGGGAAAATTTTCCGGTTGGTCACATCTGGTGAGTTTTTTGACCAGTAACTTAATTCGGTAGGATTTATTTTCCCCCAAGTAAAATAATTATGCTCGAAAAACACACTTGAAATTTTCGCTTCGAAATTGCTTCAATTATGAATATACTCTTATTGTGTTTCCAAGAAAATTAACCGAAACTCAATTTTCAGCGGTTCAAACTAATTTCCACGAATTCTGGAGAAATTTAAAATCCCAAAAGGATCGAAAATCACTCTGAATGTTTCAATTTTTACCCAAAATGGTGAAATTTTTACTCGAGGGTTTGATTTTAAGCAAGAGACGGTCATTCATTTAAATTACCAAATTTTCTTTATAAAAATAAAATTAAAATTTTTGATTTTAAAAATTTTTTCTCAAATATAAAATATGTTGGTCAAAAAACACACTCAAGTTGTCCACCTGGAAATCGGTCAAAATTTGAATTTTGTTAAACAATTCGAGAATTAGCCACAGCTCGATTTTCAGCTACCTGAGTTTAATTTCGCGCAATTTGGCTTTTTTGAGGAAATTCGAAATTTCTGAAAGAATTGAATATCACGCAGAATGTAACAGAATGGTCAGAAATGCCAAAATTCGGAAGGGCAGGGGGGTTATATCAATTTTAGCACAAATTTTTATCATTTTTACAGAATAGATGCAATTTTTTTCAACTTAAGTAATTTTTAAAAGGCGTGAATCGCCAAATAATTGTTAATTTTGAAGTCCCCAAAATTCGCCAAAAATCAAAAAATCAATTTGAACAGTTTACATTTTGGATATAGAGGTTTCAAACCATGCTCTCTCCATAAATCGTAATTTCGTTCGAATCTGTAGTGGACGTGTCAAGTCGTTCCTTTGTAAGAAATCAGAGGTCTTAAGGACAGTTAATCTAAAGTTTGTGCTTCAAAGCTACTTACAGAAACAAATTTTGAAAATTACTTTGTCCCTAAATCGTTTACAGGGTCACAAAGAGATTTGAGCTATTCAAGTGCATATTTTCATGGCAATTTTTTAAAATACTGAACCAACTAGATAGGTAGAAAACAATGATGAGCATTAAGCTTCATATCAGCTTCATAAATGAAAAATGTTTCTTTAATCTCAAAACCAATCGCTGGAGAATAAAATTGAGCTAAAAAACTGAATTCAATTTTTTTTTTGATGCATGAAATTCAAAACCAGAAATTTTTTAAACCGACTTGAGGTTTTAAGATTGGAGAATAGGGGCGAATTAAAGTTTAACCAAATTTCAGCTTTCTACTTCAATATGATAAAATTCTGATTTTATAATGGAAAATTACCCAAATTTTAATTTCTTAAAATTCGTCAAAAATTGAAGAACGAAATTTTTTGAAGTTCGGCTCTTTTAGTGACTTTTTTTGATTTCCTTCTGATGAGTTTTAACGAAAGTAAAAACATTACTCAAAATCAATCATTCAAATTTGAGAAGTAAGTATCAAAATTAAACTGAAGTTTGAGTTTGGCATGCAGAGGATGCTCATCTTTTTATGACCAGCACAAAAGTTAATGCCACTATTTGAAATTTTGAAAAAATCCAAGCGAAGACCAATTTTTCCCATTTTTTCAACAAATGGATTTTCAAAATAGAATCTCAATACTCCTGAGAGACTCAAACGCTCAAATTTCGATAAAAGTTTGAAAAATGTTAAAAGTACATAGAGTAGCATTGGAGATAAAAAACTGAAACTGAAACTGAAACTGAAAAAAAACTGAAGCTGAAATGAAGAAATTGAAACTAGAACTAAAACTGAAACTGAAACATTTTAGTTTTGCCATCACCAACTTAAAGACACTGAGTTCGAATATCAAATAATTTTTTTCAGCCCCCTCCCTCCTTGACAACCCCTTCCCTAACCTTGTCCTTGAACATAATTAAAATACTAGAAAAATTGAAAATGAAATGGTTGAGGTCGAATATTAATTTATTTTTCAGATACCACCCTTCTTTTCAGTTGAAAAAAAGTTCAAAAAAAAATTATACGAGTAAAAATGTGGTGTGACATGTCAATGTTTAAGTTCTAATACAACGGCTAAATATTTATCTTAGACTTGACTTTTTGATGTTCTCTATCCCTCTAATTTCGAAAAAAAATGAGTGCACATGCCAAGGGCACTCTATGGTAAAAGTTCAAAAAAGGATAAATCTGAAAAAATGAGATATTGTTAGAAAAAAAATGCAAACAATTCACTTTTGCATAATTTTGAGAAAATTCACATTCAGGAATCTTCAAAGAGAGAGCAGCACAGGTAATACTTGTACATACTTATGGAGTATAAGCACAAATAACTTTAAAATTTCCAAAAATAGAAAAATTTGTCAACGATGTTTTTTTCGAGTTCATTTTGTTACAACTACTCATTTGATAGAACCCCATTTGAAAAAAGTTCATTTCAATTCATTTTCAACTCTGGAGTAAAATCGAAAATTTAGTGAAAGCTAAAAAAATGCTTAAGTGGCTGTTTAACAATAATTTGTATAGCAAATTATTTTTAATGGATCCTATGTACTATGTATCCACTCAAAAATGAAAAGATCTTTGAAGGAGAAGACATAAGAAATATTTTCAGAAGAAAAGAGCCTCGAAAAAAACACACATCTACCGATTGGCTTCTTTCAATTCGATGGAGTCCTGAATACGAATCAGCCAGAGGTAAACTGATTTTCTACCACAAAACAATTCGAATTTCACTACAGAAAATGAATCCCTTTGATTAAAAATTTCAAAACCCATCATGGCCATCATATCGTATCGTTAGTGCAACAATTCACAACGACGAAATTCAACGACAAAACACCGCAACATTTTCTTCGCATTACACTCGTAGGTACATTAGGTTGCTGCATATTGAAATAGAAGGCGCGAAAATGGCACTGGAACACCCTGCATGTCATTTTAGAGCTTGAGAAATGGTTAGGAATTACCGTTTAGAACGTGAACTAAGACACTAGCCGATTCTGAGGTTGATGGAGAACACGTGTAATTTCCCGAATCCGGGGGTTGCGCCCTTGAAATTAATAATCTGCTGGTTTTGGTTTGTTTCTCGGTTAATACGTTGATGCCTCCTCGAGACGAATAATTAATCACGTTGTCATTTTTGTACCAATAGATAAAAGACGGCGGCTCTGGACTTTGTACTACAACGCATGTTAAATTTATATCGCTGCCGCTTTTCACAAATATTTCCGAGTTGCCTACTATTTGCGCTTTCGATACTGTAAAAAGTCAAAAAACAAGGGCAAAATTAACCTTTTCCTTACCTACAGTATATATCGCTTACAGGGAAATTCTATACGCTAGAACACTACACAAGAATAACCAGTAGTTAATCTACAGCAATGGCTGATTAGGAGTGTTGTAAGTGGAAAAAATCGACAATCGAAGCGAGAAGTAATTTCCAGTAATTGGTTCGTTCATAGTGGGAGTACAGGGGGGATTTTTACTAGAAATGGGTAAAAATAATGATGTAATTAAAAACTTATGACAAATTACAGCTTGTATGAAACAATTGAAGCAATACAATCGGTACAGGGTACCGCGTCTTTTGGCCTCGTGGCCAACATCGATACACAGTGTGCATAGGGGGATAATTAACTTTCAACTTCAAGCTGTCAGATTTCACACGCAATTTCCCTCTTTACTTTATTAACTCAGCGGTGCGAGGCAAAAGTTACCGTACTCGTTTTCTTTTTGCAATTTCCTATATTTTTTGCCAGTTCGGCTGCACTACCAACAGTATACATGTTGGTTGGCGTGTGCTCTCGTACATATACCTTCCTAGTTCCTCCAGTAGTACGTACGTACAGTTTGCTGCTATTGTTTTACCAGATGTTTTGAACGACGTATAATTTTTCTTCCGGTCTTTACGCGCGCACCCTCAATTTAGCGTCTTAACTTATATTACTTTATCAGAGAGGCGCATACTGCGTAAAAAAAATCCCACAGCTTTGTAGCGATTTCTTCTATCTTTTTCTCTCATACATCCCCTTATATTACTCGGAGTCACTTACATTGGCGTAGTATAACCCTCAAGAGAACGGTTGAGCCGGAAGAAATACGGAGAGGGTATTGGGTAAATTAAAAAAATTTACATAATTGTTCAACCACATACGTCTATAAGCTTTTGGCCGATACTTACTCACAACGTTTAGTTTGAATCCTAAACTAATTTTGGGTTCGGTGCTGACTTGGCATTCGTACGTTCCACTGTCGTGTATTTGAGTCGATGTGATACGTAACGTCCATTCGTCTGTTCCATCTGAATGTAAGGTTTGAAATCGCTGATCGTTCGTGTACGTTAGGATGCCTACTGTTAGTATGTGCAAATCTGTTTTCCGGATCCATGATACCTGTAACAGGAAAAAGGGCATAAAACTTTATTACTGATGTGAGATGATGAGAAGTGTAAATTATGAACAACATTTTTGAATATTGAAAAAATATCATTCATAGGGAGCATACATCACAGGTGTTTCAAGAACCTCGAATGATTTTTGAGCAGGAATATTTTTGCTTGCATAAGACTCAATAAATGTTCCCATTACCTAGTGGAGATAGAAGATAATCATTTTTGAGGTGTTTTGTCACATTTTGTCTTTTCTTTATTCTTTAGTAGGTACATACTTTAATTTTCAAATAAAGACATCATATTAAGTATGCTTTATCCTCTATTAAATCAAAAATCTCAACTTGCAATTCTTCTCTATGCCACCATACTTTGTTCATCACTAACCTATGCTTGACCTATTTGCCCATACAACAATGACCATGCTAATTTTGATGTGAATGTCACCCCATCCACATCTGTCACTTTTGGATGCCACATGTCGATGTGAATTTTGACCCTATGTTGAACCAATTGTCAATGCAATTGTTGACCAATGCTGATCGGCATTTATGTCAACAATTTGGCTCTACACAGGGTCAAAATTTACATCTACATGTAGGTTCCAAATGTGAAGGATGTGAATGGATCAACATTGGCATTGAAATTTACATTGACCTCCCTCTACATAAACTTATGAAATTTTAGTTTCAAAATTGAAATTTTTTTTCCAAAATTGATTTCTCTTAGGTAACCATTGCTCGTGCTGAAAGCAGCATCGACACGGTGGCCACCTCTGAGAAGTACAGACAGAAAGTCTGTACAATCTAGAAGTTGAGCATTAAAATCTTTATATTGAGAAAGGTGCAATACTTTATCTAAGAGTATTAAACTAATACATTCTCATATCAACAACATGTTGATGTTAATGTTGATGTGAAATTTGACATCAACAATTACATACATCCACAATATCAACGTAATTTTCCAAATTTGAGAAATCTTTGAAAATTTGGTTGGTGTTGGTGTTGATGTATTTGTCGACAATCAACGTTCACATCGACATGACATTGACAATGACAACTCCAAACTAGGGAAAAATGAATATTTTTATCAATGCCATAAAAAATTTGTTTTCCTCTTCAAACGAGATAATATTTTTAAATGTTTACCAAACTTTCAAACACTAAAATTTCAATTCTGAAAAATTGGTCTACATAGTTGTAGATGCAAATTTCAAGCATCGAAATTAACATCTGCATGTCGAGATGGTATGTCGAGGTATCAGAAATAATGAAAAAATTTCGGAAATTTTCATTAACCCAACTTCTTTACGGACAGAAGATTCCTACTAAATAACTATATAATTGGTCACTTTTCCATCATTATGTTGAAAAAAAACGTAGTCAAAGCAAATGTCGACGTCGACAATTATTGTTGTATGGGTGGGTCGGAGCTTCCTTAACAAATATCTCAAAACTGCAAATTCTTCAAAATAAAATGCCAAGTATCATCCTTAATGCTCTGTGGTACTGCAGAAATACACAAATCCATTGTGAAGAACACAGTATGATAACTGATAAGTACATATTCAAGAGTATATCAACAAAACGACAAGAACATATTTGGACAAGTTGAATAATCACCACCTCTGTTCTATGTACATTAAGTACCTATCAATAAGGCCACTTTTTGGCACCAGACAGTTATTGACTCAACTACTCTTAAAATGCTGTAATAAATGTCCAAAATTCGAATCTGTGGTTAGTTGACCCGAAATGACTATTTTTTGAGCTTTAGGGGTTCCCAAAGTTGTGAATAAAAAAATAATTTTAGGAACCTCTGAGTATTATTTTCAAAACCTTTTTTAGCGTAAAATATCTGTTTGAACCTGATTAACGTTATGCGAGGTGATTTTTCTAATTTGACTGAGTTTTGCTTTTTGGAAAATTTTGGAACCACCATTTTGAATCTACCCAGCTAAAAAGCTTTTTAATGTTTAAAGACCTCCATCCTACCAAGTTTTGGGCTCAATAAAATTTTCTGCTGGTACTAGAAAATCCAATTTTTCAATTTTTCATAATTTCAATATTTTGGGAACCCTGGGAAAATTAAAAACCTGCGATTTGCGCCAAACGAAACGTTTTCAAGTATACGAGTATATTCAATATTATCTATAGTAAAAAGTTTAATTAAGCTCCCGATATATTCGTAATTTTGAACCCTTTTTTTTAGAGCCCCCCACTTTAGGCACCCCTAAAAAAAAGGCGTTTACGCATATTTTTTCAAATAAATTGAAGAATTTTCATTTGAAACACACTATTAAGTAACTACTCGATAATTTTTCAATTGATTTTTCCCGTAACTTTCAAAATTGGGCTATTTTGGGTCAGATTCTGAAAGTTTACTTCGTTGAAATCGCGAAAACGTAATTTCAACGTTTTTTTCAAAGAGTAAAATCTCAGAATATAACTCAAAATAGCTCAATTTTGAAAGTTACAGGAAAAATCAAATGAAAAATAACTATCGAGCACTTGCTAGTGTGTTTCAAATTTTAAGAGTAATTGAGTCGATAACTGTCTGGGCCCAAAAAATGGCTTTATCGCAACTCCTACGAGCTTTGTAGTGGGGGGTACCTAACTAATGATGAAAACATTTTGCTTTTAAACAGTAGCGTAGAACTTTCTTTAATTTTGAAAAAAAAGAAGTATATTTTACCGCTTAATCAGATGTTGGAATATGAAGATGAACATAGAAAGAAACAGTAAAAATAGTAAACAAAAATACAGATTCATCTGCGATTTCAGTGCGTCATTTCGTTTACGCATGTGGATTATTCGTACTGGTCAAGAATTTTTTCTTCCAAAAAAATCTTCTAATATATGACATGTTTGGAACGAGGGCAACGTTCTTGACTAGAACAAAGCGATGACGCGGCGCTACGCTTTGTAGCAAGCATAATTTTACATCATAGGTTAGGTAGGTATGAAGATAGATATAAAGGTAGGTAGATGGGTAATTTCCTGCAACGTATATAATTGACATTATCAGGTCACCTTTTCTATGCATATACGAGGGTAATATACGAGTACGTACATGCTACATACCATAAATGTATCATAATACCCAAGAAAACTACTCTGCACTATTGTCTTATCTCATGCATACTATAAACGACCAACTAAGTATACATAAATATCTGCCAACAATCTACGCTCAGTACACCAATTACCTTCAAGAGATGCGGTACAAAAGGTACCTACTTAGTTACTCATACAGCATACCTATACCTATGTTTTATTATTATAGCGAATTCGCCGACCCTTAAAGGGAAGCTTGACTTTTACCACCGAAGCTAAGGCAGAAAATATCGAAAAATGATGGCTAAACAGGGCGATAGCATTTGGCGATTGCGTATATCTAGATCTCCTTCTACACGTCGTATAAATATTCATATATCTGGCTGAATCTTAATCAAATTATGTCCACCGAAGCCATCTTATACACGACAAAACACCCTTCGGGTATCGTATCGCCGATGGTGGCTCGGTGGCGTCAAAATTATTAAAACGACACGCGCGTGTTACGTGGCTACTATTTGGCCCGTGCGTCTCGTAGTAAGTTAGTATACTCGTATTTGAGCCCTGATATATCTCACTTGTCTACTTTATAGTCGATTTTAACACCGATGAATACTAAAATAGCTGCGGTGTAGATCTAGCCTATATGTAGTGTGTACTCGTGTAGCCAAAACTGCACATTACGAGAAACACAAATATAAATTTTCTACTCGAGATACGAGAGGAATTTTACGTTTACGAAAATCTGATGTGAATTCTCATCAAGACTCGTGAGTTAAGATGTAAGACGTGAGTAATTACGTCGTGGAAGGAGTGCGTGGTTTTAAAAGATCTCATGTGCCCAGATTTGCAAGTTTTATGTATAGAATACTCTGTAGGAGAAGTTGATACTGAGCAATTAAGAGAAGAAGAATTGAAATTTTTCACTGAATTTGTTTCTATTTCTTACAACTTTGGCTTTTATAGTTACGATTTAACAATTGCTTTAAAATTGTACTAAGATGTTGTTAGTACATATGGGAAGGTATTACAACTCACAAAAAATTTTTGAACTGAACAAAGCTAAATCAAATGATTTACAGATACATACCTATACATCACCAACCAAAATTTAAGGGGTTAGAGTGTGTTTTTTAATTTCTGGTGAAATCTTGAAAATCAAATTTCGGACAGAAATGTGGGGGGGGGGTAAAAATTTCATAAAATTGACCTAAAAAACTAGAATTCAGTATGTACGCCATTTTCGACCCGTCAAATCGATTAGAAATGGTTTCGAACAGTTTTGAGCAGTTCTGGAGTCTTCAGCACATTTTTTAAAGTTATAATTTCTATAAAATTTTACCCAATGAAGTTGGAAAGGAAAGTTCAAGTTTACACTCTAATTTCAGTATGCTGAGTATACTAAGGTGGTTTCAAGTCATTTTGTGGTCTCCAATCATATTTTAGAAATTTTAGATTTTCAGAATTAACTTTAGAATGCATAAACGCAATTGCAGGATTCTTACTCAATCACCCCCCCCCCCCCCCGAAAAAAGGTCCATTTTAATAATTTAAAAGGCACGAAAAAGTAAAAAAAAAAAACAAACACAAACAAAATGTAGGAAAATGCAACACTGATAATTTAAGAAAAAATCAGGACATTTTGAGAATTTTTAGCAAAGAAGCAAAACTTTTGGGTAAGGTTAATTTTCAAAAAAATGAAAACTTGAAAACGTTGGTGATGAATTTTTAAAGTGAATATGAGAAATGAAGATTCAAATTTTTAGATCACCATTTATTTTATTTTCCAAACATTTCATTTTTATTCGATGAATTGAGAATAATTTCAAAGCATAATTTATTTCAAAATTAATTTGCTCTGATTTGCTATTAAAATTCGGTTGAAATTTTTCCAAAATAATTTTGCAGTTCTTTTTTTTCAATTTGAGGTTTATTGTTTTCAGGCTTCGCAATCTATTGTAGCAGAGCTTTTGTTAGCTTTCTTTTTTTTCAGTTGGGTAAGTTCCGGAAGTTTGATTCATTTTGAGCAAAAATTAGAAAACTGAAATTTCAAAAAAATGGAATTATTTGAAGGATTATGTGAAAAAAGTAAGTCACTAACTCAAAACTCAAAATTAATGGCCTAGCTAAGCCTTCATAATGATGAAAATATCTCTTGTCTGTGGCTTACATTTTCATCTTTAGATATAGCAAAATACATATTTCAGTCACACATTTATTCGTATCGACAAGCTGCAGTCAAAATTTCTGCCAACATGTACGATATCAACTAAAGACAAACGAATGTAGAAGTATTAGGAATTAAACGAAAGGATCTCAACAAAAGCCGTCGAAGAGAAACGTTTGTTCAAATAGCCCCGAGAGCTGAATACGGCTCAGTAGATATTATTCTACTGTTTTCTCCTGGGGGTGTTTTTGCGCTGCTTCCTTTTTTCCTAAATACCTTACAAAATATAGTATGCTTAAAAAGGAAACAAAAAAAAATTAATTCAGTTTTCTTCTCGTTATAAGGAGATATAGCTCTGTGGTCGTTCGTTAAACTGCGAAAAGATTTGAATCCGTTGGTTGAGCAGGGGCGGGGGGAGGGTGAGCGAATATGGCGGTGCGGCGTACCGCTAACGAATACACGACGATGACGATGAGGTTTTTACCCGACTGATGCGCGTTTTGCGTCCGACTAAATGACGAAAAAGTTAACGTCGTTAAAAAGTTTAGTGTTTTTCGACAGCACCGAGCTTTAGTTTTACAATATTTATCATCAAATATTTCGGATGCGGAATTATACACTTTTTTTCCTCACAGCTAGACTCGTTGGTTGGCTGTATAGTGTGGAGCGAAGTTTACCGGCACGTTTAATATTTGAGTTGAGATTGTGTCTGCGGATACATCGAGCTCGTCGAGCTTTTGATTTAATCGTATCTTAAAATATGGCTGACAATAGCATGAATTATTTATAGACTATCGTTACTTTGCAAAGTAACGTTCGTTTTAACTAACTTTATTCCCCGGTCGTATAAATTGTGTTAGTTCGATATGTTGCGATTAAAATGGTAAAAATCACTCGACAGCTTTTCTACATTCATGCTCGTATCTTTATTCCTCATTTCCTTCTTTGTGAAATGATTTTTGGTTTTTGAAAATTATTCCTTAGATAGGTTGGCAAAACGTTTCGGTGGTATGTGTGGTGTATGGAATTACAATTCGAAGGAATTCTCATTTGTTTATTCTCATTCAGAGGTGTAGGTATTGTTTATTGCTAGATTCTTCGGAGGTAGAAATAGGCGAAGAAATGAGACAACGGGGTGAATGGTTTGACGAATTCGACTCTTTATAGACGTCGCGTCGGTACTAAATTTCACAGACACGATGTAGATGTGGCATTCGACTCGTTGCGAAATCGACTTGGAAATAAATTAATTGCGCCAACTGGCAACTGCGGAGCACCGATGGTTTGGATTTAAATTTTGGCGTACGAAAATCCCCAAGGGCTGTTGAATTTTCGTTCAACTTAAATATCGGCGAGTAACGAAAATTTACAGCTTCTAAAAGTACACATCCGAAGGTGGATGTACTACCTATAGATACTTACCTGGAACCTTTGTTCGATATCTACACGCGTTTTATCGACGATGGTCGGTAGGTATCCATCCAGCCTATCTGTATAGCTACTTCGTGGCGAGGATTTTCCCATTTTATACCGTATCGAGAATAACCCTGGGGATGGTACATACTACGCGAGTTCGGAAGTTATGATTTAATTAAATTAATATATAAGCACGAGAAAGATAATGTTGAAAGTTTTTTTTCCCGAGTCTTCTTTTTTGTTTTATCTGATGTACCATACCGTTAGGTACCTATAGCTATACTGTGTGCAGACAGTGTACGTATATCTAACTATGTACGGGTAGCTGGATTTATTATTAAATTTTGCTCAACGATTCGCTTTAAGGAATTTGCCAGAGTACAAGCTTTCCGCGATGTATATTCAAGGTGTGATGGTTGCTGGTATTGTATCGTTTTCAGATAATGGCTAACCCTTGTCATATTCCATAATAACGTATAAATTTTCCCTACGTATACATATACGTATTACGTACTACTATGTAACTATATGTGTATAGTGCATTCTATTGTTTGGAAGTTTTTTGTGTGTGCGGTGTACCCTGGTTAAATATGGAAAAAGTTGACGAAAATTTTCACAAAGTTTCGATGTTGAATTTTAGATGAAACAAGTGGTGTTTGGTATTTATACTTCGGATCAAGTATTTTACTCAGCGATGAATATATTACTAGAGAATCAACAATTCTCTTTCCTGCCCACAAAAGATTTGATAGATGGAGTCTGGAAACTTCATCGCATTTTATAGATCTGATAGGAAATGCAGAACCTAACAAGAGAGGGGTCCGAATTTGCAGAAAAATTTCTGAACTGGACAAAACTAAATCGAACGAATAATCATCCAAAATTTCAAGAGCTCAAGTGCATTTTTCGATTCTAGGTGAGTTTTAAAAAATCAAAATTTGGTCAAAAATGTGAAAAAGATCAAAATTTTTCAAAATATTGCCTTAAAGGCTGAAATGTGGTGTGTAGGAACCTACACTATTTTTGACATTTCAAATCAATTGCAACAGGTTTTGTCTCGTTTTGAGTACTTAGTTCTAGAGCTTCCAACACATTTAAAAATTAAAATGTTTTGTTTTTTAAATTCTTAAAAAAACAAAGATTGAAAATTAATTTCAAAAAAAAAATTCAGTTAGCTCTACAAAATCAAGGCGCTGAAAATTTTTTGAAAGTCCCTATTGACAAAATTATGCTTAAAAGCATGCATAACGATGCGTGATTTTGGACTGGTGTAAAAGCGTGCATTATCGCGTTAAAAATGTGCATTTTTGCATGATAAACAGAAGCAATCTAGCAACCAAGTATTTTCTAAAATGCACCATTGAGTAAAAATTTTTTCAAGTCCAAAAATTGATAACATTTATGCAAAAATAACCCCTAGTCTCATAAGCTGCAAGGTGGCCGAGTGAGTTAAGCAGCCGCACAATGCAGGAATCGTGGATCGATCCCCGCACGCACCGGAAATTTTTTCATTTTTTTGAAAAAATTATCTATTGGAATGTCTTAAAATTCATAATCAATCGGTAGATAGTATTACCTGTGAGTTATGAGCAATTTTTCTGCTAAAATTTCCGCACTTTTTGTACATACTTTTAGTTTACTTTTAAGCACACTATTCACTGGCTGAATAGCATGCAACTCTTTGAAAAAGTCCAAATTCACGCATGGGTGTGATATGCAAAAAAGCATGCATTTCAGCATGTTGTACACACAATTTTTGTCGATAGGGGTTCTGATATAGTGAGATATGCCTTAACCGCCTTGGCAGTTATAAATAGAACTTTTATTACATGTACTGGAAGTACGGGTAATGTGGGAACTATAGAGATGACCCTTTCGCCTAGCTATGTACCATCTTGGTGCTTGCTGTAAGAAATGATGTTCACTTAGCATCGATATCTCGAGCATGGCGGTACTTTGTCAAATATGAGTAAAATCATACAGACATATAGGCAGGTGAAGTCCCCCTTTTCCCTGATTGGTCTACTATTACAATGGTAAATTCGGTTTAATAATGTGATATTTATTGATGTTTTAATTATTGCGGTATATTGTGCATTTTAATCGATCTTCCAGGGCATTGATAATGCTTCTCGTCAAAAAGGAGCTTTGTGTAATACATTTCTGTTGTCATGTTTATTATTAGGGACACCCATGAAAGAGACAGAAAAAATGGACAGTATGGGTCAGTGATGAATAATAATCACCATTATGAAATTAAGCATTGCTCCATCTAATTGATGTAAATATTTGTGGATACTGCGCACAAGCCCTTCATTCATGAATATTATTTAAATAGAGATCAAATTATATCTGTGTGAATCACCCTTTAATTCACCATCTACGATTTAAGTAATGATATCCGAATACAATGGATTATTGTTATACAGTGGGTTCCGCTTAATGTGGGCGCGTTGGTCCAAGGCATGTTCAACTCTATTAAGCGAAAAACTCTAATAACTGATGCAGAAAAAAACAGCAAAATTCCGAATTTAATTGATGTTTCATCACTTTTCAATGTTGTTTAAAGGTGATTTCAATACTGTTTGTGTTTTTTAGTTACAGTTAATCTTTTAATACACTTTGAACACCTTTTTTCACAATTTTTATAAATTTTTACAAAAATTTCATCATCTCTTGCTAATTTTCACCAATTTCAACATTTTTTCATCCAATTTTTGTTAAATTTTACTGAAATTCGTGATTTTTTCCAACTTTTAAAGAGTAGTCCACTCTATTAACCGAGTGCAATGCTCATTTTCACTATTATAAGCGATAAAACTTGCATGTAAAAAGATGCAAACGTTCCGTTCCAACCCATTTCAACTCTATCAAGCGAATTTCTCTATTAACCTATAACACATTAAGTGGAACTCACTGTAGCTTAATTCATTAACGTGAGCCATAGTATGGGCTAGTGCCCTTATTTATAATATAAAATGATTTAGAGTACCTATTTTATATTTTTAGTCCCCCTTTAATGTGTATTTTCATGTTGGATCAAATAATAATAAATCACACTGACACCATTGAAGATATTGATTGAATTAGGAGGAACTTGGAATCAAAACTCACTTTTGACATTGGACAAAGTTTTGAGAAAATCGACAATAACTGATTTCGCCTAGTGCATTGATGAAAAAATGCCGCAAAGTGTGTCAAGCTCTTGAGTAAGTCTACTAAATAGGATTCCATAAGAATTTTTTTTCAAGTTGCCATATCGTTGCGGTATGGCTATTAAGTTTGGCAAAAGTGAGTTTTGATTCCAAGGTGGGGTAATTTTACTTTCTTTTGCAAATATATCGAAAAATAAGCCTCCTAGAAGAAAACTAATGACATTAAGTCGATTGGAAATTTAATTCTCTACAATTTTCCTCGACTTCATTTTTCTGTAGAGTATTTTGTTTCGCCTCCAGAGAGCTTTAAAAGAATTGAGCCCTCAATACTTTCAATTTTTTACCTCCTCAGTTGCATAACTTCCAAATTCAAAACGACCATTTTCGCTATTTTCATTTTACACTATCAGAAAATGCTTCCGAAGTTGCAATTGAATTATTTTGGCTTTGCAGACTGCCATGCGACCTTGAAAATACAGGTTTTTTTATAGCTTGGAGTCAAAACTCACTTTTGCCACTGTCAAAAGTGAGTTTTGATTGCAAGGGCACTTTTTAACACGAAATTGTGAAAACCTGGGGCCGAATTCGGAAAAATAGATTCTGTAGGGTGATAGAGAAATTGAAGAAGTATCCGAATCCGCAAAAAAACGCATATCGATTTTTGGTGTCAAAAGTGAGTTTTGATTCCAAGCTCCTCAAGTATGGTTTGATTTGACATTTTGTGCATAGAGTAGATTTGAATGACTTCCCAGCTCTCCAACTAAAACAACCTATCTGGCACTAGAGAATAATTATTATCTTTTCCCCTATCAGAGTAATGAAAATAATTTCTCTATTCCCAGTTATTAATAATCTAACTCTATCAGTTCTTTAAAAATGAAAAAAAGTAGGTAGGTAGAGGTACCTATTTCTTCTAATGTAGTTATAATTCATAATTATAATTTATAAAAAAATAAAAACAAAAATTTCGAAGCCAAATAATTTTTTAAAAGTTGAAATTCTATTTTAAATAAGTAGATATTTCAAACCAAATTTCAAAGAAAACCGATGAAGAATAATTTTGAAAAATTCAACAAAAAACGTAAAAAATTGTTGTCAAAATATTTTCAATCGAATTTCAAGCAAAAATTGATCCAAAATAAGTAATTTTTAAAATTGAAAAAACATTTTTTGGTACGATCTTAACTTTTTTCAAAAATTACCACGGACGCAATAATTTTTTATGCTAATTCGAAATTGAAATAACTTTTTTAAAAATATGGAATCTTGAGGATGGAAGGCATATCCTCCAACTTGCACAAAAATTCGGGAAAAAAGTTATGAAGAGTGTGATATATCAAATGTCATGTTTTTTAAGCTGTTGAACACAAAAAATGTTAGTTTTTCTGATGTAAGTATGATTTAATCCGATATATAACGCCCCCACCATCCTTCAATAGTATTCTCTACTCATTTCAAGATATTTTTGCATCTTTTCCACTTCATTCTAAAACACATTACCTTCCTCCGCAACACTTCGTACATCTCTCCATTCATTCTGAGCCACAAACCACATTATTCTTCATTGGGTATTCCGAATTCATTGAACTTTCCCTACGCCTTTTTCGTTTTAACGCGAATAATTTTTCATTCATTTTCAACCACTTCACGTCATTCACTTCGCGACTGAATGAATTCTCAATTGACGAACATATTTCGTCTTTCGAGTTGAAAATTCATTTTTCGACGAGCACATACCGTATACCTACCAACATTCGCGTCTGAAATCCTATAAACGGGGGCTTTAAGCGAACATTTACATAGGTATTGATTATTGTGTCATCTCAAGTTCTTTATTTCATCGAACGTACAAACATTTCTATACGAGCTATGACGTTTCAGGTTTTTACGTACTTATATAGAAATAAGTATATAGCTATTTTCGCGTGTGGGTTAAAATTCCACTACTCTGTGGGGCTTTATTGAAATTTCATTTTCGTTTTGGAAAAACAAAAAAAAAAAGACAGATCATCCGAAAGAAATAACGTTCTCATCGTAGCGTAGGTGGGTTCCTAATGCGGAAAATTGAGAAGATAAAGAGAGCGCGACGCGTCTTACCAGATGTAGAATAAAATAAATCGGTTCACAGGCCTCCAACTTAATCGTTTGCAATTTTGTATAGCATGCTTAATCGAAGAGTGTTGCTAAAGGTATATCTAGTACGACGAATATAAGGGTATACGTATGTGACTGACTACCGAATGTAGGCGTGAAATATAAATTTCCTATTACGAAGAGTTAAAATTCTATTCACAACGCTTACGAGTAGGTATATTACTTATATAGGTTTCATGGATGAATTATCTCATCCTACGCGATGTACCAATTTTTCATCATAATATTTACCAAGTCTATATTTTTAAAAACTTTTCCATATTATTCTTTATTTTTTAGAAATTCAATTCTGGTTCACTTCCTATTACCCTTCATTTTTCTACAAATAAATATGCAGATTTTCTATCCTCTTCAGTCTCGTTATCATTTCATTTACCTAAACGCACAATCATTGAAAAAAATACCAGCAATCAAATTCAAATCAATCGCCAATTCATCATTTCCAATTCCAAAGTATCCGGTAAAAAATGTCCAAACTTAGACATTTTTATAGTAGAATGAGGAAACCACGAAGGCGATATTTTATTCAAAAGTAGTTGGAAAAGAGGTTTTAAAGTTTCACCCGCGCGTTGGCCATAAAATATTGCTTTTTGCGCGAATTATACGTAAAATATATAAAAGACTTACCGCTCTATCCCCGAGATTACGCACTTTGCATGGTAATAGTGCCGTCTGACCTGCGGTTGCCGTTAGTTCGCGTTCGGTGGACGTGTCAAAATACGGTTTGCTAAATTGTTGTTCCCAGTAGTTCATGCCGTGTTGATCTATTGCACATTCTGCAACCATACAAAAGGGGAAAAAAACATTAAAAATGCATCTCGTTACTCATTAATGCGGTATCAATCAAGAAAATTTAAATCATTTTGACGCATTTTCTACCATCTCTGTTCATTGATGAGCGCGTGCCTTTGAACTTTTTTCCAGATATTACCACACATAAGGGTTGGTTCATGGTTGGTAAGTGAGGTACACTGTATAAGGGTTTTTATGAGAGGGTGTGAAGCGAGTAATCCATCTTCGAAAGGTGGCTCTATGTTAATCTATGTAGCCTTATTTAACGTCATTGATTAGGCAACCCATCCATCAACGTATGCACCGTACTCGTATATCGTCGATGTCGATACAGGATACACAAACACATAGGTATAGTATCGCTTTTTGGCTTCTCTCTTTTCGGTGGTATTTTTTGCTTGTCGAAAGATACACAAACAAGCTCTTCATTACCTTTGACTAGAGTACACCTAGACCTACAATAACGACGAGGACAACGTTATAGCCGACACGAGATGATGGCGATGGTATTCTATTTATATGAAAATGAGTCTAAACAGGGCTCACACAACAAGCAGAATCGCCGCCGATATAACCAATATAACGCCAATGCCAATACCTACACCAGTCTCTCAGTCTACCATATACAGCTTTTGGTTCGTATAAGCGGCGCGTTTGCAACGATAAAAGCCTGCAAAAGGCGGTAATGATTTGAAACCGTCAATTGCAATTCGACGTAAACTACGTAGTTGTATAACGTATCATTTATCGTGCAACTCGATCGTATAAAACAAGTTAATTTATAATTCTCGATACTATTTACATGAAATTATGTGTAAAGGGCGAACGCGTCTCGTATACTTTTACCACTTCGCCAACGTCTCTAGATAATTTCTACCCTACTCGTACTCGTACTCGTATACGTATACATTTTCCAGCCTGCTAAAGTTACAGTTCTCAGAGGAATTTCTTCCAGTTAACCACTCTCTCTTCATCTTTCCCTATCCTCGTCCTATAAACTATACGTGTATTGTACCAGATATATACGTAAACGTATTTCCATTCGCCTAAATAGGTATTTCTTTTCATGGTCATTTCAGTTATACGAAAGTTCGTTTCCTCTTTTACCGCACTCCTCAAGTGGTACCCAATCTTCTCTGCCCGCTGGTTTTCTGTCTTTGTGCATATAGGGTTTACACGTGCTATGCATTAATTAAGCCATATATGGCTGCTAACTAATTAAAAACTAACCACATTGAGATTTTATTTGATTAAAAAAAGTTCAACGCGTTCTTTCAATCTACGACGCGACGTACACGGTACACACAGTGTACCTATCTGCTCGTGGCCCAAATGCCTTCAACAGTATCAACCCGCAGTAACACCTTAGAGACGACTTGGGGTGCAAATTACCTTATTTTTCCGACAACTCGACCGAAATACGGGTGCAAATTTTTAATTAGAGTCATCCCGTCGTAACTAATATATCTGGGTGTTATTTATACTCTTTTTCTTATCGAAAGCGAGACCCGTGACCCGCGAAAAGTCTCGAGGGATGTTCTCGTTTTATTTTTATGAACTCGAGTACATCGAAGTTGTTATGATGAAGTATATTTGGGTATCTGGGTTTTAATGTAAAAGATTGCATAAAATTACTATCGGTTGTCGGTTTACTGTCTGCACTTGCCACCTATAAAATGACGCTGAATTATTTTTTTCTTGAATAAAAGATGCTTGAAGTCGATCGATTAATCCAAATACGACAGGAGAAATGAAGAGTTGAAAAAAAAAAAAGTCACTTGATAATCATCCATCCCTCTTTCAAAAGAGGTAGGTATCCCAAATAGGCAGAAAAGTTTTAATCAGGATTCAGAAACGTTACGAGAGCATCCGAAAGCACATCATCAAACCACATATCGTGACTGATTTTGATTTTTTCATTTTTGGTGAATTTTCAAAAACGTAAGTTTGATTTGATTCTGCGTAAAATAAAAATATAATTTATCACAAAATATAATTTGAATCAAGTATAGCAAAAAACACAATAATTTTAGAAAATTGGCATGAAAATTGTTCAAAATTCGAGCAAAATTTTTCAAAGTGACAAAAATTGGTACAATATTGAGAATATTTTCATAGAAAGTGACGAAAATATGAAAAAAAAAATTGCTTGAAATTGTCAAGAAATTATTTACTTAAATCAGGTTATGGTAGTATAAATGGTTGAAGTTGAGAAAAATGTGCTAAATGGCAAAAGTAATTGTAAAAAATTCCCCAAATCAGCCAATCTTACATTTTATCGTTTTTTTGATAATTCAATAAATTCAGCATCGACAATCGAAGACGATTCGTTCGCGAACGATTTGATCAGAAGAGAAAAATCGAAAAGTCAAAACTAGGTAAAAAATTACTTATAATAACATGGAACTTGACATTACAAATCTATGAACAAAAATCATTGATTTAATTCGTTTTCGAACGAATCGTTCAGAAACAAAATAAAAATTGCGAATGATTCGTTCACGAATGATCTGCTCAGAAACGATGAATCATTTGAGAACGACTGAATCACTTGGAAATGAAATCAAATAATACACGACAAGACAGAACAAAACCTTTTCAATCTGTAAAATAAAATTATGAATGATTCGTTCGCGAACGATTTGCTTAGAGGAGAAAAATCGGTCGCAAACGACTTACCTACTTAATCACTAGGAAATGAAATCAAATAGTACATGGCAAGACAGAACAAAACTTTTTCAATCTGTAAAATGAAAATTATGAATGATTCGCATAGAAACGATGAATCATTCGAGAACGATTGAATCACTTGGGAATGAAATCAAATAATACACGTAAAGGCAAAACGAAACTTTTTCAATTTTATGTAAAATAAAAATTATGAACGTTTTGTTTGCGAACGATTCGCTTAGAGGAGGAAAATCGTTCGCGAACGAATGAATGAATCACTGAAAATTTGAATTAAGTTCGGACGACGACAGAACGACAGTTTTAATCCTATCATCCGAAACTTGACTCAATTCGTTCACGAATGATTCGCTTATACCTAACCACCAAATCATTCGAGTACGACTCAGTAGATCACTACTAAATAGAAATATGCAGTGAAAGAGAATGATCAAAATTTGACCTTTTCAACTCCATCAGTAAGAATTGAAGATTTATTATTTGTTTGTGAATAATTTATTCGAGAGGTGTAAAAAAAATCGGTCGCAAAAAAATGAATCACTAATAAATCAGACCAGATAAAAAATTATAGTCCATCTTTAAATTTGAAATTACAAGTTTAATAACCAAATTTAGAGTTCATTCGTTTGCGAACGATTCATTCAGAAATGATTATTGATGAATCATTCGAGAATGACTGAATCACTTGAAAAAGAAAAGGTCAATTTTTCTTTCAAGATGTAAGATGTATGTATCACAAGAGTAAAAAAAGTTCAAGTGGTGTATTCACCTATTCTCTCCTCCTTCTTGAAAAATAATTTAACTATTCAAAATCAAGACTTTATTGATTTTCTAATAATTGAAATGATTAAAAAAAACAACATTTTAATTATGTATTTTGAAATAAAAATTTTTGCACAACTTCTTTTCATAAATTCATTTTTTCTAAAAAAAAACTTCAAGTAAAAAAACTCTAAATTCTTCAATTTTTATTCCACTGATGTTCTTGGATCCTAAAGATACACGTGGTTACGTAGTTATATTTTTCTTGGTTCCAATTCACCCCTCCCCCTCCTCGCAAGATCATTTTAGGTAAAAATTTGACGTTTAAAAATCTAGATTACCTATGACCATTATGGGCAAGGAATGTCACGTAGGTATTTCTCTTTTGTATCCATTTCACTACCGAATCCTCCATAATTTCTCTTTATAATTTCAGATTCTCAGTAACGTTTATCGACCTTCACGTTCGACAACGTAATCTTATTCGCAGAGATTTTCACAAAAAAATACCTCAAGAGAGATTCGAGAAATATCCTTCAAGCCTCAAAGTCAAATTCAGGGCCATATAACGAGAAAGGAATAAAATACGGATAAATTTTCTGTTATGCATAGCGATACAAATTTCAACGTATCTCGAATCATAAATCTTGTTACCATTTAGAAGAGTCGCGGAGACGAGGGTAAATATATCATTATACCATTCAACGAAGCTGATATTCAAGCAGCCAATCGACTACCCTTTTACATGAAATATAATTGGATCCTAATTTGTGTATCAAATTCAAGGTCGATTCTGTACTAAAAGCCTAATCACAAGCTAAAAAAAAAAAATAAACTCGAAAGTGAACTGAATAATGTCTAAATATCCGTCTATCTCTTTTTCTCGTCAAGTTTTCACTTCATTATGCAATAACAGAAGCCCACACGAAACGTTTACCTTGTATAGGATTTCATTCTCAAGTACCTACCTAGTACCTAGTTTGAATTAAGTGTCAGATTAAATTTTAAGAATGAAAACAAGAAAAAACAACGAGAAGGGTCGACAAACATGAAAGACTTATCTGAATTAACCAGGAAGTCTTAGAGTAGGATGAAGTATGACATGTGAAAAATATTCTATTTTTAAAGATAGGATTAAATTTTCACAAATAATATCGGATACTTGGTAATTCAAAAAAATGAGATATTTAAGAAAATTGGACACCATTCAGGTAAACAACTAATACAACAGTTATTAGAAAAAATTAGGGAACGAACGAGACTAACATATGGAAAAAATATATTTGGTACAAAACGGTCGTTTTCTATTGTGATACATTGGGAAAAATAATAAATGAGCTTTTAATAAGTTCACGGTAAGAAAAATTCTCATTTTATAAATAAATTAAGAGCAAAAACGACTATAACAGCTGAAAGTTATTAAATAGTTTAGGTTTTCTTTACCATAAAGTTTTAATAGATGATAAATTTCGCCTTTTCAAAGAACTTTAATAATAAGAAAAGAAAGGAGTGATATATTTGTTTTATATTAACGACAGTAGAATACTGTCTTTCTCTCTTTGTGTTATATTAAAACGACACAAAAGACTTTCCCTCGTAATGAGATAATATATGGACAAAAGTAAGGGGCGAAAGCGACGATGGCGATGGCGATGGCGACGACGATGAAGGACCGCCGCTCAAATATATACGGTCAATTGTGAAAGACTAGGCAAAACTTAAGCCTGAAACTTTGTAAGTTTTTACACAAGGGACGAGACGAGTGCCTTGGTACGATATTCGTTCATGTAGTACTGCTTATGGATGGTATATCTATATACATACCTACCCATTTACCATTATGTTAGACGACATTTGCAGAGACGAAAGTGTGTACGAGCTTTGTTTCATATAAATTCCAACTGTTTGCAGTTGATTGTACTTTAAACTAGGCCATTTGTACGGTGCCGCAAGCGATAACCCGGGTCCAATTTTAACGCGAAATTAAATTGCAAATGTGACCAATGCGGTGACAATGTATGCGACTTTATTCGCACTGACCGATTATTCAAAACAAATGGCATATTCAACACTCGTTGAAAGTTGCAGTATAATTTATAGATAATGAATTGGCGACGTTTTAACCCGACTTTGGCGGTTCACCAGGTTAATGTACCTCTTAAAGACCTACCTATCAGATGGCTAGAATTTGAGTAGTGTGTACTGTGTACATATATATACATGCAGGTGAGTAAAAGCTCACCATCGTGGATAATTTTGATCAAGTACCTACTGTACTTCGCACGAGGTTTTCGCTTTTCACTTTTGGCTTTACATTGTGTTGTTACTACATACAATGAGAATTCATCATTCACTCGGAGGGAATTCAGTCAGTATTTACCAAAACAGGGGAGGTTTTTTATGGGGGGATTGGGGTGGTGTGATGGGAGGGGAGGAGGTGTTGTCTGAAAATTTGTCGAATGGTATGAGAAAAAAATTTTAAATTAAAGGAAGTTTCAAACTGGGATTTTTTTAGTTTAGAGATAAGAATTAGGCCAAGCAAAGCAAAGCAAAGGTAAAAGCATTCAAAAATTCGGGTTTCAAGAGGTAAAAACTTCTTCTTCTTCCACGCTTGCTCGTATCCAGACATTGCAATTACAAAATCCTCACAACCAGTTCCCTCCAGCTGTCTCTGTCCTCAGCCTTTCTCGTGCATTCTCACAGTGACATTTTGGCAGTTTTCTTGATCAAGTCCGTGTATTGGGGGGGTGACCCTCCCCTTCCCCTCTTGCTTTCTATATGGCCATGGACTGTCAATTTTTCCAGGTTGTCCTGTCTCACGATGTGTCCGAAGTAGCGTAGTATTTGTCTCCTGATGACTGTGCTTAGCCTTTCATTTACACGCAGTTGTTGAAGTATTGACGCATCTGTTCTTTTCTGGACCCACACTGAGAGAACTGTTTAGTAGAAATTGCTGTAAAATTTAGTAAAGTGGCCCTCTGGTCACCCTTTTTGTAAAATTTACTGCATTTTATAGTACATACTACTAAAAAATGTAGTAGAAAAAATGATTTTTACTACATTTCTTAGTAGTATGTAAGTACTATGAAGTGTAGTAAATACTACAAAAAAATGACCAGGGGTCTCCTTTACTACATTTTCCAGTAATTTTTACTAACGTGATTTTTCTCAATGCACGATATCCTTAGCATGCGTCTGTAGCAGTACATTTCAAATGCGTCAATTTTATCTTGATCTGGCTTGCATTCTGTCCAGCATTCTGACACACACAGGAAGATGGAGAAGACTAGCGTTTTTATGATTCTCAGCTTTGTGGCCTTCGTAATGTTGTGGCTTTTCCATATCTGGTTGAGCTTTCCCATTGCTGTCTTTGCTACAGCCAACCTTCTCCTGATTTCTGCGGCTGAGCATCCCTGATTTGTAATTTGTTACCTTAATGCCAAATCCAAGTATGTCCATACAAAAAAAGTACAATTTTACGCATCATTGATAAGGTTCCGATATGCTGGGAAGGGTTCGTTGAGTTCTGATTGAACATTGGTCAGCTTCGTGCATCTTCGGTGGTGCATTTTAACTGTACTCAGATGCAAATTTTTCAATTCAGGGCTTCCCAGAGTCTTATCAGTGACGCAAAACAACGATTTTGTTTTGGATGGACATACTCGGATTTGGCATTAAGGTAACGAATTAATGAACCAAGATACGTGAAGTCCTGTACAACCTCTATACCATCAATCTTCAATATTTCAGGTCTGTTCTTTTGTTCTCTATCGATTATTATTATTTTTGTTTTTTCTTTGTTGATCCTCAGACCTGTCTCATTGCTGGCTTCTTCAATTTTCCTGAGCATTTCCTTCATCTCATCTGGTGTCTCTGCAAGCAGGGTTGTGTCATCCGCATATTGTAAGTTTGACAATGTGTTTCCCCCAGTGCTGACTCCCTTTTCCCAATCCTCTAAGGCAGTTCTCATTACCCATTCTCATATGCATTGAAGAGAATTGGGCTGAGTATGCATCCCTGTCTCACTCCTTTTGCTGTATGGAAATGATTGGTGAGCTCTTATTCAACTCTCACATATTGTGCCACATTGTCCTCACATAGACTCTCCATGAGACTGACAAGGTGCTCTGGTACTCCAAGCTTTTTGAGGTTTTGCCAGAGGCTCTTTCACCTCACATTGTCGAATGCCTTCATGTAGTCAATGTCAATGAAGCACAATCATGTACACTGGCTTGTTGAATTCTCTTGACTTTTCAATCACCCAAAGTTTGAAAAATTTGTTTATTTCTTTTGATCCAAAATTTTAGAATTTGAATGATGAGTTTTTAAAAATTTTAATTTTGAAAATGAAAAGTAAACAGATCCGAATGAAGCAAGGGCAGTGCTCATGTTCAATTTTCCCCAAAAAAGTATTTTTGTAACTGAAAAGCTCGAAAAAGTAACCAAAAAGTAATTGAAGAGTAGCTAAAAAATTGACAAAATTTGGACAAAACAGTCCATCCATGAAATCCGTAGTAGCCATAGCACCACATCTTGAAAGTCGATATTATCTTTTCACAATCTGCACTCATGCCCAATATTTTTCAGGAATACTTCAGAATGGTCCATAAGTAGCATCATATAATTCTCTTTCTCAGACCTACACTCATCGTTTGATTTCCCAGGACATTGGCAAGGTTATTGAAAGCGGAGAAGACAAAGACAACACAGGGGTATTCTGTGCATCCACGTCACACCGTGCTGGGTGGTAACATGCTGCTTTGTTGCAGTTTGATGGACTTAAAATCAATAAACATGGCAAAAGCAGAATTCTCCAGTTGGTGGAACAACGGGGAGGAGTGGCAAGCTGAAGGCTAAGCCTAAGCCTCTATATAAATACGGAATACAAACTAGAATGCATAAGAGCTGCAGAACACTAACAACTCACTCATTCCAGTCCCAGAGAAGCGCAAGAGCTTCAGAGTGAGAAGGTGAATATGGTACCAGCACCTAAAAATTGGCCAATTTGCCAAAGGGAGTAAACCCCAACAGAAAATCATGGTGGAAGGCCATGGGAAACCACCACCATTACATTTCCCTAGAATTATATGGACATCAATTTTAGTAAAAATTAGCAATTTTTGAGAATAAGAAATTAAATACGTAGATTTTTTTACAATTTAAAAAAAAAATAACTGAGTATGAGCCCTGAGTGAGGGCAAACGCTTGTTTCAAGAAGTAAAGTTCTTTCATGGAAAAAATGAGTTTTTTGACTTGACATTTCTTAAAATTTGAATGATGATTAATTGATTACCTATATTTTTTTTTAGGAAATTCAATTTGAAAAGAAACACAGTAGCCCAAATGAAGCGACGGCAAAACCTTCAAAAATACGTATTTTAAAAGATGAAAAGTATTGTTTTTTAAAGATGAGTCGTCTATCTATTTCTTGACTCTTACAAGGCCAGTTCGTCACTGTTCTAAAGTTACAATTTCATCAAGTTTCTTTGAAAAGAAATAAAAGATTGACTTCAAAAAGATCTAGTATACGAGGTCTGATCAAAAATCCTATTTCATCACTAGAAACAAAAATATGACACCGAGCAATTAAAACAGTAAATGATATAATGCTAGTAATTAAATGATTCGAGATAATTTCGAAAATATCGAACCCGGTGGAAAATTTATTAAATCATCCGAGCAAAGTACAATCGTTAATAGAAACTCGGAAGAAAAACTTTCACCATCGTTCGCTTAGCCTTTTCTTCCAACTAAACTCGTAAAAATTAACGAGCGATTTTTAATCGACCATCCGCGCGTCATTATCCAATATAACCACTACAATCTATTCGAGTACGTATCGATTAATCGCTTATATCAACATCCAAATAACAAATTTGAATCTCGCGTAAGATCATTTCATCGAACAGAAATTCTCGAGGAAAAAAACACCAACAATAATAACAGTTTGAAAATACGTACCTAGTACCTACTCGTATCTTTGAGACTCTATACCTACTTAATAGTGTAACGACCAGGATCAACGTGCCTCAAAACGAGCCAACAATTTTTTTTTCTTTTCTAAACGAACTAATTTTTGTGTAAAATTGAGTATTCTGCAACGATGCCTTTCTTATTAACCTAATTAGCATAATAAAAGTCCCTTTGCATTCAAATTAAACTTCCTCTTTTGTAAAAAGAAAAATTGCACGTCGATATAGCAAAGGCTCGAGAGTTTTTTTTACGCTGCATTTTGTCGCTGGTAAAAAGCAGTTTATCCGATTTCGAAAAGTGCTGCTAACAATGAGGTTTAAAGCTCATTTGTAAACTAAACCCTCGGGTATTGCGGAATACAAAAATTATGCCTGTTTTCTGCGTTTTTTTTCTTCTTTTTTCAGCCTTACAGTTATCAATTCGAATTATACGACGTTCTACAGAGAAAAGCTCGGTTTCGATTAATTTTTACTCTATACTACGAAAACGCGAAACACACCAGCGCGTTCCTCGTTCCATCTTTTCTCGTTTTGCTCTTCGCAATCGGCGGTGTATTGAAAAATTGTATTTTATTGTCGGCGATTTTTCTTTGCCAGTTGGCGTAATGCGTTGTTATTAAAAGAAATCGGCGGAAATATTAAGAATTTATTACTTTTCGCTAGTTTTTACAAAGATTACGCGAGGTGCGTGAGCGAGAGACGCCGGATTTTTCCACGTCAGAATACAACATAATAATACGAATTGGCATTTAACGGCGATAAAATTGGACAGCTGGAATAAATTAGACTCGAAAGCGTTCCATATTACATACTACACCAGCCGGATAGATTAAGTTGAATATTTCAACATCTATTTATTTTCTTTACTTTAAAACGTTATCATAATCATTTTTCACTGTCTGCGTTAATTTTTAATTCGACTCCTTGTAGTACCCTCGTACGTCTTGTAGTTTACCTAAACACGAGCCTTCAAGAAATCACTCAACTTGAAATCGTTTCGACGTGTTTTGCACCTTTTTGACATCCCTAAGAAATGAGATTCTACACTGCGCATCATCGCAATCGTTGGGCTTTGGGCTACTATGCCGATACGGTTTTATAAGTTAAAATTTCCTTCTTCTTTTTTTTTAAATTTTGATTAAAATTGGGTACTCTCGTATCCCCTCTTTCTCTCCCACTGGGGTGTTGAGGTTCCAATTTGTAAACAAAATTTCAGAAAACAGGGTGAAACAGGGTGTCCTAAATAATTTTTTTTCAATTTTTATATTGTGAGTACTCGAGTCAACTTTTGAACTTATTTCAAAAGGTGGACTTTTATTGTGAAAGTTCGATTTTTAATTTTTAAAATTCTAATTAGGTGTTGATTTTTAATGTATCATTCATTCTCCCTCAATGTAACAGAAATAAAAGGTTCAATATTGATAAGCAATATTCAAGTCATAAAAAGTTAACTGAATGACGTATTCACGGCAAACTGGTTATGCAATTCTATTAACATCCGCAAGATTTATATGCAATGGTGATTTCACCCACTACTGCCTTACATCCACGCAGAAAGGAATGGATTTTAAATGATTAAAATAATTTTCATTAATTTATTCATTCAACTTATTATGAAATTATTTGGATCTAATTGATAAAATTATCTTGGTTAAGTTCAGTAACAATGAAATTCGATTTAGTTGAATTTATTTACTTCATCAAGTACGAGTACCTACTAATACCTATAGGTATTAAATTACCTATTTCAAGTAAATTGAATCAAACTAAATCAATTTAATACGAACAAATTGAAATAAATTAATTGAATGAATTAAGTTGAATTAGTTCGATCAAATCGATGAAATAAAATAAGTACCAAAAATAATTCAATAGGTAATTAATAGAATAAAATACATTTTAAATCAACCAAATTGAATGCACAAATACCTACCTAAATAAGATGAAAAAGGTTAAATTTGGTTAATTTATTGAATTGAAGCAAATTTTTTGAAAAATTGATAAAAATCAATTTAATTCTTTCAAAACATTAAATGAAGTGGATTTAAATTCAGTCGATTTTTGGCCAAAAGCAAAATTTGGACAGTTTTAAGACAAGACTTCTTGGCCATTAGGTATTGACAAAAAATTGCATGAGGCTTTTTGACAACTTTTGAGCAAAAAAATGAGAATTTTTCACAATTACTGGCAAAAGTGAAAATTTGGCAATTTCTGGCAAAAAGTAGTACCTACTTCTGAGAAATTTTTGGAAAAAACGACAATTTTTAGCAATTTTTTGCAAGAAACAAAACTTTTTGGTAATATTGCGAAAAAGCAACACCTTTTTCGGGGTATTTTTGGACGGAAAGCGAGTCTTTGAAAAGGCAAGGCTTTGTAACCGTAAACACTGAAAATGCAATGGAGACAGATGAAAAAGAACGACAAAATGGGTTCCTGGACATTTCCCCGAATTCAATATCCCGAACGGACACTTCCCCGAATCCCGTTCTCCGAATCCCATTTCTCCAAACAAAATTCCCCGAATTCATAAAATTTGATTAAAATTAAAAATTTTTTTTTCAATAATATTCCAGGGAAAAATAATTGGATGTGATGTTGAAACTCTGATCGAAATTTTTCTCTTAGGTATACCTCTCAAAAAAAAAAAAAAAAGATAAAAACGACTCCCGAGCGTATTTTTTTCATCAATTTCAATTTTTTGATCAAGTGTGATGTATCCTTTTTTGGTTCCGAAAAAATTTTTTTATTTCAAAAGATTCAATAAAATTATGAGGCAAAAATCAAGCCAATGGCTTCATGCCATTTTTTGAAAATTTTTTGATGCTCTCAAAATTTTGGAAAAACTTCTGAAAACACGACAAAAAACAATATAAACAATTTTTATACATTCATCCGCAAAGTAGGTTTTTAACCCACTCATAATTTGGAAAAATTTCCAAGTTTTTGAATCAAGTACTCGTACCTGGAAGTTTCTAATTTTGAAGGGAAAAGCTACACCTAAGTACATAAAATACGAAGTGCTTGGCAATATTCATACGGATTGAGAAAAAAACCATTTGGCAGAAGAGTCGTTGGGTAATTTTAATTCGGGGGGGAGGGGTCGGATTTGGGGAAATGGGATTCAGGGGACAAATACAAGGTACAAGTGTGATATTGATTTTAATCGAAAAAAATCCTATGAAAAAACAGAACAAATGACAAAAAAATCCGAACAATGCACCAGAATTTGCAAATTTATTTGAAAAAATTTCCCTTCTTCACCCCCCCCCCCAATAGAATTTTGTAAAAACCGTACCGTGTATTTTTTTTTAAATTTTCGAATCCATGAAATCGCATTTCTATCTACGTGTTGAGAGGTAGATAGAGGTACTAAGATACCCACTAGGTATTTAACAGTAACTCTTTTGCTTTCATCTTTCATTCGCTCCTCATTATTTATTCTTTTATTTTTCCCTCGCATTACTGCGTTTTTGTTATCTTTCACTTTCCTGTGTTCTATGTCCACGTTTCCTATTTTGTTTTTTTTTTACGTTTTTTCAAAATCAGCTCTCGTCGTTCTTGTTTACGTTCATTTCCGTAATGTATACGGAGAAGGAAAGAAAGAAATCTTGGAAAAAATTATGCATCCGCCGCATACATGTTTTCATTTTTTGCTTCCATTGTTAGTACTCGGTATAATTTTTTATTCATTGTGTACCAAGTTCGTATTCTGATAGTGAGTTCATCAGCTTACCGGGCAGAGGGACTGTGGAGAGAGGAGGGTAGGTAGAGGTACTAGGTATTGATATGCAATTAATTATTCATAACATTGTATCCGAAGCGACGAGATAAAGTTCAGTTCGAGTTGTGCATAATATTAACGAAGGCTGGCTTAATGAATAATAATTTTTGTTTGCTGCTTTTTTGTCGAAGCAAATGAAGCAATTGCATTCGAAGTAAGGCAATTTTTACTCGTACGAGTAAATGGAAATTTTCGATTAGAAAACATATACCTGCTACCTACGAGTACCACGAGTAACACGCGATGGAATTCGTATTCGATTGATTCGAGTGTGATTTCTTGTCTTTTTTGGCTACAAGATTCAATCAGTTTAGTTTTTTTTTGCGCAATTTACTCACGTGTCTGGTAAAACGTCGAATGTACCCAGATGAAGTGTACAGTAATGAAAGAAAAAATTCCAAAATGCGAGTATTTTTTACGAAAGAAAAAGCAAAAAGGGGTGAAGAAAAATTGAAAAACCCTATACCATTCGAACCAATATAGTATACGAAAAAAGGATGCTTTCGAACGCCGCCTATTCTTTGCTCGCGTATACCAGCGTATAGTAAAATGGAACACGAACATTTAACTTTTCTCATAAAATAGCGCCAATTCTCAAGAATCAAGAATAGCTTTCATATGCAAGTTCCAGTCTCGCTTTGTTAGCATAGAGAACTAGAGCTTTCTGTTGTATAAACTTTTCACGCGACTAGGTCCTCGTGACTCGTCAATGGTGTTCGTTCTTTTAGGCGTGTTCTCTCGTTGTAGTATAAATACGACGACATAGCTTTCGAAAGCAACCCGAGAACTCCGGAATGCGACAAAAAGTCACGAAAAAAGAGAGTATTGCTGGAGGTTGTGGTGGTGACGTTTTGCATCGTTGTGACACGGTTTTGATAACGTCTTCATTTGATAAAATCTAACATTGCTGAGACGATTGATTCTCAAATAAGATGATCTATTTTTATCATTACTTCATTAGGCTACAGTTTGGTCAGAGGTTGGAAAAAATTAAATGACAGAAACAAACAAAAAAAAGATTCTCATTATTATCCCTCGAGGCATTAAAACAACCGAAAATATTGCGAAATTAAGCTCTAAAAAAGCAAATTATTTCAGCTTTGTGTAGGTAGTCAAAATTGTAACCAACAACAAACAAATACAAAAATATCAAACGAAAAAAAAAACTCGCTACAAACCCACCCTCGAACGTCATGCAGAAAAACGCCCTCCTTTCATTTTCTCGAAGATACGTTAAAAATTTATACAACCTATAGCAGATCACACAGCAAACCCCCAGCAGCATCTTTTGTTTCTCGTACACAAAAATTATATAATAGGTAGCTAGGAACAGGAAGTAGGACCGTAGAATAATCCGTAGGTAGTCGGTTTGAATTAAGCTAATAGCAACCGGTATTTCAAGTGCTGTTTTAACAATCTCGCGGGAAAACGACACATAAACTTGAAGGAGGTAAAATTCAATACAACGAGCACCCTTCTAAATGCTAGTAATTTAACAATAATATTTTCATGAAAATGAAAAAACAATAGAGAATTTGAACATTTCATCGTTTTGATGCGATTCTTCCTCATCTTATTCATCCGTTCCGTTATTTAAAGCAATTGAACTTGGCTCGTGTAAGTAAGTAGGAGAGATGTTGAAATGGAAAAGGGAAAACAAACTGAGTTTTTCTTTGTGCAAAAAACGGATCGTTTAATTTAATATAATTCTTATCGACTTATTATTTGTGTCTGATGGAATTATAGGCAGATACCTAAAACAACATTTTCTACTTTCATCTCATTTACCTGGTGGTACCTACTGAAAGTTTGGTGTTTCGTCGATGATGAATTTTGTGGATTGAAAGGAAAGATGAGAGTTTGCGATTCTTCAAAGGAAATAAATTATTTTTTTCACATTAATTAGCCACGAATGTTTTCTACTCTAAAAAATGATAAGACCAACTTGGAAATAAATTTTTATTTTTCTAAGACTGTAAAAACGAAACCACCTTTATGCTTTCCAATTACCAACTTTTCATGTTTCTTGGCTTCTAGGTATTCTTAATTTTTCAGCATTCAGCTACATTATTTATTGACAAAAATTTTCAATTCAAGGAATTCAAAACTTAATGGAGTGATTACATAAAAATCTGTTCATAACATATACAATCTTGCCGCACAATTTCCGGACCTCTGAACAAGTACCTACCCAAGTAGAAATCTTATACGTAACCTTATGTATGACTACCCACATTTTTGCTTTTACTAAATTTTCTCGCAAACAAAACGAAAATAGCGCCCAAATAAATGGATTACAATTCGGTTACCGCTGCGCGAAATTAATTACGATATAAAAATGGAAACGTACGGTGCTTACAACGCTAAAAATCGCAAACCGTAACGATGCAATTTGTCCAAGTATTCTTATACGTATATACGAACATCTACATGTACTCGTATGTGCGAAGCGAATAATAAAATCTATTTCAGCATTTTCTTCGAAAACTTGCTTTTTTTCATTTTCAGCTTCTTTTTTTACTCGTTTACGAAACAAGGAAACGAACGTTTGAAATAGCGAAACGCAATGTTGGAGTATCGCCTCATGTACGAGTATATACAGGGTGTCCTGTATGTCAAGTCTGTTTATCCTTCGGACCTGAATATGCTTAGTCATTAGTGCAGTTTAAGGCTTACAATTTTATGGAAAACACTACTTTTCGTTCGACTTGAGAAGCCATTAAGTTCATCTCAGAGTCATAAACTCGAAAATGTCAAAAAATTACAACATTGAAAAAATTTATGTACAAGATGGACCATTCATAAAGTCACTAAAAATTGTTCGGAGATCTTGAATTTTCAAGTCTAGGGCTACTCAAAATTATCTTTGAAAAAGTAAAGCCTCTCACCTCTCAAAAAATACTAATCACGATGTTTTTTAAAATTCCCAACTTTCAAGGAAAAAGGTTTGGCATTGAGAAGTTTCCCTACATCTTGCCGAGATCGTTTGGTCGCGATTCTTTTTCTATGGATCGTCGGAATGATGGGTGGGGGGAGGGGGAGTGTAAAGTAAAAGAATAATTTTCCGAGACGAAAGGTAGGTAAAAGGTCAAAACAACGAACCGCGGGTTATAAAATTTTTGTCAACAAATTTTGGACATTGAGATAGGGTTGAAGTAAAAATGAAAGGAAAGAGATACAGCTTAGGAAACTAGGATATGAATTCCAAAAGCTCAATTCCGTGCAACATTTTTGAGGCAATTTCGCGAAATTTTCGCCATATTCCGCCAGGATAGAATTTTTAAATTCCGTTTTCAAAAAATCAGGGGAGGGGAGAAAAAATGGTAAGATGGTGAGTTAGATGAGGGTTGTAGAAGGTTCATGATACTGATATGGTGCAATCTGCCTCCACAGCTTAGGTGTTTGTTCTCATTTTACCCCTTTACGTGATTCTATTTATAACTAATACGTAAAGGAGGTACTGGTAACGTGGGAAATTATAATAGGGTGTGATTAAGATGACATTTCAATTTAATTATGATTGTTGGTCTAATTCATCAAGGTGATAATCGGACAATTACACCCTTTTTGGTCATTTCAAGATGTACTTAGTCCGGTATATGACCATAGGAGTAATTGCACCCCCCCCCCCCGCCGATCCTCCGGGACAACTTTTTTCTTAAAAGGGACATCCTGAGGAACATTTTGAAGCAAACTTGCCCAAAAAAAAGTTGGCCTTACTTACAAAATCGCCGATAGGACTTGTACGACATTTTTCAAACCTTACAAAGGTAGATCGAAAGATCATGCAAAAATTTATCACCTGTCAAAATTTCAAGTGCTAAAGTGCGTTTTTCGATTTTTGGTGAATTTTTGAAAATTCAATTTAGGCCAAAAATGAGGGGAAAAAATCAAAATTTTACCAAATTGACCAAGAAAGCTGAAATTTGGGATATACCCTATTTTCGACATGCCAAATTTATTGGAAACGGTTTCAACCCGTTTTGAGCAGTTCTGGAGCCTCCAGCAGATTTTTGAAACTCGAAATTCCCATAAAATTCCATCAAATTGGAGTTGTAAAGCTGAAATTTATTCTAAAAACTAATTTCAATACGTTACGAAGTACTGCAGGTGAATTTCAAGTCATTTTAGAGCCTCCAGCAACTTTTTTGAAAATTACTGGAGCCTCCAGCAGATTTTTAAAACTCGAAATTCCCACAAAATATCACTAAATGGAGTTGAAAAGCCGAAATTCATTCTGCAAACTAACTTCAATACGCTACGAAGTTGACTGCTGGTGAATTTCAAGTCGTTTTGGAGCCTTCAGCGACTTTTTTGAAAATTACTGGAGCCTCCAGTAGATTTCTGAAACTTGAAATTCCTGCAACATTAATGTATCAAATGGAGTTGGCAAGCAGAAATTTACTTCGCAGACTACATGGTAGTTTCAAATGGTTTTGAAGCTTCCAGCTACTTTTAGGAAATTTCAATTTTCCAAAAAAACACCATACGAACTTTCAAAAAGTCGCTGGAGGCTCCAAAACGACTTGAAATCAACCAGTCAACGTCACTTCCAGAAACAGGCCTGTATAAGCTGTAGCAAGCCTATATCAACATATTACAGACAAGATGATTCATGTATTCAATGACTTAGAGATAGTTTGGTCACTAAGAGAACTCCCATCTGAGCTAGTCAGGAGTCGGATAAATCTCCCCCCTAAGGTGATATTTATTAGATGAACCAGTAAGGCAGTAGTTATTACATCCCCCTTTATGGCCAATCATTCTCATCACTAAGATAACAATACTGATTCTGAAAATCGTTCAACGTTTGATACAAAAATCAAAACTGTGCTCCTCATAGGAGTCAGTTTCAGAAACTAATTTTGCATTTTTTTTCAATTTCAGGATTAATCCCCCCTCCCTTCTCATAAGAACCAACGCCTTTGTAAACTTTTTTTATGACACTAATGTATTTTTTAGAATTTTGTGCTCCAACCTTTTTCTCTCTGTGGGCATAGTTTGAATTTTGAGGTGAAATGGTTTTTATATTCAGAGTAAGAATCTTTTAATAAGGGTATGAAAGTATGTCACATTATTTCGATAGTTTAAAATTTTCTTACCAGGATGTCTGCTAAAATTTGATATTCAAAAATCGCGACTTTTTGCGACCTTTTTCGCGATCTTTTTTTGCGACCTTTTTCGCAACATTTTTTCGCGACCCCTTTTTTGCGACTTTTGCGACGTGGACGACCTGGTAGACACCCTGCTTACCCTCCCTTCCCCCTCTTTTACGGATATTACTTTGATTTAACAAAAATGCTATCTCGTTATGTTCACTAAAATAGTAGGTAGATACACGTTTTATGGGACACCCTGTATGCAGAAATGTTTCTGTATATTATGTAACCAATATCACAACACGGGGTTTCTCTCGTTTACCGGATGAATTTGCACGACTATGACGACGACGACTACGTTGCGGGTGAAATATCTCGTCAGGCAATAAAGCCACTTAATCACTTCACCTTGCTCGCGCCAAAATGCGCTATGAAAACAATCGGACGAGCGGGCAATTGAGCGTCGCTGTGTAATAAATTCTTTATAACCGTTTTGAAAACGATGCCACTTATGAAAGTGGTTATGTAGCGGGTTCGTATTATTAAGCCCCAAACGATGGAGTTCCAAATTGGAGACCTTTCGCAACGATGGTCGCGCGCCGCGCGCCGCCGGTAATTTTCACCCGCTGAATAAAAATAAAAAGAATAGAAATTGCGAGATATTACCAACAGATCCATAAACAAAGCAGTAAAAAGAATTTAAAAGGGAAGGCAATTTTGCCACGCTAGCTTGGTAAAAGAAAAACTCGCCGGATTGAGCAGTTGAGGGCTGCTGTGCCATAGACTATGCGATACTGCTGGTAGTTTTATTGTAAAATATAATCATATCGGAGGAAGCAAGTTCTATTGCGAATACCGCAACGAGTTATAGCTAAATTTTAGACGATACAACAACTATGTATACTCCCCAACACGTAAACCGTATCCGAGACACAAAAAAAAGAACCCAAAATACGAGTACGTATAGTACTCTTGTAGTGCGAGCGTTCCAAATAGTAGGTACATTCGAGCGACGTTTTTCTTTTTCTCTTTTTTGTAGTCTCCCTTTGGTATAAAAATTATAATAGCATAATTATACTACGTTGAAAAACATTCTACATGCTATTTCCAGATAGTATACTGTCGACGTATAAATTTCCTTACTAATTAACAAAGCATCTGCTCTTTTAGTTTAGTATCTATACTTTTCTTGACACAATCTATTATAAATTTATTAGTCAATTTATCAAGAATATACCGTAGAAACTCTTCCATTAGTTAAAAATTCAATATCTTCAACGTCACAGTTGTCACTTTCTTCGTGCTCTCCACCCCATCGCATCGTGCCGTGCTCGCACACTCGTCTACGATTAGAGGTACCTACTGAACACGTCAAGAGGTCTCCAGCGCGATATAACATTGCGGTATTTTCTTTACAGGTACCTCTACCTATCCAGGTATCCATCGAGTCTTTGGAGTTTAAAAAGTTTTCAAAAGTTGCAATTTCGTTTTCGTCATTGATACGATGATGACGCGGATGTTTCATTTTAAAATTGATGGTTTAGAAGGGTACGCTGTAATGACCCCTCCCCCCAAAGCTCTCAATTTCGTCAAATTTTTTTGAAAAGATTTTATGATTTGATAAAAAAATCCTCTCTTGTCGTGGCCTAGATTTTCGTTATCATCATTATTTTTTTGGACGAAGGCATTTTTTTTTACAAAGTTTTCATTTTTGCTCATTTTTTGGGAAATGCCAGATGACCTTTTTTACTATCGTTACCTATTATGATTTTTTTCTAATCAGTTTTTTCAAAACTACACTCTACAAAACAGTTTGTTTCCTTAAACATGGAAACCTAGAAATCTACGCGTATAATGATGGAAAGAAAGAAATTTACAATTTTTAACCAATCGCTTTCACTGGAAAGTTTTTGTGAATTTTCGATGAGAATCTAAACGCACTTCACATTTCACCATACCAACAATTGATATTAAAACAGATTGCCTACTTTGGAATGGAAATAGGTAATAGCTCGCATTTCGTAATTTTCTTCATTTTTCCACCAAAAGGCTGAGTGTTTATTCAATGGAGGCAAAATTTGAATACTGAATTACAACGACCGCGAAGAAAACGTTCGCTAATGTCAAATTCCACAAAAAATATCATCAAGAGCCGACAACTTGTTAAAACCAATTGAAACTGAATAAATCCGAATAATTAAATCATGCGTTTTATCTTTTCATCGAAATTTCGTTATTTTTCTTCCATCGGCGTGATGTAGCATAGAAGATTTACACGAGGAGAGTAGGTAAGTAAGTACCTACAAAGAAGCAATTTGGTAAGTGGCTTTTCAAATTGCAAAAAAAATTAATTTGTTGTAATGAACTCAAAAACATCAATTAGCTATCTACAAATAGAATTCAACACTAAAAACTAGGGGGGTGTAGGGGGGAAGAAGTCCCCCAAACACAGGCAAAGCACAGGAGCGAAGCGAGGGTGCGAGTAGTTCAAGTGCCCTCAATGTTTCTGGCACAAAAATTTGGCTCTTACGTAGTGGCAGACTGCTACGACTTTTTTTTGTAGTATTTACTACAGTTCATAGTACATACTACTAAGAAAATGTAGTAAAAATTACGTTTTCTACTACATTTTTTAGTAGTATAATTATACTATAAAATGCAGTAAATTTTACAAAAAGGGTGACCTGAGGGCCACTTTACTAAATTTTACAGTAATTTCTACTAAACAGTTCTCTCAGTGTGGGTCCAGAAAAGAACAAATGCGTCAATACTTCAACAACTGGATTTAAAGGAAAGGCTAAGCAGTAAGCACAGTCATCAGGAGATGAATATTACGCTACTTCGGACATATCGTGAGACAGGACAACCTGGAAAAACTGACAGTCCAAGGCCACATGGAAGGCAAGAGGGAATAAGGGGAAGATCACCCACCTGATACACAGACTTAATCAAGAAAACTGCCAAAATGTCACTGGGAGAATGCATGAGAAAGGCCAAAGACAAAGATAGCTGGAAGGAACTAGTCGCAATGTCTGGATATGGGCAAGCAAGGAAGAAGAAAAAATTTGAACTCAATTAAACATATAATCAAATTCTAATACTCATAACATGAGCATGTTTTTGTTTTTACTGAAAGAGACCAATATTCCAACGCATAGGGTCATAAAAAATTTTGAAATGTTGAAATTTTATCTCTGTACAACTACAATGTTATCTAGCTTTTATATTACTCAATTTTGAAAATTCAATTTTATCCTCATGGGTTATAAATTAATAAAACTGATACCGGTTTTCCTTTTCAATATGCCATAAACGTACTTGTATTTAATTCAAACACAAACCAGCCACCCATCTGACTCCATTAACAACAATTTAATTACAGCTACTTGCTCCATCCTTGATGAGAATAGCCTTATTCAAGTGTGTGATATTCAACAGATATTGAATGAAGAACATTTTATCATGTCAGGAGACTTACAGAAACGTTTGACGAGTCATAGGGGACCCAGCCCTAAGATGGCGCAATTTTTTTCCGAAGCCTGGTGCTCCTAAAGTATCCAACCAAAATGGACAAAATTTGATGGAAGGTCCCTCAGACTATCTACTACTTACCACCAGAAACGTAAAACTTTTGGTTTCAAACTCTTGTCTCAATCGAATGAATTGTAAATAGGTCGAAATGCGCCGATGGCAAAAATGCATTCCTAAGATGGCGAAAATCAGGGCTTCAAACCCGTACCCGAATACCCGAATACCCGAACGAAAATCCAACAATTTCTGTACCCGAACCCGTACCCGTACCCGAAAAATGAAATGAGGAATACCCGAACCTGTACCCGTACCCGATAGAGACTACTTTGAACCCAAATACCTGAAAATACCCGATAGATCGAGTACAGTTCAGGTATTTCACCTAAAATACCCAAACCCGTACCCGATTCTCTGAGAAATAAATCTGTACCCGTACCCGATACCCGTACCCGAAAACGTTCGGGTTTGAAGCCCTGGCGAAAATCCAATTTTAATGTAAAACGTGTAACTAACTATATCAATTGAATTTGATTGAAATTATTATGTTGAATACATTAGGATCCCTAATTTACCCCCAATTTTTTTGTTTCAGGCTGTTAGAAGTTTTTTTAGTGATTTGGCTGACAATTCTGCTTTTTTCAATATTTTCACAGCAATACCTTTTTATGAAATATTTTGAACAGAAACATGTAACATTAGGCACACTATATACACTACTACATGATTCACCTAAATCAACCCCTTTTTGTTGCTGAGAAGCTCCTGCTTTTGTGGCTGCGCCATCATAGGACTGTTTATACAAATTCAAATTTTAGTAAATTTATGAATAAACATAAACACTAATGAAAAAGCTGAGTAGTGCGTTAGAAAGTAGATGAAATTTCGCACATTATAAGATACTTTCAGTCACTTTTGGTAATAAAACCAATTTGGAAGAGCTTCCGGCAAAAAATTGCAACAATCGAATTTTTAAGCAAAAAAACAAAAATATGTTCTCAAGAAAGCAAGGTAATTGTTCAAGCGGATATGACTACAGTAAAAAGTCAAGAATGTGAAGCACAAAGACGGTGTGCAGTTGGTTTTTACATCAGTGTTGCCAGAAATTTGAATTGCGCCGTCTTAGGAACTGCGCCATCATAGGGCAGGGTCCCCTACAGAACAAATGCGGGGACAAATTGAGCAGAAAAATGCAGCTGATTCATGATGCCTGGATCCTCATATTGCTCATGCTACTCGAGACTTCCTCAGAAAATTAAATTGGGAAATAAGGTCAAATTTGAAGGAGGACAATAATTACTCAGAAAATTCAGATCAACTCGAGAGCACTGTGCATAACTACTTTGAGAACTTGGTGGTGGGACATTACTGAGCTGCGATAGAAATAAAGCTTCTGTATCCGTACAACAAGTGCTTGGAATGAGGTGGGGATTACGTAGAAAAATAGATAATTTCCTCAAATATATTACATTTTTTAAAACCCGTTTTGATAATTTTTTTTATTTTTCCCAACACAGGGAAACTTACAATTAGATACCTACCTACTTATTGAACGACCCTAGAAGGTGGATACTTGATTTTAGATTTAAACAAATTCAATTTCAATAAGTAGGTACATTACATCAATCTAAAATTTAAAATCTTCAACCTCTACCAGATGAAAGATAACAAGAGGTTCCTAGCAGAGATTCCTAACTAACGTCTTACAAATCTGTCTTGATGTGCCAGCATAGGTAAAAAAAAATCGAAAGCTGAATTTGTGTCAAACAATGATAACTACCTCATCTCGTCAAATAAACAATCCTCTTTCAAACTAATTTAGTCTCGTTTTTATTCCAGAAAAAAAAAACTTCATCGTCGCCTTATTTTCCTGGTGGCTTGAAGTTATAGGTACCGGTTTCTACTTATATGTGCATACATATGTCGCCGTTCCCCTTCTGTTATTTTCCCTTTGTACGTATTTCTTTGATTGAAAAATGAACTGACAAAGAGATAATTACCCAGTAGGTACCTTACGCGAGTATACGAGTACCTATTCCCCTTCATTTCAATGTCAAATTTGTTCAAAACTGAAACGAACGCCAACTTATAAATAAGCTACCTATAAAGCTGTTTATACGTTTGTGTTTACTCGTATGAAAACATACAGAATAGATACCTACGTTATCAAATCGAGCTTTGTTTTTTCCCTCATAAATACTCGGAATAATCCAACAATGTTTCATCATACTAAAGCAAGTTGGTAAGGGGGATTACCTGCTAAATATGCAATTCGCTATCTTCAAGTACATTATTATAGTGCTTGTTATTCAAATGCGAATCGGGTATAAGAGTGATTGTTCGGTACATATTTCTCAGAAATTATTAAAATTTAATTTTGATTGAATATAACTTGAGAGAACTGAAGGCAGTGCTAGAAACTATTTCGCCTTTTCGCCGAAACTGAGACATAGCATGAGCACCTACAATAATATAAGAATTAAACACATTACTTTTAACAAATTAGATAGGTAGGCTTACGAGCGTCAAATTTCGATTTAAAACTACCGAATCATCGCAAAATCGCAAACAATCAACTTACTCCTTCACATGTGCAATTATCTTCACGACAAAAATTTGTTCTCACCTGGAACAAAAAAATAATGATTGTTGATTAGTGGACCGGATCATCTCATAGTAAATTAAATATACACAGCAAACAAGAAATATGCCAAGAGATCAATTATTTTAGAACGTATGTTGACGAAGAATGAGAATGGCACGAGGTTTTTCAAGATCATAAACTTCTCTTTATAAACTCAATTGTAAGCAAAAATTGCTTAACAAGTGCCCCTCTCCCCTCTTTCCCTGGAATGGCGACGAAATATTCGATATGAAATAGTCCACACAAACAGGTCTGATCAGATCTGAACAAATCTAATCCGATCAAAATTCTGATCTGCTCAGATTCGATTAAATTTGGTCAAATAAAATTGGATCCAGAAAATAGTGAAAATTATCAACGCCCGGTAAATTGCTCACTCCTTCCCCTCTCCTTCTATTCATCTGAGGAAGATTTGACTTATTTCCCCCTTCGATATCATATTTTGTGGAAAGTTTCTCGCAGAAGAACACGCGATGATTCCATGAAATTCGTTATACAAAATAGCAAATTATTTCAAGTAATCCTATTTTGAGGAGAACTGATTTGTCTTTTTCAATTTTCATGTTTAGAAAATTTCACTGGTGAAATTTAGGTTTGTTTTGAGCAGAAATAATAGAGTTATTTGGGTCACCATCTTTGTGCTGCGGACCAGAAATGGAAATTAATCAAAAATTTTGTCATTTTTCATTCATGTGCGATGTTTCCATTCTTTCGTATGTGCGAATAATTTTTTACCAGCTGCATAGCTATTTCTCAGCTTTGTTTCATTTTTTAAAACGTAATTTCGTTTTACATTCGAGTAACTTTTCAAAATAATTTTTTCAAGTCGAGAAACCCATACCACGTCTGGTTTATTTTGAAACTCATACTCCGTAGCAAAAAAAAAAATCCACCTTCTTTTCCAAATGAATGTTGCCAACATTAGACATTTACATACCAGACGTATAAATTCAGTATACGGTACCTAATCGTTAGTGGGAGAAAATAGGCTCAAGTGGCTTATTTGTAAACTCTTAAAGACTAATTAGCGAATGAAATTCACGTTGTCGTATCAATGACCTTTTAAAAGATAGGTACCATTCGTCAAGTATACTTAGTAGTGAAAAAATAAACACCATAGACCACGTATACCTGGAAATCGTTCATGTTTTTCGTCTTATTTCATAAGTGTACGTTTTTTTTTCTCGTGGTAATGTAGGGGCAAACGAGAAAAACTTCTGTGGTTGGTTTTTTTTTCTCAATTAATTAATATTTACTGAGACAACATTATAATAATTACGAGCATTTTATCTTTTTTAATAATTGAGCTTTATTATAACGCCAGAGAATAAAAAACAACTCGTACATTTTTTTCACTTCTTTACGCATCTGGGATGAGAAAAAAAAATAGAGATGATGATGAAGGGGGAGGGAGGGCGAGGGGGCGACCGAGAGAAAAGGCTAGTCAAAAGTTATCCGCAGCGGAATTAAGGAAAGAATACTGGCGTTGATAATTTGCATTTTATTAAAATTTATATAACTTCGTGGTTAACTGTTTTAGTTTTTTAATTTTTCTTCTTTTTTTCACGCGAATATGTTACTGTAATTTTAAGCGCGCGATAATTTGAAATATTGTTGGTAACAAGTTTTCGTTTTTCATTTAATTACGTACGTTCGGGTTTATATATAACACTGTGTGTGGCTTATACGTATATGGAGCAGAATTAACGACCAAATTAAATTATTTGAATTTGGCTCGGTGTAGTTTATACGATACCATACAGATGATGAAGAGTATATGCAGTGATAAGCGCGGCAGGGAGGAGGGAGGTAAAAAAATGTTATTCTATTCGCAATAAAAACCTCGTTCGAAGATACGCACGCACGCGATACCATCGTTAAATTGGATGATTCGTAGATAGATTACAAAATAGATTTTAATTTGTAAAAATTTTCCGATCAAACGGAGTTGAGGCGACTTTTGCTACAGCTTAATCAACTATATAGCTTGGCAATTGCACAGTAGACTGGTTTGTCGTGACAACAACATCTTCGATAAAGTAGAAAAACGCGGAAAAGCTCGAACGAGCGGTAAGTGTAATGAAGATTTTCCACCAAAGTAACGATAATTTGCTTTAGTCATTCGACCGTGAAGTAAGTTTATAAGTGTATAAAAACTTTGGCAAAAACATCGTCCATATTTTTCGTTTACAACTCGCCAACTTATACGAGTAAGTATTACTAATAGATCGCTCTTTTAGCTCCCGAGAATCCGCGTTTCATTGCTGGTAATTTCTCATGCTGTGGCCTGCGTGTATTTAATCGTACAAAATAATTTATAATTATTATTTTTCTCGTTCAAAATACCTACCTATATATTGGAATAAACGACGGTATTTTTGTAAGATTAATTCGTTTTTTTCCCTCCAGTGGCGTATATTTTTTCTGGGTTATTTACCCGAAAAATATTATTGTGGCGGGTGAAAAATATTAAAGAGATTGAAAAAATATTAATTTATATTTTCCATTTTACGAGTATATTGTGCCATCTGGTACGCGAGCACGACAGCATGATTTCAAGTTCATCGTTTTGCCAGCACATTTTCGACGACGACAAAGTCGTTCGTTTTTAAATATTTATTCTCGTGTCGCTTCGATAAAAGCATGAATTATGAACTAAATTAGTTTTCGAGCACTTCAACGCGTACAAGATGAGAGCGAAAGGTCGATTTTTCCCCCCTTCTTCGTGGGAAATACTAAGGTAAGTATATACGCGAATATTAAATACACCTGATGAATTTTCTAGGCAGGTAAGTATTATTTTGTGTACTTTTGGATCGCTATCAATTCGAAATAACGAATCGAAAGCGCCTTTTTTGCAGGAATGAATTTTTGAAACAGGATTTTCCCAATCGTTTACCTTCAAAAAGAAAAAAAACACTGAGTACGTGAAGAGCTTTCCATTTGTTTTCCTTTGACTGGTATGACATGGATACTTCGTGTATAATTTATAGAGAAAATCTGAGGAAAAATTATCCATTATAAGTCAATTTTTTTCGTTCAATAAGCACACTCAAAAGAAGGGGAGACATGTCCCATTTAACATGAAATATGTAATTTTTATATGTAGAAAAACGCACTAAGTTAATTCTTAGTTAATAGCTTCGTTCGAATTGTTTTTCAAGGAGTTTTGTCAAAATCCTTCAACCCCTTTCGACTCCTTTTCCATATTCATACTTTTGCATTTGATTTTTTCAACACTATCAAAAAATAAGTGCTAGACTTTTCAACGTTTCAGAGTAATTCATGAAGCGAATATATTTTCAAAAATTTTCAATCTAAAAGTTGGACTGAAAATTATGCTTTGATATCTGAAAAAATTGCATTCAATAAGTCATCATCACTCACTTTTTAAATTTGAAAGTTCCTTCATCTCATCAAAACAATTGTCACGCTGATTTCCAAAACCAAATTTAATGATGCAGACGGACACAATAGAGTAAGTGGATGCAAATTTGCTATGAAATTTTATCAGCTGAAAATTATTTTCATTTCTCCCCTTCCTAAATTTTTTTAGAGCTGAAAAAGAGAAAATTAAAACTAAATATTTAATGTTCTATTGTTGACAACTTTGAAAGCTCACAAGGAAAAATTTTCACAACTCAACAAAATTGAAACAAAGTGGTTTTGATTTCGAAATACATATTTAATTTTGAAATTTTGAGACCCGAAAAAAATTGACATGGAACTTGAATTTTTGATAATTTTTGAAAAAAAGCATCTCGAATCACTTCAATGTAAAAATTGAGAAACTGCTATACGCATATCAGACCTGATCAAATCCAGTAGAGGAGGCTTGATTAGATCTGACCAGATCTGAGTACATCTGATCAGACCCGATCAGATATGGGATAATCATACTTCTCTGGGTACATTAAAATGTTTATAGGTATTAAAAAAATGAAAAATGGTCTTTAATATCTACAGAGTACATAGAAAAAAATTAAACACAAATTGGTAGAATAACTTGGTTATTTATTTGTATTGATCGAGAATAAATTTACGAATACACTACGTTTCGGCACACAGTACCTTCATCAGGTGATATGAATAACTAACAAGTAGAATAGTGTGTAACGAGAGTAGCGAGAAACGGAGATAAAATAGGTACCTATTTGTATTGCACCAAAGCTTTGTACGAGTCAAAGCCTGAAACGTCCGTTTTTTTATTGATACAATTAGGATTATCTAAAATGTGTAGAACTTCAGCTGTTTTTCTTTTTTGTAAATTCCCACACCCCTTATGCAAAATTTTAGCCTGATCAAAATTAAATTTGTGATTGTATTTCACAGAGTGTTCGGACAGAGCAGTAGTAGTTTTTCCATTTTTAACATCCAAACTATGCCTATACATTCTATCACGAAGATGTTGTTTCGTTTCACCGATATAATCAGAATTACAGTTGTTGCATGTAACTTTATACACTACGTTACTCTGGGACATGGTAGGAATTTTGTTTTTAACTTTTGAAAAGATTCGTTTGAAAAGGGTATTAGAATTTTTGTAAGCGAAAGTGATGGTAGGATCCTCCTTCTGGCATAAATTTTCAATTTTTTTAGAAGTTTTACCAGCATACCTGATAACTTGAAACTTTTTTGGTTCATTTCCAGAGTGAATGATAGAGTTATTTTTTTGCTGAAAATAGGCTTTTATTTGAGATTCTATCATCTTGAACGGATAATCGTTAGCTAAGGCTATGTTATAGATTTCGTCAATTTTTTCACCATAAAAACAAGCATCGGAGAGACCAAGCATCCTGTCTATGAGATTTTTCAAAATATTGACTTTTTGTTTAGCTGGTTGAAACGAATGAAAATTTACCAACCTACCACTAGATATGGGTTTAGAAAAGTGTTTGGTCAAAAAAAGGTCATCAGTAGTTATAATTTGTATATCCAGAAATGGAATAGCACCAGAATTTTCTTTTTCGATCGTAAATTTTATGTTATTATGAAGGGAATTAGCAAAATTAAAAAGTTCCTCAATTTTGGATTTTTTCACATAAAACAGGCTGTCATCTACATACTTTTTTACAAATTTTATATCGTCCTTAAAATTATCAATAATTTTCTTAAATATATGGTCCATAATTAAGTCACATGCAATAGGTGAGAAGCTATCACCCATTGCTACACCAGTAGTTTGCTTGTAAAATATATCATTAAAAACGAAAAAGCCATTAAATAAAACAAATTTAATGACCTCGCAATATAGATTAAAATTATTTCTGAAGAAATTTTGCATGATGGTCCATTTTTGGATGATTATTTCATAGATGTATTGAAGAGGTATAGATGTGTACATAGACACCACATCGAAAGATACGAGTTGATAATCAGGGTCAGGTTTAACTTCTTTGATACAATTTTTCACATCTCTGGAATTTTTTACATTAAATTCAGATTGTAGTTCAGGCATGTTCCTAATTACTGATACCAAAAACTTTGAGAGGTTTGAAATTGGAGAATCTATGGTAGAAACCACTGGACAAACTGGGTTGTTGGGTTTGTGAGTTTTTATCAATCCATATAGGCGTGGAGCAATTGAATTATGTCTTGTTAGAGCAGAGTTCTCGGATGAGGTGATTATATTTTCACTGTGAAGACGTTTTATTAAAGCATTGCCCTGCCTTTCCAACTTTTTAGTGATGTCAGTGGGAAGAATTGAGTAGGTACTGCTATCCTTTAACAGATCGTTCATTTTTTCATTGTATGATGATTTATCAATGATGATGGTGACGTTGTTCTTGTCAGCTTTGGTGATTATAAGATGATTGTTTTGTCTTAGAAAGAGAGATGTGTCGTCCAGATCCTGCTGATTGAATATACTGTTTTTGATTTTTTTCGGATTTTGGAAATCTTTCTGGAGTGTGCTAATTATGTTGTTTTCCAGCTGAGATTTACGAATTTCATCCTCAAAGTGAATGTTGTTGATGATATAGCGACAATCAGCGATCATGTCAAAATTAGAAATTTTATTATTCTCTGGAAAACAGAATTTGGGCCCAAGCTGTAGAATTTTGCTCACATTTTCTGGTATCTGAGTATCAGTTAAATTCACCACCCAATCATCTTTAGAAATGATAGATCTCGGATTGACATCGTTTTTTTGTAGGTTATAGATCTTTCTATTGGAAGTAATTTTTTGCTGTCTTCTCACTTGGTTAATGGAGTCAAAAAGGAATTTTTTTACTCGTTCTAGATCCTCAGTTTTTTTGAAAATAGCACGGAGTCTTATGATATCAGAGATGAGAAGTTTTTTGAGGTTAAATTTTCGGATGAAGTCATATTTGTCTGCTATAACCACGGATAGAACGGCATTTTTAGTACGTGTTATTATCCTATTGAACTTGGCCTTTGATTGATAAGAGGAAAGTTGGATGTTCGATTTGGCAAGCAGAGCACTGATGAACTTTGGATGATGTTTTTTTGATTTACATTGGTTAAGAAAGGAGAGCTGAATGCGAACTTTTTCATATTTTACATATTTATCCACTATGGTGCTGACTTCTCGTTTCACAAAAGATCCATAATTTTCATGTATCCACTTGTAAACCATAATTTCCTGAAGATTTAAGGCCACCAAGCTACACAATATCACACCGAATTTTAAATAAACCATGAAAAAACCAAGTGAATTTATAGAGTACATAGAAAAAAATTAAACACAAATTGGTAGAATAACTTGGTTATTTATTTGTATTGATCGAGAATAAATTTACGAATACACTACGTTTCGGCACACAGTACCTTCATCAGGTGATATGAATAACTAACAAGTAGAATAGTGTGTAACGAGAGTAGCGAGAAACGGAGATAAAATAGGTACCTATTTGTATTGCACCAAAGCTTTGTACGAGTCAAAGCCTGAAACGTCCGTTTTTTTATTGATACAATTAGGATTATCTAAAATGTGTAGAACTTCAGCTGTTTTTCTTTTTTGTAAATTCCCACACCCCTTATGCAAAATTTTAGCCTGATCAAAATTAAATTTGTGATTGTATTTCACAGAGTGTTCGGACAGAGCAGTAGTAGTTTTTCCATTTTTAACATCCAAACTATGCCTATACATTCTATCACGAAGATGTTGTTTCGTTTCACCGATATAATCAGAATTACAGTTGTTGCATGTAACTTTATACACTACGTTACTCTGGGACATGGTAGGAATTTTGTTTTTAACTTTTGAAAAGATTCGTTTGAAAAGGGTATTAGAATTTTTGTAAGCGAAAGTGATGGTAGGATCCTCCTTCTGGCATAAATTTTCAATTTTTTTAGAAGTTTTACCAGCATACCTGATAACTTGAAACTTTTTTGGTTCATTTCCAGAGTGAATGATAGAGTTATTTCAAAAAACTTCTCATCTCTGATATCATAAGACTCCGTGCTATTTTCAAAAAAACTGAGGATCTAGAACGAGTAAAAAAATTCCTTTTTGACTCCATTAACCAAGTGAGAAGACAGCAAAAAATTACTTCCAATAGAAAGATCTATAACCTACAAAAAAACGATGTCAATCCGAGATCTATCATTTCTAAAGATGATTGGGTGGTGAATTTAACTGATACTCAGATACCAGAAAATGTGAGCAAAATTCTACAGCTTGGGCCCAAATTCTGTTTTCCAGAGAATAATAAAATTTCTAATTTTGACATGATCGCTGATTGTCGCTATATCATCAACAACATTCACTTTGAGGATGAAATTCGTAAATCTCAGCTGGAAAACAACATAATTAGCACACTCCAGAAAGATTTCCAAAATCCGAAAAAAATCAAAAACAGTATATTCAATCAGCAGGATCTGGACGACACATCTCTCTTTCTAAGACAAAACAATCATCTTATAATCACCAAAGCTGACAAGAACAACGTCACCATCATCATTGATAAATCATCATACAATGAAAAAATGAACGATCTGTTAAAGGATAGCAGTACCTACTCAATTCTTCCCACTGACATCACTAAAAAGTTGGAAAGGCAGGGCAATGCTTTAATAAAACGTCTTCACAGTGAAAATATAATCACCTCATCCGAGAACTCTGCTCTAACAAGACATAATTCAATTGCTCCACGCCTATATGGATTGATAAAAACTCACAAACCCAACAACCCAGTTTGTCCAGTGGTTTCTACCATAGATTCTCCAATTTCAAACCTCTCAAAGTTTTTGGTATCAGTAATTAGGAACATGCCTGAACTACAATCTGAATTTAATGTAAAAAATTCCAGAGATGTGAAAAATTGTATCAAAGAAGTTAAACCTGACCCTGATTATCAACTCGTATCTTTCGATGTGGTGTCTATGTACACATCTATACCTCTTCAATACATCTATGAAATAATCATCCAAAAATGGACCATCATGCAAAATTTCTTCAGAAATAATTTTAATCTATATTGCGAGGTCATTAAATTTGTTTTATTTAATGGCTTTTTCGTTTTTAATGATATATTTTACAAGCAAACTACTGGTGTAGCAATGGGTGATAGCTTCTCACCTATTGCATGTGACTTAATTATGGACCATATATTTAAGAAAATTATTGATAATTTTAAGGACGATATAAAATTTGTAAAAAAGTATGTAGATGACAGCCTGTTTTATGTGAAAAAATCCAAAATTGAGGAACTTTTTAATTTTGCTAATTCCCTTCATAATAACATAAAATTTACGATCGAAAAAGAAAATTCTGGTGCTATTCCATTTCTGGATATACAAATTATAACTACTGATGACCTTTTTTTGACCAAACACTTTTCTAAACCCATATCTAGTGGTAGGTTGGTAAATTTTCATTCGTTTCAACCAGCTAAACAAAAAGTCAATATTTTGAAAAATCTCATAGACAGGATGCTTGGTCTCTCCGATGCTTGTTTTTATGGTGAAAAAATTGACGAAATCTATAACATAGCCTTAGCTAACGATTATCCGTTCAAGATGATAGAATCTCAAATAAAAGCCTATTTTCAGCAAAAAAATAACTCTATCATTCACTCTGGAAATGAACCAAAAAAGTTTCAAGTTATCAGGTATGCTGGTAAAACTTCTAAAAAAATTGAAAATTTATGCCAGAAGGAGGATCCTACCATCACTTTCGCTTACAAAAATTCTAATACCCTTTTCAAACGAATCTTTTCAAAAGTTAAAAACAAAATTCCTACCATGTCCCAGAGTAACGTAGTGTATAAAGTTACATGCAACAACTGTAATTCTGATTATATCGGTGAAACGAAACAACATCTTCGTGATAGAATGTGTTTGCATTGAAAAGTTTGTTTGTTAAAATTGCCTAATCTGCTCCTACTTAAAATTCTGATTCGTTGAAATATCCCTATCAAAGTCCCTGAGTGAAGGAGGAGGAGGGGAGGAAGACCTACCTACCTACCTACCTACCTATAGCCTAACAGTTCCGCGCTATAAAGCAGCAAAACCCTCATAGAGAGAGACAGAGACAAAGGCCAGCGCCAATGGATACCAAAGGCAGCCAAGACCCACTACGTATATGTACAAAAACACAGGTCAGCGCCAAAGGCAGCCAAGACCCAGTACGTACATATACGTATAGGAAATGAGAGTTAATTCGGCGCCAAGATAGGCAGCCAAACATACCCTTAGACTGTCTGTTCGTCAGCGCTAGAAGCAGCCATGAACGTATGGTCTAAGGGATGAAGGAGGGTTAAGAAAGAAGTAAGAGAGAGAACACAACATTAAGAGAGAGAAGGGAATCTTCTCCAACCACCTTGGTAAAACGTAGCCAGCGCGAAACGCAGCCAAGACTACCTCCAAAAATACAAGGCAATAAACAGGTTTTAAATCCGTTTATTTGATCGGAAGAAGATACTGGTTACAGCCTCTTCTTAGCTTATATTCACAAGGGTACATAAGTTATCTAAGAGTAGTAAACTACCCTTATTTTACACTAAAACAACGCATCTCCGCGTTACAGTATAATAGCTATACTAACAGTCGCGACATCTGCGCTAGTCTATTTTATTTATTTTATTTTACCTTAAAAGATCGTGTTATTCGCGATTAAAATATTATTTTATTTTAAATGATCGCATATTCGCGATTAAAAATATTTTATTTATTTACACGCACGTAATTCGCGCCTAACACACTCCCCCCGGCTGAGGGGCATGAGCTTCCTCAGCAGATAACAACTTAACTACCCGAGTAACAGCTCGTTGATATTTACCAGTTGAAGTTTTCACCATAACATTTCGTATTTCACCTTCTTTGTCAGGGTAGACAGCAACAACGATTCCCATTGGCCAGTTCAGGACTGCAACGTTGTCTTCCTTCAGGGCAACAATATCATTGACAGCAATATTGGAATCTCGAGCTTGCCATTTGTTATGAATTTGAAGTGAATTGAGATAAGATTTTCTCCACTCGTTCCAGAATGACTGAATAATTGACTGCTGGGCTTTAATACGAGAACTCAAGTCAGCTGAAGAATTATCATCATCGAGAGGTGGAGCAAGAAGATTAGAACCAATCAGAAAGTGACCTGGAGTAATTACACCAAATGGTTCATCTGCCAAAGTCTCCTTTTGGTAGCATAATGGACGGGAATTCAGGATACTTTCCACTTGACAAGTCACAGTATGCAAATCTTCCATATTGAGAACATGATTTTTGCAGGCTTTTACAATCAACGATTTGCCTGATTTGATAGCAGCTTCCCATAAGCCACCTTGATGCGGGGCACGAGGGGTGATGAACTGCCATTTGATTTGCTCATTTGCGGCATATTGTTGAATTTTATATTGTTCTTTTAGAATGTTGTTAGCACCAACGAAGTTTTTTCCATTGTCACTATAGACTTGGGAAGGTAGACCTCGTCTAGCTGCAAACCGGCGAAACGCTTTCAGAAAGACATCAGTAGACAGGTCAGAAACAAGTTCAATGTGCACAGCTCTTGTGCACATGCAGACAAAAAATGCAGCATACACCTTATTGTGTTTTAAGGAACGATGTCCAAGGCAGCGCACAGTAAAAGGTCCACACAGATCGATGCCAACATTGAGGAAGGGACGAGCTGGTGTGATACGTGTTGAGGGCAGTTGGCCCATAATTTGTTTTCCAGTGACTGCACGTAGTCGACGACAAAGAACGCATTCACGGATCACCTTTTTTATGGCATTGTTGACACCAGCAACAATCCAATATTGATTTTGAATATAAAAGTAGACAACTACACGTGAACAGTGAAAATACTTCTCATGTACATAATCTACCAATAAGTTTACAAGATTGCATTTAGCAGACAAAATAATAGGATGGCGTTTATCGAAAGGAAGTTGAGCATTTTTCAACCTTCCACCTACTCGTAAAATACCCTTATCATCAATGAAAGGATCGAGAGATCGTAAACTGCTATCCTTTTTAAGGTTTTGACCATTGGCTAAGCGAGCCAGATCTTTTCCAAAGAACATGTTTTGAGAATACTTAATTAAAGCATCTAGTGAACGAATATTTTCTTCAGTGGTCAATTCGCCTTGATGTAGAATACCACGTTTTTTATCTATCCAACGAAACATATAAGAAACAGCATGAATAGCTTTTAAATAAGACGAAAAAGTTGATAAAGTTGAAGCCTCAATAGAACAACACACAAAGGCTATTTTAGGCACACGCATTTCAAGCAACTGTATATCGTCACTTATTTTGACATCAGAGTTTAAATGTTCATCAAAATCATTTTCCAACCATGTGGGTCCTTTCAACCACAATAAATTTTTTCTTTCCATAAATTCAGTTACGTTAAGACCACGAGTGGCCAGATCGGCCGGGTTGGATGCAGTATCAACATACATCCATCTTCCTACATGATCAAGAATTTTTTCGACTCTGTTTGAGACAAAGGTTTTCAAAGCATTCAGAGGTAGTTTTAACCAACTGAGAACTATCATTGAATCGGAAAATGCATATAAGTTATTTGAGTCAATGTTTAGATTGGTTTTTACACGAATCATGAGTTTTGCCAATAAGAGAGCAGCTTGTAGTTCTAACCGAGGTATAGTTAGTACAGGTTTGAGAGGTGCAACTTTTGTTTTTGAGCACACGAAGTTTACTTCAACATTACCGCACTTATCGACACACCGAATATACACAACTGCACAATACGCTTTCGGCGATGCGTCACAGAAACCGACCAATTCGATTCGCACTTTAAACGGAACGCACAAACGCGGCACAGAGTACTTTTTTAATTGACTTAATTCACGTCGGTATTTCAGAAATTTATCTTGGAGATGATCACTCAATTTATCATCCTATTTTAAACTTTCACGCCACAAGTCTTGCAATATAATTTTAGCACGAACTGTGATTGGCGAGAGCACTCCAAGCACATCAAAAACGCGCGCGATATCGGAGAGTAAAATACGTTTTGTTATTGAATCAGGCAAGGGATTCAAGTTTAACACGACACATAGGGTATCATTTTTAGTACACCAATTTAAACCGAGCACATTCACAGAATCGCGATCACCAAACGAACGAGATGTTAATGGCTCAACTAATGAAGAGTCAAGTTTACTGAGAAATTCTTCAGAGTTTGACTGATATTTCCGCAAAGGAAAACCATAATTTTTCAATTCTTGATGCACAGCATTTTGTAGCTCTAGAGCACCTTCAACAGTATCGTCACCAGTGGTGTAATCGTCAATGTAAAAATCATCTTCAATTGACTTTGAAGCACGAGGATTCCTCTCTTTCAAATTTTTAGCCACTTCACGCAAACATCTAGTTGCGATATATGCAGCAGGTTTAGTACCATATGTGATGGTGCAAAGTTCACAAACAGAAACTGGTTCATTTTCATCCTTACGCCACAAAATACACTGGTATTTGCGATCTTCAGGTTTTACAAACATTTGGCGATACATTTTTTCAATATCAGCACAAAATGCAATGATGAAGAAACGAAATCTCACCATATTGTCGAATAATTCAGGTTGCAATGTTGGACCAATCATCAGATGGTCATTTAGACAAGTTCCAGACAAATCGATACTGGAAGCGTTAAAGACTACACGATATTTAGTAGTAGTACTTGTAGGTTTGCATACCATTTGATGCGGTATGAAGTATTTAGCCAATTGAGCTTCTGATGCACTTAATTTGCGCATATGACCAAGTTGTTCATATTCTGTCATAAAATTGACATATTCTTTTCGAATATCTTTTGGAGTATGTTTTTCACTCCGTTTCAGCATAGCAAGGGCTTTTGAATATGAACCATTTAAAACATCTATAGTAGGCTTTGTTGGCAGCCTAACTATAAAACGACCATCTTCTGCCCTGGTATGAGTTTTTTCAAAGTGCTCTTCAATGAGCTTATATTCCAAGCATACATCATCTTTGTGAGATACATACGAATCGTTTAATTCTTCAGTTTGCCAGAATTTTTTAAGTTGAGAGTCAATATCAACTTGAGTCAATCCACAGTACACATTTGGTGATATTGCAGATGAATTGTTAATACCAGAGACAACGAATCCAAATTCAGTTTCTCTTAAGCTCAGTTTTTCACAAAAATAGAGATGGTTTTTCATCACATATTCATAATGTTCAGCTCCAAGAATGATATCCACGTTAGAGTGTGGCAATTTACATTCTGCAAGAGGTAAGTTTGCGTATTCACCAGGAAGATTCAAGACAGCAGAATAATTCACTCGATAAGGTATTTTGGCAACCACTTCAGCTGAAATTGGAAGCTTGAAATCAGAAAATCTGGACTGCAAAACGATATCTGCAACCGTGTCTAGAATTTCGACACCTTCGACTATACCGCCTAATGACGTAACTTCACCAGATTTACGCGTACGAATGTTGTTTGTTTTAATAAAGGGTTTCGCGACGAGGTTAACTTGAGAACAATTATCAAGAAGCACACGAGCGAGAACAGTTTGTTGATTTATGTTAGCCTTGACAACGGCTGAAGGCAGCAACACTGATTTGTTTTGAACAGTTAAAGTTGCAGAAAACGAAGATTTTGGCGTACCGGAACCTGATTGGGGGTCTGGTTTTTCACCACCATTCCCATTTTGATTCTGTTGAACTGTTATTGCTGGAGTCCAATGGAGCAGCGTATTATGTTTTCGAGAACAAGTACCACAAGTTGGCCTAGTACATTTATCTGTTGAATGGAACGGATTAAAACAATTAAGGCACAAGTCATTTTTCTTGACCACGTTATACCGTTCCTTTGGCGTTTTTGCCATGAAATCTTTGCAATTGTTTAGGAAGTGTAATTGAGAACACACAACACAAGTTATTTTTCCAGCCACAAACGATTTTTTTTCATTACGTGATTTTCCACGATCAGTAGTTTTATCCATATGGCATTTTTGTTTTTTCGAATCGTTTTCTGAGCTCCGATCTTCAACAGAAAACGAGCGAATTTGAAGAAAATCTTCCAATTCGTCAAATGACGGATACCGTTTTGTTGTTTTGAAGGAATTTTCCCAATCTTTCAAAGTGACAGGATCAAGGCAAGTTCCAACTAAATAAGCGATGTACTGAGAAAAAGTATCATCAATTTCCAATCCAACGGCTTTCAAACCACGTAAGGTAACGTTTATTTTATCCAACAATGATCGAATACCTTGCTCATTTTTAATCGGCTCAAGGCAATGTAAGTTTCGAAAATGTGCACGGATAATAGCTCGAGGATTATTAAATCGTTTCAAAACGTAATCCCATGCTTCAGGATACGTTGCTTCTTTCAAACCAAAATGGCGAAGAATTTGTTCAGCTTCTCCAATAAAAGCTCGTTTTAAAAAACGCATTTTTTGCGTATTTGGAATTTCGTTATTGTTGTGAACAAGACTTTCAAAACTTTCTTTGAAATCATTGAACTTTAAAATGTTTCCATCAAACGTTGGTACAGTAGCTCGTTCCATTTTTAAACCCACTGAATATGTTTTTTCAGAATTTTGGGAGGACAAGTTTGAGCTACTTTCCTCAGATTGAATGGTTTTCATGACTGACTGAATTTTTGCAGTCGCAGAAGCTGAAAAACTTCGGAATTCCGCCTGTTCAGTGAACATTTGTTCAGCACCATTATCATCTTCATCCAATAGCTCCAAAATCTCGAGAGTTAGCGAATCAAATTTCTCCTTCAACGGTGTAAACTCAGTGTTTAGTAGAGTCTCGATCCGGAGAGTAGTTTCAATGTTGAGATCAGCCTGGAGAAGAGATTCAAGTTCAGTTTTTTGGCGACGGAGATTCAATTTAATACAACGAAGTGTTTTCTGTTTTGCTTCCATGTTTGTTTGTTTGTTTTGCTGTACCCGAAACGATACGAACGCAAATAAGCCGCAATCGCGAAAAGTTTATCGAACCGAAGAATAAAACAACGATCGAATTTTTATTTTTAGGCTAATATACCATAATATTAACCAGCTCGAAGTATTTGATTCCGCGAAAACCATCGATTAACATCACGTACCAACTTCTGTTTGTTTTTTCAAAAAAAGGAAAAACCTAATTTAAACGCCAGGAAATATATCCGACTCCTCAGAGGACCAAAAAATGTTTGCATTGAAAAGTTTGTTTGTTAAAATTGCCTAATCTGCTCCTACTTAAAATTCTGATTCGTTGAAATATCCCTATCAAAGTCCCTGAGTGAAGGAGGAGGAGGGGAGGAAGACCTACCTACCTACCTACCTACCTATAGCCTAACAGTTCCGCGCTATAAAGCAGCAAAACCCTCATAGAGAGAGACAGAGACAAAGGCCAGCGCCAATGGATACCAAAGGCAGCCAAGACCCACTACGTATATGTACAAAAACACAGGTCAGCGCCAAAGGCAGCCAAGACCCAGTACGTACATATACGTATAGGAAATGAGAGTTAATTCGGCGCCAAGATAGGCAGCCAAACATACCCTTAGACTGTCTGTTCGTCAGCGCTAGAAGCAGCCATGAACGTATGGTCTAAGGGATGAAGGAGGGTTAAGAAAGAAGTAAGAGAGAGAACACAACATTAAGAGAGAGAAGGGAATCTTCTCCAACCACCTTGGTAAAACGTAGCCAGCGCGAAATGCAGCCAAGACTACCTCCAAAAATACAAGGCAATAAACAGGTTTTAAATCCGTTTATTTGATCGGAAGAAGATACTGGTTACAGCCTCTTCTTAGCTTATATTCACAAGGGTACATAAGTTATCTAAGAGTAGTAAACTACCCTTATTTTACACTAAAACAACGCATCTCCGCGTTACAGTATAATAGCTATACTAACAGTCGCGACATCCGCGCTAGTCTATTTTATTTATTTTATTTTACCTTAAAAGATCGTGTTATTCGCGATTAAAATATTATTTTATTTTAAATGATCGCATATTCGCGATTAAAAATATTTTATTTATTTACACGCACGTAATTCGCGCCTAACAGAATGTATAGGCATAGTTTGGATGTTAAAAATGGAAAAACTACTACTGCTCTGTCCGAACACTCTGTGAAATACAATCACAAATTTAATTTTCATCAGGCTAAAATTTTGCATAAGGGGTGTGGGAATTTACAAAAAAGAAAAACAGCTGAAGTTCTACACATTTTAGATAATCCTAATTGTATCAATAAAAAAACGGACGTTTCAGGCTTTGACTCGTACAAAGCTTTGGTGCAATACAAATAGGTACCTATTTTATCTCCGTTTCTCGCTACTCTCGTTACACACTATTCTACTTGTTAGTTATTCATATCACCTGATGAAGGTACTGTGTGCCGAAACGTAGTGTATTCGTAAATTTATTCTCGATCAATACAAATAAATAACCAAGTTATTCTACCAATTTGTGTTTAATTTTTTTCTATGTACTCTATAAATTCACTTGGTTTTTTCATGGTTTATTTAAAATTCGGTGTGATATTTAATATCTACTAACACAATTTCATGAATTCGTCAAATGACCCTTGATAGTTCCCCAAAAAGTTCGAATCTGACATTTTCATACTTCGAAAAATTTTCTGGAATCGCTGAACCAGTTTTAAAATCCTGCAACTTTTTTTTTTAAATAACTAACTTCCAGCTCATTTCCTCTACACACCAACCTGACTACAACTATAGTATAATAACCTACATACATATAAGAACTGCTTCATTATCATCACTTTTATGCCCATAAATCATCTTAAACTTACCTCCTCCCTTCCCACCCAAATTGAATTTCATGAGAATTTTTTTTTTGTGATTTTTGAAACACCCTGTGAATATATTTGTAGGATTAAAAAATTTCCAAAGTCTTTACTCTCGGCATCTGGTGTAAAATAATATTTCGAAGGGTCAAAGCTTATCAAACGCTGCTCTATGAATGTTTAAACATTCTAAATAAAACAAGTGACACGTGTAGCCAAAAAAATTTGATTTTTTTTGTTTTATGAAAAATTCGTTCGATGTAAAATCACTGTTGAAAAAATTGTAAAAAGCTACGCAGTAAAGACGAAGAAAAAATTTAATCACATAATGGTGCTGGTGGACATTAAAAACTTCGTGACTTATACTACGATTTATTGATAAAATTGTACGAAAATTTCACTCAAAGATTTAGTCTACGAGTAATAAGTGTGGAGAAAAACTTAAAAATGTAACGACGAAAATTATTTCGTCTATAAACATAAGGCGAGAACATGATGAAGAATAACATTTTCGAGTTGTACACAGTAAATTCGAGTTGAAATTTTTATTTCCTTTTTTTTTTGGTTTTTTTGTAACGTCTGCGAATACACATAATCGAATATTTTATCGAACTGTTTTTATAGGTATGACGTATTACTACACGAAGAAAAGAGTCGAGTTATTTTTTACGACACACGTTTCGATGTAATGTCTGGTTTTTTGAGCACACTGCTGCGGTACCACGACACAAAACGCAACGATGGCGTTTGCGGATGGAATTTTTAAATCAATTTTTTTCTCATAAAACATTACCGAACGTAAAGGACTGTCGTAAATGTTGAGTTTTGATGTAATAATCTAAATTGGTCGGAAATACCGTTGATATGAAATATTGAAGTTGATGCGATTTCCTTTGATTACGTTTTACGATGACCAGTCGGTCGTAATTTTATTTTGACGCTTTGCGAATGTGCTGTTGGCGGCGGAGTTCGAGGGTATGCAATTTGAATGGATGCTTCTCGGATGTTGATTAAATTGCATAAGCAGTTTGCCGTTTATACGAGTTCCGTAGTACCAGGCGCCAGTACACGTATGCAATTTAGTACGCTTTTAGGTAGGTAGTGTTCTGTATACTGGAGCATTTGTTTCGAATATTTTCACGCTTGTTTCATCAGATAAGTGTGAAAGAACGGATGCAGGAGGAGATGACGTTAAAATAGTGGTAGGTATTAATTTAACCATGCTACAAGTTGAAGTAATTAAATTGGCTGATGTGATGTTTGTGAGTATTCGGTTTGAATAGATCTGGATGGATATTGCTAAGTATTGGATTTCAAAACCCTGCGATAGTGTTATGGGTTGTGGGAAAAAGAAGTTGAAATTAATATTTGCTCAAATATTAAAATATTTGATGAAATTTTTGATCGAAGATTATCTGGCCCAGAGGGCCAGAGGGATTGCACTCAATTCGAGGGGGGGGGGGACGAAACTTGAGTGATAGAACAAAATACCAAACAGAGACAAAAAATAAAAAACTAAAATTGATCCAAAATTCATTCAGGGTTTCCAAAATTCAAAAAATTAATCTTTCACCTAAAAAGACCACATTCTACCCACTCGAATGGAAAGTTGATAAGCACTTATTGGTCAACTCGTCCAATATTATGAACCATCATACCCACTCGTTTTAAATCCACATAGGAGAATTTCACCATTTAGACCAGTTTTTCATCGGACAAGAGATTAGAAAATGACGACGCCGACGCGACCTGACAAATACGAGCCTTTAAATTGATTAAGCATATTTATAAAACGACTTTTTCTCCGGGTACACAGACACACTACAGAGCTGGCGTTTCTACAGCGTAAAGCTTTTGAAAATCATTATATACGTATATTCAAAAAGCCAGCCACCTTCGCAACGTTCGTATGAAAAAATATCATCTAAAAGGTAGAGGTAGTGACGTATTCACACACAAAAAAATGATTTATAATCGTATTTTCCGGACCCGACATTAATGGTGTTTTTGTATCGGTCTATGTTTATTATGTAGGTATGTATAAAACACTCGTTTCTTCTTTGTTTTATTTTACACAGTCGCCTACGTTTTGCCTGCCGAACGTATTACTAATAAAGGTGAAGATTAATTTCCAACGATTACTTCTTTATTGCGTGCAACGTATTTGTAAAAACGTGTCATATTTTTGAATTAATTGTATTATTGTATAATGACGATCGATTAGTGATAATAGGTAGGTATACCAGCAATTCTATAGCATATTAGACTTATAGATAGGTACCGTATTAGGTATTGCAGATAACACGTTCGTTTTTAGTCGAACTTACCTTAATTTTTATGAAAAAACATTGGCTATTTATGATTATTATTAAACCACAATGTTCGGTATCCAGAGTGTCTAACAAAATTTCTCCGAAGAAATGCAGTACTTTTACAGTACCTTTTGCATTACCTTATTTTTTTTTTATCCAGCTTACACTGACCCCCCTCCCCCCAAAGGAAAAAACATATTTTTGAACCGGTTGGAATTTGTCGATTTTACAAGTATTAATTTAACAAGTGTTGCCATCTTTTGAGGTACAAAATGAACATTTTCTTTTCTTCAATTTTCACCAATTAATTCATTTTGAGGTTTTTAAAAATTGAAGACGTCATAACAAAAAGGGGTATATATGACACATATGTCCTTTTTGAGACGAATCCATATTGTTATTCTTCAGACCTTCCTCTATCATATGAGACCACCCCCACTTCACAAAGTCGAAAAACCAGTGAGATATCGCCATTAAAAATTTAAAACTGCGAAGTCGATTAAAAATTTATTTTTTCAGAGATAATGGGTTACTCATGGTCGATTTTGTGTTGTCAACCATTATTTACCTGGTCTAAATCCAAAAATTTGCTCAAAAACATTTTTAAATCAATTAAAAAATAATTGGCCAAAAAAACTTGTCTTTTTTGTTTTGTTTTTTTACTCAACATAGCGATCTTTTTTCAGAGATAATGGGTTACTCATGGTCGATTTTGTGTTATCAACCATTATTTACCTGGTTTAAATCCAAAAATTTGCTCAAAAACATTTTTAAATCAAAAAAAAAATTGGCCAATTTTTCGCCTCAAAAAAGACATATAATTCGAAATGTTTGAGCGCTTACCGCTCACACACACTTTCCTCCAGACTGATGGTGCATAGCATTTCATATAGTTAGATAGTGGGAAAATAAGATAAAATCGTCACCATGTTCAAATATGCACATTTCTAAACTTCACAAGCGCTCAAACTTTCAAACAGTTTTTTCTCAAAATACAACTTTCACACATACGTCCTTTTTGCTATGACGTCTTCAATTTTAAATCAATCATTCTGAGAAAAAATACAGTACTTTTCAGGCAAAATGCAGTACTTTGCAGTACTTACAGTACCGAGGATTTCAATGCAGTACTTTTACAGTACTTGCAGTACCTGCAGTACCTGTTAGACACCCTGGTATCATTTTGAAAAAGAAGTAGAAATGGGGGTTGGCAGGAGGAGGGAGAAGAAGAGGAAAAAGATGAGAACATTTTGTACTCCAGACAACAATTTTAAAAGTTGTTGACATTATTGTTCTCAATTTGATCTATCATAATGGTGCATTACATACAAAATTGAAAAAAATTAGAAGAGATGATAAGTCGTTGAGTCTTAATGTATATTCGATCACAAAGAATGACAACAGAAAATAATAACGAAGGTTTCTGGTAACTTTAGAATGAGTGACCACGCAGGCCCGTAGCCAGGATTTTTTTCAGTCAGGCAGGGCTTGCAAACCGAAACCTAAACCGAAACCGAAACCGCCAAAAACTGATTAAAATTTCTCAAAACCGAAACCAGGAGCGTTATTTTCCCACAACTAAAGCCAAAACCGAAACAGAGAACGTTATTTTCTCAAATTCAAAATCAAAACCGAAATCGTAACTGATTGAAAACTGAATTGGTTTAGGTTTTGGAATTTTTCAGATAATTAGCCTAATTAATACTGCACTTTTGGTAAAAATAAAATAAAAACTGATGCTAAAGGTGAAAACTAAAAAAAGTTGACAAATTTGGCACTGCCAAAGTGCCACTTTCTAGTCACATATACAAAGTATTTGAAAAAGAAATCACCTTCTTGGCCTTCTACCCTCTAAAAAATGGAGAAAAAAGGAAAAAACCGAAACCAAAACTGAAACCGAAACTAATACCTTTGAAATCAAAATCTTTAACCAAAACTGGAACAAGAGAGATAATATTTAAAAAACCAAAACCAAAACCTTTATTTTTTCAAAAAACATACTTAAAACCAGATCGAGGTGCTACCGTAACCGCAAAAAACTGAAAACGTAACCAAAACCCGAACAACATCCATAATTTTAGCCATTTTCAAACCCTAACTGAAAACAAAAACCGAAATTTCATAGGTTTCTTAAAAACCGTAAAAAACCATAACAAGCATAATGAAGCAGAGTGAGTGAAACCAAAACCTAAACCGATATAATTTATTTCGGTTTTTGGTTTGGATTTTTTCAGTTTTTTTTATTAAGGTACATTTTTTTGCCATTCATTTTTTGTGATTTTTTCACTTTTTTGACTTTTGATTACAAATTCATGTATTAAAAAAATTATATAATTATTGTTCTTGAAAAATATACACTTTTTTAGAATTAATATGAAATTACTATACTTTGTTTCTTGAGATTGAGAAATTTTGAATTGAAGATATTTGAAAATATTTGAAAAAAAAATTATGTAAAACCGAAAAAACCGAAAACCAAAACTGAAACCAAAATTTTTGTAAATAAGATCAAAACCGAAACCCGAAATTTTGAATTTCAAAACCAAAACCGAACTGAAAACCAAAAAATTTCAAGGAAAAATTGGAGTGAAACCGTAATCGTAATTAAAATAATTATGGTTAGCACCCCTGCTATAGACACTGCGCCTGGGGGAAGATATCAAACTAGCTGCCATATTGGAAAAATTAGTACGTGTGTCATACCAAATTCATCCGCTGGATGCTCTTGGCTGCGCTGCTGTCGATTTTCTTGAACAAAATACATACATCACAACCAAGAGCACCAAGCGGGAGAAATTGGCATTACACAAAATATCACCAGTGTCCCTTTTCCCCATTGTCTCCAGATTGAAGTACAGCAGAACCAAGAGCACCCAGTGGGAGAAATTGGCATGGCACAAAATATTACTACTGTCCCTTTACCCCATTGTCTGCAGTTCGATGTCTTTCCGGAGGGCCCAGGTGCAGTGCCTATAGTCAGGGCAGATAAAATTGTAATCAGGGCATGAAAATTTACCAAAATTTATGAGGGGGGGGGGAGGTGGTCGCAAATTTTGAATTTGGTTATTGATTCAAGCAGCCATTGTAAACATGTACCAATGAAAAATAAATTTATTAAAAAACATGTGTCAAAACATTACATTTACCCTATAGACAAAATTATGCTGAAAAGCATGCATAACAGTGCGTGATTTTGGACTGGTGTAAAAGCGCGCATTATCGCGTTAAAAATGTACATTTTCTCATGCTAAACAGAAGCAATCTAGCAACCAAGTATTTTCTAAAATGCACCAGTGAGTAAAAATTTTTCCAAGTCCAAAAATTGATAACATTTATGCGAAAATAATCTCTAATCTATTAAGCTGCGAGGTGGCCGAGTGAGTGAAGCAGCCGCACATTGCAGGGACCTGGAATCAATCCCCGCACGTGCCGAAAATTTTTTAATTTTTTTTTCAACTTTTTTGAAAAAATGATCTATTAGAATGTCTTAAAATTCACAATTAATCGGTAGATAGTATTGCCATCAGTGAGTTTGAGCAATTTTTCTGCTAAAATTTCTGCACTTTTTGTACATACTTTTGGTTTACTTTTAAGCATGCTATTCACTGGCTGAATAGCATGCAATTTACTGAAAAAGTCCAAATTCACGCATGTGTGTGATATGCAAAAAAGCATGCATTTCAGCATGTTGTACACACAATTTTTGTCAATAGGGTACCAAAAAAATTAAAATTATGATATAGGTATGGTATGAAAAAATGTAATGGAAAAATATTCTTAAAATAATTGCAGTCTTCTATTTTTTTGCGATTAAATATTCGAAGGCATTCTTGAACATCCATATTCTTTGTTTTATTTTTTTGAACAGAATGAGTGTTAAATTACTTAATCAACAGAATATCATACTCTGCCTATACGGGCAATTGATTCTATTGAAGCAACTGAATGCAGAGATGGAAAGCTAGCAGAGCTAGCTAAAAACTGAAAGCTGATGAAGTTTGGGATTTTTGAAAGCTAAAAGCTCTAACCAAAAGCTTTATTTATTCATCTTTCTTTCAGATTTTTTTTACAAATTCATTTGGTTCAGTTTGAGTTCTTTTTTGATTTTCACATTTTACTTTCCTCAAGTTTGAGTTTTCTCGTGTTTTTTTCGTTCTGGTTGTGAGTTTTCATTTTCCTTTCAAAAAATGAAAAGCAGAAAGCTAAAAGCTGAAAGCTGAAGAAGTTTGAGATTTTTGAAAGCTAAAAGCTAAAGCCAAAAGTTTCATCTTTCAGCTTTCCATCTCTGGCTGAATGACGCCTCACATTGTTGCAGAACTGCAAGTGAATGTTGCAGCAACAGCAAAAACTTCATACGTTGTTTCAAAACGCCTTTTTTTTACCAAGTACAGTTCTTTATGCTCGGTGGCATAGTCGGATGAGCCATGGCTTTTTTGAACAAGAGGTCTTAGGTTCAAATTCCGCTAGAGACCCAAGCGTTAACGTGTCATGTATCTATTGTAGTGCATTCAATCTTCTAATTACATGTTAAGCTCCGAGCACCAGAACAGCAGAGGTAACAGAAATGCATACAATCTGTTGCTGGTATCGAAAAGCTGTAACTGGTTTGAGCACCTATAGGTAGCTGATTACTGAACTCAGGGTTGTAAAAACCTAGTTAGTGACGTATCAGCTATGTACTCTATAGATGGCGTAGAAAGCAACGAGAAACTACTACATGTAAGTACATGAAAGCTCAAAAAAAAAAAAAAACTTAAAATTCCCTAGAATAATCGCTGTGGCATAGGCATTCACCTCACCCTGCAAAATGTGATTTCCAATGCCCTGTAAAGGATATGGAACCCCAACAACGACGACAGTTCTTTGAAATAAATTGTCTTCCGGAATATTATTTTCTTTAAAATAATTTTTCACGCATTGAATTTCTTCATCTGTTGGGAGTTATTTCAGTGGTCACAGCATCCAAAATTTTGATATAAAGTTGTTTGATTTCAAAATTTGTTTGAAAGAGGAGAAATTTGCTCAATCTTGATTCACCCGGATGTATATTTATTGAGAACCATAGTAAAAATTGAAAAAAAAAAGAGCCCAAGGTTAATTCATCTTCCAGTATCTTTACTTAAATCAGCCCTCTTGAATTTTTGGAAGTAAAAAGAACATTTGTAGAGGTGTGTGCATTTGAGGCAGACAACATTAACGTGTATCTAATCTCTTAAACTAGAAGATATGGACATATCATAAAGACCACCATCACTTGAGAAGCCAGAAAAGTAGAGTTTTCTCGCGTGAATTCATCCGACTCCTCCTTTTACAGATAGCACATCGTACCAGCAATTCCATAAGTTCTTTTGATATGGATTCTTAAACGCGATATATTTTTATTAATGCTCGAACCGAAGCTTTTCCTTATTCCAGTGGAGGTTTCTTTGTACATATATGTATCTTATATGGGGTGTTCTATATGTGTACTGTGTAGGTACAGTGCGTTACTAAAAGCTGCTCGACCTGCGCCATGTAGGTATACTAAAATAATTCTTTGTGTTAAGACACAAAAAGAAATAGATATAAAAACGGGTGCGAAATTGTAAAAGCCAAACGTCTTTGTATTAGGTGGGTACCTTTGCAAAGAGTCGAAACATTCTTCCGCTATAATGAAACATTCGCACGTACAATTCTCGTATTGCGTCTCTGAAGGTACAAAGTGAAGAACAGTAGATCAGTGTCTGACGTGCAATCTCGCCCCTTCACGAAAAGGAAACGCGTTTATATTTACACGTATACTTGCGATTTGTTGTAGCAGTATACGAGAGAAAGAAACACATTATAATATAGGTAGGTAGGTATACAGGAACACGCTTATATTACATTGGTATAGGTATAAGAAAGCATTACCTTTTTCTCTCATCCAATGCGAAAAGTAAACCAAAGTAGGTAAAGGAAAAACAAAACAAAAAAAAGTCGCGAAAGTATAAGAATGTGCATTTTTACTCGTATAGCGAATAGATTCTCTAGCTTGTTTGTGGTGTAATGATGGTGCTCCGTTAACGATATTGGTTTTGTGTTTTATGTTTTCATTTCTGAGAGGGTATGGCATTATAAATCAAATAACGTGCACCTTCATACCGTTTTTCTACACACAACCAAAAGGTACTCTCGTGATTTTATGAATTTAAGCATAAAGAGAAAGAGAAAGAAAAGCACAGAAAGACGAACAGATATGAAAAGGTGAGATAGGTGATGCGAGGGAAGAGCTGTTTAAGGTACCCGTACCTAAACGTTAGTTTTCTGTTTTCATGGTAGGTAGGTTATGAATTTGTCAATAAAATACTGAAATCTGCGTGTTTTTTGTGTCGGTCGTTATACAGTACGATGAACTATGACGATGAAAATTTCAAAAATGCCATTCAAGAAGATTGTTAAGTTGCAGGTAGTCAAAGTGATTAATAATAGACGAAGTTCCATATAATCGTTTTCACGAGTCAAAAAAGTTGGAAATTTTTGTGTATTAAGAAAATAATATCAACGTAGTAAATGTCGCGTCGTTCGCTGCACCTGTTATTAGAAGATGACAGGCAAGTGAATGATACGCGATCGTGTCGAGTTTATTTTCTAAAGTGAGGTACTTCTTTAACTATTATTTTAGAAACACAAAGCGTTCATTAATTTTAATATTATAGGAATGTATAAATTATGTTCGGTGAAGAGAATTTCTAATGCACAACTTTGAAGAAAAAAACAACTGCAGTCAGTTTAATGCTACTTTTTTCATGATCTACATTTCAAGGAAGACAGGTTCAAAAGTTATTAGATTTTTTAATCGTACCTGCTCACACTATCGTTGTCGGAGTCGCAACGTTTTTTTTTTTTTTTTTTTTTCAAAAATGACCCTACTTTGAAACCCTCTGGCTCTGCTCCCTTTTATCTTGGGGTCCTATTTTTCCGGAGGCTCTCCAACTCGAAAAGTAAGAACCACCCCTGTAAAGTTGGTCCAAATACGTAATACTTTTTTTTTGGCAGACCACCCTAATGTACGAGAGTACCTTTTTCATTTATAAGACTTGTCGTATTAATTTTTGTGATACGTGGGCTAGAAATTAATTAAAAATGAGGATAGATACTTGAATATTTTTGAAAAGAAGCTCTGAAATTTTTTTCTCAAAAATGGGTGAAATTTTCTTTAAAAAGCTGGGCGATTCGGTATAGAAGAAAATTTCATTTTCCAGGTGAATTGGTCGCTAAACATTTTTACAGATCTTGGGAAAAGATTTTCCTTTATTTAGTAGGATTTTTTCTTAGATGGTAATTTACGTTAGTGAACTTTGACATTGCCTTGAAGCTGAGAGTCGAAGAGGAAAGGACGACGAGGATGGCTACAACTTGCTAGAAGTTTCGCGTAAAAGAAAAAGAGATAGAAAAAAAGAACTATATAAGCTTATCTAGCGTTTTCATTATGATAAGAGCTGTATACGCTTCGTTAGGTTGGCGAATCAAAAGAGTTAATGGCCTTTACCTTGCGGCAGAAAAATTTTCGACCATGTGACAAGGGATACCTATTACCTGCCTATACACCATAAAGGGTTGAATTATTCGAGATAGCGGAGCAATAGGAATCGAAATTCGATTATAAAAAGCGTAGGCAGGTCGCGTCGCCTTCTCTCTGTGTAGCACTTCTCATTCTACAGGCTAAAGAGACGATAGAAAAGCTAAACGAAAATTAGAATTGAATTATAGATGCATTAAGATTGCTGAAGGCGACGAGGGTTAAGGATATATGCGATTTTACCTACTCGTATGTTGTCGATTCTATTCGCAAAAGGTATAGGTAAACTCTCGACTAATTAAATTTTCCGTTACGGAATTCCGAATCGAGAATTTTTTTATACGCCTACTATACGACATAGGTAGCCTACAACGTCGACGTACGTATAGGCTACGTTTTTATACAAGTAAAACGTTTAAAGAAGGAAAGTAATTAGACTTTAATGTAGATTTTAAAAGGTACGGCCATCGAAATTTTTCAAATTGAAAATTAATTTTATTACGGCGCGAAAGGGACACGTTTTTAAATATACCTCTTCGCACAGCTATAGAGTATCCGTCGTATACCCGTTTAAGGAGCTTTTGTAACATTAAGCATTTAAGTTAATTATTTATTCGAAGACTTTCGAGTCATTAATTACAATACGAGGCTTTCGAGAGATTTTTTTTGCAACTTTTTTTTTTAGAAATTCGTGCTTCGGATAAACACCGAATAATTAGCGAAAGTTGAGTTAAAAATTGGATAGGTAGTTTATTTTACAACAAACATTATACCTACTGTTTTTTAATACTCGTACCTTCGGTTCAAGCAGCAAGATATTTGTTTGAATATTCTACTTTTGCGACTTTATGATCTTTTTTGCCCCTCTATTAATGGCGCAATTTCGAATCGAATTTAATTATTCGTTTTAATTGTTTGTTTTCAGGTAAGTAAGATTTACGCCACGAGCGGCAGCATGTAACTCGAATAATATAAACTTACAAGAATAATTGGATTCCGTTTGAGTAAGTTTTATTCAACTCGAAGTCGAGACGTTTTTCTAATAACCATTATCGGGCGAAACACAAGCAGAAAATAAACATTCAAAATGTACCATCGCGTCGTCTGAGATGAAGATTTTAATCAGTGCTTTTTTTTTTTACTTCTCGTCATCGCACTAATCTTTTGATTTTTTTCCACTTTTTTACCTCGCACTTCAAATAGAAAGAAATCGTTGTAGGCGAAGAAGACGCGCGTAGCTTTATCTTAATCCAAACAAAATAACTTCGTTTCGCTTCATTCCGCCAGATTTATACAAAAGAAATTCCCATTGTTCGTTTAACTTGCAAAGAAAAATATTTGCAACAAGTTGCGACTATGAGAGTTTGTTTGGTGTTTGTATTTTCAACTTTTTGTATTAATTTTATTACGCTCACTTTTCATTATTAAAATTTACATTAGTGTATTTTTTATACCGGAAATAATTGACTGTTGTTGGGAGGGAAAGAGGAGGGGAATTCAATGACCTAATTTGACGTCGTCGTGTCTTTGCCAGGCTATATGAAAGAAAGCGAAAGCGAACGAATGTTACAGAATTTGGAGCAATTTTATAATAATTTTAGACGATTGGAGAGAGTCGGAATATTTTTAATATCCATAGGCCGAGATAGAGGGGAAGGCTGTGAGAATTTTTTTACTCGTTTGAGAGTGATCCTGTCCTGTTTTTTATCCTGTTATTTTATGAGAAACGATTTTCGTAATTAAACTTTTGAAAAATTGGTTAAATTAAAAATCCCAAGTTTTTAAGGATGTTTTGAATTTCCTACCTAGAATTTTGGAAACTTTTCTTAAATGGGCAGTCTTAAGGAATATTTCTAGCTCTTGTCTTCAATAAAAAAAGTGGCCCTACTTACAAAGTGGCGGTCATTTTGATTGGCAGGTCAGCTGAAATCACAGATTTTGCATTCCAACATACTACATACCTAGTACTTGCACGAAATTTTTTAAGCCGTACAAAGGTAGGGTAGATCAAATGAGCAGGCAAAAATTTATCACCTTTTAAAATTTCAACCGCTAAAGTGCCTTTTTCGATTTTTAGTGAATTTTTGAAAATAAAATTTGGGCCAAAAATGAAGGGAAAATCAACATTTTACCAAATTGACCTAGAAAGCTGAAACTTGAGATATACCCTATTTTCGACCTGCCAAATCGATTGGAAACTGTTTCAAACCGTTTTGAGCAGTTCTGGAGTATCCAGCAGATTTTTGAACTTTGAAATTCCCACAAAATGTCATCAAATGGGGTTGGAAAACCTAAATTCATCCTGAAAACTAATTTCAATACGCTGCGAAGTCGACTGCAGGTGTGCAGGTGGATTTCAAGTCATTTAGTAGCCTTCCAGGGACTTTTTGAAAATTCCCGGAGTCTCCAGCAGATTTTTGAAAATTGACATTTTCGCAACATTTTATCAAACGGAGTTAGAAAGCCACAATTTACTCCGCAAACTCATTTCAATATGATGTGAAATCGACTACAGGTGGTTTCAAGTGGTTTTGAACTTTTGAAGCTTCCAGCTACTTTTTGAAAATTTCAATTTTCCAAAAAACGTCATAAAACGTGTTCAAATAATCTGAAGCACGCTTGCTCGAGATTGATGCTTGTTATAATGACCTTCATGACCAGTAAAGTACCTGTTAATTTTTTAAAAACCAATGTATTCTAGTTTGAAACATATTTTTTTACATCGATTTCATACCTTATTTTTCCCTTTGAAGTAGAAAAATGAAATTCAGTTCACACCCTATTTTTGGCATTATTCCGAAATGGATTGCAGGCAGTTTCAATCCATTTTGAAGCCTTCTGTGCCTTTTTGGAAACTCAAGTTTTTTAAAAAATGCTACAAAATATGTCCAAATTAACTTTAGCATGTGCTGTGCAGAGTAAATTTTGGCTTTCCAACTCCATTTCATGAAATTTTGTAGACATTTTAGGTTTCAAAAATCTACCGAAGGCTTCACTACTTTCTAAAAAGTCGCTGGAAGCTCCAATACGACTTAAAATCCTTCTGCAGTCGACTTAATAGCGTATTGAAATTAGTTTGCAAAATAAAGTTCAGCCTTCCAACGGCATTCGATAAAATTTCGTGGAAATTCAAGTTTTAAAAATCTACTGGAGACTCCAGGAATTTTCAAAAAGTCGCTGGAGGCTCCAAAATGACTTGAACCTACCTGAAGTCGTCTTCAGAGGGTGTTGAAATTAGCTTGCAGAATAAATTTCATATTTCCAACTCCATTTGATTAAATTTTGTGGGAATTTCAAGTTTGAAAAATCTGCTGGGGACTCCAGAACTACTCAAAACGGTTTGAAACAGTTTCCAATCGATTTGGCAGGTCGAAAATAAGGTATATTCCAAGTTTCAGCTTTCTGGGTTAATTTGGTAAAATTTTGATTTTTCCCCTCATTTTTGGCCCAAATTTTATTTTCAAAAATTCACTAAAAATCGAAAAAGGCACTTTAGCAATTGAAATTTCAAAAGGTGATAAATTTTTGCCTGCTCATTTGATCTACCCTACCTTTGTACGGCTTAAAAAATTTCGTGCAAGTACTAGTATGTTCACTGAGAAAAATCACTTTAGTAAAAATTACTGAAAAGTTCAGTGAAGAGGACCTCTGGTCATTTTTTTGTAGTATTTACTACATTTCTTAGTACAAACTACTAAGAAACGTAGTAAAATGTACTTTTTCTACTACATTTCTTAGTATTATGTACTACAAAATGTAGTAAATTCTACAAAAAGGGTTACCAGAGGGCCGCTTCACTAAATTTTACAGTAAATTCTACTAAACAGTTCTCTCAGTGTTGGAACGCAAAATCTGTGATTCCGGCTGACCTGCCAATCAAAATGACCGCCATTTTGTATGTAGAGCTACTTTTGTTTTGAGGACAAGAGCTAGAAATGTTCCTTAGGACTACCCGTTTAAAAAAAAGTTGCCCCGGAGGATCGACGGGAAAGGAGGGCGCAATAGATCTTTATGCGAGCCCCCCGATTATAAATTATATTTTTCAAGTTCTAGCTGCCCCTTACTTGAGACCATTTTTTTGAGAATTAATAATTCGATTACCTTCTTTTGATTTTTTGTGAAGGGATGGAGGAGAAAGGTTTTAAAATTCGAACTTCAAGATCATCATTACAGAACATGGTTTCGATAACGTTCATTCAATTGAACCAGTTTCGATTTTTTTTCTTCGACCAAATTGCACAATACATATACGAGTGCGTACCTACTTTCTCGCATTTCAATGGATTCCGAGGAGAATCCGAAGAAAAACTTCATCTCTTTGTTTTGCACAACTTGGCCTTTCAACTTGCTCAATTTTGAACCAGAAAACAAAAGTGAACATCAGCTCTTTTCCCACTAACCTACTACATAAAGTTTTTGAAATGTCGAAAAATTCTACAAAGTAAGCAAAACTTACACTAGCAGAAAAAAAATATCCATCACATCGACGACACAGAAGGAATATGTAAAAAAATCACGTCCGATATCGAATAACTTTAGCACCTCGAAATCTCATAGGATTAACAACCCTATATTTACTCTTGTACACTTCAGATTGTTGCATTTCCACACAGAAGGGGATGCTACGTCGGAAACATTCAGTAAGTAAGTATAATTCCGCAAGAAGAAATAGGTACTACATGTAAGTTACACAATCGAACAATTTTACTCTAGAGAGAGAGAAAAAGCACGACTACAACAACTACATACAACAAACACATACCTATACGTAAGTATTTCACAAACATATAAAAACCACGTAGGTATTACCAAGGCAATTCACATCTTGGTATTCGACGATGAGACAGATTAGCGGTCATTCTGCGTATTACTAGTATGATTGATGATATCGCTACACAAGTGAAAATTCGAATTTTCCAATGACTCGAGGGGGTTCACTCGAATCTCGAACGACCTTATTGTACAGCTTAAATGATCGATTCGTCGTAACCGCACTTTGTTGTGCCTGTAAAACTTCCCTACGTTTTACGTTTAGCTATATAGAAAAGCCTATCAAAAGACGAAACATTTCTCGTATTTGTATTTCGAACAGAGAGGTGTACAAACGTACACACAGACTGAAGCCTATAATATAAGACATCTTTCAAGCAACTTCGGAAAATAGACGAAATAAAAATTCGTAATACAGAAATAAACACGATGCTTTGTGAGGCGCGCAAAAGCGACGAAAACTACACGAAGAGAGATAAAACTTGTACCACAACGAGAATTATTACTTTTTCCGAATAATTAAGTTTATATTTCGACTATACGCGGCGGGTAAAATTTTGATCATAACAGTTGTTGGAGAATTTGTCTTTTATCGAATTCATTTCTTAGGAAATCTTTGCCAAGCTGCGCGGCCGTTTTTGCTTTGTAATTGGAAAATTATATTTTTACGACAAATTTACCTCTTTTTTTCTCTTCTTCCTTTATTTATCACATAATAACGATTTAATTTCAACCGGCGGCGTGCAGTGTGGCGGCATTTCCTCTCCAATTAAGTATTTATTCGAGTAAAAAAAAATTATTCCGACTGGATTATTCGTTGAGCTTTTAAAAAAAAAAAAACGTGCACACGGCGATGTTCTTTTAGGTCAACTGAAAACGTCGTCTCGTGTAAACCATTTTAAAAAGATCCTATTCAAACGTGTGAAAAATCTCAACACGCATATTTAATCTTTTAATTCTTTACTCGACGATGTTCTCAGTCACCTGCAAACATCACTGTGTTACTTCACCCTGACATTCATTCTTGGCTACCCCTTTTTCTTTATAAATAATTCAAAATGTTAAAAGCATCAAAATTACAAACAACAGGATGACCGTAATTTACATACGAAAGTTTATCGTAGTACAACGACGTCCCGCAGCAGGGAAAAGAGGGTGAAAAAACAGGAGAAAGACTCGACGAGAAAAACTAAGCATAACGTAATGTCTTTCTAAGTAAAATGAAATTTGAAGCAACAGTTTGCGTTTTCCATTTATAACTTGACCACATATTGTACCCGAAATGTAATTACTTTATGAAAATTTCAACGATGAGAGCGTTTACATTGTTAGGTAGCTGTAGTATCTTGCACGAATACAAACTACCCTAACTGCATAACTGAATGAAAAATTCAAACAGCTTCCCTACATCTCCAGTTCGAAAAAAATGTACCTAGTTGACTAGAATGCAGATCAAGGACTAGATTATAGCTTTTTTTTTTAATTTTTGAAAAAGATATATTTTTTAAATTTGCCTTGTTCAGGGTTGCAATTGAATCAGTAGGTAAACAATTTTTTTTAAAAACAATGCTGAAGAAAATTCATCAGTGTAGTTTGAGAAATTTGAAAAAAAAAAAAAATGAAAATAAATGTCGACAGGACAAATTTGTATCTAGAAAAAGTTAACTTGCCAGTTATGCCTTCATTGATGCACAGTTAGGAAGACTTTTAAATGGATTACAAAGCTTTCTAGAACGATTTAAAATTGCTGTGTTTTCAAAAATTCACCAAAAATCAAAATATCAATTTCGGCAGCACATAATTTGATTCTGAGGCGTGAGTAGCTTGCTCTTCCAGTGAACCAAATTTTAACTCGATTGCGGAGTCAACAGATCGCCAAATTTCTCATAGAGCGATTTTGAAAAATAATCAATCCATTTTCAAAGTTCAAAATACCGAATGACAGCGCAGCACTATTCATCTTCACGCTTTGTTTTAATAAATACCGACATGAAATGCATTCGGTGGTGAAACTTTCGCAAAGTTCGACATTATACGATACACTATACTTACAAATCATATCGTAAAACTCACGCGAGTTTCACTTAAGTATCTGTATACGTAAAGTATACATATACCATACTTACGTACAAATGTATACTATACGAGAACAGTTGCCGGCCTGAGCAATGCATCTATTGAGGCTTTACGAGGGTCTAAATTTTATTACGCTGCACGGCTAACTGTGGCCGTAAATTACTACGCTATGATATACGAATAAAATTATAATGGTTATAAGAACTGATCCACACTCCGCGTTCGTATTATTTCCACATGCTTTGCTGTCCCGGAACCCAGACTGTAATTATTACTAGGCTGGCTTTTCGCGTTTACTGGTTAGTTTAATTTTCATTTTCGTCGAAACCCTTCACCATAACGCTTTGTCTGTTCGACGCCACCCTTACAGTATTAAGTACTATAGACTAGCAAATAATTTGTTAAACACTTTAAGATTAGTTGAAAAGACGCCATGTTACACTAATGATTCTGTGGTGTGCCGACGACGTATCACTCGACTTGAAATATATTTTCCGAGCCGGGTGAATTCTTCAGAATGGATAACGGCTTGGTTTTTTATTGCTTGGTTTTTACGGTCGTTGGACTCGTGCTCAAAGATAAGGATGTTTCTCGTTTTTTTTGACGAGAAAATTTGATGCAAAGGTTGGATTTGTGGTGTATCTAACATTCAACAAAATTTTGAAAATTGGTAGCATATTTCTGTCAGAGGGGCAGAGAGTAGAAAAAAAATTGAAAAATCTTGATTTTCTGATTTTAGAAGTTCCAAAAAAAAAAAACTTGCAAGGTAACTTCTAGAACTGGCACTCTTGGGTTTCAATGAAATCAAGTTCAATGGAAAGAGCTCCTCCAAAATTGTTTTTGAGTCTAATGGATTTTATTTAGACACATCGTACCAAAAAAAACTGGTTGTACACTATCTTCAACATTTTTTGTTTTAGTTTTACTTTAAAATTGGATTTGCGCCATCTTAGGAACGAATTTGCGCCATCGGCGCATTTGACCTTACTTACAATTCATTTGATTGAAACAAGTGTTTGAAACCAAAAGTTTTATGTTTCTGTTGGTAAGTAGTAGATAGTCTGAGGGACCTTCCATCAATTTTTGTCCATTTTGGTTGGCTTTTTTCAAGAGTACCAGGCTTTGAAAAAAACAATTTTAAAAAGTTTTTGAAAAATTATGTTTTTCTGATTGTTTGATTTTGACCAGGAAGTAGAGTAGGTTTTTCCTTGTTTTTTTTTTTTTTTTTGAAAATTTTGAAAATATTGAATTTGAAACTACCACAGTGTTAGTCTCAACCACAGGTCCTTACTTGGGTTTGAACATGCATCCATTGTTTGAGATAGTCTGTCCCAACCACAGGTCCAATTCATTTTTGGTCAGTCCCTTCAGAGCAATTTGAAATTTCTGGAAACAACGGAAAGTACTGTGTTAACAATCAAGAAACTGAAGAGGTCTGGATCAGCTACATACAAGAATTGTATGGAGATGATACACGTCCGGCTCAAATTGCAGTTTCATCCACAGAAGAGGCACCACGAATTGAAATGTGGGAGCTGAGGAATGCTGTGAAGCGAGCCAGAAACCACAAAGCAGTGGGGGAAGATCTCATACCAGCAGACTTGATCAAACATTTAACACCAGAGTATGAAAAGGAGCTGCTGAAGATAATAAACAAAATATACGATGAAGGCACTCTGCCTAAGGACTTCAAAGCAGTAAATTTTGTACCAATACCAAAAAAGAACAACTCGCAAAAATGCTCTGAATATAGAACCATCACACTGATGAGCCACGCACTGAAGCTACTACTCTCCATCATAAATGCCAGAATTGAAAAGAAGATAGATGAAAATCTAAGTGAAACACAATATGGCTTTGTAGCAAAAAAAGGAACGAGAGATGGAATTGCCCTGCTGAAAGTGATCATTCAAAGAGCACTGAATGCAAATAGGGAAATCATTGCTTGCTTCATTGATTATGAAAAAGCATTTGATCGTGTCAACCATGAGAAGATGTTGGAGATCCTGGGAAAATACAATATCGATAACAAAGACCTGCAAATAATCAAGAACCTGTACTGGGAGCAAAGCGCTAACATCAAGATTGGAACTGAGTACTCAGAGAACGGATGTGGAATAAAGAGAGGTGTGAGGCAAGGATGCCCCCTCTCACCCAGGTTGTTCAACGTCTATGCAGAAGAAATAATGAGAGAAGCGCGAATCGAACGAATGGGATTCAAGATCAACGGCAAGAGAATAAACGAAATAAGTTATGCAGATGACAAAGTGATCCTTGCTGAGACAGAGGCGCAGATGCAGAAAATGATCAACCAAATCAACAGTGTTGGATTAAAATATGGAATGAAAATAAATGCAGGCAAGACCAAGGTGATGAGATTTACGAAAGGAGATGATAAAGAGGTCAAAATCAACATCGGATCACAAGAAATTGAAAATGTAAAGCAATTCAGGTACCTTGGAGCAGTTGGAGCGCTGATAAACAACGATGGTAGAGATCATAAAGAAATTAAATCACGGATTGGAATGGCAAAGACCGCTTTCAACAACCTTGCCAATGTGCTGGGAAATCGAACAATGTGTATAGATCTGAGGAAGAGAATTATGCGATGCTATGTATGGACCGTTCTGAAGTATTCCTGCGAAACATGGACCATAAGTGCAGAATGCGAGAAGAAAGTATCCGCTTTTGAGATGTGGTGCTATCGAAGGCTACTACGGATCTCATGGAAGGACTTCATTACCAACAAGGAAGTACATACTAGCAAGAATAGGAGAGGAGCGGAAAGTCGTAGTTGAAGACATCAAAAACAGAAAGCTAAAATATTTAGCTCATAAAATACGAGAAAACGGTATTTTCATGCTAGCAGTACAGGGGAAAATCCGAGGAAGATCGACGAGAGGGAGGAAACGATCGGAACTGTTAACAACAAACTCACCGGCCAACTCTCCCTGCAAGACCCTGAAAGAAACGATTAGATACGCTAGATACCGGCTAATATAGATGGACATATACGCTATCTCCTGTAAAGGAGCGCGACTACGACGACGACGACGACGGAAACTCCAGACTAACCCAAAACTAGTAAGGTTGTTGATGTGTGAGAATTAAATTAAAGAGGTTATTCACATTGGTTCATTTTGCTAAAAAAAAAAATTATGTTCCATGAAAAAGTTTAAAAATTGTCCTTAAAACAACTTTTTTTGGATTCTTGAAATTTCTACAAATGCTACAAAAATTCAAGAGTGAACCTATAAGGTCTTGTAATTCTGATTATTCGGGTTTGAGGAAATGATTGTTCGATCTGATTGTGTTCCATTTCAAATCAAAAAGTTACCAGTTCAAAACGTTCCCTTGTTGGGTTGTGTGCGTTGACGTCAGCATAGTGTTGTCGTAACTTCAACATTAGGTAAGTGATAAAGTCTCAAACGAAGCCTTTGAATTTAGGGCAAAGTTTTTAGAACATAGTTGGGACATGAGTATTATAAATGTAAGCCACATCATTATTCATTTATACTTAAATTTTCAAAAAAAAAAAAACATAACGTACGAAACCACAATCAAAACTCGTATAAAGCACATAAAACCATCATCCAGAATATCTCCCTTTGAAGCCCTAAAAATAATACTCGCTGTGACCATTCGAAACGCTCTCTGCTCGCTAATCTACCAGCGAACATCTCGCTCGTAGTCGTATATTCGCGTGTAAAACAAACTGTGGGAAAATACATTCCACTTTTACTTTCCATTTTCAAGAACACTCGACATTATTCGCGAAAAATCCGTGGCATAATTTCAAATAATATCCTATGAAAAGGAACCCTTTTTGTACGTATAACTTAAGCTGGCGTACATTTGTGCTGTGTTATAGGTTCACCTTGGCGTAGGTATACCTACTCTCGTAAGTATACAAGCGCGAGTAAAATGATATCCATCATTTTGAAAAAGACTACATCGTCGAATTCCCACTTTGCAAAACTTTAAAACAACAATATTTTCTCCTAAACAATGCCAGCATTCGCGTTTAAATATTAAATACCATTTGTTGATTCTTGTGTATATGGTACGTGTAGTGTAGTATATATACGATACTTGGCGTAGGGGTCTAGCAGCCGTACAAAAACACACCTTAGTATATAGGTATGCGCCGCGCGTCAGATACAACATATTATCAAACGCTGACGTAAATTTCCCTTATAAACTTTATCCTATCTGCGGATGGAGGAAAAGTTTCTCGTCTACGTTTTAAACGCGAACCAAAAAGTAAAAATCTGTCAGCTATACCTACACATGGTTAAATTTTCTCTCGTAAGATTAATAAAACACAAGTTTAAAGATCAACATTATCATACAGTACAGAAGGAAATACCTTCGTATGCCTATACCATACCATATGCAGGCATATCCTATTTATAAATTTAATCATATGTATAAGTCATCAGTGACGTGTATTTTTCCGCGTGTTTGTAAACTCGCGTGAAATTATTTTACTCCGCTACATACTCATCTACCATACACCCACCTTACGAGCTGAAAAACTTGCCAAAAATAAATTATCAAAATATAAATTTACGACCAACTTTGGCGATACGATATGGAAAAAAATTTATTCCTTTCTTTTACCAGGCGTGTGTGTGAGAGAGACGTTGTTATTTTGGAAGCTTTTCATAAACTATACACATATTCGCGCCATTCGACTTATAATATATATTTTTTTCTGAATATACCTACACGCTTCTCTTGGCTTTTCTATGAATAGGTATAAGAAAAATTATGAAAATTTCCATTAAATTAAACTTTTTTGAAAGCCTTACCAGTTACCACGCGTCAGCAATGGATTAAATAATAAACCTGTATTGTGATGAGAAAAATTGGACAAAATTTCTTTTCTAAAATTACAATTTTATCATAGGTAATTGGGATTTTTTCAAAAATTGTCATCAGTACGTAAGTGCTGTGCTGCGTAGTTTTTGCATTCAGCTTCCGGTTTTTTGAAAAAAAAAAAAAAAAAAACTATTTCATAATGGTTGTCCAGCATTAAGATATCTCTACATCTTTTTACCTGTTTGTATCGTCATTTTGGATTTTTCATCCCGATAATTTTTTCAGTGAACAAAGAAAAATATTTTAAGTAGCATCAAAAATTACCTTCAGGCCAAAATTTCAAATTTTTTTGAAAATTCAAAAGTGATAATATGAATTGATTTGCATAAAAAGTTGAAATTTGGTTTGGGTACTTAGGTAAATGTATGTCTTTTTTTCGAGCTTAAAAATCAATTTTTATCGGGGGGGGGAGGGGTTCCAAGCTATTCTAAGGCATTCAGTTGAATTTTGGATTCTCTACTTTCGAAAGAATTACTGTTTTCATGATTTATTTATTTAGGTATTTTATTTTATATGAGCCATTTTCCAATCAATTTTGACACCAATTTCCAAAATTCATTTCTACCTGTTCACATCCTAACTTTTTTTCTGGAAATTATTCTTGCGAAAGAAAATGAAGTATTCTTCGTTGACAAAGGCATGAACTTAGAGAGCTCACATTTAGTTTATTCTCTGGTTTTTAGGTTTCAGAATCAATTGGTAGTCACTTTTGAACCATTCTGGAGAGTCCAGCGGATTTTTAAAATTTTCAGTTCTTGAAAGAAAGTGTTGCTTAGAATTATAAGTAGAATTAATCTGTTTATGAAAAGTACAAAACATGTTCAATTCGAGGTTTTAAAGGCGCTGAATTTTATTTCGAATCTTTATACATATGATAATGGCTTGAAACCATCAGCGATCGATTTTGACAGGTCCAAAATAGGATTTAAACCATTCAATTTGTAATGTCAATACGTTCGTGAAGAATTTTTCATTTTTTCTTTGAAATGAAATTTAAATTTTGAATCAGCTCAGCAGAGCGGATTTTGAAAATTTATGCCAAAAATAGATTACAAAAATGGCAAATTCGAGTTCATAAACACGGTATTTCATTTTTGGTCTCTTTATGGAAATTTTTTAAAAACTTGATCAGCCAAAATTTTGCTAAGGCTTTTGAACGCTATAAAACTATCAGCTTTCTATCAAATCTGATCGAATTCTGATTTTTTAAATATAAAATGATTCTTTTGATCAGTTTAGACCACGTTTAGAAAATTTTTTTCAAAATCCTTAAAATGATTCAAATCCAAACTTTTCTCTAGCAATTATTTCTGAAAAAAATTCAAAAATTTTGGATTTTAACCAGTAAGTAAACTTTTTTTTTGAAAATATGAGCCCAAGTTCATCAAAATGGTCACAAAAAGTGGCAAATTCGAGTTTATAGGTGCTGGCCTCATTTCTACCTCAACTTACAGCGTTTATTCAAAAGCTGAAGAATGCGAAAATGTGCCGATGGCTCCAGAACGATTCAAAACCATCACCAGTCGACTCAGGAGGTCAGAAATAGAGCATAAACCAAATTTTGAGGTTTTATGTCAATTTGATCAAATTTTTAATTAATTCATGAGAAATAAGCCTTTGAATTTTTAAAAATTCACCAAAATTTAAAAATGAGTCGCAGCACGTTAAAATTTTGTTGGTGGTGTAGTTTGGGGTTCTCTCTTGGTTCTCTTTCAGCCCGTTTTAAAAATGTTTGTGGCAGTTGGGATACTTCCCTCGTTACCAGCATAAAAAACATAATATTGGTTTCCCATAAAAACATGCCATGTTGTATTTCTTCCAGATTTTTCAATGAAGCTTGATTCATGTCGAAAGTTGAGCTTTTGAGCTTTTTATAAATACGTAAACTTGAAAAATTTGGCGGATCCCTGAGGTAACAGCAGAATTATTGATATACTCGTAGGTATCGCGTATGTAGAATGAAGCAAGCAATGAACCATTGTAATCATTTTGGTGTTAATAAATTTGCATACCCAGTTCGCCGTAAATATAATACATGAGTGTTGCGTTGACCCATTACTCGGAATAAAAATGAAGTCAAGTCCTCTGAATTCAGTCTGTTTCTTTACCGGTTCGTCTCAATAGTTTAGTAAAATAAGAACCACCATTTTTGACTCAACTTTTCAAGAAGATAACTTCCAGGTACGTAACAACTTTTATGGATTTTGGATTTCTTGTAAATCTACTATCATTGGAAATGAACTAAAAAAACTCAATATCAAATAATAAAATGTAAAAACCTTGAAGTTGAACTTTCATAATAAAAGTTTCACTGGAATGACCTTGTTCCTAAAACATTTGTAGGTAGATCAAAATTGATGGAATTTTAAATTACCTATTGAAAAGAGTGCAAAACGTAGGTAGGTACCTTTGCTTACATTTTTTTGTGCTTCTACTAAATATGAACCGTGAAAAATCCTATTTTTGTCATTTTTAGCTTCTCTTATTATCCAATTTTAGGCAAAGAAGGTATAGGTCACTTCAACGAGAAAACAAATACACTCACACAAATTATTACAATACGTCTATTTTCGAATTTATCTCTTTTTCCATAGTACTTAAAGTTTCTTTTTATTTCCAATCACGAATTACTATTTCACCACGAAGCAGGTAAATGTAGGTGAAATTTATTAAAAATATGTACGCCACGCCTAGTTTTTATACGTTTTATCGTTTATTTAGCTCGATTTTATTTCTCAAAGTCACCGCTCGGTAATGGTTTTCACGGTTACACGATGCAGCTTATCGTTATCAAATAGTCCATTCACCTTTGGGACGCCTTTTGATTGCTGCCATTTTTATTCAATTTAGAAATTGAAAAGAAAAAAATAAAAAAAAAATACCAAAACGGTCGTTTCTGAAAGGCCGATAAAACATTTATTCTTTTTCGTTTGTGCTCGCTTTATTCGGAAATTCCCGACGGATTATTCTTAAATCTATTGTTACTTCAAGATCGTAAAGTATTGCTTCGATACGGAACTGAAGGATTACTGGTTTTTAGGACTCGTGTTGGAAATCTTTTTTTTCTCGCAAAAAGAGAATAATTTCAATGCGTGCATTTCTTCGGCGGCTTTAAACTTACTGCGTTATTCGGTCAGACGAGGGCTTTGTCGAGACAATTTCGTACGTGAAGGTAATATTAATGCGGCTAAAATAGGCAATCTTGGTATTCATTCTGAAGTTGTTATGCTATGGTATATATGTGTCATGAGAAATAGAGAGGAACAGACTTGTGACGAGTACGAGAAATACGTACAGGAAACAGGTGTGTGTTTCTCTACATAGCCACATAGGTAGGTATATGATCCTGAGTTGATTTCAAAGAACGTCTTTCACGACTGGAAATAAGCTACCAGACTTACACACTCGGTTATATACAGCGTATGAGGATTAGTTGAAAAGGATACAAGGTTGGAAAAGGGTAGAAAAAAATGAACCGTACCTACTTCTGTTTCAAATACTGTATACCTTTGTCGAGTCGAGATTTCACTTTTGTTCAGTTTCGGTTTTAGTAGTAGAATAAGTAGCCATAATTTTTTCTAAAAAATTTCTAATGAGGAGAGAGATAAGGGTACAAAATTTGTAAAAATTCGCTAAAATAAAAATTCCATGTCATTAACCTTATTGAGACGATGACGAATCGACTTAAATGTCACAAAAGAACTCAAAACTGGCTTACCGACGAGCTGAGTCACTTTCAAAGTAAACACAAAAGTAATAATAATTTTGTCGTTAACAAGCATTTAAAAAAAAAAAAATCTGGAAAAATATTAATAAAGAAGAAAAATAACGAATAGTTCGCGACGACTTATTTTTACTAAGTAAAGTTATATTAATATTTCAAAAAACGATAATAATAATTTTACAGATGAAATAAATCATGGAAATACGTTTTTAATGGAAATAATACGACTTTGAAAGAGTAGAGAATGAAAAAAAAACACATCGTTATAAAAGCCAATTTGCCGAAAATTTAAATGAAAATGAAAAAGCGAAAAACGAGGAGGTTGCAGCAAATAAAAACATCGATAAAATTATACGCGAAGAAGAACACTATCATTAATCCTATAAAGGTATATGAGGGTCTCCGTTTAGGGAATACGTCAAAAGAATTTATTTTCATATCGATTTCACTCGTTTCGAACTTAAATTATAAATTATACGCCGCGAAGAGCGAAATAAATTGGATGATTTATCAATTTTCTATTCATAAAGATGAATCCATATTTTTTACGCCACTACATCTAATGATGAGATAATCCCATGATATTCGATGCCACCAGTTGTTAAGGTTTTAATCCATCTTAGACTAAACAGAAAAGTAATCTTCGGCCCATTTCGGTAGGTAGAGAAAGCTTTTTTCTTCTTATATTCGCCGTCGCGTCGCGTCGTGCCGTCAAATATCGTCGTTTTTGTTGCTTCTCGTGCAAACATTCGCAACGTAATTTTCAATTAAGTTCTTCAACGCGGAGTTCGTTTAATTTTTAAATACATTTCTCTCGTTGCCTATTCTTTTCAAACTTGGCGAGTAGAGTATAGCTTTTTAACGTGGCGTTCATCGTCACACCGACACCGACTTTTTTAACGTCTTAAAAATGCCAACTTCTTTCGCCATTTTATTTTCCTCCATACTCGAGATGAAATAACAGGTATGACCGTTGCCCGTCCCGTTTCATGTGCTCTTTAAAAAATACACTTTCATAATTCTCGCGGGCGCCGCAACAATAACAATTTTATCACACGTTAGCGCCCCCTTTCACCCCTCCTTTGATACGAACAAAGCTAAGAAAAAAACAACCAACTTTTTACAATTTATCGTTACAATCCTCCAGAGTTGAAAACAATAACTTTTTTTGACATCGTGAAATTGATTTCTTTCCAAGAACGAATTCCAATCCGTCGTGGATTTTGAATTAACCTTGCTCTTGCTCTTTTTAGCCCCCTTATTCGTCGTGTTGCGTTGCTTTACCGAATTTTTATATTTTATATGGTTTAGAAAGAGAGAAAAAACAGACGAGTTAAACGCTCACGTTCCACTTCACATCAATTTCAATCATATCAAAATATCGTACGCTGTGCTCTGTATCAAAGGACGCGAAAAATAGCTTACGACGTAGGTATAGCATAGAGGAGAAATCGCGGTAAAAATTGATGAGCATTTCTATAAATCGTTTTTTTAAAATCCGATATAACCAAAGGGATGTTGTATAATACTCTCCTTTAAGCCACGTCTCCAAACGACTAAATGCTATAATACCATTTCCGAGTACGATGACTCGAACAAGAAAGTACATATAAGTATTAACGCGAACGCTGCGACATTTAAAATACCTATAAAGAGAAACAGGTGGGAGGGCATACAATAAGTTCACACCTATCTATGCGAATTATTACCCTTATGGAGAATATTACAAAAATGAGGTACCTATGTAGTATGTATGTACTAACTACGACCTACGTATGATATTAAACGTGTACCTATGCATGATATGCAAGGGACGAAAATAACAACACGATGCACTCTTAACGTTCTCGATATTTTCCATGGAGTGTTTTTTCTCAAACTTTTGCACCGTCTGACATTATTTTATCTTTAAATATTTGATAAATATTTTGAAATTTTAGATGAAAAATCATTGAAAATGAATAGGTAACTTCCTTATCAATATTCATTAAAAATATTGGAATAATCTGTTCAGACGTGTTTAAAAAAATCATGACTCGTTATCTGATACTTACCCAGGTATTCAATTTTTTGCATTCGAGTTTTTAGAAATGTTTACTGCTTATCAATAAAATGAAAAGAAAATTTTTTCATCATAAGATATCACTTTCTCTCCTGATCCTATACACAGCAATAGAGTTAAAAACATACTATACTGGTCTGTCGGTGGAAAAGGAGGAGTCCCGATAAGGCCACTTTTTGGCCCCGGCCAATTATCGACTCAACCAATCTTAAAATGTTGTAATAATGTCCCAAATACGAATCCGTGGTCAGTTAACCCAAAATGACCATTTTTGGAGCTCCAGGGGTTCCCAAAGTTGTGAATAAGAAAAGAACTTTGGGAACCACTGACAATCATTTTCAAAAACTTTTTTAGCGTAAAACATCTGTTTGAACCCAAAAAACCTTATGCGAGGTGATTTTTTTATTTTCGACCCTCGGGAGCAGAAATTGGGGGGGTTTTGATTTTTGGAAAATTTTGGAACCCCCGTTTTGAACCTACCCCTTTGAACCCCGCTAAAAAGCTTTTTACAGTTTATTAGTATCTGAAAGACCTCCATCCTACCAAATTTCGAGCTGAATAAAATTTTCCGCTGGTACTCAATAATCCAATTTTCCAATTTTTCGTAATTTCGATATTTTGGGACCCCCTGGAAAGCTAGAAACCTGCGATTTGCGCCAAACGTTACGTTTTGAGGTATATTATCAATTATCTAGATGAAAAAGTTTAATTAGGCTCCCTGCATATTCGTAATTTTGAACCCTTTTTTTGGAGCCCCCCACTTTAGGCACCCCTAAAAAAGGCGTTTATGCATATTTTTTCAAATAAATTGAAGCATTTAAGTTTGAAACACACTAGGAAGAGATCGATAATTTTTCACTCGATTTTACCAGTAACTTTCAAAATTGATCTTTTTTGGGCCAAATTCTGAGATTTTACTCTTCGAAAAAACGATAAAATTACGTTTTCATGATTTCAAGAAAGTAAAATCTCAGAATTTGGCCTAAAAAAGCTCAATTTTGAAAGTTACTGGTAAAATCGAGTGAAAAATTATCGAGGTCTTGCTAGTGTGTTCCAAATGTAAATTCTTCAATTTATTTGAAAAAATATGCATAATCGCCTTTTTCAGGGGTGCCCAAAGTGGGAGGCTCTAAAAAAAGGGTTCAAAATTACGAGTATACAGGGAGTTTAATTAAACTTTTCCACCTAGGTAATTGAATATATGCCTTAAAACGTTACGTTTGGCGCAAATCGCAGGTTTCCAGCTATGCAGGGGTTCCCAAAAAATCCAAATTACAAAAAATTGGAAATTTGGATTTTTGAGTACCAGCGCAAAATTTTATTGAGCTCAAAATTTGGTAGGATGGAGGTCTTTCAGATACTAATAAACTGTAAAAAGCTTTTTAGCAGGGTTCAAAGGGGTAGGTTCAAAATGGGGGTTCCAAAATTTTCCAAAAATCAAAACCCCCCCAATTTCTGCTCCCGAGGGTCGAAAATAAAAAAATCACCTCGCATAAGGTTTATTGGGTTCAAACAGATGTTTTACGCTAAAAAAATTTTTGAAAATGATTGTCAGTGGTTCCCAAAGTTCTTTTCTTATTCACAACTTTGGGAGCCCCTGGAGCCCAAAAAATGGTCATTTTGGGTTAACTGACCACGGATTCGTATTTGGGACATTTATTACAACATTTTAAGAATGGTTGAGTCGATAACTGGCCGGGGCCAAAAAGTGGCCTTATTGGGACTCCTTCTTTAAAAACAGTTTTGAAAAATTGCAACAGGCGAAGTGAAGTCTGCTCTCAAAGACAATTTAGCTCCAGTGACCGATACCTGAAGGGAGAAGAGTTCTTTCCGAGGGCAAGCTCTGAAGCTCCTCAACTCCAACAAAATAACCCATATTATCTTAACATAGGTAAAATCATAAATTACCCATAATTTACTTACTAGAAATTGCCAGTAATTTTCCAAAAATTGCCAGTAATTAACCAAAAGTTACTGATAATATACCAGAAAGTACCAGAGATTACCCAGAAATTGCCAGTAAATTACCAGAAATTGGTCACAAATTACCAGTAATTTACCAGAGATTAACCAAAAATTACCAGAAATTACCAGTAATTTACCAAAAATTACCAGTAATTTACTGGAAATTACTAAAATTTTACCAAAAATTACCAGTAATTTACCAAAAATTACTGGTAATTTATCAGAAATTACCAGAAATTACCAGAAATTTACCAAAAATTACCAGAAATTTACCAAAAATTACCAGAAATTTACCAGAAATTACCAGAAGTTTACCAGAAATTACCAGAAATTTACCAGAAATTACTAATATTGTATTTTACCAGAAATTACTATTAATTTACCAGAAATCACCAGATTTACATTATTAGTAATCTACCGAAAATCAGGGCTGGTGAACGAATGAACGAAACGATCGTAATGTTCTGTTCTGTTCTATCCATGAACAAAAACTTTTTGTAGTATTCATTTCTGGTTTTTGTTCAAGTTAATTTGGATTCATTTGTTCTGTTCTGGTTCTGTTCAGGTTGATTTGGTTCTATTTTGTTTTGTTCTGTTCTGTTCTCACTTTTGCAGTCATTTTTTCTTCACTTACATGATGAATTTTCATAATAGACAGCTTTTACTTTGAAAATTAGGCCTTTTACTGCCTTTGAAAGACAAAACAAAACTAAAAATGAAGTCTAAAACATGAAAAATGATGAATACTTAATTTGAAAAAAATTGAAAGATATTGTTCTGTTTTGGTTATATATTGTTTTTTGTTCAAAACGTTGAATCATTTTGTTCAGTTAGCGTTCATTTGTTCAGAGCATTATTTCGTTCTGCTCAGGTAACATTCAGAAAATTTGAAAATTTTTGTGTTTATAGTTCCGTTCATAGTGTTCTGTTCACCAGCCTTGTCGAAAATCATCACTAGTTTACAAAAATACTTTGTTAGATAGGTACCAAAAATTTACCAAAACTACCAGTAATTAATTAAAATTACCATTATGCACCAAAAATTACAAATATTTTGCCAATATAGCAATTTCTAAAAAATTTGCCGCGGTTATTCTCTTACCATAGATTACAAATAATTTACCAACATGGAATTTGCCACAAATTACTAAAAATTTAATATACAAAAAAAAGTACCTGGCACTGTAAAATTTGATAGTTGATAATACATATCATCTTTCTACATTTTGGAAATTGGTCGTTTTTTTTCTTTTTTTAAAAGTCTAAACATGCTGTTGGTAGGCAATGTCTTTATATGTAAGTTACGACTATACACAAATCTTCAAAAAATTGAAAAAATACCGTTTTTAATCCAAATTGCTGATTGATAGTATCCCTTCATGTTTCTTTCCAAGTGCTTCAAAATGAGACTTTTTTTCAATAACAATTAGAACTTGAAAATCCAACAGAAGGCACTTTTGGTACTCACCTGAAACAAAAAAATTAAAATAACAGCGAATTAATTGATAAGTCCAAAATTCAAAAGTCAAAACATACATTATAATATAAATTCATAAAACATCGCAAAGTCAACTGCGACAGGTAAGAACTTCGTTTTGGGGAGTTTTCGAACAGCATTTCAGAAGGTCCCCTTCCTTTTGTAAGATCGATTAATATTGTACTCTGTGGCCATAAAATAAATTTTGTGCATGATTTCGCCATAATCTCTAGTAAGCTTACAGAGCGTAATAAACTGGTTTTTGTTAAAGAAAACCTCACACAAATCGTATTTTAGAGCATATTTTTCAACGTTGAACATATTTATCACCTTGGTAATTTCTTAAAACAGAACAGACCAGCAAACAAAAATAATAATAGTTCGCCGAACGAATTCAACAGACCTTGAAAAAAGGTATTTTTTATTGCGAAAAAAGTTTTTCAGCCGTTTGACCTTTTTTTTTTTGTTTTCGGTGAGTTGTACTATAATCTATAGCCTATACATATAAATATATAAGCTACATTCAATGTAGCTTGTACAAAGCACACAAAGAAAAATTTCTCAAACCCCCAAAAAAAAATCGACGAGTTTATTTATAAAATTTCAAAAGTTTTTCTCGTCTTTGCGTCAAATTACTTACAAAATTTTCCACGGTTTCTCCTCAATTTCACTAAATTACTGAAATTTTTCATTTTCCACCAACCTCTCTCCGTCATTGTTTTCGACGTAAAATAACCCTGCTGAATTTGAAAATTTCTCCACAATATTCCACCACTAAGACTGTGATATCAAAACATTTCCTTCGTGAAGAACTATTCAACGGTGAAATTTTCTCGTAAAATTTCGATGAAAAACGACTACATGTGTTGTAATATTTCGCCTCAAATATTGGTAAAAATTTTTAAAGTTGCACGGGTTATCAATCGAATGGATTTTCGTGATATTTTTTATTACTGGCTGACGTGCTAGTTACATATAAATACGATGGAACGTGATTACATCGCGTCGAATCGTGCGTCTTTTGATGTTTCGTAGGTATTAAATTAATGGCGTGATTATACGTGATAAAGCAAAATAACGAGAAGTCTAAAAAGTTCGTATTTCAAATCTTTGGCAAGGCAGACAGACAGAAAGAGAGAGAGAGAGAGAGAGCTTAATTGTATAAGCCAAGTGTGTACCAACGGTGTATCTTGTGCTGAGAAGAAGCTTAAAACCAGCACCAACATTCGAATACCTACCTCTACATACTGTTCTACATAGGCGAACATAATACGACAACTTTTAAGTATACTTTTATGGAATTGCATGGCGACGATGATGATGATTCTTGGCATACCTATTTTAATTTGTCAACGAGATATTTGCGTGTCGAAGCAGAGAACGTAATTTCGAGGTATTTGCAGAAGCGTAAAAAAGCCAAGTTCAAGAGTTGACAGGTGTGGCGAAGAAATACTCGTGAATTACTTTCTCAAATGCCTCAAAAGAATCCACTCGTACTCATGTTAGTATACTTTTTGATATAACTATAGGTATAGCTGGAGAGTAGTATATGATAACCTTGAATAGAAAATTCGCAGTCATACTACCTGGCGTGTGAATTTAAAGAGGCAGTAAAACCAGCACTTATAATACCAGAGACGAAATAACACAGTACACGTGAAACGTTACCTACCTACAAAGAAATTCATTCGAATAGAAGATTAAAAAGTTAAGCCGAAAGTAAAACTGCTGCGTACTCGTTTAGTTTGTTTATATTCTTAATTAAAGCTGAAACAATGTGATTTAAAATCGTTCTATCTTCGGTTTGTTTTAATTTCGAGAAAACTTCATCCATCGTCCTCTTACCCATTGTAAAAGGGTCGTCTGGCAAAAGGTCACTTTGTCGACCAGATTCATTCCCAGCTAATTCATTACGTCGCTATAGGTAGATACTTGATTAGCATTCGACTGGAATTATTTATAGTCTGAACGATGTATTGTCGAATTTCTGATTCGACTTCATTACCTACATTATAACAACATATTAGATGTGTATCTCGTATGTATAGTATGTACATCTAATATGCATAGATATGACGACTCGACAAATGTAATAGATACCTAAGAAAATTCACCAAATACAATAGAATTTATACTCGAGATAAGCTCGTGGCATTTGGTGGATATTCGTATACAAAGCTTCTAAGAGCTTTGTACAAAGTGCCATGTACTACGTGTGCACAAATAGATCCGTCATTAATGATAAAATTCTTCTTTACGTAATCAACACAGCATACGACGATGTAGACAATAACACAGATCTTAATTTCTTTCCTTGATTATCAGATAATTTCGAAAACAACCATAACGTAGGTAGGTACATTTGCGCAGTTTTACGACAAGGCTCGTTTTTCAAAATATATTGGTACCTATAGGAAAGGTAACCTTAAGTTCGCGAAATTGTGATTATACTATAGTTTACATGTATTCATAATGGTAAATAATAATTGTTTAATGTTTCATAGACAATACTTATTGTTTACTTTCTGCTTGAATTATCCATAGGCTCTGGTTTGTTGATATTTGCGCCGTTGAAATATATTTTGCGAAATACCAACAACAATTCGCTATAAGATTCTCTTTTCTCTTTACCTAAACAAATGCTAAGAAGCTTTCAGAAATAAAACGAGGTCATTGGTGTGCAAACATTAGACAATCAGCTATTATTAAGTAATTTCACGAAAGGCCGAACAAAAATTAAATTTGCACGCTAATTTTCTATTACAGAAAATACATAACCTTACTAGTTATATACCTACGTAAAATCTATTGTGGTACTTCAAAAATATAATGCAACAATAATTAGAAGGTATTGGATCGAAGAACTCAATATCAAATCAGTTGTGTGGTAGCTGTCTCTAGACCTTTAGATAATAATATACATGCTTATGTGGAGTTAAAATTCAATATGCCAATTGATATATGTAGTAGGTAATACCTTTTTTCATTTTATATGTGGTAGGTAAAGGTATAGCGTTTATATTAAAAGAGCAACCTTTGTAATGGGGGTATCGTGTTCGGTACATAAAATAGTGGTTGTCTTTAACAATGCTAATGCGAGCTATTCAATTAATCTTTTTTACATGATAGAAATATCAGCGACATGAAAAGCGTCATTGAAAATATTCATATTATTATATCAACTTTTATGTCAACAACAATAATGTATTCGTAATCCGCAATTTTAATTAAAAAACTATTCGCGAATGGTTGAACTTTTTCAAATTTTTTCGATGTGGAAAATTTTTTCCATGTACATATATTGTACGCGGTTTCAGTAAATTGATTTTTTTTCTCATCCAATAGGTAAAAAAATGTACTATAGGTAGGTATGCAATTGCTAACTTGTTCCTATTTGATTGTAGCAATATACTTAAATATAAAATGGGAGAGTTTAAAATCCTGATTTTGTATACCAGTTGATATTCTCATTTCAACTAAAAAAAAGCTAGATTAGCGAAAAATTGGTAAAAAAAAACTATTTCAAGGTTAAACGAAAGTGAGTACTCTACCTACCTGCTTTTTCAAAAAAAAAAAAAAAACAACAAAAAAACGACTAATTTGGGTGGGTTTATTTTGAAATAAGTAAGATTGCTTTCAATTATGATTTTTAATACGCTAGTCTCGAGATGCAATGAGGAGTCCACCTTTCCACCTTCTGTTTGAACGGAAACACGACTTTTGAAAAAGAATCATCTAACAAGGGAACTACCTGAACCGGCAGAAACGAAAATGAACGAATCAAAGCTAGATCGAAAAGGGATCACCTCAGGACCCCAAATCCCAAATTTCAAGTTCTGAAGTTGATTTCTCCATTTTTGGTGAATTTTTGAAAATTGAAAAATCCTAAAAATTATCAATTATTACCAAAATATTAATGAAGAATGGAATTTTCTCGGGAAGTGGTTCAGATGACGTCCCTAACTCATTTACCTATCGAAATTCGTAAAACCTCAATTCCAGTCATTCTGGAGCGTCCAGCGATTTTTTATCATTTCTCCAGAAACTTGAAATTGCCGTGGAAAGGCTAAAAATCAACTTCAGCACAAATAACTTTATTCGGGGCCTATGTGGGTTGCCTATAACCAATTTTTGCAGTTGTCGCGAAAATCGGCGTCTGCCGGTTCAGATGTATATTTTTGCCCATTGGAAAAAACGGCAAAATTTGAAAATGTCAAATATTCCATCTTTTGCGATGCTACCTATCCGAAATCGAGCTGCAACCTATTTTCGACGTTCTGAATAGGTAAAACCCCAATTTCGACCATTCTGGAGCCTCCAGCGGTTTTTTATCATTTCTCCAGAAACTTGAAATTGCTCTGGAACGGCTAAAAATCAACTTCAGCACAAATAACTTTATTTAGGGCCTATGTGGGTTGCCTTTAACCATTTTTTGCGATTGTCGCGAAAATCATTTCAGTTGCCAGAATTAATTCTTCGATTTTTGGCGAATTTTTTAAAATTCAAAATCAACTATTTTCGGGGGTAAGTACCTAAGTGCTTTTTAAAATTTTTTTTAAAATGTTAGATATAATATTCGTACTTTTTAGCTATTCATCAAAAATGATGGAAATCGGTCCTGAAACTGTTATCAACTCCCACGAACCAATTTTCATCGTTTCTAGTCATTCTGGAGCCTCCAGCGTGATTTTATATTTCTACAGAATTTTAAAATTTCTCCAGTGGGCGTGAAAATTAATTCGAAAGCTAAAAATCGAGTTGTGGCTTATTCTCAACCTGTTTTAAGCGTTTATCTTCATTTAAACACTCCCAAGATATTTCAGTTTTTTGGCCAGCATTCTTCATTTGAGAAACCTCAAAAATATATTCTGATGGAAAAAAACAGACTTGCAGTGTCCGTCTGAAAATCCGGTCAAACGTAAATAAATTCGTTGATGGGTCCAGAATAAGCCATAACTCGATTTTTTGCTGTCAAAATTAATTTCCCGGCTTTTGGAGAAATCGAAAATTAAGCTGGATGCATCAGAATTACTCCAATTGGGGGGGGGGCGGGGAGAGGGGGGAAATAGTTTTAGACAAGACACAGCCATTCATACAAATCTAAAATATTTCTTTACGATCAGAAAATTTTGCTCAAAGAAACTTACTCAAGGTATCCTCTTTGAAATCAAGGCAAATGTGGATAAACTCGTGAAACAGGGCGAGAATAAGCCACAACTCGACTTTCAGCTTCTCGAACCTATTTCCACTCTTTCTTGGGACATTGTATAAATCGGGAGAAATCTAAAATTGCACTGGAGGCTCCAGAAAGACCATAAATAGTAAAATTGGAGTTCGGGGAACTTTTATAAAAATTATTTTTTCTGTATGAGAATTGTCGAATAAGGTCAATTTTGAATTTTTGTTTCATCAAAAATCGAAAAATTAATTTATGCAGCTGAAATTCTGATTAAGGGACTTTTAGGAATGCTTAAAAATTTTGGCTGTGAAAATACTCCGGGAGTTGATAAGTAGGTGTAAGTATAGGTAAATCATTATTTTAGTTTCCATTTTAAACTAAAAAAAAAAAGACATAAAGTTATAGTCTTTTTTTTTCTAAGGGTTTCACTTTCAACTACGCGTATCGACTTTTCATTCTTGAAAAAGAAAATACCTACACTCGTACATCTTGGTAAGCCATATTTTCTCGAAACTTACTGAAGCTCCCATGAACCCAATCAACTGTATATTATTACCCTTAACAATAAAAAAAAGCTCTTTTTTATTTGCTGTTAATTGTCGATAAATCTGAATTACGCAGCCTATAGGTAGTTTCCGGTTTACGATTTTATTAGAATGCTCATTCGTCGGATGTTCGATAGCTTTTTTTTTTTATTTTTTTTATTTGAGAGGTCGTTTCGAAACTTTGGAAATGTTTTGCCAACTACTACAGCCTTTACTTATAGTATAGCTCGAGCCGAACTGTTTTTTCCTCTTTTGCCATCCAGCGCCCTTTCAATATAAAACTTTACACAGTATACAACGTATAATAGGTATATGATTCGTATACCTATATATGTTTAGGAATCTATATAATGCATGTACGTACATTGTACACCATACATACCTTTTGGCGTTTAATGTTTTTTTTTCAACAATTATATACGTTTCGTTGCACGCAACCTTATTACATGACGTGTTACAGATATTTTTACTGCTTTTAACCGTCGGCTCATTAGAAAATAATTTGTAAAAAAAAAATTGATAAAAAAAACACAAAGTAGTAGGTACCTACCTACGTCTATATAGGAAGAATAAAGGAATTCCAACGGATTTATTTAGCTCCATTAAAAGTTGGTAAAATACTGTAATCGTTTGAATTTCACTTGGTTCGCAAATGGTTTTTCCATTTAGGACCAGAACGATTGGTTCATTTTCACTAAATTAGTAATGGATAAGGGTGTAGAATGTGAATTAAGTACATATACGATGTTATGGCTGGCGGTCTATTAATGGTTACAGCGTATAGTCCGTCGTATGTATGCTTTTAAATAATATGTAAAAAGTGTTTTTCAATTCTAAAACCGACAAAAATAACTACTAATACCGCTATAGCGCGAATTATAGTCATTTTAATATTAAAATTCGAGCCAAGAGACGCGCTTGCGCTCGTATCCGAGTTAGCGGCCGAGAAATAATCACATTAAGTTAATCTAGAGCTTTGCAATAACGGTCCCGAGTACGTCGTATTTAAAATATAAACAAAAAATCTGACCATATTTCGGATTTTAATGCGCAAGATGGAGTATTTTTTTTTTTTGGCTAACGGTTAAATCGTTCTCGATAATTATTTTGCTCTGGTGTACCCGAAACGTTGTACGAGTACAATTGGGATGCTGCGATAATGTTATTTAAATTAAAGACTCTGGTTGTTGTTGCGGTGCTACCTACCTACGCAGATCGCAGTTGTAGGTACAACACGAATACAAGTAGTATTCGTACACGCGAATGCTGATTCCACATACTCTCCGAGGAGTCACAGCCGAATAGCTATTTTATTGGCACGTTAGAAAATTGACTTCAGGTTTAAGAGATAGAGAAGTTAAGCATCGTTTTCTATCGATGTTGTATCCCCAGCGACTTAGCGGATATATTTCCGAAAATTGGACAGTTCATGAATACAAGCACTTTGCAACAAGCTATCTAGCTCCTCTTCCCATGTTAAATACGTTATGCCGAAAGTGCTGACCGAATTTCCATCGACATCGCTTTATCTTTACTACAGATTAACTTTATTCCACTTCTCTATGTGTTTACACTATCGACAAGTCGAAAATAGTCTTTCATTATAGCATCGTTTGAACACAACAACGGTGCAGAGACAGGAGAGGAAAAAAGGTTGAAATAAAAAACAGAAACGCAGTTTGCAGCAGCATTTTGTTTTTTTTTTTTTTGCTACCTAGATCGGCGTATTTATACAGCTACCTAACTTTGTTTTCATTACATCGAAGAGGTTAAAGCGTTCTTTTTTTTTTTTATTATTTTATTCGGTGAAAATTTTAAATAATTTCACCTCTTTGGCCTTACACTTTAAACCGTTTTAGAAAATACGCTTTTAATAACGCTGTATAAGTTGAATAATTAACATGGAAACGTTAGTGTAACGCGACTCGAGCTTATCTTACATTAAATGAAAACATAACCTCATCGTATGCATCTACCCCGGAATGGTTTATTTAACGAAAAATTTTCCTCAACGTCTGCGGAAAATTCATTAGAACGGACGTTGTACCGTGGCATGGCATGGCGCTACTCTGTCTCGAATATAGCACTTAAAATAATTTTCATTTTACCACTAAGCGCGCGGTGTCTTGAGACTATGAGTCGAGGTGTTTTATAAAATATTCAACATTGTTGACGTGTTCGTCGCTGTTTGGTTGTAAATTGAACGGATGTATTGGAAGAAGAAAGCGAACAGATATGGGAATTGCATATCTTAACGGGCTGATTGACGAAATATGTATACTTAAATCGTACCTACTTTTTAAATGGCGAAGTAAAGGGGTGTCTTCGCAGTATCATGTGAAAGTGTCTGCGATACTGAGCGAGCTAGTGTTGTAATATTTCTGAAATGTTAGATATGATTGGGAGTATTTTGTCATTTATTATGAATACATCACAAAACCATTAAAAATTCAATTTCAAAATTTCTCCTGAAAATTTTTTATTACAAATCACGATTGAAAAAAATTCATTTTTGTAATCATTCCTTTTAAGACAGCCAGAAAAAAACCATTTCAAAGAACTGCAAAAAATGCAATCAAAATCATGGTGGAAAAATTCATTTGGAATTGTTAACTAAGTATCAAGAAATAATTTGAAATCACCATAAAAAAATTCTACATTGAGAGAAAAAATACAATTTCAGTTCACCACCAAAAAATTTATTCTAAAACTCACCGCAAATAAAAATTGTAGAAAATTATTATGAAAAATTCAATCAATCAATCAATCAATCAATATATTATTTATTTCCAAAAAATATTTCAAAATTACAAAATACCCCCGCCCCCGCAATGCACAATTATGCTAGCAAGGGGGCCTTCATTGTAACATTGTTCAAAAACAGTAAATATTGTGAAATAAAATTTAACAAATTGAAGGAGGAGAAAAAAAAAGAAAAACAAACAAAACAAAAATAAATAAGTAAATAAATGAATGAATATAAAACAAAACTAAAAATAATTACAACATCGGAAAATTTGAAAATTGTGAAGGAACACATTGGTGAAGTCCATCAGTAGTAAACCAAAAAAAAAAAAAATCTATCAACATGACAGAAACACAAATTCATTTAGAACAGACTATCATCCCGGAATAAACTGAAATGAATGCATCTACAGTGTAATAACAGGACCTTACGTATTATAAGCAAACAGAAAAACAGACATGTGACGTAGTACTACCCAGTATAGTCTGTAAGGTGTTTTCACTCTCCAGTAGCCACCTTACCACTGCTAGCTGAGAGCCCAAACCTCTCTACTCATCACTGCATTAAACAGCAGCCTTGGCAAACACCACCTCGCCGGTACCTAGGTATGGGAGCAACGGTCTTACCAATTTTCCTCCCCCTCTCATTCACATAAACTCTAAATTTGGACCTATTCCTTTATTATATAGTCAATTGCCTGGACTTGATAGAGTTTTTGAATAGGCAGAATTTCTAGTTATTGAAAATCGTTTTTTGTACTCCCCCCCCCTCTTTTTACCTACAATTCTCCTAACTGCCCATTTTTGTAGAATATGAATAGGTTCCAAGTGACTGTCTGCTACTCCCCCCCCCCAAGATGAACAAGCCATACTGGAGCACAGATTAATAAAGAGCATAATAAATTTTTACCATGTGTTGAGTGCCAAAATGTTGTGCCAGGAAACGAATCAAATAGTTTAGTTTTCTAAGTTTAGTTTGTAAGTATAAAATAAACTCTGTGCTTTCCAAATCAATTTGGAATCAATCATTATTCCGAGGTACCAAGTTGACTCAAACTTGGGACAGGGGCATGCAGCCACACGGAGCCCCACAATCTGGGCTTTCATGCAAGTAGCACCTAAACCCCAGGTCGGGGGAAACCCTATAGCCAAAACTTAACAATTTTGATTTGGACGAATTTGGTTTTAATTTATGTTGCCAGAACCAGCCTCCCAATAATTTCAAATCTTCATTAATAAACTTAATAAGATCTTCTTGATTTTTAGCCCTATTGGGAATTGAAGCGTGACGTCACAATGACGTCAAAGCACATTTTTACCGTGTTTACACGATCTCATTTGGTCCCAAACAAAAAGTAGTCCCATAAGAAACCATGTAAAAATGGTATGCTTGTCGTTCAAATTTCTCAATGAATAAGACACTTATTGATAAAAAACTTATTTAAAACGAAAATTCAGACTTTCTAACATATCATATTAAAAAACGAGCTTTTTTTAACACAAAATTTCAGAAAAAATTGAAATTGAAAAGTAGCAAATTTACATGCAATCTTATGGAACGCTTCCGCAGGTTGGGACCAAATGAGATTGTTTACTTACGCACACATACGTACGTTTACAGCACACAAAGATCCGCTTCGATTCCCAATTTACTAAAGTTGTATCGTCTACAAATCCATATATAATGTCCCATTTAGTTTTAGTTCAAAAATGTCAATAATGTAAATTAAAAAGAGGATTGGACCTAGTATGCTGCCCTGTGGTACCCCATGCACTACAGGTAAGAAATTCCAAATTTTATTCCCAACTTTAACAGCTTGAGTTCTTCCCTCCACACAAAAAAATCAAACCATGTGTAAGGGTTCCTAATATCGACCATCTTTTTGATTTTGGCTGCCAATGAAAGCATTTTTGAGACAGAAACCACTGAAATGACTTGAAACATGACTTGATTCTTCCCCCAACAAAATTCATTCGTAATTCCCCCCCCCTCCGCCCCAAAAATGGTACAATTCAAACCTAGACTCATTCAAAATCCGAAATCATCCACAAAAAAATTAAACGAAAAATATTTCGAAAAAATTCACAAAAAACTAATTTGAAATCATCACAAAACAATCCAAAGTAAATCGCCACGAAAAATGAACCGATTTTAAAATCGTGCGATTTGAAATCTCGAAAAAATTCATTCCTCATTTCATTATCCTTCCTCTAAAAAAAATCAGTAGGTACAATTCAACACTAAACTCATTTGAAATCCAAAATCATCGAGGAAAAATTCAATGAAAAATATTTCCAAAAAATGCATTCGAAATCACAATAAAAAACGATTCAAGTTGAATCACCACCGAGAAATTTATTCTAAATCATTACAAAAAATGTTTTAAATATGTATTATCACGAGAAAATTCATTAGCAATCACCTCCCCTTCTCCTCCCCACCCCTTTTCTCCCTTCTAAAAAGTCGATAAATTCAACACAAAAACTCAGTTGAAATCAACACGAAAACATTCCTTCATCACAAAAAAAAAAAATGATTCGAAATCACGACAAAACTTCGTCTAAAATCACTACAGAATTTTTACTAAATCGAAAATTGAATTTGCTGACCACCAAAAAATTCGTTTGAAATTGGCATAAAAAATTCGTTCAAAATCATTACAAAAAAAAAGCGTTTAAAATCACCATGAAAACAAAAAAATGTATTCAAAATGGTCGCGAAAAAATTCGTTCGAAATCGCCACAAAAAATCATTTGAAATCACTACCAGAAAGGTCATTGGAAATGAAATTACCATCAAAAACATTCGGGAAAAATGGCTTCAAAATCACGAAAAAAAAATCATTTGAAATCACTACAAAATTTTTACTAAATCAAAATTTGAATTCTACTTAAATTGTTATGAATTTTGAAACTAAGTACATACTACAACAACGAAAATTTCGAATCTAGGTAAGTATGTATACATTGATTTTCAAGCTGGAAATCTTTTGAAAAAAAAAACGATTTTGTTCTGGAGAATAGGAAGGAATTATACATGAGATGAAAAGTGAGCATAATAATTACGTTTTTATTCTTAAAAAATTGAAATTCAAAGCTGTAATTTTCTTCTTCTTTTCTTGCCCTTTAAAATAACTTTTTTTCGGCCGACTTTATGTTATTTGAAACAGCAGCGGAATAAAATAAAAATAATTTAATTCTAGAAATTAAATATTTTCTTAGCTTTAAAAGAAATAAAATACTTCCTCGAGCCCACTTCCTTTACCTAGTCCTATTTTCAAGATTTTTTTGCATATCAACGCAATAAAGGTATAGAAGAAATACTTAGGTCAGCGTGGACAGCAGAAAAAACATTGGAAAAATATTTTACGTATTATGATAGGACGTGAACGTTATTTTCCATTTCAAAATCGAATCACGAAAAAATTTTAATTTAATAATTTCCAGGGTGCTTTTTAACAGAAAAATTGTTCAAATTTTCCAGTTTTAGAAAGTTGTTTCAATCTGATTCCGTAGGAAAAAATTTTCTATCCAACAGGTAAATTATTTTCAACCAGATCGAAAAACTTTTCAAGCACAGGCATGGTCTTTAATCGAAGACTTTTTTTCGTGAATATGTCACCAAGAAGTCACCAAACCATAGAAAATTCATATTTGCCTGTCCAGTGACTTCCTGGTGACAGTGTAATCGATTTTGTACTATATGATATCAAAATATCATCCTTCTAAAATACACCCAGTTCATTAATTCCATAAAAATGAGAAATCGCAACAGTTTGAAACAAAAAACACCTTTTTCGATTCCAGAACACATGCCAAAATAATCAATCACACAACTCGTCTATAACAAAAGCGAATAAAGCGAAAACCATACGAAAACCGAAAGAATTCGATGAAAATTCTTGCGTAATATAAAAAAAAAACGCACGTACACTCGCACACCACGAGAAATAAATTAGAAAATCCAATTGTTACAGCGTTTTGAAAGTTGTGCTCTTGTTCGTCTTCTCTGTCTCTCTCATCTACACAGAAATGGAGCAAAAAAACAAATGAAGTCTTCAAAAAAAAAAAAAAAAAAAAATGACAAAAAGGCTTCTTTAAAGGCTGTAAATTTTCTATTTGCTCTCGGCTACAAACAAACTAGCAACGGCTTTTCACAAATGCACTTATTATTCTTGAGAAACTTTCTTATTTTCTTACGAATTGGAGCTTCAACTTATTTATTCTTTTTTCGTATGCATGTATAGTCAAATGTACGCGGGTAAACTCTTCTTTACTCGTGTACTCTCTTTAATATAATTTCATCGAAGGGAACAGGGAATGAAAGAGAGAAAAACCTGCATTCAACCTTCGTATATACCTATGTGGATAAGTAAGGTGTTATTTTTCATATGTGTCGGTCCTTGGTATTGTGTGCTGGAGTTACTTTGTAAACCATACGAAAATGCCGAATTGGCTTTTTCGCGTTTTAATGAAAACTTTAAAAAAGAAAATCTGCGAAGCGTGATTGTCTTTTTCTTTTTTGAAAAAAAACCACCGCACTTCAAACCTGTCACAAGATTAACGATGATGTGTACGTGATTTGAACATTTTACAAGTTACGGCAGCGACGACGATTTTCATTCTTTTATACTACATAATATATTGATTAAACTAGCTGTATTTTTACCTAACTCTTTTATATACTGACAATTTAATACAACGAGAAAGAGTAAAAAAAAAAAAAAATGGTAATTCGGTTTTTTGAAATTCGACCCATCCAGTTCATAAAAACGACACTTTGGCATTAGAAAAAAATTTTCAATCTCTTGGTCAACGACCCGTACAGTATACAAATGGCTAGATAAACACAACCTACGGTATTATATAGGTACTAGAAAGATATTATTTAAATTAAACAGGAAAAAAATCCTCGGTCACCTTTATTTTCCGGGAAAACAGCTCGCTTATAGCATTGACGAGGTAAAAAATAACGTGTGAATTGAAACCGAGCAACAAAAACGTAATAAAGCAAAAGGCGTATAAAAAGTTGAACTGCACAAAAGGGAACCATTTCTGGTATCGTCAAAAAAAAAACCCTAAGCGAAAAATTTTCCACTTGAATTATTTCTTATAGAGGAAAACGGTGTTTTGATTTTTCGCTATATTTTTAAAAATTTAACCTTTGCGGCCACGATTTACTCGAGGTTTTTTGCAGCTTTTCCAAATATTTCTCTCTGGTTGCAAAATTAGTTTCTAGTTTTTAAAGAGTTTCATTACTTTTTTACGCGCGTTCGTCTTTCGAATATCTTCCAAAAAGCGCCGGAATTCGCCGAGCGAAAAAATTATATCGCATGTTTATAGGTAGATAGGTATACCTTAAAGTTGTGCAACGCAGCCACGAAAATTTTATTATTTTTTTCCTGCTTAAAAGATCCAATCCTTTGCTTCTCTCTGGTAAAAAAAAACAACTTTTTAAACTGCTAAACAGCTCGCGAGCTCAATGTCTATAAAAGTTGGAATTTTCCGTCTTCAATCAAAATATTATATTTTTTTAAAAGCCTGGCAACGCGCGCAACTACAATATTTTTTGTAAATTGTCTTAAGTCAAAATGATGAAATTTTCAGTTACTCGTCTCTCATGTCATTAATAAACTGACTCGAAGAAATCCCAACAGCTATTTCCAATACTTCGAGATTTTTTTTTCATGGGTAGAAAAAAAAATCAGACAACTTTGACGTATTGTTTTGCAAGACCTTGAGAAGAAAAAACTTTCTTCGGATCGTATTTTATAAAAATAATATAATATGCCACATGTTTGGAAACACATTTTACCAATTTTCACCCCTGTTCGTGTTCTATCTGCTCTTTATATTACGAAATACCAGCGTTAATACCGCCATTATCGTTGAAAAATTAAGAATCTTTCGATAAAAAGAAGAGCGAAACTATTGTTTAAATTTATCGACATACTGCGACGCGATTCCATAAACTTCGACGTTTTCTCCTTCGTTACCGAAAGTTCAATTTTTCCTTATTCCTTCGCCGCTTCTTCTAACTACGTTCTTTTTTCTCAAGCTTCTTTTCGTTGTATAGAGTTTATTTCACATTCTGTTATGAAGACAAAAATTCGGAGTTTTTGCTTGAAAAAATTCATAACGGATTAGAAAACTGGGTAAAAGAAATTTGTTTACTTAATCTGTTATATCAAGTAGGTATTGGAAAATTCATTTCATAATGTTGGCAGGGTTGAAATTTCAAATATTTTTCGATTAAATACAATATATCTACCTACCTACATGAGAATTATCATTTATTTTTAAATGAATTTTACGACGGCATTTCCGATTATAATCTTGTTGAAGCAACACAAATCAAAGTTGAAATGATACTAATTTCAAGCTTATATTTCTATCTCAATCGATCTAAAGTATTTTTTTTGGATTTTTTCTCTTCTTGTTTTTTGTTTCTCAATGAAAAATGAGCGTTTGGATTCTTTCTAAATTCACTAGAATTCGAAAAATAAAGTTTAGCACCAGAAATTTGGTCTGGTGATGAGATTTTGGATACTCTTACTTCTTGATTTTTTTAAAAATTTGAATCAAAATTGGGGACCTTTTGTGCATCTTGAGAAACGTTAAAATTACCAAAATGAGATTTCAACATTTCTCGACGGGCACAAAAGGTCCAAATTTTAATTCAAAATTAAAATAAAATAAAATAAATCAAGAAGTAATAGTATCCAAAAACAAACCACCAAGACCAAATTTCTGGTGTCAAATTTTATTTTTCCGAGTTCTAATGAATTTTTAAAAAATTCAAAAGCCCATTTTCCAAAAAATAAAAAACAAGAGCAAAAAACAAAAAAAAATAAGCACAACACAATTTGAAAAAAAAAACAATTAAAAAAAACACACAATGCAATTGCGAAAATGAACACACGATTTTGAAAAAAAGCAACACGATTTCAAGAAAAAAAGTAGAACGCGATTTTGAAAAAAAAAGCACAACTCAATTTTGAAAAAAAAACAACGCGATTTTGAAAAAAAAGCACAACACAATTTTGAAAAAAAGCACAACACAATTCTTGAAAAAGCACAACACAATTTTGAAAATGAAAACTCGATTTCAAAAAAAAGCACAATGTGATTTCAAAAAAAAGCACAATGCGATTTTAAAAAAAAGCACAACGCAATTTTGAAAAAAAAACACAACGCAATTTTGAAAAAAAGCACAAAGCGATTCCAAATACACTATGCTATTCTGAAAGCTCCAGAGCACAACGCGATATATCTCGAAAGCATAATGCGACTCCAAAAGCACTACAGTAGGTACTGAGAGAACCTCTTAGGGGCCGGTTCCCGTTTGCGAACCATGAATAGGAAAATTGACAGCCGAAAAGCAACCCGTTTGCGAACCACAATAGGATAGAGATGGCGAAGAAAAAGAATCATTATGCTCATACATTCTAATTCAAAATGTACCCATTTGCGAACCAACCCCCAAAAGTAGGACTTTTGCGAACCACTCTGTTTCCCTTTTGCGTAAATATGATGAAAAGTAGGAGAATACCTATCATATTGCAATTTCGCTCCATTTGAAGGGTAAGATGGCGATCCAAAAATTTCATCTGAAGAGCACCCGAGGCTGGGGTCTACATTTTCTCCGAGGGACTTTTTCACACCAATTTTCGAGTCTACGAATGCCTCAGGGGGACTTTTTTTATACTCAGGTCTACAATAAATGCCCCAAGGGACTTTTTCATCGCAATTTTTGAATCTACGAATGCCCCAGGGGGACTTTCTTATACCCGAGACTCGGGAATAAAAACGCCCCGCTTGGCTTGGATGCGAATATTTCCCCGGGGAATTTATAAACCCACGACTTGTATGAAAAAGTCCCCAAAGGGCATTTCAGGCCCGAATTTCGAGTTCTTATTACACGCTAGGACTCAAATTTTGAATTTTCACTCCCCTTCCCACAGTTATTTTTTTGTCAATAGGTAGCATCTGTAAAGTGAGAGTGACCTAACTGCAAAATTGCGATTTTTGAGATACAAGCAGTTCAAGGCATGCAGGTAATATTTTTTTTAAAACTTCACTTTATCCAAGTACGTAATTGTGCATGGTGATTGACCCATTCCCCTCAAGATAGATTCAATGTATTTTCCTGCCAACGATAGGGTCGTCTTATTTTTGTGGGGAAAAAATTTGCAATTTTAGGTCACTCTGCCGTTGAAATCTTCGTTTTGAAATGACCCTTTGAATATTCGTATAAGTTATGTAAAGTTTTGAAAAACAGTTCAGAGATATTGAATTTTAGCTATTGGGGAACGGAGTGTTTCCTGGACCACTGAGTTACGTGAGTTATTAGGTGAAGTTTTATTTTTAAGCCAAAAAGGTGTTGACATGTTTAAACCTAACTGGTTGGTATTGGTTCGCAAATGTCTTACATTGGCTTCAATATGAATCACTCGTTCGCTCGGAGTTCATTTTTAATTTGAATCTCGTTGGTTCGCAAATGTCTCAGTTTTAGATCATTAATCAACGCAACAAAAGAGGAATAATAACAATGGGGTGGTTCGCAAACGTCCTACGCCCCCTCTTAGGAGCACAGCAAAATCACAAATGACTGGTGGGATTTGATTCAGAAAGGGTAACCACCTGCTTTTGTTGTCTAAGTACTGAACTTATGTGAATGAAACACCTGCAGGTGTTCTAAATCACTTTGATTTATAACTTTTAGAAAATAACCAAATTTGAAATTTTTGTAAAAGGTTTCTATGGCCTACTGTGTTCGCAGATCGGCATCTTTTATAATTATGACACTACAGGGGTCATAAAGATTTTACTACCCCTGCGGTGTTGCATAAATTTCAAAATTCAACTGATGTCGGCTTCGCTTTTAATAAAATCTTTTTCATTGCTCAATTTTGAATTTAATTTTATAGGAACTGAATCTCATTTTGGCTCTTTTCATGACAATTATTATACAAGATTAGAAATTCCAAAAATCTGCGTGTGGGGTCCAGAACGATTCGAAATTAGCACAAAATTGATTTTAGAAGCAAAAAATTAAATTTTAATTCTTTTCATTATGGATGTCTATTGTCTACACATTTGAATTTTTAAGAGTCCTACAAAAATCAAAAAAAAAAAAAATTCAGCATCAAAAATTTGGCCTGGTGGAGTATTTTTGAATGCTCTTTTTACCTGTTGTGTCCTCTGTCCAGAAAACTTATTCGTCAGGGCTAAACAATTGTACCTACAATAATATGCAATATATCGATTTAGATGAATATGAAGCACCAAGTTCAATTATCAATCAGTTTTTTTCGGATTTGACCTCTGGTTGCATCTCTGGCCTTAATTTCGAAAAAAATATAGATCTTTCAATGTGACTTTCGGAACCTTTCTGTCCTCTACCCATACTTTCAAATTTAGCTAATTGTAATCAAAATTTCAACAATTCATCTTCTTTGAAATGAGTTCGAAAACTCACAAGTGGATTTTAAAAAAGCATACAATTTTCCTTGCATTCTCGCCATCTTTCACCCTCTCTCGTTCAAACGCGACCAATCTCACTAAAAATTTCATTCAAGAAAAAACAATTGAACTTCACCATTTTAGTCTCATTTTGTCGCTAGAAATTTTGATTTTCAAAATCGTCATTTCTGCAACGGGAGGGGAGTCAACTTCAAGGTGTAAAAAAAAGTGTTGAGAGAAAATTATTGAAAAAATTTTCAACGTCACTTCAGATTTACGTTTTGCCTACCTTAATCGATTTTGGAATATCGAGCTTATGACAGGCTATATTTTTAGCTGCCGAAGCTGATCACAACTCCTTCTGAAGCAATTTCAAATCACTCGAGAATGTCTCACTTTTGGAGATCTGGAACCCCACGTTTCAGATTATCATCTCTATATGTGAGGGCGCATACGGAAAGGGACCTTATGACCAAAAAATCAATTTTTCATTTCTTCGCTAAATATTTGTAGGGACTCTTTAAAAATCGAGTAGAACCCTCCATAGGCCCCAATTTTTATTATTTCATCGATTTTTTTTACTTTTAAGCGAAGCATGCATACATTTATCATTCTTAAAAGTTGAAAAATGACGCAAAAAATTTGAAAAAAGACGTAAAAACGCGTAAAAAATGAAAATTTTACAAAAACTCGTGACTTTAATAAGACATGAGTGGAAAAAGTCATTAAAAAAATTTTCCGATAGCGGAACTCGAATCAAAGACTTTCGACAAGGTACATACACCTAGCCACCAGTATCGATTTACGAAATGTATTTTTAACAATATATAACTAACTTTAATGTGAAACTATATAAAAAACACAAGTTGAACCGAAAAACACTGCCACAATCAGCAGCAAACGATTTTTATCAAAACTAATACCCTAAAATTCTTGATAATATCAACAGCATTGCTCACTTTATCAACTTTTTAGTGCCTAATTTGGCCAGTACAGGTCGTTGGGGGACGTGTGTGAATGTGTGATAATGTATAGGATCTTCGAAGTTGGAATAGCCATATGTAATCGTACCTTAAAACAAGGGAAATAACGCAAAACTTTAAACCCTCCTCTTGTGAAATTTTACTTTTGGTCGTTAGGTCCCTTTCCGTATGCGCCCTCACAATTATTTACTCTTTTTGTTGAAAATGAATACACCTATCAATCAATAACCTATACCTACCTAGGTTATACATATGTGACGCGGCCAGCGATACCATACCATAATTATGTCGGAAAACTTTTTTTTGAAATAATCGCGTTTTCATGGAAAAAGTCAGAAAATATCAAAAAAAAATTTTTTGTCGATTCATATACTATGAAGCCTATACTTTGGAATGGGTGTACCCACCGATCTCAAACACGTCGTTTTAGTGGTGAAAAACCGGTTTTACAAAAGTGCTTTTCATAAAAAAATGTCAAAAAAAAAAAAAATATTATGTTGTAAAACCATTAAAAGATGAAGAAAATCAAAAAAAAAAAAAAAAATTTTAAAAATGTTACACAAATAACCCAAACTTTCAAACACGTTTTTCTCAGAATTTTGGTTTTTGAATTTCAAAAAATACGCAACTTTGAAATTTTGAAAATTTGTCAGATTTTAATATTTTGAAAATCTGTTTGCACCATTGAAAAGAGGAAGAAAAACACTACCAGAAACCACAATAAAACGAAAAAAATTTTTGCCGACATATGGTATGGTATCGCTGGCCGCGTCACATATTTTCGAAAATTTTGAAAATTCGCCCAAAATCGAAAAATCAACTTTGGCAGTTCAAAATTGGGTGCCGAGGATTTCGTAATATGCTCTTTCAGTGACCTAAATTTCAGCTCAATCGTAGTCGACGAGTTGTAAAAATTCCCTCGTAAGATAAACTCTTCCTCCATAAACGTATCGTCACAAAACTGCAAAAAAAGCTCGAGACAAAAAAAAGGAAACAGCGCAAAATAACACGGTAACCTTTAATATTTCTTCGTTAGATTTTTCAACGTCGCTTATTATAGGAAAAACAGAAGAAAATGATTATGTGCAAGAGGATGAAGAATGAAGATACGTATTATTCTGGACACACGATGCGTGTCACATGTTACCCGCCGGTGACACCGCAGCTACTCGTACAAAGAAGTCGTACAGGCAAGACGTGTAAATTCGGCTGAGAGTTGGCGAGTCATCATCGCGTTACGGTATACAGCACGCTATATTCTAGCATATCACACACATACCTACAAGTTAGGTAAGGTAGAGGTAGGTATACCACAGAATACATGCAACTTTGTACCCAGTATACTTCGTAAACCATGCAGGAAGGAAGAGGTATAAGAATTTCATCTAATATTCTTCGCACACTCTTTACTGATTGTTCTTTCTATATACGCTATAAGCTCGCGCACAAAAACGTTGATATCTATCAACCCTCGGAGCAATGGCGGAATCTTTTCTCGTTTTTTTTCTCTTGATTTTCATTTTGTCGTACTTGAAAGTACCATTGCCAGCAAAAGGTATTACCATTAAGTCGTCGAAGGAATGAAAATCCAACGATATATCATTTATTGCGGCATCCAATCGACTTTATCGCGCCGCAGCTCGAAAATAAAACTATACTGTAACGTGTCGCCCTGGAACAAGATACAAGATACTCTCGTACCTATAGCCTACTGCAGCCGATGAATTTCCAGGTAGACAGGCAGGTAGAGAGGTAGATGGTTTTGTAAAATAGCGCGTATAACAAACATACCTACCAGATTAATTAAGCAAAAGGATAATCTAATAAAATGAATGTTTTGCTAGTTAACATTGAGCTACGGCGTTCGCGTTGTGCTTGCTCGCAAGAGGTCCCTAGACGTTTGTGTAATTTTTCCACTTACAATGTTACTTGGTTTGACTTTCAAGACGAAGTACCTAATTCAACTGCGATAGCGTTCCAGTTAATTTGAAGAATTTCAAAGTACATATATACATTTGTACTGCGTAGAGTTTTGGGTTGACCAATCTCTCGCCAACAGATTTCAAACCGATAAAATAAGAGTAATTTATTGAAAACTTGATGGAAACAACTATAGCACAGTTTTAGCTACAAAAAAGGCAACATATTATAGTCGGTATACTTTTACGTCTCGATTCGATCTTTAACCATAATTCTAATGTAAAACTAGAAAAGTAGAGTTTTCCTGAATAGATACGAGCATTTTCATTTTGAAAATATTTTTTATGTACCTAAGGTAGATTTGTAGAAATAAAAGTTTGTTTAATTAAACTCTTGCAACTATTCCTACTAAAAATAAAAGTTAACATCTTTTTTTCTCATTTTTTTTTTTTTTTTTTTTTTTAGGTAGGTATTATCGTTTTAGCGCATGTAAGTAAAAATACTAGTAAATCCAAGTAAGAAGGTACAAAGTTTCTTTATTTGGAGATTAAATTGTTCGACTTCAAGTTTAGTCTCTTTGCAAAAACATGCTTAAGTAATACCAATCTAGGCAGAACGAGTTGGAAAATGTACAGGTATCCTAGGTATAAAGTATACCTAATCTAACCACCGCATTTGACTGGATCAATCAAATCCCTCAAGCTCAAATTCGATTGAAAACAGTCGATTTTCTTCAGAAAAAATCTGAACGAAATCGATGTAGGTGGCATAATTCAGAGAAAATGGGGATTCCAAAAATGTATTTAAAGTTTTGTCATTTATAGGAAATATATAACACTGCTTCAAAAAGCGATCTGAAAAAACTAAACTCAGTGCAAAATCAAGCACTTCGACTCTGCTCAGGAGCTTTTTGTACCAGTCCAATAACCAAGCTATTCGTATTTGAAGAGACTAGAATACTTCCTCTATCACAAATGGAGAGATCAGCTTAATACATATGTTAAAGTGGTAGCTGTACCTAAAAGTTGAAAAGAATTCTCCAAATCATCCTAATTTCTACAAAATGTTTTACTCTCTACTGGAAGAAAATTCAATATCCCGACGGGAATTTCCTCGGATACCAAATTCCTCGAATACCTAATCATCCAAATCCCGTTTCCCCAAATTTATAAAACTCCCTGAATACCATTTTCCTAAATTCACAAAATTTGATAAAAAATTTTAAAACTTTTTTCAGTAACACCTATCTGATCAAACTTCTCCGGATCATATACCTAGTCAATTTTTTGATCTGACTTCTTTTTCGAAAGGAGAGGAACGAGAGCAAAGGAGATTTAAACAAATTTACACGTTAATGTCAGGATGTAAATAAATCCAAAAATTTCAAAAATCCCAACCCACCCCTCTTTTTTGGTCTACATGTAATTCAAGGAGTAAAAAAAATCATAGAAAATTTGAAATTCTGATCTTAATTTCTCTTTCATAGCAACACTGAAAAAAGGATAAAAACGGGTCAGGGTGTATTTTTTTTATCAATTTTAATTTTTTGATCAAGTGTGATGCATTCTTTTTTGGTTCCAAAAAATATTAACATAAAATTTGAAGTGCTTGCCAATATATTCTCCACTTTTCGAAAACAAGCAACTATACAACAATGTGACTCTTGTGGAGTGCCAATCACCATCATGCACTTGATAAATAAATCACTGTTCCAAATACTTAATTATGAGACTAGACAGCTAAGCAAAGCTTAGCTGCAAAGTGTGCGTAGCTAGCTGTCTTTTCTACAGCTATAACCGCTATTACATATCTAGGTAGTGCATAAGTGACTCAACCATGTCACAGTGATGAGAAATAATAATATTTTCGAAACTCTGATTGCTTCAAAATAATAATTGTTTTTCAGTGTTTTCATATCTTCCAAATTACAATATTTCAGAATAATTTCTAGGCTTGCATTGCTTCTAAATTAAGAAATTTCTAGTTTACAAAATTTTAAATTAATTTCCCAAATTCCCCATTGCTACAATTTCATGAAGTTTTCAATAAATTTTCAGAATTTTGCATTGCTGCTGAGTTAGGAAACTTCCAATCAATTTTTAGAATTCACATTGCCTCTAAATGACCAAATTTTGAATAATTTTTCAGAATTCTTATTGTCTTCAAATTACAAAATTTCAAATTCAATTTTCAAGTTCATATATTGTCCATAAATTGCAAAACGTATACTCAAGTTAATTTTTGGAATTCATATTGGCTCTAATTTTTCAGAATTCTCATTATCTTAATAAATATTACAATTTACATACAATAACTCATATCATTTTCAAGTTCACATTATCTACAACTTACAGATACTTTTAATCAATTTCTGGAATTTTCAGTGTCTCTTAATTTAAATGACAAATTTTCATATTATTTTTTTAGAATTTCCATTGTCTTCAAATTTATAAAATTTCAAACCAATTTTCAGAATTTTCCTTTGATTTTAAATTGTTAAATCTAATAAAATATGTTCAGGATTCGCATTGCCTCTGAATTACACAAAAAAATAATGAGTAATTTTTACAAAAAATTTTAACTACCTACATATTTAGCACAATAACTGGATCCCATTCAAAAATACATAATATAAGTATGATAAAATTTGTTTTAAAACTCAATATTTCCAACTGTTCAGTTACAATAATAATTTTTACTGTATCTTATATGTAGTACAAATTAGGTATCATTTTAATAAATTTTGCTATACCAATAGTAAAAATCATTTTTTTAAAATAATTTTTACTAAAGCGTGATAATAAAAATTACATAAACCAAGTTGTGTAAAAATTACTCATTTTAAGGTAATTTTTATATCATAAAAAAGTAAAAATTACTCATCTTAAGGTAAATTTTAAATTTTACTATACTTATGGCACTATAGGCGGTAAAAAGTATTGGAATAAATGAAATTAAAATTCATTTAGCAAAATAATATCATCATATTTCATAACTTAATTTTTATAAATTAAAATGAGGGGGTTATAGGGATCAAAATCCGTTTTTTTTTGCACCATCATCATGTACTTACTCCGCAGCATTTACCTATCCAATATGTCCTACGAAAAATCCGCCACCTACCTACTTACCTCACGGGGATTCGAACCTGGGTCCCTAAATTTCCTATTCCTACCTACATGCCCTAACCACTAAGCCACGAAATCACTACGAGGGTTAGGGCATTAAAATAATATATTTGTTTGGTAAACGCCCCACCAAACCACTCCCACTTGGAATTTACAGCTAACAGACCGGGGGTGTAACAGGGTACAATGAAACACAGCTGGTGATGGAATAGACTGGGGGTATAGCAGGGTACAATGAGCGGCAGGTGTTCTACAAGTCCCCTTTTCCCTTTTTTAGGATTTAATGCATTAAAATAATGAACTAAAATTGCAATTACTCAGCAATTACCCATCCGAATTGAATGAAAATAAATCTATACCCTCCGCCTTAATGATTCTCAAATGGTGTCCAATAGGTACAAAAAACGGTTGGATAGCTTAAGAGAACATTCATTGCAATTGAAATTTCAATTTCTCAAAGCGAAACCAATAGTGTGCTACGCACACTAAAAAACAGAGAACAAATTTTGAGGGAGTTTACTTATGAAAATATTTACACAGATGATGAAGATATATTTTTGTCAAACATTTTCATTTTTTCAAAATGTATTTAGAATGTAATTATGACCTTATTTAATTAAACTTTATTTTTTTCAATATTATAGCTATTTTGTGATTGTTTTTTTTTTACTTGTTATGTTACCTAAGTATTTCGTTTATTTGTTATTGATTGCCTGATTATCTATTCTGTAATTTAAGTTATACATTTTGTTCATTTGAGTCACCATATTTGTAAAAAAAAAATAATAATTTTAACGCATTGTAGACGCTAAAAAGCCTAGCTTTCGAATGCAAAGGGAATTCAGAAAAGTGATGAAAATTTTAGTTAGGTATTTGGAAGCAACGTAGAACTCCGAAAATTGAATTGAAAAATGTAAATTTAAAGACTACGGGAATTCTCAAAAATGATTTAAAATTTCATCATTTTAGAGGGAATGTAAATTTTGAAAACGGAAAATTGATTAAAAATTTTATAATTGAAGATGATGTGAAATTCTGAAAATTAATTTGAAATAAATGTAATTCGAAGACAAAATTTGGAACATGTGTGAACTCTGAAAAATGATCTATAATTTAGAGGCAATGATACATAGTTCCAAAAATTTCATTTAAAATTACATTCTGAAAATGATTTAAAATTTTGTAATCTATATCATGTATGTAGATGATGTGAATTAGAAAATTTATTTTGAATTTCGTACTTAATAGGAAGAGAATGGAAATCCAAAAAAATAATTTGAAATTTCGTTATTTAAAGGCAACGTGTATTCTTAAAATTGATTAGAAATTGCTTCATTTGAACGCTATGTACGAGTAGAGTTCTGAAAATTGATTTTATAATCTCATAATTCAGGGGTGATGGAAATTCTGAAAATTTATTGAAGGTTTTGTAATTTGCAGAAAATGTAAATTTGGAAGTGAAACTATCTAAATTTAAATTCAACGGGAATTCAGAAAAATGATTTGAAATTTTGTCACTTTTAGGCAATGTGAATTATACAAAAACTGATTGAAAATCTCATAATTTGAAGGCAATGCAGACGTTGCAGACGTCTGAAAATAAATTTGAAATATTGTAATTTGAAGACAATACAAATTTTGAAAAATAATTTGAAATTTTGTAATTTAGAAGCGCCAATAAAAACACTTGAGATTATTCTGAAATTTTGTATTTTGAAAGATATAAAAACTCGAAAAAACAATTAATAATTTAGAAGAAATGAGAGTTCCAAAAATATTATTAGATATTTATCACCGCTCTGTGACAATGATTGAGTCTCTTATGCACTAAGTATTTGTGCATACATACGATAGTTATAATATGTAATGGCAGTTAAAGATGTTAAAAGTTGAAGCTACGCACACTTTACAGCTGAGAACGAAGCTTAGCTGTCTATTATTTTAGGATAGATTTTTTGGGGAGTGATTAAAGATAGTTTTGTGAAGTGATTGTGAAGAATATTGTCACATAAAAAAAAATGAATTTCAACTTTTAGTAGCACGCACGTTCGTATACCTACCTAATATTTTTCTCAGTGGAGCCGTTTTTTATCCAAATGTGAAGTAATCGCCACCCATTTACCAGACGCTCTACATCAAACTGCATCATTTTAACTTATTTCCATAATATTGAATGAAGCTCACACACGTTTACAAATTAGGTATGGTAAGTAAAAGCTTAGTATAAATGAGGAGGAGAAAGGTCGATGTACGTGAAATGACATCATGTCAGGTGTATTAAAGAGCAAATTGATCGTAATGAGGCGTTGTTAAGAGGTATAAATACTATTAGTTTTACGTTTTATGGAACATCTGAGAAATTCATAAAATTCTCCTCAATGTTCCACCACATCTCGCCGTTTTCCAAGAGTACGTTCATAAGTATCATCTGTACAGTACATTCGCGTTAAATTTAATGCTCGGTAGCTCGATAAATTTCACGGAAGTGAATTTATGGCCAAATTACCTGGATGAGGATGACCCATTTTAATGATGTTGTACTCTAAGGTGATTTTATTGCCTCGTCCGAAAACGCTTTCAGATTTATGTGTTGTTGGGATTTTGCTTCTGTTAGCCAAATCAATTGGTACACTAGTAGGTTCTTAGCCTACACTTAAGCATTCTTATGAGATGCTCTGTTGAAAAATCATTTATATTATAACCTTCTTTGGTGAGTTTTTTTTTGTGTGTTAATCCGCGCATTGATGATAAGATTACTTGATATGTACATTGCATTACAAACGCTGATTAATCACAAACGATGAAGGTAGAGATAGCAGAGTCGATGAAAAAAGTTGTAATTTTTCAAAGAGCAAGCAGTGTTTTGAGAGAAGTGAGGTAGTGGTGCAACTGATTCGTACTCGTACCTCTACCTACTGCAATGAGAATCCGAATGATTCTCTGTTTGCAGTTTTAAATCTTTTTTCCTTTTTTTTTCTTTTTTTTTCAAAAGTAAAGAAAATAAAGTTGAGAAATTTCGTTGTTCGCAAAAAGTTGTACAGTTGGCTTCATTTCTAATTGAAGTTGTAAAGAAAGAATTACCCGTTACCTCTCGTATCCGGTAGTTAATTTGAAAGCTGTGGGTTTCACCTTTCCAATATGATTAAAAATTTTCTGTTCTCTTTCTCCTGTTATAGTAATTAAAATTTTTACTCAAAGTTATCTCGAAGGAGATGTTGGACTCCGATCCGCTGTAAATAGGTATTATAAAGGCATACTTGGGTGTAGACTGCCGAGCTCTCTCTCTTCTCTCATCTAAGCTAGAGAAGTTTTACTAGATTAACTCTGGCAGAAAACACAATCGTCCGACATTTGCATACGTAAATGACGTTGCAAGCTGAGTATACGTTTATATACGAGATGTGTTGTATACACAAGCAAGAAAAAGGTTCTTTTCTTACTTCCAAATTGAATCACACATCAGCGTCAAAGCGGCACTACAAAGAGTATCACTGATAGCGAATTTCTCCGCATTAAATGAACGTTTCTTTCAAAAAGAGTGTAGAAAAAATAAAAGATGGCGGGTAAACGCACATGCCAAAGCGACTCGCAAAAATATCTCATTCTGTAGTATTATTTTGTGAAAATATTCACACGCCGAGCAGAAATAAAATATCAACAAGTTATACGAATCGCGATGATATTTTGAAATAATCATACAGGCGAGAAATATTCTCGTAGAAAACATTCGACGACAATGCGTAGATAACTGTACGATAGAATAAGAAAATATTGGAATATTATTTCTCGAACATACATATTATAGTATAGCATCGACGATGTACGATCCGAATACGAGAAGAATTCGTTATTTTTGTTGTTTTACGATGTCTTTTTTCTTTCTTCATCCATCTAGCGAAGTACCATAGCGAAGATATATACTTTGTGGAGAAAACCTCGTAAAATGGCGCGATCGTATAAGCAAATTTAAAAAACGAATGGTGTAGAATTTGCGGCCGAATCTACTATCTACGCTTTCATAATAGATAAGAATGGATAAAAGGTTGGAACTGATCGCGATGAGGAGGTCATTATATTATAGTCGAGCGTATTGAAATATACGCAGAAGATCGTCGTAAAGATGTGCAATTCACTATTTAGCGACGAGGAATTCATAATTAATTAATATTCGCTATGCTGGAAAACGATTCGCAGTGCCAGCGAACTCCATATTTTAATTAGAGATACCTACTACCTTTACCTACGCGGCTCGTCTATTCCCGAGAGTCTTTTATTGAATTCGACGTTCCTGTGAATATATACTACACCGTCCTTTTCACGGTTGAAAAGGCCAAATAGCAACAAAACGCACAAGTCTTCCATGTCCCAGCGAGCGTATGCATAGTAAACGCATTCTATGGCGCAAAATACCATACCAAGACGACCACTAAGGTCAAAATATGACCTGTAAATTCATATATATACAAAGACACCGTGATTCCAGCTTTTCTATTTCTGGCTCGAGTTGAGGATATGCCGAGGTACACATTTGGAGAAGTTTGTTTCTAATTAAGTATCTATATACGAGTACCTACCTATCCATACTTCGTTAGAAATGAATTAGAAAGACGATGACGTTGGTTATGAATTTTTGTACCTATTTGTGTTATTTGTGAACTACCTACTCGTATTTGAATTAGCTTTCAACTTGAACCTATCATATGTAATTATATTTTTCCAATACTTTCCATAGTAGATACTTAACACTATAAATCTACTCACCATAGCACTGTATGTATATAGCCATTTCTTCCCTTGACTCATCAGTTACTATTTGGGACAAAAAAATGTATATTTTTGAGGTTGTCATCCATGTACAGGTAGGTACTGGGTACCAATTTTTTTCTCGAGATTAGAAGAATAATATTTTTTCGTTATACAGCGTGAAATCAACATTGAGAAAGAGGAACATGATGTAATATGTGTAGGTAACATTCTCTTGAATGATTAATCAGTAGTCATTGTCTAACAAAATTTCGAAATGAATAAGTAGGACAATAGCAGCCTTTGACAGAATTTTTGGCTGGACATTTTAAAAAAAGTTTTTGACAATTTTTTAGGGAAGAAAAAGAAGAAGAAAGGAAGAGGAAAGTTACAATCTTACAGTAAAATTTTTTGCCTTTCCGAAGTCTTCAAACATTTTAAGATCATTTTTCGTTGTATCAATTCACAATTATGCAATGTTGCCACTATTTCTACACCACAAAATATTTTCATAAGCTAGGTGGGAAAAACGACAATACATATTTCAAAATTCTACAAACAGGGTCAAAAAATTTAATTCGAATAAAAAAAATCTAATTGAAAAAATCTAGTTTTTCTACGTAAATACAGGGTGATTCGGATAAGACCTGAAAAATTAAAACCACGTATTCTACTCATGAATATGAGTAAAAAATCTTATATAGGTACACCATGTACCATAACCTCTTCATTTTGGACTTATTGACCTTTAAAGGGGGCCAGCTGTTTTCTTAAAATTGTCCATTTCGGCGTCTCTGTTGAAAATTTTTGGAGGGTAGGGGTAGGTAGTGAAAAAAGTGAAGTGAGATCTCAGAAATGTAGAGTATCATTCTTTTCTGTTTTGGTCCATAACTTGATGTTTTGAAGTCAGAAATGTGTTTTCTGACATGAAAAACAATTAAAACTTGAAGTGAAATTAGATTATTTTGGATTTTATTAATTAATGTGGTAGTACTTCTCATTCAACACTCGTTAAACTTTATTTTCTCTTTTTTGGTCCACTGGATGCAGAATAATTAAATTTTTCAATTTTGACAAACTCTCTATTTTTTTGTGAACTAATGACTTTGAAGGTTTCCTGGACTCAATTTTCAATTTTAAATACTTTTTTTGAAAAAAAAAAAAAATGCTATTCCTCAATAAAACATGATTTAAGTATCTCAACCAATATGCTCACTTTGGCAACATCGCAAAATTTTTCACGGTAAATTACGATTTCGTTTCCTAAAAACAATAGAAATTGCTGGTTGGCAAATGATTGCACTTCAAATCATGGTAAAAGAGCGTAACTAACGTAAGGAACACTTTTTGGTAACACTCTGATTTGAGCTATGTAACAATGCGTAACACATGGGCGAAATGTAAATGCGGTGTTGCCATTTTTTACACAACTTTAATTGCGAATATCTCATTAAGGGTTGGTTTTTCAAAATTTTTGCAAAGGAAATTTTTTCTTAATTCGACGAGTAGAATATGTGGTTTTAATTTTTCAGGTCTTGATCCGAATCACCCGGTATGTTTAGAAGGACCATGTAAACGAGCACACAAAAGTTTATACCTCCAATCCTTATGTTACTTCCAGTTCCTTGGGAGGGAGGAGGGTGTCCTACGTGTCTATAATTTCAGTTTTTCCCCAATTTCGTGAAAATGGTGATATTTGAAGAGAAAAAAAAATAGAAAAACATTACAGCAATATATAAATTTTTCAATTCCTGGAATGTTTTTGATTTTTTTCACTCTTTTGTAGGTAAGTACCTAATCATTTTTTTAAACTCCCATATTAAAAAAAAATTTCAGTTATTTTTCTTCTTCTTCAATACATTAGAATACCGATATTCATTTTCTGACAAAATCGGTCATTCAACGCAAAAAAAAAAGTCAAAATAGCTTTAAGCAGGACTTTTTTGTGGGGGACGCGAGGGGACGCAGTTCCCCCGAAGGAAAGTTCGAAAATATTGAAGAATGTCCATAAAAACTAAAAACATAAAGAATTTGAAAAAAAAAATATAACAAAAATAAATTTTTGTAAATTTTTTTTCAGGTTAAAATTAACTAAACACAGAAGCAATCAAGGTTGCAACATTGAAAATGTTGAATTATTTATGCAACATTATTGCTTGAAGAGAAAAACAGAAGTGATAAAAATTTTTTCATTGTAAGAAAGTTCAAAATGACGTAATAATTTCCAAAAATATTTTTTTTTAACATTAAAAAAATAATTTAGGCACAAGTAGGTACTTCAATTTTTTCTCGAAACACATTGGCAAGGGGGGGGGTTGAAAATTAGGGACTTGCAACTTCATTTTAGCGCCCCCCTCCCCCAGGAAAGCAATACAAAAGGAGGTCTGCTTTCAAGAAATTCATAATTTGGAAAAAAGAAAAAACTGAAACCAGAAAATATGTGGAAATTATCAGATTTTCAGTTTAAATTTTTCAACATCACTACCACATTGACACACTGATCGGTTTGATTAAGAACATCTATTTGTAAGATGAAGAACGAGCACAGTGTTCTTTTTCTGAAAGGAGGTGAAGGCGGTTAAAAATAGGTATAGGTATACTTAATTTCCAGAGAATTCACATAGATACCTACAGGGTGCCCAGAAATATCGAGTACCCCAAAGAAAGTTTTTCATTAAAAATATAGGTTGGCAATAACGTGAAATAGATGCATATTATTGGTGGAATGTTATCTCTCCAGTCCAACAACCAATCGTGTGCTATCATTACTATCATTCACTGTGACCAACCAAAGGATTTTAGTAGAAAACTTTTTTAGGGGTACTCAATATTTCTGGGCACCTTTTACGTATACCTATCTATCCTTCTCGTAATTATTTTGTAATTTCATATCTCTAACGAACATTTGTGGTGGCAAAACGATCCCAAGTCAATTTTCGAAACAAACATAGCGCTTTTTTATGTTTCTAGGTTGGAATTTTTTTTTTCATTTGTTCGCTAACATTTTAAGAGAACCACGATGAAAAAAATTGCGTTGATAAAGCCATTACACTAAAAACTAATGATGTTTACTCGCATTTTATTTCGCTTTTGGTATAACAATCTTTAAACAAGTAATTTTCCACTTTTTTTCTCACTCATATACTAAACTAAAGTTTACTTTTGTTTCAAGTTTATACTTTGTTCTCTCTCTTTCTTTGCTTTCTTTTTTTAATATTTTTCATCTATATAAGAATATTGTCCAAAATATGACGACTGTTAAAAGCTTTTTGATCGTCGTTTTCCGCTCTTGTTCTTGTATCATCATAATATAATTTTATTACCTCGTTTTTGATAGCGCCCGAGTATACGAGAGAGGAGGCGCTCGCGCTCTCTCTAAAGACGTTTAATTTTCATTAAGTGATCGCGAGTTACTCTCACGGCTTTGCTTTTTGTTTCGGACGAAAGAGCTGCGAAGCATGCAAAATGTAATTTACAAAGTTTGAAAAATTATTCAATTATTTTCTTTTCGAGTTCGACATTTGTTACAATTTGATTCACGTTGTTAGCTTGGGTTTTCGTGTCGCAAATTCGCGAGCTTTTATAGTGTCAAGAATATTAATTTTGATAACCATTAACGTCGCGGTATTTTTTTTTTCTAAACAGCAGCAGCTGAGTATTTTTTAAGGTGAAACGAAAGTAATGAATAGTAATTCTATTTCAAGGCAATTATGAGAAATTGAAAACTTATTTCAATTAAAGTATGTACTTACATATATATAGTCTGTCGGCGGTTCTTTGAAAAGGGAAATTTTCTGTGCTAGTTCGTCTACCTAACCTACCTCCAAAATGGGGTGGAGTTGGGTACGAGAGTATAATGAAGATTGATACATACCACGAAAGTAAACATAACTCGATATTCTGAGAAGTACAATAATTTTTAATGGCATGCTCCATCACATTGACATTATTCATAGAAATGTTTCATTTTTGTTCTTTACCTGTAACAAAAAAAACAAACCACTGATAGGTAAGTACGAGTTATACGAGTAAACTAGAAATTCATCGGATTTCAACTAGCTAGCTATATACATTATATAGTTATAGGAAGGTAGAGGTACTTGAAAATATAAAGTATTTATTCGATCTGCGTGCTGTATAAACGTCGTCTAAACATTTATGAAATTCAAACCAGAATGAAAAAAATTACTGCCGGTTAAACGTTTCGCGTCGCGTACAAATGAACGCTTTTCAATCGCGTCTTTTATAAATTGATTTCCGGCACATCAGAAAAGCCTCATCTTTTAAATTCATTTTTAACGTTCGCCTTGGGGTAACGAATCCACTATAGCTATTTCCATTTCACTTTTGCGTATCCATTTACTCGAGCATTACCCAAAAGGTACGTTTAAACGTTTTCGCCATGAAAAAAGCGATGCACTTTAATGTTTCGCAATTTTTCTTGACCTTATGAAAGGAATTACGGTAATGCGAATTTTTCCTATGGGATTGCCGCAGCATTATCCTTATTTCCGTTTTGTTTTTCTTCGTTTTAAAATGTTTTTCTGTTCTCGCGCAACAACGTAGCCCAAATTATACGCACACAATTTCGCGATTAATCTGCGCCAAATCTGATTTTACCTACCTATGTTAGGTACAGGGTGTTTTCTTCTTTCTTTGGTTTTTTCTCACTTCGTAGGTAGGTGTGTAATATGTTTTGTGTGCTGTGTACTTCATCAGATGGGAACTGATTCTTTTTTTTTTATGCACAAATAAATGTATACACGAGAAGCAAAGATTTATTCACCCAATTCGCAGGTTTTGATAAGACAGCGACCTGAATTGAGATAATGTCCTTCAACTGGGAAGTAAAAATGTAATTTTCCAGAAGTGGCGCAGTTTAACGAAATTTATATGTACCTTTTTAAAAACTAGATACCTACATATGTAGGTACCTAACTTGATATTTTGTTTACATCAAATGTTTATAGTTACAAGAAAAAATCCTTGAAATTGCTTTCTTCACAACTTTTACAATTGGCTGATTAGTCACTTATACGAATCAATTCGTTCGCAAATGACTCTTTAAAAGATTATTCAATTCGTTCGCGAATGATTCTTCAAAAGATTATTCAATTTGTTCGCGAATGATTCTTTAAACAATTATTTAATTCGTTCATCGCGAATGATTCTCTAAAAATTATTCAATTCGTTCGCGAATGATTCACTAAAAAATTATTCAATTCGTTCGCGAATGGTTCTTTAAAAAAAATATTCAATTATTTTAATTCGTCCGCGAATGGTTCGCCAAAAAGTATTCAATTCGTTCGTGAACGATTCGACAAAAATTGATTAAATAAATCGATAAATCGATTTGCTCGCAAATGATTCATCAAAAATTAATTAAAAGGATCGGTTCAATCGTGAACGATTCATCAACAATTAATTAAATGAATGGATTCGTTCGCGAATGATTCACCAACAATTATTCAATTTGTTCGCAAATGATTCCTCAAAAAAATATTTAATTCATTTGCGAATAATTTCTCAAAACATTATTTAATTCGTTCGCGAATGATTCACTAAAAAATGATTATTTTTTTAACGAATGATTCACTTGGAGATCAATCAATTTGTTCAATTGATTCGCCAAAAATCAACTAAATCAATTGATTCGTTCGCGAACGATTCACCAACAAATAATCAACTTGTTCGCAAATGATTCACCAAAAAATTATTTAATTCGTTTGCGAATGATTTACCAAAAATTATTCAATCCGTTCGTGAATGATTCACAAAAAAATGATTATTTTTTTCACCATCTTTTACAGAATTTCAAACATGTTGAAAAATTCAAAAATCATATAGGAGACTTAAAAATGGCCAAAAATGGCGAGATTTCAATTCGGGGGTGGTTTTGATCAAGATACAGACATACTTGCAAATTTTCAAAAAATTTCCCAACGAACAGAAGATTTTTTAATTTTTTCGATCACTTATAGACAAATTGATCAAAAGAAACATACTCCAGTATCTGTCTGGAAATCGACCTAAAAATAGATATACTCGTGAAGCAGATCCAAAATAAGCCACAACTCGACTTTAAGCAACCTAAAATAATTTCCGCGTCTTCTAGAGAAATTCAAAATTCTTAAGAAATTTGAAAATCGCACTAGTGGCTCCAGAATGACTGTAAAAATGGTGAAATTTGGTCCGGCGAAGTCGATGTCAATTTCAGGACTGATTTTCAAAAGATTTACTGGTTAAAAGTTTGTCCTTGAAAAAAAAATCTTCAAAAATAGGTATAGTCATTTCTGGATTTTTAAAAATTGGCCAAAAATTAAAAAATCAATTTGGGCAGCTACTCAAAATTGAAATCAATTAAAAGTATAAAATTCCTTTTTAAAAATGGTAATGAGAATTCAACTTGTTCACAGAAGAAAAAAAAATTGGAAGCGGATGCTAATCATAGTGATGATTAAAGGAGGAGACGATTTACCTAATGTACTACATGTGAATACGAAATGGGAAATGAAGTACAGAGGGAGAGTAACTTCATCTTGTATCGTACTTCGTACCTTACTTTTACAAATGGGCCTAATACATGAATTTTTAATTCTCGAAAATTATGATCGTCCGTTTTCTCCCTTCTTCGACGTTGTCTAATTTTTCTTGCAAAATGGACGAAAATTTGTAAGAATGATTTTTTTTCTTCATTTGTATGATAAATAAATGAGTACATGCCTACATCAGACGAAGTGAAAAAAAAATGTGTACTCAAATGCATTAAATACGATTCCCAAAGGATAAGAATAATATGCTTTTCGTAAAACGCTGGTACATACATACAACTGGGATTTACTCGAATTTCATAGCTTTAAAATTTTTATACGAGTACCTAACCAGTAAGTACTTTTGAAAATATATTTAAGAAGAGAAATTATTACTGTGTAAACTTTCCACGATAAACCCTATCGGATTTGCTGGAGTATATGTTTGGTACGTAGGTAACTCAATATGTAATTCAAATGATTCTTTCAAACTGTTGAGATTTTTTTGTAACTACTCGTGCGAGAAAAAAAAAGGTGAAAACGATGACAAAGAAGTTTTTACAAAATAGTGTTTCGCAAGTTAATAGAAAACTAAATTATCGTAAATTACAACCGAGTAGATAATATCATAAGTTTATACGTTTTATCGACAGGTTTTTCCTTTCACAAGTTTCCTCCTTTTTTTTGCAGGTTCATACATAAATCGTTTCGTACGAGTTTTAAATTTTCTATCATAAATTACTTCGTTTCGTTTTTTTTTTTTCAGTTTTGTAATTAGATGTATTGATGAAATGAAAAACGCCGGAGGGGTTTTATAAGCAATGATATTGTGATGGGGGAAATTTTGGACGATTTGCAAGCTTCTTTGTTGTGTAGGTAGCTGCTTTAAAATGTTGATAATAAAATGCAAAGCTGGCAAACTTACGCTTTAACCTCGATAGCTTTACGAGGTTCAAATATTAAAAAAACTTAATTTAAAAAAAGTAATTAAACAAAAGTTTATTAAATTTTGCCAGTAACGATGAGCTCTCTCAGGTGTTTAACGACTTGATAATGATTTCTTTTTGGTTGCTTTTGACGTTGTTTGTTTTTAGCTCACGAATGAGGAAGGTAATTAGAGATGGTAAACGTTAAAATAATATTCGTAATTACTGATTTAAGATTAGTAATTGGTGTTATTTTTGGTTCAAGTTTTAAAATGTCCGCTAATACGTACGTATATTTCCAGTAGTAGAAATGTGAAAAAAGTACCAAGAATCAATTAGGCACCTGGCACCCTTTCACAAGAGGCCAGAGCGTACATTTGTGGCGACACTGCGTCTTTTTCCTCCATTTTGAAGAGTAGAATAAAAATCATTATTTCAAACTGTAAATCCTCCTGCTCCTCTGTTACCATTTCCCTCATTCTCTTCCAAATGAATTCAAATTGTCGAATACTGAAGTTCCATGTACATATGTATATTAAAATGGCATATATGACTCTCATTCGACTTTCAAATTAATCAATATCGAAGCTGTTTCTTCTCTACTTGTTTTAATCAAATATTCTCAAGTTTTACAAATTAAAAGAGATGAAAAGCAAAGTTAAAAGTTTTATCAACGAACACAGGTGCCATAAATTCACAATAATAATTACTTAGATCTCAGCTCTAGCAACAAGTACCTAAACCTAGCTACCTCTTGAAATTTGTTTTGAATTTTACTTATATTGCATATCTTTAATGACTAAAATCCAGTACGTAAAGAATTTTTCACCCACTAATAAAAATTATAACGTTGTTGAAAATATGAGTGCATCTAGAATGGAGTATTTTCACGAGTTAAATATAGTTTTCGCGTCAACTTTTGCACGTTCCGAGTTTCGTGCTTTGTTTTATCGATTCGTTTAATATGTACCTACCAAATAATGAGCATTTTTTTCAAATATCATCATCTAATTTTTAACTCAACTTTTCTCATGAAAATCTCAGAAACTTATCCGTGGAATTTCGAAAGGTTATAATAACGATGTGAAGTAATAATTTTAAAAAATATTGAATTTGAAATAAATTCCCCGAAATTGAAAATTAGATACATGAAATATTCCAAAATCGGGTATACGTAATTAGAGGGGGGTATTTTTTTAAACCCAGGGAAACGTTTTGTTTTGCCTGTCTTTCTGCTTCAACCCGATTCGCGCAGAGGCAAAATAAAACTAGGTTTTTTTTGCCACTGTGGCAAAAAAACACAAATTCTCAATCATGAAGGGGTGCTTTGCCAACGTGGCAAAACATGGCGGACAAAAGTTTGCACGTGTCATTTTTTTGCCAACCAGTGGCAAAGAGTTGACAAATTCAACTGATACTGTGTTTTTGCCAGCATTCTGACATTTTTTGTCAATTGAGGCAATCCACTCGCGCATAAATCATCATATTCCTAAGATAGTATGAATTTTCTTTAAAATTCAATTGAAAATTAGAATTTTTGAATTTTTAAATTGATTTTTTTTGTTTTTGTATTAGTTTTTTTTTCAAAGTACATAGGTCCCTATTTTATGTTTTCCAATTTCAAACAAAATTCGCTACACCCAATCAAATTTTGTAAAAAATAAATTAAAAAAAAAACAAATGCAATATATAATTTGTGAGATGCCTATTTTAAAATATTTAAATTCACTGCAATCACTCAAAAAAAGGCGAAGAAAAATAAAAGTTGCATCTATAGGTACAAATGATTTTAAATATTTTTACCCAAAAAAAAGTGTGCTTTGTTTTTGAACTTTCTGAAAAAATTCCTCATAGTCACCTCTAATTACAAAAAAACTCTCACGCAGTAAGCGTGAGAAGACCGACTTTTCGTAAAATAAATATCTTTTACGAACGAATTGATCCACTTTTATTAAACAGTGATTCGCGAACGAACTGATTCGTATAAGTGACTTGTTCGTGAACGAATCGATTTGTACAAGTGACTCGTTCGTGAATGAATCGATTCGTATAAGTGACCCGTTCGCGAACGAATCGATTCGTATAAGTGACTCGTTCGCGAACGAATCGAATCATACAAGTGAATCGTTCGCGAACGAATTGATTCGTACAAGTGAATCGTTCGCGAACGAATCGATTCGTACAAGTGAATCGTTCGCGAACGAATCGATTCGTACAAGTGAATCGTTCGCGAACGAATTAATTCATACAAGTGAATCGTTCACGAACGAACCGATTCAGACATGTGATTCGTTCGCGAACGAATTGATTCATTTACTCAATTTTCAATGAATCATTCGCGAACGAATTGATTCGTATTAGTGACTCATTCGCGAACGAATTTATTCATAAATTAAAGATTCGTTGGCGAATGGTTCTTTCAAAAAATTGATCAATTCGTTCACGAATGATTCACAAAAAATTGAGGGTCGTATACTTAATAGGAATCGAGCAAACCTAGTGAGATTTCAAGTTTCATCGAAATCAGTTCAGCCATTTCCTAGGTAATGAGTTTTGAAAAATTCTGAATAAAAATTTTGTCGCTCGACAAATTTGAAAGCTTTGAGCTTTTGAAAATTTTGTTTTCAATTACGCGCGAAAGCTACGAACTTTTGGATCATGGTGCAAGTGCGAAATCATAGGAATGGTGATGGACTTGTGATACTTTAAGTTTCAGAAAAATTGGTTCAGTCGTTACTCAAGGTAATGATTTTTAAGTGAAAAATGTCGAAAAAAAATTTTGTCGCTCGATAAACTTGGAAGCTTTGAACTTTTGAAACACGATGATGGTGACAAATTGTCCGGCTAGTATCCAAGGGCTGACATTTTGAGTTTCATCAAAATCGGTTCAACCGTTCCTGAGAAATAAATTTTTAAATGAGTTTTTAAGTGAAAAATGTCGAAAAAAAATTTTGTCGCTCGATAAACTTGGAAGCTTTGAACTTTTGGAACGTGATGATGATGGCGAAATCTCCGCTAAGTAGTGTAGTTCTGAAATTTCAAATTTGATCAAAATCGATTCAGCCGTTGCTGAGAAATTAAATTTTATGTGTAAATTCACCTCATCACATACGACTACTTAAATATTTAAGTAAAGACTTGGCACACGAATTCATTTAAAATTGAACTTTTAAAAAATCATTTCTCAGGAACGGTTGAACCGATTTTGATGAAACTCAAAATGTCAGCCCTTGGATACTAGCCGGACAATTTGTCACCATCATCGTGTTTCAAAAGTTCAAAGCTTCCAAGTTTATCGAGCGACAAATTTTTTTTTCGACATTTTTCACTTAAAAATCATTACCTTGAGTAACGACTGAACCAATCTTTCTGAAACTTGAAGTATCACAAGTCGATCACCATTCCTATGATTTCGCACTTGCACCATGATCCAAAAGTTCGTAGCTTTCTTACGTAATCGAAAACAAAATTGAGCTTTTTCAAATTTTCGGGGGGTGACTTTGCACAAAATTTTTTAAAAATTTAATTTCTCAGCAACGGCTGAACCGATTTTGATCAAATTTTAAATGTCACAACTAGGCTACTAGTCGAACATTTTGGCATCATCATCAAGTTCCAAAAGAACGCAGCTTCCAAGTTTATCGAGCGACAAAATTTTTTTTCGAAATTTTTCAAAACTCATTACCTAGAAAACGGCTGAACCGATTTTGATGAAACTTGAAATCTAAGTAGGCCTCTACGATCTCTATAATTTCGCATATTCACTTCGATCCAAAAGTTTGTAGCTTTCGAATTAAATCAAAAATTCAAAAAAAAAATTGTATATATATATATATATGGACCTAAGTATCCTCGACGTCACCGTACATAAACAGTACCTTTTGGTCACCAGGCTTTTAAATGCCTCCGGAGGTGTATTTACTTCATATTCGTAACCAGCACTGTTGTAATAGTGCTTATACTCTTTTCCCCACTTGATTTACATGCTTTAAGCTTATACAAAAAAAATTTACGAGAATGGTACCAATTTGCCTCCGATTATAAACTGATCTCTTCCGTGACTTTGTGTATTTAAAAAGATATTGACTATACCAAATTGTCACTTGCTGCCTTGCCTAATAGATTGCAACTGCGCTGGCTACGAATACGAAAATATAACACAACTGGAAGCATTTAAAAAGCGGTGACCAATAGGTACTGTTTATATACGGTGACGTCGAGGGTATGTCGGTGTTGATGGAACAAAAATTTTAAAATCTGTATACAGTAGGTGTATACATGACCTTTTCGTCACCGGACAAAGTTTTGCCCTTTTACGTTTCAGGGGAAAACAAACCGTTTGGACTTGTTATACACAGGGGAACGTCTTCGTCACCGGCAAAACGCCTCCGTCACCGATTTCGGTGACCAAGAGAACGCGTGAGTATATAAAAGGTGACGTAGAGGTACCATTTGCATATCTAAGTATATAAACCTTATATAAGGAAACCTGAAATTTTGGGAATGAGCCTATCGTGATCCCAGACCCTCGAAACGCAAAGAAAAGTCACTCCCCGACCCAACTTCCACTATCGCAACAAATACAATACTCCACTTTTCTCCGAAAAGTCGGTAAAAGAAAAAATATAATGCAAAATAATTTGTTGCAGTTTTTTGTAAATTTGGAGTACTAAATGAAAAGATAAAATTTTGAAAAAATTACCATTTGTAGAGGAAAGATGGGGCTATCGAATGGTACAATTGATTTTTTGATTGCATACATAGTTTCGGCAGAAAAAAATAAATTATCGAATTTGTGACAGATCGCCCCACTCTCCCCTATAACTTTTTTGACACAGCTAGCCTAAATTATAGCAATTGAGGGGTTTCATGGACAAGGGGCCTTAATCAATGTTTTTGCTTTTCTGACAAGTATGTATTTGCAATTCTGAAAATATATTTTAAAATTACTTTTTTCATCAATTCCACCATATTCAGTGATATTAAAGTGTTCTTCCATGAAAAAAAAAAAACGAATTAAAAAATGTTTGCTTATGGAAAAAAATTTTTAAGTCTACTTGAACTTATAAATGCAGTAAAAAAAATTGATCAAGGCCCCTTTTCCATTCAACCTCTCAATCAGCAACAGGCGCTCGCAAACAAATTATAAGAATTCATTTTATGCCCATATCTCTGTGTGATACTGGTAGCCGTAGGGTTAGGTGTAGGTTGTTAGGAACAGGAGGTCCCAGGTTCGATTCCCCCCTTAGGTATAGGAATTTTAGTGACAGGAATTAGGTAGGAAAAATTTGTAAGGGTTGGGAAGTATCATGGATGAAATAAATCGAAAAAGTACCTATGTATCCCTTCATTTTTTATTTTTAAAAATCAAATAAATGTGACCGTTAATTATAAATGTGCGCTATTGGCAAAAATACTGCCATCGTGGCAATTGCCTGTAATTGGCAAAAATACTGTCATCGTGGCAATTGCCTGTAATTGGCAAAATACTGACACTGACAAACATTTGACACTTGTTGGCAAACTTCAAATACTCGTCGCTCATTGGCTGGAGCTTTGCCATTTCACTAGTTTTTTTTTGCCATTTGTTCACTTTTTGTCAGTGGCAAAATATTTTGCCACTTGCGCGAATCGGGAAATTGTTTTAGGAAACTAAGATTTAGCAGGTAGGATAAGAAGGTAATCGTGCATTGTTTGAATGTCTGACATTTCACTTTTCAGCATCAGCTCTTTCCCTCTACAGCCCATAAAAAATGGTCAGCTGAATCGTAATTTATTATGTTCATTAAAAAAAAAAAAAAGTATCCTCTCTTATTTCTTCCAAAAATAGAATGCAAAATGCTTAGGTACATCGTCTATATTTTAGATGAAAAAAAAACTGGAGGTATGTAGTTCTGCGCCAGGAGGGCCAAGTCACAAGATCCCAACAGGCAGAAACATTTTTGAACCCAGCAAAGCTAGGTTGAAAAAACATACAAAAATATATCACCAGCCAAAATTTGAGGTTCTAAAAACCATGTTTAGATTTTTGGTGGAAAATCAAAAGGCCAAAATGCAAAAAAAGCAAAATTCTACCAAATAGATTGAGAAAGCTCAACTTAAGCAAACACACTATTTTCAACCCACAAAACCGATAGTACATAGTTTTGAATCGTTTTGAACAGTTGAGGTCTCAAAATAAAATTTAGATTGAGAAAATTTTTGGATTTTTCATGCAATTTCCAACATTCTTCACTTCAACTGACAATTTATAGGCCATTTTAGGTGGTCTCTTATACGGGTATATGTGTGCAAGCAAAATGAAAATCCAAGAATTTTTCCAACACTATTCTGAAGCCTCCAGCGATATTTTGGAAATTCCAGTTTTCCAAAAAAACGTCTTAAAACTTGTTAGTGAACCCACTCGACACAAATTTCCCGAAACCAAAGTGTTTTATTTGGAAATAAAATTTTGTCCAGAGATTTAATTGAAAATTTGAAAACTGCTGGAAGCTCCGAAATGGCTTAAAACCACCTAAAACCCCCTCGGCCTGTTTAAAATAGGGTATAAACTGAATTTCAGGTTTTTACTTCAAAACGGCAGGAGAACGCGAATTTTTCAAAATTTCATCGCTGGACAAAAATATTGTTCCGAACTGGAACACACGATTTTAGGAAAATTCCGCATGTAATCAGTCACAAGGGTCACCAACAAGCACCAATCTCCAGCATACGTGCTGAAGTTGATTTGAACCGACTTAATGGTCTTTTTTTTTTGGAAAACTGAAACTTCAAAAATGTTGCTGGAAGTTCTAAAACGACTCGACATCATCTTCAGTTGACTCAGCATGTTGAAATTAGAGTACAGAGTAAATTTTAGCTTTCCAACTTCTTTTGGTAAAATTTTGTAGAAAATTCAAATTTTCAAAATCTGCTGGAAAGCTCCAGGACAGTTCAAAACGGTTTGGAGCCGTTTCCAATAGATTTTGCCAGTAGAAAATAGGCCATTTACCAAATTCCCGTTTTCTAGAATAATCTGGTGAATTTTTTTTAAAACATTTTTGGTCCTTTAATTTTCAAAAGTACACTAAAATCGGAAATGTGATTTAGTGCCTAAAATTTTGGCTTTTGTCCAGTTCAAAAACGTTTGTACAAGTTAGAGGATACAACGTTAGAGTCTTCTGTATGCAGAAATCAGTTACAGAGAGCGGATATAAGGTATACAAAAGCACAAAGATGAAAATCGATCATCGATCTGCGTCTTAAAAAGCGAGTTAAAATTCAAATTTAAAACTCGAATATTTTCCGATGATTTCCGCAAGTTTTCAAGCAGTCAAAAGAAATAAACAAACAAAAAATGTCAAGATTTATTTCTCTCGACTGCCATATTCGTGTAAATACACGATGGAAAGTACATATATATCCGTGCAAACAAATATGTATTCTAGTGAGACTTCATACATATGGAGAGTTATTCAGTGCAGGGTGAATCTCTGTGTAGAGATTTGCATTACGAGACAAACTCTCGTACACTGTAGATATTGCATGAAGAGCAGCAGAAAGCACACTGAGAACAAGTTGCACGTATGTGCTATGGATGTACTGCACAAACTACAACAATAACTCAAGTACGTACTTACATATACGATTTTAATTTTCTTTTTCGTGAAACAGCATCTAAAATAAATTTTATCGCCGAAAAGAACGAACAGAAAAAAGGTAGAAGAGTAAGAGCTAAAGGAAAGACTTGATTCGTCGCTTATTTATGTACGCCAGCCAGCGCCAAGTCAAGTTATACAAACAAAATTAAACACACATTCTTTTATTCATCGACAGCACGTAATATCATTAAGTAGCGCATAAAAGACGATACAGGAGCATTTGTAAAGGCTTACCAGGGTCTGTTTACTCATTATTATGTTTAAACTTGCGTCTGTTTACATTGAAGCAACAATAAAAGTATAATTTTCGATTAGGATAATGCGATAGAACGGTCGATCACATCCGCACCGCACCTTTTAGCGAATTGAACCACTTGGTCGATAATTAAATTTAATTATAATTGATAAAGCGGTCGAGATTCTATTGTAATTCAGGTGAATGTGTATAAGATTATTTATGCGTCAAAATGCCGGTTTCATTTACGTACAATTGGTTATTGTTTTCGACGTGACACCGTTTAACACAAAAGGCTAAAAGTTAATTTGGCTTTTAACGTCGTCGGTTTGTTTTCCAATACGTTTTCATACCGGTATAAGTAATACGATAATTTTAAGATATTTTTAAATTTATACGGCTGCTTATATTACATACCGGATTATCGGGTCTAATTTATGTATGTGTACGCTTCAATAACACTAACTCACGCTGTCAACTTCGAATCGAGCATCAAGTATGCACCAGCTGCGTATTTTTTCTTAATATTCCAAACATGTCTTCATGTAAACGAGCAGTAAAATGGTTTCCTTTATTAAAATATGACACCTAGACACGCGCCACTTACGTATCGTGACGTAGGTAGTCGGAATTCTACTTGAGGCGAGGAAAAGTAGGTGAATAAGGTACTCGCACTACTCGCATTCGTAATTAATTTAGAATGAAAAATAAATAGGTAACTTACGTTATTCTTACAGTGTGAGGAGTACAGAGAGAGAGAACGCCGCAACCAGTTTTTACAAATTTCACAAGAGAGTGTTTTAAAGACTGAAATGTTGTTCGACTCAAAAGTAATTAATTTGAATTTTCTTTCAAATGTACATATTTTAAAGGCCTACTGGAACAATTCTGAGGACGAAAATATCTCTGAGAAGTGAAAGGAATAGGTAGGTACTTGCAGAGCATATTTAATCAAAAACGCGAGCAACATTTGGCACTGAAAACCACACTTGGTTACGCTTGTGTTTCGCTGTGTGCAGCCAAGTTACGTCATTCTCTCCTGTTGAGAGAAAGGGTATCTTTCTTTCATGTCTCTGTCGCTGGGTATGTGACGACTTGACACTCCCTAAGATGGCTCTGGGAAGGTTTGGCTTTCTTCCCTCCAATCTCTCAAACAGCGTGTATGTCTCAGTTAACCTCATATAATAAATAACAACAAAGAGATTGTCTCATGCATCGCACATTGGGAGTAATAAGGTTACATCTCAAAAAAGTGAAATTTTACAGGAGAGTGATTTTCTTTTTTTAACAAACTTTATTCATTATTTTCATCAACTTATAATTAATTGTGAGGAATGAATAGCACCTCATTTTAAATATCTGGTATCGTACCTTCATTTAGCATAAGAACACTTTGAAAAATGAAATCTTAAAGAGGAAATACGAGTTCAATGTTTGGAAAACATTTTGACATACCTATAACCTTTCATTAAAATTGATCTGGAAGCGAAAGGAAGCGTCCAAAAAAAAAAAAAAAAAAAAAAATGTATGTTAACAAAGTTGTGGAAAATTACATTTCCAATCCACATAATGTCGTTGGTTTTTTTCTAGTGCTTAATAGTTTTTGAGTTTTTCTCAAAAAACTAAAATTTCATTATGTGCAAATTCATTTTTCTGAAAAGTGATCAATTTCAAAAAAATGTTCCATTTGGTACAAACCAATAAAAAATACACTTCTTGTGACTATTTCTATCTGACAAACATTCAAAACAATCAAAACTGTTTTTAACACTTAGGTATGTACGAAATTTTCTCAAAAAAGGCTAAGTTTTTTGAGATGTACCCTTATAACTCCAAACAACTTGCAATGTTGTTGGGATTTTGAGTTAGGCCATTTGCGTTTTTATAAGATCCAGATAATGTACCCAACTCAAAGTGTTATTATTGGTTGAAGGGGGTCATACAAACCCCAAAAATGCAAAAATGTCAAAATCGATTTTTTTTAATGTAACCTTATTATTATTACTCCCAAGTTGAGACACTTCATCAGCCTAGAGACATCAAAACCATGAAACTCCATTGGCAGTAAGGACCCTGTGTAAAACAGTCTTTGCTTTGTAGCACTTCCTATTGGACTTGAATTCTCAACTAAAAGTTAAGTTACTGATTCACCCAATGTTACCAATGTTTCAGTTGAGCGTTCAAGTCCAATAGGGAGCGCCACAGTGAAAAGACCGTTTTACTTTGTGGTTTTGACTCTAGGTAAACGATTTAGGTATTAATATTCATCTAAACTAGACATACATACATACATACATACATCATTACATACATAGGTGTATTCACAAATTACATGGTACTTTTATTACACATGTCGCTCTGCTCTAAATGGGTGTCCCCTATACAACTCTTTAAGGACCGGTTTTTCAATTGCTCAGGTAGGGATTTAACCACCCGCGTTAAGCGCTATCCGCCAATCAGAATCAGTTGGTTAGTTGCTAACCGAGAGTTAAATTCCTTATCTACGCATTGAAAAACTGGCCCTAAGAGGAGTGATTACTCTCAATGACTCTAGGAAACTGTGAAACTGCAGACATCACACTGCTTCAGGTTGAAATTTAGCGCACCAAAACTCAAAGCTTTGATATTGTAAACTTCTAGATGTGTAATCAGGGGTAATTTGAGGCGCTGAGTTCATTTTTGACGTTATTTTTTACCATAGCCCCACAATGGGCCCTCAAAGGGGGGTGCTGAGTGGTGAATTTTTGAATTTTTGGAGGGGGGTTCAAAATCTACATAATTTTGCCTTCCAAATTCGCTTTTAACATCATTTTTAACCCTAGCCCTAACATGGGCCCTCAAAGGGAGATGATGAGTGGTACATTTTTGAATTTTTGGAGTGGGGTGTCAAAAATATTCATATTTTTTGATGATTTAAGCTGTATTATGTAAAATCTAAAATGTGTAAAAAGAGCCAAAGGTGGAAGAAGGTGGAAAAAGTGTATGCATAGTCTTCAACCTGATACTTGGGCCCTTTAAATGCCAATGAGTTTTTAATAATCTGGATATGTAGGTTCTAGACTACACTTAATACTTTGGCACAATTTTGAACTTTATTTGAGCACTAAATTTTTTTGATTTATGGCGCGCTAAATTTCAACCTGAACCAATGTGAGACATGGCAAACTAATATGCTCATGGGCTCTTGGAGGAATTAATTTGCCTAGGTAGCCCTGAGCTGCCACTCAAAGCCGCCAACTCTCTTGGGCATAAAGTTCCCTTGCTACTTGAGTACTTTTGGTCCTCCATCACCCTCTACAGTCCCTGTATTCATGTTTTTAATGCAATTTTCAAATTGTTATTTAGAGTGAAATCGAGAAAATGCGCATTTTCCACAAAAACTAAATGGAAGAGCTCAGCTCGATGAACAAAAACCAGACTTCTTGGACCGGACCCAAAAATGCCCCCAAGACCTGGTGTACCAGACTGGATGTGACCCACCTGAAACAAATTTACGTCAATATCAACCGAACAGGTGACCCTCTTCAAAAAAGAAATACCAGGAACAGACCTAGACTGAAGACCTTTCTAAAAAAAATTGTACCAATGACCACGGTTTAGACCTGATCCCAGTTATGTACATCTAATTTTTCAAATTTTTAATGCCAGTTTAGATGTCTATTTTGATAAAATTTCCATGATGATTCAATTTCTTTTGAAGTTTTAATATTCTGAAATCAAAGATCCCATTTTTAAACTCATCTAATGTATTAGACGTTTTTTTCTTTCTGAAAAATAAAGAATGTTTTTTGGATGTGGGCTGCCGGCTGATCCATGACCAGGATAAAAATTTCCAATCCGGGCCTGACCGGACCGACTTACAAATACAAAAAAATCTAACAGATGAATGACTGGACCGCGACCGGACCGTTTGAAAGCTCCAAACAAAGACTTTGATTTTGGAGTGACCGCAAAACCTGAGCGGTGCTGCAAGCTTGCAAAATACCATCAAGAAAAAAAAAGAAAATTTTGGTTATCAAACTTTTCATTTTTTACCTCTTACAATAATTTGTTGTTTTTTGAATAAAATGGTAATATTTTTCACATAAACTACATGAAAGAGTATTCCTTAATGAACAAAATTACATTTTTTTTTAATTGAAAAAAATGAAGTTACAACGGGACGTTCTTTACTTGTACTCCTCATGTTGAAATTAATTTAGGGAAATTCCGAAGAATGAATTATCAAAGTGACTAAAATTTGCTAGCTGTATAAATTTAAATTCTTCAAAATTATTTTCCCCCTAATTTTTGAACTTGAAAAAAAGTACATGTAATTCCATATCTACGCAAAGTCATTAGCAAATCACCTCCAGACAAACCAAATCCTGTCAAACGGATTTTTCAGAATGACCCCTCTACATTTAATACTGAATAGAATAATCGAAATCGGGATTCTACACTTGAAAATGTCAAATACTTACTTACGTTGAAATATACTCGTGTTTCGTATTCATACGTATCTGTTATTTGCATCGTGTTAATGATGACAATATATTTGCCTAACTTGAAACTTCGAAGGGGTTTCTAGACATCTAAAAGCTCTCTCGATGCCTACAAAATAAGCAACACGTGTTGACGCAAGAGGCGGTGAAATGACAAGTTGAATTGTACATACAGGGTGTAAGTGTAAGTGTAAGTAGTACATATATTCATCTAATGTGAAGATGTAAGAGGGTTTGTAAAGAAATAGCACTCTAATGAGTCGACAGAGTCGATGCATCGTTCATTTACACAGTACCTATATCCAAATAGTAGGTATACCTACATCGAAACAGAGAATTCGAGAAATGTGGGCATGCGAGTCAAACAAAACAAGTATAATGTGGATTTAGGTATTTTGTTACTAGTGAGTTTGATTTTAGAAAAGTTACTGCATATCGACTAACGTCATGTGATGTTATGATTGCCTCTTTCTGTCATACACACGTAATGCGAGCAATTTTCATCTATTAATATAGGATAGTTACTAATTCGGCGAGTAAGAAAGCTGTATGAAGGTGACCTATTCTATTTTTTTAAACAAATTTTTTTTACTATAGGTTTTCTAAAAAAACTGACTCGAGAGTCGCAGCCAATGACAGGCAGACACTACAATATATAACCAAAAACATACCCTCCCTACTTCTTATCCTATAGCTCTCGTGACAAGTTTTCTACTCGTATTCTCAATTACCCATTTTTATTCTACGCTAGAAAAATCGATATCTATACCATAAACTATCTACTGCATTATAATTAAAACAATGTCTGCCAGTCTGCTACATCACGTTACACATTCAAACGTCAGATAATCGATTCTTACACAAAGATATGAATTTATATTCAATATCTGTGTGAAAAATCAAATTATTCGGAGGGATTTTTTTTTTTGTTTTTTTGTTCTATTAGGAGAAAAAAAATGAAACAAGGAAAATACATTACAAAACGCCGAATGAGACTATACTATCAGATGTAAAAATGAATCGATACCACGTTTTGGTACTGTATTTGTCGTTATGTATAATCGTGTCAACGTGCTTTAAAAAATCGCAGCGACTCGATAATTGATAGGTTTAAATATTATCGTACCTGTTATCAATGTTTTTTTCGTGATTTTAGTTCGTTTCCTGAGCGACATAATATGAAAATTTTCAAAAGATCAGATCAAAAAAAAAGTTTACTAACAAGAAAATCTATCCTGGTCACTTTGGCAGCGATTTTGCTCGTGTTTTTTTTTATCAAAATAAGGGAACTCATAGAGTAGCTCTTCAGATTTGCACCTTTTTTAAAAATGCTAAAATGTAAAGTTACATTGAACATTCGTCATTTCGTTCAAAAAGTAAAAGGATCACATTATTTCCATTTTAAATTTTTGATACCTTTCAACTATGGAAATTTTTACCAGAACTGTTCATTCAAAGAGTGATGCAGCCATCTGAAAATTTTTTCGGGAAGTTTTGGGCCACAAAGACCAACTTCTACAGCTTCGTTTTGAAATTCCGGCCGAAAGACAATTCGTCATTATTTTTTATTTTTCAAATTTTTTCAACAAAAAAAAGCTGACTTGTAAAAATTTTTTTTTAAAGCTTCATTCTTGGAAGAGATTGCAAACCTCCGTTTTTTCAGTCAAAAATATAAAATCAGGAATTTCAATTTTTTCACGTTTTTCATGATATGGGATTCGAAATTTTTGAGCTTGTGGAGATTTTATTGTACCTACTACGTATTATTCTGTATTTATTTGGGATTTCAGTTTCCATATCATTATCTATTATTTCGATTCCTCAAAATACAGAACAATAAACAATTCCAGGTTTATTAATATTTCCTCGAAAGATAACAAAGTAAACATACAGGATTTAAAATCGACAAAACTTTGACCTTCTTTCGAAGCATTAATAAATTTTATATTAAGTCTCGAGCCTTTTTATTTATAATCAATTAGTAGGTAGTCATCGCGACTTGAACTTAACCTACATATACCTATACAAAAGGTTTCTGGCAAACAAATTCAAGCTTATACCTATAAAAACGAAGACCTGTTACATATAAATCAAACATACAAATTGAAACCCTTAACAAGAAACCCGCCCATTCTATTGATCATAGTTATGCCGAAATAAGTATATACCTTTTGATTTTATATACTATACTTGGGTACCTAAACCTACATTGTACATATATGTGTAGTATATCGTCGGAAGTATATAGAATTGTGGCAATTTTCAAACTATATTTACACAATTGGGCATTGAAAAAAATAGCAAGGCGATTCCATAGGCAGCACGGCAATGTTCACGACGGTAAAATTCAATTTTATATTTACAAACGATGAAAATGTTTTATATGTATACTGGCTACCTATCTACTCCATTAGAAAAAAAGGTTGCTATTTATTTGGAACAATACTTGGCTTTTTTTTTCATTCTTTCATCCTTTATGTGCAATATTCAACTGTCGAAGGCGTTCGAGAAAAATGAACATAATCGTATATAGCTCTATTCTAGGTAGCATTTTGGAGCCAAATATTTCCGTTTTTCTTTACCTATTAAGTACCTATAAAGAATGTGCTAGAGGAGGGTAAAAATGGAACGATAAATTAAACGTTGTAAATATTTATCTTTTTCTCTCGGAATTTATCTTTCTTTTTCTCTCATACTGGTTCTTTTTGAACGTGTGTACGAAAGTAAAAATCGCAGGTACAGAAGTAATTGATTGCGTATATAGCTTCGTAGGAAATAAAAATGAACCTTCCAAGACGTATTTACGCGAGTTAAAATGTAAATTTTTATATCTCCGTTTTAATTTATTCAAAATAAACGACCAAAAAGAAGCTGAGAAGAAATAGAAGAGGTGAAAAAACAGGGGGGCCAATGTCGTGAACTTATACCATGTAAAGGATTACCTTGCCTGGTTCGGTTAAACGTCGGTGCAGAATGACAAGAAGCTTGGAAAAGATTACCACGCTAACGATTAGGATTCTGCGACGACGTTCTCAAAGCAAATTAATTTCGGTAAAAGGCACTTTGTTTTCAATCCTACACGGCATCTCGGTGATCTTTTCCATCCAAGGATGTACCCTGAGCCGAGTTCAATTAGAAAAACTCGATCGCAAAGGACTACGAAGTGGATCTAATACGCTCAGCAGGGGTATTAAATATTCTGAAAATCTGCGGGATTTTTCACCGAAAAGTGTATCTTTTTTCTTTCCTACACTTTTTTTTTTTGTCTCAAAGTACGCACAAAAAAAGAGGAGATACCTGGAAGGATGCGATATTTGGCCAGAAAATAGAGCACTGCGGATACGTGTCAAACAAAATGTTTTAATTAAATTTGGCCTTTTCTTGATAAAACGTTATATGTGCGGTGTGTTCATATAGGTGGGATACTTTACCTATATACTTTCTTATCACGTATATCTCGTTAAATATCTACATGACGTCATGTAATTTTATACTCATACCTACTGCGGAGACGCGTCACCATCGTGTACACTACATGATTCCTACCTAGTTTACCTATAGGTACATGTGTATAGTACATAACACGGCGAAAAGATAATAATGTAAATCGGTTCGAGCCCTAATTGGTGAATGTGTAGATATACTTTACTATATATAGCATGTTTTCAAATACATACAGTTGCCTTTTGAGAGGAAATTTTGCTCAGCGAACAATTTCAATAGTTGAAATTACTTTATAAGTCGAACTCGAGACGCTGTATAGATTGTTAGTTTTCGAGAAGAATTTTCAATACCTTCTATATATGTATAGCATGCATTACATCGCGTCAAAAGATTTGTACAATAATTTCACGAAAAGACCAAACTCTCTAGAAAGTTTTGCCAAATGAATGAAAATCTTCACCGAGACGAGTGAGTTTGTTTGTACGAGTAAGTATTCTTTATTCGCTTATTTCGCTATCTCGGTGAATTAATGATAATCTGCACAATATAAAACAGATAATGTTGACTGGAAAATTCATCGATAAAAAGAGGGAAACAAATCTTGAGATGTGCAGATAGGTACAGCGTATTTCATCAAATGTCTGATGTACAAGTAGGTAGAAGGCAGAACCAACAATACTATAGGTAAGTACTATCATAAAGTAGGAATGTTGTGAGATAAGGTGTCAAAAATTTCCTATGGTGATACAGTAACCTTAACTACAAACATGCAAGTTGGGTTGCCCGCCATCAAAAGCAAAAGAGTGAAGTTCCAAGCTATTCCAAGTTGATTCTTCAACGCTGGATAGTTCCTAGAGATTAAATATGAATTATATGTAGGTAGGTAAATCGAATCTAACTGCACTAAGTTGCAGAATTTTGAAATAAGCGTAAAAATCGTACTTTCAAGTTCAGGTTATACATCCCGAAGTCTGGATCTAACATCGAATATTTTCAAAGTGGTCCAGTGCCTTCAATTCTAAATATGAGAAGAATATGATCATGATGACCATTCGCACAAAAATTCGTTTAAAATTTAATTTCTCAGGAACCTTTGAACCGATTTTGATCAATTTAAATTTCACCACTAGGCTACTGGCCGGACATTTCGTCATCATCATCATCATGTTTCAAAAGTTCAAAGAGTTCATCGAGCGACAAATTTTTTTTCAACATTTTTCATTTTTAAATGATTACGCTGATTGTTTACGTATTTATGTAAATTGATTCAATTCCCAGTGAATTGTTCGTGAGAGTATTGATTCATTTAATGGAATCACTCATGAATGAATTAATTAATTTTTTGAACGAACGATTCGCAAACGAATTCATCAATTCTTCAATTTATGAATCTATTCGTTCGCGAATGATTCAACAAAAATTATTTAATTCGTTCGTGAATGATTCACAAAAAATCAAGTAAATGAATCGATTCGTTCGCGAATGATTCACCAAAAAACAATTAAATGAATCGATTCGTTCGCGAATGATTCACTAAAAAGTTCAATTCGTTCGTGAATGATTCATCAACTATTAATCAATTCGTTCGCGAATGATTCACCAAAAATTATTCAATTCGTTCGTGAATGATTCATCAACTATGAATCAATTCGTTCGCGAATGATTCACCAAAAATCAAGTAAATGAATCGATTTATTCGCGAACGAGTCACTTATACAAATCAATTAGTTCGCGAATGATTCACCAAAAATCAAGTAAATGAATCGATTTATTAGCGAACGAGTCACTTATACAAATCAATTCGTTCGCGAATGATTCACCAAAAATTATTCAATTCGTTCGTGAATGATTCATCAAAAATCAAGTAAATGAATCAATTCGTTCGCGAATGATTCCCCAAAAATTATTCAATTCGTTCGCGAATGATTCACTAAAAAGTTCAATTCGTTCGTGAATGATTCATCAACTATTATTCAATTCGTTCGCGAATGATTCACCAACTATTACTCAATTCGTTCGCAAAAAGTTTACCAAAAATCAAGTAGGTAAATGAATCGATTTTTTCAATCCATTGTAAAAGGCTGAGAATGACATGAAATGGATCTTTTTACCCGAAACATCTACCTACCAAATAATTGACATCAGACTTGCGCATGAAGAATTAATGCTGACGCATTTTTAGTAATAATCATTAAATATTATTTATGCTGATATTTACTCACTTTTTTTTACCATATCTAACATGTTCTTTCTTTTTTCAAATAAGCAATTAAGTAATGGAAAATTGGAATAATTATTCATACCTGTAACATAAAAAAAGAAAACAACATTGAAATATTAGGTACATTAAAATCGAGTGATTTTTTGGATTGGAATTATTCAGAAAATGTTCGAGTTTAAAGCTTGGGAGATTCATTTTTTATCAGAAATCTACTTAAGCCTCCTCCTCCCTCCTCCTCCTCCTCCTCCTCATCTGATCATTGCTTTCTTTGGTGGCACGCCATACTTCCAGATTGATTCGAATGAAATAACTTGGTCATGAGAGGGGAGAGGGACTGCTGAAACTAAATACTTAGTTGAACGTACCATTTGACTGAAGAAAGTTCTGAAAAAAACTCAACCTGACTTTCATTGAATAAACGGTAATTAAATTTTCTCAATTTTTAAAGAATTTTAAAAAGGTAGGTAACAATTTCTGTACCTGAGACAGTTACCAGCTGAAAAAAAAATTTTGAGACCCGGTTTCTTCGGTTAATTTTCAAAAAATGTTCTAAATATTATAGGTGAATCTGGATAAATAATTAATGAATTCAGAGATTTCGATTTATTTGATTGTAAAAATTGTCCTCAATTCATCACAAAACAATTATGTTTCAACAAATTGAGTTGAAACGAAATACTCCCCCTCCCCTCCCATACTACACAAACACACTCACACAAAAAGAGATGCTCGCAACAACGCAGAAAAACGTTGGAAACATTTTTTTTTTGAGCATTTTGAAAAACCTTAAACATTACGCAGAAAAAAACACATCCACCATGAAAATTTCATGCTCTTAAGTTCAATAGATGAAAACGTTTAATTGCCATGTAGCATGTGTCATACAGCAACTTCACCTCGACTTTTTCATTTTTTATTACCTACACTGACTTTACACTGCGCTCGAGAAAATTTACAGCTACGCCTCTTCAAATATTTGCCGTTCTCATTTTTTTTCATATTCTTTCCATTCCACCTTTTATTTTCTTTTTATTTAAAAAGAAAAAAAAAAAATAATTTCTCGCGATGCTTTGAAAAAACTCTTGTTTTGTCTGATGCCGATTAAGCGTAAATTTTAAATATTTTTACAATTTTTCCACCAGAATGAGTTCGAATGACAAGTCTTTGTATAGTATTGCGTTCGCCTTCGTCGATGAAATTGCCTATTGTAATTCTTTTGATACAAATTTATCGATCGTCTTTTGCCAAAATTCAAGGTTTTTGTTCGAAAATATATTCGCCGGTTTAAATTTTAATGTTTTAACGCTATGAAAATAAATCGACTGTTGTTGCAAATTCTTTCACGGCAAACGAGATAACGAAATGGATAAAATTTTCTCGGTTCACAGACGCGAATCGTTATTTTGATTAAAATTAGATCGACTTTGTTCTCTACACGAACTCCCTTATAGTTTTGAAGCGAAATCAAACAAATCGAAAAAATACATTTCGTACGTATTATACTTGACCATTATGTTGGATCCATATATACAGGGTGTTCCAGAATAACCTTTCACATTTGTTTTTTTTATTACTCTGAGAGAAAAATGTTTACAAAAATTCTTTTACAACCAAAATGAAGTAGAAATATGCCGTTTTTAGACCGTATATTTGAGTTTTCATTAAAAATGAAGTTTTAAAAATTTTTCCATCGAGATATTTTCCTTCATTTTTCACACATTCAACCAAACATTTTTTCAAATTATTGAACACTTCTCTTCCAATCAGTTGCGACTCATGAACCTAGAAGCTGTTTCAGAGTCCTAGATTTATCTCAATACACTTTTGACTTGGAATAACTCCATAAAAAAAAATCGCAGGCTGAAAAGTCAGGGGATCAAGGTGGCCATTAAATTTCTGGTTCAACACGTCGACCATAACAAAATTATTTGATGACCGAAGTGCTCACGCGCTAAACATATGTGTACATCCCTGGTAGTTCCAACATGTTGGAAGGAAGTAAGTAACTCTATTACATCGCGTCTGTCTTTTAGTTTGGAACAAGAAACTCGTTTAACATTTTGCCTTACCCCTCACCGTTACTGTTTCGTTAAACACACATGGTCCCACTATACCGAATTTAGCCACGCCCAACCAAACAGTCAACTTGGCGGAGGTTTAGATGTTTCTCAAGTATTATCAACTGATTCTTTGTACACTAGAAGCGCACATTCCAATTATTCACTTCACCATTTAGATAAAAATGAGCTTCGTTACTGATGAGTAAGGAGTAAAGAGTTACAGGAACCTTTATTTTTAAAAAAGGCCTTCACAGTAAAAGCACACTGTACAGCCATCTACTTCTCCAGGGCAAAAAATAACTATTGAAACATAATTCGGCATGCTTTGGCTACCTAGAACCGCCTTTACCATTCCCCTAGCTCCACTTGAACACAGATCAGTGGTTACCAAAATGTGAAAGGTTATTCTGGAACACCCTGTACCACCTGATTACTTCCTATTCGGGTTTCCTTTTCATCCCTGTATAAATAAGCGATATCGAAATGGTTAAAAAAGGTTCCATAATTGACCTTGCCTCGGTTGGCTGTAACGTCGAACTCAATTTAAAATTAATACCACGTTTATGAGAGGGTAGTACCCATAAAAAATGTAAAATATATTCAAGATCCTATAACCACACGAATTTAACTTTTTTTTTTTTTTAATTCAAATGAAAAGCAGGCAATTAGCGAGAAAAAAGGATAATAATGGTTGAATGTAAGCCAATTACAAAGCCAACTTATAAATTTTCTACATAATTTGGTTTCATGTAGTGGTGTCTATTGGTGGTCAGCAACATTGTTGAAATTTTTTCACACAGAAAATAATCAGTAATTCATAAGATTTCCATTGAACAAAATGAAATAATTTTTTGCCTTTTATGAATTGAATTTTTCAATACGATGAAAATGCTCGATATTACTTTAATGAGATGGCTTTGGCTTTTGTTATTTCAATTATGGCTTGCCGAACTACATTTATACATGCAAACCGGTGGAATATAATAAAAAAGAGAATCCGAAGCGTAAAAACTAAAGGGATGAGTGGGAAACCTTTTTTAAAAAAAAATCAGTATTATTTTCTATGTTTAATCCGGAAACATTTTTTCACATCTTTCTCGAGGATCAAGATTTTAAGTAGGAGAATTTTTCATAGAGAGATAAATCTTTGAAAAATGTCCCCGTTATCCAAACTTTAAAACTTCTCCAGGGACAACCTAGTACATTTTCAGTTTAACCATCGATTTATTACGGTAGAATGTTAATTTGCTTGAATTAACAAGGGAATTATTTGGATTCGTCTTTGTGGGTTAGAGCACGACCTTAACGGATGAAAAAAGCACATCCAAACCCCTTGAAATTCGAGTAGGTACCTAGATAATTTTAGTATACTTACTACGTAGCTGTAGTTCTCACATTATTTTCTACGCTGGTTTGAAATTTTCTAAAACACGTGATCTAATATTTCAACTTCTGAAATTGATTTTTGCTCGTTTTGGCGATGTTTAAAATTTTTACATAGATCGCATTAAGTATTGTTGAAAGATTTGAAATAGTTGAAGAATCATTGAAAGGGTTGAAAATTCAAAATCGAACAAATCGGTTTGATATTTTCATGGAGAAAATTTACCAGTTTAAAGCCAGCTAACATGAGTCTTTTTGAAGTTATTTATTATTTTTACTACATATTTATCAAAACAAAAATCATGAACTTGATAGGTATAGGATGGAAGGGAATTGAACACAGATCAAGTTTTTTTACGTTTCTAGGGAGATAATCCGCTACATTAACTCCCGCTCGCTAATCGCTCGGTGGACAAACTAGCGATTTTCTCCCTTAAAAACGTAAAATATATTACGGAACAAGGGAAATAATGTGATCTTCAACCATTTTGAAAATCACATTATCTCCCTAGTTGCATAATCTACTATTTTTTTCAGAATCATGGATGGAAAGAGGTCGTAGATTTTCAATTGACATTAAATAATTTTTTTTAAAAACTTTTCAGAAAGCAAACTCACAAAAATCGAGTTTGCTGATGATGTATCTCAAAAAGCATGAACATTTTTCTGCAGGACAAAACACCAAAAGAATACCTACCTACCTATTTAAAAACTACCTACTTACCAAGTTACCAGAATTCAAAATTTCAAAAACTCAAACTTCGATCAAATTAAAGAAAAATTTTAATTTGATTTATATAAAAATGTAGGAACCTCATTTTTGACATATTTAATCATCTGATGCACCAAGAAAACCCGGATTGAATTCTTTGATGAAACCATGTTTCCTAATTTATGAACACCCTACTACGCATTCAAAAGAGTATATTTATTGGGCCCAAGATTCTCAAAACAATACTCAAAAATAATCGAAAAATGCGATTGGTGTTTGAGCGCAGTTTTAAGTCTGTGTGTCCGAAAAGGTAATTATTGGACCCAAAAATGGGCAAAAAATACAATTAGGCAGCTGTAACTTTGAGAATCGTTTTTTCTAGTCACAAGTTCAGTTTCCAGGAGTTTGGACACGATTTAGAATCTGTGCATCCAAAAGGGTATTTTTTGGGTCCAAAATTTTCAAAAAAATGCCCAAAAATGGTCGAAGAATGCGATTGCATGGACTGCTACAACTTTTAGAATCGTCTGAAACTCGACTTCTGACCAGAAGAGACGATTCTCAAAGTTGTGGCAGTGTAGCTGACTACTCGCATTTTTCGATCATTTTTGAACAATTTTTCGAATACTCAAGATCCAAAAAAATGATGAAAAAATATCTTCGAAAATTTTAAAGCCACGTGTCTTTCTTTTTATATAGTTTGGTACCCAAAAATTACTTGCAGAATTGATTTCGAATCTCATACTCGTTTTTGTCTATGAAGGTAGTAGATGTGTTGGAATTTTCGCATAAGTAACAAATGTGCAATAAAACATAATATAGGTAGGGTAGGTAATAGGTAGTGTTTTTTTTTTCAAAAGAGAAAACAAGAAGCATCATATCAAACAGGGTGTCTACAGGGATTTGTTGACCAAAAGTCACCACCTTTTCACTACTTTTTCACTACGTTTCGAAAAAAATCGATACCTTCCAAAATATTTTCAACCTCTCTCCCTCCCTCTCCCCTTCCTTCCTTCCCAAAAATGATTTTTTTTATTTTTTTTGGTTCGGAGTTTACATTTATTCAAGTTGTTACGATTTCTCGTATGTATAGGTACGTATTAAAAATGCGAAATGGACAAACTCAAAAAATGTACAAATTGAAAATAAAATAATTCAAAAACAACTAATGACAAATTGACAAAAAAAGGAAGATCTTTTTGACAATTTTGTCCAAAAAAAGTGTAGCTTGAGGGAGATTTTGTCAAAAAAAAAAAAAAAAAAAAAAAAAAAAACAGTACATATTTTTTAAAGACATTATGGTAAAAAAACAACAGCATTATTTTTAGTAATTTTGGCAAAAAAGCAGAACGTTTAGAAATTTTGACCTACAAAACAGAAATTTTGGGTACTTACCTATACTTATTTCAAAGTAAGTAAACGTTTTTGGCTAATTTCTCCACCAAAAAAAAAAACAAGACTTTTGTCCATTCTGGCAGACAGGTTTTTATGAGGGGGAAGAGTCGTCGATTTTTTGAGAATTTAACGACAGTGGTTGGTTTCTAATCTATCATCCTTTCTCAATGTTTGTTCATTACATTACGAATCTTGGAAAATTTTCCACTCCAAAATTAGGTATTCGTTGAATCATTAATTCAAACACATTAGAAGACGAAACAAGGTAATTCCATTCATCACATTTCACGGTTACAATACACATCTTAAGTACCAAAATATGTAACATAACACGACAATCAAAACACTTCGCATTTCATCGAAACGTTAAGGTATAAAAATATCGCCGAAAATATGCTTACATACATTAAATATGTGACGATTTTCTATTACGTTTCCGAGTCGCTGATTTTATAATATCGCTGTGGGATTTCACCGTAGCAGACGTACCTATAGAGGTAAGTATTATATTATTACATTCGAATCACGCAACATTGTGTACCATAAATTGACGCTTTGAAGTCTCTCAAGAAGAAGAAATATATTTTTTGAGCAAAATAGTACTCCGTAAAATATCACGTATTTGGTCTCGTCTAATAAAAAAATTGAAGCAAGTGGAACTCTTAGGTATATACACAGATCCAGGGACCCAAGCAACCGAGCGATCTTGCCTTTTGTATAATAAAATACATAACAACGAGATTATGACCGAATCTAGCTTCTTCTAAAGGGTAAAAGTATTAAGTTTACGTAGCTAAAGTATAACCTTATACGCAGATAGGTTTCCAGCTTAATTTATAGTAGTAATAAAAAAATTTACGATACATAAAAATATACCACATGTCAACGGTAAAATGTCTGATAAAAAAAAAAACAGCTCGCCAACTACTCAAATTTATTTCAGTCGTCTCATATATATATAAGAAGAGTCTACCTGCGTCGTTATCTCCCTTCCTCATTCCTCCCTAAGCATCACATGAAGGGTAGACCCACTATACAAGAGCCGAAAATTCTTGACAATATAAAAGCTCCAAATGCGTAGACAACTTTCAAGAACGTATAGTCATTTTAAAGAGTGTTTCATCCGATGAAAATCTCAAGCATGTACTTTTACGTGTGACTTGGCGTATAGTACTCGTATTGAGGTGAAAATCAAATTAACACGATGCTAAAATCATTTAACGCGGATAAATTGGAAAACTGTCACAATCGGTGAATTTTATGATTTTCCTTACACCGCAACATGCTTCGCAAAATGCGGTATAACGCATATCTCGTGCCTTTTCTTCGTAGATGTTCACCACACCACACCACGTAACTATGTGGTACAAAATTATCAATTTTTAAACCTTATACACGGTCGTGAGAATGACGACGAGCAGCGCTTTTCCTTATACATTCTGCAGTTTCCGTGTTAACCATGTAAAAAGAACAAAACACCCGTTGATGTATAGTACGTGGTAAAATACAATGTCGTATAGCACATCCGAGCCAAATTAAAATCAACAAAAATAATGTAACCCATGTAAAAAATTATTTTAAAGCATGAAACAAACGCAACAAAAAAAAACAGCTCGCCTATACACTTAAAATGATACTATTTTCAACGAAAATGAGAAATGGTAATTGCGGAGAAAAAAACACGACCGCCTTTTTTTCACGTACGTACGTCTACCATTCTATACTCGACCTCGTCGTCTCTATCATCTTGTTCGCCACAATTTTTTTTTTTTTCAACATAACGAGAATCTTACTCGGCGTTCTTTTTTCGAGAGTGTAAACCGAGCAAATGATTCGTCGACATTTTGGCGCGATGTAAAAGTTCATCGCAGTGTTGTTCATTCAACCACTTGAAAGCTTCGTGTAAGTAGATTTAATACTTATAATGGTATTAGCATTTCACACACTTCGATTGATCTCAATCATGTAAGTACATTAAAAAAAAGTACAAAAAAAACAAACAAATTAATCAGATGACAAATGCAATAATACATACTCGTATACATGGACAATTGGACATTGTCTTATTTTACTTCCATCTTGACATAACTTCATACTTAGTTATTCTGTAAACGATTTGTTTGCTGCTGATGATTCATTTCAAAAGAAATTGTGCGGAATAAAATTTTTAAAACTGCGAAATTTCGCCCTGTTCGAAAACTTTTTTCGCTAAAAAATCAAAATCACGGCTTGTTCTCAATTTCTTCACCAAAAAAAAAAAAAAAAAACCCTAAGAGAAAATTGAAAAAGTAACCAAAAAAGTTATAAGACGTGAGCAGAACATTTTAATGCAAAAAAAAATTACTGAAAGAATTGATAAAATTTCAATTAAAAATGAAAAAAAATACGATTGAGACTTCGATAATTTTAGTAAAAAGCAGGACTTTTAGACATTTAGTACGTATTAGTGGTAAAAAATTATACCTTTTTCAAATTTTCGTCAGAAAAGTAAGGATACTTTGCAACTTTTTGATTAAAAAATAAGATAATTGTAAGCAATTTTCAACATAAAAGTGAAAAAAGAAAAAAATACAAGATTTTTACAGTTTTAGCCAAAGTCAGAGAGTTTTTTTGGACAAAAAAATACTAGAAATTTTTGGAAAATTTTCTGAAAAAAATGAGAATTTTTGAATTTTTTTTTTAAAAAAAACGACGATTTTTAATGATTTTGTATTTTCTGGTAAAGAAACGAACTTTTTTTAGCAATCTTTAGCAAGAAAGTGAAACTTTTTGACAAATTTTGGTTTAAAAAGGCAAGATTTTATAGCAATTTGGTAAAAAGTAAGCATTTACATGTCAATTTTTGGAAAAAGCAAGACTTCGAGAATTTCTAGCCAAATAGTGATAAGTACTGATTACTTTTTTTTTTTGTAAAAAATGGCTTTTTTTTGTAAAATGTTAGCATAAAGGTGGACTTTGACAATTTAGCAATAAAAGAAAAGAATTTTTGACAGCGAAGCAAGTCTTATGAACAATTTTTGGGGAATAAATGAGACATAAACAAACGACAACTTTTTGCAATTTTCGGCCAAGAACAACATTTTTTTTGCAGTTTATGGAAGGAAGCAAGACTTCACGAACTTTAGCTAAAGGCAGGACTTCAGAACAGTCTCGCTGAAAAGGCAGAGCAAAGTGTCCAACAAAATTTCAAAATTAATAAGCAGAAGTTTGCTAGACTTTTGGCAAGAAATTTTTCCATATCTTTAGGATTTCGTTATGGAAGAGGGGGAGGAATGTTCAACATTTAACACTTCAATTTTCCACTTATTCAGTGTCTTTGGAATGAAAGGGGGTGTCGAAAAATGCTTTCAACATTTCAATTTTTACGGGTGAAGTGTTCTGCTAAACCTTCACAATTTTTCTTTGAGTCAGAATTTTACACTTAAATTTTTCAGATTTTCAGTTCTTTTTTTTTTCAAGGGGGAGGAGTTGACAATATTTTTACCACCTCAATTTTTTATTTTGAAAATTACTTTGAAAAGCGTGGCGACGACTATAGCGAGGCATAACATTTTCGGAAAATTTTCAGTTCAGAATACCAAAAAAAACAACCGTTTTCATCATTCTAAAAAAAGTCTTGTTTTTCATAACGAGTAAATGAATAAATTTACTGAAAATGTTGATATTTTTCCAGCAGCTAAAACCTATTTCTACCCCAAATTTTTTCATCATTCAAGTCAGGTGAAAAAACAACCTTTTTTCAAACATTTTATCGACAAAAAAATTTTTTAATTGAAAAAAAAGAAAGCCATTTTGATGAATTTGATGAAAAGCAAGACCAAAACAGGATTAGCAGGATAAGCAGAACAGATAGACACCCTGAAAAGATAACCAGTTCGAAAAGAATGAAAAAGTGAACACTTCTTTATAATGTATAAAGAAGCAATTTGGTAACCAAAAATTACTTTTAGTAGCCTTAGTAACTTATTTACCTACTTAAAAAGTAACTGAGTGTCTGAGTACGATTCCTGATTCAGGATAACCTGGAGACAGAGATGGTAGGATACATTTGGGACCCACAATGAGCCGAAAGAAATGGAAGAGGGGTTGAATTGAAATGTACTTACGCATCAACATTTTAAAAAATCGGTGCTTTAATTTTTTTTTCCAAAAATTTTGTTGAAGGAAAAATTGAAACCTTACTTTATCCGGCTGAAACTGAACACAGCATCAAAATTCCCCACACCCTCCACTTTCAGCTAAAATAAGAGTAAAAATGCCCAGAAAATTCTGAAAAACTGCCTTCAGTGGTTTCAAAAATATATGTGTCCAAACACAACAGATATTAAATCAGGTTAGAATATGGAAAAAACAAGTGCGATTGTACTACCTGGCCAGGTAGTAAGTACCTACTTATTATTACTTCACAAAAAAGGTAATACCATCAGGTAATAATACCTACCTATAAATACGACGAAAGTTAACAACAAAGGAAAAAGCTCGGTCAATTAGTATGGAAAAATAAGGATAAAGAAAAATATCGTTATAGTGATATTTTATCGCATTATGTATCACTATTGGGTACGTAAGAAAACATCTTGTTAATTATAGCGTGAAAAGCGTATAGTGTGTACCTACTTTACTCCTTGGCACAACTAATCTTTCGCCAACAATTACAAAAGGAAAGCATTTTAGTAAAGTCGCGTGTAACAAATCTTTTCGTTTTGTTCATGTTTGTTAAAATGAAACCATTAAAAGTCGAATAGCGTTGTTAATTTTTCACCATGTATAACGAAAGCTTTCCTAAAGTACGTAGTATTACATACATACCTAACCTATTTTGAATCGTTGGCAATTGTACTTTGTACATTCAGGTAATCGCACTTATTATGAAAGAATTTTTCGTTCATGTTGATTTTGTCGAATAAATGTAGCGTACTCGCCACAAAAAAAAAAGAACAATTTAACAAAAGAAAAAAGAAAAACGGATTCGTTTATTGCTTCGTTATTAATCGTGTATAAAATATCGAATTTAATACGACGTGTGCGACTTTGAACCCACGACGAAAGTTTTAGGCGAAACTTTACACAAGTATATTTACAGAGGTATATAGGAGAAGGCGTACAGGTAGGTATATTTCGCTTTAATGATGACATAGTGTTTGAAATACGATAGTAATGATTTTATTCGAGTAAACGGTGTGATTTTGAAATAACGAAGTCGTCGTTTACTAAACCAACGTACTATAATTATGCATATGGTATAAATTTATCGTATCGTATAAACCACAAAATGAGAAATGCCATATTATATTTATTTTTAAATTACGTCAATTTAAAGCCGGACTCGTTGGTATGAAATATCCTGCGTCTTTTTTTCTCTTCTTCTTCTTTTTGCTTTTTTTTTTTAATAATATAGGTACATTTTGGTGTATAGAAATTACGAAAAACGACCGTACAAGTTACCATGACAATAAATGTAATAATTCAAGTAATGCATATTAAATTGTCTGGCATGTTAATCTGTTTATGTTTACGACTTAGGTAGTAGGTATACGTCGTCGGTCGCACATTCGATGTTATTATTATTTGAATAGAACATTTTTTTCAACAGTAGGTAACTTTAAAAATGGAAAAAATTTATTAAACTTTAAACTAAACGGGGCTATATATCGCTGACATGGGATTCTTTTATGTGTAGATCTAGGCTATTCCGAGAACTTTATTTATACACCTGTAAAACTTTTTAACACGTTGGTCATTACGAGCAAACTTTCAAGCCATTTACAAGCCCACAGAAAGGACACACTGTTTAATTTCTAACAACAACAACGACCACCCGTGTACCTACGCAGGATTTTTTCCCTCAAAACCCATGAAAATTTGGTCCATTTTGTCGTCTGTGTTGAAAAATTCGCAGCTAGTAAACTGCATGCAGAGCAGATTGACCTTGGCCAAAGACGACTACACTCAAAGTACGAGTACATGCCGCATTTTCAAATACCAGTTGGAAAATTTTTTCTCAACGAGACATTGCGAAGGTTACGCCACATTATACGAAAATGTGAAAAATTTCAAATTTACATAACAAATGGCGATTTTCATCCACACATACCATCAATGGCTGGCGATACCGCAAACGTATGTAGTACTCGTATAATGGTATAGCATAATATAAAGATTACGTATACATTGTAATTTAGTGTTTGGGATCGCGTTCGAGTTAATTTATACAAAAATACCACGCGAGTGTAACCTTGTACGTACATTTGGAGAATAACTCCACTTCTCGGACGAGCTGCAGAATTGAGCTGTGTAATTCTGCATGTGTGTGTACTTGACTTGCGATGTCGGATTAAGAGAAAACTCATGTTTGGTACAAGTGTTCTTGATCTGGCACCCTTAATCGATACTTATACCAGGCGCGTTGCATGAGAGAGTGTAGCCAAAGTTGAAACGATGATACGTGCTCAACGGGTTATTTAAAATAAAGCAACGAATTAGATTGTGCTCGCGATTTCGCACACACAACGACTTACACTATATCTTTGTACTTCTTCTACCATGTGTACTACAGAGTCGAGTTAATAGAATATTCAAACCTTTTCGCGGCGCGGCGCGTCTTTCAATTGTGCTGCGGTGTTTTAATTTGACGAGCGACACGACCTCGACGAAAATGTTGGCGGCGCTTTTCTCACCATAGATTGAATGGATTGCGCCGAGGAAAGGCGCATCAAAGTAATCTTCCTTTTTGGATCATTTTTTTCATCGAAAAATTATGTTCAATTTATACACTCGAAACACTTTTAGAAAAAAATTTTGTATTGAAAAATATAAAACTGCTGAAAAAAAAAAAACACAAACAAACGCATTTTTCTTACATAAAATGTGAAAGGGAGGGACGGAAGGGGTGGAAGGTTCAAAGTACAGATCTTCAGAATACACATCTATGAAATACTTTTTGATTGTATATATCTAAAATTCCGACTAAGATCAACGTGAAAGAGCTAGGGGCATGAAAAGCTCCGCAAAAAAGGATCAAAAATCTATGTACTAGTACTTCTTCATAGTTGGAGAGGATGCGTAATGAAAGGGGCTAGAAAGTTGGAACCCCCAAAAAAGACATAATACTTCAAAAATGTAGCAATTTTAACATGTCAAATTTCAGCGTCTCAGGAGGACTAGGAAGTATAGTATAAAAATTAAAACCATCAACAAAGGTAAAAAAATTTACTGTTACGCAGCTAGAAAGAGCAAAGAGAAGAGCAAATGAAAACTCGAAAATCATTATTGTCAGCAGCACATGCAGTTTATTTTTCAATCACGCTTATTGTCAAAACAGAGTTTCTTTCAATTCTGCTTTCACAGAATATGGTCAAAAATTACCTAAAATCCTATCATTTGCTATTTCAATTACTTTGAATTTCTAACATTTTAATGAGCCTGAAGTCATCCATGGTATTCGAGAGGCAATTCCCAGTAAGGCCAGAGACGACGCAAATGTGCAAACAAGGTGCAATCTATGTATCAGATGCTCTCAAAGACTGCTCTCATGCTTTCCTTCAAATTGAGACGCGTTAAGCACTACAGCTGCCCTACACCAGACTTCATGAGGCGGATGCACATACAATAGTTGTCTCTCTAGATCCGTCTGAAACCAGCCTACCTACTTCCAGATGAGTCAATGGAAGTTCCAGAGCCAAAAATTGTTCCAGAGCCACAAACTGAACCTCCAAAGAAGATCATACCAAAGCGGAAGGTCAAATTCCAGGGAACCTACTTGAAATAGTATCCTTTTTCTTTTTTAATCACTTGTTTGTGTTTTTAAAATATTATGTAGTGTAATAATTTTATCGTTTTTATTTTTCATTTTTATGTATTTTATCGTGTAATTCTAGTCATTTTTCATACTAATTTTTCTCATTATTTTACTCATTTGGTTCTTTTACCTTTTTTCAAATTTTGTAATGAGTTTTTGCATATGTACATATCTTGTGTATATTTTTACTGTAAGTATATTTTCTAGCATACTTATTTATATCTTTATAGTATTTTTCATTTTTGTATTGTGGTTTCCCTGCTAGGAGGGAGTACTGTGGCATTGCTCAACAGGCGACTGCCAAGCTGCCAAGGTGCTCGACAGGCAACTGCCAAGCTACCAAGGCGCTCAACAGGCATCTGCCAAGCTGCCAAGGGCATCTGTGCACACAGCAAACCAGTACAAAGCATTTTACTGTACTTTGAGACACAGTTGTTGTTTATCAATTCATTACGTATTTATCTCACGCGTGATTACTGATTATCTAGTTATTTTATATATTTTTGTCAAATAAACTTATTTGCGCATCTTCCTGAATATTTATTTTCCAAGCAAAGGCTTGATTTGAGTTGAGGCAAAGACCTCACACAAGCCATTCTGGAACCTCTAATGAGATTTAGGTACCACTGTTTTGGAAATCAATTCGTCGTCGTTGTTTCCTTGTAAGCGGTAGGCCTGTTGGCCTGTCTGCTATAGTGTAGAACCTGTTGAGGATGAGCCTGAGGTATCAGTGCATTTCCTCCTTGGTCTCCCTCTGCTTCTCTTCCCCATTGGTGTATATTGGAGGACCTGTTTTGGTGATCTTGTTTCCTCCATCCTTTTGACATGATTTCTCCAATCTTTCCTACACTGTTTTATCTTCTTCATGACTGGCTTCACTCCGAGATCTGCTGTTATTTTCTCAGATGGGACTCTGTCTCTGAGAGTCACCCCTGCCATTCTCCTCATGAACTTCATCTCCGCTGCCATTATTCTTCATTCATCAGATTTCTTCAGTGCCCATACCTCACTTCCATAAGTCATCATTGGTATTGCTAGGGTATTGTACACCTTCAATCTTGTTTCTTTTCGCACCTTACTGCTTCTCAGGGTCCTATTTATCAGTCCTGTGACTCTCAGGAACTTTGCAATCTTTCCACCAACATCTACTTCTCCCTGGTATGATATTGTGTTTCCCAGGTATTTGAAATTATTGACGTGTTCAATGATTTTTCCATTAATTACAATCTTGCTTCTTACTGGTTTCTTTCCTTTGAAGGCCATTGTCTTTGTATCCTTATGGTACCCTCTGCCTGTCATAAAAGGCGACTAAAAGAGGACCAGGCAAGCACTGAGGCCTAGATAGCAGCCCTATCACCGTGATGTATCTGGCATGGCTGGTAACCAAGTCAGACGAAAATCTACCTTACTCAAAATACACAAACAATTCAACATGTACATGGAAATCAATTCTCAATTCGTGCAGCTAAAAATCAACTTTGGCTTATTCTCGAGCTATGGCGAATCTTCTTCTTCTTCTTCAAAAAAAGTAGTGGAAGTAGGAAAAATCTCATAACTGAACTAATTTTGTGATAACAACTTTTTTTTTAGGTAAAAAATATTAAATTTCACGCAATCGATCTGCTCTATTTAAATATTGAAAGAAAGATTGCCACAAAATTCATTTGATTTTAGTGCGAGTAATTTTTGCAGATGAACATATTTTCGAAAAAATACAGCTTAACTCCCTCCTGATAATATAAAGTTGAAAAAAAGTCATCACAATGAAATTTATGGATAGCATTATTGAAATATTGTTAACTGTCAGGGTCAAACATTTTTTTGAAATCTCTTAGGCTTTTTTGTCCCTTTAATTCGACTCATCCAAAATTTGTATTCATTCTACGTTGCAGTTGCAGACGAGTAAAAAATAAGTATTTCAGGCATGATTAATAAGCTTGGAGCGAAAGAATCATACCAAAGGATAGGTAGGTACTTTCGCCTAGACACTCCACGTGCAAGCCGGTACTTGTAAGTTCGGTTATCCTCACCAAAAAATTACATCAATAAATTAGAAAAGATTCCAATCAACTATACCCCTCGCACTCCTAAATCGCACTAAAATGCTTCTAGGAGATTTAAATAAAAAAATAATCTCGTTGGAAAATTACAAGAGCGTGGCTACTTAAAAAAAAAAAGAACAAAATTAAAAATCCGACAAACATGGGCAAAGAGCAAGAGAGGATGAAAGAACAAGACGAAAACTTGTCGAGTTGTTAGGGGTAAAAAAAAAAAAAAAAAACAAGAAAACTCGCAACTACAACAAATTAAAGAAAAAATATTGAAAATTTCCCAAGGTAAAAATTCGGCCTGAAAAAATATCAAATAGAAAAGTTGAATTTTTATGGAAAGTTATGCTTCAGTATCGAGGTACTTTAAGATTAAAATGTTGTAATGCGGCAATTCAAGTGTAAAATGCGTATCGAAACTTTCGTAGCGTAAAATTCACCCTTAAATAGAAGCAATAAATTTCACGAATGACTAATCTAATTCTTCGATGATGATGTTTTTAAAACCGAAATTTTATATAAGGCTTGAAAAACGCTTGCTACTTGTTTTCGCGGGGCCGGGGCCGGGGCGAGTCTTTTCGTCGAAAATTAAGTTACCGCGTAAAACATTTAACTTCATTATGGAAACCATTCTTTGATGAGCCATTTCCATCGCTCTTTTTACACAAACGATGGCAAAACGTTACACGCAGGTAGGTAAATTTTTGAAATTTCGTTTTCAAAAAAGAAACTAATTTCGTCGTTTTGTTTTCAGCTGCATGAAAAGTATAAAAGCGGTGAAAAAACGTCGCCACTGAGAATTCTAAAAAAGAATGCGAATCGGAGATTTTTTCATTTTTCTTTATAACGTTAAACGAATTCAAATAAGATTATAAAATAAAAAAAGAAATAAGCTGTCAGTTTGTCGGATGAAAAAATAATGTTTCTTGTTTGCGGTTAAATACATGTCAGTATTTTTCTCCCCAACGAACGCGGAAATTATAAACGTCATTTGACGACTTTTCCAATACAATTCATACGTCTGTTTCTGTGATTATATACGCGGGATTTTATTTTTGTAGCCTATATAAGAGCGAAGTTAAAGGAACTACAGGCTCGGAGCTTTTATACGAGTAGGTTCACGATGAAAATTTTCATTATATTTAACCATCGTATCGCCAAGTCGAATTATATCATTGTAACTTGGAAAATTTATTTACTGGGATTAAAATGTTGTAGTCTCTGTAGCACAACTGCGAGGTGTTATTCGAGGTAATAATTGTTTTGCGAACTCGAAACGAGATATTTACTTTGTTCTACGTTCGAATGGAAATAATGAAAGTTTATTATTTCTTGTTCTAGTTATATTGGTCAATTTGTTTCGACTCCTCGCAGCAAGAATATAGGTAGGTATTTTCCGGAAATGAAATATTTGCTACGCTACCTACCTACCTTTTGAAAATGTGTTCCTATAAATGAATAAAAATAAAATCAAGAAAAGTTTCCCATTTTTAGTAAAATCATAATTATCTAGACGTACACCACAAAAATTTATTCTCAACTCTCGAGCCAAATTTAGACACCCTGTATACACAGCGTTGAATTCTCCACACCAAACCATATTTCCAAGGATACGGATCAAAGTCTTCGAAAATCAGTTTCTCCACAACATTTTTTCTTCTTTACAACACCGCAGTATATTGTACTCGTATACCGAAACACAGCAGCTTAATACAAAAATATCCCATTCGAAATCCTTCATAAATTGAGCAATACAACTTTTTTCATCCTATGCACAGAGGTGATACAACGGTTTCGCGAAATAAGTAAACACAACCGAGCAATAGTAGGGCGAAAAAAAAGGAGCACAGATAAAAGTAGAATGGGTTTCTGTTTGATGTTTTTTTCCTCGGCTGAAAAAAAAAGGTCTATCTCATCGATGATCGAAATTCGTTCTTCTCTTTACTCATCTCGTAATAATAGCCTGGTTCACACGGGTACTTCCGGCACAACAACGACAAACGATTTACCAAAAATAAATCGAAACAAAGTAAAATTACGTAAATTTACGTTATTCTCGTTACACCGTGACAAATTACCCGCCATTCGCGTGAAAATATAAACTGAAATAGTATAACCGCGCGCGTAAATACTCGTTACTCTTTAACGATAATAATAAATGACCTTTTCTCGAACGAGTCGAAAAACTGATTTATTTACCGAAGCGTCGACTATTCATCACTTTATCGTTAACACAATGCAGAGAAAAGGTGCTGAAAATTTTCCTTTTCGCAACTAGTGAAAATTTCTAAACGCGTAGTACATATATAAATTCCGACATAGCGTGTAGGTACCTTACCTACATAATACGTAAGCCCATGTTGGGTAGGTATACTTTGGATTTGAAGGTTCATTTTGAGTTGAAAGTTTTCTGCATATTTTTAGCTTTTCACAACATTGAAGGTGCACCAGGTTGATAGTGTATCTTTGATGATAAGTATACCTAATTACGAGAAAAAATTGATCACTAGCTTCAGGAGGAAAAACCGAAGGCTGTGGCCTCCACACAAAAAAATATAAAAAAAAGTATCAGTTCAATGGAAGAAAATACACTAAAAAAATTTTAAATATTTTTTGGCATTTTTCCAGATTTTTTAGACTCCCCTCTACATTGATTTGAAGTTTTCAAAGTAAATTTTGGGGTCGTTGTTGGAGTCAAATTACCCTCAAGTATCTTCTTCTTCATCTTCACACCAAGTTTCAAATCAATCTATTTGAAACCGCCGGAGAAAACGCAAACTCCCTCAGAGGTACTCCCCCCCCCCGCCCCGAGGGTGGATGGAAAACTGCTTACGCACTCAAAGATATAGCACAAAAAACGAAATCCTAGTCGAAGGTAGTTTACCCCCCCCCCCCTCATTTCTGTACCAACCTACTTATTGAACTTCGAATGAAATTTCAAGCAAGTGTTGCCTGGCTTCTTGAGGTCTTGAACCGGTTGCCATTGACCCGTTTGCCTGAGCCTTTCAAGATCGACGATCGTGTATATTCCTGTCTGGCATCCAAAGGGCATTGACCTGTGACTGTGCGTCTATCATCTTAAAGTCTTTGACCTACCGGTCTAGCCTCTCATGGTCATCTGCCTTCATAAGGTCGTTGACCCCTTCTGGCTGACTTTTCAAGGTCGTTGACTTGTCTGGCTAGCCTCTGACGATCATTGACCAGTTAGTATGGCTTCCCCAAGTCATATGTCTGTCTATCTATCGGACTTTTTAAGTTCATTGACCCGTCTATCTGAGCCTCTCAAGGTCGTCTATATTTCTGTCTGGCATCCTAAGGTCATTGACCTGTGTGCTTATCATCTTAATGTCACTGACGTACCTGTCTAGCCTCTCATGGTCGTCTAGCTACTCTTTCAAGGTAATTTTGACCCATCTGTCTGGCCCCTAAAGGTTGTCGGTATCCCTATCTGGCCTCTTAAGAAAATTTCAAAAAAAAAAAAAAAAAAAACAGTAGAAATTTCTATCAATTTTTAGCGATTTGGACTATTTTTTTTAAATTTCACTGAAAAGAACATGAAAGGAGAATTTTTTTTAAAAATAGAAAACTTATTAGTTACAGTTTTTTGAAAAAAAAACCACGATTTTTGGCAGTTTTGTAAAAAGCAAAATTCATTTAATAATTCTAAAAAAAGGAAGGCCTTCTGAAAATTTTTGAAAATTTGGACCAAAAAACAAAACTTTTTTACAATTTTAGCAACTAAAAAAAAACCATAACATAATTTTTAGCAATTTCTGCAAGAATAAAATTTTTTTGGAAAGAAAAAGTTTTTTGAATTCAACTTAAAAAGGAGGTTTTTTCAAAAAATGAAGGACTTCCCATTCGTTAAATTTATTTTTTTGTATTTACAAAAAAAATTTTTACAAGAAAATGAGTTACGAATAATATTTTTCTTGAAAAAGTTTTTTTTTGGCTGGGAATTATTCATTTTTCCGAGCAATAATTTTTTTTGGTGGTCAAAATTTCGTTTGGACGTGGATTACATTTTCTTTCGTCGTTATGAAATTGAATTGTCGTTCGTATTACTTACTTGAATTGTTGTGCTGAACCGTCGTTATCAATTGTCGTTGAAATACCCTATTTTGTCGTTCGAATGTCCTGTCGTTCCACTTTTTTTTCCTGTCGTGCCAATATATATTCCCCTTTAAAAATTTTTCAAAAATTTACTTTTGAGCTGGCACTCTAAGAATTTCACAGTAACCGTCTAAAACTGTCGTGAGAAATGTTCGGCCCCTCTACAGAGCGATTTTTAATTTCTGGAGACATTTGAAAACCCGCGGTAGGCTCCAGAATAGCCCAAAACTCGTAGTTGTTGATGTGTGGGAGTTGAATTGAAAAATTATTTACATTTCTGATTCACTTTGCACGAAAAAATTTCTATTTCACAAAGAAGTCTACACATCTTAAAACAGTTTTTTGAATTTTTTAAATCAAAAATCCGCCAAAAATAAAAATTGAACTTTTGAACCGATTTCAAAACGTTCTCCTGAGAGAATTTGACGGATTTCTCAGTTGAGCATCTCTAAGGTACGTAGAACTCAAATTTTTGTTAGTCCATATTTCAACTTTTTTGATAGGTAGGATTTTGAAATCCTTCGAAGAAAATCAAAATTGTTTGAAAAATTGGCATGAAATGAGGTTTATCGGACGTGGGAATGGTCGATTTTATAAATCTTCAATGAAAAAACTTTCACTGAAAAATGGTAATTTTCAATTTTTTTAAATAATAAACGTTCAAAATTCTAAAATATTTCTCAAGAAATTGATCGAACTTCATTGAAAAATGAGGATCAGAACAGCTGGCTAGTCGTAACTATAAAATTGATTCTGTAATTCCCCAAACGTGAAATCGCGGTGTTGCCATGTTGTTCAAGTAGCCCACTTCATCGAATAGAATTTATCTAACGTGAAATACCGTTATAACGCTTCGGCGTATAACGCTTTCCCGCTTATACCGCACATCTGCCGCTCCTTCCTACAAACTTCTATTCAATTCCCACCCATATCTACAGATTCAGTGCTGATGCTGTCGTGGTCGTGAGTCGGTGTATAACGCTATCCCGCTTATACCGCGGAGTTACTTTACATACTAGTACCTATTTCCGCTCGTATATTTTCAGTTTGGTGCTCATTTCTCGCGAAAAAGTGAACAATGTCGACTCCATCGAGCAACCGAGATGTGCCCGTGAGTAAAAAACGTACAGTACTGTGTTTAGCTGATAAATTACGTATATTGAAAACGTTTGACGAGAGTGTAGGCACGAAGCAATGCGATTTAGCCAAATCTCTGGGAATTGCGAGCTCTTCCCTTCGAACAATCATAGAAAAGAGGAAAGAAATAGAAGAAGCTGCTACCAAAAGTGGACTGAAGCGTAGAAAAATTCGAGCTGGTAAATACGACAAACTCGAGACAGTTCTGATGCAATGGTACAAGCAGGCACGTGATAAGAACTACCACATCGACGGACCTACTATACAAGCTCAAAGTCAAATAATTGCTAAAGAGTTGAATATCGAAGATTTCAGCGCTTCGAATGGATGGCTTCATAGATTTCGCTTACGTCACAATATTTCTCACCGAAAAAATTCCAAAAAGGTGGAAAATGTGAGTGAAGAATACGTCGAAAGTTCTCAAAATAATGACTCGAGTGAAGAATGCGTTGAGATGAGTTCTTCATGGATCGAAGATACACTCCCTTCTATAATTTCTGGTTTCACACCTCGCGATGTATTTAATGCTGACGAATGCGCGCTTTTCTTTAAACTGATGCCTGATCAATTGACAGAATTTCAGAATGAAATCTGTCGCGAAGGAGAACAAAGCGAAGAAAGATTAACCATCTTGCTTTGTGCAAACGCGGACGGAACAGAAAAATTAACACCTCTGGTTGTAGGTAAACTCAGAAATCTAGCATGTTTCAAGCACATTAAATCTCTACCATGTAGCTATGTAGTACAGAAGACTGCCTGGATAAATGCAAATCTATTCAAAGCTTGGCTGAAGAAACTCGATTGTGATATGAAAGCCAAACACAGAAAGGTGCTACTTTTAATCGATAACTGTTCCGCACACCTCTCAGATATTGTTCTCGAAAACGTTCTAGTTAAATTTTTTCCTGCTACTGCTGACCGTCTGCAGCCTCTACAGCAGGGTGTAATGAAAGTTGTGAAACAAAAGTATAGAAGTCGGATCATAGAACGCTGTTTACAACAGTCCAATTTCTCTGTGAATGTTTTGGATGCCTTACATTATCTGGCAGCTGCATGGGATGATGTATCTGCAGCAACCATACAGCATTGCTTTCAGAAATCAGGTTTTTTCTCAGATAATACAACTCTCCTATCGTCAGGATCTACGGATGATGATCCGGATTGGTTAACAACGAGGCAGTTGTTCTTCGCTTGTAATTTAGATAATTATATTCGAATAGATGATGATGTTTCAACATGTGCTGAATTAAGTTTTCACGATATTATCGCTTCACGATTCACCCCCGATGAAGAAGAGGAAGAGGACGAAGAAGAGGAGGATTCTGCAAACGATGTGAAAAGTGAACTACCGCCTTCGAAAATTGAAGCACTGGATGCGATTGATGTTCTCAGGCGTTATTTTTCTTCAGTTCGCAATGATTCTCAATATGTTTTCAATCGTTTGAATAAGCTAGAAACTGATGTATTACGTATCTCGTTAGATGAAAGTCAATCTGAATGATTTTTTCAATAAATATTTTCAGTTTCTGAATTTTGATTTTATGGACTCTGGTAGTTTCTTGAAGTGGTTTGATTTCGATTAAAAAAATTCAATGACGAACGAAACTAACATGAAAATTTTCTTCCAAAAAATTAACAACAATTCGTTAGGGGGGAGAGGTTTCGAAATTAGAACTCATGAACCACTTCAAATATTGCAACGAAATACCAGAATTTTTTTTAGAAAAAACTTAATTTTGAAGACCAATATAGTCTCATCTTCCTTCATAAAAGGTGACTGAAAAGAATCGAGGATACACTGCCAACTAAAATAATGAATATATGTTATACAAAAATTGTCAAAATTCCAGGTATTAGCTCCAGCCTGACACAAACGAAGAAATCTTGTATCGACAATTTTCTTCCTCCCCGAGCTCTCCTCCTCCTCATCCTAGTATTTTCCCAATTGTCTCGTTCGAAAAGCTTTTCCGTTCTTTTTCTTGTGAAAAATTTAATCTTATCATATCGTTATGCGTGTATAAGAATATAGAGAATTGAAAAAAACAACTTTTTTCTCTTAAGCCATCGGCGTCCAAACTTCTTCCGGATCGAATGCGTTATCGCCTCAGTTCAGCGAAACAAACCTTGGAAGAGAAAAAGCGCAGCAAGAAGAAAAGAAAAGCGAAAAATCTAAGAAAAAAAAGTCATACGGAAAAACTTTTTAATCCCATTACATGTTCGCATTTGATACACTTTTTATTTCCAATAGAAAATCGACTTTTTTCGGGGGCTTTTTTCTTCTTTTTTTTTCTAAAAGATTAAACGCCGGCGTTAAACGATAATAAGTCCTTTTCGCAATCTGTTTTTATCGTATATACAGCGCTAAATCCGACGACAATTCACAAAGGCCAAAGTGAAAATTCAAACCGTGTTGTGCTTACAGCTTAAAGGCAGGCAGTTCCGATTTAATAAAAGAATTAACAATCCATAGCGGATAATTGGCTTTCGGCGAATTGTAACGATACCTTTTTTTTCTCTATGTCTCTCTCCTCATTACTCCTCGCCTCCCCCGGCTTCTCTTTCTTCCTCGAGCTATAAATCGCCTCGTTTATTTTTTATATCCGTACACAAAGGCTGGACAAAAAGTTCAAACGAGGTATAAAAAAATTTGCAAAGAAAACAAAGCTTTCTTTAACACGATTTGCATTCATTTTAATTAAATATCGTCCTCGTGACATACTCATGATTCGGAGTAACGTCCTGCCTCCCGTGCATACGTATAAAATAATGACACATACGAGTATACCACTGCACACACGAAAAAAAAAACCAACACCTATCATCATACATTGTACAGGTAGGTAAACTGTGCAGAAGGTATAGGTAGGTATACTCTTCCCGAAAAAAAAAAAACGACCAGGACGACGTGTGCGTGAGAGTGACCTAAAACAAACGCAACGTAGACCAAGTGGCACCTTTCGCATTACATAATTCATTCGGAACGGTCAATTTAAAGAGGCAGACCATTTGTCATTCAGTTTTAAACGCGCCCGGTATTTAAATTGAAAAATACCTCGTTAATTTTGAGCGAGTTACGCGCGTCCACAAAGTCCATTAAAATTTGCAAAGACACATCCATAACATCGCCATCGCCGGTTCCTCTTAATTTTTTTTTTACGTTATCGCGCGAGATCGTCGTATAATCTCAAGTATTCCATTTGCTGGTATCGCAATTACCTAGATTTTTTTCACATCGGTAGCATGTGAATCTCACCATATTACAATGTATTAAACAAGGTTAAGGATGCGGTGGGGATCAAGGTTACACTTACACATATTTTACAAGTATAGTATACGATGTACTACCTATCTTCCCTTTCCCAATGTACCGTTTCCAGGTGTCTTGTCGCTCGACAGCCGACACCTCTGTTTACGTCTTCAACGAGTGCAATTAGGTGCCTACCGAGACATAATCGCGAATTATTTTCGTGATGACTGACAACACTTCTTTCATTTACTGACTCATTCACGAAACGTATGTAATTGTGAAGGAATCGTCGTCGGATGTTTTGTTTCCTTTTCAGTGGTAGACATATGTTACGACGTTTTTCATAGGAAATTGATAAGCTGTATAGGGCACCAACTTCAATGGTAAGTATAAGTGATACGTAAATTACTATTACTAATTCCTATACTAACAAAAAAATCATTGCTGATTCAAAAATTTTAAAAATGAATTGAAAATTTTTTGCATAATGTTGAAAAAGCAATAAAAAAATTTAAGCAAAACACACTGGTGTGGTGGTCTCTTGACAAAAAAAAATTCAAGTAAAATTGAAATTTGATTTTCAGAAAAAAAAATTATTGCAATTCATTTTCACAGTTAATCACTCATCAAAGACACAACAACAGGTGGTTGGATCGGAGGGCAGATTAAGTGGGTATGTACATAAAAATTAGGTAATGCAAAATTATTTGGAATTCTGTATCTCTTCGTTTTGGTTTTTCATTCAGTTTCTAGCTTTTACCGTTCAAAGTTTCAAAAAATGAGCAATCTTTCGAGGATCCATAATACTTATCATATGATCATCCAAATGTAAGCGAAGCACAAACATCACTCTCATTCGCTTTTCGTAACTTTGAACTTCTTTAAAAAATCATTACAGCTTTCAAGATGGATGAACATTTTTTGACCATTCATACTATGTACTTACATATAATTGAAATCAGATATTCATTTTTCTTTCAATTTCAGGAAAAATTATAATCAAAACTCGAATTTACAAGCATAAGCCGCTCTTAATTTCCAATTCTGGTGTACAATATTAGGTAATTCAGAGATTTCTTTTCCCCGTATGGAAATTTGATAAGTAAATTACGCGAGTGGAATTTTTCAACCCCAAACAAAGTGGGTGTTTTCAAGTGATTTTTCCCCATGTTCATTCGGAAATTTTGCTCTACACACAGGGTGTCTAACAAAACTACTAGACAAAAAAATCATGACTTCTTTCACGATTTTTTCATCACCTATTTTTCACATTTTTCGGCATTAAAATACCCCCCTCCCCCCAAAATTAAATAGCTTGAAATGCCAAAACATTTTTGTTGAATTGTCGCGTCTCTCAAACCCAGTAAATAGGCAGGGTGTCTAACAAAATCTGAAAACTAAAAAAAAGGACCTTTCGGAGGGACATTTTCAAAGTTGAAAATGAACTAATATCCCCCTTCCCCCCAATTAATTTTCACAACATTTCTATGAAAAAAGGCTTCATAAAAGAAACAAAAAAATTATCAAGAAAATACATCGAACAATGAAAATAATCAATCGATTTTCATTAACAAAATTTTTAATTTTTTGCTATTGTAGTTATTTATTAATTATTTTGACGTTTAAAAAAATTAATATTCTGAAAAATTGAGTTTTCATTTTTCGGTCGATTTTGATTAAATCACAAGATTATTTAAGATTTCGGAAAAAAGAAGGACCTATTCGGACAAAAAGGACCTTTTCCCTCACTTTTTTGAAAAGAATGACCCATAGGCAAAAAGACAAACTTTTCCTGACCTTCTGGATCGGAAAAACCTGATAGGTATAATAGCCTGTTTACTTACTTGTCGAACAGGGTTGCCATTTTGTACAAGTTCAAAAATTAGGTATTTCAGTTTTTTCATTTTTCTGATTTTTTGAACAAATTTTTTTATTTATTTATGTACCTACTTTTTTTTAAATTTATGGGCTTTTTAAAAAACTTTTAAGTGTGTTTCGAGCAAAATCAGGGACGGTTTTGAGGAGGGTATGGGCAGGAGGGATGTAACACCCCTCCAATGTTCAGAATCGTCGGCGAAATGGTAAACTACCAGAAAAATGTCAGTAAATAGAAGAAAATTTGAAAAACTAAAAAAAAATCGTCAATTTGGTGGCAAAATCGTTAATTTTCTGACAAAATCATCGATCTATCATCAAAATTCTTACTTTTTTCAAAAGGAATTCTTTCATTAAAACTGTTGTTGTTTTACTTTTCGAATCACACACGTTTTCGAAAACTTTTGTCCTCGCTTCGCTCGGGCCATTCAATATGCAGCTTTCAAGAATTTTAAGAACTGAACAGAAAAATTCTAGAAACAGCTGTACTCATACTTAATACACAAAGCACATGAAAAATGCAAATTTTAATTTTTTCTGAACAGATTCGCCAGATTTTCAAATTTTCTTGACACAGCACGTTCAAATTTTAATTATCGTCAGCAAAACTACAACAGGGTTGCCAGACAGGTTTTCGCAAAATTACCTAGTTCTGAAAAATTATCTTTTTTTCCACCCCAAAAATCCCCAAAAATCCCCAAACAGCAGAAATTCCTGGGCTGGAAGCTCGATAACTTGTTACACTTGATTTCCCTACTTCATTTAAAAGCATCTAAAAATCCCTAAAAATCCCTGCACAATTTGAAAGTCGGCTGAATACCACTAGAATTGTAAAAGCACTCGATTCGAAACTTGATGTGTGATGATTTTATGAAAAGGAAGGCAGGCTTGAGCAAAAATTTTTTGACAAAACAGGTCCAAAAAACCTCAATTTTTGCATGTTTTATTTTAAATTTATTCCCGCAAGAATCAAATTTTTTTAGGGATTTTTCCCTGCAAAAATGCAAATCCCCGAAGAAATCCCTAGACTGTTTCAGTGAAGTGGAAAATCCCTAGATCTAGTTAGAAATCCCTGAATCTGGCAATACTGAACTACAATTTTTAGTCGGCAAAATGACGTGATACCCCCCCCCCCACCTCCGAATAGCATTGCTTCGAACCATCATCTAAGCAGAATTCATGACTTTTCATGACTTTCATGACCGTTAAGACACCCTGACACATCTGAACACATCTGAAAAATGAGAATTCAGTAGAAGATTGCAATACTTTCTCCTTCCAGAAAATTTCCCAACTTTTTAGACGAAGTAGGTATACAATACAATACAATGTGCATTTGTGCAATAAAAATCCAATTTTGATGTCTGATTCATCCTTTACCCTACTCCATATGAGAAGTTTAATCACTGCAATACCAAAGAAATATTCTCAAATTCGACAAGCTAATTGGGCAGTTGAAAGCATCAGAATGGGAAAAATTTTGGATAAAACTTTGTGAAGATTACAAATTTTTAAGGGAAGGATAATTCATAGAAAATGTCGAAAATAGAACCCATGCCAATTATCGAGAAAATTTGGGATTAGTGCCACAAAAAATCGAAAAAAAAAACATAGGTAAATAAAACTTTTCAAATGGTGAATTGTTAAAAACCTGAATTAGCTCGTAAGAATATTAAAACTTCAAAAAATTATGGTAGGAAGCCAGAATCCGGTTTACATTACATTTTTGAGCCCTACCTCCCCCCCCAAAAGCCTCAAAATCACTCTTAATACCTTTAGTCACCTCGGGAGGTCAAACATGGTATGTAATAAATATGAACCCAAATCCAATCCAGCTTTCTATCTGAATTAATTTTTGATATTTTAATTTTCCAAAATCTATTCAAAATTGTATAAATGAAGTTCAACAGATGAAATTTTGCATGCTTCATTGATTTTTCAAAATATTAATCCTAAATTTGCCAGTCCTTAACATTTTTTTCTATGCAAATAGAATATTCTCCCGCCAAAAACTGTAACTGCAAGAAAATTCGTCTAAAAAAGCACCACAGCGGTATAATTTTTTTGCACTAGATGGCCTAAAAACTCTATGCTTATTTTTAGAGGGATCATTGATAGAATAAAGTATGATGTCACCAAGTAAGTATCTGTTTACACTTTACAATGTACATAGGTATGTACTTTCGCTACATTAAACCTACCCTTTCTCACATTTTCTTTTTTTAATCCACTCCGAAGTCGGAATTTATACAAATAAAAAATTTATTTAAAAGGGAGCCGGAAAAAAAGTTGGAAAATCACTCGACGTGATACACTTGTTTGGAAATATTAATGAACTTATACTAATCCATTAAGTAATGAAATGAGAGTTTCGTACTTGAGTACGCGGTACGGGTATGGTACACGTTTTGTTTGCTAAACATCTGTAGGAATAAGCGGCTAAATCAGATTTTCGCTAATTACATTCACGGTTTATTAACATTTTATACACCAGCTTTACTATCTACGAGTAACTATATACGGAAGACATGCACCGAGTATTTCACCCTTTAGCATAGTCTGCAGCTATTATAATAGCGTATAGCTACGCGTTCAACTGGAATCTGTACTGTACTGTGCACACTTACTTACAATTATTTTATACGTGATTTGTGCAAAGTCATCGCCTACGTGTACATCTTTATTAGGTACTTAATTTCACCTCGAATTAAATACGCCATAATTAGATATATGTGAGGTGTAAAATTTTATTTGATTAAAATTCGATTAACGAGCGAACGGATGGTTCAGCAATGATTTATGGCACCCAGGACCAGACACACCTTGATGTCTTAGGTCAGCAGAATTATTTCCCTGTGTGTAGGCATAATAGAAATACGAGTGTGTCAGTTATCTCGGGTTGGCGAGATGATGAAATGGCGCAGTGGACACTCGATCGAATGACTTGTACATTTATTCGAACGGATGTGTAATCACGAATGTGACTTTCGCTTTCAATGTGTGTTGTTTTAAGGAAGTGCCATGATAAATTATTTTTTTTTTTGATCGATGTGGTTCGAAATTGTTTTGGAGAATTGCAACTTAATGCTTAAAGAAGCCCCCCCCCCCACAAAAAAATCTGAATTTTTGTAGTCTGCATTTTTTAATTTTTCGATTTTTGGCAAAATATTTAAAATCAAAAACGCAATTACTTTAATATCAATCATAACATAAACAAAACTTGGAAATTTTTGAAATCTACAATAATTTTTTAATTGACATACATTTTTTCAAAACGTGGCTTTCTGCGCCATTTCAACAACGAGCGTAGATGAAGGAATATTTAACCATTTTTACTCATTTTAGAGTCTCTAATGAGACTGAAACCGCAGTGCAAAAGTTCAAAATCTTTGTGTCATATTTCAATATGGTAAAAAAAAGCACAGGTTTCAATTTTCGATTGGTACAAAACTAAACGAATCAAGCAAGACCTCTGTAAATTTCATTTTGAAGAGGTACTTCGTGTTCTCTATTCGAAAATCCGAGTTGAAAAATAAAACTTACAAATTCGACCACCACCGCAGGTTCTCTGATTTCAAAAATTCCACGCTCTTGGCAACTAAACTGGAAAATTCCAGCGAGTTCAACCTCGCGTAATTTGTGGCAAACGTTTCACCCGAGCATCGATCAATTTATTTTTGAAACTCTACGTAAAAAATACACGCAACCGAGAGAAAAAATTCAAACAGCCGCAAATTCCTATCCAGTAACGCAGCCAATGAAATCCAACGACGAAGAGCGAACAATTTCTATTCAATGAGCGAGCCCAAACCAGCATTTCAAATTCGTTCTCAGCACCGTCGTCGTCGTCGTCGTTCGTCGACAAGACTATTCAAGCCTGGAAAAATTTGTCGATGGAAAATCCCCAACGATATAAAATTTAATTGACAATTCGTAGCTTGGAAAAGTTCACGGTTAGAATAAATTTGGCACGTACCAGTAACTTTTCACTGTTGGTTTAGCAGACTAAAAAGCTTTCGCTTGATAAATGTGTACTCGGTTATCGGAAATCTTTCGAAAATTTACTAAATTTTTATATAATATTTTTTCTTCGACCCTGGCTGGGGTGTCGGCGATGTCAAAAATGTACTACGTGATGATGTATTTTTTTCTTTCGCCGGCAACTTGCGTAGGTTGGGTCGTTCCATCCGCGTATTTTAGATGATTAATTTTACTCGCGTTTAAAACGATTAATGTAATTAAAAATGATTACGATACGCATTTCCGCGGACGTAGAAAAAGCCAGTAAAGGTGTAGACGCAGCCGGTGTGCAACAGAGACGAGCAGAGGGGAGCTGTCAATCACGACGCTAGGTATCGTTGAACGAGCTATAATGTAGAATTCAAAGTTATTCATCATTGTCGCCGGCGTGGCGGTGTCGCGAATATTCGCGAACCGAAAACCGAGTCGATTTTTGCGGAACATTATGAGCGTTGTGGGAATCGCAGGTACGCGGGTCTCGCTCAATTACACCGGGCGAAGTAATTTGCTGACGATTTGTAAAAGCGAGCACTGCTCGCGTACTTTTTTCCCTTTCTAAGCTGCTGCGTCGAGTCGAGTTAATCGCATATTCGTACCATGGTACTATTAAAGTACCCACCTACAAGTTTGCATTTAAAAAGGAAAGAATTTACATGGGTACTCTGCGAAAACATTTTCTCGCTGTTTAATTCAAATATTCGTTCGATATATGTACTCGTAAAACGACGGAATTGAATTCAGCTCACACGAAAAAAGAGTTGTTAGCAGAAAGAGTGGAAAAAAGAGCTCAAGTCGAGCGAAGTATCGCGCTACGGCAGCGTAGGATAGGTATACAACATACACTTGAAATAATTAGCGGGTATGTATAGCATACTGTACGTTACGTATAGGTCTAGGTATACTATGTATAAGTATACAATACACTGTATACAGGGTTTTGTACGCTTCAGGGAAGGAAGCAAAATGCGGCGGAGGCGACACCGTCGTCGTCGTCGTCGTTTTGTTATAACCGGGCGGCAGAGATTAGCAAACGTTAGCGTTGAAATCACGAAATAATTACCCGGACAATTTATCTTTTTCGGCTGTGTTTCCTTAGCAACATAAAAATTCTTCATATCGATTTGGTCGCGTATATAGTAGTTATATACGAACGAGTATACGCGGCCCTGCAAAGGCAGCAATGTGCTTTTTCATTTACACAAACACCAACGACTGACGATGCGACGAACCCGCCACCACCTTGGTCGTCGCAACGCCACCGCCTCCTCTTGTTAAAAGGCGAACTTGTGTAAAAAATAAACTCGTATCTTTAAGCTGATTATCAAACACGACTCGCACTCGTGTACTTAAAATTCGCTGGAATTCAATTTTTTCATACGAATTTCGTATACACTTGGAGAAATAAGACTATTATCAGAGGTCGATCACCTTTTTCAATGTAAAGGAGGGTTCTCGAGAGGATTGATTTTCAAACTTTTTCAAAATTCGGCGTAGTCTGGCTGAAAACAAAACTTGGTGAAATGATTTCAAAATGGCGTGAAGGTTCATTTTTGACTTTTTTCATCTCTTTTTATGTAAGTATAAGATTTTTTGCAAACCTCAATTGAATTTCGAAATAAGTTGCAACTCGACTAACGACGTAAGGTGAAGGAGAAAGCAAGAGGTTCTGAGGTCTCAAAATTCAGTATTTTCTATGTATGCCTTTGAGGGGAGAGGTAACCCAATGATTTCTAAATTTTCATAAATTATGACCGCTATACAATTATACATAAAGGTGGATATACGAAAAAAATTTCCAGTGCTAATCAACATTGTTCCATTTGTTTGAAAAAATAAAATAAAATTTTAAAATGTAACTACAATACTACATTTTTTTTTTATTTATCAAATTTTCAAAACTTTACCAAAAATCTAAAAATGACCAGAAGCCGGTTTTGGAAAAATCACTAATAAGCACCACTCACGTTCGTACTTCCCAAAATGAATTTAAAGACAGTTTTTATGGTACTTTTTGCGAATCTAAAATTACCAAAATATGCCTGAAGGCTCTGGGACTCAACATGTTGAAATTGGAGTACCTAGTACCTACATAATGTACATATAATGCATGTAAATTTTAGCTTTCCCAACTTCATTAAAAAATACAATTTTGAGGAAATTTCAACCTTCAAAAAATTGCTGGTGACTCCAGAACTCCCTAAATCGATCCGAAACGGTCAATCGATTTGGAGAGGGTTGGGGGGGGGGCGTCAAAAATGAAGTACAAACCAAATTTCAGCTTTCTAGGTGAATTTGATGAAATTTCAATTTTTTCTGCATTTTTGGCCCTTGGATTTTTTAAAATTCATCAAAAAACGAAAAATGCACTTTAGCAGCTGAAATTTTGACTGATGGTGCATGTTTGCATGCTCTTATTCGATTCAACTTTGCCCGGTTCGAAACATTTTCTATTGATTGGAACACCTCTTTCGGTGCCATTAATGATTTGAAGGTCTTTGGAAGCAATGCTCGATTGCTCCCATAATTAAAATTTTATTGCTCTCAAACCTAAAAAATAAACAACATAAATGAGTTTTTCTAACAATTATTTTGGGTTTTCTGATCATGCTGCATTGCTTATAGGACCTCGAAAATAATATGTTTTAGATACCTACATAAACGATAAACGTACGCCAAAATTTCAAAAAACACGAATTCAGTCAAGGATTTTACCATACTTTTTGGAAATTTTTCAAAATGTAGAAATGAAGAATCCTCTGAAAAATACTTCCCAATTTTTTTGTGTGCTTATTTTAATTAAACTTCCGAAAAATTGAAAAAATTTCCTACAGCTCGCAATAAAAATATCAGAATTACTCTTTCCAAAGATGAAAGATATTGAATTCCAAGCAATTAAAACCCTGTTACTGGAGTTGGGAGGAGAGAGGAGGGGGGCGATTTCACTTCAAATTCAGCAATTTGAGTTAGTTTTGATCAAATGAGAGGGGAGAGAGGGATTATTTCATAATATTATTCGGAAATGCTCTTTTTGAAACAATCAATTAAATTTCATTCAGATTTTTTTTTAAATTTTACAGCTCAAATTACATTTTTCATTTGGGGAAAGGGGACAGGAAATTGAAAATACCAAAAATAAATAAAATAAAGGAAGCAACAAATCAGCTCAAAATAGCACTGGGAGCAAATTTTCGTTAACTGCGATCACTTTGAGAAAATCGCACTTTTACTTTAGAAAAATTTTCTCGTAAATTTTCTTAGAGTCAAAAGTTGGTGGTTATAATAAGCTTTGGATAGTATTTTGAAATATTTTACTCGAAAAAGAGCCTTTATTTCAAATCGTTAACTCGTACCTACATTCATTTTTTGAAAAAAGAGTAAATACTCGTACTCATAATTGATGTACTTGTGGCACCATTTTCAGGTCTCATTGGTTTTCGATGTATTTTTTTGTAAAAATTCGTTGTAAAATGTTTCGATTAGATGGCGCTGTTGCTTATACCCTTAATCATCACTCTATACTCATATAATATAGAGGCACCAGTTAGTTTTTATTAATGAATAAACCGTTGCCAGAAAAACGCTCGCGTAAATGACTAAGTTTTCTTCACTTGCTACCTGGTGCCACAACGACGTTCAACTAAATGGTGCCATAACGTTACAAAAGTAGATATTGATATACATAAATATTTATTATATTAGACATAGAGATATAAATCGGAGACTCTTTCTGGATTCTCAAGTCGACCCCCTCCCCTAAATAGATTGTCTTTATTTTCGAACCGACCCACTTCGGCAGCTGAAAATGTAATCCTGTTATAAGTTCGACATTCAAAATTTTATTAGGACAAGTGAATTACAAATCCAAAATGACGAGTTGAAAAGTGTATTTTTTAGTAAGTAAAGTAAGTTGAAAAATCTCGAATGTAAAAAAAAAACAGAATCTCTATTTTTGTAACCAATTTTTCGAAACTTCTTCTACATTGTGAAGTTGCCCTCCCCCTCCCCCCTCCATCATCGATAAGACAATTTTCGCCAATTTCAAAAATTCGCTAAGAATTGAAAAATCAACTTCATCAGCTGAAAATGTAGTCTCAAGGTCATAATGACATGCTCTTGCAGACTTCGGATGAGCCCAATTTTAGCTCAATCGGAGTTGACGAATCGTAAAGGTTTCCTTGTGGGTAAATTTCACCTCTATTCGTAATTTTTATTCAAAACATGTAGAATATATGCTATATTCTTTGTCATGTTTCAGAAAGTAATTCCATTTTTTTTTTCAAAATTCATAATCCTACTACGGAAAAATTACTTCAGGGGAGAAATCCATGAAAATTGTATAAGGGTAATTCTCAGAAAAAGGGTCGATTTTGATATGCATAATTTTGAAAAACGAAAATCATTTTTTTGGAAAATTTCAAGTGGGAATCATTTGTATATGTGTCCCAGATCCCTTTTCTAGTGCTGGCCTCAATTCAATCCCCCCCCCACTGTGGACCCCGGCCCCCCTAAAACGGCGATAATTAGAATTCGACCCTCATCGATGTGTAATATGTCGATTGACATGTTTTCAAGGTCGTAGAATTCGAATCTGGAGTTATTTTTTTTGTAGAGGTGGAGGGTGAGGCGTGGGGAGGGGGAAAATGTCAAATTTTGCTTATATTATCGTGTAATATGTCGATTTATGTTTTTCAGGCCGCAGAGTTCGAATCTGGACTTATTTTTATGGTAGGGGTACAGGTGAGGTGTGGGGAGGGAGAAAATGTCAAATTTTGCTTGTTTTATCGTGTAATATGTCGACTAGCGCGATAAAAGTACAGCTGTCTGAAATTTGGCCAAGTCGAAGGACAAATGGGCGCTGGACAAGCCGAAGGACAATCTCAACGTTTTTTCGTTTCTAGCCTTACCTACTGGACATTATTCGATTTTTAACACGTAATAAATGTGTACTTATCATGTAGAATAACTTCCCGTGCTCAATTATTGGTTTTGGCGGGTTCATTGGCGTAAATGAAAACACCAAGCCGAAGGACACAGATTTTGCGAAATATCAAAACTTCACAGATAAGTACGATCAGAACGAGCTGTAATGTAGTTTTTAAAAAGAACGGTGCGGGGTAACATTTCTATGAGTACAGTGAACCAGTGCAGCCACTCACCAGAAAAAAATGTTGGATTGGGAAGCTACCAAAAATAATTGAAAATTGCTCGAAAATTTGCGCAGAAAGTGTGTGACAGTTTTCAAATGTGAATTGTGAGCTTCCTATAGACTTATTGCAATTGCAATTTGCACAATAAGAGACCTTCATGTTCTATGATAATGAGAATGTGTCAATTTTTCCAAAAAAAAATGAAGTTCATGACACTTTATAACATTCATTTTCAAAAACATGATGTGTGACAGCCAAGTCGAAGGACATTTGGGGTATAAAATCAAATGTACACCAATGAAAGGAGGGTCTAAAAACCTCAATACCATGTGTGAAATGTGTGCGGGGTCATTCTTGAATGGACCAAAAAAAAAAAAAAAAATTCACGCTAAAACCGTTGAGAAATTTGCCATGTACACGAATTTTACCTTTTTCTGAGAATTACCCATAAAAGAAAGTTCTGCCTTTTCTATTTAACGTTCGATTTGACGTTTTTTCTCAATTTTTTTCTAAAAAATTCAAAAACTCAATTTTTTCAAAAAAATTCTAACTCAATTTCTGGGAAGTTTTTATTCAGAATTGAATTCTTTCAATTTAAAAAAATACATTTTGTTAGTTTTCATGAAAAGAATGGGGGCTGGAAAGGAGGTTACGAGCTGCTTCTTCACTCTCGCTTGATCCGGTCTTTTTAAACTGTCAAGATTTTATACGAATTCGTATGATAATGTGCACCAATATAAATATACGTAAATAGGTGACATTTTCGGCAATAAAATCTCGATATAATTTATATCTACCAATGAGAAATTCGATCCCAGACGAATGAAGAGGTTCTTAAACGTATCGAATAAAATATACCTAGACGCATTTTATCATTCTCATCTCAAAAGCATAAATTTAATTAACATCTCACGACCATATTTGAAAATTTTATTACGTAATTCTCATATTTCTCTTCACACAAGAAGCATTGTTAGCGTCAAATCTATAATACATATTCTACATATTATCGCGAGTATTTCATCAGTACAAAAAAAATTATAATGACGACTGCGCATATAGTTAGGTACTCGCAAATAACCGACACTAAAACACTGGGTAATTTAAACACCGCTAATTATCGTCGGACTTGTTCATATTTATACAAAGAGTCAGTCAGCATCGTTAATATCCAGTGTACATATAAGCTTACATTTTAAAACACTAGATAGGTACTCGCTACACGTATCCTATAAATGGTGAGAATTATCCAATTACTTGTTTAATACGTCGGTCTATAGGGCAATTTACCAAATCACGCAACCTATTATTGTCTACATAGATAGAAAATATCTTCGATAAAGCATGCAGCAATTGCATAAAGAACCGCGAAATTTTCCAAATCCAGCAAAATAAACCTTAAAAGATACTCGGCCTTATACACAGACTATACAGAATACTACGTATATAAAACCATAAACCGTGAAATCAGCCTTTCTATTCGGCTTATAACGCAAGATTATCCGGTAACAGGTACACTTCTACGTCGAGAGGTTGAAAAGCTGCCTTTTTTTTCCCGCGTTGAGTGGGTAATGAAAAAAAAAAAAAAAAAAACAAGGGAAAAACACAAATACGTTTGGTACTACGTGGGAGAACGAGGGAAAAATAAGAGAAAAAGCCACATGACGAAAGTAAATAGGTATTTGTTGGTTAACGGAAACCATAATAGTCCTCAGGCTGCGGATGAGAATAGTTTGAAAAATTATGTCGGATTACAGGCACTTTATTACGAAACCAACAACGGATAATATTTTAAGCGTCATTTTTGCAAGTTTTTTTGGTAAAAGTTTACAACGTTTTATGGTGTTTTAGTTTTGCCATCGCGTCGTACTCGTGAGTACGTAGACGTACCTTGTTTATCGCGTATGTCATTGAATATGTTCACGTATACAGGGTGTCCTGCAAAACACCCACCGGCCACCTAACTTTGAATTTGAATGGGATCAGGAATGCCAAATAAAATACTTGATTTTCAATTTTATCAGAAAACATGAGAAGACTATTGAAAATTCTAAGTTCTATGAGTTGATGAAACCTTCTTCTCCATTTGGAAAAAAACTTGAAAGAAAAATTTTTTAGAATTTTTATTGGATTGGATTCGCGAATTTTTTCAGCCCCCCCCCCCTCTTTGTTCGAAAAAATCAATTCTATTCATTACCTAAATGTTTTTCTGGGAAGAGAAAAACTCCATCATATTTAAATTTAATTTTGGTCACCCACTCTCAAGAAATCCTGCATCTGCATAGACATCCAATTCATATAAAATTGTCGACTTTTCTTTCCAAGAGGACTCAAAATTCTAAACACCCGAAACGTTTGAAGGGACACCCTGTATATAAAAGTACATATCGTCTTAAATATACATATAAGAAAAGAAAGTACCTCGTAAAGCGTTCATCCGATTACAAGTTCAATAATCGTAAAAATGTGCTGAAATTTGCATTGTAACGATACCACAACGTGTTATTACCAGCACGTTGGCAAAACGAGGCTCATTTTCGCAATGTCATCCACGTACCTACAAATTTTGATAAGCCATCAAGGCGAAAAACTTTCATACATGTATATGTAATGAGCCTGTCGCAAATATATACAAATTAATATTTGCCAGCTTTGAAATTCAGTTTGATAAATTAATTATACGCATACGTAACGTATAAGAAATTAAATTATAACTTATTCGTTTCGTTTAGTATACGAGTATAGTATACTTACTTATGCGACCGAGCGTCGAGTTTATAGGCTGAGTAAGTTTCATTTGTACGTATAGAAAATGCACTACCTAATAACATTTCCTTCGTATATTTCTTCAATGACACAGAAAATTAAATAAACTTTATCCAAACGAAAACGTCAACTCAAAAACGAACTTCTAATTCAAAATAATGACCGTCCTAAAGACTCCCCTGCCTTCGCCTCGCCTCCCGCTCCATATAGAAATTTACGCTTGTCAAATAACACAGTTTATAATTAAGATTCATTTTACTCCGGAACTTTTACCAAAATATACTCTATACATTGTACATCTAGAGGGAAACCTAGCCCAAAACCTTATCGAGTTCGAATTAGTATCAGAGAGCTCTTCCATAACAAGATGACCGGTACCGTGTAGACCACTATGAGTGGGACACGTATAGTACTCGTAGTATTCGATACGCTGGACTAAAAACCGTATAAATTTTCATTAATATACTCGAGTTGTAGAAACTTCGCCATTTGATCGAGGTTTTTTTTTCTTTTAATAACATTCGGTTATAGTGAGAAATGGAATACTCGAGTCTAAATTAGCTTTTATTATTAGTTTGCATTCGAGGCTTCTTTTAGCTTAGCAAATGAGCTTGAAAATTAATCAAGCGTCTTGCGTCTTTTATATTAAAAGCCAGTTGCCAGGACGACGAATCGGGCCTTATAAAAGGTATACCACAATATTCGACTATTTTTACTTATTTTATTATTTCACGTAGGTATTCGACTAAAGTGTACGCTTCTCGCTTTTCTTCAAACGCCTGCGTCTTTTCTGTACTAATGTTGGAGGAAATTTTCAACTTGAGAGCGAGCGATTTTTCCTGAGATTTAGATTGACTAAAATGAGGAAAATTCGTATAATTATTTTTTCCACATCCCGAAAATTGAAATAAAATTTAATCTATATCATATTAATGCATCTCAACAGCTGATTGGGTGTTCTAGGACGAGTATGAAACATTTTACCTGGTAATTCAGCAACCCACAGTACACACATGAAAATTGGTTTGTCAACCTTTAAAATTGAAGGAATAAAGTTATAGGATGTTTGGCGTTAGTCTTCAAGATTGCATAACTACTTGAATAGATCGTTCTTCTAGAATAAAGGACAACATTAGAATGCATTGCGAAAAAAAATGTCGTAAGATTTTCTCGATTTGATATTTTTGAGCTTTCAGCCAATTCTCAAAAGGTATTCCTGGGTAAAATACTTAGGTGAAATGCCCCTGTGCTCGGATTTTTGAAATTTTGATGAAACATTGTTGGGTACATTTAAAAAAAAATGTTGGAGCCAAAAAATTTTCCCCACCTCACCCCCTGTCAATAATGGCGAAAAAACTTTTTTTTTATTTCGGGGGAAAAATCATACTTCAACGAGTTTTGAATGAAAAATTTTGAATTTACCCAAAATAAATATGTATGAAGGAAACATGAATCTAGCATTGGTATTTTTTAAAATTTTTTCCTATAGGTAGGCCATCTTCAAAAACTCAAAAAAAAAACCTCAAAATTGTGTTTTTAGTGTCACGACACCACCAAAAAAAAAAATACTGATAGTAATATAACTTTGCGATTTAGCATGTGAGCCTCCAAAAACAATAGAAAACCAATCAACTTTATGAAACCACAATTTTTGGGACTACACGGACTCCCTCCCCCAATTTTGGAGCTAAAGAAGATTGACAATATGGGTATCGTTATCATATGAATCGAACTCTCTGAACACGAATATGAAGTTAAATTTGTAGTTGGACCCTTCTAAGGGTCACATTGGGAGAAGGAGTTGTCCAAAAATTGATTTTTCGAGAAAAATGCTTAATTATTATAGCAGTATTCACGCCATGGTTAGGAAGTTGCATGTCACAGATATCTCTATGATGAAGCATGTTTCACAAAAAATTCCATTTTTGGGGAACCCAACCCTTTGAATGTGGCCTTCAAGGGTTCAACTGTAAAAATATTACTTTCATATTCGTATTCATTGGGATTCTTTCCAAATATTTCGAATTTATGATGCCAAATATATGCATTAAAAGATATTATTCCTAGAACTGAAGAAATATTTTGGAACACACGTGGTGCCAATTTTTTTAGCCATTATTGCCAACTTCGACAAATTCAAAAAATTTCCTAAATTTTTGACGATTTTTCTCGATTTTTTGAAATCCAAAATATTGGCATCACTACGTTCTAAGTTTTGAGAATGATATCTTTCAATACATATTTAATTTTGTAGTGATTAATGCGGAACATTTGCGGGGAAAAAAATTCAAAACACCAATTGACCCAAAAATAAACGATTTGCAATTTTTCAATTGCTCAGTAGCGCAAAAAATCCAATTTTTGGGGACTGCCTCCCACAATATGGCCCTAGAGGGTCTAACTGCAAATCCAAATTCATATTCGTATTCAGCGAGTTCGATTCATTTATGATAACGATACACTTTGTCAATTTTATTTCGCCTCAAAATTTGGAAAGGGAGTGCCTATGGCCCCAAAATTGGATTTTCAAGAAGTTGATTGGTTTTCTATTGTTTTTGAAGGCTCGAATGCAAAATTGCAGAGTTATATTACTGCAGCATTGTTTTTTTTGGCGTCGTCGCGTCGTGACACAAAAAACACAATTTTGAGGTTTTTTTTGCGTTTTAAAGATGGCTCACCGGCAGGAAAAATTTGAAATACGGCGGTTTAAATTTTCTTATGTCAACATTTCTCCCCTGAGGGGGCCAAAAATTTTTGAAAAAATCTACGTTGCTAGACTCATGTTTCCTCCATGTATTTTGGGTGAATTCAAAATTTTTCATTCAAAACTCGTTGAAGTATGTCCACCCCCCCCCAAAAAAAACTTTTTTTCGTCACTGTGGGCAAGGGAAGTGGGGTGGGGAAATTTTTTTTGACTCCGAGATTTTTTCTTCAGGTACCAAACAATGTTTCAAATTTTCAAAAATCCGAGGACAGGAGCATTTCACCTACTTTACCCTGGAATGCCCTTCCTCCATCGCTTTGGAAGGACCAAAAATAAACTTCAGCACCTATAACTTTGGCAACTGGTGATTGGGCTATCTCACAAAAATTAATACAAAAACTCAGTTGCATAACTTCGACGATAATCCTTACTCTCACGAGTATTTGCAGAAAATTGCACATCGCCAATTCCGATACAAAATGTTGACGTCCTGTCCTAATATATTTAACCATCATCTCTCTGAATTCCTCTTCGTTTTCAGTTCGCTAAATAATGAGGATTTATACGTCGTAAATTACCAACTCGTATATTTTTCCAGTCACCTCGACTCATTTACATTCTTGATAAAAATATTTTTAAACTGTCATTCATATCTGACACCGCAGACTCGGTCTAACTTTATACCCGACGAATTATCACTCGTCTCAGACGCACACTTGTCGCACAAAAATGCTCAAAACACAACACGAAAAATCCATTATGCATCCTCGTCCCACTACACTGGAAAAAAAGAGAATATCATTCAAACAAAAAGTTACCCACGCTGCTCGCTGATGAAATTACGCTCGGTTCTCGCCAAAATTCGCAACATAATTAAAGGGTAATTTTAAAACGAAAACTATTAAATTGTCCGAAGTGCAGAAATATTATTCGTCAGTGGAATCGAATTTAAAACTTTAAACTCCGTTTAATTTGCACTAAAAGTTATACAAACTGTACAAAACTATTTCATTCTCTATGAAAAGTCGTTGGTTAGGTAATTTTTTCTTACCCTCATCGTTAAACCGCTAATAATTTATGATTTGTTTCATGCTGCTGACTGTACAAAAATATCACAGTATTGGGATTATTTTGCTCGACGATTTAAATCGGTATCGAGGGACAGTGGATTATTTTCTTTACCTGAAACAAATAGAAAAACATCACGATTAGATTACAATTTTGAACAACGTAACTTTCAAATGACACACGAATCAAGAAAAAAATTATTTATGCATAAATTTTGGTTTTCTTAACTAAAGTTGCCTTGCTTGAAAAATTTTTTCATTAAAAAATCGAAATTAATAACTTGGAGATGATTGAGGCAATGAAAAACTTTGTCGTAAATTGAGGGAGGGGCTTCTGTATATTATTTTTGCACCATATTATTTTGAATAAATCAGTTGCAGCTCTTGACAAATAATTCACGTATAATTTTCATTTCAGAGATCATCATGGAACCACAAGATTCCAGCAGTTCAGACCTCATCGCACGTAATAATTTCGGAGCAATCGTACTCGGATTACTCATTGTTTTGTACCACGTCTGCAAAACGTATTATAAAACACTCAAGAAGATGGTATCCGTCCAATTGAGCAGATATACGTCGCCTCAAACCAGCATCAATTTACCACTTGGCTTTACCTCGACCAAAGGAGCAGATTCGGAATACCTTCGTATACGATGTTTCGGAGGCTCTTACCTCATAATCAAAAGCCCCGAATTAGCCTCTAAAATAATCAACAACGATGATTTCTTCGAAAGCTCTACATTCACATCGCAAACGTTAAATTTATCTTTGAATTTATTGAATATTTCTGACAAGAAAAGAAATTTGAAAAAACTCTCGCACGCTGTTCTAAAAACACGAACGAGTCATCGAGAAGAATCGTTTACCGACGACGACACGCTAAAGAATTCCATCGAATATTCGATACATTCGGCGAACGAATTGCTGGGGCGAACCGAAGACGTTACTACTATTTCTTTAACATCGACGAAAAAACCATACTCGCCGAAATTACACCCGTCATTAGCGACGAACGAAGCCAGTGACACGGAAACACGTCGCCGAGAACAGGCAGCAGGCAAATCTACATCGAAAACAGATACTAATATGGAATTGTTATTATCCGACCGTTTTGTCGAGCAAAAAGAGCATCCGGCTTTAAAAGAATGCTATTACAACATCTCGGAACCATTTACTTTAATGAAAGTACAAACCGACCATTCGAATGGATGCGAAGATACTCGAGTAATGAATTTAAACAATACTTTAATAAAGCACCAATCAACTGAGCTGAATGCCAATGACAAATCGATCAGTATCCGACGACAACTCGAATCGTCTTTTTTATTAGCTAAATATTGTATCAAAGAGTTGATCGTTTTATTAGAAGCTAAATCCAACCGTCGAGATACCGTTAACTTTAACCTTTTTTCGTATCGACACGCGGTCAATACACTGGGTGTTTGCTTGTTTGGTAAACATATCAGTCAACTGACCGGCTCGAGGTGTCAGTTTTATCAAGTGTGCGATGATCTTATCGACATTTTACGCGATCAACAAAAAAATAAACTTGTACAGTCTGTGAAAGACTTCCTGAAACTTTTTCAACTATCGAAACGACCAGATAGACGAGTTCAAAGGATTGTAGAGTTTTTCAATCGGGCTGCGGATGATTGCTTGGCTGGACGATACGAGGGTCAGGAAAACTGTCTCGTTAATACTTTATTTAAACAGTTTATTGACGATTCGGTTTCACACAAGGATGATTACGAGCAATTAAAAGGTAAGCAATAATTTTCATCAACGTGAATAAAAAATGAAAATATTTCAATATATTATAGGTACAATTTTCAAAAATATTTTAATCATTTTATCTATGAGCAAATATTTACATTAAAATGCAACTTTAAAATTCGAATACTCACTCATATTTTTTTTTTTTTTTTTTTTTTTGAGAAACCCATAGAATTATTTTTTTTTTAAATTTTGAGATTTCTGTAAAAAGCGAAAAACTGATTTTTCCACGCTTAAAAATATTATAGGCAGATTTTGGAATAATTTCTCTTCATCGTGTATCATGTTAAAATTTTGTAGTCTGTATAATTTTCCGGAAAAATTAATTTAGTCTTTTCTCATAACTTCTGCTTCATAATTACGAGTAAGTAACCAGTTCTGTTTTCCAAATGAAATATTGCAAAACAAAGTCGAATCACTTTGTATATACGTAATATAGTGTCCTCACTCCTCAATAATTAATTTTTTATTACTTACATCTTTGATAAAAGACCTCACGGTTTCGCCAAAAACATAGTATGTAGGTACCTGCAGGCCTACTTGTTTTAGATACTATACTGTTGCCTCATACGTCGTCTCCAATATACCCCAACATATTCGTCTTCGTCAAGTTAAAAGCGAGTAAATACGCTGAAAAATTAATAATTCTACGAGTTTCATCGGATTCGTTATCTAAAATTAAATAACGCGTCGCTCGCTTTCTTTAGCGCGAAGAAGATAAATTGAAGAGTAAATAACGTTCGCTAATAAGGTTCATTCACGTTAGGCATTTTTCGCTTAATCTCCTTCATTAGTCTACTTTTAATTTCACCTAAGGTACGAGTAGATACATGAAGTACCTCCCTATGAATTTCTATTCGCTGGTTTGCTCGCGTAATTGTAATTAAATAGTCTTTCTTCGCGTTCGGGGTTCCTACCTACATCTTGTATGTATGCCAATATACCTACTTGTAAGATTCGAGTAAATAAAAGGAAAAGGAGTGAAAAGGAAATCTGTTTTGTTGCAGGTTCAATTTCAGCCTTTTTGATATCGTTTACAGTCAATGTTTTGGAAATACTGAGTGGCAGAATCAGCTTAATCATTCGTCAGCTTGCTAAAGACGTTGAATTGCAGGAAAAAATCAGAAATAACGATAAAGTAGAATTTGACATGGAAGGATTTCCATTTTTAAATTTTCAAAACGTCATTAAACCTACAGCATCACATTCAATTATCAAAGGTAAGAAAAAAATAATCAGGTACCTATAAAATTGTAACATAATTGGATAGGTTATGATTTGAATTTCATGTCATTTTATTTCCGACCAACCCTACGATCACGGTGTGTGGACCAGGGCCAAAAAATGAGGGCCTCCTGAAAATGTTTTACACCTTCTCCCTTTTCTAAAGCAAATATGTCTCCCCCCCCCCAAAAAAAATATGCCATGTAGTTTTTTCATATAAAAAAGTCCCCTCTTCTCCCTCCCTTCAAAAAAATGATGAATTCGTGTTCAAAAAAAAAGTTTATTAGAGAAGTTTTTTCTGAAAAAAAATTCAAAAAGAAGTTTCCTTCAAAAATGAAAATTAATTTTAGTTTTGAAAGTAGAGGCCAAGAACAAATTTTAATTCGCAACAAGTAATTTTAGGAAAGAAGTTGTTTCTTTCGTAAAGAAGTTTTCACAAGACATTTTTTTAAATGCAAAATTTGATAGCTTCCGTTTCATGAAGTTTTCATTTTACTTTCAAAAATGAAATTTCCAAGTTTTTCTTTGAAAATTAAAGTTGCATTTTCTCTTGGAAAAGAAAAGAAGTTTTCACTTTCTCTTCTAAAAATGAAGTGTGGAAATTCCATTCTCCGTCCTCTTGTCAGTAGCACTGTTCATGAGGAAAATTGATGGAACATGAATATTGTAATAGGTACGAGTAGGTACACTAAATTTTTTCCATAGATCACAAAACAATTTCTAATCAGTTTCATTGCACTTTCCTGCCATTAAAAATTCAATTGGGGTGGGGGGAGTAGACCGAGGCACTGAACAGACAATGCCATCTTAAATTGACAAAAAAAATCACATTTTTTTTCAAAATGACCTCACTTCAAGGACTACTGGCTTTTCTGTTTGGCTGCAGTGCTCAAAATTTTTTCTGGGTAGTTTTCCCACTCAAAATAATCTTCCTCGTCAGCTTCTGTCAAAATCTGAGATTTTGTTCATCCACGTAATAGTAGATACATCTGTGTGGATCTTAAGCAGAGGATTTACACCAATTCTATGGAGACAAATTGAAAGTCTCAGAGTATCTGTAAATAGGAGGTAGTTCGAGTATTTGAGAGATTGCATCAATTTAAGCCATGTTTTGGCATTCATGATTGTTTTGCTGCTATCTCTGCTCAACTTGGCAACGCTGCAAACTCTATGATTAACCTCTGTAAAACTTTTCCTTCAAAAGCACACCCCTGCCAAAAATTCACTTAGTCTACATTTCGTACACATTTCACATACCAGCAGGTAGAGATACACTGCAAGACGATCAATTTTAACGTAAACAACACCATCTTCGGTTTGTAACAAGCTAAAAAATCTCATTAAAAAAGAGTTTCTCATATCGACGGAAATCTTTTTTTTTTTTTTGTCTTCCAGAAGCTTTAGAAAATCATCCCGTCGATCCAATCACGCCTTTTATTTGCAAATACCCGTATCGAATACCGGAGACAAAAATCCGGGTAAATCCCACCTGCGTTATACTCGTACCAAGGCACGTTCTACGAAACATGCAGCAAATCGATTGCAAAGGGAAATGGCCCGAACGAGGAACTCCTTCGGGAGGCTTTATCGCCGACCTTGAAACGGAATCGTTTAATTTATTTGGTAAGTTTTTACTTACTCTTTTAAGAAAAACAACGGAGTATTTTTGGCGCCGGAGACTTTCTCATTTAATAACTTGGTGTTTTTGTATACTTATAGTCGAACAATTTGTGCAAATCAGTTTGAAGTTATCAATAACCAGTTTACTTCAAGAGTACGTATTTACGTTGGGAGATACGCAGCGAGATGAAGAGAATGAAACTGCGAGCACTTCTTGTAGATTTACCACCTTACCGAATGATATATACGTAAATGTGAACAGAGTAGATAAACGTGGAAAAGTAATCACCTTTGAAGAATCGCTAAAAGCTTTTCACGCTATGAAAAACGCCCCTTTATCATGGCGCTGGCGTACTATTTTGTCCAAGTATTTTCCTAATACGCTGGTAATATCATCCTGAAATATTGCGCGTTGTTTGCGCTAAAAACTCCATGTGTCGGATTTCAAGATGTGGAAAAAACATCACGCAGTAAGCAATTGGTCAAGTGGATTGTTGTTCGAGTTCATTTGAATAAAAAAATACACTACATCAATTTTTCAAAATTGGATTCCTATTTTTGTATAGTTAAAGCGGGTGAGAAAGATGAAAATTGGTGAGTAAACAGCAACCAGGTCAAATGACGAAATTTGATCACTCAATCGTGAAAAAGCCAAGAGCCATAAAATTCAAAGGTAGGTACATATTTTCCAATACTTTATCATTTTACCCAATTTATTTTTTTATCAAGTAGGTATCTGAAATGGAAACTAGTTTCATATTTTTGTAAAACCTTGGTACCTGCCTATGAATTTGTTTAAAAAATCCAAATTGTACAGTATTAAGAAAAGTTTGTTCAAAGCAATAAAAATTACTTCCACTTATTTATTCTACGATTGATAATCGTATTTTTCCATCTTCACAAATGATAACAGAAGGGAAATGTCGCATCAAGATAGGGAAGAGTGAAGAAGATTTGTTAAAATTTAGGTATTGGTAGAAAATAAAGTTGATTAAAGGGAACAAACCATGAAATACTTTTTGAATTATTTAAAATTTATTGAAGGCCCAATTCTGCAGTGAACTTAGAATGATACTTCAGGAAAATAGAACTAAATTTTTTGTCTTCATTTCTTCTATTTGGTGACACAGAACCTTTGTGAATCAGATCTGAGGTTCAAAAGCATGACATTTTTTCAGTATTTTTCAACCTCGTTGTCAGGACTCTCAAGGTCACTGAACCACCAGTTCAGCTTTCCAAGGTCATCTGTCTACCTATCTGGCCCTATGTCGTATATATTCATGTCTGGCCTCTCCAGGTCATTGAATCACCCGTCTAGTCTCTCATGGCGAACTGTCTGCCCTTTAAAGGTCATTGACCCGTCATTATGGCTTCCCAAGGTCGTCGGTCTGTCTGGCCTCTTGAGGTCATTGACCCATCAGTCCTGCCTCTAAATGTCACTGACCTACATGCCTAGCTTTTCGTGGTTGTTCATGTCTGCCTGTCTGCCTTATTAAGGTCATTGACCCGTCATTATGGCTTCCAAATGTCGTCGGTCTGTCTGCCTGTCTGGCATCTTAAAGTCATTGACCCGTCAGTCTTATCTCTCAAGATCGCTGACCTACATGCCTAGCCTTTCGTGGTTGTTTGTGTCTGCCTGTTTGCCTTATTAAGGTCACTGACATGTAAGTGTGGCTTCCCAAGGTCATATGTTTGCCTGTCTGGTCTCTTGAGGTCATTGACTCGTTTTACCGGGCTCTTGTAGTCACTGACCTACCTGTCCAGTCGCTCGTGCTCATCTGACTGTCTGGGAGATTATTAGTGCCGTTCTCATATCCCCATTCCTCCTTAAAAATGCTTCACCTGGAATCTTGAAATGTACGATTGGGCAGCCACAACTCCAAAATTTTATTTTTTCCTTTCTGGGTCATGCGTATTTCAACAACCAACGAGTTTTTAGGATCTCGTTCAAGGTTCAAAATACAAGTAAGGAAAAAATCCATCATTCAGATAACTATGCTCTAAAATCTCGAAATATGCGATTTGAGGGGGGCCACAACTTAAAAAAAACTTCTTTCCTCGTCATACTTCAACAGCCAAGGAGTTTTGAGGACCCCTTTCGACACCATAGTCATGCACAAAAAATGCGGACCTCACATGCTTGAGCTTGTTTTTAAAGGCTCTTTTAGTGTTCTCAAAGAAAACTTGGGCCCAGAAGAAATGCCCCCCCCCTCTTCGCAAACCTTCTCGACACGAGTAATAAATTATACCTACCTACATTATTTGAGCCTCCCATTTTCTTCCAAAATTAAGCTCTAAAATCTCGAAATACGCAATTGGATAGCTACAACTCTAAAAAATATTCTTTTGAGGTCATATTCAAACCATAAACGTGTTTTAAGGGTTATTTTCAACATGAGTGAAAAAAATGTATTTTTTTTCAAATTTGGGAGCCTCAACTAGTTACTTAATTTTTTTTATTAGTTTATACTTGTACAATATTTTATTTGGGCTAATTTTGGAAAACTCACACCCCTATAAGAGCCTTAATTTTCCGTTTAAACAGCTGAATTTTTTTCAAGTGTTTTACCCTACTAAAAGAAAATTATCAATATCGGTGTCCAAAAAACTGAGAGCTTACTTTTCGACATTTGAAAGGATGTGTACCTAGGTACAATAAATTATCCGAAGAAAAAAAACACCGATGCAAAAAATATATCTTCAGCCACGAAAATGTGAACAAAAACGTGCCTCGTTTTTATCACATTTTATAGTAAAATTAATACAGACATATCGCGAGTTACGTTTAAAATAAGTTTCACCCAGTTTTTATTGGAAATTCAAGGGGTTGATAAAATAAGACTTTATTTGATACACGACGAGCTGTCGTATCGAGCTAAGTTTACCAGTTTAACGACACTTTCTTGTCGTATACGTCTTCGGTAGTTTGTGGTATAAGTTTTTGACGTAGGATGGGGCGAATTGTACAAAAACCATCGAAACGAAATTACGTCGAGGAAACGGAAATTTCGCTTGGAGAAACATTCGATTACAATTCACGGTCAAATTGAATACAACGTACACCAGCGAAACGCAACGTGATGTGTTGCGAAAAACGAATCAAATTCGACATTATTTTTTCCTTTAACCCTTTCACGGAGCGTTAACGAAACGAACAAAAAAAAAATCACTTTTTTTTCAAAATGATTACGATTCAACAACATCTGGGACGCGGTGCGTTGATGAAGGCATTTCTTTAATTAAAATAAAAATTCACCGTAGGTTGGGAGGAAAAAATGATGAAAACGAGGCTCTTATCATTTTAAAGTTTTATTCTCCCTAAGAAAAAGGAAAAGGCGCGAAAAGCTTTCTTTAAAACGGAAGCCAAATGAATTTTTTTTTCGAAGGTAAAAGTGTAAAAGTGTTTTGCAAACCCTTTGGCTTTGCTTTTCTTTTTTTTTCTAAACAATTGAGCATCATTATAAACGTTTTCTAATTTTTTTTCTCCCTTTCGATTTGAATAAGGGTAGAGTATTGAGAAATTTTATAAGAGGATTTAATACGATTGCGAATAATAATCTAAGGGAGAAGAAAAGAATCCGAAAGAGTCGAATTTCTGGCCCCTCGATGAAATAACTCGCGAAATTCTTATATTAAATTCCTGGACTGTTGGAATTGGAAAAAATATCAAATCTTTTGTAAAAAGAATATTCAAATTCCACATCATTTTGCAGGGTAAAAAAAAAAAGGTAGGTGGGTAGGTATTTGTCTCGCGCTGTCGCGAAAACTCTACCAATTATATCGACTCTGAAAGGGCAGATTTTCTACATTTTTTACTCCACCAGCAGCGAATGGTTTGATTTAATAACGTATTAAATGAATAAAGGGTGTACCAGCCGGAGGACTTGTTTTGCATAGTAAATACGACTTTTATTATAGATTTTATAAGGGCGATAATATGGTTTCGATGTTGAAAGCTTTCATATGACGGTTGTTACACGACGAAAGCGAAAGAAAGAAGCTAAATCACGTGAAATTCTTTCAACGTTAGCTGAGCTGCGTTGGAAAGCACAGTGTAGAAAATATGGAAAAATCAAATATCTGATGAGAAATACACGCGATCTGGGTAACCTTTGGTAATTTATTTTACGTTGCCAGAGTACTATATTGCAATGTTGCTGGAACGAGAATTGGTTCGAAAATATCGCTAAAAAAAGAAGGTATTACGGGGGTCAAAATATTTACAATCCAATATAACGCCAGGTTTTTAAAACCAGGGATTTAAATTTATATGCTACATACCTACCTTTTTTCCTTTCTCTCGCAGTTTTTTTTTTGTTTAAGCAAATTTTTCTAGTAGAGTGGAAAATACGATTTTATGTACTGATATAAAGTGTACACCTCAATTAGATATGGGACGAGATACACAAGTAAAAAAATAATACCTACGAGAAGCTCGCGAGTTCTCGGGTAGAATATTTTTCAAACGTGGCGTTTTTCAAAAAAGGTAATTTTTCATTTGGTTCGAAAATTGTGCGGTACACATAGCGAACGAAGACGGTTAATCAACCCGGTATTCATAAAATAAACATGAGGCCTTGTTCGTCAAAATTTTATTCTGAATAAATGTTCCAATTTAAGTTACCGTCTATAAGATTGATAACTGCACGTATTGCGTATATAGTCGTTCAACCTACACCATCGAGTATATCTCTTCTTCGTTAAGGCGCTACGATCTACATAACTTAAGCTACATACGAGTATCTACATATACGAATCTCGTATAACGTTATATAACGTATGCCGAAGAAAATTTCCAAATGTTTACTCAAAGATTGGATTGTTTCAACAGGGAAAAGAAACTATGTATGTTAATTTTTAAGTAGAATTTTTGACACTTCCACGATTAAAAACTACTCGTATTTGCTTCCTCGTTCGTGTTTCTGTTATTATTTTTTTTTGTGTGTGTGTGTGTTTCTTTATTTTGCACAATGAGATGTGAAAATTGAAATCATCATTCGAGATACTTCTATATGGACACGAGTAACCCAATATTCGACACTTGCAACGATTTGTAGGGTCAAGAGATTCTAGAGACGAGTGAATGAGATGAGTTTGTTTGCTATTACGATTGAATCGTTGAAAAGGCGATGCTCGAAATAGATTTTGTAATCATTTTATTGTTGTTTCCGCATGAAGTATCTCCTCTACCTACGTACCCATTTTATAAAAGTTTATCGATGCAATATGTGCATCTGCATTTGCTTTTCGATTTTGTGCATTGAATATTACAGAACTATTATTGTAGTATTGAGCATATTGAAGGTACTACTTGCAAGAAGTGATACTATGTTTAATAAAATCGACTTGAGAATTATTTACATATTCTTACGTTAATTTCACAATTTCGAGCGATTGAGCTGTAGTTCAGGTTTTTTCAAACATTCAAATTCATACTGATTCCTAATTTTATTTTTGGAACATTTTGAGAAAAAAATGATCACAATTTTTTCTCGAAAATATTCTGCCAACAAAATTCTCTCATTTAGCTACATGAGAACCTATAGACATCGAAATCCTCAATTAGTACGAAACTTGGATAGGTCGCAAGAGTACTTCAAAAACCCCTCACCCCCAATTTTCAGCTACCAAAGATGGGTTTTTTTCGGTTTTTGAGGAATTGGTGGAAGTTTTTGCTCTACAGGTAATGCTGTTTTATAGGATCTGTAAGCTGAAAAAATTGCCATCCCTCCACATGAACTCAGCAGCTTAAATTTCGGTCGAAAAGTGTGTTTTTGATACCTGATTGACGGATACCCATTGGGTGGGTCGTTTTTCATTTTTCATTTCTTTCATTCAACAGCAAACTTGATTTTTTACTGAAATTTCAAATTCTCCTCATAAGAGATGTATCTCAATCAGCACAAAAATTTTTGAATTTGTAGAAGGGATTTCATAAAGGATCTGTAATACACCAACAGCCAAAACTTGAGCCGCTAAAATTCATCTTTCGATTTTTGACGAATTTTCAAAAATTCTAATTTGGTTTGAACCCTGCTTTCAACCTCTCACGTTGATTGGTGGTGGTTTTCAAACCGATCTGGAGCCTCCACCAAATTTTCAAGTTTTTCAGTTTTCGAAAAAAAGTTGCAAGCAGAGTAAAAATGAAATTGAGCACCCATAAATTTGGATTAACCATTTTGTGACCCATTCGATCGATTCAGGATGATATTTTCAAAATATTTTCACGCCAGTTTAAATCCATAAATTTTTTACAGTTATTATTTTTTGAAAACACCTAATGAAAAATTCATTGATCACGAACGAGTGAATGAAAAAAGCTGAAATTTGGTTTGTACCCCATTTCTGGTTTTCTGAGTGAATTTGTGAAGGTTTCAAACACTTCTGGAGCCTCTAGCTGATTTTTTTTCAAAATAATCACTGGAGAAAATTTTGGAATTGAACAAGCACACAAAAAAAATTTTCAAAATAGGTGCTTAAATCGATTTTATGGGCTACAAAGACAGTAGGTCAGTTTGAGTTTATACGGGCTGAATTTCATGCATTTTCTCGGAAACTGGTGAATCTGAAAATCCGCAGGAGGCTCCAGAACGGTTCGAAACCATCACCAATCAACTCGGAAGATCAAAAATATGGTACAAAACCCAACTTTCTAGGTCAATTTGGTAACATTTCGATTTTTTCCATTTTTTTTGAGTTAAATTTCTGTTTTTAAAAATTTTGTCGAAAATTAGCATTTCAAATCATGGCTGCTTTTTGTCTGATTCAAAATTTTTTTGGGCCTGTTTGAAAACTTCCCTTGTCAGGAGCAGTTTTTGTGAGCCCTCGAATCTCTCCTTCAAATTTACTGAGGGAAGTGAAGTTTACCTACGCCTTTCATCATCTCTCATACAAGTGCATACAGGTACATAAGAATTATTCAAAAAATTTCAAACCCCAAGAGCAAAAAGCTCGACGATTTAACAAGGAGTGATCCCAATATCAAATTACTCACCCCCCCCCTCAAAAAAACTCTGGAACAAATGAACATAAACCCAAACACCTATACCTATCTCTAAAATAAACATCTTTACTCCTCTCGAAAGAGAAAAAAAAAAGAAAAGAACTGAAAGAAAACCCTGTAAAAAAAACAATCCCTCGAAACGGGAATAAAATAATTTAGGCAATTAAGAAAACAGAATGCTCGTAAATTTTTTCGATTTAAATAAAAATATCAACTTGGAGCGAAACAAAGCGTGTAAACACCACGCTCGGATAACATTTTGGAAAGTTGTATAAAATAAGGAAAATTCGTACCGGAATAACTTTTGAAATAATCATTGGTAACATTCTTGTAATTTATTGTTTTTGTAAGTATAAGTAAGTATTTAATTTGCGACGCAGAATTTTTCCTAACCTTGACATTTTCAGCTGCAAATTATTCGAATACCTATTTCAATAATATTCGAACATAAGGAAAAATTCAAATGACAAAAATGTTCGACTTCGACTCGGGGAATTGTTGACATTAAATTCACTGGAATAAAAACAGTTGAATTCTAGAGAAAGGTATTTTTCGTATTGAGTAGGCTGGGGAAACAATTTCAACACCCACCTTGGAAATTTTTAGGGATGCTTTTCCAACCTTCGAAACGAATTTTTTTCTTGATATAGCTACAGCATTAATAAATATACACGATGGTGAGAATTTATTTTATTTTCTTTAAAAGTTGAAAAAAAATCATAAAGAAAATTGGCCAAATCTTCGATTTTTTCTCGTCTTAAAAAACTGATAGTGAGATTTAATTTTTCAATCAGCCTTTTTCGAATAGAAAAATGTAAGTATTTCATTACAGTCCAGTTTTAGGTTCTTCCTACCACGATCATTATGATTCGAAAACACATTTTCGTCTGGATTTTTTCTTTTCGTCAAAGGATTTGAATTCAAACTTATAAATGTAATAACATGAAAAGATCTATACTAGATATCTCAACAAGCAGCGAATATTGAAATGAACCAGGTTATGGAAAATTTCGCATAAACATGTACTAATCGTTTGATTGTATTATTACGAATTCATTTAGAACAAAACATACCATAGTGATAGACATTAAATCCCAATCTGAACGTACGTATAATTAATTATTATCTCGTTGGCCGGCTTCATCACATAACGATAGCCTCTACGAGTAGGTACTCTGCATCACACACACACCTATAGATACCTACATTAGCTATAAAAGAAATGGTTTGCTGAAGTCGTCGGTGGCTAGTAATTAATTACAATCGCATATACAACCGACCGAAACGGTAATATAAACTGAGTTTCCGCTGCTATAGTTAGATATTAGTTACTACACAGACACACGTCCATGTTCATCGTGCTACCTATATGACTTTGTGGGAAAAAACGTGGAAAACCCCTCGGGGATTCTGGCTCGGTTATACATATGAAACATTTCGTATTCGCTCATATGTGATATAGTAGGTACTAGAGGTATACCTGCGTGGTATACTATTTAACGAATAAAGAATTTCGTTTAAATTTTATTAAATGTTGGTTCATTATAGATAGAAACCTAGTTGGTTGATTGCTTGCACCAGCTGGTATATATATAAATTGAAATTTGAGTATACGTATTTGATATCGTATCCAGTCTGATAGAGAGACTGTAACAATTATACGCATAAAATGCTAGACAAGCTAGATAGAGACGCAGGTACGGGTATAAAATACAACGTGAAATTATAATTTTTAATTAATATCACGCGCGCATCTTTATAGCAAAACGTACAACGACCAACACGAGGTGAAAAAGGATTAAAAATCGTGTTTTGCGAACCCCTGCTAAGTTAATATAGGTGTAACGCGGTGAGCAAAAATAAAAAAAATTAAACAACGTGGTACCTACTGGTGGAAAATCCCACTTCCTCGTCGTTGGGTGAATGATATCTAGATTATAAAGTATAAACCTACGCGTGATGAGGCGAGAAAAAAAAATAATAATAAAAGCGTCATCGGGTGCTCCGGGAGTTGGTTTTTCTTCTTGAATTTTAAGCTAAAAAGCTGATATGGGAAACCTACATCCGGTTTCTTAAAGTTTTTTACTACGTTGAGAGAACAGCTAAGGAGAATATAAAAAGTCTGAATACCGAAAAGTCAAATCTATGCTTATTCAATAAATAAAGTAGCATGACCATTGTTCGAAAAACACAAATTGATGAAATCTCTCTTCACAAATTCAAAGTGAACGTACTATGCATAGGTACTCTGATTGAACCTGAATTGGTGCGGCAAAAATCACTGGTTCCAAAGACGACTGCCATTTGAGGCATTCTTGTGGATTTAGTTCATATTATAATTGGATAACTTCCAAAAAAAAAAAAAAAAGGAAACATGCCCTGTAACTACATAAGTTCTTTGTTGTCTTGTCGCCTAATTGTGATGTGAATGCTTATGGTTTCTATCAAGATAAGAATTTTCATTTGTTATCACCTGCTGTGAGATTTCAGAGCGTTTCTTTTGTTGAAATTTTATTTTATTACAGTGCTGGTTTTGAAGGGGGAGGGGGATTAGCGTGAAAATCTCTTCAAGAGTCCAGTTTTTTTTTTGAAAAAATTTCGATGATGAAAAGTGGTAATTTTCTAAGCATTTTTGCGCTCTTGTCTTACCAAGAAGGCCGCCGATTACACACCAATTTCTAGCTTATTTTATTATAAAATATAAAAAAATCTGGGAAATTCTTCAAAATTCTGCCTCCTTTCTTCGCTTGGGCACATACTACTTCATTTTTTAATATTTTTTGAGCGGAAAAGGCTTTTTTCTTCCTCTTAATCCTGCATTATAAGTATAATTCGTGCGGTATTTACTCGAAATACTACTTTCCAAACAAAGTTCAGTCACTGAAGTCCCTCCTTTTTAAAAATGAAATGAATAAATAACATATTTATTTGGTTTTTGCCACCCCTCCCCCCCGAGAAACTTGATTTGCCCTCCGTCCCCATCAAAAAATGAGGTAACAAAATTACTTGGTTTGGATTCAATTATCCCCCCCCCCAGGTGCAACATGTTCAATTTCATAGTTATGTACATTTATGGGGTGGGGGTGCAAAACCCCACCGAGGGGGTCAAAATTAAAAATTGTTGCAATTTTCGAGCTCAGCGCGAAATTTTAAAAAATTTTGATAGGTCCTGTTCAAGTTTTCAAATCCATGTTCAAACATAGGTAGCCTTCAAAAAGGAGGGGAGGAGGTGGAGATTAAATGAAAAATTTTGAAGCAAAAATTTTTCCATTCTGATTGCGTACATCATAAATCCTCAGTATCGACGCTTAATGTGCAAAATTTGTTCAATATCATCGTTATATTCAGTTTGGGCGGCAAAACTCCACCGCCGGGGGGTCAGAATTGAAAACCATTGCGATTTTTGAGTTCAGCGTGAAATTTAATACTATTTTGATGGGTCGCGTCGATATTATCGAATAGACAATGCATTATTGAATTCCGGCGGTGGGGGGGGGGTGGTTAACAAGCCTATCAGTGCACGTAAAATCGCGTTGTGATCGTATTTTTTCGCCGTTTTTACGTAGTTGGGCTTCAAATAGCCCCGTTTAACAAACGTCCAAGAATCGTTCGGTCCCCAGCCATATCCTGGACATTAGAGCCAAAAATGCATAAAAACCGCATTCAAAGTGCCATAGAATGCAGTTGTGCAGGGTTTCACGAAAAAAAAAAATACATATGTATTTGGCATCGGGAGAAGTCCCTCAGCACAACCACGTCGAGTTTTTTTGGTCCCCACCATGTTCCAAAAATCACCTTTCTAAGGGTCCACCCCCCCTTGTGCGAGGTAAAAATGTCAAAATAGTACTTTTCTGTATGGTGTAGGTAGTGCCTTCATTTTGACAGCGCATTTTTTTTTGTGGCGATTTTATTTTGTTTTGTGGTTTCAAATACACTTCTTTGTGGTGATTAAGAAATTTATATGTACTTAATTAATTTTTTATTGAAGATTTATTTTGGGATGTGATGACTTGAAACTAATTTTTTCCAATAAGTTTTGGTACTGTAAATTATTTGGGGGAATTTTAGGATAAATTTTCCTGTGGCGATTTAGAATTTCATATTTGATTTAGCATAAAATTTTTCTGAGGGGGTATTGATCGAGTGTTTTAATAAAATATCAAAATGAATTTTTCAATGGAGATTTCAAATTGGATTTTGTAGTGTTCATTTCTAAAAACGTTTTTTTAAAAAAAAGTAAAATGGAAAATTGCAAAAGTTGATTAAAGAAAATTAAAAAAAGAAAAACCTATATTTAGCAAAAAAACACGACTTTTTCGACATAGCCAAAAAATAGGGCTTTTCTTGGCAGTTTACCGAAGTAGAAAAATAAGTTTTTGGCAATTCTGAAAAAAAACAGACTTTTACAATTTTTCTAGAAAAAAACAGAACCGTAAGAAATTTTTGCAAAAAACAGGGCTCTTAATTTTATTATAGGCAATTTTGGAAAAAATGTAACTTTTCCGCCTAAAAATAGGACTTTCTGATCATTTCGACAAAAAATTAAAATTTTTGACACTTTTTAACAAAAAAGATACTGTTTTCGGTAATTTTTGCGGAAAATTTAAATTTTTAACTATTTTGGCAGAGCATTCAACTTTTTTAGTGAACATTTAGGGGACTTTTAAGACTTTCAAGACAACTAAGGCAAAAATTGATAGGTACCTACTTTTTGGATATTTAGGAAAAAATTGGAAATTTCTCAGCAATTTTGGAAAAATTAAAACTTTTTGACATTACTGAAAATATTTGTTTTTTTTTAAATTTTGACCAGATGCAATTAAGACTTCCTGACAATTTTGAAAACAAAAAACAGACTTTTCCGGCAATCAGGGCGAATATCATAATTTTTGGATGTTTTGCAAAAAAGCAGAACAAAAGTAAGTAAAACAGGATGAGCGGAAGCGTTAGACAGCCTGTGAATGTAGATGAGCTATCATTAAGTACGTCCAATTATCAAAAAAAAAAAAAAAAAAAAAATTGAATTAAATAAAAAATAAAGAGTTGTCTCGAAATCTAAAACTTCTGACCTTTAGTTCATGGATGGAGGAGAGAAGCAGGCAGTTCTCAAAATACACTTTCGTGATTTTTGTAAACACATAATTTCGTCAGTAACGAAGGTGTTATAGTAGGTGTACCTATATGGCGAACCAAACGAATTCCATGTTTTCACGAAGTGTGTGTCACTGTCGCTTGAGTTTGAAAAACTTTCGCACTTGTTTCAAGACTCGCATGCAAAGTTTTGCCATACGACGCGATGTTTTTATTTGTCGTGGGAAAAGCTTCGAAACAAATGATATACCTTATGTTTTTCGTTACCTACCCAGTCTACAACGCGTGAAAATTTTAATGAAAATAAATTTCGGTCGAAAGCACGCATCATAGTTTTGTTTTAAATCGCCCAAGTTATACCGACGAATGGCGGTATATGCGGGTTAACGTGGTTCGCTGAAGGTAATTAGTTTTAATTATTGACCTTTTTAGTGAACCGTTTACGTCGCACCGCAAGACCATGAGCTCTACTATTAATGGCTGCTGTGAAGTACGAGTATATCGTCAAGTACATGCTTGACAGATTTACTACATTCGAGCATCTGCTAGTTGATACGTACAAAAAGAAACCATAAACATATCTGTGTGACCCTATGGTTGGGTTTCTTCGAAATTAAGGGACTATATATTATCGAACCAACAAAAAATATTTCAGGCGAAGTGTGAATTATTTCCATAAAATAAGTACTTAATTTTAATTAAACGAATGATCAGTCCATTTTCCCCCACGATTCCTCTGATCTGCACAAAGCAACTCAGTCTACGTAACTCGATGTTCTTTTTTCCAACAAAAAATTCAACCATCAAAGGCCAATTACCTCACTCGGTTCATAGGTCGAAGGTACGTGCAAACTCGACTAGATTTACTTCGTTTTAATATCCGAGTTAATCTGTTTTGAGGTTTTAGGTAACACTATGGAAGTGACACGACGACGTTTCAAACTGATTTTCAATGTCGTCAAAGCGTATACACACACACACACACACAAGGTGACGTGTACGTAGTCTAAGGGATAAACGGAGACGAAGGAGAGTAAAAAAAAAAGCTGTTAAGGAACACAGCATCATCATTTATTACGAACCATTTTTCACGATACTGCTAAAAACAAAGTTTATCTCTGGCATAGAATGTGAAACTTTTTTTTTCGTCGCCTTGTTGTGCTGCTTTTTAAAGCTTTCTTCATATCGTTGAAAACAATTTTTTAAGCCTCGATTAAGATCTCGGTAATGTTACAATGGTTTTAGCTCGTCTAGATGATAAAAAGTATTGCAGGAAAAAATATACGAAATACAATGAAATAATGATGATAAGCGCAAGCAGAAGAAAAAATAAACGCCCAGATAAATTTGCGCGCGTAAAGTAAAAGCAGCGAGAAAAAAAAACCGAGAAGTGAAATTTTCGGCAACTTATGTCTCAAACTTTTGAACTTTAATGAGAAAGCTGTAAAAAGTACAAAATGCAGCGAAACATAAAAGTTTTTACGACTGGCCTTTTTTTCTCTTTCTCTCTCTCTCTCTCTCTTCTGCAGTAAGTATTTTCATTCGTTCGAATGTAATTCCGATGCTCGACTGTTTTATTATCAACGTGATTTACATTCCGAGAATACGAGTTGATTTTTATTTTTGAAGAAGTTACCATAGTATAGAAAATATAACGTACAAAAGACAATCTGAGGCCGAGAACCTTTAACGTAGCGATCCCCTCTACCCGTTGTCCTGTCATCGTACACCATATACTCAACACGATACCATGCCAAAGGTAGGTATATAAGGGTAAAAAGTGCAACCAACGTTTTCCAATATCCTCGTTATAAAGTAATTTATTATTATACGATTATCGCGAATGGCAAAGAATGAAATAGAGAGAAAAAAAGGGTAGTTGAGTTGGAATTTAGCCTGGTTGTGTTTTGATTATGCAACGTAGTTGAGTCTCGTACTATGATAATGTAGTTCCGCCGGGGCCGATTTACATGACTAATAAAAGATTTAATAATGTTTTCATCGGTCTAATTATTGAAGTAACAGCATCGTCGTAAGCGGATTTAGGTTTTCGAAATGAAAAGTCGTCCGTATAACTACGTACAGCTCTGGCGAAAGAACGAGGAAAAAAGCCGACTACGAAATGTTTTTCATTCGCAGCTCGCCTTGGCTTAACGCCCCGAGTTGAAATTATTATTTTGACGGCTTTTGTTTAACCGTTAACTTGTGTACGTCAAAAACACTTTAGGCTTTAAAAATAGGTACCTACCTACTTTGTGTATAAAAGTCTAATGATATCGGGTCGGTTACGTTAGCTAAAAGTTTTTTTTTCTATTTTTTTTTTTATTATTAAAAAATATTCCGTCGTATTTAGATGTATTTTTTTACGCCATACGACTCGAGCTAAACAGTCTGGCGTATTTATTGTAAATACGAGTACGAAAGTGTAACTAGGTGAGCAGGGTACGGTGCAAATACCATCAGAAGACGTACAAGAAGAGTGTTTAATTTTCAAATGAAAACTCAACTAGTTTACCCTACACTACGACGCCATGCCTTCTCTTCATTTTTTTTTTCATGTCGGTGAAATTTTCAAAAGCTGTCAAGCGTTATACGTTAACGATGATGGCTCGACCGAGCAAGCAGTTTTGACGAGTTTTAATTTCTATGGTTGACGTAGTCGAGCCGCAAGATTAATTTTCAAATTTACTTTTCGTTGAGCGGCAATCAACCATCTACATGTTGCTCATGGGAAAAGTTCATCGTACTGATAAGATGCTGAGGCAGAAACTAACTCAGAATTCAAGGTTACCAAGCTCAGGCGAGAATTAAAAGTATAATGAGAAGAAAATTTAGGCACTTTGCAAGCCAAATAAATGAGAAAAAGCTATGCGACTCCCTCTGGGGAAAAATATCCAGATTGGTACAAACCTGCATAACTCGTTGTGATTGAATATGGAGAAGAACTAGATTTTTTCAAATCCTACCTATATTCTAATTCTTTAATACTTCCACAACAAAAGCTAATTATAATAGGTATAGGAATAAAATTTGAATTCGAACGTGAATGAAAAAGAATTTTCTGTTTTGAAGCCTGAAGATTGAGTTTCAAATTTTATATCAGAATCGTGTCTGGCAAACACAACAGTCCAGTATCATTTTGCCTTCAAATCTCTATCGCACTCTGTATTTTAAAGATGTTAATAGAATTGCATAACCAGTTTGCCGTAAATACGCGAGCTCGTTCTCCTCGACTCGACTTGTCATTCATTCGAAACTACGTAAAATAAACTCTGTAAGAAGTATTTTGATTTTACTCATTTTTTTATGATTTCTCTTCGGCTGCCCGAACCTTCTAGCCGAAGGGGGAGAGGGAGGGGGAGGCTTGCAATTTTCACAAATTTGTGATTTCTTATGAAACCTGTTCAGCTCATCTCGAGACTGGTTAAACTTGAAGCAAATCTGTTTTTGAGATTTCAAAAATAATAAATACTTAGTAGGTTCAAAATCGACAATTGCAAGTTTAAAACTGAATTTTCTGAACTTTTTTTCAGTGAACGCTCAACTTATTCTTATGTAAATCCAAAATTAGAAAGGTACTATGTATTTAAAAATTTGAAAAAAGCTCATTGAGAGAACATTTTTACTCACTTGTCAACAAATCAATTTTCCAAGTGAGATTTCAGCACCAGAGAAGAGGCCAAATATCCTCAATTTTGATCTTTAAAAAAAACTTGAAAAGTGAAAGCATTGTAGCTGCGGTGGTCCTTAGTACACTGCATAGATTTTTTTTGTTCTCAATCCCTAAAGCTGTTAGTTTTTATTGCTTTTGAAGAATCGTGATAATTTCAACAAAAAAACTAAATACTCGTAGTTCCAAAAAGAGCCTTCACCATCCTATTTTTTTTTAAATCAAAGAAATTAACGCTTCAATACATTTTTTGATGTTTTTCCCTTAATCCTTCAAGTTGTTCGTTTTTAAGGGGAAAAAAACTAGAAAAATTCAACTGAAAACTAAATTGTTCCAGAAGTGTCCCCCCATTAAAAAACACAAAAAGTGATCACAACTGTTTCAAGCATTGAATTTTTCATTTTTTGTAATTTGTTTTTTAACAGTCCCAACCCTACAAAGTTGCTGGGTTTTCTAAAAAAAAAAATGCTGAAATTTTAATTGAAAAAAAAGTCGTTTTGGAATCTCCAGTTCCACTAATTATCTTTACAATTTTAAGGATCCCAAAAAAAAGAGCCTTTACTGTTTCAGGGGTCAGAATAACGATTTTTGATTGGTTTAATCCTAATTATTTTTTTCTGAACTCAGGGAGGGGGAAGAGCGAATTCTGATGTTTAATTTCTTTTTCAACTTTGAAGGCCTTTCAGTTTCACTTTTTTGGAGGTTAAGGAAAAATCATAAAAATGTGGAAAGGTGGAAGTGACTACTTATAAAAAACCAAAACGTTCCAGAATAAGAATCACTCTAGAGGTCAAAATTTGAAATTAAAATAGGTAATGGTTTTCTTGGCCTTCTACCTTGAATTCAGGCCCCCTTTCTCTTTGTTGTGATTCGATCTTTTCAAACTAAATTTCAAGGTGGTTTCTGAAGTGAAAAAAATTTGAAAAAATTCAGGGTCACTAACCTTCAGTGCCTCTTTCTGTATACAACTTTATAGCATGTTTTAAGCTTGATGTGAACCGAACGTAACGAATTTTGAAAATTTGTGTCTGAATCGATCAATAAAGTCATACTAGTTTGGTCCTTTTTAGTTATAATTTTTACAAAACTGGGAAATCCAGAAATTCGACGAAGGCTCTAGAACAATTCGAAACCACCATAAATCGATTTGGGAGGTCAAAAATATAGTACTTACATACATATAAAAAAATGTAAACTCTTCTATGTACTTAAATTTTATCAAATTTAGATTTTTTTCATGAAAACCCTTTTACATAAAAACCTAACTTTAACGTCAAAAAATTTTCCAAAAATCGAAAAATAAAATTTAGCTCCTGAACTTTGGCCAAACAATTGAACAGTGTAGCATTTTGAAATAATCTCTCAATTTTTTTTATCCTGTCAAAAAGTTATTCCACCGGTTGGGATTTTTTCCTTGTGAGGCAATTCAAGATACTTATCTATGTAATAATTTCATTTTACATCAAAGTACTCGTACTTACGAAATATACAATGTAGTTCATAATCTTCCACACATATAACGTAGATAATTCCAACTTCACCAATAAATAATTCAATTTCAAAAACCACCATTACCTGAAACAAAGCAAAAAAAACGAAAAAAATTAACTTTACGAGTACACCGAGAAATATTCGCATTTGCCAGCGAATACGCAGCATAAAATTAAATCAAAAGTAGGGATCGTTATAACAACGACATTCGCCACTTCAACACCTTCGTCAACAATCTCACTCATTTAGCAAGTTTTTTTTTTACTTTTATTATTTTTTTGTTCCAAAAAGCCACCACCCTCTTCTAATTAAATTCGACGTCGTCGTCGTCGTAAAAGCGCAGAAATGGGCACCTTTTTACACGACTAATTATAATTTTTTTGTTCGCTATAAAAATAAATTTCTTCGAACTCTCAATTAGGCATTCAATGTTAAAAGAATTCATTATTACCTTTTTTCACCCTCTACTACCGAATGTAAAGCGCATTCAATTATGCATAAAATTTTCATCATAATTAATTCAAAAGTATAGTATAGCCCACTACTAGAATAGTAATTTTATTCGTTTATATAGTCACGAGGTTTCACCAGTCATAATATAGGTAGCTAGCTAATTATGTAAATAAAAGCTACTCGGTGCAATTTTTCTTCCTGTAGGCGATATTTGAAGTACCTACCTACATAGTTACACTGGGCTTGTAATTATATGTATGGTATCATTTTAACACTTTTAAAAGTCTTCTGTGTCGATGGACGACTCAGAGAGCTTGATATAAATTAGGTAGTCGAAAGAGAGAGGATAAAATTGCATTAGTTTTAAAACGATGCTCAAGAGCTCAGGAAGTTTCAGATTACGTCTTGTCAAATTTAGAACATCTATTAACCAAATATCTTGAGACGTTTGAGATTAGGTACGTATTTTTTTAAGTACGCGAGTGAAGTTACGTACACTCGCATCGCTATACTATTCTGTACTTAATCTCATCAATTTCACATCTGCTAAACGACCAATACGTACACATGCCATAAAGTTGATAAATAAAACTACCTTCCTAATATGTCCACATTGCAAACGTGATTTTATCGAGATTACAGTATCGTATGTGGAACTGCGGCGTACAAAACCCCAGCGTCGTCGGGATAGAGCGAAAAAAAAACCATCGAAACGATAATAAAAAAAAAAAAGAAAAACGAAAAGAAAGAAGCAAAATAAGTACGTATTTAGTAAAAATGTCAACGCTATTACCTTTTTACTTACATGGGATAAACTTGAAATTAAAGCAGTAAATAGGGTATTTAATGCAGCTGCTTTCTACACTTAAAACAGAACTACTAGCTATTTCGTTACCGTTTCTAAATACTTGACTTCTTTATTTTGGCCACTTTACGATTTTCTTCGTTAATGGAGAAACATTACACGAATAGAAAAAGTACACGATGAAAAAAAAAAAAGAAAAAAGAAAAAAAATCAAGTCGTTACATACAGAACGTAGAGCTAACTAAACCTCTGAAAAGTTTTTCATTAACTCTCGCAGAAAAGTGGTTTTTATGGCGAACCAGCAAGCAGCATATTCTAAACGCGTCGAAATTATTTTTCATTTTGGAAATTCACAATTTTATAAAAATCGACGTAAGAGTGCTGGCAGTTTTTCCATCAACCATATGTCTCTTTTGTTCGCAGCGCCGGAGAGAACGCATATGTTACACATAATATACTTTTCGTTTTTAATTTCGAAAATGATAACATTAAAAAAATTAAATCATTATACCGAAATCTGCTCGAGTATACTCAGCGTGGAAATCTTCATCGAATGAAAAAAGATTTTCGCTCCGGGAGTATTCAGCTTTACCATTTTATACGTTCTTAAGGCGAGTACTATACGAAAGATTCCAAATGATAAGAAAATACGTGCATAACACTTCTAAACGATATAGTTGAGATTCAACTCTCAGCAGCAACAAAATACACATAACTCGAATAAAGCCAAGCAAAAACATAGTAAATACAATTTGCGAGTGTGCGTGTTTTTTTTCTTCTGGAACCCCAGTCTGACTCGAACCAATTGTAAATACCATTTCGGTTCAAAGGTTATTGTAGGTCAGTGTCTGTTCTTATACATTTATACACACCAAGAGCTCGCGCCAACGTTTATTTTTTTCATTACAGCTACGAGTACGTACGTACGTTAGGTACCGTCCAAAGCTCCAGGCAACTTTTTGTACCATCATTACTTCGTGAAAATAATTTTTTTAATAAAGCTGCCCCTGCATGGTTCGCTTATTATACCCCTTGGTTCCCTTCTCTTCTACAATACGCCACACGTGAGTATAACCAACATGAAAGCTTGAAAAATGGACCACGCGATATGTTACTATTGCGACGTAATTCACTTTTTTTCCTCTCACCAAACTCTCTTCTTCTCTTTCTTTCTCGATTCAAAACTTTGAAGCTATAATCATTAACAAGTTCGTTGCCAGTGGTATGCTACAGTGCTAGGGTAACATTATATGCGAATGTTTTTATCAGCGTAGATTGCTCGTGTTATTGGTATCATAATTCTATGGTATGGTGTACCATTTCACCATATACACACTGGTGCTGGTACTATGGTACACCGTACGCGTAATCGGAGATATATCTTTTTTCGATTTACTATCGTTTCACTGTTCTATGACTTTTGACTTAGGGACTTTCATATCTATACATATAGGAAGTTTCGGGTTATTGTTGTAGCACAACGACAGACCACTTAAATTACTTTGCAAGAATGATTTAACGACTATATGGTTAAAGTTTCCCAATACTAATCATTTTTAATACAATTTTTCCAGCCAATTGGAACACAAAAAGAAATTCTCTTGCTCATGTTGCAATATTTTTATAAGAAGAAAATATATTCTAAGGGCACGCAGGGTGTCTCAGTGAATGTTCGACTGAATATGCACTATGTAATAATGTAAGCACTGAGCTTGAATAATTGCATCTTCACTGATTTAAATTATAATCTCTGATTCAATCAAAAAAAAAAAAAAAAAAAAATACTACCATCACAGGAAAAATCACTGATTCAATCACGAAAATTATCGATTGAATCAGAAATCATGGATAAAATCACAAATTCAATCGAGGAAAATTTCTGATTAAAAGAACTATGACACAGCCACTGATTTAATCAGAAAAAATTATTGATTCAATTATTGAAAATGATTGATAAAATCACAAGTTGTGCATAAAATCACTTAACTGATGTGATCGATAAAAGTATTAATTTTGCATCGAGCAATAACAAATAAAATGAAAGTTCAATAATCTTCCACGCATTCATAGAAAATCAGTATGGGTAATTTTCAAAATAATCATTGATTTGATCAATGAAAACTCACCACTTGATGATTATGATTCTAATAAACTAAACTGATTTTAACAGGAGAAATTACTGATGACATGACACTGATTACATCATTGAAAATCATTGAATAAATCAGCAAATTGTAGCAAAAATTACTCATTTATCCATAAAACCTTGTGAATGAATCAATAATCATGAAACAAAAGCGTAATTTAAATATTTAATCAATAAAAATAACTGATTGAAATACAATGTAATATGATATGAAAATTTCTGATGTGCTCGTACCTGAAAATAATCCCTGATTCGATCAATAAAAATCAATGGTTTGAATCAGGAATTATGACACAATCTATTCATAGTTTCTGATGCAATCAAAGAAAATCAGGGGCCGGACTCGCAAAATCATTGATTTGATCAATGAAAATTGATTACCAAATCAAATTAGGGATCATGGAAATATTCTGATACAATAATAAAAAAAATCGAGAATTAGATAGGTAGAGGTACCTAACAATAAGCAAATACAAATTCATGATCTGATGATTCAGATATAAATGACTGATTTCATCAGGAAAATGACTGATTCCACATCGAGAACCATTGCCTGAATCAGAAATTTGTATTCAATAAAAAAAATAATAATTGGATAAATCAATACCTACCTAGAGGAAAATTATTGGGTCTGACCCGGTCTGATGAATTCAATCAGGTCTCCCCTATTGGATCCGATAAAGTCTGAACAGATCTAATTGGATTAAGGGAATGTCCGGATCTGTTCGAGTCCAATCTGGTCTGATCAATCAGATCTGTTCAGATCTGATTAGATCCAATCAGGTCTCCTCTATTGTAGCTGCTCAGATCTGAAAAGATAGGTACATAATCCTATCAAAACGTTGACCTGATCAGGTCTGATTAGATTTGATCAAATCCAATTATTTCCTGAGTAATTGATAAAATATCTGTTTTTACCATTGAAAATCACTGATTTAAATTAAGACAATATGGGAATTTCTGATGTGCTATAAATACAGAATTATTGATGAAACGGACAATTTGTAAAAAAAAAAAAAAAATACTGATTTTATCAATGGAAACAAAATATTTGATTGAATGAAGTCAGAGAAAATTAGTGATGTGATCAGTAAATTTAAAAATTGTTACTGATTCAAACAATGAAAATCAATAATTACTTGAATCAGGAATTATATTACGCTCTAGTTTCTAATGAAATCAGTATCCGGATGACCAAATCTGAAAAACAGTCACTGATTTGATCAATATAAGTGAACATTGATTAACTATTTAAAATAAGACTTAGCAAAAAATGATTGGATCTGAGATGTGATCATATTTGAACACTTCACAGATCCAGATCTGAACTATAAATTATTATATCTGTTCAAAACCGATCAGATCCAATAGAAGAGACCTTCTCTAATTTGATCTTATCAGATCTGAATGCATGTGATCAGACCAGATTAGATCAGAATATTTTCCGGATTCAATTAGATCTTATCAGAGTTCTGAGCTGATCAGATCTGTTCAGACCTGATCTGATCAGGATCAGATATACAATCTTATTTCTGATACAATAAATTTACAAAACGATCAATGAAAATTAATGATTTAAATAAGGTATTTGGGCAGGATCCCATTGAGGGGTTCCATAGGAAAGAGGCCTTTGTCATTTTTTTTTGTTTTTTTTTTCATTTACAATTTTGAATGTATTGAATTTTTTAAAAATTAATTTCACCATATTCAGTGAAATTGAAGTGTTCTTCCATGAAAAAAAAACAAATTGGAAAATGTTTGCTTGTAGAAAAAAATTTTAAGTCCATTTGAACTTGTAAAAATCAGTGAAAAAATTGATCAAGGCCCATTTTCCATGAAGTCCCTCAATTTCTAATTCAGGCACAGAAAATCAGTAATGAGGGGGGGGGTCAGCAAATTTGAAAACAATCTGTGATTCAATCAATACAAATGAGCAAATAATTAAATCAAGAATCATGGTATCATGATATCATCATTGATCATTGATAATTTGGAAAAGAAATGCTGATTCATTGTTGAAACTCACTGATGGAATAAGTGACCTCGAAAGATTGGCATCAGATTTTCACTGATTAATCCATGGATTTTTGTCGTTTTGTGTACAAAATACATGCACAAAAATTATCTATTGAAGACTTTGATAAATTTTAGGTAAGCCTCAAATCCAAATTAACATGAAAGGTCACTTGAATTTTTTTAATATAAATATATTTTTCTTTGTTTAAAAAAAAAACAACTACAACACAGTGATCAGAAAAGATAAAACATAAAAATAAAAAAAAAACTTTACATAATTTCATCAAAAATTATAAAAGTTTAGAGCAGTTTTATACTTATACAGATTTAAATTTTCTACCTCAAATTAAGTAGAGTTGAAATTTAGATATTGTTTTTCATTTTCCAACTTTGAGAAGGTGTAAATCCTGAATTTTATAAACTTGATTTAAATTTCAAAACATCTGCAAAAATTTGAAAAATGAAATTCAGCTTCTGAATCTTGCTGGTTGAAAGCTCTTTCGATTTTTCTCGCTCCAGTTCAAAAATTTCTTAAAATATGCGTCGTATTACAGGATTTTGGTATCAATCAAGTTCTTTAGCACCAAGCACTTAAAGGTACACATATACATATGTACATCCACTATGCAGGTATGCGGGCTTTCAAGCTTCGACGAAGGGTGAGTAGGGGGCTGTAAACGCAGTAGAAGTGTGAGGGTCAGTGGCTCTTGGTAGGTGCGAGAGAAAAGAATACAATATGGACCAGTGTGGGTCAGAACGAGCGACGAAGTGAGGGGAATCTGTAACCGCGTTAACTCGTGTAGTCTTAACATATGTACTGAATGGTAACATAGTGGAGGACGTTTTGTTGTGGTCGTAAGGAAGCCGATTTTCAAATGGAATCACCTTGTTACCGCGTATAATAGGGTTAACCGAAAGCCGGCACCAGTAAGCTCGCTCCTTTGTACAACACTTGCGCTACCGCAATGGGCCGTTGTTGCTAAGCTAATTCCAAATTTCCGAATAATTAAAACGTTTCACTTGTAACGTTTCAGTTACACGCGGTTATAATAAATTGCGTCGACGTCGAGGTGCGTTTGATCAAGTTTTTCCAACATTTTTTATTCTTTCGTCATCCTCTCTCCCGCTTCCCAGCCACCGTTCTCCGCTCCAAAGATAATGCAGGGGACGAGAAAAAGAAAACAATCGGTGTTCCGGATTTCGTTATTTTGGTAAATTACGCGGAACGAAATCTTGTAAGTAATTTTTTTTCGGCTTCTCTGTCTCGACGCTTGAACTACCTTATATATATATACTTTATAGGGTGGAAACACTACATAGCCAGATAGCGTAATAATTCGTACAAAAAAATTAGGCGCTAAGTTTCCCTCTTGGGTATCATTTGCAAGGGTGAGATGAAATTTTACCTCTATAATTTCTTCGAACATGACAGAAATTAAATATTAGAAAATACGAAAAATTGCCCCCGCTTGTAGGCGTTTTCAGTCGCGATATGAAAGATGAAAGATATTGTTATTTTATCCCATTAACGTGTGCTTATTTTCTGCTGTGTTTCGCAAGAATTAACATGTAAAGAAATTGTTATCCGAGTAAAATGGTAATACGCTGCGAGCTTATTTTGTTAACATTATAATTTCACGAGTTGCAAAAAAAAATGTTTCTATTTTTTTTCTTCCTTTCTGTATTTTTTTAAATATTTATTTTCTAGTTTTGCGAAGGTAATAAGACTATGAAATGTGTCCCACAAAATGAAGTAATAGATGGAAAAATAAAATTACTTCGGTCGTTTCGAATTATCCGAAAAAATATACCGTATGTTTGATAAGTTCTGATCAATCCTTTTCAATTTTCAATCGAATCAAGATACAGTACGATATGGCATAAAATTTTTATTTTTAGGTGTAGGAGAACTTCATCATCAATTTTATGCCTATGGTTCAGACATTTTTTGGTGACCTGAAAAAACACATCCAAATGCTCACATTTTTAAATTTTCAATCAACAAATTCAATTTTCAAAATTTTGATAAGTTTTGAAAATTCTAAAATTTTAAGAAAAAAAAACAGGACAGCTAAATGGGAAGACTGAAAATTTTCAGAAACCAGAACTTCATAGACCTCCATTCAAATCTGCATACCAAATTTCACTCTTATTTATGCACCTCCAGCGATGACTCAAAATTACATAGAAATTTTGGAATCGTAGTAGTTCGATCACCTCTTTTAAAAATGAACAACATTCCCCAACACTATACGTTACTTTTTCAAACTCTCCAAAATTTATTGACCTAAGATTTAATCGCAACGGCTGGTTCTATTTATGAAGAGTGCTTTCAATACAATGACGCACACCCCCAGTTCCCCATCTTGTTCAAGTGTAAAGTTACACGCTTCGAATTCTCCCATGAAATAGACACTGTATAGTCATTGACCCGAATTCACTCAATAAAAAATGTACCCTCTGCTTTTTTATGATTCTTTCATCTGATACCGCAAACACGTAAACTTTATCAATTAACACATTCGGTGAATTTTATCGTACCCATTGAACCACTTGTTACTATCTACTCGTACCTAACACGATATTATACATTAGTCGAGTAATTTTCAAACAAACCGCCATCCATAGCATATAGCGAAAGGAATCCGAATCCCGCAAATACTTACTTATCTCTATTATACATTATAACGTTACTTACATAGGTACTACACAGTGCACACCTTGTAAACATCGAATACAGAAGATTTATATACGAATAAAAACGTGTAACAAATCTGTATAAAATTTAGTCCTTAATGCACGTAAGATTTCGAGAAGTTTAAATGAATATCGAAATAATAGAAAACCCTCGCCCAGACAGAAGAACTTACAAAAGCTATTATTGAAAGTTTTAATTAATTCCAAAGTACTATGCACAGTGTTTGTATGTATATTCCGCAACGCAGCAGTTACAAGAAAAAGGAACTCATTAACGATCAGCCGAGATGGGCAAAGATAAAATAAAATGTTTAAACTGTAATCTACAGTTACAATTTGAATTCCTCGATCCACGATGCGCGAGTGCGAGTAACACTTTAAATAACAGACTTTGCTTACAACATTGGCAAGAGAAAACTTCTCTCTTTCTCACGCCCCCCGGCACCCAGACCAAGTTATTTTGTTGCGAAACTGAAGCTTATTTTATATCAATTTGTCCTCTTATACAATTATGAAGATGTCGTCGACAATAATTCGAATTGAATTTGTTATTTTTCTCCTTCTGGTACACGGTTTCGCGCTTTCTTCTTCTAAGCAGGATACAAATTGAAATAGAGTTATTTTCAAGATGGAAAAAATAATTTGTTTTTGTTTTATTAACTTACGAACAAAAAACAAAACAAATCTATTGGTTTGACATTTCACAGATAAAATAGAAAAAACAAGAATAGGGCTCTGATGATAAATCAGAGAGATATCATCAGAAGCTGGAGAAAATTACTGAATCATTTTCACTGATGAAATAGGCCTGATCAAGAATAGGGCCTTGATGACGAATCAGTACCGTAAGATGTCTTCAAAAATTAGAGAAAGTACGTATTATTGAACCAGCAAGATATTGTGATTTTCGACGAGTTTTGTCAAAGTAAAAAATAAAAAAAAATTTTGTAAGACTTTCGTACGATATTTTCAATTTTTTTTTTTTTTTTTTTTTTTTTTGGGTGTTTATAATTACAAGATCATTACACCCGTAAGGGGGGGGGTTAGATTTGGTTTGTGAGGTTGATGTTTTTTATTAGGGAGATGAATTTTTGAATTTCTGAGGGTTCGTCAGGGATAGTAGGTGGGTTTTCTTTTATCTGTTGTGTAAGTCTGTTTTGTTTTAGTTGGGGACAGTTGAAAAGTATGTGTTGGATGGATGTGGGTTCTGCAAGGATTTCTTGAGCACATGTCGAATCTATCCAACAAATTTTAATGCTTTTTCAAGCGTTATTACATCATTTTAACCTGTTTAAAGTTTTTTCATGCATTTTGGCAAGTTTTAAAAAAATTTCTATACTTTTGGGTACTTAATTGACAATGTTTTTAACGCTTTCGCTTGTGTTTTGAGAAGTTTTCAACAATGTTTTACGCAATTCTTGCCTGAAGTTCGTCAAAAGTAGTAAAATCAGTACTTTTTGACAATTTTCAACGATTTTAACGCTTTTCTTAATGTTTACACGTTGATTTATTACTTTTCAACACTTATGTATTTCTGACAAATTCTAACAAAAATTCATCATTTTGGTGAATGCTTTTTGAGTGTTTTTACTTACATCATTTTAACAGGGTTTTGACATTCTTTGATACATTTTTGATACCTTTCACTAAAAATTCTGTATTTCTTGCTTTACAGCAATTTTTATACTTTTTCATAAATGTTTGCAAATTTTACTAAAATTATTGGTAAGTACACGGATTTTAGCACTTTTTCGAGTGTTTTTACCGAGGTACATCATTTTATCACCTTTTCAACACATTTGCATACATTTTTTTTTGCAAATTTTGCAGAATGTTCGTCATTTGTTGATGATTTACCTACAGGATTTTCAAAGCTTTTTCTTGTATTTTGAAGATACCTATTTTAACGATGTTTTATTTTTATTTTTTTACCAAATTTTGTCAAATTTTGCAGAAATTTTACCATATTTTGTTGATTTACAGCATCTTAAAGACTTAAGATTTTGTCTTTGCCTTCTTTTCCTGACAATTTTTACAAAACTGGAGAACCCGCAAGTCCGCAGAGGGGGCTCTTCACTTTTTCAAGGTTCGCGTGCAAAATTGCAGAACTTCATCACGAGTATTTTTTTGGCAGTGCTATGACACAAAAAATACATTTTAAAGAATTTTTTGAGTTTTTAAAGATGGCTCACCTGGAGAAAAAATTCTCAAAAATAGTACTCACTTGAACATATTTTTAGAAGAAAACAAATTTTGTGTGCTTAATTGAGTTCGGAGTTACGGCGGTTTCAAATTTTCTTTTGTAAATATGTCCCCCCTCCCCGGGCACCCCAAAAATTTTGAAAAATTCACGTGGCTAGACTCATGTCTCCTCTATGCGATTTCGGTAAACTCAAACATTTTTGTCCAAACCTAGTTGAAGTACCATTTTTTCCCTGGAAAAATTTTTTTTCACCACTGTTGGCAAGGGGTTGGAAGGGAAGAATTTTGTTGGCTCTAACATTTTTTTTAAAGGTACCCAACAATTTTTCATCAAAATTTAAAAAATCTGAGAACGAGGGCATTTTACTTATTTTATGTAGCGAGTCGATTCGTATACCTGGGGTCTACTGTTGATAACAAAGGAGGAAGTGAAGCCGAAGCAGTGAGTAAGACTTTGATGATAAGGCTCGGTAAACGCTTTGGTTTTCTCAGTTTTTCTATACGTGTTAGAAACCTGACAGGAGAAAAATGGACCCGCTCGAGATGTAGTGCCAGAGGAGAATGCTTCGGATCCCATGGATGGTGAAGAAGACTAATGTGTCCGTTCTGAAGAGAATTGGTGTCCAGAAGAGGTTGTTGGCGGTACTCACCCAAATCCTCAAATACTTCGGACTTGTCACAAGGGCAGATGCGATGGAGTGCCTATTCATTCAGGGCAAAGTAGAAGGAGTAAGAGGGCGCGGACACTCTCCCAAGAGATGGACAGACTCCATTCAGAAGGTGATTGGACGCAGCTTCCCAGTATGGGCCAGGAGCGATGTAGGGAGCTGGTGTATCGTGTCATGGAAGCGGCAGCCGCGACATGTTAGTCACGATACCCCCCTAAGGGTGAAACGGCACCAAGAAGACCCTTTCCGAAGTTCAAATTAATTCCCAACTATGCTGTTTCAAAAAATCAAACTATCACTGAAATCGAAGCCGGATCTGAAGTATTCAGTTCTCTAAACGAAAAAATCTAAAATTCTCATAGGCACCCTGTGTTTACAAAAGCGAAATCAATTCACTTTTTCGTCTCGATTCATTCGCTTCCTTTCCCCATCTTCCCTTTCCATCGCTACTATTGACGATATTTTACTAAGCTACTTGTGATATGAGTAGAGATATCTCGTAAACAACTTCCAAGTGTAACCCAATTTATAAACGTATAGAAACTGAGTAATAATACACAGTTACCTACCGACTCGTCGAATACCTACACGAAAACTGAAAACAACACAGTTGTGAAAAAGTTTGAGTACCCCGCGGTTATTTCAATTTGGCATTAAAAAGATGCACGGTGCGTTACGTCGTTGAGCAGGAAAACGTTTATTTCAGCAAACTCGCTTAAAAATACACCCCGCTAAACTACACCTATAGTGTACGTATAACGCTAACTGCGGCCAACGCTATACTTTAGGGTGGCCAACTGAAATAAATGCTAAATTCGTCTCTCGATACAGTACCAAACCACGTTCATCAAGTAACCCCAGCATACTCGTATAATAGTTAGTAGACGACGCGCGATCGTCCACACAGTAAACAGCTTTTCAATGGCTCATCGAAGAAAATCCGCTTTGCCAACAGATTTATTCAGAAAGCGTTACTCGGCGATTGGTTTATTGTTGAAAATGCCCGGCTATAGAATGTAATACTTCGTGCGAGTATATTTGACTTAAATACTCGTAGTAAGGTACCACACGATGCATATACCATACAAGCAGAAAATACCCGTCCTTCGGACGGGTGGAGTGGAAAGATGGAGCTGCATTTTTTTAAATTCATTTATGAGTAAATAAAAAATTGTTTGGTAATTGTCGTCGTATTTTACCTAATGTGGGTAATGACACTAATGCTCCTCCAAAAAAGAAAGACCTTTCTGTAATTTGAACCTTTAACCCTCTCCACTTCAGGGGTCAGCTATAGTTCCTGAAAGTACTCCTTTCCTCAAGTTTTATTTCTGAACGTCTGAACTATTAGAACAGTTTCCACGCTGAAAAATTGAAAATTCAAGTATGTACCTATAACCTACCTACATAAAATTTGACACGTCGTGAATCGTCTAGTTAGTTTGAGCTCAAAAACTTGCGAAATATCAAACATTTTACTCCCCCGTCTTTTTTCTAAAGTCGGCACTTCTGGAATAGACATAATTTTTGAACAAAAATTTGGCTAAAAATGATAAAATTGGTCAATTACTGTTTTTAAATCTTTTTTTCATTTTCATTCTTCAAAGTTTGAAATTTTTATTGGAGAGATCTAGAGCTGTTTTTGTTTATTTACATATGAATGAATAAAAAATTGTTTGGTAATTATCTTATTTCACATTTCACCTGATGTAGGTAATGCCAGTACAACCCCTCCAAAAAAAGCGACCTTTCTGTAATTTTCAACTTGAAGTCTCTCCACTCCAGGGGCCAACTCTAGTTCCTGAAAGTTCCCCATTCCTCATAGTTTTATCTCCGAACATTGCTGAACCATTAGAACAGTTTCCAAACTGAAAAACTGAAAACTTGAGTACGTGCATAAAATCTGACATTGTGAATCATTTACGTAGTTAGTTTTTGGCTTGGCTACAAATGAAAAAATTGATGAATTACTCTTTTTATTTCATTTTTTTCATTTCCAATTCAATATCAGTGATTTTTCAGACACAGGCCAAATTATTGTTCTTTGAAGTTCGAAATTTTCATTTTTTCCCCCCAAATCACAGTCACATAAGGTACAAAAGGTCAAAAATGGTCACATAAGATCACGACCGTCCTGACAAATGCGGTCACAATCTTGATGGCCTAATATGATTCTTCTTTCTGGTGCATTGGGTTCACTGCTCTTCTTGACTTTTTTTTTTTTTTTAATCGAGTTCAAACGTAAAATTTTATACCTAAGGAATAAAATTGAATGTGATAAAAATTTCTCCTATCAAAGCATTCACCTGTTTTTTGAAGTACTTATATGAATTTAGTACATATGAGTCAATTTAAATTCGAATTTATCAAAAATTTCCTCTTTTCAGAGAGTCTGACGTACATACATGAGTGTTGAAAAAAAAATTTCAGTATTCTATTTTCTCTAATACAGTAGTGATTTACTGAGCCTGAGGGTTGCATTGCAGCTTTTATCATTCAAAAGTTACATTCAAAATTGTATACATATTTTTCAAAGTGAACTTTTTTATCCGGGAACCCCCTTAAAATGTTTATTTACTTAGATGAAAAAATAATACCCTGAAAGTTTCAAGGAAAAAAAAAATTTTAACCTGTCCCTCAAAGGGATTGAAGTTGCATGACCCTTAAGGTAGGCAAAACGCTGAGGTGCTCACTGAAAATTTCACGCAATTTTAATTCATTTCATTTTTACTCCTTGCAACTGTTTTTATAACTATGAACCTGAACTGAATAACTTTCTAACAATCAAAGCAACAGCTCTCAGTAAAAAAAAAAAATAAGAAAAATAAGGTTCTGGAGCAAATTCAAAATTCTAGAGAAACTTAAAAATCACGCTGGAGGCTCCAGATCGGTGGAAAATGGTGGAATACTGTCTCGGGAGGTTAGTTTTGGACAAAATACAGTGATTCGTGCAAATTTAAAAAATTTCCTCGCAAATGGAAAACTTTTGATTTTTTTGGAGTTTCTATTTGAAAAAAGCTGGTCAAAAACCACTCTTGAGGTGTCCGCCCCAAAACCGACTCAAATGTGGATAAACTCGTTAAGCAGATCGAGTATAACACACAACTCGATTTTTAGCTGCTCAATTTCATATTCACGCCTTCTGGAGCAAATTTGAAATTCTGGAGAAATTAACAAATCAGGCTGGAGGCTCCAGAATGGCTGGAAATGGTGAAATTTGGATTTGGGTAATAATTCATATTGACCATTTTTATTGATCAAGTACGTACTTTTTTAAGAAACGCATAAATCGCCAAAAACAGTCACTTTTGAATTTTCAAAAATTCGCCAAAATTTGAAAAATGAACTTGGGCAGCTGAAAATTTGGATTTGGGGGTTTTAGAACATGCTCTTTCCAAAAATTGCGGTCCCGTCCAAATCGAAGGCGGACAACTCAAGAGGTTCCCTTAGTACATACATACTTACCTACCTATTCTGCATTTCTTATCCCTTCACTTTGGTTTAAAAATTCATAAATTGGGGGTTTTAACATCTCAGAAACCTGGCAACACTGTTCCGAACTGCTGTATGGAGATGATACATACTCGTATTTCACAACCTGATGGACTCCTACTACACTTAGAACCACCCCACTTCCAGCACCTACCCTCAATGCAACCTAATACACTCGCTTTGCAACGAAATTTTACCTCGTCTCTCCGCAAACTGGTTTCACCTCCGCAAAGTCCAAAAAAGTCGTCATTTTTTTCAACTTTGAAGCTTTATAACAATTGTCCTTTTGAACTTTTTCAAATTTTTTTTTGCTATAAACACTCTCCAGCTTACAGGCGTTCGTATGGATAAAAATTCAGAATTTTTGGATCGGCAAGTTTTGAGTTTACCCATTACAAAAAAAGGGGACTTTCCTTTATAGTATTATAGATACATACGAGTACATGTTGCACCCGGAGGCTCTAAATGTTTGCAGTTTGATAACAAACACAGCGAGTTTTCCAGATACCTGTACCTGGGTACGCTGCGGTGTGTTTTCATTCAATACACGTTGCCGCAAAAAGACGAGCACACTTCAACGCAGGTAGGGAAATATTCTTTGATGCGGTTAATACGCGCAGAATGATGAAGCGAGTTAGAAGAATAGTACTTATATAAGGGGAAAAAAGAAGGAAAAAACAGTTGGAAGCGATGAAAACGTTATTGCGCAATTTTCGTGCTTTCGTTACCCGACGAATGCTGCCTCCGCCGGTTTACGAAACTCGTACCAGAGAGGAGAAGAGCTCGTACATGGCGAAAAGAACGAGAACGTGATATGTAAAATGTAATAGCATTAAAAACGAACATATACTGAAGGGAAACCAATGAAAATGGCGAGATATATTCGGCGAAAGAGAATAAAAAATATCGAGTAAATAACGCAAAATTCGTACCTTTGTAGTAGGTACTGCATTTATTTGTATTCGTTATTGAGAGAGAACTAGAGCTACGGAGAAAGCGAAAAAGAGAAGAAAAAAAGAAGTCGTTACGTGTTTTGTAGGTAGAAAAAGATTGCATTGTTACGGTATTGTTATTTCTTGATAGTTTATACCGCACCGTCAAATACATACATTATTATTTTTCCACCTCGGGTTCGGTTTTGTTTAAATGTTTACTTTGAATTTTTCAACAACTACCGAGTTCCGTCTTCCGCGTAATAAAACTTGTTTTTTCTTTTAGTTTTTGTAAAAATTAGTACTGCTATGTTTACGTTTATAAATGGGTTAGTTTTTGTTGCTCCTCGTACAATACATATATCTCGTACTCATACACTCGAATATGGACGAGAGGTTTTCTTTTCATACACACAGAGACGTTTCGATACACCGAAGAATTAAATTTTCTCCATGTTTGGCTTCTTTCATAGGATGTTTTTTCCCTTTGCTCACTTGGATGGTGTAGATGTTAGATACGTACATACATGTAGGTATATGGAAAATGAAGAAGCAGAAAAAAGGATAGAACACGTAGGTAGGTATAGAGAAACGGTAGATTTTTATAACAGACTGTGCGTTAGCTTGGCTGCCACTATACTCGGGTGGAGGGGGTGGGATGCGATGTAATACGTATAACACGTTCGCAGGGTTGAAAGTAGCCAACGTGGTGACAATATTTCATTCGGGTTATAAATCAAATACAATTTCGTTGCTTTTGGCAAGTTTCTTTCCACCTGAATATACACAATTTTTCTACTACGTTTCACCATAGTGTACGCGAGCCTAGCGGTATTATTAAAGGTTAAAATAATTTCGCTTACGGTTGTGCGTATTATATGTATCTAGAGGTACCCCAACCACCTAGCTGTACGTAAACGTATATACCTACGTATTTCAGGCGTCTATTTTTTCTCCCTTTGAACCGGAAGTATTAAAAAATGGCCGGTCATAGGCGTGCTTGTAGGTGTAATATTTCACTTGGACTGTATATTAAACGGTGAAGAAGCGGAGAGCTATGATGGAGAATTAAAGAGCAAACGAGCAGCGGTTGGTGATTGATGTAAAAACATATTGCTGCGGCGAAAATTTCCCACTAATGTGGTAAAATTACGAGAAGGATAGCCGCGTGTATGTGTGTAATTTTATTGGTTTCTGGATGAAAGCGTTATGTATGAAAGTTGAATATTCCCTTGAAATATCCAAGTACAGGTTTATGATGTTTTTTTCGAGTTGTCAAGAGGTGGTATAGAGCGTAGAAAATGGAAACTTTCGAAATTAATTTTGAAAATCATTTGGACATTTTCGTGCTGAATTTGAACTCTCCAGATCACTCAAAGCGAGACATTTACAACAATTATTTTGAACCGATCACCAAAAATCTGCTTTCTCTTGGCTAGAAAAAAGTAAGGAAAAGTCGATTTTTAGGGTTTTTTATTTCATAACAACGCTTTAGATTTTCACAAAATTCACTGAGGAACTTGACTTCGAGCTGAAAATGTATTTGAAAGAATTGAACCTGTGTAAATATTACGAACAAAAACGAAGAGAAGTTGAATTCTGGTGGAAAAAAAGGTGCGTCCAACTCAAGGGAACAAACTCGAACTGGCACCTTTCGATTTGAACAAAACCAAGTTAACACTCGAAACAGCATGTCCTGAACGACCTATAACCAATAACTTCAGGTTATAAATTTCATTTTAGGTTTTTTGACGATTTTTCGGAAATTAAAAAAAATTGTAAAAAGCTATTTTATGGATAATTTCTCAACATTTTCATGAATAATAGGTACAAATTTGAGAAAAATGAACCAATGTGAATAATGCCTTCAATTCATCTCCCACACATCAACAAATATTAGTTTTATTGGGCCATTGTGGGGCCTCCAGTGATTTTTCAATTTTCTCCAAAAAGTTCAAATCGCTTTGGAGAACCCAAAAATTAACTGTAGCATTTCCACGCCTTCTGGAGGAATCGAAAGTCGTACTAGAGACTCCCAAACTGCCTCGAAAAAGTGAAATTCGGATGCAGTGGAGGGCGTTGATCACACATCAGATACAGCCATTTGTGAAATAATTTCAAAGTTTCCCGAAGAACAGAAAATTTTTGATTTTTTTCACTTACCAGAGAAGTATGTATTTTGAATCGGCAGAAAATTTTTTCAAGCGATCAAAGGAATCGATTAACTACCAACTAGTCAGACTTTCAGATTCCAAAATTCAATTTTCAATTCTTTTGCGAAAAGTTAGGGCAAAAAAATGGAGGAAAATCCAAATTTCACCAAATTGACCAAGAGAGCTGAAATTCAGTTTGCATCTTATTTTTGACCCCCCTTCTCCCCCCTCCCCACCATTTATTGGTCGTGATGGCCTCGAAACGTTCTGGAGGCTCCAGCGGAATTTTGGATTCTCCAGTTTTAGAAAAAAACGCTGAAGTATTAGGCAAAGTAAAAATGAAACCTATGATTTAGAATGCACCGTCCTTTTCCGACCGATTTAGACACATATTTTCAAAATCTTGTTGTGCCAGTTCAAGTCCAAAATTTTTTTTAGTGATTATTTTAGGGGGAAAATGGAAAAATAAAAATTAGGGGAGGGAGGCTCTAAGACGGCCAGCTCGAAACCATTACCAATTGAATTGTTAGCTTGTTCGTGAATGATGAATTTTTCATTTTTTTCAGGAAATTATCATAGAAAAAATTTTGGTTTTGAACCGGCACAAAAATATTTTTAAAACATGTACTTATAAATCTATCGAAAGAGTTACAAAGACGGTAAATCCGAGGTTATAGGAGCTGAATTTTTACTTAATACTTGCCTGTATCTACAGCGTTTTTTTTTTTTTTTTTTTTTTTTGGAAACTGGAGATTCCAAAAATCTGTCAGAGGCTCCAAAACGGTTTGAAACCACCACCATTCAACTAAATACGTTAAAAATAAGACATACCTAAAAAAATTTCAGCTTTCTAGATCAATTTGATGAAATTTTGATTTTTCCCATTTTGGACCCATATTTGAATTTTTGAAAAATTCGCCAAAAGTCGAAAAATGAATTTCAGATCCTGAATTTTAGCTAGTGATGTACTTTGAGAGCCTCCATCAATAATTTCTTTTTTGTCTATTTCAATAATGTTTGGGTCGGTTAGTTTCCTTGTTAATTATCAATTTAAAAACATACCCGAGTGCCCGCTTGAAAATTGGCCACAAAATTTGGATACACTCATAAAACAGGTCGAGGATAACTATTGAGCCACAACTTGATTTTTAGCTGCTCAAATTTGAAAATAGTCAATATTGAATTTTCGAAAGTTTCCAAAAATCGAAAAATTAATTTTGGTAGCTGAAATTATGGTCATAGGGGTTTTGCACCACACTCTTTTTAAAATACTCACTAAATGGCGTAAAATCAAATTTTCATTAAAAAATTTAAATAAAGTATATGTAATCATCATCATCTTGAATTTTTTACTCCAAAAAAAATTTCGAGAAATAGAATTCTGTAACTGTAATCGAATTCGTTTAATGGCCAACTTTATACTTCAGTTCCACTAAAGTTTGTACGAATCGAAAATTTTCTACGAAAAAATTTCAAACACATTCCGGTAAAATTCACCAGGGGTTTAAACTCTCTCAATTTCACACCTTTTTTCAATGATTGATATTCAAATCGATGTAAAAAAAAAGAAGAAAGTGAGCTAAAAAGGTTTCGGTTTTTTTCGTATGCAAATTTTACTCGTACAATTTTTCGCGACCTTGTTTTTGTTGAAAGAAAAAAATGAATTTTCCACGTTATAGAAATTTTTTTTTCATAAATAACAAAAGTGATACGAAATTTGCAACATAATAAACTCGATTCTTTGAAGAAGAAAAAAAATCGTTCATTATTTTCGAATTGAACGAAATTTAGCAATTTTTCAAACACATTCAACGTAAAGCGGCATATTTCACTGTGATACGTATAGGTACCTTTGAAGGCCAAAGACGTGAAGTATATATAACAAAAGTAGGTAAAAAGCAGGCCACTATTGAACAAAGTTGGCTCTTTTATTCTTGAGAGTAGGGAAAAAAAACAACACAAATCAAATCTCCATCAACAGCCAACAAAAGCATACCAACAAACACCTCTGCCCACAGCGATAAAAGAACATCGCTCTAATGGAATACAGCGAATTGAAATCATCGCCGGTGGACCTTAAAAAAGCGTCTTTTGAAGTGGTAATGTAGGTTTGGTGGACATTTCGACATACATAGGGATTACGAGTATACCGAACGCGTTTAGCACATCCGCAAAATAAATTTCTAAACCGTGGAAGCTCGTTGTCTCAATACAATATTGGGGTAGGTACGAGTACTACACACGAACACGTTGATGATAAAAATTTCATTGATTACGGATGAAAATCTCGGCCTGAAATCCGTTCAAAATGGCCATTCGTTTCGTTGAAGAAAACGTACAGCACGTTGCACACGCAGCCGAAAGATAAACGAGATTTTAAAGCACACCATATAATAATAAAGCTTTTATGCTATCAGACCAACGAACGTATTTATAGTGGTATACAATGCAGCTAAAGCTAAACACCGCGTCCTAATCAAATAAACTAATATGTCGAGCACTCCGATTGGAAATTACTTTTGCACTTTGATTTTTAAAAGATTGAAAAATAAAAGAATGTCGGTCAATCTTTTCCTCTCTCTCGATTTTTTTTTTATTTTTTCTTCAAAGAACGATTTATAGGATTACTTTCGCTTGATATATTAAGCTTGTCGCGAAATTCCGGCTCGTTTAAAAGGTGAAAGTTTTTCAACGCTTTTGAGAGAATCCGCGTCAAAGTATGATTTATAGCGTATCCGTCAAGTTGGAAAAAAAAACTCTTTTATCGCGACCGTTTCGAAATTATTATAAAATTCCATTGATAGGTTGTCGTACCTATAATGTTGTTGTATCTTCTGCCTTGTCGCTGTTTTCAACAACTCGAAGAACTATATTGATGCTAGCTCATTCGACAACATTGATTTAAATAGATATACGAAAAAATATAAACTGTGAATCTTTTCCTCTCTTTGGTATAGTAACATACCGGAAATTTTCAAATTGCTACGATTTCATGTTTTCATTTTGCTAACAACTGCGGTATCGAGTATTTTTCTGGTCGAATATTCTGGATATGGGTAATCAATTTGTTTTTTAGTCATTATATGAAGTGTCCCATCTAAAAGTAACCTTCTTTCACTATAGTGACAAAGGTTAACAACCTATCCTGAAGTGGTATTTTTTCCATTCTTTTTGTTCCTACTTCTCAAAGTTCTTATGGGGAGTAGAAAATCACGCCAAAAATTGTCAGCACCTTCAATAAAAAAACAAAATGGCGTGCCAGAGAACCCGTCAATTTCACAAAATATGAAAAAATAAGACTGGACAACAATTTTCTAAGAATTAAAAATTTTTAAGGCAAACACCTTACTTTGGTACTTTCTATTTTAACCCCCCCCCCCATCCTATCCATCCCCTCATGAGCAACATATGACATATGAACAATAGTAGGTCTTATTTTGTAATTTGTACTTTCGAAAAAATTTTTGCGATTTTTTTAAACTTCCGCACCATTTAATTGTTTCTTTGTTCCGGAAAGTGCCCCTCCCAAGTTCTAAAATGAAAAAAATTTGGAAAAAATGAAAGAAAAAAATAAAAATGTTGAGGTTTTGAAAAAATTTACAGACTTCAATTTTTTTTTTTTTTGAACTTTGAGGGCTTCGTAAAGACACCAATATTGTTTGGAAACACGAGGGAGAGTCTTTCTTAGAAAAGAGATTATTAAAAAAGATTCTTTTTCTCAGAAATGATGAATTTTCAAAAAAAAAATGCAGAGACTTCAATTTAGTTTGAATGATTTTTTTCCAAATTCTGTTCATTGTGAGACCTTTTTTTTAATATATAAAAAAATCACCTACACTGAAGCGAGTTTTGTGGTTAGAAATCATTTTGAAGCCTCCAGAAAATTTTTTGGAACCCGCAATTTTCAAAAAAATGTAGGTAGGTACCTAATTTGAGTCGGATACCTGGTTGAAATTTTGTATACACCTCTTTTTCAACTTCATCAATAAATTGAGGGTGGTTCCAATTCTATGCTCTGGAGCCCCCTGCATTTCTTTTAAAAAAATGAAGGAAAGTATCTCTTGGAACCAAACAAAACTAGATCAGCGTAAAAACGTGTATCACCAATCAAAATTTCAATTTTCAAGTGCCAAAGTGCATTTCTCGATTGCAAAAGGACCAGAAATGGGGGAAAACTCAAAATTCACGAAATTGAACTAGAAAGCTGAAATTTAATATCTATTGGTACATAACATACTTACCCTATTTTCATCCACCACCCCTACTCCTCCCCCCCCATCGATTGGAAACAGTTTCAAATGGTTTTGAGATGTTCTGGAGCCTCCAGCATATTTTTGAAAGCGTTGAAAAGCTAAAATTTACTCTATACCTCAATATTTCAACATGCTGAGTCGACTGGAGCTGGTTTTAAGCCATTCTGGAGCCTCCAGAAAATTTTGGAAATTTCAGTTTTCCATGAAACACCCAATAAAATTTGGTCAAATCAAATTTAGCAAGTATGCTCACGATTGGTGTAGTTAACGACTCACTATAAGGCAGACCACACACCATTTTTCCAAAATCAATGTCTTTTTCAGGCCAGGTTGGTCAAATTTGGATTTTTTTTTCATTTTTGGTCTTTTGGTTTTAAAAATTTACCAATAATCTAGAAATGCACTTCAGCACCTGAAATTTCAGTTGGTGATACACTTTTTCGGGCTCTTCTAGTATGTACTTCTGGTCTAACTTTATCCAGTTTTAAAATTGTTGCGCCAGTTGGGATATCTTTCTTGTAAATGTCTACAAAAAAACGACCTTTTTCACACCTAGATAAAATTGATTTTCAATTCAAACAGGTACTTTGTTCGGTTTTTCAGAGAAATGATTTCCCCTGATTTTTTTTTGAACTTTATTCAGTCATAATCTCCTGATGTAAAATTAAATCTGATTCCAGGCATTCCCAAAAGGGAAAAAATTATCACCTTAGATCATTTATTTACACCAAAATACTTTCAATTTTTTTTTATAATCATAAACTAGCCATTTCTCCAAAGGCACAACCTTACCTCACTTTTTTCATCCAAAAAAAACATACGCAAAATGAAAACAAAATTAATAAATTACGTTTAGAAAAAATAAACTTCAAACGATGTCGATAACTCATTGTTCTTACCCCAATAGATAAGAGAGGAAATTCGAGCCATAAATTAGGTTTTAAAATAGGCGGCAAAAAATTCCACGTATCGTGTTACGGAAAGTGTAAGTAACTGTTTCAGTTCCTCTCGTTTACTATAAACATATTTGATCCCCTGAAAGAAAGCCAACCCAATAAAATCTCGTGAAATTATGCGCGTTATTCTATTTTCTTTATATGCCGAATATGTGAGCGTACACCGTAGGTACGTTTGGTTTTTCTTTCAAGTTGTGCAGGATAAATTCCTTCAGGTACCATATAGTATGTTTAATGCTAAAAAATTTCACCCTTTTTGAACACAAATCCGCGTAAAAATACGAGAGGCACGTTTTGTTGATAAAAATTTATAATATTAAGAGAGTTTTCTTTTTCATCCTAATCAATCCTACCTTTAATACCTACCTATTTTATCTGCGTGCAAATTGAATAGGTAACTGAGAAGGAAAACTTATTCAACATTCTCGAAAGAAGGAAAATGAAATCTTTATAAATTAACATACCTACACTACATACGTAATCGTAAGGATTTTTCAAAAGTCGATAATTTGGTTTATTTTACAACCTTTTAGAAAAGAATAGGGGGCGATTATTGAGCCAAGTTACCAATACCTATCTACATGTAATATGTATGAGAAGAATAATTATTACACGTTTCGATGATAGTAACATAATCCTTAGCCGGGTTAATCTAACCCATTCTAAAGCTTAAAACAAACTCGACGAACGGACGTATAGCCCTATAGTTTAGTTTAGTACTACAATGGTGTGTATTCAATGTTTTGGTATATAGAACGATTACCGAGGCTCTACGTTAAATAAACTTAACGCGGTTAAAATTTACCAGAATAATTATTCGAGCTAATTTTATTTGCCAGAATTTTAGCGCGCCAAATAGACCAAGGAAATTGCATCGACGAGCATTTCTAGCAATATTAGGAGGCCTGCGAAAGCAGAGATATTGAAAATGTGCAAATACGATTTTCTTTGCGTGAGCTTACACGTCGTCGACGTGATAGTACGTAATTAAGCTATATATAGGTAGCTATTTAAATTTTTCCAAAAATTTGCTAAATTTTGCCAGCAGGTAAGTATATAGGTAAGTAAATGTTTCTACATAGATACAGTGCAGTTAGGTAGGTGTAAGTATAAGTTATAATGTATAAGGTGATTATATCGGTTGAATTATTGATGAAGTTTACCCTCGGCTATACCAATGACAAATAATAATATAAGGGTCGCGTTGATATAATCAATTAGAGTATAGCATTCCAGTTTATACATATAAATGTTTAATAGTCTTATAATCGATGATTTTTTTTTATCGTTTCTTTTTTTTTTATCCTTCCTATACAAATGTATAAATATTGAATGTTAATATACTTTCTCATTACTGTTTACATGTTTGTGTATGTTACGGTATCAATTTCAAAAGTAATTTTTAATGTTAATGGGTAAATTAATTACCCTTTTACACGCTATTTGAGCATTGCTATACGTATTGTATTGATTCGTTCGAAAATATAGGTATGCTTGGATTTACACTCAATTGAGCACAGTTTAGTACTACGCGAATGATGGTGGAAAATTTCACCAATTCGAGTGTTTTAAAGGTTATAGGTGCCAAGCTGCCAAATGCGAGGATAAATTCTCTGCTCTAGATATCTATAGCGATCGTTCAACACGCAAAGTGCGTGTAATGAATATGCAAGTATAAGCCAAAACGGTAGGCATTTTGGAAGTTTCCGCAATCAATTAAATATTGATGGAAAATGAAATTTGTTTTAAGCTTATATATATATCGAATTATGCATAAAAAAGTAATAGGGAAAAGCTCGCCGTATAATTTCATCATTTTTCTTAAAACGAGATTTTAATTTATTTATAGGTACGATTCGAATACATAATTTTTTCCCAATGTGCAGACCTTTTATAGGTATTCTTTCGGGAAAATACCATCTTTGCTTATTGGTATAACAGCGAACAAAAGAATCGGTGTCAATTTCAGTCTGCTGGCTGTCTCGATTATATTTGGAAGTAATGTGAATATTTTTGAAGAACTCGTATAACTTTGCGATTCAGTTAACCTTGAAAGAATTTTCGTGTTTTGGAGCTTCTTCAGTTTCCAAGCAGGATATCAAAATAACAATTTTTATGACGTTTTTCGTCTTTAAAATTAGGTCAAGTTTATGAAACTTTTTTGCTCTTACACATTTTGTAGCAGTATGAAAGTTGAGTATGAGAGTTCAATTTTGCTTTGTGAAAGATGGAGGTTCAACATTTCTGACCAACATTAATTTTTCGTTTCGGAACCCCATAACATAAAATCAATTTCAGTTTAGTAAATGATTGCAAAAAGTTCCAAAGTAAATACCCACAAGAATCAGAATTTATTTTTGAAAGAAACAGACGATTTCTAAATCACGCCTCGCTCAACTTTCCCAGACTTTTCATCAATTGAAAAATTCTAACGTACAATTGAAACCCCCCCTCTCCTTCCCGTACAAACATCTCGCGAAATCTGCGGTAAAAAGCATGAATAAATTGTAAACTATTCGATGCGTATAAGCAGCTTGGTAGTTTTATGTTATTAAATGATGATAAAAACGTGATACGAACTACGAAGTGAGATGCTTTTGTGCAACACGAAGATTACTTTGTACGTACAGTATTAGTGTTTCTTTTACCGTCGTATTGTTACGAGCGAATAACGCGATGACTACTAGTATACGAGTGTTTGTAGTATCAGATGGGAAAAGTAAGAAAAAAGAGAAAAAATAAGTAAAAACTATGCTACCAAAATAAACTTGACGTTGAAATGACCTCTTATTTTCTTCTTTTGATAGCGTTGTAAATTTTCGAAAGATAGAAGTGTACTAATTAGTATTGTGAGTGCTGTTGTGGAAAAAAAGAAGTAGGTATTAAAAAGAACGAATAATGAAATTTTCTCGTATGTAGGTACCTACTACCTACATATCGTTATATTAGGTCAACGTATTGTTCAAGATGTAAAATATCTCGAGTGTCGCATATTTTGGTTGTAATTCTGTCTCTAATAAAAGTTGTGGAAATTTCAACAGTGATAATATAAATTCATTACCCACATGTGTTTCTGACTTGGGAACAGCATACTCTATCACCCTCACAACAATGTTGTTGATGTAGACATTTACACAGACTGCATTTTTTTCCAACATAATGATGAAAAAGTGATCAATCAGTTATTTAGTAGGAATCTCCTGTCTGTAAAGAAACCAAATAAATGAAAATTTTCAAAATTTTCTCATTATTTCTGATACCTCATTCAATGCTTGAAATATACATCCACAACTCTGTCGAACAATTTTTCATAATTAAAATTTCTGTATTAGTCTTTAAAAGTTCAGTGAACATTTTAAAAATATGATTTTGTATAATGAGGAATAGAAATTTTTTATGGCATTGATAAAATTATTCATTTTTCCATAGCTTGGAGTTGTCAATGATATGTAAGGGTAAGGGCACCAATTATGGACCAGCGCCCGTTCTCGTTGGTAATTAGCGCAATCTGTCAGGAAAAAATGTTTACAACTGTAAAGTTAAAACTCGCTAAGAAATTTATAAAAAACTGTTTTGAGACACTGACATTTTTTTTAGTTTTTTTCAACATTTTTTAAAATATATATGTGGTGTAATTTTCTTAATGTTATTGACGTTTATAATATCAAAAAAGGACGTAGTTTCTGCTGGAGTGATCAGCTTTTGCTAAAAATGAGGGTATGAACAGACATTTTTGGTGCAAAGTTTTTTTTAATGGGGTACACTAATATGGACCACCTGTGATATTGATTTTTTTACTCAATTTCATCATTTCTTACAGCTGCTCAAAAAGGAAATGCTTGAAATACTTTTTTTTGTTCATTTCTACAGATAAATATGATGTTTTGAAATGTAAAAATATGTTTACTTACTTGAAATTCTTTAGGTGGTCCATATTAGGCGACCAAAATTTTGAAATGTCATCTTGACACTCGTTACTCAACAATGAAAAAAAACATACTTAAAGTTGACCTTCACCCCCGAAGTTTTGTACAGTGTTAGTGGAAGGATGGAACTTCATTTTAAGCCTTTGTGGAGGTTTCTACCCCTTATAGTTTTCAAGTGGCAATCCTCCAAAAAAAAAAGTGGTCCATATTTGGTGCCTCTACCCTTAGATGTGAAAGTTGATTGTCCACAAATACATCAATACCTACCTCAATCAAATTTTCAAAGATTTCTAAAATTTAGAAAATGATGTTGATACGTATTGTGGATGCATGTACATATTTGTTGATGTTAAATTTTGCATCAACATTGACATTGACATTTGTCGACATTAAAATGTATTACTTCAGTACTCTTAGATGAAGTATTGCACCTGCTTCAATATAAAGAGTTTATGTTCAACTTCTAGATTGTATGCACTTTCTATCTGTACCTCTCGGCGGTGGCCCCCGCGTTAGTGCTGCTTTCAGCCCCAGCAATTGCCACCTTGGAGAAAATAATTTTTGGAAAAAGTTTTCGATTTTTAAACTAACATTTTATAACTTTACGTAGCAGGAGGTCGGTATAAATTTTGATGCCAATGTCGATCCAAAATTATCATGGTCATTGTTGTACAGGCACTGTGTGAGGTTGGCGTTTCACCATTGGGGTCACAAATTTGTACCATAACGGTACATATGAAATTTGAAAAAAACATAAATACCTAATCGACAACAGAAAATAATAACAAAGATTTCTGGCAACTTTAGAATGAGAGGCCGCGTATTTCTTATACGAGTAGAGAGCCACTACATCTACAAATTTTTTTGGTTTTTTGAAATTGGCAATAATTACGACTAAAAAATTGGCACCACTGTGCTCTAAAATATTTCTCCTGTTTCAGAAATGGTATACTTACTCGTACTTCGATGTTTTGGCTTAATAATGTGAAATAGGTAGGTCCTCGCATTTGAAAAGAAAAAGTCCAGACCAAAAAACAACATTTCTATGAGAATATCTCGTTTATGAGGACCCATATCTCCCCACCACGGATACCTCTGGTGCTAAAAAATTTTCTGGGTGGCTTTCAACTCAAAAATAATGTTTCAATGAATTTGGTCAAATTCATCCAACTATTTGTTTTCGTGATCTAATGTAAATGTAGGTAAGGTTACCTACAGGACAAATATATATCTAGTTACATGTACTAATCTGGTTAGGTAGACATACATGTTTCAAACGAACTTCAAACAACCTATATTATAGGCAAATGTGCTTGCAAAATGTATCACCTAAGATATCCTGAATTCAAAAAGAATCGACAAATTATGTAGATCGGTGGTTTAGAATGCAAATGACAAGATGCCATCAAAATTGAAACGATCTGATGCATTAGGTTGCTTTGGCATATACAAATCAACGCTTTATAGCACGTAGGTACCTAGTACCTACATATGCGTAGTAACTCCGTAATTGGCTAATGCGGTAAATATTTGTACCAACATCGTCGTTCAATTTAATGCAGCCAATAACATAATCAGTACAGCAATAACCGCACATCAGGCTTTTACGAGTATGTGCAACACACCGTTAGAAAATTGTCACTTTTTTGAAAACGCCAAAGCGTGCGCTGCCATGTAAATGTGTAAAATTGTTGTTTTATTTACTTTTTCGTCGGAATGCTCTTTGTTTTGACGTTACATGTCAAGTAAGATGGTACAAAACGACAAGCCAGGAATAGAAAATGCTTTCAGGGGAAATTTCATGTATGATAATTCGATGTAGAACAAGTTTGCCTTATTGTTTGCCTGCATACTCCTTCCTCGTTCCTGCAGAACCTTTCCTCTCGCGTCCTTTTTCTTACTTGGCGGAAAGTTTCAGACTTTTGGAATTTCACGTTGAATACGTGGGCTCGAATGTAAGAGCATGTTTACGTTTGAGGTTTAGTAAATTGAAATAATGGCTTGTAAGTTTCAAGATGTGTTTTGCAAAACATCACGATTGAAACGTTTACCTACCTTTTGAATGTGTTATGAGATTAAACCGTGTTTCTGAGCTAGAGATTTTCATATATAGTATTACATTTGTTGCAGCCTCAACACATCAAATATCATTACCTGGATTGTGAACGAAGCTGCACAGAGAAAATGGGCGAGCTAGCTTTCGCGCAAGGAGGAAATATTATTTCCATTTTCAAATGGAAAGCGGAGATTCGAGCGAGTGAATTTATATGCATTTTGAAATCGATGCTGTATTTTTATTATTTTCTTCAACTGAGGGAATGTTCTTTCAAATGGCAAGTCTCATGCTTGCTTCCCGTGCCATTATTTGAAAAAATAGTTGAGGTACACGTTTTGAAGCTTATTAATTTAATGCGATATAAAAGAAAGGAGAAGAAAGGTATTACGGCAGATAAAAAAATATCCACCCACGTCTTGAATTTAAAAAAAAATATATCTCAAGAGAAAGTTTTCAGTCAGTTGAAAGGGTCTCATAGAAACTTCAGAACCTGTAGCTTAAAAAGAACAGCAGTTATTGATACTGGAGATAGGGTAATTTTGAGTGGGAGGGAGGGAGATTGAGCGGTATTATTATTTCGCTAAAAAATTCCATTTTTGACCAAGGTTTTTTTTTATTTTACTCGTCATTTTTTTTTTTTTTGCAATTTTAAATGTCTCCAAAAAGGCATAACAATCAATTCCAGCAGCTGAGAATCTACTTGTGGCTTATTCTCGACCTGTTTAAAGGGTTTGAGACATTTGAGCCGATTCCCAGGCAAACAACTCGAGTGCACTTTTTGTACTAAAACAAGAAGGCGGAAAATTTGAAAAAAAACTGTTTTTTTTCCTGTTCACAGAGAAATTTTTAAAACTTGTAGGTTGGCAGTATCTTGCTCGAAACAACTCTCTCGAGTCCGAATTTCCACATTGCAAGCCATTCTGAAGCCTCTAGCACGATTTTTAATTTCTCCAGAATTTTGAAATTTTTTCAGAAGGCTTGAAAACCAATTTGGACAGCTAAAAATCGAGTTATGGCCTATTCTTGACCTGCTTGGTAAGTTCATTAACCTCTAAACCGATTTCTAGACGGACACGTTGAGTGCGTTTTTTTGACCAACATATTTTCAACAAAAATTTAAAAATCAAAAATCCAACCTTGTGGTAAAATCTATGGATGCTTTTTCGGTTTTCTTTTGTTCGATCCAAAAAAAAAAAATGCTATTAGGGATAACTTGGTTTGTTATAATGAAGTTTCAAATGTTCGCATAATTTTTGTCACTACAAAAGCTTGGAAAAAAATTGATCTCTCTGATGAGAACCTTTAGGAGAATTCAATTATTGGATCAGGGAAGAAAGGAGAGCAACAGTATGAACGGATGAAATTGAATTTTCAAAAAATTTCGAAAATCAACAGAAAAATATGCTGAGTTTAAAGCCTCTTATATAATATGTCTTTTTTTTTTAATCTTATTGAATTGGCTACCGAAAAATTACGAGGATTTTTTCGCAAAACCTACCACATCAATTTTCCAAAAAAAAGAAGCTCGAATCAACTCATCTCATACTTTGCTACATAAAAAATACTCAAGTACGACCAAAAAAAAAAAAAAAAAATGCTCAATAGACTACCTATTAAGCAAAGACAGCATCATGGTCGAGTCATCTTCTGATTTACGTGCACTACGAAAGAAATCATTTAATTAAGACTAAATCTGCGCCTGAGATTTCAAAAGAAATCGTATAATTTATCTTCGAAGTAAAGAATAGGCGGCCGACTGAACGCGGCTAACAAAGTTATTTAATTTTTAAAGAATTTCTTCCTGAAATGGGGAATTTTCTCATAAAAATATATCCAACTAATAACAACTTTACTTCCGCTGTGAAAGCATTAACAATAGCGAGCCTAATGATTTATCGAATATTGCTAGATAAGAAATATACCAAGAGTACAGAATGTGTAAGACGAAAAATAAGAAGAAAATCAAGCGAAAAGGTAGGATATATTTTTACGATAAAAGAATCAGTTCATCGAGTACACATTGAAGCCGAGAGAGAGAAAGAGAAAAAAAGAAAGGGGGAAAAAATTGAAAAACTTTAACGTTAATACGAGGAGAAACGAGTATGAGTTTTTTTTTATGATTCGTCGTTATGATAAACATTTGTTAAACGTTATAGAACACATTTCAAGGCGGTTTCATTAAAAGATATTGTTTTTGGCTGGCCGATATATAGAAAGAAGGCGATGTATGTACATTGTACATTGTTATATGGAGAAGAGAGCATTGAGCAGTGAGACGGTTTTGTGATGGGCATACATAGAGAGAAGAAACAGCAGCATATATGTACGTAGAGAATTTAATATCCGTATAACTTTTTCGCTATGGGTACCCTATAGTACGTACTACGAGTATCATGCTACCCTATGAGAAAGTATTATAATGTGTGGAATATATACACGCTCGGTGAAGAGACGAGCATCACAAGAATACAATAAACATTCAACGACGACGGGAACACTTAAAATACCCCCCTAAAAATATATAGTCGTTGTTTATTACCTTGCTCTCGGCAAGCAAATTCGTACAAGTACCTCTATAAATTTGCTGACTCGGAAAGGGTATAGCAGGTTAAGTATGGTGAATCGGCCCTTGAAACAGATTTTGACCGCTCCTACCCTAAAAGGTCAACCATGATGAGAAAAAACTGTGATGAAAATTTTGGACCCCTAGGGCAAGTATTTTGGGGGGGAGGGGCAAAAATGTGTTTTTTCTGGTTAATTTTCTCACTAGACGCCATTTTTCACCAAATGCTGATAAAAATTTCGCGTTTTTTTAGATCGGTTCTAGAGAGTCCAAAGAACAAAACCAATTTAGGAAAAAAAATTTGGGCAATTTTTTGGGGGGGTTCTGCCCTTTTAAAAATTTTGAACCGCCATTTTGTAATAAAGGATCAAAGTGACAATGGAATTTTTCTAGTCAAAACACGCGTAATTTATCCGTAAACATACCATAAAAATTTCAAAAATTTTGGAGTGGTGGAAGTTTGTCAAAAAAAATAAAAACTGACCACCCCTTTGCTTTATTAAGCATAAGCTGCACCTACTATACATGGGTACAAGTTATGGATAAACCACCTATTAACCATTGTTTTTATAAAATCATTTCATTCTGATGCCAACAGGAAATATTTATGCGGGGCCTTAACCTCCCGGACCCCTTTCAACCCCCCCCCAACCATGGTTATTTTAATGAAAAATAAAGTCGCTGATATGGGTGTCGTTTTCATATGAATCGAACCTTCTGAAAACGAATTTGCAGTCGAATTCCCATTTGGACCATTTTTTGCCCCCCTCCCCTCACGTCATGATTAAAATGAGTATAGGTAAGCATTTTACACACATATTTAGTCATTATGTTTCGTAGTTTTGTGAATTATTTTCGCATTAGGTATAACTTCGATGGAAAATAGTCAAAATAAATACGAATATGCAGTCGAATTCCCATTTGACCCATTTCTCTCCCCCCCCCCCACCACTTAACCAGAAATATTATTTATAGATGAAAAATAAATTCGCCGATAATGGTGTCGTTTTTCATATGAATCGAACTTTCTGAAAACGAATTTGCAGTCGAATTCCCATTTGAACCATTTTTTTGGGCCCCTCTCCCCCTCCCACCCAAATGGTTATTTATGATGAAAAATAATATGTCGCCATGTGTGTCATTTTCATCTGGATCGAATCTTCTGAAAACGAATTTTCAGTCGAATTCCCATTTGAACAATTTTCCTCCTCCTCTCTTTGCGTCGTGAATAATGAGTATAGGTAAGCATTTTACACATATACCTAGTCATTATGAGTCGTAGTTTTGTGAATTATTTTCACATTAGGTGCAACTTCGATGGAAAATAGTCAAAATAAAAAATCTTTTTTACAAAAAGCATGCCTGTGAATGTGATTCTCTATAAGTTACTGTACCACAATGCATTATAACTTGTAGGGGGTCTTTCAAGATATGCATTCCTAACAGTTGTGAGACCTAATGCAAAGAGAGGAGGGGCCCAAAAAAATGGTTCAAATGGGAATTCGACTGCAAATTCGTTTTCAGAAAGTTCGATTCATATGAAAAACGACACCATTATCGGCGAATTTATTTTTCATCTATAAATAATATTTCTGGTTAAGTGGTGGGGGGGGGAGAGAAATGGGTCAAATGGGAATTCGACTGCATATTCGTATTTATTTTGACTATTTTCCATCGAAGTTATACCTAATGCGAAAATAATTCACAAAACTACGAAACATAATGACTAAATATGTGTGTAAAATGCTTACCTATACTCATTTTAATCATGACGTGAGGGGAGGGGGGCAAAAAATGGTCCAAATGGGAATTCGACTGCAAATTCGTTTTCAGAAGGTTCGATTCATATGAAAACGACACCCATATCAGCGACTTTATTTTTCATTAAAATAACCATGGTTGGGGGGGGGGGTTGAAAGGGGTCCGGGAGGTTAAGGCCCCGCATAAATATTTCCTGTTGGCATCAGAATGAAATGATTTTATAAAAACAATGGTTAATAGGTGGTTTATCCATAACTTGTACCCATGTATAGTAGGTGCAGCTTATGCTTAATAAAGCAAAGGGGTGGTCAGTTTTTATTTTTTTTGACAAACTTCCACCACTCCAAAATTTTTGAAATTTTTATGGTATGTTTACGGATAAATTACGCGTGTTTTGACTAGAAAAATTCCATTGTCACTTTGATCCTTTATTACAAAATGGCGGTTCAAAATTTTTAAAAGGGCAGAACCCCCCCAAAAAATTGCCCAAATTTTTTTTCCTAAATTGGTTTTGTTCTTTGGACTCTCTAGAACCGATCTAAAAAAACGCGAAATTTTTATCAGCATTTGGTGAAAAATGGCGTCTAGTGAGAAAATTAACCAGAAAAAGCACATTTTTGCCCCTCCCCCCCAAAATACTTGCCCTAGGGGTCCAAAATTTTCATCACAGTTTTTTCTCATCATGGTTGACCTTTTAGGGTAGGAGCGGTCAAAATCTGTTTCAAGGGCCGATTCACCATACTTAACCTGCTATACCCTTTGCTAAGTTAGCGGCTGTCGGACGCTGCACGAGCCAAGACTGGGGTACAGGGAGCCCTCCATGGATGGTGTCGATGGAGAAGAGCTGTCATGGAGGGGTGAAGCGGGAAAAAACGGTAGGCAAAGTCGTTATCGAAACGAGGTTGAATTTACGTCGAGAGGGTGCGAAGCACGTCCGTCGTAATGTTTCCAAATAATTACTCGGTTCCGTTTTGTTTGCTCGCGAGGTCGGACACTGGCCGCCGAGCAATTTGAGAAGTCGCCGAGCTAGAGAGCCGCGTCGGTCGTGTTCGATGATTCGACGTTATACGGTTCTTTTGGGAAATCATCGGGTCATTTTTAGATTTGTGCGCGAAAAAAAAATGGCTGGCAAGGGCGCCGCAACTTAGTTGGAAATCACTGGCACGTACACTCGGCAGAAGAATTACGTTGCTGTGTGCAAGAACAAATTGAACGTGTTCGGCGTGCTAAAGGTTTCTCTGGCCATCGCCATCGCAAGCTAACGCCAACGTCGACATGTTCCATGGCCGGAGATGCCGATGGAAACAGTTTCTTAACCCGCTTAATGTCCTCGTTATATTACGACTATACGAGTAAGCATCCAAGCAGGCTTCCAGCTCTCTTAACCAAGGCTAAGAAGTTGTTGCTGGCGTTAAAACGTTGCTGCGCTTTTACGCCTAGTCCGAGCTTCATCTTCCTCCTCCCCTCCCTCCAAACTCCGCCAGCTCGGCACATATTATTCGACAATGTACCGGATATATGTGAACGAATTAAATCGCCAATCACGTACTAAATAAAATTAGTTCTTGCTTATTTCTTTCGCATTTCACGCATTAAACTCGGTACACGTCGCTACCTCGGCCAACATTGCGTACAAAACAAAACTAATAAATACGCTCTATACTCCCGGTACAATCTTCTCTTTTCTTTCACCTCCTCTACACGCTTCGCCATCTTCTACTTTTATACACCCGACAACATAAATAGGAAATTGAAAAACTTGCTTTTTGGTTAACTTTTATTACGTTGTAATGCTTTAAATCGCGCCGTATCGAGCTTTTAAAAACACCAATTACAAGGCTCATTGGGACGCGTTAATTTTCAAACTACATTCTCTACAAATACCACTAATACCATTACCAACCAGTGCGTTGACGAAGTGGCGAAAAGTTAACGCGCTTTTATACATACCCAGTTATCCACCATATACGTATAGGTATAGATGGGTAGGTAGGTATGCCACGTACCACGACCATATGTACGGTAATAAAAATTCATGAAGTTGGTGAAATTACTCGTCGACGCGGTCGTACAGGGTGATCCGGCAAGTTTTCGCGAAATTTTTCGTGAGAAATGAAACATATGCCAGCCTAAATCCATATATACCTACGCCCGAAGCGAACAAAATTCTTTTTAGATTACAACTTCTCGACGAAGACTTTCGCAATTCAACCACAGTATTAAAGTATAGGTATTTGTAGCATGAAACGAAATTGTCGTTCGGATTTATTTTATTCTTTTTGTCTCGGTGCTGATATGATTTTTGAAATCGTATGAAAAAATTCAAAAAAAAAAAGAGGAAAAATGAAGAAACCTAGTATTTTTTAGAATTCGATCCAGGTAATGTACAAATAAAATAATACAATACTGTCAATTGTTGCGTCGGATTTTTCACATACACGTGCGTTGTTAAATATTTTGAAAATAATATTATGAAGAAAGTTAATGGTGGTCCTGCTGATAAGATAGTAGTGATGCGGATGGGATACCTCAAAAAGAGATATGTAGCCATGTAGGTATTTTTTGAGAATTTTTCTAAAAAATCAAATTGAACCCATTTATTTTTTTGAAAAATCGAAATATTTGATTTTTGTAGCCTCGGGCAGACTTTTGGATTCCAGTTCTTGAATTTCTGAAAGTTTTTTAAATCAGAAGAAATCGTATGAAAGGAAGTTTGAATAATTTTTCATTGAAGATTGTTTTGAAGTGGGTATGTTTTCCACTGATTGGAATAATAGGCGAACAGAGAGGGTTTAAAATAACGTAATAAGAAATCAAAACTGAATTAAGTACCCAATTTAACAACGAACAATTCTTCTGGTGAAGAAGACAGTAGAGGTGGACAAAAACATGAATTGGTTTTTTTTTGTAACGTAGGCATCAATTTTTTCTGGAAATAAGTCTTGACTGTGTGTTCATCAGAACGATTTCAAATTCTAAAAACAATGAAAGAACATTTTTCTGTGTGAAGATAGGAGTGGGAGTGACAAAAATGAAAATTTTCGGAGGAATGCTGTGTTTGGAAATTTCATGTTTTGGAGGTTTTGGGCTAAATCCTTATAAATAAAATTGTGATAAAAATTATTCTCAAGCAGTTTAATGGAATGCTCTAGGGCTGAGATGATTTTTAGGCAAATTTGCCTACTCTAGGTACCTTTAAGCCAGTCTGGCGGGGCTTTGGCAGCACTTTAGGGTCGGCAGACCTACATATTCAGATTCAGCGCAAAAAATGCTATAATTAGGTACCAATTTGAGTCATCAGTTTTCTTGACCTGAAAACTCAGAATAATTGTGAACTTTTGAGCTTTCACTGAACTTTGAAGCAGTACACCTGCGGGTCGGGAGACCGAGTGATGTAAAAAATATTGCCATAATCAAATTCTGCGGCCCAAAAAACATGCATTTTGATACATCACAAGGCCATTTTTGGTGAATTTCTCCACACCACCCTTATGCTCCACCCCCACCACAATGAAAATTTTGAAAAATTTTGGCGCCTAAAAACCATTTTACCCATAGAGCATTTCGTTAAGCTGCTTGAAAATCATTTTTAACCCGATTTTGTAGCTTTTTATGCAAATTTAGCCCAAAAAGATGAAATTTGCGAAATTTCACCACCCTTTGAACCAGTCTGGAGACCTACATATTCGGATTCAGCGCGAAAAATGCTATAATTTGGCACCAATTTGAGCCATCAGTTTTCTCGGCCAAAAGTTCAGAAAAATTGTGAATTTTTGAGCTTTCGCTGAGCTTTAAAGCAGCAGCTGCGGATCGGCAGACCGAGTGCTTTTAAAATAGGGGCATGCATATTAACTTTTGAGACCACTCTCAGCTTTCGGTTATTTCGGGGCAATCGCAGTAGGTATAGCTCTTGGACTATACCTTTTTCAAGAATGGGTAGACAATTTCTGCAATTTTTTTAAAAAAGTACATACATGATTCTTTTTCAATGAAAAATTTTAGTGAGTTGAACAATTTTTGTAATTTTTTCAAAAATAATAACACAATTTTTGAATGAATATAAATCGTAGTGTTTCTTTTTTCAAAAATGCTCAATTTTTGTAATTTTCTGAAAAATGAAGTATTTTTCTATTTGAAGAGTGATATTCCAAAACTCGCTTTGTCCATTTTCACAACTTTTCAGGAGAGAGGAAAAACAGTTTCTCTTTAAACGGGTAAATTGGCTTTTTAGGCGAGTTTAGCACTTTATTTGGGTGGATTTATGATGTAGGAGTGTAGGTATACATTTCATCCACTAAATACTGCTGAAAAAAATTTCAATAAAAATGGACAAAGCGCGTTTTGAAACATTATTTTTTTAAAATTTTTTAGTGAATTGGCTATTTAGGTGAGTTTAATACCTCATTTTGGTAGGTTGATGATGTAGGAATGTGAGTTAATACTTCATCTACCAGGTACCACTGAAAACCCAACTTTGATAAAAATGGACAAAGCGAGTTTTGGAATATCACTCTTCATTTTTTTTAAATGACCAATTTTTGTAATTTTTGAAAAATTATCCATTTTAATAGCTTTTTAGAAAAGTTAACAATTTTTGTGATTTTCTGAACAACGAGAAAAAATGAGACAATTTTTGTTATTTTTTTCAAAAATAGGAAATTTTGGTATTTTTTTTAAAACAGGTCAACAACTCTTGCAATTTTCTAAAAAATGACTGTTTTTGTACTTATGTGTTTAAAAAAAAATAAAATCGTACTTGATTTTTGAAAAAATTACCAATTTTTGTAAGTTTTAAAAACAATGTAACAACTTTGGTAATTTTCTAAAAAATGATCAATGCTTGTAATTTTTTCGGGCAACTTTATCTATCTTTTTCAAAATTGAAGAGGGTATTTTTGTATTTCTTTTTTTTTGTAAAAATTTTTTGTAAGTTTTTATAAAATGAATAATTTTTGTAATTTTTTCATTTTATTTTATTTTTTTTACTTGGAATTTTGATTCGACTCACAACTTTTTCATTACTAAAATATTGCACCTATATCACTGAATTCATATTTTCAACATTTTAAGATAATAATGTTTTTTTGGACATTTCAGATAGGTAACACAAATGCGTATTTAATTTTTTGAGCATAAAAACTCTCAGGCTCTAGCAATTGCATACAAATATAAAAAGCTTACTAATTCATTAGGTAGGTAGTCTTTTGGCATGAGAGTGTATCTACGTAGTTTATTCCAGTCTGAGTCTTCTAACCAAAAATTCAAAGCTTACCTGAAAACAAAACTAGACAGCTAAGCACAGCTTAGCTGCAAAGTGTGCGTAGCTGTATACAGTTGTACAGTTTTAACTGATAGTTTACAAAAAATAATCATATTGGTACTTGTAAACACTGAATAAGATGTGAAAACAAAACTGAGAATAATTATTTAATGCTAAATGTAAACAAAAGTAAATACATATATTATTTGTGAAAACTAAATAAAATATGAAAAACAAAAATTATAAACAGAAAAAAACAACCTTTGTATTCTAAACACAAACAAAAATTTATTAAAAAATATTAGCAAAGAAGCTAGTACTAGGAACAATAATTTCATCTTCATTCTTCAGTATAAGAATTAAATTTTAGCAAAAAACAGAAAATAATAAGATTTTTGAACAATAATTTTTAAAGAAAATGAGGTTTTTTGGAATTTATAGCAAAACAAGCCATCAGCTATTCGCTGATTACAAGAGAGTTTTTGCCAATCAATTTAAAAAAAAAATTACCATATTTCTTTTATTTATTTTGTATTGTTAATATAATAATGTTCATGAAGAAAACAGTTTACTTGAGTGCCATAAACATGAAAATATTCTCCAGCTCTTTTTTTTCCCAATTTTAATAACTAATTTTTTTTTCAAGTTTTTAACTTTACTTTTAATACAGGTCGGATGATGGGGAATACTCCCACTCACGGAGGGCGTCATCCATACGCCACGTACCATGTAGGTACAGCAGGATTTCTTCATTTTTCTGAAAATTAATAGTTGTAATTATTTTATCTGTAAATTCTTTTACCTGTTTAACTGTTTCAAAAAAAAAAAGTATAATCTCTGCTTAATAAATATCAAATTTGATGTTATAATTTCGAAAAAGTTTGTTTATTTTTCATCAACATAATATACCAATTCAAAGAATATTTCACCGATGCATACAGGGGTGCTAACCGTAACTGCAAAAAAACAAAAACTGTAACCGAAATCCGAACAAGATCCATAATTTTAGCCATTTTCAAATCCTAACTGAAAACAAAAACCGAAATTTCATAGGTTTTTTTAAAAACCGTAAAAAACCATAACAAAAATAATGAAGCAGTGTGAGTAAAACCGAAACCTAAACTGATAGAATTTATTTTGGTTTTCAGTTTGGGTTTTTTTCAGTTTTCTTTATTAAAGTACATTTTTTTGCCCTTCATTTTTTTTTTGGCTTCATTTGTGCTCATGTATTGACTTTAATTTTGCCTCTACATTGCCACTACTTATTGGCTTCAATTAGGTATGCCACTACTTGTTGGCTTCATTTGTCCCTATGTATTGACTTTAATTTTGCCTCTACATTGCCACTACTTATTGGCTTCAATTAGGTATGCCACTACTTGTTGGCTTCATTTGTCCTTATGTATTGACTTTAATTTTGCCTCTACATTGCCACTACTTATTGGCTTCAATTAGGTATGCCACTACTTGTTGGCTTCATTTGTCCCTATGTGTTAACTTTAATTTTGCCTCTACATTGCCACTACTTATCGGCTTCAATTAGGTATGCCACTACTTGTTGGCTTCATTTGTCCCTATGTATTGACTTTAATTTTGCCTCTACATTACCACTACTTATTGGCTTCAATTAGGTATGCCACTACTTGTTGGCTTCATTTGTCCCTATGTATTGACTTTAATTTTGCCTCTACATTGCCACTACTTATTGGCTTCAATTAGGTATGCCACTACTTGTTGGCTTCATTTGTCCCTATATATTGACTTTATTATGCTACTACCTATTATATTGACTTGCCACTACTTATTGGCTTCAATTATTATGCCACAATTAGAAACTCAATTTGAACTAGCCTGAAAAAAACAAATGAAAATTAAAAAAAAAATAATAGATTTGAATTAAAAAAGTGAAAAAAACAAATGAAAATTTCAAAAAAAATTATACCTAGATTTAAATTTAAGAAGCACCAGATTAAAAACTCAATTGCCTAAAAAAATAAAATTTGAATTAGAAAAAATAAATAAAATGATAAATTTCTAACCTATTAGGTAAGCACAAGATTAGAAACTGAATTTGAACTATCCTGAAAAAAAAAAAATTTCAAAAAAAAATAATGGATTTGAATCAAAAAAGCACCAGATTAGAAACTCAAAATTTCAAATAGTCACAAAAAAACAAAAAAAACAAAATTTCAAAAAAAATATAATAGATTTGAATTAAAAAAGCACCAGATTAAAATCTCAATTTGAACTAGTGTAAAATACAAACGAAAATTTAAAAAAAAATAATAATAATAGATAATTAATAAATTTGAGGTGAAAAGCACCAGATTAGAAACTCAATTTGAACTAGCCTAAAAAAAACAAATGAAAATTTCAAAAAAAAAAAATTAATAGATTTGAATTAAAAAAGCACCAGATTAGAAACTCAATTTGAACTAGTCTAAAAAAAACAAAAACAAAAATTAAAAAAAAAAAATTAATAACACCAGATTAGAAACTCAATTTAATTTAAATGAAAAAACAAAAAAAAAATTCAAAAAAAATAATAGATTTGAATTAAAAAAGCACCAGATTAGAAACTCAATTTGAACTAGTCCAAAAAAAACAAAAATCAAAAATTTCAAAAAAAAATGAATAATAAACACCAGATTAGGAATTTGAACTAGCCTGAAAAAAACAAAAATAAAAATTTCAAAAAAAAAAATTTGAATTAAAAAAGCATCAGATTAAAAACTCAATTTGAACTAGTCTAAAAAAAACAAAAACAAAAATTTAAAAAAAAAAGTAAATAATAACACCAGATTAGAAACTCAATTTGAACTAGTCTAAAAATAAAAATAAAAATTCAAAAAAAAAATAGATAATAAAAAATGCATTTATAATTTTCAACTAATTAAAAAATGATAATAATAAAAACAATAATGATGTAATAATTACCTGTTTATTTTAACTGCAAAGCTGCAACCATTAAATCAACACAGGAACAATATAGGTAACACTATTCTTAACAGACACAAGCCATATAGGATACCAACTGGAATGGTGTATACTTCACAAAGGTTTCACATAAAATGAACTGTCAATTTGTTTTACTGCCAGAGGTAACCAAATAAATTGGAAGGAAACACCCCACCAAGCCACTCCCACTTGAAATACACAGCTGGCAGACTGGGGGTGTAACAGGGTACAATGCAACGCAGGTGTTTATAAAGTGATGATGGCTGGGGGTATAGCAGGGTACAATGAGCGGCAGGTGGTTTATAAGTCCCCTTTACCATTTTTTAGGAATTTATGCATTAAAATAATGAACTAAAATTGCAATTACTCAGCAATTACCCATCCGAATTGAATGAAAATACATCTATACCCTCCGTCTTAATGATTCTCAAATGGTGTCCAATAGGTACAAAAAATGGTTGGATAGCTTAAGAGAACATTCAGTTACAATGAAATTTCATTTCTCAAAGCGAAACCAATAGTGTGCTACGCACACTAAAAATAAAACATTTGTTTAGTTGGTTGATAGTTACATATTTCAATATAAGAACCTCAAACTTCACATCAAGAGATATTATTACTTGACTGTCTAATACAGATCAGTTCAATATAACGCTTCTGGGCATCTCATAGTTGCCAATAAGCATTATTTCATCCTTTGAAACAAGCATAGGTATGTATATTTTCAATTATCAGTACCTAATATTGCTGCATGAAATGCAATTTCTCTTCTAACACTGTCATCTATCTAAACAATGCTTAAGATTCTTTTCTAAACCTACTATTAAATAATCATTTCTTGTTTTTTAGTCTTCGAATCATCATCCTCAAACAGAAAGGTAAATATGTACTTGATCACATGAATTACCATCCCCAATTCAATCGTCGAGACTATCTGATTTGACATTGAAGGTATCAAAGTGCTACTAATTTTTTATAGCCTACATCCCATGCTCATGAAACTACACATGAGTGAAACTATGAAGATTTCTGTTTGTACATACAATTTGAGAAACACATCAACCATACCTACTCGTATTTCCATTATTTAAACGAATTAAAACTAACTATAAGAATCCCATTCGAAGTTTGAAAACTTTCACTACACTTTTGACTTTTTGACACAGCATCACATTCCACAGCAGCAATGTCAAAAATCTCATTTATTTAAGGTACCGTGTTAGCCTGATTTACTCCAGTTATAGAAAATTTCAAAAACTCGATACAAAACTCGTTTGTGTAAAAATATCATAAATATTACTTTGATGGTTAAAAAGAAACATCATACAGCCATCACAGACGATAAAACGAGCAAAATGTCAACCGTTCTTAGGTTATAGAGTCGTTTTCGGGTAAATAAGCCGCAGTATATTTTTCAACATGCCGAAAACCATTAATTTTAGTCGCGCTTCTTTGACTGGTAGTGTTTTTCTCTTAAATGCATTCGACGATTATATTTTCCAATTATTTTTCTTTCGGTTCTTTTCTTCTTGCTTTTTACTTGTGTTTGCCGGTATTATGGTATATATTTTTACAAGCTGTTCTAATCTTTCGACAGTACAAAGAATAAGGGTGAAATGCTACGTGACACTCGCTGCTCGCTGCTTCGGTGAAGGTTGTACATGAGGGGAGGGGAGAGGAGCAGCGTAGTGTAACGTAATTCCCGCTGTAATATTTGCCTTTCTTGGTATTCTGTTTATGTTTTCCGCTATTTTCCAATTTATTTAGAAGGTCAACGGGTCATAGAGGAAGCATGTGTGTATGGGTAAGCAAAGCATAAGTAAAGTCCGAACCTCCGAACGCACAGTTTATCATTGATGATAGCTGCGTGGAAAATAAGAGTCGAGTACGTATGTTACGATCCTTTTGAGCTCGTTCATTATCAGTTTTACTCTTAGTTATGATAGATGATACGTACACTCGGCGTATACGGCCTTCTACGATATCGTGAGCTTTTATGGTATATTTCATCGTATCAAGTACCTAGTAAAAGATTCGCTAACTTGTACGAGAAAAACTGGCGAAATAAAATTAAAGAATGTAAGGTATACGATTTTGCGATAAAATAAAACCGATCGATTACCTACATTACAAGTAGGTATAACCTTACCTAAGTTAAATCATCTCTCTCTCAAAATAAAAAAAAATGCAAAATGAACAACTATGTACATATTTAATCTGGTAAAAAGCTACCAGGAACGAAACGGTTTAAAGTAGAGAAGATGAAAAGGGTGTAGTAGGTACATCGTTCAATGTTGTAAAAACATAAAAAGTACCTACCGAACGACACGATGTATTTTTTAAAAAAATATTCCACGCTAATGCGAATTAACAGCTACATAGTTCGAGCTTTCTGGTTGCTTGCGTTTTCATAGTATACCATGAATGAATATAAAACGATGAAAAATGCTCCCTACAACTACCTCGAAACACAGGTACTTCCAACACATAAACACATCGAATTCCTTAAATTCTCCAACGCGTAACAACTTCATCACCGAGGCGAGGGTTTCTTTCGTTAGCTAATAAAAACCGAAGTGATTTTGTATTTCGTAGACTATTCCGCAACTCAGCGAATTTGCGGTGGACAAATGCGAGAATACGATTGAAAAGCGCATAGCTTGTTGAATGGAGAAAGTTTTGGGAATTATCAAAGCAACGAAACGTATTTTCAGCTAGGTCTCTTAGTACAAGGTGGTTTGTATCGTTATCTGGGGTGATTTTCATCTCCGCCTCGCTTTCATCGAGCCAGCATTAACGAAAACGAATGGCTGTGCTTAAAAACAATGTAGGGTGTATTGGCAGGCTGTTAAAGAAAATAATATTCATCTAATCTTCTCGTATCGAAACTGAGCGAGTGATGTCGTACAGTTTGATGTTTTTCCACTTCAACGCAACGTACAAGGGGAATGAAAATTTATGTATATGACCCGAGGCGTTACGACCAAGTGTAAAAGAAAGTCTTAAGTAGCGAGCTTCCTTCGTTAAGGAAAAAAGAAAACCATTAGTGGATTTATATGCTTGGTTCGGTTGACGAAATTTTTCATTTGTTTGCCAACTCGTTATACAACAAGACAAAGGAGATGGGAGCAGGGCGAGGCTAATTAAAATTAAAATAATACATTGTTCAGAAAGGGAAACTTGGCGGTTTTTAGGCTTTTTTTTCTTTCGTCGTGTTAACGTAGATTATGTTTTTGGGCTAAGAGTTTACCTTTCAACGATTTCAAGGGGAATATTTGAGAAAGAAAAATATTCACTTAACCTCTATACCTACTAAGAAAACTACTAATTTCAGGTCACTGTGGAGCCTCCGGCGAGTTTTCAATTTTCTTCAGAGACTTTAAAAAATTAACTTGAACAGCTATGAATTTTTGACCTTTGTAAATTCTAAGGAAAACGAGGGGAAAAAATCAAAAACACACCGTGAGCAGAAAACAACCGCTTTCAAAATATTTCAGAGCTTTCAGTTCTGGAGAAAATTGAAAACTCACTGAAGGCTTCAGAGTAGCACGGAAGTGGTAATTTTCGGATTGGAGGTAGTTTTTTTTCAGTAACACTGATGAAAATTAGTCCTGAAAATAATATCAACTCCCCTCAACCAAATTTCATCATTTCGAGCTGTCCTGGAGCCGCCAGCTTCGTTCAAAAATTCTCTGGCAGCGTGGGAATTAATTTGAGTAGCAAAAAATGGAGTTGTGGTTCATTCTCGACCTGTTTATAGTAACGAGTTTTTCTACATTTTAACCAAGTTTCACGTGCGTGTGTTTTTTTACCATTTATTTACTTGCTAATAATCCAACAGTGCTAATCAAAAAAACACACAAAACACACTCGAAACATCAGGTTGAAAATTGGCTCAAATGTAGATTATTTCGTTAAGCAGATTGAGAATAAGGCACAACTTCATTTTCAATTGCCCAAATCAATTTTCATACCCCTTGGAACAATTCACAAATTCTGCACAAATTAAAATTTCTCGAAGTGACGAAATTCAGATCCATGATGTTATTTTTAGACAAGATACTAGATACTGTCATTTGCAAAAATTTCAAAAATTTTCGCACAAGCAGAAAATTTTTGATTTTTTTGAATTTTCCTTACCTATGCAAGAATATTTGCTGGTTAAAAAAAAGAAATGTCCTCCTGTAAATTTTAAACTTGTGGATGAACTCGTTTTTAGCAGGTCAATAATGCGTTATTATTCAATTTTCTTTTGCCCAAAATTAATCTCCATGCCATTCTGGAGAAAATGAAAATTTTTCAAGGAATCGAAAACTGTGCTAGGGGCTCCAGAAAGACCCCGTTCAAATCAGAGGCGAATGCTGCGAGTGGTTCCTTCGTTAACGAATTTTGAGAAGTTGTATTCAGAAAATAAAATACGCTGTATTTACGGCAAACTGAGTATGCAATTTTATTAACATTGCCAAATTTCCTTTAAATCTAATATTTCGCTCTACTTTTTTTACAAGTTTTATTTCTATCCAGTGGCGTAGCCAGGATTTTCTCAAGGAGGGGGCAAAACCAGATTTTTAGGCATGAAAGATCGAAATGAGGGGTAATTTTCTGGAAATCTATCGTAATGTGTGATGATTTCATGAAAATGAAGGCAAAATTAATTTTTAGAAAAAATGGGTCCGAACAACAAAAAAACTTTCATTTTTGCATATTTTCTTTCAAATCGCCCCCCCCTGGCTACGCCACTGTTTCTATCGTTCTGAACTATTCCATTAATTTGATTCTTTGCTCACTTTGGATATTCCAATTCTGCTCAAGATTCTTGCATCGTGATTGGTGAGTTGTGATAATTTTGTTGTCAGTGCACTTGGGTTAAAGCTTGTATAATACACATAACGGCACAACATCAGCTGTATCACTTTCAATATGGTGCACTTATCTTACCGACAATGATTCGCCCATATTTTTACCGGTATGAAACGCATTTTTTAAAAGGGTAAAAGTACTCGAAAACTTTCAAGTTTTACGTCGTCGCATCACATAGTCAAGTGATTCTTGCAGCACACTACACCTACCATAATCCAATAAAAATAGCGCATTGTCGCGCATCACGCCGACCTATAATCTAATAAGCGACAAATACGCGCTATCGTCGACATGTACTAGCAGGTATATAGGTAGGTTAGGTAGCTCTAGCTAGGTGGGTATCTTTTTTGAAAATATTATTTTGCCACATATGAACTTGATATGTTTCGCTATGGAGACGTCAACTCATCCACTCGACGTTTAATAAAGTCGTCATCGTTGTTGAATATATTCCAGCCAGTAAGTATAGCCTTGTTTATTTTTCTATGTGTAGGTACGAGTAGTTTTTCGATCGAGCATTTCGTAGTAAGTAAGGTTGGGGAGAATGTAGGTATGATATACCTACCTATTTACAGAACAACGCGAGTAGAGCGAGAGGGGGGAGGGGGTAAAATTCGTACTTAATTACCTAATTATAAAACGTCATCCAACATTGCTTCGGCTTCTTTCGACAAAGTAAACGTCTTGATGAAAATATAGAGTACACGCAAGAGCGACAATTCCTTTCATCAACTCGGCGAAAAAGAAACCGCGGTGAAAAAGGTCTTATACAAAGTGCTCAGAAAAACGCGCTCGTAATAAAATTAAAAAGTGAAATCGGCGAAATGAAATTTAAGTTGACTGTAAATTTGAATTTTGTCGTACGTTTCGTCATGTCATATCAAAGTAAACAGCACGTAACATAACTGGAGGAAATTTTTTTCATCTTTTTTCTTCTCTTTGCTATCCTTTTCAACGAGCGGCACTTACAGTCGGTAGTTTAATCTTTCTCAGTGACCTTGTACGTCTTTTTGAGTTTTTTCCTCTTCGTTAACCTTATTAGTTTTTCCTGGGTGAGTCTAGCGAAAAATACAGTTATAGTTATAATTTTTTCGTATAGCGAAATCAGAAACGTATTTTTTCATGTTTTTGTAACCAGTCTGAGAAACCGAGAAGAATCCGACAAGAAGTGAGAATGATTGAAAGAAATTTTATTCACTCTAATAGGTTCTCTTTCGAAGTATAAATTAAAAATATTTATAATGGAAAGTTTTTTTGATACAAACATTCTCTTATTGTCGTTATTTTACTCCGAATAATGCTATAATGAAATTATTCGAGGAAACAGCCACCAGTTTTCTCCGGAAAGGAAATCTTTTCAATTATATAGTGTAGACAAATACCTACACCTACATACCCATCAATTCTGCGACTTGAAAAAAAAACATAATTAATTAGGTACAAAAATATAATATCTATTATTAAATCGTTTATACATTCTGCTTTCCTCAGTTCTTAACAGATCGAAAGAACATGCCAAGATACCTCTCCACCCAAATATTGATCCATTTTTTTTTTTTTTTTTTTTTTTTTTTTTTTGGATTTTTGGGGGAATTTTAGAAAATTAGAACTTGGATAAGAAGCGAAAAAAAAATCAAAATTTGACTCCATTGAACTGAAAATCTGAAATTTTGATACAATTACATCCCATTTTTGACTCCTCAAAAATTGTCAAATCGATCAGACGTAGTTGATTTCAAATCGTCCGAGAGTTCTGGAACTTCCACCTAATTTATGGAAATCAAATTTCCTAAAAAATTCTACGCATCATCTAACTTGAAACGCTTATACTTGGTATGCATCTTTCTTTTTACTTCTCAAAATGGTTGAGTTATCCTGAAAATTCCAGACATTTTTGGGAAATCCCATCGTAACTTTGGAAACTTTTCAATCGGTTTTGCAATTCGTTCACAAAAAACGCGGTCATGATTTTGAGATCAGGAAAAGATCCTTTTTCGATGGTGTTTTTTTTTTGGGGGGGGGGGGGTGGGTGTTTATAATTGCAAGTGGTGTACAGCAAAAATTTCATATCTTTCTGGTTCGTCTCTTTTATGATATACGAGTACATGTAAAAAATTGATGTCCTTCCCCCCTCAATTCGTATTTTTTTAAAGTGCCTGCATCATTAGGGCTTTTGTAACAATTTAACAAATCTTCGGAGAAACGTTTTTTTTTTTAAAACTTCAAATCAGCTCAAATGCGGAAGTAGGGGGGGGGTCCATTGAAAAATTACAGGAAATTTCAATTGATTTTCTGCAGAAATATTCGATTTTACATGATTTCCAAAGTTTAGTTTTTCAACTTACTTATCGTAAGAAAATACACTTTTCAATTTGTCAGATCTGATTCGCATTTGACCAGTGCCACTCGATTCGAAATGTCGAACTTGTAATAGAAATAAATTTTAAACAGCTGAAGTTGATTAAAACGCTTTTTGGAAAAATTTGAAATTACTGGAGGAAAGTCAATTTTTGCTGGAGGCTCCAGAACGACTCGAAAATGGTGGAAATTGGCCCAGAAAGTTGACTTCAATAGACGAATCGATTTCCAATCAAAATATTGATAAATATTTCCTCAGTTTTTAAAAATTAAAAAAAAAAACAAAAAATTAACTTCAGTATTAGTCCGGCATATGACAATAGGAGTAATTGCACCCCCTCCCCCCCGGTCGATCCTCCGGGACAACTTTTTTCTTAAAGGGGACACCCTAAGGAACATTTTAAAGCAAACTTGCCAAAAAAAAAGTTGGCCTTACTTACAAAATGGCGGCCATTTTGATTGACAGGTCAGCCGAAATCTCAGATTTTGCGTTTTAACATAGGACTTGCACGAACTATTTCAAACTTTACAAAGGTAGATCGAAAGATCATGCAAAAATTTCAAGTGCTAAAGTGCGTTTTTTGATTTTTGGTGAATTTTTGAAAATCGAATTTAGGCAAAAATGAGGGAAAAAATCAAAATTTCACCAAATTGACCAAGAAAGCTGAAATTTGGGATATGCCCTATTTTCGACATGCCAAATCGATTAGAAACGGTTTCAACCCGTTTTGAGCAGTTCTGGAGCCTCCAGCAGATTTTTGAAACTTTAAATTTTTACAAAATTTCATCAAGTGGAGATGGAAAGCTGAAATTTACTCTACACTCCAATTGTAACACCTTCTGAAGACGATTTCAGGTGGGTTCAAGCCATATTAGGGCCTCCAGCAACTTTTTTGAAAATTACTGCAGCCTCCAGTAGATTTTTGGAACTTGAAATTTCTCCAACATTAATATATCAAATGGAGTTGGCAAGCTGAAATTTACTTCGCAGACTACATGGTGGTTTCAAATAAAGCTTCCAGCTACTTTTAGAAAATTTCAATTTTCCAAAAAACGTCATACAACCTTTCAAAAAGTTACTGGAGACTCCAAAACGACTTAAAATTCACCAGCAGTCAACTTCGTAGTGTATTGAAATTAGTTTGCAGAATGAATTTCGACTCTCCATCTTGGTTTGATAAAATTTTAGGGAAATTTCAAGTTTCAAAAATCTACTGGAGGCTCCAGTAATGTTCGAAAAAGTCGTTGGAGGCTCTAAAATGACTTGAAATCCACCAGAAGTCGTTTTCAAAGGGTGTTAAAATAGGAGTGTAGAGTAAATTTCAGCTTTCCATCTCTATTTGAGGAAATTTTGTGAAAATTTAAAGTTTAAAAAATCTGCTGGAGGCTTCAAGAATTTTCAAGAAGTCGCTGGAGGATCCAAAACGACTTGAAATTCACCTGCAGTACTTCGTAGCGTATTGAAATTAGTTTTTAGAATAAATTTTAGCTTTACAACTCCAATTTGATGGAATTTTGTGGGAACTTCGAGTTTCAAAAATTTGCTGGAGGCTTCAGAACTGCTCAAAACGGGTTGAAACCGTTTCCAATCGATTTGGCATGTCGAAAATAGGGTATATCCCAAATTTCAGGTTTCTTGGTCAATTTGGTAAAATTTTGATTTTTCCCCCTCATTTTTGGCCTAAATTCGATTTTCAAAAATTCACCAAAAATCGAAAAACGCACTTTAGCACTTGAAATTTTTACAGGTGATAAATTTTTGCATGATCTTTCGATCTACCTTTGTAAAGTTTGAAAAAGTTCGTGCGAGTCCTATGTTAAAACGCAAAATCTGAGATTTCGGCTGACCTGTCAATCAAAATGGCCGCCATTTTGTAAGTAAGGCCAACTTTTTTTTTTGGCAAGTTTGCTTTAAAATGTTCCTTAAGATGTTCCCTTTAAGAAAAAAGTTGTCCCGGAGGATCGGCGGGGGGGTGCAATTCCTCATATTGTCATATGCCGGACTATATTGAAAGCTTAAAAATTGGTTCCAAGGTGTGACTTGCTCTTTCTTTGAGCCAAATTTCAGTTCAATTTAAGCTGACAGATTATAAAGGTTCTATTTTGAAAAAAGTTATGGCGTACCTACTTATATGTGAGTGAAAAATGAAGACTACAAATTATTGAGCTTCTTCATGTAAGTAATTAGAGAATCTTGGCTTTTTAGTTTTGAAGCATTTTTCAAAATATTGAGAAAGGTGAATATTTGAACTCTGCGAGCTGTATTTACGACAAACTGAGTATGCAAATTCTATGAACACCGCCAGACTGTTTTCAGACCTATTCCTTATAAACTAAATCCAAAAATAAAGCCAGATCTTTCTTTCACTCACGCCAGATGGTCTGTCAAAATTTTCGTCCTAACCTTCCATAGGGCAAGAGAGCAAAGTAAAACATTATTTCAAAAATTATTTTCTGCATCACACCGAATAGATACACACAATTGATTTAATTTTGACAGAATGATAAATGAAAAAATTCTTCTACGATCACTGAAATAGAAATTTCTATACGAATCAAAAACCTGTTGATATAAATAAAATGAAAAACGCTAGAATTATTCGCTATTGTGTAGATATTATTCAATTGATTGAAACCCTTCGGCCACCCTATCTTTTGAAACCAAATTCAGCGAATTAAATTTCTTTTACATTATTCTATACGAATAGTCGAGATGTTTCGCAATGTGAAAAAAGAAGAAATAAAATAAAGAAAGGTTACTCGGAGTATAAAAACAAGCATTATCTCGTACCTATACTCTGTATAGACGTAGAGAAAAGAAAAACTGCATGAAACAAGACGAATATATAGACGAAAATAACGAGTTATCCGCGAAACGTAGCAGATGTCATTTTTTTAGAAGATAGGTCACGGGTATATAGAGAAGAGAAGAGAAACGTAATACTTTATCGATCACGTGTCTAACGTAAGGTATATTTTCTTTCTTCTTGTTGTGCCTCTTTCTCAAACATCAAGGAATTTGACAAGCATATTGCGAACAGATCGAACAACACCAGGAGGAATAATCGTTGTACAGTAATCAACTTTTATTACGAAGTCTATCGAGTTGTTTTACGTAGATAAAATACTTACTATAAGTATATTTGACAAATGCCTCGAGCAACGAAGATATAGAGCTGAAAAAATTTGCAATTATCAACGCTGCTAGCTTTTAGCTTAAATTTTAATTGAAAATTGTCTGCAGTGAAGATGGAGATACGGCGAGAGAAAATTCTTTTTCGCGTTAGGTACCATCTGAACTTAAATCAAATAAAAGGCATGGAAACTAGACTGTCTACCTGGTTGTGTGTAACTTAACTCGTTAACCGAAAACAAAATGGTAGAGTGGCGGAAAGGAAAAAAATCGTGCTGTTTTACTATATATTTCAGAGTACCTACCTACTAGAATAGCTACGCTGTACCTAGATAATTTATTTGTAGTATGCTATACTCGAATGTTCAGGTACCATACACGAAAGTGTTGTAGTGAGGAGTTATGTTCCGTAAAAGCTGAAATAAAAATTGCTTTTTAACCTCATTTTTTACAGATACACAAAAATTGGGTGAAAATTACAACCGAGAGATTTTATTACTGGATGTATGACAACATTCTTACACCATTGTTATTTCTCTAGAAGAGTTCGCTGTTTTCTTAAATGCTTTTAATTCTTGTACAGATACCAAATAAAAAGCCTTATTTCCATAGAATATCGTCGTTTGAATTTTCAACGAGTCGTTCGAAACGGTTTAAAGAAAGTCTAACGATAATACAATAGGAATTGGAAATTGTTAGCCATTTACGAGGTAACTGTAACCGGAATACAATCGTAATGGCTATTACAAGAAATGTTAATTTGCTTTTCAATTTTTGTGTTTTTTTCCTCTTCTAAATGGTCTCAGCAACGATTCACGTAGAAACGCGTATTCGTATAATTTACAATCATTGAGCTGAAATAAACGGTGCTATAAATATTTAGGGTTATTGGCAATTTTTCCTCATCACCTATATAAGCACACAATCGAGTTTTCATTTCGAGTGTAGTATTTCATTTGTTCGAGTGGATTTTTATACATTTATATTCTGAGACAGTTACTTTACTTTAATCCTCGCCAATCATTAACCCAAACGTTAGGCAAATTACATCTCGTAATCGAATTTCTTCGCAGTTCAATGATGCAAAATATACTTTCAAAATAAATTTGTGTAAGGTTGCATTTTATTTAATCTGCTTAGAGGAACTTTCACGCGATACGCTATGCTCCCTTCCATTATAAATTTTTATCACCCTTCTGTCCGATAAACGAAAACTTTCGAGAGAAGAAAAATTATTATTCCTTAATTATTCTGCGACGATTGCATCGAGAAGAGGAAACGTTCATAGATACAAGAGGTAATTTTCGGGAATATCATTTGTTGTACAAATTATCAATTTACCACCCACAGTAAATAAAACTAACCCTTTTTTATTCGTGTCACCAAAAAAAAAGCTATAAGTACAGGATGTCCCATCAAACTTCTCCTTTTTTCGTGTTTGTTTAAAGGACACCTTGTATTTCGACACCGGATGTTGTCACGATGATCGCGAAAAACCTAAAAATAAAAACAAAAAAGCCGCGACGACACATTCATCAAACGTCCAATCAAGTGATCGGTGATTCGCGTCATTTTCCGGTAACACTGTATCAGCACAAGCCTATCAAATTACGACAAATTTCGGTCGTCATTTCGCTCGCCTACATTGTCGCGTATAATTTGTCACCAAAAAATATCAACCACCTCCGACGCGACGTTGAAAATTCACCCCCATCCGAGTGTAAGTATAATCAATTATCTACGACACATTTTATCAACCGCATTACAAAATTAAACGTATTATTATTTCAAAAATACTTCATCGAAAATTTTAATTCCCATACTTGGCAGCTTTTTCACCGGGTTATAAATTCGTATCCATTTATCAAGCGCTGTAATCGAGCGCTGCTACACCTTGTTGTGTGTATCAATCAACAAAATTATCGCAAAAATTGCAATCGAATACGCGAGTAATTCGATAAAATAATTACTCGTAGCTTTAATCGATGTGCAATAAAAAACAACCACCGGAGCTCAACACGTTTTACTTTATGTGGGCGAATAATTCAAAAATATGACACTCGTGTTCGTAGATTAACTGCATATTAGGGTGGAAGTAATTTACCTATGTGTTCGTTGGAAGGGTTACATAGTCAAAGGTTGTTGTGCAAAAGTAACCATGAGATATGTACACGAGAAATAAAGTAGATAAAGTACCGTATACGAGAACGTTGTATTACATATTAATCGTACAGATACATTGTAGGTACAGAGAATGAGAAACTACTTAGAGGTATAGAACAGTGTTGCCATTTGGTACAACAAATACCCCCGCAAATGGTAAATAATTAATTACACATTAAAACAAAATTATCAATGAACACAAACAAATTGACAATAAAATGCATAATAATTTCACAGTAAAATACAAATATTCCAAATGACAAATAATCAAAGTGATGTGAATACATCGGAAACGCATCGGAAACATAAATGATTATAGGAATATGCTTATGAAATTACAACGTAGTTGACGTAATCTATGATCGAATAAATATACATGGCACATAATAATACAACGTTTAATACATGATAAATTAGGTAAAATAATCGAATTAACAGGTAAGTAAAATAAAACAAATGGTATTACAACAATTCGAGTTTTAAGAACTGTAAAAAATCTCTAAAACGAGAACCTACAAGACTCTTAGTGAGACCATCGGCTTGTTGATCGGTTGAACCGACATGAAACAACGAGATAAAACCAGCTTCGACAAACTGATTGACAAAATGATATCGAACATCGAGGTGTTTGATTCTTCGGTTATTTTTAAAATTCTCAACTACGTGCATAGCACTCTGGCTATCGATACGAATAGGCACGGGAAACTCTAATCGGAAACGAATATCTTTGAACAAGTTTATCAACCAAATTACTTCGCTTACTAATGCGGATAAGGAAACATACTCCGCTTCGGTTGAAGATAACGTAACGATTGTTTGTTTTCGAGATGACCACAATACTGGATTACCGAAGACTTTGATTAAATTTCCCGATATTGATTTTCTACCTTCCTCATTAGCGTAATCTGAATCACAAAACGCTTCAATAGGAGATAAGCTATCTAAGCTAAAACGTAATCTCATAGTAGAAGTGTATTTCAAATATCGGAGAACATTTAACAGGTAATCATAGTGTGCTTCGGTAGCTTTATCTTGATATCTACTGAAGAGAGATATGGCGTAACACAGATCCGGCCGACTACCGAGCATAATGTACATTAGACTTCCTAGAAGCGATTTGTAAGAATTATCCGAGATAAGTGGCCCATCTAAATTATCCAATACGGCATACAACTTGTTTTCCACAGGTTGTTTCATGATATAGCAATCCTGCATACCGTATTCTCGCAGTACCTTTTCTATCAAATCACGTTGATCAACAAACAATAACTTATTTTCACGATCATACTCGATACCCAAGTTCAGAAACTTCGACAATTGACCAAGGTCTTTGAGATTAAATTTTGACAATAAACGAGATACGAAATTATCAATTATTTCAATTGATCGACCAGCAATAAATAAATCGTCTACGAATACGACAAGTATTAAATCAAGATCATAATACAGACAATAATCGGCACTTGAATGGTTCAAACCTAACGACTCTAAATAATCTTTCAATTCCTCATACCATTCTCTAGAAGATTGACGTAAACCATAAATGGTTTTAAACAAACGTAAACATAAACCTTCGGCTTGAGGAGTACCATACAAAGGATGGCCACGAGGTATATTAATAAATATCGTTTCTTTCAAAGAACCGTACAGAAAAGCCGTATCAATATCAACATGACGAGTGAACCAATTCAATTTCAAAACAAGCGCTAATAATACTCGAACCGTAACTAAACGAGCGACAGGTGAATAAATATCATGAAAATCAATACCTGGTCGTTGCAAGAAACCTCTAGCGACAAGTCGAGCTCTGTATACATTATTACCTTTCTTTTTAAATACCCATGTAGTATCGATCAAGTGAGCATTTTCCGGTTTATCTGTTACTTCCCACACATGAAGTCTCTCCATCGAATCAATCTCTTTATTAATTGCTAAGTTCCATTCTTCCGAATCCTCCGCTTGCAAAACCTCATCATAAGACAAACCTTCAGAAGATAGGGCACAAAGATTAAGTTGATAATCATTCAAATAGGACGGAGTTCTCACGTTACGTCTCGGACGGTTAGATAAAGAGAACGTAGTAGGTTGAGGAGGTGCGAGGGGATTAATGTTGGATGAAGGAGGTATATTCGAAGACGATGGTGTAGATGTTGGTACATCGCTTACAGTCGAGGACGATGAGACAGATGTAGGAACATCGCTCACATCAGGAGAATCTTTATCTCTCATATACACGCGCGTTTCGTTATCTTTCATGTACACACGCGTCTCATAAAAATCTACATCACTCGTTATCTCCTTTTTATTTTCACTAAAATCGTACATGCAAAAACCGTTAGGAGAATATCCGATGAAACAACATTTCTTTCCTTTATCGTCTAACTTTCCATCTCTTTTGATATCTGGAATACGAACAAAACCAACACAACCAAAAGGCTTTAGTTTAGAATAATCAGGAAATTTTCCGTACCAAAGTTTGGCAGGAACTTGATTATGTTTCGGAATCCTATTGAAAGAGTAAACTACATAACGAAGAGCATACGGCCAGAATTTCTTATCTAAACATGCACTTTTCAAAACTGCTCGAGCACGCTCACACAAGGTACGATTTAATCTCTCGCATTTACCATTACTTTCAGGTGAATAGGCCGTTGTAAATTCATGAAAGATACCTTTTTCTTTACAGAAATTCTTGAACTCTTCCGAAATATACTCACCACCATTATCACTCCTTAACCTCTTGACTCTCATATTCAAAGTATTCTCAGCTAATGCAACATACTCTTTGAACTTTGACAACGTTTCGGACTTATTCTTCATCGTGTACACATAAACAAAATTGCTAAATTCGTCAATAAAGGTTACAAAGTATTTTTCCGCAATAGGAGAACCAGTTATTTCACAAACATCCGAATGGATTCTAAATAAAAGGCTATTTGCACGAGTGTACGATGTATCTGATTTTGGTAAAGAAGAACGTGGTCTTCGGGACTGTTTTGAAACTTGACATTCATCACACGTTGATAATGATTGTAAGAGCTCTTCACTAAAGACACCCTGTTTGGAAACTAATTTCATCTCAGATTGACCTGGATGACCTAAACGAAGATGCCACAAGTCCGCACTAGGCGGAACAGTTAACAAAGCACCGCTAGGGTTATCAATAAGCTCAAAATCCATAATATACAAATCATTAATCAATGTACCAGTAGCTAACACTGTGGTATTTTTCGAAATCGTAGGCGTATCATTCTTAAAAGTGACAGTAAATCCAGACTTTTCAATACATCGAACAGAGAATAACGTATGAACTAATTTCGGCACATAATAAACATTTTTAAAAACACAAACAAAACCCTTATCTGTCTTAACACGTAAAGTACCTACTTTAGTCGCTTTTAAACTTCTACCAGCCTCTGCTATCGTGACATTCATCGGAACACGAAGAGTAATAGAATTTTGCAAAATATCACGATTTATCATATGGCGCGTTGCACCACTATCAAGAGCGCCTGATATTTTTCCATTACAAGAGCCAAAATCAGAATTATTACTAACAGACAAAAAGGCGAATTCGTTGAAATTTTCAGTATCAGCGTGACTTAGGTTTGCACTACCTTTCTTATTCTTAAGCTTAAAGCAATCACTTTTAATATGACCATGTTTCTTGCAATAATTACACCTAACATTACGACGATTATTACCAGAGCTACCGTTACTACCACTATTATTATTACCATTAGCATTAGCATTATAAGTATTCGAATTCGAATTTCTAAAATTACCTCTACCACGTCCACGACCTCGGAAATTACCTCGAGACGAATTTGGAGCGTATAATGCGCTGGAAACAGGAGTCTCATCTTTGAATTTTTCACTAGGATCAGTCGTTGATGCGGTAGGTTCAGAAACTTGAGAAGCAGAAAGTTGATAATCGGAAATCGTAGACGTTGCTTTATCCCAATCATAGTCGGCGATATGGCTTTCAATATTAGCTCGAATTGGGAGGAATAGTATCGGTAGTGATCGAAGTAACTGCAAGATAAACTGTCTGTCTGGGGTAGAATCGTTGAGTTCGCGTAATCTATTTGCCGTTGATCTGAATTGTACGATATAGGAACGGAGATCTTCACAAGTTTTACCTTTGTAACGATATGCATATAATTCGTCACTAAGAGCAGACATACGGGCATCCGACTTGCTTTGGTAATTTGTTTCCAAAGCATCCCATAACAATTTCGCGTGATTCTTTCCATGAATTATATGGGTCATATTTTGGGCAAGATGAGCGACGATCAATTGTAAACACGAATCGTCACTAGTGATCCAAGCTTCGGTACGAATGGCAACACTTGGAATAGGTTGGAGAACAATATCAAGTACCTTTTCTTTCTTCAATAGAATTAACATTCGAGTTTTCCATGTGTCGTAATTTGTTCCATCAAATGGTCTAATGCCAGTATATGTGACGTTGGCAGGATCAAACATGATGACAAAAGGTAACTTGATCGCGACACGAAAAAATTAATTAAGACAGTATACAAAACGGAAACAAAATAGAAACAAAATTGGGCTTGATATAAAAAATTAAAACTTTGACTAGAACACACAAAATAAACGTTACTCTGGGCCCATAACCTTTGTTGTGCAAAAGTAACCATGAGATATGTACACGAGAAATAAAGTAGATAAAGTACCGTATACGAGAACGTTGTATTACATATTAATCGTACAGATACATTGTAGGTACAGAGAATGAGAAACTACTTAGAGGTATAGAACAGTGTTGCCATTTGGTACAACAAAGGTGAAGGTTAAATTATGCATGTTGTAGAATCGACTTACGTATAGAGATCAACCATCTCGAGAATTCCTCCATTACGTATTATTCTAATTCAAAAATCCACCACATTAAATCATTATCTACATTATTCATTCTTCAACCTGCACGATACTTGGACTTGAGTATCCCATCAGAATTGACCTTCCGACAAGCCAATAATATAGTCAAAGATGTCCTATGCTTTTGAGATATAGCAATTCGGCGTAATATACGAGTATATAGCTACCGTCGAAGGTATAATAATTCAATTATAAATGGTATACAGAGTTCATCGTTCGTTAATGATATAAATGTATTGTTCAACGCAAATACCGCCAAAAGTTACCTTTTAGGAATTATCTAATAACAAAGAATCATTAAGCTTTTCAAAATGGAATCGTTGATAACACATTATATAACCTTTCACGACCACCCCTATGTATTTAACGAGGAAAAAGTGCGGTATAACGCGAAATTTCAACCACCGTATACTGATACACCCTTGGGAAATAAATTACCCTCGATAAAGTCAAAATAATTTCCCCTTTCCTTGCGTCATCAAAATTCAGTCGCGTTTTCCCTCTGTGCTATGTATCATATTCCTTTGGATATGTAATACCTAGTTTTAGTCCCGCAGATGTAGTGTCCTATTAAAATTCTCAAATGAAAAGGTAAAAGAAAAATTACCCTAGTCGTGGAACCTATATTAAAGGTTGCAAAAAATGAAGCAAATTCCATTCGGTTGAAAATTTTTTCCCCCTTTAGAAAACTTGATGGAAAAATTCGTGAAGCTCGGGGTGAAATGTACGAGCATGTTTTGTACCTACTATACCTACTTTGAGTAATGCTTGAAATTGCAATTTATACATGTTGAGCGAATTCAAAATTCTCGATCTAGGTTTAGGAATTTGCTCGCATATTATACTTACCTCTAGTTGTGATAGGTATTAATGCCAGTTTATACCCAAAATACAAACATGAGAAAGAAATGTAAAAGAAAGGTGTGTTTTTTGAAAAATTACCTATGGCTGGTGAAAAAATCATAAAATGTAACTTATGACGAGATTTCATTCATAAACAATATGCACACTACAAGATTATTTGTGATTGTGGGGGGGGGGCGAAGGACTAAATGAAATACAGTGCGCTAAAGGAACACTCTACAACTTGGTTCAAAAAATCAAAAAATAAAACTTTTCATAATTTTCATCTAAAAGAAAATAAATTTAAAAAATCCGATCTTAATCGCGTTTCTAAAAATTGTTGAAAAAGAAAACACATCCCTAATTTGTTGCGACCCGTTTTTTTTTTTTTTTTTTTTGAATGTTGAAAAAGTAGTAATCTCAGTAATGGTCAAATAGACTCACACACGCTGAAAATTCCAGAGTTGCAATTTCTAAGTAGGTATGGAGGCAAATATTAACAACTTCGAAATTTTGTGCGCTCAGAACAGTAAAAAGTGCCGAAGAATAAGTGAAAAACCACATCCATTGTTAGTCTGGTACAGTTAAGTGAATTTTGGGTGAACAAATTTAATTTTTGGAACCACTGAGTGCACTTTTTTCTAGAGTTTTTGGCTCTATTTTACGTTTTCAAGGGCTGAAGAGCAATTTGTATGCACTAAAAACCCAAATACAATTTTAAAAATCAATTGAAAATGTTTTGGTAAATTACTGGTAATTTTTTTGGTAAATTACTGGTAATTTTTTTGGTAAATTACTGGTAATTTTTTTGGTAAATTACTGGTAATTTTTTTGGTAAATTACTGGTAATTTTTTTGGTAAATTACTGGTAATTTTTTTGGTAAATTATTGGTAATTTTTTTGGTACATTACTGGTAATTTTTTTGGTAAATTACTGGTAATTTTTTTGGTAAATTACTGGTAATTTTTTTGGTAAATTACTGGTAATTTTTTTGGTAAATTACTGGTAATTTTTTTGGTAAATTACTGGTAATTTTTTTGGTAAATTACTGGTAATTTTTTTGGTGAATTACTGATAATTTTTTTTGGTAAATTACTGATGGTGATTTTTTGATAAATTACAGGTCATTTTTTTGGTAAATTACTGATCATTTTCTCGTAAATTTCTAGTAACTTTCTTGTAAAATAATTGTAATTTTCTCGAAAATTAGAAAATTACTGGTAATTCTTTGATAAATGACTGGAAATTTTCTTTGGTAAATTACTGGTAATTTTCTTTGGTAAATTACTGGTAATTTTCTTTGGTAAATTACTGGTAATTTTCTTTGGTAAATTACTGGTTATTTTCTTTGGTAAATTACTGGTAATTTTCTTTGGTAAATTAGGTAAGTACTGGTATTTTTTTTTTTGGTAAATTACTGGTAATTTTTTGGTAAATTACTGGTAATTTTTTGGTAAATTACTGGTAATTTTTTGGTAAATTACTGGTAATTTTTTTTGTGGATGAATGACTGATTATTTTGTTGGGTAAGATACTGTTTGTTTGTTTTTTTTTTGTAAATTTCATCATGAATTTTCAGTTGTTTTCATAAATTGGTGATGATTTTTTTTTTTTTGTAAATTCCTTACAGGTAATCTCTGGTGAATGGGCAATTCTGGGTAAGTTGGTAATTTTCAGCAAATAATTGGCAATTTTCAGTGACTTACTAGTTACTCTACTATCCAGTAACTTTTTTTGATACCTATTGGCAATTACTAAATAATCATTGGCGAATTTCCAGTAAACTCTAGTACTAAAATATTGGTAATTTTTGGCAGAATTTTAATTTTACACCATTTTCTCCAACATTTAAGAACTCTAAACAAATGGCTAAGTTCTGACATTAAGTCACTTATGTATTTATACTTTGTGAAATTAAAACAACAAATATAAAAAATCTAATGTCATTCAATTGAATCCAATTAGATGCAATTGGATCGGGTTTGGACCCAGTTGAAATGAATAAGATTGAGTTCATAATATAATTATGTAAATCGAGTCAGGTTCAAAACGACCCATAAAATGGCACGATTTAAACAGATTTTAAGAGATCCAATCTGATCCAAATCAATCCAAAAAGGATAACCTGGATTAAATTAGATCCGAAACTTTGTTCCTGGGTTTCAACTGTTTTCATGATATGTACCTACACATATTTCAATAAATTTTGAATCAATTTTCGCAAAATTGGCTTCAATTAATATGGTATGTACGTACATACTTACTTGAGTAATTTTTTAATAATTGACATGTCCGCAGTTACGTATAAACAAGTTTCATTATAGTGGGGTAATTTTGAGCAGTTTTAAATTATTTAGCCATGTCATTTTAACCGGCCTTAAGAATGCTTGACGCTATTTTGCTCATTTTTAATCAGTTTTATTAAAATTTCATCATCTTTTGATACATTTCAATGACTCCTTGCCACGCTTACAATTCATTGATTTTAGAAAATTGTGATAAAAAGTAAAACTGAGCAATCGACGAATAGTTTTTCAATAATGTTGATGAGTGTTTGGGTAATTCATTCTAACTTCTTTTCACATGAGAAAGTATTTAAAAAAATAACAATTTTAAAATTTCAGCACCTCTGATTCGAGACGAATAGAAAAATAAAAAAAGATGTTATCAGTCTAAGCAACACTTTCACCAAATCCTATTATTTAATTGGTAAAATGACGTAATATTGCTGTTAGCACGATGGCATCGATTACTTAAAATGATGAAAATTATCGACAAAAGCCCACCACCGCGAAACTCGCTCTACATGGAACCCCATTACGTGTTTTCGCTTCCTTTAAATTCGTGAATCATGAAAAATAGTGTACTGTACTACGTACAGCATAAGGTATAGCGCAATATACTACAGTAATAAGTCGAGCTAATGTAATTTAAAGTACGACGTTCTGTTTCCGACGCGTCATATAAAATAACACCGCTGGTCGCTAATTATAATCATACTCGATGCCAAGCAAAATGGGTTGATTTTTTTCAACAATGCGATGCACGAATATAAAAAGGCTCCGTGTGCTATAACTTAAGTAAGTAACTACATTCCCTAAAGTAATCATTTAATCGTAATCGTTCTTATATACCGGTGTATAATATACACATCATTTCTATATTACAAGCGGGGAAGTAAGTTTAATTTATTTTAGAGGGAGGTGTAACAATCTGCTATTTTCCATTTCCTATAAATTTCCAATCACCCATTTCTCCATGTATAAGGGGGGATCTCTTTCCACGACTGAACAGATGTTCTGATGGGATAAGCTTTCAAGTAGCAACGAAGATGCTAAAAAGAGAGAAAAATTAACAACCGAGCAATTTTCGAGATATTTTACACCATTTAAATAATGCTTCGATTTTGCAACTTTGAACTTTTAAGGGGTAAGGGGAAAGATTGAATATTGTTACACATAGCTTATACTTTCTTACACATATTTTTGATATCATTTCAGCACATTTTTTGTTAGAAATCATTAGACGAGTATTATTTAAAATTTCACGAGGTTTCCTTCATTTAAATCTGAAAAAATAAGGCCAAAAAGCTCTCACAGTTTCTCTCTTTTGTTTTTCGCAGGAATTTTGAATCTTAAGTAGTCCTCATTTACAACTTTATAGGCAGACATCAAAATACCCAGACTTTAATCCGTTCGAAGCATTGGAAATTTCACGTCGCGTCGTCGCATTTAACGACGATATGCCCACAGCGTAAAAAATCCCCTTTCGAAAACCTACGCGAAACATTCGACTTCCGTTACTGGAATACAAAATGGGTAAAATAATAATGAAAATTAACAAGGAAAAATGTCAAAATTCAAAATCATAGTGAAATATTGGATCATTTACATGCGAATGATTCGAATTTTTTTTTACGAAATATTGGAAAATGTAAAAGTACCCGAGAAAATACTCTGATCGAGAGTCGTAGCTGCGCTTACATTCCATCAAAGATGTAAAAAGACTCGCAGGTCTACCGTCGTGGAAAAAAGTTGGCATCTCGCGTAAATTTCGTTCAAGCAATAAAAAATCGTAAAGCTATATTGTTATCGAAGTGAAAAAAAAAAGAATGAAAACGAACTAAGAAGTAGGAAAAAAGAAAACAAGAGTTTCACGAATTCAATGATTTTGACGGTGCGAAAATTATTTTAACACGGCGAAACGATAAGACAGCTTCATTCAATATTAAAATGAGGAAGAATTGCCACGTTTCGTTGATTTTCAACTTTATTACATCGCGTCGCAACTTTTGAATAAATGCGTGTTGAGAAAAATACACGTAGATGTATTTTTTGAACACGTTGGTCGCATGATTATACGATCGAGGGGATATTAGAGGGGTCAAATCGAAAAAATAAGTCAATAGGCTTCTTGTATGTATTTAATGCTCTAGAAAACCTAATGAAGTAAATCGTATGCCATACGATATCTTATCAGAAAATTTCGGACGTTAATGAAGGCGTTAGAAGGGGTCGAATCAAATCTCGAAAACATATGAAATGAAATACTTATCATACAATATTTGACATTTTTACCAAAATTTTTGGAACTCCATACCCCCCCCCCCAACGGTTCTGCGAATCCCATCACGATAAGTTCATATAGCTGTACATTTATTATAGCAATGTATGCTTGTTAGATTTTTTATAAATTTTTGAGTTATAGTTCAAAAATTTGGCAAGCTTTTGAAAACTGAGCTCTCACCAAAAGTTCTACTTTTAACACTGAAAATTGTTGGCAAATATTTTTGAAACTACATTCAATTCATTGCAATCATTTTCTTCAAGATTTCAAAGTGAAGCAATATGACAAGAAAAAAATATGTCAATAACCAAAAAACACCCCTCCTACCTCAAGGGGATCTAAGGTCCAAAAAAACGATTTACGTCTCCCAAATTTGAAAAAATCAAAAAGAGCTAAAAAATTTGAACCTTCAAAAAATAATTCATTGTTTAAGAAAACCCATCTCTCGGTTCTCAAAACAATGTTGCTCACTTTATAGAAGTCTCAAAAGTTTGAAAAAAATCTGACATGAGAATGATAAATAAATAAAAAATTGAAGTCTGCAAAAACTGTGTTTTAATTTTCCATTTCTGGTGAGAAGTTGACTCTCCTGAAAAGTGTACTTTTTGAACTAACAGTCTCTTATTTAAACGAAATCAAGCTCGATCGAAAGATGAGCTTGTCCTAAATCTTTCGTATCTAATCAACATTTCAAGTGCTCAAGTTCAATCTTGAATTTTGGAGAATTTTCGCAAATTCAAAAAAGGGTAATTTTCAAACATTTTTAATGAAATGCCAATTTTTTTTGTAAAAATTTCCTTAGTTCAATTTCTACACATTGACACCTACGAGTATGTACTAGTTTTGGGCTATTCTGGAGCCTTCAGCAATGTTTCAATTATTCAGAAATTTCAAATAACTTTGAAGGAGACAAAAATGAACTTCAGTACCTATAACTTAATCGATGCCTATTTACCAAAAAATTCCAGGAGTGCCAGTTCCAGAAAAAGTAAAAAAAAATTCAAAGAAAGCAAGTATAAAACAAACGGGTTTTTTGAATAAATTGATTGATCTACACTATCACTCGACTCGAAAAAGATTCCAATTTGACATTTTTTAGAGCTTTCAGCGAGTTTTTAAATTTTTTCAGAAATTTAAAATCGCTTTGGAGGGGCCAAAAAATGAACTTTGAGACATATAACCGTGATTGGAGCTTATTAGATACCCTCTCGAAAGTTCCAGAAGTTCCAGTAGTTCAAAAATGAATTTTTAACCAATTCGTACGAGTAGGCTACACAACTACCTAAATCCTAGAAAGTGGAAAAAAATCAAATCTTCATAAAATGAGCATCGCGAGCGGATTTTTTCGTTAAGATTTTATTTTGATATAAAAACTGACAAATATTCCTCACTCACACTATCGAAAATATCGTACGAGTAATGAGTGCGTGATGAATGCTAAACAGAAAATTTTTCTACCATTGTATGTCAGGAACGAAGGCGTATAAATTTATGGATAATTACAACATGAAAAATCCACCTAAGGGTGTTGTTTGGAGGAAAATAGAAATATTTCAGGTAGGTATGGAGGCAAGAAACGCGCTGCTGGTTCATTCGTAGGCCATATACCATAAGAAAAGCACATCATATGCGATGGGAAAGTGGAAAACGCGTTGTTTTTGCGAGATAATGGCAGCACGAGGGAAATTTGTGTTGTGGTTTAGAATAAGCGACGTAGAGTCCGTGTTTTTGTGTTTTTCTCTAAATGGGATTTAGTTTTGCTGTCTATTTACGAGCGCAGATACGGCTTGTATTTTCTGTCTTTAATAATTGAAACAGATCGCATTTCCTATTTCTGTGAATACGACGAGTATCAGGTATACCTACTTTATATATAGAGAGATTTTCTATATATTTTTTTCGTCTATACGATATCTGCAGTGTACTCAGACTCACGCTCTGTGCAATGGTCTTTTCGCTTTCTTCGTTTTCTTCATCGCGTTCTTATATTTCACGTTTTTAAAATGTGTATACGCGCTTTTAACGAGGTTACGTTTTGAATTTTTTTTTATTTTTTATTTTATGTGACCGCGCTATAGCGTGATCTATAAGGGAGGAATTTCTTGGTCGGGGGCTGGTACGCGATATCTAAGAATGGATGAAAAGCGAAGAGGATATAGGTAAATGCCAGCCGCAAAAACGGAAAGGTTGTATAAAAAGATTAATGAATGAATTGAAATGGAAATCATGCTGAAGATTGATTACGTTTTGCACACAGCAACGATCTGCTATGTCGTCCAATCTTTGGAAAACGAATTAGGTCCTAGAAATAACGTTACATTTTTCTCTTACCTTCTATAAAGTTTTCTTTTTTTTTTCTCTCGCTCCTAACATCGTTCCATATTTGATTTATTTCTTTTTTGCTACTCTATAAAATTGATAGCTCATGTAATAAATGACAAACGAGTTGATAAAATAAACGTTTTTATTTAGACCACATATACCTACGCGTTCCCATATACCTCGTATACTTTACGCTGAAAGTGTAAAAAAAAAAAAAAAAGAAAGAAAGAAAAAGTAAAGCTGTAAAATTTTCAATTAACGGTAGACGCGGTGAGCATTAAAATGTGAAAAAAGTACCTATAAATTGAGTATTAAGAACATGTTAAAAGAAAGTCGAGATGGCCGAAAGTCTGAATTTCAAGCGAGCAATTATTATTCGTTTAAACGTCGCTAATAAAAATAGAGAAAGATTAAAGGCAGGAATTTCCCATCGTCTGAATGGTACAAGAAGAGTAGTCGAAATTAACTTAATGAAAATTAATTCCTCCCTCGCTCCTTGGTAATAACGTTTTGCGGGCACCGAAAACCCGACAAAGACAAAAGACGACGCATAAATTAACCAGTAAAAGAGAATGGCTCTCATTGTTAAAGAATTATAATTCCAACACATAAATCAAGTCCGTATAAATTTTTTCTCTACAAGGTTCAAGCGAAACAAGTGAAAAAAAAAATAGTCGGAATAAAAATAAAAACGCATTAAAAGCTTTTTTTGAAGTGTCATTTATTTCTTCTTGGCTTTTTTTTCAGCCTCGCGATACGCGTGTGTGTGTAAAAGAAAATTTACAAGGGTTGGGTAATTTTATACACTGGTCTGAGAGGGGTTTTCTGCGATAAAAAACAACAATAGTGAATTAACGCGATAAGCAAATTTTTTGATTATTATAATGTGTTTGGGGTACAACCAGATACAAATGTTTTACATCACAAATAGATCTTAACTGTTGATGAATTTATTACCATCCATTTATCGTGCTCGAACTCTGTTCTCTAAAACTTTTTAATTAATATCAATCTCTTAAGTTTTTTTTCGACGGTTTATTGTTGACTAGTTAATGGCAGTTTTACATGAATGTTGAATTTCTTGGTGTTCGTTCTTCAAAAACCCGTCGTCGTTGAAGAAATTAAACTCCCATAAAAAGAAATCGAAAACTTTTAAATAAAAATTTCAATTTTTAGATAATTTAGGAACGAAAATAAAAAAGCATATTTACGTCTTCGGTAGGGTTTTGAAAAGATGATTTCACGGAAATCATGAAATTCGGTTTTCAGAGGTCAATATTAGATAAGTTGAAACCGAATTTTCATTAATATAGCTGAAAATTTGGAAAACATTGATCTGTATTTTCCATTTTTTGTTATTACATTTTTCTTTATTTTTTCAGACTTGAAGGGGGGAAGAGGTTTCCTTCTATCAAAAATGAAATAAAAATGCGATAAAATTAAAACAAAAAGCTGAAATTCTATGTTACATTTTTTGCCAAAATTGTAGAAAAAATTTGTCTTACGATCAAACTTTCTAAAAAGTTTTTTTTTCCAAAATTGAAAAAAATCCTATAATTGAGCAAACGTATTTTATATTTTAAATTATGAAATTGATTTTTCAATGAACAACAACGATCAACTGACTAAATTCCATGCTTAAAACTAAGTACCAAACAGTAAACAGCTACTGTATGCAGCCAACAATTTCTGAAAATTGTCTGCATAGCAATCAGCCACACTCATATTGAGATTCCACTCAAGAACAAGAAGTAACATTCAACTTCAATTTTGTGAAGTGGACTTCTTTGAAGGGTTCTGGCAGGTTTGACTCGATGTGACCATAATAAAAACAGTTTTTACAGACAATTTTAGGCTCTTCGCAGTCCCTTAGCAACATGTCCAGGATGCCTACAATCATAGCAGTCACGTTGAGGCTTTTTCTCTTGCTTAACATTGGAAGGATCACTAAGATCACAATTACCAATGTAGTTCTTGATCATGTCAATCACTCAGATCTTGTTTACCATACAGATCTTGATGGTCACTCACACAATTACCACGCAAATCATCACCACACAGATCTGTGTGATGACCAACATGATCGATCATGTTGGTCACTCAGACCATTTTTAAGAGTAACCCGGCAAGCATTGGAATGTCACAGCAATGTCATGCAATGTCACATTGAAAGATTCAGTATCACTCTTGTGACGTTGCTGTGACATCCCAGGAATATTGTTTCTATAGAACAAAATGATCACAGGGATATTCCCAGCAATATCACAGCAATGTCACTGTGATACTGCAGTGACATTTCTCTATAACATTATCAGACCAAATAAATTGTGACAAAATAACTTTCAAGACAATGACAACATATTAAAAATTCAAAATATTGAAAGGACAAATGAGTACCTTAGAGTCAAACCCAGAATTCTCCACTTTTCACCATTTCGAGAAAAACACAAAAAACTGATAGAAGGTGGGTATCAGTAGTAGCAGGTTTCTGATCTCGCCTATATATAGTGCTTCGGGTAGCAATCGAATTGACAAAAAAAAAATTTGAGTCTTTCTATAGCAGTAATTCACAATACCATTTTGGAGAATTCTGGTTTTGACTCAAAGTTTGTAAAAAATGTTGAAAATCATTGAAAATACATCATAAAATGAAGGGTAATTCTAGATTCAAGTCTGTTGACAGTATCTCAAGGTTGTTTACAGTCAACTGGAATGAAGAAAAAAAATAGTTTTGAAGTATTTTTTCAAAGTTTGACTTGAACCCGGTACTTTGGACCCCCTAACCATCATGGTATCGAATGGAGTAAAATGTAGAATGACAATTGATGCGTACCTACTAACTGTACCCAAAACGACCATAATCTCATTTTTGAAAATTTTGAACATTTTTCGGAGTTTGACTCGGACCCGGTACTTTGGACCCCCCCCCTGACTGCGTCATTGCGTCAGATAGGTAAGAATGGAGAATTGCAAAAATTTGGAGAATTCTTGGTTTGACTCTAAGGTACTCAAATCCTAATTGTTTAGGTGAAGTGGTATAGTTTAGAAAAATATCACGGAGAAATGTCACAAAAATATTACTCTGTAATGTCACAGTGATATTGCACAGTAATATTTCAGTGACATTTTTCCACAATATTGCAGAAAGAATATCACACCAATATTTTTTTGTAAAGAAATTTGCATAAAAACCTTGAGGAGAAAGGTAATGACCAGCTCTACCACCAGTTGCTACGATCTTATCATGAATGCCGTCAGAGGCGGATTTAGGGTTTTGCCGCCCCTGGGCAGTAAATTGAGTAAATTTGTGCCGCTCCTCCCCCCCCCCCCAATAAAAAATATTTTTGAAGCAAATTTTTTGGTTTTATAAAAAATGAAAATTGAAAAAAAAATTAAAACAAGAACACCTAGTTTAAATTTTTCAAAAATTACGTTTTAAATTACCTATTATTTTGGTTTCATTTTTGTTTGTTTTTTTTTTCAAGTAAGTAACATTGAACACTTGAAATAGTAAAGCAATTCAAGACGTAGGTACTTTTTATCCAGCTGACAACCATAATTTTTTTTATCAATCGTCATAATATTTAATCTCAAATTTAAAAAGTAGCGAAAAAATTGGAAATTGGCCGCCCCTAAAATTTTGCCGCCCTGGGCTACCGCCCACTCTGCCCATGCCTAAATCCAGCGCTGAATACCGTGGATAAGACAGGATATGGCATCCTCACCTTCGATTTTGCACTCGTGAATCAGCTGTAACTTACTAAAATAATTATATTGATCCTAAGTTTCATTATCTAATTTCTTATGATTCACCATTATTGTCCAACTGGGTGGCAAAATCTTTAGTGTCTGGGAACATGGCTATTAATTTGCGTTTCCATTCTTTCCATACAAAAAGCTCATCTACTCATCAGTACTATGTCCAGTATGGACGTATGGCGTGCAGCTCTGGGGATGGGCAAAAAAGTCAAACCGGGATATAATCCAGAGGCTCCAAAATGAAGCACTACGCCTAATGGTGTACGCCCCATGGTACGTTAGAAATAAAACATTGCACACAGATTGGAATTTACCATATGTGGATGAAGTTATCAGTCACATGGCAAAAGCTCACATCCAAAGACTCCATCGACATCCAAACATCAATGCTATCCATCCAGCTCTTGGATACCACAACCATCACAAGACAGCTAAATGGAGATAAACCTACCAACCAAGTCGCGTAATTAAAGATCATCATGAATGGAGTGAGACGTTGGTCAACCTCCCCTCCATTACACCTGTATAGTACATAGATAACTAGTACACATAGATAAGTTAAGCAGTGAATGTCAGTAAGTAGGCAGTTCTGTATATTTTATATTAAAAAAAAATTCTTTCCATGATAAATCATAGGATGGAAGAGTTGTGTACCAGTTGTCAGCATAACCAGCTAACTTTGTTTGAAAAACGAATTTCTTCTCACGCTCGCACCAATCATATACATACGTACTGCTGCTAACTCCTCTAGTTTATATAACCATTCAGTGGAACTGACACCAACTTTACCTGGTTCAAATTTGGGAACACAATTCGTACCCAACAGAGGCCCGTGTCTCCCTTCAAGTTGGCGACAATGGGACTTATGTTTAGGCCACGGACAAGATGAACAAGTCGTTGAACTGCAGGTTGAACATGATGAACTTGAATAACGCCTTCTACTTTGTTTTCCCATGGTTTATCCCACTTCTGAATTGCTAAATAACGAATTGAGCAAACACATTTTATATTTTAAATTATGAAGTTGATGTTTCAATGAACAACAACGATCGACTGACTAAACTCCAATGCTTAAAACTAAGTACCAAACAGTAAACGTCTGTGTACCTAACACTTGGCACACTTTTTAAACCAAAATTGCAAAAAGGCCCACCTTTTTATAAACATTGTAAAAAAGCTTCAAAATTGTGAAAAAAAATATACCTATGTATTTTTAATTAAAATTGTCAGAAAGTCTGGTTTTTTTGCCAAAATGCGGAAGATATAATTTTTTTGTAATAAAAAAATCTGCTTTTTGTACCAGAATTTCAAAAAAAATATGTTATTGGTAAAAACACCTTTAAAAATTTTACTGTTCTTTCCAAATTATCACAAAAAATCCTAGTTTTTTGTAAAAATGGTAAGATGTTATTTTTGAAATATTTTCAGCAAAACTTGGAAAACTCAAAGAACAAAATTTAATTTTAATTTTTCGGAATCCTATACAAGGGTCACAATGTTCGATGAAAACATCTCAATGGAAATTCAAAGCATGATAAGCTTAAATACATTCTCGTACTTTTTTTCAATAATTTTTTCATCTCTTCACTCGTCGAATTTCATTTCCGAAAAATTCAACTTTTGTCCTTACAATTTCTTCGTAAAAAATTCCAGAATTTAGATCTTCTTACATTATTTTTCCTTTAAAAAAATGAAACGCATATCCGGAAATAGTAAAACTGGGTAATGCGTTATCGTGGAATTAGAAATTTTATCCAGCCACTTTCTCAGTTTATGATATCGGTTTACGTTTTTCCTATCTCAAACGGATACATAACGGCTGATTTTCATTTCGAGCGTATCTGTTGTCATCGAAATAGGAATTCATTTCGGATCCGGTGTTCAGTGTTTCTAACCCTATACATTCCAGCGTTATATCTAATACGCGATCGAAACGCCCAAATTTAATTCTCATTACAATTGCCATTCGGCGTAATTATACCCGAAAACTAAGTGAATAATTCCGGCTTTCGGAGTGATTATCAGATTGCGTATAGTAAACTATGACGCTGAAATTTGCAGCGTTTTGATACTGCACCCCTTATTTATACGATACTTGTGTACCTACCAACACGTGTGTCAATCCTACCATATGAGAGTACGAACACGAGTCTAAAAGTTCAATGAAGAAAATTATTGGGTGAAACCTGTCTGAAGTCACAAAGTCACAAGTTTCAGTCGCAAAGTTCACCTTATAAATAGTAAATTTTTTAACAACGCCGACGTCAAGTCGACTCATTCCGTAACTAGATAAGTAAATAATTACAACGTGAAAAACAAATTAACATTCGGTTGTCACTCAAAGTCAAAAAAGACGCAGCTTTCTAGCATTAAATTTTCATATTTCGACGAAACGCTGAGGTTAAATGGCCAAAATACGAGATTCGTATACCTATGTAAGCAGCAGTTGAGGAGACACGAAAGACAAAAATTAACACGATGAGAAATTTTCATCAAATTCATATAAGGGTGGTGAGGTTTGTTTACATGTATTTGAAATTTCTCGAATGTAAACTTTTTGTCAGTACAGCTCGAGTAACTTTAACGCGTACGGTTAAGTGCTGCTACAATAGAACTCTTACCTAAGTTTTTCGCGTGAAAAATTTCAGCTTTGACGCACACGTTTGCAACTTAGGAGAGTACATATAAATAAATGTGTAGACTAAAATACAGTATTATAAGAGTACCTATGCACATTACCGAACGAGTTCAATGAAACAGATACGCGAATATCTACCTACCTACGTTTATTTATTTGAGAAAATTGAGTTCGATCGTATTACTAATGAGGTATGTTTTACATTTTACGTTGCAATAATTTAGTCGCGTATTCTTTTTTTTTATTTATTTTTTCATCAATAAAATTGATAGCGAAACGAGCTCGTGTTTTTTCCTCGAAATGTTAGCGTATGATAGAAAGCTATGTACATAAATTGTTCGTTAGATTGCAACGGAATTTAATGATTCGCCTTTTTCGTCGATATTCGAATAATTTTCCATATCAAAAGAGAAAAATATGTTCGAGTGCTCGGTCGTTATCAATTTAGCAGGCGGTACCAAGATGATTATGTGCATTAGAGAGAAACACGCGCGCCAAGGTATCAGGTTATAGTATAGCAAGAGGTAAAGAGGTGCAGAAATTTGTTAAAGAGAGGCGACCCGATTTCAAGGAGGTTGTTTGGCGTAAACTTTAAATGTCCCTTATTAAGCGGACATTCGTAATTAGGGGAGAAAGTTATAAAATTATTCCGGTATCTGCTAGTGCTATACGGTATAGTATAAGTGCCGCGCGAAAGGGGATACACTGAGCGGCGAAATGAGTTACACATTTGAAGCAGGGAAATACAATGTCGGCTAAGTGCCAATCACGTTTTTTACGTGAGAGCGTAAACGAGTTTGCATAACAGGTACATCTTATAGAAAGGGCTATCTCTCGGTGTTCCATAGTACAACTTGGAGTCCAAGTTGTACTATGGAACACCGAGAGATAGCGCTTTCTATAAGATGTACCTGTTATGCAAACTCGTTTACGCTCTCCCGTAAAAAACGTGATTGGCACTTAGCCGACATTGTATTTCCCTGCTTCATTTAATGTTTTCCTACGAGTAGATGCGCGCCCCATAATATCTGGCTGGCTGGCCTGGCACGCACCGTCGACTTGGTGGTGGTGGTACTTTGCAACTAAACGAAGTATTTAGTGTTTTGCGTTGGCCGAAGTCATTAGAGTTAACCATGTGACGAACTAAGCGACTTTTAATTAGGTTAACGCGCGATTTGGCGTGTGTCGTTCGTCGCTGCCGCTACGTTTTGCAACTTGGCTAAATTGGCATAAACGTGGCGCTGTGTAGCGCCATCACCCCTCCCCCCTCCCACACCCATCACATAAAACAACCATTTGAAAAAATATACATGGAAAAAAAGGGGGGTAAAAAAATCATCCCACAAATGAATAAATTCTATCTCATTAGCTCACTGCTGGTCATGTTTTCTCGCGATTGAAGTATTTTCTCTCTCACTTACTCTAATGAGAAAAGTCCGAAACGCGCCATCGATCGTGCAAGTTCTAATTGAAAAATGATCTGATGCTCTCCTCTTCGAATGATAGAAGCAGGTCATTTATCTGAAATGAAACTTTGAAAAAATCCCACAAGGCTCCTTGGAAACTCCAGTTACATCAGTTTTATGATAAGCCAGAAGATAATTAAAGGGACTGTAACTGAGTTGCTTCCCAATCGATTTTTTTAGGAATCTGGAGTAGTCGAATTGATTCCCACAACATCATTTTTGCATGTACATATGTAAATTGATTCCATTTTTGATTTTTTTTCTGTTCAGTGTCACTCGAGAGCTAAGATCTGACCCTTGAGTGTCAAATTTTGGCACTTTTTTAATGCTGCAAAATACGTAAGTCCGTGTATGAGTATAGAGATTAGATGGGATTCAATTCGTACATCAGTAAAAAAAAACTCCCAATACAGGCATGATCCCGCGATCACTGTTTGGTGTGCGACTCATTGTCAGTACTTTTTTTGTTGGCAGAATAATGGAATGGAGTTTCTGCGCCAGGAGCTGATAGTTGAACGAACCTGTTTCAAGCAATGTTGTTTACCAACCTACAAAAAAAATTTTAATCTGGTAAAGCTAAATCGAAAGAGTATGTAAAAATCACCAGCCAAAATTTCACGTGCTTAAGAGCATTTTTCGATTTTTGGTAAATTTTTAAAAATCAAATTCGAACTAAAAATGAAAAAAAATCAAAATTTCAGAAAAGAGACGCAGAAACTTGAAATTTGGTATGTGCATTATTTTAGACACCCCCCCCCCCAACATTCACCTTGAAACTGTATCGAATCATTCTAAGCAGTCCAGGAGCCTCCAGCAGATTTTTAAAAGTTAAAACCACAAAATTTTGGGCAATGAAGGTGGACAGCTAAAATTTAGGTACTTCAAGTACATTTGTACTCTAATTTCAATATGCTGAGTCGACTGGATCAAACCATTCTGGAGCTTCCAGCCATACTTTAGAAATTCCATATTCTCAAAAAGTGCGATAAAAACTGTGCAAATTACCTTTGTTTAATCATTTTTTGGAGAGAATTTTTCAGATTTTCAACTACTCGTACACATAAAATCACTGGAGAAATACATATACGGATACAAATACATTTTGGGAAAATGATGCGCAATTGATCAAGTGAATCACAAACAGGTAGATATCAATCGCCCTAAATCTGAAATTTCTAAAATCTGCTTAGAATCTCCAGAATGGCTTGAAATCACCTATATAATCTAATCGACACAGAATGTCGATATTAGGAGAAGTAATCTCATCATTTTTGAAATCATAGAATCAATAAAATTAGTTTTACATTACTTTTTTTTCAAGTTCAATTTTCATCATTTAAAAACAACATACCCTAAAGTGTTAAAAAGTTTCAATATTTTTTTAGTTTAATTTTTTGGCAACATTGCAAGAATTCCAGAAATAAAAAACTGCAATTTTTTCGTGTTTTTTTTTTCAGAAAAAATGGGCCAACAATAAACAATGATTTTTGATGGATTCGTCAAAACTTGATATTTGAGTTCGAGTAAGTTCGATCACCTTCAGATCAATATCCTGAATAATCGAAAAAATAAATTTTCAAAGGTAGGTCAATGCCTGATTAATCATGATCGAATGAACTTTTGGCCTTTTCAATTTGGTATAGTCGTCGGAGCCTCTCTAAATTACCTAAGAAACCGGAATTTGAAAAATAAGTAAAGAAATTTGCTTTTTTGCTTCCCACTTACCATGTTACAAAACAAAAAAGGGCATTTTCTAATCTTCTTTCTACCACGTCTTAATGTAAAATAATTTACGTGGATTTTCAAAATGTTCGAGTTCGCAAAGGTGGTCCGAAAAATTACTCAATAATACATTTTTGGGGGGAGGGAAGGAGGACAAAAAATATCAAAATTTATTTTCAAGAATATTAATTAGAAATCAAAAAAGATTGTACGCACTGAAGTTCTTTAGTATTTTTACTCCCCCTCACACGGGCTGACGAACCCAAGAAAAAATCTCACTTCCTCTGACGTTTATCAAAATGTCTGAAAAGTAATTAATTACTAACTGAAGTGACTGAAAATAAATAATCACGAAGTAATTTACGTAGGTATGAAAATGTAAAATCAACGTTACCTATTTGCAACATTTCATTTGAAAAAAAAACTTGAAAAATTTTGATTTTTGGGTATTAGTTCATGTTTTTTTCACATCCTTGAAACAAATCAGTACCCACAAACATAGTCGTCTTGCTCGTGCCGCATGATAAAATACCAACAAAAATCTACCAAATAAAGCCCTAATACGTGGAAAAATCCCCACATCAGATTTAATTAAAATTTACTCGTACTTTCGTTCACAAAAACGAAAAAATATAATCTTGGAAAATTCTCAGCACTGCTACCGCATCGACGACGACGTGAAGTACATTTTGTACGAGTAGTTTGAAAGCTAGTTCGATAAAAGCAATATTTATATCGTGTTCGTCTCGTTACTTTGGAACATGGCACCCCCGGAAGAAGGGTTGTAGTTACCGTATGCCAATAAATTGCCGGAAATAGTGATCGCAGCACGCGTCACGGTGAAAACGATTCCTTCGCCCCTACGTATACATTTACCACTCAAAGGAAATACAACTCGTAAAAACTGGTACCGGGAGTTTTATCTATGATTCGTGAAATTTCCAAGTCAACCCATTATGTTTGTCTGACTCAACGAATAAGTGAGTCGAGTATATGCTATTAAATGACGTGTCGATGTCGTCGACGTATAATAATCAAAAAAATTAAAATTAAATTAAATCTCGTTTCCCAGCATATAAATAGTCATCGATTAAATTCAGATTAAATTTACCACAACAACATTATAAATCCAATTTCATCGATAGCGTAGATATAGAATTCGAATGCATTACAATATTAAAATCATCCCGTTGTAAATCACAATACCAAAACGGCACACATTAAAAAACAATACAAAAACGGTAATTCACCAAAGAAAATGCATTTAAGTCGCTAAAACTTTCGATTTGAAGATGGTATTATACAAATTTATAGCGGGTTATAAATTTTGGCATTAACGCAAAATATTTTGGCATGAAAACTTTTAACTTAGCGAGAAAATTTATAGCCGAAAAAAATACGTAATATACATTTCTAGGTATTTTTCTTTTTATCTTTCTTATTTGCAAAAATTCGAGTGTTTTGGATATTATTTCTTCGTATAATTATTCGAATAGTTGCGTATTTCTAGTTTGTATAGAAAATTCATTAGCAATGCGTACGAATCAAATTAGGTATCTAGATATGTACCTACCCACTCATTATGATCTTAAAACATTTGCATATTTGAAAACAGTATGGTATAAAATACGATAAACCAAATTGTAAACTCCCAAACCCAGCTTTTTGCTAACATCTACGTCGTATATACGCATTGAAATGCGCGCCTACTCAAATTTTAGTAAATTTTTAAAGAAAATTTCGAAACCAAACGTTGCTTTTGGGATTTTAAAGGAAACAGTGGTATAACCGCTGCACCAGAAAGGTAAGGATTACTTTCTACATAGGTACATTGTACTTTTAACCTCATTCTTTTGATATGTAGATACAGATACCTACTTCATGAAATTTTTCATGTAGCTGAAGTAAATTTTTCAAGTGCATTAATTATAATCTTAATTTTTACTTAAAAAATATGTACACAAAAGCTCCGAATATTCATACTTGCACTTCATTCAGTAGGTATACAGTCAACGAAATAATTAGAATTTCTCAACAAATGATACTACCTACTCTCTAAATTTGAAACAGTAAAATTTAGAGAGTACTTGTGATATGTTTATTATAAGTTGTCATTTACCTGTATAAAGTAGTAGGGAGAAATGACAGACGATGTGTAAAACGATCCCAACGAAATTCATCTCGAATGTTCACATTTATCTACTGCCGTTCAAACACCATGATCCACTGTAAAAAAAAAAAAAAACAAAAAAAAACAATTAACAATTGAATAAAACAACAATGAAATCACTACGAGTAGCTTGTAGTTTACTTGAGTATCAGATTATCTTATCAAATACATAGGTATACAAAAATTTTAGTAAAAAATGTCGAAGTATTCATATGATCAAATTCAATTAATTCTTCCATTTTGAGTTGAAAATCGTTCAAAATAAATTTTAGCTCCGAAGGAGCCCTTGAAAGGGAAAATACGAGTGTTCAAAGAGAGAGCATTTTTGAAAAAATCGTGGTTTTTTCGCTCTAACCTATACCCGACCTGTTTTGGGAAAAATAGCCTCGTTTCAAAAGATTATATTTGAGATTTTCGTCAATCTGAGCTACCTATGGACATCAAAATCCAAGACCACTTTTAAACCTCCGATAAGCAGTTGGAAATTTTCAAATTTTTAATTTTTGGGTAAATTCTCGAATTAAAATTTTTTTCTTTTCAGACATTTTGCATCAATGTACCAGGTACCTATGTTGAAACATTTTGAAGATATCATTTCTGAAACTACTAGTGAAAATAATATTTTGGAATACAATGGTGCTTTCTTTTTGGTGATTATTGCCAATTTCAACAAGTTGAGAAAAGTAGCCAACAACTTATGAAATTTTTTTGGTTTTTAGGAACTGACCCACTTTTACCAAAACTGGTTGGGTGAGACTTGGAGTGAAAAAATGTGATTTTTATTTTCATTAATCGCCTCTTTTTGAGGGACGAGGGTCTTTTTCAAGAGTGTTTCCGTACACTGAAAGAAATGATTTTCAAAACGCTTTATTCAGTCCCGAAATTGATGCAATGGTTACTGCACAGTACAGTAATTTTCAAATTACATCATTTTGATGTAATGATTACATAGATTAAATCAGAGAATGCATCAAGTGATGGAATGAGTACATCGCCAGGCTGGATTTATTGCATCACTTTTCAAAATTCATTTATATGCTCTCATTACATTTCTTTGGGGACTCAGTCCTGCAGACATGGTATTCAAAACATCATTTGGTGGGTAATAAGTACATCGTATAGTAAGCAATGATTACATTCCTTAAACATGACTGAGAACCATGTAGTGATTTACCATACTGCAATGAAATCATTTTTTTCAAACAGTGAAAAACCTATAAATACTTTGAGGGCCTGAATCAAATATTCTACTCGTGGCCATATCGTTAAGTGTAGGTAGTTAGGAACGAGAGGTCGCGGGTTCGAATCCCAGTCAGGTAGGAAAATTTTCTTAGGGAAATTAGGTCTAGAAGAATTCGTTGCAGTGAGAATTATTTAGATGTGCGGAGAAACGTGAAATTGATATCACCTATCCCCCAATTTTTAAATATTGTTGAATAAAAACGATGGAATGGTTACTGCACTTCTGTGTAATAGTTACTTCTCTAAATATGTACTGATTAATGCGTTTTAGTCCTATACCAAAATTACCGTGTTTTAATGCACTGAGTGCATTGTTTCAATGTAACTATTACTGTTTATTTCTTTCAGTGTAGTAAAAAAAATTTCTCGATAATTTTCAACTCAAAATGGAGGTTTCCACTGAATTTGGTCAAAATTATGCGATATTTTTTTTTTCGAAATGCACCCTAATTCAACATGCAGTATTCAACTACCCTAAGTTTTGTCATTTTCCAAGGCTTCATTTATTTTTTTGAATTTTTCATTAAAATAATGCAAAAAATAAACTCAGACCATCTAAAAGTAGCACTAACATTTTCATAACCAAATGATGAATGCAATGATTTTACTTTTTCCTTCCTCCTACCTTTTCTTACATGGTATCTAACGGAATTTTTATAGAAAAAATCACTCCTTTTCACAACATTTTTTCAACCAAATTTTTAGAAAACTCTCAACTTTATCCCCCCCCCATCACACACACCAAAAAATCAACAGATTCAAATTTTTCACAGGAAAGTTTTCAAAAAAATTGAAATGGAAGAAAATTTACCGGCTAACCCGACGTTACTTATTCCAACACTGTTGCTAATTTCATCAAAAATAAACTTTTTTCCCCAATGATTTGAAGGTTTTTGTTTCACTACTTTTCCACTACTTTCACTACAGGTTTTGTTTCAAGATTTCATTTGAAGTAATTTCAAAAATGAATTAAGCGTATTTGAAAAACTTTATTTTAATGCCCAATACGAAGAACTTGGAAATGTTGAATTTTGCCCCTCTTTTTACCCTTTTCTTTTCGATTTTGATTCAAATAGTGTCAAAAATTAACTTGACTGTTTTTTTTTTTTTAAAAAAAAAAACGTAGGTACCTAGAATTTTGTTGTACAAGTTATTCTGACAATAGGTAGATAAATATTATTAGTATTTCATTCATTTTTTTTTTTTTTTTTTTTTGAGAAATCTGAGCATTGAAAATGCATTTTTTTCACTCACTTGCTGAAAAATAGGTCTCAAAAAGCGATGAAAAATGGGAAAATGACACAAGGTTTTTCAATGTCAAAAAAACACGAAAAAACCGATAATGCATAAAGACGTAGATTTTTTCGATTGATTATCAGTTTGACGTTTAATTCCCCCGCTGAAACCTTTTCAATCCAACGCCAAACTAAGCTCTAAATACCTCATTTGAGCGAATTTTGTTGATGCCTTTGGCTAAGATGACCTTACAGTTTTATTTAAAATTTTAAAAAAATTTCAGACATGCGAAAAATTGATGAAAATAGACTTCTGGGACCCCAAATCGAATTTTGTGAGTGGTCTCAACCCAATCCAGGAATCATGATAAACCTCGTAAGCCTTATTTCTCCTATGTTCTGAGAGAAACCAGGCTATAATGACTGAAATCTACGACTAAGTGACCGAAAGGCTTCCTTGTTAGATCGTCAATGCCTCATTAAAAGCTCTCATCTCAATTCTTGTGAAATTTTTCAAGCCACTATTCTGACTCTTCTGAAGTCATCTTCTAAAATCAATTGCGACTTTTTTCAAGCTGTTCTGGAGCTTCCAGCGATAGAAATTTGATACTATCACTTTCCGAAATAATTACAGTATGCTGGAGAAAAAATTGACTTCTGCTGGAGGCTACAGATCGGCTTAAAAAGTCGAAATAGATGAAAGAGGAGGAGGTCCTCTGTTAACAGAAACTGATTTTCAAGTTTTTTTTAGCTTGAGACATTACTCCTTTTGTGAAAAAATCAATTCACCAATGAGCTGTTTCCATCCTTTAAAAAAAATCGTTAAAAATTAAGAAAATTAGTTTTATACTTTAAAACGAGTTTTCGAGGTGAGGATGACAATGATGACATACTTTTCAACAACCTCGTTAAAGAAACAAAAAAAAATCTAAAGCAGCAATTATCATCATGAAATCCGTCAAAAACTATGCTAAAATCAGACACTGACGCAGTAATTTCTGGCGTCCAGCTGTTCACTTCTTTCGGAGCTTTTTTCCCCAAACTCATCTTACCAGCTCCAGTTCGCCTAGTTGATTATACAAAATCTTTTCACGCCACGTGACCCGGAAATAATGCTTAACGTTCGGTATGAGGTTTTAAAATCGTTTTAAGAGCTCATATAATAATTACAGTAGTGAACTGAGAACCACCTCTGCTATACTTCCACTCTGATAAACACTTCAGACTAAATTAATATGACGACGGTATAAAATTGAAAGCGAACCATATTCTCAAAAGAATTGCGCCGGAAAATTACACTTGGTATGTCGCCTTTCGTACCAGCAAATACCGTGTGCGAAACAAATATCAGCTAAAAATGTTGTGTAACTGTACATTTCGCCTTTTCGGTTACTTATTCGACGCTTGGGTTGCACATTAACGATGAGAAAATTGAGTAGAAAATGGCACGAAATGTTTCGCTCGCTATTTTTATATTTTTAATTATTATAAATGTTCGACTATAAAGCACTCGCAATTTCCATCTTGAAGTATAACGTAAAATTAAACGTTTAACCCGCTCGAACTAGTATCTCGAGCTATAATTCACATTATAGTACATACAAGCTGAAATTTATTTAGTACACCACCTCGTAGTTGTCATAAACAATGTGTTACATAATAAAGCAGCCGAGTTCAAGTGATCTCCATCACATTACGGAGGGAATAGAAAAAATCACCTTCGTAGGCGATATATTTCCTCATCTCTGCAACGATGAAACTCTAGTGAAAATGCGCAAGATACGAGCATATTCGCCTAGCTATGATTTGTGGACGAAAATAATACATAATTTTGTAAATACGACAACCTGCGATACAATTTCGCAGCGATAAATTTGCCAACGTCGATTAAACTAAGAATATTTTTCAAAATACTCGCCACCGTCTCGGAAAAACTAACATTTACTTACGGATTTTCTCCGGTCGTTTTTCTTTTTTTACAATATCAACTTTTCGTCGACTCGCGCGTGTAATTAATAACTTCACGACGACGATTACAACCGTTCTTAAGTTCTCAACTTTACCCAGGCATGTAAAAACTTTCCACCGAAAAAAAAAGGAAAAAAACTTACAACATAAAAAAAGTATTAATGAAGTTACCTACATAAAAAAAAGTAAAGTTATCAATCATCTGCGTGTATCATCGACAAAGAGCAAGAGAACTAGAATAAGAAAGGACGAGAGGAGATCGAAGTGAAAATAAATAAAAAAAATAAAAACGCCAGAAAAAAAACGAGAACACGAGACTTTTCGTGCGAAAAATGATTTTTAATGAAGTTGCGAAAAGTTTATTAAAATAGAATGCTGCTCTTTTTTTTCGCTTCTTTTACCCTTTTATCCCTCGATACCGTCACCTTATCAAATTTTTTTACGACTTCATTTATTATCTTTTTTTCCTGCTGCTTTCTGGGTGAATTAATTTTTTATATAACACTTCTTTTTCTGCAGCTATTAAAAATAAACGCGGAAATATATATCTATATTTGTCGAATAACTCGTAAAATATTAATTTACATATCCAAATTATCACTTTCTTCGAGCTTGTTGTCTTAATGCGTATAGTTTTTATTACCGCTAATAAATTACCAGCGGAATAGTTTTCATTGGCTGTTTTAAAGTTGGACAATACGCTCCTCTGCTGCGGTAATTTGTCTCATTGGTTTATTAGCTTTCGTATAATTTTATTATTTTTCCAAACGCCTATGTCGAGATGATTATCTCGTTTTATTTTTTCATAATCACCTTCTTCCGCGTGGTAATTATTTTATGATAGGGGAAAATATATCTACGTCGAAACGTGAATTCAAAAGTGTATATCTAATGTAATTGCTCGAAGTTTCGCCCAGTCGAATACATACATAAAGGACACAACATGTCCAAAAATAAGAGCTTTTTTATCGACGAAAAAAATTATAACAATTTACTACGTTGACAAGCTTAAAGAGTTGATCGATGAATGCATTTTCATTCTCTTAAAATCCTTTCACATCATTACAAAAGTTTCCGATTGTCATCAAAATTTCATGAAATTTGGAAGCAAGAATTTGCAGCTGCTCATTTCATTTTGGCTTTTCGACGGGCTCTATACCAGTTGCGCTTTTTCCCCTATTTTTTCGATTTTTTTTTGGTCAGTTGCGCTTTTCAGTAGAAGCAATAATTTTTACCCACTTGCGCTTTTCGGTTATTTAAAATTCCGAATGTGTTCCCAAAATTGAAAGAATTGAAAGATACAAACTGATGAACGAACGAACGAATTATTTTTATTACATACCTAACATACCTAATCCGTCTGATCTCACCAAGGGGAGCATTTTTTTTTATTATACTCTCGTAGGTACTGTCTACCTACATACACGGTAATGGGGTAATATAACAGAATCTAACTACCCGCAATTTTTGCAATTTTTTTTTTGAAAATGTAAAATTGCCAGAAATGTGGTGAGGGAACAGAATTTTTGCGGTTCCCTCAATTTTGAGGAAAATACTCAGGTAGTTAGATACTGTGATGCTAACCATTGGTACGCGTCACAATATCCAACTACCTTACTTTTTTTGCTTTAAATCGCGGGAGGATGTGTATGGTGATTCTTCTTAATGACGAGGAACATTCTCGTGATGTTACGAATGCCAAAACAACGATTCGAGGCTTTTTACATACCAATTATAATTTTGGGGAATATTCGAGCAGAGTGTGAACACTATAGATTTGAAGCAATTTATTGCATTTCTTACATGTTTTTTGATGTAAACTAGTAGAAAATGAGGAACAGAGACGAATATAATGTGAATATCTGTTACCTGTGATCAATCAAAGAAAAAATTGAGGTAGTTACATACTGTTCTATGCACCATGGGTATCTATCATAATATCTAACTACCTTGATTCATACGTGGATATTCAATATATGTACTGGAAAAATGAATCTAATTACGTTGTATTTCAGCATTACGTGATTAATTATACTTTTATTCATTTTTTTTTGAAGAAATACTGAGTAAAACTATGAATTGATGTCAATTTCACGTTTGCTCGTGAGAATTTCGAGGGGTATCGGTCACGGGGAGGCTGCGGAGGTGCTGAGACCATCTCCTTACATCCACACGGAGAGGACTGACACATATGAACTCTGTTCATAACCAAAAATATCAGAAATTTCGAATAATGAGGCTAAAATTTAAGAAAAGCGACCTTAAAGAGGTGCGCCCCCAGCCTTCCCGTGCCCGGCGCCCCCCCCCAGCATTTCCCCCTCGCTTCGCTCGGGGGAATTACGGGGGGGCGCCGGGCACGGGAAGGCTGGGGGCGCGCCGGTGGACCGGTGCTATCTCCTTACATCTAGATAGACCCATATGAACTCTGTTCAAGTATTCATGACCAAAAAAAATTCAGGAATTTGAGACAATGTGACTAAACGGGTAGAAGAGATGCGCCGCGCTTGCGCGGCGCGCGCCCGCAGCCCCCCCGCGACCGGCGCCCCCCGAAATTCCCCCTCGCTTCGCTCGGGGGAATTTCGTGGGGCGCCGGTCGCGGGGGGGCTGCGGGCGCGCCGGGACCATTGCCTTGCATCTGCACCATCCCTACACACACATATGTATTAAGCTTTGTTTATAGCAAAAAATGAGGTAGTTAGATTCTATGATGGTCACCCCATGGCATTTGGAACAGTATCTAACTACTTCAAGTTTTCTTTTAAAAAGCATTGGTAACTGCAGCTATAGAATGTTATACTTTGTATTTTATGGCATATTCTTGCTCCTTGCTCAAGAAAACAAAAACAAAGGAATAAAACATGAATTCATGCAACACATTACCTACAGATTTTTTTCATCATTTTTCAAAAAAAAACCTCGATTCGTTGTTTTGGCATTCGTAACATCACGAGAATGTTCCTCTTCCGCACAGTAATCCAATATCAACGCCATAAAAGAACGACTTTGCACAAACATACTCGTACTATCAAAATTTCCAAACTTTGAGAACCCCTGAAATTTGTTTTTAAGAAGCGCAAGTGGTATTTAAAGAAGCAGGCTTGGTAAAGCGCAACTGGTCAAAATAAATTGAAGGAAAAGCGCAAGTGGAAATCACCGTTTCGACGTCTTACACGTTTCAAAAAAAAAAAAAAAAAAATGAAAAATTGTCTATAAAACTTTGTTTTGAATTTTCAAAAATTCGCCAAAAATTGAAAAATAAACTTTAGCATCTGAATTTTTGGTTACGAGAGTTCAAGGCCATGCTGCTTCAATCTAGCTTGGTTTCGTTTAAATCAAGGAGCGCCAGTTCAGTACAGAGGGCTCCTTTGTATGAAATTTTTAGCAAAGAACACAAATTTTTAAGAAAAAAAACTAGAATTTCTCCAAAACGGTTCAAAATTGCGCCAGTCGACTCAGCAGCTTGTAATTAGGGTACAGCGTGAATTTCAGCTTTCCCACCTTCGTTTTTGAAATTTAGTGGAAATTTTGAGTTCCAAAAATCTGCAAGAGGCTCCAGAAGTGCTCAAAACGGCTTTAAACCGTTCCCAATCGATTTTGTGGGTCCTAAACAGAGTGTATACCAAATTTCAGCTTTCCAGGTTAATTTGGTGAAATTTTGATTTTTTCCATTTTGGACACAAATTTTATTTTCAAAATTCACCAAAGGACGAAAAATGCACTTTAGATCCTGAAATTTTGGCTGGTGGTGTATTTTTATATGCTCTTTCGAGCTAGCTTTGTGTGGTTCAAAAATCTTTCGGCCAGTTGGGATAGCTTCCTTGTAAGCCAAATTTGGAAAAATAAAATTTTTTAATCTTTTTTTGAAAAAAAAAGTAAAGAAGTCAAGGCCTCTTAATCAAATTTTTTCGAACGTAATTCAACAATTTCCTTCTTAAAAAAAAAAAAAATAGCATTCAGAACATATTTTGTTTATTATTACGGAATCAAATCCATTCCAAATCACTTTTCATTTTTGCAAAATTTGGAAATACGAATCAAAAATTATTTTCGCATTCCGTAATTTAAAGATTTTTTCAAGCAATAAAAAATCATCCGCATCAGTAATTTCTTTCAATACCAGATACCTAGTACACCTACCAAACTTTATACAACGCCTTTTGCACTTATTTTAAAACCTGATAATAAAATTGATATCATTGTCAGCACATTTTGTTTCGATAAACACGATGGTCATCCATTCAGAAATTCAACTCCCATAAAAATTATGCAAATGAGTATAAAATTTAATTGTACATAACGATATCTTCGTTTCGAATTTTTTTTCATTTTTCATTTCACATTATAAATAACTCGACATTTTAACGATACTCGTGTCAGTACACTTACAGGATTATATGTACACCATCGAAGCTACGAATATAAATAAATGACGACATTCCGTTCAATAGCTCCGCACATATTACTCCAAAAACGCGTGAATTCTGCCAACACCATTACTGTACATGGGAAAAAATCTCTACAGTCTGGATTTACGAATATATAACATAAAAATGTATAAAGAAATTGTAACCCATCGTCGTAACATTATTTATTTTTTCTAATCTTTAAATGGCTTTGAATATTTTTAGTCCATTATCGAGAGTGTTAGAGACACATACTGGGTTCATTTTTACGATAAATTTTTAACCATAAAAAATCTGCAAAATTGTAGGTAGTAGGTACACATTTTTAACAACTACGAACGATCTGTACCTATTTATTTTAAAATATGTATGTACTCAGGTATTCTGTTTTCTCGTTTAATTTTTCAAAAAAACTGACAACTTTACAGGAATATTTTTCTACACGTCAACTCACCATCGCCGAGTCTAAGAAGCCTGTAATTATTAGCTTTCGGAAAAAATTTTCCATCATTTAATTTTCAAAATTACCACCATCGAGCCTGAATAGAATACGAAAAAAACAAACCCCTTTCAAGTTGAACAAGCAACATTGTTGGCCAAAGGTTTAAAGTATTATTTGATAAAAGTTGAAGTTTTATTTCGTGTAAAATGAATTCCGACACGAACAGGGGAGCATTTACTTGGTAAAAAATTACTCGTCGTTTTTACAAGACAACATCACGTCTCGAGTTGCTTTGATTTCATTAAAAATCATACGTGAATTTCATAACAATCCTGGCAAAAGTTTTCTAATACCCTTTTCCTGTCTACCTTGTCCATCATCCCGGTTGAAACATTTCGCACCGTAAGATAATTTTAAAATACCTTGACACCTCAGTATTTCGACGGTATCGTTTCGCAAACTCCCATCTACGAGTTTCATCTTTGTAAACACTTGGTCCAAAAATTCATCACTCATTAAAACTAAGCGTCGGTTGTTCCCGCCGCTCCGCCCCCTACCCCCCTTCCATCTTGATGCGACGAGCTTTATAAATACTCGAGAAACATCGACTTTTCCAGAAATGTAATAACAAACAACTTCGGTCTAACGAAATTACTCAAAACTTGGGCTAATTTCGAACTTATTCGCCTTCTACAAAACACGCCTTTTGTTTTTCAACGCGTCGTCGTCGAGCGGTAAGGGATGCCGGGGAGGGAGAGGGGGGAAGGGTGACGACGACGACGACGACGACCATGCTAACAACGAAAAAAATATTCGCAGCTATATTTCAACAAGTTTATCTCGTAATTTTCCCTTCTTTTATTTCGGTGTACATAAAAATATTTTAAAGAAAAGAAAACTCTGAAAAATATCAACATTGTTTCTTTAATTAGCGACTCTCTTTTTTTTTTATTATTAATTAGGCGAGCGTGGTTTCGAGTAAATTGCGCGCCACGCCAGTCATAATTAATTTCGACGATTTGTGGTAATTTCCCAGTACTAAACTTATTCATAAGTTTATCAAGGTCGCAATGATGTAGGGGTATTTTAGCAATTAACGTAGTGTTCCGTGTAATTTCTACATCACCGACACTAATAACGTTTAATTTTCAAGTCTTTTCATTTCAAAAAGCAAAGAAAACTCGGTTTGTATAAATATCTCTGCTGTTAACAGGGGCTACATAGTACAAATCTCCGATAATTAAAGCTATTTTATTTTTCTAAAAATATATTCGAGGAGATTTTTTTAATAAAAACATTTTAATATGATTTTGATGTAGCGAAATAATTAACTTTGAAGATGGAAATAATTTCCATCTTCGCCCGCTCATATTTACCTATAACTCGGAGAGATGTTTAGTTCTATCGCATTTACATTATTTAAAAATATACTCAATCTACTAAAATAAGTTTACTCGAAAGAATAATTGAGAAAAAATGCGCGAAAATTATTTCTAAAATGCTGAAAAATAATACTTGAAAACTAGTTTTTCCTATCAGACGATCTGTTTCTAATTTTTAGATGTAAAATTCTCAAGAGCAATTAGCACCCTTGACGAACTCGTTTGCAAAACACCAATACAGCAGATTCAAATTTTTCAATAGCAATTTTCATCTGCACTCGGTTCGTTCATTTCAAGCTAGAAATTTTCCAAACGAGCGTAATCTCGAAACTTTTCGCTTTTCCTCGATAGTTAGAAATTTTTCTAAGTATATTGAAGTACCTTCCTATCTGAAACTATTTTTGGAGAATTTCTCTATTATGGCCGTTACATTTATATATATTCGAAAAACCACTCCATCACACCTACACCACGAATACTTGTAGAAGAAGTGGGCGCTTGGTAGTTGTTTATTATAGGTCTAAAAACCAGCCTGAAGGTACTTGGCGAAATTATCCTGGAAGGATACAAGTATTACATAAAGATCTGATGAATGTTTATGTGTAGGTAAGCTCGTTCGGAGGAAAATTATTACACACCGTCTTGTAAGCTCGCTACTGCTATATTTTTTGACCCCTATGTACGAGTTACTCATTAATCAGCCATTTTCGTAGCAACACCAGGTGGTACAACCATTAGAAATCACAGTATATTATACGAGTTTTCTTTTCGTCGCCACGTTGTTTAACCAACACTCTCCGGATATAGTATTTTTAATTAAGATAATAATGGTTGTAAATACTTTTTAAACAGGTCACGTTATAAGTTCTTTCGTCTCCGGACGCGAAAATTAAATCCAAAAGCTCAAGGTGCAACGGACATGTTTCAACTACTCGTATATAACAAATGCAATGGAAATTAAGTATACTTCTAAATAAAAATATTCAGCCATTAAAGTATTTTGTTCGTTGCATTAATATTTAATGAAGAATAATACGAAAATATGAGGTCGACCGTAATTTCGATGACCCGTTCAAGTGTCGAGAAAAATGTGAATAATTTTTTTTCTTGTATAGGTACAAGTGTATTTGTTTTATTGTTAAATTCTACCTTTTTTTTTTCGAGATATTTGAAAAACAAATCCGGCTCGCTGAATTCTCTAAAACGTAGAATACGAACATGTGAAAAAAAAAAACAAGTTCATGAGGAAAACTCTTCGTGTAAAACAGGTAAATTAATAAAATGTTCGTTCCTTTTTAAGCACGTACTCAAATTGTTGAACAAAAGCAGAAAACAAATAAGAAGGTATTAACCTACTCGTATAATTCTACGTATGAATTTAGCGCCAAGAGCAGATTTTTTTTCGTTACTAGGTCATTCCTATGTAATTATCTGGCAGTTGTTTCTTGAACTGTGCAAAGATCGAAAAGTATGGGGAAAAGGTTTGTATCAACACTTAAGATCCAGGGCTAATTTTATGAAATTTCAACGTTTTCAGTATTATAATTGGTTTCAAACTTGAATCGCAGAAAGGTGACAAACTTGAGCTCAGCTCAAAAACTCATGTTTGATAATTGGCAATGCTAAAATATACTCATTAATAATGTTCAAAATTCACTGAATATGAATTTGAATTTTGAAATAATCGAATGGGGGACTCATAACTGCGTAATTTTCTAGCCTCAAATTTTAATAGAAGAGAGGGCAAAATGACATTTTATCTGGTCTAGTTTTGGTTCTGGGTAGCTCTGGCTATCTACAAGTATAAATTTTGGCTCTTGCATGGGAGTTCTTTCAGAAAAATCAAACCTTTCTGTAAAATTATTTTTACAAGTAGTTCACAAACATTTTACTCAAGGCTCGCACGACTTTAGTAACCAAAAAAGTTTGAAAAAGTAACCAAAAAGTATCCAAAAAAGTTACTAAACGACAAGCAAAACATTTTAATGCAGGAAAATGTTTTTTTAAGACTCGATCGAGATTTCGACAATTTTTATCAAAAGCAGGACTTTATGGAAATTATTGAGCAAAAAGGTGACACATGGCCTCAATTTTTGTCCACAAAATTGAATCACTCATTTCGTAAATTTTTACGAAAAACGTGAAAATTTTTAGTAATTTACCACCACAAGGGACGAGACTGGCCATTTCAGCACAAAACGAAACTTTCAGAGAAAATGTGAGAATTTCTATCAGCTTTAAAAAAAATTCAAGGTTTTGACAATTTTATAGCAAAAAGCAGGGCTGTTCGGCAACTTCTTGAAGAAATTTCTTCAAGAAGTTGCTGGCTGACTTTTTGGAAAAATTGGATCATTCGACAATTTTTAGCAAAAAAGTGAAACATTATTGAAAATTTTTGGTGAAAAAGAGAAAATTGTTTGCAATTTCAGAACAAAATCAAGACTAAAAATTTTAGCAAAGAGCAGGTGTATTATGCAAATGATTCGCAATTTTTTGGTGAAAAACGAAGACTTTCTGTCAATTTTTTGCAAATCGTAAGACTTTTACAATTTTAGGAAAAGACAGGACTTGTTAGAAATTTCTGTGGAAAAGGCGAGATTTCTGGGCAATTTAAACTTACTCAAGTTTTTGAAATTGTTTGCAAAAAAGCAAACATTTTGACAATGACATGGCTATTTTGCAATTTTTTAGCAAATCAAAAAAAAAGTAGCTTATTAGAAGTTTTTGAAAATTGTTTATAAAAACCCGGTCTTTTTAGCAATTACTCAAGTATTGCAAAAAAAGTGAGGTTTTTCTGCGATTTTTGGCAAAAAGCAAGACGAGAAATTTTCGATATTTTTTGGCAGGAGAGCAAGACAGTTTTCACAAAAAAGAAGTGAAACTTTTGGAATTTTTTGCGAAAAAGCGACAACTTTCAATAATTTCTTGAGTGAAACGAGATACACAAATTATCATCATCCCCCCCTCTCCCTACCGTAAAGTTGTGCCAACATTCAGAAAAATTTAATTTCTCAAAATTTAAAAAAGGATAAGTTTAGCAACTCAGAGAAATAAAATGACTTGTTCAGAATTCCCCACCCATCCCCTCTCTTTTCTTATCCATCATGATAAATTTGAGTCTTCAAAAAAGGGAGAAAAAAATTGGAAGAAATGAAAATGATATTGAAAGTAAATATTTAACTAGAGGTGTAAAATGGCGCATGGAAGTTTTTTCTAGTTCCATTTCTTCTTTTATTTTTCGTAATAATGGTAAACCCTTCGGTCTTTTTGGGCAAAGCTGAAAAATTCGAAAAAAAATTGAGAACTACATATTTTTAAAATACATATATGTACCTACTTGGCTATAAAAGTAAAATGACGTATTCAGAATTTGCCACACATTAATGATGGTTTTTTTTTCACATAAAAATAAGCAATTGCTAGAAAAAAAGTAGATTTACTCGTGCAAATATCGAAAACTGCTTTTGAAAATTTGTGTCTAAATTGATCAAAAGGGCCAAAAAACAAATGGTAAACAAATAATGTGAGTTGATACAGTCACTGAATTTCATTTCTGTCCTTTTTTATGGAATTTTTTCTAAATCATAAGACCCGAAAATTTCCTGAATGCTTCAAAAATATCCGAACCCCTACCACACGTGTGGTAGGGGTTCGGATAGAAGATAGAATAAGTTATAAACCGAATTTAATCTTTCTACATCAATTTGATCAAATTTTGATTTTTTTTTTAAGGAAAAACGGACCACTTATGAAATTTAAAAATCACCCAAAAATTGAAACATTAAATTCAGCACCTGAAATGTGGCTTGATGGTGTAATTTATGAGCTCACAAATTCTTGTCAGATTCAAAAAATTGTTTAAGTAGAATACCTTTCTCATTTCATCTCTTGTTCGGAAATTTTTCTTATGGACTTCGATGATACGTTAATGATTAATCTAACCAATGTAGCCTGATTTTTTCTGATTTTGTAAAGAGCTTTTAAATAGACTAAATAAAATTACATAATTAGATTCAAGAACTTGGATTTCAAAAAGATCAATTTTGAAGCAGTTATAGTTCTCCAACCTCACCCTGACCTATACACATTGTCACTTCTCGCAATTTAGTTCTCTACAGAGAGCAAAATTAACTGAATCCAATCTACTCTACTTAAGAATCCACTTATGTGTAGTATCAATTCGTTTTTAATTTCGTATGCATTTTCCCACAAAACTAGAAAATTAGAAAGGATGCGCAGAATTTTACCTACTGAATAAAATCAGGGGCATAGGAACGAAACAATCAACCCTCCACTTTACTCAATCACATTGAAATTTCCAAAACAATTGAATAAACGTTCATGTACTTACTCATGAAAAAAAAACAAGGGTAAATGATCTAAAATCGTGTATTTTTTCAAAACAACCCGAGTACACAAAAACGAAAAGCGTCAAAAAGGTTTCAGAACATTTTGAATGAATCACCTACCTTTTTCGTATTTCACATCGCAACACAACATCTACAGGAAAATTACCTTAGAAAAATGAGACACTATAGGAAAAAATCCCCCCTGCCCAAGCTGCAGTATCATATCGTTGATGATTTCCAGCAATAATTTCTCACCTCGATGAAGACGTCTGATACATATTTCGGTATCATTCTCAGGCATACGTAGCTACCTAACAAAACACATCCCCATTCGAAGAAATTTTCTTGCTTTTGAAACATAGCGTCGCATTGGAATATAAAATAATAGCAGGTATACGAGCATCAGCATCACAGCTCATATCGTGAACAGGAACACAGACCTTTGCCATCACCGAGATGAATATCCTCTTGAAATTTTTTCCTTGACGCGGTATTTTTCGTACTGACGACCGGCGTACTACGATTTATCTTACGAAACTATCAACTTTCATTCTTCTTTCTTGCTTTTTCCCCCTAAATTCTTCGAGCTATCAATCACTTTATCATTTGCATTCAGCTATAAAATGTCATAACACTTTCGTTGAAGCATCTTAAAGTAGGTAGGTACCTAACGTGTTCTGCAGGAACCTACGCATATGTATTTGTATCTATAATGTAGGTATACTAGGACTAGAATTTTCATACATCTCGCATACTAGACTAGATGCACGTTGCTTTAATTTCAGTTCTAATAATGCATCGAAATTTCGCATACACATCTCGACACGACGACATTCTCACCAACGTCGTATATCCGGCATATGTGTATGCAAATTATTTAACATGTACGGCGACGCGTTTACAAGGCGAAAAGAATGCAATTCATAATGCTACATAATCAAGTATGTACTCGAGAGTACTATGATTTATTTCACGTCAGCTTAACACGTACTATATTATATTCGTAGTATGTTCTATAACGATCGGTTCTACAACAAGATTATTCAACACGTATCGCGACATTTATTCGGGCAAATGGTATGCAATTTATTTAACATCTGAATATCATTTACGAGTGTTTATTCAGTTTTTCAAACCGTTAAGAAGGGCCAAAGATAAACGATTTTGAAAAGGGTTTATTTATATAAAACTTGATACGTAGAAATTCAAAATCTAAATCAACTGCAAAATTTTCCTCAAAATGTGGACTTTAAAAATTAAATTTTTGAAAAAATAATTTTTTCACGTGTTTTATGTTTGTTTCTTCATTCTTAAAAATTCAAATTTATAATAATTTTTACGAGCAATTTTCAAATTAATTTTTTTACTTTCAACTCACTAGGGGAAAATTTACCTTGCTACAAAAATACATCAATACAAAAACCAACCTGTTTTAATCCAATCATACGACTTCCGCAAATTACCACTTCGATCGAAATTAAAACAATTTAAAAATTCGTTAAAAATACAAAACTTCATGAAATCGTAAAAAATGTGAAAAATTCAACCGATCAAAAAATTAAACGACCGATACAACGTTTAGAAAAATCATCAACGGGTGCGAAATACACGACGAAAAATTATTTAGTAAAAAAAAATAATACGAACTTACTAACGCGAACAAAAAAAAGTGTGAAAAACTTTTGCACCGTACAAATTGTCAGTAACTAACTGAACTTTAAAGCTTTCTTCGTTAAACGTTAAATAAACAACGCACAAAATCGCCACCAGATGTCGGTATATTGTAACCTCCCCTTTACGCAGCCGACTACCCGAGTTTTCTTTTCTTCGCTATCAACAATATGTAGAGTTTCAACGTGATTTGAAGCCGAAAGGGTAAAAATATCAAATATTTTTTTGCAGTTGATTTTGATCTAAAATTCCAACATTTTTCCCCTTATTTTTCCAGATCGTGTAAAAGCGTTTTCCAATCATTATAAACACTTTTGTTAAAATATTCGAGGAACCTGAATTTTAAAATGTTATTTGGTTTTCGATGTTTTTTTCTCTATCGATTATCTATTCATTTCGAGAATGATACACCAATTTTTCTTCTTTTGAAAAAAACATCATTGTCTAGACGAAAAACAAGGCCAAATTCATTAAATTAGGTATTTGCTTCGTCAGTCTTTCATCTAATACACCAACTTCACGTTCCATTTCGCTGTAATCGACAAAAAAACTCCCAAACGAAAAAAAAATAGGTAGGTATGGATATAACTGGAGAATTTTACGAGAGGAATCTTCAAGTTAAATGAAAGAATTTTTTTTTACTTTTAAAAGAATTTCGGGGATTTTCGAAGATTGAATAGGACTAACTTGAATGGCAAAAAATTCTTCAGATAAAATACGAAATTTTTAGTAAATTTAAAAAAAATAAATTAAAAAACTTTTCTGGTGTTACAAAAACTACTCGTGCGAATATGTAGTGGGAATTTATTAAAATATGACAAATCGATACCAGCATTATTTACGCCAAAAAAAGGTCCCTTTTCTATGTACAAAAAAACTACGTACCTACCTACATATAATAAGCACAGTAGAACTTTTTTTTTAGGAGAGGTAGGTACATCTTTTTTGACCAAAATACATAAGAGTAGAAGAAGCATGGAGAATTCTGAGACGGAGAAAATAATTTTTCGTTTTGGCTATTCCAGGAGAATTATCTGAGCACTTTCTTGAAATTTTTAATCTATTTAAATCTTCTAATCCAAGTTCTAAAAAATCAAGAAATTTCTCAGAATTTCTCCCTTACTCAGACAATTGGAATTCAAATTAAAATTTTACCGCACAAAAATTCAAAATCTTGAATAGAAATGAAATATTTTCAAGGAAATTTTTAATCAGATTCAAAATATTACAATTCTAAGTGGCAATTTTCTATAAATTGAGGTGGGGTAAAATTAAGGAAAATGTTGGGCTTCTTGATATTTTTCAATTTTTAGCACGAATTCGTTAAATGCAAAATTTTTACATTGCCTAAAGAATATGCAAAATCTCTTAGACACCCTGTAATTATCATTTTGAAAGTCATAGAAGAATCTGAAGAGGCCCAACTTGAATCTCAACTGCTGTCCATTCTACTTCATAATCACAAAGGTGTTCGAAATGTAACAGACTTGGCTTGAAAATTAAATTTAAGGCAACCTTGATCTCCATTCTCAAAAAGGACCAAAAAAAAAAAATTAAGCCTCAAAGACACTGTCTCAAAAAAATTGTTCTCGTCTCTTTCAAAATAAAATACTTACGTACGTCAAAAATACGAAAAGAGCAAACGAGCATAAAAACCAACACAAAAAATTCTCCACTCAAAAACCACGTTGGAAAATTAAATTTTCAGAATTTGAAATTTTTCTCTTTCGCTCGATTAAAATAATCCATTCTGCTTTTAAAAATCAACTTTGGCACAGTTTCTGGATAACATATTGCAAAATAGTTTCAAAGAAAGCGAAATTTTTCGTACATATTTATCAAAATATTACAAAACCCGAGCCAAATTAAATCCACTAATTCTTAATTTCGAATCAAATATTGCGAGCTGTGGTATCCGGATGAATGTTTGCTGACTAAATTAAAACGTCATTGTAACGTTATTTCCATCCATAAAGTTGACTCCTCCACCACTTCTTGGTCTATTCGTCACACAGAATATTAAGAAATTTGCTAAAACTCGGCGAGTATATTAACAAATTCAATCCCGCCGAATAATTACAGCAGACCAGTCGACAACGCTGGTTCTTACAGCAAAAGCTCAAAGAAAAATTAATTAAAACTTAGTACACGAGACATATTCTCTTATACTTGACGTTCGTTCTATTCAAAATATAAATTTCAATAGGTTCTTAATTTTTTAGCCTCTTTTCATTCAACTGCTTGCTGTGGAAGATGCGCATTTGCATATTGAAAAAGAGAGAAAAAAAAGACAGACAGCTTTATCTCTTTAAATGCGTAAAAATTTACTATCGAAGAGACGATTCTCGACATTTTTTCGCGCTCTTTTAAAAAACCTATTTTTCTTTCTTCCGAGATATATACCGCACTAGTATTCGAGCTATCTATACAATAAAAACTAAATTATTAAATTCCAAAATTCTCGCGGTATATTTTGCGCATACTCGCAACGAAAATTTTCTCGTAACGTTCGACAATTTACGTTTGAGAAATTCCTTTCGGTACTACGAGGTGACATTCATCAAACGAGATAAATCAAAATGAAATTCCACAGCCTTGAATTTCTTTTCAGCGAAAATTTCGTATTACTATTGCACTAGCTATATTATAGTACTATATCGACGACGAACGTGATTAAATTGATTTTTTTTTAATAACTTTGAAATTTTCACGCGAATGTAGGATATATTTTCGTTCACCTTTACAAATATTTTCTCCCACCTTGGAGAAATCGAGAAATAATACCAATCCAATACGAAAATCTAATAATCACAAAATACAAACAAAAAGCTTTGTAAAGCCATTCGTGCAAACTTGCCAAGCTGAGCTTATTTCAAGTATTAATCTAATACCGATGCCAATCTTTATTCAAAGTCGTTCTCCTTTTTCTTCACACACGACGACTCGATAAAAAAACTTTTCACATACGCTGATTGCCCAAACAAAATACTCGCCTCGGATTCAAAATAAAATACGCTCGTAGACGACGATAAATCGGGAGAGAAAAAAATGAATTTCGTCAAAAAAAATCAATGATAACGCTGGTTGGTTGAACTGAAGTTTTTTTTATATTTTAATACCGTTCTTGAGAGAGTTAAATTGATTGCTGTGAATAAAATATTTCATGGGTGGAAACTCAAAAGCAGGTACACGTTATGCAAACAGCTTTTGATGGAAAAAGGTCGGAAAAGCAGACATTTATACAGTGCTTTTAATTTCCTGGAAAATGTATAAACTAATTTTTTGTCCGATATAATTTTTCAAACACTGTAAGAAGAGCGTGCAGTATACATGTACGTATGACCATCTCAACGCAACATATTCTTCTGTCCGAATATAATGTATCATGTAACGAGTTTACCGTTCAAGTTATCGCCCATAAATATTTCATACTCGCTTCATTTCATTTCTTTCCTCTTTACTTTTTTTCTAGCATCATTTTTTTTTCAATCATTGACTCGAACCACGTTTTTTTCCTTCTTTTCCCTCTATTTAATGTGTGATCAATACTTTTTTTCTTATCTATATATTCATTATTCATTTATATCAATGAAAACGTCAAGTTTGAAAAATACTCGACTCAACACAACATACTGTACCAATAAATGTCAACTTTTCAATAAAAAAATAACAAATAAAATAAGCGAACGAATTTGTAATTTTTACTTTCCTTCTCTGGGGATGGGGGGGGGGGTCAGAATTATTAGTGATTTCGAAAAGAAAAAATACGACAAGAAAGTGTTGAAAATTTTAAAAATTTGCGATTTTGAATTTCTCAATTGAATAAATTTCCAACCTATTATTTTTAGAAAAGCATCGGCTTCGTCGCTTCATGTACTTCTTATGAGTTCCACGCAAGATATTGAATTCTGCTCATCGATTTCTATAATGCAAAATCTTATTGTACCAACATAAGTATACCTACATTTATATCATTTAATGCCCAAAGAAGTGTTGGAATTGAACAAAAAGTCGAAACCCAGGCTAGGTTGGTTTCGAGCAATTCATACTCTATTCGTACGGATCTTTTTTCAGATTTCAATTTTTGATTTGTACATTTCGCACTTTTCATTTCATTGGACTAACAAGGCAAGAAGAGATTTTAAAAATATGAACCTAAATCGATCGAATGAGTCACAAAGATGGTACCTAAATCATAGTTCATACTCGAAGGGGTGCTGAATTTCATCTTCATTCTACTTTACAACGTTTTTTTTTTTTTTTCGAAAATTAGGGATCTGAAAATCTCTTGAAGCTTGAAGGCTCCTGAATAAGTGGATCGAAAATAGGGTACAACGCAGCTTTTTAAGTAAAATTGGTTACATTTTAGTTTAAATTATCAACAAAAAAAATCCGAAAATCAAAAAACTATTTTCAGCTCCTGAAATTTTGGCTGATTGTGTATTGTGAGGTACGAGGTACTCTATCAATCCTTTTTTTCTGGTTCAAAAATTTTCATGCTTGTTGAATGTTTTAGGATACATTCGTTAGGTACTTTGAGGAACTTTTAAAAATAAAAAAAATAAAACAAAAAAAATAAAAAATAAAAATTTTATCCAACTAATCTAGAAAGCTGAAATTTGGTTTTTGGAATCGGTTTCAAGCCATTTTCAGCAGTTCTGGAGCCTCCAGCCAATTTTTGGGGTCAACTGTATGGTAGTGAAAAAGCTGTGATTTGTTGCAGAAATTGGTAGTTTTTGAATTTAATATTTGTAATTTGTGGAGAATGATTTTTAAAACATATTTCAATTTTGTCAGCTGATTTTTACGATTCATTGTTGAAATTGACCATCTTGACTAGAATCGGAGCACCTCATTGATCAGGGTGTCTAACAAAATCTGAAAACTAAAAAGAAGGACTTTGGAAGGACCTTGGAAGGACCTTTTGGAAGGACATTTTAAAAATTTAAAATGCACCCACTGACCCTCCCCCCTCATTCATTTTAACAAAATTGGCGAAAAAACGTCGAAAATTTATAATTTTTAAAAGAAACAAAAAAATTATTAATATTCAAAATAGACCTGATAAATTTCTTGTCAAATGACTACCAAATTCAAAAAACGAAATTTCGTACTTTTTTCGTATCCCTTGCTTACTTTTTAGACATCAAAATTGAGTAAGGGAAACTACTTTGATGAAAAATTTTGATTTTTTACTCCAAACTCCCCCCCCCCCCGCCAAGATTTTTTCCAAACAATTGGTCAGATGATGTGGTTCGAAAAATTTTCTAAAAAGGGAAGTTAGAAACAAAAATGTCGAATAAAAAATTCATTTGAATTTTTCATTGATTGGATTGTTTTTGGAATTTCTCGAGGAGTTGATTTTGCAATTCTAGGAAATGTTTGAAAATTTTTGTAGCAGAATTGCAATCTGATCGAGCGAAGCGAGGGTGAAAGCTGAGAAAAATTGATAATTCAAAACGTAAAACATCATCATGTTTTATGCAAAAAGTTGATTTTCATAGCTTCAAAATTTACAAATTTAAAATGTTTTCAGAAAATTTCATAGGTATTCATCATTGTTAAAAATATGAATAAACGCCCGAGCGAAGCGAGGGCAAAAGCTTCCGAAAATTCACAATTCCTGAGTACTAAAACAGCATTATTTTTGATTTGAGGAGTCATATTTTTCTACCCTTTAACTTCAGTCAGAGAAAAGAAAAATGATCTAGCCCGAGCGAAGCGAGGGCGAAAGCTGTGGAAAATTGATACAATACGAGACGTAAGAGAACACCATTCCTAATTTTTATTAAATGACAGAATTATTAGAAAATTCGGAAAAAAGAAGGACCTTCGGGCAAAAAGAAGGACTTTTGAAGGACTTTATGAAAAAGAAGGACCGATAGGCAAAAAGAAGGACTTTTACTGACCTGGAAGGACCGGAAGGACCGTTAGACACCCTGTTGATGATGTCAATGAAACAGGTAATTCGATACACATCAGGAACTGGGAACCTGAAACTTGTTTACAAATCCAAATCGAAGCATGTCGATCTAAAATCCTTCAGTGATGCCAAATCTACTTACATTGGGCGTTTTTGTCGCAACAATAGCGCGATCTGAATGGTCTGGGTTGAACTAACTCTTATTAAAAATGCTCTGATTGGTTGATTTATAACTGGTTTGAATCTCGCGCAGATGCTTGTGGTAAATTTAGTTTCACCCCCAGCCGCTAGGAGGATAAAACACCAATTTTTGATGGAGTTGCCAGTATTGTCAGTTGATAGTATTTGGTGATGCGGATTTCACTGGTTGTCTACAATCAACTACTGGTATTGTAATCAAATATGCCGGAGCTACTCTTGCATGGTGCAGTCGTCATCAGAATCTTGTTGCTGACTCAATTTGTCAACCTGAGATTATTGCTGCAAATAATGCTTCAAAAGAAGTCATCTGGGTCTCCCGGCTGTTTGCAGAATCAACTGGTGTAACGTCAACACCAATTCTCCAGATTGATAATGAAAATGCTCAATGATTAGCAGAAAGTAATTCCGACTTGCAACAATCGCACAAAACACATCCAAAGGAAGTTCTTGTTTATTTGAGATTGAATTCAAAATGAAATGCTAAATGTTGTGCATGATAGCTCTGCAAATCAACTAGCTGACCTATTGATGCAGCCGTTGCCTAGACCTCGTTTTGTTATCCTGAGGGAAAGATTGGGTCTTTCATCCTAATTGAAATGGTATAGGTAGTTCTCAAATTAGGGAAAGTATTGAAAAAAAATTTAAAAACCCCGTAATTGTATCTATTTTTTATTTTACCAGTAAATTACTGTAATTTGTTGAACTGAACTGGTTGTTTATTTTATACTCTAAAAGTCAACTATGTTGTAATAATGTGACTTTGAGCTTTTAATGAAATATTTTTTCATTCTCTTCCAATTTCTCTAACGTGTAAAATGTAGCATGCCATTTTTATTGTTCATTTATATGGAATGCATATTTAAAATCACTTTAGCTCGTTTTATTTCAATAATGAGGACATTCTGGTGATTTCTTCATCATCCATCATCTTGCCATAAAAAAGACAAATAACCCACTAGGTGACTTCTCGTGAATCTGTCACCAAGAAGTCACCAGAATTCATTAAATACCTAGTCACCAAACATTCAAAAAGAATTTCTGGGATCATGAGGACATTCTGGTGATTTTTTCATCATAAATTCATCTAAAAAAGTTAAAAACTCCCTTGGTGACTTCTGGTGAATCCGTAACCAAGAAGTCACCAGAATTCACCAAGTACTCACCAAACATTCCAAAAGAATTTCTGGGGTCATGAGGACATTCTGGTGATTTTTTCATTATAAATTCACCTAAAAAAAAAAAGGTCAAAAACTCACTTGGTGACTTCTAGTGAATCTTTCACCAAGAAGTCACCAGAATCAACCGAGGAGTCTCCAGACTTTCAAACAAATTTTTGAAGGTCATGAGGACGTTCGTCATAAAATAGTCAAAAAACCCACTTGATGACTTCTGGTGAATCTATCACCAAGAAGTCACCGCAACTCACTAAACGCTTACAAGTTCACTGGAAATTGTAAAAATCCACTTTGAAGAATTGACTTTAGTACAGAAACCAGTTTCCAATTTTATTTTCAAAGATTAGCTTTCTCTTTTTATACTTACTAAAAAAAAAAGATTTTGATACGCTACTGGTTTTTTTTCATTCTCAAAAATTCGCTAAAAATCAAAAAATAAACTTCAGAGGCTAAAAATTCAATTCTGAAGTCTAGGTGACACTCGGGTGACAAGCTCTTTCAATGAACCAAATTCTGCCATTATTGGAGTAGCGGAGGTTGAAAGTACATGATAGTTCTTTCATTTCTTATCGTACTTGCATATTTAAAAAACAAAATCCATCGTGGTAAACTATTGCTGGCTCGTTGAAATATGTTTTGAAATTATTTTTTCACTGATCAGTTCGCTCGATGCAGGTGTACCTAAGTAGAATATTTTATTTTCTGTTCGTTATGATTCGAATACGCAAAGTCAGATGTACCAAGATTGAGGTGAAAGAAGGGAGGTTTAAATTTACGCTACGTTAATTGCACGCCTCGTTACAATTACTAAATCATCAAGTTAATTCGTTCGAATTCGTGGGAGGCCGTAGAGAAACGATGTAAACGGCGTGTTAAATGGCATGCGAAAACTTTACATCAAAAGTGCGAAATTAAGTCGGCATATTTAAGTCGTTGGAAATAATTTTCGTATCAGAGGAATATCATAATACCATTGCATGTTTTCTCCTTCACAAAAGCTCGTTTTGCAATCGTGTGCGACGAAGATATCCAGCTCGCTAATTATAATTCTAGCTCAAATCGCCAGAAAATAGACACGGGGCGAAAAAAAATATACCAGATATATGACGCGAATTTCATTGGCTGTGGCTGAAATTGGTATAATGTACAGTGCAACAAGAGCAGCTATCGAAAAGAACAAAACACGAATTGGGAAAGCTGTGTAGCTTTTTACCGCGTGCTTGTATTTCTTTCCTATTTTCATTCGGTTATACGCGCGGATGGTGTTGGAGGCGCATTTACGATGATAGTTAATTTCACACTGTTATTAGTTTTTCATTATTTTGTTGTAGCCGGTGTTCAGTTTCTGACGTCAATTTTTTATGACAGAACTAGCTATGTACTAGAATACGAGCTCAACTATTAATCAAACGCGAGTGAATTTTTTTCTCGTGTTGGTCACATCCGCGCACGTTTGCGTTTTTCCGTTTGATATAAAAACAATTAAATAATATTGCTATTTGATATTCACAAATGTCCCCGTCGCGTCGCGACAGAAAAGCCAACCGAACCGTTCTCCTATTTCGTATTTATTTAGGACGTTTTAATATTTCCAAAATGACGTCGATTGTGGTCGGTAATTGTGGCCTGTGTGGTCTCACATCCTATAAAATAACTTCATCTCGCGTTATTATATAGGCGGTTTGCGTAAACGACAGTGTCGATGTACCAACCGTACCATGCCATGTGCTGCAGGTATGAATAAATACATATGAAGTTTACCATGTAGGTAGGTAGGTAGCTAGAGGTAGGTAGTAGGTACATATCAAGAAATCCAAATAGGAAATTTTGAATTTTCAACGTAGGTATTTATGCTAAGAGATGAAGATACCTACGAACCGACGTCGAATGCCAAATGTCGACTTCGTATTAATAATTTTCCTACAGGAAGTAAGAGATGTAGGTTGATAATCGAGTAATGTTTCATTTCAACGATTATAGATTATGTTATGCAAACAGCTTCAACTGTACTGACCAAATCGCTACTTATAAATGAAATATGCTCGCAACGTGACCTTTTGAATAGCTCTTGGTGAAACGTTACGTTTCGTTTCGTTTTCTTTGTTGCTGACAATCGTGCCGCCATAAAAAGCCAAACAGTTTTTAATACGATGCCATTTTTACGTACTATACGTGGCTTTTTTTAGCCCAGCTTTTCCTCTTTTTATTTTCCGTATATTCAAAATATTTTCGTGACTTGAGAGATGGATTTTGATGTGACTTGTGTACCTATGAGCTGAGGGGCAAAGGGAATGTGTTTGACAAAGGGTTTGCGAGCTAATGATTTTCTATAACTTTTTAACAAATACCTCTTCAAATTGTTCTTTCATGAAAGTCGATTGCTTTGGTCTATACGTTGTCAGACATTTCGATAGCTTTTTAGTTTATAGTCTACTTATTAAAATATGGCTGTGGCTGGAGTAAGTGTATGTTTTTTCGATACCATTAAACGTTTGATAATATTCATTGACTCGTAAGTATATTGAAACTATACAAAATAATGATTCTTTTATCCAATAAATGTGTAAGTTTCACTATAAGGTACTCTTGAACTTCTTTCATCTTGAATTTAAACAAATATTAATAAAATTAATGTATGTAAAACAAAGAAGCACCCAAACATATTACACCTATACCTACTGTTCTTTTCTTCACAAGAGAACCTCTATAGGTCTTCATTCTGCAATTTCATATATTTTTTTTTGTTACCGAAGGAGAACAACTCAAAGGGTATCTCTCAAATAATTTTTAAAGCGTCTCGACAGAAAATCAAAGGTCTTAGGAGATTTTCAAATTTTCCAAGATTCCAAAAATTGCGTGTTTAAATCGATTACAAAAATTAAGAAGTCAATTATTATATCAAAAACTCTTCTTTTTTTTCATTTTCAAATAAAAATCATGTTTGGAGGCTGAATTGAGAATTTTTCAGAACAAGTGAAATGTCAGAAAATACACTCTTTCTTATTCACGTCAAAAGATATAAGAATATGTCGAAACTGATAAGATTCTCAGGGTTGTGCTGCTTAAACTCACATTCTGAAATTTTCAGGCATTTTTTCTGAAAAAATTTGTGTCCAAAAATATTTATTTCGGATGAATTATTTTCTCTATCATGTTGAAAATCACACACAAAACACGTTGGTAGTTGAAATATCCCACCCCCCAATCCATGATTTATATAACCAGCTGCTTCATTGCACATTTTAAGAATTTTTAATGACCCTTAAAATGCATTCTTGGTTGAAATATGATCCAGAAAAAAATTCTCATAATTATATGGAAATAACCGATCACTTATTTTGAGATTTTAGGGAACTTTTTCAAGAAAATTGGCTCGTAAAATACTAGTGTCAGTAAAAGTGATCAAAATAAGTCCTAAAACTGATATTAATTCCCCAAATCCTCATTTCACCATTTCCAGCCATTCTGGAGCCTCCAGTGCAATTTTTCAATTTCTCCAGTATTTTGAATATGCTCCAGAAGGCGTGAATATGAAGTTGGGCAGCTAAAAATCGAGTTATGCGTTACACGCGACCTGTTTTACGAGTTTATCCACATTTGACTCGATTTTGGGAGTGACACCTCAAGAGTGGTTTTTTGACCACATTTTTACACAAGGAAAATGGTTAAAAATTAAAAATTTCCTGTGTGCGAGGAAATTTTCGAAATTTGCGTGAATCGTTGTATTTTGTCCATGATAAACTCCCCGAGGGCGACTTTCATCATTTCCGTCCATTCTGATGGAGCCTCCAGCGCGATTTTCAATCTCTCCTGAATTTTGAATTTGCTGCAGAAGGCGTGAATATGAAGTTGGGCAGCTAAAAATCGAGTTGCTTGTTATACTCGACCTGTTTAACGAGTTTATCCACATTTGTGCCGATTTTGGGAATGACACCTCAAGAGTGGTTTTTTGACCAGCTTTTTCCATCCACTTCACCCGGTTCAAAGATTGTGGTGCCGGTTGGGATACTTGAAGGGTTCCTTTCCAAGTCGGCCTAAGTCCATTTTTATCATTTTTGAGTTAGCAGCGCCATCTGCTGGTACAGGTCGGTTAACACCTTTATCACCTTGTCCCAACACCTGGCGTTACTTTTTTCGCTCAGGAGCGCTGTTTTGCCGGCTCGAAAAAACAGCTGATTATTCCAAAATGGCCTAAATCCATTTTTTACGAGTATTTGTATACAAGTGCAGTTGTGCCGGTTTTTTTTCAAGTTTTTCAACGATTTTCGAGTGAAGGCGTTTTCACATGAAATTGTTTCAGAAATGTATTAAATTAATGATTCGTGAATTTTTTTTTAAAAAACGCGTTTTTTCAGCTCTTTTTCGAAATTTTTGAAATCAGATAATTCCAAATGGGCCTAAGTCCACTTTTTCTGACTGTTTGACGCGCTCTGGAGCTGAATATACGCAAAATTAAAAAAATACCAATACGGTACTTTAAAGCAGAAAGATCAAGCTTCACAACCATATAATCACATCATTTATTATTGAAGCGGAAGGGCGAGAAAAACACTTATTTGTGTTTTTCTCGAAACGAAAAAAATGGACTTAGGCCGACTTGGAAAGGAACCCTTCACTTCTTTTGTAAACACCATAAAATACCCTCTACTTATTTTTCGTACTCGAGTATTATTGTTGATTTTTTAATCCCCTTTTTTGATGATTTCTGCTCCTGGCGCAGAAATACCAAGTCAACTTTTTCATTGCACAAATTGAGTGGCAAACCAAACAGCGATTATAACATTATCTATTGTCATGAAACTTATTACCACAAAGCCAACAAAACTGAAGCACCTAAACGACATTGAATATTTTTTTTTCAACCCTCTCTCTCGTCCCGATGTTTATGGTTCATCTCGCTACAATAGATATGGAGGGAGATGAGTACGCACAAAATTTATGTTTTGGTCCCAAAACTTTTAGGTTAAAATTCAAATATATCTCATTGACATTTCACTTCGCTCTTCCAATGATCACTTACACATTATTGGGGATCCATTCTTCACATTTTGAAGCTTTAGCCTTCATTTCAAATTCAACTTGTTTTGATTTACTTATTTTAAAACTCTTTCACAAAATGTTCTGGTCAGCTTCGGTAGCATGAATGTGCTGGTTGAAAATCTGGCCTTTTGTTATCTTATTTTTACGTATATTGAAACCTCGTTTCAATTCCACACCTTCAACGAAGCCTACAGATTCTCTAGCTAAGTAAATTAATAAGAGACGTCGAAAGGATAAATTAGGCCTATCAACCAAATAATTTTTTTTTTTTCAAGTTTTATTATTATTCGGTCAGCACAATTTAGCGCTATTCACGAATTTTACAAAAAGGGTACATAAAAAAAACTTAAGAAAGAAAAATTAACGGAAATTAAAAAACCCCGAGCTAACATGTTCTCCAGAAACCAGACAAAAACCGTGGTTGTAAGAGGGAAAAAATTGAAAGATCTTTTCGAAATGGAATATGGATAGTTCTACAGTTTTCTAACCAACTTGACAATTTTTAATTTTACTTTTTTTTTAAAGGTTTAAATGAACAGTCTAACCTGTCTAATCTAAACTTCAACTTGAATATACCTGCTATTTTTAGGACGAAAAATGTTACTACCTATGCAACTTCAACTTTACAGACGAAATTCTAGTAAAATGTAGCCATGAAAAAACAACACCATAGTAACTTTAGATCATTTTAATGACTGTAGCCATTGATGTTTTACGCGGTCAATGCCCCAACAAAGCTCATTTCGCATTCGTCCCACATACAAGGCGTGCATAAAAGTCGGCACATTTAAGTCACGTGTGTATGAACTACATACAAACCCTTACATGGTTCACATTTCAGATTTCACACGTTCACATACGCGAAAATTGTGATTTCAAGTTCAAGGTTTGTAAATCGTTCACGCGCCAAAGCTCCTACGTAAGCGTAATTCGCGTAATGGAATCTTGGACCATTTTAACTTATTCGGCGAATACACTATCAACGGTAATGAAGTTCTTGATGTTTAACGATGCGAACACATATACGTACCTTTTAAACCACACCCGCTCGTCCTAATTTTAATTTCCTGCTCTTATGATTTCTCGTTCAATTTACTTGGGTTTTGCTTGTATCTTCATCTAACGGCTTCCACTAAGTACAATCTCGTTTTATTTTACGCCACAATTTGACGTTCTACTCTTTCTATTGTCGTAGTGTGAAATTATACTCGATTCCGCGTTTAAATATTCTATCCGCATCCGAGCGATTAAATGCCATTTTCTTTATATAAAACCTTAGGAACGCTTTTCACCTTTAAATGACTCTCGAAATACAAATTTCTGCAGCCATTCTTCGAGTTTACAAAAATTCACCACCCTTAACGTCGTTGTCGTTATAAAACTCAACGTTCGCGTTCGTGCCTTTGCCGTTAGCATCACGAATTCCACGCGTCGTCGTCGTCGTCGATTGATGCAGCTGACGATGCTGGTTACGCTCTGGCTGGCTATATGGGTATATGGGTATTGGAAATCAGCTTTTCCAATAATATGTCATATAGATATACACGAATTATACGAGAATGTGCTCATCGAAAAAAGAGAATATGATTACACCGACAAGTACTCGTTGATAGGTATTCGCCGTCCTCGACGTCAAAGCAAGTCACACATCGTACTCCGCACCCAGTTAATAAAAAGTAAAACGTCAAACGACATAGTATAATGTACTAATTTTTTCCTTCTTTTTGAAATTCGCGCGTTATACGCCCCGAATTTAATCAAAGCTAATCCCATCGGGTTCGTGTATGTATACGTCTGTCCACTGGTATAATTAAATGCAGAGATTTTCGTTTAAAGGCGAAAGGAAACGGCAACGCAATTTAGGTGAAAATTTATATCCTCGAAACGTGTTTCACCAGCTACCTGTACCGGCGGCGTCCGTATCACAACAGATCTAAATTAATTTTAATTGCCCCCGGCGTTGGAAAATGTTTATTTAATGCTTCCTACCGACCTTAAAAAACATTTCAGATAATAGAAACGAATGGCTTTTTCTCATAACAGTATTTTTCGGGACTAATTTCGTGTACACATTACGCTTAGCCAGTCGTACGCCGCCTAGCCCCGCCAGTCTACCTTTCTCTTTCGCAAATCGTGGATCAACGGAATACGATAAAAATTCGCTCGCTCTCTTTTTCCAAAGTAGGTATACCGTATACGTTCGGGGTGTTTCATCGTATGTATATAAGTATAAGTAAGGCCTTACACCCTGTAACTATGCAACACTTATTATGTCTATGTAGGTATGTTTGCCTAACCTCCAGACTACACAGACAAGGGTACGTTTGCCAGAAAAATATTAATTTTCGAGTTTCTTTTTTTTTAAAATTCATTTTACCATTTTTATTATATCTTGACAACGGCTCTAGCGGTGAATCACACGTGGTCTTAATTCGAAGCTTGTAATGAACGGAGAACCCTATAAAAGTGGTCCTACATTCTGATGGCAGTGGCCTAGGGTCGACGTAGAATCTCAAATATTATCTTTTGGAGTTGGCCCATCGGGCTCTTCTGTGAGGACCCATACCTATCTCTTCTTCAGGGGTGCCTTCGTGGTTAAAAAATTTTCTGACAAGGGAATCTCCCTCCTTCCGCTACATGATAATCACCGGAATGAAACTCAGACTGGAGGTGGAAAGAGGTCCTCAAAAAACCTGATCTCCTAAATTTTTTTCCACCTTAAAAGGAGTGGGGATGACCTAGGAAACTGAAATTTGCATATGTTGATCACAATGGGGGTACTAACCAATGGCATGATTTTGGATCCTTTTCATCCATTAGGGGATCATAATTGTGTCCCTCTCAAAAAAATGACCTTTCTGTAATTCTAATCTTTGACCCTCGCCACTCCAGGAGACAACTCTAGCTCCCAATAGAATCCCATTCCCCAAGTTTGACTTTATTTGATCAATTGGAACAGGTTCCAAGTCCCCAGTCATAAAATGTAAAATTATTAAAATCACAATTCTCTTTGAGGGGCCATTGTGCCACCCCCATTGGGGCTAGAGAGTTGATCGACAGCTCATTTGATAGGTATTTGAGAGGAGATGAAAGGATCTTCAACCTCATTCTACTCAAAAGTTCAGGGTATCTATACTGAAATTTGATATTCAAAAATCGTGACTTTTCGCGACCTTTTTTCGCGACTTTTTTTTCAGTGCACTCTCATTTTTTAATGAAAAAAAAATGGGTTTCCAATAAAGTTCACACTTTTTATTTGACATTAAAAAAATGTATAAAATACATATTCTGTGTACTCTACTTCTATAAAAAAAATTGAATTTAAAGTCAGAACGATTTTTAGCTACTTTTTGGTGATTTTTTGGTAAAAATCGCGACTTTTTCTTGACTTTCGCGACCTATTTTCAAAATTGCGATTCGCGACCTTTTTCAAGACTTTCGCGGTCTGGTAGACATCCTGAAGTTGATATTTTAGATGTTTTTGACAAAAAACTGATTTTGGGGGGCTTTGATCCACTGTGGCTGGCGTGGTTTGCTCCAGGGGTACCCATTTTTTTGGCTATTTGACTGGGCTAGTAGATAAGTATTGCGGGAAAAGTTGAATTTTTTGAATTCACAGAAAAGATGAGAAAAGTCGATCAGCTATTTAGAAGACTGTCTTCGACCAAAATATGGGTTCCCAAAGTTGATAGTTACGGTGGAGAGATGGATATTTATAATTTTTTTCCGTTTTGTGAGTGAAACAGCATAAACTTTGAACGTTCGCCGGTATTAAGTAGTGTTTTTACATACCTATGTTTATTTTTCATTTTTTCATTTTTTATAGTGCTAAATTTTTGAAATTTTTAAATAAACGTTTTAAAAATTAAACGTGTGTTCTGGTGTGTTTGATGATTAAAGAAGTGAATTATGATTGTAAATTTATAATAATGTTGTTACAACGTGTTTTTCGTTCCGGTAACGAGTGCTTCGCATGTGTTTTGTAGCGTGTACATTGGTGTATGTCTTACCGGGTTAGCGTTAGAATAGCGACGTTCTGCTACTCGCAGATTAAGTGTTGCGCCGAATAATATAAAGGGAAAGGGTTTAATAATGATAGTTATCGCTTCTCGGCCTTTTGGCTAAGATCAAAGTGTAGTATCTGTTCTTATCAGCTTAACATCTGATACGTATTCCATTGGGATACCAGAATGTTAAACTAATTTTTGGAATCGGGTGGATGGATGGGGCTCGCTCCTCCTCTGCCACGGGTCGACCCGGTATTGCAGTACCTCCGGGACCGGCCCACACTTATTAATTGCACTTAAGAATGGCTCTATCCGATATACATCGTCTCACGTCACAGGTATCCCCTCATAGGTGAGACCTCAAATGTCGCGAAAAAGAGGCAACATACGTCCATTTTCCATTAAGTGTACGTATAATGAAACAATTATGTAACCAGGACATCAAAACAACGAAAACATAGGTTGTGAGAGATTTTTTCATATTTTTAAGGTGTAAGGTGTGAGGTGTGAGGAAGCGCATGGAAAGATACTATTATATGACCAAAAAATCAAATTCTTCTTCGCCTTTCCTAGGGACTCTTCAAAAATTGAGTGGGGCCCTTCATGGGCTCCAATTTTCATTATTTCATCGATTTTTTTTCTACTTTGAAGCAAAGCATCCATAAATTGATGAAAAATCAACTTGAACAGTTGGCAATTGGGAGATGGGATTTTTTTGAGGTCCTCTTTCCACTAGTCAAAGTTTCATTTCAATCGAAGATAATTACGTGGGGGTGGAGGTGTGCCCTTGTGAGTGACTTTCAATTCAAAATAAAGTCCCCCCCCCCCCGTTGGATTTAGTCAAAATCCTCCAACATTTTTTTCACGATCCACCCAAATAGTAGTTATAAGCCTACATACTCGTAGATATACGAGTAGGTAGAAGGCTTCATTTCCATCCTAAAACTTCCTATCTATGCTGGCTCAAAAAACATTTACATACGAGTAAAATTCATATCATACGATATAAGAATCAGTTAACTTCATTTTCCAAGCGCGCCGCACATGTAAATATACATACGACCAGGGCTGGCACTTTTTAATTTTCCCGCCCAGTGCAAACTCTATGTTCATAATTTGGTGAAAAGTGTGAATCACTTTTGTACGAGGGGGGGGGGTAAACAAAAAGCACAAAAATCTTGTCAGCGATTAGCTGTGATGAAAGGAAAGGAGGTAAGATTGCAGCAGTACCACTGCGTTTTTTATACAAACACCTGAGCATGGAAAGAAAACTGAAAATGTTTCTATTGTTTTGATTTTTCAAATTCTGATATGGATTGAACAAAATTTCGAATTGAACTTCAGAATTTCTTTTGAGCTGAAAAAAATCGATTGATCCCTTAATTTTTAATGAATTTTCGAAAGGTCTAAAAATGATCAGGTTTTTGGAAGCATATTCCATGCATATTCTGGATCATTAATCAACTGTTTTTTTTATGCAGTTTTTTCCAATTTGGAATTTTTTAATACAAAATATCGCTTCAAACTCCCCATCTTCCAAAATTGGTTATTGAGATTAGCCCAATTTTTTCACAATTCTCTCAAGTATGCATGAGGGACGTTTCAAAAATATAAAAAATTACATAATATTTGTAGATTAGATTTCATTCAACAGGTTTTTCCAAGTTCAAAAAAATTCAGTAGGCAGGAACTCAGGGTCAATTTTCAACAAGAATTGAATGATTTTTAAAAGAAGAGAATGATGAAAACTGGAACTCCAAAAAAATATTGTGAGCTACCTTTAACTACGTAATCAAAAAAGTATAATTCGAATCATCATATCAGTTTTGGCCTTTTTTTGGGGGGAGGGTTTGATAAAAGCTTGTGTATTTTTTTAAAAAACAAAGGACCTCATTTTCTGAGTAATCTCCCACCCCTTTTGTTGCCAATTTTTCGTAAAAATTCAGGATATTATTTTTCTCTTTACCTACTACTTCTTTACTTACATGACAGAGAGGTCAGCTATGCAATCTATGCAACAGAAATGAAACTTCCATTTTTTTAAAAATTGAAATAATTTCAATTTGAGGGGTGAATTTTGATTTCGTTTGAAATTTTTATGCAAGAAATAGCCTAGGGTTATTTTTGGAAATGTTTTGCTATATTTTTTTTTTTAATTGAAATATTTTTTAAATTTGAGGGATTTTGATTTGATTTGTATACAAAAAATAGGTTTAATTTTTGAAATTTTCGCCCAGTGCGTTGCACCGGGTGAAAATCTTCGCCCAGTGCAAGCGCCCGCTTGCACATGGACTTCCGCCGGCCCTGCATACGACGCTACGAGAGTAGAGAAAAAAAAGCTTCGCGTCGACTTAAAAATTTTACTTATCCTGTCGTTCTCTTCTTTTTAATGGGCTTCGCCGTATTCGCTAATAGAAATTGTTAAGAAGCGACGAGCAATGTATGACATTTTTGAAGAGCGCTTGTTACTGACAGTTTGCAGATTGCTGACGGCATGATGAACTGTATATAAGTACAGTTATGCATAACAGAGTAATGCTAATACATAAGGCAACTGTATGATTCACTTGTATGTGTATAGTATGTAGCTATGTACACGTATATTTAGTCTACGTGAACGACAAAACCTCGCTGTTTTTTCCCTCCGCTTTACTTCTTCGCATTTCGTATAAAATTAGCCGCGCTGCTGCGTTCTCCGCTCGTCTCGCAATTTCAACTGTAGCAAAAAAAAAAACTCCATAAGCGTGATTCAATTGAAAATTACCCTCTAGAAAAATCGCGTAGATAAAATAATTTCTCACGCATTATTTTTCCATTTATTTTACCCTGTTTTTCCACTCGCTGTTTTCTTAAAATGTTTGCGTTTCGTTTCTTTGAAAGTATACATGTGCCTGCCTAATTCATTGAACCTTGATCCTTCTCGAGATTATGTGATTTTATTTCGCGAAATTCACCATAGTAATATTAGCCCGACTACCTACTTTGAGAAATATCAACGAACGTGAAAACAAAAATTAAATAAGCCGAGGGGCAACAAAGGTGAAATTCTTTGACGATAAAGTTTACAATTTGGGTAGGTAGGTAGGAATAAGTTCAGTGATTTTGCTGCGATAGAAAATCTTGCGATAGCGGAGAAGATGAAGAAAATTCTTCCAAAAAAATAAAAGACAACCGAGATGAAAGTAAGACAGGCATTTTTCTTCAAAAGATAGCCAGTGGTGTTGAAAAATACTTGAATAAAAAAGGTCAGCATAAATGAACAAAAAAATAGAAGAAATTCGTTATAAAGAAAAAAAAACTTCAAAATTAATTGCAATCCAAAATGGAAGATTACAAATATGAATTAGAAATTAAAAGTGTTATCAAAACAAATGTTGCCATGAGAATGTTTTTGGGATCCGTACATATCGGATGTTGGCCAAAAGAAGGGAGGGGAGGGTATGCATTTGAAAGATGTGGAAATTAAATAAACCGAATGTTTTCAAACTTGTAGGGATGTTAAACACTATCAAAGGTCATTCATAGAAAATTTTTGAAACTTTTTCGAGTTTTTTTAAAGGATTTTTAATATGGCTGGAAGACCTTCAAAAATTGAAAAAAAATATGCCCTTTATAAATTGGCCAATTTGGGCCAAAAAAAATGCGATTTTGGAAGGCATGTCTTTCAATTTCGCTCTTTTTTTTTACAATGTCTACCCCACCCAATAAATAAGAAACCCGCAATCAGTTAGGTCCCAGCTCCCTCAGGGGGCGGGTGGAGGAGCTTCCATTATTTTCACATTGTCTCGCCGAGGTACTCAACTTCAGCAGCGCATTCCTCTAAAGCTATGATACTTAGATCATGAAACAGATTTCACAGTTAGAAAGGGAATTGCATCATGAACTTTCAAAGCATTTTGAAATTTTCAAAAATTGAAAGTTGAACTATCAAGTCGAAAGTTCAAATTTCAAAATGGCGCTGTAAGTAGGAGCTACCATTTAAAATGCTGAAAAAATTTCCATAGATGTCCCTTTTGATGTTTTTTCGAAATATTCAATTTTTGAGATGGGATATTTTAATGGAGAGGGAGCACCCTCTCCCCGAAATTTGAGCAAAACTTTCAAAAAAAAATCTGAGGCATGTGATCGATAAATATCGAATTGTATGTTTTTAGTGATGCTGAACACGAATATGACGTCAGATTTTTGGTTGGACCTCATCCACAGTTCCTAGAACCTCCCCAAATAGGGCAAAAATTCAAGAAAGGTTTTATTTGTGCGACACATGAAATATTATGTTTTTGGTGACGCTGAACACGAATATGACGTCAGATTTGCGATTGGACTCCATCCACGGTCGGCCACCAACAATTTTTTTGGACTTTTACCCACTGGCCCAGTTGACCAAATGCTAGCAAATTTTGTGCTAGCGTAAATGGTGCCGGAATTTGAGACACTTTTTTAAAAAAAATTCTAGCAAATCAGTTGCGATTAGGTCGCATTAGAGTAGCAGAATTGCGCACAAATAGCTAGCACGTAGCTGGCACAAAGCTAGCAAAAAGCTAGCATTTTGTTGGCACTTTGCTCTGCATTCTGCTACGTACATGCGACTAAATCGCGACTGATTTGCTAGCTATTTTTGCAAAAAGTGTCTCATATTCCGGCACCATTTACGCTAGCGCAAATTATGCTAGCAAGAAGCTAGCATTTTGCTAGCGTAGAAAAACTTTGATCAGTAAAAGTAATTACTATTAATTAATTTTTTTAAATTCTTGGTGTTTACCTTTAACAGGTGATAGTTTTCCAGGAAATTCCAAAAATTAGGCGACTGTCCCAGCTCAGAGCTAGCATAACGCTAGCATCTTGGGACAGTATGAGAAGAGTGATGTCACTCTTCTTACTTTTCAATTTCAACAAGATACCACCTTGAGCTTATATTCAACTTGATGACACACTTTATCTAAGAGTAGCAAACTATACCATGAGAGAGATCGACGCTAGCAATTTGCTAGCATTATGCTAGCGCTTAGGTTGAAAAATCTCTTTATTAAATAAAAAATGAAGTTTTTTTTTTTTTTAAATAGAAAAATTGTCAAAATTTAAAATTTGAAAATAAAGTATCAAACAAACCATGAAAATGAAAAATTTCAAAAACATTTGAACAACATTTTAGTCCACGGCAATGGGAGTAATCCCCTGCCGATCCTCCAGGACAACTTTTTCCTTAAAGGGGACATCCTAAGGAACATTTTAAAGCAAACTTGCTGAAAAAAAAATTGGCCTTACTTACAAAATGGCGGCAATTTTGATTGAAAGGTCAGCCGAAATAGCAGATTTCGCGTTTCAACATAGGACGTGCACGAATTTTTTCAAACCTTACAAACGTAGATCGAAAGATCATGCAAAAATTCATCACCTGTCAAAATTTCAAGTGGTAAAGTACCTTTTTCGATTTTTGGTGAATTTTCAAAAATCAAATTTTGGCCAAAATGTGAGAAAAAATCAAAATTTTACCAAATTGACCAAGAAACCTGAAATTTGGGATATACCCTATTTTCGACATGCCAAATCGATGGGAAACGGTTTCAACTTGTTTTGAGCAGTTTTGGAGCCTCCAGCGACTCTTTGAAAATTCCTGAAGCCTCCAGCAGATTTTTGAAACTTTAAATTTTCACAAAATTTCATCAAACTGAGATGGAGAGTCGAAATTCATTCTGCAAACTAATTTTAATACGCTACGAAGGAAGTCGACTGCTTGTGGATTTCAAGTTCTTTTGGAGCCTCCAGCGAATTTTCGAAGGTTGTATGGCATTTTTTGGAAAATTGGAATTTCCTAAAAGTAGCTGGAAGCTTCAAAACCATTTGAAACCTGCGAAGTAAATTTCAGCTTGCCAACTGCCAACTCCAATTGATAAATTAATGTTGTGGGAATTTCAAGTTTCAAAAGCCTACTGGAGGCTCTAAAATGACTTGAACCCACCCCACCTGAAGTCGTCTTCAGAGGGTGTTAAAATTGGAGTGTAGAGTAAACTACAGCTTTCCATGTCCATTTGATGAAATTTTGTTGTCCCCTTTAAGAAAAAAGTTGCCCCGGAAGATCGGGGGGGGGGGTGCAATTACTCTTATTGTCATATGCAGGAATATTTTTAATGATTTTTGTATGCGCGCTGAGGGATGGAAAAGATACTTGCTCGCATTTTGCTACAATAAATAACGCAGAAAAAGGTTTATTGGTGAGAAATGCGTAAGATCTGGTATCACGTTCCTATCATTTGACTACAAAGAAAACGCCAAGTCACCAGATGCAGAAACTAGAGATATGCTTACATTTTTCTAGAGCCAGATGGCTAAGTAAATGCTAGCTCAGAGATGCAAGAATATTACCTGAAGTTTCCTATCATAAAACTGTGAGCAGGTACATATTAGTCAGTGATACGCTGGCATTAAGCGAGCAGGTATAGAGTGAGGCAAAAGCTAGCTGAGATATGCGAGATTATCGCTTGAACTTTCTTGGCATAGAATTGCAAGCAAGTATCCATCAGTGATACGCTAGCATCAGGCGAGCATGTATGAAGTGAAGTAAAAGCTAGCTGAGATATGCGAGAATATTGCTTGAACTGTCCTAGCATAGAATTGCGAGCAAGTATCCGCCAGTAATACGCTAGCATAAGGCGAGCAAGTTAAAGTGAAGTAAAAGCTAGCTGAGAGTCGCTGGAAAACAGCTCGAAAATTGCTAGAATTGAATTTGCTAGCGAAAAACTGCAAGAAAATCGCTTACTTTTAGCGAGATAATTATTGCTGGCCACAAAAAGTGAGTAAATTGCTAGCAACTTATCAAAACGCGAATAAAACGCTAGCTTTTTGCTAGCATGTGGTCAACTGGGGGGGAGGTTCTGGGGGCCATGGGTGAGATCAATTTGAAAAACTAAGGCTATATTCGCGTTCAGCGATATCGATAACATACTATTTCATGTGCCGCACGAATGAAACCATTTTTTTGACTTTTACCCCCTTTGGGGAGGTGCTAGGGGCCGTGAACTCGTTATTTATTTTAATGAAAATTGAAAAATCAAAACAATACCAATGTAAAAAAAAAAGTTTTTGGAAATATGGCAACGTCGGTGAACGATCGCTGTCAGTTTAAGAGCACCCGAGAAAAAAAAGCTACCACGTAAAAAACCAATTACCAACAACTTAAATGCAAAAATACACCAAAGGATAAACCCATTTATAGCCGCAACATAACCTATGATCGATTCGCGAAATAACGATTAACATAAAAATATCGTAAATAAAAAAATAAATAACAATTTAAAAATTATATGCCAATTACAACAAAAAAAAACTCTCGATTTTTCAACGCAACGATAACTTTCTCGCAAGGCAAGAACCCTTCGCGAATTCTCAGGCGAAAAAAACCTAGACCAAATACGCGCCAACACATTCGGCTCTGTAAAATTAAATTTATACGCGATGCTATTACATATCGCTTTATGTTCGCAACCATAAACTCGTTTTTTCTAATTTTTTCTATTCTTGAAAAGCAAATATAATTTTTTAATTTCGTATACTTTTTTTTTCGCCGGCAAATTCCGCGCAAAACCCTCCAAAATAGCTCGATATATTATTCGAACCGTAGACATTTGCAGATAACGTTAATCATAATTAAATAGTATTCAGTGTTTTTTTTCACAAAGTGTTCGTGAATTTATAACACTCTTTCTGGTCACGAAATTCGCATTTTTGATGTTAAATTGGCTCTCTCTAACTCGTAGCAAGAAATGAAACTTGAAATACGCGAATAGGTACATGTATAGTACTCGTATAATACCCATTTATACGCTCGCGGCCTATAACTATTTCGAATTTACGATTCAAAATCTACGGAAAGGGAAATTACGTTGGAATGAAGGCGAATATAAATAATAACAGATTCGAATCGCATATATCAACGCGAACCTTTTATTAACGCTCTTTCTCAATGATATCAAACTCGAAAACGTAACAGTGCAAGTTACAAGGAGAGACTATAGGTGTAGGTAGTAGCTAGGTACACTGCACCTTTTAACAAATAGTACGTTAACGCGAAATTCTCAGCTCGTTGAAATACCAAATCGTCACAAATAATTAACTTCGCCTTTGGGCGAATACATTTCGTATAAAACGTATAGGAATTGCTCGGCAAGCAACAGATATCTCATTCTAAAAACGAAAAAAAAAGAAAAGAAAAAAAACGAGAGAAAGAATTATTTATCGAGACGACTATTCGGTACAAATAATGCAAAAGTATGTGAAATGTTTATTTTCGACTGGAATTTTATGGTCGAAATAGGTATTCGGTTAAGAGTCATTTGAGTAGACTGTAACGCCCCATCACCATCGTATATATCCCGGTATCTCATATACCGTCTGAACATTTCCACCAAACAAAATACTTTACATAATGCCACGCTTCCAAAGGCCCTGGCGCTTTTCAATCTCCTTTTTTTTCTGCTTCTTCTACTCTTTTTCCATATACACGTAGTAGGTACGTATACGTACTAGGTAGCTATAGGTACATTATATTGAGAACGTTCTTGATTATCATTTGAACAAAACCCGCACTCGGCTTTAACATGAGTAGGTAGGTAGGTAGTAGTCGGTATAGGTACCTATACACAAAATAGAATACGAATGTCGTATTTTCCGCCATTTTTCTTAATCATTTCATTCTCGAATGCAAAACTTTACACAAAACAATGTATTTTTACGGTGACAGCGTATAACGTTTAAATACTTCTTTTTTTTTACTCTCTTTTGATTCGCAGATTGCTTATGCGCTTTTACTGCATCGGCGATGATTTTTCCACATATTAGATGCGATGCGCATTCACATACCTAGGTAAATACACAAGGAATACTGTTGCATTCCTCGAGGCGACAAAATTAATATGAAATAAAAACAATAGTGCGGTCTTGTGCGCATTTTCTGGTTTGGAATTCAATGAACTGTGTACTGGAGGATTTGTTTTACGATGTTGACATTTTTTTTTTTTTTTCAGTGATCGTTGACACCTGAGTGAAGTTGCAGCTTTTTAAACCGAATAGAAAAATATCAAGCGAGATGAAATGACAGCTTGAATTAAAATATTCGTACGTGATAATTCAATTTTACCTGAGGCAACGATGCTAAGGAATCCCATGGAATTATGAACGGGTTATGTTTAGTGCTGCATAGAAGGCTTCTTCAGTACATTAAGCATGGTGAAACTGTCTTTGACTCGGATTTTGATTTACATACGTATGCTTTTTCTACAAATATTCATGTTTCAGAGTTGGTGGTTCTACTGACCCCATAGACGATAAGTACTCGTAGAAGATATTTGAACAGACGAATTGTTTGTGGTAAGTAAGTATGTCCTTTCTTAAATTGTGACGCGACCAGCGATACCATACCATAAGTCGGAAAACTTTTTTTTGAGATAATCGCGTTTTCATGGAAAAAGTCAGAAAATATCAAAAAAAAATTTTTTGTCGATTCATATACTATGAAGCCTATACTTTGGAATGGGTGTACCCACCGATCTCAAACACGTCGTTTTAGTGGTGAAAACCCGGTTTTACAAAAAAAAAAAAAAAAATATTATGATGTAAAACCATTAAAAGATGAAGAAAATCAAAAAAAAAAATACTGTTCACTGGTTTTTAAAAATGTTACAAAAATAACCCAAACTTTCAAAAACGTTTTTCTCAGAATTTTGGTTTTTGAATTTCAAAAAATACGCAACTTTGAAATTTTGCAAATTTGTCAGATTTTAATATTTTGAAAATCTGTTTGCACCATTGAAAAGAGGAAGAAAAACACTACCAGAAACCACAATAAAACGAAAAAAATTTTTGCCGACATATGGTATGGTATCGCTGGTCGCGTCACAATTTCATTTTTTTCTAAGGATTTAAAAATAATTAATTATTTATAGGTATCTAATCGTAGGTCAAAAATTCACTTTTCAAGAGACATAAATATGAGAGAATTTTCAATTTGTATTTCGGAGTTTGCATGGCCCTCGCACTATAAACAATTGAATCAATTTTTGTACTTTGCATAGCCTCCAAAATTACGTAGAAAATTTCGAATTGAATTTTGGAGCTTAGATGGCCTCCAAATTACGAAATTTCAAATCAATTTTTAAAGTTTGCTGATCTCCAAATTAGGTACACAATTACAATTTGATTTTTAGAGCTAGCTTTCAAACTACGAAACATCAAATCAAGTTTTGGAGTTTGCATGGCTTCTAAATTACAAAATTTCAATATGCATTTTGAAGCTTTAGAAAGCCAGACAAGCGTACAGGGGACCTTGAGAGGCCAGATAGACGGGTCAATGACCTAAAGAAACCGGATAGGAAGACACGACCTTGGGAAGTCAGACAGGCGCAACTTTGAAAGGCCAGACACAGACGACCTTGGAATGCTGAACAGGTAGATCAGTGATCTTTGAAAGTCTAGACATATGGGTCAATGGCCTTAAGAAGCCAGGAAGGCAGACAACGGCCTTGGAAGGCTAAACAGATACATCAATGACCTAAAGAGGCTAGACAGGTAAACAGACGACCTTGGAAGATGGAAAACTAGACAGATAGGTGAGTGACCTTTGGAGGCCATGCACACGGGTCAATGACCTCAAGAGACCAGACAGACAGACAGACAGACAGACAGACAGACAGATGACCTCTAGAAGCCTGACCGACAGATGCAGATGAATGACCTTGAGAAGGCAAAGAGCCAGGTTGATGACCTTGAGAGGTCAAAAGGACGGCCCGAATAACCTTGAGTGGTTATAAACAGGTTGTTCTGTGCTGAGGGAGAAAGGGAAGTGTTCTAACGGCGATACTGAGTACTCTAAATAGGTCTATAGCGATGTGAAATCCTTGTACATAATTTTCTCAGATTTTGGCCGCATTTAGTATAGGGCTACCCTACCATTTCACCAGCCCTACCGGAAGATTTTTTAGAAAATGGGGTAAGGGGGAAAGGGAAGTGCTCCAACATTGGGACCGAGTACTCTAAACAATTTTATCGATGCTCTATTGAAGATAATTTTTGCTGATTTCAACTTCATAGGTGGGGCTATCATTTCGCTCGCCCTACTGAAAATTTTTTTTTAAAAGGGTGGAAAAGTGAGGGCTGCTCTATAACGTTCAAACTGGGTGTTCTAATGCGCTCCAACAATGCTATATCTACCCCTTCTCTCCTCTACCCTCCTGAAACGTTTAGAGCCCACGAAATCTATAAATCAATATAGTCCTAGTAAAAAAAACGCTCAAAATTCAAATTGCCTTAAATTTGAAATTTTAATTGTACATACCTAGATCCAACTACATTTTCTTCAATTCCTGTGGTCGCCTACCGCTCAATGTACTTATTACTATTTAAAAAATGGAATGCATGCGTACATGTTAATAAAATTGCCTAACCGGTTTGCCGTAGATACGAATGGACAACTCAAATAAGTTACACTATTTTTGAATACAACCCTTCAGTGTTCCTCTATTCGCCTCCCACCATGAGAGTGTCGATTTCTACAGATTCGAACAAGGCAATGAGTTGAAATCTCCACTATTATGTATGTATTTAGGACTTATACCCTCGTTCCACTTTTTTTTTCTACTTGAATACAAATTTTACCAACATAATGTGTTCGAGTGACGCCATCATTACATTGGTACATTTACAGCGAATGCGATGCAATTTCACATACTCGTACGTATGTACATTTTAATAAAACAGCTCAGATCACCTCTTATTACGTACCTTTCGTTCAAATAAATACGAATTTTTTTGTATCAAATAATAAAAATGATAAATATTCCCTAATCACAACGTTAGCGGATGTTTATACGACATTTTCAATTCTACCGTCACCGATAAATAGCATATAGGTACATTCGTTCAATTTATAGATATCACGTAGATGGTGTCCAAACGCCAGCTCATGGGGCTCGTATAAATCGTATTTCCGTATCAGTTTTTTTTTTCCTAGCTCGCTTATGAGTACATAATTCAGAAAACGTGACCTATTTTCAGGTAAAAATGATCTTCGTACGCATAACTGGTCCCACATGAGACGAAAAATTCAACCCATTCTTTCATTAATTACCTGCTCGAACAAATTGGGCCACCTTCCGAAATGTATCACTGAACCGAGCCATTCGAACGAAATCCGAGAATACGCGGTTAAAAGTTTATATTCTTGTATTTAAAACGAAAAACTTTTCTCCGTCACAGTTCCATGCACGTTATAATCAATGTAACTGCCAAGTAAAACACAAAAGTCAACTCAAATAACACCCAGTCAAACAAAACATAAAAATTTACAAGTAAACTTGTACAATTTTCAATGCTAATGCAAACTTTACAGTAGGCTTTATCGTTTTTTCGTTTCTTTTTTTTTTCGACTTTTATCATTCTAATTTTGCTTTCATTTAGAATTATCACTCTCTCCGTTTCTTTACAGCACACTTAGCTAATTACAATTGTATGAGATATACCAAATGAGAGGATCAGATTTGTTTCATAGCATGCCTCGAAGTTCTTTTTCAAACTTGATAAATAAAAAAAAATGTATAAAAATAATTAAACAGCTTTTATCTGTACACCACTACACACACAAAAAAAGAAAAGCTCTTTTCAACAAAATACAAGCACAATTTTCAGCAAACTAAACGCTGGTTTAGATAATTTCAAGTCTCATTGCATTTGGTTGAAACATAAGCGTCTTCATCTCAATCCGGACAATTTCGCCACAGGAATCGAAAAACTACATTATTACAAATAATTAGCACTTTTTAAACCATCCAGCAATGTATCAAAACAAATAAACGCACTACAAGTTTCCTCCTAGCCAAGTAATACATTTCAACTTGCAATTACATACAAACGATGAAGCGATGACGAGAATGAAATAGAAAGAAAAAAGCAAGAAAACGAAAAACAAACACGCCGAATTTAGAAAAAAAAAAGATTTTAGAATATAAACTTGGCGAAATAAAACTAGCAAAAAAATTGCTAAACGAACATTCGCTCTAGAAATAATAAAAGTAAACAACAGGAAAAAAACCATGACGTGGGCTCTGAATGCAGAAGATGGAATAATTAAAGTTTTCCTCTCGGAAAGAAAATAAAATCATTAAAAAAACGTTATAAGAAAATAATAGTTTTCAAGTTGGTTCTAGTAAGTATTACTTAGGTAAATCGAAACACGACAGGTTCGCAGAACCATCTTTACGACAAAATGACTTCATCTGCAAGTATCAACAGCTCGGTAAAGTTATTTGCTTTGCCTTGTGTTTTATAAATGAGTTGTAACTTTGTATGTACAGTACTTTTCCACAAATAATAATAGGTAGGTAACTGACAGATTCTGTACAAAGCTGTAAAAAACCGTCAAGTCAATTAATAGTTATAGCGAGAACATGACGAAGGTAAGTTCAGGTACCTATACGTGTACCTAGACCTACCTACCTACCTGCCTTCTCACCTACACTGTAATATGTACTGTCACACGATAAACATTACACCCCAGTACTTGGCTAGGTGGTTACCGAGTCATTTACAATCAAGTACCATGATCTGTGAGAGAACTTTGCAGAAAATCGCGTGACCAGAACCTCACGCAAGTATTTATTATAATAAAGGCACGAGATCAAAAATGTTCTAATTTTGTATGCTTATCAATCAAATTTCTCTGCATAATACCTAAACTTGACCTCGAAATTAATCTGTAAAAAATCATACCATATTAGCACCTATTTTTTTTTCATTTCGCTAGAAAGCAGTTTATCACAGATGCTATACTTACAATTAGACTAGTTGAGATTTCGCTCAAAATAATACAGAAATATATAATAAATTTTTAATTGCATTTTCATGTTCAAATTTGATGTATTCGTGCAAAATCTTATTCAATGCAATTCAAAATAGCTAACGACATAATTCACGAAGTTTTAATAGATCTTGACTTCAAATTCGATTTCAGAAATAATTTCTTGAACTTACCCCCCCCCCCCCCAATATGTGGAAGTCAACATGAACAACATTTTTGTTGAGAAAACCACACACTCATAGGTCAACATCTTCTTCTGATGGAAAATTTACCAAGTAACTACATAAATTGCGAAAAAAATGATGCACGGTTTAACCACACAATTTTTAAACTAAAAAAGCTAAATCGAAAGAGCATGCAATGGTACAAAAATACAACATGGAACCCTTCGATTTTAACGAAACCAAACCACATCGAAAAAGCATGTCCTAAAACCCTCGTAATCAAAATTTCAAGTCCTCAAGTTCATTTTTGGATTTTTGACGAATTTTTGGAAATTTGAAAAATCCAAAAAATTTGTTCCAAGGGCGATTTTCAAGCTCATTCATGAAATATATAATTTTTTGTGAGAACTCCCACACATCAACAAATAGGTGCTAGTTTTGGACCATTCTGGAGTCTCAAACGATTTTTCAATTTTCTGCAGAAACTTCAAATCATTCTAGAAAGACTACACATGAATATGAGCACCTATATCTGAGATCGGTGCTTATTTTTGTGCACTCTCTCGACCATTTCTGTTAATTACAGCAAAATTTCCGGAATGCCAGTTCAAAAGTTAATTTTTAACCACTCAGCAAATTCAAGAAATAGTGGGAAAAAAGCCAATTTTTCAAGGAAGGTATTTAACGAACGCTATTTTTAGAAAGATATTGTTTGATGTGTCTACACGATTGTCTGAATCGAAAACATTCGCAATTTGGCCATTTTGGAGCGTCTAGCGAGTTTTCAACAAATCACCAAAAATCAAAAAATGCACTTGGGCGTCTGAAATTTTGACATTATGATGTGTCTTGGAATGCTCGTTTGATTTAGCTTTGGATACCCACCCTTTGTTAGCCAAACAAAATATTAAATCTGGCCACAATTTTCAACTTGTTTGACAGTGATATGCACCGAAATAAAATGAGTGGAGGGGAGATCGAACTTTATTTTTTTGAATGAGCCTACCTATTCACTTCGAAATACCATCTGATCGACGTTTTTTACCGCTCGCTGACATTTTCTGATATCACAGATATTGCGGACACCCCCCTCACCGCAACCACCACCACCAACATTTCAAAGGCCAAAACATTTTCATTTCTTCAATATCAAGTAACAAAACTCGCCAAAATTGTTTCCTACCCACCCATCTGTGACCGAAAAATCCGAAGAATCATGCTTATTGCTGAAGGAAGAAATGATGTCTCAGTGGGGGGAAAAAAGAATTGGCAATGAGCAAAATCGCAAGGTTGCTGTTTTTTTTGTTTTTTTTTTAAATGAGGAAATTTTCAAAAATTTTGCCAATGATAAGCAAAATTGAACACATTTTTAACGTACCCTTTTCGTAGCCTCGAGTAAAAAAAAAATAGGTAAAAATCTAAAATTACTCACCACAATAAACCCCTTTCCAATTCCATCCACACAACCACCCACTTTGAGCACGCAGTTTCCACACCAACACACTTACACATAGAAATCACCTCGATTACACTTTTGGAAAAAGCAGCCGCCACTATACCTTTACCAAATTATTAAACAACGCCGTCGAAAATAAAACAAAACTCGTGGAAAAAAGCTTCTAAAGCCTTAAAACTTAAAAGCAACATCCGCCCCGAAATGTTAAAGCATTTGCGATAAAACTAACAAGACGAAATAAAAGGGACATCAACGTGCATTAAAATGTGAAAGCGAAATCCGTTACAACTTCCGAAATAAAGAATCAATAAAACGCGAAAGACACACCAATATACATTAAGACTACACCAGGAGGAAGACGAAGAAGAAGAAGAAAACGAAAAAGAAGAACGCGGAGAAACAGAAATCCGACGACAAAACTAAAACAACAGCAAACAAGCCAGAGAAAAATCTCTTCACTGACGACAAAATTTTCTCACGTCGAAAGGTTCCATAGCCATATAGCCATAGCTACTCAAATTCATAAACACCATCCGCATAAACCAGAAAAACTTTTTAGCATTCTCATATCGCCTGCCTTTTTTTTCCACTGACGCATTATACGACCGATGAAAAATGTCTTTCATGGTCATTTTTTGAACTTTGGCCAAAACTAAAAGCAAAAGATAATTAATTTCCATGATTTAATTCAGCCTCATCACAAGATCAACGCTAATGAATTCATTGTTCGAGGTGTACCTTGCCATATATCACTTGATGGTCGTATATTTATACGATTTTTAATTAAATTCAAAACCGAAGTGAAAAAAAAAATTCTTCATTTTACCTACCCAGCTACCTACACCTTTCACAATCATTTCCTAGCAGAAAAGTAAATAAAGTGGCGGAATATAATTAAAATTCTCTTTTGCTCTGATACTTCGTTATACCACCGGTACGACCAATGGTCGTTCGTCGTCGTCATCGTTTGATAATATATGAAAATTTAGTAGGAAATTTCATTTTGATCGATCTATTTTTTCCTGATGCGGAATATATAGGAGAAGGTTAACCGGATATTAATGATACAGAAACGCTTTTCAGCTGCATTCGTATCGTTGGTAATTTATAGTTTTACAAAAACTAAGTCACCCTCTAATAGCCTTTTTTTCGCTAAGGTAAAAAAAAACAAAAAAAAAACGCACGTGCAAAAGTACGCCGAGATTAAAACGTATCGTCTGTCGGTACAAATCATTTTTAAATCACGTCTCATGTATAAAAATAATATCAATTCGTCGACTATTTCGATTTGTTTACTCTTCGGAGAAAAAAATTTTCAATTCGATGTTAACGATTAGCTACAGGGAGCTTTTCAATACCTACGTAGGTTACACGGAGGTATCATTCTAAATAAAATATTTAAAAAGGGCCTCGTTTTGATTATGCTATTTAAAGTTCATTGATTTCGGGCACGTGTTACGGTTTTATTTTTTTTAATTGGCTGACAAGAGAGAATTTTTTTGGTCGAATGGTAATTTGAAAAATCGACCTTGCCTCCAAACAATACCATCAGGTAATTTCAAAGGAACTGCTCTTTAAAACTTATTACGTCACAAAAGGTCGGAATCACAGCTGTCACGCAATCGGCGAGAAAGGGATACGAAGAAACGAGACTGTGTCGGAAAATTAATTATTTTCCATTATAATTAAAAAGGAAGCGATATAGCATGAAAAGCATTACGATGATAATTTCCCACAAAACAGAGTAGTTTTTCGTGTATTTTCCTAGATGGCGTTCTCGTCTCTTAATGACTCTCATTTGTAAAAGGAAACGGAAAGGCCGAACGCCGTTAATCCGCCGGTTTAGATCGAGTTCTCCTGCACCATCGCTCCGGCCTCCGGCTACCGTTGCCATTGCATATTTCAAATACACAACTATTACTACTTACGAGTAGGTACTACCAACCCGAACCCGAACCCGGAGAAAATCTTCTCTCTGGTTTTTACCTTACTTTTCTTCGGTGGGCTTTCTTTAGTGCTCGCATGTGTATTCTTATATACATTGTCCGAGCGTTTGTTTCGATGTTGGCGCGTTTACCAAATGTAACGACTTTAGGAAATACCCATTCAATTGAGACCCAAGTACCACGAATATTATACCGTTATATGGTCGGACAATTTATTCAAACGTTCTTTTCATTTCCCAACATCAACGTTTCATATCGTTCGCTGTGAAATTATTTAAACGCTGTGCCTATCCGTATATAATACATATGTGGAGACAAAGCGTACCTATATGTGCGACCTTTTTCACAGCCATCACTTTTTGTGTTTTTTTTTGTTGATGAAATGACCACGTAAGACATCCGCATTATTCTTTGTATTCGATTTTCAATCGATCCTTCTTGACTTTGACTTTACCTATCCACGATGTGATAAAAAATAATGTATCCGGGATTTCATCGAGATGTTTAGGTGGATTTCCTCAAGAAAAATCAACAAATACTGGAGCGAGCACAAAATTTTGTTCCACTGAAGAAATCAGAACATACCTACGAGTACATGAGGGGAAACATTAGAACACACTGGTAAAATGACCATTTTTATTGGAGAAATTTCTCTATTAAGTACCTTTTCCCAAAGTTCCAACTGAAATATCTATTGAGAATAAGGGGTTCCAAAGTTAAGAGAGGTAAGATCACCGGCGAAACTGAACTTTCAAAATGGATGTAAAATGTAAAGTAATGAATACAGAACAAAGAATAGAAGTACTGGAATTTTTTGTTACAAATAATGGAACAGAAATAGAAAGGAAATTCAATGATAGAATTTGAGCAACGAGAATCCAAATAACACGTGGCTTCAACTCAATTCCCCTCCCCCCCCAAAAAACACAAAACAAAACAGAAGAGAAACTTTGGAAACCAAAAACGGTAGAAAACTTTAATGCAGAAAAAACCTCATAAAAACCAGAACATTCAAATTAAGAATGTGACAAAAAAAAATTAAGAAAAAATAGACACTTCACTTCAATTGAAATCTAATAATGGAACTCGATTGAAACTTTGAAAATTTTAGTAAACGGCAGAGCGGTTTTTGCCAATTTCGGGAAAAATAAGCAAGTTACATTTCAATTTGGAATTTTTGCCAAAAAACCACAATTTTCAGTAATTTATCATTTTTGGCAAAAAAAAGTGTAACTTTTTAGCAATTTTTAGGAAAAAATAAAATCTTTTGGCATTTTCAAGTAAAAAAGTGAGATTGTTAGCAATTTGGTAAAAAACGAGAATTTTTGTCAATTTTTGAAAAAAAAATGATTTTTTTGGACATTTGAGGCAAAATGGTGAATTGGTGATATGTTTTTGCACCTCTTTGGTATTAAAAAATGACTTAAAGCAAAAATTCAAAACTTTTTGGCAATTATTTAGTAACAAAGTGAGACTTTTGGACAATGGGGCTCCCTTTACAGAATTCACAGCACCGATGAATATTCATTACTAGAACATTAATTTCCAAAAATCTACCTTAATAATCTGGTGAAACCTTCAACCGTTTACAAACACTCAAATTTATTGCATTATTTACCCCCTATTTTCGGTTTTTTACTCCTTAAAAGAAGTGGGGATGACCTTGGAAGCTGAAATTTGCATATGTTGATCACAATGAGGTTACTGACAAATGATATGATTTTGGACCATCTTCATCTGTTTGGGACCATTATGCCCCTCCAAAGAAATGACCTTTCTGTAATTTTCAAATTTGACTCTTCCCACTCCAGGGGTCAACTCTACCTCTCAAAAGAATCCCATTGCCCAAGTTTGATTTTATTTGATCAATTAGAACAAGTCCAAAGTCTCAAGTCATGAAATGTAAAATTATTAAAATTACGCCACTTTGAGGGGGTCATAGCACCGCCCCCTCCCTCCACCTGGGGCTAGGGAGTTGGTTGATAGCTCATTTGATAAGTATTTGAGAGGAGATGAAATGATCACTAAGCTCATTTTACTCAAAAGTTGATATTTCAGAAGCTTTTGACAAAAAACTGATTTTGGGGGGCTTTGATCCACTGTGGAAGGGAGGAGGTGGCTTAGCACAAGGAGTAGTGGCGAGGGATTTTAGTATGTTGTTAACCACACCATCCTAGACAATATTCACAACAAAAACCTTCGGTCGCAATTATGCCTGGGTACACCTATTTTTTTTCGCTATTTGACTGGGCTATGAAAGTAAATTTATTTTCATTTGAAGTAGGTAGCATAATTTTTCTTTGATGAATAGCTAATCAAGTTACTTTGAACCTGTGTCGAAAAAAACTTCAGACTTCCAAACACTGTAACTTTCCATCACCTGATCTCATTGTTCATCGGATGTGTACATTGAATTTGAGATAATTCGGATTACCTATATGAATGAAAATTTCAAGGGTTCACTTGATATTTTTGTACATTTTCAAGTAGGTAGTTCATTTCTTATTTTCGAGATTTAAAATTTATGACCAAAGTAGATGAATGTCATTAGGTATGCTGTATTTTAAATTTTATTTTCATTTTTCAATCAGATAGGACTGCGACTACAAACTCATGTCAAGACATATCAATATTTTATATATTGCACGTACCTAACGAAAAGTTGTCAGAATTCAATTATCGACGGCTTACAAATTTTCCATAGGTATATGCGGCATTTCTAAACAAAATTTGAAACGTGTTTATACAATGCCTTACGCTAAAGGAAATGCAAGAAGATTAAATTTATAATGAAAATTGCTTATATTTACATAGGCAGGATGTTTCACGAGTACAAGTATTGCTAAAATGATTTTTAACCGAATGTATCTACCTACAATCTACATTATACATACATTGCTTCAGGTAAAATATCATGCCCTTATATATGTAAGCAAAATCAGCTCTTGATTTTATAAGGATACGTAAATTTTGCTGAGAAGAGAGATCAAAAGTAACCATACGAACACTCTTCCCATTTTACTAATTTGTGGAGGACAAGGCAACAAAAAATACAAAATTTCGTAAGTTCATCTCTGAATGAAAAAAAATGCAAGTTCTTATTTTTTTAATGGATCTTAGTCCCTCAAAATCACTTTTTGGCTATTATCTTGTAAAATATTCTATAAGAACACAAAACTACCTCAGAAAAGTATTAATTTTACTTCAAATTTCCCATCAAATGAGTCTAAAACAAATTTTCCAACTCATCAGTAAGTGAAGGTATCTATAACCAGTCTCATCAAGGAGCTTTTGAAGCAGCTTTGAGGTCAATTTTAGTTCATTTATTCACCAAATAAGATGATCCAATAAATGCATGCCTACTCTCCTCTCCTCCTCTCAGAAACAAGGATAATCGCATAAAGACAGCGATTGGATTAGAGACCCGGGGTGAAAAATATACATCTTAAAAGATGTATCTTCTTCATTTTTCAGGAACATGTAGATTCAGTGTTTCGCAATACCGATCCTCCTCCTTTTTATGGATCATGAACTCCCAAACCACTGAATTTTTTATACGCGATCAGGAAACGTGCGAGTATTAGGCATATGTAACTCGAAGGAAACGAACACAAAAAAATAAACCGAGTAGCCTGCTGGTCGTTTACTCGTATTCACGCGAATTTCACTCGAAAAAGAGGTAAATTGTCGCGGGACCATCACATCATTGTTATCTCTATACGTATACATATAAAATTGCAAGCAACAATAATAGAAAACCCGATGCGGAAATATTTTCATTTTAATAGCAGATAGTGACACGTCGTTCGCGAATGATCCGTTCGTTTTAAATTTGCTCCTTCGTTTACCTAATTTATTCGATGTTATATATGGTATAGAGGCAACGGAACAGGAAAAAAAACGCCAACGAGAACCATTAGCACGCGTTCCATTACGACGAAACAAGATTAACTGGCGAGGGATGAAAAAAAGCCTTGTTCGCGCCACCGATCATGTTACCTCGACGAGAATACGATTCATTAGAGTTGTTCATTGTGCTCACCACATCACCGTGTATTTAATTGGTTTAGAATTAATTAAAAATCACCGGACCACGGTTAGATTCGATTTTTCCATACATACCAGCCAAATCTTTCGTTCATATTATGCAGATTTCCCCCCCCCCGCGTGCGATGGCGATGGTGAGACGTTATTAATTATATTCGTTCATTGTTCATCGTCTTTAATTTCTCTCGCGTAATTATTTCATTGTGTTAATACGAGGCTCTTCTAAATTTTCTTTGTACCATTTCGGGGCGGCTTCGAATATTCTCCTTTTTGTCTCCGCCAAGAATACCGTACGAGCAGTCATTTTAGGCTGCTTTTCGGGTGCGATATCGCGCGTATTGGGAATATATAGCGAAAAAAAAAACTCGTCGAGCCTTTTTTCTCAATTTTTTTTTGTTTTTTTCATTCATTCTGCATTTCTAACTAATTTTCGGGGCTTCACTTCATCATACGAGTACATACTAATGAATGACGGTCGTGTTTTGCGAGGCTATATGGAGAATCGATGTGAAATTTTCTAATCAGAATATTTAGAATAAAAACTCATTTTAAAATTCTGTTTCTCAAGTTGAATGGAGAATCGATGTGAAATTTTCTAATCAGAATATTTAGAATAAAAACTCATTTTAAAATTCTGTTTCTCAAGTTGAACGATGTTTCAAGACGATTTACAGGGTTTTATCTCTCACAAAGAAGGTATCTCATCTGGCAGAATTATTTTTAATCAGACACAGCTAAATTGAAAAGGCATGCAGAAATGCATAATCAGCCAAAACAGGGGTTTAAGTTCATTTTTCGATATCTAAATTCAATTTGGATAATTTTTATGGCATTTTTTGAAAATCTGGAATTTCCAGAATATGCATAGAGGCTCCAAAACGGCTCGAAACCACCTCCAGTCCACTCAGCATGTCAAAATTAAGAGATAAAAGTAAATTTCCGCTTTTCAACTTCATTGGATAAAATTTTGTGGAAATTTCAACTTTCAAAAACCCAACTGTCGGCTCCAAAACTGCTCGAAACAGTTCGAAACCATTTCCAATCGATTTGGGTAGTTAAAAATGGGAAATACACCAAATTTCAACTTTCTAGGTCAATTTAGTGATATTTTTCATTTTTTCATTTTTTAGCCCAAATTGATGATTTTTAAAAATTTGCCAAAAATCGAAAAATGCACTTTAGCATCTGAAAGTTTGAAAGTTGATGCATTTTTGCATGCTCTCTCGATTTTGCTCTCTGGTTCAAAAAAATTCCAGCCATTTCGTCAGCAGAAATAAAATTTTATACACTCAAATTGTACAATCGAAAAACAACACACAAGACCAAGCTACTATCTATTCAATTTACGCAAAGGTAAACCTCACATCGAATAAAATAATGAAAAAAACTCACGCATCATATCTTTTTATCGCAGTTTCATCTTATTCAAACTCGAAAGTCGAAACCAACGAGCGACTATAACATAACGAAATTCGTAAGAATATTTCATTCATCGAGTACCCCACTCGAATATCTTCATCTTATTCAATCGTCAAAAAACATTACAAAACAAGCAACCAAATACGCCGGAGTCTTTTTGTTACTCATTTTATATTTTTCTTCTGTTCAGAAACCAATTTAAATGTATCAGAAAACAGCATGTGCCAAGTTTTTCGCGAAGTTTTTTAATTTATAAGTTGTTTCTTTCTCGGCGGCGAGGAAAAAAACGTGTAAGAAAAAAAAAACAAAAAAATTACAGCGACAAAAAGAAGTTGTATCTTCGGGCAAAAATCGCTTATACAAGCGGCGAACAGCGATACTCTTCATGCAATTCGTATTTATTATTAAAATGAAAATCTCCTTATAAAGACTCGGACAAAACTTTTTCTTGGCTTATTCGAAAACATAACGTACTCGAGCTTTTTTTTCTTATCACAATGAAACAAAAATGTTTCGACATTAATGTTGAAAATAAATCCGTCTAAATTATTAAATTGTTATTTTTTAATTCCGCTTATCTTTTAATGTAGTCTGAAAAAAAAATCTTTTCAGTTTAGCCAACTCGTTGCAGCGCAAAGTTAATCAAAACAAATTAAACGTATTTTTGACGTGAAACAAGAATAAAACCCCTTAAATACCTTTTTTTCCCTACCGGATTCTCTCACACAGGAAATTCAACGTTTTTACCTATCTTTTTTTTTTACCTTCGTAAGCTCTCTTTTAAATTTTGAAAAAAAAAAGAAAAAACATCGCGTAGGTGGTGGAACACGTTATATGAAATGTTTCCCTTTCGTACTCGTTATTTTAGAGGGTACTGTTTTAATACCTACGATCTTTACACTCGTGAATAGAATTCTGACATAGATACCGACCAACTTTGAATGAACCAAGTACTAAGCTCATATTTTTCTCTCGTACCTTAATCTGCAATGATAGCGCTTCTATTGAAAGATTCAACTACCTGCATTAACGCAAGTCTACAATTATTATCTATTATCTACTCTCATCGCTGTATAAACAAAATTGCCTGCACTAATGCAACGTATTTTGGTATTTACGGCAAACAGAGTAGGCAACTTATCTGACATGTTGGCAGATACGAATGAAATCCCACTTTAAACGGCGTTTTATTCAATCATGCTTGGGAATTTTCACCAATTTCAATTTTCTTTAGAATCTTGAATTTTTTTTATGAAATTGAAATCTTTTATAAATATGTAATATCCAGTGTGGCATTAAAATCAAATCATAACTTATTACCACATAACGACTACTCATTAATGTGCCAATCAGGCAATTCAAATATTTTCTCAAGGGACAGCGAAGGTCCGAAGGAATCGTATAAAATGATGATGATTAAATACTTAATATACCTAGGTATCGATTTGAAAAGATAATTTCCACAAACCACAACCAATTAAATGGTTATTGGCTTCGTAGAATTAATTATTCACCATTGACTATGTTGCAAGAAAACCACAATTAGCTTGCATACTTACTCATATTTCGAGCAATATTGTACCTTTATTTCTAGTATAGAAAAAAAAACACTCACCTAAGCTGATATTCTTCTTCATCTTCACTCATTTTGAAAACACTCGCATCAGTATCCTACAGCTTCCAAAAATCTGAAAAAAAGAAAACCAACATACATCATTCCAAAACGAAATTTACAATAAAAAATAAATTATACTGGTAACTGGTACCTACTACGAGTCACCAATTACCACAACATCATTCGCCATTTTAAACGTTTTAGAGCCCAAGAAGCGTAGAATTTTTCGTTCGCAAGTTTGTACGCTATCATTTTTCTTTAATAATAGCATATAAATTCAGGCGATGTTTCGGGGTAGATCCATAACAACCATTCAGATTGATAAAGTAGACGCAGATTCGAATTAGAAGCAACGTTTTCACCTTTTCTACAAATAGAAGCCGTTAAGGTACGTGTTTTCGGTGAAAATTGCCCAAGATTTTACAAAAGTTCGCACTTCGTTGCGAGGTTTATTTTGGTTGTAGCGGTTACAACTTTTGAATATTGATCGAATTCTCGACGTATACACGTTTATCGACGACGATTTGAATTTTGTCAAGAGATCAGCTAAACCGAAGCAGACGCATGCACATGTATATAGGCGAGAGGTGACGTAGAGAAAAAAATTCTCAGTCTTACTTAATGCCTATAAGATTGGCGTATAAAGCTCGTTCTAATTATCAGTTTAAATTACGAAATATGTTTCAAATACGGATTAAATTCTTGCCGGATGCGTCGCTAAGGGAAAATACTCTCGTAGAATCTTCTAATTAAACTTGTATAGTAATTTGGCTTTTGTTTCCTGTGGTTACGGCTGAAATTAGGCGTAACGCAGTTTGCGATAGTTACATTGTTACTAGTGGATTATATTTTTCGTCGACTTACAAATGCTACACATAACAAGACTGCCATGTTTTGTTTTTCGCTCGTAAATATTTAGTTGTTTTCTTCAGACGTGTTTATTCTAGCTCTTTTGGTTTTTCTGTTTCTTATTCCTTTCATCGAGAATCAAATAGGTACGTTTAGAATGAGATATCGAGAACGCCCCAAGTATACATAGTGTTATCAAAGACGATAAAATTCCAACCTATTTTCATCCCTAAATTTGATTCTGCATTGAAGAGAAAGTCATCCTACGTTCAATACTTCGCAATACCTATTTCTACTTGGTATAGGGCATCTTTCAACCTACTCTCCAAATTTGAATCAGAAGATTATCACTGTTTGATTCATGGATCATCACGATTTCAGTGACGAAGTAGACAAAATCTTCTTTGATGGAACTGGGGGGGGGGGAGATACAGACAACTTGCGAAAAACACACAACTTTGATGTATCATAGGCTGCCTGACGACATTCCACACAGTACTTCTGAAGGCGCCAGATCCTTTTTTAGAATCATCCCCTCAATGAATAGATTGTTGATGAATTACTTTTATTTCGTTGATAATTTTGAACGAAATACCGAAACTTATTTAATAATTCGCAGCGAACGATAAAACGAAATAGGCAAAGCTGCAGAGAACGCCTCGTCGTTGGTGAAATTTTCTCAAACTCTCTCGTCGAACTGCAGGACTTTGAAAACTTGTCGTACAAGTACGTAAATATTTTGAGTGCAGAAACGCGAAATATAATATTGTAGAAATATTAACGTCAGAAATGAACGACGACTAAACGCGTTGAAAAATCATATCACGAGCGTTCGCGTTCAAAATAAAAGCGTATACGAGTATAATGTTAGAGCGAGCAAATGCGAGGAAGCAGTTGAGTTGAAAATATAAAGAATGCCTATTCTTGCTCGTCGTCGTCGTCGTCATCATCGATGGAATGCAGACACATTATATTCGATAAAACTTAACGAAGTTTTCATTGATGAAACTAACAAGTTTATCGTAAACGACATTTTCAAGTAAGTAAACTTATCGCGCGAGACGAAGAAGAAGAAATATAGCAGTATAAGGGTACCGGGTACTGAGTGCCAGTAATTGATACGTTAAAACACGTACATCAGAAGAAAGTTTACAAAGCTGTCTAAGTTTATTAGTAAAGACGTAACCGTGTTATGTAAATTGCTCGTTATTAGAAAAAGGTCGATTATTCGCGTAGTAGGTACATCGTGTATGTTATATCGAGTTTAATATGTACTACTTTGTATACTACGGTGCCTGACGGCGGTGTAAAAGCAGATAGGTATTTTGATACGAGACTGTACGTATAAAAGTATCACGATGACGTAGTGACATTACAATAGGTTGCTCAAGAAAGAAGAAAGTTTACAAGTTCACTCATAATTGGTCGTATTTTGAAAGTCAAATATGTACATGTTAGAGTAATATGACTACGGTGGTTTCGAAAAACTGTACGGGCGTTTCTTTTGAATTGGGAACCTATAAGTATATTACCCATATTATTCAAAAATATTAGGATGCAAGATGTAAAATACTTAAAATTGATAGGTAATTAATTATTAATTGTGGCAGATCAAGTAACGTACTTCAAGCTTTTCCAAAGTTGCTTTTGAATTGTAAATTATGTGATTTTACAGGAATCCCAATTGACAAGGAAAGTTTCCTACAAGCGACAGATTTTTTAAAAACCAGACAAAGGTAAATCGAAAGAGCATGCATCAATACACGATCAACCAAAATTTAAGTTTCCGAAGTGCATTATTCAATTTTTAGTTCGTTAACGGTGCAAAAAGTTTGAAGCAGAAAATGCGGAAAAAATCAAAATTTTACTAAATTGTCCTAGAAAGCTTAAAATTTGGTGTTGCAGGTACGCTACTTTTCACTCTTTGAATCGATTGGAACCGGTTTAGAACCGTTTTAACTAGTTTTGAAGCCTCAAGCAGATTTTTGGAAAATTAAATTTTCATAAAATTCTACCCAGAAGCCAGACAGGAAGACAGACGACCTTGAGAAACCGGACAGACGGGTCAATGACCTTAAGAGGCCAGACAGACAGACAGACAGACAGACAGACAAACGAACTTGGGAAACCAGACAAACGGGTCAATGACCTTAAGAAGCAGACCGACAGACATGCACCGACGGTTCAATGACGTTGAAAGGCTGGACGGGTAGGTCAGTGATTTCGAGAGGCCAGACAGGCATACCGACGAACTTTAGAGACCAAATAAACAGGTCAATGATCTCACGTGGCCAGACAGAAAAACAGACAAAGTGACAGACAGGCAGACAGACGACCCGACCTCAGGAAGCAAGACAGATGGTTCAACGACCTTGAGAGATCAGATGAGCTTGAGAGGCCAGACAGGTGGACAAAAGACCATCAAAGGCTAGACAGGTAGGTCAGTGACTTGAAGATACCAGACATGGAGGCCAATGACCTTAAGAATCCAGACAGGCAGACAACCTTCAGAAGCCATACTGATTGGTCAATGACTTTGAGAGACCAGACAGATGATATCTAGAGGCTAGACAGGCAGACAGACAGACGACCTTGAGAGAACACACAGATTGTTCTGTGGTGAAGGGGGGGGGAGGGGCGCGCTTCAACGTTGTGACTAAATTGGGAATCGAAGTGTGACGTCACAATTATGTTGCCGCTCATTTTTACCAAATTTCAAGTTCTTGTTTGGTCCCAAACAAAACTGTAGTCCCATAAGAAACCATGTAAAAATGGTATGCTTGTCCTTCAAATTTTTCAATGAATCAGACACTTGTTGATAAGAAACTTATTTAAAACAAAAATTCAGACTTTCTAACATATCATATTATAAAACGAGCTTTTTTTAACACAACATTTTGGAGAAAATTGAAACTGAAAAGTAGCAAATTTACATGCAATCTTATGGAACGCTTCCGCAGGTTGGGACCAAATGAGATTGTTTTCTTACACACATACATACATACGTACATACATTTTACATCACACAAAGATCCGCTTTGATTCCCAATACTCTAAATACAGTAAAAGCAAGTTACCTATAACACTTTTCAAGGGACTGGAAAAAAGAGAGTTATAAGCTGAAACACGTTATAAGCAAAAGTCTTGTTTTAATGCTGATGAGTGTAATACCACAAATTCTTTTTTTGAAGCGTCGGCCATATATATATGGGTGAATACATTTGGGATGCAGAATCCAGGAAACTTTGTGCGCATGTGTCAAATTGAATGTTTACAGTGTGCTGATTGATCAGGGTCCGACACTGATGGAGAGAGAGAGAGAGAGATGATTCAGCATTACAACATGGTCAATGTCACTTGTAACACAACCAACCACTTTCCCAACACTAGTAAACTGGCGCATTTGCAGAACGTTACATGGATTCTGCATCCAAAATGTAGCCCTCAAAAACTCCGATTTGAATTATTCGTCCATTTAAGAATAATTATACAGTCGACGTTTTAAAGCAAAAAGAGTATAATAAAAGAAATGGAAATGTGAACTTTATTTTGAACTTGAACAACACTGTTTCAGTTGGAAATGAGGAAATCTGAAATTTTACTTTGATTATGAGCCGAGGTCTGCTATAATAATGTAATTATACTGTTTTCTTAGGTCAAAATTTTCAGAAAGCTTTGCTTTTTTGTTCCAAATTTTCCAAAAAGTAATCAGATGCTTACCAAAACTATGAAAAATTTTTCTTTTCGGTTTTCTTCTCAAGAGTCATTTTTTTCCTTGCGTTGTTTTCACTGGTTTTGTGTAACTGCAGCCTCCTCGCTCACCTTCGTTGGTATAGAGGGGCATTTAATGTATCTAAATATTGTTTATAAAAAACAAAGGCTAAAATATAAATATTCTAAATTCTGAATTCTGAATTATGGTGAAAAATCTAGAACTTTATTCTCTTGTAAAAACTGTAGGTAGATATCTGCCTTTTTCATAAGAATTGTAATCAAACTTCAATTGAAGTTTGATGTCAGAAAATCTTACTTTTTTTGATCAAAATCGAAAATTTTTGTACTAGTTTTATTTGTATGAACTGAAACTGTTGAAAGTTGAAAAATAGATTTTTTACCAAAATTTCGCCAAAAAAGCTTTTTATACATTTTTTAAAGTGAAAACTGCAAAAATTGCAAAAATAAAAAAACTGTTTTTGCGGTCAAAATTTTCAGAAAGTTTTGCTTTTTCCCCCAAAAATTGGTTTTTTGTTGTCAAAATTATAAAATTATGTGATTTTTCCTGAAATTGCTCATGAGCATTATAATGAGTCCTTGAAATACAAAACATGCTAAGTGCCCTGGAGTGAATTTTACAGGAGAGCAAAAAGTAGTTTTGCAACGATTACCTCGCAACTGCAAATGGTGTACGAGTGTCGGTGATGGTGTAATAAGGTACTTTGTTCAATTCTGCATCTTTTGGTATAAAAATTTTTCCAAAAAAACCATTTTGAAGCCCCAATTTTTCAATTCAAAAATAACCTATTTTTGAGGTATTTTTTTTTTTTTCTTTCAACTTTGTTTTGGTAAAAAAAAAAGAAGAACAGAGCATAGAAATTCATTTTTTATTGTTTTAAACATCAATTTTAGGCACTATAACAAAGGGTATTCGTAAAAATATCGAATATATTGAAAATAATACTCGTAAACACTGATAAAACGACGTAAATATTTTCAAAACAGTTCCTGGATAGCACAACGGTAACAATGGCACTTAGCATGTTTTGCACACAACGGCGATGGCACTTAGCATGTTTTGCACACAACGGCGATGGCACTTAGCATGTTTTGCACGAAAACCGGTCTTGGACTTAGAGAAAACGTGATCTTTAGGTAGGTATTTAGGTAGGTTCCGCAGTGTTGCCAAATTTTTTGAATATGTTGGTGGAACTGCGATGGCACATAGCATGTTTTGCGCGAAAAAAAACGAAATCGAAAAAATGGCACTTAGCATGTTTTGTATTTCAAGGACTCATCACGATTAATTTTACGTTGGTTTAAATGGGGTTGTATAGGTACCAGAGGAAATCAGCGTTATAGCCGAAATCGTTATAACATATAAATGTTTTTACTGTAGCTCTATCAATGTAGGTATAGATTCTTACAAAACTTGTTTATTTGTGAACAGGGAGAAGGGGGCTGTTCTAACGTCCGAACCGGGCGCTCTAACTTGCTCCAACGATGCTCTATCCTTCCAAGGGAGTTCCCCGTCCCTCTACAATTAAGTAGGTCTGGCGAAATCTAATCCCCCAAAAAAGCGGATTTTTAGATGGGTCTGAGAGAACCTGTATACGTTTCCAAGTCATTTAAAACTGTGGAAAATGATATTATACCTATTATGAGAAATTAATTTTCATAAGTTTTCTCGAATACGTACTCAATTTTAAGAATATAGTCACGTTCGTGCTGTTGTTTTTCGAGACTGTCAAATTTTATTTATATTCAAGTTCATTGATCTTGATATCTTCTTCAGAAAATTAAGTTAGTTATCGAAGAATGATAATTTGTAGTCTATAATTTCTTTGCTTCGTGGCTTTGATTGACAGTTGGAGAAATTATTCATCAACTGAATGGTCATTGGTCTTTGTATGCTCAACTGTGGATTCGACGTCTGTCGTGAAATAAATATCTACTTTCGTGTATAAATTCTTTCTACCGGCTGTATTTTCTACACTAAACAGTATCAAAATTCAGTTAAAAAGAATTTAAACCATTTCAAAAGTTGTTCACTCACGCGTCTGAAATTAAACCATGAAATGGCTCATACTCGTACGCGTGTCAACAAGCGTATAATGCTTGTACCTACATATACCTAGTTATACTTGTAAGAATTCTCTCAAAATGTTGAGAGCCTTTTAGGTAAAAAGATACATACAAATACTTATATACACGACTACTACGAAGTTGATTTTGAACGTCGCGTCGCAAAGCCTTGCTTTCGCATTCGTTCACTTTTCTTAAATGTAAAATGTAAAAAGGATTTAAAAACGCCTACATACCCAGAAGAAAATGTTGTTTGCAATATTTATGGCATGTAGGTATCGTGTGTTCCAACAACTCTTGAAATTGCTGTTGATCGAGTGTTTTTACGTATTTAAATGCTGTTGAGGGTTTTCCTCTTTCTTTTTTTCCCCCGATTTTCAGAGTGGTTGTTTTTGGTTTTTAAAGCAACAGAAAATCTCAAATTTTTCAACGTTGAAAATATTATTTTTTTAAAAATTCCAATAGTCAGAATTTTATTGTAATTAATTCAACCCTAGTAAGCCTCTAAAAATTGAATATCCTCTTGCTCCCCCTCGTTGTTGTACATTAGTTTAGCAACAATTTTAGACATTTCGCAACACTGGTTTCCATGTTTTTGCGTCTCTCCCGTCCCCTCCAAAGTAGAATTCTCGACTCTCTTTCATAAAGCTGGTTTGTCTACCTTTCCAACTCGATGGGTCGGAGGGTGGGAGAATCTCGACTGGAGGAGCATTGGAGTTTTCTTCAAAGTTGATTTAGTTCTTGTGACAAGCACACCTACTTTCCTCCAAAGAGACAAAAATTCAATTTCAAGATCGAAATTTCTTCATACTAACATACTAATTCATTTTGCTCTGCCATGCCATACCATACCATGCCATGCCATGCCACCGTGGAAATTAATCATTCATCATTCATCAGTCATCAGTCATCACTACTCTTCAGCTGATTGAATGTTTTTGATTGGTAATCCGTTACTATTGAAATTTTTTTAGATTCAGGCCATTTTAGCATTGAAAAATACTCCATTGAAAAATCAAACATACTGACCTTCAGACAAAAGGGTCATTAAATATTTTGTTCTCTCAGGTCAATGCCCTTTTTTGCTGGTTGTCTCCAATAATAGTCAAAAATGCGATCTATCTTCAACCAGGTATACTTTTCTATACCTATCCATCGCCATGCAACGTTCATTATAAACCTTTGAAACGTTATAATCGAGCAATGCGTTGCAAAAGGCTCAATAAACGACGTACACAAAATAAAACAAAAAATAATTTATATGCCAACACCACCGCCAAAGATAATTGGTAACATTTCAAATAGTTAAATTGCGTTTCGTTTTACGAATTTAATAAATGCGTCGCCGAGTTAGGTTTAAATGTCATCCAAAGACGAAATGTTTTACATTTACCTTGGAAAATGTGAAATGTTAACGTGTATTTTTTTTTATAATGTTATATATTATTGTTATTTTTTTCATTCGAGTTGGCGTTGTGTATTATTGTTATAAGGGTAACTTTCCCCATTACAGGCAATCTGCGAGGTTGAAATACCTCTTCTTGTATTGGTAGGAAAACATCTATCTATATACATAAAAACAACGAATGACGAAAGAATCGCGACCACGTTATTGGAATGATTTCGTATTTTATCGATGAATGCAGATGGAACCTATCAGTTTCGCGCTGTTGAAAAAATAATTTAATGTATTAATTTTATTCAAAATTTAAAAAGCGTGGCATTCTGATTAAATATTTCATTTTTTACTCGGGTGTATTGTGTATAGTTAGGCTAATACACGAGGCGAATTGTTATTTTAGGGCGAATGGGAAATCTGAGTAATCTATTTTTATGGTTACATATAAACCCTTGACGATAGCTAAAGCGATAAGAAAATATTTAAATGATTTTTTTCGCTACCGAAAGGGTTGTTTCAAGTTTAGTTCATTTTTCAAGCCTCCTCATCGTCAACGTTTTGTAACCAGCGTGTTTTGCTTTAGTATGGTTGATGCGGTTTACGTGATCGTTGCAGAAATGAAGATGATGAGCAATATACCGCATGCATTTTGGTTCAACTGAAGTACGAACGACAACAACAACAACAACAAAAAGGCAAAAATGCCTCTAAGATGCGCGTTTAATTTGCGATACATTCGGTAAGATATTGTGGTAAAGAAATGCGGTCATTTTTCAGCCCTAAGTTAAAAGTTAACATCTGCAAAACAAATAAAACATTTTCTTTGTAACGTTATTCAGAATTGGAATAACAGCTCCCACGAGGATGTTACCGAGTTTTTGTATGTTATGTAAGTTACTCTCTCTTTCTGCTTCGTATTTATGAAAGATTATCGTTCGCTTGTTCACATTACTTTGTTTATCTGGAGTTTGTATTTTTATTGTTTCAGAAATTACATTTTAACGGTTATTTCTTTAAAGTTGGCTTTAACGTTTTATTTATTCTATTAAGTTTTCACGTATAATATATTATTTTTTTTCTCTCACAGCGCAGCGCAGCTTCGATGTATACGTACCTATATACGGTTTATATTATAAATAAAATACGTATACGTACTCACCATACCCAATACGTATGTATATAGGAAAACGTATAAAAAAATATTTTTCGAATTGAACTTTTACGTTATGTTTGTATAAGAAAAGGTGAGGGCCGTGTAGGCGAAAGAAAATGGAAGTAGGGAGGGAGGCGAGGAGGAGGAGGTTCATATTCTCATATATAGGAATACGTGGCTAAAAACGATATACGCGATTGAAAAGTTTGCTTTGCAGTTTGCACAAAAGCGCGGAATTTTCGCGCCAAAATACCAAGTTAGCATTATTACGAGGAAAGGGGAAAAAATTATTACGTAGAAAAGTAAAAGTTTTCGCTGCGGATGAAAGTATTATATAGTACGTGAAAACGTATAGCATGGAAAGTTGAAAAAGTTGAGAAAATGTCTTGTTCGAAGACAGATTAAAATTTTATTTCGGAATTGATTTGCAAGCTTAGGGTGTAATTCTTCTACTTTATTTTTTTCTCTACGTGGATATTTCGGTGAGGAAAACAACGAAGAAACGAATGCAATACCGCTTGTAAGAGTTTTACAGCCGAAGAATCTAAACTCAAAAATTAAATGGTGTTTTGAACTTATTTCGTTGATCAAAGAAGATAGGACTTAATTGAGCAGAAATCACATTGAACTCCATTTGGCCTATTTACAAAATTACTACAATGTCTGAGCCATTATACACAAGCAAAATACGAGTAAATTGGCAAACCCTTGATCGACAGGCGGTTTCATTGAGTCAATTTTTTCAACCAAAAAAAAAGGTGTCTTTAGCCAGCAAAAAAACTTGATAAAGTAACCAGAAAAGTTAACTTGATCGAGACTTCAAGAGAGACTTTTTGAATGTTATTGGGCGCGGGGTCCACAAGTTTTGGCAAGTCATTTTCCCTGACTTTTCCTGGTTTTCCAGACCATTTTTTTTCAATTTTCTATACCTACCCCATACTTCAATTTAGAGAGGAAGTTTGGGGGAGGGGGTGTAATTTTTTTCATAAGTTTCTCTTCGAATTGGATACTTCTTGGGATATAAAAAACAGCTAAACTTTGAAAATGAAAGATAATACAATACAACATGCAAGCTGACTTATGAAAATTTTTCTTTTCTTATTTGGATTTTTTGAGCCCTCAAAATGTGAAATTTGTTTATTTTGAAATCTTTGAAAATTTGCATTTCGAGAGGCATAAAACAACGTTTTTTTACGTGAGGATGGGTATTTTTTTCGGCTTTTAAAATTTTAGAGTTTGAAAGATGTTTTTTTATTTGAAGGATGAAGTTAATTTTGAAGAAAAAACAGAACAGGCCCAAGAGAGGGCGAAACCTCTTGTAAATTTATATTTTGAGATGCATAAAAACGATGCTTTTTTTTGTGAGAAGTTCATTTTTTGGCTTTGAAACTTGATTTTTATTATCTTGAAATTTTCATCATGTCTTCGAAAAAGAGCAAAACTTTTGAAAATTTGATTTTCGAAAAGTGTAAAATAATGTTTTCCTTTCATCACAAGTCCTTATCCAAAATTTGCAACTGATCGTTTTTTCAAAATTCAAGGGATTTTGCGTGAAAATTACGAAATTCCCCGACTCTTCCAGACCGACCAAATTTCCTGACTTTTTCAGGTTTTCCAGGCTTGTGGATACCCTGTTGACAGAAAAGTGGCACTTGGTTGCAATTTTTGTAAAAGAAAAAAGCTGGGTCATTTAGAAGCTTTTTGATTTAAAAAAATGAGATTTTATGAATGCTTTAATCAAAAAAGTGAGAATTATTGGAAATTTTCGTCAAAAAGCGAGACTGACAATTTTAGCAAAAGGCAAAACTTTTTCACCAACTTCTGATAAAATCGCAAGATTTGGAAAAAGTGAGACTTACTGATTTTTGTCAAAGAAAAAGCCATGGCTTTTAGCGATTTTTGGCAAAAAAGGTAGAACATTTTCTAAATTTTCAACATTGCATTTTTAATTTAAAAAAAAAAAAAAAAAAAAACTGAAAGCTTCGTGTAATTTTTGGCAAAAACCAAAGAATTTGACAATGTGGCCAAAAACAAACATTTCGAGAAAAAAGTCATAATTTAAAACAGTTTTTGAAAAAATACAGGATTTTGATCATTTTATAGAAAAAAACAGGGCTTTTGGATAACTTCTGGCATAAAAGCAAAGAGTGAGACCCTTTATCAACTTTTAGTAAAAAAAGTGAGCCATTATTGATACCTAATAATTGAATGAAAAGGAAAAAATTTTCGCCAAAAAGCAAAACTTTTTCTTTCGAAATTTTTTTATGAAAAACCAGACATTTTGTCAATTTTTGGTGAAAACTAAGACATTGACAATTTCCCTATAGAATCTTTAAAATTTCTCCAAAGTCATGGAAACCAATTTGGGCAGCTAAAAATCGATTTGTGGCTCATTCTCAACCTATATTCAATAACCTGATCGACTTTAGGACGTTTTCCTGTCAGACACCTGAAGTGTGTTTTTTTGATCAGCAGTCAGCACTTTTTGATTAAGTAAGTAAAAAATTTGCATTTTTCACCAAAATTATTACAGGCTCAATAAAGCACACTCGAGGTGCCCTTCCGAAAATTATTCCAAAAGTGGATAAAGTTGTCTAATAGTTCGAGAATAAGCCACAACTCGATTTCTAGCTGCCTATATCAACTTCCACGCTTTCTGAAGAAATTAAAAATCGCGTTAGAAGCTTTAGAATGACTTGGAAACGGTGAAATTCAGTTTTGGGGGGGGGGAGTAGATGATAGTTTCATTTTTCTGTTTAAAAAAAAAACAAAAAAACACGTTTCATTCTTATTTAATTGCCAAAAATGATCAATTTTGGATTTTCAAAAATTCTCCAATATCAAAAAATCCATTTGAGCTGCTGAAATTTCAGTTTTGGGGGTTCCAGTTAATGTTTTTTTCAATAATCGTCCTACTCAAATTATTGGCAAACACTCGCGATCCCGAGAGCTTTTCTAATGTCCTATATTACGAGGTCTTTTTTCAACATCAGTAACAATAATACAAAGAGCAAAAAAAACGTGTTTTGTAATATAATATGGAATTGTTTACTTTACAGATAATGTCGTTGCTTTTCAATTTGTCTTGAAATCTGCAAACTCCAAGAACTACTACCTACTCAATACCTACTCATTCAATCACAAAAATTCGAAACGTCAAAAAAGCAATCCATAAAATTTTTCGTTAAAACCAATATGTGCGAAGCATTATTTTTCAATAAATTTTCTGTCACTATAGAATATTTTAATTCAATTCAAATATACTTTTTCATTCGAACAAAAAATGCCTTCTGCACGACCAAACGAATCGCATGACATCCCACACATAGATCTTCCGAACTTTGAAAATGTTCGCCATCGTTATGAGATAAAGCATGAAATTTCAGAAACCTTGGCAATTCATTTAATTAAACATTACCTCCTTCAAACTGTACACATCGTCGCATCAGTCATTTCGAAACAGCTATTACATTTCGCAGTCAAACAAAACGGTCATCCTGTATAGCACTTCTTATCAAACCTTTATTAACGTTTCCGCTTGACTAAAAGGTCAAAAAGGAATTAAACAATATTATGCTTTGAAAAGCCTCTTGAATAATGTACAAATAATCCATCGTCTTGACAAATTCACGTAGGTATCTATAGTAGGTATTTTCCAAAAAATAAAAAATAAAAGAAGGAAGTTACACAACTCGACGGCCATACGACAAATTACCCTAGTGCTACGTCACTATGCCCAAATTGGACGCCGGCGGCGACCGTTCTCTTGTCACATATTATGACGAGTCAACAAAAACACACCCTTATGGTTGAATTTCATACAAGTATAAAGGTACCTAAGCGTAACTAGGTATATAATTTAAATCAACCTCAGCCCCCCGTCACGTTTATGGGGCAACATTCAGGTAGGTAGGTAAACTTCACTTGAAAATCCATTTCCGCGCGAATATCGCTTTTAAATTAATTACGGAGAACATCTTTCGCTCTGGCTTTTGTACACGATTTTGATTTTAAAAGATTAAACTTCGACGATAAGAAGTCTTATAAAAACACCGCCGTATTCGTCGTCTAATCATAATCACCGACGAGCTTTTACAAATACGCTATAACGTTTATATTATATACCAAGTACAGGGGCTAAAAGAAGAGAAAAAAAAGTATAGAAAACTTATTGGTTTCGTTGTAAAGTTTTTTCTCCTTTTTTTTAGATAAATTTTTCGAGTGAATGGATTAATTAAGGATTAAAAACAAATATAGAGGAAAACGTTATTCTTATACGATGTCTTTTTTCGTGTAGTATTTTTGTATTCGGTGTACATAAGAGAAAGAGAGAAAAAAGAAGCTACGTAGCCTAAGAGTTTTCTTTTTTTAATACTATCATTTTCAAAAATGAAAATTAGCTTTTAATAATTATAAGCTCGACAGGAAAATGCGAAAAAATGACTCGTTCGGAAGGTCATTACAAAATGCAATTTAATTTAATCCAATTTATCCCCGAAGGATGCAGATTTTATATTATGGCAACGCTAAACTGCTTTTAAACTTCATAATGTACGTTGTTTCATTTGTAAGCTACGGAGCGGTGCGGTGGCGGCGTTACTTTTTAAACCAGCCATTTTTTTTACATGGCGAAAAAAAAAGATTTTTACGCTATTTATAATCCGTTAAAATTTTACACGCTTTTAAAGTATAATGAACAACTAATCGGGCCAGTTGCACAAAAAATACGAGCGCTCTACTCTAATTTATGTAACATACGTTATTAAAATTAAATTAACAACTATAACGCTCGAATAATTTATCAATTATCGGCTATTTTTAACGTGTAAATGGTAAAAGGCTACGTTTCTTTGCCCATGCACCTTTAGCTCGTGTGTGTACGCTGTGTAGTGTTGAATAGACCACATGTTGGAAAATTTCAAAAAAAGTTAGGTAGGTACCTCAATGTAAAACGTAATATGAAAATGTCGACCATGACCGAAATATCACAACTACAGGTTAATTTTTCTATTAATTTTAGAAAATTTTGAAAGTTCTTGAAAAAAATCAGAAATTTGCTTAAGATTGTCATACAATAAACACGGATTTTTGAGACCTGTCTTTAGACCTTCTAGAAAAAATTTAATTCTTATTTGAAACTGAAGACCGAACTTGGGTGACTTGAAAAATAATGAACGATACAACTGTGAAAATTAGCAAAATTCTGCGAAAATTGTCTGAAAACTTGTTATTAGGTATGCTAGTTACATAAAATATAAAAAATTGTTGAAAATTATTAAAAATATATGTGTAGGGCTACTACACAATTTTAATAAAACCAAGAAAAAAATGCCCAAAATATAAAAAAATTCATGAAAATTTGATGAAAACCTCAAAAAGTGGATCATACACGTATCACCTTTGTAACCAACATTTCAGGGGCTAAAACTCATTTTTGGATTTTTGGCCAATTTTTAAAAACTTGAAAGAAGCTGTTTTAACCTTGTAATACCCTGGAGAAGTTCAGTCGATAAATTTCAAGAATTTTCAGATGAATTGAACAATCTGATTGTGATACATATATGAAAAAAATGAATTTGAGTGATCACTGATCACTCATTTTGAAAATCGAAAATAAGACTTTTAAAGGAAAAACTCAACATTTCAAAGTGCAGAATTTCCATCCTTTCTTTCAACTACTTCGACACCTCACAAGGAAAAGTTTATACCTTGCATCTCAACAAAATTGGAACAAAAGAGGGTAAAAATGTGCCTCAATTCTTACTAGCTACAGAACTCACTGCCATAAAACATTCCTAATAGATATAACTTCCATTCAATCAGAAAATAAAAAATTCTTAATCCAAAGCGACTCTCTAAGTTCACTGCTATCCGTTCAAAACATTTTTTCTGACCATCCCATAATCCAAGACATCCATAAGTCCCTTTTTAACCTTCAAAATTATGATTACTCCATTATCTTCATGTATGTTCCCAGCCACATAGGTATCACTGGAAACGAAACTATTGACAGATTAGCAAAAACAGCCGCTGTCCCCTCCCCTCTTACCTCTCTCACTCATCCCATGATGATATTAAATCTCTAATCATTCACAACACATTTACTAACTGGCAGAACTTTTGGTCACAACAAACTTCAAACAAACTCTTCCAACATAAAAAAACACCCTCCCCAGGAAAAATCTAGGCCACCTGAACGAAAAGAAGAAATCCTCATTACTAGACTAAGAATAGGCCACACAAAAATTACACATCCACCTATACCAAAAAGAACCAAAACCCCCCATGCCAATTTTGCAGAAACGAACCCACATCCGTTCAACACATACTTTTCAACTGTCCTCAACTAAAACAAAACAGACTTACGCTACAGATAAAAGAAAACCCACCTACTATCCCTGACGAACCCTCTGAAATACAAAAAAAAACACCATCCTCAACAAAACCTCCCCCCCCCCCTTCACGGGTGTAATAATAATCTTGTAAGTAATTATAAACATCCCAAAAAAAAAAAAACACCAGAGGGTTTCGATTTTGATCGAATTTTATTTCGGAATTTTTGGAAATTTAGTTGAGCTGTTGAGTATAAACACTGATGTTGTATATATGCAGCATCAGAATTTTTCAACAGAAAAAATTTTCATTTCTGAAAACTTCTGGACTAGTATATGGAAAAAATATTAAATTGAATTTTCAATCTAATTCAGACCTACTTTTTTTTTTTTCAAATTTATTAATTTATTAATTTTCACATACTGTACATTGAAATGAGAAACTTACATCTTACTATTAATAGCACTGAAAATATTTCTTAGTATGATAAGCAGTCGAAGTTATTTGCATCAGTTATCAACAGAATTAACCAATGCGGATTTACAAACACTCAAACAAGACATAGCATCACTATCCGAGCATACGAATAAACTTCTCGCAAAACTGAATGATACTTCCCCGCATGAACCCAAGCTTGACAGTGATAATAAACAACTGCCATCCAGAAAATCTCAGATCCTTTTGGTTGGTGACAGTCATGTTAGAAGCTTAAAAGGTATTCTGAAAAACCTATTCGCCAAAAACACAGCAACAGTTCTGGCACACTTTCACCCTGGCTGTGCTATCAACGATTTTTTTACTGATATTGATGATCTGACTGCCAATTTTACATTTGAAGATTGTGTCGTTGTCTATGGTGGCTCTAACTCTCCAACGATTGATGAAGCTAATCAACATTTACAAACCCTAATGAGATTATCAGCTCGAACAAACGTAGTAAGGTATGAAATACCATTCACAAGGGTCGGAGAACACCTTGATAATAAAATCCGTGAAGTCAACTCCCATATAAGAAGTTCAATTGCCGTAAATAATCTTAACCACCTTAGTTGGAAGTGCTACAAACCCAAAACAAGTGACTACGTGCGTCAAGGACGTCATCTCAATAGACATGGTAAAAATAGTCTATGTATAAATATTTGTAATACGTTATGTAGCTTAAATTTAGTTAGAAAGCGTAATACTCTATCAGCTGCTGATTACGATAACATAACTATGAATAAATACTGTGCACCCCATTCAAAACGTACTAATCGTTATGATACTCGTCTAACACACCATCCTAAACAACCTATCTCGTTGGATAGTACTAGCAAAGATAAAATCGTTGTGAATAACCACTATAAACCTCGTAGGAAACGGATTAATCGTAGTGATACTCGTCATACTAATTTGCATGTTTCTAATGATAATGATGTCGGTTCTAACCCAAACGTAGAAGGTACTCTATATAACACACAAACAGAGCATGCTAACCTATCTAACAAAGGCGATCCTACTCCTTCCACTCAACCACATGACCAAACACTCACTTCTATGGCCGTTCAGACACAATATCCAATGTTCACTCAAATGCCACCTCCTCCATTACGTCATGCAACAACCATACCCTCTTGGATAACACCATGTGCCGATCTTCGTTATAGTCCTTATACAACCCCTTCCTACCCTACCAATCTCTCCTATCTTGTCCCACAAAATCCCAATTTTTCACTTCCTATACATCCAACCTACTCAGCCCAAAATTTTCGATTATAGAATTGGACAATTCCTCAATTGAGGTAGCATTTCCTTCATGCTCTGATAGGATTGAAGGTCAAACACAAATTCGGCATCCTATACGACTCTTTTGCCAAAATGCACAATCAGCAAAAAATAAAACTTTGTTGTTAGAACAAACACTCAACGATTTAAAAGTTGATATTGCCTGTCTAAACGAAACATGGCTTGATTCAACCTTAATTAATCAGATGTATGTTGATAATTTTGTGGTGGCGGACAGCTATTCTAGAACAGATAAATTAGGTGGAGGTACCTGTATATTGGTCTCAAATAGCCTTGATACTGAATTTGTTAGTGTAGATCAGATTAATGGATTATCTATTGAGGGAACTATTGAACTGTCCTGTGCATTTTTTAATAGTCTTAGAATTAAGGTTGTATCACTATACCGTCCACCAGCGGGAAACTTGGCCATATTTTTAGACCAGCTTGATAAAATGTTATCTATATTGCTCCGTGATGATTGTAATATTTATATTGGTGGTGATTTCAACATAAATTTATTAAAAAATCACCTGCAAACAACCCTTTTTCTGGACCTCCTAAACTGCTATGATCTAGTAATAACAAATAAGGAGCCAACAAGAGCCTCAAGTTGTATTGATTACTTCATTTGTAAAAATAACACTAGCTTTAAAGTAATAATTTGTCAAACACACATCTCTGATCATCAAGGGGTTTTACTTGAAGTCTTTTCCAAAATATTACGAACTAAACAAGACTCAATATGCAAACGTATGTACACTTCAAAAAATAAGAACTGCTTTATTCATGCAATTCAAAACTCAGGGTTTCTTAACTCAGATGCAACTTTGTTTCCTAGTTCTTTTAGTAGCTTTTTTTCTCATTTCACAGACTGCTATAGGAATTCCTTCCCTGTCCAAATCTCCAAACCCTCACAAACCAAACTCATATTCAATTCTAAAGACAAACAAAATATTCTCAAAATAAAAAATGATCTTCTATATCTTCTTGATTTCTCTAAATCAATTAACTCCAGGTACTTGAAAGAAAAATACAAGCAGAAAAAAACGGAATATAGAAATGCCATCATCTGTGCAAAAAAGAATGCTACACATGACTACATTACCAAGTCAGGGAATTACAATAAAGCTATATGGAGTCTAATAAAACCTAAAATGAAAAAACATATCATCCACAAATTGAAAGTAGATGACAATATCATCAGTTCACCTAGAAACATTGCAAACACTCTTAATAATTTCTTTGTAAATTTACCTTCTATAGAACCTACAGGGATGGTTAAAACTCCTTCCCCTCACCCATTTTATTCATTGGGAAATTCTCAAGAGACCTTCTTTGCTAGGCCAACAGATGAATATGAGGTGTACAAAATTATGATGGAAATGAAAAACTCATATTCTACAGACTATTATGGGCTTAATCCCTCAATGGTAAAATTATCTGCCCCTTTTATATCAGCAACTTTGGCACAACTCTTTAATGATTCCATTGTGACTGGAATATTTCCACAGGAATTGAAAATCTCACTCGTAAAACCAATATTTAAGAGTGGAGATTCCCTTAATCCTAGTAATTACCGGCCAATCTCTATCTCACCTGTATTTTCTAAAATATTTGAGAAACTCATGTACTCTAGGTTGCTAGAATTCTTTGAAAAAAACCAAATTTTTAATCCATCTCAATATGGTTTCAGAAAACATATGAACACTATGGATGCCATTTATAATGTGATTCATCAAGTACTGCATTCAATCAATAATCATGAGCAGATAATGGCCCTCTTTTGCGACTTGTCTAAAGCCTTTGATCGTGTTGTACATGATATCTTAATTGGAAAGCTGGAGAGGTATGGCATTAGGGGAGTAGCACTCTCATGGATAGAATCTTTCTTGGCTAATAGGTTACAAATAGTTGAAATTAATGATGATAATGGAGTTATTTATTCAGATGAGTTGGAAACTAAACAGGGTGTTCCCCAAGGAACGATATTAGGTCCATTCTTTTTCATAACATACATAAATGATCTACCCAATTGTATCTCTTACCCTTCAACGTTATTTGCAGATGATTCCACTGTTCTCCTGAAAGTAGATAAAAATAATCAAATCTCTATCCTTAAAGAGGCACTAACTGATCTCACCTCATGGTTCGAAATGAATAAAATGGCCTTGAACTTAAAGAAAACTGTAGTAGTCCCCTTCACCTCTGGCATACAGCACACTTTGGACAATTCTAGAAATTCCCTTTTACCAGAATTCCGGGAAACTGCAAAATTCTTGGGCATTACTGTAGAAACTAACTTGAAGTGGACTAACCATGTAAATAAGCTTTCAAACAAACTATCATCTTACAACTACCTTCTATATCAATTGAAGAAAACAGCATCCATACCCACACTAAAAGTAGCCTACTATGGATTGTTTTACTCTAATATGTCATATGGACTTGCATTCTGGGGAGGAAACAAAACCCTTCTAGATAGGATATTCCTTATCCAAAAAAGAATTATTAGGACAATGTTCAATTTAGCCCCTACCCAATCCTGTAGACAAACCTTCATTGATGAAAAAATTGTTACAACACCATCCCTATATATACTACAGGTATCACTAATGATAAAAAAAAATATTATTCAGCCTTCAGTACTGACCCACACTTATAATACTAGAGGGGTAAACTCAATCTTTGCTGATCAAATGAGTACTAAAGTGAACAGGGAAGGAATAGATACTATGGCAGTCAAAATCTTTAATAGTCTCCCTCCACAAATCAGAGATATTCATAATACAAAGCTATTTAAAAAAGCCCTTCATAAATGGCTACTAAAAAGGTCATTTTATGATGTAGATGAGTTCCTAAACTCTAACCCTATTTAATTACTTAAGTATATGTATCCATTACTTTATCTTATTGCTTGTTTCTATCCGTTTCATTTTATTGTATTTTTAATGTTGTAGAGTAGCTCAATAGGCAATACCATGTAATAATATTGTAACATGACTTGTAAATGCCGCTTGCGGTCTCTTACAGCAATAAATTATTTGAATTTGAAAAAAGAGATTGAAATTTCTTGTTTTGGAGCATAAATTTTTTTCTTGTGGGGGCCTTATTAACAAATGGATAAAAACAATCGAAAAATTTTGCAGCAAATTTCCATCAACTTTGCCTTTTGTTTTCGTTTGGATCTGTAAATTTGGTTTTGGAAATCGACATAATTTTTCCAATCCTCAGTTTTAGAAATAGAATAATCGCTAAAAATTCAGCATGTTTTTTTTTCAGATCACAATCTGATTGATCAGTCCAACTTCTCTCATGAAAATTCTTGAAATTTATCAATTGAACTTCTCGGAGGTGTTAAAGGATTGATAGCGAATTGATTTATTTTTTCATAAAATGAAATGTGTTTTTTTTTTAATATCAAAGTGCACAAATTTGAATAATTCCTGCACAACAACTACTACATAGTTTTTCAACTTATTCCTAAAAATTTAAAATCGCTCTGAAAGGGCAAAAAATGCATTGAAGCTATAAAGTACGTTGATTTCCTTATCTTGCCAGAGCGATTTGAAATTTCTGGGGATGATTGAAAAATCACTGGTGGATCCAGAACGGCCCACAACTGGTAGCTTCAAGTTTGTGATGCGCAGGAGTAGAATTAAAAGAATTATTCAGTTCACATTGATCAACTTCGCTCAAATCATCCATATTCCATATTTCATTTAAAAAAAGTTTTAAAATGATCGCAATCACTTGAAACAAATTTTTTTAAATGTTCAAAAATCCATAAATGAACCTTGACACCCGAAGTTTTTGGTTCCAGGAGTTTTAGAACACTCAAAAATCAGAGAGTATAAGTTCAAAAAGTTCCCTCGTAAGTAGGTATAGCATTTTTGGAAATCGCCAGGTAAGAAAATTTGCTTATTATACGAAGAAGCAAGAATACACGCAAGCCTAATTTTTTAATCGCCGATAAAAGTTTTAATTGATTACAAATTATTCAAAGTATGCTAATTAGACGAGTAATAAATAATAAAAGGAAACAGGCCACTGTGAATTGATTAATAATAGAATGCTGGCTATAGGTAGTAGGTACATTATAGTATAAAATTTGAAAAGGTTGGCCGTATCTCAGCGAAATACTTTACATAACCTCAATATGTAAAGAGATAACAGGTGAACCCTCGTAAATTACCGCGATCCTTGTTCTGTATGAATCAGAATTAATTTCAGGGGTGGCCAATTTTGCTTTTTCCTTCATTACCTAGGAGAATTTTCATTTGATTAATTCTCTCTTAATAGGGTACCTACTACCTAGCATATTTGCTGAATTGTAACAAATTGAATCGCCTTTACTAAAAATTATTTTTCTTTTTCGAATTAGAAAACAGAATATCCCACTTTTTTTTTGTTGTGGATAACTTGACCAAAAATTTCTAGGTAGCACAAATACCATGGCTAAGTACATATGTATAGAAGAGCATTTCTTTGTTGGAAGATAAACTTTTTGAAACCGTTCGTTAATTTCCATGAATAGGACAAGAGGATAAGCTACGAATTAAGCCTGCCAAGTCTGATACTTACATTCCTGCAATATCTTCAAAATCAAAATTTAACCTAGAAATTATTTAGCTCAGGTGAAACGCATTATGTATATCTACTTAGGACGAGCCACCATTTCACTCAAAGTGTTTACTGTTTTTCTCACTTTGCCATTCTGCCTTCTGCCAAGAGAAATTATTTCATTCAACATCACAACATGATGCAATAGTTTTCAAAAATGTAATATTTGAAAAAGGCTCAAACTAGTTCCTTTATTGATGGAAACCCTGAATTTAATCTATTAACGTGTTTGTATGAGTAAGTTACACAAAACGAAATCAAGCATTATGGATGATTCCTGGTAAATTAGAGACTATTGGAAACGTATGACTTACCACAGCACAGAGTCGAAGTTTTCAATTACGTTGATTGCATCAAATTCTGGAAGACGGTGTAAACTGGTAATAGCTGCTAAAAGCTTTAAAACTTTACTTCAATGCTGGAACGCAAACTGTGTAACAGTTATATGTTGAAACGCGAAAAACGTGATAAACTAATTTGGATAATCGAATATTTGTTACGATTGTACGAGTAGATAAATGTTTTACAGCTGCGTTGCAAAGTTTTCAATCCACTTGAAAATAAGGATAAATAAATCCTTTTCCAATACGTTGTACGATTAAAAACGAAACTCGAGTATTTGTATAAGAGAATAACATCGACAAGAATTTCACTGGATTGTAGACGAACCGATCGAATCATTGAATACTTACACCTTGGTTCTGTAGAAGAACAAAAGAAACGACAATAGAAACTCAATCAATGATCATCTTCACCAAAATCACAATTTCAATTTCATTAATCATCACTCACTAATCAGCAATAACTCACGAGTCACGAGCATTTTTTCGAGTCGACTTTTCCATTTTCAATTTTCACTGTTTTGTTTACATAATCAAAATGGCGAATGATATCAATTTGGTGACAAAAATACAACCGGTGGCCTATCCTTTTCCTTTCGCATTTGTATGTATATGTAAAATAAAAAATAAACAAGTTCTTTTATCATTCGCTGACGAAATCTTCGCAATAAAATTGAAAAAATTGAAAAAATTCACTAATTATTCTTGGAAAAGGAAATGAAAATAATCTAAATTAATGCGATCACTTTATTTTGTAGTTGAAAGTAACAAAAAATTATTAAATTAAATTATACCACACGTATCATGTTCATGATTTAACTCTAGGAAGAAACAAGACATTTAAAAAAAAAAACTTCAAACTTGGAGATTTCAGAAAAGAAAAAAGACTTGGGATTAAATCATTATACAACACTTTAACTTTCATCATTCATCAGTCCACTTAGAATTAAATTCACAGCCGCTTCTAAATCGCCATTCGATAGTTGCAAAGCTTGTATGTTCACAGCATCGTTGACAAATCCTAGTTTTCTCAATTCTTCTAATTTGGTAATCGTAACGACACTATCCTGAAAACATTCAATGGTTCAAATATGATCGTAAAATTTCATTACAACGTAAAACTGCAACTTCAAAACTTACTGTATTAGCTTCAGGCGTTGGCGTTGGCGTTGACGTTGGTCTCGAACTAGTAGAGGCAATCGCTTGCTGTACCGCGGCAGACATCATTTCTGGAGTAATACTGGAACTAGCACTTCCTGGATTGGCTCTGACTGCTAAAAAATGAAAAAAAATTCAAAAAATTCATGTTTTGAAGAACTTAATAATTCATTAATTCATAAAGTACGTAAAGTACGTAACTAACCGTTAGTATTGGCCAAAGCTGCAGCAACTTGCGAAGTGGTTATCACATTTACAGGATGCTCGGCGTCTTCGTTTTCGGAACCACGTTCCTGAAATGCACCAGAAACGTATGATTAGATTCATTACTGCAGAACGAACATGACAACAGAATAGGATACGTAGATAATTTCAAACTTACTAAGCCTTCCATTTCTTCGTCATCGCTGCCGACGACAAAAGATACATTATTACTGGAATTATTTACGGAAGACGAAGCGGACGCCGATGACGATGTAAGCATATCATTTTGAACAGCAGCTACTAAATTTCGAGCAGCACTGGCCAATGTAGGGTGTTCTTCGATTACTCTACGATAATATTCATCATTTACATTGATCGTTTAACAAAATTTAATAACTGAAATGATGATCTTAATTCACATACTTTCGTACTGCGTTAGAATCTCCCAACTTGGCTAATAATTCTGGATGCTGCAGAATCACCAGCGCAGTCGAATCTTCACGAAGACCAGGAGTTGTAGAGATGATATTTTCCAATACTTCTGGTTTATTGAGTTTCTAGCAAAGATAAAAATCATCGATTATATCAAATTTGGATTTTATTCTTCGAACATTTTGTACGGTAATTACTTGTAGAACGCGTCGATATGCATTTCTCGTTGACAATACTCGAAACACGTGAACTAAATCCAAGAAATCAGATTCTGGTACCGTAAGTGGAGGTGGAGCAGCTTCTAAAACGTTATAAAACGAACAATAGAAAAATAAGACGACAGACAATTTACTGGCAATAAAATATGTTGAAATTAATACCTTTTTCTTTTTTCTGGAAGACATGAACAACGTATCCTTCTCTTAAACCACAATCTTTCAGTGTAGAAGAATCGGACAGAGGTAACCCACTGAATACGAGTTCTATCAACGAATAATTTAATGTAAGTACAAGTTGAAATTAAACATCAAAAAGGTATCTATGAAAATCTCGCTTACCGATGTTTTCTTTGAGAAAATTTACTTCTTCGGCCACTTTCGTTTTGAAATCCTCTACCGTTGAATCGAAATTTACATTTTCAACACGAGTAATTTTGAAGTCTTTTAAAAGCATACATACGCCAAGATTTAAGTACATGTTGAAATGTCAAATTTTTTGTGACACTCAATTGCGATTATCTTTTGAAAACGTTACTTTTAGTTCTTATGGTCTGTCTTATTGTTCAAATTACATTGAAATTGAAATTTTGCAAAAAGAAGAGAAGTTTGAATTTTTGATAAGTCATTCTTATCAGTCACTGTTGACAAAGAGAAGAAGGGACTACTACCTTCACTAGAATCGCTGGTGTCGAGTGTAAGTGTACGCTCTCGTTGTTTTCGATTTCAAATTCTAATCCTCAGATAAGCATGAGAATTGAGAATGCTCAGATTCAGATTTTTGAATTCGACCACGACCCTCCTCAATTTTCTCGTCAACTGAACAGTAGTCAACAGTCAAGTGGAGTTGGACCGATTACATTACTTTCTACCTCAGATAGATCCGATCCGAATAACTATACATATATGAAACTCGCAACTGTTTCTTATGCGTTACAACTGAAATCTTCAAATTTACTTCATGGCATCAAAATATCCACCTTCAACATTGAGTACAAAACCAGACAACTTTTCCAAGAAATCTAAAGCTCTAAAAAAAAAAAAAAACGCAACTATAACGCAACATTCATCGCTCCTTATCATTTCACAAACACATCTCATGAAATTCAATTTCAAAACAAAATTAGAAACTTAAATGAAGAACTTTAATTCGTCATATAAAACATTCAAAAAGGTTTACAGGTTATTTCAAAGGAATAAATCTACTCGAATGGGTGGCACCGATACCGGGTCTTCCGTGCTTAACGGGTTTGTAGGTGACAGAAAATTCACCCAAATAATGACCGATCATTTCCGCCTAGAAAGAAACATAAATCACATTATAAAATTGCTAACAAATCGAACGTTTGAAAAAATCTCAAAATCGTACTCACTTTAATTTCGACTTGATTAAAGGTTTTTCCGTTGTAAACGCCGACGATTGAGCCTACCATTTCGGGAACGATGATCATATTTCGTAAATGAGTTTTGACAACATCGGGTTTCTCGCCTGGAACGCTTTCTTTCTTAGCTTTACGTAATTTCTTGACTAAAGCCATCGGTTTACGTTTTAATCCACGTTTGAAACGTCTGCGAGCGCGCGAACTCATGATTTCAGTCAATTGCTCGCTGAAAATTGAAAATTTTGCGACTGTAGAACAATTCATAAAAAAAACAGTCAACATGATAAAAAAAATTCAACTTACGCAGGCATGTCGAGCAATTGATCTAAATCTACACCACGGTACGTATACTTTTTAAACTGACGTTTCTTCTTTTGAGGTTCTTCGGCGCCCTGAAAGACAAAAATTAATCAAAATTCGTTCACATAAACAACACCGGATCATCAAATGCACCGGACAAGATACGTGATGAGGATTGACAATTGATAAGCGTAAAATTAACAAATATACTTAGTACATTATAAAGAATGAAAACTTGAACATAAACTTACTTCACCCATGTTTGCGGATTATAGATTTACACAGCTATCTGAAAAAGAAAGAGTTGATTGAGGGATGAGTTACATTGAAACTCAACATGAACTGATTGGGATATCAGTGAAGTATACAACTTAATTACAAATAACAAGTAATCACTAGGATAGAAATCTTACAGAAACAATCATATATCCTACATTTCATTCTCGTAATTAATTATTAATATTAAAATTCATTAACTTACCGACGAAAACGAATAAAAATTGACACGTGCGGTGATATTGTGTGTGAGAACAGAGAAAGAGGCACTTTTTCTGAAAATGTTTCGGTAATTTGTGTTCATCAAGCAAACGTTGAATTCCAAAACATCTTACAAAACAAGTACTTAAAAAGGGTAGGAAAATGACGGTGGTACCTACTTTCTTATGGTAATTACTTGGTAATTACTGCGTTTTGAATGTAATCATCATATTTTAATTTTTTTTTTTCATTTTTTTGTAGAAGCGCAATTTACGGATTTACAGGAGTTTTCACATTTCAACGGGCAGCAAAGAAAAGAACACAGATTTCAAAAAGAGAAAACGAGATTCCCCATTTTAACTGTAAAAACTAATAAATTATCATCATCAACACTTTATTAAACGACAACGAAACAATTTATTGAGACAGTGAGTCAGTGAGAGTATTTTTTCAGCATTTTTAGTTTAGCATTAATGAATATCTATGGGTCCAGTTTTCTTTTTTCTTGAGTGACCAGTCGAGGTTCCAGTTTTTGGTTTTTTGTAATTTCTTCATTTTGTCATATTTTATCTTTACTCTTTGTAAAGAATGAAGAATTCCTAAATTTGAATGTCCGTAAAAAAGTTTGCGAAGTGTCCCTCAATTAAAACTCTTTTTAGTTTTTGCCTTTTTGGGTGTTTTCAATGAACGACTTTGGCAGGAGGAGAAATTTTTCACATGAAATAAGCATAATTTATGCACATGGTATACTAGAAAACACAAATCAAAATTCTCTTTTGAACTCGAAAAAAGTGAACTTCCTATTTTTCAACTTCATTTCAAAGTTGAAGTTTTCAGTTCGCTCAGTACAGGTTCATTATTTAGTCAACCAGTTTCATCGGTTTCAGTAGAATTCCCCTGGGCATAATCAGCTTGAGGTATTTCCATTTTTCAATTTTCTAGAACAATGGCATTGATAGGTAATATTCTCATTTCTCACGTAAAATCGAAATAGAAAACTGACGTCTATACTCACTCCTCAAGTAGTTCCTTCCTAATTTTTTTCTGTACTGAACTTTCTTCAAGAAAAAATTTCAATTTTCATCAATTTTGCACTTCTTTCGACAAAATAGACGAATCAATGTACGCTTTCCATTCCGCCAAACAAATCAGCATCGCCGTAGAAAACATCGAACAAGAACAATTACTCGAGAATAAAATACCACATATCTACCATACACAAATTTCAACCTTTTAAAACCATTACAAACGCATGAAATCAGAAATATTTATTAAGGTGCAGGAAAAAAGTCCAACAAAAGTAATGTAGAATATAATTATATCAAACGCGATAACACGATATACCTTATACACTGAAGAAGGATATTACTATACGCTCTACAAATAACTACCAGATAATAAAATAATACATCTATAAAATAAAAACTTACACACTAAAATCTATGTAACCAGAATAACGTATAGGCTTGTTAAAAATATATGCGTTAAAATAAGGCGTCAGAACGTCAGTTTTTTCTTAACATTTTTCGCTACAACTAATCTCACAACTTATAGTGTACGGTTCTGATTTAAAAACAGAAAAAAATCAAAGGAAAAAAAGATAGGGAAATTAAAGAGTAAAATAATTAAAAAAAAGAAAAGAAAACATTTAAAATGCACATTCACGCACTTTACAAAACAATTCTGGAAATTCGGGAACGATAAATTAACGTTATAATTAAAATCACAAATGCTTACTTTTATAGAGTTGCGGTAAGAAAATCTACAATATTAAATTTTTATTTTTTAAAATCTTATTCCGTATATAAGTTTCCCCGTCGTCGTTTTTCAATAATATTTCCCATAATTTAAAACATGCAAAAAAAATTACATAATATAGAAAAAAAAAACACACGTAAACATTAGCAAGCCGATTAATTAAAACATAGAAAAAAAAAACTTCAAAGACTTGATATTTTATACAAATTAGTACAATATTAACGTTGGAAAAAAAGTCACCAATATAGAAGAGGAAAAAAATGTGTAATGATGTTTAAATTGATAAAAAAAAAAAAGATATTAAAATATTTTAAACTTATAAGTGGTAGAACCCCTATACTTAAAAAGCCTTGACAAAAAAGTTTTAATAATAAAACGCGTGTATGCAAACTGGTATAGTAGGATTTCATTCTAACTATTAATTGGTCATTCTTAACATTTAAAGATTCGTCGAAAAAAAAATGGCCGAATGAGACAGCTTATTATATCCGTATGCATTAAACTCGAAAAAAAAAAGAAAACACGATTTTCGCAAACATATTTAACGCCGTTCCTGTTAAAATTCAAGAGAGCTGAACGGCGATCTTATTAACACCTTAAACGCTAATGAGGGTAAAAATCGAATTTTTTTCAAAAATTATCGTTCTTTATGTAAAATAGTTATTATATATTAAAAAAGAAAAAAAAACACGAAGAGACAGCACGCCAAAAAAACGCCAGTTCTTAAATTACGAGAAAAAAGGAAAGAAAAATATTAACAAATACTATACTGTTCATTTCGTTAATCATAATGGTAGGTCATCGTTTTTTACTTTAAATTTAAAAATTTATCGTTAACTCGTTATTATTACTTTTATGCAATGAAAAAAAAAAATATATAGAATCAAAATACAGCGTCAACACTTTGAACACAACTTAAATCTGTAGTAGTTAATTTAATTTAGGACATAAATAATACATAGAACATTCAGGTACTATGATCGTATATCATTAGATTTTATAATATAATATTATCATAAGAGACGAGAGTTACCGAAACACGCTTAATCAATCTGAATGACAAAAAATTATTATTTTACAAATACACACGCAAATACGGATTAAATCATTATTCATTATACTCTAAGTAGGTACTAGAAAAAAACAACTATATTCAAATTTTTCTCATCGATAACACGAAAGAAAAAAAAAAGTCCAATTTCAGGAAAACTTTATACAGAAAAAATTCAATTTAACCATATAAAATGTTGCGTTATACTTTAAAATAAAATTTAACAATGTGGATGGTATATTTATACAGAAAAAAAATAGGTAAAAATCAATTATCAAAAAATAAAAGAGGAAAGGAAAAAAACATATCCCAATGTAGTAAAAACTTACACAAACGTTGCATTTAAAGGGAACTGATATCAAATTAGAAAACATTCGAGAAAAGCGATAGTGTGACCTTTTTTTTTCAAAAAATAAAAAATGAACAGAGAAAAAAACCAAACAAAAAAAAGAAACAAACGACAAACGAAAACTAAACAGAACAAAAAAAAATGCAACCTTGTCCGCAAAATGAATTTCCCAATCATCGCTCCGAACAGTCCCCCAAACATTCAATTTTTTGCAACCAAGAAAAAAAAATCAACCGTTTAAAAAAAGAAAACAATAATTTAGGACATAAAACTGGTAAAAGAGACTAACATAGACATATTGTACCACGTGTATTTTTATATTTAAAACTCTGCTTAAAATTAATTAACAGTCTTCATTGTCTAAATGTAAAACAACTGCTGTAAAATAATAATTAAAATAATGAAAGAAAAAAAAATAAAATAAAGAGAAAAAAACGAGACGAACGATTACTCTAAATAAGTAAAAGTCTCCATAAGCTCATAAAAAACAATAAACGCTAACGGTTTATTTTTTTTTCAAAAAATTTTTTCTTTTTATCACTCTTAGTTTCCTTTTTTTTCAATTTAAATTTTTTTTAGATAAGTTTACCTACAATTATTGAAAAACAAAAAAAAAATGTATATTTAATATGTAGTAAGATATACTGTGTCAAAATACAAATGAATTTTAAAAAAAAACAAAGAAGTAAATAAAATAAAAGAAATTCAATGCGTTTGATTTCATGGGATATGAAAGTTCATTGTATACAGTACAGTATAACAAAAATTGATGATTTTTTTCCATAAAAATTTTTTCTCATTTTTTCTTCTATAATTTATTACACGTAAACCCTTAAATTCTATTTTTGTTGCGAATTTTTTTTCAACGTAATATCATTTTGACTGTCGCGTGACTACCGTCACCACCGATGGAAAAATCCCGAAATTTACCCAAAAATCGCGCGCAACTCGTTTCTCTCGTATTATGATTATGACTCTGCGTTATTCCCGAAAAATATCTAAAATTTCAAGCAACACACAACAAAGAACAAAAAAATAGTACTTAAACCATACACGATAATTAGCGGTTTTCAATTGGAAAAAAAATACAACATACTACGCGGTGCAATGGAAGAAATAGTCGGTTGGTTGGTTTGTTTGTTTTTCAATTTTATTGAAAATTTTTTCGCTAGTGTTATTTTTGCAAGTTCTACTGTTTCTCAAAATACTACTTACGAGCGATTTAAATACAAGAAAAAAATCCCTGAGCGCGTTGGTTATTGTTATTGTTGATGTTTTACTCTTAATTAATTAAATTATTTCTCCTAACGAGAACCTAAAATACATTAAATCGTACAGACTTACCCGTGCCCCCTTCCCACCACCCTTCAACATGATCCTGTCAATTTTCGTGAAAATTTTCTTCATTTTTTTTTTTCATCAATTTCTCCTTCCCGTCCCCTACCTGCTCGTTTACTCGATCATTATACGGCTGATTGGCGAAAAGAACGGCCAGGTGTCGTAAATATACACAAATGAATCATTTTCAAAACGATAATTTGTACTACGAAATCCTTAAGTTGGTTTTGCAAAAACTAAAAAAAAAACTAAAATAAATCAAACGATGATAAAACGACGATGAAAATACGAAAAATATTATCGTTTTTAAATTAAAGTCAACGTCATTAAAGGTAATTTTCTTAAGAACAGAACCAGTCTGAACGGCAACCCTGTAAGTTACTTAGAAAATGTAGGGAAAAAAATTATGTATACCGAAGAAAAAGAGAAACAAAAAAAAAAAAACGAAAACGAAAACAAAAAACAGAGAAAACGAAAATAATAAAAATAATTCAGAATCATAAAGAAACAAACAAACAAACGAAAAAAAAAATACACGTAAAAATATTCGATATTCTGTTTTTCTTCCTCTTCAACACGCTCTCGGCTCGCAAGAAATTACACCCGATCGTATTTTACTGTAAAATTTATTTTCACGCGTCCAAAATAAAATAAAAAAAAAACAAAACCGAAAACCATACGAAAGTTAAGCGTAGAAAAATACAAACGTAAATTTTGTTCAATACCCAAAAAAGCCAAAACGCTTTCTCAATATACTACAGATAATAACCACGCAGCACGCACGCACACACACACTAACACGCCCGCGATATAGAAACGAAAAAATAATAATAAACCAAAAAAAAAAAGAAAGGAAAAAGAAAAAAAGAGAAAAATGATAAATAAATAAAATAAAAAATAAAAGATAAAAAAACATACAGTAATATACAAAGAATGTTAGAGAAAAGTAAGTAAAAATTTTTTCTATTAATCAGTTATGTATCTTTTTCCATCCAAAACAAAAAGAACGAAAAAAAAAGAAGAAAAAAAAGTATAGAAAAATCGGCCCCATTTCCGATCCCCGAGGCAACACCTCTTTCAATAATAATTTAGTCAAGACGCCGGCCATTCTTTGTAATCGTACGCTTTGCCGTAAGATCCGGCACCCGTTGCCCCTGCGCTTGAGTTCATTCCCGGAGGCGCTAAACCGTCCGGAGCGGTGTAACTACGCGGTGCCCCATAATTAGCTGAATCCTAGGTTTCCACAAAAAAAAATTAAAATAAAAACGTAAAAAAACAACAGGAGCAAAAACAGAACAAAAAAAAAAGAGGAAATAAATTAAAAAAACGAAAAACAGAAAAAAATCCACCGTTACACTTTTGTTAATTTGTTCATTCTATTGGGTTTTTGGTGAGGAAAAAAAAGAGAAATCATAACAAAAACAAACACAAAGGGAAACGAAAAGAAAAAAAAAACTAAAATAAAAACAAAAAAAAATAAAAATAAAAAGTATCCATGAATAATGTCTTTTTTGCAAATATACAATCTACCAAGCGAGATTCGATTTATGTCGACATTTTTTTTTCATAGGATACACCACCACATTCTTCGCGAATTTTTCTTCTCGTAAGGTTATTATTAATATGTGAAAGAGAAAATTTTGCAACGAAGCGGGAATGGTAATTTTTTCTTTCATCTGTTTTGTAATTTTCACCAAGGGTAAAGGGGAATTTTTTCATCTTTTTCGAATATTTCAGTTAGTTGAGATACCTGCGTAATTCGAATAGAAGAGACAACGGGTTCAACTGAATGAAGAAGAGGAGTAGAGGGGATCGGATATTCGTACATTTTGATCAACGAGATTAACAAGTCAATTTTAGTCCCAAAAAAAAAATACGCATATGGTCGCTGTTGTCGTTCTTTTTTAACGATAAATTTGTAAAACGACTTAGATCTCTCTATACGCAGTGTACCTTTAGTAGGTATCTCGTTTTTTATTCTTTTTTCAACTTTTAAAAAGAAATTATTTCAATAGAGAATATTTAAAAAAAGGAAGTTAAATAGAATAGTATTATAAACGAAATATGCTGCCAATTTGATAGGTATTATTTATAAAATAAAACGTTGAGCTATGCAACCCCCTTCTTCCAGTTTCCACCTACGTGTAGTGTGTACGATACCCTCTTCCAATGACAGTTTTACTCCTGAAAGATCAACATAAAGTTTTTCAAATGAATACAGAGAGACCATTATTTGCGTTGTGAAATCATCACCCAACGAATAAAGCTGATTAAATGATTAAATATAATAAATATATTATAAAATAAATGGGACGAATGTGCACTGTACACGTTCTCTGAGGTATATACGCAAAAAAAAAATTGCGACATTTATAGTAGGATTTCAAAGAGGACTCGTCGAAACGAAATTCATCTTAAAAATATGCAGTAACATTCGAATTCATGCCAAGCTAATACATACGCAAAAGAGTCACGAAGACAGAACACTGAAAAGGGCACCAAAACCATACGACTTTTTCAACTGAACACGAACTTTGGGACGAAAAAGTAATGAAATGATAATTTCAATTCCAATTTTGGCTAAAAATGATATTCTCGAGACAGAACAGGATGTTCAACAAAATTTCCGTACGACCTTGAAAAAAATGTTTCCTACATTTCTCCCCTCTTGTTTCTGAAAATACACTGCCAAAGTTTGAGAATATTTTTCGGATTTTATCATCCCTTCCCCTCCCACAAAAAAAAAAAACGAATTTCCAATACTGGAAATATTTTCCAGACACCCCCCCCCCCCTCCCCAAGTTCAATATTTGGGAGCACATATTTTTCTGGATTTCACCCAGTATCCCTCTCAAAAAATTTCACTATAGATGTTGAAAGCGTTTTTCAGGGTTTCCTCCTCTCACTTTTCCAGTCGCACTTTCAAAATTGACTTTTGAGATTTGAAAATATTTTTCAGATTTTACCTTCATCTTCCTCTCAAGAGAAGCACTTTCAAGATTCCATAGTTATTTTTATATTTTCCTTCATATTGAAAAAAACACTCACCAGTTCGGAAAGCATTTTTCAGATTTCGCCCCTTCTCTCACAAAATTTGGAAGTGTCTCATCAAATATTCTCCCTCCCCTCTACCTCCTATAATGACATTCCTTCACACAAATTTCTCGAAATTTTCCCCTCTCCTAGAATTATTCGAAAAGATCGAAATACAAAGGATGAATGCTGAAAGGGAGATGAAGACAGTTTCGATCCTTCACCAAGCCGCTGAATTAGTGTCGTCATTTCCAATTCAAGATTAACACTTCGACCAACATTAAGGAGGTGGGATGAATTATCAACAAAAATATTTCAAAACGCTGAATTTTATAGCTCAAAGCAAGCCCCTTTCAGTATTTTGTGAATGGCAGAACTTTCTCATAATTTCTGGGACTTGCAGGACCAATCCGAAGTAACGTACCCTTTGACCTAAAATTGACTTTTTCCCTTCCCTCCCTTGCAGAGAAAAAAGCTAAAAAACCGCATCATTTCACTCAAGCCGAACCCCCTAGTTTTCTCCTCCAGTTTCTAATCACCTAAATTTGTTATCAAGGCAAATCCGAGGTATATAGTCTCAAAATGAGCTTCTTGATAAATTATGAACAAAGCCGCCAATTTTTATAAAAATGTCTCAAAAGTTTCAAGTCCGTCGAATTTCTTGACCGTCGTAAATTTTCTAGAAAATGATAACCCTGATAAAGCATAGATGTGGAAACTGGATCGAAATCACTTTCTGACATCACTTCAGTAGTGCGAGATCATTTCGCTGCCACATCAACGGTTTTCTCTAATTGACACCACATGCGAGAAAAATTTTTCAACAGTTTGTACTTCGTATGTCTCCTTTCCTTTTAACCAAAATCGAGGTTTCATTTTGAGTTCGAGAATTTAATCATCAATGACATAGATTCCTTTATTAATTTTTTCCACTAGACCTTGAGTATTCATGTCCGTCAACAGCAGAACCGCTGTCAATAATATGTAAGTATGTACTAAAAAAAACCATAGATATGAAGAAGAATCAGTAGAATGCTTATTCGTTCGGAAAAGCCATAATAACAGGTGATACGAACGAAAGGAAAAAACAGACTAGCTCACTGAAGATTTGACATCAATAACAGAAATTTCAACGATGCGGATTTCAGAATCTTTGAATTCGATTACTTACGGTTCAGTTTTTTCACCTGAAACCAGTAGGAGTTTGAAAAACATGCAGGAATACGTTTTCCAAATGATAGATTTTACTGAAAGGCACGTGAAAATATGGAGCATGTTTAGGGTCAAATATACTCCAACTATGTTCACGGCTGTCACCCACTTAGGGATTACGTCGAAAAAAACAAAAATGAGCGAATATCAAATGAAATCACTAGTGCAGTGATTGAACTTGATTCCCACCACAGTGAACATATGTATTATACTCTTAAAGCACTAAAAGAGTACCATTTTAAGCAACATTTTCATCTTAGATTGGATCAAGCATCGAAATGATTCGGAATTCATCATAAAAGGTACAAAAAAAAATATTCACTAACAGCATTTCGAACCAAAAACTCATCGTGGATGTAGTATTCGTTTCTTGACATTCGAACTTTTATACATGTAAATCTTAAACCTCCACCGTACATATAAGAAAAACTACAGCGTTGTTGTAATTCAAGCGCAGTAAAGAGTGATTAAGGAACGTAAATACAAGTGCATGAGGGTCAAATCGAATGACGATCGTATGGAATGCTTCAAACGATACTCTCAATTCCGGCGATGATTTAGGGAGAGAAAAATAGGACAGGGCAGCTTTATTCGTTTTGGTGACATGGGACGAGATCCTTATCCATTTCATTCACGTGCAATAATAGTGGGTGGGAGAGTTAACCGATAAAAAGAAACAAGACATATAGACAGATTTACATTTTACACATTCCTCAACACGTAACGGTGTGAAACAAGATGAAAAAAGAAAAAATCACCATTCCCGCTATAGTGATTTTTGTGTTAGGATACAAATAAACAAGAAAGAAAATTAAAAACAAAGAATAAAAAAAAAAGAAAAAAACTCGATTTTTTTTTAATTTTCCGCCATATTTATAATCATATTATGAGTTACCAACTAAATAGCGATTTAAATGTTAACACGGAACTTAGCAAAGTATCACGAAAATACCTGTTGATAGGCTCCGTATCCTCCGTAACCGGCGTAATCTGTTTTCTGAGGATTACTCGCGGCTGACGATGGTTCAATAGCACCAGCTCTAGTATACATATCACCTACGTGACGACGAACAAAAAGCAAAGATACGAACGCCGAGAAAGCGTCGAAATGTTAATTGAGATAAAAAAAACGTGCCAAAGAAATTTGTTAGCGATGATGAGGATACATCATGAAAATGACCAATTACCCTGGTGAGCTCCAGGATGAGGCGCGCCTTGGGACGCGTATCCAGCGGCGGCAGCGGTCGGCGGAGGAGCTGAGCCGTTTTGTTGAATTCCCCAATTCCAACTACCACCATATCCGGCTTGCGGAGGCGGGGCTGCTTGAGCACCTGTAAAAATGCCGCAAATTTCAACGCCAAACAGCGAAACACAGACGGCGTTGTGCCGTCTGTTAACGAATCGACATCCGGTCACTTACCATAAGAACCGTACGCGGTAGTTTGATTTGGTGTACCGTAGGTCGAACTCCAATGCGTAGGCACTTGCGGCGTAGCCGGTGCTCCCCAATTTTGATATCCGGCTGATGCTGATGGATTACCGTATCCTAAGATAATACAAAGGTACAACATAAACACACGATTCGATATCGCCAACGTGTAGGGAGCTAAATCGACTCAAACTCACCGTATCCTGCCGATCCCCACCCTAAGTATCCTTGAGACATGCTGTTCGGATCGATTGACCCAATTGGCCCATTACCAGTACCAATACTCTGAAAAATATCACACGAATTAGCCTCAAGCCGATCGCCAGTCTCGATCTCGAATAAACGTATCATCTGATTCGCTTACCATAATGTTTTGTCCCCATTGCCCATTTGAAGCACTTTTGTCGCGCATTTCAACTCTCTTGATTTCAACCTGAAAATGAAACGTAAAGAGTTGGATGTTTCAACAATATAATTACCCATACTCGCACGTGCCCTATTTCAGTTGCTTTATTATGGAATATAAAAACAACAACCCGATTCGTAAGTATAAACCATTCAATTCCTACATAAAAGTTCAATCACTTACGCAAACTTCACTTCATTCTTTCAAACCAACTGAATAGTTCCCAATACAGAAAATATATATAATAGAGAATATAATAAGAAGTATGTTTGTTTCCATACCTGTTTACCATTAACTGATACGAAGTGTTCCATAACACATCTATCGACTGCATCTTCCGTTTCAAATGAAAGGAAACCAAATCCTAAATAAACAATACACTCGTAAGTCAAAGACAATTGAATGTTGATAGAAAACTATCTGCCTCCTTCTCAACCCAATACAACTCTCATTGTGCTATTTCAAGATAAATTCGTATCAGCATCAATCAACATGCGATAAAGATTATCAATGAAATAGAACAATGACCTTTCAAACAAAACGTGGCCGAATAGATCAAAATTAAGACAAAAATGAGTTCAACTCACCTCTGGATTTTTTCTTTTCTTGATCATACATAATAACAACTTCCATGACATTTCCAAATCTTGAGAAAACATTACGTAGATCAGTTTCTGTACAAGTTGTAGGTAATCCGCCTAAAAATACTTTAGGATAGTTGACGTTATTCTTCTTCCTTTGTAGACTTCTAGGATTACATGGTTTGGGATCAATCTAACAAAAACATCAAAAAATTAGAATAGACTTCGTCGAGTAAATTAAGTATTCGAATACCGATGTTAAATACCGTTCGGGAGTCTAAAACATGAGGTCCGCTACGTAATACAACATCTACGTTGGCCGGGTCAGCGAATGTTACGAATCCAAATCCTCTTGACCTGCCACTTTCGCTATTTTTCATAACAACGCAATCGATTACTTCTCCAAAACGTCCGAAATATCTTTGTAAATCTTCTACAAATTTTCAAAGCGAATTATTAGTAAAAGAGTGACGACGGAGTTCGATATACATTTGATTTGAAAAATCGTATCTTACCTTGGGTGGTTTCCCAACTTAAACCACCGATAAATAATTTCCTATAACAGAAAGATTAGCGTAAATAAAATCATATTGTATAAGTTGAAAGTTGTACAAAGAGAACAGTTCTGCACTGCTACAGCAAATAATTATAATTACTGCATACGTTTACAATTTAGATTATTAGTGTTTTTTACGAAGGATCTAAAATTGACGACGAAAGATACCGGTAGGCAATTTTGACATTTATACACAATCTCGGCTCACTCAACGTGAATGAATCGAAACCGGAAAGTATCGGTACTCTCGTCATGGATTTCGTATACAATATGAACGAGTAAATAGGACAATACATACATCATACATGCTTAAATAAGGTGATCATTGAGATGAAAGTAATATTAATAATTAATAATATTAATGCTAAACTAATTACGCATGCAATGAACAATAACAACATCGAAGATATTGTGATGTTTAGAATTCTACCATGATGTATTGTAAACGACGAATAAATAAAAATAACAAAAGGTACTTACCCTCTTTCATCATCTTCCACGTCTGGTTTTACTCTATTTATCATTTTAATTTAGTTTCGAACTTAAAAATAACTAAATAAAGAATAATATTAAATTTAAAATAAACTAAACTTAAAAAAGAGAAACGTAGAAAAGTTAAAACTCCAAAACAACAGACAACACTCTCTAAACCTATGACTGAATGGTACATTGGTACAGCGAGGAAATGTAGGCACCATTTTTGTATCATGTGATTTCGTTGCCTTCGTTATTATCAATGCCATGATGATAAAAGAAATGCAAAAAACTCACAGATGATTTTCAATATCACAGGAAAAATCTTTTGCGGATTCAAAAAATAGGATTCAAAAATAGGTTTGCGAATAATTTATTTTTATTTTTTTTACAAAGAGTCAACTGTCAAAGAGCAAAAAAAATTTGGAATTTTGGAAAAATCAAAATTTATCAATTTTTGAATTTTGAGCAAAAAAATACCAAGAAACAATAGTCAGGACGTCAGGAGGACATAGTTTCTTGGTATTTTGTAATTTTCTAATTTTGCCCAAAATTCAAAAATTGACGAATTTTGAATCTAACTAAGGGCTCTGCTCTGACGCTCTGACGCTTTGACTTCAGTTCTGAGTCTACACGTCTTGAATTTTGGACTTTGGAGTCTATTTCATTATTTTCATTCAGATTCAAAAAATATAAAGTATAAACCCAACCCAACTAACCCAAGTACTCCTATTAAGAAATTTACTCCAAAATCAAGTAAATCAACTCCTCTACTCCTGAAAAAATTTTCTGAAAAAGTAGGTAATAATGGTGAACAGACAACACACGTTTTCCGTATCTGAATTTCTGCACATGAAAAATATCTGTTGTAGCCTGTGGGCCTGGCCTACCTAAGAAAATAATTATTTGTCAAGTACATAAGTACGTACGACGCGACGTACCTACTTGGTATTTTCGAAAACTTCAGGCCACGCTTCGTTGAGACGCTCAGGCCTGTATTTTTTTTTTCAAAATCAAATTTTGTAAGTAAGAATACTAAGAATCTATAATTCAAACTCAAAAAATATTTAAAATCAAAAATAAACTCCTCACATGAAAAATGGAATTTTGATCGTTCGACTGGCCGAAAAGCACAAAGCTGAACAACGTATCATCAATGGCTAAATTTATTTATTCCTCATCTTCAGTTTATATGTACATACTCTATAAATTTGAAACAGTCAAATTTCACTGCTTAGCAGTCACGACATTTTGCCTTTTTAAAAGCAGTAGTTCTTTACTACAAAACAGTGAAAAATCTGCTGAATTGGTCAGTAAAAAATCATTTTGACTGACCAATTCAGTAGATTTTTCACTGTTTTGTAGTAAAGAACTACTGCTTTTAAAAAGGCAAAATGTCGTGACTGCTAAGCAGTGAAAATTGACTGTTTCAAATTTAGAGAGACTTTCCTAGTTCCTACATACCTATTGTCACTGCACGTTAGTCATAAAGGCACTTTGAATTAAATTTTGAATTCTGTTTATCCATTGAGTCAAAAATTTGTCAAAAAAATCTAAATTCATTTTGAAAACTTCACTTTTTTAAAATGTTTTCATCAGGTGTTTCAGAGAACAACTAATACTCTAAATTTTGTTGACGATGCAAAGTCTTAAGTTGGTAGGTAGGTAGGTAGGTAGGTAGGTAGGTATGTACAAGACTTACAGTGTTATATGCGAAAACAACAAAAGTGGTTTAAAAATTAAAGAGTCACTGATTTATAGGCGCGGAATGCACATTTTGAAGTGCTAGGCATATGCTTGTTACTTGTAAAGGTACCCCCTGTCGTTATTCAAAAATTATAGATAGCGCCGACGACACGCAAAAATATGATTTTTGAAGGCAGACATCTCAAAGGTTAAAGTTATGTAGAAACCCGATATCTCAGATTTGTACCATCACTTTGACTGACAAAGGCGGATCTACAGTACGCAGGCACGCAAATCCGTACTGCCCCCCCTGGCTGAGGGCCCCCAAGGCCCAAGGTAAATGATGGGTCCCTCACAACAACAGAAGAGAGGAAGTATGTACCTACAAAGAAATCGCAGTGTGTTTGGCCTGCTTGCAAGTTGCAAGCGACACGATGTCTCTAGTTGCGAGAACAATAGGTACATGCTACCAACCTTACTTGCCACTTGCCAGCTACTGTATGAGTGTATTCAACGTAATGATTTTTCAAATAGTCGACGAAATATGATAATTGCAGAATTGGCGCAGTATAATGGCCAAATCACGAAATTTTTCATTTGAAATGCGAATCTGAATTAGGTATTTTCAGAAATCTGCGGTTCGAATCATTACATTTTCGAATAACACCAAAATGATTCGAATAATTTCTGAAATTGCTTTTTATGCTGCTTCGCTTGATGTTAAATTAGAAAACGCAAATAAAAAATAAAGAATGCAGTGAAAACAAACATTGAAAGTGAGAAGTAGAGTAGGTAACAAACCACCAAATAGTTATTTTTAAAATCAGTTTCTGTAATTTGCAAAGTAAGTAAACCTCCAATAACAGATAAAAAAATTTAAAAATAATCAAAATAAGAAAATTTTCAGCTAATTTTTGTGATTTTGGAATTGGAATGATTTGAAAAATTTGAATCAGACTGGCATTTAGTGCTTGGTGTGATTTGAATTTGAGCCATGGGAAGCCGGAAAGGGGCTATTATTGCCTATTGCTCCGCTACCTACTGCTAGCCACCTGAGTGGGTGCGTCGCTGGTTACCTAATTAACCATTACATAAGTAGGTAGGTACCTGGTAGGCTGGTACTTTTACTTTAAAATCGTAAACAGTAAATCTTGGTTCAGTTGGTTCTTTTCAGTTTTCATTTTTCAATTCGACACAAGCTCAGGTGAAAAACTGACAAAACATAATCATATTGTGTTGTCTGGAGCTCTGGACCTCTGGAGGTATTTTTTTTGGGCTCAAACCTCAAACCATCGGGACATTCAGGACCGCAGAAGAACGAGCTGAAATTTTATTTTGGTACCTACGGCTTCATATGAATATTAGATCATTGATAATGCCTGTGAATAGTTTTTTTTTTTCAAAAAAAATATGTTTTAGTTTTAGCGAGCATAGGCCAAGGGGTGAATTTTAATTTTAGGGTACATTTTTCAATTTTGAATTTTCACTTCGATGACAGTTGGCTAAATCTCCAACAGATGTCAGCTGCTGAACTTCAGGCACTTTTTCGTGCGATTGTTCTTTTTGCATGCGGGATGCGTAGCAGATGTTCATTTCTTTCGTTCATGCCGTTCACTAAATTCCAGAAATTTAATAATTTATAATTATTATTTTGAAAATTTGCGTGGAAATTTATAATTATAATTCTTCAAATGTTCAAAATATGAAGTAGGCCAATGGTCATACTTATTTGAAAAAATGTCAGTTCGAAAATGTCATGTATCTGATTAATCTTATCAATTATCATTTATCATTATCAACTTTACTGCAGTTAGTTATTGACTTATTGGCTATTGCAAATAAATTTTCGATCATTTCCAAATATTTGAAATTTTATTTTCCTTTCCTTTATTTACTTTAAACAACTACTTTAATTTACTTTATACATATTTTGCAGAAATTAAACTTTTTTTTTTACAATTTCCTCACCATTTACATTATACAAGAAATTTTCTCCATAAATTAGGAAATTCAAGGATTTGAAAGTTTTAGAAATTTTCCTCATAAATTTCCAGAAAGGTTCCTTCCGTTGAAAATTTTCTATCATCTCATTCATCTCTACCAATTTTTCATTGCTAATATTGCAATTTCATCAGCACAAAAATTGAAGGCAATAAATTTTTCTATCAAAATTTTGAATGATGATATTATACTATTTTTTTTTTGAATTTCGCATACCTATCTAATCTTACCAATCATGAATCAATTTCAATACCAACTGTTTGATGGAGTGTTTTCATTTATGGATTTTGTATGTGTCAACTATGAACTAACTTTGAATTAAGATTACCAATCGCGGTAATCTTATTTGAGAGATTGCTCAAAGTTCTCAGACAGCACACAAGTGTTTTAAAAAACTAACAAAGTAAAGTAAACTATTCAGAAAATTAGTTGCGAGGACCGAGGAGGCGAGGAGTAACAATCAAATTTTGAATTTATGATTCGCATGAAATTCTTAGTGAGCACGTACGTAGGAGGTGTTTCAATTTCGAATAATCAAAATATTCTGCATTTCAATTTTCATCCTCTTTACTTTTCGGTCATTTCCTCCAAACTCTAGCTTTTACCGATTAAAAATTTTCACTGTTGAAAGTTTAAACATAAAGCAGCGGAAAGTAGGCAATGTAAACAAATTGAACTTGGATACGTTTTGAATGGTAGAAGGGTAGAGGCTAGACTTCCGAGGAAAAAACGAAAAAACCAAAATGAATAGGATAAAAGTGCAGAATATTATGATTTTCCATAATTTACAATATAGTATACCTATTAAAAAATAAAGATAGGTATGTAGTAAAATTTAATGTACTCACTGAAAATTTTCAACAATTTCAATTCGAATTTCGAACTTCGAAGTTGATAATTATTTTGAATTTTTGACACAAATAAATGCGAATGTCAAATTACCTACAACAATACAAAATTACAAAATCCAGAAAAGAAACCATTACCTAACTGAAACTTGAAAGGGGATAACATTTTGAATTTGATTATTTTGGTTTTATAAAATACGTACCTAATGTGTTTCCTGAAAATTTTGAGTGATTTTAGTTTAAAGTTGAATTTTTACTACGCACAACAACTTTTACAACTCCGAGTTGAAGTTGAGCTTTTGAAAGTTTAAATTTTAAATTAAAAGCTTAAAACGTTAAAGAAAGAGTCGAAAGAGAAACTGAGAAACGCTAGCGCTTTCGGGATGCGCGAGAAGGAAGAATCATTTTGACCATCTCAGACTGTGATCTGTTACGCATTCCGCATGCAAAAAAATCTTTCTCATTTTACATTTTCGTCATTCTTTTGAAGTTCAATGCTCAACCCACAACGCTACTAACCTTCGGAGATCGTTTATTTGTGTTTGTCATCGGTTCTATTCTACCACTCTTGTTTCGTTTGCACTTTCGTCTTAAATAATTAAATTGTGCGCGTGTACTTGTAGATTTGTAGATTAATTCGTTGTGTAAATAGAATGTGTTTAGTTTGTTATTCTTTTTTCGAATTCGATGTGCTGTAACGTAAAAACGATAGTGTGTTGGTTGATGATATGGTTTTGTTTTAATTATTAGTTAATGTTTTGACGAATTTTTTTTTGATTTTTTGTTGTTTCAATCAATTCGCGTTTTACCGGTATCTAGTCTCATTACAATGGCGGATGTCGATTTGAAACCGGATTTCACCGATCCGGACTTGAAGTATTTATCCGTCGACAGAAACACATTCAACGATCCAGCCACTCAAGCCGAATGGACTCAAAAACGATTAGTATGGGTGCCCCACGATACGCAAGGATTCGTATCCGCCAGCATCAAGGGAGACTTGAAAGACGATTATGTCGAAGTGGAAATCGTGGAAACCGGCAAAATGTCTAAAGTCCTCAAGGATGATATTCAAAAAATGAATCCGCCCAAATTTGATAAAGTAGAAGATATGGCCGAGTTGACTTGTCTCAACGAAGCTTCAGTTTTGCATAACATAAAAGATCGTTATTATTCCGGCCTCATTTATGTAAGTATCGCCGAATTTTCTTCTCCATGTTTATAGTTTAGCTTATGGCTCGTCTCTAACATTACGCCACACCGTACGTACGTCTCAGCCACAGTTTCAGTATCGCGAGCAAAGTATCTGCGGCGACCGGTGTGAATAGATGAGAAGAAAAATAAGTAAAAAACATTCAACAGCTAACTCGAACTCGAATTATATCATGTTCGTCGGTTTCAACGTTGATAAGAAGTTGAGAAGCAATGATGAATTTTGAATTCACCCTGCACCAGATTATCTGGTCCGATATTTGAAATTATGCGAAGATCGAATCGTTTTTCGTCATTCTTTGTTTGAAAAAGAAAACAACCAGATAATTTACGTTGGTAGGGCTGAAATCAGATTAAGTTTATCATTCGTAGGAATGTGTAAAAACGTTATTTAATGAGATGGAAGTCCGTCGCAATCTTGGGACACCCGAGAAGAAAAAGGTTGCACTTGTTAAACTGTAAAAGCCGGTATTTTCACAATTTACTGTGGGTAGACACAGCGCATGTTATTTGTATTTCTTTTTAGTACGTAATTTCGGGAGGAGGTGCCGATGAATTCTAATATAATTGGATTTTTTTTATTGATAATTATAAAATTACGTAAAATTAAAACTAATACTCTATGCGGGTGAATGGAAAAAAAATTTCCAAGTGGAGAATTTCAGAAGTTCAATTTTTTTCAGACAATCTCGAGTACCCTGTAACTTTTTTACACCATAATAATGGAAATAAATTTTAACCTCTTTCCGCGGGTTGGGGTATAATCTTTTTCAAGATCTGCATACGCAATTCCGCTTTCCCATTTTAAGGAAAAACTGTCTCCGGTCCTTTAAACCATGTTGGCTCCCAAGTAAGGACGAGCCGCACTAAGTTGAAAAATATCACAAAAATGAGATTAAATCAAAATTAGAGAATATTTTTTGAAAATACATATCTCATTTCCATATCAGAATTGTTCTACATAATCCCCTTTTCAAAAAAAACCTTCGTTGGATCCTCATATGACGTTGGCTGTCTTGTATGAAGCCCCCAAATTTAGAAAAAATAAAAGATCATGATGAAAAGTTGGTGCTGTGGAAATGTTTTGAAAATTTTTTGATGGGCAGAATCTATATTTAAATAAGCACATTTTCATGAAAAAACCCTCTTTGCTCTCTAAGTGATGTTGGCCCCTTTGTGTAAAGCCCCCAAAGTTGAAAAATATCAACCAAAAAAAATGTAAAATTGATGTCTGCACTCTGCAGGTACAAATTACCTATTTGAAAATTTTTCATCTCTGAGCAGAACACTTCTGAACAGGCCCTTTTTCCCTTATTTTTTGAGGGCACGCTAATTCGCGAAAGTTGCAAGTCTTTCATTTTTTGTACCTCCTTCTGACGCCAAAACACCAAAAAAATTGATTTTCGCCTCATCTGTTTGAAAAATCCTTCGTATTGGTCCAAAAGTCCTGTTATGAGGCTCTGTTTTTTTTCTGTCAAATTTGCCCAAGTCAGACTGTGTCAAAAAGCGACAATTTTTGGCATTTGTTAAATTATCAAAAAGTGTTCATTTTGAATAAAATTATCAAAAGGACCAATTTTCGCCAAAATTGTCAAACAGTCCTGTTCTTGTCAAGATTGCCCAAAAAATCCACTGCTTTTGCCAAAATTATCAAAAAATCCCCGTTTTTGTCAAAATTATCCGAGAAAGTCAATTTTGAGCGAGTTGACGATAAGTTGTAATGTTTTTTCGTAAAAATTCTCAGGAAGTAATTTTTGATAAAATAGACAAATAGTCGTAATTTTTGCCAAAATTGATTAGAAATGTTTGCTTGTTTGCCAAAACGTCCAAAAAGCATTGACTTTTGCCTTGCCTGCCTCTGAAGTCCTCTTTTTGTTTCAAAGTTTGCCAAATAAAAGTTCTGTTTTTCATAAAATTGCTTCAAAAACTTCTTTGTTTTGTCAAATTTCACCCCTCCCCCCCATTCATCCATTTTTTCAGTTTTTATGGCAATTTTCGATTTTTTGAAATTTTATTTTCATAACCATGAAATTCATTTTTCAATAGAGTAAATTATTTTCAAAAACTTGGGAGAGACCAAGTTTCACTTTTTTATCGTTGGGGGGGGGGGCAAATCGAAAACATGAAATAGTGCTTTCCTGGTGACGATGGATCAAATCCAAGGATTGAAATTTTTTAAAAAATAAATATGAAAATTTTCATTTTTGAGGAGGGGGGAAAGTTCTACTTTTTCATTATGTAGAGGGGTCTAAAGAAGAAGAGAAGGAAAGCGTAAAAATTTCAATTTTCAGATTTCTTATACATTTTGAGAATTGTGGGGGGAGGGCTTCCTGGCACGACTTATTTCTACTAACATGATTGGAGAACTTTTATTTGTTTCGTGATAGTCGCCTTATCCTTTTCAAAGAATTCGTGGTTTATTTTTTGGGGGGGGGGCGAAAAGGCTTCATAATCGTGTTACCACTCGAGGGTTGGCATTGTTATCCAATATGCACATTTTGTTTGGGCCGGGTCGTCTTTGGAACAGCATTACTCAGCAGTAGGTGCAATGTGCAAGTACATATCAATGTTATGTTATTACGTATTACAAGTTATACACAGGGTGGGCAATTTTCTTCTTTGGCTGTATACTCGTATTTACATTATTTTTACAATATACTAGGTAGAAGTACATACATATGTAAATAATGAAAGAAGCAGTCCGCTTTTATCATTTTCCCGAGTCTCATTACCTATTATGTGTAACGTCTATGTTCGACTTCAAGGTCATCAACATGGTACGCAAGGTGTTTTTCATTTCATTTAATACTCGTATTAATGGAAACATGAACGGAGTCATCAGGCACAGAAAGCTGAAGCTGAATACACAACACATACCTAAGTTACGTGCATCTCCAATCTAGCTAGTATTTTGATGCCTGTGTCTGTGTCTGTAACTTTCAACGTTCGATCGTTGACGATCCTCGAATCTCGAATTGGCATCGTTGCTTTCTGGTCTAGCATTATTGGTGTTCCGTTTCTGCTATGGTATTTGTGCGAGTACGATGTACTCTATCTATAGGTACTATAAGATACATCGTGTAGACAGTAGGCATAAGGAATACACTCTTGTAATTATTCATCTGTGGACTACGTGCTTTTTTACGTATGCAATGCATATGTACTCGAAAATTGGATGAGGAGGTGAACGATCGAATGTTGAATAAGTACCCGTCCGAGTGAGTGAGAATTCCCTTGAAATCTCGAATTGGAACAAAAATCTTCAAATCGTAAAAATGTGCCTTTTCGTTGTGCCGTAATTGAGGAGGAGGGATGTAGAAAAAGTTTTGAGAAATTTTGTGACAAAAATTGGCAATTTTGGACTTTTTTTTTTTTAAATTTCCAAAAAATTTTCAACTCTTTACTTTAGGTTTGCAATTTGCCTGAGGCAATCGATTCGATGGGTCAACTTTAGGCGGTAGGAAAATTGTTGATGAAATTTTGCAAAAATTGACGATTTTGGAACTAAAATCGTACTTCTCAACTCGTCACTTCAATCCGATTCGATTCGATTCGGAATGTATAATTTATGATAGTAAGTTTAATAAATTTTCAGCTTCCAAAGTTGATTACAACGTCTTCTTGAGCGATTTGAAGTTGCTGGAGAAAAGTCAACTTTTACTGGAGATTCCAGATCGGCTCAATAGTATCGGCAATCGATTCGGAGGGTTCTCTCATCAGTGCATGACTTATGTCCTTGTAGAATTGAGTCCGCTTTCTTGGGTAACTTATTCCATACCAACTGGAATCAATAATGAGGTGGGTCCTACGAGAATTCAAAACCGATAGTCAAAATAAGAAACCTTCAAAGTTGAACTTTCTCTATGAAAGCTCATCTTTTCACAATAAATACGAAAATTTGAGGCTAAGATTTGAAAATTTGAATGAATTACTTCGTGTGTCTTTTTTAAATTCTCTTTTCAACAAACCAATTTTCGAAATTTGATCTCGTCGCGTCGCCCCTTTGGGGTACGAGCCTGGAGGATGCACAATTTTTATCAAAATTTCTAAAAACTTAGAATTGAAGCGACGTATCGATTGTTACTAGTTTATTTATTTAGTTTTTGGAGGTGGCTCCTCAGTGCCAATGTCCCATCTATGTTCGTCTCGATTTTAAAAAAAGCCCCCAAAATTTACAATTTACCCGCAAATTTTGGGCTTGGTTAGATTGTAGGAAATCTCCTATGATGTCACCTCGCGTAGGTTTAACGTCGAATTGAAATTTATGAAACGAATTTCTTCTGGCATTATTAGAACCGAACGCGAAAATACGCTAATTTATCGGAATCTTGGAGATTTGCGCTATCGGATTGGAATGTTAGCGGTTTTTCTGTCTTCAAATCGAAGGTCGTAAAACACGACGTGGCGCGCTTTTCTATTGTTTTGCGAATGTGTGTGTGTGTTTTTTGTCATGACCGCCGCGCACCGCCGCCGCGTCTGTATTTGAAGCTAAGCTAACGACCAAATCACCAAAGACACCGAGAATAAGAAGGACTGGGATACGGTGGTACGAGTATACGATACTGTTTGCAAATACGCATAGTCGCATATGCATATTACGTTTACGCTTGCACTTTATTGAACATGTGAAACTGATGCTGAAAAATTTTCTTTCTTTTACACACCTGAACACAAAAGTACGAAGAAAGAAAGGTATTGCCATTGCCATGGGCATGGTACGTCGCCGCACCGCACCGCGCCATCCCCATCAAATCTGAATAACACGTTAGATTAGTCATTCGCATTCGATGGTAATGGTATTTTGGACGTTGAAAGATACGACGACGTCATCGGTTACGTTATCCAAAAAAATACATACACGAGGAGTACTCGAGTACTAGTGTGGTAGGATTTGTGCGGCGGCGGCAGCATGCTCTGCCCGGTATGTGTAATTAATTGTGTTATGCGTTTTGTGTATGTAATCAGTAATGTACTTGTACTCGTAGATGTACCGCACCAGCCCGCCGCCACCTTTCCAGTCGCTTTGCACCGTTAGTCGAGGGTTTTCATTTCCACCACGACTCTCCCTTCCTCCACACAATCCTCAATTAGTGATTTTCTTGAAGAAAAATAATTTCTTCGTATTCTAAATCAGCTGAGTGTGAACGGTTGTTTTGAGCTATTAGAAAATTCGTAGAAACGATAATTTATTCAGAAAATTTTTGGAATGCGATTGCAGTGGTATCTTATCTACTTCTTTGGAATTAGTCCGGCATGTGATAATTAGAATATTGCACCTTCTCACCCATTCTCTGGCATAACTTTCTTTTTGAAGGGGACATCCTTAGAAACATTGTGAAGCAAACTTTCCGAAAAAAAGGTTGGCCCTATCAACAAAATGGTAGCTACTTTGATTGATAGCCGAAATCTGCTCGCTTTTTAACGCAGGACTCGTACGAATTTTTTTGAACTGGACAAAGCTAGATCGAAAGAGCATGCAACAATTTATCACCCGCCAAAATTTCAAGCAACCTCGTGCATTTCTCGATTTTTGATGAATTTTTGAAAATCGAATTTACCTAAGCCAAAAATGAGATGAAAAAACCAAAATTTTACCAAATTGACCTAGAAAGCTGAAATTTGAGATGTGCATACCTTGTTTTCGACCTGTCAAATCGATTGGAAACGGTTTCAAACCGTTTTGAGCAGTTCTGGTTCCGGAGATTCCAGCAGATTCTGGAAACTTGAAATTTCCGAATTTCATCAAATTACGTCGGAAATCCGAAATTCTCGTTGCACTCCAACTTGAGTCGACTGTTGGTGGGGTTGAAGTCATTTTGGAGTCTCCAGCAGTTTTTTGAAAATTCTTGGAGCTTCCAGTAGTTTTTTGAAACTTTAAATTGTCCACCAAATTTCATCAAATGCAGTTTGAATGCGGAAATTCATTCTACGAACTAATTTCAATACTCTTTGAAGTCGACTGCAGGTGGATTTCAAGTCGTTCTGGAGACTCCAGCGACTTTTTGAAAATTACTATGATTGAATTTTTCGAAAAAATGTTTCAAAACCAGTTCATCGTATAATTTGAGCTACAAAAGTACGAACCATATTCTTGTCCCTCTATTGTGAAATTTTGTACCATGGATGGATTATGGTAGATAAATCATATCGGAGATGTGAAGTCAATCTCCCTGTTGTAGAATTTCGAAAATTTTTGAATAGTCGACGTCGAAGGCTGAATCATTGTTTTGACGTATTTCGAATGTAGGGTCATGGTCCAGAATATCGATAAATGGCTCATTCATCGAACGGCAACAATCAAGCGGAGAAAAGCGCATCAAACTTGAATATTAGATAATGACATTTGGCTAGAATGCCTTACTAATCGCGCTATTGCGACGTTATCGTTCCTTATTTTTGTTTGTTCTGTTTTGCGGCAACGTAACGCCTAACGTTTAGTTTCGTTATAATGATAATAGTATTGATAACGATACGAGGCTTGATAAAGGTTAACGACACGTTAATGGCAACAGCGAAAAACGTCTGAGAACGGGTCGCAGAATTTTCTTCTTTCCTACCCTAGTGACGTGATACGTTAATATTCTGACTTGACAAGTTGAGAAAACGTGGAAATTGTGTGTACAAGTACAAGGACTACGAGGTGCGGTGCGAGCATCTACGACAGTTGGGTTCCCAAAAAGTACGGAATCGCGGTTATTTCATGGAGAGTCACGGGGTGGCGCTTGCGAGTTCACGACCTTTTTTTCGCGGAAAACAATTGGGAATTGAAAACGCTCGCTCCATGCTGGTTACCTACTGCTAAAAACAGAAATTCCGGTATCGCTCATACTCGTACATACTGGGTACCCGTTTAGTTGCGGATCCTCCTTAGGTCTCAGCTGATAAAATAAATACATACGTGAATTTATTATTTTGGATTTGATTTTTCTGCGAAATAAATACCTATTCGTGTAGCTTGCATATAGTATGCGAGGAGATGAAATATGAGTTATTTCGTTGAACTGATCGGTTCAACTAATGTCTTTCCTCTCCGCCTTTTATCGTATTGTTTTCCGTGTATGAAATCAAATCAAATCATCAATTAATTGAAACGTGGGGCGTGCTCGACTCGACTGTTTGCGATACATTTTTCATTGCATGGTACGTTTAGTTAGCTTTGTTAGCTAAGAAAGACGTGAAACATTTTCTGATCGAGTTACGTAACTGTATCAAAAATTTCAACCTAGTACTCGTCACTGTACCTCGATTTTCCTTTCTGGATTTAAAAATTTTTCAAGTTTCTCGATCTCGAGGTGGTAATCCTGTAATGTACTGTAACAATGGCTGGTAAACAAACAATGGAAAAATTCGAAGAATGCGCGGCGCGGCACGGCGCATAATAGTACGATAAGTATTGTCGAATGTTTTAATTATTCGCACCAGTAATTGAAGCAATTATTCGCGTAGGTATCGACTTGCGGTTGTGGAGATAGGAGCGCAGCGCGGTCGTATGAAGTACCTACTAGAACGTGCTGTTGCTATTATCGTTAAAAATTGCACTAATGCGCGAATTAACAGTACATATATGCGATATTTCCCTATTTACACAAAAAGTACTTTACCTACTCTTCTTACCTCATTATGAGAAGTAAAAAAAATGAAAATTCAAAGTTGGTCAAAAGGTGCACTGTATGACCCATTTTGAGTATAGATCATCCGAATGAAAGGGTGGTCACGGGTTCCCTATTTTTTCAGTTAAAATTGTAAACCATACAAAAAATTGACGAATTTTATATTTTTTAGTGTTCTCGAAGTTCTTTCACCCACAGAATGTCTAGCAGTGCTGCTTATCCTGTTTTTCTTGTTTTTATCCTTCTCACTGCTGATGTGTGCGGCGTCCTGCTGTTTTATCAGAAATGTTAAATTATCCCACTTGTTTCCCCTTTTTCAACCAAACACTCAAATTTTTCATTTTGAGTCTCTTATTTCAGAATTTTGATCGCTTTTTCTTTTTTTTTTATTTCTGTTTGAAAGTAAAAACTTTGACTTGGACGAATTTTGAGCCTCATTTTCATTATCCCACGAATTTGTACTTACGTTTAAAAAATATTGTTCCTAGATTCCTTCCACATTGCCAAAATTACAAAAAGTTTTTTACTTTTTTTTTTTGCTAGAATTGCCAAGTTCAACATTCTCTCATTTTTACAATCAAACTATTAAGTTGTCTATTTATTCTCTTCCTTTTTCAGAACATTATTTTCATTTTTTCCAGTTCTCAATGAAAATAAGACGAAATAGACTCGAATAAATAGGTGTAAAACCTTCCGCCTTATCCCCAAAATTATCCGTTTAAACAAATTTCCTGCTAAGTTTTTTTTTTTTTTTTTTTTTTTTGCAAAAATTGCAAAACAAATTGAGGAGCTTGGAATCAAAACTCACTTTTGCCATCGGACAAAGTTTCGAGAAAATCGACAATAACTGATTTCGCCTAGTGCGTTGATGAAAAAAACGCCGCAAAGTGTGTCGAGCTCTTGAGTAAAACTACTAAATAGGATTCCATGAGAAATTTTTTTTTTTTCAAGTTGCCACATCGTTGCAGTATGGCTATCAAGTTTGGCAAAAGTGAGTTTTGATTCCAAGGTGGGGTAATTATACTTTCTTTTGCAAATATATCGAAAAATAAGCCTCGTAGAAGAAAACTAACGACATCATGTCGATTGGAAATTTAATTCTCTACAATTTTCCTCGAATTAATTTTTGCGTAGAATGCTTTGTTCCGTCTCCAGAGAGCTTTAAAAGTTTTGAGCGCTGAATTTTTCCAAAAATTATACTTTCTTTGGCGAATATATCAAAAACTAAGCACCCTAGAAAAAAACTAACGACATTATGTCGATTGGAAATTTAATTCTCTACAATTTTCCTCGACTTCATTTTTCTGTAGAGTATTTTGTTCCGCCTCCAGAGAGCTTTAAAAGTTTTGAGCGCTCAATACATCCAATTTTTTACCTCCTCAGTTGCATAACTTCCAAATTCAAAACTACCATTTTCGCTATTTTCACTATCAGAAAATGCTTCCGAAGTTGCAATTGAATTATTTTGGCTTTGTAGACTGCCATGCGACCTTGAAAATACAGGTTTTTTAATAGCTTGGAGTCAAAACTCACTTTTGCCACTGGCAAAAGTGAGTTTTGATTCCAAGGGCACTTTTTAACACGAAATTGTGAAGAACTGGGGCCGAATTCGGAAAAATGGATTCTGTAGGGTGATAGAGAAATTGAAGAAGTATCCAAATCCGCAAAAAAACGCATATCGATTTTTGGTGGCAAAAGTGAGTTTTGATTCCAAGCTCCTCAAATGTTTTTTGGCAAAGTTGTCATAAATGCCTTCTGTTTTCAATTTTTGTCCAATCGAACTTGTAAATTTCTCTTCTACTTCTCCATGTTTGAGAATTCTGCATTTTTTGCATCTCTTCGGTGGCAAGTTTAAATAATACCTCTTATGTGACTTTTTTTTTTCAAAAATGAAATCTTCACTTGTATGATGTCTATGCTCTCTAAATTTGAAACAATGAAATTTCACTGCTTAGCAGTCACGACATTTTGGCTTCTTAAAAGCATTAGTTTTTTACTGCAAAACAGTGAAAAATCTACTGAATTCGTCAGTAAAAATCATTTTTACTGATCAATTCAGTTAATTTTTTACTGTTTTGCAGTAAAAAACTACTGCTTTTAAGAAGCCAAAATGTCGTGACTGCTAAGCAGTGAAATTTCACTGTTTCAAATTTAGAGAGTGCCTAATTGCCTAACATCTCAGCAAGTCTGAAAAAAGTCGATTGAAACCTGCTAAAAATGAAAATTTTCCTTTTTTTTCGGAGAGGTAAATTAGTTTTGAAATCTGATAGGATTTTCACGTATTTTGACGGGCTATTCTGTTTGGTTCAAGTTTTGTTTTGGCATTTGAACTCTCTAAATTTGAAACAGTCAAATTTCACTGCTTAGCAGTCACGACATTTTGCCTTTCTAAAAGCAGTGGTTTTTTACTGCAAAACAGTAGAAAATCTACTGAATTGGTGGCCGCATATTCGAATGTACCGATTAGTAGAATACAATAGAACCACAGGGGGTAAAAACTGTATCCGAATGTCCGAAGCGAAATGACCGCCAATGTCCCAAAAAGTGTATCCGAATGTCCGAAGTAAAAAAAACCTTGTATGACTAGGGATAACCAAACATATCTGGGTTTTGACGAATATGGAACCCAATGGAAAGCACAACTAAGACATACCTTGCATGTAGCATAAAAATACCTAGATAAGTGTAAGGTCGATGAAGATGGGCTCATGAAACCCCAGAATAGATTTATGAGAGGCCCCACTCCCAATCCTGGAATTATGATCGACTGTATAGCCTAAGCCTTATTGCATTTTTACTTCAGGAAAATCAGGCTAAAAACCATTGAGAAGGCACAAAAATTAACTTTTTTACAGCTGAAAAGTCTAAACCCTTAAAAGGCATATCAAGGACCCCCTCAAAACGCACATGCAAATTTTCCAGCCTTCCGAGTCGATTTGTGAGGTTTCTCTTCTCCGAATTGCTCTAAAAAGTTGATTTTGATTTTTTTGACCTTTATCACCTGCTTTTGTTTCTCCCTCTCAAGGATTTGGACATACCTCAATTTTTTAGCCAAAGTAATCTACACTTGTATTTTTCAAATCCAACGTAAAATCACACAAAATATGAAATTCCTCTGGCTAAAGCTGAAATGTTCTTATAGTCCAAGAAGAGGGGAAGAAAATTCTAAAATATCTTTCTTAATCTTACAATTATGAGTAGATCATTTCATGACTATTAGGTATACCTTTTCTCTGATATCTAACATTTGCCTATAGACTAGTACGATTCATTTCAATAATCTCCAAATTTTCAAAACGTAAACCTAAATGTTCTTTTCCAATTTCAAAAATCAAAACAATTTCACAGGTAAGTTTTCAACTATTTTTCAAATTTTTGAAATTGACAAAAATTATTTAAAAATTGGCACCACTGCCTAACAAAATATTTCCCTGGTTTCAGGAATGATATCTTTCTACAATTTAGCATAATTATTAATTAATGCGAAATATTTGCCAAGAAAAATTTTTTGAACTAGGTAGGTACATTATATTCAACAGATGTACCTACGCAGACCTACTTTAGAAACCCCTGTAAGCGCAAAAATCCAAACGGACATTCAGATACACTTTTTGGGACATTCGCGGTCATATTGCAACGGACATTCAGTTACAGTTTTTACCCCCCATGGCTCTACTGATAACCACTAATCGGTACATTCGAATATGCACCGGAATTGGTCAGTCAAAATGATTTTTTACTGACTAATTCAGTAGATTTTCACTGTTTTGCAGTAAAAAACCACTGCTTTTAAAAAGGCAAAATGTCGTGACTGCTAAGCAGTGAAATTTGACTGCTTTAAATTTAGAGAGAAGGTGAACATAAGAGTATGAAGTACTAACTTGTTTTAGTAAAACTGCAAAAATCTGCACTGAATTTCCGAAATTGAATTCCAAAAAATATTTCAAAAATAACAGTTGAATTTTTTTTGACAGAAGAACATAACTGAATTTCTAAAATGAAAATTCAAATAAATAATATCAAGCTTTTATTTAAAATTTAAGCTTGACATTCGATCAAAGATGAAAAATTTTTTATTTTCCAACGTTTCAAGATTGAAGTCGAACTTTTAAATGTATGTAATTAATACTGTTGTAATCTTAGATCAGAAATTCAAAAATTAATGTTTTCAAAATAACGATTCATTCCAGATTTACTTATCGTAAAATTGCGTAAAAATGCAACTATTGATTTTATTTTTGTTTCGCAATTTGGTACATTCTCATTGCTACGGAATTTTAGCCAAACAATTTTCACCGTAGTTTAAATACATTATTTACTAATACGGTGTGTTCGAATAATTACAGCGCCATTTTTAACGAGGTAGGTACTTGAACTTATTAGTAAGGCATTTTTCTGTTCGTGGCAAGTACTTACAACTGAGTGATTACTTTTCCATGTAAATTTTGTCTTTCGCTTCGCTCGATTCGATATTATATTTGTTAATTAATAAGGAGGATATAGCAGAGGCGGAGGACGTTGAGGGGAAGATAGTACGTGCGATGTATCGAGTTCATCTTTTACTTACTTACGAATGCTATACTTGAACATTGATAAATAGTTTTGACGAATATTGAGAATTTTTGTCACAATGAGCCTTCTCACTGGCTTTCTTTCTCTTTACCTATGTAATTTTGTGATTTTTTTTATTTCAGACGTATTCCGGATTGTTTTGCGTGGTTGTAAATCCATACAAAAGATTACCCATTTACACGGAAAAAATCATGGAAAGGTATAAAGGCATTAAAAGGCACGAAGTGCCTCCTCACGTCTTTGCCATCACCGATACCGCTTACCGTTCCATGTTGCAAGGTGAGTCATCCATTAGTATTACGTAGTTGTCTAGCTGGGGGGGGGGGGATTGGGTACAATTTCAATTTTCAGTTTCATCAATCAAACTTTCAGCTTATACGTTGAAAGCGCGAATAATGCCTTCAGGTAGTGGATTCCGCAATCAACATTATTTGCCCCGCTTCGTGTCCCTCCCTGACGACCTCGGCTCTCCGTAATTTCGATTGAGTTCTGAATGTAAAGACTTTGAAAATTGTTTCTGGAATCATTCGAAAATTGGCTACACTTTTAAAAAATTGCAAGCAAACAGCCTTTGCGTTCAAATCGATGAAAAGTGAAACGAGTACATAATATGTATGTAGGTGAGAGGTGACATTATCGTAGTTTTAATTAGAATTCGTAAACATTTCCGCTGTAGGTACGGTACTTTGCTTATCTATGCTACTACTAATAATTCCGGCAATTCGTAAAATGGCGCGTGTGTTGTCATCCGCTGCTCATCGAGCTTATACAGAAAGGTGAATGTGATAGCTGGTTAATTCCGTTGAGTAATGAAAGAACAACTCCAACACTCAACAGCGAATACCGATTCGATGAATTGTTCGATAATCGCGGTCGCGTTCGTTATCTCGACATTTATTACTTACTCGTATTATTGTATATTCGTCGGTAGAGGCAGAAGCTCGCTGGCGCAGGCACAGGCACCGGGTTTCGGGTACCCCTATATACCTGTCCGTATCCGTATCCGTTTCCATATATGTACGACTGCAAATTTTAGCATTATTTGGTACGTAGAGCGACCGCGATCGCGTACCGCGAGCATTACGTATATGGTAACCATTTTTAGGTATAAGTTTACCTTGTGTGTTTGCTTTGCACTCTTCTCTTCTCGAGTTCTCGATCCACCGACTAAGTACATATGATAATTGACGACTATTAATCATTTTTCTCTTCCACGAATCTTATCTCGAGATACGGGTGAAATTTTTTTCATATTACGAAGAATTATTATGGTACGAGTACGACGAGTACTCGCACTAGCGTACTTAATGGCCATGTCCTATAGGTTTGCTAGGCACAAACACCGAGTTTGCGGTATGCTCGTCGTGATACATTCTGTGGGTACATACAATGCCTGCGTACAAAATAGCGCTTGTTTATTTGGAGGGAGAGGGGGCAGGGGTTGGAGTGAAAAAGAAACACAAATCCTGAATTCGGACGAAAATTGGCGAGAAAGTTTTATTTTAGGTAGAAGACTACTTAGAAAAATTTTGAGCTCTCTAGTCGATGCCGTTCAGAGCGCTGAGCCAGGAGTCCTCAAGGTCGAATCATTTTTTGTACGTGATTTTTACCACTTTTAGGTAGTAGAATCTGCAAAGCTCTCTGCCCCCCCTAAAAAGTTGCAATTTGAGTTTCTGAACCTCCCTGACCCACTGAACTCAAAATTCAAGACCACTTCAATCTTCTACCAAGCACTTGAACAGATTGACGGATCGCGAAAGTCACGATTTCTAATCTACATACTTTATAGCACTTTTCCATCAATTGAAACTTCTTTTCTCCAAAAACTAATGCCGGATTCGTGTTCAACGGGTCAAATTTTCAAAATTCGTATTTTTTTTACTAATTTTAGTTGGTGTTTTCGATATCTAACGCCCAATTGAACAGATTTTCGTTATAATTTGAAAAGAAATTGGCATATATGTAGTTTGCCAGAGGTACCCGGGTCTTATTTCCCTTTTTCTCCCCGGAGGAGAGGGGGAGGGAAATCACCACGTGTCGAACATATCCGAAGGACGTATGCAGGACCCATCGAAGGTGTTTGGAACAAAATTTCATCACTTGCCACCTCTGATTGGAAAACAATATTTTGTTTAATATGATATAAGGTGCCGCATAAATAATTTTTTTGAAGTTCGGCTGAAGTTCGTATTGTTGAGAAAGTTGATGGGAGAAGATTGTAGGTGAAAAATTGCTTCGGCCTCGGAGAGTCTTTAGGAGGGAAAACTTCGCTGCAAAGGCTTTTTCGGTTTTTTAAAAAAAAAAATATTTGCTGATAATGTAGGCTTATTGCTCAAATTTTGATGCGTTATGAGACGAATGGAATAGGTATTCCAAAAACACGAATACCTCTACCTACCAGTATTGTATTGGTACTTGGCAGGTCTTCGCGTCTAGTCGACGACGACGACGACGGAAGATAGAACGTGCGTGTGTGTGTAAAAAAGAATGATTCATCGTGAAAACAAGATACCGCCGAAATTCTTTTTTGATTAACCTGTTTTTTTTCCTCTCTCGAAGGTGGAAATAAACTCGAGCAGACGACGTATCTTAGGTACTTAATAAGTATACCTATTCTAATTCTACGTTTACTATGATCTATGTGTATTGTGTATTCTGTACACATAACACACTACATAAATGTGGATATACTCGGGTAAAGCCTAGTTCACAAACAAAAACGTAAAACGTAAGGCATAAGAAAACGTTCTCTGATTGGCTAGTTCTTACGTTTTGACATAAGATTCCCATTCTTATGGGTATTTTTTACGTCAAACATAAGAACTAGCCAATCAAAGAACATTTTCTTATATCTTATGTTTTACGTTTTTGTTTGTGAACTAGGCTTAATAGGTACAGTACACCTAGGTCTAGGTAAATGTATGTATTACGTCGATGTTGTTGGTTGATTTTTTTCTGCTTGTCGCGTTGCTGTACGGTATACCTACCTGTAGGTACGTGCGCGCGTTTATCAACCAGATGAAGAATGAAGAAAGAAAGAAAAAGAAAGAGGCAGAGGGCAGAGTCGAGCTCGCGGTGTCCAAGTGACTCGCGTCTCTTGCGCTCTTGACTCGGATTGGAGTCTTAAACTCCAGCACCAGCACACTAGCTTGTTTTCTGTGCGTGTGTGTGTGTGTGTGTAGCTGACTAGCTGTATGGCTGTGGCTGTACTGTACCATAGTGTGGTGTAGAGATGTTTAAAACCGGTGTGTTGGCTGTTGGGTGAGCTATTCAGTGTCTCGTAGTCTGGCTGCCGCCGCTTACTTATAGCGGATAGCGATAGCGTTTAGAATACTGCATGGAAATACAATTTATACGAGCCGCGGATACAATCTACGTATTATTGTACTCGTATGTAATCTACGTACGTAAAATACTCTGGTACATACATATGCGTCCAATATGCATTGATATGCGCCGCATGGCCGCATGCTGTACAGATCTCTCATATGCTGATGTCATGTACAGTTCGACAGTCGACAGTGTATATACATACGAGTACGTAGTGCGATTCTAACTTTGTATGTAGTAAGAGTAGGCACCAAGTTTTTTGAGCCAATGTTTGCTGGGCTCTTGCTGTCGGCCATACAAATACAAAAACAACGAAGAAAAGAAATAATTACTCTTATGAGCACGCTGAGCTGCAGTATGCCCTGCGCAGTACATTGCCATTTTGACGTCAGTCTAGTTCTAGTGTGTAGCGTGTACCATGCTGCACTGCACAGTGTAGATACGTGTACAATATCTATCCAAAAGCAAGCAGAGGTACTCGAACTAGCCAAAGCCAAAGAAGAAAAAACCACCAAATGAGTGTAGCAACACCATACCAGTAAAAGCCTCGAGGAATGGAATCAAATATTACTAACTTATACCATGTGTGTATTGTACGCCCGTATGGCTACATATGTCTATGTACGTACATAGACATAACTACTTAATACGTACGAGCAGAGGCCCAATTTTGACATAAGTGAGATTTATGGCAGTAGTCAGGTAAATTGTCAGTGGTGGTCACTTTTTTGCAAAAAAAAAAAGGAAAACAAAAAAATTATTACGATTTGAGAATGGTTTATGACAAAACTACCTAAATATGTATGTCAGGAGAAACCTTCATGTGTGAGTAACATACCTAATGCTGCTCAGCTGCTCATCTAATTTTGAGATTAAAATACATATTATGATGAATTTGAAGGCATAAAAATTCATTTTTTCAAAATTTTTTCTCAAATATTATTTTTGAACGAAATTTTTTTCAACAGCATATTACTAATAACGCTGTAAAATACGAACAACGTACCCAAATGCAAAATAAATGTTGCCAGGTCTAGTAGAATGTTTGAACTATATGTATTTCCTCCCAATTCTGGTCAAAAAAATGTCACTGACTAACCCTCGGACAGGAAAGAATGAAATTTCCCCCTTACTCTCTCCGCTTTTGGCGATTTACTTAACCTTTATGTAATTTTTTGGAGCAAAATTTTACAAAAAATGTTGTGAAATGTCGAAAAATACACTGTGTTTTAGCTACTTCTGCATGTGATAGAATATGAAAATTTGCAAAGTTGTAGCTGTCCAAATCGCTCATTTTTAGATTTTAGTTTTTTTCTCCTCCAAAATTTGAATCTAAAAAATGAACTTAGCTTCACTCGTGTTGAAAGTTGCTCTCAAACAACGGTGAGGATGGTTAGAAAACGACCCAGCAAAAGTTTTTCAAAGTTGTAGCTGCTCAATTAAATATTTTGAGATTTTGAAGCAATAATTTTTAATTCCAGAATGAATTGAACGCCCCTCCCCTCCTCCAAATGTTCGATTATGTATCTTCACGAGGATGGATCGAGAAAAAAAAACGAGACATGTTGGAATTCGACAAACATTTTTGAGGAGGTTTACTTTGAGTGGGAGACTACCCAGAAAAATTTTGAACCGTCCATCTGTTCAGAGGGCTGAGCCAGAGGTCCTCGAAGTGGGGTTATTTTCAAAAGAATCGTGGTTTTTTGACACTTTTGGGTAGCACAGAATTTCTGTAATCTCTCGGTAACCCTCCCCATCCCCTTAAAAGTTGTTTGAATTCTCTTTAAGCCCTCTACCAAGCGTTTGAAGATTGATAGGTCACGATTACCACACTTTTCGTAATCATTTTGATCAAACTGCCCAAATTCACTTTTTTTGCTTGAATTTTTTTTTGCATCCACTAAAAATGAGTGGAAAAAGTGGGCGAGGGAAATTCAGAAACTCGAATTGCAATTTTAATTTCGAGCAGAGGGTGACCAAAGGGATTGCACATGGTTATTCTACCAAAAATAAGGCAAAAAACCACGATTTTTTCGAAAATGACCTTACTTTGAAGACCTCTGACTCAACTTCCTGAACAGCTGAGAAACTTGTAGTTTTCCTGGATAGTTTTCCACTTGAAGTAAACTTTCCCACCAATTTTCGTCAGAATCCATGATACCTTTTCTTATCTACGCTCGTCCTGACTTATTTTTGTAAATTGGCCATTTGCTGGCCAAAAACGTGTGCAGGTGAATAATTTTTAGACTTTTTTTTAGGAAATTCAAATCCTCGTAGGTTCTTCAATGTTTCATTCTGACAGTTGGAATTTTTTCAAGTGCTGCTCCGTGGGTCTTTATGCGTTTGCTAAAAAAATAATTGAAAGAATCGGCGCATAGCTCTCTTGTTCGGAAATTGTTTCTCGCATTTTGTTGTATTTTTTCCTGCGGTTTTGAGTTGATATCTTCGCGAATACCTACATAGGTACGCTTTGTGCCTTTTTCACTGTCGATGTTCGGGGCATTTACGTACAATTAATTGCGAATTGAATCATCGGTCTCGACCCTTGCCAGTATATTTTGATAAATTCTCGACTCGATTAAATTTTCCATCATGTCGATGAAACATGAGTGTTTGGTTTGCCCTACTCTCTCGTCGGGACTTCCGTGTAGAATGTTGACACGGTGACGCGGGATTGCGCGTCATCCTTTCAACGAATCGAACTCATTTATCGCATATTACAAATCATTTTTCACATCTCTCCGTGATTCATCAAATGTCGAGCTGATTCGATAAATTTTTTCGTAATAATTATCGCAGTTTTACGAACAATTAACAAATGTGATCGACTGTGTTCTGCGTATCGCCTAATCACAATCAGTAAATAAAAAGGAGTACGGCGAATGAATTGCAACTTACTGGATCGTTTCTTTTTCTCGTTTGCGCATTTTAAAGATGGGACGACTCGTCAATTCACAGTCAGAGAAAATTAAGGAAACATTTAGTTGAAGACTTTCCCTGTGAGAAATATTCTCGAACGATGCGAACAAGTTTGGTTTTTCATCGTGAGTTTTCTGAAAACATACAATCGGGGGGGGGGGGTTATCAATGTTTAGCCATGGTCGGTTTAGACTCGGATTAATCTTACGAGTAATCTTCTATCGAAATATGATAAATAATCGTACAGCGATCTTGTGGCGCAAGGTTGGTGTTTTGATTTTGAAATGAACTAACTAGCTGAGCAAGGCTGTACTACAACATGCTCGTAGCTTTAGTTACAACTTCTGAGTGAATACTTGATATACGTCCAATTTGAACTGTAAAAAAAGATGAAATTTCAGTAAAATTTGGCGAAATTCGTTGAAAATGCTATAAAATTGAAAATAGATGATTCTGAAACTCTAAGAATGCATAAAAATTTTTCATACCATTTATTCTTGTTTCTAACCTAAAAATAAAATTATCGAAAATGTTGTCCAAAGTTCACAAAAATTGCATAAAATGTTTTTTGTTGTTCGAATGTGTTTAAAATGGCATAAAAACATATTGACAACCGTGTCCATGGCATTGAAGTGGCATATGCCTTTCTGCAGGCTGCAGGCTACAAGACTGCAGTACAGCTGTGCTCTTGAGATGGGCCATTTGTTGCGAATTTGCGGACTACGAGCTACAACTGAGAAATGAAATTATACGAAAATTTTCTCCATCGGTTCGAGTCGAAATAAACGAAATCCAGCGTCGTCGTTGTTCAAATAAGAGATGGCGTATTTACATTTTTGTATATGATGGTGGTATTGGGTATGCCTATTGTCGTATAATGTACGCACTCGTTCGTATAATGTATATTGTATTCGCTTACGAATGGATAAACAGACTGACAGACCGACTCGACTGATTCTAAGTGAGTACATATGTGTAATGATTGAGAAGAACAAAATTATCTCATAACATTTATATTCCATTAGGGCTGTGGGCAAATGGGCAAATACATACATTTTAAGTAATCTTCACTACACGAGACGAACGAAGGTCCCGAACACCGAGATAAGGGGTACCCGGGCCGCGCCTCTCCCCGACTGGTACCTGAACCTATGTCGATGTTGGCCTCCCGATACCTTTAGATGCTTTCCAGTACCTGTGCCTAATACTTTTTATATCTTATTCCTATTTAAAATATAAATACCCCGTGATTGATGATTTTTGTAGCCTGCGTACCTAGATTAAATGCGCATTTCAATTTGTTTCAGATCGCGAAGACCAATCGATTTTATGTACAGGCGAATCAGGCGCTGGTAAAACGGAAAATACCAAAAAAGTTATACAGTACTTGGCGTACGTAGCTGCTTCCAAACCGAAAAGCTCTTCAATAGCTCCGCACGCGGTAAGCTCGCCTTATTTGATTTTTATTCTGATCAACTTCTATATCACTATACGTACCTATTTTAATTGTACATTGTACGTTACTTGACTCAACTGCATTCTACATTCTACCTACTTCTGCTCTATATGTCTATCTACTGTCTAGTGCCCAGGTCTGAGGGGAGGGGAGGGGGGGGGGGTTGAGCTGCTGTCTTTTTTCGCATTTTTCGAGTATTTCTCGTACATTTGTACTCTATTTTCGTATAGTCGAATAAAAATACGATGTGTATGACAGGTGTGAAAGGGCGACCAGTAAGTGGCGGAGCGAGACACGTGGCCCATGACACAGTGTAAAAATTGAGAGTAGATACTCGTACCTCTACCTATTCGTCGTATGGTCGATAATTTGCCACGCTTGGCCGTATCTTTATCTATTCTACTATGTAATGTGCACTGTGCACATTATTATGCATCTCTTCTTCATCATCGTTCGAGTACAAGTACTCAAATGATTTTGTCAATTTCTCATCGTGTACCGGGCAAAAGCACGCTATTTTAGTCTAGCATGGCGATTGCGATGGCGGTTCATCTCCATCCTGTGCCGCTGTCTAATGCCCTGTTGCTCTGTTGCTGTTGTTGTTGTATGCGGTTTTTAATTCATTTCGAATAACACCTGTCTGCCTACCTGCTTGCCTACAAAACGAGATGATTATACTTAACGGCTCAGGCAAATACAACACTCGCGAGAGTTGAGACTGACAATGAAAAGGAAACTACATACTTCAACCCTCCTCCTCGGATTCGAACAATTCACTTGGCACAAAAATTGATGAAGAAATAGAGCTTTCGAATTCAGCATAATTGAATCGAAAAACTGGAATTACAATTTTGGTTCCGATTTTATCAAGCGAAAACCGCACTCTTCCAGCCAGGCGGATAGCTCGAATGTATTTTCCAAACCATTTTCATATCCTTATATGTACGAGGGAGGAATCTCAACTGGCAGAAAGATTTGTCAGCTATCAAAATTGTAAGTGCAGATGTTTTATATTTTTTGATGAATTTTTGGAAGTCAAACTTGGACCGAAAATAAGAAGAAAAAAAACGAAATTTCACGAAATTGACCTAGTAAGCTAAAACGTCATCGGGATGTATCCTTTTTTTCACCTCCCCTTCTTCCCCTCCTCCGCTCCGGGGACCAATAGGAAACGGTATTTTTGAAAGTTGAAGTCTGCACAAAATTGCTAGAGGTTGTGAAACGACTCAAAGTTGGTACATGCTGAAGTTGAATTTGAGCGGATTTTAAACTAGAATTTCTTAGAAGTTGCTCCGGTTCATTTTTTTTAAATTTTCACTTATGAAACTGCTGGAGAGGTATTTTTAGGTACCTTCCTGTGCCTACCTACCTGGCTGAGAAAAGTGTTATTGAAATTTCAGAAAAGGGGGGGGTCCCCAAAAAGGGGACGAGGTGTGGATCTGAAATTTTTCACACGGAAGTTTCCCAATGGTACCCACTTTCCATGCTAATATCAACTCGAACGCTTTCGGGGACCATTTCACCCCTCTTAGGCGCCTATAGCCTTTATCAGAGTGTCTACTGGCAAGAAAATAGCAAGAAACCAAGAAAAATGCGAGAAATTGAACTGGGTGGCGAGAAAGCAAGAAAATAGTATAGAAATTCCTTCAAAAAGCAAGAAAATTTCCCAAAAACTCACATCATAAATCTCTAAAAAACATTGAAACTATCCCACCAATTTTGAAAAATGTTGAGATCAGAAAAATCGCAACCTTTCATTGAAATTGATGTTATTCTACTTTTCGAATTACAAATTTTCCAAAGCTTTTGCCCTCGCTTCGCTCGGGGGCTGTTCAATAAGATGCTTCTTTCAAAAATTTTTAGAATTCAAAAATTAAATAGGAAAATTCCAGAAATACTCGTAATACCCCCCTAAACCATTTGGAAAGTGCGAATTTTTCATTTTTTCTGAACAGAACCACTAATTTTTCAAAAATTTTGATACCATTATTATGCTCCAGTTGAAATGTAAAATAAAACGTACAAAATTTTCGTTTATTGGACCAATTTTTTTGAAAAATTTTCGCTCTTGCTTCGCTCAAGCAGTAATTTTGCCTTCGTTTCAATAATAAAATAATCATTCATTATGGACGATTTTCGAAAAATTACCTGAAATGTCGGTTTTTGATGTCTGAAAATCTGATTTTGCCCTCCTGTCGCCCCCCCCACATCGCAAATAAAAATTTAAATCCCCTCTATGATTTAATCCTGTAAACGCCACCGATGTTCAGCATGGTGAATTTTTTTTGGGGAGGGGGGGGGGGTAACGAAGATCATCAATGCGTAAATATGAGGAGGGGTACGAAATTTCATGTTTGAAAGCAATAAAACAGCACGAAGAAGGGAAGAAAAAGGCAAGAAAAAAGCAAGAAATTTGCATTTTTGGTTTCAGTAGACACTCTGCTTTATGTATTTTTCAGGAAACCCCCCTTTTTTGAATGGTTGCAGTTCCACTCCCCTTGAACGTGCAAGGAAAGTTGATACATCATTAGATCGGAAATTTGACGTAGATTCTTTTATCTGACACATTTTTTCGCTAAAATGCAATGCGGGGGAGAAAATGGCGAAAAACTGGTTTTGGGTGGCTAAAATCTACTCTGGGGGAGAACACTCACCAGGAACGCGCGGGGACTCATCAGATTCGTGTTCAGCATATAAAAATGGGCCAGTATACCAAAATTCAGCTTTCTACCTCACTTTTCCCAATGGAATGCTAATTTTCCTGGACTATAGCTCAATTTAGAAAAATCTTGATTTTTCTCCTTTTTGGACCTTTAATTTTTAAAAATTCTCAAAAAATCGAAAAATTCACTCAGGGGCCTGAAATTAGCTAGTGATGTATTTTTCGTATGCTCTTTCGAGATTCAGCTTCGTCCAGTCCAAAAAATTTTCTACCCTGGGGGTGATACCTCCCTTGTTAGCCGGATTATGTTGAAATGAGAAAATTTTGGAATGAGCTGAACTCATTTGCAACATTTTTCAATCGCTTTGGACTGGAGAGATTTGAAATTTCCGAAGAAAATTGATTTTACGCTGACGTCTCCATAATTATAACGTTTGGAAGAGGCGAAATTTCAGCTAGCGACTTGAATTTCAGTTTTTCAATTCAATTACAAATATGTGGCATTTCCGATAAATTTAGTTTTACAAATGAACTCGATTGGCAGAAATTTGTTATGTGTGTGTGTGTGTGTTTTTGACGCATTCTTTGCAAATAATTGAAAAAAATGTCGGATTTTCGTGCGATTCGCGTAGTTTTGTGTCGTCGGCCTCGATCATTATACGTATAGCGAAACAAGTCGATTTTAATTTTACCGTTTACGCTGGCTCGGCTGTTTATGAAATAATTTTCGTATTGTTTACCGATCATTGTGCTCGCACGTATAACAATGGCGCGAGTAATTTACATCTGCTGAGCTCAGCTAGAATCGCTCATTGTCGTAGCTGTTTATTCGTATTATTTTTCGTCCTAACTGTTTTATGTCGACGATTTTTATTCTTTTCGCCTTTTCGTTGTTGTTAATTTTTGCCCATCCGTCTTCTTGCCCAGTATACCGATGTACGCATTCTTGAAGTATTCTGTACTTTTGTATGTACGATCAATGCGAATTTTTATCATCATTACGTTCGTATAGTATCATAGGTGTAAATCGGCGTTGACATTTTTTTTTTTGAGTTCTGGGGATGGAATTTTTTAAAATTTTTAGTCGCTTCAAGTTGTAGTATAGATAAACACGTGTTCATTTGGTCACTGTCAATGCAACTTACGTACGCGAATACGTGGTTGATAACCCTAACCCACGCTAGTTTCTGAACGGAATTGCCAATTTACCATACCGACCGATGCCGATGCCGTTTATTTTGTAATTTGCCCGGTTGTTGAGCGACGCCGACGCAACATGCTTGTAAATTTGTATTCGCATAAGTTGAGTATACCTTTACTTTACCTATCTATGCTTCTGCTTATGTAGATGTACGTCACTGTCACGTGGTCTGGCACTGGTGTGGTGCACTTGGACCAGTAGACCTGTGTCTATGTCATCTCATTATTCATTTCTTATACCTACGCGTTTATTTCGTACATCTACGTATCCAGGTGTAGGTACATATGCAGCTAATTATCTACCAGGTTCCCGATCAATTCTGGTACTACATTAGTTTTTCTCTGAAAAAGTAAATTAGAGGATCGAACGTGAGTAATTTTTTCATAAAATGAACACGTGATTTCTTGAACAAAATTGTCGGAACTCGCGAGTTACGTGTAGTTCGCCTGAAAATTGTTGTTTCTGCAACAGAGAGAGAAAGAGATGGGGAAAAACTCTTAATTAATCGAGCACCAGGTATGTAAGGTACTATCGAAGAGCTATAAAGCTATAGCTGCCTGATAGCTTAGCTCATAGCTGTGTCATTTGTCGTAAGCCGCACCGCGTCGTTGCCACCGCAGCCCATCAAGTTTCCAAACATGGAAATGATATAGTTTTTTTTACACGTTTATTTATTTATTTTACGTGTATTATTTTTTATTTATTCTTTTTTCACGTAATCGCCCGTTTGAAGATAATCTCAGCAACCGGTCACCGTATCGCGTTCCCATTGCAAATTTTTTCCTACTTGGATTTAAACGTGTTACTTTTGTAAATTTTACTTACTGTATACTCTCAACCGCGCCGGATTAGTTCATCGGCGTCGTATGATCCAAATAAGCGCAAAGCGCGATACCTTATTTAGGAATCGAGCCGATGTCGTAGTAAACAGCTAAACGCTCACTCATCATGCGAATAGCTATATACGATACAGCGGTGGAAACTTTCATATGATACCTGAAGATTTCCTCAAAGGTGTACGTATTGTAAGCACCAGTCCTACATTTCTGACATTTGCCAAAATTGCCTCGAAAGTTCTGTTTTTGCCAAAATTGCGAAACAAGACCTGTTTTTTTTTAAACCTTAATTGTTAAAAAGCTTTCCTTTTTGCAAAAATTTCAAGAGTAGCCGATTTTTGAAGATGAAAAGATTTTTACCAGAAAAAATTCTGGCTTGAATTATCGCTGACCTTGATCCTCCTGTTGTCAAATTTTGAAATCTTGAATTGAAAATTTTTGAAAAGTTTGGGCCTCGATTTGGTCAGGTCCGTTAAATTTTCTTTTTCATACTTAATAAAACTTTCTCAAAATGTATTCAGACTCAAAAATTGTAACTCCTCACGTAAAAAATAAACGTTTTTTTACTTCTCGAAACTCAAATTTTTGAAAGTCAAGCTTTTGCCTCCTTTTCGTTTGGACCTGTTTGCTTTTCTTTTTCAAAGTTGAAATTTCTAAAAAGCCATCATTAAAATTTTAAAATTTGGAAACCGAAAAAATCAAATTCTTCACATGAAAAACGTTGTTTTTTCACCTATCAAAATACGAATTTTTGAAATCCTTTAGCCTCGCATACGCTCGTGGCTGATTCAAAATGAAAAATCCCATGTTTGAGGCTTTTAATAAAAACGGAGCAGGGAAAACGAAATTTTAAGAAGACCTACCTATAATGTCAACTGACAGAATTATTTTTTCATCTCTCGTTTTATTTGGCAAAATTGGCATTTTTTTCATACCAGTGGACAAAGTTTCGGTTCAAACCCTCCCCCCCCACTTATTCCTTCTCAACAAACAAACCCTTTGGTTTCGTCCCTTGTTCTGTTAGCACGTCCTAGGAGGGATGACGTCAATATTGTATCAAAAGGAAACCTTGATGGGATCTTGAATCAGCATTATTTGTTGACCAGCGTAACACGTCTTTATTCCTTCTAGCTTAGATCGCCGCATCGTTTTATTTTGAATTTTCGCCCTGCATTCTCCATTAGTACATAGTGTTGGTTTCAACGATTAAGACGAGTAAGCATGCAAAACACTATTAAAGTCTGCGTGTTTGTTTGTTTGTAGTCGCCAACCGCCAAGTCGCCTTAAATGGAATTTTTCGAACGTGCGATTTACTCTATTAATCGAGGAATGTGCCGATTGGTCATTACAAATGAAATAATTCTAACAATTTTCCGTTGTCGCTGAAGCCGCCTCATGTTGTCCCCATCGTTAGCAGGATCGTTCGAACGATCGATAGAGCACGAGTCTACGTGTTCTGTTTATGCTTACGCGCTGTACTGACATTGCTCATCTACATAGATAAAAGTTACATCCGTTTACGTCCACTCACCAATCACCACTCGTATTTTTCCAATAAATTTTTACATTATTATATGTAAAGCTTTTTACAATTATTCCCTTCTGATTACATTATAATTACGTATTCTGATTGATTGGTTGAGAATGCCGATTGAAAAGCTCTCCACTTTTAGTAAGATTGCCAAATTTCTGAGCAGCCCGACGAAATTATTCTCCGCATTTGCTTAGTTCATTTTTTAATGGGAGGTTGTTGAGCTTCATCCTGCTGATTTTGAACGCTGAATGCTCTGCGTAGTGACTAATGACCGATGGGCGTTATATTTTCTCAACGTTTACGAATGTTTTCCCACTTGAAGTGGTGAACTTTCCGGTCATCAATTCTCTAGTGTCTTTTAGCCTGATCCTGCCTATGGTGCCTAATACTTTCAATGTAGTCATCGTCGATTATTCGACTCGAGTATTACGTAATCTTACGAATAATGGGTGCCGTACGAAGTACATATTATTATGATGTTAAATACGAATACGGGTATGGCATGTTATGTTATGTTTATGATTACGTTGCGTTTACGTTCTGCAGTTGTGTATCTCCGTACATACTACATACTGGTAATCGTAATTCGTAACCATTTACAGTTGTCCTAGTTGGCCGTTTACTTACCATATTAGGTTACTATTTGCCAGTTAGATTGCCGTCGCGGTCGCTGTAGTGGTCGCCGCCGCTGCCGCCGCAGCTGTAACCGTATCGGTGAATTTTTATCTTCTTTACTTTTTTAGTCTATTTATGGAAGCCGAAGCCCAAGTCGACTCGACGTTGAAGCTGGCGGCATCGGAATCGTATCGCGGCGCGACTCATTGATACCTTGCGCCCTCGCTACTCGTCCTTGCTCGACTGATGTTAGTACTACGGTACTTGCGCTTGTACAGACCGACTACAGATATCAATTAAAATGGCAGCAATTGACTTGCCGCGTTCGCGTTCGTCTTATCTGCGTCGCGACGACCTTGACTCTTTTGTTCGCCGTTTGACAGGTGAATACTGAGGCTGAGGTGACAGCTTTATCAACGATTGGCAAGCGGTCTCGAGGGTGGCTTGGCATGGCACGGCGGCATGTGCATTGTGTACATTTCATTTGAACGAGCGTACTTTTTCATGGGTCAGGGCATTTGCACATATGTGTGCGTTCATTTCTGAAAGGCTGGCTGCACTTAGGAAACCTCCAATTGCTGACATCATTGAAGACTTTTCTGGCTGTACATGAAAGCGATCAGCAGGTTTTGTCGCTGCATGTTATTATGTACACTGATAGAAAAAATTCGTGATGATTACTGAATTTTTACGTAAAAGTTGGACAAGGGTCAGATTTCGTATCCATTATAGTTTTGTTCTGTAATGGTTCCTTTCAATGGCAAGTATTCTTCACTAAGAATAACAATACCATTCGCCATTCATACAGTAACAGTCACTTTAATTTTCCGTAATTTTTACTGAATGTTACAAACCTGAATACACAACGTTTTAGTAAACAAACCGGTTTTTAGGACGTTTGTTACAGGACACATCTAGTAGCCAGCACTTTTATTTTTTACCTTACATTAGCAATGCAGTAGGAAATAACGTTTGCAATATTTAAAAAATTGAATTTTAAAAATTAAAAAGGAAGGGAAGATTTTTTTCAGGTACATTGTCTCCTCTTTATGATGAATTTTTCCTACCTTTAATATGCCACTAAAATTCCTACACCTATCAGGGGTTCGAACCTGGGACCTCTTGTTCCTAACACCCTACACCTAATCCTACGACTACCAGTACCACATTGAGAAACAGGCATAAAATGAATACTTTTGATTTGCTTGCAAGTGCACATTGCTGAATGCTCTAATTTAGGCTGTGACATATTTGATTGTTGATTTATGCATGAAACCTTCTCATTATTACACACATTCAAGTCAAAAAAGTTTAGACATGTAGGAAATTTATTCAAATAATTTTTTTTTTTCATTTCAGTAAAACCAAAACTTTATAAGCTAAATTGGAAATTTTTAAATTTTATTTTTGGTAAATGAGGCGTCGTTTCCATATGAATCGAACCCCCCGAACACGATAAGACATCCAATTTAGCTCTACCTTCTTCCACACCCCTCCAGTGCCTCTGCCACCACTTCAATTTATACTGTTTTGAAAGTTTTGATATTTTCATTATGTTGGTGTCGTTTCCATATGAATCGAACCCTCCGAACACGAATATGACATCCAATTTTACGCTACCCTCATTCACACCCCTACAGTGCCTCTGCCCCCACCTGCACAATAAATTTTTTAGCTAACTCTGATCAATCTTCGACCAATAATTACTTCAAATCAAATCAATTACTATTAAAGGTATGTTTCGCGAAGGTTGAAAACTCAACGACACCCAAAAATTACTAAAAAGAAGTAAAAAAATGAGCATCGCAAGGTTTAAACTACAACATTCTTGAGGATCTGGCTGTAGCCTGGAAGGGGATAGATGCGGGTAGACCTAAATTGGACTTGATATTCATGTTAGGGGTGTTTGATTCATATGAAAATGACACCAATACCTATTATGAAAATAGCTCAACCTTTAATATAGTAAAAACTGAGGTGGGGCAGAGGCACCAGAGGGGTGTGGATGAGGGTGGCATAAAATTTGACTTCATATTCGTGTTCGGGGGGTTCGATTCATATGGAAACGACACCTCGTTTACCAAAAACAATAATTTACACCAGAATTCATTTTTACCCCCTCTGTAAGTTTTTTCAATTTTTGACCACGACCCACCAAAAATTTCTTTTTGAAAAAAATATGTTTTTTAGGGGTCAAAAACACTTTACTTGAAAATACTATTCGCATTTTTGTGCCGAATCATGGTCATCCCTAAAACAGGCAAACAAAGTTAAAAAACGCCATTTTGAGGAGAAAATATGGGGGAGGGGGGTGAAAATTTTTGTGGGGATACCTCTTATGGATGTTCACAACATACCAAAAAATTAGAAAAATCGGTTCACATGGGGCTGAGAAAAAAATTTCTATTGTAATTTCAGAAAAGGGAGGGTTTCTTAAAAACGGGGGGGGTCTGGGGGTCTGAAACTTTCGTGACGGAAGGTGCTCAAGGGTACCTACCTTCCATGCAAATATCAACTCTGAAGCCCTCGGGGGCAAGTTCGCCATACTTATCCACCTATAGCCTTTTCAGTGAGCACATGAGTGTTTCAAAAAACTGCAATGTTCAAAATTTTTTCTTTACAACGTGATGTTTTATTCGAAATTCTAGCAGTTGCCGTTGTGTTGAAAATTGATCGATTACTTTTTTTCAAAGTGATCATAATTTTAAAGAAAGAGGATTCAATACCCTGATTGAAGTAAGGAAAACTTGAAAAAAAGTAATTAACTTCTGTAAAATTTTGGTATTTGTTGCCCAATAGAAATTTAACATTACTTGAATTTTTTCTGCAACTATTACCTTGAAAAAAACACTAGTATCATAGGTAAGATGTAAAAAAAACTGAAATAACGCAATGTTCCAGTAAAACTATACTGAATTGATTGCCTCATGAAAACAGAGAAGGTTACGGGATGTTTTACGTAATTCTTACAGTATTTAAAAGGCTTTTATACCATTTTTAGGATAAGCGTTCCTCATTTGCAGCAATACAAATTACAATTCTGCTTTCTGTAATGGTTACTGTGATTCATATGGTGATGTTGGACAAAATTCACAGTATTTATACCTGACACATTGGGTTACTGTTCCTTTACATTATGCTGAAACCGTTGTTTTTCCCTGCCTTGTAATGGTTACTTTAGCATTCAGTTCTACTAGCTCTGAAATTCAGTATAAATTACTTGAAATTTTACGTAATCATTCCGGGAAGTATTCATTCCGCAATTTATCGTACTGGTTACACAAAACTTCTTCTTGAATACAGAAAATTATAAAATAAATACCCAAAAAAAAGTGTTCTATGATTTTTTCCGTGATTTCTCGTAATATTTATTGTAAAAAGGCAACACTTACCAAAAATATTGTAAATGATACCAAATTTAAAGTAACTTTTACGAAAAATTTCTATCAGTGTAGAAAATAATAGTGCTCCAAAAGAGCTGACCTCACTGAAAAAATCTACAGTTGCTGACAATGACGTCTGTGTAACTGAATCATCAATTTGTTGAGACGCTGATTTCAGTTTCATCGAGGAGGGGGGGGTGAAATTCAGAAATGTTGAAAAATGCAATATGAATATCGAATCAGTTGGTTTTGAAGAAGCTGATTTCAATTTCGTAAACCATTTGATCTTTTAATCAAAAATATCCGCCTCTGCTAGAATGGCGCGGGAAGGGGGAGGGGTTGAAATCCAAAAATCAACAGAGATAATGACATCGATGAAGATAATGCCTCCTATTTTAATAATTCGTATTTTTCAATCCCTCTCAATGTCACTTTAAAGGCGATTTTTATTTGTATCCATTAATTTGATGAACCAATATGGTATTTTTTGAAATTTTCTGGTTTTCGTGCTTCACTTTTAGAATCATTTTTGGGGATTTCCGTTTTAGGTCTAATGGTCTTCGAAAATGAATTCTGAACCCCCGAAAACCTGCATTTAGATACCCATTATTAGTATTGTACCTATTGAAAGATTTTGATTTTGTACCTTCTGTTTGGATCCCATTTTCGTGTTCGCAGTGAAGTATTCTTCAAAACAGCATTCAGCGCCTTCAAAAACCTACGTTTTTATACCAGTACTGTGGGTATTCTTTCAGGGTGTCCACAGGTCTGAAAAACCTGGAAAACCTGGAAAACCTGGAAAAGTCAGGGAATTTCGTAATTTTCACACAAAATCCCTGGAATTTTGAAAAAACGAATAATTGAAAATTCTGAATAAGGACCTGTGATGAAAGAAAAACACTGTTTTTCTCTTCTCGAAACGCAAATTTTCAAAAGCTTTTGCCCTCGCTTTGCTCGGGCTTCTTTTCTTTTTCAAAAGGCAACATGAAAATTTCTAGATTATAAAAATCAAGTTTTTATGCCAAAAAATGAACTCCTCACGAAAAAAACATCGTTCTTAAGCATCTCGAAATACATACAAATTTACAAGAGCTTTCGCCCTCGCTTGGGCCTGTTTTGTTTTATTTTTCAAAATCAACTTCCTGCAGAAAAAAAAACAATTGAAATATTCTAAAATTTGAAAATCCAAAAAAAAGCTACTCGTCCTCACTAAAAAAACCAAACATACTTAATTCAAATATTCTAAAATTTTAAAAGCCAAAAAAAAAGCTTCTCGTCCTCACATAGAAAAACCTCGTTTTTATGCCTCTCGAAACTCAAATTATCAGAAGCTTCCGCCCTTGCTTCGCTCAAGTCTGTTCTCTTTTCTTTTTCAAGAGTAAACTTCCTTTAAAAAAAATCCATTCCAATATTACAAATTTAAAAAACCAAAAAATAAACACTCTTCGCATTCCAAAAAAAAACTCGTTTTCAGGCATCTTATAATGAAAATTTTTGAAAGTTCTCGCCCTCGTTTCGCTCGGGCCAATTTGTCTCTCATTTTAAAATGAACAAATTTCACATTTTAAGGCCTTCAAAAATCAAAAAAAAAATTTCATAAGTTACATGAATACATTATGTATTTTATCAATTGGCCAAACTTGATGCATGTTTTATTTATTTTTAATTAGAAAAGTTAATAATCAAAGTTAAGCTGTTTTTTATATCCGAAATCCAGTTCCAAGAGAAGCTTATGAAAAAAATTACCCCCTTCCAAAATTTTTTAAAAAAAATTAAAGTACGGGGTGAGCATAGAAAATTGAGAAAAATGGTCTGGAAAAATAGAAAAATTGGTCTGGAAAACCTGGAAAAGTTAAGGAAAATCATTTCCAGAAATCAGTGGACACCCTGTCTTTGATAAATTGAAGTTTTTCACCTTTCTTTGGGGCTTGGCATGAGTTTTGGGGTCGAATAGTCGTCAAAAATCAAATTGTTCACCAAAGAAGTCACGTTTTATGTGCAAAAATCTGAGTTTGTCTGGCTAAATTTTTCATCTGAATCACTGTGCGGTTTGCAACTCCCGCCCCATTCCCCCTTGTGCAGCTTCATAAGTAGGTACTACCTAATTGCCTACCCGCGCAAAATAATTAGTGAATTATTGATTATCAATAATACGAGTATGTATTCACTACTCGAGACGTTACAAAAATTCAACCCCCCCCCCCCATTTGAAAATTATGAAAAATTGAGAAAAAAATCAAGAAATTTTTTTGGCGAATTTTTAAATTTTTTGTTCCACAGGTACATACAAGTAGATACATTAGTTTACGCTGTCTTGTACTCGTACTATGATCATCCATTTTAAGGAATCGCTCTATCTCCTCCACCGTACTGCTATGATTGGCCAGATGCGGAATTCCGGTCAGAAAACGAATTTTTTACATGATTTGTTTCCGACGATGAATTCGAAAAATCGTCCAGTCCGCCCAATCAGACCAGCTTCCATCCATCCTAAATTTGAACTGCTGAAGTTCACATGATGCGGTTATTGGGCGAATTACCTATGCCGTGAGATAAAAGCTTGGAAAATGAAAAATCAACCTCGCTTCAGCAGCTGGAAATTGAGAGATGGTCCTCTTTCGACTTTTCTATGTCTTGTGCTGATAGGAGATTATCATGGAGGAAGGGGTGTTCTCTTGTGAGGAAATCTCTCTACATTGTGGCTAACGCTTCATATTGCGCCATATTTATTTACGGTTTTTACTTATTTTTCTTTCGCGTATCGCGTACCTCATAAATACATACTAAGTACCTACGGTTGCGATTGACCGGCTCAGCTCATGTTGTCGTAGTGTAGGATGACCATTTATAGACGCGAATTGACGCCGCTGCTTCGATACTTTGCGCTGTACAATCGAGACCAGGCTCAATGTTTACGTACCTCTGTTATCTTTTTCTCCTTCTTTTTTTCTCGCGCTGTCTCTACAGCAAAACACTATTTTGTAGTTATGGTATATATGGTACCTGTACTGTTACTATCGTCAATCGTGTATCGTAGACGCAAGATCCGAACGACTCGACTGTTTGACGTCTATATGGGCAACAGTTGCACTTTCACTGCCACAATTCGAATCGTCGTTCTCACTCATTCGCTTATTACCCATTGGCCATTGGCTATGAATATTCGCATTATTCGCGGCATAGATGGACAATTATTATTATGTATTACGGCGCTAACGTTGACGTGACGTGGCGCCGGCGCTGGCGCCTTTCCTACAAGTCGACGCGACGCCGCGCCGGCGCATTCATCTCGCTGAATTAGTATCGAAAATTTATCGTTTTAGTAGATCAATTTTTTACGATTACGAGTACGACTTGTAAAATGACACGATTGACGACGATGCGGATACCAGTAAGTTGCGTCACGTCGTTTGACGTTAGTAATACCGAGAGTTTGAGACTGATTTTCGGCATGTGCAATTGGTCCTTACTCCTCAGCCTCAGATTTGTCTAGCGCTTTTTGGTAATATCATTTTCTCACCCGAGCACGAATTCTAGAATTGGAACCAAAAACTCGCAAAGTCTCAATAAATTTTTGGAAAACTTGCAAGAACCGTACCCGAGACCTGATTAATGGGCTCCAAAACTGGATTCCAAAACTAGCAACACGAAGGTATGATCAGGGTACTCAAAGGCTCTCGATTCCCACCGATTAAAGTTATCAAAAAGTGTGCTATGTACATATATAAGTGTAATTGCCGATATACGTAATTGGTTTGTAATAATTCAAAAGACCTGAACCTTGAGACCCAAATGTCTGACCAAAACCTGGAACTTTTTGAGTCTTCGCTTCCATCTATGCTAGCCAATTTGGGGAGTAGAAAATGGGCATGGACTGGGTCTCAGAGCAAATGATATATTTTTTTGCAAATTTGTCGAGGCTATCTTTTGCCCTATGCAGTTGACATATTTGTAGATAAGACAGTAGATATATAAAGAGAGCAGATCTAGGTGTACGCAGGTGAGTCTGTTCTATTCTGTATACCTATAATTACCTACTTATATGTAGTTGATAGCCACATACTACATATTATTATATCCGTAGTTTTTCGACTTTTTTCTTCGGATTGCGCTGCTGTAAAGCTTTGACACGTTCGTTAAGTGCACGCTTGCAAAATGAACAAAGATGCAATGCAAACGAATGAATGAGCCGTAATATAGCTCGTAAATCGTAGATTGTAGATGTAGTTTGCTTAAAAATATGTACTGTAAACTGTAGATTGTAAAATGTGGTAATTTCGTACAGCTAAAAAAGCGTACCTTGAATCAGTATGGTTTCATTTCTTATACCTTGTTTATCTTTTGTTTTTGTTTTGTTTATGTCCGTTCACTCGTACTCGTATTTTGGTTTATGCTCACGATTTCAACTGTTATGTACTCGTATTCTGTGACACTTGTTCCGACATTCAGGCGTCAACTGCGCTATTTATTGTAAGTACCTCTACCTAGTTACCTTACTATCTAGTACCTATTACCTAATACAGACAGGGTTATCATTTGAATTCAACTGCAATTTCACCGAATCTGTTTTGGTAATGCTACAAATTCCAACACCTGTTTGATTGAGCACTCGAAATTATGTTTTGTACTTACCACAATGGACTTGGATTCAAATGAACATCCTGCATCTGCTATACTTGGTGTATCAGACAAGTTTCGGAGTATTTGAACCACGTGTAGATCTCGCCTAGACGAGCTAAAAAAGGTTATGTGCGACATGACTCTAACTGTTCATGGGAGCGAAAAAAATGTACGCCATTTCCTCAATTTTCTCATAAAATATTTTTTACTGAAAAAAATTGAAATTATTTTTTTTGGGGGGGGGGATATGTTGAGGGAGAGTTACTGTATTCATGCACAAAATTTCAGCAAAATTGGCCACAAAGAACACTTTTACCAGGTAAGTATTTTCTTCATCTTTAGCATGGGAAATTCAACTCTTTTTGCTGTGTAGAGCATTATACTCGTGTAAGCCGAATTCGGCTCATTTTTGGCATACGTGTTAACAAAGTCCCAACATATTTTGTATGCCAAAAATGAGCCAGATTCGGCTTACAAGAGTATAATGCTCTACACAGCAAAAAGAGTTGAATTTCCCATGCTAAAGATGAAGAAAATACCTGTTGAACGTGTTCTTTTTGATTGATTTCGCTGAAATTTTGTGTGTGAATGCAGTCTCCCCCCCCCCCCTCACAAATATATTTCATGAGAAAAGTAAGGAAGTGGTACACTTTAGGTGCAGCTAGTTCCTTCTCATGATGAGATAGGCTCTGTGTGTGCAATGTACATGCATAACTTTTTTTGTTTGTCTCGGCCAGCGTTATGTATTACCAACTGATGGAAACTCGGAAACTTTGATGATACACCCATAATACCTTTACACGTATTATCTACTCGACTTTTAAACCTGATCTACGTAATATTTGTTGGTAAATTGAGTACTTCTATGTGTATTTGTGTATATGTAAAGTATCAGATGTACCTCGCTAATAGTTCGTAGTGCGACGCGACGGTCGCGGTGTAGTATTCGAGCTTATGCTTATCAGTAGATATCGCTTATTCGCATATTTCTTTACCTTAAAAGGAAAACAACTTATTGTAATTACAATCTAGGCTGTATAAAGAGAAGAATGAGCTGTTGTACGTTCGGTGACGTAGCCAGAATTTCACCAAGGAGGGGGGCAAAACTAGATTTTAAATATAAAACATCAAAATTTGGGATAATTTTCTGAAAATTCTTCATTATGTGTGATAATTTTATTAATGGTGGCAAAATTAGGTACTGCTGAAGCGAAAATTTTCGAAAAAGTTGGTTCAGAAACTTTTTATAAAAACTATCAATTTTTGTGCTCTCTGCTTGGCTACGCCTCCGTTCATCAAAATTGATGCGTATCTTGTAAAAAATCGCAACCTTTCAATCTCGGCCCGACCGTAAACAATCGACGCATATCGTCGGCCTCTATGTTTTCTCTATCTTTATACAGTTTAGATTACAAATCGAACATAGAATTGCTTCTCGTAGCGTAATTGCATGACGGCCTTGTTTTACTCCCAATGCGACGATGTGACTGTTCGTTTTGTAAATAATACATAATATTTATCAACTATAGTAGACTTTGTAATCTTTGTACGTAGTACCCAAACCAATACAATGTTGTATACTTAACCCTTTGGAGGTTCTCTAATAGGTTTTCATGTTGATGGAACAACCTGCCAAATTGGCTAAATGATGAAAAAGTTGAGCTTTCGGAGAAAAGTCGTTTTGGAATATGAAAGTTTTGAAAAAGCTCGAATCCTTCTTCATTTCAAACAGAACAAATGAATGTAAATTATTAATTTCTTTTTCAAGAATAATTCAACAACATAAGTAAAAAACATTAGTCAAAAACACTTTTTGAAAAACATTAAAAATAAGAATTGATGAGAAAAAATTGTAATAACGATAGTAAAAAAGGTCATCCGACATTTCCCAAGCTAAGCAAAAATGAAAACTTGATGAAAGAAATGCATTTTTCCAAAAAGTGAAGAAAACAAAAATCTAGGACCCATAAAGAGGATTTTTGTATCAAGTCACGAAGTCTTGTTGGAAATCAGACCGAAATATGACACACAATTTGGCGAAATTGAGAGCTTTGTAGTGGGGGGAGGGGGAGGGGAGGGTTACTAATGATAGAAACATATTTGCTTTGAAGCAGGGGATGTAGCGTATAGGGCTTTCTTTAGTTTTGGAAAAACAGAATTATTTTGCCACTTAATCAGGTGCTTATCTACATATTCCGACATTTGATAAATCGCAAAGGTATGTCCTGGAACCCTGTATCCAAAATTTCGAGTGCCAAAGTTCATTTTGGGATTTTTAGCGAATTTTTGAAAATTTGAGCAATTTTAAAAGGACATCTCAAAAAGTATCAGTCAAGGCATTCTAAAACTTTCAGCGAGTTTTCAGTTTTTTGCAAAAATTTTGGAATTTGAAATTTCTCTGAAAGAGAGAATAATGAACTCCACCATCTGTAACATTGGTTGACGCTTATATTGGACATACCTCGATCATGTAGGGGTTCCACTATCGGTTCAAAAGTAAATTCTCAGCCAATTTGTAAATTCTAGAAAAATTTTTAAAATCCAAATTTCAAAACTTGGGGCAGTTTTTTCGTCGAAATATCGTTTCAAGTGTGTACCTAGTGTACTTACTCGTAGATAACTGCCCGATTCGAAAACAATCGCCTATCAGGCATGTTATCTGGGGAGTGTTTTTTAAAAAAGATTTTTCAAACAAGTTAATTGACGATATTACTTTTTTTTCTGTTTATGCTAATCCTTACGCGTATTGGAAATTAGGCAACATTTGAGGTAGGTGTTTAGGTACGTATGGACCAAGACGAAGATTTTTTTTTCTTTTTTTCATTTTAGATACCTAATAAGTACTGTACTTTTACCTCAACGTATCACCCAGATTGTTTGAGTACTTTTTATATTTTTTAAAAACAAGATTTTCTAGTAGGTACTATAGGTAACCTTGGCTTACCACTTATAATAAAATCGAAATTTTCTGAAAATTGTTTCGTATTACACGATTCTTTTTTAAAAATTTGAAATTTTATTTTTCGAGCGAAGGTGTTCCAAAAAAATTGGTTCATCTTGTGTCATGTCACCCCGTCACTATACCTACCTATGACATTACCTACTTATATATAAGTATGTACCTACATATTAATTAGTCTCAATCTTGCTTCTCGCTCTATATGTAAATAGATCTATTACTCATGTAACTGGCGAGGGTTATTTTATATTTTTTATTATTAAATGTAAAAACAAGTTATTCCCGCTTCGGAACGTTTTGAAAAAATACGCGCTTACGTCTTACAACGAATAAAATATTTACCTAAATTTATGTTTAGAATTTTTGTATGTTGTATAATTAACGGTTGAACTGTATTTGTATTACAGGGCGAATTGGAACAGCAACTTTTACAAGCGAATCCTATTCTAGAGGCATTTGGAAATGCCAAAACCGTGAAAAACGACAATTCTTCCAGATTCGTAAGTACTAAGTATCATCGTACATACGTATTTCCATAGCTCTTTGAGATTTCGGATTCGCGTGATATGGTTTGTTTGCCCCTTCCTCTTCTCTCCCCTTCTTTCTGTTCTTTATAGGTCTGATGTAAGTGTTTTTTCGCGAATTAGGAAGCAATGAAATGCGGTATTTTGTCGGCTAATTTTCTCGGTATGGCGCTGGTCGACGCGTGTACCAGGTACCTTGACCTTCTCGCAATACGAACGCTCATTTGGCTGGTTTATTGACACCTAAAACTCCGACGTACCTACGTTTAATTACTTGCGCGCCAAAAAACGTTTTGAGAGCGCGGCGTATGCGTTAACAGTAAACATTCGGTACGCATCTGTACATTTTGCAATAATGCATCGAATTTTTCGCCTCGTATCGCGAAATTTTATCAGTATACGTGTGCGATAAATACGTACGTCGCAGCCTTAGGTATATTCGAACAAATCAGCTTATTGCGAGAAAGAAATATTATGTACGAAGCGAAACAACTCGTGAACGTGATAAAGTGTCAAATCCGAGATAATTAACGCCTCGCCGAGCCTTATCGCTGCGCTGGCCCAAACGTACTTATCGTTGCATTCTTTTAACGACAAGGGTGAACTTGGTCTAGTCAAGCGTCCGGTGCAATAAATCTTTAAAATTTGCTGACCGTTTTGTTATAAAGCCAAATTGCTGAATTCGTACTCTCCCAAAGTTACTTTGAATTAGGTAAAGAGTAGGGTCCAAGTAGACTACAATTGACGAGTAGATAGGTGAGCAAATTGAAATCTTCCACCAAATTATCAATTTATTCATTCGAAGATGACTTGGAATTATTTTTGGCTGAAAGCAAACAAGTCTCGCCAACGCAATATTATAAACTTTACGCAAATCCGAACGATTAAACTAGGAATTTGAGCTACATAGATTAATGATAGATGATGAATTGAATATGAGATCACCAGAGACGTGTTGAAGGGGGGGGGGTCTTTTCTCCAACAAAAAAACTAATCTAAAAAGTAGGGAATTTTTGGGGAAAATTTGGTGTGTTGGAAAACGTTGGGAAATTTGGAAAATGTTGGAAAGAAATATTGTGGAAGCAGGGAAAATCAAAGAATTACCAAAAACCATAGGTTTTTACTTCTTGAATTATGAATTTTCAAAAAGTTTTCGCTCTTGCTAAGTTGTAGATTAGAAAAATTGACTCCAAACATCAAAAATAATGTTGTTTTATCTTGAAATTCCTCCCCCCTCAAAAAAAAGGTCTCACCACTGCGTTACTGTCAAAACTGCCAGAAAGTCCCAACTCCTGCTGAAATATCAAACAATGCTCTATTTTTCGCCGGAAATTTGGAAACAATAATTTCTAATTTTTGTCAAAATGGTTGTTTTTGAAAATGTAAAAATTATGTCCTAAAAAAGTGAATAATTATGAATTTTCGAGAGTTTTTGCCCTCGCCTCGCTTGGGTCTCATTCATATTTTGGAAAATTAATTTCCTGAAAAGTGAAAACAGGGTCGTACTGGTGCTAAAAAGTGCACAGAAAACGAAAAAAAAGGTGCGAAATTTCATCCAAAAATATTAAAATGCACAAAATTTTGGCGTTGAAACTTCTTATAGGTATTGAAAATGATTTTTTTGTATCTCACATATTGTAAATTTTCTAGAGATTTCGCCCTTGCTTCGATCGGGCAAAAATCAAAAATATTCTGTTCGAATTTGATTTTCAAAAGGTCAAAAGTCTAAGAAAAAAACATGAACAAAACGTGAATTTTTGATTTTGGATTTTAGTACCAACCTTGCAATAGAAGAATTGAAATTTTTTCAAGTAGGCGTAAAAGCATCGTTTTTGAACATTTGAAATTATTCAACATTTTGTTTCCAACTTTCCCTTCCAAAATTTGTTTCAGCCACACCTGCCTAATTAGCATGAAAAATACTGGAGGGAAGGAGGGAGGTGGGGTCTGAGGTAAGAAAAAAACAAAACCTGGCGAAAAAAGTTGTGAAAATTTCAGTCTCATCCCCTATAATTTCTTCACGTCTCAGGAGATCACTTACTTTTTCATCGTTTTGCTTATCAACGAAAGACCGTCCTAGTGGAACTTACACTCATACGTATTTGTTCGTTTGCAGGGTAAATTTATCAGAATCAATTTCGACGCTTCCGGCTACATCGCTGGAGCGAACATTGAAACGTATTTATTGGAAAAATCCAGAGCGATCAGACAAGCCACCGATGAACGAACTTTCCACATATTTTACCAGTTATTGGCCGGAGCATCCGCCGATCAAAGAAGTACGTGCACGTTGCGTAGTTTCTCATTCTGCAATTATTTTCGTTGCATAATTTGAGTATTCGCGACTTCATACGATTTTTTCTTTGTTTTTTTTTGCACTTTGTAGAAGAATTCATTTTGGAAGATCCGAAAACGTACGAATTCCTCAAGTACGGCCCGTTACCAGTTCCGGGAGTCGACGATGCGGCCGAATTTCAATCCACCGTAAACGCGATGAACATCATGGGCATGACCAACGAAGACTATTCGGGTATGTCGTCCTTGGTTTTTGCTAATTCGTCGGTTCGTCGATTCGTTGATTTATTGGTTTACGTTTTTCAGCTCTGTTCCGAGTGGTTAGCGCGGTCATGCTGTTCGGTAACATGAATTTCAAACAAGAACGAAACAGCGATCAAGCGACGCTGCCTGATAATACGGTTGCCCAAAAAGTAGCTCATCTGTTGGGACTGTCCGTCACCGAGATGACCAAAGCTTTCCTTAAACCGAAAATTAAAGTTGGCCGCGATCACGTTACCAAAGCTCAAACCAAGGAGCAGGTCGGTCTCGAGTCATGATGATAGTGTAACGTACGCGCATTACGTTTCAATAATACGCGATTGTATTTTTTTTTTAGGTTGAATTCGCCGTCGAAGCGATCGCAAAAGCTTGCTACGAACGTATGTTCCGTTGGTTGGTGAACAGAATCAATCGTTCTTTAGATCGCACCAAAAGACAAGGAGCCTCCTTTATTGGAATCTTGGATATGGCTGGATTCGAAATATTCAACGTACGTAGACGCTGGTTTCTGTTCTTATCGATGATTTGCCTTATTACGACGATTTATTTGTTTGTTTTTCCTCCTGCAGTTGAATTCTTTCGAACAATTATGCATCAATTACACGAACGAAAAATTGCAACAGTTGTTCAATCATACCATGTTTATACTCGAGCAAGAGGAATACCAACGCGAAGGAATCGAATGGAAATTCATCGATTTCGGCTTGGATTTACAACCGACCATCGACTTGATCGATAAGGTAAGTTTTTACACGATTTAACTGAGGTCGTCGCCGAAAGTCTGATCTATCTGTACCGTACGATAATACTCGATACGTTTCGTTTGTTTTTGACAACAGCCGATGGGTGTGATGGCTTTGTTGGATGAAGAATGTTGGTTCCCCAAAGCAACGGACAAGTCTTTCGTGGAAAAATTGGTCGGCGCGCATAGTCTTCATCCGAAATTCGTGAAAACCGACTTCAGAGGCGTAGCCGATTTCGCTATTATTCACTACGCTGGAAAAGTAAGCTTACTCCGGTCAGCTCATCAGCTCTAAACGTCGATAATCACTCATTAACACGCGAATCTTGTTTGGCGCAATCTTAGGTCGACTATTCGGCGGCGCAGTGGTTGATGAAGAATATGGATCCGTTGAACGAAAACGTGGTATCTTTGCTGCAAGCGTCGCAAGATCCGTTCGTCGTGCATATTTGGAAAGATGCGGAAATCGTCGGCATGGCTCAACAAGCTCTCAGTGATTCGACGTTCGGTTCCAGAACAAGGTAAAGAGCGTCCCATTTTCGTTACTCACGTGTAACAACGGATTAGACTGATGCCTCCTTTTTTTTTACATTACAGAAAAGGAATGTTCCGTACCGTTTCCCAGCTGTATAAGGAACAACTCAACAAACTGATGATCACGTTGAGAAACACGAACCCAAATTTCGTGCGATGTATCATACCGAATCACGCGAAAAAGGCCGGAAATATCGACGCGCCTTTAGTTCTAGATCAGTTGAGATGCAACGGTGTTCTGGAAGGTATCCGTATTTGTAGACAAGGTTTCCCCAATAGAATTCCGTTCCAGGTACGGTATCGTAGCGTATATCGCCCTTCATAATCGCTATCCCTGTTATGTGAGTCTTTATGGTTTTGTTTTGCGCTGCAGGAATTCAGACAACGTTACGAACTCTTGACTCCGAACGCGATTCCCAAAGGATTTATGGACGGTAAGAAAGCCTGCGAAAAGATGATTCAATCGTTGGACTTGGACCACAATTTGTACCGTGTCGGACAATCGAAAATTTTCTTCCGTGCTGGTGTGCTCGCCCACTTGGAAGAAGAGCGTGATTACAAAATCACCGACCTCATAGTGAATTTCCAAGTAAGTCGTTGATTCGACATCGCACACGAGTCAGCGTCGCGTCGCCTAATTTCCCGTATTTTTCTTGTTTTCAGGCTTTCTGCCGAGGTTACTTGGCCAGAAGAAATTACCAGAAAAGACTTCAGCAGCTGAACGCCATTCGAGTAATACAAAGAAACTGTTCGGCCTATTTGAAACTGAGAAATTGGCAATGGTGGAGGCTGTATACCAAGGTAATACTGACGACCTTTTAAACCATCACTTGCGGAGAATAGAACTCATTTCGCTTAATTGTGCGCGCCTTTCAGGTGAAACCTTTGCTGCAAGTGACCAAACAAGAAGAGAAATTGAGCTTGAAAGAAGAAGAATTGCGTGTAATTAGAGAAAAGTTGGATTCGCAAGTAAAGGTAGCCGAAGAGTTGGAGAAGAAACACAAATCAATCGTGGAAGAGAAAAATATCATCGCCGAACAGTTGCAAGCCGAAATAGAACTGTGCGCCGAAGCCGAAGAGATGAGAATCAGGTAAAGTCTCGCCTTAGCGTCGAGATTTTTCGAGTTGTTGGGAAAATTCTCACGCTTTCGTGCGTACGTTTTGCAGAGCTGTTACTCGCAAGCAAGAATTGGAAGAAATATTGCACGAATTAGAAGCCAGAATCGAAGAGGAAGAAGAAAAAGTGACGTCGTTGCAACAAGAAAAGAAAAAGCTTCAACTTAATATTCAGGTTGGTAATTAGTGAAAAAATTGGCGGCCAGAAGCAGTCGCATGGTTTCCGCCTGTTTCGTCGTTATTTCGTGTTGTTTTTTCACGCGCTAATTTTTATCGTCTCGTGTGACAGGATTTGGAAGAACAACTGGAAGAAGAAGAAGCGGCCAGACAAAAATTACAGCTGGAAAAAGTTCAATGCGACGCGAAAATCAAAAAACTAGAAGAAGATTTAGCTCTGACCGAAGACACCAACGTCAAACTGTCGAAAGAAAAGAAAGTTTTGGAAGACAGAGCCGCCGATTTGGCTCAAGCTTTAGCCGAAGAAGAAGAGAAAGCCAAGCATTTGACGAAATTACGCGCCAAATACGAAACTACTATTGCCGAGTTGGAAGAAAAAGTACATAAAGATAATCAACAACGACAGGAAATGGATCGCACAAAAAGAAAAGTAGAAACCGAAGTAAGCGCCGTTTACGTATGCCCGAGCGTCTGTAAAATAACCATAGTTTACGATTTAATCGCGAATTTTTTTCTCACGCCCAGGTTAACGATTTGAAAGAACAACTCAACGAAAGAAAGATGCAGATTGAAGAAATGCAACTGCAACTTGGCAAAAGAGAAGAAGAATTAACGCAGGCTCAGATGAGGGTCGACGAAGAAGCTGCCGGTGAGTGTTGATAAAAAAAATCTCTCCTAGCCTACGTTCGTAACTTGACACATCATTTCATTCGGCTGTATTTTGCTCGGATTTTAGGAAAAGCGTCGATTCAAAAAACGTTGAGAGAACTCGAGTCGCAATACACCGAATTGCAAGAAGATTTAGAAGCCGAACGAAACGCCAGGGCTAAAGCTGAAAAACAAAAACGCGATTTAAACGAAGAATTGGAAGCTTTGAAGAACGAATTGCTCGATTCGCTGGATACGACCGCTGCCATGCAAGAATTGCGTTCTAAACGCGAACAAGTAAGTAAACGTCTGCTCGAAAATAGCTGACCGTTTAGGTATTTTTGCGTTTTCGCTATTTTCATCCCGCTTACGTGTGTTATTTTTGCCATTGTTCAGGAATTGGCCACGTTGAAAAAGACGTTAGAAGAAGATACTCAAACGCACGAAGTATTACTCACCGAAATGAGACACAAGCATAGTCAAGAATTGGCTGAAATCAACGAACAATTGGAATCGTTGAAAAAGGTACGACAGAAATAAATGGCTTCTTAAGGGAGGAGGGAAAATTCTGAAAAATTACGATTACTGAAAATCATTCGAATCGTTGTTATCGTATAGTTAATCGTCTGTGTTACGTGATTATATATTTATGTGTGGTAATTTACGAATCTTTGTTCGCGAAAATCATGATTGTATGCTTGCAGTCGAAAGCGGCGCTAGAAAAAGCGAAACAAGGGTTAGAAGCTGAAAATGCAGATTTGGCTGTTGAACTGAAAACCGTGTCTTCCACTCGACAAGAATGCGAACGAAGAAGAAAGCAAGCTGAAAATGCATTAGGTTTTTATTTTACATTTCTCGACTATTCTTTTTTCTTTTGTAAGTCGCTTCGATCTCTAATACACCTTGTCGCTTTGCCGTTTAGCCGAAATTCAAGTCAAATTGGCCGACTCGGAGAGAATTAAAACCGAACTCGCGGACAGAGTTTCAAAGTTAACCAACGAAGGCGAATCTATAACCAATCAGTTAGAACAAGCCGAATTGAAAGCTTCGGCTGCTGTGAAATCCGCTGCTACCATGGAGACTCAGTTATCAGAAACTCAGGTTGGCTTTTTTTCTAGTAATACCAAAATCCAAGCTAGTAGAGAAAATTATGGGTAATTGTATTGTTTTAATTTCACTACGCAGGCATTATTAGAAGAGGAAACTAAACAGAAATTAGCGTTGAGTTCGCGTTTACGTCAAATTGAAAGTGAAAAAGAAAGCCTTCAAGAAAGATTGGAAGACGAAGAAGGACTGAAAAAGAACCTCGAGAAACAAGTTGGTGTTTTTGAATCTATTTATTTGTAGACGTTTTGAACTCGCGTTAATTTACGCCTTTTTGTAGAATATCGCTTTGTCATTGCAAGTTAATGAAATGAAGAGACGATCTGAAGACGAAGGCGAACAAGTTATTCAGTTGGAAGAAGCTCGCAAAAAGTTGCTAAAGGTAAATACTCAGTCACGAACAGTAATCATTTCGTTTTTATTCTCATTGGGCTCATTTTGTAAATCGTACGTTTTTGACTTGCCTTAGGATATTGAAACATACCAAAGACAGATCGAAGAATTACAAGCGAATAATGACAAACTGGATAAATCGAAGAAAAAATTACAAGCCGAGTTCGACGATTTGAATATCGACTTGGAAGCTCAGCGTTCGAAAGTAATGGAATTAGAGAAGAAACAGCGTAACTTTGACAAAGTGTTGGCCGAAGAAAAAGTAAATCTATTGATATTATTATTTTTTTTTCAAATCATTGCGTTTGAGCGAGAGTATTAATTCGTTTTTTTTTTAGGCTGTAGCCGAGCAAATAGCCAACGAAAGAGACACCGCCGAACGTGAAGCTCGTGATAAAGAAACCAGGGTTCTGTCGCTGACTCGCGAGTTGGACGATTTGATGGAAAAATACGAAGACCTGGAGCGTAGTAAAAAGCAGTTGCAGTCCGAACTGGACGAACTGATGAATAATCAAGGAACAGCCGACAAAAACGTGCACGAATTAGAGAAAGCTAAACGCATACTCGAATCGCAGCTTCAAGAACAAAAATCCCAAAACGAAGAACTGGAAGATGAATTACAAATGACGGAAGATGCCAAATTACGCTTAGAAGTCAATATGCAAGCTTTGAGAACGCAATTCGAAAGAGATCTACAGGTACGTCGATACTCAATACTCATACGTTTTTGGTGGGATAATGTGTACATTCACGAGTAGAACCTAGTGTTTCAATTGACAAATTTTCCGCAGGCTAAAGAAGATCAAGGCGAGGAGAAACGAAGAGGCTTGATGAAGCAACTGCGCGACTTGGAAGCCGAACTGGATGACGAACGTAAGCAGAGAACTGCCGCGTTGGCTGTGCGAAAGAAATTAGAAGCCGATTTGAAAGACATGGAACAACAATTGGAAATCAATAATAAATTAAAAGAAGACGCTTTGAAGCAATTGAAAAAATTACAAGTAAATTTATACCCGATCATTTTTTCATTATTACCTCTATCGTTGTTTGAATGTCGTTAACGAGCGAATTTTCTCACTCCAAAGGCGCAAGCGAAAGAAGCAATACGCGAAGCTGAAGAAGCTAGAGCCAGTAGAGACGAATTAGCTTCCACTGCCAAAGAAAGCGAACGTAAAATCAAATCTTTGGAAGCCGAATTATTGCAATTGGGCGAAGATTTGGCCGCTTCGGAACGAGCTCGTCGAGCCGCCGAAAATGAACGCGACGAGTTACAGGAGGAAATCAGTAGCAGCGCGAACAAAGGGTAACAATCCTTAATTTTGTTCGTGTTTTCCGTGTATCGTTTTCTCGTTGTTTATCAAATTTTTCATCTCTTGTCCAGAACGCTCATGGTGGACGAAAAACGTCGTTTAGAGGCTCGAATCGCTTCCCTGGAAGAGGAATTGGAAGAAGAACAGAGTAATTCGGAAATGCTCATCGATAAATCTAGAAAAGCGCAGTTAGCCATCGAGCAGTTGACTACCGGTACCATATCGTTTCCACTTGTATCTGTACACAGTGTATTTTTTTCCTTCGTGAATATACATTATACAATTTACCGTATACCGTCGGTTTCAGATTTAGCCAGCGAACGATCCACCACCCAGAAACTCGAATCTAATAGAATGTTGCTCGAAAGGCAAAACAAAGAATTGAAAACGAAACTAGCCGAATTAGACACCACTCAAAGAACCAAAACTAAAGCTGTTATCGCCACTCTGGAATCGAAGATCGTTAATTTGGAAGAGCAACTCGAAGCCGAAGCCAAGTACGTAGCGATCGTTCGTTCGTTGGTTGCTTGACGTTTCAATTTTCGAGATCCTTTCGCATTGCTTAATCATTTCTCGTATTATTTCATCGCAGGGAAAGATTGCTGCAACAAAAAGCCAACCGCAAACTGGATAAGAAATTGAAAGATTATAATAATCAGTTGGAAGAAGAAAGACGGCACGCAGATCAGTACAAAGATCAAGTTGAAAAAGTGAGCATTGCGGCGACATCGTCGATGAATTTTTTTCCGCCTGTATCTAATTTATTCGATTCGTTTTGCAGTACAATAACCGATTGAAGCAATATAAACGTCAATTGGATGAAGCGGAAGAAGAAATCAGTCGCGAGAAGTCTCAAAAACGCAAAAATCAAAGAGAACTGGAGGATTTGATGGAAGCTCACGAAAGTCTCAATCGCGAATACAATAATTTAAGGAACCGTTTAAGGTACCTAACGAATCAGTTTTTTCTTTATTTTGTTCTCGATCGTTTAACGCTTAATGTTTGATTGTTATCACGCAGACGAGGTGGTGGAGGTGCTGCAATTGGTTCGACGTCTACTCGCTTATCGTCGACTATTCGTGGCTCTGTTCCTACCGATGACAATGCCAGCGGAGCTTTGACCGATGAGTCGTACGATGGAACCGACGGCCGATCTGAAACACCTTCGGGTTAGTATTGTGTTTACTTCGTAAGCTGTTACGGACGAATCTCTCGTGGTGCCCTTGTTTACATCTCGATTAATTTGTAATTGCGCATTTTTTCAGATATGTGATGAAAAATCGTGTTGAAATATATTTATTTATTTTATTAATACCAATACCAAGTTGTTTTCCCTTCAATTCCAACCAATCAAAGTCGCCGGCTCAACGAATTTGTGTATAATCATGATTTTTTTTTACCTTTTCTAATGTTTTTTTTTTTATTATTTCATCGTCGAATATTCATCGATTTTTCCCCTTTAAATTCAACGTTTCGTGTTTATTTTCTCTCGAAATGATGCTTATATTTTTTTACGTAATGAAAACGAAATTTATTTATTTTTTTTATATTTATATTCGCGTATTGTAATTATTAATTTTTATATCTCGTATGTTTACCTATATACATATATTATTATTTTATATTATTATTATTATTTTTTTTTTACTAAACTAAAGAAATAATTCAGTACTTACGACATACATTCCTAAATTAAAGAAAATGAATATGGTAGATAGGATTAATAAAATGTAAGTAAAAAAATTCATATAAACGTATTACGATTTCATTATCGCTAATTCGCCAATCATTATTTAATGTTATCGTGTCTTTTTTTTCTTTTCTTTTTTTTTACGAAAAAATGGTCTTTACTAATAATATTTGTACTTTTATACAATATGTATTCAATCATGTTGGTTATTTAAATAATTGTTTTATGCGCTTTTTTTTTATCTAGCTCTTTTAAGCCAGTGGCGTTGTAAGAATTACAGCGGATATTTCCATCATTTTATTCCTAAATTTCAGTTACCTACCCTTTGTATGTGTGTTTTTTTAATTTATATACCTATAAATATTATATAGATATTTTGTATTTTTTTGTTTTCTATTGCTAGCCAACAAAAAATTTCGTAACCTTCATTTTTATTTACGTACTTATTGTGTTACGACGATGCATTTAAACCTCGGCAATTCTGCCTTCTTTGTTAACAAAATGTTGTTTTTTTTTCTCCAACTTGTGGAATTGTGAATGATGGATTAAATTTCTTCGGGGAAGTTTGATCAACTCGATGTAAATTTTGAAATATTTAGTTAATTTTGTTGTTTGAAATGGTTTCGTGTCGTTTTTCTGCGCTATACGTATGGAAAATGTGAAAGTTGGATTTGAACTAATAATTATTTATTCGTTTAAAATGTTTGTTGTGGTACTTTTTTTTTTTTACTTTTTGAATTTTTTTTTCATTTATTAATTATTTGTATCAGACGCCACTGACAATAGTTTAAAAGTCACATTACTATTAACTAAAAATAACTAAACATTTGTATTCGTTTTAACTTGTGATTATGATTACATCTTCGTGTAAAAAAGTTTAATCAAAACAATATTGCAATGTAAAAAGTATATATTTTTCAGCGATTTTAATTTTTTTCTTCATTCGTTTTTATTTATTTGTTACGAGCAGTTCGATGTACTCTTCTTGTTCTTGCGCACTTTTCAACAATGACTGATATTGAAGTCGTAAACGTTCTAATTCGATTGTTTTTTCCATCAATTGCGTCTGTAACAATTCAATGTCATTATTACCTAGGTATTGTAATAGTGGGTATGTTTATTCGTAAAATTTAACGATTCTGACCTAAAATATTTTCTAATATTTTCATACTTCAACTAAAGAACATGGTCGACTGAAAGCGAATGAGTCATTCGAGTCCCTTCATTATCTTAGTGTTGGCAATAAATAACGAACTAGCGATGAAAAGACTTGAATAGAATTACTCATGGGTTTCGTATATTTCTCAACATTTCTTATTGGGATTAGGAAGAATTTCTTAGAATATCGTCTTATCGATGATTCTTGAACATTTTAAAAATTTACCCACCTCCGGTAATCGAGCAAATGATGGCGTTTCAAATGATTATTTTGTTTATTCACTTGCTTTGAATTTGGGATTATGTACTGTTGATATATCGTGCATAATGCGTATGTACTCGTACCTAAAATTACCCACCTACATACTACGTGCAATTTATGAGATAAGTTGCTCACCTGCAGTTGCATTTGCTCAGTTTCTCGAATTTTAGAAATCGAACTGATCAGATTCGAAGCTCCAATCGCTTTCATTTTCTCATTTTCCACGTTTTTAGCCAACGACTCGATCATGGCGAGAAATCCCTCGACTACTTGTTGAAAATTATTAGTGCCTTATGAACATTCACGAGAACACGAGTTTATAATATTTCCACACATCAATAAACGCGCTACCCATATGTCTGGATATCTGATTCGATTGAATATGAAAATAAGCGCGGATAACGGAGCGTAACTTACTTTCCATAAAATCGTTGCATTCGTTTCGTAGTCGATCAGTTTTCTCGGTGGTGCTTGCATCGAGAATTCTGATTTTACACACATCGTCGATGCTTAAACTGGAATTCAAATTTATTTTCACATTCAACGAATCCATTATGAAGAAATTTCTTTCGCTTTGTCGATTTCAAGAAAGCTGCACAAAAATGCGTTGCTATGGAAATGAAGTTTGGTATTGGTAAACAGAAGACTTCCCTTCCATCGTTGGTGTAGCTCTAGGTGGTAATGAACGCGTTGAAACATGAATGATCTATAATTTTTTTTTTTCAAATATAGGTAAGGTACTCAAGTGGGTGATTGATTCCCTATCATCTCTTTTTCCGTAAATGACACTTTCAGGAGTCAGCTCTCCTTTCATTTGGCATTGGCAATAAATTGCTGAGTGCTGACTGATCAGTAACATAGGTAATCGAATTACAAAAATTACCTAACCTTGAATGCAAAAGTTTTTTGCAATGCTGTTTGAGCTTCAAGTACATAAGTAAGTAAGTATGTACAGAGTGCCCAGAAATATCGAGTACCCCATAGAAAGTTTTTCATTAAAAATATAGGTTGGCAACGTGAAATAGATGCATATGATTGGTGGAATGTTATCTCTCCAGTCCAACAACCAATCATGTGCTATCATTATTATCATTCACTGTGACCAACGACCAACCAAAGTACTTTAGTAGAAAACTTTTTTAGGGGTGCTCGATATTTCTGAGCACCCTGTACAAAAGTAGGTAGGTAATTTATTGTAGGAACTAATTTTCTGAAAATCAAAATCAATCTAAAGAAAATAATTTGGCTGATAAATTTAACAACTATATTTACTCACACACACTTTTACATACTAATTTGAAGAGATTTTCGATTCAATATTATTTTAGTCAGTGGAAATGTTTCAAAAGTTTCAAAAAATAATAATTATTGAATGAAATGAAATAAAAATAATGATAGTGGTAGCAACTAAATTTAGCAAACTACAACAGGAACTACTTACATACTTAGTTACATAGGTAAGTATATTTAAAAAATACTAGTCACCATTACAGGCATTGGTGTGCAGACAATTGCGCACCATTACGTCAACAAACAAAACGTTCTGTTGATTCTGTCATGAATCCTTTGCATGAATCATGATTCATGATTGAGGTCGTCGATCGCGTTTATCGAACGTTTATCAATATCAATCAGTCAGTTATAGTTTCGTCCCGTAGTAGTCAGTGCTCAGTATGTCGTTGTCTTTCGTCTTCGTCCTGTAATATTATGTCGGTATTGTCGGTGCCCTTGATTATATGAATGTAATATATAATCAAGGGTCGGTGCTAATTCGATGGAATCCGCCATTTGCCATTTGTTATCTTCTGCTTTATTGTTTGAATGCTTCGTTTGATATCTCTTTGAGATTGAAAAATTTGATTTCGGGTCTAATCTACAATACTAAGTACAAATAAATTAGGTATCCGTCAATTCGGTTGTGATGTGTTTTCTTTGTGTTCGCGTTTCGATGAATTCATCAGCTCAAATTCATTAGGTGTATTTGGTTCATTGGTCGTGATACTATACTGTGCTTGTGACTTTATGTTTGTGTTTAGAAAAATTTGCCGGGTTAAATTTGTTACTCAGTACCTACTACCTACGCCATTCTGTAATCTATTCACCGTCACCTCGTCTGGAATTTCAGTAAGTGAGATACTCGTACCTTACAAAACATATGTCTTATGTCTTTGTCTCGACTCTCGTGTACAAGCGTACCGGCTGCCATAGCCATACCGAAGCTGGACAGCTCGCATCGCGTCTTACCGTTGATACTCATACGGGCCTACACATACAGGGTGCCCAGAAATATCGTGAACGCGAACCCCTAAAAAAGTTTTCTGCTAAATGTTTCGGTTCCTTTTGGTTGATCACAGTGAATGATAATAATTATAGTGCATGATTGGTTGTTAGACTGAGGTGATAACATTCCACCAATCATATGCATCTATTTCGCATATTGCCAACCTATATTTTTAGTAACAAAATTTCCTTAGGGGTTGACGATATTTCTGGGCACCCTGTACAGTGAGTACACACGCTGATGGGTACTTGGAGCGTAGAGGGCTGTTATGGCTATTGTATCCAATACCAATACAAAAGATGGCATTACATACTTACATACAAGGTGCGCAGAAATATCGAGTACACCAAAAAAGTTTTCTGCCAAATGTTTCGGTTGGTCACAGTGAATGATAATTTATTTTAATACGAATAGCACTTTAGCACATGATTTGTTGTTGGACTGAGGTGATAACATTCCACCAATCATATGTATCTATTACACGTTACCAACCTATTCAGGGATGAGGCCCCGACAAACGATTTTTATTTTTTTTTTTTTGAGTTCCAGGTTTCGGGGCTTGGGTTTTCAATCAAAAATTTAATAGGTCTTGGGCTTGGATTGGGGCCAGGAAATTTTGGGTTTGGGTTTCAGGGCTCAGTGTCCAGGGCTTTTTGGGGCTTTCTTTTCGGCCGCTTGAAATTGCAATTTTCAAGAAGAATAAAGCAAAATCTTATTTGATTTTCTGTTGGAAAAAAACATTTTAAGAGCAGATCCCAAATTTCTGGATATTTTTTTTCCTAATTTGCAAACAGACTGGCAAAGAACTTAAATTTACATTGGTCTTATGGGGATTTTATCGACGTGCTTAATCCTCTTGTTCTAGCTCTCAGAATCTACAGGTTGAAATTGACTGAAATTCAAAATACACGTTCTTGGCATCTTGAGATAGCTTGCACAAACCAGTGTTGTACATGTTTAAAACATTGTTTTGAACAAAAAAACGTTTAAAACTTTTTTTTTGTTCATGTAAAACTTTTTTTTAATAATCAAATTTTCAGTTTTTATTTTTTTTTTAATTACACGTTTTTTGTGCAAAAATGGAATACAAGAAAAAAAACATGCACAATTTGCTAAAATCGGCGATGAAAAATTATGAGAAATAGAGAATAGGGAACAAAAATACCCAATGTCAATCGTGGTAATTTTGAGCCCTATTTTTAGTTTTAAAAATGAATTTTCGTTTAAAACAAGAAAAAAATGTTTTGAACAAAAAAAGGATATATTTTCTTTTTTTTAAACAAGTTTTTCCCCAACCTTGGCACAAACTAGGGTATGCTTTAGCTTTTTTCAAGATATGTATTCAAATCCAACAGTTCTTTACTTTTAAAAAAATCTGAATTAAAATTTTTTGAAATTTTTAATAATTGTCCATATTTTTTAAGTAAGTATCATTTTTTAAATTTTTTATGAACAATGAACTATATAGGTACCTACCTACTGAATATGTACCAAAAAAACGCTAGTTTGCGCAAGCTTGACTTTTGAGATGGACTGATAACACAGACACAGTACCTATATATTTACAACAGTAATTTACACAATCCCTGAAAAGCCCCGAAAAGCTCTGATCACGTTTCAGGTTTCGAGTCTCATATTTGGGGCTTAATTTTAAGGGGAGAGGGTTCCGGGTTTTGGGCTAGAGCTTTGTATGTAAGTTACAGTTTGTAAGGTTTTATAGGGCTTGGACATTCGGGCTTTAAGGAAATCATCGGGGCTTTTTCAGGTTTCGGGTGCTGGTCCTGGTTGGGGCCTCATCCATGAACTTATATGTTTAATTTAAAAAACATTCTTTGGGGCAGGGCCGGAAACGTTTGATTTTTCCAGGTGAAGCAACCTTATTGTTCAAAGCAAAGCGCAAAATGCAGAAACCTAAAGGGTCATCAAAAAACAAAATTTATTTTGAAGAAAAAAAGAATATAGTTCAACACAAATAAACACAATACCTAACTACTCGTATCGACAAAAATAAGAATTATCGCCTTCAATTTTGATTTTTTCATTTTTTTTTTTTTTTTTTTAAGAAGAAAAAAGTTAAAATTTTGGCATGATTAAGCGTTTTTATTAAAAAACCTGCGAAATTTTTTCAAATTAGATAAATGGAAGATGACGTGAAAATTCATTTTTTTCCAACCCACTTTGTTTTTGCTTTGTGTGTTTGTATATTGTGGTTGATTGTATAACTGGTACAGTGGCCAGTGGGTTCCGCTGTGTTATCGGTTAATGTTAATAGAGAAATTCGCTTAATAGAGTTGAAATGGGTTGAAACAAAACGTTTGCATCTTTTTACATGCACGTTTTATCGTTTATTAATTATTAGGTACCTATAGTAAAAACAAGCGTTTTTCCCAAGTTGAAGCAAAACCGTGAAATTCATCAATGAAATTCTCGTTTCATTCATAATTCTGACTTATTAACCACAAATTGGTGAAGAACCTGCAGAATTGAACCTTTTACAAAAATTGATCAAAAATTTGTGAAATTGTCATAAAAATGTTTGAAAATGACAAAAAAATTGATGCAACTTTTTCAAAATTTCAAAATGTAAGTAGGTACATATTTTTAAAAAAATAAAAATTTTAAAAAATTGATCTTTTAAGCACGATATTGAATTGATGCAGTCCTGGATCATGGTGAATATGGATGGGTATTCTATTCTCAGCATAAAGAGATTATTTTCGAAACAAAATTTGTTCTAAATATCTGATGGCCTACAGTTCACGTGTAAAAGTGACAAAACATCCGTACGTTTTTATAGTTTCTTTCTAGGTAGGTATAGTAGGTACATACGAACAAACCGAATCGAATAATTTTACGCTATAAAAAAAAGATGTGGTTGAAATAAATCCCTCAGTATCTACAATACATATACCTACCTATTTCTTTCGAAAAAAAAGCAATTACATCATGTCTGAATTTAACGAACACGAAAAAAGAACGTACCTAAGAGGTAGGTAAGTCAGATAAAAAAGAAATTTTGTGCCAAAACGAGCTCAGCATTTTTGTATCCTTTCTTTTTGTAGATTTATTTCTACATTACTCTAGGTAGCCTAAATGATTTTCTTACTGCCAAAAATAACTTTGGTTTGTTAATCTGAGCTCATAAATTGAGATGATTTTCGCTCAAATGCATTTTCCTCGTAAGTCAACTTTTTGCCAAATTATAAGTTATTTTTTCCCAACGATAAGTTATTCATCGTAAATGAACGCGTCTGCCTGCGTCTAATTTCAGGTCTCACGAATACCCCTGCCCGCCACCATCAACCCTTTCCAATTTTCCATACCATAGTCTAATCTAAAACTAACAATAAGCTTTACTTTACAGCAATCCACGTGCTGTGACACGATGTGTATAAAAATCCCTTATTTGTAAGACAATTCAATCATTTTGAAAAGTATCAGAAAGAGTTGTCTCGACTATCGCAAATGAAAAGAAATAAAATGAACTCGAATGAAAACGTTTTTCAGCTTGATCCGACACACAAGTCACCGGTGATAAAGGATCCTTGTAAAAGCTTTCTTCACATGCAAATGTATATCTTTTCAGTTGCTTTGTCGTATTTTTCCGTGTTATCGCCAAGGCCGTTCAACAACGAAAAATACCTACCAGATAAATTTCGAACCTACCGACAAAAATACAACGTTTTTGTTGTAATGCTCGTGGAATATATAAACACATCTCTTTAAAATTCACGCCGATGTGCGAACTGCGAAGCTTCTTTACTTACTAAATTTGACGTAGGTACTCGTAAACGTAATATTTCGACGAAAACTAGTTTATAAACATAATTCGAATCGATAACTCTGCAAATTTCATATGCTGCGATACCATTTTGTCTGCTCGAATACTTACCTATTGCCTAATGATGTTTTTAATTTGAATTTTTCATTATGGTTTAGCTATCTACACATTTCATTTGTAATTTTGCGAGTATTTGGTCTGAAAATGTTCCCAAGAGGAACTTAATGCCTATTTTGATAATCCGACGTTTTCAAGAGTTAAATGAAAAAATAAGAGGTAGGTAGTTCGCCTACTCGTATTCAGACTTCTGGACTGACCAATAACAACGTGGTAATTGGATCAGCTAATCCAATGATCGGATAAAATACAGTGCTAATAATCATTGACACCTTGTATAAATTGTAATCACGAGAAGATGGTTATCTATATTCTATGTGAACAGTAGCTGTCGTTTTTGACTTCAACTTTCATCATAGACTCTAGGTTGATATATGAACTACTAATTGTAGACACACGTTCGAGTGATGAAAAAATGCAACCAGAAAAAAGGGAGTGAAAGAAGAAGGAAACAGTAATGTATAATTTGCGATGCAATTGCTCTTACCTGGATAAGGTGTCGGAAACGTGTACCGTTAATCTCCATTACTGAAAGAACCATTAATTATACCTCAAGTGTTCGCTAAACGCGCAGCCGTTTATTATCTTCTAACAGTGACCGTTATTAGGGTTAAGTATCATTATATTTTAATTTTCGTTAATTTTTCACGTTTCTACGAAAAAAAAAAACTTTCTAATTTTTATTGCCTTATTTATAAAAATCATCTTCATCGCGTTCGATTATTACTTTCCTAAGAAAAAAAAAGGAGGTAGTAAATACAGTAGATGTATTGGCGGATTCATATATAGGTACGAGGAAGTTTCAGTACCTTATACCTACTCACGCGTGAAAAGTTTTTGAAATTTTTTTTTACATTTGTGTTGGGAAAATAAAACAAAGTGGGTAATCAACTTAGCAGATTGCTATCTTATGTACTTACCTATATATGGTTTTCGAGATGTCGCATTCAACCCCGCTTAAAAGATATAAAGGTATCCTTTGGGATAAAATTCAAAAAGTAACGCCTTCTTTTAATCATTAATACACTTCAACTTATTTCTGGAAACTTTAAACCTTCACTTCTTTAACCATTTATTGTTAGGTACTTTGAAAATGTATCAAATGCCAAAGGTAAAGATCTATTTGGCGCAGTTCCGTTCATTTTTTATCGCCTTTTTTTCTTTCTCAAAGGAAAATATATGTGTACTTACTTAAAAGGAAAAAATAATTCTCAAGTATAAGGAACGTTGATACGTGTAAGAAAATAGTCGTGTACCTACAGTTTGACATCACTACATGTGTGATTTTCTTGGCCCAGAATTTGTTTATGTTCTAATAACAAATTAAGTAAGTAGGTAATTACCTAAAATTTAAACTTCATTTGTTCAATTTTTTGAAAAATGTAATTTAAAGCAAACATTTTTATAGGCTACCAAAATTGATTAAATTTAAATAGATGAGGCATTAATTTTCCCACTTGTCAAAGTTCCTCATAAAAAGATAAACCTTTATCCTCATAATGCAACGAAATGTCGATTCTTGTTGAATCAGGATATCGCACTAACTTTGAAAAGCTGAAGTTCTGAATGATGGCATTTGCTAATTTTAGCTTACATCCTTTATAATTCGCTGTTATCTTTTAATGATTCGATGTGATCGTTTCTACATATAAGGAAAAAATTTCTCCTTCCTATCTCAGCAAGATATTATTACATCATCAGCTTATAGTAGAGTAGGTATACTAATGGTGACCATACTATCGAATTTGTTTTTTAATGAGCTAAGATCGATGTTAGATAGGTAGTGTATATTATACGTGTCTATATTTAGGAAATCTATTTTTATTTTTGGGCTGTATGTTTCACTAATGCGTTTTTTCACGTTATCTCAAATTATTTTTGCCAAACCAAAATGTACATATCTTTTAAAAAAAAATTTATGGGTTGCCCCAGGTTGCCCTGTCCCAACATCTTGTGGGTGGGGCTAGTTTACTTAGTCATTGATCCAGCTATGGTCTGAAGTTGTTGTTCCTCTGGTAGAGGGGTAGTATGGTGCGATTCTCAGTTGAGGTAAGTACATGAAACATAAGGAATTAGCATTAGTGTGTCACGTGCATAATGAGATAAACATAGTAAGAAATATAGTAACTAGGGATGAAAACAGTTACACTACCTGCTAACCAGTATCATGGTTAAAATACTGGTGAACCTACTAGTAGCTGGTATTGAGTTGATTGGGGTATAGATAGTAGCTATAGAAACAGCTAGAACTACAAGATGAACAACTGGTGGGCACAAACATTAGGGGATCTGGTAAAAAGTTATCCCATTCCCCTTACCGCACCAACACCCACGTCGTCCATTAGGGAAACGACGATCAGCACCTCTAGCGAGTAAACCACTGAAACTATTGCTTATAAATACTTCCCCTTGCTGCGCCAACACCCTTGTTGTCCAGTAGGGAAATGACGATCAGCGCCTCTACAGGGACCATTTGGAAAAACTTTTCACAAAATTTTACATGATTCCCCTTACCACCATGACCTGCAGTTGTGTATCTTGTAGTTCCAGTGTCTATATAGTGAGCACAAGTCGATTGCTCTTGCACTTACTCTGCGCATGCACCTCAAAACTTAATATGTAATGTGTAAGTGGGAGGAGTTATATTTTGGCACTCGCTGTAGGTGTGTGTGGTTGACATTCGATGATTTGACAGTGATTGTTGGCAATGATGACAAATAATGCTGATACACCTGCTAGTGCATACGCATCAGAGTCCTGCACAGTGTAGTTAAAAGTTATCTGCGTTAGTTGCACGTCGAGCGCGGATAGCTATGGTTATTAGTCATCCTAATGGCAGGTTATAACCTCACCGGCCCATGCGATAATATTTGTAACTCAGATAACGTAACCATTGACTAATTTCTTATCTGTTTGATGAGTCACCAAAATGTATTGATGAAACACCTACAGAACCGAAGATAACTTACCGCTGCATCAGCGGGTAGTTGTAGTTAGTTATTCGTCGGTTGCGCGCGCCAACAAAACTAACTACTGTTAGTAACGTGTAGTTAAATTAGCCGATAGCTCCGGCGGTTATCCGGCTATTTTAACTACACTGTGCAGAAGTCTGATACGCATACAACATGCTACCAGCTACAATGTGAACCAGTGTAAAAAATTTTCAACTTGCTACCAGCTACTACTGAGCAGCGGGAATTTACAGCATGGGTATAGTAGTTAGTTGCCCACTGTTAGCAAGTACATGTACTGTTTTCAGCTCTGATAGTAACCACATAGACTCATGACTCATTACTAGGACACTCAGTGTACGTTTACTGTTTGGATGCTTGTCATAAGGGGCAGGGTGTGATGAGAGAAATACTTGCATTACTGTGATAATCACTAGAGAAATTAACTTACAGCTTACCTACAATCTGCAGTATGGTGTTTGCTCGTAGACTTTCTCAGCTCTCCACAGCTCTTGGACTAGGCTTTTCAAGAATCTCCTGTGAGCTGGGTCTTGAAGATCTATCCGCTCATTTACCTTGATTTTCTGCAACCAACGTGTACCTGTACCTACTTAAATTACTTCAGTAGAGGACATGCAAACCAAAACCAACAAAAACAAAAACCTAATCCAGGAGTGTTATTTTCCCTCAACAAAACTGGGAGCATTATTTCTCAAATTCAAAGACCAAAACTGAAACCTTAACCAATTGAAAACTGAATTGGTTTTAGTTTTGGAATTTGGAATTGTCACATAATTAGCCAAATTAATATCTAGGTACTGCATTTTTGGCAAAAATAAAGCAAAAACTGACGATAAAGGTGAAAACTAAAAAAGTTGACAAATTTGGCGCTGCCAAAGTGCCGCTTTCTAGTCACATAAGTACACAAAGTATTTGAAAAAGTGATGATAGGTAACCTTCTTTGACCATCTTCCCTCTAAAAATGGAGAAAAAAAGAAAAAACCAAAACCGAAAACTGATTCCTTTGAAATCAAAACCGGAAATTAAGAGCGATGTTTTCAAAAACCACAACCAAAACCAATACCAAACTCTTAATTTTTCAAAAAACATAAAAACAAAACCAAAACTGAGAGTGATATTCAACCAGTTTTCATGCCCTGCTTAAATACCTACTACATGCAAGAGGTGGAATTACTCGTTTCACCTCATTTGCAATTGTGAAAGAAATGAACCATCGCCCCTACACCTCAAAAATAAAATATCTGTACACCTTACAAATTTCATAATTTAAAACAACTTTCAATGTATAGGTAAACATTTTTCAGTTTCTGATGAAAAAATGCATGCCTATTCACATGTCTATACCAATTATGAAACAAACCACACGTGGATGACGTGGATAGTAAATCAGTCTGGAAATTATTTCCAGAAAAATTATTTAGATTTTTGCAAATTACAAAGTTGATTGTGTATTTAGAAAATCATTATTTTCTCTAACATGCGATAAACAAACTCTCGTTAGCACATGTTGAAGGAAAATGCTGCATAACCTGAAATGCTGCTGAAGATAAACTCATCAATATTTCATAACATAGCGTATACAGTATAACAGGTAGGTAACTCCTGCTCAAAATTCTATAAACTCGTGTAATTTATAAAAATAAATATTTCACCGAGAAGTACTTTTTTCTTTTTTACTTTTTAAATCAAAAAATTACCGCCGTATTAGCCTTTTTAGGTATACATATAAGCGATTTTGAAATTCACAAATGCGGCGTTTTTCGTTTTATCTTTTGAAAAAATGTTTACCTATGTAAGCAAAATCACGACTATGACTGTGTAGGTACTTCGATGAAATGTAAATAAACCACATTCGAGCGTTTGTTATGCGTACTTTAACGTACTCGCATATAGGTAGGTAAAGGCATGTGTATGTTTACATGTATTTGTTCATCGCTGAGCTACATATACTGAAGCATACACATGTAAAATCAAAATACTGATTAAAATCCGGCTAAAATTTAAATGCATAATCGATAATGGTTTTATCTGCACACTCTTTCACAAACAGAGGTACCTCTACCTACATGCATTACGTAGGTACTGGGTGGTGTATCGTACCTCTACCTACGCTTTTTGAGTCCAAGACAGAAACTCTTGAGCTAAAATTGATACAAGAATACCATAAAAGATGATATGCAAGTACTTTTTCTCTAACGGAAAACTCGTTTTTTTTTTTTTTTTTTTTTTTTTTAGAAAAATGATCAAAAACTGTCAAAAGTGTCAAATCGTAGAAATTGAATCACACATCACACTGTGTCCACAAAATGTGTTTATATTTTTGCTGTGCAACTCGGAACATAAAGAGAGAACAGGATCCGTATTCGAGCTAGGATTTTCTCATCCAACGATAAGATTAAAATCTTCCTGGCAAAAGCAGCAATTCGTGCCGAAGGCAGGGTAAAGCGCATGTATACCTACACAACCACCTACTAGGTAGGTAGGTATATGTTTGGGTTTATACGCGTATGTTGTATACAAATTACCCTTGAAAAATGATCTAATTTTCACCCAAGCTTTTGTAAAACGAGATTTACTGTAATTCAATTCTTTTCTCTCGCCAAATTAATGGATGGATTCATTGACAATAGGCACGTTGTAAGTAAGTTCATAAAACTGGATATAGCGGTGTAATTATATTGTAAAGGACAAATGTTAAACCCTCTATTTTCAAAGCATCCATTGGCTGGTATTGTATCAGCGTTATCTTCTTTACTTTTGGATTACTTCCAAATAAACTTCTATCGATTACGCAATAATATGATACGCCAGCAAACGATGCTAACACGAAATTCGGTTCCGCAATATGTTCTTCATACAATACATTATTAGAAGATAATTCTTACTGGACACGGAAAAGCGCTTAGGCCTTTTTGTTATCAGAATTAGTTAAGATAAAACTTCAAACTAAAAGCGTATATGAATTGAACTTTTTGAATGACTCGAATATTTTACGAGGTGAAATTCCATTTTATGTAATACCTAGTACGTATCGTTTGCAAAGGCCTAGGCTGTGTACTATTTAAAACATACACATATTTACTCTGGTTTGGTGCCTTTGGCTTGGTTTTGTGCGTTTGTGTATCCGTGGGAAATGCGAGGTATTCGAAAATTCTCAAAGAATGCGCGAATTCTTGGCGATGGAAATTTCGCCATGTCTCACACAAGTCGCGGATATGTTTCATTTGGCGAGCTGAGTATATAGTATAAAGAGATGAACGTTTGTGTGCTGCTTATAAACAAGAATTTTTCATGACTGCCGAGCGTAACACAATAAAGTCTAATTCATTTAAGAGATAGGACATACTCCCTACGGAGTTTATACAATGAGTTCGTTCACATTAGGCGTACATTTACTACTTTGGTTTTTTTCTTCTTCTTCTTCTTCGCTTTCCTCATCCCTGCTTTATTTCTTACATAACCGCTGAAAACTTGTGCACGTGGCAGAAAAAACGCCAAGCGAATTGCACTTCTTTGAAATGGAAACTTTGCCAAACGTTCATCTCAAATGACATATCGTCGGTTGGTTTCGATTTTATCGTGTATTACTTACTTCCGAGAATTTTTTTCCTTCTAAATCTATTGTCTACCGTTTGAACGGAGACATGTGCCAGAATAATAATGATAAGTAAACTTTTTCTTAAAAGAACGTGCAATTTTTTTTAAATCGACGCATTACCGGGTCGTCTAGATACGATGCTACGAGTACATTCTCGTTAGATTTCGATTTTAACGAATTTTTCCTACATCTTCATCCTATACATGTATATCTACCTATTCTGCTACGTTTATTGTAGATAGGCACAGAAAAAGCGTTTCTTTTAAATTCTTCAAGGTGCGGAAACTTTCGTGACTTGTGTAGTTTCGAATCGAAATTACTACCAGTTCACTTACAAAGTGTTGTTGTATAAGCTACTTCCTGTCCATGAGCGACCAACTTTTATATTCGATGATTTGCCAGCAGTGGTCCTTAATATCTTTACCTACCCTTTGGGAACGAGCCGACGACGAGGCGACGAATTAATTCACCGATTGTCGAGAGTTGAAAAAATAATTTTAATGGATATCGCCGGTTAATTAAAAAAGATATAGGAAGATAGATGAAGTGAGAGAAGCATACGATACACGATGTCACGTATGTCATATGCAAGTGACACTATGTCTAAAAGTGGGCTTTTATGAGAATATACCTACCTTTTTATTTTACTTTTTTTTTTTACACGCCGCTGTGTTTATTTGTACGCAAAAGTACTCGGAGATGTATTTCAAACTCTTTAACTTTATTGTAGTCGAGTGAGTTTTGACTGGTTTAATTTTTATTGTCGGAGCTTTACGAGTCGAGCGTAAAACCTCTTTGTTGACCGCATAGTCCCGTTGCATTGGAATAAATTTGAATATCTCGGGATAAATAATTTGTTGGAGAATGTTTTGACTTTTAATAGGGGTTGTTGTTGGTTTTTTTTCCTCTCGAATTTTTATGATAGAAAAGTGTAAAAATAAACCGAGTCGAAGTTATCTCGGCATTTTTTTTTTCGCAAATTACCTTCGGAATGTTTATTTGAATAAAATAGAAATGACGTAGTTGACGTGGGTCAATTTTCAGCGTGGGAAAAAATTTTATGAAAGCTTTGTGAAAAATTGTAATCAAATTACCTCGAAAAGACGTTGGGCTTTTGTGAAAATTTAGGCTCTTCAAGTTAGTATGTACATATTTACGTTCTATCTCCAATAAAAGTACAAAATTTCGCTATTTTAAATTGTTTTGAAATTTGAAAAAAATCGAATTTTTAATAAAAATTTATCATTATGTTTGAAAATATTTTGAAACATTTTTACTTTTAAAAGGGTGACAGTTTCATGCACAAAAAAATTTGAGATGCTTTCTTATTGTTTCCCAGATATTTTAATCTTATCCCCCTCCTCGCAAAAAGATTATTGGACATAAAGATAGGTTTGTATCCTAAAATCGACTTTTCGAGTCGATCTGGAACATACAGCAAAAGTTGATTTTTCTGCAGAAACTTCAAATCGTTCTAAAAGGCGTTCTAAACACTTTCCGCAGCTGAAAATTCAATCTTGCCATAAATTCGACATTTTTGAATGAATTAAAGCTGGTGAATCGCAAATCCAATGTGATGGATTGAAAAGAGTAGATAGTTTTTTTCACAAGTTGGAAATCTCAAATTAAAAAAAAAAACACACATAAGTCAATTTTTTCAAAAAACAAAAAAAAGACTGGCAACTTTTTCTACCCTCTCAAGTTGACCCTTCAAATCGATTGTCACTATTTTGAAGTTGATCTAGAGCCTTCATTCTTTTCAAAAAACTTCGTTATCAACTTCATCTCGTCATTAGTTCAATATTTCGAATTGATTATCGCAGACAGATTGCAAACCGAGGCGAGGTTGAAAATTGTATTTTTTACAAGGTTGAAAATCTCAATATTTTTTTAAAATTCCAAAATCGTTAACTTTTGCAATAAGTTCATCATTCAAAACTTACTCCATCTCCTAAATTGACCTCATTTTCGAGCAGATCTGTAGTCTCCAGTAAAAGTTGATGATGTTGGAATATCCTTGAATTTTTGAATTTTCCAGCTATCGGAAAAAGCAATTAGAATACATATTTGAACAGAAGAGAACAGTTTTTGAAAATTTGACCCTGAGTACATAATATAGACCTGAATTTTAGTAATTTCCTCTCAAAATTCTTTCCAACGTTTTCCCTTCAGAACTAATAGGTAACTGGTTTTATGGTAGGAATATTTTGTAAAAAAAAAAAATGAATTGCTTGAATTCTGTTTCATAACATTTTTAGCAGTTCTGGACCCTCCAGCAGATTTTTGAAACTCGAAGTTCCCACAAAATTTCATCAAATGGAGTTGGAAAGACGAAATCCATTCCGCAAAATAATTTCAATACGCCAAGAAGTCGACTACAGGTGGATTACAAGTCGTTTTCGAGCCTCCAACGACTTTTTGAAAATTACTAGAGCCTCCAGTAGATTTTTGAAACTATGAAAATTTCCCAAAATTTCATCAAGTGGAGATGGGGAAAGCCGAAATTTACTCTGCACTCTAATTTTAACACCCTCTGAAGACGACTGCAGATGGGTTCAAGTCATTTTGGAGCCTCCAGCGACTTTTTGAAAATTACTGGAGTCTCCACCAGATTTTTGAAACTTGAAATTTTCGCAACATTTTATCAAATGGAGTTAGCAAGCCAAAATTTACTCTGCAAACTAATTTCAATACAATATGAAGTCGACTGAGTGGTGGTTTCAAGTGTTTCTGAAGCTTCAAGCTACTTTTTAGAAATTTCAATTTTCCTGAAAACGCCATGAAAACTGTCAAAAACTCGCTGGAGACTCCAAAATGACTTGAACCCACCTGAAGTCGTCTTCAGAGGGCGTTAAAATTGGGGTGTAGAGAAAATCTCGGTTTTCCATCTCCATTCCAAAATTTCAAGTTTCAAAAATCTACTGGAGGCTCCAGTAATTTTCAAAAAGTCATTTTGGAGCCTCCAGCGACTTTTTGAAAATTACTTGAGTCTCCACCACATTTTTGAATCTTGAAATTTTCACAATATTTTATCAAATGGAGTTATCAAGTTAAAATTTACTCTGCAAACTAATTTCAATACAATATGAAGTCGACTGAATGGTGGTTTCAAGTGTTTCTGAAGCTTCAAGCTACTTTTTAGAAATTTCAATTTTCCTGAAAACGCCATGAAAACTGTCAAAAAGTCGCTGGAGACTCCAAAATGACTTGAACCCACCTGAAGTCGTCTTCAGAGGGCGTTAAAATTGGGATGTAGAGAAAATCTCGGTTTTCCATCTCCATTCCAAAATTTCAAGTTTCAAAAATCTACTGGAGGCTCCAGTAATTTTCAAAAAGTCACTGGAGTCTCCAAAACGACTTTTAATCCACCTGCAGTCGACTTGCTAGCGTATTGAAATTATTTTGCAGAATGAATTTCGGCTTTCCAACTCCATTTGATGAAATTTTGTGTGAATTTCGAGTTTCAAAAATCTGCTGGAGGCTCCAGAGCTGTCAATACGTTTTGAAACAGTTTCCAAATAATTTGGCAGGTCAAAAATAGGATATATTCCAAATTTCAGCTTTCTAGGTCAATTTGGTAAAATTATGATTTTCCCACATTCTTGGCCAAAATTTGATTTTTGAAAATTCACCAAAAATCGAAAAAGGCACTTTATAGCACTTGAAATTTTGATAGGCGATGAATTTTTGCCTGCTCTTTCGATCCACCTTTGTATGATTTAAAAAATTTCGTGCAAGTCCTTCGTTGCAAAGCAAAATCTGCGATTTCGGCAGACCTGTCAATCAAAATGGCCGCCATTTTGTAAGTAGGGCCACTTTTTTTTTAGGACAAGGGCTGGAAATGTTTCTCAGGACTTCCCCTTTAAGAAAAAAGTTGTCCTGGAAGATCGGCGGGGGTGGTGCAGTAGATCCTTATGTGTCCCCCCTGACTATTAATGTCTATTGAGTAAAAATTAATAATGTTGAAAATTTCAAACCTCCGATGTAAATATCTGATACGAAAAACTTTTAGTTGAATGTAAGTAATTTCATCAAGTTATCAGCAAAAAAACGAAACTTAGTCTAAAATGCAAAAATGAAAAATACACAATATACACAATCAAATTCAAAATTAATCCGCTAAAAACTTTGAAAAGTTTTCGATCAGGTGTACAATAAAAAGCTCGAACATCTAGGCAATTGCCATTTCCAACTTATTAAACGACATTTATTATCAATAATGAATATTCGAAAGTGGTGAAAATTAATTCGGAAAAGTCGAGTCGCTCGCGCCGCTCTCAGCACGGTGCCGTGCGAGAAAATGTCGATAAATTTTTCACTCCCTTTTGTATAATAATCTTAATAGTTTCTTCCCTTTTGATATTCTACTCGAAAATCTCATTTTAATAATTTTTTCATCAGCGGCTTGATCGTGTGCCAAGAAAAGCGCAAAACTCGCGCGAAAAAAGAAAATATTCGCACAACGTTTACGTTAGTATACGATAGTATATGATTCTGAAAAATCTCCGAAACAAAGTTGAAATGACGTGGATGCCGTTAAATGCGACTTCCACTTAAGGTTTTTATAAGTCATTTAATAACAATAAAAAGGTTTTATAGCGAGTTAATTTTTTTTGGCTTTGGTTTATACGACCTTGGTGTTTTTCTTTTCCTATTTTTGTGTTGTTTGTATAAAGTGAAATTAATTACGAAATTCGAAGGAATGTCTCCTTATCGTATAAATTTCATCGTCTACGTTTACAGTGTTTTTTTTTCTTCTTTTTGCATCCCTTGAAAATATTCTTTTCAAAACATAGTTAATTGAAACATTTACGCGGACAGATTTCAATTTCTTATGGTCGTTGATTCCATTTTTCAAAACGAAAAATTTATAAGATGACATTTATTCGTGAAAAAAAAAGAAAGAAGCCCCGAATAAATTATCACGTTCAACATCAAAAACCGTCGTATAAAAGCGCAAAAATAATTTCACGTCGACCAGAAGTAAACGTCCAAAAAAATATTTTCTAAAAAGAAGAATAAATTTAATTGATATCGTCTCTACCAAAAAAAAGAGAAGAATTTCGCCGGTGAAAAATTCAATTTCATTTTTATTTTGAGCCTGTTTCCGTACAATAGCTTTGTTTTCAAACTCGAAACTCAACTTTTAAAAATTTTCAATTGAAAAACCAAATTTAATTAGATCAACAAAACGAGCATATTCAAGGTTTTCAGTTACTTTTTCAAATTAACAAAGTCAGTAAGTGGGTTAGTTAAAATACTCGTGTACTCCTCCCAGGGAATTTCATAATTTACTCCTCGGCTGCTTTAAATGAAACTACGTTATAAGTGAAAACCGACGGGCTTCCCTTTACAATATTCTGAAGCCAGTGCAGCGAGAAATTAAACAGCTATCGTACAGTTTTGGCGAGATATTGCGTAGTGTGTAGTGCGTACAGCCATAATGATGGTAAACAAACGTCTCAAATTTCAGACAATTTTTTTTTCGAAAGCCTAACGAGAGATCACATTTTTTTAGTATACCTAGGTATAGCTACTCACTACTGGTTTGAAATTGATTAATGTTGTTATAAGATATTACGAGAATTTGGGTCAAATTGTACAGATTAAGATGAAAAGGAATTTGGTGGTCAATTTGAGCTATCTTTAGCGATATTAAACCTATTCTCATTGGTCTAGAGCCTCCAGTTGTATATTCATATTCTACATGTGATTTTTGTATTCTATTCTAAAATGGTGTAAAGTTTTCAAACATTTTTTGAACTAATAGCTTAGCCTGAGCAAATGTTGACACGAATTTTTCTTTTTTAATCTTTTAAAGTTGGTGCCAGGAGGAATTACACCCTTGTTTTTTTCACTTGGAATTTTTGCTGGGCCCAAAATAAACCTCAAATGCGATATTATTACTCAAGTTAATTTCCAGTCATTTTGTACTCGGATCCAAAAAAAAAAAAAAATTTAAGAAATAACTTCGCCGGAGGTTCTAGAATTTTTTGAAGAGTCAAAATATCACTCTGGTGGCAGAAAGGCTAAAATAAGACATGTTATTTTTTCACAAGTTTTCTTAAAAAGTGAAAATTTCGAAAATTTTATATTTTTGGTTGCAATAGCTGAATTTTTGTTTTTAAATACCTATGTAATTCGTCTAAAATCGAAAAATCAATCGATATCTATCAAGAATTTAATTTTAGTTTTTTTTCATGCTTTTTTGAAAAATTCAGGTGTGCCTTTTGAAGTCAATGGATTCAATTAGTTGTAGATTAGCATATTTTTAGAATTACGAGTTCACCTGCAATACTTTGAGTATGCTACCCATTGGACTTGTGTCTTTTGAGTGTTGCGTAAATGGAGGGGGTGGAGGTGGAACAGATTTGTACTTGAAATTAAATACTCTTATGTTAGCTGTAGAATTTCAAATTGATTTTTCGGCGATTCTAGACTGAAAAAAGTTTCTAATTTTGAATCGATTTCTAAACAGATTAAAATTTTTGAACTGGCTCAGAAACTTTTTACAATTTTATAAGTATCTACCTACCTATTTAAAAATCTTTAAAGAATTTTCCAATCTTAGGGAAATTTACAAACAGTTCTGGATTTCTCAGTGATTTTTGTTCAATTTCTTAATTTTGAATTGAATTTTCGATGATTCTGAATAATTTTTTTGAATCATTTGAAGGGGATTATCATAATAATCTTGGATTGCGGTAACATTTTCTATAGATTCGAGTCAATTTTCTGTCCCATTTTGTGATATTCTTTTGATATCATTTGGAATTTGACTCGAGTTTCTGAAAATTTTCAATGAATTCATCAACAGTTTAGAGAGATTGTTCGTATTTTAAATCAATTTTTGGGTACTTTTTTGTGTTATCTGCCATTTCTTCTTTGCATTTTGAAAATTTTTGGGCGATTTTTTGGTTTTGAAACAATTTTTAAGCAGAGAAATAATCTGTGATTTTTCAGAGCTTCTCGAATGAATTTTCAATTTTCAATTTACTTTGAGACAATTTTAGATGATTTTTCCTTTTTGTAATAAATTTTCATTAATGGGTGATTTTTATTTCGAAGCTATTTTATGTCATTTTATGTAAACAAATGGTTTTATGTACAAATTTTTAGTTTTTGTTTGACTTTTTTGCCATTTTTTTTTTCAGAACGCTTGACTAGTCACTTCAATTGTCAAGCCCTTCTCTATCTCAAACTATGCTCCTCCCATAAATTATTTTGCATTATTTGGCTACCAATTTTTTTTCCAAAATGAGGAAGTGAAAAAATATTTTAGAGTCGTCGTAGGGCCCTATCGTATCCCAAAAATAAGTTGGTAGATATTTGTAAGTAACATACTCGTAGGTACATATTCAAATTAAAAGCTCTCAAAAACTTGAAAAACGTGACATTACGCATCCTTTTCATTTTTTTTTTTTTTTTTTTTTTTGGTATTTTGACTATATTTAAAGACACTGGTAGGAATTCATAGGAATCGAATAGAAAAAAAATGAGTCAATATTCGAACTTGTCATTTTCAAATTAGTGCCAATCAATATTCCACCTTTCTTTTAGACTTTTTTTTTCCAATTTTATTTTAAATCTCTCATTTGCTCCCCTTAAAGTCTTGCAAACGCATTTGCTCTAAAATTAACTAGTTTCAAGACATGTGCCTTCGAAATTTGATAGTTTCATAAATACCTAATCATACTTAAATGTGGGAAAATTAATGCTTCTCATCACTTTAGATGAGGGTGGAGGGGAGGGGGTGTCTTCAAGACAGAAACGTGGAAACATGGTTATTTTATGAGACCGTCAGAAGAAACGTGTGAAAAAAAGGCAAGTTGAACAGACGGATCAGTCAAATTGATAATTTATTGTGAACTTTGCTGTATTTACGGCGAACTGGTTATGCAAATCTATTAACATATTTTTAACGCAGCTTGGCTGGAAACTTGAAATATGACATTTAAAGTGGTATTCTTGGAATTGATTCGTATCAAATAATTATTTTACAAACGAATTGAAATACCTGATCTGCTCCTCTGTTTCTGTATGTTTCTTAAGATCCCCCCCCATCCTCAAATGAGATTTTTTGGCAAGTTTCCCCTCACAAAAGTATCCTTACGACATTCCTCACGTTCAACAATATTTTCAAGTTTGATCCAATTTCCTAATACATAAATAATTTTTAATGAATTATCGGGAGATTTTGGGATATCTTTTCAATGTTTGAAGGATTTTTAGTTAGTTATGTTGGTGACTTTGCTTTTTTGGATATTTCAACGAGTTTTGAATCAAATTCCAATCGAGTTTTGCAGGAATTTTAAATTCTTACGTGAATTCTTGACAACATTGAATAGATTTCTTCACAGTTTAGTCAATTTGGACTTTCCTCTAGTTTTTGATCTTGGCGAAATCCTAAAATTTCTGTGTGGTTTTTCAAACATTTTTTGCTTAGTTAGATTAAGATAATTCGAAAGATTTTTTTTCATTTACCGACATAACCCATAAAAAATGTGATTGTTTCCGAATGAAAATACAAGTGAAATTGAAATAAAATTATTGAATGAACAGATAAGTAGATACTGACATCGAAAAACATGCAATCACAATGTGTCATGCTCCCAAACATTATCAAATATTTGTAATTCAAACTGCTTTGCTTTTACAAATTCAAAACACTGGGTAAATATTATTGTACGAGTGCCTTTTCTCTTACTTACTTACTTAAAATACAAAATATTCATCACGATAAAATTTCAGCCCAGGTACCTCATCTACTCTATACCTACTGCTTAACCATTTCATTCGTGGAAACAAAATCGCAACGAATTTTGCCAACGTTGTTCGTTTAATTTACAAAGAAATTCTAATCACATTTCTCGTAATTCTGATCAAGTGCGCCGGCTCTCGTTCGAAACGAGAGGGTGTTTCAGACGAGTTCGCCACCATGATTTCGACTTGTCTGTTTATTCTCTATCGCGTTTTCGTTCAACCAACCGCGTGTAATTTTGGCGCTACATGTGACTTTGGTTTCGTACGTAAATATTTCGTAATTTTCATGTCAGTTTTTTTTATCGCACCTTTAGCATTTCTGTGTTTACGCGATAAATAACAGGTAATTTTACATTGGTTTTAATAAATCGACGTCGATGTGTATTATCGCGGAAATTGCGAAAAAAAAAAATTAATTAAAAAAAATATCAACAGAAGTGTTTCTAATTGAGAATAAGATAACAGGAAAAACAAACTTTTTTCTTTAGAGGAAATTTCCTGCCGAATATTGTTTCTGGGTTTCTCACCGTCGTCCTCCTCTTTGGGACGATATTTATTGGAAAATTTTCACTATGTTGGTTTATCGTCGGGTGAAATGATCGAATTATTTCGAATGAAAATATAATCGCAGGGTTAATTAATTTGTCACCGTTTGAACGATCTCAAATTTTCTCTCTGTCGATATATACTATAGATAATAGTACAATCTCGACGAATAAATATTAAGAAACCATAATACTACATGGCTTAACAACAAAACCCAAGGGTTCTATAGTTATAAATGGCGCGAAACTTCAACCCTATACACGATTTATTATCACGACAAGAATGTAAACCATACGTTAAATGTACGCACGTTATCTCCATTAATGCTATTGTTAATTCGGTGACAAATTTCTCCGACCTGATTGTACATGGTCAAAATCGTTTACCATCAATTTCGGGGTGTTTTATTCGATCTCACTATACACATACATACCTATAGTATTATGGTAGTGATGTTTTTCATCTTTGCAAGCTGCTGATGGAGGTTGACGAGTAAGACAAATTTTATTCAGATTTACTGCTTTTGTGAGTCGCGTGTACGCTGAAATATGATTATACGTTGGATTGCTAATGAGGCTTGAAAATGCATTAACCCAGCCGACCTATACTACGTGTAGCTGAAGGTATATCTACCAACGATGACATGTTTTATTGTGCCATTTTCATATTCATCGGAGGTGTTAAAAGACGTAAAATATGTCCTACTATAATTCACTCTCGACTCGTATGTCGAAAAAGTTTCTACAAAACAGTTCCACCTTATTCATTCCATGGCTTAAAATGATTGCTTATATTATCGAATAAATTCGATATAATTTTTACTCCTACAACTTTCGCGTAGGTGGCATATACTACCTATACTTAAGTATAGATGCCTACGTTAATAAATGATTTGAAAATTCATTCGTTTCGATGCATTCGAAGGGTTTTCTTTCCTCGTCGTAGGTAGGTAGCTAGGTACTACAAAATATGAAATACTTATTCGACTTGATATTTTATCTAAATAAAATAACGTTTACATTAGAAATAAAAGCCAATGACCCCTTTCAAATGGTAGATATCTATATAGATATAGTATCAAGACCTTTATCGTAGCGTAAATTCTATATTTTGAATTCGCGCGATTCCGCCTCGACTTCTTTGATAATCTGAACTGAAAATTACTCGCGAGCGTTTATACTTGTATTTTAACGCTCGCAAACTTTTCATGCAGCCCGAAAAACTTTAATAATATTAAAAAATGTTTTAATCCTGTATTCCAAGAATATTAAAAAGAACCGTAACAAAAACATCTGTTGGTTCAGAGTGATAAAATTAGATTGCGATGCGCTTACATAAAAATGTGAAAAATAGCCGTATCTTTTTCAAAGCAGCGCGAATTTTTCCTCTTCGTTGAACGGCTGTGAAAAAAATTTTAGCCTGGTTTCGATTTGTTGTATGATTTTTGCTCAAGTTGAAAATTTTCTCAATATCTATTTCTTATCGAACCTTTTCAAAAAGAATTGGCCAAATGTTTGTACCTTTTTTTACCGGTGAAAAAAATAATCGTATGTCTGTGAAATGTCATTTTCTGCTGGATTTTTTTTTTTGTTGATAATTATGTTTGAAAAAATTGCGAACTTTTTTGTGCTGTTTGTATTTATTCGGGTGGAAAATCAAATGCTGTATTATTTTGAAATTTTTACTGCGAAGCTTAAAGGATGGGCCATATTGAATTCACATCTTTGAAAAATAATCAAATTAGTAGCCTAGATATTTTTGGAATGATTTTTTTGACCTGGTAGAAACAATTTTTTACAAGACGTCGATTGTGCCGAGAAAATTTCTTTAAGGTTGTTCTACGTTAGAGAATTATCTAACATTCTTTTTTTGTGGAAGAAGAAGGATTTTTTCAGACATTTTCTGATTTTTTATTACTTAGGTACTTGAGAAAAAAAAGTGTGACGTAAAAATGATTTAAAATTTTTGAATCCTTGAAGCGATATAAGATGGTTAGCTGAAATTTGAAATCAACACCTTTGAGAACCCAAAAAAGCCATTGGATCATTCTCATTTTATGAGGAATACTCACAAACCATTGATTATCATCTTCAGAACCATGAATGCATACCTCCAGTATTCCTGTTGAGGAAGATTGCAAGTAAATTCAAACAAGTTTGATGCATTTTTGGGAGCTTTTCTTCACCAGTATAGCATTTTTTTCCCGAGCGAAGTGGTTACACTGATGTTGAATTCATACGATACCCTTGATAATTTCATAAATAAATATTTTTTACCGCATTTTTTATCACATTTTCTAAAAACGGTACATTTCTGAAATTTTCAACTACTCAACTCATAACTCAAGTTGATGTTCTAATATATTCAGGTAAGTGATAGAACATTGGCTGATAGCTTATCGTAAAGGTACACTCCTTGGGAACTTTCACCAAACATTTCAAGTTTCTAGGTTGAGGTGCCTGCCTCCGATCCTTGGCCCATTGTTCTCCAGTGGGATGTTATTGATTTTTCATTTTTGAGGCTAAAAATTTAAGTTTTGAGACTAATGTGAAAATCAATGCCATTTTCGGATTCAGGGTGAAATTTCATCCCATTTTGATAGATTGCAAAGGTATTTTATTGAATATCTAAAAATTTTGTAAAAAAACTGAATTTTATAAAAAATTGAGGAAATACAGGGGCTTTTATCACTTTTTCAATAATATAACAACTTCCTCTTGGCCAAAGTTGATGAAATTTTGTATGGTAGGTCTAAAGGTGGTGAGAAATCATTTTTTGAAAAAAAAAGTACCCCTATCTTGTGGGTGACTTTGATACGGCCTTTGAGGGTAATTTTGAGGCACAAAAAAAAACAAAAAGGTCATTTGGTGCGTTTTGATGTACTTTACACACTGAGTGGTGCAATTTTTTCGAAAACATCTTTCTACGCCGTACAGAACAGAAAACATTTTTTTTTATCAAAGCGACCCCGCCTGACGGTATGTCCAAACAAAAAAAGTTTGATTTTACGCATCACTGATGAGGTTCGGGTGTGCTCGGAAGGGCCCTTTGAGTTCTGATTAAACATCGGTCACCTTCATATAGCTCAGAGACTCATATTAATTGACGCAGATTGAAAATTGAAGGTGCTAGAACTAAATTATTTAAATTTTGAAGTGCTCTGGTGCCTTCAACTAAGGGTATAGGCAGAATATGAAGCTCTATAAAAATTGATTTAGAAAAGTCATTAGTTTGAGTCCAAAATTTAAGATGCCAGAGCACGTAATAATTTTAATAATTTTTAACAATAATTTCATAGATAGCTGAATTGAACCAAGATTATAAGGATCTCTTTTGTGCTCCTTTCAATGTTCTACAACAAGAAATAATCAAATATTTTCACGTTCAACCTAATCTTCTCAATTTTCCACCTTCAGTTCATGGGATCGGCAACCCAATTTACACTTGCGTCAAACAAGTTCGCTGTCAGGCTAATTGTTCAATATTTTGAACAGAACGCAGGATAAATTACAATAAAAGTAATAGTGTGGTACACGTGATCGCTGTTTGAAAAAATTGTGATATTGAAGTCCAAAAATATTAAATTTTCCACTTCAGAAAATAATATTTTTTCTAATGTAGCTATACCTAATCCTCTTATTGGGGTTTTTCATGAATTTTCGATTCATTTGAAAAGTTGGTTGTTTAGTTTAAATTCCAAGACGTAGGTAACAAACGCTCTAAATAGATTTTCCCATCGACACAAAAGAAAACTACACAAAGTCTGTCCATTTAGTTTAGAATTTTACAACGATATACGAGTAGGTTGCCGCATCGGTACCATTAAGTGCACTAATGTATAGGTAAAAACTAAAACGTATCCTACCCTTGTTAAATAACGAGAAGAGTCACGCACGCCCTCATCTAATTAAATTCCATCTAGTTAATGGCACGTGTAGTATTCTTATATATAAGTAAAATAAATTCTCAGCGAAGTTGTAGAGTAGGTACGTAGAATGCTATTAATAACTTTGCCTGCAGCCACGAGACATCACCTATTTAAGTAAAATCAATGCTCTACTAAACTGAGACCAAAAACAGATGCAGAGTTTGGTACCGCGGGTCATTGAAGTAATGTTCATAACTTTACTAAATAACGTTGTCATCTTATATTTAATTAATTACGAAAATTACCGCCTGTTCACTCGGTTGCGTTTTCCTTCTTATACCTTACTAATCGAATGCATTTTATACTGATTGGCAACTCTTGCAAATTCACGCCATAAGCCCTTTGACCCTTTTTATACCCATTACCTTAGATATAAACTATACAGTCATTTTATTAAGTGCCTCTTTGAAGGATAGTTGCACACGAGACAGTATCATTTTACCTGTCTTCTTTTAGGGGATAACGACCTATCGAGTCGATTAAAATACGAGCCATTTTTTTTCACCAACTCAGCGCCAAACACTCTAATCATATGTAGTTTGCCACACCAACAAGTCGATGAAAAAAATCTACCCACGCCACGGAGGAATATTTCGCGAATTTTTTTCCAACACAACATACGAAACATAAAAATTATCAAAACGTTTGCTTTGTGGATGTGGAAATGTGGTAACCAACGAAAGATCAACACCGAGCGAATTTTTCAATTTTAAAAACTTTTTTGCCTTTAAAACTGCTGCAAATCCTATCTGTAAAAAGTTTTAATATACGAAAAAGCTTTTATCACGACTTTTTTTCCTTTCCACGACCATACATCTTTTTGAATAACTTTCAAACGAGACAAAAAAGGTAACATTTCGTATTCTAAGATTTTTTTTCAAGTTTATAAAATTACATGGAAGCGGTGTGTATCGAAATCCGGGCCTGACAGCTTCATCGCCATACTCTTAAATTCCAATAACTATGTACATAGAAGAAATGCATTGTACATATGAATTATTACACTTCCATCTACATACAACTTCAGCATCCAGTCCTTCTCGCAACCCTTATTCTCTTAATTTGTTTTCCTCACAGTGAAAAAAAAAGAAACGCTACTCGCTCGAAAAAATTAACCATCCTTGATGTTTTAATGACTTTTACACGTCACCTTGTATGTATTTATACACAAACAAATACTCGTATACCTAGAAAAAATCCAGTAATTCTTTTCTAAGTGTTTTCACAGAAAACGTACCGAGTTTTTCCAACAGTTGAATTTTTTATAAATTCACCAAAACCTTTTTTGCACTATTCCCGGAAGTACTAAAACGAAACTGTGTTTGGATTTTTAAAATTAGCGAGATCGTTAATTTATTAAGAATGTTTTACAGATTCTCTTGCTTCTCTTTTTTTCCCCACAAACATTTTATTTTTTACTTATAAAGGTAGATACGTTTTCTTATAAATTTTAATGCCTTGTTAGGTAGGTAGTATTTTTCTGTTACTTGGTACTCGTAAGTCGTAGCTACCTGCACTGACATCGCGTAACCATCGCGCTTGGAATAACTTTTTCAATCACGTAGTATTTCCACAAAAGAAGTATTACTACTTTTAAAACGTTTGTCAATAGATACTATAGTGTACCTATACAATCTGAGGCAAATCTTTTTTCAACGGGAAAAAGGATAAATTGTCATAAAATGAGGTACTTTAACCTTTTATTTATCATTTTTTCCCCATATAGAAATTGTGCAACGCTACAATGTATTCTCAATATCTAGTAAAACTTTTTTTTTTTTTTTTTTTTGAAAAATCACACGAATATCCTACCTCTTTTCAATATATGTAGGTACACACAAAATATGGCAACATTTGGTATTATAATTTATACATACAATAAACATGTAAGAAGTTGTAGGTAAAAAATATCCTCAAAGTACAGTTTGTATCGTATAAGATATCACTATACCTTCACTTGATATACTTACTGATACTTCTTCTATCTTTTTTTCAAAATTTAAGCTTTTTCTTTTGATACGATTTTTTTCTAAAAGGAGCAATGAAAATTCATTTGAAAAAATCCACACGTTTGGAAAAATATTCAAAATATGTACCTGTACGGTAAGAATAAGATATCATTTTTATGAACTTTTTCATGTCCATTCAAACTTTTCAAAACGTTGGTCAAAATTGAAAAAAAAATGAAAATTGTGCAAAATAATTCTTTCAGAATTTGAAAAAAAAAGAAAACTTGAACCTGATAGAAATTTTAAAGCAGATTTCTTCTCCTTTCTCACTTCTCTCAACTTCTGCATGATCATCCCCAGCCCCTTCCCTCTTTTCCAATCAAAAAAAAGTTGTAGAAAAATGTTGAATCTCAATGATGACTGATTCTAGTTTTGAGACTACAGTAAAAATTTTGTGTCCTTGACAGATTGAGAGTGAAAAATATCGTCCCTAATACAATTTCATAATTTTTAATTTGATTGCTCAAAATTCGACCATAATTGAGAGGGAGGGTGGGCCCTTTTTAGACCCGAGAACTAAAAATGTCAATAATAATCTTTCACATCATCTAGAGAACTCGTAGAATTATGAAAATTTTGAGATAATATTACAGAATTTGTAAAAGGAAAAATGTGCGTGGATTTGAGCTTATTTGGTCTAGATTGAGTGTTACCTACATATACGTGCTTATGAAATTCCATTATTGTTTTGTTGAAAAAGAACTACATGTATGAAGGCCCATGCATTCTATTGAAAAACTTGTAAACTACCCACGTTCAAGATACCTAGGAAGAGCCTACGTGATATCTTCGGTGTTCATTTTTTATATTAGGTATTAGGGTTTTCTTACATAAAAATACAAATTCTACAAATTTTAACGAATAAAATAAATTTTTCTCTTTCCTAACTTCAGCTTGTATATATTTTCTGAGGCTTATTCGAGCTAGATATTTCGTGTATGACAAACATTACGTACGAGTAGGTGTAGCTATTTCCATTTATCTGTGATATGACCGTTCACACCAATATTAGGTATTTCCAGTCAACATGAAGCTTTCGTTCGTTTTTTTCTCTATTTTTCAATTTCATTCGAAATAACGTAGAAAATTTCATTACGAAATGATGGATACACGAATCTAATATAGTCGTATGAAGTTACCTTTATCTTTTGATAAACTGAGCTGACAACAAAGTAGAAAGGTATTTACGAGTAACTATACGTGTACTGTTGAAAGAAATTAATAAATAAACGTAATATTTCTGCAAATGAGAGACTATAGCTGTGTTAGTGAGTATATTTTTAATTAAAATTTTTAATTGATTTTCAAGCACTTCCATCCATTTAATCGTTATTTGTAGATATCGAAATAAAAAAATAAATAAAAACTAGAAAAACGGATAACGTATTTTAATGTTTACGAATTTGAGTTTTTTTTGGACTTTTTTTTAGAAACATTGGTACGTATTTTACAACGTACCTATTGTAAAAATTTTTGAAATTGTTTTTTTTTTCTTTCGTGTGATGAATTGTATTGTATTCATCTGTGTTCAAAATGACGGAAATTTTTTTATATTTGATGGAACTTTTGTACAGCTTTGCTTTCTGTTGATCGGAATTTGTTTGTTCATATTTTCGAAGTTTTTTTTTCTTCTTTTAAAATTTATATTGTTGAAAATACGTTTGAAAAATCTTTTACAAAGTACACAGCTATTTGTAATATTAAAGTCATTTAAGTATCGAATATTATTCGAAAAATTAGGTAGGTATATAATTCACTTAGGTATAGGTATATCTGCTTTTCTGCTTATTTATTACCTACCTTTGATTTTCAATGCTATAGTTACGAATAAAGTGTTTTGACGAAAAGTTACGAAATAAACTCGTGCACGTTTTCATTATTATATTATTTTCTCCTTTATTCATGCTCGTGTTCACCTTTTTCATTTTTTTCGACATCAATATAGTATCTTCAAGTGTGAAACGCCTCTTTGCTTACTTGTAATATCTACGTTCTTATTTTTAATTGACAAAAAAAAATTTGTTTAGAGCAAGAACGCCTGATAGGAAAACTTGAAAAGATATTTAATTTATAGTTTTGAAGAAAAAAAATGCGTACAACGAATGGAAAATTTTTTAGAAATTTTTTTAAAATTCAGTCGATGAAAAAATTGAAAAATTATTCGAGTTTTTTTTTAAAACGTGACGATTTGAATTTTTCAGGGAATTATTCGCGAATCGGATACGTTGAACCTAACTTATTTTTTTAGGTTGAAATTTATATTCGTACGAATATTCGCCTTTACATTTTATTCGACATTAATCTGTTTTTTCCTTTGATAAATGAAATGAATTTTTAAAGAATTTTTTTTCGCCAACGAAAACTCGAAGCCATTAAAATCTTGTTATTTAATAGCATTCCGACAATAATAAAACTTAACGCGAGGTTTTTTTTTTCGTAAAAATAGTAATTACTCGGCAAATTATCCTCGGGGAATTTGCGCGAAGAAAAAACCTGGTAACAATGAAATAAAAATTTCACGCCATCGCGAAAGAAGTGGCTACGTAGAGGAATAAGGCCCGTAGAAAGGCTTTTAAAATATTCGACCACAGTGTTGAAAAAGAATATTCGTCCAAATGAAAGAGCTTGCACAAGCATTTAAACTTTATTGTGTACAATTCGTTAGAAACGGTATGATCATAAAAACTGCCGCAACAAAAGACGATCCCTATGAAATATTTCTCGATGAAGTAAAATAAATCGTTAAAAAGTACAAATATATATTTCTTTCGAGCCAGCCTCGTTTTACCAGAACGCGAAAATTTTCAAAATGGCTAAAAATATATATGTTTTTAAAGACGACGGCGACCAAGAAATCTGATGTTTTGATTCATCGGTGGCAATTCTAGTTGTAATATTCGATAAATCGTTCGAAATGGGGTTCAAAAAAAAGGCGAAGAGATTTACGACGTATGAATTTTCAATTTTTTTGGCTATTTTTACGAATCAGTGTTGTTGATGGTTTATGTGAACATGTTATCAACGTGTAGGTAGATATAGGTGCACTAGACCTAAAGATGTTGAAATGACTAAGCAGTGAGCACGTATAGATTGTGGTCGATTTATTAAATATTATGCTTCCTAGATTTAAAAAAAAAAAAAAAAATGTCGTAAATGTCGAATATATTCGGAAAACCAGAGAAGAAAATCTAAAACTATGCTAATAGTTTCGACTTCGTAGACGACGCACGGTGGTAAAAGTTGATTTGCAAATTCGTGTTTTGAAAAGTTTTCAAAAACGGAGCAGATGTTCTTAAATTTTCTCCAATCAAAGTAGACACGAAAATTGGATTTAATTTTTCACTTTTATAGCCGGTTGCAGTAATTTTATACTATCTGCTGCCTGGAAATCGATTATAAATTCACGCTGGAAGTATTTTCTGCTAAGAAAGATGTTGTTCGTTTATACCTGATTGGATTTGCGAAATAAGATTAAACGTTTTTCGACGTTTTAAAGAGTATAATTTTATCAGCCATGATGAAGTTTTCGTGATAAGCGACTTTGACGGTGTGGTGTGTAATTTTGTCACAACTTGTGGAAACATGCTTATACGAATTAATTTCAAGTAACAGGAGGTGGTCTGAATTTTACCGCAGCGTTACTTCCGAAGCGTAACAAATATACTTTATGTCAAAAATTATGATAGATTGTTACAAACATTCACCTTTTTTCCCCCACGAATCTAGAAAAAAAATTAACGAAATTCCATCGGGACCCAACGGTATTATATACTCTTATTTTATGGCGAAATTTTATATAACCTATATTTTAGTTACCATTCGATTAAGTTATTTGCGCTGACAAGTTTTCGAAAGATAAGCATTTCTAAAAAAATAATAAAATTCGCTAAATTTTGCTCAAATGAGTATAAGTATCTGTAGAGGTAATACTTGGGTGCGGTTCATTTGTCTGCAGAATTTCCATGCTGTCCACCTACCTATACCTACGATGATTACTGTTGGCAAAAATAATGCTACGTTTAAATGAAACACCTGCCTCTTAATATAAACAGCTGTAATTAATTTTAGCTTCTGTGTAATTTGTCATCCTAGAGTTGGAATATAATGCTATGATTTTCTGACGTTTTTAAAAAAAGATATTTAGATTCGTTTGAGTAATGAAAATTTTAACGCGTAGGTAATGTTTGTTTTTAGATTGGTGAATTTAGGATTTTTTTGTGATGAGTATTAAAAGACTAGACATGGGAGAGGTATCTCAACGGGCAGAAAAATTTTTGGAACGTGAAAAAAATCGAAAAAATATCCGAATTTTGGAGTACGAATTTTATTTTTTCCAATTATTAGGTATTGGTGAATTTTTGAAAATTTAAGGGCCTGTTTTGCACCAAAAAAAATGGAAATTTCACGAAATTTAGGAAGAAAGCTAGATTTACACCTTATTTTTTACCTCCAGAAACAATGTGATGGTATCTAGTTTTGAGCAGAATTGGGGATGGCTCGAATGATTGGATTTGAATCACGATTCAGATCAAAAATTTTACGATTTGATTCGAATCTTTTTTTTTTTTTTAGTCGTGATTCATAATCCGTGACTGGAATCATTATTTGGCAGTGATTCGTGATTTATGAATTGCGATTCATTACAGTTACGAGTCGTAAATCATGTTCACGAATCATTTTTTGTTCCTCGTTCTCTTCATTGGACGATTGATTTTTGCAACATTTTACTCAAAATGTGAGTTATTCAATCTGAATTTTACTAAACTTTCATCAATTTTTGACAATTAGGTACCGGTTGTTTCTATACCCATTTCACAATTTTTATGATATGTACTTCGTGTTATTGACAAAACAGGAGTAGGTATATAAGGGTGAGGGCGAATGGGAAAAGGGACCTCCCGACCAAAAAATCAATTTCTGTTTTCTTCGCTAAATTTTCTTGGGGACTCTTTAAAAATCGAGTGGAACCCTCAACAGGCCTCAATTTTCATCATTTCATCGAATTTTTCTACTTTTAAGCGAGGCATGTATAAATTTATTACTTACAAAAGTAGAAAAATGACGCAAAAAATTCGAAAAAAAATGTAAAAATGCGTAAAAAATTAAAATTTTACAAAAACTCATTACTTTTAAAAGAAATACGTGAAAAAAAATATAAAAAATTTTTGCCGTCTGCGGGACTCGAACCCACGACCTCTGGCGTGACGAGCCGCCTCTGTACACGCGTAGCCACTGGGAGTGTTGTGAGAATCGGCTTTCTAATGATATACAACTAATTTTATTGTGAAATTAACATGAATAACATGAAAGAACAGAAAAACATCGCCAAAATCAGCCGCAAATCAGATTTTTATTAAAAATGAAATACTAAAAACCTTGAATATACTCAATCTATCAACTTTGAAGTGCATAATTTGGCCAGTAGAGCTTGTTGGAGGACGTGCGTGAATGTTTGGTAGTATGTAGAACCTTCGAAGTTCAAATAGCCATACATAATCTTACAAAATAACAGAGGAAATAACGCAAAACTTTAAACCTCCCCCCCGTAAAATTTTACTTTTGGTTCCCGGTAAACACACCGAACGCGAATCGCCGGCGGAAATCGCGGTCGCGAAAATCGCGTTCGATTCGCCGGCGAATAGAAGGCAGAAATCGCAGTGAAAAAAATGAAAAATCTCGTTGCAAAAATCGTAGGCGTATCGCGGGCGAATAGACGGCGGAAATCGCAGTGAAAAAAATGAAAAAACTCGTTGCGAAAATCGTAGGCGTATCGCCGGCGGATTCAGCAGTGATATTTTCAACGCGATACTCGCGTTCTATCCGCCGGCGAATCGAACGCGACAATCGCGCTGAAAAAATTTGAAAAAAACACTGCTGAATCCACCGGCGATACGCCTACGAATTTCGCAACGATCTTTTTCATTTTTTTCAGCGCGATTTCCGCGGTCTATTCGTCGGCGAATAGAAGGCGAATTTAGTAGAGTTCTTTTACAATATTTTTCATGCGATTTTCGCATTTGTTTCGCGTTCAATCGAGTGAGCATTCAGATGTTCTTACGCAAGCATGCAATAACGAGCAGAATGTTGTGTTTTTTTTTATCTTTTCGTTCGTGTTTATTTCAAATTGGTTTTCTGGTGTTGAATTTTGATTAATTTTTTTGGAGTGATAACGAACAATTTTTTTTCGTGGTGTGTACATAGAATAAATTTTTCGGCGATAAGTCAGATTGGAATTTTTTTGTGATTATTTCTAATGAATTTTTTTTTAGCAATTTTTGACACTTTTTTGTGATTTTTAAAATAAATTTTTCACTGTATTGATTCAAATTTAATTTTTTTATTCAGCTTGGAATTTTTCATGGTGATTTTGAACTGTTTTTTAGTGATGAATTCTGATAAATTTTTGATGATTTCAAATGGATTTTGTATGGTGACTTAGAATAATTATTCTAAATCTCCATAATTCAATTTTTGTGTTTTTGGTTATTTTAATAAATTACAATTGATGTTGTTGCATTCTTGTGTGAAGTGATTTACCCAAGTATAGGTACTTCATCGTTTTTTCTTTTGTTATTTCCTAGTTTGTCTTCCTACATCAGAATCAGAAAGCATTCTTCACTTAATTTACTCGTTATTTATTTTGTTTTCTTGATTTTTAATTATGTAAACAAGTAAATTACTCGTAAAATTAATTGAAGAATACGTTCTGATTCTAATGTGGGAGAAGAAACTAGGAAAAAACCAAAGCAAAACATCATTGCGATTATCGCCTTCGAATCGCCTTCGAATCGCGTTCTGATATCGCTGCGATTTCCGCCGACGAATCGCCTTCGAATCGCGTTCTATTTCAACAGCGATATCGCTGCGATTCCCGCCGGCGTATCGCCTTCGGATTCCGCTGCGGAAAAAGCGGACATTTTCTCCGGCGATTCGACCGCGATTCCCGCCGGCGATACGCCGGCTGCCAATACGATGATCGCCTTCTATTCGCTGGCGTATCGCGTACTATGTGTTTACCGGGTTGGGAGGTCCCTTTTCCCATTCGCCCTCACAAGGCCATTTTTTGGGCCCAGGGCAGTTATCGACTCCACCACTCTTAAAATGTTGTAATAAATGTCCCAAATACGAATCCGTGGTTAGTCAACACAAAATGACCATTTTTGTGGCTCAAGCGGTTCCCAAAGTTGCGAATAAAAAAAGAATTTTAGGAATCACTGAGTATTATTTTCAAAAATTTTTCCAGCGTAATATATCTGTTTGAACCTAATAAACGTTATGCGAGGAAATTTTTTTAATTTTCGACCCTCGGGGGCAGAAATTGGGGGGGGGGGTTGATTTTTTGAAAATTTTGGAACCACCATTTTGAATCTACCTCTTTGAACCCAGCTATAAAACTTTTCACAGTTTATTAGTATCTAAAATACCTCCATCCTACAAAATTTTGAATTCAATAAAATTTTGCGCTGGTACTCAAAAATCCAATTTTCCGATTTTTCGTAATTTTGATATTTTGGGAACCCTTGGGAAACTAGAAACCTGCGATTTGTGCCCAACGTAACGTTTTGAGGTATATATTCAATTATCTAGATGAAAAAGTTCAATTGAGCTCCCTGCATATTCGTAATTTTGAACCCTTTTTTTAGAGCCCCTCACTTTAGGCACCCCTAAAAAAAATGTATGCATATTTTTTCAAACAAATTGAAAAATTTACATTTGAAACACACTAGCAAGTGCACGATAATTCTTCATTTGATTTTTCCTGTTACTTTCAAAATTGAACTATTTTGGGTCAAATTACGAAATTTTACTTTGTTGAAATCGTGAAAACGTAAATAAACATTTTTTCAAAAATTTAAACTTAGATTGAATATATTTCAATCAATCAAAAGGGTTCAAAGTCGGTACGGCTGAGCTTATAGATGCTGAATTTACTTTTGACCTCCCTCCCTCTTATGAAAATTCTTCCAAAATTGAAAATTGAAAAGTTTACTGTTGGCTGTGAAACTACTCAAAATCACTACTAATCGATTCGGTGGATCAAAAGAGGGATACAATTTGAATTTCACGTTTTTACCTTAAGTTGACCAAAATTTGATCTTTTTTTTTTGTAGAATATGGACCAAAAATTTACATGATCAAAAACTTCACCGAAAATTTAAAAATCAGATTCAGTACCAGAAAGTTGGCCTGATGGTCTAAGTAATTAGGTACCTATTTTTAATGATCATTAAATCTCTGTTTGTCTGGTCTTCAAATTTTCTGAACAGCTCTCTCGTGTCAATAGATAAATTAATCCCTGTCGCAGAATCCGCCTTGAAAATTTGCGCGTAATAATGGTCTAGAAGGAGGCTCCAGAGTGTCTTGAAAGGATCACCAATCACTTTCTGATGTCAGAAAAAGAGTACAAACCAAATTTCAACTTCATACGTATAGTTTGTGCTGATTGGTTTTATTATTATTTTTTTTCATAAATAATGACACGATAAATTTTTGGATTTGGACCGGCTATACTAGATTTTGAAAATTCATGCTTCAATCAATCAGAAGGATTTTAGAGATGAAAAGTACCCGAAATTGTAGATGCAAAGTTTCATTTGCACCCTTTTTATGGCAATTTTTCCAAAATTATCAGATTAAAAAAGTCCCATTTTCAAAAATTTGCCAAAATTGAAAAATCGAATTCAGTACTTGAAACTTGGCTTGGTGGTGTATTTTTTATCCACTTTCAATTTTTGTTTGTCTGATTGATACATTTTTCTGAATAACTTTCACGTTTCAGTAGATAGAGTGTGGCTCCTGGCGCAGAATCCGCCTTGAAATTATAGAATAAAAATGGTCCTTTTTATACTTTTTTTCATCATTTCTTTTTCTGTGATCCAATGTGACGTCTCGTTTTTGTATTTTATCTTTGTTGTAAGAGAATTTACGTTGGGATACATTGTATTTCAACTTGTTGAATTGACACTTAATTAGGTATACTTCATTTTTGCTCAACTAATCGAAAGGAATCGTAGTGAAATACTAAACGAAATATTTTTTCTGGCCTTCGAATCTACCCTATTGCTCTAGTGATGAATTCAAAATTTCAAATCATACCCAACATTTTCTTTTTTTTAAAAGAGAGAGGGGAAATCAGATGCGTATTTCTTTGAGAAATGCATTAGAAGAGATCATCGAAGCTACACCAATTAGAATTCAGTCGAGGTAATAAAAATCGATCCAAACCTTTGACTTTTAAACGATAATCACTCTTTGATACTTCCCCAAAAACATGTAATTATAATACCTAAACGAATCAGCTCGATTACATTCAGTTATAGCGCGACATCTGCGAATCTTCTATATTGTAAACAAGACTCGATGTGCAAATTACACGACCAAAAGTCGACGTCACTTTCACTCTACACGTAGAGATGCGATTTCGGTCGGATTCACGTCAATTAAACTTGTAACCACCATTTAAGAAAACTTGACGGCGGCCAAAAGTTTGATAATAGAATCCAGCATAAACAGGACTCGTAGAACGTTATCGATGATTACATAGAATGCATTTGCGGTTTACGAACCGCTCGTTGTGTGGTAATAACTACGCTTTGGTGAAACGTCGCGTCGCGTCGCAGCTCAACTAGACGTGATTTTTTGCATTTCCTCGTACAGGGCCAAGCTAACAAAGTTAAGTTAAGTACTTGTATCTTAGCAACCTATATATGTATAGTTAAATTGGGAAAAGTAATTTGCTCGTTAATGTTTGTAAATTTACACAGTACAAGAAGTTGGACTATGCGAGTCTAGACTGCTGTTTAGTTTTATTCGGCTGCAGGGAACCACATTGTTGAAAATAAGTTGTACGAGATGAGCAATAAAATCAACGTCACATTTTTTTTTTTTTTGAAAATATGGAAAAATCAGACGCAAAATGTGCACTATTTTTGTTTTGACCAACATCATTGTATATTTGGCTCCTACGCGTACAATCGGTACCTTCCTCTACCTACCTACTCATATCAATAAGACAGTTTCCATAATTATCGTTGCATATCGAAATGCAAAACTTCCATTCGAATTCGCATTAGAAAAATATACGTAGCATTTTTCAGCAATTTCATGTAGCACACAAAATGTTGAATTCGAATGCAGTTCATTTCACTTCCAAATGTTTTTTGGTTTGCACATTACTTAGCGCATTATGGCACATAAGCCATTGCCACATTTACAGTGGGAAATGTGTTATATTGAGAGCATCGAGCGACTACCTGCGGGTCGAATGGGCTACATAGACGAGTTGAATGGCGTTGAGATGGTATTTTATTTAAAATGCTATAAATAAAAATGTGATTTGTACAAACATAATGTTATAGCTCTTAACGGTAAATGTGATTTAAAAGTACTAGCGGTATAAGAAAAAAACAAAGTGTTACGATTTATGTAACGCTTGGCGCGCTATTCCGATATGCATCCAACATTGTTGTTATTCGAATTAAGACGTCGAAACGGCGAAAATACGTTTCTAAATGCGTTTTTGTGCCTTTCTTTTGTTATTTACCGAACATACATAAGTATAATATGTATTTGTATACAGTACGAGACGAAGCTGGAGGTTTTATTTTAAGAACTCGTTCAAAACTTAGTATGGTTTTTTACTTCCCTTTACATAAAAATAAAAACATCAGCAGTAAGAAAAATGGGCAATTTTCTAGTACACGACATTCTAACCGAACGACAAGTTGCCAGAAGCTTTTAAAGGCGCCTAGAAAAATATTTGTGAACTAAAAGAGACCGATTATAATTTCAGATAAGGTCGAAATTCGCGGTAGGTAATTTATATATATTTTTTTATTCTTTTCTTTTTCATATATAAAACGCGATCCACGATCCTGTTGCCGAGCTATTCTTTTCAACGCACATTTCACTCTCTTTTTTTTGGCTTCTTTTTTTCCCTTTCTCTCTTTCTGGCTGTTGCGGTACATCTCGGCGTGCGTGAGTGTGCACCGATAAAGCGAAGCTGCAGATTAAACTTGATACGTTACTAAGTTTCACGTATACATATGTTCTCATTGAACGCGTTCAAAAGAGTACTCGTACAGGATAAAAAAAGGCAACGAAATGAAACAAAACTCTACGTGAGTTGACAAGACGTATAAAGACAGATTAGACGAAAAAGCTATACAGCATTACCAACTCACGTATACTGTGCATGAAACCTTAGTCGTCCGATGACCCACACGTCCTCTCTTCGAGATCAGATATTTTCATGCAAAAGTTTTTAAAATCGCATAAATTTGTCGTCCAGATATGTTTTGAAAATTACCCACGAGCCAGATCGAATCCTAATCTCCTATGTTTTCATCCGAATTTGAGTACAGAATTTGGGATAAAGCGGAGTGGTCGTTTGTTATTTGGATGAGTTTTCATTTTAGCGTTTTGTTCGAGGATTATGTAGCTTTGTTAATTTTCGAAATGATCTTACGGTATTATTACCTCGAGGTCAATGTATTTTCGAGTTGATTCACTTCCGAATAAGATTAATTTGAATTTTACAGGTTTGCCCTTATAGATAATCTGTGCGTAGTGAAATTGGGAGGGAATTTCACATTTATTCCGAAGAATTAAAACGATTTCATTTTTTTTGGCACCTTCAGTAATAATTATTGTTCTACAAAAACCAGTAGTACTCACTCATCCACCTCCTCGCTGATCTATTTCAGACTGAATATCGACGATAAAGGCAAAGGATAACTCAATGGAAAACTTAACTTTCGAAACTCATTTTTCTAAATTAGATTTTCAAGCTGCATTCAAAAATCATAACGTAATAAAAACGAATATTTCCCACCTTTAAGGTACATACCTACGTCCATGTTTGAAAAATCATCGTTTATTTAATATTGTTCAGCCGTTCGTCGCGTTATACCAAAGGAAAGAAAAAATTAAAGTCAGCATTTAACATCATTTTATGTTAGCTCGAAATAGGCCAGTATACCAAGCTCGATGTTGATGATGAAAAAATGTAACCCACCATCCGCGTCCACCTCGCGTCTTGTACGTAATAAAGTAATGTAAATATTAAAACATTTATCACTTGTCAGCATTGATAAAAAAAAAAGAGCCAACATGGCGCGAAATTTGAATGTTTGTATTTAAATTGACTATATACCCGAGGAGGAGTAAAAAGCACGAGCTGGGATGTTTGATAAAAAATTATGTCAGTATAAGGAGGCATTCCGTTTAGTAAAACGGTAGCTTTGAAAAAATATATATTTTTTAATGTTACGCTTCATTGCACATCGGCGATAAAATTTGGCAATATTTCTATTCAGATAAGAGGTTCATAGAAAATATTAAAAAAAAAAACAGAAAAGTCTGTTCCCCGAACAGTGTCAAAAGAGCAATATATAAACTTTTTTACTACAATTTTGATGGACCGATGATTTAGATTTCTATTTTGAACCAACGAGAGCATCGTATGTATACGCAGCGAATGTTTGTGTAAAGGCAAAGTTGAAGTGTTGTAAATGTTTATAGGCTAATGTGTGGTTACATTTTAAATGCTCGGCTTAAATGTTCTCTTTATGGATGTGCGATGAAATTTAAAACGTCGGTACTTTGTACGAATTTGTTAACGTGTTGCATTCTAGTATGCTTTTACATATTAAAGAAAACTTTATGGCTGGTTGGTGGAAAAAGTGAACGTATTTAGGTAAATACGAATATGTAAATTAGAAGACTCCAAGTACTTTAGGTGAATGATACCTAAGGTGTTATTGGTGTTTTCTAAGCTATCTGTTATTATGCTAATATTGTTACAAAGATTTATATACCAGCGCATAGACCGATGTAAAGTTTAAATTCGTTTTAATGTAGATTATTTCGAGTATACTTTGGTAATTCCAATATGTTTTTAGATCGTATTAGAGACGCTAATTTTTACATCAGAGAAATATCGTAATAAAGTTTGGTTTCATCGATTTAGGTGACAAGAGAATGAAATGGTGAAGAGGAAGAGGCGATTAAATATAGGCGAATTTACTTCGAAGTGATTCAGGGGTCAATAAAGAAAGGAATAAGTAGGTAGCTTACCATGTTTTTTTTCCAAATTTCCGCTAGGTGTATTTTTATAAAAAGTTTTCTTACATAATACGAGAATCCAACAATTGACATGGATATTTTTTTGCGTCCGGGGTCACTCCGAAATTTGCGCGACGCTGATCCTTGTAACGCTGATCTGCGTTACATTGACTTTTTCTGGCATAACTCTGACTAGTAGCCAGATTATCTGAATTTTGTCTGACTTTCTTGAAAGTCAGACAAAATTCGGAAATTTTCAAATAAAATTTGCCTCAATGTAGGACATAGGTGATAGGCCTAAAAAAAATTCATCGATTTTCTGACATTAGGTAGGTCAGATTTTTTTAAAAAACCACGATGAATTCTTGAAATTATATATGCCGAACTTTTGAAAACTTGGGTTAGTCAATATGTAAGTTTCACATGGCTGAAAAATTATGAACGCGTGGACATTTTTTGACCAAAATTGGAGGAAATAGTTTGAATATTCGACCAGATCTGACAAAATTTATTTTGCATTTGGGTGCATTGTTTGTATTTTACAGTGTGATTAGTAAAGTGATGATAAAAAAATTCCGTCCAAAAATTATTTTAGAAAAAATTAATTTTTTAAGCTAACAAAAGAAAAATTCATCAGAAAATTGATTGAGAACCACATAAGACTAAGGAACTAAATACCAGGTATGGAAATACGCCATTTTCGGTTATAGATTTCGTAGTTTTGACGGTGTGATGTGATTTTTTCATTTCAGTTGTATAATGAAATAGAATCAAAAAAATGGTGGGAAAATGTTTATTTTGTGTATTAAAATGAATATGAAGTAAAAAAATAACGTAAATGGGCGGTATTATTAATAAATTGAGTCCTTAAAATTTTTTTCCTATAACCAAAGATGGCATATTTCCATACCGGGTATTAAGTTCCTTAATAAGACATAACATACTAACATTATTTTAATTCAATCAAAATCCAAATAAAGTAGATTGTTCAGCGATAATTTGCTGAATGTCGGCATTGTCAAGAGTCACTCAACACCAGCAATTTTGCAACCATCACATGAACAATTTACAGTGCCAAATAACGTCCCAACTTGGAATAACATTAGTATGATATGTTTTTAGTAATTCTTGATGAATTTTAGTCATTCATAATTGAGGAGCTCATTGCAAAAGTAGCCCTTGTCACATGAACCTATGCAATCTCCAAAGCTCTCCCTTGAGCGTACCCAGTATCATGAATGTAAACTCTATAAAGCAATTCCTCTCAGGGCTACTCAGGGTAGACCAACTTGACGGTCATTTCATCATTACAACATGATCTCTGCAGTTGGCAATAGGTGCAATCGAGTAAAAAGGGTCTAAAAGTTCATGTGACAAGGGCTACTTTTGCAATGAGCTCCTCAATTATTACAACCACAATTTTGTTTTGTGGCGAAATTTCACATTTGGACAGCATTTTTTTATCAGCACTTAACTAATCACGCTGTAAAATATGAACAACGCACTCGAATGTAAAATAAATTTTGTCTGATCTGGTCAAAATTTCCTCCAATTTTGGTCAAAAAATGTCCATGCGTTCATAATTTTTCAGCCATGTAAAACTTACATATTGACTAACCATTGTATCACCATTGTGACTGGGTCTACGACTAGTAGTCACAAATCGGATTTTTCATTTTCGATTTTTTGGTTATTTTGAAAACTAGATATCATAAGGAGACCAACAAGACCAATCCCAGCCTCTTATGTCATATATTTCTATCTTTTTCCATTCCTTCAATTTTTGGCTTCCAGCTTCCTCCGCACCTGTGTGTTTCTTGAATGGCAATCACATCTATGTTCAAGTTCTTGACCATTTCAGCTAATATAACTTCCTTTGGCCCTGACAGACCCTCTATATTTATGGACATGGTCCTTAAGGGAGGTGTCTGTGTCCTCGTCAGAGGCCCTGAGAAGGGCCGTTTTAACCTAGGTCTAGGGTGCATGATCAACCGGTGATGGGATGATTGGCCCATAGTTGAACTACTGTTTCCATAAGCCCCAGGTTATGAGAACATCTGCACTGGCACTGTGCTATTCAGTGGGGGAGTATGCTTGCCCTGTTTGGAGTCGTTCAGCACATGCAAGTAAAGTTGATATACCCTTGAACAAAGCATGTAGATTGGTGACAGGTAAAGCTCTTAAATACAAGTATGGAAATAGATATGTAGTGTAATATTAAAGAAAATGTTTTTCCAAGTTGTACTAATAAACACCTAAAGATAGCGCATTCTATAAGACGTATGTAAACGTGTTACACGAACTCGTTTTTACGCTCTCCTGTAGAAAAACGTCAATGGCACTTAGCACACTTTGCATTTCCACCATTCACTTGTATTTAAGAGCTTTAGTGACAGGATGCTTACACCAAACACCATTAAATAATCTGTATGAGTTAAGTGGAATTGCCCCACCAGCAGTCAGATGTGAAGTTGCATTCATGACAGAGAAGACAAAGATGCTAAAAAATCTGCTGCGTCCTATGTATGGATATGAAGAACTGGCAGAAACCCGCCTCAGATCAAGACACAGTTTCATGAAAACAGTTGAAGAACTAAGTGATACTTACCCCCAGCACAGATAGATGTCGCATATGGAATGCAGGTGCTGAGGGAAGAACCAGGCAGGAAGCCCTACCAAGTAGAGAATATCTGAAATATGGATGGTGGAAAACACTTAACAGATTGAGGAGTGGAGTCGCATAATCTAAGTACAACCTTTGTAGATGACAGTTGGCTGATGATGATCTGTGTGAATGCGGTGATGTTCAGACTGACAAGTACTTATTTGAGTGTGAATTATCAGGAAAAATCAATCCTGGAAAATTAAATGGGACACTTGACAATGACGCAGTTAGATTCCTCAAGTACTGGCAGGAGAAGGGTATTTAGATTTAGATTGAGTGTTTTTACTGTTTTGTCATGTTGAGTTAGGCATGTTGACCAGATATGAGAATTTTTTTTTTTTACATTTTTTGAAATCGCAGGATTGAAAAACACACTTAAAGAAAAAAAAAACATGAAAACTGATCAAAATTTTTTTTAAAAAGAATATCAAACCTCGATTATTGCAACTCATTGAAAACACAGAGATACAGAAAGCGACTTGTGGTTCCTTTTTGAGTCCACAGACCCTAACTTCGAATGCGCTTTTAACACAGTTTTTTGCCAAATTACGTGTTGTGGCTTTGTCACATGATAGTTCACACGTCAAACAACCAAAATGTCGAGCTTTTCTTATAAATATTAAATTTTCAACTTTCAGATATCAAGTTTGACTTTTGAGAACTTCACGAGAAAAAAGTAACGCTGGCCTGTGTGAAACGCTGACATTTCATCAGACTTTTGTAAACTTGGAAAAAATTGTAAATAAATTCTTGATATGAAGCAAAAAACATATCCATGATTTAACATTTTCTCTGCAGAGGAGATTTCACCTCCTTTTGTTGTTGTCGTTTCCAACAATTTTTGAAATTTTTGAAAACATTTTATCATGTTTCTCAGTTTTAAATTTTTTAAACTCAATTAGGTTATACGTATGCATTTCAAAACACAGTAATCTAAATGGTAGAAATCGGTGCAATATCCCCTCTCCCCCTGCAAAAACCCAATTTTTTAAAAGTGAATAATGTTGCAAGAGAATTTTTGAAACCTAAGTGGGCCTAGGTACCTATACCTATAGGTACTTACATTTTTCAGTTCGGTACTTTAATTTGATGTCATATTGTGATTATTATTGTTTTTTTTTTTTTTTTACTTTTTGAGTTGATTATGCAGCATTATCTTTCAAGCACCTAGATGATAAAAAACCATTTTTTATGTTTAAGGTTAGTTTTAAAATATGTATCAACCTCGATTTCAGGAGAAAGGAATCATTACATTTGGGATCGTTCAAAATAATAATGATATTTTAGGAAGTAAGAAACTCGAAGTTACGTGAATTTTTCTGCGAGCCTAACATACTTATTGCATGAAATATTTGTTATAGGTATTATTTTGATTACCAAGTGCTACAATCAAGACGTACCTTCTTTGATCACCGAATCATGAAAATAAATCTTTTCTCCGCAATTTGTCACGACTCACGTTGCTTTTTTTTTTACAAAACAGTCCTTCTCCTCATTTTCAGCACACTTTTTCCAAACCTTATGTCATGTTTCTCGTGATCCACTTATTCTAGTCCCATATCTCGTATAGTTTCTTTTAATCTTGAAACTTTTTTACTGATCTGTACCGGTAAAGGGGCGATTTTTGATGAAGAGAAAAAATACTCCTTTATAGTCTTATCTCCTACAGCAACAAGATGTAGAAAAACGACTTCCTGAAATCATATACGCGTAAGCTAATCCAATTTCCAGCACATTCATCGAGCAACGCGTATACAATTTATCTCTTCTAAACCTATCAAAGAATACGTTTTGCTTTTCATTTTTCTTCTCTTCTATGTACTACGTATACATTTATCCAATTTGAAAATTCCTTTCTGTATATGCAAGTTTTCGTATACATACATTTTTTTTTTTTTTTCAACAAACGTGTATTTAAAAGAAATTTGCCAACGTTCGTTGTGTATACTGTGTACTTATTCGATATCAGCGTATTTTCATTGCGCAATTTACGTCTACGTATAAGTACATAAATAGCAAAGTTACATATAAACTAATGCATATGCACTCTTGTGTCAATAATCTGTCTTTAGTAAATTCGACACTTTGTGTTGGATGTTAATGAACACCTCCATTTTCAAGTGTCATTCAAGCTCGAGTATAAATTTCCTCTGTTTTTTGAGCCTAATATTTTATAATTAACGGAGTGATTTGTGATACCACACCATTTGTACGTGTTGTTAATACCCCCCTCCCCCTCCAAAAAAAGTGCAGTAATTGCTTGGTGCTTATACGAACAAGCTAGTATGATGTTAGCACATGTTATTTTTATGATTGTAAATTAAAGTAATGCTTTGATCAGCAACCCCATCGTAATTGCCGTTTGAATTTTTCAGAATACCGAAAGATTAAGCACTCATAAAAGCCTCCAATCGACTATAATGCTTAGAAATATCGTAAAATAATGATAAAATTGATATCCGATGTTTTATCGTTACATCCTCCATATCGTCGTACATAAATCGTAAATCAGATTTATTTTTGTATGTTTCCTTGAATATGAATTATGACGAGTTTTTTCATTTTATTTACTCGCAGATCTAATGATATTGTTATCGAATATGCTGTGGTTGGTCTCAACGAATATTTTTATATGCATTTTATAAAAATTGTCCCAGAATATTAAGTATTTTCTTACGAGATGCTACGAGATGGACAGGCGCGACTTGTTGCCATTTTATGATTTTTAAATATTGGCATAAAATATTTATTGCTTTTATCGTAACTTTTAAATAATGAACAAGGAGTTGAATGGATATTTTAACGTTCGTTCGTGATCGGTTTGTTTGATAATATGGAAATTAAAAATTTCTCCATCAATATTTCGCCCCCTTCCCTATCAACATGAACAGCTAAAAGGTCAGAATTTTGATTTTTCTTTGAATTTACGTGCCAAAAGAATGATTGAAGAGCAATGAAAAATATTAATTGTGAGACTTGACTATGGTGGAGAAACATTCGGAAGGGTTGCTTTTTAAAATTCAGTCAAAGCCTGTTTGCTTTTTTTTGGTATTTGCCCATAATTTTTCCTATGTAGTTTTACTTAAATAAATTTTAAATTAAAAAAACGTTTGTTTTTCAAAAGCTAAAAGTAAAATTTACGAATTAAGAAATTCTCGAAACACGAACTAACAATGCAGATTATGGTAAAATTACGAAATTCGACAACTTTCAAGCCATATGACAGCGGTAGGTAAATAATGATCGTAGAGGCTGAACTTTAAACCAGGTTGTTTTAAGGCTGAAACACAACTTTTAGAGCAGCCTGTCATTTAACTTTTGTGGGAAAAAATCTCAAATTCTACTCGACCTATTCCTATAGCTACGTATATTATTCCGCGTGTATATTTTTGTTATGTATTCCGAATTATTACATTTTTTTCTCTCTGTTTTTTGCAGATGTCGCGTTAAAAAAACCAACATGAAATATGCGGAGACGATGTCAGTCGAAGTTATCGTATCAACAAAGTTTACAATTATGCATTCAACCAGTTGAAACCGATGAATAATTTAAAAGTTGAAGGTATCTCGTGTGGTGCGCTTTATAATGTAAAATATTCGCGACGTTTTAAATTACTCGCCTACGAGCTCTTTGGTATCGGTTTGATTCGTTGGTAAATATTGCACGGTGTAAAGTTATGAAAAAAATGAAACATAGGCTCACATCCTCGTAATTATTCGCGTATTTTTTTTTTCGTGATTTCAATACTGAGAGCTGATCTTAAATTCGTTTCATTTCTCGAACGTCGGTCGGCACGTGTTCCTATGATGAAGAAACTTTTCAAGCTGATTTCTACGTTGATTTTATTAAGTGGTGAGTATACGTATGCTAGATTAATAATGAATTCGCGTTCAATTATGAAACATGTGCGAGTAAAACTATCCAGCGAAATTCAACTAAACGTAATGAGCTCGCTCGTGAAAAATTCTAACTATGTGAACGATCGCGTAGTTGTTGGATTTAAAGGCATGTACTCGTAATATCGATGTTGAATAAATTGCATAACTGATTCGCCGTAAATCTTACTCGTATAAATGTGGCTCGCTACGTTTCTGTTTTCATTTCAAAATTTTCCACTTTTTTTTGTACCCAATGTTCGCCAAAATTGTTTTGTCTAAAATTCGAATAAAATGAAATATTGCAACTTCACTTCACCCTACAAAAAAAAAAAATCACTCGAAAGTGAATAGAGAAATTAGAATCACATTTTATAAAATGTACCTAAAGGAGTAGGTAGTAGGTACCCACGTAATTGTTATTTTGTTTCTATCCGAGGGTATTTTCTTCCTCTAGAGGGCTAGGTAGGCGTAGGTGGTACTTGTTAAAGCCACATAACCTTTTTTTTTTCAACTCTCCTAAGTATGGCTCATTTTATAATTGTGTTTTTCGTTTGCGCTCGCTGTGCATATACCTAAAACGTCAAATACAGAACGAATAAAAGAACCGATATCACGCCAAGTTGTGGAATCTAAATTCAGGTCGTTTGCGTTACTCAACTTAGGCACGAGAGTTCAGCTAGTACTTAACCAGACGTCCATTTATTTTAAATGTCACATATAGAATTCTTAAAACGAAATTAATCTTGAGCCGACGAATGTGCCTGTCCGGTAACACCGCCAAGATACAAGGAAAACTAAACCTCGTTTCTGGTCGTTTCCGTGTAAAGGAAACGTTAATAATTAAAATTATGCAGCGTGGATGAGAAATTAGTCTCCTTTTTTTTTTCAACTTTTGCTTAGGGTCGGCGTGTGTGGGTGTTTTTTCTTCTTTTTTCGAAACGATTATTGTACTTAGCAGATTTTTCACGCGATTCAATAATGTTTCGTTTCTTTTCGACGTTCATATTTGTGTTGTATTTGATGATTCGAAGATTTTTTTTTCTTCTACTGTCGTCATTGTTTTTATTTCCTGATTTATAATTAACGAAATATGGCTATATACAAAAATGGTAGTTGAAGGGCGGATTTTTAGGAAAATGATTGTTTGTGGGCTCAAGTCGTATTTACTTGTAGGAACCGATATCTTGACATGACGAGAAACGTTTTTTAATTTCGCATATCTTGCATATTTAGCAAGTTATGGGAATTTTATTTTGCATATTTGGTGACCAAATGCTCATTTTCCAATTTTCGATGCAAACGAAAACATATTTCCTTTTTTTCAAGCTCTTTAAGCATGTTTTTGCATTTACGTTTTCAAACTTTTTGAGCAATTTTTAAAAAATTTTGGAAACTCCTGCAAAAACGTCAATAGCTCATCAGAATCGAATTATTTTCCAAAAAAATCACCCTAAATCACTTTTGACTCCATAAAAAAGAGTTTACCTATTAGTGTTTTTGGTTTTAAAACGTATGAAAAAAATGACGCTAAATTTGATATTGCGTATTTTTGTATATTTTCCTGAAAAAATAACGATTTGCTGGATATTTTGAGATTTTTGGAACCAACCAAAATCTAGGTAATTAGGTATTCATATTTTTATCGTTCGTTTACACTTTTCAATTACCTATTAAAAATTCTATTTTGAAAATATCGATGCTATGATTCGAGCTAAGGGTGTTGAGCACACTGATCACCGAAACTTTTATGCTTATTTGGTTGAATTCTCCAAATTCCTCTTTTTCGTTTCAATTTAATTGTCCTTGACATTCAAGGACATTTATCTCATTATCTTCGTAACAATTCATCCCACCATACATGAGAAAATATGAGAACTTTTTTTGTCGCAAATTTTATGTACCTAAAGCAATTTCGTTTGTTAATATTTTCCTCGCAAGAACTACATAACTGTATGTATTTTTGAAGAAAAACGCGAAAAAATTATTTTGAGAAAAATCTCATCCTCCTCTTAGCCGACGTTCACCACTTTAAGTGAGAAAACTACGTCAATGGAATTTCCAGCCCTTCTCGGTGGAAAATGAGTGGTAGAAGCTGCTGAGCCCTTAATTTTACAAAATGCAAAAAATTAAGATAGGTAAGGTACCTATTGGACAAAATTATTAAAATTGGAAGATTTTTTGTTTCAATGCCTCATTGGTCTCTATTTGGGTAAAATCAATTTACATAATCATTTTAGCCCCCCTTCCAAATCTCACCAATTATCAACATTCAGGCTAGGGTGGCCTTATTTATTATGCCTAATACTCGTGATAAAACTGTATTTTTATCTCCCACGCCCTAAGGTTGTTATTTTAGAAGCTAACTTCATCCCCACTGTCTTCAAAAAATGAAAATTTTTTCGTTTTTATATTTTAATCCTAAAATTGTGTCGATCATTATTAGAAAAGCTCTATTTAAAAGTCTCGATTCCCCCTCTCTTTCGGACAATGAAAAAGTGTAACATTCCCCAATTATAATATTTTCTCGAAAAATTGGTTAAATACTTACATATTTTTCGAGAGAGCTCTGACAAAGGGATTGAAAATTTTTTTAATGAATAAAAAAGATAATATCCATTATTTATTAAAATGCCTCGACATCCGGACCTGTTTTGTAGGAAAATAGAATAGAATAGAATAGAATAGAATATATATTTCGGATTCTTGGTTCATTTGTTGACTTTTTTAGATTTTGAATTACACATTTTTGAGAGCTTTTGACCTCGCTTCGCTTGGAATATTCACTCTTCTTTTCCTACATACTTATTTAGAAAACACATTGTTCAAATTCAAGAAATCTTCAAAGTTTGAATCAGAAAAATAAACTCTTCCCTCCATAAAGAAACTTTTTCTTTTTACTTCTCAACTCATGATTGAATTTTTGAAAGCTTTTGAGTTCGCTTCACTCGGGCTTGTTTGCTTTGAAGCAAAATAATAAAATTTTTATAAACAGGTAACTCATCAGACGGAAAAACCGTCGTTTTTATACTTCTCTAAGTACTGATTGTCGAGAGCTTTTGCCCTCGCTTCGATCCGGTCTGTTTGATTTTTCTTTTTTAATTTTCAATTTTTCAACAAAAAATAACTATTCGAATTTCAAAATTTTGAAGCAAATAGTAATATGAAATATTTACAATCGAAAGTGAAGAATTTGAGTCAAATTTGATTTTAAGCGAACATGATGTGATAGTCATTAATATCGTTCATTTTATTAGTACCTACTTGTGTTCTTTTTAGTCCTGTTCTGATTTTTAAGTTGAGAAATTCCATCGATTTCTTGCATTGAAAAAAAATTCATGAAAAGTTATATTTTTGGCGTCTACTTTCTTGTTTAAATAAAATCATTAGGTGTTTGAAGATTGAAGACATCAGAAAAGCTAGCATTTCTTTAAAAAATTTGGCTTAAAACTTGAATGTAAATTTTGACCCCCCCCGCCCCTCCTCCCTTGAAAAATTACATAAGTAGTGTTCGAAAAATGACCTGCTGAAAGTCCTGCTAAAAGTTCTAATAAAGGTTTACTTTTTCAATTATTATTAGAATTGGGTTATAAAATAACTTTATATGTCGGTTCGTTATTTTTCGATTTTTTACCCTTCTGAACGCAGGAATTGAAAATAATTGGTCACTTTTTTGTTTCTTTTAGTTACTTTTTGGAAGAAAATGTCACTTTTTGGTCACTTTTTTCACTGCTGAAAGTCAATAAAGTTACTTTTTTCTTAGAAAACTTTGGCTACGATGCCTGCTTTTGAAGCCTCTTTTTTTAAAAGGAAGTTATTCAGAAGGGTTTTGATCAGAAATGATGCTTCTTTTGAAAATTTACCAACTTCGTTTTATTTTTTTTCAACTTTTTGGAGGCTTTTATACTTACAAAGGTATCAAGATTTTCTTGAATGGGGGTTATCCAGAAGGATTTTGCCCAAACATTGAAAATTTTCTAAAACTTTTACTAATTTTGATTTACTTACATTTTTCTCAATTTTTGTAACCTTGATGGAGGCTTTGCTTTATACCAAGATGCCAATAAAAGCTATGCAGGATCAGAGACAGTTTTCCCTTAAAAATGTGATTATCTACTTACATAAAAAAATTATATTTTTAGATGAAATGTATTTTTCCCCAACTCGTAACGTGGACCTCTCCTCTCCTCTTCCATTTTATTTTTCAAATTCTGTTTCTTCTCCATAGACCTCGCTTCAATTACTACCAAGTCTTTGAACTTGATTATACCTTTGCTTATTAGTACCTATAATCTTCATTGTGGAAATCCTATTCCATAACCAACAAAAGTTCTAATTTCTGTGCTAATCTGTACCTATCTTCGCTAAAACAATTTAATTTCTCCATTTTACTAATTCGAGGTAAAATTTAGTTATAAAAATATCATCAAGCACGTTATTCCATCGCGTTGCACTTGTCTCGCAGAATATAAGGGGAAAAAACAGCGCATAAAAAAAACAACAAAGTAAACAAAAGCAACGCCGGTTTAATTAAAATTCCAAAATTCGTCCAACTCATAAATATAATTTTTTTCACAAAGGTCAACATCCGTGCTAGGAATCTTAGTTAATTAAACGACGACGCAAAGGCTCAGACACGATTCTCAACTCATTGATAAGATATACCCGGACGAAAATATAGCCGCGCGCCGCCAACGATAAAAAAAAATGCCTACCAACGAAACAAAAAAATAAAGGTCGAATATTTTACGTATAGTCACGTAATTTCATTTTTAAAATTTCGTATATTTTTTCTCCTCTAAATGAAAACAATAATAAGGCAGGAAAAGTTGAAAAATTAACCGAATAGGAAAATGAAAAAAAAAGAAGATGGAAATAGGATTAAATTAATACAGAGAAATAAAGCGAAAACGAGTAATAAATCATAATTAAGCCGTGTACGAAAGTTTACCCCGGCGGTTTAGTTTTATAAGTTAATACTCATTAAAAGAAGCGTCTGTTGTTAAGAAAACAGGTGGAGTTTTTGATGTAACAATTTTATGTATTTCGCCCACCACCATTTAGAGTTATCCGGTTAAATGAACGAAACATCAACTCTTAAACCTTGAAGAAAATACCCTCCAAAAAAAAGCAATGAGTAAAAAAAACGCGGCCAGTAGGTAGATTAAAAGTGAAAATTTGACCGCATTTTGAGCGAACGATAAACTAATAAAGGTTCAAGAGTTATTCGAACGATTCGGCGAATATTTCACCGACAGAAGCTTATACTCCATTTTGTCGCTACGAATTAACGCGGCGCTAAGTTAAATAGCATGACATAACAATAGGATTGGTTTCATCTATCTTGATCACCGATGACATTATTAATGCATGCTAATGTTAGATATACAAAGATGAAATTTCTCTGAACAATCGATCGAATTAAGTGAAATTAAAATTAGCTGCCACACGAACCAAAAGAAAAGCTACCTGTTGCATTTTGCAAAACACTCGTCTTCTGTCTTGTCGAATTTTCCCTTTATAATGTTGTAGGTAGTTACTCGTGCTGGTTTGCTGGCTTCGCGCGAGTAAAAATATACCGCCGTAATTTACGCGTATATTGACCTTATAATGTTAGAAATACTATGGCTCAAAAACGCTCACAGTGAAACTGGCACGATTAAAGATAAAAAACTACATTACGCTAAGTTTTCTCGTGGTTGTAATTCGAAAATATCCCCAGAGCTCAATTTTGTGATGCGAAAACGAGTTGAAAACCTCGAGAGATTTCGGGCGAAAAATTTTAATTTATTTTATATCCGCGCTTATAAACAAAATTCCAACCCACATTTTACGAAAGTATACAGTAAATCTACTTTAAATGAGGGCAATTCGGAGACGTCAAAATTTTAAAACTTTTTTAAGCCATTCGATATGTCAAAATTTGTCAGCTATTTGCATCGATGTTTTTCGAATAATTGTACACGTGTGTTTCCATTTATCGAGACAAATTTTTCGAACCGCAGCTAGTTTTGGTAATCCCAATTGCCAATTAGAAGTGTATTGGTCTATTACATACAAAATCAATGAAAACGAAACCGATTCGAGCATTCGAGACCGTATAGAGAGAAATTTAATTACAAATGTACGAGTAATACGAGACCTCATAGTCGCTAAAAGTTAAATTAAGACGTTTTCGTACTGTATACGCATCTGCAATTTCGCTCGCAACGAAAACTCACTCAGCGAATTTATATTACTTTTTGCACACTGCGCCTATATAACTTGATTATCTGATGGAATTAATTGAGTTAATATCCAAAAACTGTATTCGATGCTACGGGCTGAATAACAAAAAGAACTGCTTGCGGTTTACGTCTGAAAAATTGATAAAAATATCTCGCTTAATGAGAAAAAGAATTTTCAACTCGTTTAATTATGTCCTAAAATGACATCTTTTGCCCGCCTTTTTCGTCGCTGCGCCGCTTCTTATATACTTAATATAAAAAGCGAAAATAAATCTAAAACTTTTTCAGTTATCTACCCTCCGTGCTTTGGTACGTTTTTTGCCGAGAGTAAAAATTCACGTATAAGGGGTTGAAAATTATTATGAATGATTTGTAACACGAATGACGCGTTGTATCCTCTTTTATAGTGTTTAGCGATAGCAACGAGTGTGTTTTCGAATGTTTATACTCGTATGATTTTGAAATTCGAACGAGTACTTTTCCAACGCTCACGCGTCGACGAGAAGCTGTCATCTGCATATTTGCCTGTGTTAAGTACGAACGTGTTTTTTTGACAATGTTCGATGTCTTTTAATTTTTCATGAATATCGGTCCGGTTTTGATCAGGAAGTGTGTACATTAGATGGAGTTATGTTTGATTTGTATCGAAAGTTTTTCTTATTTTGATTTATCTATCAAATTATTTGGCGGAGTTTTCATCCTCACAATTTAGCATAGGCTCGAGTATTAAGACTCGTGAATTTGCTTTCAATTTTTTTAAAATGAAAATAAGAGTACTTCCATTATCAAAAAATGCATAAATTTTGCGAGAAAATTAAAGGACAGGGGTGTTGATAGTTCAGATGAATCAAAAATCGTAAAGATTCGAATTTTTTATTCCAAGTCATCATTGAAAGAAGGAATCAAAGTTGCAGATTTCATGAGGCGTGGGGTTCTGCGCCAGGAGCTCAGAAGAAATGGGTTTTTCATTTCAAATCAAATAAGGTAGGTAGGTATTCTAACTTGGTAGAAAAAATTTTAAACCAAACAAAAGTACCTAAATCGAAAGGACGTGCAAAAATATATTATGTACTTAATACCAGCCAAGATTTCAGGCGCTGCATGAAGTGCATTTTTTGATTTTTGGTGAATTTTTGAAAATCAAAGAGCCAAAAACTGTAGAAAAACTAAAAATTTTCTAATTGACGTAAAAATCTGAAATTCAGTATATACCTACTCTACTTTAAACACCCTCCTCTTCCAAATCAATTGGGAAAAGTTCCAAATCGGTGATTTGAGTACGTAGTTCTCTGGAGGCTCCAGCAGATTTTTGAAAGATGAAATTTCCACATTTTATCAAATGAACTTGGAATGCTAAAATTATCTCTACATCCAAATTTTAACATGTTGACTAGAGGGTGGGACAACAACCATTTAAATAAGGGTGGTTTTCTGAAAAATGCATAAAGGCTATAGCCACCTAAGAGGGGTGAAATGGTCTCCGAGAGCGTTTGGATTGATATTATCATGGAAGGTGGGTACCATTGAGAAACTTCCGCGTGGAAAGATTCAGATCCGCAGCCCCTCCCTTTTTTGGGGGAAACCCCCCCACCCCCTTTCTAAAATTTCAATACCATTTTTCTCAACCCCATGTGAACCGATTTTTAAAATTTTTTAGTATGTTGTAGACATCCTTAGGAGGTACCCCACACAAATTTTCAGCCCCCTCCCTTCATATTTACCCCTCAAAATGGTGTTAAAATGTGTCGTAAGGAGGGTTGGGGTAAAATGGGAATTTTGCAGAAAATAACTAAGCATTAATGAATAGAGTGTCGTTTTCCCTCAAATTTGACTACTGTTAAAAAACATAAAATAAGTTTAAAAGGTCATTTTGAGGGGTAAATATGAGGGGAGGGGGCTGAAAATTGTTGTGGGGTACCTCCTAAGGATGTCTACAACACACTAAAAAATTTTAAGAATCGGTTCACATGGGGTTGAGAAAAATGGTATTGAAATTTTAGAAAGGGAGTGGGGGGGGGGGGGGTTCCCCCAAAAAGGGAGGGGCTGTGGATCTGAAACTTTCCACGCGGAAGTTTCTCAATGGTACCCACCTTCCATGATAATATCAATCCAAACGCTCTCGGAGACCAATTCACCCCTCTTAGGCGGCTATAGCCTTTATGCATTTTTCAGAAAACCCCCTTCTTTAAATGGTTGTAGTCCCACCCCCCTTGTACCTACAAACGAAGTTGATACATCATTAGATCGGAAATTTGACGTAGATTTTGTATCTAACCACACACTTTTCGCTAAAATGCAATACGGGGGAGAAAACAGCGAAAAACGTGTTTTGGGGGGCTAAACTCCACTGTGGGGGGAACGCACCAGGTGGATCGAGGGCGTCTCCACATATGTTGTTTAGGACACCATCCTAGACCTTTTAAAGCAAAAAATCTTTTGTCGCAATTTTGTTTAGGTTTACATCCATAAAGTGCTTTACCGACTGGACTATTCTGGAGCCTCCTGTGACTTTCTAGAAATTCCAGTTTTCGAGAAATGCTATCAAAATCGAGCCTGCTTAAATTGACTTTCGAACAAATAATTTTTCTCAGCAATGGCAATTCTTTTTTTTTTGGAAAATTGGTATTTCCAAAAAGTTGCTTGAAGCTCAAAAACGGCTTTAAACCACGTCTAGTTGACTCAGCAAGTTGAAATTTGGGTTTAGAGTAAATATAAGTTTTCTAACATTTCTTTTCGTAAAATTCAACTACATACTAAAAAACGGTTTTGGGCTCCAAAATTAATAAGAATGATTAGAAGCTTCTTTCAATTTTTTAACGTGAATTTTTTCTAAAGAGGGGGGGGGGGGTAAAGTCAAAAATAGCTGTACATCAAAAATGCCAACTTCCTCTGCCTATTTGATGAAAAGACAAAAAGACGAATAGACGAAAAGATGAATAGACGAATAGACGAATAGACGAAAACACAAAAACACGAAAAGACGAAAAGACAAAAAGACATAAAGACGAAACGACGAAAAGACAAAAAGACAAAAAGGCAAAAAGGCAAAAAGGCAAAAAGACAAAAAAGCAAAAAGGCGAAAAGGCGAATCAGAATTAAAAACAACTGTGGTTGAAACAGACACTGTTTCAATCAGTGGGTGTTTTCGGACCCAAGTTAGGAACTGTGTTTGAAACAGACACAACATATTATTTCAATCAGTTTTCACTTTTCAGACCCAACCAAGGACATGTAATTGAGACGAGACAAACACAGTGAGAGTTTCAAATTCAAAATTCAATATTTCCAAAAAATTTCAAAAAAACAAGCAAGGAACTTACCTCACATTCTGACGAAAATCAAACAATCAGAATTAAAAACAACTGTGGTTGTGACAGAGACTGCTTCAATCAGTAGGTGTTTTCAGACCCAAGTTACGACCTGTGTTTGAGACAGACACTGTTTCACTCAGTGCATGGATGTGTTCAGGCCCAAGTTTGGACCTGTGTTTGAGACAGACATTGCACCGTTCTAATTAGTGGGTGTGTTCAGACCCAAGTTTGGACCTCCAGAAGTGAACATCATGACGAAAAATTTCAATTTCTGAAAAAAACAAACTCCGCCACACCTGTCCAAAGAGAAATTGGGGTGCCAATTTAGAGCTAAATCGAAGTATCTAAACCCAAAACCAGGGATTGATATTTGATATGAAGTGATCCCACTGTCTCTAAATTATCTACTTCATTTTTTTAGTCAAAAAAATTGTCTATAATAATTTGAATTTTCGCTGTCTTTTAAAAACAATCTTATGCCTTTAAATTCCTTTAAATACCTAGGTCTCGTGAGGTCGAAATTATTCTTTTAGAGTTGGTTTGGCTTTCTACAAATTAGTCGAGCGGTGATATCGATATCAAAATGTCCCAAACTCCCAAAAGTACGAGTATGTAGGTACCTACTTTATAATTGATTAGAACTTGAGAACTCGACCTTTCTACCCTCTATCCTAATTTTCTGGAGTGAGAAAATTTGTATATGATAAAAGTTCAAATTAGTAAAAAGGACGGTAGAAAACATTTTCCAAGATTGAAAAGTCTGGTTAAAGAAGGACTGATTTTTTTTTCAAAGACGATTTTTTAAAAAATGAAGTACCTATTTAAAAAAATAATTACCTTTCTATTCAGTAACGAGCATAGTGAAGTAAGGTGCCAAATGTTCGCAGAGATATTTATCTAATCTACATATTTCATTCATCGAAAATTTTAAATTCTATAATAAAATCAGTTTCATTCGCCGTTTGCCCTCGCTTAAAATTTTACCAACACCATAACTTCGAAAATAATTCGACCTTCAAAAGTCATAACTTTTGATTTTTTTTTTCATTGAGCGTAAACTCGTAACCTATTTCAGCTCACATATTTTTCAAGCGTATAATAATTTTACTCAGCATTATAAAATTTCTCATTTCAGATTTAACGAAATATTTGGACTCTTATCAAGTGAAAGATACAACCAGCATGTTGGAATTAATACACGGAAAAGAAAGTAGTAAGTAAATTTTACGTATTTCATTCAAATTTTAATATCGTCGTAAAGTAAACGATCGACGTAAAATTTAATTCATTTAGAATTTTTTTCGTTCATAAGTATTTTACATAAAGTAACAACGATGAAATATGCACCATTTAATTATAGAACACTATACGAGATCTGGTTTTATTAAACCTTCTTCTTCTGTATTGGTTACATCTGTTAATTAAAAATCTATATCTAGTGTCGAATTTGCAGTGGTTAGTTTTTATATCGTTGAAAAAAAAGCTTGTAGGTTTACTGCGCTTATACAAATAATGTTAATTTTATTGTTGTTTTTAATTTAATCGTAAAAAAAACGATAGAGAGGAGAAAAAAATATCCGAAAGCCTGATTTTGTGTTCGGCTGATTAACGAACGATGTCTAAGAATAAGAAACAGTTTCGGGTCGTCGAAATCCTCTTCAAATATCCTACGAGTAAACCACTTGTAAGGGGTTAGGATACCGGTATTTGAAAAGTTTCTACATGCTTGCTTTACGATCAACGTTGAAATTAGAAAATTACTCGGTTTGCCAGTATACATGGTTTCTCATTATGGAAGTGCTAGATGTCGGGTCGATACGAGTTGTCGAGTATAACTTTGAAATGTGATATTTGCAAAAATTTTTCGGGAAATGTGCCGAATGTTTGAGAGTAAAACAGAGAGAAAGAGAGAGAGAATAAAGAAAGGTTGAATTACCTTCTGAAAACTCAGTAATTTGACGTTTTCATTAAAACCCGAAAAAAAAAGGTCTTCTGATGAAAAACAAGGAAAAAAAGAAGAAAGAAAAAGACAAATAACCAAATAAAACAAGACTTGGTAATTCAAATATGTAAATGGTTAGTGGCGGAAGAAATGTATAAAAGCGTAGGTATACTGCTACCTACTAATCAGGTTGTATAAGAATTTGTGTCTTTTTTCCCTTTTTGTCGGTGATAAAGTGGAAAAGGGCCGCAATTACATCGTTTGTTTCTGTACGTTTTCAAAGTAATTTATATCCGTTAGCGATTGCTATACCCTACGTGGTGGTATCTACTTTTTATCATTATTTAAAAAATTATCGAAAGCGAGGAAAACGTCGTCCGTCGACGCGCAGTTTCTTTTAATCATCGATATTATTTCGCGATACAGGCTCGCTGTTGGTTAATTTTTAACAGCAGACCGGCTGAAAAATATTCCAAACATAATTAAACCGAACTTACTTGAGGATTATACTTTCGAGTCGTTTTGAAACGGAGTAAACTTTAATTAAGCCTAAATCCACGAATTCGGCGTACCTACGGAAACCATTACTGTGTAAACTAAAGCTACCGCAAATGGCGTAATTTATTTTGACAGTTGTATGCGTATGGGTAAGTTGTGTGTTGAATTTACACCTGCTATATCATCGCATTCGTAAATGAATCATAATATTATTGCCGAATCCGCGAATTATTTGTTAGATTCTTTGGCATCTTTGCTATATTACGATACCTAGCTACCTACCTATCTTATCATCAGGTGTAAATTTATTTAGTTTTCGTGAATTATTATTTTCGTCTTGATATTTAGGAGGAATCTATGGTACTACTTGATTAGCCAAATTCACTTCTGTTGCGATGCATCCATCAGGATGCTTTACGAAAAAAAAAAAATGTCAGAGGATTTTGTCTACATTAAATGCAGACTTTGATTTTGAATTGAAAATCACTCAGTCAAAATGTTTTTTTTTTTTTTTTTTTTTTTTTATCATCATCATGAAAAATTTACTAAATTGATAAGGTGCTCCAGTCTTTTCAATCTCGTTATGTGTGATTTCCACTGAAATGTTTATGTAATCGATTCATGGCCCGGATAGGTGAACTGTTCGTATCTTCCTATTTCAAGAATATCGTAAATTCTCTGAAAAAAAAATTAAATTGCAATCTCTAAATTGATTTGAAAATAAATTATAAATGTTTACACAAAAATAATTTTCAATATGACATACGTTCAACTACAAGATCAAAATTTCAATATTATAAAGGATTTTCCTCAAAAATGTTACACAGACATGGCGTTTTTCCTTAAAGCGAAAATTATAACACGTCGAGATGTCGGCTTTTGATTTATTCGAGGTCAAAGGTAAGATTTCGTATTGTTAGATTTTCATCGTAACGTATTATTTTCGCGACTATATTCGATTATTTATGAGACGCATCTCTTTGATAAACTGTGTACACTTTTACCTTCGAGACTATACAGCTACATATTTGCACCTTTTACCTACGAATTTTTTACATTCAATGATTCGTTTTTCATGCGAAAGAAAAACTATAGCTGTGTATGCTCAAATAAGCTAACGAAAAACGCTTACAATTATTTCTGAGGATATTTTCAAGATTGGTGAGAAAAATGGTAGAAGTTTTCTGTTTCTTGTGAAAGTCTTGTACATACGATATGTATACTCGTATTGAATTGTATTGTAGCATAGAAAACATCGAGTAACTTTATTGCATATCCGAAAAAACAAAACAAATTATATTGAGAAATTTTCAAAGAAATAGATTGCTAAAAAAAATGAATATCCCATTCGAGATATGTATCCTTCTTGTATAGTATAGCGATAAGTATAAAGGTTCAAGAAAAACCATCAAAATGTAGTTTTGCTCAGTTTCATTTCCAGTTTCAAATTTGATTTCACTTCCTGGTAACATTTCAATTACGGTTGGAGCTTTAGTTAAAATTAATGTCGACAGTTCGTACCATCCTCGAATTTATTTCCTTACTATTGAATTACGTGTGGGTTAAAACTATAACATCTATTTGTGACCTTGAATCGAAAAACGATGACAAACGTCGTACTTCCTTTTTGTGGAAAAAACCAAAATGACGTGTTCGAGAAACCGACGAAGAACGACGATGACGTAGTAATTTACACAACTTTAGCAGTTTTTAAGGCGATTATTCAATTCGGTCAAGTTGGTCTTTTTTGATCCTGAAAAAAGGACTGTATTGGGAGAATGAACGAGCAAATTCAATAAGCCTTGTTGCCTCAGAGTTCAGGGTAGTATACCCTATATTGGCTATTTAAACATAAAATGTGGCTTGTCGAGTTACTATGAGTAGTCAAATAGATGAAATAGAGAACGATGAGCTGTGTCAAGATACCCGCAGTATTTCTACTATACGTATTCGGTATTGGTGAGACAACGTGGTGAAATATCTTCATTTTTTAATTTCTTGATCGTATTGCTTGTAGGAAGTATTTTTTATTGTGTATATTACATTGTGATAAGTGAAATTAAAGCAATGTGCATTGCTTAGTGTATCATAAATCAAAAATTGGGAGGTGGGATTCAGATGATGGGATGTGTGAAGAATGTTCGTAAATAATATAGGCGAATTGATCCCTTCACCCCGCTGCTCGCTCCACTGAATCTGTATTTTGAAACTTATCATTCAGGGTTCGTTTGTTTGCTTCAGAAGCTCATTGGTTACATTTTTGATCCTATTTTTTCCAAGTGTACCTACCAAAGATAAGTTTTCTTTGAAAATAATAATACCTGCCAGACCTACCCTACCTGCATATTGTTTTTTTTTTTTTGCAAATTTCATGAGATTTCATCCAGGTTTGATTCTACATACGATAGCCTAACACGTTATTCGATTTTTTCTCAACACATTACTCTCTAAATTTGAAGCAGTCAAATTTCACTGCTTAGCAGTCACGACATTTTGCCTTCTTAAAAGCAGTAGTTTTTTTAGTGCAAAACAGTAGAAAATTACTGAATTGGTCGGTCAAAATTATTTTTTACTGTCCAATTCAGTAGATTTTTTACTGTTTTGCAGTAAAAAACTACTGCTTTTAAAAAGGCAAAATGTCGTGACTGCTAAGCAGTGAAATTTGACTGCTTCAAATTTAGAGAGTATTAAAAAAAACAGAGTTCCTGATATTATATCAGACGTTTGAAAACTTGAAAAAAATTCATCAATAACAAATGCATATTTTTACAATTTTACAATATTTTAACTGACTCTCAAGAACTTAAGAAAAATCGTTTAGAATCCCTATCAATGAGATTTTATTTTTAGGTTTGAAGCAAAAAAAATAGCAATGACTTGAAACTTTCCTCGCAGAGGAGACTTTACTACCACTTTTTTTTCAACCCAGAACTTAGGAGGTCTCTATAAAGTAGGCGACCAACATCATTGGGGGACTGAGGAAACGCTTTTCTTGAAAAAAGAATCTGAGACGAAAATTTTTCAAATAATTTATACCCCTAGACATATTTTTTTTCAAATATATTTTTCAATTTAGGGGGTTTCATACAAGGGAACCAACATCATTTGGAGCACCAAAAAATAAAAAATTTTCGAAAATTTTCTATAGACATCAATTTTTTATGTTTTTTTATTTTTCCCAAATTATGGGAGGCTTCATACAAGAGACCAACGTCATCCAGGGGTCCAACGAAGGTTGTTTCTTGAAAAGGGGAAATTGAGATAATATATTTTCAAAAAATGTTCCCTGACTTTGATTTATGCTCATTTTTGTGATTTTTTCAACTTTCAGGGCTCCTTACGCGAGGTGGGGGGAATTGTTTTGAAGATTGAAAGTTATCTAAAAAATATAACATCTCGACAATATGTAGAATTTTTGAAGAGTCACACAATTTTTGAGATAGAAAAGTTTTTAAAAATTGAAATTTTTTTGATAATACATACCTATGTACTTACTTTAACATGTTTTTGTGACACTTTCGCGCAGTTTTTTCCAGATTTTTCTAAAATTTCTTCAATTTTTGGTAATCTTCTTTGATTCCAGTGCTTCCTTGGTGTTTTCCTATCATTTTAACATATTTTTATAAACAATGTTTTATGCAGTTTTTAATAAAATTTTACTGAATTTAACTGGAATTCCATCATTTTTTCTCAGTTTGCAGTGATTTTTATAACAATGCTTGTTGCTTAAAAAATGTGTGCAAGTGTCCCATTTTTTTCGAGAGACCCTTGAAGAAATAGCGCATCGTTCGAGCGAGTTGGAGCACCTAGTCCGGACGTTAAAGTAGCCCCCCTTTTCTCAATTTAAAAAATACTTTCGGCAGGGCTGATAAAACAATAGCCCCACTTGTGCAGCCAAAATCAGAAAATTACGTTAAAGGATGGAGCATCAATTGAACTGTTTAAAGCACTCAGTTCCGACGTTAGAGCACTTCTCTTTCCCCCTAACCACAGAACAATCAGTTTAGCCCAGACCTCTCACGGTCATTGGCTCCTCTGTCTGACCTCTCAACTCTCAAGGTCATTTTTCTAAATATCTGCCTTCTCAAGGTCACTTATCCGCTTGTCTAGCCTCTCAATGTGATTTTTGTCGAGTCTTGCCTTTTAAGGTCATTGACCCGTCAGTATTGTTTCACAAGGTCGTCTGTCTGTCCAGCCTGTACAGTCTTTTAAGGTCATTGACCCCGCCTGTCTGGTCTCTCAAGATCGTCTTTTCGTCTGCCGAGCCTCTCAAGGTTGTCTGCGTTCCAGTCTGGGTTCCCCAGGTCGTCTGCCTATCTGTCTGTCAGTCTGGTCTCTTAAGGCTATTGACCCGTGTGCCTGGACTCAAGCGCAGTCAGCGAAATTAATCTTTTTTGAGTGGATCTTTTATATATGTACCAAGTACCTCTAAATTTTGAAAAACTTGAACTAAAAATTGACAAAAATAAAAATTTTGAAGGAAAAATATTTTTGGCAACATTGTAATGGGTTATGGTAAAGTAGAATTACTATACATTTTTCTAGCTAGTTCTTAGAACGCCTGAACAACCTACGTCCGTTAATTAATTTCAAAATCTGACGTAAGGGCTGATTCATTTACCTATTTATCTTACTCATACCGTTACCTTTTCTAATGTGAGAAATCATCATGGTAAAAATCAAAGTTACAGATTATTTTTTCATGTTGTTAGGCGAGAATTAACATTTGTAATGGCCGATTTTTTTCTTAAACTGTGGCGTTTTAGAAATTTATTTCCTCGATAAGGGCATATGCATTCAAAATGTACTAGCAATGGAGTCACGCAATTCGGAAGTAATATTTTCTTCGATTTGACAAACATGTTTGACGAATATTGCATTGTGATAATGTCAAATATGTCGTGTTTAATGGTAATAGCAGGGGTCAGCGAGGAAATATTTAATAAGGTCCGTGGTGTAGTAATATGGCATTAAAAAGTTGAGCTGTACCTTACAAACAGTTGTAGGTTTGATTAGATATTTATTGAATGTGGGTTCGAAAACACCTCCAATTGGGCTTATAAAGATGAACGAGCGACAAAGAGACGACTCAAGTGGTATAATTAGATACGATACTTACCTACATATGCAATTTGTTTAACACGGATAAGAAAATGTGATAAGTTCGCTAAAGCTAAATCCCAGCTCGAGAGAACTAAGACAAGTTACAGTTTTAGGAGGTTGAACGATATACTCCTACAAGTCGTAAGTATTTGGCATAGGTATAAGGTAGGTACGTATAGTACGTACACGAATAGGAAAATAACGCAAAGCAAGAACGAGTAGCTTTCCCAGATGTCTTTGAAAAACACGATTACCTACGAGCTCGAGTGTGTATGCAACTTATTCGCCGCAAATACCTGAATTTATACCATCTTCAAAAGCTGCGAGAGCGAAATAACGTTTATAATGTATAGTTTTGTCGCATGTGTTTATGAAACTAAACGATAGGATACGGCGTGTGGTACCTCTACCTACGTATACTATAGGAAGTTTGGAAATCCATGTGGAAAGCTTATCGATCAAATTACAATTATAATCTAAACTTATCGGAAAAAAACATTCCCTACGGTTGCTTTAAATAAACTTTCAAACGTATCGAAAATCATTTACTCAATTTTTATCGCAATTTTCTCTCAAACTGCTCGAAAAATTCCATCTCTATTGCCAGCCAATTTTCGTTTTCAATTATTTACAAACTTTTTTTTTCTTCTTCTTCCCTCTAATCCTTGACGTATCATTTACTTCTTCGCCTTTCGAAATAAATATATCAAACTTTCGAACGCTTGATCGCTTTTATTGTACACATTTCTTTTGGCAAATAAAAAATGTTTTTGAACATGAGAGGTCAAGCGATTTAGTCTTGGAGGATTGGATAAAACGATATCGCTATTATCCTAACCGTTGAGATGATTTTTCTCTCTCTTTTTTTTTCTTCTCCCTTGATAAAGAATTAGTTTTGGTGGTTTTTTTCCTCCTTTGTTAGGGGTAGTTGGATTTAAAACGGAAACGGATAACTTTAAAGTGAAATTTTATTAAAAGAGTAAAAATGTTCTAAAAAGATTTTTATATTCAGTTACCGAGGCAAATTCTCTTTTATATGGAAAATGAAACTAATTGAATCGGTAAACGTATCCAACTCGAACCTTACCAGGTATTTTTAAGGTTTCCAGGATAAAAAAAAAACATCAACCGAGCAAAGGTATGTTTCGCTTTGGATTTCTTTTTTCTCCTTTCGAAATCAACTGCGCTAGGTAGTTCCTTGAGTAGTGGAATTTTACAAATTTAATCATTTGTTTTAAATTCATTGTTTTCCCTTCATTTATTACGAGAAGAAAAAAACGATTTATTTTTGCAACGGGTTTTGTAGGTACCTACCTGCCTTTCTGTATAGGTACCATCTACTAGTAATTTATTTTCTTGAAAAGAGAACGCCTTCGGAGGTTTGAAACACCTCTATGACCAAATCGTGATAAATCGAAAACGTGTAGGTATAAAATACTGGCAAATTGAATTTTTAACAGCTGTCGATCGTATCGTTATTCATTTTTTAGATTTTGTTTTCTTAATAATTCGACGTGCTTCACTATTGGTTAATAATGATTCAATTATTTAGCATTTTTTTCGAGAAGTTTTTGTACAGTTTTTGTTTCTTATCTTGCTTTCTCTTCGATGTTTGGTGAAAATGAACGAAAATTCCTCTGTATTAAAAATTTCATTGATTCGCAAGTGTATGAACATAATGTACGATTTTTTTATTGTAAATTTTGAGTCACTGGTCGTTTGTTTTAATAGCGGTTTGAGGTATGCAATTTTCATCTCGTTTATTTTAAACTCCTTTGGTTACCCTTACCAAGCGTACTTTTTCAAATTGAATAAAAAAATCAAAAAGACCCAACCATATTAATTTTAATTTGAATATGGATAATAAGTGTCATGAATTGTCAAGAGCCAGTAAACTAACTCGAAGTTTTGGCTAAAAATTGTTTTGATCATTGTCTGGGTATAACTTATTGGCATTCACCCCTTCCTTGCCCTCATCTTCAAATTTTAAAAATCATCTTCCAATATTGTTAGCGGAAAAACTGCATTTTTATACCTAGTAATTTGTATTTGTGCTCGTTCGGATACCTTCGGCACTGCCGAATTGATGAAATTTTTTGGTACTTGCTCAGTTGCTCGTTAGTCTACTAAAAATTTCAATAATCAATCGTTATAGGACGGTACATTTTGCTATATTTTTGTATGCCTTGTGGCGTTGGTACAATGTACCTATTTTTTGTGTACCCCTATGGTACTTTTTAATATTATGTTTTAATGTTGCTTTTATGCAATTATAATTTTCGTTTCGTTATTGACTTTTTGTTTTATTTTTGATGTTCTTTATTGAACATTTATATTCTTACAGATTTTAAACGATAGCTCGAAGCATTTGATGAAATCGATGTACCTACTTTCCAAAGAATACGTATAGTTATTTCACCACAAAAATTCAATCATCATTTCTCTAATCTGAACTCTTTTTGAAATAATTGCGATGAATTTGAAACTCTCTTTGCTCGTTGTTCGTACAAACTAACAAAAAAAAAATGAATAAAATAAACAAGTAAAATTGAATTAAAACATAATTAGTTATGGAACGAAGGTATTTTGTAAATATGTTTTATAAACGAAATGCATAACTTGTTATCTATTCAAAAAAGGTTATGTTCTCGGAGATACGAAAATAGACATTTTAAAAGATTGTTTTTCCTTAATAGAGTTCGTGCCTAAGCTTGAGAATCGCTTGAGTAATTAATTCATCTGAAATTTTTCACTAAGAACCGTTTGTTGTATAATAAGAAAATTTTATCGTGGAATTTTAAATATAAAACAGTACACCGACGAAGCGTTGTCTAATTAACAAAGCATCTTATTTACTTTGTTTACGCCATGTGTACAACTGATAAAGGTTTATTCAAATATCGTGTTTGTATATGACGTATACGTGTAGAGACCTATACACACATAAACCATAGCTCCATTTATGTATACGTAAGCAATATAATTTCGAATACCTACATTCTCGTATGCTAGTCATTTTCTTCTTCTGTCAATCCCCTCTTCTAAAAGCAGATTAATTTACTCTTATTGCCTGCGTAAGTAACAGGTACCACAGTACGTATATCGTACCATGCATTACTTACATAAGTAGGTACCTACCTTCATCATCCTACAACGTACACAGAGAGATACTCAGATTGATACCTATTTATTTTTATAAATCAAGTTAATCTAATTAATTTCGACTACTCTGTCGAAATTAAATATCGAAACGCGAATTTCATCAATATTCGCCTATAAGTACCTGCTATACCGAAGCGATTATTATTTAATAAGCGAAAAGCTTAACTCGAATACTCGTATCTAACGGTTTTATAATCATGTCCTGCGGGCTGTGTGTCATTTCCAAAATAGGTACCTATTATTGTTCATCAATGCATTATTGAAAATACAATACCAAATAGATGGTATACCTAGGTAGTCGAGAGTAAAACAAATATTGCAGATTTTCAGATTAAATGCTCTAAAATCCAACCACCAAAAATCTGCTTCATCGTAAAACAAACGTTGAAATACCGACCGCTCAATTAAAAACTACAATATTCGTGTAGGTAGCTATCCTATTGGTGGTGTTTGGTTGGTGAAAAAATTCAACCGTGTGATAAACTTATAAAAATGATTTTTCTTTCGATGAAAAATAACGAGAAAAGTTTGTAATTCAATTTTAACCTGGTATCTACTTTCAAACTCGAGAACAAAAATACAAGTTTTTTAATGATTATTATTAGGTCACCTTTTTTTGGCAAAGAAATATTTTTAAAACAATTTACGAAAAAGGAAGTTCAAAGAACCAAAATTAGAAAGTAATTTTAAAATTGTTTGATCATTTTATCATATAGTGATGATGAAGATACTTAAGGCGAATATTAATGATTTAACGATGCTGTATTATTTTTATTTCGCAGCTGAGTGTTTTTGTTTTTTAAAAGTAGGTTAATTTGATGGTTGAAAAAAACTTTTGAACTTGAAGACTCAGAATCTATCATTTAAATCGAAAAGTCTAAAGTTAAAGTTTCACTGTGGACGTTCGACGTTTCATGTTGATTCCAAACGTGAAATGTTATTGTTTGAAAATTTCAAAAAAATTTACCTTCTTTCAACAAACTATAAAATTTGAAATGAGATTTCAACACGAGAGGCAGAATGAGTTGTATTGATCCACAATTTATATCAGAATTTCAAAAAATCAGAAGGGATATGATGTATCAGTTGTTAATAATTTTTAAAAATATGTGTTTGAATGTTTATTTATTTTCTCGATCCGAATGCTTTAAACCGGGAATGTTGAAATTCAGTGTACCTTTTTGAGGTTTTTGAGCAACTCTGGAGCCTCCAGCAGGCAAGATTTCCCATTTAAAGCATGTAAGTATGGATATGATGGATCTTCCCCCCACAAAAGTTGACCGATTTGGAACAAATTCAGCGGATACTCCCATTTTTAGTGGCTGAATTTAGTGAAAATCCGCCGTCTTTTTTTTCGCGATTCACTACAAATGAGTATAGCGACATAGCGAAAGAGAAGACTTTAACGAGATTTTTTTTGAAAAAAAAAAATACCACTCTGGGTCGATAATTTTGTTTGAAGTCAAAATGTAAAGAAAGAATCGATGGTGCAAAATTTTATGAGATTTGGGGTTCTGCGCCAGGAGCTCAGAAGTACGCGATTTTTCATTTCAAATCAATTCTGTAATAAATAAGGTATCTCCATTGGCAGAAAATTTTTAGAATCGAACAAAGCTTGATTGAAAAACATGCTAAAAAGTATCACCTGTCAACATTTCAGGCGCTTAATGACCATTGTTCGATTTTTGGTGATGTTTTGAAAATCAAAGGCCCAAAATTTGAAAAAAAAACAATGCCAAAATGACTTTAAAAGCTAAAATTTGGTGTATATTCTATTTGAGACACCCTCGACACCCTCCCTCTCCATTCTACAATTAATCTGAAATGGTTTCAATCCGTTTTAAGTAGTTCTAGAGCTTCCAGCAGATTTTTAAAAGTTGAAATGTCCTCAAAAATCTACCTACGTATTAAAGTTGGGAAGCTAAAAATTACTTTATACACCCAATTTGACGTGTTGCAGGTAATTTCAAGTGGTTCTGGAGCCCCCATGCAGTCGTATTTTAAAAATTCTAGATTTTCAAAAAATGTATTAAAAACTGTTGACATTTCTTTTTAGCTCATTTTAACACAATAGTTGCTGATCAAACGCCATTTTCGAGATCAGTTCAAAACCAGAACTGCATATAATTATTTATTCAAATATCAACTGAAGACTCCAGAATACTTTGAAACAACCATCAATCGATTTGGAAATCAAAAATATGCTATAAAGCAAATTTGATCTTATTCATTCGTTGATTTATTTAAGTAGGTACTTAATTTTGATTTTTCTCCTGGAAACGGTGGGAAATCTGAATTTTTAAAAATTTGCCAGTTGTCGGAAGTGAGGTGTGCTCCTCCCCCCCTCCACCATAAATTTAGTCGTTTAATATATTGCATGCTCTTTTGATTTTTCTTTATACAGTCAAAGAAATTTTTCCTCAATTTGGATACGTCCCTCATTCCTCGTAAAATAAAAAAACAACAAATTATTACCTACCAAAACCCACAAAATTCCATTTTCCTACAACCGTTAAAAACGGAAAAATTCTCAATAAACTATTAAAGAGATAGGACTGCTGACAAATCGCAGCAAACCGAACAGGTCAATATACTCGTTTTACTACATTTAGTACAATACGTTTTCATAAAATGAACATTCATCTTTCAAATTTTAGAACTCGTTTTTCACAATGACATCGATTTTACACCCATTTTGTACTCCAATAATATACCCACTTAAATGGTTTATACGAGTAAAATTTCAGCTATTTATAAATCACCACTTAATGATTCTAATACCCCTCCAAAAAAAAAAAGAATATTTCAAACGAATAAATCACATGTGAAGAGAAGCAAGCTTTCGCATTGTTTGGGGAAATTTTGATGCGTTTTATTTTAAATTATGACGGTCATAAATGCCACGAATGATGAATACGAGAAGGGTATTTAATATAAAGCCTCGCTAAGCTTTTATGCTGTCAAATGAAGAAGTAAGTATATAGAAAAAAAAATGCACAAAGCTTTTTTTCAACTTTTTAAAACGTTTTTGTGTTATAAAAATCGAAAATTCAAAGCTGCCGCTGAGATGAAAAATATAAAAACAAACGACAACAAAAAAAAAGGTACCTACCTAAATAATTTGTTTAAAAACATCTTTCGGAGGACTTTGTACTCTTTTACATTTATAAATCTGAGTAGATCGAGGCGTGAAGGGGGATAAATTACGAATAAAACAGTAAAAAGAATTAAAACATTTCAAAATTAATAACGCATAAAATGTAGGCGTTTGATTTAAGATATTGGACTGTTTTATCTTTGTGTATACCTACTGTAAGTACATTTAAAAAAAACGAATCAAATTGGAATTTTCTAACAGAATGAGTTTTAAAGCTGTCGAGTTTTATTTAAATAGGTATTTTCAGGAATTTTGATGTCAAGTTGTTACGAAAAGATCTCGTTTTGAAATTTTTTTTTCGTTTTTGTATTATTTTCGTGTAGGTATCTCGCGTTTATTTGAGAAAATAATTTAAATTCCTGTCGAATAAATTGGAATTGTGTAAATAGAGACGTACAAAACGGTCTGGAAATGGGCGACATGTTTGTTACACGATGTCGTCGTCCTTTCTACAATCGTGTACTTAGTACTAACTACACGGTACATAGCACATAGCACATACCTACCTACATACATATACCATGGCTGAATGATGAAAACTAGCGTTTCGTGTAATGGTTAACGAAGTTGTCGCAAAGTTTTTCCCAAGTTTTTACGCAAGTTGTCGAACAGCGACGAGAAGGAGGTAAGGGAATGAGAAAAAATTGAACAAACGGAATACAAAAAGCGTACTTATTGTGTACATTATCGCGTTATTTTGTACGTTCATAAAATGCTTGTCGACATTAGGTAAGTGGCTGCTTCTTAATACCGCCGTTTTGTTTTCTGCTTGGAACAAAAAGTCCCATGGTAGCTGTTTTAACTTTTAAGTACCTCGAAAAAGCCTAATACGACGCTGTTTCGTTTAACTTTTCACTGCCAATGAACAAGTTTATTTTTTATCATGTGTTTCTTTACTTATCCGGCACGATAACCTAATTTTTCACCTTCGGCTTCGGCTTCGGCTTCGGCTTCGTTTCTCGGCACCAATGTCGAAATATATACCCACCTTTATGTACGTGATATGACGATACATATTGCGAATCTATGGAGAAAAAAAGAAAAGGAAATACACGAGTCGTGCGGAATGCGAAATGTGACGAGAAATTATATCAGACAGGTTTTTTCTCTCGATTTTAGTAGGTACACAATACTTATTCTGACAAGATCTCATTTACAGTGCAAATCAAAATGAAACGTGGTTATGAAAATTCAAAACATATACCTACCTTCCGCATAAATTCGTCGTAGGTATAAGTATATGCAATACCTATACTAAAAGTCGAACAAAATCTTATACATAGCGAGTAAAAATACAGAGGCAGTGGTTTTCCATCTCTTCATAACGATTCAATGATTAACCCAGCAAAAGTTAAAATCGACGTAGATGAATGTTGTTTTTCTTTGTTAGTCGAGTATATACTTTGTTAGCAAAATATTACGAATCGATTTGAAACGATGTGATAAAATGAGCTAATTTTTCGCCTTAACGAGTTTCCCGGCCATGGATTCGTATTCAGTGGGTTTTAAATTGAAATACTTTGTTTTGGAAATGTGTGCGATAGAATAGGAAATTCTAAAGGAAATTCGAAACCTCATCGAGTAGGCAGGTTTTTCTCTTCACGCGTGTGCTTTCTTTCTCTTCCTCTTTTCTCGATTTTTCATAACTTTTTCGCCGCGAAGATGTACAGTGGGGCTTTTTTCGTACCGTGTACTCGTATATCTAGTGATGGATTTCCGCGTATACAAGCCAAATGTGTTGCTTCTATTATTGAAAAATAAACGCTAAATAAGATGTGCTGAAAAGAATCAAGCGTTGGTTAGTAGAGGTCTATGAAAAGAAAGTAAATACTTTTAAACGTATGTTTTACTAAAGCTGATGTTAACATTTTGAAGGATTGTTTCTCGTATACGAGTGGTAGGTACGTGTAAATGCCAAAAAAGTTGTTGCAAATTTTGAGAAAAGCAAAGGAGAACAGAATCGCGAATCTATTGTGATCTCGCTCGTATTTTTTGAAACTCGTTTCAAGAGCACTCTTTTGTGCATGAGCTGTTGATTTTCTCTTTCGATTGTGAAATACGAGTAGGTAAGGGGTGGTTGATGATTTTAGGTACCTGTATAGTGTATAGCTATTGGTGGAGAAATTTCAATTGCGAAAATTAAGCATTGCTATTAACATTGGAAGATAGAGAGAGGAGGTTACATATTTTTTACATTACAACATTAAAATGTAAGTAAAATCAGGCGAATGAATCGGTCATGACAGATGTAAAGTACTTACAAGTTGAAATATGAAAACCAGAAAAAAATTGAAAATTGATCCTTCAGAATATTTTGCTTAATGGATTTTTCAAACTTGCGTTTCAAATGGAGTCGTCATTTTCTTGGAGAATAATATGCCGATTGTTGATCTATCTTATGTATCTGACTTCCGTTCGAAATATATGAAGAACGAAGTCATGCAGAAAAAAATGAATACCTGCACTTTATGCTCCTCCACAATCTTCTTTTTTTGCAAGAACTTATGCTTATTCCAAAAATTAAATTTAACCTACCTATTCGTTCAAAGTATTTGAGGCAAAAATGGTTTTAATATTTCATTGGCCTATTTGATTTGGGTTTCTCTAATTCTACGAGATATTTAACACATTTTCAATTATTTTCTATCGCTTATTTTTGATCAATTGCCACCTAATAATTTTTAGTGAATCACCGGTAATCTTTATTAAATTTCTACTAGAAATTTTTGATGAATCACTTATTGGTAAATTACTGGTATATTCTGGTAAATTTTGCTTGATTATGGGAAAATTTTGGTAGATTACACAAGTAAATCATGATCGTATTGCACGAATAATTTTTGGTAAATTATTAGAAATTTTTTCTGAATTACTACCTAATAATCATCATTATCATAAGTTTATTTTATGACGTCCGGAATCTTGGCCTCTAATGTCAACAATCCAACAACAGAAATTAAATTAACAAATAACAAAAATATAGGGTTAACAACAGAATGATCTCAACAAAAATATAACAAAATTTAATAAAGCGAAACAGATACTTAACTTATAACAAATCATAAATCCCTGCACGAATCAAGAACAACTTTACACACATTTCTTCTTCATCTTCATGTATTTGCATGTACATATTTAAAATTTACCCCAAGTGTTTCCTTTTTTGATTTTTTCATATATGTATGTAGGTACTTTACATAATTCTGTGACATGCTCTACAAGAATCGGCCTATGGTCGAAAAATGTGTTTTGAGAAACATGCATTTAAAGTTTTGAAGCGTGTTTTCTCCTTCTTTCCGGGTAGGTAGACAACAGAAACGTCTCCAGTAGTTTCCTATAGGTGCCCTTTGGCTTCGTGGCGTTTTCTGTAAGGTGCACTGGGGGAAGTTGGAATTCGGGGTAAGTTAGAAAACTTGCTCTAGCGCCTAGAGGTTTATATCTGGCGAAGTGCCACTAAAGGTGACTTGAGGGTACTACCCCTACTTCATCACGGCATAAACATTTTCGCGATTCAGTTTCATTTTAAATGTCTTTGGTTCAATTGTATTTTGTTGTTGTTTTGAACTTGTTTTGAATTTGTTCTAAAATACAGACTTTCTATTTCTTAGTTTTTCGCATATATAGCGGACGAACCGTGCGTCCTAGTGAAAATCTGATGAGAGTAATCTCAAAGAGAATTAAATTCTCTACAATTTTGTTTCTTTGCAATTTTTCTAGGACACTCCGTTTGTGATCTATGCCTCTGCAAAGTTTAGCCTGTTTTGACTTCCCCCAATTGGGGGAAGTCAGAACAGTTTATATTTTATTCCACTGAGCGAAAGCTACTGTGTCAATCGCGCTCAAATTTTCACCATAGGTTAAGAACCCTTATGGGAACCTACATAATAAATTTGATCCATATTGGTTCATTAAAAGGGGAGTAACAGCTGGTCAAAGTTGAAATTGCGAAAAATCATTCTGACTTGCCCCGGTGCACCTTATACCATTCATTACCACAAGTTTATACTCCACCACGCTAACTGAGTGGCGCAGATATCAGCCTGTGTCTCAGAAGGTATGGAGTTTGATCCTCTCCTGGGTCATCAATTTTTTTATTTATTTTAATTTTTTTCAAGTAGATTTTTCACTGAAAAATGTATTCTACCTTTTTTTTTTTTTTTTAAATTAATATTGAATTAACAAGTGTTTTCAAAGTGAAATACAGGAATGGGACTTGAAAAGTGTTTGTATGCAAATTAGGTTATTTTTTACTGTCAGAATCATAAAAAATAAAAAATGAATTTTGGCCCTATTACCCCTCAACTTAACTTCTGAGGAAAGTAAAAGAGATATGAAGTTGCGGTTTGCGCCATTGGAAAGAGCATCTTTTTTTCTATAAGGATCCTTCGTTAACTTGAAAACCTGTTTTTTAACCATAGGTCGATTCTCATAGAGCATGCCACCTATAATGTGTTGGATTGTCACATTCATATTACATGTGTCACATTTTTTGAGGGATTTTTCAGTAAAAAGTGATATGTGTGTCAGTGCCGTATATCCAATTCAAATTTTGGCTAGAACATCAACCTTTTATTCCTTATCTGGACTGCTATTCCAATCAGAAATCATGCAAATATCTGATGCAAACCTCCAAATTGAGTTTTCAAAGAATTTAATGGCACCCTCAGCATGCGGTTACAGTTACCCAACCCTGTGCATAATTGCATGTGGAAGATGATAACGTTCAAATCTAATTATATGCGGGGTAAGGTAAGAGATGAGTTCACACAATGCGCAGAGGCATTCTTTACAAGCTCAATTTGGGAGGTTTGCATCAAAATGTACTAGTGGAATAGTAGTCTAGATGAGGAGAATAAAATATTAATGGGCTAGAATGACCTCTTCTCTTCTATTTACTCTGTAGGAAGTATTTTTAGTTGGTACAATAAATTGATAGGTACTGCTTAACTGTTTATTATAGCTTTCAATCTGAGGTGTGTTGAGTGGATCAAGTCTCAATGAAACTGTACTCTCTTTTGTTCTGTATCCAAATGGTTTGTATGTGACATATTTGTGTTGAAGATGAGAATGGAATGTTTTGAAATGATTGATATGACTAGTACATATTTTTGGCATATTGTTTTAGAGCTAAATAGTTTCTTCTTTCTTGTAGGGAAGTAATTCCAGATTCCTCTGTAAGTTTGATTGTTGGGCAGGCTGGTTCAAAACGCTCCTAATGATGGATGTAATGCATGTTATTGGTAGAATTACTACATAAAAAGGTTTTGTCATCACTGGGCAAATTACTGATCATTTTTTGGTAAATTACTGGTAATATTTTGGTAAATTACTGGTAATATTTTGGTAAATAACTGGCATTTTTTAATAACTACCTACCAGAGCTGAACATGGTTATACCACCCACTTATCAGTATCTGGTTAAAATACCGGCTAAACCCGCTAGTGGATGTATAGAGTTGATTCAGGTACAGATACTTAGTAGCGTATAGCGAGCACAACCCGATTGTTTTCACACTTAGTCTGCACACTCACCCCAAAATTTGATAATGCGTAAGTGGGAGGAGTTACACTTTGATACCTGTCGTTTGTATGTGTGATTGATGTCTGACAGTGTTTGTTGGCAATGATGACGTAATGCCGGGACACCCGCTACGCATACAACATGCTGCCAGTTACAATGTGAACTGGTGTGACATTTTTTCAACTCAATACCAGCTACTGGCAAGTAGTGAGAATTTGCAGTATGGGTACAGTAGTTACCCGCTGTTAGCGAGTACCGTTTTCAGCTCTACTACCTACATATGTACATATGTCTTGTAATTGACAGGGTAACAGATAAATTTAGCAACGTTTTTGGAAATTTTTTGTTGATTACTGGTAAACTTCGAAAATTTTTCATCAAATTTATGTAGCGGTGTTTTATTTAATTTTTACCCAATTTTATCTTTCAATATTATAAGTAAGTTCATTTTTCGATAATTTCAGATGATTTTTACAAAATTGCAAAATCATTCACCATATTTATGAAATAGTCGTTTTTCAAATTAAAAAATCACTAGCGACCAGACGTACAGAGCAATATACCAATTATTTCAAAAAATTGTCATTTGCTTTGAAAATCACTGTTTTTTCTTCCTTATATTCTGTAATGTTGTACTTACGCTAGTGCAAAAAAAGTCCAGTTTTTCTGAACTATTTTCCATCGATCCCATATGAGTATTGGGGGGGGGGAGGAGATTTGCGAGTATATATCTATTACCTACTCATTACATACAGGGTGCGCAGAAATATCCAGTACCCTCCAAAAACCTTTTTGCTGCTGGTAACAGTGATTGATATCACTAATAATGATAGCACATGATTGGTTGTTGGACTGAGGTGATTATATTGCACCAATCATTTATGCATCTATTTCACGTTGCGAACCAATATTATTTTTTACTTAGGTATAGAAAACTTTCTTTGGGGTACTCGATATTTTTGCACACCCTGTAGGATCTTTTGCCGTTGGCAGATCTGTCTCTTATTTTTTCTCCACACAACGCGGCGTACGAGTGCAGGGTCATTCCATGTCAACTCAACCAAAAAAAGGAGATTTTGAAAGTCATGTCTCTCGATTTCGCTCAAATTTTTTTTACAATATCTACCCACCCAGTAAGTAAGAAAGCCGCAATCAGTTTGGTCCCAGCCCCCTCAGGGGGCGGGTGGGGGGCTTCCATTATTTTCACATTGTCTCGAGGTACTCAACTTCAGCAGCCCATTCCTCCAAAACTATGATACTTTGATCAAAACTGATTTCACAGTTCGAAAGTGCATTGAATTTTGAACTTTTCAAGTATTTTTAAATTTTCGAAAGTTGAAAGTTGAACTTTCAATTTGAAAGTTCGAATTTCAAAATGGCGCTGTAAGTGGGAGCTACCATTTAAAATTTTGAAAAAATTTCCATAGATGTACATTTTGATACTTTTTCGAAATATTTATGTTTTGAGATGGAACTCTTGACGGAGGGGGAGCACCCCCACCCCCAATTTTGGGTGAAACTTTCAAAAGAAAATCTGGGGCATGTGATATATCGAATTGTATGTTTTCGGCAACGTTGAACACGAATATGACGTCAGATTTTTGTTTGGACCCCATCCACGGCCTCCAGCATCCCCCCAAAGGGGGTAAAAATTCAAAAAAGTGTTTTGTTCGTGCGACACATGAAATAGTATGTTTTTGGTGACGCTGAACACGAATATGACGTCAGATTTGTGATTGGACCCCATCCACGGCCCCAAACAATTTTTTTGGACTTTTACCTATTGGGGGAGGTTTTGGGGGCCATGGGTGAAGTCGATCCGAAAAACTAAGGCAATATTCGTGTTCAGCGATATCGAAAACATACTATTCCATGTGTCACACGAAAGTAACCATTTTTGGGGGGGTCACCCCCTTCGGAGAAATGTTGGGGGCCGTGGACGGGTCCAATCAAAAATCTGAAGTCATATTCGTGTTCAGCGTCACCAAAACCATACTATTCCATATGTCACACGAACAAAACGCTTTTTTGGACTTTTACCCCCTTTGAGGAGGTGCTGGGGGCCGTGGATGAGGTCCAAACAAAAATCTGACGTCATATTCGTATTCAGCGTTGCCGAAAACATACAATTCGATATATCACATGCCCCAGATTTTCTTTTGAAAGTTTCACCCAAAATTGGGGGTGGGGGTGCTCCCCCTCCGTCAAGAGTTCCATCTCAAAACATAAATATTTCGAAAAAGTATCAAAATGTACATCTATGGAAATTTTTTCAAAATTTTAAATGGTAGCTCCCACTTACAGCGCCATTTTGAAATTCGAACTTTCAAATTGAAAGTTCAACTTTCAACTTTCGAAAATTTAAAAATACTTGAAAAGTTCAAAATTCAATGCACTTTCGAACTGTGAAATCAGTTTTGATCAAAGTATCATAGTTTTGGAGGAATGGGCTGCTGAAGTTGAGTACCTCGAGACAATGTGAAAATAATGGAAGCCCCCCCACCCGCCCCCTGAGGGGGCTGGGACCAAACTGATTGCGGCTTTCTTACTTACTGGGTGGGTAGATATTGTAAAAAAAATTTGAGCAAAATCGAAGGACATGACCCAAAAACGTTGGTCGAGTTGACATGGAATGACCCTGCAATAAAATTGAGTCTCAAGACACTCGTAATTATCGGACTTTTTCGATAAATTTTGAAAATTTATAACGCTTGAAAAAAATCACTATGGGATTTTTGAAGAATACCTACCAAGCAATCATCACACATATTTTCTAACGTAATTTACATCACATTTCGAGTAAGTACAGGGTGTTCCAGAATAACCTTTCACATTTTGGTGAGCACTGATCTGCGTTCAAATGGTGTTAGGGGAATGGTAAAAGCGGTTCCAGGTAGCCAACACATGCCGAATTATGTTTCAGTATTAATTTTTTACCATGGAGAAGTGGACGGCTGTGCAGCGCGCTTTTATTGTAAAGGCCTTTTTCAAAAATAATGACTCTTACATTAGTGCAATTCGTGCCTTCCGCAAACATTTTAAACTTACCGGTAAAAGTGAAGTGCCATCGAGGCCAACAGTGAAATTATGGGTAAAAAACTTCGAGAAAACCGCTCATGCTTGTAAAAATAAGCCTACAGGTCGGAAAAGATCAGTAAGAACGCCAGAAACAACGGACCGAGTAAGGCATTCAGTACAGACTACCCCTACCACTTCAATACGTAAACGAGCGTTAAATTTAAAAATCAAACCAACTTCTCTGCAACGAATTTTATCTGAAGACCTCAGTTTCCATCCATATAAGATTTTAATCATTCAAAAGTTACAAAAAACTGATTTTGTGAGAAGAAAATCATTTGCCGAGGATATGCTTACAAGAATTGATACTGGTGAGATTCCATTGAACTCGTTACTCTTTACTGATGAAGCTCATTTTTATCTAAACGGTGATGTGAATAAACAAAATATGCGCTACTGGTCGACAGAGAATCCGATGATAATACACGAGAAACCTCTACACTCCGCTAAGTTGACTGTTTGGATGGGCGTGGCTAAATTCGGTATAGTGGGACCGTATGTGTTTGATGAAACGGTGAACGGTGAGAGGTATCGCAAAATGTTAAACGAGTTTCTCATTCCTGAATTGAAACGCAGACACAAGTATAGAGTTACTTGGTTCCAACAGGATGGCGCTACCTGTCATTCCGCAACGGACACGATTTCTTTATTGCGTGAGCATTTTGGTCATCGAATAATTTCGCTGAACACAGAAATTTCATGGCCACCTCGATCCCCTGATTTTTCAGCATGTGATTTTTTTTTATGGGGTTACCTCAAGTCAAAAGTATATCAAGATGATCCTAGGACTCTGAAACAGCTCCTAGATAATATTATTCGTGAATCAAGACTGATTAGAAGAGAAATGCTCAACAAAGTGTTCAATAATTTTAAAAAACGTTTGGTCGATTGTGTCAAAAATGATGGAAAACATCTTGGTGGAATAATTTTTAAAACTTAATTTATAATGAAAACTCAAATATATGGTCTAAAAACGGCACATTTCTACTTCATTTTGGTTATAAAAAAATTTCCGTAACCATTTTTCTCTCAGAGCTACTAATAAAACAAAAGTGAAAGGTTATTCTGGAACACCCTGTATGTATATTAAAATATACAATACATACATGTATTGTTCATTCGAAACAACGATATGTACCTATCAAGCATGTACCTTACCTACCTACGACAACGTGTACGTGAAGTTTTTCTAATTCCTGTTGTGAAGAGTTCTACACGTTGAATACGTACCACGAACTCTCGCAATTTCACCCTTAATGACGCGTACTTCACTCCGTACGACTCGGCTGTGATTTTTAAACCAAGTTTTCGCGTGTTTTTTAAAAACCTTCAATAGTACATTACCACTAAAAAAAATTGCCCTTTACCCTATCTAATCAACTGTTACTAATTAGGGAAAAAAATACAAAGGGAACTCGTCAAACTACATCATTAGGTGGGTTTATCAACAAAAAGCTCGATCAACATTGGAAATATTCTCTCATACGAGTACGTCGTCGTCGTCGTCGCCTCGTTGGTATATTTGGTGCGAAAATTCATGGCAAATACAAAGCGAGAAAATTTCGCACGCGTCGACATCATCGACCTACAAGTAGAGAGGGAGAGAGAGAGAGAAAAGATGGAGCGAAAAAATCAACAACTCAGCAGTCAAATAGCCAATCGGATTTCGATGAAGCGTATTATTTTGGGAACCGTGATAAATTGTCATAGAGAGTCTTTGATGAAAGCTAATCTACAGGCTTTTTAACTTTAATGACGGAAAACCATTAGCGAAGTTTAGAAAAGAATGGAGTGGCGACCGAGGGTCAAGTTTTTATGTACGTTTCCTTTTACGTATTTACTCACATCATTGAATTTTTAACGTTTTGACAAATGTTTAGCTTTCAACTGTAGACTAAATATTTCCGCGTACCGAACCAAATGCCGCTTTTTGTTTGCAAAGACATCATAATTGCGAAGGCGAATTTTAAATTTATTTATTCTAAGGGAGCGCTGCGATCGCAGACGTTTCAATTTATTGCCTCGAATGGGGAGCTCTTTATGGTTTCTTAAATTCGTCGACGATTCCATTTTGTAAACATTTTTAAAGACTTTTAAGTCTTATTTCGATTTACTTAAACGCCTAATTACTTAGTGCGAGCACTCGAATGGAATTCCGTTTGTTTACATTTGTCACTTTTCGGTCGAAAGTAACGCAAATTAGCAAACCAGATTTTTGTTTACCGAGCTTTCACACGCGAATTTGTTTCGTTAAATGATCGACTGTTTACACGTCATCTTTTGTTATTATACATATACAATTTTGCAACTTTTTATCGTGTATTTTTTTTTATTTTTTCAAAAGCTAGGGCTAGGTAGGCATTGTCTAATTAAAATCTACACACGATGTATGTACTTACTACAATAAATACAAAGTAAACTTTTCCTCGTAAATGTTCTCGTATGATGATAATTTTTTTCCCTCATTTTGCTACCATCATACTCATGTATCGCGTGTTTCGCTTATTAATCTACTCAGTTGTACTTTTGCAAGGGAGATGCGAGTTAAAGAATGAAAAAAATAAACGCCAGCACATCTCGCATTTAATTTAAAAGAACCTACGTTTATTTTAAAACTACACGAGATATATTTACTTTGTTATTGTTATTAACGCTAAAATCTTATATGTTGTATGCAATTAACAACCACGCGTATACCGGCAAACTTCTTAGCATTATTTATGCGAGCAACTTAAATATACTACGTTAAAGTTGTTGCAGTTGTACGCTAGTATGTAGCTTAATATTTTAAGCACTTGTAGGAACACGTTTTTATTTTTATGTCGAGGCGTGGCGGCTTAAAAAGCGAAAAAAAACTAACAAATTTTAACGACTAAGGTCTAAACACGTTGCTTTTTTTCCATAAGTAGGTAGATGTGGTGTACTGTACAGAGTGTAGGCTACCTAAATGTGCATAATTTTTGATATTTATTCATGAGCGTACACTTATAAAATAATGCATAACCCAACCGCCACGAATAATAAATGTTTTATTACCAGATTGCACATATACAAAAGTATACTGCAGGTATAGTAGAGAGTATCTGGTTAGCTGCCTACTGCGGCCTACAGATAGAAAACCACCGAAAGCAAATTTAATTACCGAATCGACGTTTTTATTACGAGTATATGCAGAAGAGTAGGTACCTACTTACTGTTAGGTAGCTGGTATTTTTCAAACACTATCTGACAATATTGTTGTGGTACGCTATATTCGACCTAGTAACAAAAATATTTTTTACTTGAAACAAAAAATAATGATAATAAATTATTACTAAATGTAACCTAATGGTGTAATTTATCGACATGATTTACATAAATTGCCTCAAAATAACGTTATCTTTTTTATGCATTCGGGATAGCGATGTGATGGGGAGGTTGTTATGTTTGTTAGTATTACGGAGAAGAGAGCAATAAAATGGAAGAATTTGATATCTGTGAAGTTTTTCAACCCTTTCGCGACATTTGGGAAATATTCAAAGGATGAATACGTAGAAATTTCTTGAGAGAGATTTGATTAAGAAATCAGATTGTAATCTACTTTCTCTCCTAAGAAAAATCAGAGCTGAGAGTCTCATTTTGGAAGTAGGGAGATTGTTCAAACTTGATTTATTGATTTCCGAAGAAAAATTTGAGCGTGGGATCATGTTTATTGTTTACATACAGCAAAACAAACATTTTATTTTTTGAAAATAAATTTGAAAGCGTTTTGAACATAAAATTATTTTAAGCACGTCTAAAACAGTAACAAAATCTACCGAATAGCCGATTATACGATTTATTTTCTTAACTTGATATTTACATCAGCTACCCCCCCCCCATCCCTTCCTCCTTCAAAACACAGAAAAGAATGAATGACGTGTTGGAAAAAAAAAACATATGTTTTAAAAGTTTTTTTTAATGGTTTTTCTATGCAAGTCCCTTTTAGGCGTTTAAAACACACTTTGAAAAATTACTGTTTCAATCAAGTTTTCTCAAACCAGCTCCCGTTTTCTCTGTCTTGTTTAAGATAAAAAAATCTAGTTAATCAATTATTTCAATAAATTATCGAAGCAGGTCCAATGAATGGTTCTTTTGGTTCATTTTCTTCTCTTGGTTCATCTAGATCTTTTAGTTTCTCTGATAATTTTGCTTCATTTAACTTTAGCTTTTCTAGTTTGATTAATTCTTCTCGTTTTTCTGATTGATTTGAATCATTTCCTAGTTCTTCTGGTTTACCTAACTTTGTTTTTTCGTGAATGTTTTTTAGTTCATTCGATTCTTTTGATTCTTCCAATTTGTTGGTTTTTCTGCACTCATACTTCCTGATTTGAACAAAACTCAGTTAGATCGAAAAATATATCTTGAAACCCCCGTAACCAATTCCAGACCCGAAAGTTTATTTTTGGATTTTTGACAAATTTTTTATGTAGTTTAAAAAACGCCAAAAAACCTGTTTCATGGACGATTTCAAACCTGCTTCATAAAACATAGGTAATTATTATTTTTTGAGCAAAGTGAAACAATGTGAATGATTCCTTCAATTCCTTGAATACACACAGTGATGGAAAAATGAAACTGAAATTAAGAAATTGAAACTACATAAAACTGAAACTGAAATGAGCAAAACTGAAACTAATAAGACTGAAAACTGAAACTAATAATTGAAAACTGAAACTGAAAAAACCAAAACTGATTTTAGGTATGTAGTTCATTTTTTCCAACAAATTTCCGAATTTGAAAAGAAAAAAAGTGGAACTAAAACTGAAACTGAAAAAAGCAAAATTAAAACCGAAATGCAAAAGTTTTGCCACCACTGAATACACATCAACAACTGCTACGAGTAATTTTGTGTCATTCTAAAGCCTCCAGTGATTTTTCAATTTTCTCCAGAAAATTTAAATCACTCTGAAGAGACCAAATATGAACTTCAGAACCTACAACTCTGGTTGATACTGGACATATGAACATCCTCTCTGTTGTGTCGATAATTTTAGGGACTATCCTAAAATTTTAGGATAGCGAGTTGAAAATTGAATTTGTAACGAATTTGTAGGTACCTAAATTCCAAAAAAAGTAAAAAATTGTCAAATTTTCGAAGAAGATAGCTACTTATAATAAGTATAACGAAAGATTTTTTTGGCAAAAAATTATCTGGTGTAAAAACAACCTCAATTTGAACTTTTTGGAGTCTCCAGCAATTTTGACAAAGATATTATGTTTCTTGCGCAGGGGGTCTGTCCAAAATTTGTTTAATGCTGATCCATGTCATTTTACAATATTTTGTCTGACTCTTAAGAACTTGGAAAAAATATTTAAGAAATGACAAATTTTTGACATTTCAACATTATATCAGGCTTTTATCAACTTTGAAAAAAAAAATTAATAAATTTCCAATATTTACTATATCTAATTTCAGAATATTTGGACTGACTTCTGAGAACTTGGTAAAAATGCCAATGAATTTTTGATCATATCTGAATTAAAACTTTTGAAAAAATGAACAGTTTTCGAAATTTCTAAACACATTGAAATAGATACGTATTTGGAGATATTTAGTTCCTTTGGTGCGTGTAGGTAATTTGTTTTTTTTTTTTTTTAGGTTTTTGAGTTTCTCAGTTTCTCTGATTTTTTTGGTTATTCTTGTTTTTTCAGCTCTTTGTACTCGTTTTGATGCCTTTGGTTCGTTTATTTTCCTCTTTATTTTATCTGACTCGCTTGAGATCGATTTATTTTCGTTTCCATTATTCTGAATTCAATGAGAAAAGTTCCTCTTGAATGAGGTGCGCTCCCCCTCCCTCCAGAACTAGGTAAATCAATCAGTAATCAAACACAATCATTCAAAGTCATAGTACATACATACAATTCCAATTACTTACGTTGATTTGATTTGATTCTTATGTACAAAGAAAAACTCATCTAAATAAAAATTAGGTATTAATACTTTAATGGGTACTTATACCTACGTACCTCATCGTTCATATAGAAACAAACAATTGAAAAACTTTCATGCTTAAAGCTTAGAGAACTTTATTGGAGTTTCGATATCGCGAATGGCAAAGATTATCATTACTTCATTAATATGAAACAAACGAGTTGAAGTAAATTTGTATCTAAAACGAGTAAGATTTGATGTTTATAAAATATGTATTTTGTTAGACGTAAGTATAAAACATGCACCTTTCATCTATAAACAATGCGCTAAATTATAAAACCATGTTAGAACTTTGACGGAAAATTTAATTATAAATAAAACGGACGCGTTAATTACACGCTGCAGCTAGGATGATACGAGTACCTATACGTAAACACCTATACATGTGCTTTCAGGTTTAAATAAGTATACGAAAGATGAGTCGATCATGTGAGTAGGAATGTTTAAAAGCAATTTGTCCTTTGTAACATACTCGTAATATTACGAGCTAACACGTGTTTTTCGTTAAGATGTAAGTATTAAAAAGAGAGAAAAAAGGGCACTCGAATAACTTCTTGATTAATATACCTGCATACCATACTACACGTGCATACAGCTACATTAGCTGTTTTTAGTTTCAACGAGTCAAAAGAATCGATACATTTGCTAAATGCTAATATCTTTTCAAATTCATGTTTTCCATTAACGGGAAAGTCTATTCTTAAAAATATGATCTTTTGAAAAGTACTTTGTGTCGTTAAAGTAGGTATATTCTCCCTGTGCTTATATTTTTCCACTATTTTGAGCTCTTGTGTTTTTTCTTATCGTCGAGTGTAAAACACTGCATTAACACACCTGGTATACGAGCGAAACGAGCTCCAAGTTGGAGTTGTTTTTTTTTTAGTAAATTTTTGCACTTTGGTAGCGACACTCGCCTGTATTATTTTTATAATTACGCAAAAAGCGCAATTACCTCGTATTTTAGGAAGCACTTTGTATCGCATATAAAGATACGTTACAATCGAAATAAATCTGCGTTTTGGGAAAAAAGATAAAAGCATTCGCGCAAATACATATTTAAAATTTCATTCAACAGACGCTCTGCCCCTATTGTGACAAATCAGCGGGCGCATTATAGCAATGGAAACATTTCCACTTCCTGGAGTGTTGCTATATAAGCTTACACGCACTTACGAGTAAGTAGTAGTTTTTATTTTTTTTTGTCCAAGGATGAAATTATGATACCGAACAAAAGTATTTATTTTAAAACACTACAAACACCAGTTTGTTTTTCTTAGGTTTTCGACATTTATCTAGATATGACGACGACGACGACGGTGTATTTATGTTTGTCGTATAAATTAATACGTAATAACATTTTGCAAATATAGATTGTAGGACATATGTATACACTATACAGTGGAGTATAATGCTATGCGAATATCCGTCCGTATACCTTATACGAGTAGTAATCATTGAGCTTGCTCTGTTCACCTCATAATTTGCATGTTTTTATTTCACTTGTCATCTTCATATGTATTTTTGTTCTTATACAATATGTTCCACAATAAGATACGCTGGGTTAAATTTTATGCATTTATTTTACTTCCATATAGTAAATTGAATGACAAAGCGTAAGCTTCGCGAGTTTTTCAATTTCCAAAGCGTATTCCCAATAAGCGTGCAGATTAAGTAGGTAACGTATCTTCTTCCGCGAGCAACGTATTCGAAGGTATGAGAAAAATAAACTACGAAAATTGTACGCTTAGTTTTTCTAATTTTCATTTTTATACTTTCGAAAAAGGTAAAAAGGGTGCATATATGAAATAAAAAAGTTACCAATAAATTTGAATTATGAAGAAGCTGTATACGTTTTGTGCTGAGTAGGTCAATTGAGCAAAAGTACTGATGAAGATGATGGATCCTCAAAATGGGAACATTTCTTTTAAAAATTGTGATTTGTTTCACTTTTTCCCTCATCTCAACCTATTTCGAACAAATAGCCAAGTTCCAAAAGATAGTATATACCTACTTGAGATTCTGCATTGACTTGGGGGTTTTTCATCAAAATCCAAGACCACTTTTAAGATTCTACTGAACGTTTAAAAAATTGCAAATTGTTTATTTTCCGAGTAAATTCGTGTTTTGAAAACTTTTTATGGTGAAATATTTCGCACCAATCGAGTCAAAACATCGAAATACATAATTTCTAAAACTGGGGGTAATATTTTGGTGTGCAGTGTTGCCAATTTTTAAATCATTTTTACAAATTTCAAAAAACCGAAAAAACTTTATGTTCTGACAATTTTTATCGATTTTGAAAAGTGGTTGAAATTAATTTGCAGGAGCACAGGGTTGTCACTATGACAAAAACAAATTTTCAATTGATCATTTCATGATCTACATTTTTCATAAAAAATTAAAACGTCTGCCTACCTCTCTTCTTTTACCCATCCAATTCAAAAATCCATCAAAAATCTAAAAAAATTAAATTTGGCGACTCAGAATTCCTTTCTGAGGTGTTAGCAAAAGCTCTCCCATTTGGCCAAATTTCAGCTCAATTAGAGTTGAGGGTTGGTGAAAATTCGTTGTTAGTATGGGGAACTGCTTCAGTTTACTTGATATTTACAAAAATTATCAAAATTATTTTTTCAAATTGAAATATTAATTTTCAATTTTCTCCAATGTTTTCATTTTACAAAAATGCATCATTTTTTATCTTTGTGTGGAATTGATTTTGTCTCATTCGTAAAGAGCTCTATATATTTTTTTTTCGGAGCTTATGGCATTTTAAACCACGTTAGGTAAAATCAGCTTCAGTCCCCCTTCCCCGTCAAAAAAATGATTTTTTCATAAATTTTTATTTTATCTATTAATTTTTTGTATTGTGTTTGGAATGTTGGAGGCTGAGTTTGGTTATGTTAGGTTGTGGTGTGAGAAGTACATTTTTAAAAGTTCCTGTCGATGATGCGGAAATACATTAATTATCATCAATTTCTATACCAATTTTTGGTGGAGGGGGTTGAAGGGGTGGGAAAGAAGGAGTTCTGATAATAATTATTACACGTGAACCAAGTATTTTCGTGATGTTGATCCGTGTACACTGTACAGACGACCTTGAGAGGCCAGACAGACGGGTCAATGACCTTAAGAAGTCAGACAAACAGACAGCCAGCCTTGAAAAGTCATACTGACAGGTCAATGACCATAAGAAGCCAGACAGGTGACCTTGGAAAGCCGTACTGACAGGTCAATGACCTTGAAAGGCCAGACAGGCAAACAGACGACCTTAATAAGAAGCCAGCTAGCCATCAAATATCCAACTTTAAAGAATTCTTCAAAAATTACAATTTTATGCGGAATTCTTAAAATCCTTTCCAGACTTTCAAAAGCGTTAAGAAAAATTAGCAATTTCTTACATTTATTTTCAATATTGTCAGAGTTTCTAGTCTTTGGTGTGTTTTAATACGTTGGAAAAAATCCAGATAAATTCTCGAAACTTACAATTAGGTAGGTAGGTACTTAGTTCTTAACATAAAAAGTAAAAACATAGGTATCCATGATTTAAAATTTTCCTCGCAGAGAAAACATATTTTCCTCCATTCCTTTTTTTTTCTGTTACAGGAAACGTACTCGTACAATGTTCAGTATTTAGGCATGATTCTTTTTGGTGTTAATTAAATTGCATACTCGGTTTGCCGTACATAATAAAACATATTATTGTGCTCGATTACTTCTCGATAAGTCTATTCAAAAATGAAGCTTCACTCTGGTGGTGGTGAAGCGGGGAGGTCTCATAATTTTCATCTATATTTGGGATTTCTGGCGAAATTTTGGAATTTTGAGAACTCGTGTCTCAAGACTGGTTGAATTTATGGCAAATTTTTTTGTGAGGTTTTGAAAAGAATATATTAAGTTGGAAGTTTTCAATCTGTACCTAATTAAATTTTGAAAAGTTCAAAAATTAGCTGTCAAAGTGAACACCTATTTTTTCAATAAATTACAAAAGTAGTAATGTACGTAACATATCTGAAAAAATTACATTTTAATCGAAATTGTAAAAATGCCAGGTCTTGTATAAGGTATTGAGTCAGAATATTTTACCTACTTGTTTTTTGTTTTTTTTTTAGCAAAATCCCTTTTACCCCTCCCTGTAATGCTCTCCAACGCGACCGACCTAGATTCCAAAACATTGAAACTTGAAAATTAGTACATACTATGGCCCTTGCAGTTCTAAAATTTTGAAGAAAAAAATTGAAAATTCTGAAAATATGGCGAGATACGTCAATTATTACTAATTCATGGTCGTTGAGTTCGAATATGTGTATATTTTTTAAATTTGACTACCTATGTTTATTTACTTTCTGAAATACCTGCTACCGTTTATCTCATAATACGACCCCCTCCCTCCCCAAAAAAAATTCGTTTCGTAGAAATGAAGACCGAACACTTTTTATGAAATATATTCGGCAAAAAGTTGAAATTATCCGAATGCTTTACGACATACCTTGCTGAAGAAAATGAAGGAAAATGTTTACGTTGTCGGTTAAGAGTGGTAGATATATGTGAGATTCTTCTTTGTAAAATTTCTCCACCTACTATATAAGAATACCTTCATTGTGAATAAGTATAGAAAATTTTATAGAAGAACAAAACAAAGTAGGTTTATTATTTCAACGTGGAACACATACCGTTGATCGGGTATTGTGAAAATTACTGGTGCGTTGGTAATTCGATGATATTGCTTTTCAAATATTATGCATATTCACGCAGGCATTTCCATACCTACCTTTAATAATATCTGGGAAATGTGAAAATCTATTCCTCGCGCTGCAAAAAACAATAATCGTAATAAGATGAGAAATTTACAACCTGAATTTACCAAATGATTTTTCATTAGCTAAGGTAGAGGTTTAAGTAGCGCTGTTTTTTTTTTTTTTTTACAAATAAGAAAATAAAAATATTCGATCGTTGATTAATAAAAATCAATTTATAGGAATAAACCATTTTTAGCGTATTATTTATTATCGCGTTTGTGTAATTTAAGGAACATAAACTACGTATTTATTACGCGAGAAGCTGGCAATTTGTTACAACAAAACAGAACAAGCCAAAAGACTAGACTACGAAATTAATTATATAATCGCGTGCTAAAATTATTCTCAAGTTTCACTCGAATACATTAAATAAAGGTTTTATTAACTGGAAACAGAGTTGAATTGATTTTTAAAAATGTGTTGTTGTATTGTTTGGTTGAAGTTTCCGCGTGTTTGTGTAAAGTTTTCTTTAACTGGTAGGCTCGTATACCTCCTACACGCGTGAATGTGTGTGTGTTGATTTAACCACAAGGAAGGAGGGATGCATGATACTGTACCATCGACACAATATAAATTTAAATTTCAACCTCCGGGGTAAATTGAATATTAATAAGTTAAAGTTGTTGTTTAGCGTCGTAGTGTAAAATATTGAAAGCAACAACTAGTAACTTGGGACGCGACGTTTGAAAGTACATACATAGCACGTGGTTACGGTCTATACGAGAAGGCAATACTCGTATGCGATTGTGGATTGGAATTTGTTGTGATTTCATCGGCAGCGATGGAACGTTTCAAAAAGCATTTTGATTGATATAGCATTTGCGAAAATTTTAGTCGATTTTTAGGATTAGCCGGAAGGCTAATTCTGTCGGGCGTTAATATGTAAATACAGACGCATGATTCGTATACAGCACAGCACAGCGCAGGATAGAATAGGATAGTACGACGACGAGTCGACGACCATATCATGTTATAAATAAAACGTAAAAAATCCACCATACCGTTAAACAGACGATCATGTTAATTTTCATCACCGGTAGGTATTAATGCGTGCGAGTGGGTGCTTGATTCTCTCGTCGAGTACGATTTTGTGTACACGGTTAATGCGTCGCGTACGGAAAAAGCCCGGTAATCGGCGAGATTAAACGAAATCCTTTTTGATAAATGTATTAATCGGCTCGGCATTACGGATCGGAGCAGTTACCCACGATAATCGCCATTTCAAATGTCAAAACTCTGTCGTACATTTATAATTGCGAGCCATTTGTTAAACGTCTCGCTTTTATGGCGTTTAGTAGGTGATTTATTTTTTAATTATGTTGCGAGATATTGCGGTGAAATATGGCCAACGAAAGAAAACCAAATTTTAACAAATGACCATGCAAGCGTGCCTTTTTTCCCTTTTGTAGTCGTCGTGTTCTTGTAATTACCGATAGGTCTAGTTTTTTTTTTTTAGTAGGTAAAGTATACGTATGATGAGAACACCCTCACAACGCAGACACGTGTCTTTTTTAGGAGAATTACTGAAGTTTGTTTCATTTTGCAGAAAGATAACTAAGCCTGTGCATTAGATAATCTCCTCATTGTAACGTATTTATCGGTTGACAGGAAATTTCTAAATATAGTAGGTAACTAGGTATCGTGATTTTTTTTTCAAGATTACAGAATCAAATTTTATCGGGGTTTCGACTGATTGTAAGTTCTTCTGTAGACAGCATTTACTGTCCTTTGTTTTGAACAACATTGGTACATTTTTTTCTAAATGAAGGGAGAGCTGAGACACTTGTGAGAGTGTATAACAGTTCTTCCGATCTAGAAGGTCAGGAAAAGTTTGTCGTTTTGCCTATGGGTTCATCTTTTCAAAGAAGTCAAGAAAAAGTCCTTCTTTTTGACCAAAGGTTCTTATTTTTTCCGAATTTTCAAATAATTCTGTTATTTCATCAAAATTGAGTGAAAAATGAAAACTTTTCAAATTTGGGAATTTCCTCTTCCCAACCCTTAAAGTGGTAACTTCTGGTGAGTAAATATGTAATGCTCCATTTTTTATTTTTCCCATTTTTGAAAAATTCGATTTTAAGTTCTATTAGGTATCATTAAAAAGTCCCTTTTGAGTAAAATAAACTCTCATGACGATTTTAGACCCCTCCCTTGAAAACCAAGCTGGCCCCCTAGAATAGCTGAAATTTGTACTTTATGTGGGAAATCTATGAGTCCAGCCAATACTGATATGTTGATGTAAATTGTTCACTCGCATACTTGCAATGAATTATAACAACGCACGAGCCCCCTCTCCCTCCTTAATGATTTAATGGAGTTTTAAAAAAATGATTATTAGCGCAAGTTGAATTTTTAAAAAATTTGTACAGTAAAAATAATGAGCAGATTAAATTTGGTTTATTTGAAATTCAATAGCTTCTGGGAACGTATTTTGGATTTTACTTATCACTCAGAGTCGCAGCGAATTCTTCTTTATTGGAGGAAAAGAAGAGCAGAGAGGGCCAGAAATTCCCAACTAACAAGGGAGGAGCCCCAGGTGACATTCACCGATTTCAACGATTCTTGCATCATTGGATAGAGGACATCAAACATAGTCTAACCCCGAATTTTCAGCTGCTGAAGTTGATATTCCAGACTTCCAGGGCAATTTTTTGATTTTCACATTACAATTTTGAAAAAATCGAAAAATCGTCCTGGAATGCTGAAATATCAACTTCAGCAGCTGAAAATTTCACCATAGACTAGTCTCATCATATGTACTGAAATGCCCAAATAATATGGAAGGTTTCGGTATGTGACCTCCGACGACTATTTTTGGCCAATTTTTCAAAATTTCCATGTGAAAATTGAAAAATTGCCCTGGAAGGCTGAAATATCTACTTCAGTAGCTGAAAATTTCGTGGTAGACTATGTTCGATGTCCTCTATCCAATGGTACAAGAATCATTGAAATCGGTGCATGCCACCTGGGGCACCTCTCTTGTAAGTATCACGAACTTCCCAACTGACCCCAAGTTGACTGAAAAAAGTTCTTGAGTTGATTTTTTGGAAGCCGTAGGAGGAGGAGGGGATAATTACTGACTTTTTGGAATAATAAGGGGAATTTTTAAAGTGAAATAAGCGATAAAATGTCATGGTTTAGGTTTAAAAATTCTCTTTTATCTTTTTCGAATTTTCATAAGCTTTAATGATGAATTTTTAAAAATAAATTCTCTATTTCCAAAAAGAAAAAATAAACAGGCTCGATTGATGCGAGGGCTAAATCTTTCAAAAATTTGTATTTTGAGGAAGGAAAAAGCATTGTTCAAGACAATGTTTTTTAAGCAAGGAGCTTTTTTGAAAGGTCTTTGAAATTTTAGAATTTGAATAATTTTTTTCCAGAAATTTCAGAGGCAAAAGCTTCCAAAAATTTGAGGAGTTTATTATTGGTTTCAATATTTTTTATAAATGTTTCGAAAGTTCAATTTTTAAAAAGAAAAACAGCAAAGTGAGGGCTGAAGTTTTCGAAAATTTTATTCATCAAGAAATGAATTACCTATTACCTGTACTTTTCTCTATAGGAATAGGCCAATTTTTTGCCATTGACATATTCAAAAGTTAAAACAGCTGATATGCAGAAATTCAGAATTAGACTACTGCGTACTCGTATTTAGACGCGATCAAAGAGAGAGCAAATCTTTCAAAAATGCGTAATTCAAGCTCCCAAAAAAGTTGTCTTTTTGCCGATTTGTCGAGTATAAATCTTGCAACTTTAACTGGTAGGTATATTAAATCAGTTTTGTAATTTATCAAAAAATCACAACTTTTCCTACTAAAGACATCAACTGCAGGATCAAAATCTCGTAATAAGGGCTGAGGAGGGGGGTCACATGTCTCAACTACGTATAACTCATTGGAAATCAACAATACACAAGCAGTTACCCAAATGCACAAAATGAGCAATATTAGACTTTTTAATGCAAAATATACAAACTTCAGCGATTCTGAGGGGCCAGCTTGATTTTCAATAAGGGAGGGGTCTAAAATCGTCACGGGAGTTTATTTTACTCGAAAGGAACTTTTTTGTAATAATAGAACTTAACAGTGAATTTGTATTTTTTTAATTTTTTGAGAATTAAGGGGCCCACCGCAGCTCAAATTTTTCGGAGATGGAAAAAATAAAAAATAGGAAATTATTTACCTACCTACTCACCGGAGGTCACTACTTTGAGGATTGGGAGCAGAAGAAATCGCAATTTTTTGTCGAGTACTTATGGACGACCCTAATAGATGGGGGGAGGGGGTATCAGTACATTTTCAATTTTGAAAATGTCCTTCCAAAAGGTCCTTCCAAGGTGCTTCTTTTTAGTGTTCAGATTTTGTTAGACACCCTGTATGATGTGGAATAGACTTTGGTGGCTTAAAATTTCATCTAGTGGTATCTTTTATCAAGACACACCCGGTTAGAGACGAAAACTTCTCGAATTTTGAGCTCTTCGAACCGCATTCGAGATCGAAAATAAATTAATTCGACGAATATCCATTCAAACAAACAACCTATAACGTTTCATTTTCTTCTACCTAAAGAGACTAGGTACTTTGAAAAAATGGGCCAAGCAGTTAAGTCCACTTTTCACAATAATAACGTCGTCGTCGTCGACGACCAAACTTACGTAATACGAAACTCAACGATGGTTTTCTTTTCGTCGTCGTGATCCTCGCCCTATCGTCGTTATTGTCCGGGAGAAAGTAAACATATGCCTACGTGTTTTCGTAACATTTCCATCGAGTTAAATTGGTGCTGCGGACGAAAATTGAGGAAATCTAATACCCTCGCGTAAGGGGCTTATATGTAAAAATATTAATTACTAGGAGACATTTTCTTCTTCTATAATGACCACGAGGAAATGGCAAGACAATTTTATACGTTGTAAATGGGCAAAAATGTCGGCTGCAATTAATTTTCGTAATTGCTACCATATACGACTAGTCGACTACACTACACGATGGAAATACCGAGATAAAATTATTTACTACCATTTGACGGGAGAATAAGAGGGTACATTCCGTAAAATACATAAAATCATTAACTTTCATAACGGACATATTTCGCAATAGAATTTAACATATTTCAATTTAAACGATCATTTTTATACGGCGAAAAAATGGTAAAAATTTTACAACCAGGATTGTTCTTTACGAATGAGTATTACATGAAGAAAGTAGTAGGTATGTGTAGTTATAACCCATCTATGACATTTCTAGAATTCCAGTTCGACTGTTCCAGCGAGATTATCGCTGTATTTATCCGAATTCTTGGTACGTTGTCGACGAGAGGGTAAAAATATTTGATCGTTCATTAGCACTCTATAACGTTGGTGAAGGGAAAAAATATAAGATAGGCGACTCGATGTGATCACGTAGGGTCGTTATGATGACTCGAGAAATGCATTGAATTCAGGTCGATCGCATTGTTGGCTTGAAAAATATTAAAATGCAGGTAAGAGATAATAAATGAACTCAAATACCCATCTTATCTAATCCCCTAATCATTGATTCAAAAATTTCTTCTAAATTTTAATCACTACCTTTTTCTATGTATTACCCATCTCTGCAATCGACTCGATCAATACAAATCAAAAAACCAAACCTCGATGTCATTCGCCTCGCAATGTAGGTACAAATAAAATTTCCACAAACATCGAACGAAATTAAAGGCCGTAGAGTAACGTTATTTGACACAAAAGTGTCACAATTTAGTAATCGAAAATGACTCTTTTGTTTCATTTTATTGCCTCGACAAAGTATTCGATGGAAAAAAACGCGATGAAATTTTTACGCTCGATGAATTTCAATGTTAAACGTTTTACGAAATTTTCTCCACGTTGAAAAATTAGGCTCAGTACAAATATATCATGCTCTTCAAAAGGTTCATACACACAGATACTTTTTTCTTCTTCTTCTTTTCTTGGCTGCCATTCTTTTTCGCGCAGCTAAAAAGAAAACGAAAAAATTGTTAACACGTTTTACAATAATTTACACGCTGCACGTATGCTACATTGTAAAATAAAACAGAAGATGTTCGTTTGTCACGTCAACATAATAAACTGTGAAACTGCGAGATAAACAGTTCTAAAAATTCCGGAAAATATTCTCTCTCCTTTTTAGAAATAATACAATAACCGTTCACTTCTTAATTTATGTCTCGGCGCGTGAAATAAAAATTTTTTTGTGACCGTGAAATAGATTTATTTTATACGAAGATGGAAATGTCTTTACAACACTCAAAATATTTGTAGGTAACGCGTTCGCTGAAAATTCGCATGTGGCTTTTATTTTCAAAAACGCCAGAATGCGGAAACTTGATTTTACTTTGGTTTGAAAATTTCACCCCGAACGAGGTATTTTTCTCGGAGTGGATGTTTTTCTCAGGAAATACACTCGAATGTAGATATATTTCAACAATTTAATCGTATTTTTATTTTTCACCGTGGTAGATACATATGTGAGATAGGTACTTGTACATAAAAACATGCAAAGAACGTGGCCACAAGATATCATAATAATAAGTACATACAGATCATAACAGAAACATACCTACTGCTTGGTCTGGCATGTCAACAACATGTCAGTTACACGTCACCAATTTGCAGATACAAAATTCAGTAGAAGTATATATGTACATATCTGTGAGATGTAGGTAAACAAAATTTTCTGTACATTTTGAATGGTGACGTAGTACCTAGACAAATTTTCTCAAAATGTGATGGGATATATTTTCAATTTTTCAGTAGATAGTCATTTTTCGTTAATAGGTAATAAAAGTCATCGTCGTCGTCAATAAACAACTGATTGATTTTTTTCAAGTTTATGAAATACTATTCCTAATGGATATTTTTGTAAATTTAAAAGAAATGTAGCTTATCAATTTAGGTCGGAATCCCCTCCCCCCTTAAGCAATTATCATCATTTTTGAGCCAGTCTGGAGCCTCTAGTAAAAGTAAGCAACTCCACATCACTTCAGCAGCTTATAATCCGTTTTTAGGGGTTCATGTTGAATGCAGTTCTAGCCAGGCACATTTTCTATTTCTTGTGCTATTTTATTGTCATTCTTTGTGAGTTTCATGATTTTGGTTTTTCCTGCATTTATTTTCATTCTGTGTTTGCTGTTCAAGTTTTACTCTGTTTATTTGGTCAATAAAGGGTCTACATCTGCGTTTTTGTTTGGCAATTAATCTATTAAAAAAATAATGTAAAGTAAAATTTCAGCATTCAGTTCAGTATTTAGGTCAGTTCACGTCACTGCTTTAAATAGTGTCTGTTTCAAACACTGGTCCCAAATTGGGTCTGAACACACCCACTGATTGAAGTAATGTCTGTTTCAAACACAGGTCCTAAATTCGGTCAGAAAACACCCACTAATTGAAACAGTGTCTGTTTTGAACACTGGTCCTTAGATGGCATACACAGTGAGCAGATTAAGAGAATTGGGCCAATAGGTGTCAAGTGGCTGACTGACCTTTTCAATAATGTGGCAAAGACTGCGAGGATGCCGAAGCTCTGGCAGAAGTCAAAGGTAGTAGCAATTCTTAAACCTGGGAAAGACCCTGATGATAGGAAAAGCTACAGACCCATCTCACTCCTGTGCCACTGCTATAAGTTATTCGAGCGACTGCTTCTTAATAGAGTACAGGACACAATTGATGGCAGACTTATCCCTCAACAAGCTGGCTTTCGCCAGGGGAAAAGCTGTACAAGCCAGGCCACCAACCTCATACAACACATTGAAGATGGTTTTGAGAAGAAAAAAATCACTGGTGCAGTGTTTGTTGATCTAACTGCTGCATATGATACTGTGAACCACCACCTACTGTGCAAGAAAGTATATGACATCACCCAGGACCACAATTTTACCACCATTATTAAATCTATGCTCAGTAACAGGATGTTCTATGTAACCCACATGGGAAAGTCCAGTAGATGGAGAAGGAAAAAAAATGGACTGCCACAGGGGAGTGTTCTTGCCCCAATTCTTTTCAACATATACACAAATGACCAGCCAATCGGAGACCAGACTAGACACTTCCTGTATGCAGATGACCTAGCAGCAACAGCTCAGGGGGATACACATATAGAGGTACAAGAAATGTTGCAGGAAACCCTAAACAAACTGCAGACTTACTATGTGGATAATGCCCTCAGACCAAACCCATCCAAAACTCAAGTGTGTAGCTTCCACCTGAAAAATGCAAAGGCAAAATGTACATTGAAGCTGGTGTGGGGAGGAGTGCAGCTAGAAAACTGTGAAAATCCCAAGTACCTAGGCATCACACTAGATCGAATCCTCACATATAAGAGACACTGTGAGAACACAAAAATGAAGGTGGAAGCAAGAAACAACCTACTGAGGAAACTGGTATCAACTAGATGGGGAGCAAAGCCAAAGACACTGAGGACAACAGCCATGGCACTGTGTTACTCTACAGCAGAGTATGGATGTGCTGCCTGGGGGCGATCAGCACATGTTAAGAAGATTGACGTTGCTCTCAACAACACCATGAGAATTGTGTCTGGCTGCCTAAGACCAACCAGTGTCAAACACCTACCAAGAATATGTGGCATTGCACCCCCTGGGATAAGACGGTGTGTGGCTGCGGATGTAGAGAGGACAAAAAAAGAACAAGACCCCCGCCATGTCATGTTCAACCAGAAGGAGGTGACCCCAAGGCTGAAGTCAAGGAGGAGTTTCATGAAGGAGACCCATGAGATGAAAGTGGATCCAGTGGAGGAGAGAGAGAAAAGATGGTCGGACCTGGAAAAGACTACATGTTACGAGAACCTGGCAAATGGACACGAATTGCCATATGTAGAGTGGCTCACACTGAACCGGATCCGAGCCGGATGCGCCCGGACAGCAGTAAACCTTACTAGATGGGGCATTCAGGACGATGTGAAGTGTCCGGATTGCGGACAAAAACAAACTGACGACCACCTCCTCGTATGTGGCACAGGCACTGCATACACTAGAGAGGAGTTGTGGGGAGAAATGAACAATCGCACAGAAGGCCTGGTGCAGAGATGGAAGGGGAGAATTTAAAGAGATCCGAATGTCCCGGACACGAGAAGAAGAAGAAGATCAGCATCCAAACGTCGAAGCCATCCAGTTCTTGGATACCTCCACCATCACAAGATGGCTAAATAGAGATAAACCTACCAACCTAGTCTCGTAATTAAAGATCATCATGAATGGAGTGACGGAGTGAGATGGTCAACCTCCCCTCCATTACACCTGCATAGTAGATAACTAGTATACGACTATACGTAGATAAGTTAAGCAGTGAATGCCATTAGTATCAGTTTGAATACCTAGAGTTGTTTGGGATTTTCATTTTTGTAACTTTAATATTCAACACTGTAACAAAAATTTTATCAATTCAGAAGTTGTGCACGCGTTTCAGAATTTTAGAAATTGAATTGAATTTTGCTGAAGTTGAAAGATTGAAAAAAATGAGTTCTATCCATTCTAATGAAAAAATCCTATGTAAAAAAAATCATGCACAATGTTGTCTATACTCAGTTTGCCGTAAATGAATAGATATGCAAACGGTATCTCTACGTCACCTTTTATATACTCACGCGTTCTCTTCGTCACCGAAATCGGTGACGGAGGCGTTTTGCCGGTGACGAAGACGTTTCCCTGTGTATACCAAGTCCAAACGGTTTGTTTTCCCCTGAAACGTAAAAGAAGAAAAGTTTGTCCGGTGACGAAAAGATCATGTATACACCTACTGTATACAGATTTTTAAAATTTTGTTCCATCAATACTGACATACCCTCGACGTCACCGCATATAAACAGTACCTTTTGGTCACCGCTTTTTAAATGCTTCCAGTTGTGTTATATTTTTGTATTCGTAGCCAGCGTAGTTGTAATCTATTAGGCAAGGCAGCAGGTGACAATTTGGTATAGTCAATATCTTTTTAAATACAGAAAGTCACGGAAGAGATCAGTTTATAATCGGAGGCAAATTGGTACCATTCTCGTAAATTTTTTTTGTATAAACTTAAAGCATGTAAATCAAGTGGGGAAAAGAGTATAAGCACTATTACAACTGTGCTGGTTACAAATATGAAGTAAATACACCTTCGGAGGCATTTAAAAGCCTGGTGACCAAAAGGTACTGTTTATGTACGGTGACGTCGAGGATACTTAGGTCCATATATATAGGTAGGTACTTCATTATTATACTGCCTTCATTTCATTCTCTTCTGCAATTCTACATATCTTCCTCCTAAAAAAAATGTTCTACTTTTGGTTCAAATTAATGATTGAGAAATCATTGAAAACTTGCTCCTGCTCAAAATATCTCATTTTAATGTTAATCAAATTTTCAGAATTTTGTCTCTTTGATTAAGTACCATTCTATTTTATCAAAAATAGGCGCATTCAAAATAAATTTGTTATTTTTTTTTTTTAACTCTAGAGACAAAAACATTATTTTTTAAAGAAATATTCTGAAAATTGAGTTATTTAGAATTAATCAAAAATTTCGAAATCGTGTTTCATTGAGATGAAAGAGAGAAAGAACGCGTGTTTACAACGAGATGTCCATTTTCGGCATCCAAATGTAAGCTTTTCTGAGAGCCGGTATTTATATTTCAAAAATGGAATAGGTAGGTACTAGGTAGAGTTGCACCTTTAAATTTCAATTCCGTTTCTGATTAGTCGTGTATTTGCTGTCTTAAAAAAAAATCTGTACTATCCTCTGTCCTTTAAAACGTAACACGTCGACTTTGCAAATTTCCAAATCGAACGCATTTTTTTATAATCGTTCTTTATAATTTTTTCAACAAACTTCGAGATGGTAAAAATTTCAAAATTGCAGCCTACTGGGAAAAGATCACGTTTTCGAAACTCACATTTGCGAATTTAAATTCCATTAAAAGGCGAAAGTTAAATGTACGAAAACAACGGAATTGTGTAAATATCACGTACAAAACATGAATCAACGACCGAATAACGATATCGTTTATAAATATTTTCGCTTATTGAGAATTCAAACAAGGATAACTTTCATTACATTATTCTTCGTATCGCATTTAGCTATAAAAAAAATGAACAACCGAAAAATACCTCGGCTAAATACGTTACGTATTATATTACGTTATAGAGTTATACCTCGTATGTCATAAAATGTCCGAGCTAAAAAGTTCCATCTACTAGGTTCCCTATTCCGTTGAAAAGTTTCGTTTAAATGTTATAAATCATAACTATTCTACTATAAACTCGTCACTATAATGCGTATTTATAATGTATATTCCTTTGCATTTATAATGCTTTTCGATTTCAAGTCTTGAAATTAGTTTTACTATAACAGCAAGTTTCACGATTCCGGAGAAGCAGACTTATGTATGAATAATATACGGTGTATAGTAAAATGCTGAATTGCTGAAATATACTTGCATTAAATATATGTATGTATTTCAAATAATGAAATCCGCGCAGAACTGAGAAGTTTTTCTTTTTGAAAATCACGTCATCTTCAAATACCTCATACGCTCTATTACCACTCTAAAATAAAATATTATACTGACAGAAAGAATGCACCATTTTCGCGAAACAAAAAGTAAACAATTTATGGTATGTTGCGAGAAATTCGGAATAAAAAAAAAAACAGAAGGAAAACCTCCACAGTGAAGATCTACTCCCTCGCGTCATTCTACTTTTGCATCACGTGGCGTTAAATAAAAATGAAAGTTTTCCCTTGTGTTGGCGTAATTCATACGTCCTTCCTCGCAACCCTATTAAAATTTCCGCAGGATATAGACTGATCCGTGGTGAACCCGCTCAATGAGTATTTTTATTCATAAATTGGACTAAATTTTAAATTGTCAGCTCCTTCGAGTATTTGCTTCTATTTGTTTTTTATGTACGTTTCCGGACCGAAGGAAATTTTCTCTGTGATGAGACACACAAAAAAACTTCATTCTCGAAGTGTTTCATTGAAGAAAAAAACAAGAAAGGGAATTTTATTATTATCAAAAAAACAACGCCGAGAAGAGGAAATAAAATGAAAATGAAATGAAAAATATATATTCAGACGACAAATTCGCAGCACTAAAACGACTGAGTTTGTACGACCCTAAAAAATGTATCTTTTTCTGCAACAAAAATATTTGTCGATAAAAGCCACACATCGGGGTGTAGATCAAAGCGAAATATACCTACCTACCATGCAACCTACTTATATGTTTAGTAGAAAAAGGACGTTTCGAAAGTATAGATTGGCTAGAGCTTTAGTGTAGATCGCAGATGTAAGAATTCTCATTTGGTCTGTGAAAAAGTGGTGTTTTATTCATAGCATATCGACTATCGACTCTATATAGTATATACCGATGGTATGTCTTCGTCGTAGCTGTCAAACGTACCAAAGCCATGAATCACAGTGTTCGATGCTACTAGAGCTGTGACAGCGGCTAATTTATCGTTTTTATCGTCTTTCAAGCTGGTTTTTACCTTCTAAATTCAATTTTATTCGTTGTTCAAGGTGCCAAAGAAGATTTCATTAGATTGGTGTAGTTGCCACTGCCACTTGTTTATTATCTAGTACTACAGGACTTTTTACAAATGAGTAAGAGCCTATTTTAGGCCATCTAGCAGACTCGTCGTGTTTTTTAAACGTACCTTTTTGTGTGGATCTACTAAGTTTTAGAATGAATCGAGCTTTTGGCTCAGCTGCTGATATTGAAGTAGATATTTATACGGAGTGTGTTGCTAATGGTCTTTTGGGTGATTCGCCTTGTAGAGCTGCAAGTGTGTGTTGGTTTGTCTTTCCTGATTTGATATTGTATTTACTTTTCAAATTACCTATTTGTGTTATCAGATGATTATCATTTGGCTAATTAATTAATTAAAATTATTTTTTCTTTGTTTCAGGTGAGTACAAATTTTTGATCCCAGGAGTATAGAACTTAGAAATAAGAGAAACATGACGATCGATGATATTGATGAGTAAGTTGATTAATCTTGGCAACATTGAAGATATAGGTAGGCAAAAATTGACAATGACATTTTTTGTCGGATTGACAAATTTAGAAATTTGTTGATAATTTCTGATTGCTAGATTTTATTAGTTGTTTGTGAGGTCACTTCAGCTATGGAAGATAGGAATTTCTCCTTTTTTCAGCTGAATCCAGCTGGTCCACCCTCCATTGATAGGACGTAATTCTTTAGTGTTGATTCATGCTAGAGGTTTCAGATCGACTCGAAAATGGTAGTTATCGATTCGGAGGGTTGCGTCGGTTTCAGGAAGAAAACTTTTAGTAATTTTTTTCAAAAATTAACTCTATGATACGTATGTTGTATAGGTTTTTTTTTTAAATTGGAGATTTTAAACTTGAAAAAAAAATATTGATTTATAGGTAGGTGCTCAAATGCACTTTTCAACTCTTCACCTCGAATTTTCGACTCACATGCCTTGATCGATTTGAAATGTCATATGTACTTACTTATGACAAGATCGAATTTTCAGCTGCTGAAGTTGGTCTCAAGGCTTTCTGGAATGATTTAAAATTTCTATAAAAAGGTCAACTTTTGTTGGATGGAGGCTCTTGACTAGCTCAAAAGTGATAGAAATCTATTTGAAAGGGGTCGACTTTGGTATATGAACCGATTTTTAGATTTTCATCTATGGATTTGTACAAGTAGATGATCGTGGAAGTCCAGAAAGACAAGTCAATAACCTAAGAGGCGAGACAGACAGACAGACAGACAGACAGACAGACAAAGTTTGGAGGCCAGGCAGATGGGTCAATGACCTTGCAAGATGGGATAGGCAAACAGACGACCTTGAAAAGCAATACAGACGGGTCAATGACCTTAAGGGTCTGGACAGACGGGTATACAGACGACCTTGGAAAGCCAGGCAGACGGGTCAATGACCTTATGGAGCTATACAGACGGGTCAATGACCTCAAGAGGCCAGCGAGACAGACATACAGACAGATAGACGACAGTTTCCCCTGTACGGAGTTCAGAATTTCACTATTTCTGCCGCTTTCAAAAATTTCATAAAAATCAAAAAATACATTTTCACTGATCAAAATTTGGTTCTAAGAGCGCTAGTGTGAGGAGCAGGGGATTCAGAAAAATTAAGTAAAAAGCGCCTTTCAGTGAGTAACAATTGATAATATGTCATTTTACTTTTGATTTTCTTTTCAAATTTTGATCTTTGAGGATATCTGTGCCCCTCCCTCCGGTATTGTTATTTTGAAAATTATTTTGTTATAAAGATGGTGGAAAAATGTCTTCAATATGATTTCTAGAAATATAAAATTGCAGCTTTGCACTTAAAAAATTGAGCTCTCATTACAAAATTATTTTCAATTTGAGTTTTTCAAAAAATTTCCATAAATTTTGTTGCTGATTTTAAATTGTACGTACAATACATTCCCTTTTTCCAAATTCAACTACTTACTCGGCTTGTCTTGAATACGAGCCTTCAACTTTTAGCAGTTTCACGAGAAATCGGAAATCCTCTGGAGGATTAGGACGGAAATTCTTGTAAATCATCGAAAAGACCTCATAAAAAAAATCGGAAGACCTGATTTTATTTTTGGTTTACATTTATGTTAAAACTCAAAACACGAAATTTTGAGAGCTTTTGCCCTCACTTTGTTTGAACCTTTTTGCTTCTCTTTTTCAAACTTGAAATTTCTAAAGGAATCATCCAAATTTTGAAATTTTGAAACCAAAACAATCAACCTCGCTAATTTGTTTTTTTCTCTTGTCAGGAAAAAATTGAACCATTCTCAAAAAACCAACCCCCTCCCTCTAGATATGCTCTGGCTACATGGTGATTTAATAGGATGCATTATTTACGGCGAATCGAGTAGGCAATTCTTTCTACACCAATTTTTTACGCGATATCGTTGTGAAATTGCCAAACATGAAAACTCCTACCTCAAGTTCAGCTGAATTGGAGTAAATCCGTTAGAGAGGTTTTAAAGAGAATAAATATTTGTTTTAATTTCAATGATGGTACATCAAAAAGTTCAGAACTAAACGTTTCATGGTAAAAAAAACTCAACTTTTCATAATAAATTTAAACAAAAAAATATTAAAAAAAATTACGGTGAATGCCATTTTTTAACATCTTTTCAACAAACTTGTCATTTAAATAAAATTTTAATCGCAGGGGAGGGGTAAAAATGGGCATGAAAACCTTCAATTTTTATCAACATTCCAAATAATTTTAAATGTAAATTGGCGTATTGATTGTAATTTGTTTGAAAATGCTGATCTCAAAATATACTTTCTCCTTCCTTAGTAAGTGCAATTTTATAATTTTAAATGTTCTTCAAAAACAACGCATCCTTATTCAAAATCTCGTAAATAGAAATGAATCTCGAGTGGCTTATTTTACTCGCCATTATCACGCCATTAGGCTGGAAAATTAACAAATAAATACATAATAAAACACCCATACGCGAGTTTTACTGGTACCTAACTACAGTACCTACACAAACGATTCGACTATTTATGGCTTTAAGAGCTCGATCCACTAATAAAAAAGATATAAACTCGGGTTCAAGTGGATTCCGGTATTGTTTTTATCTTATTGATAATCACAAGTTGAAAAGTTAACAGCAACAGCGCGGTGGCGTTAGGGAACTTGAATGAGGAAAAAATGGAATCAAGGTAAACACCAATTTCGTAAAACGTCTCTCGAACGACCCTTCGTTTTTACAGGAATCTCGATGGGAAATAATTCGCGAGTTCTCAATATCTACTATTTTCCTACCTTAAATAAATTCATCAAAATGGAAGACTTTTGTCGAAAGGAATTTTTTATTAAATGAATTCTCGACGCATTACAATAATATAATAAATTATATAGGTACGATACGTAGAATGAAAAAATTTACTCGTTATGTATAATTTGGTCGATTAAATATGTAGTAAATACCTACTGCTCCTGTTGAATGTAACGAACGTAACGTGTTTGGATGAAAAGCCGGCCAGCTTTTAGTTTGGCGCGTAAAAATTTTATTCGAGAATTATCCCGTAACATTGAAAGATTTCGTTTTGTGTCGGATTAAAACATTTCAGTTTACCTTGAAAAGAATTTAAAACTCGCCTATCCCGTTTCGGAGATAAAGAGGTTTTACGAACAATGCCACCTACAAGGGTGGCTTTTTTTCACGAGCTATAGGTACCTATATATATACACAGAGGCGACGGGGAGAACGATGGAGCGGAAAAAAGAAGCACTCGAAATGGTCTGCAGTGGATCGCATCGTCGACACTACGCGTTCATTTTACGCTTTATCGTGCTACAAAATTGTCTTTTATTAAAGTCTAATTGAATCCGATACTAAAGCACTCTTACGACGGATGAAAATTAATAGCTTCTGTACCATTGTAAAACTATGCGATATTTTCCCAATCCTTGTCCCCGATTTCGAATAAAATTTTTTCTTCCTTCAATGCCGGCCGGGCTAAGCCTGTGTTAGAGATGATGGAAAAAATTACACGCACAAAAAGCTTGCGAAATGTGACTCGAGAGAAATGCTTTATCGTCTAAGTTTGGCTATTCGTTTAATTTTATTTCATCGTAGTTTATTTTAAAAGTTGTGAATTTGAGTTTTTAATGCTTTCTTTATACTCGACCAAAACACACTTATCGGTTTACCGGTGTTTGTTTGTTTTCGAGTCTAACGTAAGATGTTTTTTTCCCCCATCATTTCTCTATTCCCAGCACTGAGAGATTCGTTAATCATTCCGCGTGATTTGTATAGTACATATTTAATTACTCGTATATGCAGGTATGTGATTAAAATAACATAAAAATGAATAGAAATTGTTCAAATATACCAGAAATGAAGTTGAAATCTGAAGAAAATTATTTTTAGAGAGGTCATAAAATTGTTTTTTAAAAAACTCAGCTTGCTACGAAAGCTGAAATATGATTCATCTCCAGAAATTCAAAGTTTCTCTATAAAAAGATTAGGTACAGGGTCACCCTACGTCAATTCAACTAAGAAGTGGTCAGGAGGGGTCGATGATTTTTTTGAAATTTTTCCTTTGGAAAGAACTTCCGAAGGGATGACCAATTGCGCAAATCGCAGCTCTCTAGCCCGTTTTCAAAAACTGCTAGGAGGTGTCAAAGTTTTCAGTGAACTTGAAATATCGTCCATTTCAGCAGTGGATTACTCGATAACCGCGATACCTGCCAAATTGGAACTTTTTCCAATAGTTAGGGGTTCTGAGAGGCTTTTTGGTGATATCTTAAAAATCAGTGTTGCCACTTTTTTCCGTACAAAAAATTAGCTTGAAAAGTTTCAAAACGTAAGTAGATTTCATATCGTTGCGACTCTCAAAAATTCTGAAAAAAAAATATGGACAACTTTTCATGCTGAACAACATACGTATTAAAAAATTGAGATGGCGTTATTTCTTGAAGTTGATTTTAAAAAATTGAAAGTTTGCTAACAAAAAAATGCGATTTTTTAATAATTTAAAACATGAAAAAAAGTTTTGATTGGTGAAGTTAATCCGTTGAAAAAGTTGAAAAAACCCTTATAAACTCATCACAAAAAATCCAAATTCGAAAAAATTGAATTTTCAATTCCAAAGATCAAAAAAAATTCTGAAATTTACTTTTTCATGAAATACATCAGAAGGAGGTCAAAATAAGACAACTGTGTGATGAGCAGATATGCCCTAACCACCTTAGTGGTTATTATTGTAACTTTTGACGTAGTTATTTGCGTAATCCTTCTATGACGAAGTAATTGGTATAATCCTCCCTAAACTGGTTATGCAAGGTAACGTGTTGAAGTTTTTATGAGCATAGGCGATACACCTATACGAATAAACCAGCTTCACCACTTGGTTCTAGATATTCACGATGTCCAGTCCTTCGTCACAAACAGTTAAACAGACTAGTAATAAGGGTACTCCCTTTATGACCACTCATTTGATGTTTTCAACCTATGTGTGGTTGATAAGGTGTTTTCTTTTAACGTTTTATTATGATTATTTAATTATTTTGAGGCCCATATTCCTGTCACCTGGGCATAGGAAGATGGTAACCAATTTGTTATGTGTCGCCTTTCCACACAATAACTGCTGCTGCACCTATCATATGAGGGTCGCCAGGGAGAGGCAGCCAACAAGTACAGTTTACGTAAGTGTTGATGGTAATGGGTTTAACCCAGTACTAATCGTCACGTTCTTTTATAACTAATTTACGATTAATTGATTAGGTGATTATTACGTAAGTGAATCGCCGAAAGGTTGTTTGATGATAATGAGAAAATAGTAATTCATCGTATTTTATTAGATGATAAGTTATGCTTAACTGTTTTTTAAGCCAGCAACTGCTGAGTTATTTTATAGTTCACTGCTTAATGTAACCCATAAGTATCAGAAGTTAGGTACCTACTTAATACCTAACTCACACACTATATAGTTATTACCTGGTTCTAGTTATATGGTATCAATTCAATTGGCCGATCATTTATAGGTACTTAATTTGGATCAATACAGAAGCATAAATGATTGTTTCGTTGTGTTTTTATTGCGTATGACATGGTCATTCTGGTGTAGTTGTCTTCGTCGTGGTTCCTTGTCCTTTACAGGACATTGGAAATCGCATTTTAGTGGTGCCCTAACTGGGTGAGGCGAATGCCTATGCCACAGTGATTATTCTGGGGAATCGACGTTGTTTTGAGCTTTCACGTAGTAATTGAGGTACTTAATAATCAATAGTCTACTCTCTTGAGCTAACCTGGTAGATTAGAAATTATTCCCTCTGTAGGGAATAATTCTTAGAATAACCCCACACAATAATTACTGTACACTCCACCTTCTCCTTACTTACCCCCTCCCCTCTTTACAACTGAAAAATTTTAAACTTTTTTTGATCTTTGGAATTGAAAATTGAATTTTTTCGAATTTGGATTTTTTCGTGATGAGTTCATTTCATAATAAAGAATTTGAATTTGAAAAGGTTTCTTCAGCTTTTTCAACGGATACGTAAAATAAGAGTTAAATGGGTCAACTTCACCAATCAAAACTTTTTTTCATGTTTTGAATCAAAAAATCACGTTTTTTTGCAAAGTTTCAATTTTTTTAAATCGATTTTATGAAATAACGTACATCATCTCAATTTCTTAATGTATTGTCCAGCATGAAAAGTTGTCCATACTTAATATGTTTTTTTCAGAATTTTTGAGAGTCGGAACGATATATGAGAAATTTTTTGTACGGAAAAAAGTGGCATCACTGATTTTTATGATATCACCAAATAGCCTTTTAAAACCTCTAACTAATGGAAAAAGTTCTATTTTGGTAGGTATCGCGGTTATCGAGTAATGCTCTGCTAAAATGGATGATATTTCAAGTTTACTTTAAACTTTGACACCCCTAGCAGCCTTTAAAGAGGGGCTAGAGGGCTGTGATTTGCGCCATTGGCCATCCCTTCGGTAAATTTTTCCACAGTAAAAATTTCAAAAAAATCTTCGACCCCCCCCCTTATCACTTCTCGGTCGAATTGATGTGGAATGACCCTACAGTGTCTTTTAAATGTGCCCATATTAAATAACATTTTTTTTCAAATTTTCATACTTTTTAACGACGATTTATAAACGGATATTGTAGTTCACCAGCAAAATTTCATCGCTATTCGAAACAAGGGGTAAAAACATGATAAAATCCACCCACACTTCGACAGTGTACTACACGCGGTATTTTTAGTTGTACAAATACTAAATGAACGATTCGATGACATAATGTATTTACAAAGACGAAATGAAACGACTCTACGAAGGTGAAGCAGAAGGCTCAGAGGATCGAGACGGGGAATGAGAAAGTATAGGTATTTTTACAAATAGCAAAACGTCTGAAATCGTGTGATATGGCATTTTTTACGCGTTTGCTCGAAAACCTAATGCATTACAAGTTATAAAAATCGAAACATTCCTCGACGGTTTTCAAGATACCTATACCTACCTCCTTACGCCAAAAAAATACACGTACGTGTGACCTTTTCCCTATCTGAACTGTGTAAATTTTGTGATGTTTTCTGTGGTGGAAAATTTTAACGATTTGTAGAGAAGTATCGTATATGTACACTACTCAACACACTGACACTCGCACACGTGCTGTATGTGTGTTTTATCTCGACAAAATCGCCGAATAAAAAATAATACCGTATAATTATTCGATACGTATAGTGGGCCTTTTGAGTTAGAGGTATCGAAGAGAGAGCGATGTTATCTGTGTAAAAAAATTGCCCGTATTGGATTGAGTCATTTATGAAAAGGAAATGAAAGTCAAACTGGGCCGATTTATAAAAACTCGCAGAGCTTTTTCGTCTGCATTGACGTGTTTGATTAATGATGCTCGTCAAGTTGTCAACGTCTCGTGTCGACATATGAAATATTCTTTACATTAGGAAAAGACGAGGACGACGACGACGACGTCGGCCTTATGACAAAATAAATACCATAACCGGGTATACATTTAATAAAGTGCAGTTAACTGCATCTCGCTGTATGCTCCGGATAACCAAATAAATAATATACGAGAAAGAAGCGAAAAAGCAGTACGTAGCGTGAATTCTGCGTATCTACGAGTTAACTGAAACGTCGAGCAAAATAATGGCTAAAAAATTAGTTGGAAAAAGAATAAGAGAATTGAAATATAGAACGTTGAAGTAAATTTAAAAGTTTATGAAAACGACGCGGCGTGGCGCGGCGCGGCAATGGAACATGATGCTTTTGTGCTTATTGCTCATTACTTTGGCGCGTGTTTTTTTCCGCGTCAGTTTTTCCAATGGATGGAATATACCATCGTCTCGTAGTATATTATAGTCTAGTTGGGTAAAAATTAATGCAAGTTTTCCTTCATTAACGAAGCGAGCATTTGTATTAAGAAAAAATATTTCATCGACCAAAAACATAAACGTCATTTACATAATTCTTTAATCGAATTCGTTTCGTCGTCGACGAGCAATTGCGCCAGTATTTAATATATAAGAAAATGTCTCAGCGCGCGAAAATTCTTCGAGCTCGCGAGTTCATGAAATTCAAATACCGAATCATCAAGGAGCACGAGAAAAAAAATGAAAGAAATTCGAAAGGCAAAAAAATTTACAGTTTATACATGGTTGGTAATTTACATACGCTCGCGGCATCGAGTCTGTTCGTACGTTTGGTTTTTTAACACATATTCATCATTTATGCCGCGTAGCACTTTTTTTTCTTTCGAAAAAAAAATTCAAATTCTCGGAGAATTCCTATCCGCCATTCTAATGATACGCGAAAATTTTCATGACGATGGAATACCAAATCATAAATCTTTATAAAAATTATACATCCATTAGTTATTATATCGAGACTAGTCTTTTTATAAAAAATCAACTGTCGAAAAACTACCAGCCATACAAATATATAGACGGGAAATGTACGAGTGTATTAGAAGCGAAAAGAAAAAAAAAACAAAATACATTTTATCGTATTTATATGTATTATAGTATTTTTTTGCCCTTAAAAATATAACCTTTTTATAACACTGTGAAAAAATATATGTACGGTAGTCGGGCTTTGTAGAATTTTTATATCGCACAATGAGGAATATTGTTGGAAATTTGGAAATCTATTTCGATGGTAGTTTTATTCGGTATATTATGTAGACTTCTTGTTGTATATGTACAGGAAACGTGAGTATTTTTTTGTTACATTTTAGTCATAAATTAGACTGAGGCTTGTTCAGAAAATAGCTACCAATGGCAAATTATATACTTACTTATAGGGCAGTGACACTAAGAATATTTTGAATCTTTCAACTAGAATGGTATTTTTAAGAATCCAGATGAGTTTGATGAAGGAAGTTGAAAGAAGCGATGGAATAAGATATGATTTGGAAAAAATTTACTGTGTAGGTATATAGATATAGCTTTTTGTACCCCCTTCCCACCCCAGAAATCACAAAAAAAATGATTTTCGCGTTTAAAAAGTCCTCTTTTTGTTCCAAAGTTGCCAAACAAAATTTTTTGCCAAATTTGTTTTTAAGGTTCTGTTTTTTTTTTTTTTTTTTGACAAATTTGCTCAAGTCAAAAAGTGTCATTATTAGGGGGAAAATGTCAAAAAGCGTCAATTTTCGGAAAAATAGTCAAAAAGTGTTCATTCTTGCTACAATTGTTAAAAAAGTGGCCATTTTTGTAAAAAATTTTCAAAAAATACCCATTTTTGGTAAAATTGTCAATAGTGGTTAATTTTTGATAAAATTTTCAAATTGCCAAGATTGCTCAAACAATCCTGTTTTTGCCAAAATTGTCGAAAACCCCCGTTTTTTCATCAAAATTATCAAAGAGTGTCAATTTTTAGCAAGTTGACGAAAAATTGTAATGTTTTTTCATCAAAATTTTCAGGAAGTGTTTTTTGATAAAATAGTCGAATGGTCGTAATTTTTGCCAATATTGCTAAGAAATTTTCCAAAAAGCTTATCGTGAATAAATTGTTTATCGTGCTAAACCCCCTTTTTAAAGTAACGATAAATTACACCCTTACGCACTCAAAAGTGGCAAAAAACTACGATTTTTTCGAAAATGATCCCATACTTTGCCAATTTCTGGCTCAGCCTCATGAACAGCTGGATGTTTTTCTACCTGATGCAGTATTTTGATGTTGTTTGTAAAAATTCAGGATACATGTACCTTCTTTCGCATACCTAATACCCCCTATAAAGTTGTCACCTGGGATTTTTCTCTCGTCTAAAAAAAAGTCTTCCCAGGGCCCCCATCCCTGATTTGAAAAATATATATACATATAATACATTGAGAAATATTTTTAAAAATCTAATTTACCCAGAAGTTTTTCTTTTATGCGTTAGAATTTTGCTGAATAGGTATGTAAGTAGTACCTACCTTCCAACTAAATCTTTTTAATGACATGAAAGTTTTATATAGTATACTTGAAAACTTATTGATCAAAATTATTTACGTTTAATTTGCATTCGTCGTGTTTGTTCGATACTCGAGAAAAGTCTATACGAGAATTTTGAAACATTTAATATTTTTTTCTCAGTATAGAAATCGCTGATAAGATATAAAATTTTATGCGAGGAAAAAAATCTTATTTGAAGTAGTTTAGTACATCGATTCCAATTCATCGATGAGATTACATTGAAAAAAATTCAACGTCGGTAAAAAAAAAAAATTAAAACGAATAAAATTTACATTTTTAGTTCCATAGGATTTAAAATTTTATGTGCTAAACAAAAAGTTTAAAGGGTCAAGTTACATATCCGATTTAAGTAGGTAACTTTTTTTTCTCTCTTTCAAGTACCAACAGAAATACTCTTCACCAGAGATTTTATATGTGCTTGTATTGAATGTTTTTCAAGTCATTCAGAGTCTACTTTTTTCCTCTTTCTTATTGAGTACGAAATATTTCCGTATATGTCGATAATCGACTCATTGACGATATTTCCTTCGCTTGTAAATGTGTATAAAAAATTCTCACAAAGTGTAATTTTCTGAACAATGTATCGTTCGATGCAATAAAAGAAACATTTTCTTCAAAAATTGAGATTTCTATGCCAGAAAAATTATATAATTTCGAATGTAAAAATTTACGAGTGAATTAAAAATGCACGCTTACAATCTTAATTTAAAATAATAACCAAAGATACAATATTTCATTACAAAAGATATTTTTCAGTCGTATACTTAAATCATATTCAGCTATATTTGCCTTTGTACTCACCATTGTTGGAATTTTTCTGAAGAAATCTCGGCGCCAAGCTGTACGAACTGTAAAGAACAAGATGTGTACTTACGAGCAAACAAAACGAGTTTCCTGAAAGAAGAAAAATTTACAGATTTCGATCCTACTCGTATGATATGTAGTACAATTCTTATAACTTTTCTAACTATAACTTGGAACTGATTCGAGTCTCTTCTAGCATATATACCTACCTACCTACGACATTTTTTCATAACAAGTACATATGAGTTGGGAATTAATGTGAGTTAAGATCCGAGGAAAATTTCTGAGTAAGTTCGAGATAACCGTGACGGCTCTCTCCAACCAGGATCTGTTCGACTAGACAGAAGACGTTTCCGCATAAATCCTTCTACAGTTCATATTTGTTCTACTTTAAGTATCAACTTCATTAATGAACCTTTCATTCTCATTTCATCAAATTAAAAATATTACCAACGTCTCTAGTTGATAAAATTTAATCGAGTGGTTTCGTGAAATTGCCTCTATATTTTATAAGAACTGAATACAAAAGATGGAAATCTTTGATAGTACCTTCGTATATGTACCTCTACCTACTACGCGTACATATTGAACAAGAATTTACATAAATCCATACTGAAGTGTGTACAAAACACGTGTTCGACACATCTTTATGATTACATAATATGACAAACAGGTAGATGCGTGCAAAAAATGAATGTTTGACACGTGCACGTGCATGTCTGTATGATGCTGAACATTCTCTTACCATATTATATCTGGCGCAATTTTTGATAGGGGATATGAACTTACATAGGCCGTTCGTTATCTGATACAGGCACCGCATACGTTTGTTATTCTAACCTTGCACAGTTGTAGCTTTACATGTTGGTAATATAGCTTATTATTGGAAAATTGCACGTCTTCTTCCTGTTTTACAGCATCTTATACATCCTTTAACAACTTAGGTATTTGATGGTTGATGGTATCAAAAAGCAGGACTGGGGCTGGGCTGAGGTTTACTATTCACTTTGGTACCAACATTAATTTCATGTGCCTACAAAGGATTTTCCTAATAGGTATTGAATTTCAAGATTATCCAAAAAAAGTCAAATTTCAACTAAGACTGAAACCTTTCAGAAAGATCATGGTTGGAAACCCCCATAACCAAAATTTCTGCCGCTGAAATTGATTTTTTAGGAATTTTTGAAAATTTTAAATAGACCACTTTTGGCAATTGATGCTTTATTTTTTTTAAAAAGCGCACTATTATGCAATATGAAATCATGAGACTTTCGACCTTCTTATTTCGGCATGAAATTTCAGTTCACTTCAATGGATCACCCCGCCAGTTCTGGAAAAAAAAACTGCTTGAGTTGCCGCATGCTCTGATCTGACTGTAGCTACAGAAAGACTGCAAAGTGCCATTGATGACATTCTCTCATGGACAGAAGATAGTAATTACATATGTGTCAAAATCAACAATGACAAATCTGAACATGTAATATGTATTTTTGAATCAGAACATCAGTCACACGCCTGTAATCCTAAATGTGCAAATAATACCAGAAAAACCACGAGCAAAGTATGTAGGTACCTTCCTCATTGGGGGAAACTCTGCCCATACGCTGAAAAAGATGCCAAAACCAGCTGGTTTATTGATGTATTCTGAATACAGGGTGCGGCAGCTTTAGGTTATCATTTTGGTAACACTGTTGTGGTCTCTGCCACGTGTCCGAGAAAAAAAATGAATACATGGTTGGAAAGAGGATAAAATGCCATTTTAAAAAAGTTCATTTGATTTTAAAAATTACATCTGCACAATGTTTACCAGTACCTTTTACAAAAGTTGTTGTTTTTCAACACTTTAAAACATTCTCCAAAATTGGTTTTTCAATTGCGGCACATTCAGCACAAATTCTTTCTTTCAAATCTTCCAAATCATGAACTTTGGTTAAATATACTTTTTTTCTTAAGATGTCACCAAAGAAAAAAGCCACAGGCGTTACGAGATCCGGTGACCTCATTGGCCAAGGAATGGAGCCGTTTTTTGAGATGATTCTGTTCCCATACATCTTCTCCAGAAGTTGAATTGTCCTTGATCCTTGAACAGGGGTGTGCAGTGGCCACATCTTGTTGAAAATAAGAAGTAGACAATATTAGTTTTCTATGAAGAGCAGATGGGGCCACTGCGCACTCGTTCAAGGATCAAGGACAATTCAATTTTTGAAGAAGATGTTTGGGAACCGAATCATCTCAAAAAACGGCTCCATTCTTTGGCCACTGAGGTCACCGGATCTCGCAATGCCTGTGGCTTTTTTCTTTGGTGACATCTTAAGAAAAAAAGTATATTTAACCAAAGTTCATGATTTGGAAGATTTGAAAGAAAGAATTTGTGCTGAATGTCCGCAATTGACAAACCAATTTTGGAGAATGTTTTAAAGTGTTGAAAAACGACAACTTTTGTAAAAGGTACTGGAACGCATTGTTTAGATATTATTTTTAAAACGAAATAAACTTTTTTAAAATGGCATTTTCTCCTCTTTCCAACCATGTATTTATTTTTTTTCTACGACACGCGGATGATACAATAACAGCCCGGTAAACACATAGTACGCGATACGCCAGCGAATAGAAGGCGATCATCGTATTGGCAGCCGGCGTATCGCCGGCGGGAATCGCGTTCGAATCACCGGCGAAAATGTCCGCTTTTTCCGCAGCGGAATCCGAAGGCGATACGCCGGCGGGAATCGCAGCGATATCGCTGTTGAAATAGAACGCGATTCGAAGGCGATTCGTCGGTGGAAATCGCAGCGATATCAGAACGCGATTCGAAGGCGATTCCAAGGCGATAATCGCAATGATGTTTTGCTTTGGTTTTTTCCTAGTTTCTTCTCCCACATTAGAATCAGAACGTATTCTTCAATTAATTTTACGAGTAATTTACTTGTTTACATAATTAAAAATCAAGAAAACAAAATAAATAACGAGTAAATTAAGTGAAGAATGCTTTCTGATTCTGATGTAGGAAGACAAACTAGGAAATAACAAAAGAAAAAACGATGAAGTACCTATACTTGGGTAAATCACTTCACACAAGAATGCAACAACATCAATTGTAATTTATTAAAATAACCAAAAACACAAAAATTGAATTATGGAGATTTAGAATAATTATTCTAAGTCACCATACAAAATCCATTTGAAATCATCAAAAATTTATCAGAATTCATCACTAAAAAACAGTTCAAAATCACCATGAAAAATTCCAAGCTGAATAAAAAAATTAAATTTGAATCAATACAGTGAAAAATTTATTTTAAAAATCACAAAAAAGTGTCAAAAATTGCTAAAAAAAATTCATTAGAAATAATCACAAAAAAATTCCAATCTGACTCATCGCCGAAAAATTTATTCTATGTACACACCATGAAAAAAAATTGTTCGTTATCACTCCAAAAAAATTAATCAAAATTCAACACTAGAAAACCAATTTGAAATAAACACGAACGAAAAGATGAAAAAAACACAACATTCTGCTCGTTATTGCATGCTTGCGTAAGAACATCTGAATGCTCACTCGATTGAACGCGAAACAAATGCGAAAATCGCATGAAAAATATTGTAAAAGAACTCTACTAAATTCGCCTTCTATTCGCCCACGAATAGACCGCGGAAATCGCGCTGAAAAAAATGAAAAAGATCGTTGCGAAATTCGTAGGCGTATCGCCGGCGGATTCAGCAGTGTTTTTTTCAAATTTTTTCAGCGCGATTGTCGCGTTCGATTCGCCGGCGGATAGAACGCGAGTATCGCGTTGAAAATATCACTGCTGAATCCGCCGGCGATACGCCTACGATTTTCGCAACGATTTTTTTCATTTTTTTCACTGCGATTTCCGCCGTCTATTCGCCCGCGATACGCCTACGATTTTTGCAACGAGATTTTTCATTTTTTTCACTGCGATTTCTGCCTTCTATTCGCCGGCGAATCGAACGCGATTTTCGCGACCGCGATTTCCGCCGGCGATTCGCGTTCGGTGTGTTTACCGGGAGTGTTGCCAAAATGATAACCTAAAGCTGCCGCACCCTGTATATACATGAAAAAGCGCTGTACAGAAGGTGGATTGGTGCACCAAAAAAAAAAATATGCTAAAAAATATACTACGTGAATATTTTGTAGTGTATTTTTCTCACCAAGGCCACAGTGCTTTCAAATTACGTGGCGTGTTTCTTCACGCTGGAAGAAACCAACTACAAAATATGCCACTAACCTGTTTTTTGGCGTATTCTTTTGCATATGTATTTGCTGAATAACACGTTTAAATACAGTATTCTATGCAAATGTTTTAGCATAGTATAGAAATATTTACATTCATTCCATCACATGTCCCGATGGTTAGGTAAGTAGGAAAGTCATTCTCCAACTCAGAGACCCGGGTTTGATCCTCAGCAGAGCCAAAAACAATTTCATGAATATTGGACATCAACAGAATTTATTGTGTAAAAAAATACGCACACTAGTATTGGCGGAAAGTGTTGCAATTCCTGCCGCATTTTTTGTCGCGTATCATCAGCAGATTTTCACCCAATGGGGTTGGTATGCACCTGGACAGTAAACTTATATGGAGAACCCATATTGAAAAGAAAGGAGATGAAGTCAACCTAAAGCTGTGTAATATGTCATGGCTACTGAGTAAGAAAACGTTGCTTCAGAATAAGCTGTTGATTTAGACCTACTGAGCACCCTTTTGGGGAAAACTAACATTGAAAAAATACAGCGATGCCAGAATAAATGGCCGTGTAAACGTAAAGCATTGACTTTTCAGATATGGACTGCCAGTGGCCCAAGCCATTGTCTTGAACGTAGCAAGTCGAAGGTTGCAATCTGCGCATGCATCAGATCTGTTATGACTTTATACCTTTGTGGTACAGTTCCACCAAGGTATAATGCCATCTGGTATGACGTCAATCCAGTGCCCATTTTTTAGATTTGGGCATGTGCAGAAGACAAACCTCAACAAATCCATCAAGAAACTAAGACACCTAGCGTGATATAAGAAATTTGTAAAACGCCAAATTTGATGATTAAAACAATGTAAAAGATATGACCTAATAGATACTATACATTTAAAATTTAATAATTACGGTGCACTGGGGGAAGTTGGAATTCAGGGTAAGTTAAAAAACTTGCTCTAGCGCCTAGAGGTTTATATCTGGCGAAGTGCCACTAAAGGTGACTTGAGGGTACTACCCCTACTTCATCACGGCATAAAAATTTTCGCGATTCAGTTTCATTTTAGATGTCTTTGGTTCAATTGTATTTTGTTGTTGTTTTGAACTTGTTTTGAATTTGTTCTGAAATACAGACTTTCTATTTCTTAGTTTTTCGCATATAGCGGACGAACCGTGCGTCCTAGTGAAAATCTGATGAAAGTAATCTCAAAGAGAATTAAATTCTCTACAATTTTGTTACAGTGCAATTTTTCTAGGACGCTCTATTTGTGATCTACGCCTCGGCAAAGTTTAGCCCCTTCTGAATTCCCCCAATTGGGGGAAGTCCGAACAGTTTATATTTTATTCCACTGAGCGAAAGCTACTGCGTCAATCGCGCTCAACTTTTCACTATAGGTTAAGAACCCTTATGGGAACCTACATAATAAATTTGATCCATATTGGTTTATTAGAAGGAGAGTAACAGCTGGTCAAAGTTGAAATTGCGAAAAATCGTTCTGACTTGCCCCGGTGCACCTTACTTTAGATAGGTAGCAATCTCTAAGAAAAGTAATAAAATGGTAATGAATAATGATGAAAATGATCACTGACATAATAAATTCCTCCTCTTCCCTACCAAAATAAAGTAACTTATGTGACAATTTTCTGGTGAAGGCGGTATTTTTATTTCTTTGAAATTTTTAAAATTTCTTAGGTAGGTAAAGGTACATATATCAGGTATTTTCGATACAAGAAAACCATCACCTTCATATCCGATGAAAAATCTTTTAAACCGTTCTCCAAATTCATATTTAATCGTTTCCCCTGTGACACGGACACCTCCTTTACCATTACTGAGCTTAAAACAACGACTTTCAGCCAAAAGTATCCACTCCATTAATGCATCACATCACAACAAACGCATCATCACTTCACGCATCATATATCCCGTTGTAACGGCTGTCATTTTATAATTTATCACGCACAATCGGCGCGTGAAAATACTCGAGCACCGTTAAAATAAAATAACCCACCCTAAAATATCTCATAAGGTCCACGTACGTTACAGTAGTGAGGCATTGAATTCTTTCGATTTTTGGTGCACTGGCTCGAAAAAATTCTCCATTCAGCAATAAAATTGAATCAAAGTTTACCATCGCGAGACCGAGAGCCTTGGAGGAAGGGAAATATTGCAATTTAGCATTACCAGCAATTCTTTGTCAGGTACGATTGTATCGCGATGAATGGAAAGAAATAAGGTGAAATATCTTTCTAATTGAAAAGCAACTTATTTAAGAGTAAAACAAAACCACAGAGAGAATCGTCGTTCGGTGAGAGAGGGGGAGGTGGACAAGTGTAGAGAAATAATCTGTGATAGAAAAGTGCTCTGATCGAGTAGATAATACACTATGTTGCATCTTATATTGTTCTGAAATGGAATCAAACGAGATTTCTACACGAGTAAGCTTAATTCAACTTTTGATGTTGGCTCAAATAATGACACTAGTTCGAATTGGTGGTTTAGCAAGGTATCATGAAATGCATTTTGGTGGCATAATTTTGCAATTCAAATATTACTTACGTATACCTGCTATTTTGTTTGTGTTCGAATAGGTACTTTAACGAGTTAAATTGGAAAATAATGAAGAAAGAAGAAAACTGTAAGATGAAACTTCATCGAGTTATTAAAAAAGTTTTTGATAAATAGAAAAGGCTTGGGAACGATTCCATAAGATGAATCGTTTGATAATTTTTTAGCCTAATTTTTTTAAAATTGACTTTTATTGTTGAAGCTGTTTTTTTATTATTTAAATTTTCATGATTTGGGGTGAAGTTACCCTATCGGTTTCTTTATTGGCTTTAAATAGATCGAATGAGCTTTCAAAAATATAGTAACATTCGCCTCTCAAGTTTTGGTAGGTCTAGGTATCCTAATTGCAAACGACAGTAATGAGTATATAAATTCATCAGACTCCATTCCATATGCCGCTATATTTCTCGTCTATTCCCGGAAGATCCGATTAAAATGAAAATTTGTGGCCATTAATGCTGAGAAATCTCGATACTAATTTACTGAAAATATCTATATCGAACCTGCTAAAACAGATAAATAACTGATTAAAAGTTCCGGTCAACGTTCGGTGCGAAGCAAGACGAAGGATACGAGGAAAAAAAAACTTACTCATCCGACAACAAACATAAATTCAAAGTTAACATTTTCTTTCGTGATACAGACGTACACGATGGTACCGTAACAATGGTGTGGAAAATACCGTGGAGTAAGATTTAAGAGTTGTGCAAATTATACATAACACCCTGTACACATTCTGTACGCGGCGCTCTTTCCATTTATTTCGTTTTAAAAAGAAAAGATCAACGTAAGCCAACATTTCAAGATTATTTTCTAGTCGGTTGTTAAAGCGAATCGTTTTTCTCAAAGATTTACTAGCATGTAGGAAATTTGTATTACGTCTCGTATTTTCTTATATATACGAGAGCGGAGGGTACCAACTTGTACTTTGTGTTTTACAATTAAACTAGCTTATTCTGTGTACGTTTGTCACACATGCTATTTATTTCGCTTCCCTTTTCTATCCAACGTGTATAGTCGATTCGATACCGCATTGGGATGAGGAAAAAACACGAAAGAATTCAACTCGTTAATATGACCGCATGTTACACGATCTCTTTTTTTTTGTAGCATGTGAAAAAACACTTGCCGGAGAAGCTACTTTTTCATTTAAAAATACTCGTGTTTCGTCGAGAGCTGTGTGATGAAATTTGTCATTTTTTGTATCAACTTTGATGATGAACTTTGTGAGTTTCTCGAGTTCAAGAGACATTGATGTTGAACTCATCTCAAAATATCTAACCACTGCAGACTTTACTGGAATAGGTTTTCATTTACTGAAGATGAGTGTTCTGTTTATTTTGGATCACGTTCCCGACCATGAAGATGAAAGGGGCAATTTTATAAGTGCTTAACTTCATTTTAATCTCAATACCCCATTTATGACAATTTTTGAGGTTTTGTGGAAAGCAATAATTCCAACTGAATTTTTTGAGGTGATTTCAAATTTGATTGTTTGGTGTTGACTTCCACTGAATGTGTACCTGGAGGAATTTTGACTTATTAATTTTTCCATGTTGATTTTAGAATATCAGTTTAAAGCTACACACGCCTCATATCCGAAATTTGAGCAGAGGTTCCATAGAAAATAAAAGTATGCTCTCAAAACCAATTTTACTCCCCCCTTGCAAAAAAATTAAAACGCATCTACCTAAGTGCTTCAGTATGTGGTATCCTTGGTATCTGACGAAAATCTGAAATATTTAATCCCCCCCCCCTACAGTTTTTGTCAAATAGATTTGTAACTTTTCATCTCATGGTAGGTATTGCAGCATTTGCAGCACAAAGTCCAATATTTGCTGTAACAGCGAACCAAGGTTGAGATTTTTTTGCTTTTCAAGTCGTCAGTATAACTGTAGTCTGAACCCAGCCTAGTAATAAAAATCGACTTAATGATTTTATATGACCATTTACAGCCACCGCAAGGTTATAAACTGAGACTTCCCCTTGGCTTCTAGCGTTAAATTGTGTTTTACACAAGCTCGTTTGAAAAGTACCTCCCCTATAAAGAATAAAGAAAAACGCGAGTAATAAGTAGCTGAAATAAAGAAGAAAAAAAACACAAATTGTCTCTTAGTATGCGAATGTGGAATAGATAAAAACCCGAAACCCTTTCGAATTGAATTCTCTAGCATTAGATAATAGCACTAAATAGGTGAGATATCTCGGTAAATACTCTAGATACCTATAATGCTCGTTGTAATACACAAAAATAGCAAGAATAAAAAAGCACGATTGCGTATATAACTGCAATAAAAAGTATACTATACGTCGTGATAACCTCTTCGGTTGAAGATTCTTTATTTCTTTCATTATGGTTCCTCTTTTGAAATTATTTTTATGATGGAAAATATACAACCGACTAACGTTTATTTTGGAAATTACCAGGATTACGAGAGAATATCAAAAAGTTCAGCTTGTATAGTAGTATAAATTAACGCTTGTAGAAGCAATTAAATATGCGAAAGTGAGGGCGGAATTTGAACGTCAACTTACAATAGGTTTTCTTGAGGTATACAATACTTATTACATCTTTTGAGGTGACGCAGGACGTTTAGAAGTCGCTCAAGAGTAACTAATCGTGATTAATAAGATTTGTTATAATGCAAATTTTCTCTTACTAAGTTATATTCTCAGTTTGTAAACTATTTATAAGACGTATAGACGTACTGAATTTTTTAATGACTCATTTTCTGTCGTACCAACAGCTAGGGAAAAAATTCTACCAAAAAATCAACGCCTTTTTTTGTTTTTTTTTTCTCTCTCTCTCTCTCTCTCTCTCTCTCTCTCTGTGAGTTAAAATGAATTATGACGATAGAGAAAGTAAGAAAAAAATTGTGTCTGCAGTATATATTTTTCAAAAAAAATTGTATTTTATGTAGCCATATGTTTAAAAGAGGCGACACAGCATAAAATCTTAAAAAGTCTTATGCAGTAAAGTAAGAACTTCTTTAGGGAATCTTTAACCTCAAGAAAGTAAAAAAAAAATCATCCCAACCGAAAAAAAATCTGTCTCGCAAACGAATCCATATAACAAAAGACATTAACCAACCGAGGAGGAATAAATAATAGTAGCAGAAATCAATTGGAACATTTTCTTATTTTGAAATGGTATGTTTTTTATCAATTGTTTTCCTTAGAAAAAAGTAAATTTTTTTCTCAACTCGAGTTCATGTTATCTGAAAGAGTAATCTATCGTTTGGAATAATCTCTTTTAAAAGAATCAGCAAAACAACTCAAAAAAAAAGGATGAAAAAGATTACGGTAATAAAATTACCGTCGTTATTTACAATTTAATGAGAAAGGTCGAACAAATTAATTTTCTTTTTTCGCTGCATGGTCTTGAGCAAATACTTTATATTGCAGGGAATGGTGTTCAACGTTTGCCAAATATAAACCTCCATTACAGATGATTGTTTCAAGTTTAGGCTCTCTCTTGCCCTGGTATACGTATAATGTTGCATGCCAGTTTCGTCTTTCGAGAGTAGCCGGATAAAGCTGAATTACTTTTGAAACGGTAACTTTTTTCTTTCCACACCAAGTACCCTACCTATGCATTTCGCAATCTACTCTTTTATTCCATTTGCTCGCATTAGGAGAAAAATACTGTATTTTAAAGGTCTGGATTTTGAAATGTATGATGTTTAAACGTTATAATCTATTCTGCTTACGTTGCGCGTTGGTGTTTTGACCTTTTGAGCTGATGCATTTAAATGTTATTGAATTTCGAATAGATGATTACGTAGATTCCACCTTTGAACTTGGGGGTTCAAATCAGAAAAAAAAAAACAATAAATTAGCAAGAATCGTGAAAAAAAATTCAACTCACTAAAATTAGCTTTAGAAAAAATTGAACAATTTTTATCGAAGAAATTGCATAAAAATACATTTAACATCTAACAGTATTACCTGTAAAGTTTTTGATAAAATACTCGTATTTGAGAGCTGACCAGCTTTAGTGAAATTGAGAAATCAAAATTTCAGCTGCTCAACTTGATTTTTCGATTTTTGGTAAATTAAAAAAAATTCAAAACAGACCATTTTTGGAGATTTTACTTTTTTTTTAAATGTTGCACTCGTAGGTACATACATTGGGATGGATTGCGAAAAAAAAGTGGACAGACTTTGAATTGAAAGTTACCTGCAGCTGAGTTCCCTTGGAGGGGAGATATGGGCTTTTAAATGGGGAACATATTTTTAGGAAAATGCCTCGTTTTTTCTTTAATTTTGAATCAAAAATTTTTGAATTCCCCGCTAATTCTTTTTTTATTTTGGAAATTTTAATTTCTAACAATTTTCTCTAAAGTGATGATAAACTTGGGGTAAAGAATTTAAAATTTTGAATTGCAAAAAAATCGAAATGTTTTCTTGGAAGTCATTAGGTTTTCAAAAAAGCTCAAATATGGCCACTGCTTGGTGAATCCATCACCAAAAAGTCACAAGAGTATGAAATATGACTTTTCCATGTTCTGGTGAATCCTAGTGACTTCTGGAGAATCACTCATCAAGATTCACCAGAAGTCACCAGGTGATTAAAATTGCTTAAATGGGCACTGCTTGGTGAATCTGTCATAAAAAAGTCACCAGAGTATGAAATATGACTTTTCTATGTTCTGGTGAATCCTGGTGACTCTTGGTGAATCAGTCACCAAGATTCACCAGAAGTCACCAGATTCTCAAAAACGCTCAAATATGGCCACTGCTTGGTGAATCTATCACCAAAAAGTCACCAGAGTATGAAATATGACTTTTCTATATTCTGGTGAACCCTGGTGACTCTTGGTGAATCAGTCACCAAGATTCACCAGAAGTCACCAGATTTTCAAAAACGTTCAAATATGGCCACTGCTTGGTGAATCTATTACCAAAAAGTCACCAGAGTATGAAATATGACTTTTCTATGTTCTGGTGAATCCTGGTGACTTCTGGAGAATCACTCATCAAGATTCACAAGAAGTCACCAGGTGATTAGAATTGCTTAAATATGGGCACTGCTTGGTTAATCTTTCATAAAAAAGTCACCAGGGTATGAAATATGACTTTTCTATGTTCTGGTGAATCCTGGTGACTTCTGGTGAATCAGTCACCAAGATTCACCAGAAGTCACCAGGTTTTCAAAAACCCTCAAATATGGCCACTGATGGTGAAACCATCACCAAAAAGTCACCAGGGTATAAAATATGACTTTTCTATGTTCTGGTGAATCATGGTGACTCTTGGTGAATAAGTCACCAAGATTCACCAGAAGGGACCAGGTTTTCAAAAACGTTCAAATATGGCCACTGCTTGGTGAATCCATCACCAAAAAGTCACCAGAGTATGAAATATGACTTTTCCATGTTCTGGTGAATCCTAGTGACTTCTGGAGAATCACTCATCAAGATTCACCAGAAGTCACCAGGTGATTAAAATTGCATAAATATGGGCACTGCTTGGTGAATCTTTCATAAAAAAAGTCACCAGGGTATGAAATATGACTTTTCTATGTTCTGGTGAATCCTGGTGACTTCTGGTGAATCAGTCACCAAGATTCACCAGAAGTCACCAGGTTTTCAAAAACGCTCAAATATGGCCACTGCTTGGTGAATCCATCACAAAAAAGTCACCAGGGTATGAAATATGACTTTTCTATGTTCTGGTGAATCCTGGTGACTTCTGGAGAATCACTCATCAAGATTCACCAGAAGTCACCAGGTGATTAAAATTGCTTAAATGGGCACTGCTTGGTGAATCTGTCATAAAAAAGTCACCAGGGTATGAAATATGACTTTTCCATGTTCTGGTGAATCCTGGTGACGTTTGGTCAATCAGTCACCAAATTTCTCCAGAAAGTAGTGAAAAAAATTGATAGTAAGTAATAAATAATTGCGAACCCCTCTCTCTTCCTCTTATTAAAAATAAATGGGAAATTGTCCTGTGTTTGTCCTGTTTTTTCATGTTTTTCCGGTTTTTTGACAACTTTTCACGTTGAAAATCACAAATAGAATCAAGTAACATCCATTTTTATAATTTGCGCTCATTTTAACATCACTACCCACGATTTTCTTCAAAAGTTCTCCCTCTTTTAGGGCCCATATCTTCTCTTCAGTGAGACTTGCGGGGTTAAAAATTTTTCTGAGTAACTTTCAACTCAATATGAAAGTCTCTACCGAATTTGGTCAAAATCCGCCAACTTTTTTTGGAAGGGGGGGGGGCAATCCACCCTGGTATACATACTCAGTGAAAGTAGTGGAAATCGGTGGACGAAAATAATATCAATTCTCTCGAATCGAATACTTACCGCAATTTCGAGCTATTTTGGAGCCTCCAGCGTAATTCCGGATTTCTCCAGAATTTCAAAATTTGTCCAGAAAGCGTGAACAAAATGAATTTGGGCAGCTAAGAACCGAGTTATGGCTTATCCTTGATTTATTAAAAGGATTTATCTATGTGTGAACCAATTTTTAGCTGGACACTTCCAGTGATTTTTTTTACCAACAAAATGATAAGGAAAAAATTCAAAAAATCCAAACTTCTGTTCGTTGGAAAATTTTTGAAAATTGAGAAGATACCTTCATCTTATCTGAAACCAGCCCCCTCCCCCCATGGAATTCAAATTTCGCAATGTAGAGCCATTCTGGAGCTTCCATCATGATTTTCGATTTCTTCAGAATCAAGTGTACGTCTCGAATTTTTTTTAATCAACATTTTTAATGATAAATGGAGAATACCTACTCGTCAAAATTAAACCCACTTAAAGTTTCCGCGTGGGAAATGGCTGAAATGTGACGGATGCGACTTTTAAAAAAGGAAAGAATAAGTCACAACTCTCTTTTGAAATTGATATTTTGGTTTTTATTTTGTTTGTTTGTCTAAAAATCTTCAGCCATTATCGTCATGCATCATATTATTTTACATGAAGTCATGTGCCAAAAACGCATTAAAATTATACTCAAACTATACCAAGTATAATAGGTACCTACTTAGATAGAATGATCTTCAACATTAACACGTGTCCATTAAAGGACACTTTTAATGGCCAACGTAGAATTCACTTTAAACTACCTACCTAGACACATGGAGGTAGCTGAATTTCGAAGTAAATTAAAACGTATCGTAGAGATATATTATCTACTCGTATATAAAAGACTGCGAAAGGATAAAAATTGGTGATGAAGTGAGAATAAAATATTTTATAATGTTTACATTCATAAATCCGACGATTTCAACATCGCTGCTAGCATATAGTTACATAAAAGTTTTAACAATACGAACTCGACGTAGGCATTCTTCTTTAGCGATTTCATAATTTAAAGGCTGAATTTTTCATCATTTCGATGAAATTTCGTACTTTTTCGTAATATAGTCGGATAAAATGGATTACCGAGTCGAATGTTGCAGTTATACTATGATACGATATGGCCATATAGCCGCTTTATTACAACGATTCGAGCTTCTGTGGTAAAAGTTTATCACCCTTTATAGAGTTATCCCTTTTGTTAGATATTTTCTTTACCGTCGACTAATAAAAGTTCGATGAGGCGTCGAAGAATAGCCGCCCCCGTTCTTCTTTTTTCTCTAATTTGCTGTAATAATGAGAAAAGTTAAATAACTTTGATTATATATATATAAAGGCTACAAAACAGGGTTAGGTAGGTAATATTATACAGTGTGCGTAAAAGTTATTCTACCAACTTCAGGTTAGGGGTAGGTAAGTAAGGCACACCTGTAATTAAAAATAATTTTTATCTTTATTTATTAATTTTGGAATTTTGGCCGGAAATGTTGGTACCTCTACCTACCAATGTAGGTACACATAGGTAGGCCATATTTTATATATTGCACGTCTAATATGTCCATACGACCACGTGTTATACGTTAGATACATGTTATAGTTTTATCATATACCTAATGGACATGTTTACCAGACAATTTAACCTGGTCGAAAAATAAATATACCGAAGAACTGGGTAATATTTTTTATCAGTTAATTCTTGGCGACAGAAATATCCTACAAAGCAATGTAACGAAGTTGCTGAGCAGATTATAAAACAGATACTTTTCACACATTTCACGTACAAGCACACCCCTTACTTTTACGTATTTTCCGGTTTTCTTTATACTTCTTTTTTTTTCCACGCTTCTGCAAAGTTACTTGGGAATATACCTACCGTTGCCATTTGGCTGCTTTATAACCATTCACATTGGCTCGCGGCGTATCCCAATAAACTTGTCGTTGCTTCACGTCAAACATTTTTTATACGCAAAAAAAAGCCAGAGACTTCAGCTCGGTCGGGTATATCCGCAAAGCAAACGACGAAACGTGATTAATGAATAGCCTGATGGAAATATCAAACTCAAGTTCAGTGCCAACTTGAAATTTGAAGTTTTGTTCAAAATGTAGACGTGACCGGCTCGTCGAAGATGAGAGAGTACCTAGCTATAATTTTTCCATGGCCATTTTTTTCAAACCAGCCAAAACATTTTCAGCATAATCAAGTATGTTGGTAAAATTGAGATTAAACTAGGATTATGTAAATGCCAACGGATGAATATTTCGTGTCAAACTTTACCTGAATATTTAATTAAACTTATGTGACTGATATTTAAACACTCGATGTTGTACTTGAAATTTAATCCTCTAAATTTCTTCACCCGAGTAACTTCTTCTTCGCCAACGAATGGCATTTCGACGAAATTTTTCTACATGTTGGAAAATTTTTTGATGAAAATATTAAAAGATAATGACGTCGTTTGTATTCGTTCTACTGTAGATAGGTTGTAATGTTTTTTCTTAGGGGGTTTTTTATCCCTCGAAATTTCTTTTATGGCTCACATGAAAAGTATAATTCTGATTTAATGTATATTTCTGTTCGAATGAACGACCATCTACGTGGAATTTCACCGTAACAAAAAATTATCCGCTTTTGCGGATGAAATTTCATGTCTACATAGGCTACTTTTTTGTCTAGGAATTTCTCAGACTGAGAGAAAAAATTTTATCGCTGTTATCGAAAACACGCGTAAAATTTTAACCCTATTTTGATACGTAGAATAACGATGCCCGCCCTGAAACCTTGAAATTTAATCGGAAAAATTTTCGAATGGTAAAAATTTTTTGATCTACTCGTATTTTCTTGTCGTAAGTAATAAAATACTGGTATCTCGTACACAGTCTGATATGCTTTGGATTTGGGAATAACGAGGAATAGCCAAAAATAACTTTATATGAACATGGACGATTGTTTCACCATTTGAAAATTTGATTCAAAATCTTGAAGTGATCTGGTGAACATATCTCCCCTGAAACAATCCTTAATATTTCTCAATTGAAATCAAATTCTGATTATGTTCAAAAAATTTAAAAAAATGACAAAATTTAACCTAAAATGATCTTTGTTGAGCTTTTTAGAAATATCATTGCTGGCAATTTTTGACGTTCATCTTCTTTTTGAAGATGGCGGAGGGATGAAAAATTCAATTTATCATAGAAGATAGGTATAGTACATATAAATAGGTACACATCTCAACTAGAGTTTAATTTGTGTGAATTTGAGCATCAAATGAGTCCATGCATATATCTACATCGTACATATAATCATACCATCTGCAAGTGTATCTAGTATGTATACCGTATAGCTTCGTGATAAACATGATCGAGCAATTCGAACAACAGATATATCGCTTTCAAAAAGGTTACATTCTGCTGTACGTAATCGAGCAGAAGACAATTTAATTTACAGTACAGCTAACTCGCTAACTCAGTTATAAGATATGAGCAGTGATCTGGTGAGAAGTCAATTTGGAAAATGTAATTTAACGGTAAGAAAATGCCAAAATCGTTAATCGAGGGATGTAATACCGCGAAATATACGATGCGTTAAACCCTGAAATCGCATTCAGTTAACATGGTCAATGGATTTGTGTGTTAACGTATTTACGCTATTTATCGCTTCTCGTATCGTATTTTATTATATTCGCGTACTTTCTGATGGCTATTATAGAATAGATGTCGTAAATCTGTATTTTAGTCTGAGATATCGTGCTACTATACTTTTTTTTATCAGTAATTTTTTTCCTTCTCGCTCACACATCCGCGTAATCGAACGTAATGGCCGAGTTTTTTTTTGATTTATTTTTTGTTGGCATTTTTGAAACTCACTCGTTCAATGACTTTTTAGGAAAATATAAACAAACAATAAAATTTTAAAACATGATGCGTCAATGGAAGTCGAGTTAAGTAGAGTGGATTCTACTTAAAATTTGTGTAATGAATTTTCGTTCACCATCCAATAAAATCATTGATTAAATTATTTATTGAAAAAAGAAAAAAAAGATACAGAAGAGTGCTGTCGATAAACTTCTCCATGACTTCTCTACAGATGGAATAAAATTACTAAAAATTGGAATTGTTGACCAATTTTCTTATCATTTTGTGTTGAAACTTGGAAAAGATTCCACGACAATGAGTAGTAACGATGAAACAATTTTATTGTTTTGAAAAAAAGTTTCATGATCTTGGTCATCTTTGCATAACTTTAGTGTATCTGAACTTTTTCTTCTTCATTTTTGGCTTGAGGTAACTAACTGATGAAGACATATTTTTGCATGATTTCCTCAAAAAAGGAACAGGAACAGTTGAAGGCTGTTACACTGTTTTATTCTTCTCCAACTAGCTAATGGCTACTTTGCCATTTCAACGTTACAGTTACAAAGCCATGCTTTTTTCCTGAAGTTGTCAGCCGTCTTGCTTTCTGCCAAAAATAGAAAAAAATCTCGCTCTATGTCAAAACTGCCAAAAAGTCTCGTTTCTTTTTTGCTAAAAATGCTAAAAAAAAATGTCATCACCTTATTATTTTGCAAAAAATACCAAAAAGACCCAATTTTTCACCAAAAATTTTCTAATGTAAGTTTTTTGCCAGACGTTGCCAGAATGTCTCGACTTTCTGCTAAAAAGTTGAAAATAGTCTCTTTTATGATGAAAATTGCGAAAAAGTATCATTCTTTTTATCAACACTCAATTGCCAAATAAACAATCTGGTTTTTTACTATGATTGTCAAAGACTTGCTTTTTGACAAAAACTGTCAAAAATTCTCGTTTTTTAGCAAAATTTCTAAAAATTTACATATTTTTCAAAAATTATTCATTAGAAAATTCCGAAAATTTTCATCATTTCCAAAAAAAATGATCCAAAAGTCTCGTTTTTTCCATAAAAAGTGCAATAATTGTCGACAAGTGCTGCTTTTCGCTGAAATTGTCAAAGTCCTGTTTTTTGACAAAAATTCTCGCCTTTTAGCAAAAAATTGCGAAAAAAAATATCATTTGTGCTTTTGTCCAACTTGTCAAAAAATTCTCCCATTTTCCAAAACATTAATTTTTCAATCCACCAAAATGATTAAAAATTGTCGCTTTTTTAGAAAATTCTGAAAAATCAGTTTCTGCTTAAAAATTGCAATAATTGTCAAGAACTGCTGCTTTTCGCTGAAATTGTAAAAGTCCTGTTTTTTGACAAAAATTATCGCTTTTTAGAAAAATTGCTAAAAAGTCCCATTTTTTTCATGAATAACGCAAAAGTCTCATTTTTGTGGCAAAAAGTACCATATCACTTTGTGCAAAAATTGTTCAGACGTTTCATTTTTTCAGCAAGAATTGCAAAAAAGTATTAGCTACAATTTTTTGGCGAATTATTGCTCAATAGTCCTGTTTTTTTGCTAAAATTGTCTGTCGTGCTTTTTGCCAAAAATTGACAAAAACCGCGCTTTTTAGCAAAAGTGCTAAAAAATTCACTTTCTTCCAAAAATTTCCCAAAATTCCCCTTTTTTGCCTGAAATTGCCAAGAAGCTCTTCTTTTTGCTAATAAAATTGTCAAAGTTTCGCTTTTTGCCAAAATTTGGGTTTTTGCAATTTTTTTGCCAGAAATTGTAAACAATTTAACGTTATTGCCAAAAAGTTTCTAATTTAGCAGGTAGTTCAAGATTTTTCAAATTAAAAACCCAGAATATTTCAATTTGAAATTTTCTGTTTTTTTTTGGTCATTTTTTTCTACATTAAAGAAAGAAAATTCAATGAAAAAATACTTCTTACTATGGGTAGCCATAGAGTATATTTGGAACCTTTGCGGTGCCCTCCCTTAATGTTTTCGATGGCGCCAAATTCGTACATCAAACTATTTTTAGGATACAAATTACCCAATGGCTCCTGAAATGAAGAAAATTATAAATATACGAGTAAGCATTATAATTGCTCAAATTTCCAACCATAACTCTCCGTCCTTACATTGAGAAACTCGACAAATCATGTCAATTAAAAAAATGACCAATTTTCAATAAAGGTATAGGCACCTCGAAAAAGTGAAAAATTCATAACTTTTATTGAGAAAACTTGACGTACCTACTGGTCTATATAATAATCTTGGATGCTTTTTAATTTTCCTTCGAGACTTTTTTGCTTCTTTTTCTTTTTAACGCGTATAATATTCTAAACCCTCGCGAATGCTAATTAGTTAGCATAGCGTTTCATTTAGGAAAAAAATTACCTTAGGAAAAACAAAATAATCCCCAATCCCTATTTTATTCGTTCATTAGGTTCAATTACCTTAGAACGATGCAATCTGTTATTTCTACCGCCTTCAGTCATTTAAATTCCCACGTCATGGAAAAAGAAGCGATTCCGACCAACGACGATGACGACGACGAGGACGGTTTATGCGATGCCATAGTTTATAGAAAAATATATCTATAAGAAAAAACTTGGAGTAAAAATGAGGAAAAAGTTTCCTAATTATGAGCGAAGTGTATTAAAATGGAAAGGAATTAACCATTCTGTATAGTTTTAAGCTTTGAAACTTTCAACACGTAATAATTTATTTAAAGCGTCAAAGTATTTTTGTGTGTGAGCGTGTTTTTTTTTCTCGTTCTATGTATACCTACTTAACTGCAACAACGACAAACGATCGGCTTCTTCTCTAAAGTAAATGAAATGAAAGTTTTTCGGCTAAATGTTTTATGATGTATTTAAAATAATTTTTTACGATAATTTTTCACAAGGTAAAAATTATGCTCAATTAGTAAAGTGGGATAAAATATTAATGAATTGAACGCGAACGTGTGATATTTACCTACCTTGCTTACGTAGTTGGGAGTTTTTCACAAAGACGAATTCTTCGACGACTACGTGGCTAAGTCATTGAGGTAAACGAGACGATAGATAATTAAAATAAAAGCAAAAAGATGGTTTCTGTATTTTGATGAAGGAAAAAAAAGGGTAAATCGAGATAATAGCGTGAGGCAGGAGGAACAGAGAAGCTAATAAAAAGTTGTTGAAAAGTTCATCTACCTACCTGGCGTACAATGAATAGAAATTATGTAGTACGTAAATTAGCAATTACTTTATGAATGAAAATTACTCCTTGTGCTATAATTTCGAGGTCATGTCTAGAGTATTTCTACAGGCTATAGGTTTAGGTACATACAGAACACTTACACATCTCTGACATTTTACATATAAGGGCATGTATCTTTAACTTTAAATGAGACATTTGTGGTTCATTCGACAAGTTAATTGCGACGCATATGTACTACGTGTAGTGTGCAGGGACATACAAGGTGAATAACTTTGCCATCGGAAACTCATTTGTATCTGTTACGCGATTCGCATTCGGGGCGAATTTGTGTGACCTTTTGCCTAACCTAATTTTTGTTTTAATTGTGCGGTTACATGGCGCATCTTATAGTCAACTCCCCGGAGGAAACGCGTTTCCGAAGACATTTATTTTGTTAGGAAAACTGAACCATTTTCCATACAATCGACGTACCCATTATTTGCCGCATGTAACCGAAACACGACGGTTTCGGTTAATGAAAAGAACGATTTTCGTATGTGATACCTCTCTAGTCTCTACCCCTGCTTTATATACGAGAATAAATTATGCGTATGTAGTATACAAATACTGGTAAGCGACGTGTAGTGTGGTGCGGCGTCTGCGTCTTTTTATATTTATATCGGTATAGTTTTTCGGTAACCATTTGTGAATCATTAGTAGGTACGATTATCGTAAACACTTGGAAAAACTTTAAAGTAAATATTTTCTATAATCGATTTTTTCGAGCGTGAAAAAGTTCTGTGCTTTTTAAAGATATTTTTTATGACGATTTCGCGTTGTTTTGGAAAACTTTTCCCTTTTCCGTTTGCATTGTATGGTGTGTATTTTGTTTGCGTTTTTCTTCTCAATTTTTGTCAATTCGTATTTCGAGTTTTATTATGAATTTCAGCATATGTCAATAAGTCTACGACTGCGACGATCGTTTGACGAAATTTACGCGTAAAACAGCTCATCCTGTTTTGTAACTTGGATTTTGTATAGAATTTTTGCTAGAATTTGTCGTTCTATTTCAATTTATTATTTCTAAGCCGAACCTAAAATATACAGAATAAAACAGTGGTTTTAGGAGGGTAACTTTTGGAGCAAAAATGGGGCGGATATGTGGTTGGTTGGTTGAAGGTGAGGAAGGGGATATTCCAAGTAGGTTATAGCTTGGAAGATGTTATAGTAAATACCTGAATATTTCGTATATTTTTTTGAACCCTCAAGATAGATAGGTATTGAAAGTCATTTCACGTGGTCTTTTTTTTGAGTCCAAAAGGGTTTAAAGTGCATGTGACAAGGACTAAGAGGGTCAGATGAAAAAAACCAAGTTGATATTCGGACTCAGTACCCTCAAAAACCTAACACAGGATATGCCACTCGAGATAATCATTTTTTCCCCACCCTCGGATCAAACTAATAGCATATTGTAGGAGTTGGGAAGCTCAGATCAAAAAAATAAGCCCATATTTGGACTCAGCACCCCCAAAAACCTAACAAACGATATGTCACACTTCATATCTACCATTTTGAGCTCTAATTGAAATTTCCTCCCCTCCACTTCTTGAAATAAGGGGGCGGGACTTTTTTTAAAAGTGCGATTTTCACCTGTTGTAACTTTTTTGCAATTGGAAATTCAACAAATCTGCTCAAGCAAATGTTGTACAGCTTGAACAAAAAACATATCTCATTCTACGAGTAGAATGTTTTCTTCACGTGATCATTGGGTGGGGAGTGGGGAGGGGCGGAGCTTTGCAGTACTGATGAGAAAATGTCATTCAGAGAAGTTCTATAGTGCTTTTGATAAATGATGTGAAATCAAATTTATTCTAATGTTGTCCCAACCCTAATGTGGTGGGGTCTGTGTATCAAGGTAGAATTAGAAATGGAATATTGCTTCCTTATTCCACGCGGCGGGGGGGGGGGGTTGACTGGAGCTTAAAATACCAAATAGTGGCATGTGACATATCGTTTACTAGGTTTTCGGAGGTCCTGATTTCGAATATCCACTTAGTTTTTTGATTTGACCATCCCAACCCTCACCCTGGACATCCCTTGGGTCCGAATATGAAGAAAACATGATAATATTGTGTGAAATGTTGTATATTAGGATTCTGGGACACTGAGCTCGAATATTGACTTGGTTTTTGATGCGACTATCTCCATCCTTACCACACAAGCATCTCTTCTTCTCTGTTTAAAGATTATGAAGTTCCTAAAAAATAAAAAAATATTCAAAACATTGTTTTTCATATTTTGTAGGTATGACGACGTTCGAGATTTATTCTCCAAATTTTATCTCTTTCAAAACTCGCTCCAAAAACTTTCTACATTTTATTTTTTTTTTGAGCAAACTAGCTCGTTCCCTCACGCATTCAGGCATCGTAACAAAGCATTCCAAAAATGCAAGTTGAATTTTGAAATGCCGTATTTTCGACTAGCTCGTCAATATATTCGAATTCAAGGTCCGATTGTAAATTGGGCAACAAGTTCAGCTAACTTCAATTATCTTTTCCCTTGAGTTTGAAAGGGATAATTAAGAAGTAACGAGAGTAATACGAGTAGTAGTCAAGTACCTACCTACTTATAATGTTTCGAAGTATTTAGCAATTCTAATTGGTACAACTTTTTCTAATTTCATTTCAACCTGCACTCGTATTCATAAAAGATTTTAATATTATATAAGGATATCGAAAAACTAGATCAATTCGAACTTATAAAAATGAACACCTACCCACAGAATCCCTACAAAACATACCAACCTACATACGTAAAATGGTGTCATTGCAATATACGATAGTATTTTTTATTTTATATATTTCGGTTTAATAAACTCGGAACCGTCGAACCATATTAATTGATTGGTGTTTTTTGCTACGCGAAATGAAGTCGCACAGTTTTTCACGAATACGTCGGATTTCGGTCTTATTTTTCTGCTGCATCGACGTCTCCAAGAAAAGGATAACCGTTGAAGTAAAAAATTCCTTATTTTAAATACGTCCGAACGATTTCCCATCACACATTGTGCACTAACATCTTGCAAACGCATTCGACTATAGCCTCATGAATTTTCCGAAAAACTCGCTTCGAAGAAAATTCTCTTTTTCCTTCGTACTATGTATATGGATGTATATGCTGAATATACACTGTGCTGCTAACCGAATAAGTACCACGAAGCGACGAAAGGCGAAAAATAAACGAGTTTGTAATCTTTTTAAAATTTCGCAGACGCAATTAGAAAGACGCTTATGGTCGCACGTTAAATAAAATTTTACGACATGTAAAAATTTAATTTTCTTTTTGACATATTACGCCCATTAGAGGATATTTTTTTTAATACCTACAGCTGAAGCACGATAACTCATCGAGCGGAAATTAAACGTGGTATGATATAGAGTTTAAAATTAACTCTTGTTCGCCGTGCTGAATACAACTTAAAAATATGACGACCGAGGATTTTACCCATCGTTATAAGATGAGAAGCCTTAGAGTCGAGCGGGTGAAAAAAATTGAGATTATTTTTTACGTTTTGAATCGACGATACTTTCATTTTATATAAGTAACGAAAGAGCGATTTTTTCACCATTTTCAAGAACTGCTGCCAACATTTTCTCAAACACTGTCAAATTTTTCAAAAGATGAGATGGGATTTTTTCCCCCTTTTTTATATGATGGGAAATAAAGGACGAATACCTATCGTTTAGTTACGTACCTAGTCGCACGACACTTTTTCAAAATTAATTTCTAGAGTCGCTAGAGTTTAACTCGTGTCAGAGAGAAAAAAAGGGAAAAAACAGAATTGCGTAAGAAGGTTTTTTGGAGAATATCTTGTAGAATTTATAGAAGTCAATCATCCATGAAACAAAAGCTAAAATTTTAATTGCATTCTTCTCTTTGAAATGATAAATTCTCCATTCTGCATTTCAACGAGAAATATGTAGGATGGCACTGCGAATAAATTTATTAAAGAGAAAAACAACCTACCTACATATATTTTTCAGATGACGAAGAAATGTGGAATTCTATTTTAAAAACTTGAAAAATAATGTGTAGGTACGAGTACGTTTAGATAGGTATATTATCCACCAAGTTGAAATTTTGAAAAAATTCTCAGCTATAGCCCTAGGTATATGAAACAGTATAGGTATACCAAAAATTTTCTATGGTATTTCCTCAGGAGTAGGTACGTCAAGGTAGGCAGCGTTCTTCCGCTATGCCGATTTCTTTTTTCTCTGCTCCTGGCGCAGAATCCGCTACTTCTATCCGCTTATATTTCGAAGTCGGTTATGAAATATTGATAGTTATGTAGATACTATACAAGATATTAAGATCAACTCAAGAAAACTTCAACTCATCTAGCTGATAAAAAATGAGGATTCTTTCGTTTTTCTTTGCTCCTGGCGCAGAATCCGCCACCCCTATTCGCCTCAATTTTTCAGTCAGTTATGAAATATTGCGGGTTAAATGCGAAGTGAGGTATTAAGGGGAGCTCAAAAAAATTGCCATCAAGCCCAATTAAAAAATTTAGGGTCCTACAGGGCGTTGAATTCTCCAAAAATTGCATAAATGGATTAAAAAATGAAATGTTGAGTTATTGCTCTATTAAACATTGTTTCTGGTACTATTTTGAATACAATCACGCTTCGAGGTTCAATTTTGATACCAGAGAGAGAGAAAATGTGTTTCTAATCGCCTAAAAAGTGCCTATAATTGAGTAAGTAGCTGCAACTCTAGATTAATTTATTTCCATCCTATAATCAACCAACACATTTTGTGGTTCACGTTTGGTTTGTAAATCAATTTTTTCGAGTTAATTTTTCAATCGAATGTATAATTATTTCAATCAAACCGGTTTATTCGGTCATTTCTCGAATCACCCACCCCCGTCTTAGCTGTTCATTCTAAACCGTTCCGTTAACTGTTAATTGAAATCCTCTGCAACTTTCTCAACTTCTGTAATGGGAAAATCCGCACGTGCAGCTTCGATGGATATTCATTAATTTAGCAGATTACGTTGCAATGATTGTTTAAAAATTGACAAATATGTAATTAAAAGTAAAATTCGTCGAACAAACGACGACGCTTTTCGGTTCGCAAGTCGCAGCAACGTCGACCAGAAGCGCAGCAACTGGATAATTTATCGTCAAAAGAAACAGCACACCGGGCGTTATTAATAAATAAGAATCTCGCAGCTCGCAAAGTAACCTCCTAGAACAACACAGATGCCCGTTGTTGAAGTAGAAAAAAAATTAAAAGTTGAAAACTTCTCGGTACAAGTACGAACTTTGTGCTGTTAATCATTCACGTTTTGGAGAACTTATACACAACTGTACTTACAAGGACACGAAATTGACTCGCAAATCTCGGTATGCCGAATGATTCTCGCGTAATTTCCAGACACTTGTTTGATAACAAGTTGTCGGTTTGAAATTTTACGCGCCAATGGACCTCTATAGTTGTAATCTCTTTGAAACTCTCCGCGTCGCTGGTAGTTGCCAGGTCTTCGTACTTACTCTTCGAGTTAAAAAATATCCCAACACTAGTTGGAATTAGTTAACCGGAGAGAAACCGCGTAAAATTTCGCAATATAAATAAATTACCTCGATGGTACGCGGTACATATTTTCGTTGGAGGCTTTTTCGACATATTCTGCTCCATAAATTTCCCACAACATATGACTTATTTTGTTAAGCATACCTTTCAATTGATATTGTTTCATTTTCGAGCGTTCACCTTTCGTGTCGAATGTACCTAGGTATTACCTAGTGATTTTTTAAAGGAAATTTCTCATTTCTGTGAGTAGTAGAAATCGAGCTCTTATATGGGTTAGGTAGTTTATAATGTTGATTTGTAATCGTAAACGTGCGTCGAATAAATTAAAATCGACTCTTTGGCCCGAATATTTCCGCTACCTAAATGGTTTAAATGTACTTTCGCCTCATCGTACAGAGTACACAACGTTTCAGAGAGGCTGCGATCATTCTAATGTATAATCCACTTACGTGTAACTTGCTCTTATCGTATTTGTTATTGTTGATACTCGTAGTGTAGTATTAGGATTTCAAATTTACACAGGCAAATACGCGATATGAAAATTAAATTCGCTGTCCAGGATCAATGATTAAAAGTCTTGTAGACTATATCCAATCTACCTAGCTGAATTTCAATTTACGAGCTACTGCACTACCTATTCTTTTCAAAGTATACCAACATGAATCAAGACGTTGTTTGATTGGATGACTCTCGTTAAAAGAGGAATCATTTTAATTACTTTTCAATCTGGCCGAAATTTTTAGATTACATTCGCTAATTATTAAAACAAGATGGGAAAAGTTGAAAAGAATAAATTAAATTATTCATTTTTCAACCGAGATTTATAATAAACATCCAAACCCCGAAAAATTTATTACTTCGGTTTAATTCTAAGAAATGTCCCATTAAAAAAGCACAGTACAAAAAAAAGGCTTGGCCTCGTTCGTCGCGTAATTAAAACCAGTTTTTTTCTTCTCATATTTCCATTTTGCTCATTGATAAACTCGAGCCCATTCGCAGATATCGTTATCAATTTGCAAGATTCGCTTCGCCATTAATTTAATTACTTCATCGTTGTTGAAATTACAATTCATAAAGTTTTCCAAGATGGAACTCCTCGACGGTCGTTGTAGAATCGAAAGATACACAAAACTTGTTATTTCACCAAATCGTCTCGGGTTGAGTTTTTTTTTTTTTTAGATATTTTGCGCTGTTTATTTTACCAACAACATTGTACATATAAAACATCGTAGATTATAAATAAATATAAAATTCACCAAGCAAAACATTTTTATTGACGTGGAATTAGAAAATTTTATGCATTTGCGAAATTATGTTATGTAAATATTTCATATGTATCTCGGAATACATATTTTCGCGAAAATGCACTCGAAATCGAGGGAAACAAGACTAGGTACATATTAATGGTGTTGTGAGGAGTGAATTTCTTAAGAAAATAAGAAGTAGGTACGACAGACAGAAACCAAAATCCTACATTTAAGCATCATCTCCAAGCAAGTAGCCTATTATATGTACCTACTTGACTGGACTTGGAAAAATTGTCAGCTATTTTTTTTTTTCAGAATGTTGAGCTCAAGTCATAAATTTTCCACATTTTTATTCGTTTAAAAAATGTTTGAAAAACTTACCTATTACTCGTACATTTAAGTACAAAATGTAGACATTTTTTTTAGAAATGAATTTTTTTGTGGAAGATCATAAAAGAGAGGTACAGCATTTGGAAAAATGGCATTTCTGAAATTTTATTTCTTTCAGATGGGTACCTGCAGAATTTGCAAAACCTTTGATTGCCACCTGATTACAAAGTGGTACGAAGACTTCATTCAAAAAAACTAAAATTTTTCCCAATTGTAACTCCCTTACAGTAGAAAATCCGAAAAAAATAAATAAATTGAAATTTCGCTGTCCAGCCTCAAGGTTGTCTGTCTGTCTGGCTATCTAGCCTCATGAGGTCATTGACTCGTCCGTTAGGATTTTCAAGGTCATATGTCTGCCTGTCTGGCCTCTTAAGGTCACTGGCCTATCTGTCTAGCCTCACATGGTTGTCTGTCTGCTTGATCTGGCCTCTCACAGTCATTTAACCCATGTGGCACGCTTCTCAAGGTAGTCTGCCTTCTGTTTGACCTCTCAATGCCGTCTACCTATTATGGCTTCCCAATGTCATATTTCTGTCTGGCTGTCCTCTTAAGGTCATCAACCTATGTGTCTTGCCTCTCAAGGTTGTCTGCACACCTGTCTGGCTTCCCAAAGTCGTTTGTGTGTTTGACTGACGTGTCTGATCTCTTGAGGTCATTGACCCATGTGTGACACTCAAGGTCACTGACCTTCTTGTCTACCCTCACATGGCCATACACGTCTGTCATGGATGACCTCTCACGGTTGTCTGTGTACCTGCCTGCCTGTCTGTTTGTCGGGCCTTTCAAGGTCATTGACCCGGCTGTCTGGCCTCTCAAGGTCGTCTGTCTATCTGTCGAGAGGCTCGTTTGGCCGCTTGTTTGGCCTCTCAAAGTTCCAAACTGCAAATTAAAATTATGTGATTTAGAGGCCCTGTGGGCTCCGTAAATTAATTTTAAATTTGGTCATTTAAAAGTCATGCAGGCTTCAAAAATCAAATCACTTTTCCATAGTTTGAAGGCCATGTGAATTCCAAAAATTATTTCTAATTTGGTAATTTAAAAGCCATGCTAGCTCCAAAAATCATTTTTAAATTTTGTAAATAATTTAAAACGTCATGCAAGGTCAAAAAGTTGATTTAAAAATTTATTTTGGAGGCCATGAAATTAATATTTTGGTAATTTTTGGTAAATTATTGTTTTTTTTTTGGGGGGGGGGGAATTACTGATCATTTTTAGTAGATATGTACCTACCTAATTGAATTGATGTAATTTTCTGGTGTATAACTGATAATCGTTGGTGATTGTAAAATTGGTCTTTATGGTAAATTACTGGTAATTTTTAGTAAATTACTGGTAATTTTTAGTAAATTACTTGGACATTCTTGGGAAATTACTGGACATTTTCAGTCAAATAATTTTTCGTAATTAAATTGTCTCATTGGTCATTATGGTAAATCACTGGTAATTTTTGGTAAATAACTGGTAATTTTTGGTGAACTACTGGTAATTTTTAGTAAATTACCTGGACATTTTTGGGAAATTACTGGACATTTTCAGTCAAATAATTTTTGGTAAATAAATTGTCTAATTGGTCATTATGGTAAATTACTGGTAATTTTGGGTAAATTAAATATTGGTACTTTTTGGTAAATTAAATACTGGTAATTTTTGGCAAATTGAACACTGGTGATTTTTGGTAAATTAATGATAACTAGTGAATTAATTGCAATTTTTGATAAGCTACTGATTGCTGGTTGGTGTGAACCTGAGATCTGATAAGTGAGGGGGAAGGGGGAGTAATCAATGAATTGTCAAAATCACGTCAAACTCTCAAAAATCATCGTGCCATTTTGTTAGGATTTTGATAACTTGGAATGAACTCTCAAACACAAATTTTCCCGAAAATAAATTTCATCCGAGTCAACTTTTTTGGAAATTTGTATAGAAATCCTAAAAAAATATATAATTATAGAGTTTTTATCAGAGTGATAATTTTGTACGTTTTTTATTTTGGGCTTTCTTTGAATCGGGATTGAAACTTGCGAAAAAAAATTTTTTAGCAGGCATCTCCCCTAATCCAACATTTTCTACCCTTCTCGAAAGAAAATCTCACGATTTGTCAGTTATAGTGGGTGATGGAAACGTTACTTTACAAGCATTTAAAGTGACATAATGCGCACCTATAATTTTCAAAGGGGTTATGCTATAGTAAATTAGCTAATATTCGAACAAGTTAGCGCGGAATATCTATGTGGCGTGAAGAAGGTACGTTTGAAATTCCAAACCGAAGAATATGTTGGCAAGTTTGTCCTATTTTACGAGCTGCCTCGCCTTGTAAATGTATACAAGAAAGTTATAAACACAGACTGAAAACTTGATCTGATTGCGTGAAATATTATTACGTCGTCGTCGTTGTGCGATGTGTCGACGCGTCGTAACAGCTAAAGCGAAAGGATTTTTCCTCCGTCTAATGTTGTTATAAGTTAGCCGACTTGATAAAAGTTACTCGTTGCAAATTATACAGACATAATGTGTGTGGTGAAAATAAGTATATCGTTAAAAATCAGCGAGTAGTTAAATTCAGCAGAAGATACTGAAATACAAAGTATACAAGGTGTCCTGGTCTCCTGGTACATAACTAAACTAGTAAAAATTGATATTAGTTCTATCCAATGCCATGATAAAACTTTTCAGCTGTTTTCTTATAGCCAGTATTTGCTCTTTCAATTTTTGACAGATAGATAGGCAATACCTTTGTGTTGAGTTTCTTGAACCAGTAGGTTAAGTGGTTATATCCAAATTTTTAGCTCGACTACTTTACTTCGTGCACATCCTATGAGGGTTTTCATCAATTTTGTGTGTTTCGAGGATAGGAATGGGCAGTTTTTCAAGCACTGTTTAAATTTATACGTGGGCGAGCCAAAAAAGAGAAGAGAAAAAAGGGCTGTATTATAAAAACGAGCACTTCCTAGGGCAACATTTCGAATATTTGAAATGGCATTGATTTACGGAACGAAGTATTATTATATTTTTTTTTCTCTATAAAGAGTGAGAAAAGAAAACCCACTACTACATCCAACGTATATATAACTTTCTTGTGTGATCGATTCCATATTCGGTTATATTCTCTAGACAATGGAGCTTCTGCAATTGCTACACGATGTCACGATTTCCAAGCTCGAAATCAATATTCAACGAAAACTCCCATGAGTATTTTGTTCGTTTATGTTTAACACTTCTGTGTTTAGCGAAAGTTGCCAATATAGCCGAAAGGGCCATACTATTTTATCCGAGCGAGGAAAAAAAAAATACATTACCTCTTCCTCTTTGTGTGCCAGAGTTTCATTCTGGTAATTCATTGTGTATCGACGGCGGGCTTTTTTTTTTCTTTTGCGGTTCACTATCTTATAAGCTGCTCGCGTCGAGGCGAGCTTTTTATTTTAACGGAAATTCTATTTCGTTAAATTGAACGTCTGTGAAAATTTCACTCCGATGGCCGTTCCTCAGGCTGCTTTCTAATAACGTGATATTTATCGAAGAAAAATTTTACCAAATATTACGTGTACAAAAACTGCTAAATTTATGTCGGGCCTAAAATACACTCGCCTTATTTCGCGATTGCGATTTCCACAGAGAAACGTTACGCTATGTTATTTACCAAAAAAAAAAAAGCAACTTTAGTTCTTAAATTACAGTTGCTATTGTTGTTGGAAAAATATTACGAGCCGCACTTTCAACCGAACATTGTGTAAGGGTAAAACGTTTTTTAAATTGTTTTAAATGAAGCCATTATTTTATTTTTTTTCCTCCCTGCAACTCCTCTGCAAAGCATCAAAGAAAAGTTTAATGGATGTTCGATTATTATTTCGAGACAAAATGTTAATTTTTTTCTCTCTCTCGTCCAAGTCGCGTCTCGTGTTTTGTAAAACAATTTCAAATTAAATCGCATTTATAGTACGAGTAGCCTATACCTAGAGAGAGACCAAGGCAGCTTTAAACGCTGCTATCTTCACGTGTACGTAAGCATTGTTTGAATAGAAATAGACCCTTATATCTATACCCTTACATCACGATTTCAATTTCACCTTGTTATCTGTTCATCTCGTATGCGCCTAAGAGTTTTCTTAATCTCTTTAAAACGCGATTGCACTATATGGCCTTACGTGCTTTGTAGAAATTCTTTGTCGAGATGCAAGAACAAAGAATCCAGCTCTATTCTACGAGATGTGTGAAAAGATAAGCCGACGTATTTGGCATGAAAATTTTTTTTGTTAAGAGGAATGTTGAATTTTTTTGTCCAAGATCAGTGTAAAATATCATTGACCTAAATACTTTTCGGAAATGTAGGTATTCGTTATTGAACTAAAACAGAGTGAAGGGGGCTTCAAGGTCAGCTACCCTATTGACAATTTTACTAGCAGAATGCTAGCATTAGTAGCACCCACCTAGCATGAGTAGCAGGAAACTAGCATGATACTAGCGTTATGCTAGCATGAAATGAACTAGCGTAACATGCTAGCAAAATGCCAGCTTATTACTAGCATGATAACAAACTAGCAAGAAGTATGTTAGCAATGAACTAGCTACATGCTAGCCACATAACTACCGAATGAAGCTAGCATTTCCCGCTAGCAAAATGCTATCATACATCTAGTATGAGATGAGCTAGCACAATGCATGCTAGCAATATGCTAGTTAAACCCTTGCCCCTTAATTACCAAGTGATGCTAGCAGTTCATACTAGCATGATGCTATCATATCGCTAGCATGGGGTGAGCTAGCAAAATGTATGCGAGCAATGTGCTAGTCAAACCCTTGCCTCATAATTACCTAGTAATGCCAGTTGTCCCTGCTAGCATGATGCTATCATATTGCTAATGTGAGATTATCTAGCAAAATGTATGCTAGGGATATGCTAGTTAAAACCCAGCACCATAATTATCGAGTGATCCCAGCAGCTCCTGCTAGCAAAATTCTACCATAATACTAGCCTGAGATGAGCTAGCACAATGTATGCTAACAACATGCTAGTTATATCCTAGCATCATAATTACCGAGCGATGCTGGCAGTTTCTCCTAGCATAAAGCTACCATTTTGCTAGCATGATATGAGCTAGTAAAAAGTACACTAGCCATACACTAGTTAATCCTAGCAGAATAATTATCTTATCAACAATTTTACTAGCAGAATGCTAGCATTAGTAGCAGAATACTAGCATGGTGCTAGCATGGAATCAACTAGCAGATTACTAGTTAGAATGGTGTTAGCACTTAGCACTGTGCCAGCAGACATTTTATTGGAAAATTCATCCTAGCATAGAACTGGTATGATGCTAGCTTGCGGTGAACTAGAAAAAGACAGGCCAGCAATTTGCTGGTTACATGCTGGCAGCATAACCACCGAGTAAAGCTAGCAGTCACTACTAGCATATTGCTAGTGAGTAGTAGGTGGGTCACTTTGGGGCCCCTAGACTTTCTGGAGCCGGCCAAAGTGTCCCGTCTACTTTTTTTTCAAATTTTTTTGCATTTTTATTTTTTATATTTTTTTCCTGTGTGTTGACGATGTGTATTTTACCTAACCTAACTGAGGTGTGTTGTTGATGTGTATTTGAACCTAACCTAACAGAGGTGTATTGACGATGTGTATTTAAACCTAATCACCTCCATTTATAAGATGGAAATGTGGTGGGGGTAAATTCCAAACTTGAACAGTTTTATGCTGAAAATATTTTTTTAAAGTTGTTTTAGGTATCCCTATTTTGCAAATACTGAACGAACCGTACGTCCTAGTGAAAATCTGATGAGAGTGATCTGAAAGAGAATTGAATTCTCTACAATTTCATTCGCGCGAAATTTTCGTAGGACGTTCAGTTTTGAAACTACAGCTCTTTTAAAGTGGGAGTAGGAAAAAAATTACTTGGAAAAATGGTTTTGTCTTTTAGTTTTTCGCATACACCGTACGAACCGTACGTCCTAGCAAAAATCTGATGAGAGTGATCTGAAAGAGAATTAAATTCTCTACAATTTCATACGCGTGAAATTTTCATAGGACGCTTAGTTTTGAAACTACAGCTCTTTAAACATTGGAGTAATATAAAGAATTGCTTGGTTTTAGTGAAAATATGGGCAAAATGATTCTTTTTTCAAACAGAGGGTGTAATTGAGGGTTTCTCTTCAGTGTACACATGAAGTTGCAGAAATAATTTGTGAAGAAAATAATTTACTACACCAAAACATGTTAGCAAATTTTTTTTCTTCACAGATCATTTCTGCATCTACTGATTTTTTTCACTCTTATGTGTATATATGCACATGTCAGAGTGACAGCTGAAGAGCAAATGATTTAACTTGAGTTATGTAACCAGTATTTATAGTTTTTTCTCAAATCTATCTGAGCTATCTGCTTTGTGATTGGCTGAATTTCAATCAATCACAAATTCACAATACAGCAAAATCTTTAATGATTTATGCAGCAGTGTGTGCAGATAAACTTCTGTTTGAAGTGTGTAAGGGAAAAATGACTCTTAGTGATTCAAAGAGAGGGGAATGCCAGTGCAACTGTGCTGTGCTGTGATTGGTTGAATTTCAGCCAATCAGAGAGCAGATAGCCCAGAAAGGTCTGAGAAAAAACTATAAATAGAGTTGTGGTGAGACAGAAAAGTTGATGTGCTCTAGAATGTATTCCTGCTAACATCTCTTGCTGACTGGTAATACGATGGCTACTACTTCAAATGCAGAATTCAATGTGGCTCATGGAGCTTATTTTTTTTGGGAGGTGTGTGTGGAGTACTTATGTACACATTTATGAAGAGACAGAGGTGCAGAAACGATCTGAGAAGGAGAAAAAGTTACTACACAGAACATGTTGGTAAATTTTTTTTCTTCACAGATCATTTCTGCATGTACTGTTTTTCTCTTCAGTATGCACATGAAGATGCAGAAATGATTTGTGAAGGAGAAAAACTTACTACACAAAACATGTTGGCAAATTTGTCTTCTTCACAGATCGTTTCTGCATCTACAGCTTTGCACTCTTGTGTGTGTCTATATGTGGACATGTCAGAGTGACAGCTGAAAAGCAAATGATCAACTGAAGCAATATAACCAGTATTTATAGTTTTTTCTCAAATCTATTTGAGCTATCTGCTTTCTAATTGGCTGAAATTCAACCAATCACAATACAGTAAAATCTTTAATGATTTATGCAGCTGTGTGTGTGTGTGTGCAGATTGAAATTCAGTTTTTCATAATGCAGTTAAATCTTAGTATACTGAAGCAATGTATGTGTGTGTGCAGATAAACTTCTTATCGAATAGTGTAAGGGTAAAACAACTCTTAATAATTCTTTGAAGGGAATGCAACTATACCTATGCTATGCTGTGTAGATGATTTACTGAAGCAAATGGTATATGTGTGCAGATAAACTTCTTATTGAAATGTGTAAGGGTAAAACAACTCTTAACAATTCTTTGAAGGGAATGCACCTATAACTATGCTATGCTGTGCTTGGTTAATGGGTAAATCTAATCAACCAATCAGAAAGCAGATAGCTTAGGAAGGAACTGGAGGGGGGAGGGGAGGGTATAAAAATTCCGTATATAGAGGTGAAGTAGGACAGAGAGCTCAGTGTGCTCCAGGATGTCTTACTGTCAACATCTCTTAGTGACTGGTAATAATATGCCTACTTTCAATTCAAATATGAATGCAGATCTTGAAGCTTTCACTACTGTGGTTAGTCCTTTTCAGGGCTACACAGTACAACAACTACGTAATGAAGCGAAGAAGAGCACACTTCGTTTTCATTACAAGATGAAAAAGCATGAGCTACTTGATTTATTAAATAGCCATGTATTAGGGAATATTTTCCCTTTTCACAGCACTTTATTTGATTCAAATAGTGCTTGTGTACCAGCTGCTGAAGCTGCAGCTCCCATTCAACCACCTAGTATTAACTATAATCAATACAAAGTGGTTGAATTGAGGGCTTTGGCAAAGCAGAAGGGAATCAAGAACTATTTCAATATGAATAAGGTGCAGTTGGTGTTAGCTTTAGATAGTAGTATAGGTATAGTTAATGATAATTTTAATTTAGGGGAAATTTTCCCATTTAGCAATACTTTATTTAATAAGTCTGCACCAAGAAATGGTTGGCAACAACCAGGACTTGGGCCTTACTTGGCTAGTTTAGATACTTTAGATTTAGTTAGTGATAAAGTAGGGCCAAAAAAAAGTTTAAAACGTAAAAGAATGTCTTCTAGTATTACAATTGAAAAAACAGAAAATCTGCTTTTTAAGTTAGTTGACTATTGTGATACAGATGATGAAGATGATATCTGCACAAGTAAGAGTAATAAACGAATCCGTTTGCATAATGATAACCCTTCTGTTTCACTACCACCACCACCATCTGTAGATAAACTCCAACACCTAGTTGCAGCTATGGAGGTAGATGAAGAAGAAGACCAGGTAGTACTGCAGCTAGCAATGGAGGTTGAGGTAGAGGTACCAGAGAAAGATACTCTACAACAAGTTCTTGAAGATATGGAGTTGGGTGATGACTCAATTCCTGAACCTCATAGAGAATTGCTTGAAGAGTTATTCCCTGAGAATCTTTTACCCAGCCTTATCAAAGAACAACCACCAGAACCTGTAAATGTATTGGATATATTTTTTGGTTCAAATAATGATCCAACTCCAGTTCTAGAACCACATACGAGAGTTGTGGTTCCTTCAGTTAATGCAGAAGAAGAAGTAGAAAGAGTATACATTGGAGGAGGAGGAGGTAATGTTACCAGTACTATTGCTTCTACATCCAAAACGAATGCTCCATCTACTGAAATTTCTGCCGATGCTACTGTTGATGAGACTGATGGTGAAAGTGATGAAGACCTACCACCAGGTACTGAAGCTTTACAATACATCAATGTTACTCTTGTTGATGCTTTGACAAGAGCAAAGTTTGGTTTAACAGATCATTCTCATAGAATCACATTGAGAAATAATATTGAAAAGCTACCTAGAGTAGATCTCATTACAAAAGCACTGAATGAAATGATGGAATATGCCAAGAAGAAATCTGGTTTCTTACCTGGTGATTTCATTGACCTTCAGGTTACAAACCCTACTCTAAATCAACCTATTCGAACAGGTCTTCAAACAGAAGACCATGTTGAATCATTGAAAGAGAAGTTGGAACAAATTTTGACTTCGGATGAAAATGTGGATCTTTTTGCATGCAAGTTCCATATTCAAACAATCAAAATCCCACGGGGTGAAGGTCGATCCAAGATCTTGAATTTGGTCAGAGACAAGCATACCAAGACTAGTATCAATCAAATTAGAAATGATGATAATTTATGTGGTTTACGTGCTGTCATTGTTGGTATGACTCATCATACTGAGAAAATTTTGGGTGAAACTTTGACTGATTCACAAATTAAGAATACACGAAAAGGACGTCCCATTCAAACCAGATTAGCTCGTAAATTGTATAAACAATTGGTCGATAGGTATGCTGTGGATGGTTTCACATGTGAAAATGGTTTAAGCATTGCCAACATGAAATTTATTGAAGAATTTCTCAATATTCAAATTGTGGTCATTGAAGCCATAGTTAATAACCCTAGAATTTATAGTGGTGTTGATAAAGAAATGAAAATCTATCTGTATAAGGATGGTAATCATTTTGATACAATAAATTCAATGAAAGGGTTTTATGGCAGTGTATACTTCTGTGACATTTGCTGTTCAGGGTATCAGAATCCAGATAAACATAATTGTATTGGAGTTGAAAATTGTAAGCTCTGCAATGAACCAGTACACAGCGATGTGAAACGTGTTCTTTGTACAGATTGCAACCGCTATTGTGTCAACATGGAATGCCTGAAAAAGCATAAAGAGACTGTCTGCAAAGAAAAATTCAAATGTATTGGCTGTAGCAATGTTGTTAGCCGCTTGGATCTTGACCATAAATGTGGTTATTCAAATTGTAAAAATTGTGAACAATATGTTGATATGGCTGTACATGAATGCTATATAAAAGAACTTCCTGCAAAGGGTGGTAGATGTGCATACAAGTGTAAGAATTGTGGTCCCAGCTGGTGCAAATGGGAGAATAAACAGTGCACTTATACTGAAAAATATATATTTTTCGATTATGAGTGTCAACAAGAAACAGGTGAACATGTACCTAACTTAATCATTGCACGTGATTTTGACAATAACATACGTTGGTTTGGATCAAATGATGAGTTTTGTGCATGGCTCATTGATAAACAGCACAAAGATTACACTGCAATTGCACACTATGCTCGAGGTTATGATAGTTATTTCATTTTGAAATATTGCATAAAGAACACAATTGTACCAAAGACAATTTTTTCAGGCAGTAAATTGATGATGTTGAAGATTGGCCCTCTCAATTTACGAATAATTGACAGCCATAACTTTATTGCCTCACCACTAGCAGAATTTCCAAAAACTTTTGGATTGACTGAGTTGAAGAAAGGTTACTTTCCACATCTCTTCAATACAAAGGAAAATGAAAATTATGTGGGAGACATTCCAGCTACACATTATTATTGTCCTGACAGAATGAAACCAGAAGCACGTGCAGATTTCCTAGACTGGCACAAACAAAAGGCTGAAGACCATTACCAGTTTGATATGAAAAGTGAACTGTTTCAGTATTGTAGTTCAGATGTGGATATTCTGCGTCGTGGTTGTTTGAAATTCCGGGAAGACTTTTTGGAAAGTGGAAATTTGGATCCATTCTGTTATACCACCATTGCCAGTGATTGTATGGCCTTGTATAGAAGTAAATACTTGAAGCCTGATACAATTGCTGTGAATAATAAGGAGTTTCACGATCAGTTTTCCAAGGTTTCAGTATCTTGGTTAAACTCGTTCAATAGCCCTAATATTGTTCATGCAGGCAATGGAGGTGAAAAAAGGATTTGTGGAGCTAAGGTTGATGGTTTTGATTCTGCAACCAACACAGTTTACCAATTCCATGGTTGTTTCTGGCATGGCTGTCCTGATTGCTATGATGAAGAAACCACTAACAGGGTGAATCATGACTGCATGGGAGATCTATACCAGAAAACTGTGGAGAGAACAGAACAGCTTCAAAGAGCGGGGTACACTGTAGTTGAGATGTGGGAATGTCGGTGGAAAAGGACTCGTGAATACTCTAAGAACCGTTACCTGATCAATAACCAAGTAATAGAGCCACTGAATCCACGTGATGCATTCTTTGGTGGGCGTACTGAAGTCTTCAAATTGAAGAAGACAGCTGATGGTATTGATGGGAGAATCAAGTATATAGATGTTTGCTCACTATACCCAACTGTAATGTATTATGATCTATATCTGGTTGGACATCCAACAAAGATTTTGAATCCACCCTGTTACAATCCAAATTGGTTTGGATTTGTTAAATGCAAAGTTCTACCACCTCGTGATCTTTACATTCCAGTCCTTCCATGTCGTGTACAGATGAGCAAGAGTGAAAAATTATTGTTCACTATATGCGTGAAATGTGCCATTGATAATCAGCCTAGGTGTACCCACACAGATGCAGAACGTGAATTTGTAGGTACTTGGTCTACTCGAGAAATGAACAAAGCTATTGAGATGGGATATGAAGTGTGGCATTTTGACCAATCTACTGATTTGTGGAAAGACTACATTACCTATTTCTTGAAAGTGAAATTGGAATCTAGTGAGCACTCATATCCAACCAAAGAAGCTTACGTCGCAGCTGTGAAACGTGATCAAGGTATTGATTTGGATGTTGACAAAATTGCCTATAATCCAGGAAGAAGGGCTGTTGCCAAACTATGCCTCAATTCACTTTGGGGCAAATTTGGACAGCGAGACAACATGGGTAATACCGAATACATAACAGATCCATGTCGTTTCTATAAAATTCTCCTAGATGATAAGCTGACAAATGTTCACGTGTTTCCATTATCTGAGGAAATGGTTCAAGTGAATTACAAATTCAAGGATCAATATGTTGCACGCAACTATAAGACCAATATTTACATTGCAGCTTTCACAACTGCTAATGCCCGGCTTAGACTTTATGATCAGTTGTCAAAATTAAATGAAGCAGTTCTTTATTGCGACACTGACTCGATAATATATGTAGACAATGGAACCAATACCGTGACAACAGGTGACTTGTTGGGTGAGTGGACTGATGAGCTGAAAGGAGATTACATTACCAAATTCATAGCCTCAGGTCCTAAATCTTACTACTACAAGACAAACACTGGTAAAGAATGTCTCAAGGTGAAAGGTTTCACTCTACACTATACCAATGCGAAGAAAATCACCGGATCGGTTATGGAACTGATGATTGATAAGGAATTTCCAAACGTGATCACTGTTGATAAGAATATTGTACGAGATGTGAAGACTAAGCAATTGGTTAACACAGATCAGACAAAGAAGTTTGGATTTAACTTTGATAAACGTGTGATTTGTGATAATTTCGACACAGTTCCTTATGGTTACATTGCTTAGTGAAAAGTTGAAGAATTATATTACAGTTGGTAATGGATAAACGTAGATTGAAAAATTTGATAACAGTGATTAATTTCGACAATCAAGTTAAGAAAAAACAACGTAAAGTAGAAATGTTTCCTGATGTGATCCGTTGCGGTATGTTTGGACCTAGTGGCTCTGGGAAATCAAACTTACTTCTTACCATGTTGGTACACATGAGACCATACAAAAATTTGTATCTATGCTCGAAAACAAGTTACCAGGAAAAGTATGGAACACTGCGTGAACTCATAGCTGGACACAATAAAAATAAGAAAAGTAGAAAGCAAATGATTAATATCCAAGAACTACAAGTTGAATCTCTCCCCGAACCTGAAGATTTGGAAATGGATTCCATTGTGATTTTTGATGATGTGTTGACTGAAAAGCAAGATAAAGTTGCAAATTTTTTCCTCAGAGGCAGACATCGCAATATTTCTTGCTTTTACTTGAGTCAAGCATACACAAAAATACCTAAAAAGAGTGGTATACGTGAAAATTTCAATTACATTATACTGTTCAGGCAGGATTTAGTGAATTTGCGTCAAGTTTATACTGAATACATCACAGATGTCACTTTTGAGAAATTCCGTTCAATGTGTAACAATTGTTGGCGTGAACAGTTTGGTTTTCTGGTTATTGATGTTGAGAGTGATGAATGCAAGTATAAAAAGAAGTTTGAAGAAAGTATAAATACCTGAGACCTAATTTGATAAGGTATATAGGAAATTGGTTCAAAAAAACTATACATAGAGGTACCTAATACTAATAAGTTATTATCATTACTATGGCACGTGCTAATGAAAATTATGACAATTTCTTTGAACGTTATGATTTTTATGACTATAGACCTCCTTCATCTGAGAATATTAACCAACCAGGTGGTGAGTTTCCCATAACAGTTTATAACGAAGATATCATTACGTTACCTTGTGAAAGTAGACTTGTGTTTACTGGTCAAATCAGTGTAAATACCGTAGCCACAGATGGTACTGCTACAGCTGTCACCAACATTGATACAAGTAAAATTGATTTTGATCTGAATGGTATTTTACATCGATTTGAATTCATTGAATACAAAGTTGGCGAACATAAAGTTGATGATATTCGTAAACCAGGCTTTTCAACAACCATGAAAGGTCTTGCTTCATTCAGACCAAATATGGCTCAAAGTCTTTCTGGTTGGAATATTTATCAAGGAGCAAAAAGTCTGATCAATAGTTCGGGGTACTTTACAATTATTAAACCTCTTTCTGAATTGATGGGTTGTTTTGAAGATTATCGTAAATGTCTTGTTCGCGTACCTCAAACATTGATTTTTCATATCAGTACATCGTCTGACAATAATTGTTTTTACTCAAAGGAGGGTACAAAATACAAAGTTTCTTTCAAATTCACAGACATTATTTGGCGTATGCGCCACATAAAACTGAGAATTGATAAAGAAGCCAAACTTCACAAAGAAGTGTTGACCAGTACAAATTATACAATGTATTTTCGTCACTGGTTGTATCAAAGCACAACATTACCTGTTGGGACTACAGAATATACGTGGGATGTTCCCGTTTCTCATTCTAAAGTTAAGTATGCTATAATAGCTTTCCAAAAAGATGGTGTGGGAAAACTTGACAAACAAATGGGTAGATTTGATTTACTAAATGTTGAAAATGTGCAGTTGGAAATCAACAACTACTTACTGTATCCAAAGGATCGTTTGAACCTCAAGTACGCAGAAAATAAATGTGGTAATATTTTTGAAATGTTTAAAACATTCCCCAAATCTTACTACAATCGACTAGAAGAAGATCCAGTCTGTGATTACATCACATTCCTAACGGATTTTCCAATGATCATTATTGACTGTTCTCATCAACCTGAAGTAATCAAAGATTCTTTGATAAATACAAAAATTCATTTCAATTTTCGAGATGATGGTTTTCCTGATAAAGGAATGGTACACCTACTCATGATTATGGATTGTAAAGCAGTTTACAATCCTCTGAACAATCAAGTTATCACATAGAATTGACTAATGAAGTTTTTTTTCAATATTTTATTTTTTCAAGATGGCATTTCAGATTTCATTGACTGAAACTTCTTCAATTTTTGATTTTGAATATGCGGATGGTATAAAGTTGAATGGACCTTACGAGGTTTGTTTGAAAAGTTTTGTGACTTATAACAACATACCCAACATATCAGAAGTGAATAATAATATAACTTTTGTGGATGTGGATGTGGATAAGGATAATGAAATTCCTCAGGCTGAGTTTATAGAGATCAGAGACACAAACAATAATATTATTAATGCCAATGCTGAAAGTCTCACTTATGACCTTCCAAAAAAGACAAAAGGAGTATATCCCTTTACTATACCCACTGGTACATATGAGATTCAAGATATTGTTAAATATATTGAAAATTTGGATAACATTAAAAACACTGGTACCTTCTTGAGGTTGAATAAGAACACATTCAAAATGGAAATCAAAAGTCCTTTGCATATTGATTTCAGACCTGCAAACTCAATTGGTCGAACATTGGGCTTTAGTCCTAGACTTTTGGCTCCAAATGAACTACATCGTTCAGATTTACCTGTGCAGATTTTCACCGTGCACACCATCAAAGTGAAATGCAATTTGATTAAATGCAATGTTGATAATCTGAAACGTAATGACAATACACTTTATGAATTCCCATTAAAAGTTGAAAGTGATGAGAAAATGATTGAAAGACCAATTACGTTGTGTTATTATCCTATTGTGAGACTGGATAGCATTTATCAGCTGCATTTGAGAGTTGTTGATCAAAATGATAGGTTGGTTGATTTTCAAGGCGAACAAATTGCAATTACTTTGGGTTTTCAACCAACTAGATGAAAAAACGTTAAATAGAGTTCTATGAGTCTGTTGATATTCTAATGACAATGGATGATAAAACAATCAGAGATTACTTAGAATCTGGCAGAGCATTGAAACAAAAGTTTGAAGAAATAAAATTTGGTAAACTAACCAAACGTATTCAGCTGGAAGAAAGGTTTAAACCAATTACAGAATCCTTGCAAACTTTGAATGAAAATGTGACAAAGTCTATACAAGTGCAGGGAGACAAAGGTATTCCTTTCCTTTTGAATGACTTATTAAAAACAGGTAAAAATATTGATAAGCACTTTGGTGTGAGAATTGAAAATAGAGGTTTATTTGTTGGTAATTCCCAATTAACAATCACACCTGATAATAATGTTCTTTTGGAATCTGATCAAAGTTTGTATAAGGGTACTCCTGGTCTTTGGGAATTACTCACTGCTGAAAATCCTCAACATTATGATGCTAGAGATTTGAGCAATTATGAACAAATTGTGTTACGTTCTTATGCTTACAGGCGTAAAAATGATAGACATAGCCCATACTATAAAGCTACAAATACTAACAAGTATAGAACTTTAATCAGGCTAATGCTAGTGAAGTACCACATTATTAAACAACAACAGCAACCTCTGTCTGTAATAAAAGAAACTGAAACTGACGATGAAGATGATGAATTCTATGATACCTCATTTTATGAGGATGAAGATCTTAAAAAAGGTTCTGGATTGCGTAAGTTTAATACAGGGCAACCTGTGGAGTATGTTCATTGGAATACTGTTGATGAATTAGTTGAAAGACTGTGTCATTTGTGGGGTGAAATACAATCTGGCAACACAAATCCTATTTTACTCAATGAAATAGTCAACATTATTCAGGAATTCAAAGAACTTTGAAAAACGTTATATAGACTTATGAACAGAAGAAAATTCATTACTTGAAAATGGATTATCGTTATCAAAGATATTTAAGATGCATGGAGGTAATGCCTGAGCCAGCAGGTACTTCTAGTCCTACTTATGGCAGAGGTATTATCAATTCTATGATTAATAATTTACCATTTGAAATGCATATGCCTGGCTACAATTATTTAGGTCCAGGTACCAAGCTTGAAAAGAGATTGAATGCAGGCAGCCAACCAATAAATAAACTTGATGAATTGGCTATGAATCATGATATAGCTTATTCTAAATCTAAAAATTTGGATGATCGTCATGCTGCTGATTATGATTTACAAGAAGGAGCTTGGAACAGGGTCTTGGCTGATGATGCTGGTTTTGGTGAAAAAGCAGTAGCATGGTTAACAACTAATGCCATGAAAGCTAAAAGAGCTTTAGGTGCTGGCTTGCTAACAAAGTACCCTGTATCTCTGGAACCAGCAGAGCAAGAAAAACTTGCAGCAGCTGTACAGGCACAAAAAGGTGTTTCTCTAAAGGTTAGTACTATACGTACCAAAGAATCTGTGATGAGTGAGTCCTACTTACCTCTAACAAAAAGTCAGATTGCAAATCTTAAAAAAGGTGGCAGTGGTAAGAAAACCATCAGATTATCAGCTGCTCAGGTTGAAAAGGTCAAGTCTGGAGGTTACCTTAAAACAATGCTTCAGTATGGTCCTACAGCCATAGGTGCTGTTTCTGCTCTTGTTAATCTTTTCAAAAGTAAGGAAAAAGATGGCAAAGGTGTTTACATCAACAAGAAACCTAGAGGTTCAGGAGTTTACATTAATAAAAAACCAAAAAGTGGTGAAGGTGTTTACATTAATAAGAAACCTAAAGGTTCAGGTGTTTACATCAATAAAAAACCAAAAAGTGGTGAAGGTGTTTACATTAACAAGAAACCTAAAGGTAATGGTCTTTTGGATGAACTTCTAAAAAAAAAAAAGCTACTCCATTAAATAATTTGGAATTGACAGAGTATGCCATTCAATTGAAAATACCTTTCTTTAGAGGTGTATTCATGCGTGATAAGTTACCAACAAAAATTTTAAAAAATGAATCTGCTATTGTGAATTTAGATTCAAGCTCTGGTCCAGGTACTCATTGGGTTGCATATGTGAAACGTGGTCAAAATGTAGAATATTATGACTCTTTTGGTGTTGCCCCACCAGCTGAACTACTTGTTTACTTTGGAAAGAAAGCCAAGGTAATTTATAATTATGAGCAAGATCAAAAATTAAGTCAAGTCATTTGTGGTCATTTGTGTTTGAAGTTTCTGCATAAATACATATGATTTCAGAACTTTGATATTTGAAAAATGGATTTAGCTCTTGAATTGCACAAACCTGTGATTAAAAAATTTAAAACGCGCCAAATCATCACCAAAGGTATTGATCACATTTGGCAAGCTGATTTATTGATCATGTCTCAGTATAAAAAAGAAAATGATGGCTACACCAATATTCTGAATGTTATAGACTGTTTCAGCAAGTATGCTTGGTGTATACCTCTGAAATCAAAATCTGCAAAAGATGTTACTGAAGCATTTCGAAAAATACTCAAGGCCAAAAGACCTAATCGAAAACCTGAATTGCTGCATGTTGATCGTGGTAAAGAATTTGTAAATTCTACTTTCAAAAAATTGTTGAAGGAATACAACATCACCATGTACCATACATTCACTGAGATCAAAGCAGCCATGGTAGAAAGATTCAACAGAACACTGAATGAGAAAATGAAGCTACATTTTGAAGTCAACCAAAATCATCATTGGATAAAAATTCTACCAAAGCTTGTTACTGAGTACAATAAACAGGATATACATAGATCTATTGGTATGACTCCTTCATCTGTAAACCATAAGACAGAGTCAGAAGTTTATCAGCGATTATATGGCATTGAAAAATTCAAATTGCCAAAAGCTACATTTAAAATAGGTGACCGCGTTAGAATTATTGCATACAGATATACATTTACAAATAAGTACTCAAGAAGGTGGACAAAAGAAATTTTTGTGGTTGATAAAGTACACTACACAGTTCCCATAACATACATTATTAAAGCTTTGGATGGTGAAATGATTAGTGGAAAGTTTTATAAACAAGAATTGCAGAGAACCAAATTTTGAAAATTGAGTATAGTAGTATACTGCCAACTCATTTGAACTCATCGAAACAGTCCTTCTTAGGGCTTCACCAAAAAATAGAAAAAATAAAAAAAAACCTAAAAATCTTAAAAATATAAAAAAAAAATATTAGTCTTAAGTTCAGTTTAGTTAGGTTAGATATTCATATCCTAAATTGAGAAAAAAAAAAAACATAAAAATCTTGAAAATATAAAAAAAGTATTAGTCTTAAGTTTAGTTTTAGTTGGGTTGGTTATTCATATCCTGAATTTTTGAAAAAATGAAAAATGTATTAGCGTTAGGTTTAGTTTCATGTTCTCAGTTAGGTTAGGTTCAAATTATTAGCCTACACTCAAAAAAAAAATATTAGCTTCAGTTAAGGTGATCTGCAATAAGAAGTTCCATGACTGGGTTAACCTCACTTACAAATGCTGCGCGCGCATCTGGTGGAAGAGTGGGGGTTGCTTTGAAAAAACTATAAATACTGTTGTAGTTCAGCTAGGAGCTCATTATTCTCTTACCTCTCTTACAAGATGGATAATTCTGATGAATTTATCAAGAAGGATATTATTCCTAGTATATTTGACTTGAAACTTGAAGAATGTGAAGTTGTAATATATACGTTTATAAAGCCAAAGCGGAATGCAAAAGAAATTCACATAGACACTAAACAGTATGGTTTGCTTAAGTTACCACCAGCTAGGAAAACAATTACAAAAAGAAGAATTGATTTTTGGAATAAGATTCATCTGAAAACTCTACAAATAGAATGTATTGACTTTGGGGAGTTTGATTATACTCTATATGGAGAGTACAAATCAGGAAAAAAATATAGAATCGGATGGTTACATCCTCATTGGAAGGTATTTGATTTCAATGAAAAAATGGATAGGATATATTGAAAAAATTATCCTTACTTAGTTTCAATTCAATACTCATCAACACAGTTCTTCTTAGGACTACACAAAAAAAAAAAAAAAAAAAAAAAAAAAAACTTATGAATACAAAAAAAATATTAATCTAGATTTGCTTTTAGTGTTGATTTTCCATCAACATAGGAAATTTAAACAGTCCTTCTTAGGGCTTTACCAAAAAAATAATAATAATAATAATAAAAAATTGAAAATATAAAAAAAATAGTCTCTAGTTTGGTTTTGGTTTTGGTTTTGGTTAGGTTACGTTTCAAGTTTGGAATTTACCCCCACCACCTTTCCATCTTATAAATGGAGGTGATTAGGTTTAAATACACATCGTCAATACACCTCTGTTAGGTTAGGTTCAAATACACATCAACAACACACCTCAGTTAGGTTAGGTAAAATACACATCGTCAACACACAGGAAAAAAATATAAAAAATAAAAATGCAAAAAAATTTGAAAAAAAAGTAGACGGGACACTTTGGCCGGCTCCAGAAAGTCTAGGGGCCCCAAAGTGACCCACCTACTACTCTAGTGCATTGCTAGCACCCTGTAATGGTGCTAGCATGAGGTGAACTAGCAAAAGGCATGCTAGCAATCTGCTAGTTACATGCTAGAAATACAATCACAGGTAAACTTGCACTAGTCTACTGCTAGCGCTATTCTAACCTTGGTAAAGCTAGCAGTCAAAGTACTAGCATGGTGCTGGATTTTTGTTAAAAGACTTCTTATCCAGGTGCTAGCAGTCAAGTGCTAGCATAATGCTAGCAAATTGCTAGCGTTGTTCTTTACCATGATACACTTAACTTCTCTTAGATGAAGTATGTAGTCAAGTCGAATATAAGCTCAATACAGTTTCTTATTTAAATTAAGAAGAGTGAAGTTGGCAAACTAATCACTCAGTTTATACTAGCACAAGATGCTAGTGCAATGCTAGTTCTAAACTAGCATTGTAGGGCAATTGCCCATTTTTGGATACTTTTGGGAAACGTACCATAATTAAAAATAGGTACCCTATTCTTTTATAAGGAAACTAATGCACTTCTAGCATTATACATATTATACACATGCTAGCATATGCTAGCAAAAAGCTAGCAAGATTATGCTAGCACCAGTAGCACCATTTTGAACACCTGCACTAGCATATCTGCTAGCAAACTGACGCTAGCATAAGGCTAGTCCCCCTGCTAGAATTATGCCAATTGTATGCCAGCATATGCTAGAAATGTGCTAGCATGACTATGCTAGCACCAATGGCACCATTTTGAACACCTGTACTAGCATATCTGCTAGCAAACCATCGCTAGCATAATGCTAGAAAAATTCTGCTAGCGTGGTGCTAGTACCATTTTCCTAGCATTGTGCTAGCAACAGTTTGCTAGCAGATATGCTAGGAAAGGTGTTCAAAATGGTGCAACCAGTGCTAGCATGGTCATGCTAGCACTGTTGCTAGCATTCTGCCACTTGAAATTGTCAATAGGGTAGGGTGAGTTTTCTGATCTTGTTCTCTGTTGAGAAAAAATGAGTTAGGTACATACATACATAACCATATTATGTAGATACATATGTTGGGAAAATGTGAGATAACCTAACCGGGGAACTTTACTTACGTGTGCTCATAATTATATTATTTATGGATCTGATTTGTTTCTACGGATGAAATGGGAACTTGAATTTGATTTCTTTTAGATTTTACGGTACTAATGTAGGTAATTTAAAATATGATCTATCTACCTAAATAAAAAAATTCATAGAATAAAATAAAATATTTAAAAATTGTTATACATATTTTTTTTATTGAGGCTGGATAAGTAGGTAATACATATGTAGGTACTTTTTTATTTAAAAATGGAGGAGATCTTATAAAAATTTGGCAAATTTTCATTAAATTCAATAACAAGAGAAAATTGATGTAAATTTGACTCGATATTAAACTTAGGTAGATAATTCAGAAATTCGGTAGAAATATTTAAAAATGAAAATGTTTATTTGTCAAATAAAAATTATGAGAAGTTGATTGGTTTCTTCGACAAATTAGTAGGTAAAAATATAGGGTGATTTATGTGAAATATTGAAACTACGTTGACGACGTGTTTCGTAAAAAGGGCCAATCTGCATTTTTCAAGAATTTTTTTACTCGGGGCCAAACTGCTTCAACAGCCAGAATTGAAAAGGTAAGAAGGGCCAAACTGAATGATGCAGTTTGGCCCTGAGTGAAGAAATCTTGAAAAATGCAGATTGACTCTTTTTACGAAACACCATCGACGTATTCTAGTTATCGAAAGAGGGAAAAAATCCTTTGCAAAAACTTCAGATCATCATCCCCATTGAGATATTCTCAATTGAAGTTGGTTGAAATACAGCAACGTCGCGATTTCATTTGCTCCTTGTGTCAGATAACAGCCAATCCGCGGAGAGCAAGTTGAGAGCTGAATTGACTATGTCAGCCAACAGTTTCCGATGTTTCTGTGTAATTTACTGCAGTAAAATTTGCTGAGTCATTGAATTGAGTATTTGATTGAAATAAATCCAATTTTTTGAGGATATTTTCATTTTTTTTCATTTTTTACATTTAAGAAAATGGATTTCAACTTGAAATGAAATAAATGAAGAGAAAAACTCCATCAACTTGCGTTCATCAGAATTTTTTGAATTTCCAAAAATTTGAAAAATTGGTAACTCAGCATTCGAAATGCTAACAGAAAAAGAAATTGGGTTTGAAAGTATTGAGTGAGTTGTATTATCCATAACAACTTATAAAATTGGAAAAAATTGTATTTATGTGTAATTGTGTATGTTTTAAACCCGTTTTCCTTTCATAGAAACACATTTTTCGTTCTAAAACACTTGAAACAAGAGCAAAAAGAAAAAACCGTCAGGAATACTTTTCTAGGGACTTCTCTTCACAATTTCCACCATGCACCCCCTCCCCTCCGAAAATGTTCATTTCATGCACCAAAATTACCAAGTTTTTAGATAAAAATGTCCCATAAGATGATAAAGGTGAAGGGGCCATCATGTATGTTACATTTTTGCTCCAATTGATGAGTACAATACGCAGTTTTAATATTTCAGAGTCATCTTATCCGAATCACGCTGAATTTTTACTCTCTCTTGAACAATGTGATGCAGTGGAGTGCTGAATTTTATCGCAAATGAAATGTAGCATAATTTGGTAGCTACGTAATCGCACCATGTACCTACATAAGTACCTACACATGTGGTTAAATTGTGCTTTCAATCGCTTTCACGAACCATTTGAACCATTTGAACCATTTGTTGAAACGAAATATGATTAGTGATATTTGAATATTCGATGTTTTTAAAGTCGTAAAATGGCAAAAATGTCGCAATTATACGAAATTTATCAAGGTTTACGTATATCTATGGGTGTTTGATTTTATTGAATAACCCATAAATTTTCAACCTAAAAATCGCATCTGTGTAATAAAGCACAATTTTTTTCAAAATTTTCAGGCAATATGTGGGAAGATCCAGCGATTTCACAAAGTTTGGAAAATTCACTAGAACCGTGTCTTTTGACGAAAGAAGCTGATTTTTAATTTATTAGTAATACCTAATTACTACTTGTTGGAGGGTCCTTTGCCCATGATGACTTTGAGATTCAATTTGGGAATTAGTTTCCTTAAAAGAGAATGAAAATGAATGTTCTCTGCAACTTTATTAAATTTTTGAAACTAAGTTTCAGCGTTTTTTATTCATTATTGAAGGTTGAGCTCTGATCTTGGAGGTTCAATTTAATTTTAATCGCTGGTTTTGAATCTTCTATCTATTCTGTTTCAATACTCGTAACCGGATTCTCTCGAATTCAAATTTCTACCTAACTGATTGTACCTACACACCTAGTTTATTTTAGAAAAGAAATACTCCCTCGTCTGTTGTTCCTTCACTTTGAAAATTCAGATACCCTGGATACGCAATCAAAAAGTTCATTCTGTTTGCTTAAGAAATTATGATAATCAACATAAATAAATAAAATAATAAATAAATGAGTCAAAAATGTGAATGCGTAGGTATTTTTTATTTCATAAGACGACGAATAAAATCACAATCATATACTCGTAATATGTACATATCCATGTTAAGTACAACATAGTACTAATTATTTCAATAGAAGTTAATCTAAAAGAAATTATATTTTTCGTTACTATAGAGGTACTTTAGCGACCATTTTGTCCACTAGGTGGGCTAGATGGGCATGCAGCGCAAGACTTGCCCATTTCTTGTAAACGTATGCAAACATGCTCTTTAAAATTCTTGAAAATATGTTCATCCAATTTCACGTCGTATTTCTATAAACAAATTTTTTTCTCAAATTATAAGAATGCCAGATATACGACGAAATGCAGACTCAAACACCATTCTTACCCAATTGAAAAACACTCCTGGAACATGTATCACATGCAAAGCGTTCAACTGGTTATATCTGTTAACGCAAAATTTGGCAGCTTGTTGGGACGGGTTGCATTTCTTTATCTTCTGCCAGTCTAAGCCAGCACTGTTGGCACACTGCGAACAAAAATTTCCGTCGAATTTCTGCAATTTCTGAATAGGAAATCTCAATGAAAAAGTACCTGTTCTCCTTTGCAGAACTGTTCCTCAGATGTCATCATGCATATGAAAAAATGTCCGAGTTGATATTCGGAATCTTCGTAGATATGAGCGGCGCATGCGTGCATTGCATCAAGTTGACATTCCTGTAGATCATCTTTGTCGCAGTTTTTTACTTGGTCGACGATCTATAGAGAAAAGAATATCGATTCAAAAAAATGATACCATCGATGAACGCGATTTAAGAATTTGCGATTTGCAATGAGCATATTAGATATTACTTCGGTTGTTGAGCAAGGAATGAAATGCCATTTGACACATTTGGACAATTCTTCGTAAACAGGAGCGAGTTGATTTTTAAAAAACCATATGCTTAACTCGTGCAAACTTTGAAATGAAACGATCACGGTTAAATCCTGAAATTGGATTCTGCGTATTAAAATTTAATCAATGGATGGCGAGATGAAAATATATGTAGCAAAATCTGAACAGTATTTTTCGAAGAAGATTTCTCTAAATCAAACTTCGTGTTTAGAAACAATTTTTTCTGATTTTTTTTCTGTAAAGATCATGATGATACGTTGGCTTGAGAAAAAAAGTTTTCTAGAAAGATGATGTCATAGGTAACTGATTTTTTTTGAATATCAGAAACGAAAATATGTAACGGCTATGCGAAAAGAAATATCACTTACTTGTCCATTATTATCATTATTGCAATTACTCTCTATTGTTTTAAATAACAACGATGCGCAAAATATTGTCACTAGGAATTTCATCGTAATTTTTTGTCGCAGATGTAAGTACGTTCAAATACTGACTGTTAGCGACTATGTTTCGAGTCAGCAGATTAAACAGTGTAGATTTTCCACACTCCACACGTATTTTATACTTTTGAATTTATGTAATGGCTACTGGATGATAGGTTGGTAGGTACCCAGATACTATCTACCTTATTACTTATCTGTGTAACAGGATGTGTAAACAAGTGCCAACTTTGACAATATTTCAATGATGCATCCATTACGTATGTAATGTACCTCTACCTACCTTGCTTACTTACGTACTTCATTTTGCAGATACCTTATGCAATTTATCCATGAAAATGGGCGATTTTTCCGAAAAATGTTGCTACTTAACCGAAATGGTTATTACATATTTACGAGCATTGTGTAATCATGACAATGTCGTTGAAACGTAGGTATACACTGTTGAATTTGAAACTGAAATTCAATACGATCAAGCGCGCCAGATGTTGGTAAGTTCGTGAAAAATTATTCGAAAAATTTTCTGTGTCATTGGAAAAATTTACAACTGTATTTTGGAATACAGCAGTGCCATTTTTTGGTCATTAAGTACGTGTTGTAAATTTCAAAAAAATTAGAAAAATGACCGAATACTTATCAGTTTTTTTTATTTTTTAAAATTGGCAACATTGCATTCTAAAATATTTTCCCAGTTTCAGAAATTATATTTTTCGACGTTTTGACTTGATTAATGTGAAATATTTCAAGAGAAGAAATTTTCTTAACACAAATTCTCAATAATATGAAGGTCTCCGTTGAATTTGGTCAAAATCGACTTTCTACATTTTGGACGATATACCCAGACAGCCGTGATGCAAACGCACTACACAGATAAACAAATTTTATGCCGAAAATTTCAGAATTTCCTATTTTCATTAAAATAATAGGTGAAGAACCTCCAAATGCGCTTTTTCCTAAAATTTTCTTAAAGCTTTAAGAACGTGAGAAAGTGAAAAAGAAAGAATCAAAATCGGATTAGAAATGGCCAATGGGTAACAAAATTGGAAATTTAATTGGTATTATGATAGTCCTGTTGAGATAACCAAGCCATTTTAAGAATTCGACACAAGACGAGACATCTGTTTTTTTTTTTTTTTTTTTCATATTGTAGGTACTCGTATTCAGAACGTAAGTATTCGAAATATTTTATAATTATCTTTTGGTGCCATTTCTTCAATTTTCTGATTAAAAAGTATTTCGTATCTAATATAATTTGAGTCTCGAGGGAATAAGAGCAATATAAGTTAGGGTGGATTGCCCCATAAAAAAGTCAGCAGTTATTTTGACCATGCAACTTGAGCAGAAACCTTCACTGTGAGTTGAAAGTCACTCAGAAAACATTTTAGCTCCGGAGATTCCTTTAGAGGAGAGAAACAGACTTCCAAAGAGGAGGCATTTTCAAAAAAATCGTGTGAAATTTTTCTTCAAGAATATTTTGCATTACTTAATCATGCCAAGACGTCGAAATATAATTTCTGAAACTGGGGAAATATTTTGGAATGGATTGGTGCCGATTTTTAGATCATTTTTGTCGATTTCAAAAATTCGAGAAAAACAACCAAGAACATGAAATTTTTTCGATTTTTTGAAATTTTTAATAATGACTAAAAAATTTGCACCATTGCGTTCCAAAACATTTCTCTAGTTTCAGGAATGATATATTTCGATCTGAGGCTTAATCAATGCGAAGTATTGGAGTAGAAAAAATGTTCAAAACACAAGTTTACCTATTCAAAAATAAGAGATTTGCACATTTTAAGCTGCTTAGTAGAACCCTAAAAATCCCAAAACAGATTGCGTAGCTAGCAACAGGGGTGAAAAAACTACGATTTTTCAATAATATTCTCCCTTTGAGGGCCCATCTCTCTCCTCCAGTGACATATTTTAAAAGTAAAATGTTTTTTGAGTAACCTTCTATTCAAAACAAGTTTGGGAACCCCTGCTTTCCAAAAGCGCAATCGATGCATAAAAGCGCAAATACATAGTTGATAACCAATTTTTCTACTAATTAAAAAGGAATGTCTCTGTCAGTTTCAATTGGTAGCTGATGTTCGATACTCAAAAATCGGATAAAATGAAAAAAATGAGTACTTATAAGTAAGGTGCTTTGAAATGACTAATCATGAAATTGTATCGAAAGTATCCTGATGATCATTTCAGACCATTTAAGGCGTATTTTTCAAGTGAATTTTATTAAATCTTATAGACTCGCCATTATGTGAATTTTTTCAAAATATTATTATTTTACTTCTTGTACTGCAAAATTTTGGGAGCACCTTTCCCTTTCTGGATAGGTTTTGGGACAACTCAAAGTAATTGAATCAATTTTTAGACAATTTTTTGATTCAACTCTTTAGTTTTGAATTAAATTATGAGCGGTCTCGAATGCAGTTTTCCAAAGAAGCCCAAAAAGATTTTGTTTTTGGGCAGATTAAATAAGTGAAAAGTATTGCGTATGCGTAGGTATGTATTATTTTATAAATCGACAAATAAAATTGAAAATATTCAAACTTGAATAAAACTTAATCATGCATGAATGATATTTTTCGTTACTTTAGGGACTATTTTGCCCATTAGGAGTGGTGGAACTAGGAGGAGCAGAACAAGGTGGACATGCATCACAAGTTTTACCCATCTTTTGTAAACGTTCGCAAACATGGGTTTTGAAATTCTTAAAAATATGTTCGTCCACTGATTGATTATATCTCTGTAAAAATTAAGTATATTTTTTTAAATCAAGAATCCCATGGAACACAACAAGATACCTACAAAACTCAAACACAGTAGATAGAGGTACCTAGTACCTACTTACCCAATTAAAGAATACTCCTGGAACATGAACTACATGTAAAATGTTCAACTGATTCCATCTGTTTAAACAATACTCTGCAGCATCTGTAGATGGTTTACACTTCTTTATCTTTTCCCATTCCAGACCTGCATTTTTGGCGCACTGCAAACAAACCCCATCTTTTCAGTTAAGTAAGTGGGTACCTATGCTTGAGAAACAGATTGCAGAAAAATTGCGAAAAACCTGATCTGCGTTGCAGTATGCTTCTGCATCGGTCATCATGCATATGAAAAACTTTCCAAGTTCATATTGATGATCTTCGTAGATATGAGCGGCACATGCGTGCATTGCATCAAGGTTACATTGAGTTAGATCATCTTTGTCGCAATTCTTTACTTGGTCGACGATCTAAAAAAATAATAATACCGGTTCGAAAATGATACGAGAATACAATCAATGATTAAGTTGACGATCTGAATGCATTACTTGAGTAGTTGAACATGGAATAAAATGCCATTTCACACACTTTGTCAATTCTTCGTACACGGGAGCGAATTGATTTTTAAAAAACCATATACTCAACTTGTGCAAACTTTCAAAGGAAACTATCACCGTTAAGTCCTGAAACATAAGGAAATATATGTTTTTAAAAACGTCCATATTAATTGCTGATATTTTCACCTCGATCATGAAACCATTTTCGACGAAGACTGCTTCCACTAGAACCTTTTAAAATTAAAATTGATCGAAAGTAGAAATTTTTCAAAACGTGTCAATAAACATGTTTTATTTAAGCTTTCTGATGAAAAAGATTTGAAATAAGTGTAGATTTTGAATAATTGAGGCCCCTACTTTTCGAGAATAAATTTTACTTACTTGATCGCAAGTGCATTCGATCGTTTTAAATAATAATATCGCGGAAAATATTGCGATTAGGAATTTCATTGTCGTAATTTTTACACTGATGTATGGTTATTCAAGTCCTATAGCACCGTTAACACTTTAACGATGTAGATTTACCATGCGTGTTTTATAATGGTGGGTACTGCGCAGAGGTACCTATCTACTATTCACCTATGCAACAGAATGTGTACTCAAGTGCTTACATTAACGATATTTCATTGATATTATTTTGTTTTTACGCCTTTAATGAGATATGTAGTTGTAAATTTACAAAATATGTACCTATGAATACAAACAATATTGCGCGCTCTTTTATGTCCATAATAATGAGAATTTCGTCAGTATACATTCATCCTTATTTATTTTAGATTCGATACAATTGATACAGGCTTTACTACAACTTCCAAATGTACATAACCTGGTAGGTAGCTAGGTGTAGGTACATGCATTATCATTTTAATTATACAAACATCGGAGAAAATTATTGGTTTTGATGTTTGGATCAGATCGAAAAATCGTCTGTTATATCGCAAGGGAACCTTTACTATTCGTCAGCTCCACGATTATTTGGCTTACCGAAAAACATGTCACCCAGACCTGAAAACCAAACTTTGAGCTGCCGAAGTTGGTTTTTCAATTTTTGGTGAATTTTTTAAAACACTCAATTTTACTAAAATTTTATAAGGTTTTGGGAAATTTCTGTTTTTTTTTTATTCCCAGTATCTTGGAGTTTTTAATGATGCTTCATGTGCTTTTCGCCGGATTTAATTAATTCCTCTTTGATGAAGTTGGTCCATTTTTTTGTGATGTTTAATAATCTTTGTGATTTTTACGAAATTTAGTCCAAAATTTAAAATTTCAGTAATAAGTACGTTTAGTTATTTTTAAATTGATTTTATGCCATTTTAACAAGTTTTACCGCCATTTACCTAATGCATTTTTGCTAAATGTTGTTAAATTTTTTGCAGAAATTTCATTACTTTGGCAATTTTTGATAATTTTATCCAACACAATTTAACATCTTTTCAAAACTTGGACGATTACTTTTTAGTAATTTTTTTGACTTGATTGTTTTTTTTTTTCATTTTTAACATTTTAAAAATAATGTTCTGTTCATTTTTCGCTAAATTTTTTCAAATTTTGTTGAAATGTCATCAGTTTTTGAGTTTTTGCAGTTCGGATTTCACGTAGGTACCTATTCAACAATTACACATAAAAATTCCATTAAAAAATATCTAATGCATTATGCCGAAAACATGAAAAAGAGAATAAGAAAATATATTTACAAGCATAAAGATCGAGTAAAACAATCAAAAGATTTAATTAGATCTATTCATATCTGCTCAGATCAAATCTGGTCTCCCTTAGATTGGATGTGATCTGGAGTGAACAAATCTAATTGGATCCAGGAAATATCCGGATCATGTCTAATCTGGTATGATGAGTCAGGTCCCCCCCCCCCCGCCTCCCAGTTGGATCTTATCAGGTCTAAACATATCTAATCTGATCAGAACTTTGACCTGACCAAAGACCAAAAGAGCAGAAAAGTAGCATCTCTAAACATTACACTACCTAGCTAAATAGGTAGGTAATAGGTATATTATCAAATAAAAGATTTTTATATAAAGATCATAAAATTCCGTAAAACACGCAAAAAAAAATCAAGCCATCATTCAAATGTCAACTCGAAAGACTAACTTTAGGCGGAAACAGTCTACTCAAAGTAGAAAAAAAAAGTTGAGACTTTTTAAAAATTACGTTGCTTTTTACAAATGAATATTTCAAAACAAATTTACCCTTTAATTATGAAGTTTTATGAAAAAAAAAAGTTTCCAAATTCAATTAGCATAGGTTAGCAAAAGAGAAAGTACATTTAGAAAGGAAAAAGCGCCAAATGATTGCCATAATGAAAGGTCAGTACCAGTATCATTTTTAAGAGCGGAGTGCGCGATGCTGCGTGGAAAATTTCATTAGGCCTGCCACGCAGAGTGAAGTATAAAAAGGCACAAATAAGCTGGAAATTTTCTTCAACTATGCTATTTCAATAATTAAAGCAAAGAGATATACTACATACAGTGTAGCAAAAAAGCTGCGTGGAATTTATTTACTTGTATATACATTATCAGAGTTTTAAATAACAATGTAGAGCCGTTTAAAAAACAGCAAATTGTAAACTCGAATACGAAAAGGGAAATCTAAGCGTTAAGGCAAAATGTAAATGTACTCGGAAAATGTCTTCATTAAATATTTACAATTTTCGTAAAATGGCATTAATTATGTTGAAAATGGGTGAAGAAAAAGCGATAAAGTGAGATAGAGAAAGGGAAAAAGAAACGTTAAAACACTCTGGCGAAGAATTAATCGTTAGGTGATTCCAGGAAAGTAAAACAGTTCGAGTTTGGAGAAATTGTATTCTAATTTTTACCGTCGAATAAACCTTTGAAAGTAGGTAGCTGAAGAATTAAGTATCTGTTTTGAAAAAATATATAAGATGATTTCAAAATGGTTGAAAAGTATGTTGTTTTTTAAGTAATTATATAAGTAAGTATATCTAGATTGTAATGCAATGATAGGATTTTTATCTTGCAGTAGATATTTACAGTACTGGGTGAAAATAATACCAACTTTGTGATATCAATTTCATAAAATGATTGATTGATTTGGTAAAAAGTTAATTTTCGCGAAGCGTTCGATTTTTTCCTTCCTTCTTCTTGTTATTTTACTTTTTTTATTTGTCATTCAACAATAACTATACCGATGAAAACCAACTTAATCGCGGATATCATTATTAAAGCAATCAATCATTCGTATCCAGCGGGTATTAAATCGGTTTCCAGTGAATAATAGGCCTGTAGTGGAACAGGTTACAATTATGAAATTCCAATAGGGCTACTGAAATCTGTACAGCAAAAGCCAAAGCAAAAGTTAACGCCTCGTGTGTATCGTTGAATCGGTTTTTTGATACAGAAGAAGAAAATGTTGACTAATAGTCGTCCGGGGACTATTCAATAGTGAATTTATTGCTCGATCGTACTAAGGCGTAAATTGCTTAGTTTTTTGTTCACTCGATATGGCTAACCGTTGTGGATATTTTATCAAATGCACATAAGCCTTCGAGGTAGTTTTCTTTGAACGAAGTAAAATATGTGATAACGAGGGTGTATGGTAGGTTTCGGTATAAATTTTCAAAAATTGTCGACCACTTTTAAAAAGTAAACTAAGAGGTTTGATTTTTTTTTTCAAGTGGCTGTTCGTATAAATGTTTTTAGGAAAATATTTTTCAATATTTACTTACAGATACCTATATGTATTTATTTGTTTGGAATTGTCTTTTTTCGGAGCTTGAATATTTAGGTTCTGGGCTTTTAAATGGGTAGTTTTTACTTCGGTACTTCTGACTATGAACTTCGACATTCTGAATTTTCGGATTTGAATTACAATGAATAATGAATATTAAAAATACCTAACGATAAGTGGTGAAAACAGAAACCGTACACAAAATGAAAATTCATCATCTCCCGTTAGAAAAAGTGAACTTGGCTGAATTACTCATGAATCACAATACCCAACAGTTTATTCTAAATATAAGTTTGCAAATGGTTGTTTTTGTGTACATTAAACCTATACATATGGTTAGTATGTAGGTACTTAATAACTGCAATTTTATCAAAAGCATCCATAAAATATTTTGTAGTACACACCTAACAATTGTTTACTTAGTTGAACCGATATAGATACGAGATGTAATTCATTGAGCAGAAAATAGAAACAGTTATCTGATTTCGATCATGCTACGTGCCTATTTTTCAGCTTTATTCAGTTGTTTACGAGATTCGTTCTATCGGAGATGCCTGGGGAAAAGGATTTGATCTGATTACGTTTGGTTGGATAACATTTTGCATTCAGACAATGACCTGAGGTCATCTGATCTGATCTAATCTCCTCAGATATGATAAAACTGGTCTAAACAATTATGATCATACATGATTTTAATTGTTACCTTTTCCTTGAGTCTTCTATACCTACGCGAAATTCACAGTTAGATCGTCTGGTTTTAACAGGCGATGAGCTTATTTGACTGCTTAATTGGTGTACTTTATATTCTGGTTCTATTGAATTAAGTATCGCTACCGTTCTACCCAATAAAAATAATTGATCCGATCAGATCGGAACAGATCCGGCCATTCTACCGATCCGATTTGACCTGACATGATCAATTGATCATATTAGGTCAAATTGGATATTTTTCGATCATTTTTGCCAATTTCGAAAAATCGAAAAGAATTTATAAGTTTTTAGCTGGTACCTATTTGTATTTTTTGATCTGATGAGGTCTATGAACAGATCTAATTTTATCAAAACCCTGATCTGATTTGAAGTGGTCAAATCATCCTGGATGAGGGGAATGTCTAAATCGGATCAGATCTGATCAATAATTTCCCTCCTATTGGATCTGATTCAGTGTGAACAGGTTTAAATTTGATGAAAACTTTAATTTGACCAGATTCAATCATATTTTCCGTTAGGTTGCAGGAGTGAAGGTTTTATGATTTATAGTTTTAGTAGAACATCAAAGAAACAATGATCGCATTGGATCATTTCTAATCAGATTCCCCCCTCCCATGGATCTGATCAGGTTTAAATATAAGTGTAGATCTACCCAGTGAGAAATGATCGGATCTGATCAAATCTGGTTGAATCTGATCAGATCCTCATATTTCATGGATACAATTTAACGTGATCAGACCTGACCAGGATCTGATCGGATGTGGTCAGATCAAGGTTTTGATCGGACTATCTCTGTTCCGCGTTGATCAAGTCCATTAAGGAAGACCTGATTGGATCTAGCCAAATCTGAAGAAATTTGATCAAACCTGATCAAATCTGGACATTCCAGAGATCTTTAGGTTTGCTAAGATCTCATCAAACCCAATAGGGGAAACCTGATGGGATCTGACCAGATTTGATCATACCGGATCAAATCCCATCATTGATCTTTGGATAATTTGATCAAAAATTTGACCAGACTAGATCTGATTGGACCTGTGTGGGTCTTCTTTGGTCAAATAGGATTTAGAAAATGTCCAGATCTGATCAAATAAGTTTTCGGGTTTTGTTTAGTGATTTTATATGGGCAGTTATTCCATTAGTTATTAGGTATTGTATTTAACACAATTTTGATGACAGGGTGATACATATGTACATACTTGAAAATTTTCTTCCTCTTTTTCAACCATTTATTTGCCACTTTGGCAATTCTTCACAAAATCAAGGTTTTAAATTTGTTTCTGATTATACCTAAATTTTCATAGTACTTTCTGGGTATTTTACGCAATTTTAATGGTATTTCATAACTTTTTTGTTATTTCCAGCAGTTTTATGACGATTATTATGCTAATATGAGATTGAATTGTCATAGTTTGAAGCAATTTTCCTACTGCTTTACAAAATTGCAGCATTATGGAATCAATTTTTCTTTATTTTTAATAATTTTATTCTGATTTCTCCACAGATATTTTGTATAAATTTGCAATATTTTATGAAGCTTTGAGGAGGAGGGGGGAATAATGATTGGATCTGATCAGGTCTGAACAAATTTAATTCTGATCAAAACTCTGATCTGATTAGATCCGATCTGACCTATTTAAATCTGCGGAATTTTCCAGGCCTGATCAGATCTAAATATTCAGATTTAATCAGATCTAATCAAGTGTCCCCTATCGTGTCTGATCAAGTTCAAAAAAATGTAATCCGATCAAAATTTTGATATGACCAGATTTGATTGGATATGGTCAGGTCAAATCGGATCCATGGAATGTCTGGATCTGATCAGATCCTATCGTTTTCCGCTCAGCTGTAGCAATTGAAACGGATTCTCTGTAATTTCCCAATGATTTGTAGAAATGTGAATTTAGTGGGTAAAATTCAAAATGAATTTAAGCTTTCAAGCTCAAAATGTTTACCTCCAAAATGAAAATTAGGCTGTCAGTTCCCAGTTCAAAAATGTGTGTATTTTGGTTCAGTAACTGGGTATAGGTCAACTGATATCGTTGGATTCTGTTGGATCTCTTTACAAACTTTTCTAGAAGGAAATTTTTAAATTCAAAATTAGTAAATTACCCATAACTTCAAAGAAATGCAGAAAATATCGTTTCAGAAAATTGAGACAATTTTTTTGGAACGCGAACGTGTCAATTCCGAGGTCCTCATTCGTGGCAACATAGGCTAATATATGAGCCACATTTTTAGAATAGGTAATATGTACCTTGAACACTTACATGAAATTACATTTCATAGTATTCAAATATTTATACATGTTTTGGCTAATTGCCATTGCAAAAAATCTTGATAATTTTTCAAATCGGTAAGTTTCAGTTCCAAAAAAAGGTTCCCTTATTTTTGGGGGGTTTTGAGCGAGTAGAATTCGATTTACACTTATAGCAATCAATTTTCTAATATGTACGTAATACGTATCTACCATAGTTCAATTTGGCTGAGAACACCTCGATAAATTTGAATTATATTTCCTAAGCACACTCTACTTTATTGCTAGGAAGGTAATTAATAAAAACTGTTTTCTTCAAAATCTGTCTGTTTAAAAAAATGCGATTCGTTATTTTATTTCAATCTATTAAAAAGAATATTGTACTTACAAAGTATTCTTGTTTCAATTTCAGGTACTCAGAAAAATCGTAAATTTCTCGAAGAATTCTTGCACGACATTCCCACTCCCGGAACTGGACCATATTTCGACAAATCAGCCTCAGCAAACGTGACAGGCCTGGTTGGAAAAACAGCTTATCTCAGATGCAGAGTGAAAAATATTGGAAATCGCACGGTAAGCGTCGTCATTCCAGTTTGTTATTTCTTGCTTCTTCGTTATTTTAAAAGTTGCTTTTGTAAATTGAAATCTATATCGATGGTATGTATCTACCTACGTACGTACCTACCTATCAATATTTGCTGTTCAACAATCAATCTCTCGGATGTTCGAAAAAGTATAGTCCTACCTATCGAAATTTCAGCAAATTATTTTCCAAAATTGAAGCTACACTGATACATACCTGTAGTTTTTCTCCTCTCTTTACCCATTATAACACTAACGTGATAGGTAGGTACCTTAGGCAATACAGAAATTAACGTTACCTACCTATCTAAATGATTTTCTCATAATGACGGATTACTTTGTAGAACTGTGGAATCTTACATAGAAGTGTATACACACTGTGTAGGTACACTGTGTACCTATTCCCTTCTACTTATTAATTTATCAGCTGTGTACGAATAGGTTTAAATTTTAATAGCCTTTCGTCTACCTTTCGCACAGTCTTCGATGTAGCAAAACGGTGTAAGTAGGTACACGAACACGAGTTGTAGCGCGTGTTATCGTAATTAAATGCACTTTATACCTTAATGAATTTGCAAATTTACACTGCACTTATCGATACAAAGACTCGCACACCGATCGTATTGCGCTTTCAAGATGAAAGCACGTTTATAATTAAAATTTCTAATAAAAAATTACAATGCAACCAAATTTCCGGGCGTGAAAGTCAAAGAGAGACGTCGTCGTCGTATTGCGGAATTTTCTACGTTCCGTTCCCCAACGAGCTTTATTGAAAAATACATTTAACGTTGAAATATGAAATTGTAAAATTTCACCATTATCGAACACCATATTGGTTTTAATTACAACTTCGGTTCGGCGGCGTATAAATTGAAATGCTAATTATTGGAACGATTTTTTCACTGTTTCATTTCTGAAATGAAGTTTTTCTCGTTCTCTTTCGAGCATTTCGGAAAACGATGAAAAGATTTATTATTCTATACGTCGGCATATCGCGGTAATACCGCGGTAAGTTTGCAAAGTTAACGAATCTATGAAATAATATCAAAAATTTGACGAAATTTCCAAACTCGTCGTGACAGTGTTGTAATATTGTCAGAAAATGTGAAAGCAAAAATTCAAGCCGTATAGCTCGACGGTCGTTGGTGGTGTAGCTCTGTTGCACTATAATTTATCGAAGTTGAAATTAAAATACTTTTCAGTCGAATTACAACTTTAAAATCCCCTAATACTGTAAAAGTGACCTCGTGACAGGTATAAAATTTATACAGTAATATTCCTTTAAAAGTTTCTCGCACTTTACAAGCGCATAATTATGATTTGTGTTATCAATTTTTTCGCCTTGGCCGCGCTTTTTCGGGTTATTATTTCTTCGCTATCAAGTAAATATCCCCGAGGTAGGCCAGCGCGAATAATCAAATAAAGATCTCTTATGGTAAATTCGAATTTCGAATAGAAAAATCAATTTTTAGTGGCCATACCGCGGCGTATACCTATTTTGCCCTCAGATGTTCAATTTAGATAGCAATGCTACTCTCGTATATCGGTGAATACGCGGTTTATTTTACATTTTTAGAATGTTTTCGTAATATTCTGGTTAAAGCTGCGGAAAATTTTCATGTTTATTCTACACATTCGAATCATTTCTATCGGTAATGTTATTTCGCCGCTCGTATTATCGTATTAATTTTTTTTTCTCTGTCGAAGATTTCGATTGGTTTTGGCAAAAAATATTTAAATTATTCGAATTAATCGAAAACATTGGATGGTAAATAAAAAGGTACCTGTGTAAGTACGTTAGATATATTTGAAGGCATTTGTTTGTTGGTTTTAAATCGGAATTTGGGTGTTTGTTTAATTTTGTGAAAAAAAGAGTGAATGTGTAATGACTATAAGCTGACAGGAAAGGCTGATTTCTTATCATTATACTATGGGATAAGTCATATACGCAGAAAAGGCTCACCACCAGACCTAAAGAAAAAGAAATAAGAAAATCGAGGAAATCATTCTACAGAAATTATCCCACTCATCATCGTTTTTACACTTATCCTTTGTATTCTTTTCAGTTGGGTAGGTAAGCTGAAATTCAAGTTCATTTTTAGAATTGCCTTTCCTCTAACAATAAAAAGTTTTTTACCTACTTACATTTAAACTCGTTTGAAAATCGACTTTATATGAAAAAAAAAGATTTTCAAAAGATGAGAAATATTTGAAAGTTAAAACGAAATAATCACTTGTAAATTTCCATTGTACAAATTTTTGTGTAAGCAAACTTGAAAGTTCGAATAAATAAAATACGAATTCCAAGTTCCAGGTCGAGTATATTTTATTTTTGGAAACAAAAACAAAAAACTGCGAGCTTCTGCTTTGATTACCTACATTAAAATTAAATTTTTGACCCACATTTTATTTGAACACTTTTTCCTACACATTCATCTGCCAATTTTGAAAACAGAATAAAGGTAAGAAATAACGTTTAAGAGGCTGTTATTAAAATGGGCTGAAATTTTACCACCATTTATTTTTTAAAATGATAGGTAGGTACCTACTTACTAGGTACCTACAAAAAAAACTGAAAAAGGTATCATTTTTGTGTTTTTCTGGACTTTTGAAATTCGCAATAATGACCAAATTTTCAAAACACGAGTTTACCCCAAAATGAACGATATGCAAATTTTTTATCGCTCAGTCAAACTCCAAACGTGCTGTTGGATTTTGACGGCAATTGCTTAGATTGAAGCAGAATCTCAAATAGGTACCATTTTTTGGAACTATGTAGGTAATTTTTTCAAAACAAGTTGAGTAGCGACTAGAGCGAAAAAACACAATTTTTTTCAAAAAATGTTCCCTTTTTGCGAGCTTTATTATCTCACCTACAAGACACTTCAGAATTTTCTGGATGATTGACTATTACCTCAAAATGAAGGCCTTCCCTGAATTTAATCAAAATCCTTCGACTTTTCTTGCCGATTCACTATAACCAGGCAAGTATTTCAACCGGCACTGAACTTTTTGAATAGGACAGAACAGAATCGATAGAGGACCCTAAAATACATCACCAGCCAAAATTTCAAGAGCTGAAATTCATTTTTCAATTTTTGGAAATTTTTTTAAAATTTAAATTTAAGCCAAAAATAGGAAAAATCAAAATTTTACCAAATTGACATGAAAAGTTTAAATTTGGTTTGCATCGTGTTTTCGACCTCCCGAGTCGATTGGTGAGGGTTTCAAACGATTCTGAAGCCTCCAGTGGGTAGATTTTCAAATTGCTCGGTTTTTGGGGGGAAAACTCTGTAGGTAAGTAGAGTGAAAATTAAAAAATTAAATTCAGTTCGTATAAACTCGTATTTACCATTTTCATCATCTTTGTGATCCATTCGAACAATTTAAAGCACATATTTTCAAAATCATTTTGTACTGGTTTAAATCCAAAATTATCCCCAATTATTAATTTTTATAGGGAAAAAATGGGAAAAATCCTCTAAAAGTTTCAGAACAGTTCGAAGCCATCGCCGATCGACTCTACAGGTTGAAAATAGGATACAAACCAAATTTCAGCTTTTTAGGTTTTGGTAAAATTTTTATTTTCACGTGGATACTTTTTTCCCGGGGGAGGGGGGAGCTTTCCAAATTTTGCGCAGCTGTGATCCATGTCACGTGACGCTGGCACCCTTCAGGCGATGCTGACTTTTGAAAACTTGGAGTAAAAGTTTAGGTAATTTTATGAAATTATGTCAGACTCTTATAAATGCGAAAAAATGTTGATCAGACTTTTAAAACCTTTGAAAATAATGATTAATTTCTGATAATTTTCTGGTCATATCACTCCTAAAAATTTATGTCTGTTATAGATTTTTAGAATTTAGAAATTTGAAAAAATTGATATGTATGTATTTTTAACATCATGTCATGAGCAAAAAACATATCCAGGATTTAAACATTTTCTTGGAGAGGAGAGTTTGCTCCCATTTGCACCCATTTTTGGCCTATTGAATTTCTTAAGAAACCATTAATCAAAAAAAGGATTTCAACTCTTGAAATTTTGGCTGGTGATTTTTTTTGATTCTCTTTGGTCCGATTCAAAAATGTTCAATCTATTTCATCTTTTTAATGCATTTCTAAAATTTTTCTCCTCTGGGTGGACGTAGACGGATAATTTCCCTCTGACCTCCATGGCTTTATACCCGCAAGTATGCAAGTAAAAATATAAGAGGGGAGAGAAGTTACTCGAGGTAAATCGTATTAGGTATGTTCAGCACTGGACATTCGCTGTATTGAATAATTTTGGAACTCGTGACATATTTGGTGGGGTAGGGATTCTTCTATCTTCTCATTTAAAAAGGAGCAACTTCGAGAGGTGAAAGTGGAAAAAAAATCGCATCCAGAACATATAAATACTATTGAGAGTCGCCCTTACACTCTACCATATAAGAATGCATTGGTTTATAAGATGAAAATCGATCGGATGCGTGAAAGTTGCTGCGAAAAAAGGGGGACAGAAAAGAGATTTTTTCGACATCTACGAGTAGATGGACGCGTAGCCACTAGCCAACAGAGATACATTAATGCAGCGCGTAAAATAGTAGGTAATACAATTCAGCATTATGTTCTACTATGCTTTTACGCAAAATATTGTAGAGGGCATTTTTATGACAGCCACCGTCGCTGACTGACCCTTTTACTTGCTGTTAAGTATAAAAATCCACTTCTCCTATCGTTATTATGCTATTAGATGAGGTTTTATATTGCAGCTTCAGTTCGCCTAATAGCGTGTTACCATCATAGTTGATAATATGGGCCAGATTACCGGCCATTATTTATCCCACCGATGACGTATTAGCTATACGTATCGTATATGTATACGTATACTTCACACGTGTGCTGTAAAAAAAAAAAAAAATGAAAATTTTTTCATAAATATTTGCTCTTGGTGTTATTAGCGACGAGGATGTAGGATGCATTCGTATTGCACCATTTTTATAACAATGTTACTTACGTATTATATGCACCCGGCAGAGGTGTACGATATGGTAAAGATATTTATACGAGTAGACGGTAGGTGTAAGGTACATTGTACATACACCAGGGTGCTGAGCTCGCAAAAACCCAGCTCTTCGAACCTGCAACCAACGCTTGGAACAATGAAACATTCCTTTCTGTGTATTCTTTATTTACGGCAAATCGCTTAGATAACTTGTTCAACATGGTAAATACGAGGCGAGCGATATGCAAATGTATTAACGTAGATGTTTTGTTAGCGTTCGTTATGGTGCATGCCAGGAACGAGGTGTACTGACGCGTATATGTACGTATTACAAGTATCGAAGCGAAGGTGCGTTGAGATGGGCCAAGGTACGCGGGGTGTATGGCTTTGAGGTATTATGATTCGTTTTCTGTTTTTTAAACAGCGTATACGTATACCTTACCTATACCAAATTTACCTAAATATAAGAAATGCTCGATGTAAACTTGAGCGAAAATTTCGCTCTATTTTTAACATAGGTAGGTAAGCTACACTTGTTTACAGCAGTCGTGTAGGTATAGGCACTAGGCAGACTATTGAAATATTGTGAGTATTTTTCAAGCGGTGGAAATCAAAAAAGAACGGCAAATATTGGTGAAAACAACTTGTCGAAGCTTAAGAAAATGTGTTTCGTTGAATTCGTATCGTGTTTTGAACGTTTATATTATTATTTTATTGTTGTACTCGTATTATTATTCTACGTCATATATTTAACGTTATATGGGATAAAAAAATCAATATGGAAACTTCCTATTCATTTGTAGATGTTTGAATCGATCAGATAGGTAAATGGTGAAAGAAGTGCCGACTTCGTTTACTTGGAAATTCATAGCTGGAGATTTGTAGATTTGAATTATATGTACCTACTTAATGAATAATTGGTGTAGACTGGTGTGAACTAAACTTGATCAAACCTAATTGATTTCATCAAACCCATTAGGGGAGACTTATTGGATCTGACGGGATCTGATTAATTTTGATAAAATCGAATATTTTAGCCATTAGAAAGTTTCATTGATTTCAAGAGCCAAAAGCTAAAGCTCAAGTTTCATCTTTTAGAATTTCCATCCCTGGATACGACTTTAAAAAAAAACGTTATAAGGACAAGTTGCCTATCTTTGAATTTGAAGAGGCAATCGAGGTTCAGCAAAAAATTGGGGAAAACGTATTTTTGACCTTGGGAATGGGTAGTACTTGAGAAAATAAAAAAATTTTGTTATTATGAATTTTTGCCTTACTTCGAAATTGAAGGGGCTAGAGAACCTCGATTGCCCCTTCAAATTCAAAGATAGGCAACTTGTCCAAATAACGTTGTTTTCAAGTCGTACCCGGGTATATCCAAATCTGAAGTTTTGACCTCCATTCGTCAGACACCCTATACATAGCGAGGCAACCAAACAACCAAGCAACTAGCAACTTCAAAAGCCATTCGGTGATTGGAGCAACGGAGCAACCAGAACAAAATAATTTGATTTGATTGCTCAGTTGCATGGTTGCTCGCTATGTAGGTGAGCACTAATTTTTTACTTGTTGTCATTGTTGCACTCCTTTACAGGAGATAGCGTATATTTCCATCTATATTAGCCGGTTTCTAGAGTATCTGATAGTTTCTTTCTATCAGGAATTTTAGTGCAATTTAAGTCAATTGGCTTTGCCTTGCTCCTCAAACTTTGCACTCATTAATTGCATACTTTCCACTCCTGTCACAAAATATACTATTTCTCATATTTTATGCGCTAAATACTTCAGCTTTCTATTCTTGATATCAACGTCACAACCTGGAATGTAAGAACTTTGTTTCAAATTGGAAAACTTGCTAATGTAATAATGGAAGCCAAGGAGATTACAAATCAACATTTTAGAAATACAGGAGACCAGATGGACTGGAAACGCTAGAAACGGGGCAGATAAAGACTATGAAATGATTTACACTGGGAGAAATTAAATCATGGATTGGAATGGCAAAAAGCGCTTTTAATAACATCGCCAATGTGCTGGGAAATCGAAAGATGAGTCTAGGTCTGAGGAAGAGAATTATGCGATGCTGTGTATAGGGTGACAATGAAAAAAATTCAGATTTTTGAATGCAGCACACCTGAAAAATGTGCTATGAGGTGTCAAAAAATGATTCCCAAAGTTGCATCCCTCTAACTTGATTTTAACCCATGTCGCAATGGCTCCAAAGTATGGAACATAATGTCCGAGCGCGAGCTTATGAGTCTCACAGCGATGCGTGGTGGAGAAATCGTTAAGTACGTGCTACATGTACTAAGTGAGAAAATATAATTTAACAAATGTTTTAGAGTTGGCTTGTGACAAAAGAAAAACACATCAAGTTATCAAAAAAAAAAAAATTGGTGTATCTTCGCTGTGTTGCACTTCATACCAGGGTTGAAAACCATTTGGAACCACCACAGCCGCTTTTTTTTAGGTCAGGTGAAATGGGAACCAGAACCATCAGAACAGTTTCGAAATTTGGAAAAGAAAGAGAAGTACCAAAAGAACAACCATATAAAATGAGATTAGAAAAAATAACTCTGAAGCAAGAGTTATTTTTTCTAATTTAACAACTTCTCGCTAAAAGGTTCCTTTTTACCATATAAAATGATTTTGAAACAATTTAGAATCATTTAGAACTGATTGAGTTTTTTAAGGAAAGAACAACCAGAACAAGAATCAGAACAAGTTTCAAATAAGAAGAACCATCTGAACCATTTTCAGGAATCGGTTCTTTTTGGTCCCCTCTTCATTGAAACTTCTTTTTTTACCGAAGTGAAATAGGAATTTGTGTTTTTCATGTAAAATAAATAATAAGCGAGGTAAAGGGGAATTTTTTTCAAATTGTCAATTTTTTGCCATTTTTTGGACCTGGAACCATTTTTTAATTGGTGGAACAACCAGCACCACCAGCAAAACATTAAAGGAGGGGTAAAAGGAACCACCAGAACCATTTGAGTTTGAGAAGAACTGAGAACCACTTTGGAAGAACAATGTGAAAGGTATCTTTTGGAACCAAAACAAAACCATTACAAAGCCATGTCTGAGAACCTTTTAGGAACTGAAACTGGGAACCACTAATATTCTAAGGTTCTAAGAACCACCACCGTCACAACCAATTCAATTTGAAACGGTTTTCAACCCTGCTTCATACATGTAGTGTGTACTCAATGAATTTTCCACCACGCGTCGCCGTGAGACTCATAAGCTCCCGCAGGGACACTATGTTCCAAACTTTGGTGCCATTGCAACACCGGTTAAAATCAAGTTGGAGGGATGAAACTTTGGGGATCATTTTGATACCTCATAGCACATCTTTCAGGTGTGCTGTAAAAAAAATGATGAAAAAAAATTTTCCCTGTGTATTTCATTGTCACTCTACTACGTATGGACCATTCTGAAGTAAGAGGTATTCCTGCGAAACATGGACAATGAGTGCAGAATGAGAGAATTTTCTACTAGAAGAGCAAAAATATAGATATGAAAATCTGAAACTCACTTTGTATACTAAAATTGACCTTACAAATTGATTGGCACCCTTTTTTTTACCCGATCTGGAGCCTCCAGCAAAAGTTGACTTTTTTCCAGCAATTTCAAATCGTTCCAGAAGGCGTTGTAATGAAATTCGGCAGCTGAAAATTTAATCCTACGATAATTTGGGTATTCCAACTCGATTTGTGTCGGTGAATCACACATCTGAGGTAATGAGTTGAAAAGTGTATTTTTTGCCAATTAAGAATCTCAAATTTTCAAAAAATTCCAAAATCGCCAATTTCTGCCACAATTTGCTCGAAATTTCGCCTAGCACCTAAAAACGACCTCCTAAATCAATTGCCACCATTTTTGGACCGATCAAGAGCCTCCAGCAAAAGTTGAGTTTTCTCCAGCAATTTCAAATCGCTCCAAGTAAATTCCAATTTGAATCCCTTCATCAGTTTTAAAACATTTACGTTTTACGTAACTGCTATGAAAATTTAGCGAATACAATGAGAGTCGTTTACAAGAATAATAGTCCGAATATGATATTCATGCATACACAAAACATTGAAGGAAACGAGCAAAGTACATTGTAAATAGCTTTTTGCTACGAGTGAATCTTCCTGCACCACATTGTACATAAAATGCAAATAGCGAATTTGTTTGACGAACTGGTATTATTCGTTCGGTTATGAAGTTGAGATTCGAGCTCCGAAGTATATCGAGAAACGCGTCTTTAAGGGAAATAACTTTCCGCAATGACCGTCTGCGCCTCGATGTAAACATATTAGCATGAAGAAAATCAGTAGAGAAAGTTACGAGCAAAGTTTTATTCGACAAATGCGATAGAGTTTGAGAAAAAAACAGCGTATTTATAGAATTTTGGGTTACCCGAGTCCGGAGTAGGTACTATTCTTTTCTCTCCTCTCCGCTGTAAGTCGTGAATAATTCATCGATAATATTCGATTTGATTATTTGGTTATGTATGTATTTTATTCTTCTTATTTTTTTCTTGTTTCGTGCATCACATTAGGTATAATTTTTTTGTATGTATATAGACTCCTTTAATATAATTTATTCGAGACTGCGGCGAATAAATTATAATGGGCGAGTAAAGCACTATTCTAAGACCTTATTTCTATAATAAATTCTACGCGTAAACGTGGAGTCTAGGATGTTTTATTTCCGGCAATTTATTTGCAACTCGAAGCAGTATGGTATCATACATTTATGGAGGTTGCTCTTCAGATATATCATCATTGATTTATAGCCTGTTGAAATTTTATTTCCAAATATTACATTATTTGGGCATTTTGGGCACCCGGTTCACATACGTATTAAGCACCTATAAAGGGTGAAAGTGAGTTTATAGTTCGTACAGAGTGTAGGTATATAAGAACTAGGGTGACTGTAATTTTCAAATTGACAATAATCAACATCATCCTCATCTCTTGATAGTGTTCCTTTTTTAGGAAAAAGCATCTTTTCAGTTTCCAGAATGAAAATTTATAAAAATCAAAAACTTGAAGCTGGAACATTTCCAATACCTAAGTATTAGACTATCTAGGTACCTACCTATACAGCAAAAAAAAGAGAATTTAAAAAAGCTAAACCTTCAAAAACATCCTAAAAATGATCGGAAATTGAAAATATTTTTATTTTAACGGTTTCGAATAGATAGTTTTTTTTTAGATGAAATTAGACTTATTGGTTGGATTTTTTAATTTTCTCCCCCCCCTCAAAAAACCACGTTGTTTGTGGCAAAATTTTCTATTCAAGCCCCTTCCATCAGATTTCAAGAATAATAGCTGGCAAGCAGCTTCTTCACGACTTCTCATCAACCAACGACACGCGAATACTTACACGAGGTTAATTTATTCCAATTTATTAAATCATTATGTTAATGTATGGAAACATTATTTCCCCTCGCCCTTCCTCTACAGCAAAGGTAAACAGAACAGACCGCGTTATTTTAATTTTTACGCTTCATTAACACTTGAACAAACGCATACGATAAATGCTAACTTCACCGAAAACCATGTAGTTGTACGTACAGGACTGCGAGTAGGGGGAAAGATGAAGGAACTTATCATATTACACAAATGCAAGGGATAAAATGCTCGTACGTTAGAGCGGATTTGGGTGAAATCTGGTAATTTGAAAACACGATAATGCAAGGGCCGAGTTATTCGTCCGCACATATACCTTACGAATTGTCTCACATTAGGTCAAATTAAATCCGCCACAATAAACAGAGCATTTGTAGAATCCGTAATGTAAGAAGATCCCACTAAACGTATATAACAAAATAGGCAGGCGGACTTTCAAGAGGTTTAAAAATAATGTCAAGTTCACGAAAGAGAAAAACGAAATTCTTGATTAGTAATCTTCTATGTACTACGCAGAACGCTATATAAGGCTTGTGGATGGTAAAAGCAGCTCTGGACAGATTTCTTATCCAATTAAAGTGGTTATTTTAGTTGAAAGTAGTTTCATGAACGTTAGATTCGTTTCGCTTACATAGTAAACTTTGAACTGGCAGCGAATTTACTCGTTTTCTACATCGCGTTGACGTTTAATGAATTTAAATTGCGGCAAAAGACACTCGCCATTTTTTTTTTTGGCTTTCTTTTTCGATCGTACCTACGTAAATTTCTTCAATGAACTGGTGTACAAATACGTACCTACCCTATTCAAACAAATTTTTGTTTTTTGTTCTCGCTGATGAATATTTTAATAATGGAATATCTCTCTACAATTACGACGAGATAAATATTGCTCGAGAATTTTCGTCTTTAATTTTTATTACCTTTTGTAAAAGTGTTATGATTGTTGAGACAACAATTTCGCAGCAAAATTTATCGCGTGTAATTTCAAAAGAAGAGTTTCTAGATTTCTACAGCTGTAAAAGACGTCGCCATAATTAATAATTTTTCGTATAAAATTTCATCCGTGAACGTGCTTCTTTACTAATACTTAAAATAATTAACTTTTTCAATTTACTGATTGAAAGACAAATCCAACGAAGAATAATTTTTTCAGTACTTATGTCATCTTTCGAGGAAATCATTTTGACAACGGTTTAACACGAGTGAAATGGTGATAATCTTCATCGAGGTTTCATTTCACGACGGATGAACGTTCATTTTTGAATTTCCATCAACAATACCAACGAGTCCGTTTATTGAACCAACCTGTAGATGAGAAATAGTGTTATTATTATACCGGAACAGCCTTTGGATTTAATTCGTGTTATGGCAATTATCTTGATTGTTTCGACACTTTTCTAATATTTATCGTCATTGGTTTGCCTGAGGTAGATACTTATGTTTTCTCCTTTTGTAAAATTCTTGATTCGAATACCTTCCGTATTTGAAAACTGAAAAACAATATTCGACGGTCTACACCCTCCACCCCCCCCCCCCCACCCACAACACATCAAAAGGATCGACTACCATCGAGCCAATGTAGAGTTGAAAGTCTCCAGCTAAAGAGCGTACAATTTTTTGCAGCAATATTTTTGGAATTTCTCGGATTAATTTTCAAAGACCTACAAAAAACATCATTTTTGATGGGTTACATTTTGAACACCTACCTAATCATACCTTTTCAGAAATTTTAATTATCTAAATGAAAAGCGAGCTGAACTAACTGTGCCAAGCTTTCGAAAATTCATAATTCAAGAAATAACCAACATTGTTTTTGATATGTGTCAATTTGGCTGAATATTTTATGTATTTAAAGTTTTGATTTAATATTTGCCCAGTACACAGGTAAAATAATTCACGAATGAATGAATGAATGAATGAAAATTTTATTATTATTCGGTTCAGCGCAATTTAGCGCTATTCGCGAATTTTACAAATAGGATTTTTTTAAAACTTATAAAATATAAAAGAAAAGAGTCAGGGCTAAGAAACCTAAAAGAAATTTTGAGGAAGTTTTGGTTTGAGTCTTGAAGGGTGATTTTGCCTGATTTCGAAGAAGCAAGCAAGGGTGTTTTCAGATAACTTGTTCAGGTATTTTCCAGTTACAGTTTTCAGAAAGTCATCGATCGTTTCAATTTTGACCTCACGTTGTACTTGGGTATTCCGGCAAAACCATGGAGCGTTAGTGGCGATTTGACAACATTTATTTTGGAATATTTGAAGTTTTTTCTTGTTTGTTTTGGAAGTACATACCATACCACACTGGAGCCGCATATGTAAATGTAAGATGAAGAATAGTCTTGTAGATTAGTAATGCTGTTTGGATTTTCAAGTGTGAACTTCTGTTGATTAGTGGAAAAAGTGTTTTGAGTTTGAAGTAGGTAGCTTTCATTTTCTGTGAGATGTGACTTGTGAAAGTGAATCGTTTGTCACGGAATACTCCAAGATATTTAACGGCATCATCACTCCATTCTATGATAGTGTTTTCGATATTAATGTTTCTGCCAGGGTTACTGCAATGTCTCAGGGTGAAGATTTTTGTACCTGTTTTGCTTGGATTGAGTTCAAGTTTCCAGGATTTTAGCCAGGAGTTGGTGGTGTTGATACTTTGTTCGAGTTTGTCGATTGCACTGGAGAGATCATTACTTTGGGTGCATAAGCAGGTATCATCTGCAAATTGAAGAATTTTAGCATTTGATGAAGTTGTGATGTCGTTGCAGTAGATGTTGAAAAGTGTAGGGCTTAGAACAGCTCCTTGAGGTACACCTCTGAAGACGGGTTTAGGGTCCAAAAGTGAATTGTTTATGCGAATCTGGAAGTAACGGTCTGATAAGAACAATTTGATAATATCAAATAAGTAACGAGGTACTTGAGTATTCTGAAATTTTTGTAGGAGACCAGAATGCCATTATAGAGTCGTAAGCTTGTTTAATGTCGAGAAACATTGTGGTGGTGTACTGTTTATTTTCAAAACCTTGGTGGATAATTTTGGTAAGACGATGGAGTTGGTGTGTTATTGCCGTATGTTTTCAAAAGCCGTAAAATAAATCCGAAAAAATGAAAAAATATAGCCCTAAGTTAAGATGAAAGCTTTCAAAAATTTGTGGTTTAAGAAGTGAAAGGAAATTATACCTATTGAAAATTTTCTTCTTTCCAAAAATTTGATAAAATATTAAAAAAATTTCACAATGTTTTCCAAGCTCATAAAATTCAAACAAAATATTGTGATTAGCCCAATGTTTTTTCAAAATTTATTCAACTTTTATCAGTTTTTAAAAGTCCAGCATAATTTTACAAATTAATTGTGATTTTTCCAAGTTTTTGAAATTCAGACAAAATACGTTAAAGTCATAACTTTACTTCAAAATATTGGTTGATCAAAATTCAAATTTTTTTCGGTTTGTAAAAGTCTAGCATTATGTCAGAAAGTCAACTAAATTTTTTTTGTTTTCAAAAGTCACAATCAGATAGGTACAATTTTAAAGCTTTGATAATACTGAAAATGTATCAAATTTTCTGCTAGTTTTTAAAAGGCCTGATTTTGTGAAATTAGATCGGATTTAGGTGCCCGAAAGAAACGATTCCTTTCGATTTTTTTAATTTATACATCAGAACTTGATTAGTAGGTGGTTTTTGTTTTTCTATTTTTGACATCTCAAATCTCTCCCCCCTTTCTTCTCACTCGTGGATTTTTGCTGTGTGTTTTTCTACGGTCTCAAGCCTCCCTCTCCCATGCCTCAATTATTATTCTCTGCGGTTGTTTGCTTCTTTGTTTCTATTTATGATTTATTGATTAAGTAGGTATACCTAAGGACGAGTATCTTTCTTAAGAAATTTTTTAATTTTTTGTGGAATTCATGTGATGTTTAAAGATTTAGCGTAGGTACCATCTTATACCTCATGAGAGATAATGTACGAATGCAGCCTTCAAACTTTTTAATAATAGGGTCATTTTTTGTGGTAAATTTTTCAAATTTGATATTCGCATCTTCAAACCTTCCAAAAACGGTTGAAATTGTGAACCTGTTCCTGTAAAAAATAAATTTTACCCCTTCAAGTTCGCCAATCAACAGCCCTCTTTGAACTGGTATAATTCTGATTGCTTGACCATCGTATAGACGGCTATGAAAGACGACAAAGCGCTCTGTAAAGACGAACAGAACTACATAAATAGCACATTTAGCGATCAACACCTTCAGAAATGACCATACCATAGCTTAATTTCATTAACGAAGCCAAGTTATGCGGTTATATCAGCTTTGTCTTCAAATCACGTCGCCAGTTTCGATTTTCAACCCAAATGTCAGATCGTTCATTCGAAATGCATGAAGAGTTAAATTAGCTTGGCTGTCGTCCCAGTTCGTGATACCGAAATCGACGACCTTTGTTACCGTTGCAATTTCCAAACGAGGGATTTTCTCGAATTCGTTAGAAATATCTTACGCATAAGAAAACCCTTACCCTTATGTATACGAGGAATAAGCAAATACCTATCTTAATTTTCCACGATATTTTTTTGTTTGTGGTTTTTTCAGGTGTCTTGGATCAGGCACAGAGATATACATTTATTAACAGTTGGAAGATATACTTATACAAGTGATCAACGTTTCGAAGCGATACATTCGCCTCACACAGAAGACTGGTCTTTAAGAATAAAATATCCTCAACGTAAAGACTCGGGTATTTACGAATGCCAAATCAGCACGACGCCTCCGATAGGCCATCAGATTCATCTGAAAGTTGTAGGTAAGTAAGATAAACATTGCTGATATTATTCCAGCTATACCTACTTGAGCCAACTATAAAAATAAAATTCTATTTTGAAAACTTATATAATATTTTACAAAGGCAAAGGCGCGCTGCGGCGAAAACACCGCGTCGAGGTTTTTCGTTTTAATGGATTTTCACTTTTCATGCTGATTAGGTCGGATAAGGTGTTTGACAAAATGAACACTATAAAACTCGTCGTATCTGTTTTATCGCGTTTTTTGCCTTTTCTTTTCAACTATCTTATGAAAATTGCTTTTTATTGCGGATTTTTTCCAGTCGTATCGCAAATAAAGTAAAAAATTTTCGCACTGTTATCACAACCGAGAAGCTTTTATCTGTATTGTCGTTAAATAAAATTTAATTTGTACCACTTTCTAGCGACGATACCATTAAGGACTAAATGGTAGATGTGTTTGCGTTTGAAACAATAAAAAAAATTCTCTATCTATTTACAAATGCCACGATGATTAGCATAAAAGTAAATTTTTAAGCGTAAAATTGCCCTACTCGAGTGCAAAATTTTACTTCGGTACAATTTTATTTAAACAAAGAAACCAAAACCTCATTCGAATGTTGAAATTTTCTTAAAATTAATTACCGCGTTCAAAATGGGCGCTGCAATTTATTATTCAGAGAGGAGATGGTACGGTACGGTGCTTGCTGATTGCATAGAATCGAACAAAGCGTATTCGGTATAGTTCAAATGCCATTTATCAAATTGTAATTATAATTTAATTAGGATTTAACTGATGAAGTCATATTTTACGCTAGCTTAGACTTGCCTTTTGCGGTTTAATTTGACTAAAATGATTGATAAAATTAGCCTCTTTGTTGGCTCGTGATTAATTTGCCGTTTTATTTTCGCCATCTTAAATATTATACTAATAATCGTAGAGTTGCTTTTGAAATTAAGTAATACAAATTGAAGGGTCTCTACTGTACTGTACAAAGAATTTCAAATCACTTGAATAAATTGTCGACGATAAATTATTATTAAAATTTTTCCTATTGTGATGTTAATGAGTAAGAGACCTTTTTTTTACTGCGGTATTAGAATTGATAGCAACGTGCTCGTATCTTAATACAATCTGAAAATCCATACCTAGAATTTTACCTAGAGACATAAGGATGGGTCGCGAAAAAAAAAATTCGGAAAATATTGACCAAATTCAGAAAGACCCTTAGTTTGAGTTGAAACTTATTCATTGTCAGGAAAATTTTTAGCCGGGGCGGTGCTTCTGGAGAGGAGACAGGGTCCTCAAATAAGGGAAATTTTGGAATAAAATCGTGGGCTTTTTCGCTCCAGTTCCTATCCAACTTGTTTTAGGAAAATTTCCCCATGTTCCAAAGATGGTTTCAGTGACTCTACATCGATCTAGGTTATTTCCATCAATATCCAAAACTATTTTCAAGATTTATTTTACATCAACAGGGGTGATTTTGGAGGGGGGTACCGGGTTAAGGGAATATACACACTACCCCCTCTCCCAATCGTTCATTTTCCGATAAAATCACCAATCTATCCTCAAAATTCTTATTTTTCAAAAGATTTTGCGCATTGTTGTTTTATATGTAGGTGTAGGTATTTCTCAAATTGTGCTTGGGAAGTATTTTTGATCAGACTTTTAAAAATATCAGAGGTGGAAAAACTGACTTTTCACATCAAAAATAATGCTGTTTTGTTTCTTGAAAGTACAAATTGTGAAAAGGTTTTGCCTTCGCTTCACTCGGGACAATTTAGTTCTCTTCATCGGGCTTAAAATTTCAAGAAACCACTGATAAAATTTTTTAAAAAGCTGAGATCAAAAAACTAAATTTCTTAAATTAGAATTGATGTTGTTCTACTTTTTGAACTACAATTTTTCCAAAGCTTTTGCACTGGCTTCGATTGGACTATTTTCTTCTCTTCTAAAAAAAATATCATTCAACTTTCAAAGTTTTAAAGTGAAAAAATAAACTTCTCGCATTAAAAGTAAGTACTTATCGTATTTTATGCCTCTCAAAATATAAATTTTCAAGAGCTTTCGCCTTCACTTTGGCCGGTTCTTTTTTTTCAAAAACACCTTTCGTAAAAAATATCGTCTTCTGTTCTCTCAAAATACAAATTTTCAAAAATTTTCGTCCTTGTTTCGCTTGGGCCTGTCCTCTTTTTTTTCAAGATCAACTTCCTAAAAAAAACATCGTTTTTAGGCTCCTCGAAATGTGATTTTCAAAAACGTTCGCCTTTGCTTCGCTCAGGTCAATTTGTTTCTTGTTTTAAAATTTTAAAAAAATCACATTTGGGCCCTCAAAATCCCAAAACAGAAAATGAAGACTACTTATGAGTCATATGAATATGATATCAATTTTTTTATACCTTTTATTTCTGTTCCTAACCTAAAAAGGTTATTTACATGTTCTTTGATTTTTTGAAAAATTTATATTTTCCCCTTATTTCAGTTGGAAAATTTTCAGTGGAACTTCCTCTCCCGCTCCTTCTCAAAAAACCTCTATACAGGGTGTCTGGTGAGTGGATGTCAAAACTTCAGATTTGGATGTACGTTATATGGACAAGTTGTGAAGTTGCCTATCTTTAAGATTTAAGGGGCAACCGAGCTTTTAAAAAAAAATAGAGAAAAACGTATTTTCGGCCTTGGAAATGGGTAATTGTACTTTGGAAAATAAAAAAATTTTCTCATTATGAATTTTTATCAAACTTTGAAATTGAAGGGGCTAGAAATAGTTTTTAAAAAAAATTGGGAAAACCATGTTTTTGGCCTTGAGAATTGGGTAGTACTTCGGAAAATAAACAAATTTTGTCATTATGAATTTTTACCTGATTTCAAAATTGAAGGTGCCCAAAATTTGTTTATTTTCCAAAGTACTACCCAGTTCTCAAGGTCAATAACATGATTTTCCCAATTTTTTTCTTTAAAAATGTTTCTAGCGCCTTCAATTTCAAAGTTAGGCAAAAATTCACAATGACAAAATTTGTTTATACATATAACCTGTACATTAATGAAAGGAGGTTGGACTTTTGGAGAAAGGAGAGTGTGACTGAAGGGTTTTGAGCTATTTCAGGTAGAGTTTTAGGAAGGTTTAATGACTTTCTTAGAATTGGTATGATCTTCACAGGTGAGTAAGATGTGGGGGATAGTGAGTTGGACTTGACATGTAGAGCATATTGGAGGGGATTTTTTTTGAAGGGATAAGAGTGGGCAAAGAGGGTATGGCCTGTACATACACGGCATAAGGCAATAGCCTAGCTGCTTCCTGGGCAAATCTTGAATGTTGGTGGCGTGTCTTTGGCTGGGAATTAACCACAAACATATGGCTTCCATCACATCAGACACATGGATGGGTGTTTCTGGTATAGGAGAAATCTTTAGTGATTGCTTTGCTACCAAGTCTGCTGTTTCATTTCCCAAAATTCCAGAGTGGGCCGGAATCCAGGCTATGGTATCTACCCACTTGACAAGAGATTTGCCAGTTAAGCCGAAATGCTGGTTGATTTTTGTAAATTTGCCGTTTAATAGGCGCGCAAAAATGACAGTAAATTTGCCGTAGAAAAAACACTGGTTAGAAAAAGCTACTTTTTATAAAAAACAGCCATTTAAACAGCCGTTTTTGACCAGCAAATGGCAGAATTTTTTATTTGCCGAACTGCCGGTTCTCACAAATCAGCTGTTTTTTTATTCGCCGATTATAGTGCACATGCGCAATGGGTATTCACAACTTCTTTTTAAAAAATTGAATAAAAGTACGAAAAGCGGTACATGTATACCGCTTGAAAACAGAAATATCCACGTTGCAATGATAGCTGCGTGGTTAGAGCATTGAATCGTCAAGTGGGATTCCTGGGTTCGATCCCCGCTTGGGCTGGAAATTTTTCATAGATTTCAGGTTTTTATTCAGCGATTTAATGCATTAGGTATTTAAACAGCAGCCGATTTTTTCCTGGCGTTTTTTTAATGCCAAATTTACTGTTATATTTGAGCCGGCTTTTTCACTGGCTTTTTTTATCGGCGAATCTATTGTCAAGTGGGTAATACAATGAATATCCATGTCACATTGGACAGATGAGATTTCTGTGGCAATTGGATGTTGCTTAGATTTAGATCTCAGTTGAGGGATGGAGTTTAGTGAATCTGTTAAGATCACAACTTTGTCGAGTCTGCTCTCACCCTATTGACAAGAAATACGCGTTGTAGTCTCACTTTTCAACTATTACACCCATGTTTTTTCAAATCTGCTGTACATTTTATTACTGCATCCGCACTGCATATATGCAATTACGCCCAATTGCACCAAAAAACACCATCTCATTTTTACGTGGTCTGACTGCGTATTTCTTGTCAATAGGGCAGTAGCCATTGTCCAAGATGTAAGTATAGTGTATAGTTCACCTGAAAAATTACTGAACAAACACGGAAGCAGAAATCACAAAACCTTGCTATCACGAACAACTTGATCCATCAATGTAAAATGAAATGAAATCATTATACTGAGCAATAAAGTTATTGATGACTTAAGTTGAGATTGTTCAAGTTTTTTGAAGTATAAGTATTGCCCCTTAAATTTTAAAGCTAGGCAACTTGTCCATATAACATTTTTTTCAAGTTGTACCCGCTTATATCTGAATCTGAAGTTTTGACATCCACTCACCAGACACCCTAGTTTCGTTCCTAGAAATGGGTCCAAATTATATTTTTCCTGCACCCCCACTGGCTCATTTGGCTTTTGATGGTCCGGATTGCAGTGCTGAGCACGTTGAAATTTTGATTATTGTCGACAACATGATGTGATACACCTCCCCCCCCGCCCCGCGCAAATAGACAGACTTCGATCCGCCTCTGCACATTAATTCGGCCAAAATATCGAAAGATATTATTACTGAACCCAGGGAAACATTACATACTATATTTTAGAATATGCAGTGGAGCCAGTTTTTTGGTCATTATTACATAGGTATTTCAAAAAACCTTTTAATAAGATTTTTTTAGCTTTTTTTAAGGTAGGTATTCCGTAAATGGATTACCTCTATCTGCGTAGCTTTTCCATGCATATCACTGCATTATCCTTATTACCATATGCTTATCTACATAAATATAAGTAAACTGAAAATGAAAATCTCAAGCAATGATGTTTTAAAACACGTGTAACAAGATTAAAATCTTTTGTGTTTGTTGAAGGTGACATTTTTGAAGTAACTATACATATAAGATCAAGATTAACGACACGTACATAGACATTTCTTAAGAGATCAGAGCGAGCGTAATAAAAAGGCGTTGAATGAAAACCATAGTGAAGCGACGCTGTTGCTATATTTTTGCGAAATAAGTATATTTTAGCCGAGTTAAGAGCTAAAATCACGCATATCGAAAGAGATACGATTAAACATGGATTCCATTTTAATGCAATCAAATTTTAACACCTCGATATACTTGGAAGCTTAAGGATATCAACTTTGATTACCTCTTTTTAGCTCGACTAGCGAATATGTACACGTGTAGATAAAATTTAATTACGATAACGCGTGAAAGGGGGAAATTTTATTAATAGGATTTTGTATTATATCTAAATACAGTATAACGAAGTAATTTCGCCGGCTCGACGACACTCTGCCATGCCGCGCCCGCGCCCGCGCCGTATCTCGTCGCGTCGCTTTTTTAAGCATCGCAGCGGCGGAATTTTCTCGCTTCAGTGAAAAACAATAAAATACAGAAAACCGCCGAGTAATTTCCAACTTGTAATATGCTGGTAGTTTATTCTCAATCGAGGTGCTTTCTCTCGTCAATTTTTCGTTTTCTGCTGTATTTTTATACGCGTTGATGGTGCTCGCGTTATAGATAGCCTATTCGACGCTATACTATAGCGTACTCCCGTCGGCTGTTATGAGATTTTCATCCCATCTGCGCTCCAGCCACCCTCTCGCCATCTAATGAGCAACCAACAATACCCGCGAAAAAAGAAAATACCAACCTATTGATGAGTTTTATATGCAAATCGTTTGTATACTTTGGGAAACACGAGAGGGAAAAAAAGGAGCTAAATCGCAAAATCATCGTTGTAGTACTTGTATACTATACAACAAGGCACCCATGTCGAAGTCGAGGTTCTGTTCTCGCGTGCTTTTCTATGCGGTTCTTCGACTACGTTTTATTTATTTTTTTAAACGTATTCTCGATTATGGAAATTATAATAATATCGAGTTGGCGAAACTCAGGAGTAGATGTACACGAGTCTAATAATATTCCATTCGAATCAATCCAATTTTAAACTATCATCATGTAAATTGGTAGGTAAGGTAATCATTTTCGAGGTGTTTGGCATGGCGTATTTTCTAGTTTTTCAATTTTTTTGAATCTGTAGAACAGACGTGAGACGGTTCAACCTCTTTTGCGGGATTTTGTTTTTATTTTTTGAAGCCAAACAGACATCAGAATGAAAATCAGTGCCTCTAAAAATTCGGATTACATATAGGTAATATCGTCCAAATTTCGTGCTTTAGTTTTCGCTGGCGATAAATATAATTTACGTTGAATAATTTTTTTTTTTGGTGATTTGTGATAAATTCTCTTTTCAAAATTTTGTACAAATATGGAGGGGGGGCTGAAAAAATCATAAAGAGCATAGCAGTGTAAAAAAAACTAGCGTGAGAAGACCGACTTTTCTTCAAATAAAAATCTTTTATGTACGAACGAATTGATTCACTTTTTTTGAAATATTTGTACAGCAATTTATCTGTTTACAATCGAATCGAATCATTTACGAACGATTGGCGATTAAAAAAATTGATTGATTTCTTGGCGAATCATTCGCAAACGGATCAACTAATTTACGATTGATTCGGTTTTTGTGAAACTATTGTATGGGAATTGATCTGTTTTCAAGCGAAGCGAATAAAATCGAATCGAATCGAGTCATTCACAACCGATAGGCGATTGAACAAACTGATTGATTTCTAGGTGAATCATTCGCGAACGAGTTGATCAATAGTTACTGAATCATTCGCAAACGAATTGATTCGTATAATTGACTCGTTCGCGAACGAATTGATTCGTACAAGTGACTCGTTCGCGAACGAATCGATTCGTACAAGTGACTCGTTCGCGAACGAATCGATTCATTTAGTCAATTTTTGGTGAATCATTCGCAAACGAATCGATTCATTCACTCAATTTTAGGTGAATCATTCACGAACGAATTGAATAATTTTTAGTGAATCATTCGCGAAAAAATCGGTTTATATAAGTAACTCGCTCGCGAACGAATCGATTCATTTACTCAATTTTTGGTAAATCATTCACGAACGAATTGAATCATTTTTTGTGAATCGATTTCGACCGAAAAAATTGTTTCTCGCAATCTATATATTAAAATTATGACCGGATTTTTGTAATACTGAGATCTCAGGAACGGCTGAACCGATTTTGATCGACGAAGTCTCAAAAAAAAGCTTTTGACCCGTAGATGTGCAGGTTTTTATCAAAAGTTCAAAAAGTTGCGCCGTAAAGCTCAAAAAAGCTCAATAATTGATTTTAGCCTATACGTAGCGCATTCAACGTATACAGAGAAGTACGTATATTATACCTTGAAAGAGCATCGAAAGAAGTGTAATGTTGAAGAAAAAAGTTTTCAAAAAAGTTGCGCCTTAAAGCTCAAAAAAGCTCAATAATTGAATTTAGCCTATATGTAGCGCAGTTAATGTATACAGAGAAGTACATATGTTATACCTTGAAAGAGCATCGGAAGAAGTCTAATGTCGAAGAAAAAAGTTTACAAAAAAGTTGCGCCTTAAAGCTCAAAAAAGCTCAATAAATTGATTTTAGCCTATATTTAGCGTATTTGACGTATGTAGAGAAGTATGTATATTATATCTTGAAAGAGCATCGAAAGAAGTCTATATCGAAGAAAAAAGTTTACAAAAAAGTTGCGCCTTAAAGCTCAAAAAAGCTCAATAATTGATTTTAGCCTATATTTAGCGTATTTGACGTATGTAGAGAAGTATGTATATTATATCTTGAAAGAGCATCGAAAGAAGTCAAATGTTGAAGAAAAATGTTTATAAAAAAAGCTGTGCTGTAAAAAGCTCAAAAAAAGCTCAATAATGACCAGATTCTTTTGACTCTAAGATCTCAGCAACGGCTGAACCGATTTTGCTCTACGATGTCTCAAAAAACAGCTTTTGACCCATAGATGTGCAGGTTTTAATTAAAAGTTCAAAAAGTTGCGCCGTAAAGCTCAAAAAAGCTCAATAATTGATTTTAGCCTATACGCAGTGCATTCAATGTATACACAGTAGTACCTATGTATATTATAACTTGAAAGAGCATCAAAAGAAGTCAAATGTTTAAGAAAAAAGTTCACAAAAAAGTTGCGCCTCAAGCTCAAAAAAGCTCAATAATTGATGTTAACTCTATACTCAAAGCCTTCAACGTATATGTATAAAGAAGTACGTACTATATTATATACTTTGAAAGAGCATCACAAAAAGACAAATCTTGAAGAAAAAAAGTTTCAAAAAGTTTCAGGTCAAAGCTAAGTGAATGCTTCAAAGTTTTGAATTATGACCTGATTCTTTTGTCTGTGAGATCTTAGCAACTGCTGAACCAATTTTGATAAATGACATATCGAGAAAGGTTTTGAAGTGTAAATGTGCAGGTTTATGTTGAAAGTTCAAACAATTACACTATAAGCTCAAAAAAGCTCAATAATCGATTATGCCATATTCGGTGGGTACACAAAGTACCTACATTGTACCTCAAAAAGTCTCCGCGGAAAAAAACTTATGACAAAAAAAAACTTTCAAAAGTTGAAAGTTGTGGTCATGCAGTATTTGATCTTATTTGATGTGTAAAAAAATTATACAGATTGTACCTTGAAAAAGCACAGTGAAAAAACCATTCTACACTGTAAAAAGCTTTTAAAAATTGTTGGCAAAAGTTCAGCGAAAGTTTAAAAGTTCATTATGAGTTGGTTTTCTGTCACAGCAAGATCTCTGCAACAGCTGAACCGATTTTGATAAACAGCCGCTTGATAGAAAGGTTTTGAATAGTACATAGATATGCAGGTTTATGTTGAAAGTTCAACAATTTTCTCCATGAGCTAAAAAAAGCTTGAAAACCATTTACTAAATTTTGAAATGTGAAACGAAGTTACGACAAAAAGTTGATTTTATAATAAAAAAACATTCAGGGTGCATTGTCAACATTACCTCATGTCATGAACTTTAAAGCTTTCGCTGAACTTTTACCATAAACATGAGAGTTTTTTTCTGTTAAAAATTGTTTTTCAACTTAGATCTTTCAGGGTACAACATAAGTATTTTTGTCTGCCCATCAAATGTTTTTTCAGCTTACTACAAAATTTTTTGTACTTTCAACATAAGCTTGCACATCTACACTTCAAAGCCTTTTTACTGAGAGGTTGTTATTTTAGGTCAAATACCACATGTCAAGAAGTTTTGAGCTTTCGCTCAGCTTTTTTCAGAAATTTTCAAAAGTTGATGGTAAAAGTTAAGCGAAACCTCAAAATTTTTTGACATGAGATATTTGACCAGATCAAGTCATATACGTATATGCAAGGTTGAATGTATTCACCAATTTATGCAGAGGGTGCAGCAGATTGAGTCATTTGAGTCGAGACTTTGATAATCTTAGCAAACAGAAAAAGAACTACTGAAATTTTTGGTAATTTCTGATAAAAAATGATTTTTTTAAAACTAAAAAACAAAACATTTTTGTAAATTAAAAAGAAACAAGATTGTTGATTTGGTAAAAAAAAAAAGAAATTCTCAATTTTAGCAAAAAGTAGCAAGTTTGGTAGTTTAGTTATCTACAAAAAAAAAAATATGACGTTTACATTTTTTGCAATTATTTTTGTTGCTTTTATTAGGTAAAACTATAGGGTAAAAAACAAGTTTTTTTTGATATTTTTGGTAAGAGTTTGCAATGTTGCCAAAAAGTTATCATTTTTTTAGACTTTTTAAGAAATGAAACCAGGACTTTTTGCCAATTGTTGGAAAGAGTGATAATACTTTTTCGCAACTTTTATTGAAAAACTGGACATTATTTTGATTTTTGATGAGAGTGATTGAGTGTTTTTAGAATACATTTGGGGAGAAAGCGACGCTTTGGGGTGAATTTTCGACTTTTGGTGATGACAGTTGAAATAAGTACATATTGGAATTTTTTGCGATGAAACAATATTTTTTTTCTGTTAATTTTTAAAAAAGCCTCATCAAGAATTACAATGTTAGCCAAGAGCAGAACTTTTTGAGAATAAGATATAAACAAAGAAAGACCCTTTCAAAACTTTTCAATAATAATGTATTGCAAAAAAAGTAGAACTTTTTAGTACCTAATTATCAATTAACAGTTTCTGGCAAAACAGGTAGATTTTTGAACAATTTTTTGGAAAAAAGGTAGGCCGCAGATTTTTTACAAATTTCATTAAAAGCAACATTTTTTATCAATTTTTGCCAAAAAGCAAAATTTTGATATGTACTTAAGGGGATATTCTCAATACATGGTAGTATATCTGTCCGCCTGCCAAACTTCAAACACATAATTCAGAGCCATTTGTGCATGGAATAGCTTCAAATTGCGTATAATACGTTTTTCAAAACATTTTGAACAATCCTGTGCATGCATTTGTGTCAATACGTTGAGTAGTTTTCGAAAAAATTCGATTTGATGAAATGTTGAACTTTTTGAGAAAAAATCCAACGTTTCTTAAAACTGCATTTATTGAAAAACTATTCAACGTATTGACAAATGCATGCACAAGATTGTTCAAAATGTCTTGAAAAACATGGAAGTATTTCAAATTTGAGCCCATTCCATGCATCCGCGGCTCTAAATTATAACATTAAAGTTTGTCCCATAAGACCAATGTAAAATAAGGCATTTTGGTTATAATACTACTATGTATTGAGAATATCCCCTTAATAGGAAAAAAACAAGGCTTCTTGACAATAATTGTCAAAAAAATTATACCTTTTTGCAATTCTTTTTGAAAAAGCAAAGCTCATTTTTTTGAATTTTCCAATAACTAACAGTGAAAAAATCATGATTATTCTACATACCTATTAGCTACTGAATTTTTAAAATGTACATTTAGGTTTTGAAGAATCGCGCAGTATGCGCGATTAACGGGTTGGCTAGTATATCTTAAAAGATGCCTAACTACACCATCAACCCAAATGTCGACGAAATTTACCTATTTTTTTGTATTTTTTCATTTTTACAAAAAAAAATTATGTATTTCGGTCGTTTTGGGAACCCCTGAACTGCCTTCCGAGTCACAATTCATGTCCATAGACTAATACCCGCGATGAGTGTATTTTTCCTAATTGAAAAAAAAAACTCACTTTGACGAAAATGATTTTAAAAATTTCTTTTAAATTGAAATAATTATACTTCTTCGAATTTTAAATCAAAAATTTCAAATCCACCCAAAATATACTTATAGGGAAGAAAACCAGTCTAACCACTTAAAACCGACAGAATATTTTCGAATTCAGGGTTATTGTAAGTACTAAGTACATAATTTTTGGTCACAATTTTTCACATGGAAAAATTGAGAAAAATAGCCAAAAAAAAAGTTTAGAGTTTTCGAAATTGGCAATGGTTATCAACAATTGACTCTGCTTTGTATTCCAAAATATTCCCTCTCGATGGAGGGGGCACTGATGAAAAAAAATTTGAAACCGGTACGGCGGTACCTACTCATCTAAACATAAGTTATCTAGCTATTTTTAGAAAAAAAAAATTCCAAATTTTTTACCCAAGTAGGTCATACTTACTTGAAAACTCAAAAAATTGTTTAAAAAAATTTTGTACATGCGAACTCAAAAAACAGTGAAAATGAAACAACCTCTTGAAACCCTGATTTGGATCTGTTGATCCCCTTCTTTTGAGGCAAATGGGGTTCGTTATCTTTTTATGAATGGAACTTTTCAAGCACGAAGATGAGGTTATAGATTTACAAACGTATCCCTCTGTCCTAAAAATGCAGAAAAAGTCTTGACCCCGAGGAAAGTTTTAAATCGTAGATATAGTTTTTGCTCAAGTGGACTCAATGCTTTGAATTCGAAATGAACATAGAAATCTGACAAAATATCGGGAAGCCATTATTGAAAAAATAACAAAATTTAAGCAATAAATTTTGTGGAAATTTCAACTTTTAGAATGCTGTTTAGAGGCTTCAGAACTGCTCAAAATGCTTCAAAATCATTTCCAATTAATTTGGAGGGTTGAAAATCTGGTATAAATAACAAATTTCAGATTTCTTGGTTTTATTGATAAAAATTTGAGTTTTTCTCCATTTTTTGCTCGAATTAAATTTTTAAAAATTCAACAAAAATCGAAAAAAGGGTTTAACTTTTGAAATTTTAGCTGATGATATATTTTTTCATGCTACTTTGATTTAGCTTTGTACATTTTTAAAAAATTTCCAATTGGGATACCTCCCTTGTGAAAAAAAACAGGACCCCTCCAGGGTAGGGTAGGTTAGGTTGGGCAAATTTTTCAGATGATCGTCATCGAAGTGTCAAAACCTTTTGTAGATAATCATTTTTGAATAATGTGGTATTCGACGACTGTTCCTTTCGCTTTTGTACTTGAAAATTACTTAATCTTGTGAAATTCTATCACAAGTGTCAAGTGTCATCAACAGTCTGTAAATCCAGACTACTGACACAGGGTCAAGTACTATATAACAAAAAATATGTTTAATAGTACTTAATCGAGTACTTCGCTCATCGTTGATTTTTTCCAATAATTGAAAAAAGGCGTTACCATATTTTTTGCAGTAACGTACAATAAAAATATTCCAACTTCGTCCCAACAGTTGTCAAAAGTCTGAATTGAATTCAGAAATATGCTGTTTACCAGTTACCACACACAAAAGCATTGTGTAGAATTTTTCACAAATGAGCAAATGGGTCATAAGCGACGACCGCGTTGCTCTACAACTGAATGTACATGGAAAACCCGATGATGACCCAAATCTTTCACAATAGACTAGGAAAAACTATACCGGAAAAATACATGTTATTTCTAAGCAAAAACGACAACAATGAAGTAATGACGACAAGAGCAAACGTATACCAAAAAGTATAGAGAAGAGAAAAACTTAATTTTTTAAAAGTACCATCGCCGGATCATTTGACTTGACTGGGCATCGTCGTTTCGATGCAGATGTCGTGAAAATAGGGGGAAAATGTTCGATGTTACCAAAAGGATAAATAGTTATACTCGTACTGCCACTGGTGATGTTAAACGAACTGAGAGTGAGAGAGGATTCGCGACTGTACGAAGAAAATATTCTACTTCCTGTTTTAAATGCGCGACAAGTAAAACGCCGAGTATAAAAATTAACCGGCAAAGAAATAGATACAGCATGGCAACTATAAACACCATCGAATATAATCACGTGGAAAATAACAGCGGTGGTGAAATTTATGAATTTTTATTCCGCCAAGATATTCGTACGGGTTAAAGACCGAAGAAAGTGGATTTTTTAACGTAGATATGTACATAAGGTATAACGCTATCGGGGAAACCTTTGCGGGAGAATTTATTATAGAAAAAGCCCGCCACCATCGACTAGTGCCACACTATATACACACACTGTACACACTACACAGCGTACATAGACTATCTCTAAGCGGGGGTTTTATTTAACAGTAGCCTCGGTGTATTTTTATATTCTTTGCTCGAGGTTTTATAATCTTATCCTTCTTGGCGATGGAGTTTTTTTCAAAATGCGGTCTCGCGAGAGCGTTTTCCCTCTAAAATATAATTTCATCCGAAAAGATCATAACGATTCTTTTATTCTTTTTCTGTGTGTAAGTATGGGAATATTTATTCGTGTATTTGCGATTTCACTACTATAGGTAGGTATGTGGCGAGTAATTTAAATATTAGACTAAACAAAATATCAAAATATTTAGTCGACAGTTCCCTCCCACCTTTCCCTTTGAGCTGCTTTGAAAACTCGCTTATTTTCGACCCGAAGTTGGAATTTTTGTAATAACCAACGAATTAGGATAGTTACCTACTTGCGTTAGAAATGTGAATCGCGTATCTCATCCTTAGAGTAGAGCACGGCTGCAACCTTCTGATAAAGTTCATCGAGTGAATTCGAACGTAACCGAATTAACATTTATAATAAAAAAATTCTAATTACAGAGCCACGATCAGAAATCCTCGGAGGGCCCGAATTATTCGTAGATAAAGGCAGCACCATAAATTTAACTTGTTTAGTCGAGTTCACCGCAGAAATTCCAACCACCGTTCAATGGAGTCATGAAAATAAAGTAAGTTTACATTTCACTTAGATACCTAATTAACTACGTACTAAATGAACGCAATCAGCGATCTGGCTATTTTCGGTCTGTGCTCTTTCTTCATTTTGGATTTAAACGAGATGTTATTCAACATCAGTCACGATTGAGATTTCTTTTTTAACATTATTTTAGTAGCTTATTGATAGATAATAATTTTGTGGTAGAAACTGTAAATAAGTGAGTAAAGACAGATAGGAAAAGGTATGGGGTAGAAAGTAGAAATCCATCTATCCACATAATGCAACCCTACGATGTTTATGTTAATGTATTTGCCTAATTTTTAATCCGCAGGAATAAAGTACTTATCTAAAATTGATTTTAAAAGTGTTTGTTTTCTAGTTTAATTATAATTTTCAACATTAAGCCTCTGCGCCTTTTTCACGTATAAAAGTGATCGAGGTGTTTCAAAAACACGTGAATAAAACCAAAAAATCGTGATTTTTTGAGACATTTTTTTTGCGTTTTAAATTTGAAATACTCAAAATTTTCACTCCAGTTTTTATCGTATGGAAGCTAAAATTATTTATAAGTTACATTCTTTTAATTAAAAAGTACTTCTTTTTTGATTACTTTGAAAAAATGCTGAAGAAATTCGCATATTTTGATTTTGATGTTAAACTGGTCACTGATATTTGGATTCAAATTTTGCTCAAAAAAACAGTAAGTAAAATGCCTAAATTATTAATTAAATGTGTCAAAATTTTGAAAAACTGATGATTAGTATGGGTGAACCAAAAAGTTCACAAGTAACCCAATTTTCAGAAAATAAGTGTTCAAAAGTCGATTTTTTTTTTGATTTGAATGAATCACTCAATTTTGTGACCTTAAAATTCATCAAATCTTGAAAAATTGAAAAAACGTTCAAAAATAGACCCACCTCGCCAAATTTCAAATCTCAGGTCCTGAATTTCATTTTTTGATTTTTTTAAATTTTGAATTCCCAAAAATGTCTTATTTTTCATGAAGAACTAAAGTGAAGAAAAATAAGAGATGGAAAACTGGAATTTATTTATGCCCCATTTTTAACCTCCTAAATCGAATATAATAGTGGTTTCGAGCCATTCTGAAGTCTCCAGTAAATTTTTTGATTTTCCAATTTTGGAAAAGTAGCCCAAAAAACGCCAAAAGGAAATTCAGCTCTTATGAAATCAAACTCGGTTTAAATCCAAAATTTTCTTCTGTGATTATTGTTAGAAAAAAATGAAAAATTCGTCGCTCTCGTTCTTCAGAAATCATCAACATGAAAAGCTTAAAGATTCCTACCCTGCTTTTGAGCTCCAAAATTGATTGGGGGTGGTTTTAAGCCACTGTGGGACCTCCAGTGCATTTTTGGAAAAATTATCTCAATTTCCATATTTGAATTCTAATTTTAATTTAATCAAATTTTCTCCAAAATGTTGAGAGTATTTTTCTTTTAAATATTTCCATGAATTAATAAAAATAATCAGCATAATTTAGCAAAGTTTTGGGAAAATTGCTTTAAAATTTGTAATAACAGTCGGATATTAACGAAAAATTTATGAAATACCCACAAAATTGAGCAAAATATCGTAAAAGTGACAGTAAAATTGGCACAGAAACCACTTAAAAGCTACCTAGCAAAAATTGATGGAATTGCAGAGAAATTATGCAGAATTTTGCAACATTTGCTTAAATCATTGTGTGTTTAAAAAATGGTTAGGAATGACATAAAGACATCTAAAAATGATCGAAAATTGATAAACCGTCTAGTTTGAGTAAAATTTTGCAAAATTCGCCTAGATTATTAACATTTGATCAAATATTCTATAAAATTACATAAAAAGTCGTCTAACTGGCTCCTCAGTTAGCGTATTAAAGTTTACCATAAATTGATGAAAAATCAGCACTGTCAACAAACTTTACGAAAATTGCTGAAAAATCTATTAAAATGTTATGAATAGAATTTGAAAAGAGCTGAAATTTGATGAAATATGTATCTTGAAATTCGAGTAAAACATCACAAAAATTTCTGAATCATCAAAAAAATTACTGAAAAATAATGAAAAATTGATCAAACATGTCTTTAAAATTGAATGTTTGGCATCAATTACTAATGGAGGCAAATAAGAAAAAGGCCACCCAAGCTTTTATGATGAAAAATTGTCAAGGGTGGTCCCCTGAATAATCCCTGAGAATTACCACCCCACAGACCCCTTGCTAATTTTTTTATGGGGGTTGAACCCCCCCAAAATGGGTTTTTTGATGTTTTATCCTCGGGGGTTGACTTTACGTCAAAAATAGCTTTATTTTTGAATTCTACGTCAAATTCCCGATCTAGTGACATATCAACTGTCCTTCTACCTCCAAGGGGGGTGGGGCTAGAAGCATTCAAAAAAGGGGGGTTTCCTGAAAAATACATAAAGGTTATAGGCGCCTAAGAGGGGTGAAATGGGCCCCGAGAGTGTTCGGGTTGATACTGACATGGAAGGTAGGTACCATTGAGAAACTACCGCGTGAAAAATTTCAGATCCACACCACCTCCCCTTTTTGGGGAACCCCCCTTTTCTGAAATTTCAATATCACTTTTCTCAGCCCCATTTTAACCGATTTTGAAAATTTTTCAGGATGTAATGTATATCCTTAGTAAGTATCCCCACAAAAATTTTCAGCCCCCTCCCCTCATATTTACCCCTCAAAATACCGTTTTTCAACTTATTTGATGCTTTTTAACTATAGTAAAAATTGAGGGGGCTAAGAGCTCTGGAGAGAGCTAGGTGAGTGTAGCAAAAATTTTGACGTCATATTCGTGTTCAGCAGTATCGAATCATAAGAAAACGACATCCTACTCATTAATACTCAGTTATTTTCCCCAAAATTCCTATTTTACCAAGACAAGACAAGACAAGACATTTATTTTTAAAGTGCTTACAACACAATACCCCCACTCTCCCTAAGACACATTTATACACCATTTTGAGGGGTAAATATGAGGGGAGGGGGCTGAAAATTTTTGTGGGGATACTTACTAAGGATATACATTACATCCTGAAAAATTTTCAAAATCGGTTAAAATGGGGCTGAGAAAAGTGATATTGAAATTTCAGAAAAGGGGGGTCCCCCAAAAAGGGGAGGTGGTGTGGATCTGAAATTTTTCACGCGGTAGTTTCTCAATGGTACCTACCTTCCATGCCAGTATCAACCCGAACACTCTCGGGGCCCATTTCACCCCTCTTAGGCGCCTATAACCTTTATGTATTTTTCAGGAAACCCCCCTTTTTTGAATGCTTCTAGCCCCACCCCCCTTGGAGGTAGAAGGACAGTTGATATGTCACTAGATCGGGAATTTGACGTAGAATTCAAAAATAAAGCTATTTTTGACGTAAAGTCAACCCCCGGCCGAGGATAAAACTTCAAAAAACCCATTTTGGGGGGGTTCAACCCCCCATAAAAAAATTAGCAAGGGGTCTGTGGGGTGGTAATTCTCAGGGATTATTCAGGGGACCACCCTAGACAATTTTTCATCATAAAAGCTTGGGTGGCCAAAAATGTTTTTATTTTTGAAATATGATGCTAATTTGCCTGCATTATACACGTGAAAGCCAAATTTTAAAATTTTTACATCAATTTTGTCAAAAATAGATTTTTTATGTAAAATATAATTCTAATTTCCAACAATTTGCCGAAAAATCAAAAATCAAATTCAGAGAGATTCGAATTTCTACGTCAATTTTGTGAAATTTGGATTTTTTCCATGAAAATAAATAAACCAAATTGGAACTTTTAAAAATTCACGAAAACTTTAAAAATAATTAATTCAGCATCATGAAAGGCTTGGTGTTCCACTTTTGAATTGGGAATATTTTGGAACGCAGTGGTGCCAATTTTTTTTGTCACTACTTCCAACTTGAAGAAAATGAAACTCCTAAAAGTTGTCGTGGATTTTGACGAAAATAGCATAGAACGACCCAGAATCTCGAATATTTTCATTTTGAACCAGACTATTTTTCCAAAAACAGGTTGGGTAGTGATAGGAGCGAAAAAACCACGTTTTTTTCGAAAATGCCTCCTCTTTGTGGGACCATTTCTCCCCTCCATGAGCAGCTCCGAAGCTAAGATTTTTTCTGAGTTACTTTCAACTCAAAATGAAGGTCTCTGCTGAAATTGGTCAAAATCCGCCAACTTTTTTTGGGGGCGATCCGCACTCGATTGTGCAGCTTTAAAAATTCATCATTTTTTTATTCGGTATCTACCCGCAGAAAATTTGAAAACAAATTCCTTCTTTCTATTATTCAAACCGTACATCATTTTTCTTTAAAGAATGAAAAAACACTCGAAAATATAAAAAATCGAATCAGGCACTTTTTTGGTGTAAAAAAAACATGACCCCAATACCTAATCCAAATTATAACACCGAAATAATAATTTTGAAAAAAAAATCCCCAGCAGCACAAAATATCGTTTAGATGTCTATAGCTGATCAACTTCGTCTACCTACATTCATAAATTGATATAAGATACTTTGTGCTACTAGGAAGCATCTCCTTCGAGCAATAAATGTTATATACGAGTAGGTATAGGTAGGTACACCGAAAATAAAAAACGAGGAAATAAATCAATATTTCAATAAAAAATTGAACCGTTGTTTTAAATAAAAAAAGCAGGCAACGCCACAAGGGTAATTTCCTTTTAAATGAGAGATTTTACCATTCACGCCATCTGTGAAAAGAAGTGAAAAAATGTTTCAAAGACGCGAGTTCTTTTACAATAATATGAAAACCTCGTGACTTTCGGCTCGAGAAAAAAAGGAAAAAAATCACATCTTAACATGAAAAAAATTTTGGTACGACAAATCTCCAAATTATCACCCTGCAATAAATCAAATTTCCATTTTTCTTTTTCTTTTTTTTTTCAGCCACCACGAGCCCGAGCTTCGGCAAACGAACTATTTTTCTTTTCGCATCGCGATGCGAAGTTTTTTCGAATGACAAATTTGCAACGAGACAAAAAAGCAGCGCGGCGCGGCGTGGCGCGGCGGCGTCGCGTCATTCCAACTTTCAAAATTGTTCAGTATTAATGAAAACGTTCCAATTATACAGCGAAGCTCGAGACTTGTGACAACACAACTGGAGGAATATTCCCCCTGGGCGATGTTAACGCAACGCACACATTTACACAAATTTCAATATTAACACAACCACGTAAAGCGTTTTACCAAGTTTTTTCTTCCTGTCTTCATTGCTTGTCCTGCTGTACGGTAAATTGCGTTGCCAACGAATTTTCGCTTTTTACTCGCACCAGTGTAACGATTTTAATAATTTCGATGAAATTATCTGCAAGAAGGAAGATAATCATAATGTACGAGTGGAAAAACTTTGACAGAAGTGTAGTTTTTTTCTTCCTCTTTGTCGTACGTCTTTGTTCGAGTACATCAACATCAAAATGACCTTACAAGAAAATGGTTTAATGTTTTGAACTGGCGCTCTTCGAATCTGAACGAAACCCAGGTGGATCAAAAGAGCGTGTTCTGAGACCCCCCCCCCCACTCTAACCAACATTTTCAGATGCTCAAGTTCATTTTTGAATTTTTGGTGAATTTTGGGACTTAATTCTTCCACTCTAATTCAAATTTCTAAAAATGAAGACTGAAAATTGCTGTGAGCTTCAGAAATATCACATATATCACCAGTTTTGGGGTCGAAATGTTATGTGAACTAATCAGGCGATATCGTAACGAAAATTGATGTACGTTCTATGAAAATTGGATTTATTTCGCAGTTTCTGGAATTTTAATTTTGAACTGGCACTCCTGAAAATTTGCAATAATCGCCTAATACGGTCGAGATGGTGCCCAAATTAGCACCGAGCCAAGTTATTTTGTGCTAAAGCTCATTTTTGACCTTTCCGGACAAAATTAAAAAATTATTGAAGGCTCCAGAATGTCCCATAACTAGTTGTTGTTGATATTTGTAAGTTGTATTAGAGGAATTCAGATCACATTACTCGAAAGAATATAGGTACCTTTATATGTCATGAGAAAGTTGAAAAATTGCCTTTAAAACAGTTTTTTGAACCTATTAATTTTCGAAAGATCCGCAGCTGCTGCTTTTAAACACAGAGAAAGCTCGAAAAATTCAAAATTTCCAAGAGCTTTCTCCCTGAGAAAACTGAATGGTTAAATAAATGGTGCCAAATTATAGCATTTTTCACGCTGAATTCGAATATGTAAGTCTACCGACCCTGAAGTTCTGCCAAAATAAGTACGGAAAATCGGGTCAAAAGGAGGTAAATGTCAACTTTCCATCAATTTTGTGACACATTTCGAAAATAGCAGTAGGTACTTATCTAAAATTACAGTTTTAGAACTCAAAAAAATTGATGTCAAAAAAATACATCACCAAAGCAAAGTTCAGAATCTTAATTTCATTTTTGGCGAAATTTTGGAAAATCTGAGACTCATTTCTCATGAAAAAAACAACTAACACGAATAAAACTTGATCAAGGGTGAAGCACGAAACTGAAATTTGGTTCCAGTCATATTTCAGACTTTTCAAATCGACTGATATTGATTTTCAGGTCTCTTGGGATCTCCACCGGATGTTTTGAATTTCTAGTGTTTATTTTTTTTTTTTTGAAATCCTATGAGAAGTGCTCAATAAATGATGTTCACCGCTCACAAAATTAAATTTCTGATTTTTGTCAACTCTTTTGATTAATTCAGGCCCAAAATTTTGAAATCCGTTTTGGCAAATCTAAATTAATTCATTTTATGGTGATATTTTTCGAAAACTAGGAAGTCTAAAAATCCATCGAAGATTCTAAAAGGAGTCGAAACCGCCACAATTCGATTCTGGAGATGAAAACACAGACTATGAACCATATTTCAGCATTCAGTTTTCTATCACTAATCACTATTCGATTGATTTTTTAATGTGATGTATTTTTTTTCAATTTTCCAAAAATCAAAAAATGAAACTCAACTTCTGAAATTTTGTTTGAGAGGGAATTTAATTTATCTTTGGACAGGATCTGGGTATAATTTTCTTTTTTTACGATATTCGTGAGTGTTCGAAAAAATAAATTTAAGTTTACTAATAATTATTCGTATTTTTAAAAAGATGAAAAGTGGTTCCAGTGGTGGACTGGACTAAGATGTTACCGAAACACCAAGGGGCCCCCAAGGCCATGTTTAAACCAGGGTTGGGCATCTACGCGTAGAATAGCCTATTCTACATTTTGGTGTAGAATACGTAAAATTTGATGTAGAATGCGTAAAATGCGTAGCATGTGTAGAATACGCGTAGAATGTGTAGAATGCGTGTAGAATGCGTAGAATGCAGCAAAATCACCCATCTGAAAGCCAAAAAATTGTTTATTTACCAAAAATTCACTTTTGAAAAATGAAAGTTCAACTTTTTTGTTCAGGAAATTAAATTTTAAATATGAATTTGGGTTTTCTTCTTTTTAATTATATAAATTGATTATAACATAAATTATAATTTTAATTTATGATTGAAAATTTGAGAAAAGAAATTAATACACTTAGGTACGAACTGAAAATTTGTTTTTTTAACCTTACTAGTTACTATTAGGTGCCATTTCATTTTTTTACATACCAGCATTGAATTAAATGATGCAAAAAATGAAAAAAAGATAAGTATTTCGAAAAAATAAAAATAATCTGCATGTTTATTCTACACGTATTCTACGCATTCTACGCATTCTACATTTTTTTCAGGCTATTCTACACACGCTATTTTACGCGTAGAATGCCCATGTATTCTACATGGTGTATTCTACGGCACAACCCTGGTTTAAACCAAAAAAATGTGATATTTTCACTTTCTCCAACAAACATTTTTGCAAGCTTTTGTCCTCGCTTTGCTCTGGCCAGTTTTCTTTTCTTTTATTTAAAAATCGAAATCTTCAATTTTAGAACATTCAAATTCTAAAATTATGTGGTCAAAAAAATAAACTCATCAGTCACCACAAAATCATTATTTTTTACCTTTCAAAGTACAAATTTTTGAAATTTTCTGCTCTCACTTCACTTGGGCTGGTGTGTTTTTTTTCAAATTGAGATCGAACTTTCATAATTAGGTAAGTAGGTATTCAAATTTCAAGAAATTTTCTAACCAAAAAAACACACTTTTCACCTCAAAAAACGTTATTTTTCTACTTCTCAAAACTTCCGCTTTAAGCCTGTTTGCTTTTCATTTTCAAATTTGAAATTTTTAAAAAACAGTTAATCAAGTTCTAAAATTTTGAGCTAAAAAAGTGAATACATTTTTCAAAAACATCGTTTTTTTACTTCTCGAAATACGTATTTTTAAAAGCTTTTGCCCTCGCTTTGCTATGGTCAATTTTTATCTCTTCTCTTAACCAAAAAGAAAAACATTTTTGTACCTAACTTCCATAAATTCAATAGGGAAACTACGAAGAATTATTGTCATTTTTTCATCTTTTATTTCACTTTAAAAACTTGTCATTCTATTCGGTAAAATTGGTATTTTTTTCTTATAGCAAATTTTGAGTCCGCCCCCCCCAAATCGTCTCTTTTTTGCTATTAATAAATAAAGACAGAAGCAAAAATCAATCGCATCACCGCATTCAAGTATCCAAATTCCAAACCTGAGAAGAACGAGAAAGATTCTTAAAAGGGAAAGGGAAAATATTTTGGGAGCCCCATTCGGTGCATCCACCAGGGTCCTTGAACCAATCCAGTCCGCCACTGAGTGGTTCAATAATTCTCATCTGGAGAACTGGTTCAAACCAGATTTTTGACTGATGAAGATGTTTGAGGTTCAGATACCTACTCATCCTTTTGCAGAAATTTGAGAATTTAGGTACATTTTCTCGAAATTTCTCTGAAAACTTCAGGTAGACTCCAAAATGAGAAAACTTAAAACTTGATGAGAGGGGGAGGGGGTAGATGTGAGGGTAATTCTTGCAATTGATTTTTTTCCTGCCTTACATAGCGATTTTTATGCAGATTTATTGCAACATTTATGAGCATTTTCGACTCTTCCCTCTTTTGACTCCGTCTACCGAATTTTTGGCAGCACTTAGGGTTCTACAGACCTAAATATTCCGATTCAGCGCGAAAAATTCTACATGATTTGCCACTATTCAGAACCCTCATTTTTTCAACCAAAATCTCTTTGAAATTTTGAAGTTTCGAGCTTTCGCTGTGTTTAAAACCAACTACTGCGAACTGACGGATTGGTAATTTTCAAAATAGTGGTACATATCCCAACTTTTCGGACCCCCCCCCCACCAGCTTTTAGTTCTCGTCAGGTGTGGCTCTACGTTGAATGACTCTGTTTGGATGGCTCACTTGACAGTAGTTATTGGGTACTGTAGGAACAATAGGACCATTATATAAATGCATTCGACGACTGCATCATATCGTGGAAAATATTCGTGGAATTTAAGTACTCGCTTTATTGGAAATATCTATTCACCACAGGTCCGGAGCTTCTTTTTACATGCCCTTCTAATATTTCAGCCTATAGGTAGGTATATGAAAAACAGATCGAGACCGAACTCATTGTCTGACCTGACCACGACGACGGCTCAATATCTGAAAATCTTATTAAATGAACCACAATAGGTACCTATCGACGATAGAACGGATAGAGACGGATGTGCTTTATTAATTAATTTATGTATACGAATTCGATACCAACTATAGGTACAAATGGCTGACGTATTTATTGACTTTTTGCATTTCCAACAGCCGATAAATTTCGACTCTCCCAGAGGTGGTATTAGTCTGGTAACGGTTAAAGGACCAACGACCACTAGTCGTCTGCTAATACAGAAAGCATCACCGACGGATAGCGGAGAATACGCTTGCGATTCGTTGGTAGCAACGCCGGCCATTATCAGGGTACATATACTAAATGGTGAGTCGTAAATTACGTGATTACCGTTCTTATTACTATTATCAGCCGTTCGCGCATTAAACTTAATACAAATTTAGATGGCTTGAAAATGATGTAACGTGAATTTGCAGCCTACAGACTAGAGAGTATTTTCATTATTATGCTGATAGGTCGCCACTCGACCCTCACCCGACTCCAACTGCCGACAGTATGAGAGAGAGAGCGAGCGAGCGAGTGAGACAGATAGAAACAGAGATACAAGTATAGTAACAGAGGCTGAGAGGCCTATTGAGCGATGAATTCGTTGAAAGAACAGAGCTTTGCTAACTTTTGCCACACGCAGCACAACACCCGCAACAAATGCGGCGTGGATTAGAAAGTTGAAATTTTACCACGCTATGGTGTTGATTAAGCGTCTCTGGTTTTTAGGCTCGCGTCTTATATTTCCACAGCCTGCCGCCTTATAGTATACCTAATCCGTTTATTTTATTTTTTTTTTTACAGGAGAACATCCAGCAGCGATGCACCATGGTCATGCTAATATTCCACTATGCCCTCCATTTATAAGCGCCTTAATCGTACCGTTTATTTTAATCTTTCAAAGTATTAACTGTTAGATAATTCACTTTATAAACAACTTCGTCACCCAAAGGTACATACTAATTCGAGTTACCAAAATTTTTTTTTCTCCCCTTGAATTTGTATATTCGTCTGTTTATATAATTGTATATAAAGTGTAAGTATTTTTTAAATGTTTTAATAATGGATATTCTGTACTCTGGGTGTTCTGCGGTTGAGATGATGAATGATTTTCCTAGTGATGCTGCAACCCTTGTTAAACGAAAGTTAATTTGGTTGCCGATCTTGGAAACTGAAAGGAGCATGGTCAGAAGGTATCTGCTTGATTTTTATACAATAAAATGGCAGAGGATTTTCATCAATTTTAGCTCGAGAGCTGCTTTTGGAGTGGAGAAATGAGGGGCATTTTGGAAAAAATCGTGGTGTTTTTTCACTCAAGCCCTTGTCTAACCTGTTTTGGGGAAAATGGTCCAGTCTCAAATGGGTCATTCCTCGTCAATTCGACCAAGAAGTGATAAGGAAGGTCGGCGATTTTTTCGAAATTTTCCCTGCGGAAAGACCTTCTGAAAGGATGACCAATGGCGCAAATCGCAGCCCTCTAGCCGTTTTTTAAAGGCTGCTAGGGGGTGTCAAAGTTGTCAGTGAATTTAAAATATCATCCATTTCAACAGAGGGTTACTCGATAACCGCGATACCTACCAAAACGAAACTTTTTCCGATAGTTAATGGTTTTGAAAGGCTTTTTGGTGATATCATAAAAATCAGTGTTGCCACTTTTTTTCGTACGAAAAATTAGATTGAAAAGTTTCAAAACGTAGTTTTTATATCGTTCCGCCTTTCAAAAATGCTGAAAAAAATATATTATGGACAACTTTTTATGCTGAACAACATATTAAAAAATTGGGATGGCGTTATTTCGTAAAATCGATTTGAAAAAATTGAAAGTTTGCGAAAAAGTGCAATTTTTTTTATTTAAAACATGAAAAAAAGTTTTGATTGGTGAAGTTGGCCCATTTGACCCCTATTTTTAAGTATCCGTTGAAAAAGTTGAAAAAGCCCCTTCACTCGATGAAATAAACTCATCACAAAAAAATCAAAATTCGAAAAAATTCAAAAAATAAACGAATTTTAATTTTTTTTTTGCTTTGAGTGTAATTTTCATCAACTTTTTCATGAAATACGTCAGAAAGAGGTCAAAATAAGACAACTGAATAAATTTAAACTTTTTCTGATGTTTGGAATTGAAAACTGAATTTTTTCAAATTTTGATTTTTTTTTGTGATGAGTTTATTTTTTGAAAACTTAACTCTTTAAAAAATTCAAAGTTGAACTTTAAGTTTGACTTGGAATTTTAGAAAGAGCCTACTTTTCTTAGACAAAAAAAAATAAAATTGACGTCAAAAAGAGTTTTCGGATTTTTCAGAACTTTTTTGTAAGAGAATTGGAAATCTAAAACTCTGTTTTAAAAAGACAGAGTCTAACTCTTGAGTTTTTTGAAGATTCAAAAGTTTAAAAAAAAACTCAACGAGATAACTTTATTTGAACTTTTCCACAAAAAAGTTCTGAAGAGTCCAAAAATTCTTCCAAAAACTCTTTTAACGTCAATTTATTTATGTATTTAATACATATTTGTTTAAGCAAAGTGGCTGAAGAACTTCAAAAATGTTGGCAAAATTCCCAATTTTTGATATCATGATGTTGACCTTGTCTTTGGAATTTTTCTCTCAAAAATTAGCTAAAAAGGAAAATGAGTAAAAAAAAGTTTCAGTCAACTCTTTTTTTTTTCAAGAATCTGCCAATCTGTGATTTTTACTTCTCACTTTTTGCTTGAAAATTATTTTTAAAAAGTCCTCTTCTAGTCTAAGCATGTTTAATGTGTTTGGTTTTTTGGGGGGAGGGGGGAGAAAGAAGAAATTTATGCGTATTTGAATTTTGAGAAATTGCTCAAAAAATACCATAAAAAAGGGAACTTTCAAGGGTAAGATGGTGAAATCCACGCTCTCCCTAAATTTGATGAAACTGTGAAATCATCTTAGATCGGCAAACTAATAACATTTGTACAGTTTGAGTTGCTGTTTCAATACTCAGGGAAGTATTCGACACCTCGAATCGAACAGAACAGCGAACACTTGGTATAATGATGAAATGAAACACACATTACACGAGTATTTACTCAAGGAGCGCTCGAAATTACCCTATTTTTACATTGTCTAATCCAATATAAGAACCACTGCCGGAAATGTTCCTCGTTTAAACGTCTTCATTGTAACGTGTGTTACAGTTACGCATTCGGGGTGTAAAAAAAACACACCCTGGATTAAAACCTTGTTAATTTGCAACAAATTGACAAAAAATGAAATCTTTCATTAAATGAACAGTGTATATACAACGAATACTTACCTAAGTAATGAGCTACTAAAAGAAAAGCCTCTTTTGTAAACAAAACTAATTCTTGAATCGTATCGGATAGTTTACATTGCACGCGGTTAACAAGTTGTTTATACGTTCTGTTTACCCATATGGGTATTTAAGAGTTGATTAAGCGGCCTAAAGTGAGTTATGAAGGCGCAGCTCTTATTAGATTTACGATGTTTAGTGAGAATTCAAAATGATCTTGTGGGATTAATTATGAGTAAATTTACATATCTAATTGTAGTACTTATTAAAATGTAAAATATTGTAATATAATTGGTTTTATTCGTCTGTACGTACGATTTTTTTTTATACTTTTACCCTTATAGTACCTACGTTTACAAATAATATCCGTGTTGTATAAATCATTTTTGTTTTTTTGTTTTTTATACTTAATTGTTATTATTGTGCTTAAAAAATGTTGTTTATAATTTTTTTCTTTGTTTGATTTTTTTTTTCGTTTTTAATTTTGTAGACTGTGTATTTTATGTCGCTAAATACCTATTAAAAATGCTGAAAAATTTTAGTATCGGTGTATTTTTCTCGTCAGTTATTTATATCGATTTTCTAGATGAATTTTTCAGTTCTTGATGTGAGGAAAAACCACATTTTGAAAAAAGAAAAAAAAATGTTGATAGGACATTTCAGAGGTGAGAGGTGCAATAGGTACTTCAACAATATTGAAATAAAACGACATTTTTCTCAGAAAATTTATTATCCTAACGATGAGAACCTTTTCAACAGCCTAAAACTATAAATCACCCGAAAATTTCTCGCGTATAAGACGTGATAATTAAAATCCATAAAACTGTATATAACTCGTCTTGACTAATAATATCGACGTATGAGAAAAATGTACCTTCGAATTAGAAATAACATCAACTCAATCGTTACAAAAAAATAAAATCGGAATGTAAAGTACTCTCGAATTAATAAAATAACTTACTATAGACTATTCCATTAGATGAAATAGCCTTAAAATCACAAAGATAAAAGTACTTAGGTATATATAAATAAGCTAGGTAAATCTTTATATACGTAACTTAGAAATTTCGATGGCTCGTGTATAACTATCGTAGATAATAAATTACAATAATAGGGGGAAAAAAAATTAAAATTAATGACAAAAATTGAGATACGACGAACTCGAGGGAATTCGTTTATTAAATGCAAAAACTCGACTTGGAAGAACGAGGAGAAAAGATTACTAAAAATTATGAAGATCTTCGATAAGGATGATGAGATTTAGAAGTACTGGAACTTTTGGTACTTCTGATTGGTCCCAGTTTATCATCGGGTTTTTTCATCGGAACTGGTTGAATGTACACGTTGTTTTCATTCCAATCTGCGTTATCTGTAAATAAAAAGTTCCAAGTAGTACGTAGAAATATCGCCGTGTGGTAAGTATTGTTTGTAATAAAGCTATTTCCTATAATCCTCCAACAAACGCAACATTTTTATATTTCTGGTTTTTTTTCTACGACACAATGCGTGGGATTACCTATCGGAAATTATTTCCTAAAAATCGCTCGTGTTCTTTGACTCTATACAAGCGGAACCGATCGAAATAGGAACGTAGGAAGTAAAGAAAATGGGTGAAATGAAAATTGGAAATTTTCGTAATCTAAATCGGTTACGGTTAGTTTCTAATTCAAAAAAAAAAAAAAAAATGGTTCGCGAATTGTTTTTATTTTATTCCCAAAATAAAAATTTAATATTTATAAATTCGATTACAATTTGAAATATTTTTCGACAAAGCCCGCCAATTGCCTGTTTGGTATGGAACGAAGAAAGAAATTCGTCTAAAAAAAGACGCATTTTATAGTGAAAATGTAAGTTACATTGTTGCTTTGAAAATTCTCGCAAACAAACGAGAGTACCAACCTAACGAATTATGATTAAAGGAAATGACGCCATATTCCAAATAGTCGTGTCGGTTGAAAACATTCCTTTTAAGATTAAATTGTTAGGTGCCGTCAGAAGTTGAAAATTCCAGCAGAAATAAAAATAGGAATTTTTGCGAGTAAGAAATTTTTCAAACATCAAAAGAGAAAAACGCGACTTGAAAAAATTAAAACGAAATAAGTAAAATACGTAATCATTTTTTCAACAACCTAGACTGGCACAAGGTGAAACTTTTTTTCAAATATTGTTGGCGTACGTAGGTTGGTAGGTATTTTTTATTCTTTTTCCTAATTTTCAAAAAAAAAAAAAAAAAAAAAAAAAAAGAATTTGTATTTGAAATAGCTTTTATTATCTGAAATTTAATTTACTCACATATTTAAATGAGTTCGCCAGTTCAAACGATGTTTGTAAGGTTTTCGACTTTCCTAGGGTGTCGATTTTGACCATCCATTTATTTTTGAACAATATAACCCCCGATGATCTCAAAATTTACATATATGTATTTTAATTTTAGGGATATTACAACAGTCCTCTTTTTTTCAAAATGTAGGAGAATCAACGAATATTCGCACTCAGAATTCTGAAAACCCAATAATGTATAGTCGAAGTCAGTGCTCTTGAAAGTATGGCAAACGAAGCGAAATTTATATCATTTTCAATTTTTTAAAACTGTTCACCATCTTTAAGGAAGAATAGCTGAGGAGGGTAGAAGGGTCGAATTGAAAAAATTAGCCAATACTTGAACAGGATACCTTCAAATTACTTCACATTCAAAAAATTAGTGACCTCTCGTGCTTCGTCTCAGAAGTAGGTACTATGATTTTAATTTGAAAATTGAATTGTTTTTTTCAAGAAATGTGCGAGAGTCTCTGCTTTAATATTTTAGGAGATTTCAATTTTTGTCCTCATTGAAATTTGAAGTTCCATTGTGAAAGTTCAACCTTACGCTTTTCAAACTTCAAGTGATAATTTAGACGTTTTCATTTATTCTCTTCAAAACAGTATTTCAATAATTTGGTGATTCAGATTCACTTTCTTCTACCCCCCCCCTCTCCTTCCCATTTCAATTTTTTGTCAGTAACTGAAAAATATTCCGATGATTTAAAATATTATCTCATCAAGAAAAAACTTGTGAGTCTTTTTATCTAGAATTCAATTTCATTAATTTTTTCCCCATAAAATCGTATGATTGTTATTTTATTTTTTTATTTTTCTGATTTGAGTACCTATTCGCAAATTTAAGAATCTCGAAGATTTCAATTCAAAAATTTGGCAATTGAAAATAAAATTGAAAAAATTATCAAAATAAATTTGTTTACAGAATACTTCAAAACACGAGCCCTAGGTATCTTAGTTGATGTTAATTCATGCAATAATAAGAAAAGTGTAAGAAAAGTAAAGTGTAAGTGTATATCATGCATTCACACAATTGGTCGAACCGTCGAAAATACTCCTTTTTTTAAACAAGTAAACAATCACGAACTCTCCCACTGAAATTCGAGATATTTTTCATTCTATCAATTAAATTTGCCAAAAACTATCTCACCACATAACGAATCAACAATACATACCATTCTCTACCAACACAGAACTATCCACATCTGCATAAACAAAGTAAATTCGATATTAATACACAATCAACATCAACGCAACTTCATCCCAAAAACACAATCATCCAAACATCCGAAACCAGTAAGCCCCAGGCACACAATTTTAAACACGTAAAAACCCGTAGGTAAGTAACACGAATAACACAAAATGAAAATTTAAAAAAAAAAACAAAAACAAAAGAGAGACAGAGACATGAAAAACAATTAAAAGAAAATTCATTCGAAAATTGTTTAAAAACATTTAAAAAATCCAAGTTCAAGGTTACTTTTACTTGCCCATACGACCCGTTAAAGACGAAATGAGAAACCATCATCTTCAAACGTTTATTGAAGCCAAAAACAAACGAAAAAAAAATAAAGAAAAAAACATACAGAACAATGCAATATAAAAGAAAAAAAAGAAAGATTATTATAATTAATATATCCAACAGGTGTAGAAAATTTACAATTTTTGCTTAATCATGATTTGTACTTTGGTCGATTGTATTCTAAATTTTTAATTACAAAAACTAAAATAACGAATAAAAATCGTTTTTTTTTGTATTTTTTTTTCTTTCTCTTTTTTTTACTTCTATTTACGTACAAACATATACTTGAATCTATTTTATATTATTTATTTATAGTAAATAGGCATACGAGTAAAAAATTTTCTTAAAATATTTTTTCTAGCGCATTTTCAAGCGATTATAAAGCTTTAAAAAACTAACTATACAGGTACCAAATTTTTTTAACGTTATGGTAAAAACATGGGTCCCTTTCGTAATTTAAATTTTACTATCTTAGTACATAATTGAAATATAATTAATGTACTGCTTTTTTAACGTAATAACTCGTTTTCTTTGAGATTCCTAAAACGTTTACACAAATATTTTCGATATTTGAAAAAAATAAAAAAAAATGAAATGAATTCACGAAGAATTCTTACTTACTCTAATACCAGTAAATATACAATTATCTGTTATTTTTTTCTCGTAAAAAATTGACTCGAAAATATAAGGAAAAAAACCGTAGGTACATTAAAATGGGACAAGTTAAAAGTAACGTTGACTTACAATTTTCTTATAATAATATTTGAGAAAAAAAAATCAGAAGAAAGGAAACACACAAGTAAGAAAAAAAATTACACGATTCAACAAACAAGGAAAAAAATGTACGTACCAATCTATTAGAATTTAATAATTAATCGTAAACCAGTCGATAATAAAACAAAACACACGAAATAACACATTAAAGAAGAGATGAAAAATAATATGTGAGAATGAACTATTGGATTTGAATTTTTTTCAAAATCATTTTAGCCGGAGTATTTTTAACCTAATGATACTCTAGATAAAAATCATCCAAGAAAATAAATATATAAAATAGATTACTGTCTAGTCTCACTTTTGATCACTAGCCGCGCCCTAACGCGACTAAAATTTTTACTATTTATATAAGGAAAAAAAATACAATACACCCCCTGCTAGAAGGATAGACAAGATTACACCCACTGTATTAAAACTGCCAATAATTAAAGCCATTAAAACTATTAAAATTTAAAAATCTCTACGATTAGCGATAATTTAAAAAAAAGAAATACGGCAAAAACCCCGATAAATAGCATGCTATCTTCGTAAATAAATTAGTAAAAGTGACAGCAATAATTTTGTATCACACCGTACGGCGTTCGTCTGATAAAAAAATCGTCTAATCATGAAGCAGGCCACTCTTTATAATCGAATGGCTTATTGTACCCACCTCCAGCCACGATACCTGATGGCGTGACATCTGTCGCGTTGTAACTTCGTGCTCCTCCATATGTTGCGCTATCCTGTGAAGAAAAAGAGGAAAAAATTGGTTCAGGAACATGATTTAAATGAGTGTTCCAAGATTACTGTTGGTTGGCCTTCAATATTTCTTATTTCTGAGCTCAATTACACAAAAAGGGAGAGGGGTGCGAAGAGACGAAAAAAATGAGCTAGAAGTCGATTCAAGTGCCCAAAAATATGCCTTCATCGGATGAGAAATGAGGCAAAAAATTATTGGTGATATTTTCAGACATATAACAAGAATGGTTCATTAAAAATGTTGACAGTAGCACGCCTACAGATGGTTTTTGGATAATGCTAGCATTCATGGGCTCTTTTGATCATTACAGTGTGATTGAGGCTTAATTTAGGCCAACAGCCAGTGACTTTGGATCATATTTTGCACACAACGAAATACATATATAGTTTTCAGAAAAATATATCATGAACGATATTTACTGTCTGATATCCGGCATAATTGTACCCGGCGTAATCATTTTTTTGAGGAACTGCTAAATTATTAGCCGGAGCTGCGCCAGCATTTCTCGAATACATATCACCTACGTAATACAAACAGAACGATTAGTCGATAATATTTCTTGCTTTCATTCAACTAACGTTATTCGTTTAGTATTTCTTCCAAACGTACTTTGAGAGGCGCCTTGTCCAGCTACTGGGCCATTTTGTGAAATACTCCAGTTCCAACTATTTCCGTAACCGGCTTGAGGGCCTGCTTGAGGAGCTGTTAAACAAATCAGCCATTAAATTTCATTCCTCATGTTTTCCCCAATCATTAAAATCGTCGTAATTTGACAACAACCGTTCAATAAATACAATTCAGAAATATTATTTTTAAATACTCGTGACTAATTTCTCAAAGTATTCTCTTCAATAATAATATTTGAATTTTTCTCGTTGTGTCGGTTTTGAATATGGACAGTAGATTACAAAAATCCACACATATCACATTTTCAAAGAATAACGATTAAAAAATGAGTCATTTCTTCCAACAAAACAGAAGTGACGACATGAAAATTTCAAAAAAATATGGTCAACACCTCGTTTGCATACAAAAAAGCTACAATGACGTATCAATATACCGTAAGATCCGTATCCAGGTTGCTGGGCGGCACTATACGTTGAGCCCCACTGCGGAGGAGCTTGTGGCGTGGCTGGAGCGCCCCAACCTTGATAACCTCCAGGCGCTGTAGGTGCTGCGTAACCTACACGAAGTAAATCACAACTAATAAACTGTATTTCTCTGATTTGATACAAATTACGAACAATTTTTACCATATCCTGCAGCAGGACTCGATCCCCAACCTTGATAACCAGGCATCATACTTCCTGGAGCCATTCCAGCCATAGGTGGTCCATTTGGTGCGCCGATACCGATACCCTGAATAGTAAATGAGTTATTAAAACATTTCCAACTCAAAATCATAAAGTACAAAGTGTAAAAATTTTACTTACTCCAACTGACATCGGATTCTGATTCCATGGAGCGGCTGTGAAGTCTGCTAGATTATTTTTATCTCTCATTTCGGCTCTTTTGATTTCAACCTACATCGATGGAAATATTTTGAGAATACATTTTCTCATTCAAGATTCGACACACAACATTATGAATTCTATGAAGAATAATAATTTCTCATACCTGTTTGCCATTTAGATTGACAAAATGATCGGCGCAACATCGATCGACCGCGTCTTCATCTTCGAATCCCAAGAAGCCGAATCCTACGACAGGAAACAGCAAATGTGTCGGTAAGGTGTTGATATGAAGATGTTTCTTCATAAAAACATCATTGTTGATCATCACACTGCTGCTCAACTCTGTCAGCTATTTCCATAATAAATATGCAGAATTTTAAAAACTCGTCCGACCAATTACTTGATAAGAAAGCGTTTTAGAATAAAATAAAACATTTTCATGCATTAAGAATTCCAACATCCATCACCCGAAAAATATTTAGGCTGATGATAGTATGAGAACTGGCTATCAATTTCCTATACTTACAACTTAATTCCGATAACGCTTGTAAATATAATAAATAAATAGGTACCTTAAGTATTTGGATCTTAAAAATTAATCTTAAAATCAAACTTAAGGTAACTTATTATTTGAATTATGAGATTGGCAGCAGTGTCGATTCAACTTAACAATTAAACTTATATAAACCTTAACAATACCTAAACAAAACAAAGAATGTCATTAAAACAAAACAATAGCGTATAAGTAAGTGAATTACTATTTACAAACATCGCTGCATAATTACTCATACTTTGCCGTTTTCAAGAAGTATTTCGTAAACGAAATAAATACTACACATTGTATTCTTAAATATCGCAAACTAAAATTCATACACTTCTTGGTGGAAAAAACTTAGGCAATAAAAGCTGTTATTTTTAATGAATTATACTACGATAACCATCTCATTCTCATCACTTCAACAAATCCTATCTATCGTAATTGAAATGAATAAAATAAGAATATTAATAATATTTACCTCTTGATTTCTTTTTTTCCTGATCGTACATGATAACAATTTCCATTACTTTTCCATATCGACCAAAAAATGTTCGTAGATCTGTTTCGGTTACATTCGATGGTAATCCTCCTAAAAATACTTTGGGGAAATTGCCACCTTTTTTCTTTTGCATCGAACGCGGTGTGCAAGCTTTTGGATCAATCTAATAACAAAAACGAATTGTGAGTCAACAAGTCTGGTAGGTATTTTAATTGAAATTTGAGCATCGAGATACGAGAATAAGAGATAGGTATATAGTACCGTTCGACCATCGAGTACATGTGGTCCATTCTGGAGAACAATATTGACATTAGACGGATCAGCGAAAGTAATGAAACCGAATCCTCGAGAACGACCGCTATCGCTGTTTTTCATAACAACGCAATCGATAACTTCTCCATATCGCGAAAAATATTTCTGTAAAGTTTCTGCAATGTGGCAAATAAAAATATGATAATGAAGTAACATCGATTACGTTCAACTAGAAATGAAATAAAAACTAATTTACCTTGAGTGGTATCCCAACTTAAACCTCCAACAAATAATTTTCTGAAAAAAAAGAATAAAAGAATTTAATGCTTAGGAATTAACGCAAGAATTACGAAACTTAGCCTAAACAGCAATCGTTCAATATGCAATGCCGGCTTCGATAGATAAATTCAGCTCATGTGAGTTTCACTCCATGATGTACGTAACAAATACGATTCTGTAGTAAGCTCAAAATAGTATTGCTCCTGAAGCTCAGTAATTCTGATCAAGTATACGTATAATATTGCGAATGAAAACCAGAACTACTAAAACAAATGGATCATTTTTTCATCAAATGGATGGATACATACCCTCGTTCATCGTCGATTAATTCTGGTTTGATTCCTTTCATGATCGCATACACTATATGGACTGAGAAAATTGATGATTATATTACACTGCTATTGAAATATAAACCAAAGAGATTCGTTCAATGTATAAATCTACCACATAATAATAATTTTTCCGAACCAACTTTCAGTTTCAATCCGTAATCTTTTTTCCACTTTTCTATTTTCTCTCATCAAAATAAAAACGTCACAAACAAGGTTTGACGTCAGTTAGGTCATGGTGGGTTTACATCGCAGTCGACAACAATGTTTCGAAAACAAAGTTGGAAAACAAAATGTTTAGGAAACAATGTTTGAAACATGATTGATTTACACCAAATTTTAAAACAGCAACATTTTTATCAGCATTTCTCTTCACGATTTTCTGATTAATTAATTCTCTTCATATTGAATATTTTTACTTTCTGATTTAAATCCTATGCAATGCAGTCTGTTCACTCACCTCTTTCTGGTACTTATATATCAAAAATTGTGTTTTGTTTGTTCGTTATATGCTTATCAGTAACCATTGCAAAAAAATGATATTGCTGCTGTATTTAGTAGAAAAGTAGCAATAGAAGCATTCCTGACATGATTTTTCAGCTTTTTAATGAAAAATAATACACCTCACAATAAAAAATATAAGGAAAACACACTTAAATTACTGTTCATCTTTCATACCAATACCCTTAACCACAAATGTTTCTAAACATTGTTTCAAGTCGCCGGAAATTTCGGCGACCTGAAACATTGTTTACAACACGTTGTAAACACAGGTTTCGAAACATTTGGTGTAAATGAAAAACTGAAACTTGGTTGTAAACATGAATTTGTTTCTGAAACACTGTTGTCGACTGCGGTGTAAACCCACCATCAGGTGACTTTCTGATTGACTTTTTGGAAGAAATAATTTTGAATTGCATCAGCAATATGGCCAACCTAGACCAACCCAGGAGTAAACGTCAATTTTTTATTTTTTTTTTAATGAAAAAGGCAAAAAGTGATTGAAGATTGACATAGGACATAGACCATTTTATTCAAATTTGAAGCCTGTCTGAACCTGAAAGTTCAAATTTAAACAAAAATGTGCTTTTGAAAAACCAACAAAGCAAGACACACGTAGCAGAATTTCCTCTTTCAATTTTCAAGAGGGAAGTGAACGACTTTCTCAAGAAGTCGAGAGCAACTTTCACTCCAACTTCAAAGTCACCGGATCACTCAGACTATATACTAACTAATTTTCAATCGTTCGAACAAATAAAAATGAAAATTCAATAATTTATTGGTAGGTACATTAACATTATACAGATATCACAAATTTGAATCATTCAAAAAAAAATTTTACAAAGATGACCTATTTAAAATTATGCAAAATACTATCATCAACAAAATCATAAAGCAATTCAGGTATGAGGTAACATTACTATAAACACGATTCGCAAATAATATTACCATTAATTATATTACTCGCTCCAATCAATACCTGGCAGCCGGTCAATTTTTCGAATAATTGAAAAGCAGCAACTTCAGCATAAGTAACACCGCCGATAAAATAAATAAAAAATGTGTTCAAAGCATTCGTGTCGGTGGATGTTTGTACTTTAGCATTGGAGAAAAATTTAGGAACATCATCTTTCACCATTTCTCCAGAATGTAATAAATTAACCAATTGACATACCGCTGGAATGTACGAACCACTGAATACATAACTCATATCTGAAGGATCTTTAAAATTTGATGGCTCTTTATGATTTGGAATCAATTTCAATTTTTGCACCATTTGATGAAAAGGACTTTTTTTCGAAGACAGGGGAACAACTTGGGCAACTTTATTAGCTAAAGAAGAAGCAGTAACTTCGCTTAAAGTGAACGCTTGTTGGATTGTGAAAAGACCTAATTTTTCGAGATTATAAAATATAGGCAGATAATTGTATCCGTACGCATTTATAAACAACGATTTCAATTTATTCACCTCTTCCAAGGTGAGACCATTTTGAGTAATGGATAGAAGACACATTAATCTGAGAATCGAAAATTTATCCACGTTATCCATGGCGATACAATCTTCGATAAAATTAATGGTTTCATATTTCGAAGCGTTTTCCAACATGCCTTCTTCGGTGGCAACAAACTTTTCAAAATGCTCGCCTAGTTTTTTCACTATAATTTCGCAAGCTGAGATATGATGAGATAGAGATTTCTTCTGTTCAGTAATATTTACTAAATCTTTCTTCACGTATTGTTTAATTTCTTCTAACTTCATCTTTTGGCTTTTTTCATATTCGCCTTGAATGGTTCTCGCTTTATCTTTCAAGAACGAAGTAACGTGAGAAAAATGACGATTCCTAATTTGCAAATAGATATCTTGATTATTCAACGGTATCATTAGACCATCGTTTATTTCGACAAATCCGCTCTGTATTCTGAACACTTCATCGAGTAAGCTTGTATAAGTAGCTGGAGTTAATAAAGTACTCATATAATCCACATCTCGATCAACAATGATGCAACAATCGATATCGGAATTATTACGCTGTGGTCTACCAAGTTCTTCGAAATACGTATTGATCATTTTACTAACACTTTGAGAATGATTACCGATACAAATCCGTGTGCATGGATTACCCCATAGGAAAAAAGTTGACCAAATACTTTTAGCAGCCACCGGTAAAAAAGACTGATCTCCGTTCACAAATAAATAGGAAAAGAAATTCTTCATTTCGAGAGATAAAATCGAATTGTTATCCAGTGGTATCAGCTCCCAATGCAGAGAAAACACCGTAACACGTTCATAAACACCTTCTTCTTCCAACAATTGCATCACAGAGAATAACTTTCTAGGTACCAAAATTAAATAGAACGAGGTTCGGCTTTTCTCATTTTTGCTTACTTCGGCATTGATATGATCGCATATGTGTTTCACTAGCACTAAATCTGTATAAATCAGGAAAACGCGAGTATCTTTGGTTGATAGAATATTGGATCCTTGAATTTTATACACTTTGTCCACATCAAGAGATCTATCAAATAAAGTAGAAATTATCAATCAATACCTAAATTAATTAATAGAGGGGGATTTGAATATTACATTACCTTAGAACAGAGATTCCTACAATATTTTCCAATGGTTTTATAATTTTTGGATCTATAATTAGATCTTTTTTACCAGGTATTTTCGACAATATATTCGTCAGCTTTTCACGCGAAAGAAGAGATAGCACTGGTATTTTGGACTTCATGATGAAGATTATAATGCACTCATTACAATCTATTAACACTATTAACCTATAAATGCTTCAAAAGACCATATTTTAAAAATTTCATCCTTTTTTTTCAAAAATCATTCAACTTTTTTCCGAATACGGATTTTTTGATAAAAAATAAAAAATATAAACAAACAAAATCAAAAACAATGTTACCATTTGCCAATATCAAAAACAAAAAAAGTTGAATGTTTTGAAAAATGTTGAAATCGCATTGTTCAAAGCTCAAAACCGTTATCATTTCGGTGAACTTTTTCTGTTTTTTGAAAGTTTTTTGAAAGCTTCGACTTCGAATGTAGTGTTGAAATTAGTTTTGAAATTTTGAATTCATCACTTATTAAATTGAAAATCCTGTCGGTTCGCCATGGAGTCATTAAACAAGCTAATTCTCAATAATAAGGTAACCCATCAATTTCTTCTTTTCTCGAAAATTTATCAAATAATTTTCTTATGTATTCCGATCATTCTACAGATAGTTGATATGAGACATTCCGTTCGACAATCCAGAATTCAGGCGATAAATAAACTCGTAAAAGAAATTAAAAAATTGAGGGATAAAAAAGGTACCGATGAACAAAAGGCGAAGAATGCAAGTAAAGCAGACAGATACGTAGAGTGTATACAGATCATGAAAGTAAAGTTCTGTCGAATCATCGACTTTATTGAAGTTTTGCTCAAAATGAACTATGTAGATTATACTTTCTCATGCTGATTTTTTCCCCAGAAAATCAAGGAAGACGATGTATCCAAGTTCGCATTGATGAATGAAAAGAGTCTCGCTCAAATTACCAACAATGTAATTGATAAAGATTATTTTTTACTGGAATTATTTCATAAATTTAATTGACCGTCGTATTTTTCGCAGGTTAATGAAACACCAGAAATAAAAGCTATAGCTCGTATTTCTGATCATCGTCCGGTACACAGCAAAGTGAAAGCTTTCAGAGAAACGTATCCTGATTGGAAAGAAACTCTACCTCTTCTCTTCGACTCCTTAGGAGACAGATATCAAGAAAAAAAGAAGAAAAAACTCACTACTAAAAATAAGACAAAATCGATCGATAACAAGTCGAAAAGTACATCAGAAAATCCGAAAAAGACTGCAAAAGTTACCTATATCGAAAATAAGCTGGGAACTTGGCGAGTTGAGGAAATAGTACCATCGAAAGAGAAAACCAACAATAGCAACAAATTCGATCGTGATAATTTCAATGAAAAGAAAGACCATGTTACGAATAATCCTTGCAATGATGGAATTGAACTTCCTCAAAAAAAAGAGAAAATTAAAAAAGATAAGAGTCTCGGAAAAGTGAAAAATAGTGATGCTGACAAAGTGAGCCGAAAGGAATTCGTTGAAGATGAGACTGTTATAAAATTATCTAAAGAAAATGAAAACCCCATTATTGAAGAAAAAATTACCAGGACCGTTGATCCATTTTTCGTTACGAAGGATAATATTAAAAAAGATAAAAGTCACAGCAAAGTGAAAAATAGCGAAGCTGGCGAAGTGAGCCAAAAGAAATTCGTTGAAGATGAGACTGTTATAAAATTATCTAAAGAAAATGAAAACCCCATTATTGAAGAAAAAATTACCAGGACTGTTGATCCATTTTTCGTTACGAAGGATAATAAAGAATATTTAAGCGTTAGCATTGCTAATAATACGTCAAATATTGAAGAAAAGAAACCAGATTTTCCTTCAAAAAAATTCAAGAATGACTTTTCTGAGTCGAAGACTCGAGAAAAAAATAATCGGAAACGGTCTAGAGTTGATGTTCCTGAGAAATATTCAAAAATAGAAACGAAGGAAGAAACGTTACATCCATCGTGGGAAGCAAAACGCAAACAATCTAGTATAACTAAATTTCAGGGCAAAAAGATCACATTTGATGATTGAAATATTGTTATAACGATGATATGGGATGGTTTTCATTTCAGATTCATTACGTTTTTTTAATTATAACTAAGTAACGTCAGCTTGTGTTCTTTTTTTAAATAAAAATCATTTTGAAAGGTTGAAATGTAATTTTTTATTGAAAAAATGAAATTTTTTTATTCATTTCCCTCTGTTTTGATGAAAGAAGGAAACTGGAAAAACTAGAAACAAGATCTTAGATATTTTTGTGTACGAACACGTACGAATCTACGAATTTTCATTTTTTTGTTTTTTTTTTTAAATTCCGTATTCAGTTAGGTAACAGTCGAATATTTGGAACGGGGGCCTTAGTTTCGTTGAAGTTTTGAAACATGACTTATTCAAATAAATTTGCATTTACTTATTACAGTATTTTTATTTTTAAATTCCCGCATTTTTTCGTGACCGACTGAATCGTTCAAAATTCAAATTTAAATCCCAGAGTCGTAAGTCGTGCACGTTCTTTGTTATACGTTCGCATTGCCCTCCACCTCACCCAACCCTAAGTTCTTCCCCTTGTCAGTGTCCTCTTTCATCATTCTTGACTTGAATTGATTAGATGATTTCTCTTGATCTCTCGTTGAATTTTTAGATTCATCAATGTTATTCTTTCTTACGCCGAGTAAATAATATTTTATCGAGCAGTCTTCCGCGTAGAAACATTTTCTATTCATTGCGTATTTTCCTGAAGTGTAAACAAAATATGTTCGAGGATAACCGACACATGAAATCGTACCTCAGATGAATAAGAATCAAGAAAACATGGTTTCACTAAGTCATATTCGCAGCTAAACTGTACTCAGGTTTGTATCAGAATAAGTTACTTTTATTCATAGTTTATTATAAATCTACGTATATTGTTACTTTGATTCCTCTCACAAAGATCGCTGATAAGGAGGACGCTGTCTGGAAACCTCCACGCGGCCGCTCATCTACGTTAATCTTTAGTTTGTTTAGAGTTTTTTTCAGCCATATTTTCAGACTATAAGTATAATAGATTGGACACGTAAAAAAATGCGAACTTATAAATTGAAGATGTATTCGGTTGTTTCAATGAGAACAGAATGCAAAAATGAATGCTTGGCAGAACTGTTCCGATTTAAGAGATGCCGTTCCACTCTCCAAATCTCACGGATTATATTTGAAACCGGTCGCCCAGCTGCACATTTCAGTTTACCTACCGCAATTGAAAGCTTCAGCCAGATCCGTTTCAAATGCAGAAATCGTCGAAAAACTCAAGCAACGTATCCGACCTGAAGAATTCACATCAATTAAAGTTTCCAAAAGTACTCTACAATTCATTCGTTTTGATGGCGAAATTGAAAGCAAAAGTAAATTACCGTTGGTGCTCGCGTATTTGGATAATAAAACGATCAAAGTTCCTGGATTTTCTGAATTGTTGAAAATTCGCGCCGTGGAAGCGAAACCGGATTTCCCTTCTAAATATGATTGGGATTCTTTTTTTCGAGACGCTAAAGATATGAATGAAATGAAAGTCGGCGAACGACCGGATACTATTTATTTAGCAAATTTACCTTGCAAATGGTTCACTTATAATGCTAACGATGAAAAACCTAGTGAAAGATTGATGGGTAAAATTTTCGAACAATTTGGTGAAGTGTCGAGGATCGATATTCCTATGCTGGATCCGTTTAGACATCAAATGAACACGAATATATCGGGAATTAAACAATTCACGTTTAATCAGAATGTCATTTTTGAAGCTTACGTTCAATTCAAGGAGTATTTTTGTTTCGTTAAAGCTATGGATGCGTTTAGAGGCATGAAACTAGTACACATGGATGAGAAGAAAAATGCTTTCATGGCTTCGATTAAGGTAGTATATTGAATAAATGAATAAATAATTTAAATAACTCAATTTCAGAAGTACTGATAGCAATTTTTCGTAGGTGGATTTTGACAAATCTAAACATCTCAGTGATGCGTCCTTCCGAAGAAGGCAGATAGTTCGTGAACGTTTGGAAAAGAAAGAAAAAGAAGCCCTAGAGAAAAGAATGAAAGAACGCGAAGAAGAGGAAAAACGTAAAGAAGCTGAAAGGTGAATTTTTTCAACTGTTTCTACGATCTTTCCTATATAATCTTCGTTTTTCACGATTACTCGGATTTCTACAGGTTAAAGCAATTAGAGCGACGAAAACAACGCGAAGAGAAACGTAAACAGAAACAAATCGAGAAACTCAAGCTGAAAGAGATGGACAATATCAATGAGAAGATTGCTGTTGAAGAATACTTATTATTAATGGCGCAGAGAAAATTGGAGTCGATTCGTTTATTAGGAGAACTTATTAATCGCGTTAAAGTAAATTTACGACAGAACTATTCTATTTTGCTAATATTTTCTTATCGTAGTCTAATTAATTGAACGTTTTCTCGACAGAATGAAAAAGAAAAAGAGCTAGAACTTTCATCCGGTAGTAAAGAAAAAAAGAAACATAAGCACGACGGTAAAACTAACGATGATGATCCAGTTTCGAAAAAAGTAAATTATAAAGCAGCTTAATAATATTTTCCGAATGCAAAACCATCCTAATTTTCATCATTCCATTTGTACAGAATAAATTATCATCATCATCTGAAACCCAGATAGATACCGAAAAAGATCTACGATTCAAATTGATTCAAAAGTTTAAAAAAATGCAAGAGCGTCAAATAGCTAGAGAAACTACTAAATTGAAATCTCTTATATCAGGTAAATCCTCTCATCACGACTTACGTTTTTCTAAATGAATAATTCACTAATCATAACGTTATTTTTATACAATCACAGAAGCTACCCAACTTTCAAAAAATGCCACCAGAACCTCTTCGGTATCCTCAGATACAGCATCGGAAAATGAATACCGTAATAATAGAGCAGATGATAGATATCGATTACACGACGATAACGGTCAGTAATATTGCAATATTTTTTCACGCAATCCAACTTCTTAGAATCGGTACTGACGAAAAATCGCTTGTTTCAGATCCTCATTACTACAACACTTCCGGAAATCGCAGAATGGGTCGCAGATTTAATCGCAACGGTCGTGGTCGTAACGATTCTAATTTTAACCAACCAAATGACGATTTTCAAAACTCACGCGGTAGATTTCCTCGCGGTCGTCGTACTTTCGGTCGTCAACCGTATCAGAACTCGTGGCGAGGAGGGTATCACAATCAATACATGGTACCTTTCATGGATCCCATGTTGTTATCTTACTCGCACGAGTATTATAAATATTTACAAAAATTAGCCCGAGATTCGAAACGTTCTAGACGTAGTTCTACTCGCAGCTATTCCAGGAGTAGATCTAGGTCGTATTCTAGAAGTCGTTCGAGATCGTACTCTCGATCTTATTCGAGATCGTACTCGAGAAGTAGGTCGAGATCGAGATCAAGATCTAGACGTTCGTACAGGAGCAGCTCTCGATCCAGATCACGAGATCGTTCGCGATATTCGAGATCGGTCAGTAAACAGAAACACGCAGAAAATGTCGATCCTGCGAAACAACCAGATCCCGTTCCAGATACAGTTCCAGAAAGTGAAACACCTAAGGACGATAAAAGTAGTAGTAGTGTAAAAAAGCATAAAAAAGAGAAGAAAGTGAAACATAAAAAGAAGAAGAAATCGAAAAGTGATGAGAGAAAAGAAGAATCGAAAAGTGATGACAAAAAAGAAGAGTCGAATGCGTAATGTTACTTATTCGGATATTCGAATTAGAAGCGTTATTATGTTTAATTTTTTTAACGATTTTGTAATTTTTTTTGTTTATTGTGATCTTTTGTCGTAAAATGTACCAATTTTATCGAATTTTAATGCCTTCGTTTGGTTCGCGTATCTACCTATTCATGAGTTAGAGTTATTCGATTTAAATTTTGGTATTTTTTTATAAAGTAAATAATCATGACGTCATGACATGTGTTGTTCATTATAGTCTGATGTCTGATATCGTGATACATAGGCCAGGTTTCTTATTGGAAACAGATTTTTTTGTTTTTCAAATTTGTATGTACCTGTACCTACGTTGAAGTAGTCGTCAAAATGTTCACCTTGAAAGTACTGATTCTCTGTTTGATTATACCGACTTACGAATGCCCATTTAGTAAACCCAGAGAAGAAACCGAAGAAGAAAAGGTTACCAAAGGTATGACGGACACAATGGCAGAATTATCTCATTTTACTCGTCGTTTCGGGTTCGTTGATTATCATAGCAATCATCTTTTTGATATAGAACGATATCTAGAACTACAAGGAGGTACGTAACAAAATTTTTAACCGACGAAATACCTACCCTATCGAATTATGAAAATGAAATTAGCGTTACATATTTCTCTCTATTCCGATTCAGGCCATAGTATTGAATTAGAATCATGGACACCGAAACTTTGGGAACATTTCCTTAAACAAATGGACGATGTAAAATTCGATTATTGTAAAAATACGTTGAAGGATCCGGTTCTTCACGAAAATGCCATAAAATTTGATACGGACGCTGACGAAGAACTGACCGAGCTCGTTTTTAAAGAAGTGGTTTTTCTTCGTTACAAAAAAATGCCCGTATGGAATTATTTAGTAAAATGCCCCATTACTATTCAAGGCAAAGAGGGATACTTCGCCTATATAACATTGTTCGAGAGAACCAAATATGAAAAAAATGAAGATGAAAATGAAAAAAATGAAGATTTTTATTTTATTTTGTTCGATCTTTATTACAAAGATACTCGCACTTTTACTAATCAAGTTGTGACAGTGATGAGAACCAAATTAGGGGCAACAGTATCACTACCTCAACGATTTGGAGAATTTTTGAAAAATACTTTCCTAGCAGTGAAGAATCGAATAGTAGAGGGTTGAATTCTTGTAGGAATGTAATTGATAAAGGCTTTATTGTTGGTAGATGTGTATTTTTACGTAAATTAATAAACGAATAACTTCGTTGATTTTAGAACAATTTTATTAAATTAAAAAAATCGTCATTTCATGGGTAATCGAGTACTTATCTAACTAGTATAAATATGCTTCAATACTAACAACATGTTGCCAGAAAAATATCCATTGGTATTCATCTTGTAGTTCCCACGGTGTAGTCGTGAAAACGTATATTTTATGCGCCGGAGAACCCTCATAATCGACTGACGAAGAAATATAAACTGGAAAAGGTCTATTTGGTTCGCCTTCGGCAACTTTTTGTGATATGGCCATGCATCTTTTACTGGTCCTCCATAGCTTTTGCCTCTCATTTTGATAAAGTGATTGTACTTTGATCCATATTTTTTTTTTTTTCTTTGTGTAAGAGTGCTTTTTTAGTAGTATCCATTTTCTATATGTTTTGAAGTAGTCGTTTTCGAATGCCTCTTCACATGTTGTTGTGCCCGATTTCCAGATAGTCAGTAACTTCTCTTGTTTATATTGATGCTTAGCTGTAAAACATACTAAATCGACTTGAGATTCGTTATGGAAAAAATAACTATTACATATCTGCATTTCTATACCTAGGTACCTAACTAACTCATTAAATGTACCTAGGTAGGCAGGCACTTATGGGATTCATTATGAACAATAGGTACTCGTAAGCCTAACTTTCAGCCTGAGATCATCGTAAAAGAACCATTCCAAAGCAGCTGCTGAGAAAAAGCTATCAAAGAATTATTTGATGGAGCAATTTGCTCAGTTTTTTTACACCTACCACTCATTCCACTGGGTGACGTTCCAATATGTGTCCCTACACTTTTCACATTAGGCAACTTGTTCGTCTTATGTACATATTTCTCTTTGGTGTTCAAATTTCAGGTGGAAAGCAGACCATCATGTCGACACCCAGAAATTCAATAAATAAAATAAATTGTCTGCTTATACTTACCTATTTTCAATTGAAGTTGGCCAAAATCTCTTCTTGAAATATTGATCATATCCCAGAGAACTTGAGTCCATTTTTTAACAAAGCTAACAACACCAGTTCCAGGAGCAATTTTTTTAGCAGTTGTCCAGAAACTCAGATTTGCTTTAGCTTCAGCTACGTTTTTCTCTAATTTTGCGATGTGTTGCAACCTCCCGGCTATCTCTTTGACGAAAAGGTCCTCTGCTGTTTTACCTAGCTCGTACTTATCCTCCTTCTTGAAATTGAAAATAGAACATTGCACTGTTGAATAATAACTGAGTGTTCCAAACATATAAATCGCAGATACGAAAATTATGCATTTCAACATTTTAAAAAATCAGCTTCAATCGAAAGAAGATTTCTTTGAATGTTGGATTTTTTTCAAATGTCAGTTCACTAGTTTTATTAGAAATATAGGTAGACGTACAGATGTTCGTGTATTTGTTCAGTAGGTACACGTAAGACGCGCCTATACGTAGGTCTAGGTAAATAAAACAATTTTTTACGAAAGACGCCAACGATATTGAAATCGTCAGCAATATTAATGTTTGACAAGGTACGCGATTACTTTGTAAAGTTCGCCATTTTGAATAAAAACATAGAAAACAAAATTGCTCTTCCAATTAAAGTCTTCAGCTGCAGAAACGTACACGGAAAATGTCTTAGAATGACTCGAAGCAGAGCAACTTTTAACAGGCCTAAGAAATGGTCCTTGAGGCGTTGTTACATTGATCTCGGTAAATGCCGACTTGGCGGTATTTTCAACGTAGTTCCATTCTTTTTTTCTGAAGAAATCGTGCTTGAAAACTTCCTCGCAGATGATCTCTATGGGTCGTATTCTTTCGTAAGCGAATCGTTCTGTTTCCAATGATCTTTTAGCTGTTTCAGAATCAGAACAAAGTACAAGTAAGATCAGTACCACTACCAACATATACAAAAAGTTTAGGGCTCGTGCTCAATTTTTCTGACGAGAAGTAACTTTGAGTACCAAAAAAGCTTGAAAAAGTAGGTAACAAAAAAAGTGACAAAACCTGAGAAAGAACAACACATTTTAATAAAATTTTTAAAGAAAGATAAAAAACATTTCGAAAAAAATGACAAATTTTTGTAATATGTACCTATTGTTAAAAAGCAGAACTTTTTTTTGCCAATTTTTATCCGAAAATCGTGACTTTTTCCAACTTAGATATGAGATTAGCATGATTTTTGAAAAAAAAATTAAAAATCTCCAGAAAATTGCGATAGTTTTTTCTAAAAGCAAAAATCTGACAATTACATCAAAAAGTAGTAACTTTTGGAAGTTATTTATTGACAACAAAATTTTTCCATTTTTTTTTGCCGTTTTTTTTAGGTAAAAAAACAAACTACATAGGACTCGTGCTCAATTTAAAAAAAAAAAAAATGAGTTGGAAAAAAAAGTAACTTCAGGAACCAAAAAAGTTCAAAAAAGCATGCGAATGTACTTTATTAAACAGTAACAAATAAATTTGTAAGACGTGAGCAAAGCATTTTAATGTAGAAAAAAGTCACCAAAAAAGTAAAACATTTTGATTAAAATTTTAAAATGAAAAAAAAAAAAAAAAAAAAAAAAGTTCAGTAAAGCAAATATTAAGTGTAAAAAGTTACAAGACGTGAGCAAACATTTTAATGCAGAAAAAAATCACAAAAAATACATCAAGAACATTTCAATTGAAAATGTAATAACTGTTACCATAATAATAATGTAAAAAAAAAAGAAAGAATAAAAACGAAACTACAAAGATTCCAGTTAAAATCTAAATGATGGAGCTCGATTGAAACGTCGTCAATTTTGTCAGAAAAGTGAGACTCAACATAAAATTTAGAATTTTTAGTAATTTCTGTTAAAAAACTGACAATTTCAGCAAAATGCAGTGCTTTTTTGACAAGTATTTGGCAAAACGAAAGAACTTTATTTAAACTTTTTTTTTTTAATTTAGACTTTTTTAAACTTTTTGCAAAAAAGTGGCAATTTTAGTGATTTGTGGTAAAAAAATGATAAACTTGTCAGTAATTTTTAGAAAGAAAGTGAGACATTTTGGCAACTTTTGTCTCACTTAAAAAAGCAAAATTTTATAACAATTGGTAAAAAGCGAGAATTTTTGTCGATTTTTGGCAATAAGTAATAAGTAAAATTTTTTGAAAAAGGGACACTTTTTTGGAATTTTTCTGATAAAATGAGATTTTTATTTTGCAATTTTTCAGGTAAAAATTAATTGAGTAGGTTCGAGCCCTGAAAGTTACACACCGATCTCAAAAGCAATCCAAGTTGATTGAAAATTATTACCTTGTTTCCATTTAAACATGGCGTTGTCACGTTTCACAACAGCCCAAAGTATCCATAAAATTAGCCTAACTTTTGAAAAATAGTTCCAAAATTGAAGCAAAGTACTAAGATTTAGGAAATTCGACAGTTTCAAGCTTTTATTCCTTTCTTGAAGCTGCTCTTCCAAATCTCGAACAGTTTGAATTTTCGAATTCATTTCTTCGACAAATTTTTGCTCAGCTTCATTATCAAATTTGTTCGTTTGAGAACTCCAGAACGGGATCCAAATGCAATAACAACACCACCAATGTAAACAGAATAGAAATAAAATTATTTTCATCATATTATTTAGTTCCGTATACAACTACAACTTAATACTCAAGTGCATTTTGTATGTCATTTTTAAAGTGATGAAGATGAAGTCATCTATACATATACCTACCTACCTACCTACCTATCAAGTTCATGAACATAAAAAGTCGCAGGAAAACGTACCTCATAAATTACTCCTCTAATGACGAAGAAAACACTGCCTGATGAACGGCAGCTGGTATGCGGCTCAAAATATAAATGATTTACAAGGTGTCTGCGCGTCTATACCATGGTTATTTTATTATCATTCCATGTTTTGGACTAAAAACCTTCAATTAATCGAGTAAGTACATGGAGACTGATGACACCTACATTTTTTTGTGAGTCCATCAACGATGTTCAAAGCGAGTTTTTTACACTTCCTTGTTATCACGGTGATCTCACAATTTTACATAATTCAAGTTGACGCTGGTATCGATTGGTATGAATTTTTCAACAGTTGGATTTTCGGATCGAATCATAAAATGGGGCATGTACAACATTCGAGAGTGCTAATAAAAGGAGAAGAAGCCGAAAAAAAGTTTATCGATAACGAAGTGCATAAAGTATCGAAACCGAAATTTATAAAAGCTCAGATCGAACATAATACTTCTGAAATAGACAAATGGTACGAATATCACAAAAGTGCGAACTTCATCATGAGGTATATTGCCGAATGGGCCATGGATACATTGTGGGCTCAACGAGAGAGGTTGTACGAAGAACTTGACCTAGGTAAGATAACTATCATTGGATATACCTACATCATGTACCGAATTTTTATTTCAACGGATTCTCATTTTCTCACGATAAATTTACAAATTTACACTGTAGCTAGAGAAGACGTCGACTTGGAACCATTCTGCCATTATCGTTATCTTAACAATGACGCTGAGACAGACAACATTTGTCGTCGAGTTCTCCAGAACAAGTACTTTCATGATCAAGGATGGTTTTTAAATGACGACGAACGTGATTCCTTCAACCATTACAAACACTGCAGTAGAGTTAGCGTATCCAGCATAAAAATGAACGAACATAATCGATATCCAAAACTATCCTATTATAGGGAAGCGCGAAGATGTTCGGCTTATTTGAAAAAAACTCAGGAATCGTCTCCGATATATTTCAGCGTTTATCTTATTTCGCATGAAAATTACCTGTTGAGAAAACAATTCGCTTATTTTGTTTTATTGAATAAAGACACCGCTGAAAAACCGAAAAGTCAAATGAGAAGAATACTCAGGTATTTGAAGTTTTGGGAGGAAAAAAAAGTACAAGTAGCAGCTTATATAGAAGAATAATATTGAAGATTCAGATAGATACCTAATTTAGAAGTATTGTATACTTATTGTGCAATAAAAAAGTCATTCAAGCAAACATTGTAAGCTTCATAACGTAGGTAGGTACGAAGAAAATTTCAAGTTACGTACACCTATACCAGCCTTACTAATTGGTAACCAAACAAAATGAGTGTTGATGAGCGGGTCGGTAAAGGTATTTTGTACAAATGAACATATGCTGAGCTGTCTTCTTCACAACGCCATAAATGAAGCTTTAAAGTTCCATCGTATCCTAATAAGTAAAAAAGCATTGTACATTACGCCAGCCGTGTGCTTTTTCAACGGTTTTTGTGCTTTAATGACAGAAAAATACTAAGTACCTAGAGCACTTTACTCTTGTACTATGATGATCATTCGATTGTTTTTTCTTAATGTTTTGTTACTCAAACCAATCGCGAGTTTCGATATAATTCAAATCCTCGATTACTTCATTTTTGGCTCATCATCTGTCCGCAGAAAAGTTCTCCTGAGCACCAATGCTGAGAGAAAATTCATCGAAGAACAGGACTTGTTTAAAACCAATATCCGCGATTTGCAACGAGATATTGAGAAGATGAGTTCCGATATCGAAAAGTGGAGAGATTACCATCTTAACTGTAATTTCTTCATGTATTTCGTGGTTGACTGGATTGTCAGTGCGTTACGAAGGAGAGTAGCTAAAAAGAACGCACATCTTACAGAACGTGAGTTGAATCACATTTTTTAAATTTATATAGTTTCAACTCAATTCAAACACAAAATAAACCTATTGACCCCGACTGCGCAAGAAATTCCCTGGAAATCAAAGTAATCGAAGTACAAAACGTAAAATTGGGTGCATTTTGAATGAAATTATGCGCCTACAGATAAAAAACATAGGCAACTTACATCGCATAAAGAAAGAGTGGAATGCTTCCTTCGACCAAAGAATTGAAAAATTGACTCTAATCGTAAGCTAGATTATGATGCCATGCCAGCCACATTCTTTGAATGAAGAAAGTTGTAGTTCGATTAACGAATTAACGATTCCAAAACATGGTTACAAAATTCATAGAGACTAGAAAATGAGTACCTAATTTTAATTGCAAAATTAACACAGGGCTCGTACTCAATTTTTTATTTTTTTCCAAAAAAAAGTAACGTTGCTAGGTCAAAAAAGCTTGAAAAAATGATCAAAAAGATGGAAACATTTTAATGTAGGAACTAGAAAGAAAAAATCGACTAGTGCATTTCAAAATTCAAATTGAAATGTTCTGGTTTTTATTTTCTAAAAGTTGGACTACCTATTTTGAGGTTTTTTGGTAAAAAAAATCGAAACGTTTTGGCAATTTTTGGCAGCAAAATGATAATTTTTTCATTTCCTGGCTAAAAAAGACAACTTTTAGCAAAAAAGCGAGACTTTTGAGCAATTTTATAAAAAGGTGGCATTTTTTGGAATTTTTGCAAAAAAAAACACAAAATTTTTAAGCCATTTCGCTAAAAATAATTGAAAACTTTTGTCAATTTTGAAAAATGAAAAAGTTTTAGTAATTTTTTCGAAAAAGCAATTCTTTTACAATTTTAGGAAAAGGAAGGACCTCTTGGTACATATGTAAGTAGAGGTAATTTTGTGACAAAATTTTTTAGACGTTGTGCTAAAAAACAAAAATTTTCGTCATTTTCAAAAATGCAGGAATTTTTTGATAATTTTTGGCAAATAAGCAAAACTTTGCCAATTTTAGCAGAAGGAAGGACTTTTTGGCAATTTTCGGCAAAAAAGCGAGACTTTTGGACAATTCTTTTTCAAATAAGATCTTTCGAAATTTTTTACTCATTTTGCTGGAAAAACAAAAAAAAATTATAATTTTGAAAAATAAGAAATTTTTGACAATTTTTAGTGGAAATCCTCCAGTTTTTAGCAAAATTGCTCAAGTCTCGCTTTTTCCAAGATTACACAACAGTTCCGCTTTTTTGCCATAAAGTGACACTTTTCATCAATTTCTGGCAAAAAGCGAGACTTGAACAACTTTTTGCAAAAATTTGATTCTTTTTTTGAAATTTTTTCCAAAAAAAAGGACGATATTTTTTTTATTATTGAAGAATCGAGAATTTTATTTTTCACAGTTATTTTTGGTAAAAATGCAAGACTTTAGCAAATTTCAGTGGAAGGAATGACTTTTTAGCAATTTTTGGCAAAAAAAAATTAGACTTTTGGAATCTTTGGGGAAAAAATGAAATTTTCATCAATTTTCCTGGAAAACGAAAGTTTAGGTCAATTTATTTCAAAAAGGAAGACTTCGACGATTCTAGCAAAGAAAAAAACTTTTTGACAATTTCTAGCAAAACAGCGAAATTTTCTAATAATTTTGGGAAAAAAGTAAGACTTCTCAGAATTTTTGCAAAATGACAATTTTCAGCAATTTTTCAAAAAAGCGAAAATTTTTATCAATATTTGAAAATTTGAGGATTTTTGTCAATTTTTTGAAAAAAGCACGGCTTGGACAATTTTAGTAAGAAAGAGGATTTTTTGGCAATTATTGGCAAAAAATTGTACCTTTTCGTAATATTTATCAAAAAATGCAGACTTTTGGACAATTTTGGGAAATAAGTGGGACTTTTTGAAATTTTTGCAAAAAATGACAATGTTTAGGCATTTTTTAGGAAAGCGACAATTTTCATCAGTTTTTGAAAAACCGACAATTGTTGAAAAAAAAACAAAAAGTTGACAATTTTAGCAAAAAAAAAAGGGGTTTTTGGTAGTTCGGCTTCAATATTAAAACTAGACAGCTAAGCAAAGCTTAGCTGCAAAGTGTGCGTAGCTAGCTGCCTTTTCTACAGCTATAACCGTTATTACATCTAGGTAGTGCATAAGTGAATCAACCATGTCACAGTGATGAGAATTTTTGAAACTCTCACTGCTTCAAAATAATAATTGTTTTTCAGTGTTTTCATATTTTCCAAATTACAATAGGTATTTCAGAATAATTTATAAGCTTGTATTGCTTCTAAATTAAGAAATTTCTAGTTGTTTTTCATAGTTTGCATTGTTTTAAAATTTACAAAATTTCAAATCGATTTCCCGAATTCCCCATCGCTACAATTTCATAAAGTTTTCAATAAATTTTCAGAATTTTGCATTGCTGCTGAGTTAGGAAATTTGCAATCAATTTTTAGAATTCACATGTGCTTCTAAATAGTCAAATTTTGAATAATTTTTCAGAATTCTTATTGTCTTTAAATTAAAAAATTTCAAATTCAATTTTCAAGTTCATATTGTCCACAAATTGTAAAACGTTTACTCAATTTTTGGAATTCACATTGCCTCCAATTTTTCAGAATTCTCATCTTCTTCATAAATATTACAATACTTATTTCATATAATTTTCAAGTTCACATTATCTGCAACTTACAGAACTTTTAATCAATTTTTGGAATTCTCAGCGTCTCTAAATACAAATTTTCATATTATTTTTTTTAGAATTTCCATTGTCTTCAAATTTATAAATTTTCAAACCAATTTTCAGAACTTGCTTTTTATTCTAAATTAAGAATTAAATCTTATAAAATATGTTAAGAATTTGCATTGCCTCTAAATTACATGAAAAAAATATGGGTAATTTTTACAAAAAAATTTAACTAAATACTCACAATTAAGTACCAGATCCCATTCAATAATTTTTACTGTAATCGTATAGTAAAACTTATCATTTTAATAAATTTTGCTATAGGTACCAATAGTAAAAATCATTTTGTTTTAATAATTTTTACTAAATCATGATAATAAAAATTACATGTTTCAATTGTACAAAAATTAGTTTGATAGTGACTACGGATAGACGTGCGTTCTGTTGCTCGCGTGTATGTGTTGTTACCTTTATAGAGCGTTTTGTTGCGTGTAGTTTAGTGCAGTGACTGCCTATTAAGGCACTTTTCAACATGGCAAACTCGCCAGGTGGAGTTAGTTACTCTGCCATGGCAAAAATGGACAGTTTCCCAAAAAAAGATCAAGCGATTGTTTTCCCAATTATAGAAGACCTAGAAAATGAAGATTATGCTCTCGCTCTGAGTGAAGTAGTCGATCCAAAGTGTATCCTGTTTCTTTCTCGTCGATCAAAGGGTCGAATGTGCGTAGTTCTCGATAGCCTCAAGACTGTAGATCAATTTATGGAAAAGTATGCTGAAATAAAAATCAAAAATTGTCCTCGTTCTGAAGATCGTATAATCTCAGCCAGACGTTTAGTTAACCCACTGAAGCAACTTACGATATCAAATGTATGCCCTTTCATCCCACACTCCACGCTAGAACGAGAGATAACAGTACAGACTGGTTTACCTTTACGATCTCCTATTGAATTTATCAAGGCTGGTTTTACTAGTACAAAATTATCTCACGTATGCAGTTTTCGGCGTGCTGTTCTCTATGATCCAACTGATATTGATTTGAAAAACGTTCCTGACTCGATTGTTATCAATTATGATGACGAAGAGCATCGTATATTTCTATCAACGGATGTAAACATGAAGTGTTTCCTATGTAAAAAGTCCGGGCATCCGGCAAAAAAATGTCCCAATAGAGCTTTAATTGAAAGACAGTCGAGTAATGTGATAAAAAATGACGTTGTGAAAGATAATGTTTCTACTGAGGAGAATAATCTTGAAAATGATATTGCTCCAACTGTGCAAGACATTCAACAAGCAGCTACTCAAAAAAGAACAGCTCCACCTATATCCACCTATACATCATCAAACAGCAATCAAACTGAGGGTAAACCTAAGAGAAAGAAAAAACCTAAGACTAAGGAATCACAAGTAGCAATGTTATCATCAATTGAGCTTGAAGACTTACGTGAAAATGTTGAAGCTGACCCACAGTTTGAGTCAAACCCAGTCATAAGCAGAGATGCATTTATTGAGATGATAGTAAATCTTCGTACCAGTAATGATAAGTTAGAATATGCCAAAAAATATACAAATCAACTCACTGAATTATCTTCACTGATTGAAAACATAAAACCTCTCGTAAATTCAAATGCAAAAAGAACGTTGACGTGCTTCCAGAAAATACTGAACAGTGAAGATTCATCAGACGAATCTTCCTCTGACTCATACGAGAATGCAGAATCTGACGCCAAAATGCAATAACAAATATCCTTCAAATATGCCAGAAACTATTATATCGTGGAATATCAACAGTGTAAAAAACAAATATCCAGAATTGCAAATCCTACTTCAAGATTCTTCACCTTTGGTCTTCTGCCTGCAAGAGACTAAATTAAGCAACACAGATAACTTTGTTATTAGAAATTATACAATCTACCGTAAAGAAATAAATGTGCCTGGAAATTTAAAGGGCGGTGTGTTGGTTGCTGTCCGTAACTCAAACCACTCGAAGATAATCAATTTACAAACGCCTATTCAATCTATTGCAACTCAAGTTTATTTGGAAAATGAAACCTATCTAACAGTTTGCTCAATTTATCTTCATCACAATGATACTGTTACTCTTGATGTGTTAGAACAAATAGCATCTCAATTACCTGCTCCTTATATTATAACTGGCGACTTCAATGCTCATAATCCTATTTGGGGATCTGCAAAACTTGATGCAAGAGGCCATGTTATTGAACAGTACCTACTTAGAAATGCAGACTGCCTATTAAATACAGGAGATGCTACCAGATTCAACTCATTCAATGGCTCTTTCTCAGCTATAGATCTATCAATATGTCATTCTTCTGTAGCCCACTTATTATCTTGGAACGTAGCTGAAAGTGCTTATCAGAGTGATCACTTCCCTCAAATGATTACTATGCACATAAACACCTGCCTACCTACTAAACTCTCACCAGCATGGAAAATTCACAAGGCAGATTGGGATTTATACCAAGATACACTCAATTTATATGATCTGCCTCACTCAGAAGATGTTAACATAGAATGCACCCAACTTACTGAACACATCATCCACACATCTCGACAATGTATTCCCATGACTAGTAGAGTTCCGAAGAAAAAATGTGTTCCATGGTGGAATGAAAACTGTGCAAATATAATCAAGCATAAAAATCGTTCATTTGCTTTTTATAAAAAGTACCCTACTTCAGAAAATTTACTAGCCTACAAAAAAGCAAGGGCACTTGCAAGAAGAATTATCAGAGAGTGTAAACGAAATACATGGTACTCTTTTCTGACATCTATTAACAGCAACACTCCAGCAAGAGCTTTCTGGCATAAGATCCGAAAAATATCCGGAAAAGGAAGTCACCTCCAGATAAATGCCATGAAAACCAACTGTGGAAAAATTGAGCATTCATCAGCAGCAATTGTTGAAATTCTAGCTAAAAGTTTTTCTGAAAACACCTCTTCAAGGAAGCTCCCTGCTCAGTTCTCCTCTCAACAATGTACAGGCAGTTATAACTTTGATACTGGTGTGTCACAAGAAGCCTACAATGCTCCTTTCACAATGTCAGAACTAAAAAGAGCATTAAAATATACAAAAAATTCAGCTCCAGGTCCTGACTTAGTACACATTCAAATGTTGAAAAACATGGATTATGAAAACCTGACTCAAGTGCTGAAGTTATACAACAACATCTGGAAAACTCACTGCATTCCTAACTCCTGGAAGGAGGCCATTGTTATACCAATCTTAAAGCCTGGAAAAACTCCTCAAGAGCCAAACAACTATCGTCCAATAGCTCTTACCAGTGTGCTGTGTAAAACAATGGAAAAAATGGTCACTCAATGTCTGATGAATTATTTAGAAGCTAACAACAAGATAGACCCCAATCAAAGTGGTTTTCGTAAAAATCATTCAACTATTGATCAGCTCATTAAACTTCAGCAAGAAATACTGGATGGATTCACCCAAAAGCAGTACATTGTCTGTGTTTTCTTTGATTTTGAAAAGGCATTTGATCGTATATCAAAAAAACCAATAATGAAAGCTTTGCATGCCTTGAATCTAAACGGAAATTTACCATTATTTGCTGAGGACTTTCTACAGAACAGAACTTTCAAAGTCAGGCTAAATGGTCATCTGTCTACCAGCCATGTGCAGGAAATAGGTACTCCACAAGGTGCTGTTATAAGCCCTCCTCTGTTCCTAGCTACATTGCATGATATACAAACACAAATAAAAAAACCAGTATCCTACTCACTGTTTGCTGATGACCTAGCTATATACATTCGGAGCTCATCTCTAGCCTACATCGAAAAAATACTGCAGAAAACCATAAATGATCTTGAGAAATGGGCCAGTAGTAAAGGTTTGCGCTTTTCTCCAGAAAAAACTATGCTGATCAATTTCCATCGAAAGCAGAACCTTCCTCCCCCTGTCAACATCACATTATATGGTCAACAAATTCAAAATGTAACAACCCACAAGTTTCTTGGGCTGCACTTCGATCGGCAGTTGAACTGGAAAATCCACATTCAGAATACAAAGAAAAAAAGCACAATTTCTCTGAATATACTCAAAAAAGTTGGTGGCACAAAATGGGGAGCTGATCGAAAATCTATGCTACGTATTTATTCAAGTCATGTGCAGTCTATCTTCGATTATGGATCAATAGTATACAACACTGCATCGAAAACTGATTTGAAAAAACTAAATTCAGTGCAAAATCAAGCACTTCGACTCTGCTCAGGAGCTTTTTGTACCAGCCCAATAACTAAGCTATTTGAAGAGACTGGAATACTCCCGCTATCACAGAGAAGAGATCAGCTTATGTTAAAGTGGTACCTGAAAGTTAAAAATTCTCCAAGTCATCCTAACTTCTACCAAATGTTCTATTCTCCACTGGAAGAAAAGTACACTACTTATCGCCCCATTGGCTGCCGATGTAGAGATCTACTGGTTAATCTACACATCAATCATAATGACATAAATGCCATAAAAAACCAAGTGCATCAAATGAAGCTCTGTTCTAATTCAAAAATCACATCATATAGAAAAAGCAGGAGAGAAGAAGTAGTGTTAACCAGATTACGAATTGGGCATACAGCTTACACCCATTCTCCTCTTTTCAAAAACAAGCAACTGGAACAATGTGACCCTTGTGGAGTGCCGATCACCATCATGCACTTAATAAACCAATGTAGCAAATATGAGAATGACAGAGAGCAGACCCTAGGAGAGCTTACCTACGAAGATGTGTACAAAGATGATGAAGATATTTGTCAAGCATTTTTCACTTTTTTGAAACATACTGGAATCTATGACCTTCTTTAAAACTTTATTTTTTCAATGTTATTTTATTTTTTACTTGTTATGCTATTTGTGCTTGATTCGTTTGTTTGTTTATTTGCCTTGTTAATTTATTGCCTGATGGTCCATATAGTATAGTGTAATGTATTGTGGACGCAAAAAAGCCTATGATGCTGAAGCGTCCTTAAATAAATTATTTCATTCTGGTTGCAAATTAGTTTAATTTCTCATTTTGAAGTAATTTTTAAATTATAAGTAAAAAGTTAAAAATTATTCATGTCAAGTAATTCTTACTTCATACTTATGGTTATAGGTAGACAAAAAATTAATGAAATGAATTTTTAAAGCAAATGATATCATAATTCATAACTCAGTTTCAGCATTATTTTTGCCCCATTACCATGTACTATACATAGTAACTCCAAAGCATTCACCTATCTAATTTTCCTACGAAAAATCTGTCACCTACCTACTTACCTCACGGGGATTCGAACCTGGGTCCCTAAATTTCCTATTCCTACCTACATGCCCTATCCACTCAGCCACAACTTTGCTACGAGGGTTCGGGCATTAAAATAATATATTTGTTTGGTAAAACGCCCCACCAAACCACGCCCACTTGGAATTTACAGCTAACAGACTGGGGGTGTAACAGGGTACAATGAAACACAGCTGGTGATGGAATAGACTGGGGGTATAGCAGGGTACAATGAGCGGCAGGTGTTCTACAAGTCCCCTTTTCCCTTTTTTAGGATTTAATGCATTAAAATAATGAACTAAAATTGCAATTACTCAGCAATTACCCACCCGAATTGAATGAAAATTAATCTATTCCCTCCGCCTTAATGATTCTCAAATGGTGTCCAATAGGTACAAAAAACGGTTGGATAGCTTAAGAGAACATTCAGTTCCAATAAAATTTCATTTCTCAAAGCGAAACCAATAGTGTGCTACGCACACTAAAAATAATAATACTTTCATTGCAGTACTTTGGCGCCAAAACAACGAACCATTCTGCGTCCAACATCAACATTTCGAATCATACCATCAACATTCAAATTCCATTTGCGAAAAAGCCTTCGAAGATAATTTCTTCAAGAGACGAAAATGGACTCTACGTCCAGTTGAAAACACCTCCTGCGAACACATCGATATATTCAGCGTGAATCCCACTCCAGAAACCACCTTTCACCAGAAAATAATACCCAATCGTTTAGTACGTCGGTGTGCAGCTCAGCACGAAGAAACTCATCTGAATTTCGATATTTACTTGATTTCCAGCATAAGTTACCAACCAAACACCAATCCGAATCACTTCTCTTTCTTCGTCGTGGTCGAACACATTCTACAAGGGAAACCAGGCACCGACCCGTTTCACAATCTATTATCCAATGAAAACAACAACAACCAAAAAGAAATAGCAGCTTATATCGAAAAATGAAACCACGATTGTAATACAACAGTGCAATATTTATTGATTTAAAAAAAAATTTCACATTACAATGGTTAGTTTTCTCTATAATGTACTTAATATCACAGAAATAAAAAACGAAAAAAAAAGAAAGAAAAAAAGTCATTAAAAAAACACATATCGAACAATTACGTACATAAAAAAAAGAAAGAAAAAAGAAATAAAAATACGAAAGAGAAAAAAAACTATGAATTACTCACGAATCGTATCCGGATACGAGTATTCCTACAACATTTACAACCTTTTCATCAGTTTAACTGGATTCGTATCGATATCGTACATGAACTAACCTTTACGTACTTTTAAAAAAATGTACAACTTGTTCTGCGTATGTAATTTTTCAGTCTTGACTGTTGCTCGAAAAATCATGGATTTTTTCCATTTAGAAATTAATATATTTTTCAGATCCATAGAAATACTAAATTTTCAACAAGTTCAACTTGCCATTTCCGCACGCCTGGTGCAGGTGATATTATTCCTTACATCAGCCCATTTAAAAAAAGAGAAAAAAAAAGAAAAGAAGAATAAACTAATAATAAATAAAAATTACGAATATATCGGTAAAATAATTTACACACGAATATGTATATAAGACGAAACGAGGAAAAAAAGAAATAAAAAAATAATACATCAACTTTTTCATATAATAGGAGAGAAGTGGTATACTAAAGTACTTATAAAAATCAGGTATATAACTTAACTACAACCGTATTTTATGTTCGTTTGCGCAAATATAATTCCTACATCGAGTAGATAAAGGTTAAAGATACAACAATCGAAATCATCAACAGCCATCGAGGCTTTCAAAGCGAGCAAATCGATGCTGTACTTTTTAAATGCAACTCTCTGATTAATTTTACGTTAATCGTGATCCAATCAGCGCCAAAATTAGGAACTCAATACCAAACGTTCCTTCGCAACAATAAAAAAAATTAACTAAGATGTAAAATTTCGTTCGCTAAATTAAAAAAAATCTAACTAAAAAAAAGACAAAGAGAAAAAAACAATATTTAAAAAAATGGACGAATACAAAATGGTAAAAAAAGAGAAGAATCGATGATAGAACGCCAAGTAAATTTTTCAGATCTTGAAGAACGAAAAAATTCTCATTCGATCATAGAAATGGGTTGCTCGATTGATGCTGACCATTTGCTTGGGTCCATATTCCCATTTGAAACTGAGAAGGAAAAAAAACAAGTGTGAGTTTACATTTCATCTCGTCGGTTTAAAAAATAACAAATTTTCATCCGCTGTGTATTTTCTCATCTCAACTCACCTTGAAAGGATTAGCTACATCTTTATTCCATCCATTCGGCGAAGTTACGGCGCTTTGTATTTGATTTTTTGAATGTTGCCAGCTCATGTTACCATTCCATACATCTGCGAGGGTAAAAAAAAAAAGAAAAAAGAAAAATAACAAAATAACCAACTGAGGATAAAAAAGCAAAGCAAATAAAAACAAGCTTTATATTTTTACCTTTAATATTAGAACCGAACGGATTAACAGTACCATTGGTGGATGGATTCCAAGCATTTATATCTCCAGCTAGAGAAAACAAAAAGGCAAAGAGATTAAGTTACGTTGAACGTAAAATCGTGAAAAATTATACAACGAACGACGACGCTGACGTAGAAACGTTATGAGAATTTTTTTCAACTGTCCACATCAATATTAAAACTTGCGTAGGAAAAATTCTCAACGATGCGAACGATTTAGTCATTTATTGTGGATTTTGAATTTAAAAGAACTGAACTACGTATTACAATAAAGCACACGATGTGCCTTTTGATAATAATGAATATTCAAAGCAGTAGGTAGTAGGTAAAGATACCAACACCTACCTACGAGTATTACGCGAGTATGAGTTAATAATGCACGAGAACTAAATGTACCTACTACCTACGCATAGTAGGTATAGGTAAGTTGATTGAGAAATCAATCGAGTAAAAAATTTCAACTAACCTGCAAATGGATTGAAAGGAGTGGACGGTTCTGAATTTACTCCCGGATGATTAGAAAATACTGTCTGCCAATTAATACCGTTTGTACCAGATCCTGTAATGAAACAATATCACTAATGAGTATCCAGGTAATTACATAATTTGAAATATATTACTAATTACTATTTCGATTATTTGTCTGGAATGAGAGAAAGGGTTGAGATAGTAAAATCCGACAAATACAAGCATAACAGTAGAAGAGAGTAAGGGGGTGAATTGAACGATAACTTTCAGCTCACGAAAAATCTTCGAGCGTACTTGCAAAAATTAATTTAGACAAAAAAAAACGAAAAAATTGGAAAAAAATTATAAAGTCGTATTAAAAAAAATGAAACTATTATATTTAAAGAAAAAAATTATGTTATCATAGGAAATTGAAAACTAGCATAAATATTTTTCATTTCCACCAAAATTTAAAAAAATTAATTTCTACTCCAAGTATCTTAATTTTTTCAGGGCTCATCACAATTCTTTTCAAAAGAAAAAAGTAAATTCAGCAACTAGAAACAGCTAGAAAAAGTAACCATAAAAGTAACCCAGGAAGTGACAAAACGAGAGCAAAACATTTTAATGCAGAAAAAAATTCACCACAAAAACCAGAACCTTTCAAATCGAAACCTTTCGGTTATCATTAAAATCCAACAATGAAACTCGAAAGAGACTTTGACAATTTTAGCAAAAAGTAGGATTTTGTGGCAAATATTGGCAAAAAGATGACACTTTTTCACAATTTGTGTCGCCTTCTTGATAAAAAAGCGAGACTTTTGGTAATTTTAAGCAACAAAGTGGCCATTTTGCAATTTTTAGCAAAAATAAAATTATTGGTAAAAAAAGCAAGTCTTTTTGGACAAAAATGTTGTTTTTAATTGACAAAAAACGATGTTTTATTCTTGGAAGAAAGCGAAACTTCATCAACGATCAGGCAATGACGGGTTTTTTAAGCAATTTCTGAAAAAAGCCAACTTTTTAGCAATTTTGCTAAAGACCGAAAATTTTTGTCAATTTTTGAAAAGCAAGAATTTTTGTTAATTTTAGTAAGTTGAACGCGTTATTTTTTGAGAATCATTGGGAAAAAAGTGATAGGTACTTTTTGATAAATTCTGTCAAAAAAACAGAAATTTTGGGTAAATTTTCAAAAAAATAATTGAGACTGTTTGGAACTTTGCAAAAAAGCAATAATTTTTTAGCAATGAAACGAGATTTTTGAAAATTTTGACAAAAAGCGAGTTTTTTTTGGTATTTTATTTATAGAAAGCGAGACTTTTTGCCAATTTTTTGCAACAAAGTAAAAATTTTAAATATCTTGGAACTTTTTGCAAAGAAATGACAATTTTTGGGAAAAAGCAGTACATACTTTAACAATTTTAAGAAAAATAAGGACCTCTTGGTAGGCAACTATTATCCATGGCAAAAAAGCAAAACTATTGGGTGATTTTTGATGAAAGTGCAACTTGAGAATTTTGCTAAAAGGCGAGAATTTAAGTCGAACAATAAGACTAAATTAATATTTTAGCTAAAAGCAGGACGTTTTGTTAGGTACATACAAGTTAGTAGTAAAAAGTGACATTTTTAATAATTTTCGGAAAAATGGGAGATTTTTTGGAATTTTTAGCGAAAAAATGACACTTTTAAAACATTTGGCTGAAAAACCAAATTTTTTGTAATTTTTGAAAAAACGAGAGTTTTTGGCAATTCTAGTAGAAAACAGAACTTTTTGGGAACTATTGACAAAAAATGTGATACTTTTCGGGAATTTTTGTCCAAAAAAGCGATATTTTTAGCAAGAAACGAGATTTTTTGAAAATTCTGACAAAAGACGAGTTTTGTTGCTATTTTTGACAGAAAGTGGAAACTTTTACAATTTCAGCAGAAAGCAATAAAGAATAAAAACCTGTTGTAAAATGATCTCTAAAAAACGTAAAAATTTGGAATTTTTTGGTCAATATTCAATTAAACTTCTTTCGAGTTCAAAAAATCGAACAAAAAAGCTTTTCAGTCAATTTTCTTTGTCACACTTTCATTTTCAAGCATTCTTCTTCAATTTAATTAAAATTTTCACACAATTTGAGCATTTTTTTTACGATCGATATTTCCGACAAATTTTACAATCATTTTCATTCGTATAGTTATTACGAATAGGTATTTGAGAAATGTGTTTTCATTTCCAGAATTTAAAAACAAAAAATATAAATTAAAAATTAAAGTTTTTAGGATTGGTAAAATGTATAGCCAAAATTGTAAGAAATATTAAAAAACACTCCACAACTTCGAGTTTGAATTTATTTTATTTCATGACAGTGTTACTGTTTGGACCTGGAGACTAATCTGTAAATCATTTTTCCTCGCCCTCCCTCCTCCTTTCTCACATCTATTGTCAGATTTGCATCCCATACTCGACTACGCTGTTCAAATTCTAATTCACTTACCCCATTCTGCACTAGAGTTCATCTTCTGCTGCATTTCTTGTTGTTGCTTTTCAAGCATTTGATTCTTCCTTTGGAAATCTAAATCTTTTAACGCAGCGTACTTGTCTTCAGCAGGAACATTCGATTCGGTGTTTGTTTTACCAAAACTCACATTGTTATCGGTCGCGATGCCTGCGCGAAAAAGAAAACAAAAACAAACCACGTCATAATTTATCCAAACAATGATAACGTTACATAGTGTTTTCATAACTCGATATGTTACTTTCGGCTTTTCATAAAATACTAATAACAACAAAAATAAAAATACCATAATATACGACTCGACTAAATTGCTCAACACAGCACACGCCAATTCATTAATAATAACCGCGTACAATACAAAATCAGCGAATAATTCAACAACAATTACCTATTAATAAAACATTCGCAACACAAAAAAATGGGTTGAAGAAAAAAAAACAAACGATAAATTACGACAACGAAAAGAAAAAAGTTACGAGTAAATCGTAATTTCTACGTTTGAAAAAAAAAGCTAGGTAAGTATACTTGTGCATGGAAGGGAGGTGTTAATAGGAAAAAAATCATAAGCTAAACTACATTTATGTAAATATGTGTTATGAAAATTGAAAAAAAAGGCTTCCTATGAGAATATCGATTGCCTATATCGGATTCAAACGAGTTCACTATTCGATTAACCTTGAAGGTGAACCGGTCCCGCGCACGTTCACTTTCTAAGAAATCTTCTCTTATTTTCCTAATAAATTTTACTCGTCGTATACAATGAAAATACTCTCTATACAAAACATCGCAACCAAACAACGTTGAAATTTAGCCAATATACGTATACGAGTACACATACTACACACAGTGTAAATAACACGTATACTTGTAGTATAGACATTGTGTCGTTACGTGATTATTTACCAAAAATAAATTTTAAAAAAATCAGAGAAAAAAAACTCGCCTCCATTAATTATTTTAGCGTGAAATTACATTTTGTTTACACGACTAGGTCTGGGTCGATTAATAATTACAATACAATCGCACAACTTCTTTCTTCTCTTTGAACGCGAGCGAAGGTGAAGATAAAATCCTTGTGCTGTGTTTGTAGTGTGTACCGCATAAGACATGTATATGTAAAAATTCCCCGAATACGTCTCAATTGTAAGATCCAACTGGCCGCAGATAAATATATGTACCACTGTATTGATAACGTGCCACATTTTTTGGCGCATACGAATATATAATGCCAACGAAACGATTTACAAATTCGAATGTACACAGAATCGGTGCATACGCAATCATCTGCATTGTAAATGTTTCGTGAATAATACGTAAAATATTTTTCTTTTATTTTGATACGTACTTCAATTATTACTTCTGAATAAAGCCAGAGATTGTAGTAGGACGAGGGAGCATATTATGTTAAAATACGATAGGTACTGTTGGAGAAGAAAAATGAACACCTTTAATCAACTTATCTGCAAATTTCCAGAAAATTTTTCCAAATTTGAAAAATTTATAAAAGACTTAAACAATTATTAACCAAAAAAAAGGGAATTTGAAAAGGTTTTCTAAAATTTTTTAATTTTTGAATTACGTACATATGTATTTTACAGTTTTTCTATGTCAATTATCCAAAAATTAAGAAAAACACTTTTAATTTCGAATGTAGATTTTGAAAAGTTCAATCATTCGTGAGACTACTTAAGATCGATTTTTAAAAAGGCTTCAAAGGCTAGATTTTCATTTTTTTTCTAACCATGATTCTCATTTTTCGAATTATTGATTTTTTCGCACGTCTAAAATACGTATTATTTTTATCCTATAGAATAGAATAAAGTTTCCTTTCCTCCCTCAAAATCATTGATAGACCTTCAAAAAGTTCAGCGTACTAAGTCCTATGAGATACTTTTCAAATCCCAATTTTCATCCCTGTTTGGAAACTTTTATTGATTTGAATACGTTTTAAAAAATTTTTCATGTAATTTTTGACAAATTATACTGGAATTTCATGAATTTCAGGCTATTTACAGAAATTTTAATGTTTTTTTGTAGGTTTATAAGAGGTTTTATAATTACGTTTTTTAGTGCAATTTCTTCTGAGTACATTTTGTTTAATCATCAACTGTAATTTAATCTTTTTTTTTTTTTGGTAATTTGTAGAGATTTTAATGCTCTTTATTTACGTTTTTAAGCCATTCTTACAGGCAAATGACAATCGAAAGAGAATTCAAATATACTTAACATAAACTTCCAGGCACAATTTTCAAGAGACTGAGCTCGCTTGTTAATTTTTAAACTATTTTGAAAATTCAAGTCCCTTGAAATGAGAATGAGAAAAAAAGGTCAACATTTTTTGAAAAATGACTAAAAAAATTTCAAAATTGTTTAAAATACTGAAAGAAAGAGAAAATGAAAATAAATTCATAATTCAATAAAAATGGAAAAAAACAGATAATTGTCACGATTTTGGCACAAATTCAAAACAAAAGTAGAAAAAGCAGAGTAAGCAAGATTGTCAGATACTACCTAGAGTGAGTCGACTTTGACTTTTTTTTGGTTTTGGAATATTGAAGGATAAATTTGAAAAAAAAAGTTATGGGGATATCTCAAAATACGGCAGAAAAAATGTAGGTTCTTCATTGTACATTTTATAAGCAAGAAGATCGTTTTTGTAATTTTTTTTACTTTTTCAGGGGTTCGCAACTCCGGCAAAAATAGTAGGTAACAATCTCATCAGAAAATTAAGTTCCATTATAAATTTTATAAAATGTGATGGTCCCAGTTGGAGACCGAAAATTTCTCTCGCAGTCTTTTGAGACCTCCGTATATACATTTTTTTTAGATCTCCATCCCAAATTTTTCAAAAAAAGTCGAAAACGACTCACTTTATCAGTGTTCAACAGACTTGCTTATTCTGCTTTTCTCATACTTTTGCGCCAATTTTATGCCAAAACCGCCAAAAAGTCTCGCTTAAAACTTTGAATTTTGTATTGATTTCCCTCCAACTTTCAGAAATAAAGTCAAAAACGACCCACTTTAAAGGTCATTGAATCAAGTTTTTTAGGTATGCTAAAATCCGTAAAATTTCACCAAAAAAAAAACGACCAACTTCCGTAAGATATTTTGTATGACCTTTTTGATCGATTATTGAAGTTTTCAAAATTTGTCTGATAGAAATTTTTTTATAGCCAAACAAAGATGAATCAAAAAAGCATTCAAAAATACACCACCCAAGAGAATTTTATTTTTCAATTTTTTGAGGATTTTTAAAAATTAAAAGACCAACTTTTCAAGAAATTTCACCATCACCTCATTTATGACATGTTTTCTCCAAAAATTCTTGATTGCAGTTGCTGAAAATTATGGAGCTAAATCAGCAGATATAATATATTTTTTTTCAATTAAAAAAAAAAACTGACCAAAATCGAACCAAATTAGGGGTCATGAGAGCGGTCAATTCAAGTTGGTATTACAGCGGTGGCAGCCTTTGTATAGCGGGTGTAGCGAGCTGCTACACCCAGAAGCAGTTCGCTACACCCAGAAAAACAGTTTGCTACACTCAGAAAAAATTCGCTACACCCATAAAAAAATTATTCTCAAATTTTACATTGTTATAACTCAAGTCTTTAGCAATAACTATTCGTTTTGTTCGTTTTTCGCTAGTTGGCTACCCACACAGACTCAATTTTTGTGGTAAAAGTTAATAAATAGTGAAAAATCTCTCTTTTTTGTTTTTTTTTTCAGTCAGTTTAAGAACCTCAAAAATTGTTGCTACACCCAGAAAAAATCGACCCTTTTTTCTTTCAACCAACCCCTGTTTCGCTACACCCAGGCGAAATCTAGGCTGCCACCGCTGTTGGTATAGATGCTAAATTTCATGTTGAGCATTTTTATGCTCGATTAGAAAAGTCTAAAATAGTGCAACAACCAAATTTCCACGTTTTGCTTCAATTTCACCAATAATGTTGTCAATTTTTATGAGACAGGATCCAGGTTCCAATTTTCAAAAATCGAAAACGTGAATTCAGCACCTAAAATGTTATTTCTTGGCTCCAAATTTTGGAAAATGAATGCTTTTACGAAACAGAATCCATTAGAAAGGGGTACCAACAGGATAATCAAGTTTTCAAACTTTGTAAAAGATTAGGACAGTAGCTCTCTAGCTGCTTGCTGCTAATGTCTTTAGACAACTTTTCGTTGCGGCGTGAACTTCGACCAGAACATTATGTAAGTCTAAATTATGATCTATTATTACTCATACAGTCAAGTAGGTACGTTTCCAAGAAGAAAATAAAAATACGATTTTGGATTAATTTTAATCATCATTTCCTGCTCCTCTTAAGTGCTAATAAGTATAGTTCTGACTCATACGAAGTGAATTTAGAAAAACCCAACTTTATGGTTCCTCAAGAAAAAAAAAATCAGAAAATACCTGTATCAAAATGGCATAGAGTACGAGTGGAATACATAAGCCTTAGGTACGCTGCGTAAATATACGACCAGTTTCGAGGAAATTTTCGCCAAACTTGGCATTACGTTATTAATGACGAATATTACGTTACTCGGGTCTTAAAGTCTACGTAGGTATTTATTATCATCGCGAATGAGATGGAAAAAGGGTTTAGCGAGGCGTTCGTTATTTGTGCGGAGGTGACTTGACGCAAAGAGATACTCTTTGAAAAGACTTACGGTTTATATTACGGCAACGTGTGTACGTTGAGAAAAAAAATTCTGTTACGCTGAACTTGTTGCATATACCTACCTACACCCATGTCCCATACCCAAGAATATAGGATGATATGGAACGTGTATTAAAGCATTTATGTATTTGTAGCGAAGGATACGCGTGTACGTGTTTTATGGCTTTGTAAAGGCTTAACGTAGTGTGAACGATACGTGATGAAAATTTGTTAAAGGCGAGCTCGTTTTCGAGCCATAAATTGACGTAGAAATGAAATTGTCAGAAATTTTTTCTATATACTTTGTAATTTGTATATATGGAACTACCTACTTTATCGTACCGTGTACGAACGTGCACGGTGTGTAATGCAATATGGGAAATAGGTTGTTAAAAAAAAGCTGCACTGCGTTTAATTGCTTCCTGTTTATTATGTGTAAATTCGAAGAAAAATTTTTTTAAGGTGGTGGTTATCGAAACGAGGTATAGTGGGAGTGGGAGTATGATCTTGTCGTTCGGGTGCCTCAAATTCATCGTTAGTCCAGAACCCGAATAATGAATGGCAATCTCGGATTTTCGTTCGAAAAAGCTATAGAATGATGTCCTCCAGAAATTCAACATGATTTGGGTGAAAGTTTTTTTTTTTTTTTTTTTTTGATTCAAGGAAATGCCAAAATAAGTATAGAATAAATTCTAATGACGAGCATCATTTACCCCTCCCCCTCCCCCTCAAAAAAGACCAATAAATTATTTTTCATGTCTTACTAATGAAAAGACGATCGAAAAACCGGAAACGAATCGAAATAATACTTCAAATTCGAGCAAATAATTTTTCGATAAATACTCGAGAAACCATGAAAATATCTACTTAATAATAATGATTATTTCCTCATCCCACTCGTTTTGCAGCGATAAGCACCGTACATTGACTATTTATACTGTCAACCAAACCATCAGTCAGAGAACGAGAATGTGTGAATATGTGCGTATGAAATGAACATTGAAACGTCTACTAAAGTTCAATAAAATTACATTTTCGATCGCAATTCAATATCAATGACTCATTGGCCATGATTAAACAGTATCACTACTCAGATACATGTTGACTCAACAAAATTACTATATTGCTTTTAAAAAATTTCAATTTCAATTTCGCAACAATGACCCATCATTTACTTACGTCACTAATCAAAGAAAGCATTCGTAATGATACTTATCATGAGAAAACTGATAAACATCATTTCTCTCCATCTCAATTACCTACGCACATTTCAAAAAAATTAAAACAAAAATCCATTAGGCGATGAAAAAAAAAACCTAACCACTCGAACGACAAATTAATCGACAACCCTCGATTAGTTTAAGTTAGGAAAAAACACTTGAAAATAAGATCAAAATGGTTAAAGAAAATAATACATTCGCCTTTGAAAAGCTCTAAAGTGAGATACTACGAGTACACAAGCCACACTTTTGTCGTATTACGTCATCGTAGTATGACTTACTCCATCTGCCGAAATTCAATGGTAACCCTTTATATGAGGGTCTATACAGCGTATTATTGGGTAAAGCCCAAGATAAACCTAATCCGGCGAAATTGTTGTTGTAATTAGTAAAAACGCCTCCATTTCCGATCGTGTTTCGAGTCGCTTAGAAAAGTAAAAAGTAAAATCATAGAAACAATATAACGCTATTTCGCTAATGGTCTGATTTTTTTTTTTCATACTTCGATATTCGATCCTTTGCAGATCTGACGAGAGCAATCTGGAGTGGGGGAGGGGAGGGAAGGGGGAGACTTTGAGAATACTCGCATGATGAGATTTGAAAAAAAATTTCAAAAGCAGTAGATGATTTTGTTTTGAAATTTAATGAAATTTTCTGACATTTTGAAATCATTCGTCTCTGATTTCCAAAACGATTTAGAGAGAGTGGGGGGGGGGTAAGAATTTTCTCGTTAAATTATTTACTCTTAGTCATGTGACAAATACTTAAGTCAGAAAGCAATTCAGAAGAGCCAAGTCTTATCAATCAAGTAATGTTTTGAAGCAAAAAATTTGAAAATTCGTATTTTTCTAACAATTGTAAAATTAGAAAGCCCAAAAAATTTCTCAATTCAAAAAAATGCCATTTTATTGAAAGAAAAGACAACTCAAAATTTCTCCTCTCTTTTCTATTCACAGATCCCCATAAAAACTGAATTTTAAAATGATTTTCAAAAACGGAACACTGATGCCCTTTTTGAGTCATTCATTTCTCAAGTCCTCCAAAAAATTGGGACCAAATGCAAAATGCGTTTTTTGCCTCCCCCTCCACAATATTGCAAAGTTGAAACCAGCAGAAGAGAAATCCCCCCACCACCACGAAAAAAAAATTTCGGAATATTTACACATCGGTCAAATTTTGATCTCCTTCCACTCCATTCCAGCATTAAAAATTTTGGTCAGAAGAAAAATTCAGACAGACAATTATCTTTAATACTTATCTGCATTTATTCAAAATTTTAGTACTCTTGAAAATTGATCTTGGGACAATTTTCATCTTTCAAATTTGAGTAGTATACCTCAAAATGAATTTTGAAAATGAAGTACAATTTTTCGAAATGAAAATAATTATTCAGATTAAAATAATTTTTCAAATCTTACAATTTCTACGCCCTCCTCTTGCGGAATTTTCAAAAAAATTATAAATTGGGATGGAGATACCCTCACAGGAAATTACAGAAAAATCTATGAAAATTACTCGTTTATTGTCATTTTTTATAATTTGTATCAAAGAAAATTCATTTTTTTTCATTTTTAATTCGAAGGATCGTGTTGGAAATGAATTAGATTAATTTTTGGTAGTTGGATGTACCAACTTAATCATTTCAAATTTCACAGTGCAGTGTGAAAAGTCAGAAAAAGTTGAATTTTTCATGTTAAAAATACATTGTACTTACACTAAAAATTTCCATAAACCAAGTTCCTTTCGAATTTTATTTTGGTTGAAATTTTGAATGAGCAGGGTGACGTCGGAACAGATCTTCAAATTCCCTCGAAAAATCACACATGGTGGGAGAGGAAGAGGGGGAGAGCTAAATTACGAAAATTTAGATGCAATATTTCAGAACATTTTAAGTGAGCTAATATGGATTTTTTGCTTTTTTACTTCGGTTTGAGAGTTTATTATCCCTCCCCCCCCCCCTTTGAAATGAACGTTTCGAAAATCAGAAAACTAATTTTGAAATTTTTTTAAAGAATTGGCTCAAACTCAAAATTTTTTATAGGAATACATGTATTGAGTGGAAATCACATCCACTACAGCGCTAATCCTCCCTCCCTCCCCCAACCAAATTGCTCTCAGGTCTCAAAGGGTCGATAAACTTCAGCTCTGCTGAGTCAGTACACAGTTGACAATAATTTGAATGCTCGACTCACCTGGAACACTTCTATTAGATCCGAAGGCAGGATTATTATCGAAATTAGCGAACGACGATTCGGAACACGACGAAGAATCCAATCCGGACGAGCCAAAAGGATCAACGGACGATGCTGAAGACGACATCGGAGATTCGAAATTCGTCGGGAATAACTGACTGCTGTTCGTCGACGACGTTACAGAATTGGCTTTAGATGAAAATTGAGACCGTACTGCAGGCTGAAACCGCACAAATCATACCGCCCACTGAATTAATATACACATTATACAAGACGTGCTAATTGATACTACGCACAGACACACGCGCGTACAAATAATAATTCATTATTTATTAACAATCCATCGATTGCCGGCGTGTGTTTATTAATATACCATACAAATAACTATATATGTAACTAAATATAAAAATCGACACGAGCATCTCGATCGATGCACCAATTAACAGCTGTCAAAAAATATATAATATGAAAACAAATACAATAAAACACACTCGATAAACGAGTTTTTTACACGATTGCGGCGCGTGGTTTTTTTCTTTCATTTTATTTTTCTTACGCGAATTAGGATACTAGGTCGCGCGCAATAATTTTTTATTCGATATGGCGTCGATTTCAATACGATCGGCGATGCGTTTGCTGAAACGCGACAAAAAAAATAAGAGAAAAAAGGAGCAGAGCAGAGCCTGGTTAATGACGTTGTTTCGAGCATCTCTACTTCGTATTTGCCAGTGACATACGGTCTGGAAAATTGTTAGAGGAAGCGTGAAAAAAACCATGTTTTACGTTTAGTTCGAATAAAAAACCAATCATTCGATTTTAAATGGAATCAATTCTGTCCAAAACATATAAAAGTAGATTTTTTTCAATACACAGATTGGTAATTTTGAGCATTTAAGAAAATTCCTATTTTGGAATTTTACCATTTTAAGATTTCGGAGGATACCGAAGTTTGGAGCATACTTTGATAATTGAATAATTCGACCTAAAAAAACTTCTTCTATCGAGTTGCACGACTTTAAAACTAAAGAAGTAAAGATACCGAGGGTCGCGGTAATTTTTTTCTCAAAAAAGGACACGAAACTTTGGTGCCAACTTTTAAAAGACCGAAAATACGAAAAATTCGAACGTACGCGACGGGAAGTTAACAAGATGGCATGAAAAAAAATCACAACTTTTTGCTCATCTTTCATTCCGGAGGAGCTAAAATATAAATGAAAAATATTATTAAGTATGGCATGGCACAAAACACGAATTTAAATTAACGCACAACCCTGCATTTTAAAATAACAACTTTTACTTTACGAGATTAAAGCAAAACTTATCCATTTTTGTTACCAGATAACGAAGTAGATTCTTAATTATCTTCATTCATGAAATGGGGTTTTCTTTAATTTTTCAACAAATTTTCATAATTTTTAAAGAGTGCAGACTTTCCCCTTTTTTCTCCCTCTCCTCGCCATCGACACACATGGAATCTAATTTAATTTCATTTTTATAGCTAAATCTTTTAAAATGCGAATGTCCATTTTTTAAGACTAAAAAAAAAAATCAAAATTCGATCAAATTGAAGTAAAAGGCTGGAATTCGGTCGATTGATGCCAATTTCCAACCGTTCTGGAACATCCTAACGATTTTTTGATTTTCTGATAGACATCGACAGAAACGGATTTTGAAAATTTGGGCCCAAATCGACCCAAATCTGAGCCCATTTTGAGCCCTACATGATTTTTTTTTTTGAAAACTATCACATCCAAGTCTACAAGAGGCTGCCCAATGACTTGAAACTAGCATATTTTAGGGTAAGAGAAAAAATTTCAGCTCATTTCTTCCATCAACCAAATCCTTCAAAGTTTAAGTTCTCAAAAGGAAATTTTGAATTTTTCTAGAATGACAACGGATGATTCAGAACTCAACTTATGATGTCATAAACATTAAAATTCACTACGGCTTGGAAAGCAAAAAATCAATAATTGATTGGAGTGAGCGAAGGGGAGTAGAGGAGTGACAAAAAAATCAAGTTCAAAAATTATTCAATTCCAAACCAACTTTCAGTGCGTTTAAATTTTGAAAAAATTCTCAAACGTGGAAAAATCGATTCACAGAACTAAGATTTTGGATTTCAAATTTTTTTACTCGGAATTAACCAGTCATTTTGGTACGAAAATTATTCCACGTTCTGGTTCTGTTTTAAAAATTATTCACCATTCTAATCCATGCGAAAAAATAATCATCGAAGAATTTCGTACCAACAATAAATATCTTAAGCAATGACTCATAGGCTAATACGTATCGTGACAATCTGGGCATAATTTTCTTCCTAATGAGTAACACTCGGTAGACGGTAATTTTATGATCGTTAAAGGAATATGTACTTTGTAGTATTCTCCGTAGTACGTAAGTTCAAATTTTTACATTCCCTCCTTATTTTCGGTGCATGTGTAGTAGAAAATTTATCAAAGAGAAATTTAAGCATCCATTCATTCAAAAAATCAGATTCACTCATTTTTAAAAATTTGATCTAAAAGTGTTATCGAAAAAGAGGGCTACTGATCTACACGTTTATCAAGTAACAGTTTCTAACATGAATTAAAACTATAGGAAAAAATATATCTGCCTCTTGATTGCCATAAATAAAATATTCAACAGTTTATTGACCGAGAGTCGATAAGTAGCAATTAATCAACATCAATTAGAAACCCTCACATGGAAAAAAATTATAAAAGAAATCTCACCATCGTATAGTTAGAAGATGTCAAAAAAATGCAACACGAAAAACACGCGAAAAGTAACGAAACGAAAATGAAGATGAAAAACTACTCGTTTACCGAAAAAAAAAACACGACACTTAACCACCTTCACTTTCGGTCTATCGCCTCGTAAATGAATGAATTTCTATTGCAATAATGTGTATTTATATAATACTTAGTTGGCGACATAAACAATTGATAAGAAAAAAAAAATCCCCCTTGAAAAATTCAACCATCGTGTTATGTACTTATCGCTGAGCTTTTTCCGGTCAGATTCTCATTCTCGTTTTGTTTATCTACGTAGTGCGTAAAATTTACAAATAAACCAGCGGAAATGAAGCACTGGTCTTATCTTTGGATTTTACTATAAATATAATAATTTTCGATGGTAAGTAAAATCAATCGAAATAGTACGTCACTCCTTCGAAGAGAAATACCGCAGGAAACTGGGCGATTCTTGAACTTTTTTCATTCATAAATTTCCAGATTGTAAAAAAAAAAAATCTTCACTTTTTAACTTTCTCGTAATGTCAAACGTATGGTAGGATTAAATTTTCAACTGCTGGAGTGGATTACAACATTTTTTGGAACAATTACAAATCACTAGACAAAAGTCAACTTTTGCCAGAGGTTCAAGATCAGTTAAAAAAAGATCACTATCGATTTAGAGAAGGGGGAGGGTGGGTTCGACTTTGGCGATCTTAATTTTAGTTTTAAATGTTATGAAAATTTCTATAATTTTTGACAATTCGTTGAAATATTTTGGGATTTCAGAGTATATGTTCACGTCTCATTAAAAAAACTGTTACTTAAATTTTCGAAATCAAATTCCAATTGTACTAGCAACGTGACGTATCCTTTTTTCGGACGAAGATGAGTGGTTTGGGTTTGGTAGGATTAGTAAGTCAGGTCTCCTCTCGATTTATCGGATGATTCATTCATTAGAGAACAATTTTTTCACCTCTAAATAAATCATTCACAAACAAATCATCTTCTATTCTGATTGATGTTATTTTTGAAACAGTCAAATTTTGCCTCGCCTTTCTTCCCTGGATTTGATTATAGGTAGTGATTCATTCGAGAACGAATGAATCGCCGATTTCGAGCAAATCGTTTGCGAATGAATTGAGTCTAGTTTTTGATAATACATACGTACTTGTGATTCGTTCATTCGCGAACTATATATTTTTTCTTTTAGCAAATCGTTCGTGAACAAAATCATTTACAATTTTTATAGATAGATTAGATGTTTCATTTAGTCTTTGATTTGATTTCAAAGTGAATCAGTCTTTCTCGACTCACTCCAATTTTAATTGATAGATTTGTTAAAGTCAAATTTTATGGCACCTATTAGTATTATTCTTTTATCTGACCTGATTTACATGGTGATTCATTCATTCGTGATTTATTGTTCGCTTCTGATCAAATCGTTTGCGAACGAATCATAATGAATTTAAAAATGTTACGATTCTTTATGAAAACAAGTAAAAAAATCCATTAAAAGCTCAAAACAAAAATTACACAGAATATCGACAAAAATTTCTAAAATCTGTCTCGAAAGTGGTACCCAAAGTAATTCCGAAGTGGTGTCAAATATAGAAAAAATTATACAAAAAATGAATAAATTTGTGCGAAATTATCAAAAAATCATCAACACAAATAAGGTTGAAAATCCGTTTAAAAAATTGAAAAAATACGTAAAAATTGCCTGAAATGAAATTGTAAAAACTTCTCAAAACAAAGAGGAAAAGAAATATTCGAAAGCCAACAACGAATTGACGTATTTTATACCCTATATAAAAATTAATGAAGGTAATGCAAAATTTTAAGGAAAAATTCCCAGGGTTGAAAATATTTCACATTTTTTTCTCAATTTTCAACAGTTTTTATTAATTTTCTGATGAATTTACTCGATTTTGTTCATACGAAGTAAGTACGTCATTTGTAAAAATTCCAGTAGGTAGTAATTTTCTGAAATTTTTGAAAACTCTTTTCATATGTGACTGTGTTTAATTATTTTCCAAGTAAGTTGAGCTGATTTTTCATGAATTTCAGAAAACTTTTTCCATCACGTAACGGCAATTTTGATGACATTTCGTCAACTTTTTTCAGTTATTTACCAATTCGATTTATTTTCAATCAATTCTGGACTGATTTTGCCATTTCATCACATTTTTCTCATATAAATAAATTTACTTCTCAATTTTTTTTTTTTTTCGACAACTTCATATAAGTAATATTTTCATACGATGTATTTTGGCTATAAAGTATGAATTTTGATTTTTCGTTTTTGACGATTCCCCAATTCTCTGATCAAATTTTTTCGTAAAATAGCAGCCTGATTTTCTCATCTTTCAATTGAAGTTTTCTCATGAAATTTTTTCAAATTTATGAGTATAATCATTCTCGAATGTCAAAAAGTTGAAACCAAAAAAATTTTTCTGTTGAAGAAAAATTGTTTTTATTTTTCAGCGTCGATGAATGTTTTCAAACTCCCTGTTTAGATAAAACAATAATTGGAGGAAATTGATCAGCAAAAGGCATTCTTTTCGGATTTTTTGAGAATATTGTAAGTAAAGATTTGTTGATAATAAGTCACTCAATTTTCTGAAAAAATTTTTGAGGTGCATCAAAGTGAAAATTTCACACCATATAGTTCAATGGACATTATTACCAACACTATTCGCTGAACGACTAATTTAAAGGTAAAAATTCTAGGAATTTTCTTATCTTTACGTTCCAATGATACGAACGGTATAGAAATCAAAAATTACACATTTGATAATAAATTGATAAGGATAAACAATAAGAAACGCGGACGAATAAGGATACGATCGAATGCTTTCGTGCTCCTCACAAACAACAACTTAGTTTAACCTGAGTGAGTAACGATCGATTAATTTTTTCCAACGAAATTCCCATCAAGCTCGGTATTTCTCTCTCTCTATTTTTTCATCGTATACTCGTATTTACTGTATATTTCCCAATTAGCACACAGAAGTACATTTATATCATCTCGCGGTAACGATCCCGATACAAACGCGGCTATTCCGCGAAACCATTATTAAAAGCATTCGATCGAGTGACTATGAGCTTTGTAAGTAAAATATAAAAACCACAACTAAACAGCTTGTGAGCTCGATCACCAGAGTCAATCAATTAATAGTTTACAGGTAGGTAGTTGAGGTTGTATGTACATAAAAGACCAACTCACCTGCGCTTTCGTCGACGAATCTGATAAATTTTGACTGGACGGAGAATTATGCGATGAAGAAGACGTAGATGATATCGAAGACGGCGTTCTCGAACCGTTTGCGAAATTTAATACGCAATGTGTATTAGATATAACAGGATCGGCGTAATACCTGCGAAAAAATTGGAATATTTTAACAATTGGAGAAAATTTCCAAATTTCAATCGAGTAAAAAATAACACAAATAAAGCACATTTCCTCGTACCTTTTCTTTTCGTATTTGGCTATCATGAAATCTTTTATTTGCTGTTCGTCTTTTATTGGTATTTCAGCGTCGTACAATCCGAGCCACAGATTTTTACAGTACTGAAACACCATAAATATACACACAAACGATAATTAATTTTTAATACATTGGTAATTACTGTTTTTTTTTCTTTCTTTACACTTTCTCTACATAGCGTGTAGTGTACATATACGACGCCGCGCCGATGACGTCATCAACCTCCTTTCCCGTCCGGTAGACATCGGATGTACAATTTATCGACGATTTACTCTTTTTTTCCGACACAGCCAACGCAAAATATACACCAGACCACGTTATTTTTCTATAATTACGATTGAAACAGATCTACCAAAACGATAAATGAGACAGGAAACGGAAAGGAGGGGGTGTAAATGAAGCCGCAAATTGTTAAAACAATTCGATATCAGTCGGATGCAATTTTTTCAATTAAATCGATCTTATAGACGAGAAAGTCAATGATTTATGAAATAACGACTCACGGCAGAACAGAACAGGTGAAAATGAAAATGATCATAAATTGGAAGACAAAAATCATTTTTTAGAAAGGTAAGCATTAACTACGAAGCAGGCAGAGTGACTTAAAAATTGAGAATTGGGTCTTAAAAAACACTTAACAGAGTGACCAAAAGGATCTTTTTGTTTTGAAAATCTAGATTCCTCTTTCCCTAAAAAAAAAAGCATAATGTAGGAGAAGATAATCACGCATTAAGTATGTACCAGAGAAATCGCCAAAACCACCTTCAATAATGTTTAAATTTAAAAAAAAATCATATCCTACCTCAAAGAAGCCGGAAACAAATATTTACCGTTTCACAATCGATTTCTAACACATGAAACCTACCTATCGTTCATCGAAAAGCGAAAAATTCGAATAATACAGCAATGCTCACGTATCAATTTTGCAAACGAGGAAAAAAAAATAAGCACTGTAAGAATGTAGTCAATTTGAAAAAATAACCCATAAATACGAAAACAAAACAGAATTCAAGGCTAAATTACGTTTTAACGAGACTGAAGATTGAAGACTAATCACTTTCTTCGCCTTTTACCTTGAGAAAAATTGAAAAACTTGTTTCGATGAACGAATTATTTTTCGCAGAGTAAGTAACTGAAATTAAATACAAATAGCCTGCGTTCGACAGCGAATTCAATTAATTTTCAAATCCAATAGAGGTAGCACAAGGTGTAAAATGTTTAAAGCTGAATGTAATTTTAGGAAAATTGTATTTACTGCGAAGTAAATGCTAAATACTGAATCACAATTCAATTTATACGTAATTTAAAATTCCTAGAATACCTAATTCCATAAATAACGCCAAAATAAGAAGCATAAGCCATCAGCAGCAGCTATTCGTCGATTGCATCATTGCAAGACAGTTTTTACATTTGTTTTGAACGTTCAATTTACTGTACAGATATGTGCATTTTTTTCATAGAACTCGTTACACGTATTTTTCCAAATAAAGATGAGCCAAAAAAATTGTATTCCTGTTTCCATCCTACGGTAGAAAAAATTCCGAAAATGTTTACTCCTTTCAAGAAAAACGAATTCTAACGAAAGCTCGTTCATTCGACAATTCGAACCAAAAAAATTCATTTCGACGTTCAATTTTACAATTCAAATACTAGGACCGATTAAATTCCTGAAAAAATTGGGGGAAAATACGTGTCGTTGGTCGGAAAATCGAGACGAACAGGCACTACAGACGAGAATTTTCAGCTAGTTCAACCTTGAACTTGACATTGCTTCTAGTTCGTAGTTATAGCTTGTGGCTGGTAGTGGTATGTTTTGGTGAAATGAAAATATAACATCGGTTGTACATACGAAGAAGAAGAAAAAAACCACATATTCGCACAAATTCTAACGTAATAAAAATCGTATGTCAATAAAGAGTTGAATCGGTTCAGAGAAGGCAAGTGTAAGCCCCGGAGGCGAATACATAGTTGGACGCTCATCGGTGATGGCATTTCAACTAAATCAATAGCGCGCATCGGCCATTACTGTCTCTGTCTTACTTCGTTTCCTCTGGATTTCATGATGTCGATTTCTTCCGGAGTGAATGTAGCCATGGTAATCGATTTCACTCGATGCGGAGGAGTCAATCCACGTCTGTAAAAATAAACATACGCGGATTTAGTCACCAGCGAGGTCGAAGCGGTTATCGTCAACGTCGTCATTAACGTGTATTAAAAAAAAAAAAAAAAAAAAAAAATGACATCTTCATCATTCATACAAAATACCCATAGCCGAGCTTCGCCGAGCCGCATCGCTCGTGTTCGACAAAGTAGTCATTTATCTATTTCCGAGAAATTTTTCGGCTTACGCAAACAATTTTTTCCCCCTTTCCTTTCGTAATTATTATCGCATCGTCTTGCATTTCCTCATGCGATAACGCTATGTGGTAGATAAGATTATGTCGCTGTCGTGCATTTCATTCAATGATTCGTATACGAGTTGGGAGCACATTTTTCAGTTCCTTCTCCTACAAGATTACAAATATTCCAGTCGTCATTGCTCGTAAGCTCACTGCAGACATTGTTTAAGTGAGCCAAAATAAAACACTGCCCCTAGTTACGTATCAAAAAGGTATGTACATCATGCTTCAAATTCAAAGGTCTCAGGGGAAATTGATTGGATCTGATCAGACCGGTTCAAATCAAAGTTGATATCGGATTAAAGCTATATTCGTATACCTGATGAGATTTAATAAGAGAAGGCCTAATCGGATCTTACCATACCTGATTGATCACACCTGTCTTTGAACAGAACAAACAAACAATGACTGATTCTAAGCAATGGACCCAAGACGAAGAGAAAAAATTTTACCACAAAATTGCATATTCATCAATGAAAGAATAATGAAGAGAGAGCCAAAGTAAAAGGTTGAAGAATGAGACATACATACATACAAAAAAGATTAAACGCATTCTTCTCCTATTTATATCATTTTAAAGCAAAATTTTTTGTCTACTGAGATTTTAGGGAAAAAATCAAAACATTCATTTGAGATCTGATTTCCATACTCATTTCAATTTTGAAAGTACGAAAATTTATCGTAGACAGAACCTATTTTAGAAAAAATAACTCTTGCTTCTCAGTTTTTTATTAGTGCAAAGCTTTTCAAACACCAAGTGTTCATAATCAGGCTTAAATCACTTCGAGTTGCTATATTTGAATTTATGCTAATGAAAATTATTTTTCTTTGAAATTTTTAAACCCACAGAACAGGGTTTTGACAACGTGTCTGACAAAACTTCAAAAAGGAAAAATCAGGACTTTCGATAGGATATTTATCAAACAATTCATAAGTTCTTTACGGAGGGGGAACGGCGAGGGGAAGTTTCACATTATACACGTCAATTTGCCTATTTTTCAATATCAGGATATCTTAAGATTTTTTCGGCGGAAGAAAGGCGTTAGAAATATCTTTACCATTTCAATTTTTCATTAGCGAGGCATCCAGGAAACATTCTAAAACTTTTTTTGGGAAAGAAAAACAGGAGTCAAAGTTTTACACGTAAATTTTAAGTTTTCGGTGTCATGAGGTATATTTCAATATGGGGGAGGGGGGAGGGAGTGGCAATATTTTTACCATCTTAATTTTTCGTTTTTCAAATTTTTCAACCTGTTTTGAGCGTTTTCAATGAAATGATAATCATAATTTTTGGATCCAGACATGATATTTTTGGAAAATTTCTAATTCAGAATGTCAAGAGAAGAACTTTCATAATACATACTTCTTAAAATTTTTTAAAAAAAAAATGTTCTTTAAAATGACCAATAACACAGGAAAGAAAGTGAATGAAGTTGAAATTTTTCCATCAGTCAGATGGAAAAACTACGAATTTTTTTCAAAATTTCGCAAAAAATGGAAATGAATTGAAAATTTGAAAAAATCAGAACATTTGGATAAAAATCAGGACAATTGCAGGATACGCAGGACTGTTAGACAGTTAGACACCCTGTTTGAAGGTGCAGAATACCCAACAAAATCTTCATCTGCAGATATGCCTTTTACGTCTCCTAATCTGACGTATGCGGCCCCTCTCCGGGAACGAAAAAATCATTTTTCAAGCTATGTTTCGAGTATTTCGACCTATTTTTAGCCAGAAAATTTCAAAAGGATAATAATTTCTTTTTACGTATTTTTAGCTCTAACATACAAACTTGGCTTATTTTTCACGAAAAAAACAAACAATTAAACGAACATTTTCCTCAAGAAGGGCTCGAAGGAAATCCAGCACATTCAAATTTTTTCAAAACCTATTTCTACTTCTTAGGTACGAGTTCTTAGAATCCAATACCTATTACAGTATAATAGAATTTTTCTAAAATTGGGAAATCCAGAAATTCGCGATGGTGGAAAATAAAATGAGGAATTAACCTAATTTCATGCTATCTACCAGCTACCTACACTTATTTGACCACATTTTGATTTTTTTGAAAATTATTATAATGCGATTCGGATTTTCAAAAATTTGCCAATACAAGATCTTGGTCATTATTATTAATTATTTTTGCCCAGTAAGCAATTTTCTGAGAAAAACTCGTAGAAACTCGAGTGGTTACGTTTACTCCGAAATTTTCACTATACGAATAGGCTTCTGATAGTCTTATTCAGAGAAAATCACTTTCGAAAATTTTACCATCGTTAAATTAATTACATTTCTATACAGATGAAGCTTTTACTGAGAAATCATTATCATCAGATTCATTACATAATAAATGTAATTTAACAGAAAAATGCAATCAATTTTTCGTGGAAATTTCATAATTGCATCGTTACCTATTCTCGTGCGAGTAAATGTATCTCAGATGGTATTGAAAAATGACGGCTAATTATAAATAAGCAAGAAAATCGGCGTAATTTTTGTATAAATTCTTTTTTCTTTTCATTGAAATCGAACGAAACGTTTAGATCGCATATCACAATGAGTTAGGGCTACATTTTGTAACACTTGCCCAACATAAATCAAATACCGAAAATAAAAACGAGTAAATTCTACGAAAACTGTAGCTACCTAACCACAAAAAAAAACAAATGAATCACGAGAGGGAAAAACAAATTTAAAATGATTTACCTCGTAATAAGTAGCCTATTACATTTATATGTATTGGCAATGGTAATGAAAAAAATTCTGCCAATATTAATATCGTAAATTAAAATCACGAGTAAAAAAAAAATCAATTAGGTAGCTACGGAGATATCGCCAGCATTAGCATGTACCTACGTATTCCCTTTCAACTGCCTTTCTCTATCTTTCTTTCCCCACTCGTCGTGTATTCTTCATTGAAAAAAATGTTGATATGTGTAACACCACCAAACCAAGGTATTATGGATACGTATTTTTATTCTTTTATTACTCGAAGAGTCGCAGGAAACCGCGAAACCGTAGAAAATAATTAATTCGTACCCACATCAAAGTTTAAAATTCAACTCGTGTAAAAATTAGAAAACAGGTAGTCTGGTATATCGAATAGCGTTTTTAGATACGATTCTCTATACTCATTCGCGTATCGGAAATTCACGGGAAACTTCACCTAATACAAATACGATACGTGAGACGATTGGTAATACGGTGGAAATAGTTATACTGTCGCCATTTTACCCGTCATTATACCGGAAAAATGATTCTGAAAACCTTTCAAAGTCTGAAAAGCTTTGAAAACATGTCAAAGAAGTGTATCATATCAAATTCATATTGTATTATACGAAGTACATGCAGATGAAAATTTTTGAAATAAACATTCATCTCTGAATTTATCGTTGAACGTTTTTGTATCTACACTCCGCATCAGTTCCGAATAAATGAACGAGAAAAATGCTCGTATTGCTGACAATGTGTGAAAAATTAAAATATATCTATGTCACGAACACTCGTACCATGATAATAGTCCTTCAAGTTAAATGTATTGTGTACCTCGATCTGTAAAGCATCCTTTGAAAATGAAATAATTCGGAAGATAGATAACATTTCTTTCTCCTTTTTTTTTTCAACAAAAGTTTGCATCAGTTACCCCGGTTTTCTCTCCTATTTACGTACTATAGACGTGAATTATCAGCAATGAAAATGAACTAGGAAGAGGGTGATGCATAGTCTGACAATAGAGGTATCATTCTCCACTGATAGAAAATTTTTTGAATTGGATAAAGCTAAATAGAAGGAACCCGCAAAAATACATCAAAAGTCACAATCTCAGAAGCAAAAACACATTCTATCGATTTTTCGTAAATTTTTTGAAAATCGTTGGATCAAAAATGTGAAAAAATATCCATTTTAATAAATTGACCTAGAAAACCTGAAATTGGATGTGCACCTTTTTATCAACCTCCCAAATCGATTGGAAACCGTTTTGCACTGTTTTGAGCCGTTCTGGAACCTCCAGTAGATTTTTGAAAGTTGAAATTTACACAAAATATTACCCATTCAAGTTGCAAAGGTAAAATTTACTTTATACCCTAATTTCAGCATGCTGGGTTGATTCGAGATGATTTCAAGCAATTCTGAAGCCTCCGGCCATATTATGGAAATTCCAAATGTTCAAAAAGTGTCATTAAAACCTGTGCAAATCATCAGCTTTTGCACATATAAACGCGATTGGTGCTCTTTAGTGACTCCTTGACCGATTACAGACCCTTTTTCCTAAATTGGTTTTTGCCCGATTCAAACCGTGCATTTCTCCAGCGATTTCATTGTTCAAAATTTGAAAATTACGCGAGTATGAATCGACAGAAACCGATTTTCGAAAAACGGTGTGTCATTGGTCAAGTAGGTGACTAACAAGCCCTAATTGTGTTTATAAAATGCCTAAAGCAATTTCCATAGTTTTGAATGGTACTTCTTAAAAATCTGGAATTCGCAAAATGTAGCTGGAGGCTCCAGGTCGGCTTAAAAGCACCTCCAATCAATTCAGCATGTTGAAATCAGGGTAATCCAATAAATTTTAGCTTTTAAACTTCATTGGGTAAAATTTAATAGAAAATTCGATTTTCAAAAATTTTCTGGAGACTCCAGAATTGCTCAAAACGGGTCAAAACTGTTCTCAATCGATTTGAGAGTTCGAAAATAGGTCGCATATTAAATTTAAGCTCTGTAGGTCAATTTGTGAAGATTTTAATTTTTTTTTCATTTTTGGCCTTTTGGTTTTTAAAAATTCGCCTAAAATCGAAAACTTTACTATATCACCTGAAATTTTGACTGATAATTTATTTTTGCATGCTCTTTCGATTTAGCTACGTACGGTTCTGAAATTTTTGTATCAGTTGGGTTGGAATACCTCAATAGTGAGAAAAACAGTATATTTTTCAAAAAATCAGCCCTCTCCTCCTCGCTAAAGCGAGATTGAGAACACAATGGAAAGTGTATGTAGATTGAAATTTCCTATAATTTTACTCATCTACGAGTCAGGAAAGTATTCGATTACTCTGCCTCATTTTAGGCATTAATTTTACAGGTTCACTTCAGATAGTCGAATTGGTGCAATAGGTCAACTTTGACAATGATGAGAAAAAATTTTGACAAAAATACAGGACATCAGCAAAATTTTTGTAGGGGGGTAGGCAACTGTTTTTCGATGTTTATTCATTCAATCTCCATCAAAATGATATACCTATATTTTTTATTTTTTTTTGAAATACGTAGGTATTTTTTAGATTGGAATGGGAATTCATGGGTTTTTTAAAGTTTTTTTTTTTTAGCGAATTTTCACATCAATTGGAAGTTTTTAACCCACGTTTGTTTGAAAAACATTCAAGGGCTGATATGACCACTTCAACTAGCACGCAAACCTTTCGTATGGAAACCCAGATATTCATAATTTCACTCTCAAAGCGATATCTGATTAAATCATCGATTCAGTCCTTTTGCCAGTAAAAACAGCAAACTTTCAACGATGGAGCATTTGTATGATTTAATTAATAATTTCCCAGATTCAATTAGTACCTAGTCATGATAAAATCAGTAAAATCATTGATTCAACTGAAATAATGAGTTAATGACCAACTACTTTAATATTCTTCGACCAACTTGACGATGAAATTTCACGTATTTATGACTCAATTTTGTCCACCTATTTTTTCGATGAAATGACAAAAACCCTCTGATACAAGTTCGCAGAGCACCAAGACTCAGCACACTCGATCAATTGGAAAATTTTCCCATTCACCATACGAAACATTTCGATCGAGTTTATTAATAAAACTAGTCACATCATCGACACGCGATCCTCGTTTTAGAAACGAATAAATGAGAGACAAATCGTTACAAGTACCTTCATACAGTAAAGCAATTAACGACACACCACGAAGGCGAGTTATCATACATAACCCATGCTACCAGCATCAGTACAGCTACCAGAGAGCGGTGTATCTAAAGTACATACGTACAACAAGTCATTAATAAAGTAGTCATTTCGTGTACGTAAAGTCATTCATGAACATACGCTTAATGGTTAGCGAAATTAAGCAGAGAATAAATCCATCAGCGGCGTATAGAGCAAAATTTTACCACACGACTGAAAAATCTTATTATCCTACGCCGGCCAGTCCCAGTACCTAAACCTATACAGTATACACAACACACATTGGTCTCTAAACAGCTTCCTTGTACTCGTGGCGGTAGTTTTACTATAAGAATGTATCGAATAAACAAGTACGTGATGAAAAAAATTGCCAACGTTATAAAGAATTTTACTGCGCAGTTGAACTATCTACATAAGAGCGTAAACCTTGTACTGGCATAAGTAAGAGAAAAAAAATGTTATTTATAGCGAGTGTATCACACGTACACGCATATTACTACAGGGAGTAGAAGATACATTTATGAGTATAAATATAGGAAAGTAGGCAAAAAAAAAATTACCCAACAATGGAAAATTTATCAAATATATTGGTCATAAATCCATAGGTAGGCACTAGGCAGACACTGAAGCTGAGAAAAAATTTCAATCTATCAATTCATACCCACATATAGGAATCAAAAAGCATCGTTCATTCTCTTCTATGTATATTTTTCTCTTTCGTTTCGATAATTAGTAGAGAGGAAATTATGCAATCGTAGCATTCTCGTGAATGAGTTGCATGTATGTACTTTAGGCCTACGTACTCGTACAAGATTCCAAGTTCCCCGTAAATCCGGCGAATTATGCTACCGAGAAACACATCGTTATCATGTTTTGGTTCGTGTTGGAACGCGTGCATGTGTTTTGTGTATGATGTCATAAGTTTAGTGTTATTTTCTCATCTCTTCTGAACGACACGACCCAAGATTTCGAGGAAGAAATTGAGAGATGATAGAAGATGGTACGCGGGTATGAAATGAACATGGGCATGGGCATGGGTATGGACAATGACGATTAAAATAGATAGTATCTAGATGCGTGTCGCTGTCGCGGCTAAACGGGAAAATTCAATTAAGTCAGCCTATTTAGAAGAAGAAGGAGTAAAATGCTCTTTGTGAGTCATAATCGTACGATGAATGATGACCCGAAAGCGAGCTTTCAGGTTTTTAATTGTCATCTCCTGTATAGACGTAAATATCTACATCAGAATGAGAGTGTGAATTCGTTCGAATACATTTTTCATGCGATTTTACGTAATATCGTTTCCTCTGTAAGGATTCCTTATTTATTCTAAGAGATAATCGTTTTGACCTTTCAAGACGTTCTCTATGGTATAAAAATAAGTTGTAGAGCTTTGTAGAAAAACTCCAGGTTCCAAACAAAAGATGACCATAATCGTGTGAAACTATAACCATACCCTTCTGGTCTTTCCTATCCATTCAGAGAAAAAGTCAATAATTGGGAAGATGACTTTTTCAACGTAAATAACTCAGAATTGTCAGATAACAACTAAAAAAAAAAGTTTTTTTTAGCGTCATTCATTTTGCATTTTGCTCGTTTTCATTACCTTAAAGCAGGAGGATTCATAGGATAGCTTACAAAAAATTCTCATTTGTTTTGAAAATTTTGAGGACCCTAAAGGAATTAACATTTTTTTAAATAGGTAGCCCAAAAAATCCGCAAATAGGTGCGAATTGCGAAATTTAAATGGATAACGTTTTAGTCATATTATGTTTCAAAAAGTCCAACACATTGACACCAGCGAAGGGAATATAATATTGTACATATTTTTTGGAGGAAAGGAGGAGCTTTCTCAAAAAATTATAAAAAATATCACAAAATATGCTTATGATATTTGTAATAAAGTCTTTCTACCAAAAAACACTACAAAATCTCCCTCCCACGCCCTCCCCCACCAAAAAAAGAGTAAACAGCTGCACACTGGCAAATTTTGGAATCTATGCACTATTTTGGTGATGTACAATTCTGATCAACATCACATATCGACTGTTCTGCGGAAGAAGGACTAAACTGTTTTTCAGCCTTTTTTGAGACAGTGACATTGAAATGAATGAGACAAAAGGGCCAAACTGACCTCATGAAAAGTGAAGTCAGTTTGGCCCTAAAAGGCTTGAAGTTTGGCCCTTTTGTCTCATTCATTTCTAAGTCTCAAAAAAAAATAATGAAAAAACAGTTTGGCCCTTCTTCCGCAGAACAGTCGATATTGAGACCCTATTTCGAAGTGAGTAAAAAGATGTATTTTTTAAATGATTAAGCAGGATTACAATTTTTGCCAAAAAAGTGAGACTAATTTAGCGATTTTTACTTACTTTTTTGCAAAAAAAACGAGACTTTTTAAAACTTATTTTTGAAGGAAAAATCATTTTGTTTGTTTTGTTTTTGCGGAAAACTAAATTAATAAAAAACGAGACTTGCTGCATAGTTGCAAATTTTGGAATCTATGCACTATTTTGGTGATGTGTATTCGAATCAACATCACATTTTGAGACCTTATTTCGAAATGAGTAGAAAGTGTATTTTTTAATACATTAAGCAAGATCACAATTTTTGTCAAAAAAGAGAGACTAATTTAGCAATTTTTACTTATTCACTTTTTTGCAAAAAAGCGAGATTTTTTGAAAATTTTTGGAGGAAAAATCAGTTTTTTTTGGGGGGGGGGGGTTTGCAGTAAACTAAAATTTTTAATAAAAACCGAGACTTCAAAGAAATTGTGATAAAATGCCAAGAATTCTTGCTGTTTTTGGTTGAATGCGAGACAATGACAATTTTAGCAAAAGGCAATACTTTTTAGCCAATTCTGGCAAAAAATCAAAACTTTTCAGAAAAAAGAGATACATTGTCATTTTATGGAAGAAAATTGAAATTTTTCTTAATTTCAAATAAATAGCGAGATTTTTTAGCAATATTTCTGGTAAAAAAACGAGAATTTTTACAATTTTTGAATAAAAGCAGGGCCTTTTGGCAATTACTTACTAGCGAAAAAATGACGCTTTTCGCCTTAAAAAAACGAATTTTTAGGCATTTTTTGGCAAGAAAATGAGAATTTTTCGCCAAAAAGACGACTATTTTTAGCATTTTTTTTGGAAAGAAACAAATCTTTTTGGGTAAATTCGACAAAAGGCGCGACTACTTACGATTTATGGCAGAAAGCAAAACTTGGAAAAATTTTAATCTTTAAACATTTAAAAAAAGATAACTTTAGTAAATGTTACTTTCAGTAACTTAAATAACTTGATTACTTGAATTAAAAAAAATTCACCCATCCCCTCACTGACCGTTCCCTCAAGTTTTACATTACACAGCTGAGATTTTTTTCGAGAACTATCCTATGGGTCACCATGTTCCAGTGATAAGAAAAAACTTGAATTTGAAAGTTGGAAGAATAAAAACAAAATCAAATGAATGATGTATTCAATCAAGAGTTCCCACAACAAAATCATCACTCAGAGTAATCAAATATCAAGTGAAAAAAAAACGAATCATTCCATTTTTTTAAAAAACCAAGCAATTTATGAAATTGGGTTGGCCTCCAGAATTTCTATAGGTATTTTGCATTTTAATAAGAATTCAAAGTTACGTACTACACTGCACATTTCCAATATTTTCTCGTTGAACTACACATAATTACTCGGTAAATTTGAAAAGACGTATAATTTCTTTTCAGAATTCAACACCCCTCTTCTCCTCTCCGTGTGACATGTTCAAATCATAATTTTCAACATTATACGTATTTGAATGCAACGCATAATACCACTCTCAAGCATTAAAAAAAATCTACAATCTTATTTTTTCGAAGAAACTCGAGCAATACTGGCTTCATCAGTTTAGTATATATAGTTACTTGGTGAAATCGTAAAATTTCACTTTTTTGTGAACGAGCAAAAAAAATGACAATTTAAATGTCATACTAGAAGTAAGTACATAATGCTCGAACATCTTGTACGTATTTTTTTCAACAATTGGTAGCGGTACAAAAAAAGTATAATGAATATTCCCACAATTGAAATTCAAAATTTTAAATGTCTTCGTCATTAAAATACGTTATACAAAAGTACCAGCCAAAAATGAATAAAGACTTAAAACTCGAGTAAAACAGCTCACGAGGGAACGATTTGAAATAATCACTAATTATCTCCGATCAGAATGAAATATCCTTCGTTGAATTTTCACCATAAAATTCAGCATTAACCATTTTTTGAAAATTAGTTCCATAAATCTTTCGCTGGTGCAAAATATAGCCAATATTTTCAATGTATCAATACTATACGTCAATTGCAGCTCGCAGGATAGAAAACCCGTAATATATTTTGTACATTCCGTGTTTTCTGGTCCCAGTGCGAAAAATTCAGTTTTTCAATCGTCCAAATTTCAGCAGAGCAGCGCATCAGCCACACCTTTCAGCACCATGCTTCGGCACACGAGCAAGTCTTTCGTCTTTCGCATTCTAATTCGGTAAAAATCGATCGTCTGATAGAAGTATACTCAGGTATGGGTAGGTATACCGTACATAAATCTTCCATGACACCTGCCAAGGTACCTACATTTTGTACAGTCGGTAATGGTAATTCGTCGTAAGACCGCAACTTTGCATCGTTTATTGCCACGAATAATATACTTGTGCACGCGGCCATGGGAACAATAATCACGCGAAATACACGTACCTAGACCTACTACCTAAAAATACAGTATTGGAGAAATAGTACGTCTATACGGTATAAAGGTAAAGCTGTAAAAGGTGCAAGGTGGGATGTAGAAAAAACGTAATGGAAACCACGTTTTTCACATGAGTTCGTGTTCGCTTTCTTCATCATAGGTCTAGGTATATTAGATGAAGGGCTCGGGCACCATATGGTTCGCTGCCCAAATCCATCATAGAATTGCATAGTACATATATATAGGTAGGTACATAATATACTATTTACTCGTATATGTATGAACGGTTTATTAATTGACACACGCGAATATGCGCGAAAATTCGCATAATTATATTAATTAGTCGAGCGTTCGCGCGTGTACTGTACGATAGCGAGTACATTTGCAATCTAGTAGATTTAGCGGAAATATAGGTAGGTAGTAGGTACTCTTCATCGTTGTGCACATGAAATATTCGTAAGCATATACGATTTTGATTACACAATTACACACACTACAAATTCATACATACATAAGTCTCGTAACATTGCCATAAGCGCAGCAGATCTCTGGTCTCCAAAGTCATACGCATACTGATCGCAGCGCAGGCAAACATTCTTTTCTAATTTACTAGGTTATTGTTTCCACCATCCGTACACTACACATAAGGACGGACGTTGACACAAGGAAGCTATTTAAAAACCTAGCTTTGAAGCAGTTTTCGCTCTTTTTATTTGACATACAGACTGTACACTGTACAGTCTCAATTATGCTAGAAAAAAATTCATTCGACCTCGACCGAGCCAACAAGAGTAATTTTGTTACCGAACTCGACACTTTAGTCCCTTGGGAAGTAGGATAATCTTATAGCGACAGAATTACGATATAATATTTGTGGCACAGAAAATTGGATGCGTTTTTGCTCAAATTGTAAATTAAAAAGAAGAGATAATAAATTTTTGAAAAATAAATAAATAAATAAATATAATTTAAAAATTGAACAATATGAACGATAGATCCATAACTGAACCAATTTCACAGCCTAAGACTAAAATTTTAGAAGTTATCAACATCACCTCAACTCGATGGAATCAGAATTTTTTGAAACCTCTTTAATCAGCATTTTTATACTAGATGACTTCACAGTAGGTATAAAAATTACGTACTTACACAATTGGGAAACATTTTGAAAAATTCCAAGGTTCATGTATCGATTGAAGAAGAGAAAAGGAAATTCATACGAGGAATGTGGAATTTTGAGCCCAAACTAGTGTCATGATTTTCGATATTTTTTTGAAAAAGTGTCACGTGGCCGATCAAAATGGGTTAAAACTTTACGATAAATTCAAATATTTGGACGAAAATGCTTTTTGAGCATATTTGAAGATTTTTAAAACTTTTAACGAAATATAGCCACAAGGAAGGTATCCAACCTGGCACAGACATTTTCGAACTGTACAAAACTAGATCGAAAGAGCATTAAAAAATTCAAATGCTGAAAAATTTGGGCCAAAAATGGAAAAACATCAAAATCTCACCAATCAGATTCAGAGGGCTGAAATTTGGCACATCTATTTTCGACTTTCCTTCGAACCATTTTACTACGCAGAATTATACCCAGTGAAGCTGGAACGCTAAAATTCATTCTACCTATTATAGATAATTTTTAAAAGCATGATGCTGAGTCGACTGAAGGAGGTTTCAAGTCGTTCTGCATCCTCCGTCGATATTTGGAAATGTCAGGTTTTCAAAAAATGCCATAAAATATGCACAAATGAACTTCAGCCCGCATTCTCACGATTGGTGCTTGTTAGTGACCTACTTGACCGATTACACGCCATTTTTCCGAAAGCGTGATTAATCAAAAAATCAACTTCTTCGTGAGTTGGCTATTTATGAGGAGAGGGAGGGAGGGGGTAAAATGATATTTATTTGTTAAAGGCCTGTTTTTCGGCTGGTCTGAAAAAACACCCTCGAGCCGTCTACCTGGAATTTGCTGGAAAAATGCAATTTTCGAATGAACTAGGTATAATTGCACGTTGGAGCGAACTAAAATTTTAGTTTTGAAATTTTTGGAGAAAATCAAGTTTGCGCTGGAGATTTTAGAATGGCGGGAATGCGGGAAAATGTTGGAAATGGATTCGGCTCGTCAATATTACCCAATAAAGTCGACCCTCCCCCTCCCTCGAATCGATTACCACCATTTTTGGATCGATCTGTAGCCTCCAGTAAAAGTTGATTTTTCTCCAGCGATTTTAAATCGCTCCAGACGACGTTGTAATCAACTTCGGTAGCTGCAAATTTAATCCTAAGTATTATTTCGGTATTTCAAATCAATTATAGGGTCGGCAAATCGAAAAATCCGAGATGACGAGTTGGAAAGTGTATTTTTTACAAGCTGAAAAATCTCAAATGTTTAAAAAGTTTAAAAATCGTTAATTTCTGTAATAAATTACTCGAAACTTCCTCTACCTTATGAAGTCAACCCTCAAATCGATTGCCACCATTTTTGTATCAATCTGGAGCCTCCAGCGAAAGTTATAAGTTGGCGTGAAACAAATTTTTAGCTGTTCAAGGTAATATGAAATCGTTCTATGGATTTTTGTCATTCCTGAAGAAAACCAATTTTACATTGGGCAATCCAAAACATATGAAATTTGCCAAAAACGGAGATTGTCTCCGAAATTACAGGTTTTTAGTTCAATTAAGCCATAATTAGACAAATCATTTTCATCACCAATTTTTAGGAATTCTCAAAAATGCGCAAAAAATTGAGAAATGAACTGAGGCAGTTGAAATTTTTGATTTAGAGTTCTTTTGGTATTTTTCGGAATTCAGAAATGTTTTGAATCCAACTATCTTGGGCGGAGGTGCTGGAGAAATCCCCCTTACAAAATATGTTCCACAGCTCTGGAATAAAAACCAATTTTATTCCAATAAATACAGTCTTTTTTTCAAACTTAAATTTCCCTAGTGCTTATTTTGTGAGTTTGGTACAAATTTCTCGATATTTTGTGAATTTTTACACACAGATTATTTCACAAAACTCGATCAGCAAAAAAGAATTCTCTTCAAACGATTGTGATAATTTATTCGGAAACCATTGATATGGTTCAAAGTACCAGAGCAGCTCTAAAAATAGAGGATAGATTCTCCAAAAAGAGTGTCTACATTAAGGATAAATTTTTTGCAAATCCAACGAATTTATAACAAAATCTGTACATGTGCATTGTGCACATCATCTCTGTTCCAAAATAGACAAAAAAGACGACGACGATTCATCGATCACAACTCGTATGCACTTGCATATAAACTATAAACAAATCCGATGATGAAATTCTGTCCAATAAACATTCAGTATACTCGTTCATTTACTGCTTTACGAGCATATTAAATCCGGGTGGGGTCATCGGTCGATTTGACGAGTATTGTTTTTTGCACATCTACACCTACACTCGAGCACTCGTGGCAATGGCATGATACTGAAACCGACTACAGACCAAACAACCAACCGGCCGACCAACGTTTTCGCCTATTTGCTGTATAATTTCGCTTTCTATTCAAACGTTGAATAATTATTATGGCCTTAAAATACGCGTGTACGACGTAATATCGCGTGAAATGACCAATTGTAAAATTTTCCGAACATCTTGAAACTCTGGAACGGATTTCATATCGACTCGAATCGTATAGTCGGAGGAATAGGAGGTATAAGGTTCATACTTCATAGAATGATACAGGTACAGTAGGTATACCCTACCCACGACAATGATATTTTCACAATTCAGAATTCTCTCTTTCGAATATTATCATTTATTATATTAATGTTTTCATCCATAGCAGTGTGAATTTACCTATAGGCAGAATTGCAGAAATACTACATAGAAGAGAGAAGATGACACGTATCTCGCGTTTTAACAATGTTCTCTAATCCCCTACGCGTATTTTTTTCAACTTTTTTTTTTCCTTTGATATTATTATTGTACGACAACCAAGTCAAGAAAGTAGTTTCTTTTTCAACGATCTTTCGATAGAAAATGGCAGGTACCAGGTACCCTGCGACATGTGGTAGGTGAATGTTTATTCATAATGCCACTCGTTTCATTATTCACGCGCCATCGATACGTATCGATTTACGTGCTTAATCGATTTGATCGAGATTATATTATTTATTCGCATTTTATTCTCTCTTTCATTCAGGTCTACGGAATGCTGCGTATTCATAATGCGTATGTTTTGGATGGATCGAGGGGAGGGCGTGCTGGGACTGAATACCTTGCCAGAGTAGTTTTTTTTTCAGGTTGAATTTTCAAAAATTCATTAAGAAAATGGGAATATTCGTAAGAGTTTCGATTTATTGGATCACGAAAAATTTATTACGGTCGCGGTAGAGTGGGGTAATTGCAAAATTGTGACCTCATGCAAAAAAATATCAATTTTCTGGTTGTGCCAACTAGGGGGTGTCGAAGCAACAACCTTTACCGACATATTCACTTGGTCATAACTCGCGGGGTTCAACTTGTCGCTCCGTAGCAAACAATTTTATCAAAGCATGTTAAAACCACTCATAAGTAAAGTGAGAGGTGTTTTTTTTAAAAAATGCATGTGAAATAGAAAAAACTGACGATTTATCTGGAATTTTCACAATTTAGGGTCATGAAGGATTGAAGTTTAAGGTAAGATATTGCAATTTGACATTTTTTTTTATTTTGGCCGTAAATTGCGTTTTTGCAATCACCCCAGAAAAAATTGATTCGGTGTAATTGCAAAAACGATTTTTTTTTTCATTTTTGCACTTACCTTACCACAAATATTTTTTTGCCCTAAATAACTTGAAAAAGGTTCGAAATTACAAAAAAAATAAACTTCCATGGTCACATGATGAGTTACACGTTAGAGAAGTGATTAACAGTTTTACTGAATTTTTAAACTATTGCTCTTTTTTAATGTTTTACTAATATATTTGACGAAAAATGTATTTCTATGACGACATTTTTTCAGTCCCCTAAAAATTTTTTTAAGTGGAAAAGTTATCGAATTTTTTACCGAATCAAGACCACGAATACATCAAAAGTTAGCAAATGACACGCAGAATACAGTGAGTGTGTTGAAAATGCAAAAAAATAAAAAAAATATCGCCCACTTTGCAATTACCCCAACATGGGGTAAATGCAAAAGTCGATTTTCAAATTTTCAAATTGCAATTTTCTCCACGATTTGTGGACCAAATTGTACCAAAATCTTACTATTGATAGAAAACCCCCTGAAGTATAAGTGGTGCAAATTTCAGCTTCATCCGTGCAATAGTCTTCTCACATCACCCTCTCAAAGTGTCACTAATCAAAAACTGCTTTGCAATTACCCCACTCTACCTTACTCAATTTAAAAATATCTCTTATTAGTTGAAGACCACAACCACTGCTGTTGATGACCATCACTTTCTAATGAAAAAAGACAATAATTCGGGTAAACAGTCATTTTTAGTAAAAAATCAAAAGAATTTTTCATTTCGACAAATGATAATTTTTAGTGAAAAATTGCAAAAAAATTTTAGTGAAACCTAGCAAAAAAAAATTTAGTGAAAATTTCAAAATAAATTTTAGTGAAAATTGCAAAAAAAATTTTAGTGAAAAATTGCAAAAAAGTTTTAGTGAAAAATTGTAAAAAAATTTAGTGAAAAATTGTAAACATTTTCATTTAAAAAAGTGTGATGATTTTTCAGTGAAAAAAATGAGACGATTCTCTATAGTGAAAAAGATGTGACAATTTTAAATTTTAAAAAAATACAATTTTTAGTGGAAAAAAATGACAATTTAAACGACAGTTTTCCATTTCGGTGGGATAACATGATATTTTGAGAAAAAAAATTACTATTTCTAGCAGAAAAATGGCAATTTTATGTGAAAATGATCTCCAACTCTTATTAACTTATTTCCATCATTTTCATTATCAGAATTATTCAAGGTTCAAATGACTAAAAATAATAAACTGATTTATTTTCAGAATTTATGCTTTGATTGCAGCATTGTTAAGTATATTTTTTTTTCTGCTTCGTTATAATTTTTAATAAATAATGTGATTTTTGCTCATTTTTTTGGCAAATTCAAGAAATAAAATGCAATTTTTAAAAACTTTATAAAAAATTGTTTGCAATATTTAACACAATTTCCAGCGATATTTATCTCTATTTTAATTCAATTTTAAACAATTTTTGAATCAATTCAACAAATTCTCATAGTCTAGAAAATTGTTTACAATTCGGTCAATTTTCGTGCAATTTTTTACTACTTCAATGGTATTTTATTAAATGAAAAAAATCCATTTTTTGCACATTTTCATTCAACATGTACATTTCAATTCTCACTTTTTCTCCACTTTCAACACACTCGCGGAAGTTTGAATATTTTCAAACGTTTTTCAAATGATCGCGAGTACTATGCCAAAATCTTCACAAATAACTCCGCGAATGAAAGGGGCTCTTCATTGTCATCTTTTTGACATCATCTTGAAACATTATGGCAAGTCACTGCCCACATTTTGGCTACAGCGTCTTGCTTGTAGAGTCATTAAAAATTCATTATTACGAGACCAATCAGTTTCTGGATGTTTAGAATAGATAAACAAAAACTCAAGCTGTATCGTTGAAAATAAAAAACGAAACATTTCGCATACGTAATATATCTACACCTCGTACATAACATAGAACAGATGAGGGAATTCACATCACAATATTACCTTATTACCCAATTAAACTCATCAATAATCAAGTTCAAATCCCAAAACCTATAATTTAACTTCAACGTACGTAATAAGTATACTATGAAAAAACAACATCGTCGAAATATCAAATCTACATCGATAATTAACTAGGTTAATTTAAAATGACCACCGAGCTGGTATAAAATTTCACACATGATTTCATTTACCTTGACCTACACAAAAAGGCACTTAAAGATCAGGGGAAAAACCGCCAAGTATAGAGCGCAAAAGGCTGCGCATTTGTTTTTCAAGGAGTCAATAAATTTGCTACGCTGTCACATTGGCTATAGTCTTGGGCCAATTTCTCTATATTCTAACCCAAGGAAACGATTACGTAAATTAAAAGATACCAGGATGTAATATCTCTTAAACGATTTAGATTCTTTATGACCTTAAATAAAGGAAACTTTTAAAAAAAGGATGACATTCTTTCCAAATACCAGCACCTAAGTCTTTTGTAGTGTAGTCGTACATTACACAATGTGTTTTCACCAAACCGAGAAAATAAAATCCGTCAAGTTGACACAAAACAACGTACAATACCCGGCAGGAAATCATGTAACGACTTTTAAACCATACGGGTTACCATTTTGATATAATAGACGAAGCTCGTTAAAACCACTGGCACTGGCACCGGCACCGGCCAACATGATCATCCCTGATCAGATCGGTCTAATTAAAAGCCAAAAATAAGGTAAGCTACGGTAAAAATTCCTGCTTTAATAGCAGCTCACCGACTGACTGATTCATAGTAGGTTGACGACTCTCGATACCAAAAATTTACCAAACAACTGAGCCAACTGGGTACGATTTGGGCAGGTGTTTGGACAACAAAAGGCCTCCCGAGGTTTTGTGCTCTGACAGGCGATTCATCGAAGCGTTTCTATGCTTTTCCATGGGTATACTCTCCGAAGTACGATTTTCACTCGCCGGAGACCGAGAGCTCGAAGGCCGACCATTTTTAATTTCATTACTCGATTCGATAGGTAGGTACTCGCAGTCGAAGTAAAAATCAATCGAACGTCTTCCGGTCGTATTGAATTTTTTTTTTCGACTGTAATTTTCTTCAACTTTGCAACGAGCAAGGACGTATTATATTTTCGATTTTTTTTTTTCATTTTTAATAGCACGTGTTTTCAAAGAAACGCCAATCAACCCCACTGGCCACTACCTACTTATAGTTTTGCTTTAGTAACTGGAAATTGACGAGTATTTTTATATCGTTGATGAAGGTTATCGTGACGAGTAACTTTTTTTATTTCTTCTGCTCTTCTTTCTTTGCTCATTCTAACGAGTTCGAAAATAGAAAAATTTTTCGTCGTAGAAATAAATTTTCTAGTATAGTTAACGTCGTCGCGTCGATGACCTTTGTATTTGATAGTACACAGAATAATAATAATATGTTTACTTAACCACTTCTGCCTCTTCTTTCATAGTGTAATTATCGCAATTAGTTATTAGAAGTTAATGACAAAACGGATATTACGTTTTTAAATATAGGTACTTGTAATAGTTCGGTATTACGAAGTGACGCATGTAAATTCAGGCAAAACCTATCGATAAATCGGTTCCCATTTCCAACTTAGACGGTTAAATTTAATCAGTTCCGAACGTGCAATAATTCGTATACACATTACACACGGTTTAAATACTATAAAATCGTAAAATTAGTAATGGTTCGAGATAACAAAAGCGAATGGTACAATCAACAGAATTAAAATCTAACTCTATTTAGCGAAAACCCCCGAAAAATGACTCATTTCCGTCAACCAGCGTTCATTTTCTATCTCGTAGGTATAACGCCACTTGCTGGTAGTTCGTAGTAAACAAAAGCATTCACCTTTAAATACTATTTTAAATTTGTATAATTGCCAAAATACTTGACAAATTTACCTAGCTACCAACGTAATTTCATTTGAACCCAAATAACGAACTTTGAAAAGTGAAAAACACAAAATCAAACGATCTGGACTCTGGAGGAGTAAACTTGAGTTGGTAATCTAAAAAACACCTTTTCTAGTAGAGTTTACTTTCGCTATGATTTCAATATATGGAATGGTAACCTCATCATCGTGTAACAATTATAGAGTTGTTATTGAATAAAATTTTCCATTTCATTAATGCTGGATAGTTTCCAAAACAAATTCTCGACACGAAACGTGCATATAGTTCGAGTTTGAAAGACAACACAGCACGCGTACCTGGTACCATAGTTTATTCCTGAACAGCTAACTCAATCACGTAGAATTAATTCGTTTAAAGAACAATAATATAAATAAATGAAATATCTCGCAATATAATACACACGAAGGGTAAGATAAACAAAGCTTCGACTCTGGATATTTTGCATGAAAGCTGTCATCGATTTCAAAGTGTTATCAGTTGAAAGTTTCGAAATATCGTTCAACTTTCGCAGATGAAGCGACCGATCAGCGAGAGTATTCTAAACAAGGTGATGGTACTATTATTATTACCTATCGTGGTAATTGATAGAATTTATAATACTTACAGCATTCCAGAACATCTGGTGCAAACAAAAGAGCCGATTGTTATATTTACGTAAGTAGGCCCTCTTTGATGACAATCAAAGCAGTACTTGTTGGCTGGATACGTTAATAATTCTCGTAATATTTTTAGATGATACTCGTCCAGTTTATTACGATTATTTGCTGCCATTATCGCGAAATTCAACGATTCGATTCCACTGATTTTTTTTTATTTCGAAAAAAATTTAAGGATTATAATTTAATATCACACATTTTGTAAACACCAACGATTAGCTTGTAATTTCGTCGATTAAAAAACTACCTGGACTAACACTATCACATATTTCGATCGAAAACTTATTTATTTTAACTACGCTGCATCAAGAATATTGCACTTTTTGCACTCCGAAGAACTTTCGAAAGAATCTGTCGACTTTTATCTAATCTTCAATGCACAAGTTTCACTACTTCGAGTGTACTGGTATGAATCAAATACACTACTACTACAAACGAAGAAAAATAGAAATCATACAATGAACCAACACCAAGGAACATACTGGCATTTTGCTCAATCACGCCGCACGAGACACACTAGCACAAACGCACAATCACGACTGCGCCTTGCGATGCTTACCAACGTTGACGCGATGGATGTACTGAAACAGGTACACCGGAAAATGAGTGAAATTCAATTCAAAATGCACGAGATTTCGTGATTGTTGTTTCTATTCTTTCATTTTTTTTTCATCATCAAAATCACCAAGTCAAGTGATCACTTTTCGACAGTGCTGTGAGAACAAACGAAAACGGGAACGGGAACGCCTAAAGAACGCTACTTTTTAAATTTCCTTCAAAGAACGAACGGACAATCACACAAATCTTCTTGAAGAACGTTCTTACTCAAGAACGGTGACAATAAAATTGCGAGAACGGAACGGGAATGGGAACGGAGTGCTAATTTGGCGTTCTCAGATGTTCTTTCAGGGTCCTCTAATTACCTCCCAAAATTCTGAAAAATAGGGAAAAATAAGCTTTTTCCACAAACTTTTAGTTGTTTTATGGTACAATTGAAGAAAATGAAAAAATTTCCACCAAAAATTGCTTGGCTTGTACCACAGAACACTATTGAGAACGAGAATGGGAACACAGGAACGTGAATTCTGGAAATTTTTTTGAGAACAAGAACGGGAACGGGAACGCTTCTGCTCATGGAGCAGAAGAACTAGGAACAGGATCGAGGTGTTGCATTTGGGAACAATAAGGAACAAAGAACGGCGTTCTTTATAGTGAGAACGAAGAACAGGAACGGGAACGAGCACTTCCGCGTTCTCACAGCACTGCTTTTCGATTCGATTTCTTCGATCCGTCGATCGAAAAAATCGAAGTGATCAAAGATCAAAGCCGTAAAAAAAGGTTTTGCAAGAAGAACAAGAACACTGACTGAGACTGTTAATGTAATTCAGTAATTGCAATTGGAAATGGAAAATGATGTGGATTTGAATCTATTCTAGGGGTAGGATCTAGTATTGAAAATGCTGTTAGTTTATGGAATGGAACAACAGCTGTCAGTTGTCTTTCTTCATACTTTAGTTGCTCAAAATGTTCGTTCATTTTTCGACGACTTGCGGAATAATTAAATTTAAAACTCCACCATGTCCACCTCCTGGCTCCTCGAAGGAAAATAGATAATGGAAAACTTCTTTACCTTAACCCAGATACTATTTGGAGGGGTGTATCACGTCATTTTGCCGACAAAAAATTGTAATTTTTCCGACAATAATTGAAATTTAAACGTGCTGTGTCAAAAAAATTTGAAAAGGTAGTAAATCTGTTCAGAATCAGAAAACATGAACATTTTCAAATTTGCATTTTTCATGTGCTTTGACTGAGTATTAATTATTAAGTACCAGACTGAGTATAAGTACCTATAGTATTTTTTCATATGGGATAGGTTTCTTGAAATTAGTGTATAACTCTGCAGAAGAGAACCAAATTTAAATTAGCCCGAACGAAGCGAGGGAAAAAGTTTTGGAACAAACACCTAGATTTTGACATTTAAAATATGTTTTTCTTGGCTTTTTAAAAATTTTTTGAATGAAATTTTCGAAATACGAGTAAACACGACTTGGTATCACTTTTTCAACAGGTGTAACAATAACAAATCTGCGGATGAACCATTTTGAGACAATTTCTTGAAATTTAAAAAAATTACTGCACATTGCACATTTTTAAAAAAATAAATACCTATAATTAGTTGTCTCCTTCAAGGAGTTCAAGGACTCTTCAGATCCATCCAGACAAAGTTCAGAATGTGAAAAATGAGACATTCATTAATACTTACTTTTGTTTTTTTCTTTTTTCCACATGTACCCAAATAGGTATTTATGCAATATGCATTGTCAATGATTCAAGAATCAATTTTTTTATTTTTTTTAAATAAAAAAAATGAATCAATGACTAATGAGAGAAAATGGCAATATTTGTCTCAATTGTCTCAAATTTCATGGACCATAACTAACCAAATTTATTCAAAGGTTACACTTACAAGTTCATGGTTAGAGAAATGAAAATTTCAGATTTGGGTTCCAATTCCAATTTTTTTTTGATTTCAGTAAAGAGTAAAGACTAATTGGATAAAAAATTGAAAATTATTTCACCAAAAATTTTCTGGTTGATTCCAGTTCCACTGTTCCAGTTCCAGTTGAAAATTTCTGTTCACATCCCTGCATTTTTTTTCTTCATATTACTTAGGATTTTTCTGGTGCAGTTTTTACTTTTATTTCTTTGTGAAGTAATCGATGAATTTTTGAACTTGGTCACATTTTTTAATTCATAACACACCACACAAATGATAACATTTTATTGCAGTAATGAGAATAAATGAAAAAAAAAACAGAATTATTGGAAATTCATCAGTTTGTAGTTGACCAATATCATTTTAAAACTGGTTTTGTTAAAAACAGGTAGGGGTGTCTCATTCATGGAAGAAAAATAAATTTTCAGAAACTTTCCAAAAAATAAATTTCCTGAAATTTATCATCTCTATATGTAATGTTCGCCGCGAAGAAGGAAATACTGTAGAGAAAAATAGAAACTAAATCATTTTTAATATGAGAAGAAATTCGGTGAAAAGTTGTTGAAAATCGAATTTATCCACTTCATTCATGATTCATTCATTCAGTTTCATCGGTCTCATGTAAATCCTCAGATTTTATCTCTTCGTCAGAATTTCATTTTCGTTTCCATCTCTTCATTACACAGTTTTGAACTCTTCTTAAATCGAATAAAGTAGAAAAAAAAGCTCTGAAAATTTAGAAAATTAATATGAACACGAATCTATTCAAAGTACTCGAACGTAGCCGAAGGCTAACCTAACGGAGTTGCACGAACGCTAACCTAACGGAATTGCCCGAAGGCTAACCTAACGGAAATACACGAAGTCTAACCTAACGTGAGGTTTGTGCGTTCGCTTTTGCTTTCGCTAGATTGGGGTATCGCTAACCTAACCTAACCTAACCTAACTGTAGCAAAATTCGATCGGTTTGCGTGTTTTTTCATGCGAACTCAATTAAACTGGCAAGCTTAGCAAAAAGCTTATTACCAACTCTTCCTTTTAAGGTACGGAGAATTAAATCATCTCATTGCAAAAAGGAGAATCGATAAATAAATTGAGAAGATGTATTAAAATCGTTGCGAATTTTTTTAATGTACCTTATTGTTGTTTCAGAAATCAACAATCAAGTCAGCGAAAATTTATCAAGTTCATTTATTAATTTCATTTCTCATTTTTGAAAAAATGTTTCATGTTGCTATAGTATCATTATTATTGATGATTTTGTATATTCTTCAGACAGACATTATATCAAAATCAAAATTCGCCAATATCTTCCGAAGTATAATATTAACCGTTCGTTAATTTTTCAACAGCTTTACTCGTAGTGACGACTTCATCGTATTATAAATTAAAACTTCGAAGTCCATCAGCATAATATTTTCATTGAGAGTACAAAAGTGTATTAAATGCACGTATAAATCGTGGAAAATAATGATGAAAAATAGGTGCAACTTAGGCCAATAACCGCGTAAGAAAGCGAGGGCAAAAGCTTTTTTTAAAAAAATAAGAATTTTGAGAATAGATCGATGATTTTTTCGTTTTGCCGACGATTCTGAACATTGGAGGGGTGTCACCCTCCATAAAACCGTTCCTGCCTTAACCTGAACCAAATAGTTCAACAACAGCTGTCTGTCATCTTCCTTCACAGTTGTACCATCAACCGTGTTCATAGATCGTTCACCGATTTGAAGAATATCAATTCAAAATTCGAAGCAAAATATTAGAAAAACTTCGTATTGTGAGCCGGATAAATTCAGAATCTTCAAAGAATAAATTATTTTGAGAAGTCCATTCGCAAATACAATAAAAACGTCAAATTTCTTCATCAAATTCACAATTGGTGTGGTGTGACTTAATGTGATCTTTCTTTTCTCTCCAATTCTTAAATATGTATCCAATGTATCATAGTACCTATCCCAGATAAAGTACACCTCAGCCTGCATCAGTCCATCCAGAGCCTCAGCTTTAGAAAATCTATTACATTCATATCATTTTAATATTCAAAAAATACTTCAAAGAAATCAGAAGAAACTTTCAGATTGACTCCCTTCAGAATTACACACAGCAAACAGCATAATATTATCATTAAAAGAACAAATCGAAAGGTGAACATCAAAATAAAAAAGAATATAAATGAGATGAGTATATTTGATAACGATTTTTACTAACAGATGAATCGAAATCTAAAACTACAGTTTTCATACGGAGTAATAATCATGTAAAAAAAAGTACGTACGTAAAACATCAAAATAAAAACTTAATGAAAATCGTAGCTTCAAAGGAACGTAGAATTTCTTTCACGATAAATGCCAGAAATTCGATAAATAATCTTTAAAAATCTGCATTGCGAATAAATATAATTGTCTACTGATAGTTCAACAATCAAAATACATCCGCGTATCAATTTTAGAAAACAAACAAAAACACATAAGTAGAAACTATACCAAAACACAAAATACACAATGCAATCAATACGTAAAAAAAAAATCACCTTTTAAAATAATTATTATTCATTAATTCATTTCAAAAAAAAAAAAAAAAATAATACGACTCAAAGCGTTTTGGAAGAAATAAACTTGAAAAAGAATTGGAAAACAATTTTTACGCGGATTTCATATAAATTTTTGATTGGTTAACATGACCGGAAACTGGAAAGAGAGCTATGTACAAATAAAATTTTTTTAAAAAACTTCACAGCCAAAATTTCAACCAATCAACAACGAAGTGCATCAATTTACAAAGTTATAAAACCGATCTAAAACGAGTAACACTTTTCTTGAATACCGTAAACAAAATTTTAAAAACTAATCCGGGGTTTCATCCTTTCTTTTTACCAGTTCTGCTTAATTTTGGGCTGACGATCCGGCTAAAAAATAATAAATTTAGTATTAATTGAAGAGTGCTTGATGAATTATAGAATAAAGAAAAAGATGATTACCCATATTAGGTTGATTAGGTTTTTCTTTAGCTTGCTGTTCTAAATTTCGCATCTGAGGATTCTGCGCCACAAACATATTTGGAGGATTCTGTGTCACAAACATATTTGGAGGAACTTGTCTTTGACTTTGAGCAGCTTTCATTTGGAGGGCTTGCTGCATTTGTCGCTATAAATGCACAGACAATCGTAAAAAATTTGATACAGTTCACAAGTCATAAAACAATACCATTGTTTAGTGAAAATTAACAATGAACACTTACCAATCTTATTTGATCGATGTAATGTTTTTTTAGTTTCTCGACAACCATGGAATGCATTACTTGCAGTTGACCTTCGTTAACATTTGGATGCTAAAAAATTTTCAAATCAATAGAGTGTGCCATAATAAAGACTCAAGATACGAAATATGTACCGAAGTTTACCTCTCTTTTCAACGCATCCATGATCGTATTCCGATCAAATGATATTTCTACAAAAAGTAACATCAAGCGTGAGAATTTTAAAGGATAAAATTGATTTTTCAACAATTCAATATCAACGCAAATTTTCATTACCAGCCGGCATGCCGTTTGGAAGCATTCCCTGTATTCCCATATTTAGTTGATTAAGCTGCTGTTGTTGGAGCTGGAAATTCATGCCCTTCTTTTCATTTTCGTAATCTTCCCAAGCTTGTTTTCGCTCTTCTTCCGTTAGTTCTTCTTCTTTTTGATTTTCCAGCAATGAGTCGTGTTCGTGATAACCGACTATGGCGTGCTTATATTCTTTTAAAACTTCTGCCATCAAACGATCCTAGAAACAGAAAGAAACCTCAAGTAACGAAGATGATTCCAGAAAAATAAAATCAACATAAATCACGTAGGTGAGTCGTACCTTCGGTAGCTTAGGAATTTCATCGTCGCTGGGAGTTTTCCTATTAAACTCGTATAACGCAACGATGTCAGCGTTATTGAAATGTCTATCGATTTGTTGCTCGTCGACAACTCGGCATGAGATGGATAATTTCGTAACTTGCCTTTCGTAGATCTTTTCTTCCATGGTGCCCTTTTGAAAATTTCAACATAACAGATTTTAATATGAAAAAATAAACTACGGCATACACCTACCTACCGAATTAAAAAATCATTTATTTTACCTGCGATAAAAATCGATAAATGTAACACGGTTTACTTTGACCAAATCTATAAATGCGGAAGATACTTTGCACATCGTAAGACGGATTCCACGATGCATCAAAAATAATCACACGATTTGCGGCCGTGAGATTGATTCCAAGACCCCCGGCTCTGGTGGAAATTAGGAATAACCTCGCCCTGCGAAAATTCCTAATTAATATCGAATATTTCCGACGGGAAAACGAATAAAAAATATTTTTATACCTCGAATTGGTGGTTTTATTAAAACTATTGCAGTATGCGGTACGTAACTCGGGAGAAGTCTGTCCATCTAAACGGAAATAGTCGATACCTTTTGTCCAAGTTCCGTACTGGTCGCTGGATTTTTCCGAATTATCGTTAACTTGTATTTCTTCCCATTTTTCTAAGAAATACTCGATCATATCCAGAGATGGAATAGATTGACTAAATACCAATCTGAAATTTAAAAAATTTCCATCGACATCCGTTTATTTTTCGTCATTAGTCAATACTAAACAGGTTCGATCTTTACTTACATTTTATCGCCGATATTTTCACATTGCTGAATTATTGCGAAAAGTAAAACAAGTTTAGGACCCATTCGATAATCGTTCATTTCTTCTTCGGTAACCATGTTTTTCCACCACACATCTTCCATATTATCTTCTTTTGCTGGTCCAGCGTTGTCCAACGACATAAGTTCTTCGTCGTTTATACCCATTTCTGGCGGAGATAAATTTTCCACGATTGAAACAAATCGCATATTGACTCGTTTACATTTTATTACTATACGATACAAACCTTTCTTTTTTCCTCTAGTTAATCGACCACCTTTGGCTTTCGATTTGGATTTGTGAGATTCGTCGCTTCTTATCGATACAACAGAATTTTCTGAATCACTATCGGAAGTTTTTTCACTGTCGTCCGAATGAACCACGAAATCACGTAACGAACCTTCTGAATCTTCATCGTTTTCCATTTTCTAAGATATTCAGACCGATATAAAAATTAAATATGTACATGATATAAAAAGAAGTCGAAATTAATTTTCAATACCTTTTCCATTATTTTCCGTTTTCTCTCTTCGCTCAATTTCATCGCGTAAGGATGAGTCCATATCAGCCTCATGATTTGATAATCTTTAAATAAGGTTGACATGGGGTTGACTTTTTTTGAAAAATGGTCGATGTAGTATTCATAAAGCTTCGCTTGGAGATCAGATAATGAAACCAAAATCACAAATTCGTGTTTACTCGGTAAAAATGGAGTTAGTACGTTATAATCGAATCTCTGTAACATAGTATTTAAAATTAGAATAAATTATAGATAAATAACGAAATACATTTTTCAAAATGCAAAAAAATACCTGGACGACACCGTCTAACATTTTATGCAATACGTGAGCTCTTCTTTTCATCACTCGAACATCGTGACTAGTGGAATCCTGGTATTGGCCATTGGTAATCGGATTGGCAAACCTATTCAAGAATTCTTTTTTATCACCGAGTAAGTTTTGCTTCACGAACTGAACCATACAATGATCTGCGAACGAAAATGAAGCTTATTAAAAAATCTTGTTTCAACACAATTCCCTGTTAATAAAACTTCGAAGCATTACATTCGGTAAGATTATTCTGCAAAGGAGTTCCGGTAAGAACGATACGACGTTTAGTTCCTATTTTCATGGTGGCTTGAGAAATCGCCGATTGCTCATTTTTCAACATATGACCTTCATCACAGATAACCAAATCGGGACCTAAACATTGAAAAAAGAGAATACGCTTAAAATTCATTCAAAAATAACACTTATGCTTCCTTTTGCATTTCAAAAGATTATTACCAGGTTCAAGAAGGCTTTCAAAGAAATAGTCTCTCAACTTCTTTCTCACTTTACTATTTGGTTTTACTAAATTACGAAACATTTCGTATCCTAGAATCATAACTCCGCCTCGCCTGAACCAATTATTCAGCATATCTGCTCTGACAGCCATGGCATTAGCTCTAGAAAAACACGCAAACATATACACGAGATAAGTACATAGCTATACTTAATTCCAAATTATATCGATCAATCATCTGCTGAACAATTACTTCAAATGATAGACATCGATGTCATCTCCGTAATCTACATCTTGGAGCCACATTTCGAATTCTGCCACCCAATTTAAAACTGTACTAAGAGGACATAAAACTAATACTCGGTTCACTTTCAATTGAGGATATCGCATTACAGTATGGACCAGAGTTATGACCTATAAAAAATAGATTGAAATAAAAATTGAAAATATTTACTCATAACAATAAGTAAATTTACAAACACTCACCTGTAAAGTTTTACCCAGACCCATACAATGAGCTAAAATGCAACCACCGCCGGGACTTTTTTCAGCCATTTTTACGGATTCGAAACAAGAATCCCACATGAATTTCACACCCTTTGCCTAAAACACATCAACGTCACGATTACGATCATTTAAATTGAGAAGTAGAATAGAGGGGAAAAGGAGGTTACTTGATGCGGCTTCAATTTTCGAACCAAATCTTTATGAACGACAATCAGTTCCTTTTTGGTTTCCGGGTCAAAATCGAGTACCAGTCTATCGGGTGCTTTGTTGATATCTTCATCAATTTTGAAGGATTCGTTAAACTGAGGGGAAAAAATCAATCATCATCAGTTCCAGAATCCCACCAACGGGGGAAAAATATCGAATATAATTTCTTACCATTGCTTGACGTTCAGCAATACGCCTTTTTCGTTCTTCTTCTTCTTTCGCAGTTCGTTTAGTGATTTCAGCTAGATCGTCTTCTTTTAACATTTTTCTAATATTTTTACGACCTTTGGACGCGGACTAAAAAAAATAAAAATAAAAAAAAATTGAAGACAATAAATAATTAATTAATATGTACATATTTCGAAACAATTTTTTACATAGAGACGCAATCTTTTAGTCTATAACAAAATACTTACCCCGGGAGTTTTCTCGTCGTCTTCGTCGTCCGTATTATCGGAATTATCAAGGTTTTTGATCCTCCTGCGTTTCTTCTTATTTCTGACAAAAAAAAAAAAACAAAAAAAAAACAGTAATATAAAACCCTTGTCATCTTATGAAGTATACAACTTCCGAGGAATTACTTTGGAGGCGGCGTTAGTTCTCTGTCTGATACAATTTGAACAGAATCGTCGCTGTCGTCACTTTTATCCTCATCTTTGATTTCGAATTCCGATCCTGACGATTCAACTTTGACTTTGCGACGTTTAGTTGACTTCTTGGTTTGTTTATTAGATCTGAAGATATCTTCGGAATCAGACGAATTATCACTTTTCTCCGCTCTGAAATGAATTCAAATTAATAAATTTCCAAGCAATTGGGAACGCGTAAAAAAAAAAGGAACGCAATGAAGAAAAAAGCTTACTCTTTTTCAGCTTCTCTTTTCCTTCGTTCTTTCTCACGCTGAATAATTTTCTCTTCATCACTGGTATCGGTTTCGGACAATTTTCCTCTCAATAGTCTATCTCGACGCCACTTGGGTTTTTCTTTTTTAATGGAATCCTACAGAATGAATTTTGTTTATAAATCAGGCGCATATTTAATTTCAAGTCACGTTACGCTGATGATGACCGATAATACCGTTCGGAATTCATTTTCGGAAGAATCTTCATCAACTTTCGTTTTCTTTGAACTTCCTTCGCCAGCTTCGCTCTTCTTTGACGATGATTTTTTTTCATCTAATTCGAGTTTTTTCTTCTCGGCGGATTTTGACGATGCATCGTCCGAATCGATAGATACAATTTCGTCCTTGCAATCTTTGTCATCTTTTTTCTCATCTATAAATAATTATATTTCCCCGCGTGAGTTATTTGAACGAAGAAGCGATCATTTTAATACAGAACATTTTTTTTTCTTAATGAATTTATTTGAGTCAAAAACAGAAATATTGCCAATAAAAAAGTGTCTGAAATTCGAATTCGGCGACTCAAATAAATTACATGAAACCTGTCTAGTGTCTAACTTTCTCTAGGTAAATTCACAACAGTGGTTCTGAACACCGGATGAATCTGAGGAGAAAATACCCATAATACTCACCATCGGACGAAAACAGCAACATTTTCTTTGATAAATCTTCTTCACCATTTAAAAATGCTTTGTTTTTATTCTCCAAAGCCGAATTAAATTTCGAGAATGATATATTCGAAGCATCCGAATCATTACCTAAAAAGCAAAATTTTATCATTAAAATCAAGAGATTCAACTATCGGAGTCGAAGTTTCAATGCAAAGAATAAATGGATATACCACTAGCTTCCCCGAAATACGAAACTAACGAAGACCTATGTGATTTCTTTTTCTTAGACGAACTTTTCACAGGTTTTTCTTCAACTACGTTTTCCTTTTCTTTTTCTTTACTATCGCTTTCTGAGCTATTTCGAGATTTTCTTTTTTTCAACGCATTTAAATTACCTAATCTGCAATAGGAATAACAATAGGTAATGACGAGTAGATACATTTTATTCTACACTGCGAATCGCTGAGCTAACTTTTTTATTTCTTTTTCATCATCGGTAGCATCATTTTTTACTTCACCATTGGGCGATTTGATTTCTTTCGTTACCAAGCTGTTCAATTCTTTTCTGGTTTTCTTTTTCTTAAGTTTCTGTAAAATTGCAAAAACCATAAATAAGCAAGTAATAGATCGCAGAGATGTAACAATCAGTGCGGAGAGAATTTATTCGCACATTATGTTATTACACTGGGATAAAATTTCGAGCCATGCGAGGGTGATCGAAAAACACATAGGTATAATTACATTATACCTGGGTTTTCATTCATCCGTCCGAATCGAAGGTTACTTTAAAACGTTTCCGCCAAGGTAAGTTGCGCACCCTGTTGAATTCCCCACCACATTCCAGTTTCCACCCGTCCACCGGTTTGAAGGTAGGCTCGAGTTATAAAAAGAAACGAAGGGAAAGAAGGGAAGGGAATGTGGAATATGTTCGACAGATGTATTTCATCTGATACCAGTCTAGGAACCCTGGAGCGGTTATTTTTAACGGATATTTCGACATCATTTTGGCGCCATTTTCCGGTTTCAATTATACACATTCACTCTTCAAAATCGTTTTACGATGATCATATCAATGAATTTTGGCATTCGAGATCAAACACTTACGTACATGGAGATATAATTCAACAGTGATGTGATTTTGAGCTCATTTTATCAACTTGGAGCAAACGCACGGGAACACTTTTACATTGAAAAATAATTGTATTTAGATTTTAAAAATTTGAACCCACCGAATTTATGAAAAAACCCACAGTGGCTCCGGATGTTAACATTAGATTCACTAGAGACGATTTTTTTTTTAAAACTATGAATAAAAAAAATTATGAACAACATTTTTATAATAGAACTTTACTTAAATTATGATAACTCTTCTACATTGAGTACCTTTACATCAATATTATTTGTAAAAAAAATTGCACATTATTAGTCCAGGTTGGAAAAAAATATGTTTCTAGAATATATACAATAGGTAATCAAAAACATTGTACATTGAGTAAATCTATAAACGACGTGAAATCATTTTGTCGAAAAATAATTTAAAACAAACAAAAAAAAAAAATGAAAAGCCGATCAAGCGACATTTCCAGTGTGAAAAATGGATCTCTGCTTGAGTTTAAAATAAATTTTGTACTACATTGGAATTCTTCCATTGAGACCATGGACTCTTTTGAAGTTGATACAACGTTCAGTTCAACTGGTTTTGTGAAAAAAAAACTTTACAATGGGTTGGAGGGTATGAGAATTGCACCGTCAATAAAATCTTGACGGATTCTTTTACTTCTGACGTATTTAATGTAACGCACATTCATTTACGTTAATGAAGGTACTTATTACGTTAAAGGATATCGATTAAAATAATATAATGTTTATTTCATTCATTACTCAAAAAATTCAAATTTCCTTCACTACTCGAGCAGGTAGTATTACTTTACAAACAAGAATTAAGAAATAAATGATTAAAATCAATAATAAAATTCAAAAACATACGAATCGTCCTCATAATTCAACATCCAGAGCCACATGAAACGCGTTATGGAAAAAAAATCAATATTCGGGGAGAAATAAAAGGAAATTATGTCGAACGAACGATATCCATTGGAATGGCCATATTTCTCGAACAGCTCAACATTAAGTAGCTTCTATCGCTCTCAAGAGTTGATTTTCGTGAATTAGGTGCTCGGCACCGTTCTGAAGCAAAGTAAAAAGAATCATTATAATTTATGCTGATTAATTTTTTTGCCTTGACTATTCTGAAATTTTCATTGGCCTGATTATACAGATTAATGTTCATACTCCAAGAATTGAAAAAAAAAAAAAAAAAAAACACAAAGTAGAAATTGAAAACGAAGTGCTCAACAATTTTGTCAACTTCCAAATTAAGATTTTTTTTTTTTTTAACAGTTAAAGGGACCCTGGTAACGTTAATTAGAAAACGTTTCGTAATTTCTAGTTTTAAACCGAGCAAAATTCTCTTCAAAATACCTCGAATATTTTTTTAAAAAGGGCATCGAAATACATATAGCAAAAGCGAAAAAAGAGAAACCACAAACCGAAACAAAAGTTGATAATAGTCAGCAGAGCTCTCAATCGAAACCCAGTACGATATAAATGATAACATAATGCGCTTGTAAAAAAAATTGTTCAATCTTAAATTAGAAATTTGTACACAAAACATACGAATAAACTCGAGAAGTTGTTAAATTAAAATCATACCGTTTTTTGAAGATCATCTTGATCGGAATGTAGGACACTAACGCCGGATAATTCAGAATCCGTGGCTGATGGTTTGGGTTTTTCATTATCAGTGGTAGCAGCATCTGAAGATGATAGTAACAGCGACATTTTAGCTTTATCTTCGTCCAACGTTGAATCCACTTTTTCAGCTGGTTCGGTGACTGTCACCTCATCGTCGTCGTCTTTATCGCTAATTACCACCGGGACATCTTTTTCGGTTCCATTAGAAGGTTTTGATTGTTCAACATCGAGAGGATCGGTTTCTGGCAAGCTGGTATTTTGATTACGTAGTTCATTTTCTTCGTCGCTATCTAACGAATCGATAATCGAGGACACGTTGACAGCCAAAGAATCGCTGATGGATTTCATCGATTTTTCCATATCGGCTGGTTTGTCGTTGGCATCGGTGGTATTATCGTCGTCAAATATCGAGCTTACATCATTGGTACCATTGACCGAAACATTAGATGATTTACGGGGCGACGGTACCGGCGATGGCTTTTCTTGCGCTGCGATTTCTGGCTCCTCAGCGGAGACGTCCACCATATCTACGTCTTTGTTTCCCACTTCGGTCTCGTCGGGCGTTGATTCGGTTTCTTTGACTGGAGCGACTTCCTTGTTTTCTTCACTCTCTTTCGCCTCCTTGTTTTCTTCACTCTCTTTCAAGTCCTTGTTTTCTTCACTCTTTTTCAACTCACTCTCAAGGACGCTCCATTTATCCTTGAACGACTTTTCAATTAAATTTACGCTGGTTACTATGTCGGAGAAGAATTTCGAAAATTCTTCCTCGGCTTGTTGAGCGGTTTCCCTGAGTGCCGTAACATCGCTATTAATATAATCCTTTTTCCACGCAGCCTCCTTTTTCGACAGTAGTTTCCTAAGAATAGCCGATTCATTTATAACATCCGTTATTATTGCCTCAAATTTTTCTTTCTTCGGTTCGTCAGCATGAGGTTTAGGTTTGGCGTCTTCTTTGTCAACTTTTTTTCGTCGGCTGCTAGATCTTTTCTCGTTGGAATTATCATCGCTGCTACTCACGTGTTTCCTCTTGCTTCTATTCGTTTCCTGTAACAGCGTAATTAAAATTTTATAAACCGCAACTATTTTAAGCCATTTTGATACAAAAATGAATAGTCGAGCATTCACAAGTCGAATTTTATAAACTTTAAAATATAAACATTACGGTGAAACGTACCAAAGACGTAGTGTCTTCAGAATCAGCGTTGTACTTTTCTTCTTCCGTAGATTCCGTATCATTTTTCCGCTTTCGTTTAGAGCGCTTACTCGATACTTCTGACTCGGCTGTACTATCTTCGGATGGTGCTTTTGACACACGAGTAGTTTTCCGACTATAATAGATACAAAAATTAATTAGATTTAGCACACAGGTTTTATTGACCAAGAAATGATCTTTCTTCCAAGCATACCTCTTAGACCCCGAATCTACGTAACGTTTAGCTGCATCACATATAGCTCGTAATGGCCACAATGGGCGAGAAACGCAGATGAAACATTTCCACTCATCATCCTCAATGTCTTTCAACACTTTTTTGTCGCAATTTCGTTTGACACATTTCTGCAACAACAAAAAAAAAACATGCATCAATATACCATAAAACAGAACGTATACTGAAGAAAAGCCATGATTACCGCACAAAACGCCACAGAACAATAACTACAACAGTACAGACTTCCACCCTGAGCACACCAACGACAATATTTATCGCTCCCGTCTTCATCAGCTGAGAATTCACCATCGCTGTAGAATTCTTCACATTTCTACAAAATAATCCGAAAATTAGCACGATGATGTTGTGATTCAATTAATGGACCTGAACTAAAAGTACGTACTTTACACCATAAGACATCGAGTACAGGATGAACGCGGATGTCTTTACTCGAGACCTTTTCCTTCAAACTTTTCCCACATGAGGTACAGATCACCTTTTCCTTTACTTTCAGAAAACTTTTATCATCTGCACATAAAGAGCTATTTAATAAGATGGAAATTAATTATCACCGGATGATTTATCGGTTAAACTTACCAGGATATTGTGTTTTTCTGAATTTTTTTTCATCCTCCGTTAATTCTGTTTTCAACGTGTCTCCATTAACACGTATGAATTGGACTTTTTTCGAGTCCATCGCGATTAATTTTTAGAAATATTTTACAATCAATTAACGTAACATCGCTGAAACAATCATCTCAATTCAGTGACAAAAAAAACACGAACACCGCCATTTTCAAACAAACTTTCAAAGATCAAAAACTTTTGAAAATTTTTTCAAAGAAAACGATGTTGTCGACTTTCGATATAATATCGATATTTTTATTGTTTCCAAATCGACTTCTTGACCATTTTTTTTTTTTTTTTAAATTTAAAATTTAAATCTAAGTTCTAAGTTCTACTTTCTACTTCTAAGTTCTAACTTCTAATCTTCAATTCAATTTTCTTTATCTTTATTATGGAAATTAGAAATTTTGGAAATGACTAACAGACTAATGAGAAAAAAATTAAAAAGAAAAATAAGCTTGGAACTGAGAAGAAAGATTGAGGTAATTTAATTTTGGAAACACTGAACTTTCAAAACTACTTTATTTTATTTTCCGTTTGAATATTACAATAATTTTACAATTACATCCCACGGGCCACATATGACTTATGAGTTCTGACGCCACACTGTTCAATTTCAAAATTCAAACATTTTAAATTAAAAATAAAACTCAAGATTCGGAGTTCATACCTTCGTTCAGACTTCATTGACTTCAAACTTCAAAGTCTGACGACTTAGTTTGGACATGTTTTTATTTTTACTTCTTTTGCCATATCATTTTCGAATTTTTTGAATCAATCCACCAAAAAATCTTCAAAAAACAATTGCATGGTAGTATAATGGGAGTGAACGAGTGATAGATCACTCGTTATCTGGAAATTACAATCTCCATGAAAAGTCACAGTCAGCATGTCAGCAATGTAAGACTACAATATAATACTCGTGATATCGTGACAAATGAAACTTGCTAATTATGAAAAAAAACAACAATTTTTTTCACCTTTTCATGATGTTGTTAGTCTAGATATTATATACGGTAATAATGAAGTTGCCTATTCGGGGAAACGATTAGATACCTCTCTCTAGCCTCAGAAGTCAGAAAGGATCAAACTGATTATGATTCCGTTTATTATTTTTCTGATGACTGCGATGCACCCAACCAAGTCCATGTTCATGTCGATTGTTAATTCAGGTAAATATTTGTATTTTTATTTGCACAAACACACCACACAATAGATTTGTTGTAAAATAAAATAGGTACGTACAAGAATTCACATCTAGGAATTTATTACTTTCAATAACAAAAAATTACAAAGTAATTTAAAATCTGACTAGAGAATGGATAAACCTAGTTGATATTAAATGCAAATTGCGAACTAATACTGATCATTGAGTAAGAGAAAAAATTGATAATTTTCTGAAACTTGAAAAAATACTTCAACTTAAAAAATACTCGTCACTTCATCACCACTTTTTCGGAAAATATTTCGGTCAACACTCTTGACACCACACGACATTAAACAGAATTTCCAAACTTAATCATAGCTATAATCAATATTTCTTTCCAAGCGAAAAAAATAAAATAGAATTAGTCAACAGAAGAAAAATTCAACACAACCTTTGCACAGGTACTTAACAATTAGAAAAAGCATTTCAACAAAAAAAGAATAAATAACATTGTCAGGTAATAATAACAAGGTAACTAGAAATGAAAATTAATAAACGAAACATTCTGGAAACAATGTTTCTAATAGTGGCTTATAACACTCATTCGGTTCGCATTCATTTTTTGAAGGAGATCGGATACCATCAACATTCAACTTATTGAAAATCTCTCCCAATTTATACTGTAAAGTATCTCCTTCTTTTCTAGTCGATATTTCAACCAATTCGTTGAACGACGATAATTTATATTGCTCAAAAAGCTTAGTATTTCGAGCAGCTTCTTCTTCGCGTTGCTTTTCAGAGCTTTCAGTTAGAACTCGTTTCATGGCTTCAAAAGTTAGATCTTCATTAGGATATTTACGTTCGATACATGGTGAAGATGCATCACTATTGCACTCAATGAAACTGAAATCTGTTAAACTCGACACAGGAGCATTTTCAACCCAACTGTGGCGATGCACCAATGGTACATTGTGTTTACCCAGGGCAGCAGCACCTTCTGAAGCCAATTTAGTAATATCTATTCCAGCCTGATTCAAACATTCGATTAATTGCGCTTGATCAATCAACACTCCATTAGGTAACGCGAATTCGGGTAGAATTTCATAATGCATGCAAAGATCTGGCATCAAATGAAGAGCTTTCGCTTCTTTACGATTTTCAATTATCGTATTAACGTATTCTTGGAGGGTAGGAATGGAATGAATATAAGCCACGAGTGAAAGTAAACAAACGACGATTGTATGTAATTGATACTTGAGAACGTGAGGTAGGAAATCGTTGGTTAAAGCCAAATCTTGAATATTAAATATAGCGTGGAAGAAGTCACTGATGGTCTCTTCGGAAGTTAGCTCAATGCATAATAAAGCCATTGTTTTGTAAATAGCTTCGACATTATCGATGGAATTATTTTTGTGTTCCAATGATTCGCATAAGCTGGCGTATAATTCGGGACTATGTTTACGCATGAAAATTGAATCAGTTCGCGAACATTTCTCATACGTTATATTTAATCCACTAAATTCCAATGTCGGTTTAGAGAGCTTTGATCCATTGCCATGCCGATCGAACAGCATGTGTAACACGTTTTGAACAAGCAACCGTACTTGCGGATCTACAGCTTGAGAGCAACGCAGCAATGGATCCAAAAACGACTGAGGCAGTGTAGCCGTCATGTGGATAGAACTGTATTTAGAGCATACCATCAATAATGACTTCAAACAAATATGTTGAATACGATCATCAACCTTGGAAAAGCCTGCGGTAGATTTTGAATAGGCAATCTTCGACATGATGAACATCATTATTTCTATTTTTTGATAATCCGGCAAGTGAGCTGCAAATTCTCCTAATGCAACTATCAAAGCTTCTTGATAATTCTTTTCGTCCCCATCAATGAATTCGCTGATGTTGTTAGCACTCTGTCTGGTAACCGAGGTACGTAAATGCGTCAATAATGAATTGATAATTTCCAATACAGTAGGACCAACACTTTCTCCAGCTGCAACAGCGATAATTTTTGATAAAACATCCGCAACATTGGTTCGGATTTTCGACGGTAGTTTGGAATTCTCATCCAAATGTATCATCAAACTTTCGATTACTGTGTATAAGTATTGAGATTGAATAGAAAACATAATCAATCGAAAGCAGTGTATGGCGAATGACTTATTCACCCATAAATTATGTAAATCAAAATGTCTTAAAACCGGTCGAATCACGCTTTTCACATGCCCAAATGAAGCCCTACCAACAAGTTCGCGAAAACAAGATTCAGCCAACACAGCAGGATCTTTCTCTTCGTGTTCGTTACAATTCAGTAATTCATTTGTATCTGCGTGATCAGATAAACATTCTTCCTCAGCTTTATACCGAGGATTCTGCATATTATACAATAAAGATGGTATGATTTTATCCATATGAACCGGTTCCCAAATATTTTCAACAAGATCATCCGATACTGTTTTTCTAATTACGCCCTGCAATCCTTTAATGCCAGCAAGACGAATTCTTTCTCTTATCTGTAAATTTTGATTGTTATTATGACACATAGATGAGAACTTGGAAACAAAGAAGTCATATCGTCGATGATACGATGGAGTATCTTCTTCAATATTGGCAAATCTCACGAAAGATTGAGTGGCGAGAATCTGCAGTTCTGGTTCAGGACATTCCAGCAATTTCTGAACAATTCTGAGAAAACTCTCGACGAATAAATTAAGCGTTTGGGAATGACAAGCGACTAGAAGTTGATCCATAGCTTCCATGGCGATTTTTACGTAACCTTCTCGTCGGCGGGTGATGTCTCGACTCGCTTTTTGATATAAATATTCGCCGATACGATCGAGTTTCTCGGGAGATGAGAGAGCGTAAAAAGTAAGTTTCTCCATATTACTTTTGACGAGGCCATCTTGAGGAAGGGTAGGAAATATATCATCAACGAGACGTTTGTAGCGAGGTCTAAGTTGTGAGAAGCAACTGAAACACATTGCTGAAAACAAAATCGCACCGTGTGAACCGTAGAATTATGTATCAGAAAGCAAAATTTGCCAATTGACTATTACAATACTGACCTGTTCAAAATCAATTGATTTATGGATCCAAAAACGTTCGTGATGTTGGAAAATACTTGAAAGCACAACGTCAAAACAATAATACTGAATATTATAAGCATTAAACTAATAGCAAATGCGAATGAGTATTTTAAAAGTCTAAAAAGTAACACTATTCTAGGCGTAAACACTTAATCAAATTACAAATTTTTTACGAATACAAACAATTTTTTTTGATTGTTTATCTCGTTTTTATCTTTCATTGTTGCCACTAAATTCGGAGAATCTGCCAAATTTAACTAAATCGGAAAAAAGTTTTTACTTTTTTTAGTTTTTTTGGTCAATTTTTTCAAATTTCATTTTACCAAATGAATTTTTAAATTAAATTAAAAACACTATGAAAAAGTTGAAAAACAGCAATTTAAAATTTAAAATTTATATAAAAAAAAACAAAATTCAAACAAAAATTCCATTTTTTTTGAATTTTATTTATATTTTATATAATTTGCAACACTGTCAAAAGTACTACCCAAAAAAATGTAATCATATGGAATATTCCAAAAATCCAAAAATAAAAACACACCGATAACAAAAGCTTTCCTTTGCTTTTGCTACGAGCTTACGTGCTTGGTTTTTTCTTCGTTGTGAATAATTTGTATCTTGATTTGACATAATATTAATTAATTCAATTTGAAATTCACTAGATCGATCATCATACATTACAATGGCTTCAGGTTCTCGGTATACTAAACCTCCCCAAGAAGATGAAACTTTCATTGAATGTGTCCAAATCGAGGGCTTGGTATGTACCCACTTTACCAAAACTTTTTCAGTAGTTCATCTCTTGTATACGTTCATGATATATTACTGCATTATTTTCCACAGGCCTTGATGAAAATAACCAAGCATTGTCATGAAGAATGCTCTGGAAATTTGGAAGTAGCTCAAGGTGCATTACTGGGTTTAATTGTTGGAAAAACTCTTGAAATTACGAACTGTTTCGCATTTCCCAAAAATTACGATGATACCATAGATGAGGGTAAGTTGAATTTCAAGCCATCAAGAAGTATCTCGATATTTCTCGCCGAATTTCATCATAATGGATCAAAATAAATTTCTAGAGGATTACCAGTTGGATATGATGAGAAGACTGCGTAGAGTGAACGTTGATCATTATCATGTTGGATGGTATCAGAGTTCGGATGTTGGAAATTTCTTGAGCTTGCCGCTTTTGGAATCGCAATATCATTATCAAACTTCTATTGAAGAATCCGTTGTTTTGATTTATGGTAAGCGATTGAATATTTGTGTGCATGTTTGTAATTGAATCATGTAGGTTGAAACTGTGAATGTGTCCCAATAGATACCAACAAAACTTCTCGAGGATTTTTAACATTGAAAGCGTACAGATTAACTCCTCAAGCGATTAATATGTACAAAGAGAATGACTTTACACCGGAAGCTTTACGGCAATTGAAAATAGGTTATGAAACACTATTGATGGAAGTACCTATTGTCATCAAAAATTCATCTCTTACAAATATTCTGCTCAGCGAACTGACCGATTATGTGCCTCCGCAAGATGGATCTAATTTCCTTGATTTGGGCACAGCGTATGTCTAAACGTTATAGCTATGGGGTTTTCTTAGTATTCTTTGATTTTTAATATGCTGTGTTATTTTAGGAGCGTATTGGAGGGACAGCTGCGTTCTTTAATGGAACGTGTTGATGATTTGAACCAAGAGGCTATCAAATTCAATCGTTTCCAATTAGCTGTTGCTAGACAAGCTCAAGATAAGAATAGATTTTTAGCTAAAAGGGTATTTATTTTCATTATCGTTTTATTGTGATCTCTTCGAATTATTACTAATTTTTTGGCATTCCAGACTCAAGAAAACGCCGCGCGTGCTCTCAAGAAAGAACCGCCGCTTCCGGAAGAAGATCTTAATAAAATGTTCAAACCAATCCCTGTTCCTGCTAGGCTCACTCCCATGTTGATGGCTAGTCAAGTGGAAGCTTATGGAGAGCATATTTCGAAATTCTGTTCGCAGTCTTTGGCCAAATTATTCGTTATGCAAGCTACAAAGAGTTAAATTTTACCGCATTTTTGTAATAATTGTAATTATTTAGAATGAATAAACATTTTCTATTGTCTTTATGAAATGCTTGAAAGGTATTGAATTGCTTTTATGCCGTACAAATACAATAAATTTATATAACTGAATCACATTTTTGAAACATAACTAAACAAAAGAAATATTACGAAAAATAATACGCAAGAACAAAAACAAATAAATCATCAAGTAACTTCGGGTTTTTTTGAAACATTATATAAGCCAAACATGGCTTCTTGTAAAGCTCGCATACACGCTAAAGAGGAAACGTAACCACCAGCTCTTTCATCAGCAGTTTCTTGCCTTACATGTTGTAAATAACCTGCACTTTCCAATTGGCCCCAAGCAGGGAACATGGGACCATCCACTGTAAATGTCGGCTCCACGTAGACATACAGCGGACCTTCTTCAATTTTAGGAACTGAAGTAGCGTATAAATGGTTGGTATCTCCTATTTTCAAACCGGTAGAGAAATAATTGATCTTCCTGGATTCTTTCTTCAGCGGTTTCTCTGTATCATCCACGGTTTCCTTTTTAACTTGTGTTTTATTTTCAGCAAAGAAATTCAAAATTTCTCGAGCACTAGTATCAGAGAACATCAATTCGTCTATTAACGCCTCTTTTTCCATGATTTTTCGACGCTTAACTTCTATTTCTTGCTTTTCTATCGCTTCACGTTTATCGTGCTCGTACTGTCGTTCTTCTTCGAGTAACCGGTCCAGTTCTAAAGCTTCTTTGTTATACTTCATCTTATTTCGCAAAATTATCTCCTTATTTTCTTTCTTATACTGCTCTATTTTCCGAGTAGTTTCAGCGATATCGATGTTGTTAGTCAAATTGTATATAATGGTTTCAACTTCTTCTAAATAATCATTGTAGTCTTGTAACGTTTCGAAATCTTCTTCTTTCTTATTATAATCTTTCAGAATTCGTTTTCTTATATCAACTTCTTTTTCAACAGAAGCATCTTCGAAGAGCTGTAGCCGAAAGTTACTTCTCTTTAGAGAAACGCCACACTCCGGGCAGCTTCCGGAACCTAAAATCCGGCATATGCATGAGAATTAAAAAATATATATGCTCTAGACAAATTGATAACCCAGGTGCATAAAAACGAGAATATTTACCTTTTATAAAGAGTAGTTCTACACAGTTTTCACATAATGTATGACCACAAACATTGACCATCAACTTCAAGGAAGGATTTCTATAACGACTTGTTTTACACCTAGGGCAAATTTGCTCATCCATTTTGAAAACGAAGTGAGTGATGGCGACAGTACTTGGTATTTCAAAGTCAAAGAACAATCATTTTCGGCATTTCTTAAAAATCTGAAAAAATTTGATAAAATATTACGAATAACAGTCGGCGAAAAAGTGAAATAGAGTAGTTCTGTTTTGAAATAAATAATAATTACTTCTCCTGTATTCGACGTTGGTTCACAACCCAAATTGACACAAAATTATGTTGATAGTCGCATTACTTTCAATAAACTACAGAAAAATGAAAAAACAAAAATATTGAAAATATCGATGAACTGAACTGAAGTTTTAGTTCGCTTATCAGACCATGCATTGCAATCTCGAAAATGGTGATAGATGGATGCGAAGGGGGCCGTTTACCATCGGTAATGCATTATGATTGGATAGTTTGCATGGATGATGGGTCGGCGGTTCGGCGGGAGAAAGTAACCGCGAATTTTGAAAAAAAAAAATAGATGATAGAAAAGTTTGAGTTCGTCGATTTAGTAATTTTTCAGTATCTTTCAAAAAATAGTGATTGGTAAAAGGATTGAAAAATTATTGAAAATACGCTCTTCCCGAAAGGCTAAAATGTTGGAAATCAGAATTAACATGTATCAGATTTGCTCAAAAAATACTCACTGAATCTATGTACTTTATATTTAAAGTTTACAACACGACGATCAACACCACACAACATAAAAAAGTTTATGGAACTTACTTGAAATTTCACTGAGCATTCAAAATGAACTCTAGTTCAAGTTGAAACGAACTTCAAGTTTTTTTCTCATTTTCTGGGCATTTCTTATTTCTGCTTTATAATTCTAATTACAAGTTTCGATCCAACCGTAATAATAATAATAATATTATGAATTCAACACCTCAGTTTTTTATTTATTTTTTTTACCTCCACTCATCATCACTAAATTGAAAACTGTCACACGAAGATGAACTTAAACTTGAACTGAATTTCGAATTTGTCAAACTTTTTGAAGCATAATCAACACAAACATCAAATTTAAAAGCATACAGTAACAGTACTATTACCACAGCACGCACTTTCCAATGAAAATAAATAAGTACCTTCAACTTAATTTCAGAAACACAAACAATGAAATTTAAGGAGGACAAGAACGAAATTATCGGCACAAAAAAGTGAAAAAAAAACATTTCAATAATTAGTCGAATTAAATAAATAATCAATGATGAAGTTGAACAAGTCTAAAAATAAAAATGATAGAAATTGAATAAAATTAATAAATGCAAAATACATACAAACGTAATACAATAAGTAAATGACCAGATTTTTCTTAAAATCTACAATTCATCCATAATGACATGGATATTCTGTAAATGCTCTCCGAAGTCGGTAGCTTCGCTACCCACAAAAACATCATGATTTTCTATAACTTCATCATAAGATAACAATGAATCATGGTTGTCATCCGCAGCTGCTAATAAATGTCTTGTTTCTTCGATAGCTATTTGGCTAAAAAGAACAAAAATATGCAATTTGTATCACAAAAGTAGATAAAAGTTGATTTCCAATCAATGCAATAATTTTTTTAATTTCCATCAATGACTTACGAAGAATTTGGAACAACCCACGAAATTATTTCTTCGCTACTCAATACACCGTCTTTATTTTTATCATAATTCACTTCAAATGATGCCTTTTCAGAAATAATATATTCATTATCGTGCATTTTACCTGTTAACAAGCACACAGATTGCTGAATTGTCTGAAATAGTATGCATAGGCTAGCAATGGCGAAAATATTTTTTACACCAAGTTCACCTACTTTTATCGCCGATAAACTCTTCAAAATCGATGTGTCCATCTTTATTCAAATCTTTTTCTTCGAGGGTATTTTGAATTAAAATTGGTAACATATCACCGAAATCTTCAGGGTTACAGAATCGTTTATATTCAGCTTTATCTAAAACCCCGTCTCTGTTCAAATCCGCAGCTTCGAACAGCCTTTTATCCGCTTTCATCAACTAATGAAAACACAAAAGATTTTAAATTGGTCAAAAATAAAAACAATTTATTCAAGCCCACGTACCAATTCATCTTCACTATCTGTTTCATCAAACTCTCCTTCTTCGCCAAACGAGTCCATTAATTGCTCCTTCCAAGTAATTTTATCGTCCTTGTTTAAATCTGCGTCATCGAATCTTTCTTCAGCTTCTTCCTCTGATAATTTTCTACATGAGATCATGGTAAATATTTAATAAAGAATGTAGAAAAATCCATTTTCCCCCCGTTATATACGAGTATATCTATTAGAAAACCTCACTTGAATGATTTAATAATCCATGCGTAAAGTTCCTCAGGATCCACAAATTTATTTCCATTCGTATCAATCTTTGTCAGCAATAAAGATAATCTTTTCTTCGATTCTTCTGGAGTAAGATGATCAAATTCTTCAGCTTCTTTGGCACTTCCTATGAAAATTTATTTTTGATTATGCCGATTAATTCAATGACCAGTGACCAAATAGGTAACAAATACCTAAGTATGTTATCGATTTTTTTTACTCACCCAACATAACTTCATGAGTGAATTCAGACTCAGTCTTCTTCACATTATGATTAGATAATTTGGGGGAATACGCTCCATCTTCGACCCTTTCTTTACTATGAATATGGGCAGAGAATACCGAAGTTATAAATAAACAGACTGATACGCAAATAACAAGATGAATTTTACGGAAGGTAAGATTTTTATGTAACATGGTGCTCAAGTTATACGCGATGATACAAAAGTAAAGATTGAATATTTTCCAAATTCCAAGAATAATTCATTATTACCGCGAAAATCCTAAGATTTTTTAATCCGATTTTATAATTCCATATCACGGATGTCGAAAAACAGTAAAACACTTCATCTGTAAACACACCGCTACCCGCTCATCTAATCGCCCGGCTGTTGACCAGTGCTGCTATATCGAGAAACATATCGTAGATACAGAATTTTTCCAAAATCTAACATAAGTTCAAGAGTCTCCAGAACAACTTTGCACGAGTCAAATTGTACTACAATACGTAAATTAGTTTTTCAAATCACTGATTCCTTCTCAGACTACAGAAAGCAGTGATTCTTCAACTTTCGTAGAATTGTGAATCTTGAGCACCGACGACTCCTCCAGATAAGCATCAACATTATCCGATACTCTCACTCGTCTGTCAATAATGCATTCAAATGAAATAATCTAATACAAAACTGAAAGCAATATTTATTCCGAAAAATAAAACAAAAACGCTTAAGCATATTTATTTTAGAAAACACAATTCCTCAAAAATGGAACTCATGAGCACGGTTAATTTTTGCCTTCGGTATTAGGAGTTTTTAACCCTCTGATAGAAAGATCGTACACAACTTCTTCTATTTTTTTGACATCGTATTTCAAAACATCGTATCTTTTACGTAAAGCATCATTCTTCAGATTCAACAAACGAAATCCAGCATTAATCTCAGATACAAAATGCGATATTTGCATTGGTTTCTCATAATCGCCATTCGTGACAGCGTTCACAGCATATCTCGATAATTCGCTAACCAACGCCAACAGACCAAATAAGTAATCTTCAATCGGTAAATGAAAGCCCTCCTTCTCATTTACAGCTAAACCCAACACCGAAGCAACTTCTTCATGAGAAATTAACACCGTTTTCTCCAAGTAATTGATAAGAGCAATAGAAAAACACAACTTCTGAGAAGCTATTTTCCAGTAATCGTTGTATTTGTAATACATTCCTTTTTCTATCTGCATAGATAACTGGATATAGGCAGGTTTAACGTCGTCTTCTAAAATTGATTTACATTTTGCACAAGCTACCGGAATTTGCTGCGATCCTTCTTCTTGATGAATTACTTGAAGAAGAGTTATGATTTTACGACTATTTTCTTCGATTTCTTTGGTAGTATTCTTTATCACTTCCCTGGTATTCTGTTCACGATCGAGATTTTCTTGAAAATCCGTAAACACTTGCATAATTGTCTCCATTTTATAGCGTTACCGAAATGCGTAATTATTTTAATCGCACGAACTTAATCAAGAAACACTGAGAAATTTACTTCAATTGCAAAATAATTGAATAACGATATCAATATGATACATACGAATCGTTAGCAATACTAAATGTCATAATAGCACAAATAAAATATACACGAAAATTTCAAAAAATCTTACACACAGTTCCAATTTTACTTTTCACCATTCTGACCATTCATTCAATTTAGTTATCAATCAAACACATTCCCGCATGAAGTTTTGTTTTGTTTGGTTAATCAGGATGACCACATTGAGTAAAAAAAAATGAAAGAGTGAACACAAAACTGCAAACTCGGCGGAAATTAGGCGGAAAATCATGGGAAAATCAGAAAATGTCAAACACGATAAAAAATTCACAACGAATAATGAACTTAAAAGCTAAACTTTATTTTAAATTCAAAATACAAATTAATAATATTTTACAATCACATAAAAATATAACAAAAGCGCTTTGAACGCAGATGATAAAAAATTTCAAGCAAAAATAAAAAACGCAGTCCTGAATTCATTAATTTTACTATGATGCATTAAACATAATTAGTAATTTAATGTAATGAATGTATGAAATTCAATTACTACTTTTCTATGAAAAGCGTATATCGCCATTTATCTCTACTATCTAATACACAAAAACAATATTTTTAATAAAACAGACGTCCCATAATTTTGCTACCACAAAAAAAACGCTCGCTCCAAAAATCATTCTAGATGCTTACTAAATTATAATAAGCAAGCAAAAAGCCCCTTAATTAAATTAATTTAAAAATATAACATTGTCCGAAGAGAAAAGTTGACGCTTATACCTGAATACTTGTACTGTGTTAAATAATAGGTACAATTTTTTTTCAATTACTACATTCACAAATTAATACTTATATATTAACATTCAAATATCACAGCAAAGGTTCTTAAAAAACGGAGTATGAAATTCAATTAAAATTTGTTTCTTTTCTACTTTACGGAATGCTAAACTTCGGATTTTTATGTCATCAAAAAATTATACACTTAATCAGGTCAGTCGGAATAAGAACAAACTCAAAAACAACAAATCGAACCAAAAAAAAAAAAATAACATTCACAAATATTCACACAAGTGACAACCAGTGCCATTGAATTATTAGAATTAAAAAATTAGCTTCTAAATCCTAAACACAACAATATAAAGAGGACACGGATTATTTCAAATACTTTGTACACTTCGGACTTGCTAAAGTCAAACTAATCGTAAGTCAATAAATAAGTAGTAAATAATCGGAATCATTGTAAAAAAAAAAAAAAAAAAAAAAATAGTAGTCCAACACCTGAATCACAACGTTATTAACTTACACCGAACAAATTCCCCATCAATCTTACTGAGGAGGAGGTTGATAATTGTAATTAGGATACTGCGACGGCTGTGCTTGTGGAGCGGGTTGAGGTTGGGGTCCAGGTGGTCTTTGATATTGCTGATAAGTTGCAGCCGGTTGTCCGGGAACTGATGGGTATGTCTGAGGTCCGTATCCTTGTTGAGGATAATTTTGCGTTGGATATCCTTGAGGAGGCTGACCCTGATTCGGAGGATATGATTGCGGTGGAGGATGACTCTGTGCAGGAGGCGTTGGACCATAACCAGGCTGAGGAGGTCCTTGCGCCGAAGGATTGGACTGATAAGACGAATTAGGAGGGTTGTTCGGATTTGGCTGCGATACGGGCGGATAATTTGGAGCATTGTTGGCGGGATACGTTTGAGTAGAAGCTGAAGGAGAAGCTGTTGTTTGGGAGTAAGCCGGTTGTGGGTTGACATTTCCTTGAGACGCCGCACTGATGGGAGGATAGCTGTTTTGTTGTGCAGGGTAATTAGACGGTGGATACCCACCAGGATAGCCCGCATTTGGAGCTCCTTGCGCAATGTTTTGCGAGCCGGGGCCATACGCAGATTGGCCATAACCAGGACCATAATTCGGTTGTTGCGCATTGGGAGGATAACCAGGTCCATTCGGGTATCCAGATTGCGATTGCACCGGCGGCCCATAGTTTGGATTTCCTGGAGAAACTGAAGATGGCGGACCGTAACTATTGGGAGCAGGTTGATTGTACGGACTTGGTGCCTGTGAAGGTGGGTAACTGCCTGGTGACGGCTGATAAGGACCTCCTTGAGCACCTCCTGGAGGTTGCTGCGATGCTGAATTATAATTAGGTTGAGGAGGAGCGTGATTTGGACCCGGACCTGGGTACTGGTTATTGCCGAAGTTTTGATGGGGACTTTGTTGTGGATATCCTGGCATATTAGGTCTATACTGTTGTGGGCCGGCGTTTCCAGGCGGTCCTGAAATAAATAAATATAGTAAAAATTAGTTTATAAGTTGGGAAGATATTTTACATAGACGGACTTCATCTACTCACGTTGCGGATTCACAGGTTGAGGTTGACCACGATATACGTTCGATTGAGGAGGGAAGTTATTCGGCGGAGGTGCTTGTGGATTAGGTATTTCATTAGATGGCGGCACAGCTCCTTGCGAAGGCGGCGCGTTAGCGTTATGCATCCCATGTTGAACGGGAGGAACAAGTACGCCTTGTGGTGGCTGAAATACACATTGAATGAACATTTTCATTCAACTGGAATAAAATCAGCGCACTTATACGAATAATAATAAGTAAACACACTCACAGGTAGCAATGCTTGAATATTTTGATTAGAATCGGCGATTGAAGCCAAATATACCAAATTTCGATGTAAAATTTGTTGATATCTAAACAAATTTAAAGACGATATCAAGATAAGTAGTTTTCAGAGTTGATTATCAATATAAGTAAAACAATAGCTACTTACTGCACACATTCTTGAGCTTTTCCTTTATTTTGATACTCTTGAATAGTCTGAAGTAATTGACTGTTTTCATTCAACATCTAAAAATGAAACACATTTAAAAGAGAATACTTGATATAACGTACTTATTTTGACAGATTTTAATAAACTACACATAAACGATGCACAAATGAAACTTACATTTTGAATTTGAGTCGGGTTAGGAGGAGGCCTGCCTCTTTGAGCGAAAGCTACGGACATTTTCTGCGAAAATTCAATTCACAAATTTACACGTTCATCAAAACTTAACACTTACGAATAATTACTGAAGATTGATTGCAACCCTGTTATGGCCCACAGAAGCAATTAACTTTCTGATAGAAATGTAAATGAGTGTGAACTTTCTCAGTTTCTCATAAAATAGAATTTGAGAACTATCAGGGTAAATTTTGGTTGAATTTATTGTTGGGTAGGGGTAGGAAGGGGTAAAGAGGCTTCGGTGGACTTTGGAAGGAAGTTGGAATGGATTTCTTGCCTTGTGATTTGTGGTGTGGAGTGGAAGGATTTCGTTCGAATTTTTGTCGGTAGTACTTGAACAGCGCTCCCGACTGGTGAGGTAACACAATACCACCTATAGTAAAAGGCCTGAGCGCTGTTTTGTGACGTCATCGCTACTTGGTAGTACTTACGTATCTAACATATCATAATACACTATAGAATTGAATGAAAAATGCACTCAAACGAATTAAATCCTGGGAAAATTTTATTTTTCATATTTTATCTACATGAATAATGAATTCATGATCATGTAGGAATGATTTTAATGAAAAAAAATGAAGAAATTAGGTTATAAACAACACTGTTTTTCAACATTAAAGATGAAAGTTATACATAAACTTGACAAAATTATACCTTTTGGCGGATATTACAACACTCACTGGTGAAATATAATTAAATAATCGTCGAATCTTGTCAAAATCCCACTAAAATCATCTAATTGGTTTGAGATGTTGATGGTTTCTTGATTCTTGATTAGATAACCTTATCCATCCATTGTAGTTGGATGGTTGTATTCACAATGCAGATTTAAAACGCATTTTAGATTATATGGTTCACTATTCATTTCACTGCGATGTTATTCCAGTAAAACACAGGCACTAGTACACATCAGTTTTCATTTTTATTCACTTCACAAGATATCTACACATCCGAATCACACAATGTCACAACACAAACAGATCGCGAAAAATTCACTTTGTACAAAAATAAAGTAATCCAACACCACCAGTAGTTGAAAACAACAATATCTCATCACTACAACACATTTTAGAACAAATATTAATTAAAATGTCATCATTTTATTAACGTTTTTAACGAAAGTTTTACTCTGTTTCACGAACTCGCCATTTAAATGTACGTTAAAATTCAAATGGTAAACACAATCGAGTCATCTACTAGTGGTGACGTCAGAAGGTGATAACGATTCAGCGCTCAGGCCTTTTACTATAGGTGGTATTGGGTAACAAGGTGATTGACCTTTGACCTACGACTCCATAGTCCATATTTTCCGTCGACCGTATATAATGGACGAATAATTCAACGGTGAAAAAATGACAAAATGTGAAGCCTAGATTTTGGATGCAGAATCCTGGAAATCTTCTGCTCATGCGCCAAACATGACGCTTACGGTGCTGGTGGAGAGAGAGACGGTTTACTGGTTGAACCAGGGAACCGTCTCTCTCTCCGCCAGCACCGTAAGCATCATGTTTGGCGCATGTGCAGAACGTTTCCAGGATTCTGCATCCAAAATGTGGGCGTCATTTCCTGCCATTTGAATTATTCGTCCATTATATACGGTCGACGATATTTTCTTTAAATATCAATTTCCATGGTTATAAAATTCAAAAATCAAAATGTTTTCGTGAAAAATTAATTTTTTATAAAGCAATTATTCATGCCTATCAAAAAATTGTTGACAATTGTTGGGTTGTGGAAAAAAAAATAGAGAAGACTGAAAATTCATGGAAAAATTCGATGAGTTGTCGTAATTCGTATGTCTGGCACAGTTTTTATCAATAATCGTTGATGCTGATAAAAAATTATTCAATAATTTTGGGTTCTTTTTTTCTTCGCGTTTTCATGAATAATAAAAATTCGAAGGGTTTCTAATGCAAATATTAATCATAGTTTTGACTAATCAACAGTCAGTTGGAATCTCCCGTGAATGTATTCAAATATGAGCGAATTTTACAGTTTCAACTTCAAGTTTTTGAAACCAACAAGTCATTACACTCGATGATATTCAAGTACCCAGCATTGATATTTTTTCAGTTGAACTACGGTCGTAAAACTGTCGTAAATTCATGCAGAAATTTTACTTTTCAGATGGCCAAATGTCAGTTATTTCACCTGGACAGAGGGCAGGTTACAAACTTGTTCCCCAATTGAACAGTGAAGAATCTGAACTTTCAGAAGAAGAACTTGAAAGTTTCTATAAAGATGGATTTCAAATTATCACTCGGAAAAGTATCCAATCTGCCGATTATCATGAACTCGGTGAGTTATGGATAATTTTCATCTCGTCTGGAACAGAACAACCTCAAAAAACTGATGATTTTTAATAATCTATCAGCAAGTCAATTTGAAGCAATGACATAATGGATATGTTTTTTTTTCATTAGTAATCTCCGAAGCTGACATCTAGAATAGAATGTCATAATGATGCAATTGGTTTGATTGTTTGTAGATGCTGATTTGAATTTTACGAACCCATCCAAATTTCGTATCATGAACTCGGAAAATTTTGATTTGAAGGCTAAAAATATTTTCCCAACCGTCAGAGAGAATGTATCGTGTGAACTAACCGCTATGTCGAAGGAGAGAAAAATTTCATTGGTACTTTCTATTCTTCTGTGCATTTGTACAATCGTTGTATTCATCATTCTACCTTGCGATTGGAGTAATTGTTCATGTTCCCAAAATAAAGAAAAAAGTGTCAAAATATGGGCGTACGTTTTTCCTGATAAAGGTAACTCTATACGTTTTTACTTTTTCTATTTTTATCGACGTATTGATAACTGATTTTGAAAAATATGATTGTTTTTCTAGAACTCAAAGGTGATATTAATTTAGTTGGAGCGATCTTTGGAAAACACCACAATTTACTGTTTATGGCTCGTGGCTCAATTTTAATGGATTCACCGTTGATTAGAAGCGACTTGGGTTCACCTGTGGGGGGAGATCTATTACTGCTGAACGGTCTAAGTGGAAAACAAATTTGGCGCAAGCACTTCAACCGCATTCCTACGGAACTTGACTGCTCATTAATACAACTGAAGAATCGTACTGTCGATGAATGTGTCGTTCTTAGCGAGAAAAATTTCGTAGCTCTGATATCTTCTGACGAAGGTAAATCGACAACATGACAGGTGTGTAAAAATGAGGCATTTAATAATGAATTATGAATCTCTTGTTGTTTTATGTTTTATAGGAAAATCTCTTTGGTCTTTCCCTCGTGAAAACATTAAATATAACAAAGACTATCACCAGTTTCCCGTCGTGCTTCCTGATTTGGATGGAGATGGAGTTCGTGAATTGGCTTTTATCAAAGATATCAATAAACTTGTGTTACTTTCTGGAGCATCCGGAACCGTACTGTTGAATAATATTACAAATAACGAATGCACTGAAATTTCACATCTAAAATATATCGAGGGACTTAATCTCAGTTATTTATGTCAACTGAAAAACGATTCTAGTACGTATTGGCGTTCCCGCGAGTGTAGAAAATTATAATTCTGTTTTAATCAGCCATGTAAAATTTTATTTACAGGTCAAGAGAAAAATGTTTCTCTAAAATATTACCTAAATATACCCCCGGAGACGAAAAAAAATGCGCGCATTCCTCAACACATATCCCGTAACTCTAATGAAAGTATTATTAATGGTTATCGAATGGTTGTACAGAATGAAGGCTCATTTTGTCCCAATAATTGCACTTCTAAAATTGATATAATCAATAACGATAATAAGACTGTTTGGACGCACGAATCTTTAGATACGTACGTAATGAAACCAATTGCTTTTGCATTTAACGATTCTAGTACTTTTGGATTTGTATTCAAGATTTGGGAGCACGAGTACGAGGTACTTCATAATTAATTATGGATTAGAAAATTATGTAATGTTGTAATGTGTTTTAATGAATTTTCCTATTGCAGGGTGACGAAGTGAAAAAATTGAAAATTAATAAGCAGAGTTACCAATATTCTGTTGGATACATATACCAGCGTACTGTTATTGTCGTATTCAATTCTCCTCTGGGCGAACCTCTGCAAACTATTAACATGAGTTTAAATCCTATTCTGCAGTTGCAAGTATCGAATGAGACTCTACAACCAAATCCCAAAAATCAAGACAATTCTTGTAAGTATTTTAAGCATTGCTTTGGGTCAGATTTGCGTCTATTTAATGCAACTGTTCGTTTTTAATATTTTCTGAACGAATTTAGTGTTGATCCTTGATGTAAACAAAAACTGTACATATCAATTGGTCACGTACTATTCAACGTTTGAAGAAATGAAAAAAAATTATTTCATGGATACAACTGCTACCAGAAGTCATTTTACATTGAAGTCTTACATTCATATGTACGATTTGAAAAAAGAAATCAACGAAAAACTATCCGATTCTTCAGCCTAATTTTTTACTTTTATATCGCTTCGAGTAGAATTTTCGGAATTTATGTATCTAGTATTCTTATTTTTAATAGTCGATTTTTTAATCCAGTCAAGTATTCGTTACCAAAGTACTTATTTGCTATAAACGTGCTTCAAGCTTCCTAAAATAATTTTAGTTTTTTTAATGTCGATTTTTGTAGCTACTTGAAAACTTCATCTAAGAACTTGATTTAAATCTTTTAATAAAACAGCGTTGTTTTCAACATTTAAAAAAAAAATCTAAAAAAATGAACAATCGTGAAATATTTAATTATAAAAAAATAAATGAATCTTTAATGGTTTTCTCTTTTAATAATGATTTTACGTTTTCTTCATTGAGGAAACTTTCCATCAATTCTCTAACTTGAAGATAATCATAATTTAAATGATTTGGACCAATAACCCAGCCTCCGTAAACATTGAGTGGCGTTTTTCTATCAACGCATGATTTCCTACATTTTAAAATAAACATAATCAACTTATAAAAATCCTCAAAATCCATTCCAAAACACGATTTAAGAATCAGCTGACAATGGCTGTGCCAGTTGTCCATGGTGTCTTTAAAACAAGAGATTTCTTTTTGGACATCGTCTAGGTTGCGCTTCATTGATAACCACATTTTATCGATATTACATCCGTTTATCCAATTATGATTTATAGAAATGGTATCCATCTGAAAACAATTGAACGCATAGATGCAAACGTTTGGTTAAAAATATGTACCTACTAGAAATTTGTTTTCAATTACCAAATTCCAAACTTGATGGTGCCAACCGGAAGGTACGAATAAAGCATCGCCAGCTTTTTGAAAAACAATCAGATATGTAACTCCTAAATTATCACAGTCTTTTTCGCATATGCTATAAGGTAACTCTCCCGTTTTATCTTTCATTTTTTGCTCCTCCCCAGGAGGCAACAGAATCCATTTTTTTTCACCGCATACATTTACTGACCAACTGTACGAGGTGAAAACATCAGCATGGAAAGGTGTCCTAAAGAAATAATCAAAGATGAAAATTAATTACCACTTTGATGCCACCTCGAGCGGTTATACGACTCGATGATGATGATGATGAGGGTGGTAAGTATCATACCAAGAGTGTTTGGGACCAATGTACACAAATCTATAATCATCTTTCAGTTCTGGATTAGCGGTATAATATTCGTTCAGCCAATCATTACTGAATTTTGAAGGCACAGTGTAGACATTTTCATCAGGGTAATCTCTAGTGAAATGCCAATCCTGTGAATTTCAGTTCAAAATTAGGTAACCATAGCTACGTTTACATATACTCGTATAAATCGTATTGCATCCTACGAAATTATTTATATTGATACAAGTGGTTTCATTCATTCGAGTGCAGTAATTACTCACTTTTTTTCTCACAGTAAGACCTGCTTCAAGAAAATTTTTTTTGAAAACAATTACTAGTAAGTTCATTTTGTATCATAAATACATATAATAAATAAAATTTTAATATACCAACTTTTAAATAAAGGCACGGCTCCGAAGATGGGTAACCATTTTCAATGAATTTTTTCCAATAGTCAGCAAATTGACTGAACTTCATACAACATTTAGACTGGGCATTGAAATATTTTTCATTGCAGTTAGCCACAGGAACTTCTGCTTCTCCTAAAATAGGTAAGCAAAAAAGAATAAATTGAGATACATTACATGTAAGATACAGCTACCATAGGATTTACCATATTTCGAATTCAAGTAATCAATGTCGGGTTTACAATTTTTAACCCATAATGACGAGCACTTCCATCGTTTTGTAGAATTACGAATTATACAAGGTGTGTTTGATAAAAGATGATTGTTGAAGAATTCGTTGTAATCGCCATCAAAATGATCTATGTTATTATTATCATGATTACTCGCGCCATCACGACGAAGGATATCTGATCCTTGATCAATTTCAATCAATTTAGTTTCGTCTACCGACATCATTATCTATAAATAATAATTTATAAAATAATTAGTGAAACAAGTAACTGAAGAGTGCTTCATTTTTTAAAAAGACTTTTTTTTTACTCTGATTTCATTGAACTGAACCTCAATTCAAGAATTCGAAATAGAAATTCAATACAAAAAGGAGAAGATCTGTCTCCTTCACTCGCTATTTTTTCAAAAATTTCAAAATCAAATCATTTTTTTTTATAATTTCAAAAAAAAATTTTGATAAAAAAAATAAAAATTGATAAGAATGATAATTAAAAATAAAATCCCCTCCCATTCATTTTTCGCTCTTCTCTCTGATCCCCTCCACTGATCTTTTGTCCCAAATTCCGAATTACTTGTAATTTCAACTCTTACAAGATATTACAATTGTTTGAAAATTGCGCAATTCAAAGGAAAGTTTGGAATATTTAAATAATAATTAAGCATTTGTGAAATTATAATTCTCATTTAAAATTTTAAAAGTAAATATATAAAACTTCAATCGCTTTAAAAAAATGATTTTAATCACTTTGGCATTGTTACCGAATTTACCTAATTACCAATTTTCAAGACTTTTACAAAAGCGCAACAGGGTTTTTTCCGGGGGGAAAAGCGCGGGGAAATTCATCTGCGTACATTTTTATTTTTAATTGATAACGAAGATCAAAACAAATTTTGTTGAACTTAATAATTTGTGTTAATTATTTTTAATGAGTAATCCGCAATAATACTTCTCATTTCGCGATGCGTATAAAAATCATCATGGAATCGTGACCAGGATATTGGAAATTCATGCGGTGAGAGTGACATTTCGCGATAAAAAACTTAGTCAATAGCTTTTTCATGTCGCACAATGATCGTTTGAAGACGCGTAAAATGCGTCATTATAGTGTTTACGAAATGGACATCGAATCTCACGCGAGAGTATCCAACTATGAAGAAACAGTCCAACAACTCGACGTCTATTATGGTATCGTAAAAAGACAATTACTCCGATACCAGCATCCTATAACTGGTATTTTTCCGGCACTTTCAAGCGATGCCAAAGTTGCCAGTGTACGAGACAGTATTTATTGCGCAGCTGCGATTTGGAGCCTCTTCCAAGCTTATCGACGAATAGACGACGATCGTGGTAAATCTTACGAGTTGGGTCAATCAGCGGTCAAATGTATGAGAGGTATTCTAGAATGCTGGATCCGCCAAGCTGCACGAATAGAGTTATTCAAAATGAAGCAATGCTCCGATTACGCTTTACATAGCAAATTTCATTTAGCTACTGGAACCGAAATATTCAACGACGGAGAATATTCGCATCTACAAATCGACGTTGTCTCTTTATACTTGATTTTCCTAGTCCAAATGATCGCATCGGGATTACAAATTATTTATACGCAAGACGAAGTATCGTTCGTACAAACCCTGGTGTATTATGTCGAACGTGCTTATAGGACTCCTGATTTCGGCATGTGGGAACGAGGCAGTAAATACAACGATAATACTCCCGAAATCCACGCCAGCTCCATCGGTATGGCGAAAAGTGCCTTGGAAGCTATCAATGGCTGCAATTTATTCGGAGAAAAGGGCGCAGCGTGGAGCGTCGTTTATGTAGACATCGACGCCCATAATCGTAATCGAAGTATTTTCGAAACATTGTTACCCAGAGAATCTTGCTCAAAAGACGTTGACGCTTCGTTACTACCTACTATATCTTTTCCAGCTTTCGCTACCCAAGAAAAAATACTTTGCGATGGTACCATATCGAATATTGTTCGCAAACTGAAAGGTCGACACGGTTTTCGAAGATTTCCCAGAGATGGTTATAAAACCGTATTAGAAGATGCCAACAGACGATTCTATAACGTCGGTGAAACGAAAGAATTCGAGAATATTGAAAACGAATGGCCTTTGTTTTTTCTTTTCATGATGATCGACGGCGTTTTCAAAAATAACGACGAACAAGTTGAAACCTATCGTCAACTTTTACAAAATGTGATAAAATATGACAAACATGGTGATCCGATCGTTCCCATGTATTATTATGTGCCTAAAGAACTCATCGAATCGGAAAAAGCCGAGTATGGAAGTCAAACCAGATTACCATCCAGCGAATGGTCGGGAGATAACCAATCGTTATTTCTGTGGAATCAAGCTCTGTACGTGATCGCCCAATTGCTGATTGCCGGACTGTTGCACGTGAACGAACTGGACCCTATACGCAGATTTTTGCCGTCCTATAGTACACCGCGTAAAACCGCCAGGTATTCAGCTTTTCAAGGTGCGGCTACAGATTTGGTTGTACAAGTAGTCCTAATTGCCGAATCGATGCGTTTACAAGCCATGATGGGCACTTACGGTATCCAAACACAGACTCCTCACGAAGTTGAACCCGTTCAAATTTGGTCTTCTAAACAGCTGGAACAAGTTTACAAATACTTGGGAGTGAACAAAAAACTCAAATTGACTGGACGACCAATGCGTCCTGTCGGCTCACTCGGTACTAGCAAGATTTACCGTGTTTGCGGTATGACCGTGTTATGTTATCCTCTGATTTTCGAAGTATCCCAGTTTTACTTGTACAGAGATATGGCTTTGTTGATTGACGATATTAAAACAGAGATCCAGTTCGTCTGTCGGTATTGGAGATTATCTGGTAGACCTACGGTTTGCTTAGTGATTCGTGAAGAGCATATGCGTGATCCTCAGTTCAACAAGATGGTTGATCTGCTTGCCATGTTTAAAAAAGGTTACTGCGATAGTGTGAAAGTACGAATTGGCCGATTACAAAATTTACTGTCCTCTTCGTGTATCGAACACTTGGATTTCATGAAGTTGACCGATAAATCTGAATTAAAAGTTCAAAAGTTCCAACAATTAGTCCACGAATACATTGGTTACCAGAGCTTGACTGATGTACCGAAAGTTATGTGTTATTCCGAAGAACAAATCGACGTATCGCAGTTTCATGGAAAAGAAACCTACGAAGTTCTCGATGCGATTCGTAACAGCGCCGGAATTTACGCCAAGGCTCAATTATTCGGTATAATTCTTCAAAGAGAAGGCGAACAATACGAATTCAACGGTCAGACGGTTAAAGAGCATCTGCAAAATTTATATTTTCTAGCCGGATCATTACAGTATTGGATCGCAGTTCGATACTGCAGTAGTTTGTTGCATCATACGGTGGACAGTATCAGTCCATTCATTACTAGTGTTTTAGTTAGCGGTCGACTTCTAACCGTAGGCGTAATTGGTCACAAAGAAACTGTTTTCGATAAACCCATGACACCGGCAGAAATTCATTCGGTTATGTATTCAACCATTCAAATGTATAACGTCATTCACGCCGTACTCCAACAAGAAATTATTCTATACTGTGGTCGATTGGTATCAACGCACACGAACATGTTCAAAGGTATTCTAAAAATTCGCGTAGGATGGGTTTTGGAAGCCATGCGTCAGTACTTGATTATACAAGGGCGGCTTGGCGAAGAACTGGAAAATCTCAGCCCATCGGAAATAAGACAGCTACTATTCAAAGTACTATCCGTTCGAGATTGGGCCGCTGAAGGAAATATTACTCCGTTACAACGTAGACAACTAGAAGGTTGTTGGTGTCGAGTTCCGATCCATTTCTATAAGCAAGTTTGGGATATAATGACCCGCACGCCCAAAGGAATACGGATTCAAGGATACATGTTTCCTCATCAGTCTGCAATGGTAAACATGACCCGATCCGAATTGAATTTCGCATTGTTAATAGAAGAAACGTTGACTCACATCAAACAGCCCGAATATCGTCAAATTATCGTCGAATTATTATGTATCGTTTCAACCATATTACTTAGAAATCCCGAATTGGTTTTCCAAGAATCTTTAAATTTAGATAATTTAGTTCGGCAGGCGTTCGAAATGTATTGTAAAGATAATTGCGAAAGTTTGGATCAAGATATCGATGTTTTTATTGCTAAAAAACAATCCATCACTACCAGCTATTTAGCCAGAGCCGTCGTAAATAATGTATTGAAAACGAGTAAATTAGAAACTTCTTTATTAGATGAAAAGCAATCCAACGAAGATTATTGTAATATTTCTTAGTAATTTTCCTGTTGAGTATTTTAGTTTGTGAATTTTTTCTTTTTGTTTTCTTACTCACTTTTACTAGTCAGAGTTTAGTGCGCCTTTATAATCTCGTAACTTTCAATTAAATGTTCCCATCGTAGTGTTCCATTAATGTATTATGTCATTATTATTTTATTCTGCACTTCGTAGGATACGATAGACTGTTGAAATGGATCGAACCAATCCTACTTTCAGCTTCGTCTCCGATAGCGAAGATAGCGATTCCAGTTCATCCTCCGAAAAAGAGAGAAAAAGTAAATTAATTTTTCACTTGAAATTTATATTCAAGTCTAAAGCAGTTTTGTAACTCGATTTTATTTTTCAGAAGCCTATTTATTGAAACAATCAGTCGTTGAAACAGTTAAACCTTCTACAATATCCATAGAAGAAACAAAATTAACCTCTTTGGTATAGAATAATTAAATTAATTAAATTTCTTACAACCCTTGACTCGTACAGTTCAACGATTTTTTTGACATTTTTGTAGGTGAATATTATTGAAGCAATAATGGTCTTAAATAATGCTGGTATAAAGTCTCCTTCATTTGATGAAAACGCTCAATTGAAAATTCAACATTTTCTGACGACTTATGCGCAAGAAAGTCTGTTCGCTTTTTTCATCGAAAACACTATTCACGTAGATTTCATCGTACCGAAAGAATGTGCTAAAAATACAATGTATTTTATAAAACTCATCAACGAAGAAAAAGAGAATTTATCTTTAGAATTTTCAAACCTGATTATTTTTGGTAAAATTGATCAACAAGCTCAAGCAACGTTAATTTCTACTTTGAAGATGGTTTTCATTTCTTCGATTTATAACATGAAATCAATTCCATATAGTAAGGTTCTTCTTCTAAAATAAATGTATTACCTAGGTACCTTTGTAAACTATATCCAAAAAAATGTATTATCTTTTGCGTAATTTTTAGGAATTAAACGACGAATAACTAAAACATTGGAAGAATTTTTATTGGAATTGACAGAAACCTATTTCAGACATTTTGGAATCAGTGAAATTTATTTGCCTGCTTTGAGTTTTTTTGAAGTAACTGAGATCAATGATTACATAAGGACAGATGATATCATAAGTTTATTTGAAAGTACGCCTGTCTATCTTGACATGCTTTTCTGATTTCTTTTTCATGTTGAATATGGATAATTTCTGATTTTTTTTCACCTTTGCAGGTATTGTGGTTAGATGGTGTCGTGTTATCAATGACGCAATTTATGACAATGAAATTGATTTCCATGTGGTAAAAGATTTCAGCATATTGACACTGATAAATTTTTGGGAATACAAATGTGTGTAAGATACCTATTCAGAAAGTACCTACTAGACTTAATTAAGATCCTAAAAAAATGCCACTCATCACACCTACTTTTATCAACAGTGAATAATTTGAATCTTCTATCAAAGTGTCTAAAAGACGAAAATGTCATTAAATTGTGTGAAATTCTTCAAACACACAACTCCGTACATTTGAATTTTTTGTTCAAACTTCAAACGGAATTAGAGGTTGGTTTTGTATTCAAAAATAAAGATAAATCATAACTCCAATTTAACTGTGTACCCCATGAAATAGGATCAAGCAAAGGAATCTGAAACTATCATAGAAAATTTACGAAGCCTAAAACAAATTCACGAAAACATGAATTCTTTAATGATTGAAAACATTTTGATGTTCTTACCGAAAATATTTTCAACAATTAATATGGTTTTATCACGCTCCACCTATTTCCAATCCAGGTACCTACCTACTTCGCATTCTAAAAAAAAATTATCGTAATTTTATGGTTTTAACGAATTAACTCCATCTGTATGTTGCAGCGAAAATACAAAACTTTTATTGATGAGCTTTAGCCAACAAATTATAAATATTTGTAGACAAAAAATTTCAATAGCGAATATTCTGCTGGGTGAAACTACTGAATCTATGAAAAATGTGATGGAATCTCTGAAGACGTGTTGTCTCCTAAATCAAATGCTTAAATGTGTGAGTAAATTAAAACTCTTTTCGAAATTTTACTAAATGTGTACCTATCTGTGTAGATGTATAGGTACCTACTTACATGCTCAAATTGTTGCTTTAATACCTACTTTCACAATTTTAAAGGAAATTTTGGAAATATCGGATTGGAATAAAATTTCTCAAGCAATTTGTAACTCTATTGAAGCATTCATGCAAAGATGTAACGATCTGCTCGATTTATGCAGCACAATCAATTTATTTACCTGGTAAATTATTGAATGATCATCAAAATTGATATGTATCAATAGCGAACATATACCTATATCTAAGCTAAGGAATGAATTGGTACCGTTCAAATGATTATTAAGTAGGATATTTATTGTCTGATGCTATATTGATAGTTCTCAAAATCACGGATACCCGATACATATCAGTTTTGAACAACATATTGAAGTAAAAGAAAATTTGAGAGACATCTCAGAGTGTTTTTCCACGAACTTGAATAATTTCAAAAGAATTGAATACAAAGTACTGTACGTTCAGTGTTCAGATTGGTATACTGCAGCGGACAGGTGAGATTCTTAGTACCTATCTACGTACCTACTTACCTACCTATCTCATATTTTGCTTGACTGAAAAAAGATGCGAAAACTTACTGTTCTTACGTCGTGAAATTGTACCGAACAAATTAATTGTTTTCTTCAATTCATCAGCTTTCAAGATAAAATGCAAGAAATCGACAATAAAATTATAAAATTTGCTGAGAAATCATTCGATTATGTAACCACCACGGAAGACGAACTGAACGTGTTAAGAATGTTGTATCATTACTCGAAATTGCATTCACTGAAAAGTCTTTTCGTCGAAAAATATGATCAGGTTTGGTTCAAATATCTACAATTACGAGTAAAAAAAAAAAAAAAAAAAAAAATGTTTGAGATTTAAAAAAATAGGTAGGTATTTTAAAACAAAAAGTTAAAAGTGAAGTACTGATGTCAATTATCTTTCTTCGTCGTTTTACCTACTTTGACTTCAATTTCAATTCATTCTCAATTTAAAACAGAACAAAAAAAAAATCAGGTAGAATTCTTTGTTATTTCAAAACTATATTTTTGCTTTAAGTATTTACATACATAATAGGTATAGTGTATAGTGTTGAATTGAATGACATTATTTTGTTGAATTCCAGTTGGCGAATCATATTTTAAAAGAAATTCAAGAATTGAAAAATAGCATCATATTTCAAACTATCAAACCATTAATTGGCAATTGGATATGCTTGGATATTGTCACTTGTACATTTCTGAAGAAAAGAAGGTTGCAATTTTTAAGCAAAGTGAGAAATTTTTTTTAAATCTCTATACCTACTTGTATTATTGTAGGTAACGAGAAATAATTTTTGTTTTGATAGCTTGTAAGCGATTGCAGTTGGATTTCAAATAATAAATTGATTCAAATGAAATTGAATTTTGAAGAAAGTATCTTTACAGCTGATAAATTCATTGTTCATAATTACAAAGAGTGGCTCGAAGTCTTGAGTGCTACTATTCTAAATCTTACCAAGAGACCTCTTGTGACGAAGTGTTTTTATAAACCTGGTTTACTGGAAGTTAACATTGATAGGTTCGTAGGTACATTCAAACATAACCTGAAATATTTTCATCATCTACATTCACTTAGGTACTCAATTATTAGCATAATAATAAGTACCTACCTAACACCTATAAAATAAATACTTACCTATTCATTTCTTTAGAAAACTTCTGAAAATCATCAAAGATTCAAAATCCTGGATTCAAATTGGTCTGAAATTACCTGCTGACTTGGATAAACTTTTCAACGCATTCGCTCAAATACTAATTTTGTACGGGGACGTAGAAGATTTAGTTATGAGCTACAATAGAATTATTTCAAGTATGCTTCAATTAAATCTATAGGGAAGATAATTAGAAATAAATAAATTCCCATTTTATTAAAACGATTTTCAATTTACTAGGTTTAAGCAGCGGGGAGTATATTTTATTTTTAGAAATAATCGATCTCTGCTCAGAACACATAAGTCCTACTTTGTATTCAATGCAATGGGATTATGATCAATCAAGTGATACAGTTTTGAATTATCTAAAGCAAGTGAAACACGTAAGTAGGTATTCGCCCACAATTTTAGCGCCATAAATCAAATTACCTACTTGCCGTAAATATTACTTCATGAGACAGTTTTCAAGTTGTTATCGGAATCGTATTCTGTTTCAGGTGGAGAATTCTATAAAGAACTATAAACATTATAACAAGCAGATAATTGAGGCTTGTAAATCAATCTGTTCAATTAATTTTTTACGCATTACAAAAATGAATTTAGAAGATATCAAACAAGAAATTTACGCTACCAGGTGAGTAGTTTTCGTACCTACAGTAGGTACCTAGATACCTGGCCAAAAGCCATAAAAGCAAAACGTCAAAGATAAAATATTTTTATTTTTTTCATAGGTTGATATGTCTGAAAAAAATAATTAATCATTATAATACCATCGCATCGACCATCCAAACTCTTTTCAACAACTTTGGCCATCATATTTTTAAAGTAAATAAGTAGAATCCGAAATAACCTCAGCAGACGTGTAAGTATTTTCTTACCAAATTGATTCCATGCATGTATTTCAGATGAAAGAAATTTGGAACTTATTCGTTGAAAAAATCGACTCTTTGCTGGAATGCGCTTTACTATGTTGCGTTATGAATTCTTTAAGATCGCTGCTTCATAATTTCAACGCAACTTCTGATTTAGACGACGATTCTCTTGTAAAAATAAAGATTTTTGTGGCAATAGAAAATCGAAAGGTAGGTAAACTCGAGATCATGAATGTTTGCGTTGCATCAACATAAAAAAAATCTGCGATGATTATATTTTTCAGATCAAATTTAAACCAGATTTAAACGATATATTGACATTTTTTGCTCACGTCGATACTATCGTTTTAGAAGGGATAACAGTAATTCCGAGATTATACAATAAACTTAAATTATCAAAGAGCAATAATAAAATTTCTTATGCTAAGCAGTTTTCAACCAATGAAAATATTTCTCTGTTACAAGAGCAAATAATGATGGGTAGGTAGTCTGATGTGAATAGATACAGATAGGCACAAGTACTAAAAGTATAAAAATAAATTTATAACTCAATTTTCAACAAAATTTTATGACAGTTTCATCAGAAAATCTGTCCCACGTTAAAGAACATATTCAAACTTGGTACCCTTACAGAACATTGTGGAAAATTGATGCAGAATATTACGCTTTGGAGTATTGTAAAATTTGTTCATCAGCTGAGGATTATGGAAGAGATTTTCTTCGGTAAGAATCTATACAACTCATCAATTGAATAAATTGAATCAAACAGAATAATAAATTGAAGAATAATATACATATTATTAAAACCTTTCGGAAGGTATTCTCAGGAAATCAAGAAAATGGAAAATTCCAGCTTCAATCAACGTATCTTCCTGTTTATCGTTGATACAGAAATTTTATGCGATGGAATAATTACCTTGTGCAGAAGTCGTTTGAGTAATCTATCAAACGTACTACGAAAATCTGTTTTTTCTTCATTAAATGATATTTTCTCGTATATCGAAGAAAGTAATCGAAAGTATGCTGACATTTTTCAACAATTTACAACGACATGAAAATTTACTTTATTATAGTATGTATGCTTTATTTATGTACCTATACCCTTTCTTTTGCAGACTAAATTTGGAACTTACAGAGACTGAGTATTTGATCTTCGTGAAAAAATTAGTCAGTGAAATGGCCGATAAAGAAAATGATATTCAACGAATTCGAGATTATGTTAACACTTTGAGTAAGATAATTTTTCAGAAATTCACAATTTTATAATTATAATACCATCGAAACTATAGGTAGGCATTAAAATTTATTTATATTCTAGGTCAGTTCAAATTTCAAGATCTAGAAAAAAAACAAGAAGAAGCGCAGAAAAAATGGCAAATATATAAAAATACCTTGGAACGTAACAGATTAAAAATAAAAATGATGTACAATACAATCATATAAAATGAAACCGGTTTTTAAAAAAATGAAATTTTAATGATTCAATTTAACCATTACAATCATTGAGCGAAAGCATCGAGTATATATTTTCAGCGTCGATAAAAGATTCTTCTTTCTCTACTTCATTTTCTGTCGATGACGGTTTCATAATATTTTTCCCTCGAGACTTCTTTTTTTTCTTCTCCGAATTACTGCATCCGGTATCTTTGATGCTGGACGTAGAACAAGTAACAGTTTTCATCAAGTATTTGTATAATACAATTATATCGGTAGCCTTTGATAATAAAGTTCTGGTTATATACCCATCGGCTAATTTCCTCTTACTCATATCGGTATAAAAATTATACAAAAAAGTGCCAGAAAAAGCATTATGTACCATACAAGGAGCAAATGGAAAATCGAGCACCGCGTTTAATAAACCAACAGCTTGCAGACAATGTTGAAGTTGAGCGTAACAATGAACTAATTTAGTATTGAAATTTTTACGGTTTTGCATCAAGCTGCTATCCAAATGATGATAATGTAACAGAGCATTAGCCGCCGTAATGCAATCCTTTCCAGATACCAAGTTTACAATTTCTGAAATATCGATCAATTGAGAATTGTTTAAGTAGTCGAAACACGGTGTATTTTCCGTTTCTGTACGCTGCTCCGAGTCATTTAATGGCTCATTTGCTGCTTCAGTTTTCTTTTTTTTCTCGACATTATTTAATCTGTTGAGTTCTTGCTGCGTTCTCACGGATCCAATTTTTTTATCGATGATGCTCAGGTAAATCAGAGAGAGAATAACAGAACGAATATGCGTTTGATTCAGATTACTACTGTTCTTGAGCCAATAAAATACCGCGATCATAAATATTTTCCATTCATTCGGGAAGCAACTCAAGTTTTCGTCGATATTCAAACATTTCAAAAGAATCGTTTGTTTGTCGGTATCGCTCAAATTTGCGACCTCTTCCAGCGATGGAACTTCTAAATCGCAATCGAAAGAGAAAACCGGGGTTAGTTTATAAATCCCAGCAACGGTACTTCGAAGACGAGCGTGACATTTCACTTCGCAGGATCCCTTCTTGCCCAAAACGATAGCGATAATTATTTGTAAAATAGGAGTAATGATTAAATGGGAAGGAGGACTGTGATAATCTTCACTCTGAGACTGAATAATTATTCGCTTGAAGGTGTGAATATTCATAACCGTCGGCGATAATAATCCGAGACGAAATTTACGTACAACCCATTCTGGTAAATTGATCGTAGGAGTAGGATTTGTTGAAATTGTAGACGAGTCGAGAACATTTGACGTATTTATAGAACTATCTGCTTCGATTTCATGTTCATCGTTTTCATCCTCGATTTCGTACTCACAACTGTCGATAATCTCAATTTCGTCGTTGTTTTCTAAAAGAAAGCTGTCTTCTCCTACACCAACCATTAGATCTTTTTCAACCACCGGAGTCATTTCAAATTCGGTATGCGATATATTCTGACTGGTATCTTCGTTATCGTCGTTGATACTTAAATTATTCATAACATCTGCTAGTTCACAGTTTATATGAAACGCATCGGGGATATGTTCCAGTAATTGACTAGATGGACTGTTGAATTCGGTCAGCAATTGTTTGATTAGTTTGCGGTAACCACCTTTGAGTTTTTTTGGAGCACACGATACAAGCTGGAAAATAATACCGTAATTATTTACAATAATCGGAAATGAGAATTATTGATATTTCTTTACAACTCACCTCTTCTATGGCCATATCAGCAAATATAACTCCTCTCAACCAATATAAAATCTTTTCCATCCTTTTTGGTAACTTCGAAGAATACGAAATGCGTAAGAAATTCTTGAAAGTATGCGGAGGAATATAATCGTTACCCAAAGCGCAAGACATCAAAGGTAAAAGTGATTTATCTGGTAATCCTTCGAACTTATTCAACAAATCGTCAACATGATACATCGAACAAGGAATGTAATATTTATCTTTGATCTTTTTACTCAATCGATAAGCTTTGAATTCTATACTGAAAAAAGGAATATACGCAACGTTGCTAACATAAAAATCAGAATCGTTACTAATCACGGGACAATTCAAAGTACGAGCTAACACTACTAGCTCTTGATCAGCTTCGAAATCGCATTGTATCACAGGTACGTTAATACTTCGCAATATATCTTTAAATACATCGCGTAATAGTAAAGGGAAACATTTACTTTCTCGGTATTTATTCTTGAATTGGCTGCAAATAGCGATATTCAATTTTAATCGGTCAATTACCGTTTTCAGTTTACGTTTCTCGTAACCTCCGTCGAATACGAAACACGCGTAAATGTTGCATTTTTTCAAAATATCCACGAATTCGATAACACTATTTGCAAATTTATCGTAGTCTCCGCCGAAAGCGTGGGTACACTTGGTGTAATGACTGTAGATTATCGATGCCGCCGCATATCCGTCAATTAATACCGAACAATCGTGCAGTTTGTGCGGTTTGAGGAGCTCCGATGCATGTTCTGATACGTAGGATGTAAGGCCGAATATTCCCATGCTGGAGAATTACCAATAGGAGTTGACTGTAGAAACATATAAAATATCAATGATTGTTTTCATTGCACGTGATGAAGTTATGGAGAAAATTATAGTGCTTTTTTCATTCACTTACTTGGGAAGTTTTGAAAGTGGTATGCGACACAGAATTAATCGCTCAAATCTTCAATTATTCTATTACATTTTTTAACACTGCAAAACAAGGAAGGAAAAGAATTTTTGAAAAAAAGGGTTCAAAAACTCAAAATTTGATTTTTGTTATCAGTTCAGCACCGGTTATCAGTAAACATAAACAAGTTGTCGAAGTCGAAGCGATACTGCGATAGTCGACTCGATACGACTCGATATCGTCGATATCGATATCTCGTGTTGTTGGTAAATCGATCTTATTTTCAGGCTCACGACGATATATTTGCCTAACTTCAGAGTCGCAGGAGCAATATCAATAATTATCAAGCTCATTTTTATTTTGTAACTTTTCCTCGTCATTTTTAGAATGAATGAGACAATTTTCCAAACCGTGTGCAAAATTCAAAATAAAACGCTGCTTGAAAAACACATTTTTCTCAAGAAGTGCATATTTTGAATTTTCATTTTCATTTCAAACAATTGTGCAATCTCGTAGCCATTATCTAATACCTATCAACTTTTTTTTAATGTAATATTTTTATTTTCACTTTCACAATTCGCAAAGAAATTGTTGAAAACTCGAGCGATGATAAAACTTATCTAAGGTCACTTTATTTGTGGTACTTTTTGGTACCTAACTAATAAATATCGGAAAAGTACCTACCGGCTTATCATGTTGAAAGCACTTTTTTTTATTACTCAATAGATGGGCATGGTAACTCAGCAGAAACTTATTTTTATAGGAGCGCAAAAATGAAATAATTATTATATTACATTGTAAATTTATTTTCTCAGCTGCTCTGCTATCATTTCAAAAAAAGTGTTTCTCTGATATCTAAATTAGTACCTAGACCTACTTACTAGTTACCTACAATAGTACGACCTAAGCAGGCTATGTTGTACAAAAGTGAACTAAAAGTGCTCCAATTATGAAAAATGCAATCGACGGAAATGAAGAAGAAAAAGGAAGAATTATTCTTACAGACAAGAGTATTCCAACTGAGAAAAATGAAGAAAACAAATTCCTATCGACTAATTCAGAAGGTTTAAATATGGTTGAAATATTCTAACTTGGAACATGTTTATTTATGTATAATTCATTTTTTTTTAATTTTACGGTTATTTCTGTATTATTATTTCAGAACAACAAAATTTACTAAAATCTGGAATCGCATTTCATCGACCTAACCGGTTACAAGTATTTTCCAGTTACAAATGGTATATCTGCGTGTACTCCTTAGTTTCGGTTGCAGATCTTACACAATCCTCTTACTTCTTCGGCACGTTGAGCAGCATAGAGAAAAATTTCGAAATGTCGGCGACGATGTTGGGTAACTTGAATTTAATTTCGTATCATTTCAATCCAGAATTTTACTACATATAAAAATTGAAAAATGTTGTAGGAATACTGAAATCAACGTTTGAACTCGGATACCTAGTGACAAGTATTTCTCTAGGGTACTTTATCGGCAAAGGAAATAAAATTCGTTGGATTTCCACAGCTCTATTAATCAGTGGGATTTTCAGTCTAGTAAGAATCGTACCTCATTTTATCGATACCAAGACTTTGAATAAATCGCAGAGTAGTGCTCATGAAAACAGTAATGGAACGTGGTTTGAAACAAATTTCAATTTGACGATGTACTCTTTTTACTTTTTTATCGTTGCTCAATTGATGACTGGAATGGGAAGAGCTATTGTGAAAAACTCCGGATTAACTTATCTAGATCATAATACTCGGAAAAATTCGTTTCCTGTATTGTATGGTACGTATTGCAAAATTTAAATAAATATGCGGCACCTATGCTTTTAGAAGACAAGTTAATTCACTATTTTTTGCCTCAAAAAAACAAAATAGCCAGCTTATATTTGAGAAAAAATATAAGAAAATCAATCTTTGGAAAGAAAAGCTAACAAATCGTGAGAGAGGTTTTTAAAAAATGATAGATAAAGCTGAACTTAAGATACCTACGTTGAATATTACTTTACCCACTTAAGGGATTTATTTTTGTTGCAGCCATTGTCAGTACTGTAGGAGGTTTAGGGCGTCCACTGGGTTACTTAATTTCATTTTATACCCTCAAAGTATACGTTTTTCCAACTGAATCGTCGAATTATACGAACAAAAGTCATCAGTGGATAGGAGCGTGGTGGCTTGGTTAGTACCTACCTATAATCTCTACTTAGGTATTGCTTATTTCTCGTTTTTAAACTTTCTCACATGAAATAGCTGTATCTACGATAGGTATCTAATCCTAATCTGCTAATTTCTTTGTAGGTTGGATTCCAATATCTGTTTTATGTATTGTTCTTTCTGTGATGATATCACTTTTTCCGAAACGTCTGGCTGCAGCAGAATCAAAAAAAATGAATGTCCATCCACGAAATAACAATAATGAAATATCAGGTAGGACAAGTTTTGGCACTATTGAATTTTTTGTGGGTTTGATGGTCTGAATCTGATTCAAGTATGGTACCTACCAAAATAAATTATTGCGACGCAGGAACACTAAACTAAAATTTCAAAGAAGTTATATAGATAGGTAATGTAATTATGTAGAATGAGATTATTCTTTTTTCAGTTTCTGATTTTTATACTTCGTTTAAAAGAGTTCTCGGAAATAAAATCGCAGTTTTGGATATCTTGGGAGCAGTGGCGGCTCAAATAGCATATTCTGGATATGAATTATTTTTACCTAAATATTTAGAATCCCAATACGGTTTAAGCGCTTCGTTGAGCAGTTTCTTCTTAGGTAAAAATACCTTTGCACATGAATATTGAATACACGATTTATATACTTTGCAACACTTAATTACTTGGGTACATATATACTTTTAGATTAGTTTTTATGTTACTCAGTTAGGTCCCTATCTAATTATTCATTTTATGTTCGATAGCTGTTGAGAATCTTATCGAAGGGTCAGCTAGTAAACTGTTAACTGGAATTGGTATTTCTAGATATAAGCCTAAAGCGAGGACATTGATAAAATACTTTATAATCGTCAAGTTTATAGAAGTTTGCGTTCAAGCGTCTTTCATTTTTATCTCCTGTACCCAACCAAAGATTCAAGGAAACTGGGTGCAAGATAACAGGTAGGTACCTCCTTAGATACCTATATCTATTAAATAAAGCGCTATCCCAAAATTTTTGAAATGATTTTATAAACAAACAGTTTAAATTTGACAACCGAGTGTAATATTAATTACGCGTGTACTCAGAAAATGAAACATTCGCCAGTATGTAATGTAAAATATGAATTACTTTTTTACTCATCCTGTCATGCTGGGTGCTCTCCTACATCAAACGAGCAAGATAGCAAGGTACCTCTACAGTTTTCTTTAAAAAAAATTAAGAACATAATATGTACCTATATGTAAATGAAGTAACTTTCCCGAAGATGGATAATTGCATTCTAAGTTTGATTTTAGGTCCATATTAATTGCAGCTGTGTACCTGATTTTGGATCTGTAACTGAAGGATTATGTCCAACTGATTGCAAATCAGCTGTGATTCTATTTTTAATCGTGACTGCTGTATTGAAATCTTGCCTTCTCAATCCTATCCGCTTCAGCCACACAGTTCTTCGCTACAGGTATTTTTGTTTGTTATTATTTTTTTCATCAATTTATAGGTATTTATCAGCCTAATTAACATTAACAAAACAAACCTCATCAAGGATGTGCAATTGTGCATATTGTAGGCTACATACTTACCTGTGATCTCCAAAAATATTTGCTCAAGAATATTGTTCTTTAATGCTACCAAATTACTTCATAAAAGTGTAGTAAATATGGTGATCAATTTCTCCAATTCTCTCCTCTCACTTGCAAAATGATCGTTTTCTCTCAATACCTATCTCAACCTTTTTTGATGTTTGATTAGAACCTACAATTTTTCGGGCATTTCAATCAGGGATGAAGCCCGGCCCAGGACCAAGACCCGAAACCCAAAAAAGCCCTGATTATTTCCTTGAAGCCCGAATGTCCAAACCCCAAAACCTTAAAAACTGTAACGTACAAAGCCCTGGCACAAAGCCCGAAACCTTTTCCTCTGAATACCAAGCCCAGAACGTGAGCCCCGAAATCCAAACTGTGATCAGGGCTTTTCGGGGCTTTTTGGGGCTTGTAATTGTAAATTTCTAGTGTAATTACCGTTCTGCGCATCTCAAAAGTCAAAAAAGATGATTTTCAAAAAAAAATTTACAACTTCAGCAAAAAGTTTAATATTTTAACTTTCAAGGGGGTTTTTGGTACATTATTTATATTCCCAAGCCCAGAAGCTGAGCCCCAAAACCCAAACTGTGCGATCAGAGCTTTTCGGGGCTTGTGTGCATTTTGTAAATTTCTATTGTAATTACCGTTCAGTGCATCTCAACTCAACTCTGAATAGTCAAAAAAGATGATTTTCAAAAAAAAAATTCAGAACATCAGCAAAAAGTTTCAATATTTCGAGGGGTTTTTGGTACAGTATTTATATTCTGTAGGTAATTCATTGTTCTTTGAAAAATGATACTTGAAAATAAATATGAAAAATTTGGACAATAATTAAAAATTCCAAAAAAAAAATTCTGATTGAAAAAAACAGTTCCATTCAAATAATTTTTTAAAAAGCAATCGGAATCTGCGCTTAAAATGTTTTTTTTTTTTTTTCAACAGAAAATCAAATAGGATTTTACTTTATTTTTCACTAAAATTGCAATTTCAACTTTCAAGTCCCAAAAAGCCCCGGAAAGCCCTGAACACTTCATTCAAGCCCTGGACACTGAGCCCTGAAACCCAAACCCAAAGTTTCCTGGGCCCCAATCTAAGCCCAAGACCTAAGAAATTTTTGATTGAAAGCCCAAGCCCCGGAACCCGAAAAAAAATCGTTCGGGGCCTCATCCCTGCCCTTAAAATAAAAAAGTAGGCAACCTTCTCCACACGGCAAATGAACCGCAGAACATACACGCATGTGTACCAGGAGTCATTACTACCCTATCACACGTTCCTGCGGAGCGATCGCAACAAGAAACCAGTTTATGACAATTGTCACCATGTTGGGGTCGGGGGGTTAACAATGAAGGCATATTGCATCATATGATCATATCACATTTTTACAGAATTGCCGACGAAGAAGATAAATCTTTACATTATGGTATACGAAAATTTTTTCCAGCTTTGTTTGGTCTCCTATCTTCAATAATTTACGGATCTTTAATAGGTTAGCGATGGGAAAAAAAGTTTACCATTCTAGTTTTCTAGGTTATTTACTCGTACCTAGTTACCTAATTGAGATTCTTTCTTGCTTAATGCAGATCAGTCTTGCGTGCTGTTTGAAACTACCAATCATGGGAGAGGACATTGTCTGATTTACGATTTAACCAAATTGAGATTCGTAGTACATGCATTCGTCATAGGTAAGTCTATTGGACTTACAAAAATACGAATAAATAGGTACCTATTCATGTAGATACTTAATGTAAAAGTATACCTAGCTGTACCTCGTGCTTACCTAGTTAACTGCTTATCTACTTTCTTCTTAGGTGTAAGCACGTACCTATTTCATATCTGAGCAAAAAGAAACTATACTTGATGTGCTTTAAATTTATAGGTGGCCTTATCATGAACATTATCCTGGAAACATTTTTATGGTACTATGCAAAAGATTTGAAGATGTACGATGAAGAATTACAGATGAATAAATACAAATTACAAACTTTGGACAAAAAAATGTGAAACTGAGCGTTCCTTTAATACCTACCTTAAGACATAAAATTTCGAGCATGTAAAAAAATTGCATCCAATTTGCTAAATAATTTTTCACATTAGATATTTAATTGGCATACGCGGGTAATTGAAGTTTTGATCAAGTTTGGCTTATAACTTTACCCAAACGACAACGTTCGAAGTTGTTGAATTACACCAAAAAATGGACAAATTAATTTTTTTGTGATTTGAAATACGAGTAGGTACTTTTTAGTAGTGGTTTAGAAACTAAAATAAATTTTTTATTAGCAATTTGAATTTGGATTTTTTTCTCCTAATTTTAGTGCCAAGTTACACCTACAGTCTGTATCTGTACATATACCTACCTATTGATCTAGGAAACGTTTTTTTAAGGATTTGAGCTCAATAACTCTTCCATGCCCTCTCACCTTCCCTGCAGCAGAACTACAAAAATAGTCTTGAAACTAGCTGCAATGGATTTTTCTATCGAATATCTAAAAATAAATCCCCGAAAACTCATTTCAAAATATGTACCTACACATCTTGGTAAAAGAAAAGCTTTCGTTTCGTTACTCGAGAACACGTAGGTATAATTATTTTATACTCGCACATGCAACAATAAAAAACAAATAAAGAACCAACAATACCAATTATCTTCTTCCTCACTTTCACGTTTAAGATGATTAAGTAGGTAGGTACCTGGTACATGAACTATATGTGTACTCGCGTTTACAGCATCGCAATCTGAATGAAACTTCTCTAAAAATCTAATCACATGTCAACCACGAGGATAATTTACAACAGTTGTAAACGAATTACAAAATTCATCTAGCAACTTTCGAGAATTTATCTCGTCTGCTAAAAAAAAAAAATATTTAGGGAAAAATCTCACAAGTGTGCAGATATGATGTAGATGTTCGAAGTGAAACGCGTTTCAAATTCAGTCCATCGTGAAATGTCCATTTTGTGATAGTGAAGTGAAAAGATGAAAGATAAATACGAACTGGAAAACCCTCCGGTCGAGGATGAAGGGTTACAGATGGGTAAATTTGAAATGAAACGCGAGGCTATTCCTGAGAAAACAAACGACGAAGCAACGAATAAAGTCGGTAGGTACCTACTTATCTAGCTACATACAATGAATAAATATGTACTTCAATTAAAATTACTTTGGTATATCTTAAACTTGCTAAAAAAAAAAAAGGGGGGAAAAAGAAAGCCCGAAAATTCAGAAAATTTTGTGTTAATAACCTCATTAGAAAGAGGAAGAAATTTGCTGGAATAGTATTTTTGATTTTGATCTCTTTTGCCCATTTGCCATTCCCTTTACCTATACTCATCCACACTCTAAAATAAAAAAAATCTTATTGCAACAATTTTGAAAATTTAGGCCTTACACCGGAATCAGAAACAAGATGTGGATTCGGATGCTTTTATCCAAAATGGCTTCAAATTTTAGCCAGCAAAAAAACATTTGTGGTTGTTTACGCTTTTGCTGGAATGCAACAGTTCATTATAGGTTCCTACTTCATAGGAACCCTCAGTACGATTGAGAAGAATTACAATATGTCGAGTAGAATGTCAGGTAAGATGGTTTTTTCTTCAAACATCATTGAAAATATAAAGTTATATGAGCTAAAAAGAAATGTTCAGTTTCTTGACCAAAGTCAATGAACGTGAGCATTGCCTATACCTACTTTAAAAATTGTAGAATTATAAAAAATAAATACCAACATTGTTGGAATTGATTCACATGTAGGCATCATCACCGGAATCTGGGATTTAGGAAGTTTAGTGACAAACATAGTTATCACTTATATCGCAGCCAAAGGTCATCGTACACGATGGGTAGCCGCAGGAATGTTTCTGGCTGGAATTTCATGTTTCATGAAAATCCTGCCGTATTTAGTTTTTGGTCCAGGACAAAATGTGAAAATGTATACCAAAGAGTACAAGGATATTTTTTCTGAAAATATGCTGAGTTGGTGACTTTTTACCTATCACATCAGAGCTAGCTCAAGTATAGGTAATCATACTTTACTATGTAGGTATAATGTAATGAATTGAATTTTAGATAATTTAACTCAAATTGATAAAATGAGCACAAATGTCAACTGCGGAGCAGATAACAGTATGGTAGACATCTTCGCATTTTGTATTTTTTTCGTCTCTAGTATCGTATTAGGAATGGGTACAGCGGTTTATTGGACCTGTGGCGCCGCATATTTGGATGATAACGCGCGTAAAAATATTGTCCCAGTATTACTAGGTAAATATAAGTATGATTATATGCATAGGTACATAGACCTACCTATTCGTATCATTAATTTTATCTTATTCGCCATTATCTGGCCTGCATAATTAATTTTTAGCTGTTGTGCAATCTATTCGATTATTTGGGCCAACGATCGGATTTCTCATTTCTTCATACGCTTTGAAAATTTACATTGAACCGAATTTAACTCCTACCATAAATAACGAAGATCCTCGATGGGTGGGAGCCTGGTGGATTGGTAAATTTCGCAGAACATCTTTTTCATTCAAATTATTTGAGTAATTAGGTACATATGTAATTGAGCCCTGATGTTTGCAGGTTGGTATCCTATCGGTGTTTTATGCTGGGTGAGCGCAGCTCTCCTCGTTATGTTTCCAAGAACACTTCCTCGAGCTGCACTCCGCCGACAAACCGATCCTCAAGAGCCAGAAAATCTCTCATGGAATGGTATTTATTTAATTAATTAATTATGTATGTAGGTACCTCTTAGTAGGATGGATTTAAAAAAAAAAAATGGCGGAGGATTTCGAACGAGCTCTGTAGAGACCTTCATTTTGAATTGAGAGTTACTCAAAAAAATTTTAGCCCCTCTTTAAGGTTCTACTGAGCTATTGAAAATTTACGACCTGCCTCATTGCTGGCTTCTTCTATTTTCCTGAGCATTTCCTTCATCTCATCTGGTGTCTCTGCAAGCAGGGTTGTGTCATCCGCATATCGTAAGTTTGACAATGTCTTTCCTCCAATTCTGACTCCCTTTTCCCAATCCTCTTGGGCAGTTCTCATTACCCATTCTCCATATGCATTGAAGAGAATTGGGCTGAGTATGCATCCCTGTCTCACTCCTTTTGCTGTATGGAAATTGGAAATGATTGGTGAACTCTCCTTCAACTCTCTTCTGTGCCACATTGTCCATTGTCCTCATACAGACTCCCCATGAGACTGACAAGGTGCTCTGGTACTCCAAGCTTTTTGAGGTTTTGCCAGATTCGAGGATCTTCCACTTCACATTGTCGAATGCCTTCTCCTAGTCAATGAAGCACATGTACACTGGCTTGTTGAATTCTCTTGCCTTTTCAATCACTTGACGTACATTTAGGATTTGTTCTCTTGTGCCTCTTCCTGGCACAAAACCCGCCTGTGCTGGTGGTATCTGTGGCAGGATGTACGCTTTTATACGCTCGTGTATGATTGCCAGTAGTACCTTGCTTGCATATGATATCAATGATATAGTTCTGTAGTTCGAGCATTCCATCTTTGAGCCTTGTAGTCCAGTCTGTAGGCCATTTTCCCTTAGCTCCACTGCACTCCAAAACTGGCATAATTAATGCGAAATATTTGAAGAGAAAAAATTTTCAAAACACAAATTCGCTCAAAAATAGGTAAGCAATAGACATGTGCGCCGTTAGGAAATTGCACGGCGGCGGCGTGAGGTCAATTTTTATCAGCGCGGCGGCGTTTTAAAGGCGTGCGCCGAATTTCACGCCGATTCTAAATTGACGGCGGCGCGGCGGCGTGAACATGGCGTACGGCGTACACCATAGTTTTAGTTTTGCCCAAAAAAAAGAGAAAATTTGGTAATGGATGTTTTTGAGGGCCCCATTTTCAACTTTGAAGTTTTTGATCACTATTTGACCAAAAATCTAAAAACCTAAAAGGAGAGAATTGAAAATTTTTTAAAAATTCGACATTAGTACCAAAATGTGGGGTTTTAAGGGCTCTAAGATAATTTTTAAAGACCATTTTCCGCGCCGTTTCACGCCGATAAGACATTGGCGCGTCAAAATTTAAATTATCGGCGGCGGCGCGCCGGCGTGAAATCGGCGGCGCACATGTCTAGTAAGCAATTTGCAAATTTTTAAACGCTCAGTAGAACCCTAAAAGTGGTCTTGGATTTTACCGGCTTTTCGAAGAAAAGTCAGGTACTGTATTTGTCTCAACTGTGACAGTTTCGGTCCGGAGTAAATTTTCTTTGCGTTTTGGGGTGTTGGGATCATTGTGGGACCATTAGTTTTTTTTCAGGTTTCCTTAAAGTTTATATATATCTATATATATATTTGCTTGCGACCAGACATGTCAACTATGCTTGGCATATATGCTGAAAAGTGAACAAAATTTTAAAATCGACATAATTTCTGTTCTAAATCACCTATCAAAATTTTATTTGCAGATTCAATTCAATATTAAAAAAATCTATGTGTTGGAAAAAATTATCAGATTTTTAGGCTAAATTTTGAAGTAAAATTTTGAAAATCGACTTGAAGGAATTTGAATTTTTTTAAAATTTTAATACCACAAAGAAGGGTGAACAGCATAGAATTTTTTAGCGTTTTTAATTTTTCCATAAGTCAATAAAATGCTGAGAAATTTCAAATCAAATTTATTGTCTGGTACACTCCGTTTCAATGTATTTAGGTACATCTCCACCAGCGCATCACATTCTACTCACTACAAATTGACTACAGACCCTGCGTTCGTCCTCGCGCCTTGATTTCTAAGCCATGCGCCCTCTGGTGGAAGTTTCTGAAAACTCATAGTTGACTTGTATAGTAAAATTAACCCATGACTTGTCAACTATAGTTGAGAAGTTGGTCAGTCCACTTGTATAGTAAAATTAACCCATTCATTAGTTGACAAGTCTGGTTACTAATACCTATATATATAGGCATCACGGCAGGCTTATGAGCCAATTTTTCAAAATTTCAAAATTTTTAAAATCATTTTCAATTTCTGTTCTAATTAACTAATTGAAATTCTAATTGCACAGTCATTGAAATATATAATTTATCTGTATCAAGAAACAGAATAAAAAATTTTTGGAGAAAATTTTTTCAAAAAAATTTTAAAATTTTTTGAACTATATTGAATTTTGTGAAAATTGCTTGGTTGTCAAAAAGTCTGAACCACATCAAAATTTTTGGTATCAACAGTATTCCCGTAGAGCAATAAAATGCAGAAAAATCATTAGTCAAATTTATCATCGTGCATACCCAATTTCAACAGGGCTTTGGGTATGCCGACCAGTACTTCCTATTCTATAGGCCTCATGTTAGTACTACATCTAGCGAACATCTCTGAGAAACATTTGGTGCGCGCAGCTAACTTTGACAAAACTAGTTTGAAACAGGTGGCTCACTTGTTATGTAACTTTACCCTTTACAAAGTGAGCCAGGCTGGTAAACCTACTGGTTCACTTCTTATGCAAGATTAACCCATACATGGGTTCATAAGTGTGCTGTCGTGAACATATATATGTATGTGTTTATGTACCAATTTTGTGGCAGAGTAAACTCGAAACCTATGAAATTTTGAACAAAGTGCTTTATCCCTCCCGACTGGTGTATTGCCGAAATTTTGAGATTTCGAGTTTTATTAAAATCGGTTTGAGCGTTCCTTAGATATTTCAGATTAAGTGATTTTTTTTGCCATTTTTGCGTCCTTTTGCAGACTTCCTCATCAGTTTTGTTTTTGGTATACCTATTTTTAAATATTTTGCTTAGCAATAATCACTAACGTCTGTCTTTATACCCAAACGATTTCTCAGTTTATTTCTTGTTAGAAACTCGATGGAAAATCGGTTCCGGTGTTCCTTTGACATTTCAGCTTAGGTAGGCTTTGTTGATTTTTTTTGTTATTTTTGCAGACTTTTGCAGACTTTTGCAGACTTCCTCATCAGTTTTGTTTTTGGTATACCTATTTTTTTTAAGCATAAATGTTTTGCTTAGCAATAATCACTAATGGCTATCTTAATACCCAAACGATTTCTCAGTTTATTTCTTGTTAGGAACTCGATGGGTAATGATGGGCCGATTATTAATCGATTAATCGGGCCTCAAACTCTTTCGATTAATCGATTATTTAAAAAAAAATAATCGATCATGTTTTCTACGAAAAGCCGGTTCTCTCACGCTAGTTGCGTGAGTGTTTTTTATTTTGGGCAATTTTTCCCAAAAACAGATTGGAAAAGGGCTAGAGCAAAAAAATACGATGTTTTCGAAAATATATCCTCTTTCAGGAGATTAATAGGTACCTACCCATAACGCACCCTCCGAAGCCAAAATTTTTTCTGATTCAACTGAAAGTGAAGGTGTCCACTCCTCTGACTTTTTTTTCGCGATCTACATATACTCTTATGTAGGTACCTACCTATAGTTTCAAAATTACAATCTGAGTTGCCGGTTATTCCTAAATAGTTGTCATTATTTAAAATGTGAAATATTTATTTCGTAGATTTCAAGGTATCTCTAACACGTATAATGAAAAACAAGGTCGTTGTGCTGAATTCCTTCAGTTCAGTTTGCTTTGCTATGGGTTTAATGGCGTATTGGACTTTCATGCCTAAGTATATGGAATCTCAATTCAGACTATCGGCTTCCAAATCAAATTTTTTAACTGGTAAGATTCAACTTGAATCCGTATGAAAACATACCTATCCCCAGAAATCGAGTACCTATTTTTTTTGTTTTGTAGGAACTGTTGGAATATTATCCAATGCCTTGGGAATTATGACAGCTGGTTTAGTCATTTCGAAACTAAAACCATCGCCGAGGTTTCTCGCTGGATGGAACGTATTTGTGGAATTTTTAGATTGCATCGGCCATGCTTCTTATTCCTGGTTGAGTTGTCCTGAACAACCTTTTCATGGGCATTGGAACGATGACCATCATACGTAATTACATAAGTACCTACCTACCTAATTCTATGTTCGCGTCATTTCACAACCAAATTCATAATGCATTTGATTTGACATAGGTACGACTTAAGACTAGGTATCTAATTGGATCATGAGAAATCCTCCATTTTGTGCAGAATTTTCTGAGATCCAACTGAGAAAAAATATAGGGAGATATGAACCTAGGTACCTAACCTTTTTTTTTTTTTTCTGGGGACCCCAGTCCCCAACCTTCTGGCGAGGTGGGGCAAGTTTATTAGGTCCTAACCTAACGTATAACTTAGCTCAAAATCTGACTGTCACATATCTCATTTTGTCAACCACCACTCACCAATCAGGGAAGAAAGAAAGTATGGTTGTTTAGAAACAAATTTGGGGAACATTTCAAATGGAGGTACATATTACGAGTAGGTATACTGAAAGGTTCACTGGTTAAAAAGCATGTACCCAGACCTCAAAACCAAATTTTCTGCTGCCGAAGTTGGTTTTCCCATTTTGGGCGAATCTCTGCGGAAATATAGGTACTCTGGTAACCCTTAAATCGATTGCTATCGTTTTCGAGCAGATCTGGAGCCTCTAGCAATTAAAAATTGCTCTAGAAGACGTTGTATTTAAAATTTTTGAATTTATTTATTTTTTTTAATTTAGAGAACTTATTTAACACGAGATTATATGATTTTCATCTTGCTATATTTTCAGTTGGAATTTAACTGAAAGTTGCAATGTGAAATATCAATGTGGTAATGATATACAATATGCTCCAGTGTGTGATATGAGTCGTGGAATTGCCTATTACTCTTCATGTCATGCTGGATGTCAAAAATCATCTAGAATTAACGATACATTGGTTAGCATAAACATTACTTACCTATACCCAACTATTAGGTAGGTACATAAATACGTACCTTCCTCGTTATTAATTTTAACAAGAAATGAAAATTTTCCAGATGTATCACAACTGCAGTTGTGTGCCTGATTTTGGATCAGTTACCGATGGAATATGTCCTATCGATTGCTCCAAGAATATATTAATTTTTGTCATCATCTTAGGAACACTGAGTTTCACTTCAGCCACAGGTCGATCGGCAAACACACTCATACAATTCAGGTTAGCTAGATTTAATTATGATTTTTCTTTCATCGTGAATACCGAGTATAGCATCGTGATAATATTTTTCGTAATTATGATTTAAATTCAAAATATTTGGCAGATGTGTCGATGACAAAGATAAATCTCTCTCAATTGGTGTAACCGAAGGTTTATTATCGTTATTAGCGTACATGCCGGCGCCAATATTCTTTGGAATAATCATGGGTTTGTATTTTATGGACTATTGGGACAAGACGGCCCGTGATAATAATTTTTATAACGAAGATTTCAAGTATACATAGATAAGGCTGACTAAATTAATATCGAGCTATACTTACTATTTTTTTGTAGATTGGGCATGTACAGTCTGGGGTGATAATTGCGGATCAAGGGGCAATTGCTGGATTTACGATAGTGGAAGGTTGCAAATGTTCAATTTTACAGCAGCAAGTAAGCTTTACTATACTATAAATTGCCTTACCTACTTACATATATTTACGTAGGTTTTTTTTTCAAAATGAAGAAATTTTAAAGCATGTCATACATTATGAAGGTTTTATTCAATATAATGTTTCAACAGGTTTTCTCCTACTGGGCGTAATACTTGATAGTTTTGTATGGTATCATGTCAAAGGGTTAAGAATATACGATGAAGATTTTGAAAAAGCAAACGATATTCAAGACAAACCTAAACTTGTTTCGAAGAACAATAATATTAAGAATGAAGTAGAACTACCTCTGATATCAAGTCCAAACAATGCAGAAAATAAATAATTTTTCAACCATATTGGAATCTGTTTTCATTATCGGATTCTACAGGAGAAATTCTGTATAGAAGGAGTTCGATTAAGCTCCAGGTTTGTTGACTAAGTTGAAAAGAGTTTTATTGTAAATAGGTAATAAAACAAATGATGATACTGTAGTTCTGAAACAAGATTGTATGCAGGTTAGAACCTATCAAGCTATCTAATAATTATTTTTTTTTTTGTCTCAAAACGAAAGGTGCCTAAAAAGTTACGTAAAATCAAATTCTTCAATTGAAAATGAAACAAAAAGTGTAGATTGGTATAATCAGATAAGAAGTTCAAATAATTACCTTTACTTTCAAGTGATAACGATGAACTAGGTAGACATCAAAATTTACAATAAAGATAACTTGAATGAATTTAATGTTATAAAGTTACCTAATAAACTTCATAAATTTACTTATGCTGTTTGTTTTAATTTACAAAATTATTCAGAGCGGCTGCACGTGTCTGATACGAGAGATTCATGCCTAAAGATTAGAATATTTATATAATTAGCTGAGTAGGTAAGGCAATAATTGTGAAAAAGCATAAGTTGCCTGTCTGCCAAACCGAAGGAAAAAACGTGAAAAAATTACTAGAAAGCTGTAAACCTAGAAGTATATGGTACAGATAGTAGACATTCGAAATCATCTGATACCGAAACGAATTCATTTTCTGAAATTGTTTTAATACAACAGTTCAGAAGCGTAGAGTTGATGAAAATAACTTGGACGATCGTCATGAAATGGCATCAAAATTATAGATGCAAAGTCATCGAAAAATGAATAAATTGATAAATCATTTTAAAATGGTCTTGAAATAAAATATGGAACTTTCATCATCATTACCATCTTCATCTAGAAATTGTAAACCCGACGCGTTTATGAAAATTGTAGCGAGTATCTTACTTACTCATTTGGTAGGTACCTATCTACATCATAAACAATAGAAAGAGTAGGTAATATTTACGATTGCGATGCTTGTATAAATACATTTCAGATAAACATAATAATCTACCTGTCACAAAGTTCATTCGAGTACCTACATTCAAATTCAAAGAAAACAATCAGTAAACTAAAACATGAGTATAATTTAAGATGAAAAAAATGATGCCATAAAGATTCAAATAGGTAATAATCATAAACAAAGTGTTGTTTAAAAGCATTCGCATTGTAGTTTTTGCTTCAAAATTTGCTGATCTTTTTCCGCGTGATTGTTGTGTTCCTCAAAGCAAAACAGCATGTCAAATAAACACGACTTAAAAGCTCGAATTTCCGACAGGAAAAAAGAAAATTCAAATAAAAAAGGTAAGTATAAAGTGTGAAAGTAGGTAGACACGTAGATAACTAGGTCTATAACTCGAGCAATAATGCATGAAAGGTACCTACTTAATTTTATTCGAGAATGATTTCTTCAAAAAAATAACAGATTGTTTTCATCCAATTGCCTACATAAACATGCAACTAAATTTTGATGCTTATGGATCCTAAGTACAATTTCATATGTATATGTATAGGACTAGAAACGAAGTCGATCGTTATGGATACAGAATGTGGTATTGGATGTTTCTTTCCAAAATGGTTGCAATTTTTGGCTAGTAAAAAGACATTTGTGATTGTCTATGCTTTAACTGGCATGCAAGCCAATATGCTGAGCGCTTATTACGTTGGAACTATGAGCACTGTTGAGAAAAATTTCAACATGTCTAGTAGAATGTCCGGTAAAACTTCATTTCATTTGAATTTACCTACCATCTGATTCTTTACCTATACACGATACAGAATATATTAAGTACAGTTTTGAGTATATCATTGCTTAAAAATGGCATTTCAGGAATCATTTCAGCGTCTTGGGATATCGGCACTGTAGTAGCAAATTTAATACTGTCGTACGCAGCAGCAACAGGTCATCGTACTCGATGGGTTGCTTTCGGAATGTTGATAGTTTCGTTTTCAAGCTTCATGAGAGTTTTGCCATACCATATTTTTGGAGGAGGTGAGACAATAATGTTATACACGAAAGAATATGAAACTCAGTTCAACTCTACAGAACACTTGAAGAATAATCTCAGTAAGTGTACCAGCATATACCTATCTACCTACTTAATGAGGAAAAATCGAAATCGAAACTTTTACTTAGTACTTTTATTAAATAACTAATATGTATCAAATTGAAAATACACAGGTAATTCCACCAGTGTTACATACTTACGTACAAGTGACCAATGTGAACAAAGTGACACAAAATTTCCAGATATGGTAGCATTCTACACTTTTGTTGCAGCACAATTTTTAATGGGGATTGGTACTTCGATGTACTGGACATGTGGAATAGTTTATTTAGATGATAATGTTCGTAAAAATATAGCACCATTTTTGTTCGGTAGGTAGATATGCAATGTCGAACTATTTAATTTATAAATTAGAATTCATCTGCTGATGATTTTTTTTCACTAAACAAAAGTACCTATAATAATTGATGGATAATTGTACCTACTCGGCACTTGACTGATATTTGAATTCTTGCAGCACTTTCTCAAGCTATAAAACTACTCGGACCAACGATTGGATTTTTCCTTTCATCTTACTTCTTGAAAATTTATTTAGTTCCTACTCTGACGCCAACTATAACGAATGAAGATCCTAGATGGATTGGTGCTTGGTGGATAGGTAATTAAAAATCAATGAAAATAAAAAGTACATACATTTGATGTTGGTGCACTCAAATCAAAGTAGGTACCTATTCAAAGATTAGATACAAAGATAGTTACGGGATTGCCTTTGCAAGTCAATTTTTGAATGGGCTTATCCAAACTTGGACGAATGTTAAGAGGTACACATTTGTTCTTAACAATGAAGGATTGCCTATGTCTACTTAAGTAGGTACCTACTTACCTATACCAGATTGAAGGGATTGCCTCATTCAAGATATTAAGAGGTCAGTGAAAGTTTTACTATTCACATATTTTTTTATGTACGTATATGTAATTAGGTTGGTATCCCATTGGAATACTCGGTCTTATATGTGCTTTTGCAATGGCCTTATTTCCAAAAATGTTACCGAGAGCTGCGTTGAGAAAAGTTAATGATGACAGTATTTCACGAACCAAAGATTCCGTATCAATATCAGGTTGAACTACGAATTCATTTTTTTTTTTTTTTTTTGTATGATTACCTTACCTGCATTAATTATTTTTAGATTTCATGAAACGTATGAAAAGAATATGCAAGAATAAAGTTGTTGTTTTCAATTCCATGAGTTCAGTAAGTTTTGTACTTGGTCTAATGGCGTATTGGACATTTATGCCTAAATATATGGAGTCTCAGTTTAGACTATCGCCATCTCAATCTAATTTTATAACTGGTACCTTATATTGCCTATTTACACAGTACATAATATATGTACTTACCTATTATGAATGAGTAATAAATTCATCAAATTTTCAATTTTTCATAGGTACAGTCAGTATTTTGTCAAATGGTTTAGGTATTTTGGCTGCTGGTTTATTTATTACTACCCTTAAACCATCACCAAGATTTCTAGCAGGTTGGAATGTATTCGTTGAATTTCTCGATGTACTGGGTCGTTTTGGATACATTTTGTTGAGTTGTCCAGATCAAACTTATCATGGACACCTTAATAACGATAATAGGTAAGCTAGAAAATAAGCCCACGAATATTTGATTAATGAGTGAGTAGGTCTAGGTACCTTTTACATTTGAAAGAAGAGATGTGTGCTAATTACCAATTCTCATTTTATAGTTGGAACTTGACTGAGGTTTGTAATGAAAAATTCAACTGTGGAACTGATATTCAATACGCTCCAGTGTGTGATTCGTCTCGCGATGTCGTATTCTACTCATCTTGTCACGCAGGATGTACCTCATCCTCTTTGATAAACGGTACATTGGTGAGTTTGAACAGCGAAAATTCAAAATAAAAAATAAAATGGAGTTATATGTTGGTACCTACGTCAAAAATGTGTTTTTTTGTTTTTAAATACCTACATATTGTGCAGATTTACAACAACTGCAGCTGTGTTCCTGATGTAAACACAGTAGTGATGGATGGAATGTGCCCAGTCGATTGTTCAATGAATATTGTTTTGCTTATTGCAATGATGTCCGTTCTAGGATTTACATCTGCCACTGGCAGGTCAGCGAATACTTTGATACAGTTCAGGTAGGTAATCCTGTGCAATTTTAAGTTCAAAACTTCAGAAATAATACATACATTTATATATTTTTTTAGATGTGTTGAAGAGAGAGATAAATCAATGTCAATTGGAGTAACGGAAACATTACTAGCAATTTTGGCCTACACCCCTGCTCCCATTCTTTATGGAATAATAATGGGTGAATCAAATTTACCTAACTACATACACTTTTATTCTAAATAACATTAAAATTCATTTCAACCGATCTAACATTAAACTTTTGAAATAATAAAACTTGAAAAAAAAAATAATTATTTTCTCAATACCCATTTAATATGAATTTCTAGATTGGACGTGTATTGTATGGGGAGATAATTGCGGCTCCAGAGGAAATTGTTGGATATACGACAATAAAAAGTTGAGATTAGGTTTCAATCTGACCTCAGCAGGTACGAATAAGTGATTAGTTATCTTCAAACTGATATAATTTTGTTAAACTCCTGCTTAAACTTGCTAGCTTTACTTTGAATAGGATTTCTGTTCGTTGGCACCATCCTGGATTGTTTCGTGTGGTATTATGTGAAAGGAGTGAAAATGTATGATGAAGACTTCTTGGGAGATTCTAAAAAATCCAAAACTGCTCATCAAGCTCTTGCGGAAAAATTTGAAGAAAATGAAAAACTCAGGAACGATTCCGCATCAGCACTTTTAAACGAGTTTTCTACACGTTCTTTAAATAATTAAAATTTACGTACTTTTGATTGAAAGATTTAAAATAAAATATCTACCTATTACCTATTCAATAAAAAATCATTTAGAAATACGTAAAATAAGTTGCCTACTCAGTTTGCCGTAAATATGGATTTAAAAAAATGATGTTAAACAAGTTGCCTACTCAGTTTGCCGTAAATACGCATCCCACTCGTTCCGTCCTTTTAGTTTCTACCATTCTACCACCTCGTAGTTCAATGTTTAAATTTCAAGGAATAAACATCTTATTTTGAGTACAATTTCTTCCGAAATATATTCTCATTATGTTTCGACGTTGTAAAACACTGAAAATAAAATATGAATAACAAGTAAACTGAGAGAAATAATTTTATTGAAAATGATTTCTTGATGAATATTCTTACAAAATGCAGGTTTATAACCTTTAACATTAAAAAATTGCTTTGAGCATTACAAATTTACAAAATTAAAATTACAAAAAAATGAATTAAAAAGTTGAATACTGACATATGTATCTAGGAATATCACACTTTAGTGTAAGTCACATACTGATCAATACTTTTTTGCTTAGGTTTATTGGTTTTTATATCATTTTTGTACGAATCTACTAACTGCTTCAAATGAGAATACATTTCACGATTTCGTAACGTTACGGTAGGAATTATTTTATCGGCTTTAACGAATTTAACAAATCTGCATAATTCTTCGTAATTTGAGTGCTCGCTATAAGGAACTCCTGAAAAATTACAAAACATGATTTAGAATACTATTTTCAAGGGAAATAATCCTTACTGAATTAATGATATACGTACCATAGATCGTCATATTTTCATACGAAGTTACATTAATCCAATCTTTAATTTTTGTACGGCCCATTTCCCAGCCAGTTGGTTTGAACGCAAACACATGACTGAAGGGTCCAGATTCTAGAAGATGTTGCTTCAAACGCTAAAGAAAAAATACCAAGTTAATTTTTAACAATACACAAAATTAAAACACTCGAGTAAAATGAAATATTACATCAAATCGAAAATAATTCATCGGTAATACGTGAAGTTTAGCTTGGCCAAGTTGGTCTGTCAACGCAGACAATATAGTTGGATCGTCTATACAACGAAATACATCTCTTTTGTGCGGTTGAGCCCATAATTTACACTTCAGTTCGTCCAGTACACCTAGGAATACTTTTTCTTTACCTAAAAATAAATAATTAAACGATTATTGATGATATTCGATCAACGAAATCATACAGTACCTAAAATAAAAATATTTACCTATGAGATAAGACCCGGAGACAAATAATGCTTTGGGATACTTTGCAGACATTTCACGAACAATTTTTCTAACTCTGTCGATGACTTCTTTTTGAGAAGGGAATACGTATTGGGGATCAAAATATCTGTGAACAAAATCAACTTCGATATAATAATCGTGCTAAAAATTCTTATTTTCAAATCGTGATCTAAAAAAAAATTAATTACGTCGTATCTAAATAAAGTGCAGAAATTTGAGCGGATTGCAATTCGGCTATTTCTTCCATTTCTGTTGAAGCTCTGAAATCTCCAACATGCAAATACTGAGCGCCACTCAATAATTTGAAAAGAATTATCAGAGAACCCGGACAGCTGGAAAACAAAAAAGAAATGATGAATAAGAATCGTAAAAAGTTTACGATTAAAAAATATAAAATAAATCATTTTTACTGGTTTGCATCGAAACACGTGACTTCCACTTGATTTATTATCACTGGTTTATGAAGTTCTAATACTTTGACGAATTGTTCATGCACTCGTAATTTTTTCTTCACCAAGTTCGCTAAAGAAATGACAACGAAATAGTACTGTAAGAAAAAAATCATCTCAACAAAGAAAATTCCAAATGAAATTTAGTCACCAGTTATTAAGGAACAGTATATGGGATGAGCAAATGATTTCTTTAATCCTATGTAATGGTCGGAATGGAAATGAGACAAAAAATACACGCTGACTTCCGGAATACTTCCATATTGAAAAGCATCAACAGCGAAACCAGTACCTGTGACAAATTCAGATACATAGAGACTCGTTTTTGTATTTTTTAAAAGTAAAATTCAATAACATACCAGGAATTTTTTTGAAATATGGGCACACTTTTGGTTTCTTTTCAAACGTTCTATTATTACTAAATTTATTAGAAGAATTTTGACTGGGTTTAGGTATAGGTTTGGAACTAACTGGACTCGGTAATGAATAAGTAGCTGTTTTGCTCTTAGTCTTAAATATATCGTTCCATTTCGCTTTGCATTTCTCTGAAAGTACACACACGATTAGTACAAGTTCAAACACGTTCATTAGATGCATGAAGATTTTACGAATTGAATACTCAACCTTTTTTGTCGCATGCTTCGTCAATACTTTGCGACATAACAGAACATTGGTCATCATTATAAGTGTTAAAAGTAGAATCTTCATCGGATTCGAAATTTTCAATAAGGTTGGATTCACACTCGACGTATTTCGTACAATCGATAAAATCTTCATGATTGTTCTCGTCTGAAGACGGTATCGATTCATTATTTATCACGTCTTCTTTAGCGACCGTTTCATTTGTATCTGATTTACTGGATTTTTTCTTCGAATTTTTCTCAGAGTCTCGTTGAGACAATTTGAATTTACTCGTATCCACGAAAATATCATCCTCGCTTTCTTCAATCGGTGTTTGGATGGGCTTACTTAAACGTCTTTTAGCAACAGTTCGATTCTCTTTTTGCTTGGTTTTTTTCGAAACCTTTTCTTCGCATTTGTCTTCACCTCGTTTTCGTTTACTGATTATATTCTCCCGATGATTAGCGAGAACTTGATGCGAAAAATCTCTGAAATGGAAAATGCTTTCGCTCTTGCAATCGATCCCATCATTGCATTCTGAACAAACACAAAGGAAATATGAAGCTATGACGAGACGAGATATTGAATTGTATCAGTTAGAAATGAACGTAAGATCAATATTACCTTCTAAATCATCCCAGTTGACATCGCACATATTTATATGAAAAGAGAACTTTACTTTCAAATTCTTCAGCGGAGCTTGACATATAGGGCAAAAACACAACGCATCTGATTCTGATTCATGTTCCGACGATTCGCTCATATCACGAAATACGACGTAAGTTTCATCCGGTTTCTTAGATCCAGATAAAAGCACACTTTGACTTGCTTTTCCTCGCCACCGCAAAATCAATGAATAGTAATAAAAATCCCGCTCAATAAATTTCCATTCATAAAATTTTTCGTTTTTGATAAGAATTTTGTTGAGCTAAAAAGTGTTACCAACGTTCCGACGAAAAATCAAGCTAATTTCATGACGTCACCAGAAAATCAGCCAATAGAAATCGTTCTTTACGTTTTGTAAACAAAAATTAATTGAAAACAAAAATGGATGCGCGTGCATTTTATTTATGATGTTTGATAAGAGTTTTGAATAATTAATCTTCCAATAATTTATGATTATTTGATGCAAATTGAATGATTTTTTGTCGCAATAACTATTAATTGCGGGAACAATTAATAAACGGTATGTATGCAATGGTTAATATTTAAACCAACATCTCAATCTCGATGTAAACACCTTTATCACAAGGAAATTTGATCACCGCTTGTGTTGAATTTTGCTTTAAAATATCGTTACAGTGTGTTCTAATTGAAAAATAATTTTGTTCGCAGTGCAATTCGAATGCAAACACGATCAAATGAACGCTTGACAACCTGAGTTAATGAGATTATTATGCATTTAACCCTTGACAACAAAGACATGGCAACCTCCAACGTCGGTAAGAATTCAACGCATGTGTGAGGGCTGCTCTCACATAATTTTCCTTTCACGTAACTCACGTGTTTTATTTATTTTTTAGCATATTCGCTTAATCAAGAGTCACTTGTGAACCAAAATGATACTAATAAATCTAATTCTATATCCAGTCTGAATTCTGGAAACAATCACTCGAATGTTGAACATTTTGACGATACCTATGTGAAAAGGTTAGTCCATTTGAAATTTGATCAAATGACATTTTTTCCAGTTTCTTATTGCCTAATGATTGTATTTTTTGCAGATTTCACGACAATGTCGGATATAGTTTTCTTATTCCTCCGCTACAGGTATTGTATAATATTTCATCTCTTCTGAAATAATTATCCTAAGTCGTATGTTCATCCAATTTGAAATTTACAGGGTAATCAAGATGATTCTCTAACTGGCGTGAGCTTAGAAGCAATTTCAAAAGTGATGGGTACAAACTGCAGCGTTACTACAATACCGGAAAGCCAGTTTCATATGATAGTTAAAATGAACCCTAACCTTTTAGACGAGCATCCGTATCAAACAACTTACGTCTTACAAGAAGACATTAGCAATATACCGATACACGATATACAAATACCTGCGACTTATTCGCCCAAATCCAGCGATCCATTGAAAGACGATTTCAAGCCGACAGAAAAACTACAGAACAATAAACCGTTGCCTTTAATCGATATGCTTCCCAATTGTTCCGATTTACCACCTCATGTTCACTTGAACGGTCATCATCATAACAACAACGTATCAAACGAGCCTCGTAATCAAAGTACGGACGGACGAACAAACGAATTACAGTGTCACGAATGTGGCAAACATTTCGCCAATAAGCATAATTTAAAAGTACACATGTACATTCACACTGGCGAAAAAAGAGAAAAATCGTATTGTCCAACTTGTAAAAAAGGATTCGTGAAACCTTGCGATTTACGCCGTCATATGGTCATACATTCCGGTATAAAACCGTTCGATTGTAAAGAATGCGGTATGACTTTTGCGAACCCATCAACGTTGAAGCAGCACGCTCGTACTCATTCGGATAAAAAAAACCACAATTGCGCCCAATGCGGTAAACTATTCACTTCGAATTACTCTCTGCAACGGCATTTGATTAGTCATCGAAATACACCGTTGTTCAAATGTGACAAATGCGACGCTACTTTGAATTCGAAATACGATTTGAAAATACACACGATGAAACATAACGGAGCTTTACCGTATCCTTGCTCGGTGTGTAGTAAAAGTTTCGGCAAACCGTCGGATTTGAGTCGACATTTCGTCGTTCATACCGGAGAACGGCCGTTTCAGTGTAATTTATGCGATAGCACGTTCACCAATTCTAGTAACCTGCGTATGCATCTAATAACTCATTGTAAAGTGAAACCTCATCCTTGTAACATGTGCGATAAATCGTTCCGTCGACCTAGCGATCTTGAAAGACATCGTTTAACTCATACCGGCGAACGTCCGTTCATTTGTCGTATTTGTAAAATGGCATTCACGACGAATTATAATTTGAAAATCCACGTTCTCAAACACACCGGTGGTCTTCCATATCCTTGTACGTTGTGTGACAAATCATTCAGTAAACCTTCCGAATTACAACGCCATACCTTAGTGCACTCTGGCGAACGACCGTTCCGCTGCGATCAGTGTTCGATGAGCTTTACAAACGCTAGCAACCTAAAATCACACGGATTGACGCACAGTGGTAAAAAACCGTACGCTTGTAAAGCCTGCGGTAAAACATTCAGCAGACCTTCGGACGTAAAACGTCATCTTCTAACGCACATGGGAGCTAGACCTTTCGCCTGCTCCGTATGCGGTATGGCATTCTCCGATTCATCCAATCTGAAAAAACATGCTCTCGCTCACGCTAAAGGCAATACCGAAAAAGACGAGAAAGATGGCAATTTAACATTCCTGAATCATTGTAACGCTTGTTCGACTGTATTTACTTCCGTTGAAGAAGTGCAAAGACACATGTTGAATCAATGCCCCGCTGCAAATCCTGCTCTAGATTCGTTCACGTTTCTCAAAGAAGAATCCGCTCCTAGTACCAAGTCAGCCTACAACTGTGTTGTTTGCGGTGCTGAATTCGCACACGCTATTACCTTACAAGAGCACGCTGTCGAACATGCGAATGCTTTGAGCTCGTGCCGATGTGATATATGCGATAAAACTTTCATCCAAGAATCGTATCTCAAGATGCATATGGCCACGCATACCGAACTAAGACCACACGGGTGCGATATATGTGGTAAAGCTTTCAAGAGTTTGTCTCATCTGAAAAATCACATCTCCATACATTCGGGAATTAAACCGTATTCTTGCACCACTTGTGGTAAAACTTTCTTAAAGCATTCTTCGTTGAGACGCCATCAAACCATTCACGATCGCGTTAATCCGGTCGTTTGTACTACTTGCAATAAAACTTTCCTCAATCAAGAATACCTCAGGAAGCACAGTGTAACGCATCCTACGTAATTCAATTCCCAATGTAAAAGTGATAACTTAAATGTAAGCTTAGTTTATCTTTTAATATTATAAAAAGTTACCAAATGCCATTTGGACGGATAATTTCAAGTGTGATTGTATCGTTTGTGTAGGATTTTTTAAAAAGGTTGTATGTACAAAATAAGCTCATTTTTTTGTTTAAGTAATCGTATGCCATATAAATGATTGTAAGTTATAACTATTTTTATTCATTCGTTTGACGTGTCTAGACAGGGATTTAGTAATAATAATTATTTACTTAATTATAAAATATTCTTGTTATTGTAATTTTTTCACGATAAGAAAAATCGATTTCTATGGTACCTGTTTAAAATAAACCATTATTTCATCTTCCTTCTCTAAATCGTTTGGTGTATTTACAATGAATCCGGTCTCTAGTTATGCCTTCTTTTTTTTAAGATGAATGGTCTGAAACCCCCATAACCAATACTTCAGCTTCCTAGATTGATTTTTGGCAAAATTTTGAAAATTCATTAATTGATAATTTTTTAAGATACATATTTTTTTCAATACATAGGCTACATGAGATGGAAAATTAATTCGAGCAGCTGAAATTTCAGTCGCGCTGACTTTGGAAAAAAATTCAGTCAACTTTATGACATTATGCCGGATTTTTAAAAATTCGAAAGAAAATCGATCGATTTTTAGAAACTGCAACTTTTTTGACGTTTCGCCAGACTTTTAAAAATCTCAAAAGAATAATTATCGATTTATTAGAGTGAGGTTGACTTTGGAAAACTTGGTGAAAAAACCTGTTGACTTTCAAAGATTATGTCACATTTTTAAAAACTTGAATTTTTTTTTAAATTCGGAATTCTGAATATTGACTTGACACTTGAACAAAAAAACATGTCGATGATTCAAAACTTTCCTTGGAGAGAAGAATTGGCACCCATTTTAGACCATCGCGTCCTCGTTCAAATCGGAGGCAGATGAAAAAACATGAAAATCTAACCCTTACATGGTACAAAGAAGGCATTAAGGGCCATATTCATAGACGTTACTTAGAGATAACTTGGCTAAGTGGTGAATTTTGAAGCAATTTTTCCAGGCGTGATTGAATTTCTGAAATTTTGTTTTTGAATAAATTGAGAGATTGGACTCCGAAGTGTTGATTTATCATTTCAAAAATGTAAAATTTTCATTCGTTCGTGAGAAAAATTGAATCAAAATTCACCACTTAGCCAAGTGTCCCTTAAGTAACGTCTATGAATTCGGCCCTAATTGTTTGTATTTTTGTATCGAAACGTGAAAAAAAAACTGTACATTGAAATCAGCTTCAAAAGACATACACAAAAAAGGAAATCATTTATTAAAAATAAATTATTATTAACTAGTTAAATTTACAGTTCAATATACATCACATGGTATTAGAAAATTTTAAAAAAGGATGTTTTAATGTATTCTGGTGAGATCCTCGACTAATTTAATAATATCATTGACGGTGACTTCTTGTTTAACACCACCATTGACTTGATCTTTATCCGAGGGGAATTGATGAGGACTTGCCTAAAATCATATTCCAACAATGAGGCAATGAAGCTGTAGTTAATTTTAAAAATATATATTTTTAATTACCTTCATAGCTTCCACTACTTGCTCCATATCTTTTTGCGATAAATCGAGAAAACTTTCAATTAAATCACCATCGATGAAACCTTCGCTGGGTTCACATTTTACGTCGGTGTAGAAACTGCGCCAAAACTTATGATCGATTTTGCCAACAGCTTTAATGACGTCGCTAAGTTTATCTTGTAAAGCGTGTAAGAAATCGAACCAAGATGGAGAAACTTGCGAAACAAGGCCTAAAGATTTGGAAAAAACCGTTTAGAATTTTTGCTACATTTTTCTGTGATCAGAAACACTTGAGTTTCATACCTATTGCTCCGCACACAGTGCCAAATAATATGCATCCGTGAGTAGGAGTAGTTGCATCGCCTGAGTGTTGCATAACTAAGGAACCATGTCTGAATACATTGACCATGTCACCTAAATGGAAGTGGCCGATTTCTTGCATCTGTTGCCTTTCTTCGTCTGTTGTTGCTGCGCTGTATATGTAAATCAAATTATCATGAGATGAGTCGCAACAGAGGCGGGATAAAATTCACTCTTCACTTACCTATCTTTTTGACAAACGAACAAATTCAAGTGGTTTTCTGTGCCTAGGAACGTATCGTCGTCCATTATTTCAACTGATGTCATCCAGTTAGGATTATAATCTCTCGAAATCTGCGATATAACGAATGAATTATTAATACTTCTCTATAATTTTCACTACTTTACGAAGAGAAACTCACTTCTTCGAAACTTCCTTCCATTGTTTTATATTGAAGCAATGTCATGGACCGCATAAGGTCACCGATGAGTACGAAATCGCCTTTAGTTTTAATATACAACGCTATGATGTTGTTGAAATGGCTGCATTCGATGCGTAGCTCTTTCTCAGCGGTCCATTCGAACAACCTGACCGTACTGTTGATACTAGCTAAGAGTTTTCCGTTGAATTCGACTAAGGAATAACACGCCCCTTTGACTTCTTTTTCGGCAACCTGAGTTAATTTTCCTTCGTCGTACTGGAACATGATTATACGTCCGACTTTAGGCTCGCTTTCCTCGGGGTTCACAAATGCGGTACCGATAACGTAATAGTAATTAGGATCATCGCCTAATTTACATGATTCTAAACTCAACGCGTATTCGTTGGCTGGTAATTGATGGGCATGAAGTACTGAAAAACAAAATGGAAATTAGATACCAATCAGCAGTATATTGAGATGAATTCAGCGAAAGAGTGATATTTACCTTCAAATGTATTCTGATCGATTATTAATAAATTATGAACTTCTACTTCGGTACCCATTTCAGGATAAATAGTGCAGTTATTCTTATTTACTAATGACATAGCGCTTAATGTGGATTGGGATGAACTTTGAGCTAAAGTACTAGCACTAGGTCTGGACGGACAAGTATTTCCACCATCCAACTGATCAACTCGCATCGTAATTACGCCGAATGTCTGAATTAAAAAATACCATCGTGTTAAGAATTACTGCAAATATGAAAAATCATGAAGAACATAAACACGTACTTGGGAAGCTTCTTGATAAGCGATTCTACGAGGTGCTTCTCCCAATGGGATCGTCCTGATGTGTAATTTTTGTATTTCATCGATAGTACCAATGGTGACGGTGTTATCTGTAGCCATCGCCAAACTATCTGGGTAGGCTTCGGCGTTCAAGGAGCACATGTGATTAACTTGTTTTAGATTGACGTTGGAAAACACCAATTTATGATTGGATGAGTATATAACGGTCGGTCTATCTGAGCATGCGAATACGTTTGTTGTTGATAACGATCTGAATGTACTCAATACTATCGGCTGTGTTCCCAGAGTAACCTACGGAAAAACCACCCGAAGCAAATGATTATCGATTTCTTCACACTTCGACGACTTTTCACGAGCTCATACCTTCTTCCTATCAGATAGTTTTCCGGTGTTTCGGTCCATATTAAAGTAAAACATGGAACCGTCTCCAAGAGCGCACAAGAGATAAGTTATTCCTTCGAATACTGTCATCAGAATTGATCTAGCGATGATTTCTAAAACGTACAAAAATCTTCGTATAGGTACAATTTGTTTCGTTATATGAAAAGTATAAAATGAAAAATCAAATATTGAATTATCACCTCCACCGAGTTGTTCCCGACATAATTCTTCGAGAGTCGGTAATTTTAAAACACGAGCGCTTATATCGGTCCATAAACCGACAGCGACAAATTCTGATTTCTCTTCTTTCGAATCGACATTCGATACCGGTGACATATCCAAACACGAAACGTCGTGTTCCAATGTAATTGACCTATCGAGAAATTATCGAATTATTATCATGATTTTTTTTTCAAAGATGGAAGGAAAACTGTATACGTACTTCTTCTTGACAATTTCCTCCATAATCAATTCTAAATAGTAAAGTTCGCTGCCAGCTGCGCAAACAATCTGGCCACCATTGCAAGCAACAACGCTAATCGTTTTATCTGATTCCGGCTTCCATTCACTGAGACAGTAATCATTCGTAAATAAACATGAAAATAGAACCAGCAAACCACATTTTCGAATAGCTCACCTCAGTAGTTGTTTTTTCTGAGTGGAAATTAATCTAGCACTGAATGAAGTCACTTGTATAATCAAATCTTGACTCACATTGCCACAGTAGAACGTTTGTTTATCAGAAAGAAAGCCTGATATTTCGGTTTCTTCCACTTCTTCACCGTGTAAGGTTAATATTCTGAAATAAGCGTGATTTTAATTTCTCCGCTTGAATAGCCTGGGAAAAATCTGACGAAAATAACTACCTGGTGTGGCCGACAAAAGATAAAACAATTGTATCGTTGAGGCCTTCAGCTGAAGCAAAATTCAACGCCCAAATACCTTTGATACCAGGTAAATCAATCGAAGCGTGTTCTTGAATACCGATACCGTTACGAATAATTCGAAGTGAACCTTCTTTATATGCTCCTGCGAAATTTAGTCATTAGAAAATCTGTCAGGAAAAATCTGTAGTTCGAAAAAGTGACCATTAAAATACCTGAACAAGTGATTAACTGTCCTTGTCCTTGTCTTTCTAAATCTACCACGATCATATCAATAATCGGTCCTAAATTAGTAAAAGTCTCCATAACTGTTACATAGGAACCAGATTCATCCGGTACTTTGTTCAATTTAATCAGCTGCGAATCTCCCAATCGTGATCCAATAAATAAGACGCTATTATCTAAATACGTGATAGATTCCGGTATACTAATTTCACCTGTAAAGATAACTCGTGAAAATACAAGCATTTGAAATGAAAGCCAACATAATGAAAAAAACTTTACCAAGAACTTCGACTTTGGGTTTTTTAACTTTAATCGTGCCATCGGCGTTTTCTTCCGTGATTAATAATAACATCAATAAATGACCTGACATGTCACCTAACAAATAACTGGTGCCTTTGGCGTCGATTCTTGCGTAACAGCAAACATTACTTTCCTATAAATTAGATATTCAAATTAATATTCGGTGATAATTAACGAAGTAATCGAATGAGATTATTGATTACCTTTATTACGGGTGGTGCTACAGCTACGTATGTCGTTCCGTTATGATAAAGGATGGACTCTTGACCAACAATAACCGCACCGCAAATCGGTTCGGGAACAGGAATAATCAGAGATGCTTCGTTCTCTATGTTATCCTGTTTCCACGGATTTTTCGTGAATTCTTTATCTCTTAAAGAAATTTCGTGAGTTTTGATGTGACGACCATTCACATCTTGATGAATTAGAATAATAGTCGGATTAGCACAGCCGTGCAGAAATTCGATGTCAAATACTTCTACTTCTTCCATTCTGTAGGCGAAATTTGATTCAAAATATATTCACCTAATGATATGTATTCATAAAGCGTGTTCAAAAAATTACCGTATACTGCAGGCACGTAATTCACTGTTATCTTTATCCAAAGGTATGATTTTGAATAAACCGTCGTACAAACGTAACCCAATAGCACGGGCCAAAGGGTCAACAATTGCTATAATACCGTTCTCCGAGGGTTTACCGATTCGATCTGCAACATTTCCATGAGCTTTAGTGATGATGTCGAAATTTTCACCTTCTCCTTGACATTGCAGGATCATCGCGTTATATCTCATGGTAATTAAGAAGAGTAAATCTTTTGTGGCATTCTGTGAAAAAAATCAAAACACTTGAAACGATACTGATAATTTGAAATTCTACTCAAAGAAAAGTAAACAATTACCGGCGGACGAAACAATTTCATAACTGCTATCTTTCCATAGATACCGATTTCTTTTATAGCGCGTAATCCTTCGGGTGTAACAAGATGCACCTCTAGTCGATTGTTTTTAGCCAGGATTAGATTTAAATCTTTCCCTGAAGTGAAATTTCCTGCAAGAGAATACATTGGATTAAATTAAGCTTCATCGGGCATTATCAAGCTGATAGTTCGTAGGGCAATATAAAGCGGTGTTTCACAAACACATCACAACCCGGAACAACGCACAAAGGAGATTATTGAAAATTAAGTTGTAATTAAAGTAGAATTATTTTATACCGGTAACACATGATGTGACTGCTGTAGCTTTATGAGCAGTTACTACATAACAGTTCGCCATTACATGGATTTAGGAAGCAATTAAAACACGCGAACTTTTCAATTGATACAGCAATGAGAAGTTGAACTAAACCAGCCTACGGTTTTAAATATTATCAAAATTAATTCATTGAAAACTGCACCTCGATCATTGTTCGAAATTTTGTTAATTTTGTCAATTTTAATCACGAGTCACGACAAATCGAAAAAAATACAACGGAAAGAATAAGGATTTAAGGCCTTGTCGTAGAATTGAACGTTCGAATCATTGGAAGAGTTAGGATGCACATACAGTGCAATCTAACCCTTTCAAACCAGCAGACACAACGCCCCCCAACACGTTTTTAGCGATCGCCTCATCGCCTGTGGCTCCAAACTCTCCAAACGAATACAAAAAATCCGTACACCGAACACACACTTTTCCCAAACAAACGATTTTGGTGTACAAAGTGAAGTCCGTCGCAATCTAGGGAAGGCAACAACACAAAGTCTACCTTATCGGTCTACCCAGGAGAAAAATGTCGCCTACTACAAAAACCGGTATTTTCACGGCTCGTACTATTTGTATTTCTTTTCAGTGCGTAATTTTGCGAGGAGGTGCCGAATAATTTCAAGAAGTTGGAATTTTTTACATTGAAATAAAACATTTCGCGACTTATTATTCAAGAATAATGTATTCTTGAACTTAATTGCAATACTTTAAACAAACTCTCCTGCACTTGGTAACAATATGCAGGACAGGGGACTTTGGCAAAACAATTTATTCAAAGTAGAGAATTGCAGAAATTTGAGTTTTACTCGAAATCAGTCTCGAGGAGCCCACAATTTTTTTACATCATATTAAAGAAATTTTTATCCTGTTTTCAACGGTATAATTTTTTTCGAAATCCTCAAACGCGATCCTGCTTAAAAACGTGAAAAACTGCCTAATTTTGAGAAAAATAAGTGGTTTGAGATTAATTAAACAATTTTTTCTCAAAATTCACCTCGACGAGCCCAACATTTCTTTGCACCATATTAAAGCATTTTTTATCCTCTTTCCAACGATATAAATTTTTTCAAAATCGTCGAACAGGAACAAGCTTTAAAAAGCGAACTTAGAGCAGAAAACTACTTAGGAGAAAAATGTCTCCAATCCAGTAGACCACAGGTAGACACAGAAATAGATTTGAGTTTTACTCGAAATCAGTCTCGAGGAGCCCACAATTTTATTATACCATTTTAAAGCAATTTTTACCCTCTTTTCAACGGTATAATTTTTTTCAAAATCCTCAAACGCGATCCTGCTTAAAAACGTGAAAAACTGCCTAATTTTGAGGGAAAAAAGTGGTTGGAGATGAATTGAACAATTTTTTCTCAAAATTCACCTCGACGAGCCCAACATTTCTTTGTACCATATTAAAGCAAGTTTTATTCTCTTTCCAATGGTTTAATTTTTTTTAACATCCATGACAGTGAACTCGCTTAAAAAAGCGAACTTAGAGCAGAAAACTGCTGAGGAGAAAAATGTCACCAATCCGGTGGACCATATAGGTAGACTGAGAATAGATTTGACTTTGAGTTTTATTTGAAAACCATCTCGAGGAGCCCTCAATTTTTTACGTCATATTTTAGCATTTTTTCTCCTCTTTCCAGTGATATCATTTTTTTCAAAATCCTCACAATTTTTCATCGAGTAAATTGCATATTTACGAGATGAAAAAGGATGAAAAGAGGCCAACTGGCCATTATTTTGAATAAAATTCACCAAAATTCATTTTTAAGGGTACTGCTTGGTAGGAAATTTTTAGCACCACGCAATGGTATCAAGATGAAAAAAATCTACCAAATAGTTCGCTCAAAACTGCAATTTTTCTATCTGAGCGCTGCATTTTCCATGAAAAAATTCAACTTGAAATAGGTAGCTTACTTTAGGTCACTTTTTATCAACTTTATACTTCGACTCGTCAGAACTTTTTAACCAGATGGACGACCCCCTTGTTTTATGGCGTCATTTTGTGCAGAATTTTATCAGCTTTCCAATGATATAGAAGTTTTTAAAATCCTCGAAATTTTTCATCGAGAAATTTGCAATTTTTCGAGATGTAAAAGGTTTTAGCTAGAAATTGAAGAGCTCAAGTAGGAATATTGCAGTTTTCAACGAATCATTCCGTGGATTTTTATTATTTTGGTATCGTTGTGTCGTGCTGAATCTTTTCTATCATACCATCCTTATGCTCAAAAATGAATTTTGGTGAATTTTATTCAAAATAATGGCCAGTTGGCCTCTTTTCATCCTTTTTCATCTCGTAAATATGCAATTTACTCGATGAAAAATTGTGAGGATTTTGAAAAAAATGGTACCACTGGAAAGAGGAGAAAAATTGCTTTAATATGACGTAAAAAAATTGTAGTCTCCTCGAGATGGTTTTCGAGTAAAACTCAAATCTATTCTCAGTCTACCTATATGGTCTACCGGATTGGTGACATTTTTCTCCTAAGCAGTTTTCTGCTCCAAGTTCGCTTTTTTAAGCGAGTTCACTGTCCTGGATGTTAAAAAAAATTAAACCATTGGAAATAGAATAAAAATTGCTATAATGTGGTACAAAAAAATGTTGGGCTCGTCTAGGTGAATTTTGAGAAAAAATTGTTTAATTCATGTCAAACAACTTTTTCCCCTCAAAATTACACAATTTTTCACGTTTTTAAGCACGACCGCGTATGAGGATTTCGAAAAAAATTATACCGTTGAAAAGAGGATAAAAATTGCTTTAATATGATGTAAAAAAATTGTGGGCCCCTCCAGATGGTTTTCGAGTAAAATTCAAATCTATTTATACCTAGGCGGTCTACTACATACATAGATAGGTGACATGTTTCTCCTAAGCAGTTTTCTGCTCTTAGTTCGCTTTTTAAAGCGAGTTCGCGTTCGAGGATGTTAAAAAAAATTATACCACCGGAAAGAGGATAAAAAATGCTTCAATATGGTGCAAAGAAATGATGGGCTCGTCGAGGTGAATTTTGAGAAAAAATTGTTCAATTCATCTCAAACCACTTTTTTTTCTCAAAATTAGGCAGTTTTTCACGTTTTTAAGCAGGATCGCGTTTGAGGATTTCGAAAAAAATTATACCGTTGAAAAGAGGATAAAAAATGCTTTAAAATGGTATAATAAAATTGCGGTCTTTCGAGATGGATTTCGAGTTGAACTCAAATCTATTTCTGTGTCTACCTGTGGTCTACTGGATTGGAGACATTTTTCTCCTGAGTAGTTTTCTGCTCTAAGTTCGCTTTTTAAAGCTGGTTCGCGTTCGAGGATTTTGAAAAATTTTATATCGCTGGAAAGAGGATAAAAAATGCTTTAATATGGTGCAAAGAAATGATGGGCTCGTCGAGGTGAATTTTGAGAAAAAATTGTTCAATTCATCTCAAACCACTTTTTTTTCTCAAAATTAGGCAGTTTTTCACGTTTTTAAGCAGGATCGCGTTTGAGGATTTCGAAAAAAATTATACCGTTGAAAAGAGGGTAAAAATTGCTTTAAAATGGTATAATAAAATTGTGGGCTCCTCGAGACTGATTTCGAGTAAAACTCAAATTTCTGCAATTCTCTACTTTGAATCTTAAAATTATTCGGTACCTCCTCGCAAAATTACGCATTGAAAAGAAATACAAATAGTATGAGCCGTGAAAATACCGGTTTTTGTAGTTAGTAGGCGACATTTTTCTCCTGGGTAGACCGATAAGGTAGACTTTGTGTTGTTGCCTTCCCTAGATTGCGACGGACTTGTACAAAGTGTACACCGAACAGAAAGTGTGCTCCAAACTAAAGCAGCTTAAGCAGCTACTCCAAACGAACAGAGCTATTTTTATATTGCGATCCTAGCGGAATTTATTTGAACTACTCAAAATGACGTCATTTTTTGAAAATTTTACTGCATATTCGCAAACCCTACCCCGTGCGGCTGGCATTTAAGCATTCCTTACATACATTTCAGCAACGCTAAATTTTTCTCCACTCTGATTGGCTCTCGCGTTCATGCACGATCTCACCCGACACCCGCCGAACTCCTTATCATCATTGCCATTTTTGAACTTACAAAAATTTTCAAGCTCACATCGAAACTAGGGCTCTATATAAACCAGGTGAGCGCATCCACCATTTTGTTCCCTGAAGTGATAACGAACCAGTAATTATGCATACAATTTCTTATGTAAAAAATGCAATTTTTTAAATTGTTCGCGAGTTTGGGTGAACTGTTATGCAGTCTTAAATTAAAGACAATAAAATTCCCTATCGATTGATGTTAAATTTTGATCATTTCGCGTAAAAATAAGGATTTTATGAATATTTCTATTTTACTGATTTTTGCATACTACGTACGTCATCTTTAAAGTAAAAATACTCGAAATTTTCAGTGGACACATAGGTATTTTATTACAGTAAAATGTTCGTTATTTTATCCTCTTTAAAATGAGCTATTACCGAAAGCTCTACATGCAACCGTTCAAAAGTTTTCGAAGTTGAAAGTTGCGAAAATCAGCTGCGGGCAGTAAGTATTTGACTTTGAACAAATTTTACTCAAAATTTTCAACGGACACATGGATATTTTAATACAGCAAAATGTTCGTAATTTTATCGTCTTTAAAATGAGCTTATAACGAAAGTTCTACCTCTCATCGTTCAAAAGATCTTGAAGATCAAAGTTGCGGAAAGTAAAATACTGATCAAAACTAAGTGACTGATAACAGTGATAACACAATTTGACCACTTTCCGCAACTTTGAACTTCAAAAACTTTTGAACGGTTGAAGGTAGAGCTTTCGGTAAACAACCATTTTAAAAAGGATACAATTACGAACATTTTGATGTATTAAAATACCTACGTGTCCACTGAAAATTTCGAGTAATATTAGTTCAAAGTTCAGTACTTACCATCCGCAGCTTGTTTTCCCAACTTTCAACTTCGAAAACTTTTGAACGGTTGCATGTAGAGCTTTCGGTAATAGCTCATTTTAAAGAGGATAAAATAACGAACATTTTGCTGTATTAAAATACCTATGCGTCCACTGAAAATTTCGAGTATTTTTAGTTTAAAGATGACGTACGTAGTACGCAGAAATCAGTAAAATTGAAGTATTCATAAAGTCGTTATTTTTTCATGAAATGATCAAAAATTTAACATCGATCGATAGGAAATGTTATTGTCTTTAATTTGAGACTACAGGTAAGTTCACCCGGACTCGCGAACTATCGAGAAAATTGCATTTTTTACGTGAGAAATTGTATGCATACTTACTAGTCCGTTATCACTCAGGGAACAAAATGGCCGATGCGCTCACCCACTTTATATAGAGCCTTAATCGAAACTGCAGCATTGTAAACCCTTCGGATTATCGCAAATTACATCGGAAATAGACAATGCAGAAATGGAGCCCATTATATTTCAGCCACAAAATTAAAACTGATGATTTACCGCCCAATAGTGTTATCGTTTCCAATGTTGTTGCTGTATGCGAAATTCGATGCGCGATAAAGGAATATATTTTATTTGTTGATTTTGGTCACTTTGGTGATTATTTAGTTTATGTTGTAAATCTGAGTCATTATTTTATGAAATTTCGTACCTAAGTGAATGAAGTTACTGTTTACTGTAATGAGAGCAAAACCAAAAGCTACCAAAAGCATTATAACTATAAAATATTTCATTTTGTTGATTAATCTAAGCTAAGCCACTAAGGCATATGTATTCGATAATTTTTTTTGTTTTTGTACCTTTTGCATAATAAAATATGGTCATTTAGATCGTAAATTGTCTGTGTATTGAAAGCATGATACAGGTTCGCATGAAACTTAAAAAATTTTCCAAGTTCAAAAATGATAACGATGATAAGAGTTCGGTGGGTGGGATCGTGCGAGAACGCGAGAGCCAATCGGAGTGGAGAAAAATTTAGCGTTGCTGAAATGTATGTAAGGAATGCTTAAATGCGTTAGGCTGCATCTCGCGAACGAACGTTGATTTGATGGTTCGATTCAGATCCTCAAAAAGTAAACAACTGTTACTGATAAACAAGACTTGTGAAAAATGAAAATAATTTTCTCTGAATCTCTGATGAATTATTATAATATTTATAATAATTAAAAATGAATTCGTTTAGACTTTTCTGAAATGAATAGTGAACAGTATAAAAAGTAGCATGGAGTACCTAAGTATTCTTTTGCATTACATACCAAATGTATTCGTAGTTACATCTTACTATTATGTCTATATGACTATGACATTCCGAATACATTTCAAAGTTTAAAGCAAAAGAAAGTACTTATGTTCCTCAATGCAACATTTTCAATTGTGTCTTCTGTTACTGTCATGATTCTTACTTTCTCAATTATTTGCTTTTGATTGAAAGATTGCGATACATCGTAGATCATGAATTGAAAATAGGAAAATATTTGCATTTTGACTATTGAGACTGAGAGGAGGCATACCATAGGTACTTCGAAGTACTAAGGATATAAGTACTGTCAAACCCCCTAATTTCGGACAGGGTACGTAATTTCGGACACTTGATGTTTTTGCTATTTTATTGATAAGAACTAAGGGTACAAGTAAAAGTGAACACTTCTTCTATTAGTTTAGATCACGGACAATCTCCCTGATGTAAGAATTTTCATTTTACGCGATTTCTTTAGTCATTAAAATGGACTTTACAAAGTGCTTCATATAAAGAGTGAGAAAAAAGTTATTCGTAGCATCTATCCAAATGCTTTCATAACCATGAAAATCGCTCTAAAATATCAAGAAGTCACTGGTAATTAAAAATAAAATTCATTCCTCAAATTTCACGTTTTGTTTCTATTAGTTAAATCCTAAAAACTGAAAAAGTCGCGAAACAGATCATTATTTCGGACACTTTGGTTCACGCATTACTGAGTTTGGAAGGGTAACACTGACGCACTTGCAAATGTGTATTTTTCGAGTTCAGCAGTATTTTTTTCAAGTGTTTTCAGTTTTGATGAAGAATTGCAGTATTATTTCACTCATTTTCCTAAAAACCATACTGAAAAGTAAAATTCTGAGCCGTAAAATCATCAACAAGGAGTTTGATAAGAAATTGTTCAATGTTACCAATTTATTTTTCTAACAAGAAAGTGTATAATGAGAGTGCTGAAACATTTCCTTGAAAAATCTTTTTTTTCTACATTTCACATCATGATTCGAGCTGTTTTTGATTGCAGTCGTTTTTCAGGGGTAAATAATTTCTTTTTCAACTAAAATTTTCGAGTTCGCACGTTAAAGAAAAAGTGTCCGAAATTAGGATACTTTGGACTTAATTTCGGACACATTTCGAATTCAAATTAAACAAACAAAATCACGTAAAATTTATAAAGTGATGCTCAAAAACTGTTCACACGGTGACATTCTATGAGAATGTGAAGACAAACACCAAGTTGAATCGCTCGTTTTAAAGCCTTTTACGAAAAACATGAAAAAAGTGTCCGAAATTAGGGGGTTTGACAGTAGTTATGATGATGTTTTTTTGGAAAATGCATCTATCCAGCGTTTTATTCCATCAACTATACTGCTGCGATGCTGCGAATACTTATGCACATTGCACAGTACACATTTCTATTTTCCGTTTCATTTTCAGCATCACATTTTGTTACACAGCTACAATGATGTTTTGAAAATCAGAAGGTGAATGATTTTCGTTTTATCGTTTATGAACTCGATAAACTCCATATTTTTAACATTAAACACCATTATTCTGTTTCAAACTTTTATTTATTCTATAATTTATTCACACAAACATCATTCAACATTGTTCTTCGAAAATTGGCGTTTCTAGATGATAATATTTCAAAAGAAGTGAAAAGATTGTTGATGAAAATGATTACTGCGAAAAGAACGAATTTGCACGTCACTTCCGTGAATGTGCAGCCTAACGGGGTAGGGTTTGCTAATATGCAATTTTACTACCCGGGTAGGAACCGGATAATTTTCAGACCCGGCCGACCCGGGTAAGAATCGCGGATCCGGGTACTCGTCGAACTCTTGAGTTGCGTATCAAACTGTCAATTTGTCAAAATCAAAATGATGATTGTTTTGTTTTCCGTCACTAATTTCAAGTAAATGTCTGACTATTCAGAGAGTTTTCTTACGGACACTGAAAATTTGCTACGTGAAGTAGTTTTCAAACTAAATAGTGGTCGAACTAGCACCGAACAGAAGACAAGGTGGTTTATTTCATCTACAAGTAAGTAGTAACAACACTGAAAAAATATCCATTTATTTGAAACAAAGTGAATTTTTCCCCAGAAAATAACCTGTAATCTAAATCATTTGTTTGCAGCAAGGGATCTCGAAATCGCCAAGCCGGAAAGCGACTCTGAATGGCTTACTCTGAAAACGAAAATCGATGCTTTTCCAGCAGATAAGAAGCCGGACGAGTCAGCTATACTTTTCGCATTGATCCATAATTGGTTTCTTGATCGCAAATGGAAAGCGAAATTTGAAACTGATAAATCATTGCCCTGTGGTGTAAAATATAGTTTGGATCCCACGAAACACGTTTACGAATATGCGTGTGTGAAAATATCACTTTCGTTGATTGAAGATGGAATGGAACTCTCAGACTCGACGAAGCTTCAAAGTGGAACAGCCGCGCCCACCAAAGGAGATTATTTCTATGTTCTATTGGAGGTGAGTTATTTTTACTCAAATATTCTGAATGCCAGTTTGTATGCATTGTACCTTTTATCTGATTTTCAGCTCCAAACTGATCCATCAGGTTGTGGATACTCCATTTTCAGTTACTCTCGCGTTCGAATTCCCTTTTTTACGGTTGATTCCGAAACAAAAGATCGTATCTGGATCCAAGAGCTCAGAGCTCAGCTGGTTGACTCTATCGCCCAATTGTACGTATTCTATATATCACGTTACTATGTTACTATGCACACTCTTTTCTTTTGTCACATCTTCATGTTCATTTTTAGTGATTCTTGCATCGAAGAAAAACATTTCCGTTCGAAGGAATTCTCGCGACACGGGGTCAATCCCGTGACACCCAGTTGTAAAAGAAAACTAGACGATTCTGGATCTCCTGAGAGTCATGCATGTACCAGTAGTAAGTAACAATTATTCTATTGTTATATTTCAACTAGAAACATTCATATTTATCTAGTAATTGTGTTTTGCAGCGGACGAAACAGGATTATCGAACGAAATTAATAAAATGAATCAAGATTTTCTAATGTTTGCGGATGAAGATAAACCGACAAAGAACGCCATACTAGCAGCAGCATTGTTGATGATTCTTCGTCATGAGCAGAAATGCGATGTAAAAGCTTTTCATGATAAATGGATCGTTCCTCCGAAATTAACCAGCGAAGTGGTTTCATTTTTGTATCCAAGTATTAAACCTTCTGGCTTGCCAGGTTATGATAAATTTCACATGACCGTAATCTCTAACGGATGCGATTATTTCGTTGTTTTTCGCGTAAGTAACCTTAGTAGGTACTATTTTTTTCTTCTTGAATCCAAAGAATTAATTTGAATTGATTTTCTAGGTTGGTGCGGATTCGTCTAAATATGTTATAAAAAAAATCAAAGCGAATGTTATTCCTAGTTTTCCAGAGAGTGACGAAGATACTATGAAATGGCAAAACTTGAACGATTGGCTTGCGGCAATTCGAACAAAATTGTTAGTAATAAATTCACTCTTAACTCGCATGTGATTCTACTGAAATGAATTGCTATTTAGTATAATATGATTTATATTCCCTTATTAATACTGATTATTTTTTCCAGTTTTGTCAAGAAGTCTGTTGGATTATACAGCCCTCGAACCAGTGGAACGTCTTCGCCAAGTAATCCATCACCCTCATCAAGGTGAATCTGCCTAGTGTTGTGCCATTATATTGTTTTCACTTATCGAAAAGTAAAATTTTAAACTCGATCGCAAAAATGTCGATCACGATACCACGATAGTGATCTTCCGTGATATCGCTATTTTAAAATTTCAATGATCTAATAAATTAATAATTCAATATGTCTTTTTCTCGTTTAGCGTTTTAACATGTTTTGAAAAAATTACTGAACTTTTGAATGAAGGCTTTTTAATTGCAGCACTCAATTTTTTTTCATTACAAATTAATCTGAAATTCATGTATTTACGTTGATTTTCTATAGTTTTTCCAAATACAGAGTTGCAAAGTAATTTAAAAAAAGCTTTTTGGAAAACATTTTTTGCATTTTTACGCAAATTTGTATTAATGTCAATGTATGGCTTACAAAAATTTTCCTGGGTGAATTTTAGAATCTTGTAAACTTTTTCTAGTACTAATCCATGTTTGAGACATAACTTCAAATTACGATAATGAATTACATAATTTTTATCTTCCAACGTAAGTTTTTTACTTTTTTAGTTTTTTTTTAAATAAATGTTTTGTTTTACTTTTTATTTTGATAATTATCCACTCTTTGAATTTTGATTTGAATTTTAAATTTTTGAATTTTGATTCCCATTTGGCATTTTTCATCTTTTATTCCTGAAAATTCCTAATTCGAAATTCCAATTAGAACTTCTTATAATAATTAAAGTTTTTTTTTTTTTTTTTACAAAAAATATTAAATTATTCTTTATTAAAAAATTCACATTATGATCATTCATACAGAGGGAAAAAGCAAAAACTTGCTGAAATAACATTACAAAATGTATTAATAAATATCAACGAAATTGTCGAAATTACATTACAAACATGAAAAGGACGTTTATAAAATTATAACCCTAATCTGGCCGGTGTTCTCCTTGGAGTTGCTTTAGGATCCGACAGTCCAGGAGTGACGATTTCAGTTCTGAAAATAAAATATAAAATTAAATTTCAAATTACTGCCGATTGAATCAAGATAGAATAGAATATGCAATGAAAAATATGAAAATAAATTTTTAAGCTCACTTTCTAATACTAGCGAGAGCTCTCTTCTCTTCTTCTTCTTTCCGGGCGATAATTTCTTCTTGCGCGGATTTCATTTGACTTTCCATTTCTTGCATGTGCTCGAGAGCATGTTTCTTTTTAGCTGATCCACTTCTACCAGTTTCCTTCACGGAGAAGAACATAGGTCCAAGTTCAGCTAACCAGTGTCCATCAACGGCAGTAACGCAAAGCATATATTCCTGAAGTTGGTGAAAAATAAACCGTTTATTAAATAAACGAAAATAAAATCATCCAATTTTTTTCCCACGCGCCTTCTCCACCCTTTTTGGATTCTTCCATAAGTCTAACCAAATGAATCGACTTACTTTCGTAGTCATGATCAATTCATAATACACAACGTAATCTGGCGTGAAACCCATGCCGTATAATGCTGAGGTAGGATGTAAATGGCAAGGCATACCCGTTCGACAATTTACATACTCTCCAATACCTTTTAATCTAGCTGCTTGATGGAAATAAGCTGAAATAAAAAACAAAAATCGTCGCAAATACGTCAATGATTGCAGACAATTTTTTCTTCAAAAAAATAATACTTTTACAGCGTAACTGTACCTGAGCAGATACATTTTCTAACAATATCCCATTCGTTACCGCACGATATAATGTCGATTTTCTGCTGAACCAAGATATCTTTCAACTGTTGTCGTACTTCTCGCACTTTCCTCATCGCTTTTATATGGATAAAATGTTCATTACACCAGTTGGACGAGTATCTAAATATTTTGAAAAAAAAATGATGTACTTAATTGAACAACATTTTCAAAAGTATAATTAATGAATTCAAGTTATAATTACTTGTTCTGTTTCCACAGAATGTATACATTCAAGTATGTTAAATGATCAGATTCCGGTACTTGGAATTTTTCTCTCACACCATCCGCTTCTTCTTCTCTTCCTTTAGGACGATAGAATATTGACGGCACAGATAACATGGAAACTATACGAAAATACGCGTATTACAATTTTCAAGGGTTGATATGAAATAATCATTTAAAGTTTAAACACTACGTTGATTACCAATAATTAATATCTCGGCTGTACATCCCATGCTGGAGGCTACGATTAACATTTGACATTGCGGAGGATCTAAAGGAAATTCTGCCATTTGTCTTCCCAAAGGTGTTAAATTACCAGTATGATCGAGAGCTCCGAGTATCCATAATTGATACAGAGAATTCAAAATATTATCCTAAAACGTTTCATAAACACATGTATCACGAAATGACATTATTTGAATACACAATACTAACGCAACATTACCTGAGGCGGGGGATCCATAAAGTGAAACTGTAATAAATCTTGTACTCCTAAAGACTTCAGTAACAAAACGGTATTGGCTAAATTAGTTCTTTGAATTTCTGGTACTGTACCAGCAAGTAATTCCTCTTTAAATTGACGTTCAGTGTATAATCTAAACATCAATATATAGTTTTAATAACATAGGTAATACAAAATGAGCACCTTGAAATGTTCAATTTCTTATTTTCATAGATACCTGTAACACATTCCAGGACCGGTACGTCCAGCACGACCTTTACGTTGTTCTGCGTTCGCTTGACTAACAGGATACACTTGTAACGCATCCATACCGATACGTGGATTGTACACTTTTAATTTACAATATCCCGAATCGATTACATACTTGATACCGTCAACTGAAATTCAAGAAAACATAACGATTTAGAGAAAATAGCGAATACATGCGAAAAAAATTGTATATTTCACCAACCGGTTAGAGACGTTTCGGCGATATTAGTAGCTACCACGCATTTTCTTAAACCATCTTCAGCTTTTTGGAAAATCTTAGCTTGTAGATCGGAAGGTAGTTGAGAATAAATAGGTAAAATGAGTAGAGCAGGAGCATCGTCTATTTCTTGAATTTTTTCAGCTAAAACTTCGCAGGTGACTTCGATATCTTCTTGACCAGGCATAAATATTAAAATATCGCCTGTAAATAAAAATGACAAATTATTATTTTTTCAAAATAATTTTTGGACAATGGCTTGGAGAAATTCAGATAACTTCAACACGAAAATCAATTTACAATACCTTCATTTTGCCGTAAATGCACATCTAATGCTTGCTTAACCGCAGCGTCTACGTAATCTTCGACGTTCTTTTTACTGTAAAATAATTCGACAGCGAATGTCCTTCCTGGTATTCTAAATGTAGGAACGTTACCGAAAAAATTTGCAAATTTTGTAGCATCCATAGTGGCCGAGGTAACGATCAATTTTAAATCTTGTCTTCGAGATACGATTTCTCGAAGTATACCGAAAAGTACATCGGTATTTAACGATCTTTCGTGAGCTTCGTCCATGATAACTGCACTATAATTATCTAAATCTGAATCTCGTAGTGATTCTCGCAACAAAATACCGTCTGTCATATATTTTATCACAGTTTTCTGTAAAATACAGCATCAATTTAATCGATTAATACTAGTAGATTATTATTCATCAAGAATTGAATTAAAATGAACACGTACTTCGGAAGTACAATCTTCAAAACGTATAGCATAACCGACTTCATCCCCTAGAGCAGTTCCCATCTCGTCAGAGACACGTTTCGCGACAGACATCGCAGCTACACGTCGAGGTTGAGTACACGCAATCATACCATTTTTAGTATATCCTTCTTCGTGTAGATACTGCGTCAACTGAGTTGTTTTACCACTTCCAGTTTCGCCGATAATAATTACGATGCTATTTTCTCGTATAACATTTAATACCTAAAACAAAAATAGGTACTTTTAGAATAATATATCTCGCAAGAAAAATGAAGATAACGATAAATAATTTACATCTTGTCTGCAAGCAAATGCTGGAAGAAATTCTCTCTGCTGAGCAATGGTTTTTCTTTTAGCGAAATCACTACTAGCTTCGACTTTATCAGTCATATGTTGGGCAAATTTTTGACTAGTTTTATAATCCTTGATTTCTTCTTCAGTTTCTACTTCGTCTTCTTTTTTCTGAACACCCATAATGTTACCGATAGCTGTTCCGGCCACTTCCCAATGTTTTTTTTGACCTTTTCGACGTTCTTTTTGTTCACGATATCTTCGCACTGATAGACATCCTTTTCTAGCGGCCATTGCCATGTCAGAAGTAGGATCCTGAATTAAAAACGGATAATTAGAGAATAAAAACGCGAATTGTTTCATACTTCTGAAACGTAAAATTTACTAACTCGGACTGGGATGACTGGTTCAGGTTGCTTTGTGAACACAATCCTACCATCGAGGAAAGGTGGTACCATATTGTGCACTAATAAATGAACTCTAGCAACGGCCTCTTCTTCGAAATCATCATCAGCATGAAGTGCTGATACGACACCACTGGTTAACATACGATTACGTTCCCATAATTCGTTATCCTACAAAAGAAACACAATGTTGGAAAAAATTGCACTGAAACACGATATTTTCGATGAAACAATCATAATTACTTTGCTGATTTCACGTTGCTGAGCGGACATGCGTTTTTTGCTATTTTGTTGCAACTGTAATTCTTTCTTTTTAGTATAATCTTCGCTAATATTGGCAAATGCATTATTTTCTGTATCTACACCTTGATCCATTAGATACCATTCTCGGTCCATTCTCATTTCTTCCTCTTCCCACTGTTCTCTATCTTCATGTGATTCCCATTTGATTTCCTCTGAAACAGAAATACAGATATAAATGCTACTCGGCCAAGTTTCGTGATTTATGTAGAAAATAACTTACGTCTACCGGTAGCCGGAGTAGCTCCAGTTTTTCTTCTATTTGGTGCCCATTTGTTGTATTTATGAGCTGGAGTAGGACGAGGTGTTTCGTCACCGTAACGATCGTGTACTCGTGGTGTGGGCCTATCCCATTCTGATTTACCATAATAATTTTTCTCGTCTTCGTCCCAACTTCTAAACATTCGGACAAGTTCATTAGTCCAGTGCAACAGAATATTATTTACTTAAGATAATAGTATAATCCAATACTTGGACGGTGTTTCTCTTCCATCCATGTTAGGCGTCCATGGTGCATCTTGAAAACGAATTGAAGGCGTGTTACTCCACGAACGATATCGTTCACTTTCATGTCGTTTCGATTTATGCTCGGATTCATCGTGTTTTCCTGTAAGCAATCGATACATTCGTTCATCAAAATAATGTACATATGTACTTGAATTTCAACAAATTCGAAAACAATTAGGCCTACTTACTCTTAGAATGATGTCGATCGTCTCTTCGATCTCGGTGATCGTGTCGTCGATCACGACTATCTTCTCGTCTATCTCTATGCGAATGCGATCTTTCAGGTTGTTCACGAGACGATTTATGCTTCGTAGACGCGTAAACACCTCGATCTCGTTCTTTTCTAGCATGGTAGTCGAGACGTTCTTTGGCCTCTTTGGAAAGACCACCGGTATGAGTTGGTGTTTCATCGTAAGGTTTGCGATAGTGTCTATCTCCTTTTCGTAAATCTACTTTCTTCACTGAGTTATTTTCCTGATTCTTTTCATTTTCAGCTTTGAGCTTTTCTCTTTCTTCTCTTTTTTGTGCTAAAATTAGAGACATTAGTCATCACTTTGATGAAGAGGTTTACTCGATGAAGATACAATGAAATAATTTACCTGCTAATTTGTCAAGTCCGAATAAAGATGGTCGAGCTGTTGGTACCTTAAATTCAAACGCTTCAACAGGGTTTGGTTTCTTTTTGATGATCAAACCACCAGTTTCTTCGTTCAATTCTTCCAACTTGTCGACACATTCATCATCGAACATCATTTTGGAGATGCAGGGTTCAATTTATTAACACTATACGACTACACCAAGATTCAAGAGACTATTATAAATTAATTAAATACTATAATACTGCGTCTACATGTTACAATTAATTTTAAAAGTATTTTCATTTCATCAGAAATTTTCGTTTTCAGATTTCTTATCACCATATTTTCCTTTTTTATCATACTTTTACTTGAAAGCGCGATATTGCGATGCATCGACGTTGAGGACGCTTATTGCAAGTTGTCAATTTTTTTGAGCCGGAATTTTTTCTCAAACTTGAAATACCAGGCACTGGAGTACGGTTGACAGCGTTTTAAGCGTGCTAGGCTAGTGTACATCCAGTATTAGCTCAGTCGGAGAGTAGTTTAAAACACCAGTACTGCACTCAGAGAGCTACAGATTTTATTCATTTTATCTTTGAGACTCAAATAAAACTCAGGGTTGGCGTGGGAGATGAAATATAATATACATATAATATCACACGTGAAAATTATATATACAATTTATCTTCGATGGAATTTTTAATCATTAATTTAATTCGCAGGTATTTTACATATAATATTTTAGCCTATAGAAATAGGTAACATTTCGATGAGAAAGATTTATTTTTTATTTTTTATTCGATGAATTTTAAGGGAAGTCGAAGACATACAAATCATACAACTGAAGCTGTAGGTAGATAGCTGCTTTGGATGCTGTGCCACCGAGTATATAAACACTCGGCGACACAGCTAATCTGCGAGTAGCAGAAATAGCGTAGTTTAGCCGATCGAGTCGGAGCACCGGGCGTTACCACTTCATTGCCCCGTCGAAACACAGTGTGGCAACACTGCGAATCGACAAGCACAACTTCGTGGTAGCCCGGTGCCCCTCGGACGAAGCCCAAAAAATTCCAGCACGCTGGCTTTTTTCGGCTTCGTTCGACTGGCTGCACTGTCGCTGATCAAAATATTTACTTTTGACAAAATGGCTTGTTTCTGTGTTTCGACTTCTCTTTACATTAAAAAATGGTTTAAAACGAACTAATTAAAACCTTAAAACTAATTTAAAAACGTGATTAAAACGTAACAATATAAATAGTTTAAAACTTTCAAACGGTTAAAACAACACCGTAGTGTTTTTATATACTTTTATCGGGAGAAGCCCGTTACTTTATGATCGATCACCGATCTTCATTTACATTTCAAAGGAAAAAGAACAACAATATAAGGTAAGAGCAATATAATTACTAGTTTATTTCTAATAAATACTAATGTCGAACAACTGCTTCGACTGCTTGAACGCTTTTTATTTTATTTCGTAGATACTAATAATTTTTCTTTTCTATTTACATTTCAGATTTCGAAGATCGAACGAAGAATACAACAATCGGCCGCCATGTTTTTGCTCGGTGATTCACCGGTACTTAATTTCAACACCATTTCCAAATTTGGATTTTATCTCGATGTAAGTATTTTTGATGAGCGTATGAATAAATTAAATTTCGAAGAAATTTCGTCGTTACTTTTATTTTCTAATTTTGTTCGTAGATATGAAGATTCAAATTTGTGACTAGAATATCGTTTAGTTTGCCCCGAGGCATTTTGTATTTATTCGGTGATAGCGAATTACCCATGACAGGTGAGTTCCGTTTTTGAAAATTGATTTGTCTTCGAATTATTAATTTTTTTCTGCCCTTCGTAGGCTGTTTCGATAAATTTCCACGATGATACCGTTCGGTTCGAGATGATTTGTTTAACACGTTCGCCAAATTTGGATGATAGAAAAAGAGTGGCCATGTTGCCAGCGTAATCGTTCGATGCTTTTACTACTTGGATTCATCAATACGACATAGGTAATTTGTTTTCCTATAATTTTGATTTTATTCGACGAGTTTAATTTTGGATTTTTCGTAGTACGAGAACTTTTTGCGCTGAAGGCGCTTTTGGAAAAACTATCCGAACAGATGAAATACGACTTTACACGATAATTTTATTTTGATTTACCGAGCTAGTATGTTGGAAGCTGGATACTTCGATGACAGGTAATTATCTTTTCATTTTTTCCATCTTTGTTGCGTTATTTTTCAATCTGTCGTTCTACGTAGGTGTTTTATCGCATGGACTTGCTCGTTCGTTGACCGGTGTTGATTGTTATTCTTTGTCGTTGGTGTTTTTGGAAACGGTTTCTTCGGCTTTGCTGTTCGGTATCTTCGATGATCTTCGGTGGTACGTATCTGTGAAATTTTAAATTCGGATTACTTTTCGTCGTATTTTTTATATTTCATTTTATTTTCCCTATTTCGTCGTATCAATTTTGAATTTGGATTTTTGCACGTAAAATTTCTCTTTTTCGAACACTTGCCCCATATTTCTTAATGGATACTGCTGACTTATTTTGAAAATGTGACGTTATTTTCAATCCACTAAATTTTTGATTTTAATTTTGATTTGTAATTTAATTTTTCTGTTTTCACAGGTACTTTCAGTCTCAAGTGTTCGGTGAATTTTTCAAAATTGGATAGATTTTTGTTCGTCGATTTGTTCGTTTCTTACTTCCTGCGTTTGCTGAACAGGTATGCTATTTTTCCGAAGTGTGTTTTAAATTTTTAATTTCAATTCTGTATTTTTATTTTTTGATTAAAAAAAATTCGATGTTTTGTTATCGTAGGTAAGAATGACTTTTCCTTGACTACTTTGGTGACGGTTTAGACTAAGGATGGACATACACGTTGACGGATAATGGATTTGGATTTTTTGCCCCTTGAATTTACTCGCACTTACTGCGATGGTGTTATTAATTTTGGAATGCGCAATTTGGAATTTTGGATTTGTTTTGGCGACATCACTGGCATTCATTGCCTTTACCACTACGAATTTGCTGAATGTGCTCTGGCTGCTGGAATTTGCCAGTTTTATTTCGACGACTATATATGGCTGTTAATTTTTCGTAGGGCTTATCCTGGACAAATTTATCGAGTCGACAATTTATCGAGTCGATAACGTCCATTTTTTCGTCGTATCGTGGTCGATAAATTTATCGACTATCGAGTCGATAATCGATAATCGATAATCGTTGTCCCTAACTTTTGGAGGTACTTTCGTGATTTCGCGTGATTTTTCTATTTCGATGATTTTTACATATTTTGAGAAATTTTTTCTTGTTCGATGAATTGATTTTTTCGAGATTACATTTTAATAGGCTGGAGGGGTGATAAATTTTCCAAAATTTCAGTAAACTAAATAGTGGTATACACCAATTCAACAACGACGTTTTATTTTTTAAAAATCGATTTTTGACGATAAAAATTTTTGAAAAATATTTTCTGGACTAATTTTTCGCGACGAATCCGAATTTTTTGTTTGTTTTCTACTTTATTCGATGGTTTAAAATTTATTATTAGTTTCGCGTTCTTTCCGGTGTTTTAATTCGAAGAAATTCTAAAATTGTACTCTTACCTTTAGTTTGGACTATCCGGTGACCAGTTTTTGTCGGCTTCGAGGTTCTGGACGATATAGGAGATATATTCAAACTCGGGTACTAATTTCCCATCGGTTTGTACGAAGTATGGTCTTCGAGGTCCATACATTTCTGTGAGTCTTCTGATTTGATTCGAAACACGAATTCTTTTTGTCTGGTCGCGCTCCGATAATCGTTTAAAGTAATGATTGATTTCCGAAATGGCGATTTGGCCGGAGACTTTGGCGGTGGAGTACGAGGAGATTTTGGTTTCGGTGAATTCTTTCGAGGAGATTTTGGCTTTGGCGATGACATCGGTTCATAGTCGAGCTCGTCTGGACTGTCTGGAAAATCCATCGATTCGCCACGTTCAGCGAGTAATAACATTTCTTCTTGTTCTTCGGTAGGTTCGAAAAATGGTTCGTTACTTTCAGCCCTCATAAAGGCTTCGAGCTCCTCAGCCATGCTTTCACGAATATTTCGAAGATAGGTATGATATTTCGAAGATTCGACGGTTTATTTCGAAGCAGGTAACACAAAACAGCAGTTTATTTCGAACAAGAAATTTATACGGCGATGTCGAAATTAATTCGTAGATATATTTTCTCACAAAAAAAACAAAAAAAAACCTCCAAAACTAAAACACTCTGCTACACGATGCTATGCACGCTAGAAGGTAGTACGACCGTACACAACCGAGAAACGTTAAACGAATGATGCGTTGCCGCATCTCGATATCAGCCGTGCCTCGTTCGTTTGCTCGGTTATTGTTCGAGTAGGTCGTTGATGGGGGAAAGTTTCGATAGCTAGGTACCTATCTGGTTCATTTCTGTAGCGTTTTTCTTTTGTCTAATTTATTTCTACCTTCGCTATCAATTATTTCAACGATATTTTTAGGCAATTGAAAGGAATATTTTATGGTAATCTTCGCTGGTGAGCTCTTGCTCTTCGATTTTACGTAGCAAGTCGCTGGTTGGTTTTTCCGACGATGCTATTACCCCGAAGGCAATGTCAGATAATTTTTCTTCGCCTATTTTGTCTGCTACGAGTTGGAATTGGTGCATTTTATCGATAGATTTTATGTGTAGGGCAATGCATACCATTTGAACTTGTTTGGAAATTTTTTTCTTTTTATTTTCTTGCAAAATTTTGGCTTTTTCTTGCTGTCTCTGCTTTCTGACTAATTTTCTTGACTCCCTTAACCTATTTAGTTGGTCTTGGAGCCATTCATCGCCCTGTTTCGTAGGTAATTTCTTTGTAAATTTGCCAGTTTTTAAAAATTCTTGTCTCTGTTTTATTTCTTGATTTTCCAATTCGCTATATCTTTCGCTTATCTCTTTTAATCTTCTTTCTTCATTTTCTAGCATTTTGTATACTGCCTCTTCGTCGCCTTTTCTTTTTTTCTCGTCTAAAATTGCCTTTTGGGCTGTGATACGTTCGTGGAATGGTCGATCGTCCCATGGGGATTTGTACCTAGCTTCGTCTTGCAAAATTCTTAGCTGTTCTTTAGATAGGTAGGGTGTCATTTGCCTAATGTTTGATATAGGCTTATCATCCGAGTTCAAATTCTTGTAGTCTGCTAGTCGGTAGCAGTTGGTCTCAATTTGCTTCGTTATTATATATGGACCTTTTCTTTTTGGAAATAGTTTTTTATTTAAATATTTTGGTCCAGATGATTGATTGTGATTTTGCAGCATGACTAGGTCCCCGATTTGGACTCTTTTTTCTGGATCATCATTTTTATTAAATTCTTTTTCGTCGTGAACAATTTTTTCAAAATTTTTTAATCGAATAAATTTGTTAATTTTTTCCATTTTTTCCTCAGGCTCTTCAACTAATATATCGACCAATTCATCGTCGTACACAGCCGCCTTTGCTAATCTGTCTGCTAAGAAATTTGCATAATCATAGCCATGCCCCTCAACGTATTTGATTTCAATTTCTTCGAATTCTTTTTTAAGTAGGTATATCATTTCAAGTAGGTCTCTGTTGGCTATTTCTTTTCCAGCCACTTTCCAGTTCTTTTCTTTGTACTTTTGGACCCTACTTATCGTTTCGATGGCGTATTTAGAGTCTGTGTATATTTCGAGTCGACGATATTTTGTTTTTTCCAAAATTAATCTCATTGTTTCTTGAATTGCCACCAACTCAGCAATATTGTTCGTATATTTAGGCATATTTTTTAATTTTTGACTAATATTCTTTTTTCCGTAAGGTCGTAGAATTATTCCAATTCCTGCTACAGCATCATCTTCACCATTTCTGGTGCATGCCCCATCCACGTACACGGTTACCAACTCCTTATCGAGCAATAGATCTTTATGGTTTATTTCTGACTTCTGGGCCTCTTCCAAAGTGATGTAATCTTTGTCTTTAATTAATTTGTTTTTTATTTTTATTAATTCTTCGTCGATATTTATTTCGTTTATAGGAAAGAGAGCTGATGGAGGCTCATCATTTTTGAGGCCCATAATTTCGTTCGGTGAGAATTTGAACTCTGTTGGTCGATTATTCATTGCTCGTTCGGCATCAGCCACGTATTGGTGCCAACCTTCATGGGTGTAGGTACCTTCTTTTTCTGGATGGTTTAATGCTAGGCGTAGCAGGGTACCTAGCTCTCTCATTGTCCTTTCACACGAATTTGCAGGAGCATTATATGGTGCAATATGAGTTGCTCGAACTCCATATTTTTTACAGGCAGTTTTCCATTCGTCCGAACCAAATTGGGGCCCATTATCGGTTGTTATGGTCTCCAATTTATGTCCCCATTTCTCCAAATCTGCTTTGATACGCATAAGTAGGTCTACACCTCGTTGGGTCGTCGAATCGTCGGCTATATGGAACCAGGTGTAATGAGAAAAAATTTCTTTTCCAACGATGATGGACTTTGGACCATTTTCTTTACTAGGCAGGGGCCCAAAAATGTCCATGGTCACCAATTGACCTATTTCCTTCGCCGTTATTTTATTATAGGTAGGATGTTTTTTGTACCCATATACCTTGTTTTGCTTACACAAAATACAGGCATTCGTGATATTTTGAATATGTTTCGCAGAATTTGGATAATAGTATGTTCGATTGAATATTGTTTCAAGCCTCTTTGCCCCAAGATGTCCATAAAATTCGTGTAGGTAAGTAGTAATTTCGAAGAGTAGGTCATCAGGAAGCCTAATTAAATTTAAATTTTTTAATTTTCTGTACAAAATTCCATTTTCTACGATGTATCTTGATTTTAAATTTGCCATTTTTTTCTCTATTGCTTTTGGTCCTCTTAATTTTGTTTTTTCGTCGACTTCTTTATATACAATCATTCTTTTTATTTTTCTAAGCTGGTCATCTTTGTCTTGCATCGTTTCCATATTTAAAATTGCATTTGTCAATTGCTCACTTGGGTCTTTTCTTGTAAATTGTTTGTGTTCGATGAAATTTACATCCATTTTAATTTCGGGGGGCATAGCTTCAAAATATTTCTTTTTATCTTTTTTTATTTCGTAAAAAATGTTGAACGAATTTAAAATTGTAATCCAATACGCTGCTTTCAAATGGATTTGAGCTACATCTCGCAACTTAGCGATAGGAGTTTTTATCGATTCTGGAACCATTAATTTTTTGCCAATTAACCACATTTGGGCTTTTTTCAATACTGTAACTAGGGCTAAAACCCTTTTTTCGATGTAGGTGTAATTTTTTTGATGTTTTTTAAGTGTTGCACTTATAAATAAAATTACATTGTCGTTTTTGTCGTCGTCTTGTTGATAAATTACACCATTTACAGTATCCATGTCACTGGTAATTTCGATGAAAAATTCTCTCTTGGGGTCTGGAGACACCAATTCAAATTCTTTACAATATTCTTCGTATAAAATATTAAATGCGTCGATGTGTTCTTGAGTCCATTCGAAATTTTTTCCTCCATCGAGCAATAATTTTGTAAGTGGTCGAATAATTGTTTGGAAATTTTTGATGAATTTGGAATATAGGATGGTCAACCCTATCAACTGCTGTACCTGTCGAACATTTTTCAATACGACTCCATTTTTCTTCTTCTGCCAGTGTTTGTTTTTGAATTTTTCCAATTTTTTTAATTTATCTTGTTGTTTTCCAATTTTATTTTTATTTAATACGTGACCTAAATGGTCAATTTTTGTTTGAAATAATTTCGTTTTCTTTGCATTTAGGGTCAATCCTGCTTTGTCTATTTGTTCCAAAAATTGTACTATTGATTTTAAGTGATCTTCGAAGGTTTTACTTTTTATTTTAGCATCGTCGACGTATATATCTAGCCCCAAGATATCTTGAATAGCTGTCCTTAACATACGTATGAAGCAGGCTGCTGCTGTTTTGACCCCAAAGGGCATTACAGTCCATTCGTAGACACGTCCTTCATATTTGAAAGCGGTATACTTCCAAAAATCAGGGTGTAAAAGCATTTGGTGGTATCCTGCTGCAAAATCAAAAACAGATACCCATTGCACTCCATGATTATCGTGTACAATTCGTTCCATAGTGGAGGCTTCTTCTTGGTCGTCGATTAAAATTTTATTTAAATGTGGGGGGTCTAAACATATACGTAGGCTTCCATCTGATTTTTCTCTGGCCAGCATATTATTCAAATATTTGGACTCTGATGGTCTGACATGTCCAAGTTTAATTAATTTTTGAAATTCTTTATCGAGTTGTTCTTTTTGGTGTTGACTAGGTTTGTAATTCCTAGCTACCCATTCTTCAGCATCAGGATCGATAGAAAATTCGAATTTGTATTGTTTGCCATTGTACTGCCCAATTTGACTTCGCCAAAGATGTTTAAATGGAATTATTTCGTCGATAACTTTCCATTGTTGCTCTGGTTCTAAATTTGTTTTTCGTAGGTTATTTAAAATAATTGAAAAATTTTCATCGATGGATTTATCTTCAAAAGTTTTATTATAAAATACATTTAATTCTTGAATTACAGTTTCAATTTTACAAACACGTACATGGTGAATAAAATGGAGGTTGTCTTTTAAGAAATTTACATATTCTTTTTGACCAGGAATTTTTGTACATTTTGCTCGCTGTTTTCTGAACTGCAGATCGATATACTCCTCCATTATAGTTTCTCTTCCAACTAAAAATCCACACGGCAGTCTTCGAACAATGTAAAATGGAATCTCCATGTCTACTTTTCCAAATTTCATTTTTATTTTTACAATGTATGGGAGGGTACCTTCGCTCATCCCATTGGCGACTCGAACGATAATTTTATTTTTTGGTGTTGCGTAGGTGACTGAATTTTTATGTCTACGTTCAATTTTTTTCAATAATCTTTCACTTATTAGATTAATTTCTGCACCACTATCCAATAGTCCATAGTAATCTTCTTTTTCAATCCCGAAATTAATGCAAGATGTATTTTTTTCTTTTACAGGTGGCGGCAGTGGTATTACTGGATGGACATCTTTTTTTACTTCAATTTTTGGCCAACGTTTTGCTGGGTACTCGATGGCGAAGATTTGCTTAATTTCCGGAGGTGAGACATTTATTTTATCGTTCCTACCTATTTCTTGATGTTTTGCTATAGGCTTTTCTTCTTTTTTCAGGTGCTGATCGAGTGAATTCATCCAATCAGCGAAGGAGAAATTTGGTTTTGCAGATTCGAAGGCATTACTGCTGGATGGTATACTATTTTTGTAAAAATTTTCGTTGTTATTTTTATTATTTTTCGCTTGTACTTTTGCATCCCTGTTTTGCTTTGCTTGTTGTTCGTATATTCGTAATTTCGCGTACCAATTTGACCAAAAGTCAGTGGCCTTTGGGTCAATTTTATCGATGCACTTAATTTTATCGTTTTTCAAGCCTTTGTTATCGATCTGCATCGCCACTTTTATCGTATCTCGATCGCTCGCGATTTGCTTATCTTTTTCGTCGATACTACTTTTTATTCGATTTTTGGAATTTGCCAAGCTGGTTTTATTGCTGGCGATTTCTTCTCTTTTCTTCTCCATCCAGGCAGTTTTCCATTTTATTTTGCGCAATTTTGGGTTGGTATGCGTGTCTAAATTTGTCGTAGGTAGGGTTTTTGGATCTTGCTTATCATTTGTGTCGACCCGATTTTCTATGTATCGAGTAGAAGTAGGTGAAAAATTGTTTTGTTTTTTCGATGTTCTGTTTTTGTTGTTGTTTTCTGCAGACTTTTTCAATTCATAAACCTCCTCAAATATCCAACGGCCGGTATCTCCTGAATTTAGTCGTTGAACTGCGCTTGTAAGCATTCGGAGAGCGGTTTTCTGGAAACTAGGGATTACTGGGGGTTTTCTAGTCTTGTGGTATCGTTGGAAACGATCACAATGGACTCGAACGTTCCCTCTGTCTGTTAAAATTTGCCTATACTTCGTTTTGTCGATGAATAAATCAGCAATTCGGGTGATTAAATTTGTATTTGTCATTTTTGTAATTTTTTTATAAATTTCGATAAAAGTTAAATATCTTCGGAGGCTTTTTGCATTTTTTCGACCTCGTACATAGGGCAGGAGGATCGGGAAAATTACACAAATTTGTTTTGCTCCTTTTTCTTTTATGTATTCAATCGTTTTTCGAAGATAAAACTCAACAAAGTGAAAATCAATGTCACGTTCATTGAGCTCATTTTCTCCAATTGACAAAATTACATTTTCTCTAAATTCCGGTATTTTCTTGATTTGGTCGTAGTGTTCGGTGATCGATCGATTGTTATATAAACGCCCATTTACTAGGCCTTCTCCCAATATGTCATAAATTTTTTTATCGATTTTGATAGTCCGGATTTCCCCCCTCGTTGCAGATATTTCTGCACACATCGTCACTTGGCGTTTTTTGGGTCAGTTTTCTGCCCCTCTGACTTTTCATCTCGGGGTGGCGGGGGGTTTCCTTGATGATTTCTTTGATCGTAGTATCTGTTGCGGTTCCAGCGATAATTTGGATCATAGTTTCTCCCTTGGTATCTTGGGTTCCTTTCCTCTTCGTGATTCTGCTGCCTATCTTCTTTTTGTTCATAGTTTTTACTTCTATCTTCATAATTTTTACTTCTGTCTTCCCTATTGTCTTGGTATCTACGGTCTCTGTTATGCGGTTCTTCTCGACGATAATCTCTTCTTTCGTAATTGTTTCGTCGATAATTCTCCCTATCGTGGTATCGGTAATTAATATTTATTTTTGACTGGTCTTCTTCTTCGTCCCAAGTTATGGTCATGTCGTCCGTGTCCATGTTTTTGACAGTCTCTAACTTAGCCATAATTGAGTCTTTATTGGTCAGTCCTTCGCTATTGGTTTGCTGTTTAATGCACTTAGGGAATTTTTTATACACCTTGGAGATAATCAATTTTTCTCTGGTATCGGTTTTTAACAAGGTGTCGTACCAATTAGAGATGTATTCGATGAAATCGATAATTTTTGTAATGTGTCTTGGGATTTCTTTTTCAAAAGCCATTACAGCTGCACTTTTCACATTATCGTCCCAAAAAATATCTAAGAAGTATTCTTGTAATTCTTCAAAAGTCTTGGCTTTTTGGACTTTTTCGTTCCAGGCAGTTGATTCGATTTTCACACACGAAGCTAGCAGCATTCTTCGATTATCTGGATCGATATTTTGAGTTACCGCCGGTGTTGTAAATTGAGCCAAAAATTTGTGTGGGAAAAATCTATTTTTTTGCTCAAAATTAGACACATTTTTGTAGAATAAATCGATGAAAATTTTATCTGATCCGCTAGCTGGAACTGTAGCCACTTGTACGTTCTTCATCGTATTATTTAAAGCCATCTTCGCTCCTTCAACAATTGTTTTAACGTTTGCATCGACTATGCCCATAAATTTGTCGTGTGCATCTGATTCAATTTTATCCAGGCTATCTTCCATATTCAATTTTAATTGATCGAAATAAATTTTAATATCTTTTTTCACGTCTGCATTCAGAAGGGCAACTATTTCGGTTTTTATTTCTTCTTTTAGCGCTTCTTTAAGTTCTTCTTTTACCAGATTTTTTAATTCTTCTTTTAATTCGGATTTTATATCGTTTTTTAATTCGGATTTTGCGAGACCTAAGTCATTTTGTAATTTATTTTCTAATTCGTTGAGATTTTCTTGAGTAATCATTTTGATCTTTCTTTTTCTAGGTTTGGTTACTTTTGGAATTGGTGGTGGAGCAATTCGATTACGAAGTTTAATACCCTGAGGAAATACTCGCGCTGGTGATGAAGATTTTACTGTTGTTTTAGGTATTTTGAAGATTTTTTGTAATTTTATTTTTTAAAAAAATACAACTGAGAGTTCGTGGATTTTATTTATTTTTATTTTGATTCGTAGTAGCGGCTGACGAGTCGCATTTATTTTTTATTTTAATACTGGATTCGATGGTTTATTTTTTGAACAATTTTTTAGAAAAAATAATGCTCAAATTTTTCGAAGATAAAATTTTTTTCAAGCACGAGTCAGGCGCCAATGAAATACCAGGCACTGGAGTACGGTTGACAGCGTTTTAAGCGTGCTAGGCTAGTGTACATCCAGTATTAGCTCAGTCGGAGAGTAGTTTAAAACACCAGTACTGCACTCAGAGAGCTACAGATTTTATTCATTTTATCTTTGAGACTCAAATAAAACTCAGGGTTGGCGTGGGAGATGAAATATAATATACATATAATATCACACGTGAAAATTATATATACAATTTATCTTCGATGGAATTTTTAATCATTAATTTAATTCGCAGGTATTTTACATATAATATTTTAGCCTATAGAAATAGGTAACATTTCGATGAGAAAGATTTATTTTTTATTTTTTATTCGATGAATTTTAAGGGAAGTCGAAGACATACAAATCATACAACTGAAGCTGTAGGTAGATAGCTGCTTTGGATGCTGTGCCACCGAGTATATAAACACTCGGCGACACAGCTAATCTGCGAGTAGCAGAAATAGCGTAGTTTAGCCGATCGAGTCGGAGCACCGGGCGTTACCACTTCAAACTGGCATTCGAAAATTTCGAAATACTCAACGGAAAACCTAAAAAAGTTGAAGTGCCATCAAAACACCAAAAAAAAAAAAAAGAAAAGAAAAAAAAACATAAAAGGGAGAAACAATATTAACAACTTTTCAGTGTATTTCAATCTGATTTAGGTGTAGATTTATCAACTTCGATCGTTCATAATGTATTTAGCGTGTACTAGGAAAAAGCTGCCAAATGCTCCAGGTAATTGACGAAATTATTCCCATAACTATAATGTAACATATTCGACGAAGGTATTTGATTTCATTCGTGTTTCTGTTGACGTTCCAGTTACAGCTGAGCAGGTTGATAATAGTATTGTAAAAGTCACTCCGATGAAGAGGAAGAATTTTTCGGCTGAAGAGATCAATTTCTTAAAGACGCTTATTCAGAAGTATAGGCCTAACCAGATTGAAAATAAGAAGACAGATACTGCTAATTTAGGAGAAAAGCAAAGAATATGGGAAAGTATTACCGCTGAATTTAATGCTCATTTTCAAAATGATGAAGAGGTATGTTATTAAATTCTGGTAATCACATCATTTTGTTACTGTTAGTTCATTGACACCAACTCTGTTATTTCAGACTAGTGTTAAACAATTAAGAAAGTTATGGGATAATTTGAAGACACGAAGAAAAAACGAACTTCTTCGTGAACGTTTAGTTGACGACGATTCCACTTCTGCAGAATTGAAACATAAATTAAGCAATTCTAATTACGATGATATTTCCGATTCCCTAGATAGTAATGCCATGAGCGTCGATTTTCCAAGCGCGTTAGATGAAAATTCTTATCTGACGAATAATAGTCCTAATAGTTGGGCATTACCTATTGAGACAGTCATTATTGAAAATGAAAGTGAAGAGACATATAGAGATACGTACAAAGACGCCACTCATCATCAACCAGATGACAATTTCGTTGAACCTAGTGAAGGTACGTTGATGAGTAAATCAAGTTTAGAATTTCGTGTTCTTCAAAATTATAAATTTTGTTTCCATTTTTACAGCTGTGAATAATTGTACATGTAGTCAAACGAAAAAAGAAATGGAATTAAGGCATAAAAAAATTAAACTCATATTGCAAGAAGAAGAAGCCTTGTATAAAATGAAAAAAGACGAGCAGCAATTGAAAAATGAAATTGCTAAAGTACAATTGAAAATCGTCAAGGAGAAAAAAGCCTATTTAGCGAAAAAAAGAAAACTCCAGTTGCAAATTCTTACCAAACAACTAGATAATTCAAATAGAGCGGAATCTAACGAAGGTGATTACTGATAATGATGAATATGAAAAATATGTTTTGTTAAATTAACGATTTCCGTTTATTCGTGCGTAGAAGTTCGGCCGAAATTGAGCAACTGCGTTGCTGATAGTGATGAAAGTGGAGTAGACGACTCTAAAGTCAAAATTAACAATTGTGTTAAAGTCGAAAAGGATTCCGAAGATATAAGTAACAATGTACGTTATTTATCAATAATAATAATTTTATGCTTTTTACTAATTACTATTAGGTTTATTCTCAAGCACCGAGTTGGTGCATCGTTGATCATTTATTTGATATTATACAACACTTTGAGTCTTATCGTTCAACCTTTAACCTCTCTATCCATTTTTAAATTTTGCAGATGAATACTTTGTTTTGCTCATAAAGATTTCTTTTCTGCTAAATTAGAATAAGTTAGCTCTTAATTAATTGCATTACCATCTTTCATTTCAGTGCCTGGTTGCGAACGGAAAACTCGAGAATGAGGTGAATAATCTCAGAAGATAAAGAATTTTTATATATGGCATCATGACGTTTTAAAAATAAGATTATTTCTCTCTCTCTCTCTCTTTCTTTTTCTTCTTTTTTTTTTTTTTAGTAAAGTACAATACAGCATGATTGTTGGTCAGTGTCGGGTTTTTTATATACCTTTTCATTTTACGTCTGTCAAATTGTTGTAACGTTAATTTAAATTACGTAAAAGTACGTAATTGTACAGAAGTTATCGCGTTTATGTTTGAATATTTGTGTTTTTCTATGTATTTTTTAACGTTTTTAATGTACTTATAGAAATGTTTATTATATTTATTGTGTTTGATGATACATGTATAAAAAGTATTCGATTGTTCAATTTCTCTTCTGTAATTATAGGACGTTGAAAATAAGCGAGCTTTTTATGAGTTTTTCACCAAATAGCTTAACATCTAAATGTAATTTTAACGTGGTACATTATTATGGAGACGTTATTTAAATGGATCGTCAATGCATCACTTAGCTTATAGAATTTTATATTCCGCCGATGTCATCGGAAAATTAACGTCGCTTTTCACATTTTGCATACTTAACGTCTACACTTTTTTTTACGTGGGATTACCTTGCGGTATTTGAATGTTTTCACTATCGAGAGAGTAGAGACTACAGACTTCCACAATCAGCATTTTATCTGCAGCGATAGACAGAGAGTGAACTAAATGCAAAATTGCCATAAATCTTGGTATTGCTGCCATAAAAGAATATTTCATGCTTATTGGTGTTGAGCCAAACGACTTTAAAAAAGAGGCGAGTGTTTTCAAAACGTTTTGTTAATGTGTGATGCTTCGGAGAAACGTAAAAAATATCAGAAATTAGATCGTTCGAATCCTATGTAAACTTCGAATCGATACCAACGAACGGAAATTTTTACCTCGTAACAATAATTTTTTTTCTTACAATCAAACATGTATCTTTTTTTATTTCATTTCGTACAGTCTTCGTCATATACCTACAACAGCTGAATAAACACTATGCATATGTAAGCTGGTATACCTACTCGAGCCTCGAATTGAGAAACAAAAAGAAAAAATTTACTTCAGAGAGCAATTGTTTCGATATCGGTAACTTGAACCTATTCGTTGAACATACAATTAAAGATAATGCTGATTATTGATAAAATTATTATATGAAGCGTACCTATCATCAGTTTCGTTGTATTACAACGATACAATCACGCTATACTTTCACACTTCAGGTCAACTGATGCATTTTTAATGACAAATCTGATATTGTGGTTTGAAATATTTTATTCACAACAAATTTGAAAATATCTTTTTGAAAGGATCAAATATTTTTTGAAAATTATCAATGATTTGCTTAATAGTAAAAAAATGTATCGCAGTTCATCAATGGATTTTTTAGACTTCGTAATCAAATGCTCATGCTTCTCCTTTTTCACAACTTGATTAATCGTTGAATTTTACGTTGCTTATGTTTTCCTTCAAGCATAGCATAGGCAACTTCAACGCCTTTCAAGAGTGTCAGATTTGAAAATGCGTTGGTATGAAATCAAGGCATAGAAGTCTCTATGGGTAAGGGTATTTCCTCGCATTTTTTTCTACAATAATTTAACCAAAGATAGGCTAGGTGTACTTCGAAAATTAAAACGTGTAAATTTTCAGTGAAAATACCGATAAATGGCGATAACGTCTTAGCATAAGTACAATACTTAAATTTAGAAGTTTTATGTACTGAAATCGTGTTGAAAACAGTTGTGCCGCGTTTACTTTTCATTTCAGTGCCAGATTTTTCTTGAATAATTATTAATACAGGTATAGACGTCAAAATAATATGTGCAACTGTGACATCTTCGATTCTTTTAAAAATTACTGGGGAAAAATAAATTACACCGCAACGAATCTCAAGTTGATTATTTTGAAATAAAGCATGATCAACCTATAATTAGGATCTACAAAAAATATTTCGCCTATAAAAAAATGTTGATCACAATAATATAGGTAAGCAATTCAATAATACATTAATATTGGTATTTCTACTTGAATTTTTCGAAATAAAGTAAATATTGTCCGTAAACTGCTGAGTAGTCGCGAAACGATATGAATTGGACAAGAAAGAATGTACAGGGAAGGGGAACTTTGTTTAAAACATTCAAATGATTTGTTCTGTACTTTAGTCGCCAGTTTATCACTTAACCGGTTAAGTTAACAATACCACTATGATCCATGCGATTCCGTTGCTATATCAGTTACCATTAGAATATTCGTAAATATATTTTTTCTGTGTATCAAGAATTTGATCGAAAAATTCCAAGATGTTTTGCGGAAACTGTCTATCTAAAGTAAGTTTTTTTAAAAAAAATTTCTCACCACTAACCCTCTTTTTAAGCTATTTACTGGCATTTTTCGGTTTTTTCTAACTAACCATTTCGGGTATAAAATTTTTTATTTATCGTTTTGAATTAATTTTAATAAATCAGCTATTTACTAGTCATTTACTTGTCAAAGTGAATAGATTTAACCCTAATGTTGGTAAATAATAATTATGAATATGATAGGTAGGCATTTAACTTTAACGTTTGATGATATTTTGTCTATTCTATTCTGAGTATTTGTTTTATAACTTGGTAATCTAAATATTTTCACTGTTGTTCGTGATGATTTTTTTTTATAAGAAATCGGGAATTGAAAAGAATTCTCGTTCAAGTTTCATAATTATAATTTTTACGAGTGAGTTGAGCTAGGTACCGTATTAATTTTTCAATTTTTGATGAATAACGGAGACAATTTTGCTGTTATATTTCGTAGTCGAGTGATAATACGACGTGTTTTGAGATAACTTTGAACATTGTACTGTTTATTTTATTTTCATTTATTCGTATACAATTTTCTAAGTAAAGTCAACTAAAAGTTGAACAGTTGTTCAATAATAGTTTTCGCTGACTTATTCGTTTTTCAAAATTTTCATTTCCTTCGTATTTTTAGGTTATCTAAAAGGTAACATTGATTCCAATCAACCTGTCAATTTTTTTCACATCCGGTGTATCATTCCATCATTTTATTCATGTTTTCATGAAAGAATGAAAGAAATTACAAACGCATGCGTACATTCAACTCTTTATCTTCTTATTTTTATGAAAGGTCCATCCCGACAAATATCATTGTTCTATAAAAAATCTTCTACTGCACCGGAATTTTTGTTGTAGCACTGCAGATTGTTACGCTTGTTCGAAGTAAATTCTTATTTTCTGCATTCCGAGAACCATGAACTAGTTCGGTGCGTTGATTGGTGTTTTGAGTGTAGAGTGAATCACGCGTTATCAAATTTGATGTGATGTATTTCGTACGGTTCGATATTTTATTAAAAAATTGACGTGTGTTCGAGTCTTCGAGAGTAAAGTATCGAGTGATGGAAATGCCGATGAAAAATCACAATGGTGCGCTTATCTATGAATCGTATAAAATATCATAGGGTGAGGAAGATGAGCGACGTATGCGTTCCAGATGATATTATCCTTATAAATAAAGATATTCTTGATGAGGTGAGTACGTAGTGTAATTAATGATACATGTATTCGATATCTGCATTAGGTACTTGTGAACCAAATTACCGTTGTTTGTTGAACAGAAGTTGAAGTGTTTCTCGTCGTAGTAGAATATTGGGTGTATTTCGCGAATAATTTACCTTATCATTGTTTATGCTTATCGTATTGATCATATGTTAATCGTAACGTGGCTTAATTACCTACGTGCACATGCTGAAATTCCGTTTCGTCAGTTCGATTCTTATTTCAACAATCGTTTGTGTGAAGTTAATCAAACTATCGCCAGTTTTCTTGTGTTTTATTGAGGGTATCGGTGATCACCTTTGAAACATGTACATACGTGGTTGTATAAGTTTTTGCAATTGAGTAAGTTTGAGCTTTCATTAATTTTACCGTTTCAATCGATAGTAATTCTTTATTGTATAGTATTGCTAGAGGAAGTATCTTTGAACACGATAGATAACATTGTACTCGATATTTCCTTATCACTTCTCCAGTGGATGGATTCCCCTTTCAACGTGATTTGTTGTCTAATTAACCGCACTCGTTTCAAATATTTCTACATTATTTATGACTCAGTCGACAGTTTGAACCATTTTTCCTGTAGTTACTTATCGATCCATACGTGAATAAGCTGAAATCCACAACTACACGTACTTCTTTCACCAAGAATTACCCAGCAATATTCAATTGATTAATAATCGAATGAAAGTAATGAATGAATAATCATACGTTTTCGGCGTTACGCGTAAGGTGTGCTCAGTGTGACCATAATACGAAAACAAAAAGTTTCATGATAATTCATTCCATTTTTTGCATCCTTATCAATTTTTTTTTTTTTTGAAACAAGGCAAGGTTCGAGTTTCCATTTCAATTTTTCACGTTTATTTGAAATTTTATGGCTTGTGTTTTCGAGCATTGGGCGTTTTTCAGCTCCTAATTGTATATTGGCTGGTAATGTGTTTCGAAAAATATGTTCCAAATGCGAAAGGAAAAAATTTTCCGAACGTTATGGCACGTACAACATACAAAATTGAAATTTTTCACAATTTCTTTGAAGTTTTGAGGACGTATCGTGTATTTGGTTTTGAATTTTTATCATCAGAATGCGTATCAGATTCAAATGGCCTTCTTTTGAGCATTGCTCAAATCCCAAGAAAAAATTGCAAAAAGTAAGAGACTTGATTTTTTGAAGTAAATTTTTCTTACAATTAGTGTAGGATGGATGAATTTTATTGCAAATTTACTTAGCAGTCACGACATTTTGGCTTCTTAAAAGCAGTAGTTTTTTACTGCAAAACAGTAAAAAACTACTGCTATCGAGCACCCCAAGGAAAGTTTTTCATTAAAAATATAGGTTGGCAACGTGAAATAGATGCATATGATTGGTGGAATGTTATCTCTCCAGTCCAACAACCAATCATGCGCTATCATTATTATCATTCACTGTGATCACTGACCAACCAAAGTATTTTAGTAGAAAACTTTTTTAGGGGTGCTCGATTTATTTCTGGGCACCCTGTATGTCTGCCTGTATGCGGCTCGACGTCAACACTACAAGGTACAACACTGCTGAAATTGGCAAAAAGTTTTTTTCATTAGTCGTGATTCGATCTCGGTCATTAACCTGTCCAAGTGTTTTATTAACTTTTGCAAATAAGGAAATCTAGGGGATTATTTTATAAGCCATGAAAAACAGTTGTTTGTACGAAATTTTATTATGAATTACCTATACCTACCTTCTCTCTGTTTTGGATTTTTGAATCGATGATTACCTTTATGGCGATGAATGATTACTCATTCTTTGCTCTGGATGAAATCAATATGTTTAGAAATCCCAAAAAAAAAGTGTTTCGTGAAAATTACTTTCTAAAAGAGTGAAATAGGTGATTTGAAAATGCAGATGGGGAAAAAAATGAAAAATGTTCAAAAACAATGTTTTAAGTGGATATAAATCACCAAAAAAAGAATTGAAAAAAACCTTTTTCTGGTTTTTAGTGCACTTGAATTTTAAAATTTGAAACGAAGGTAGAAAGGGGTCACTCGTACTAAACACCCTAATTTTTAGTTTGGTCTTTCTATTTGCATACAAGTGGTTTGAAAATTACGCAACACACTCTTTTTTGTTGGTATATGAAAATAATTATTTGTAATTCAACTTTGAAATGTTTATGCCTTTGGGCAAAATTATTCATCCCCTGTTCCCAAATATTGAAAAAAAATTCCCTCAAAAATGAAGAAAAAAAAACAACTTCAGAAGCCTCTTCTTCGCTTTTTGGAACACTATTTATTCCTGTTATTATTTACTATCGAAACTAGACAAATGATAAATTCAAAGGCTTTTTTTAAAGCTCCCCTCCTCCATTTTTAAAAGACCTATTATCCCTGAAAACAAAAGGTTGATTTTTTTCAAAAGTCTGAAACTTTGAATTAAGGAGGGAGCGACAGACGTTCGAATTTTTGTGGGAAATTCTGCACAACTGTTGAAGATGTCTTGGAAAATGTTGAGAAAAATTGTAAATGTGTAACCTTCAGAGTTATTATACTTGTATGTATACTTTCACTCAGTACGAATTACGAACAGATAATAAACGAATGGTTATTTCTGATTTTTTTTTTTAGGAGGATTTGATTTTTAGTCTCTCCCTCGAACTGTCTCTTGTTCTGCTAGAGTTTGTTCAACATTTTAAAATTTTAAATAAAATAAAAAACAATTTTTATTTTTATTTTTTATTTTTTTTGATACACTTATGAGCATTTAATGCACTTGGAATTTTTAAACGTGAGTGAGTGAGATCAAACGTTTGAAAAAATTGAAAACTTGCTATATTTTTGCTTTCAAATGGATGATTAATTTGTACTTAATTATTTATAGCCAACCGTCGGAAAAAAAATTTGTGTTTTTCAAAGATTTCAAAAAGTTGAACTTTCGATAAATTTTCCAATAAAAGTTGTGAATTTCTCTTTTTGAATTATTGATACAATCTTTTTTTTGGAGGATGAGGGAGTAAGGAATAGTGATTTTAATTATAAAATGTTCAATTAGTGCTGCAAGTTCTGAAAAAGCTCTGCATTAATTTGGTTTAAAATTCCTTTATTTTTCATTAAAAATTTGTTCAAAATTTTTTTCACCTTAATTTATTATTTAATGGAAAAAAATATCGACGAGTTTGCGTTTTGCTCCACGTTGAACATAACAGCGCTATTCTATGAAAATTTCAACTTTCAACAACGCTCGTAATTTTTTATGAAGAATGAGGGGAACTAGGAATGAGGTAAAATCTGAAAAAATGTATCAAATTTAAAGAATGCATTTTTGAAAGACGACGAGGGAGAGAGTAAAATCAAAAAATATGATGTCCAAGATCCATGGCAAAAGTCTGCTGGAATTTCGTGGAGTCCTGCATTTTAATTTGAAGATTTTGTAAATCACGTTTGATTTGTGTAACTTTTTTCCTAATGGCATAGCGAATGAAAAATTCTGTAATGTTTTTCGAAAAAAATGTATTCCTCCTCTTTCTTTGGAATGCTTCACACTTCGTAAAAGGTCTCATAATAGGATTGAAAAAATTAATTCATTTTTTATTTACGTTAGTGACTAATTAACTCGATAGAATTTCCCAGCTCATATTGAATTAGACGTCTTGCTCTTTATGCGTTTGAAGCATATCGAACAAATATTGCTCAATTTTTGAAATTTTCAATTTAGATGATGAATCATTTCAAGTTATGTGAATTATGACATTTTCAGTCCAAAAATCGTCGCAAAATAGGTTTTTTTATGTACCCTGCTGTAGGTCCCCTCTCGAGATACTTTTGATAAATTTTGTTTGTAATTTTCTTCGTACCGATATGAAAGATAAGAAATCGTATGTTTAGTCGACTAATTTATGCATTTCTATACAATTCAGTGTAAATTTATTGGTACACTTGATTGTAGGTATTATCATTGTTTGTTTTCTTCTTAATCATCACCATCATCATCATCATCATCAAACTAAAATTACGAAATCCTTTTACGTAGATCTGCTTCAGTTCTGTTCTGCTCTGTGCACAAATCCAAAGTGGATGCCACTTGAGTTGAAAACAAACCATCGACTCGCGTTGAAATTTGACGAACTGAACAATTAACTGAGACTGACTCAAAATTGCTTCAGCTTTAGTCGTGATTTTCCAACCTTTCGATCGCATAGACTTAAAAAAAATATGATATAAATCTTTCGCAGTAAGCATCGTCGTGTACTTAATCGATTCGATGGAAACTATACGAAGATATTTATTCATTTATTATAGTAGCCGTGTTAATTAACGATGTATTGTCGATGGTATTGTTTGGTATCGAGTATTTGTTTCTGTGCTGCTGTGTGGTGTGGTTGTGCGTGATGTATTGTTGTTTTATTCGTATCACATCATCAGAAAGATATCGATAAATTCACTATGAATGGAGACACGATGAAAACGGTAATACGAGTACAAATACGATTTATTTTAAAATACCCACCTATCGATAGGAACCTCGAACCTTGTCCCGTTTGTTGGAGCTTTTTTTGGAATCAGGGTGGTTGTTCGAATCGTTGGTAATTATTCCAACAATTATCCAGTTTGGACGAGTTTTCATTTCTCTGTATCTTTTTTTTTTTTTTTTGAAAATCCATGGACGTTGCTCTATAATACGATTCCATTGTATAGAAACGAAAAGCAATCGAAGCGAAACATAAACAAATAGACCGACCTTCAAAAGTACCGGATTAAGTGTATTCGCATTGTTAATTAAAATTTAACACCCGATTCAACGGCGCGGCGTTCTTTTTTCTGCTCCAAGTGTTCTGCTAAGATCATCACATATGCGTATGTGTATGTAAATGGGTGAATTACAGCAGATGAGGGCAGCCAGGGGGGGGGGTCATTTTTATTAAGGCTTAAGTTACCTATACATGTATTCGTGTGAATCCTACGTATAGAAATGCTCATTGCAACGAAGGATTCTGGAATAAAAATATGCCCCTTCTTTTAATAGGTAATCGATATTGAAACGAGCAATGATAAGAAAAAATACAGATAAGCATTCTCATATCGTGTAAGAAGTTATTACTGCGGAATTATAATTAATTGAATTTTTTTTATTAATTTTACATATATAGGGTCGTAGTAGAGTTCTACAGTGAGCTTGACTGTTTAGGTAGGTATTCATAATGCCTTCTTATGGCTCGCGATCAACGATCATTATCCGCGATTAATTTTCGCTACTCGTAGAACGTTTCTTAGTCGAGGTCGATTGTCGAAATTTTCAACCATAATGAATTATTTTGATTTTGGAAACTGCATTTTTCCCAAGTGCGAATGCCGTTTAGTTGAAAAAATCGCCAGTCCGCAGGTAAATTACCATCATTATCCTATTTCGTATAGGTACTTTTTAATCGACTCGTAGGTATGCGATTGTAATGATTATAATTTCGGTGTTATTTTTGCTTTTTTTTTCGAAAGTCGGAATTTAATTCATTTAGCGCGTTTTAATAGCGGAAATATTGCAAGTTTTTTGGTAATTTTTTCACATCAGTGATGTTGCGACAGAATGAGATATCGTCGTTTTATTTTTTAACAATCCAGCGTTGATTTTATCGAGTATGCTAATCGTTTATCGTATTTTTGTATATTAAACGAATCATTTATAGTTTTGAAGCATGGGCTGGGTAGAAAATTTAATTTGGAGTCATTACTAGAGTCAGGGAAGTGATTAAATTTGGTTGAAAATTGTCTGTATATAGAGATGGATGCGTGTTTTTCAAATTCTATAACTAAGTAAGTGTTATCGAACGTTGAACCGATACGATGCTATAAAATAAGGAAGAGAAAGCGTGAAAGAAGGAAAAGAAAATTCTCGACGATAATTTCCATTACCTGAGATACGAATTTATGCCTTTTAGCTATCGAAATTAACATACGGTTTGATGTTGTGTGGATTTATATATGTACGTCATCATAGAAGTACCTATCGAAAATCAGTAATGAAAAATGCTCAACTATGTATGTCGAATTATAAAAATAGGCACTATGTGTGTGTATCGTAGGTTAGGTGTATGCTTTGATATTGACGTTAAGATAATCTCTCTCGCCAATGATTGCTACGATAAGTAAGATACCTACCTAATAATATTTAGGCAGTTGATTGATCAATTTCGAGTTAATCCTGAATGGAAGGGAGATACGAATTCTCAAAGAAAGGGAATTTTTGAAAAAATCGTGGTTTTTTCGGTCTAGCTTCTACTTTACCTGTTTGGGGGAAAAGTGGTCAAGTTCCAAATGGTGGCATTTGAATTCTGTGTCAAACTGCGCTATTGCTGTCAAAATGCAAGACCACTTTTTGGGTTCTACTGATCGTGAGTTGGTTGAAAACTTAATGGAAATAATTGCTCATTTTTGGGCGAATTCGTATTTTGAAGGTACATATTTTCTTCTCGAATATTTCGCATTAATTGAGCAAAAATCAGATCTTGAAAGATATCATATTTTCTGAAACAGGGGGAATATTTTGGAATATAGTCTTGTCAGTTGTTTAGTCTCATTACTGCCAATTTCGAAAAAAAAAAATCTGAGAAAAATAGCCCAAGCTTATTAGTTAACTTCGGTTTCTTGAAATTGGGAATTATGGCGCAACAATTGGCATTTGACAACCCTCTAATTGGACATGAATACTGGGAGGGAGAGAGGGAGGGAGGGAGGGAGGGAGGGAAAGAAAGAAGTACAAACGGTTTCCCAAATAACCTCACGATCTAGCATGTTAAATATTTTGTCTCGATGTAATTTTTTCAATCGTATTTCGTGTGGGAATTCTCCATTACCAGATTTCCTTGGAAAATAATGAATTAATCAGTTTATCAGTTGTCGAATTTGTTTAACTTTTGATCGACGCGACGGTTTTAAGTAATTTGTTCAACGTGACAGTTCAGATTGATTAGCTAATTCAATTCTCTATCTTGAAAGTGATGTATGTATCTTCATAGTAAAATTAATGCGAACAATTTTCTTTTTCTTGTGTGGGAAGAGTAGAAGTGATAGTGATCCATTGGGAGGATACTTGGGCTCTGCGTAGTGATGTAGTCGGCAAGGAGAAGGGGTTACTAGAGCCATTGCCTTCCCTCTTGACGATGAAAATTTAAAATTGAATGTACTGAAATTTTTGTTTTTTCAACAAATCTTCGTTCGAGCAATCGAGCAGTATATTTTTATCTTCATTTTTAAGAAATAATCATGCATTATGAAGGGTTTTATGAAATTCCATCAAATTTCGATTTTTCATGGCTAAAAATCTGGTTTTCGCCAATTCGTAAAAAAATACTGGCTACGCCATTGACTCGGTGCCTAAATTAAAACTGAGGGAATAGTCGGTGACGAAAATTCATTTCTGTGGGAAGGGGGGGGGGTTGAGATAATTTTTAGATAGTTTTTCTTCATTTTTTTCGAGGAATTCTTAAATTTTCCTGAAAATCAACTGATTTTTTTTTTTTAAGGAAAATCCGATGATCTTACAAAAATTAAAAATTAAACGAAACATTGAAAACGATCAACTTTATTGAATAATTGTTTTTGTGGCCTTTTAAATGAACCTTTTTGTTTATTAATTATTTTTTATTTTCAACTTCAGAAAATTCTGTCCCTTCGATTTCTAAAATGGTCATTTTTCAAAAAAGATGGATCAAAAAGTTATTCTTCATTGATCTGTCCAATTTTGATTTCATTCAGCGGCAGAGTTTCCCTATCTAGTTGTAACATTTTTTGTGAAGAAATTTGTATTTCAGCAGATCTACTTTCCTTCCTACATAGTATCATTCTACGAAAAATAAATTGATTCTTTCCTTTATTACCCAAAAATTAATTGATTATGATTAGATGTTTCAAATCAGTTAGGAATGAATTATTTTTTTATTTTGTGGCCTTTTATAGACTATGGGATCAAAATGTTTTTTTCTGGCATTATTGGCATTGCCTCCTTTTCTTCCCTGTAGAACATTCCTCTACCACGAGCTTTCATCATCCAATGAAAAGTTTAAAAAGCTTACACTGTATGTATGTGATTTTCTCTAGTTATGTGTAAACAAACGTAAAAAATTTCATAACCACTTGTAACTGCCAAAAAAATTAAAAAATTATGAACAACACGTTTTTTGAACTGTTTTTCTAGTTTTTAAGCAAAATTCAATAAATAAGATTCTTGAAAAAAAATTATTATAGACCTTTTCCTGTTGATCCGATTCTCTATCTCATTTTGCTCTCGAAATTTTTCTCGAAGTGTCCAAGAGAAACTTTCAAAAAAAGGCGGGAAAATCAAAAATTTTCAAAATGTTTTGAACGCATGTACTTACTAAACGTTTCACTCCAACTGCTAATGAATTCCTCATCAGATTTCCCACCAGAATCAAACCCTCAAACAGCTAAAAAAATTTATCAAAAAAATGACAAACTTTTTTGTGATTTTAAAAAAAATGATTGGTGTAAAATCAATGGAAATCTCATGTGACTTGGAAAATTCGAGGGAAAAATTTACCAAAAAAAGGCCATTTTAGTAATAAATTTTTAAACCAAAAAAATTTGAAACGCTCTTATTTTTGGGAAGTAATTATTCCTGGTTGGCGATGTCAAAGGCTGTGAAAATGATGAGATCCAAGGCTCAGGAATTTTCATTTTCGCTGCAAGAAAATGGACTACAGGATAGAATTGACATTTTGTTCACAAAACGTGAAAAAATGTTATTATTAAATATGAAAAAAATTGAAATCAATTTTCCGAATTTCCACAAATTTTTGATTCATTTTTCATATTTTTAGATGAAATTTCGTTCATGAGTAACGAAAATTGTATTGAACATTGCCTTAAATTGGAAAATTAATACCAGTTTATATTAACGATTTTGATTTTGGTTTCTTTTTTGGTTCTGTTTTCATTTTCTTACCAAAAAATCGACGGATTTCGTTTTTCGGTTGCAAATCTACTTTCCCTGACATGAATCATAACAGTGGTTAAAATGGATACGTGTCAGTGCCAGAGCTGACGGTAAATAATGATTCAATTGAGTGACTAATTTGTCATCGAATAAGAATTAAAATGCATCGGATTGAACTTGGAATAAAATATGTGAATTTCAACGTTGGTGGAAAAATCGAAATGCGAGTTCTTTTTGAATCTTTCTGGAAAGATCGGGGGAAGAGGGAGGGTAGGGAGGGAGGGAAGTTGGAGAAATTTCGATTGAAAAAGGACTGTTAAAAAGTTATACGTGCTTAAAAATATGCTTTTAAAGGTTTTAATTTTTCTTGTTTTCAACTCATTCGTCTTTATTGACTATACGAATGTTGTCAAACTGTTTACAGGAGCATTGATTGCTTCGTTGAATTCATTTCGTTTCCTTGTATTTGTTTCAGATTAAAAATTTCTTATCTCTGTGATATTTTTAAGCTTCTTTGTTTGCTTTTCTTGGATTCGAGTCATCAGTACTTTCAGTTAATAATGAACAGAATGAAAGAAACGGTGCTGATTTGTTCTCTTGATTTCTTCATACATTTTTTGTTTCGAAGATTTCATTTTTTATGAGAAATCAAGGGCTACATTAATTTTTTGAATTTCATTTTTCTATCTTCCTATTCCGCCTTCTTGAAAAATATTTTATAATTGTAAATTTTTTTTCTCGTGCATATTTTTAAGAAATGGTTTTCTGTCTCTGCTTTTTACAACGTTCAACGTTGCCAATTTTCAATTTACGATAAATTTTAGCAAGCTCCTGTTGTAAATTTGTCATGTCCATTTATTAATTTTTTATCCTTTTTACAGACTGATAAATCAGATGAGAGCGATATGTGGCTGAAAACGAGCGATGCCAGCTCAATGTGCGCCGAAGATGTAGCCTCTAAGTTACGAATAGACTGTCGAATGGGCTTAGGATGGAACGAGGCGGACCTTAGAAGACAGCTAATCGGTTATAACGAATTTTCATTCAAAGAGGAAGATCCGCCGTGGAAAAAATACATCGAACAGGTAATTAATTATACTGAAATTTATACTCGTATTCGCCTAGTTTACGTATATTCTTATGAATGGGTTGTGAGTAGAAATACAGGTAGTTAGGTACTTAAACTTGGCAAATACGAATTACGTACACGAAATTTACCTACATAGATACGTATCGTAAAATTACGACGAAGCCGGAAAATCTGTATTCTGGTTTATTTTCCGGCCTGGTTTGGCTGGAGGGACGCTTCGCCGAACGAGGATAAAAATAAAAATTCAAAACTAATTACGATTTCGTACTTGATAAGTCAGCGATTTTTATCGCGGTCGGTACATCTTGTTATATAGTTGTAATTGTTGACAGTTATATGCAAGATTTCGCAGCCTATTGTATAATTATGTAAGGCGAATGAATGAAAAAAAAAAAAAAATTAAAAAAATACTTCTATCTGTGCTACACCTATATCAGCTAATGTAAGCGCTCGAGCCATCATACACGCATTTATTAATAGTATTTTATACGTTGAAGAAAGATATATATAGGATGTATTGTTAGGATATGTGTAATATATTCAAAAATTTGCTTTTCGTACAATTTATTAATGCAGTTCAATTGTTTTTTCATTTTCCTCGACGCGTTTATATCTAATATACTCGTGCAGGAAATATTTAACAAAGCGTAAATCCTGTTTGAAAAAAAAACTCGTTAATTATACCCGAGTCCGTGGAAATTTATCGGAAGTTTTTGAGAAAAAAATTTATTACTTGTTTATTTTTTCAAAAATTCCTGGAGAAAATACAAGTGGCTGCAATTTGCTTATGCATATTTATTACGTGTGAGGAATCTGAATTGTATAGGTATATTGGTCTTGGATCTATGGCTATGTATCCTTGAAACTTTGAGGGTAGATTTTTGCGAGCGAGGAAAGAGGAATTATGTAATAATTAGACGAAGAAGGTTTCTGTGCGTTTGCTTTGATTATGTACGAGTGCTTGACGATTAATTGATCGGTGAATTTTGACACGAGTTCGATGTAGACATAGGTACCTTGTACCTTGGCAAGGTCGTAGACGTGTATGTTTCGTTGATGATTGCAAGCGAATCAAGAATCAACCTAGACCCTCAATTTGTGATGCATTGCTGATGAGATTTGAAAGATGAGCTTGGTCTTGACCGTGAAACCGAACCGAGTTATGTAATTTTTTTGATGATTGGATGGAATGAAGATTATTGTTTTTTTAAAAAGAAAATCTGAGTTTTATGGGGAGGTTCTAAAGAATAAAGGTTGGATTTTGATTGAGAACATATTTTAACCAAAGAACCGTTTGCACCAGCAATTTTCAGCTTGAATAAGACGAGGCTAAATCGAAAGAGCTTGTCCTAAAACTCGCTTAACTAAAATTTCAGCGTCGTAAGTTCATTTTGGAATTTTTGGCGAATTTTTGTAAATTCAAAAATTTCAACAACTCGAATTATTACAGCATTTTTTCAAGTATCTCATAAATTGTCCTTCCAGAGTAATCTGAAATTTTTGAAAAAATTTAAAAACTCACTGGAGGCTCCAAAAAGCCCGGATTGGGATTGTTTTCGAGTCAAGTCATAGTGTAGACATATTTACCAGAAAATATCTTGTCGAAAAAAATCGCTCATTGTATCTTTTTTGAAATTTAATTTTTTAAAACGAATTCTAAAGTTTATAAATTGATCATGAAATTCAGTTTTGAGCATAGCATACTCTCCTGGAATTCCGCGATAACCATTTGAAAACGTTGAAAGGGCACCCAATCACCACCGATTAAAGTTATAGGTGCTAAAATTAATTTTTCGACCCTTCCAGACCGATTAGAAATTTCTGGAGAAAATTACAAAATCGCTGGAGACTCTAGAACGGTCCAAATTTAGTACCTAATTGTCGAAGTTTAGGACTTCAATTACAGGGATAATATGACATTGGCTCACTTCGCTGAAACAATTTTATACTTCGTAAATAAGTTTGTTAAGTACGTAATCGCTCTTGAAACAGATTTTTTAAATTTTCAAAAATTTGTCAAAAACACAAAAACGAATTTTCCGCTTTTGAAACTTTGGTTACGGGGGTTTTAGAATTTTTCTCTTTTGATCTAGGCTGTTTTTGTTCAAATCGTAGAGCGTCTGTTCAAAAAGTTCCCTTGTAAGTCAATTACATACATATGTGAAATTTGAATATCCTTTCCATTTTCTGTGATGAAAAAATGCATCATCAGCCAAAATTTCAAAAGTTGAAGTGCATTTTTCGATTTTTGGTGAATTTTTAAAAATCAGATTTGAGTCAAGAATGGGAAAAAAATCAAAATTTATCCAAATTGGTTTGGATACCTACGTAGCTGAAATTTGCTGTGTGCCCTGTGTTTTCGATCCCATAAATCTATTTGAAACGAATCGTTTTGACTTTTGAGCAGTTCTGGAGCTTTCAGCAGTTTTTTGAAAGTTGAAGTGTCTACAAAATTTTACCCAATGAAGTTGGTAAGTTGAAATTGACTTTATACCCTAATTTCAAATTGTGGAGTCAACTTGAAATGGTTTCAAGCCGTTCTAAAACCTCCAACTAGAAATTCCAGTTTCCCAAAGAATGTCATAGAATCTGTCGAAATCAACTTCAATATCCATAAACGCGTTGATTGCATGTCAATAGTAACTCACTTTGTCGAATTATTCGCCAATTTTTCAAAATCAGTTCTGCCAGCTCTCTGAAGATTTTATGATTGAAAATTTGAATGTTTGTACAATGGAAAAATTCTGAACCGGCAGAAACCGATTTTGGAAAACTAGCACCAACCGCTTTTATACCTTCTAAACTTGATTTGCACAATTTTTTTGACATATTTTGATAATATGACATTTTTAAAATGTTTGGCTGGAGGCTCCAGAACAGCTTAAAAGCTCTTCCAGTCGATTCAGCATGTTGAAATTAGAGTATAAGGTAAATTTTAGCTTTCCAATTTCATTGGGCGAAATATTGTGGAAATTTCAACTTTCAAAAATCTGCTGGAGGCTCCAGAAATGCTCAAAACGGTTCGAAATAATATTTCAATGTGACTACCTAGTACATACTTACCAAGTCATTCGAAGTCATTAAAAGGACTGCAGATTATCAGAGTCATCAAAGACATCAAAACGTCATCCTATTTGGCCAAAAATCAAACATACGAGACCGAAAATTATTGATCACATTTTTTCAAAATTGAATGATAATCTGTCAAAAATGCAAAAAGTAACATAAAAATTATTGTTGAATTGACCTCTCAGTAAAAGTTACCATAAGTTAGTGAAAAAAATTAGCATAATAATTACGCGAAAGTTTGTGAAAATTGCTTGATAATTTTTCTTCATTTTTACATTTGATCAGCGCGAAAAATTCTACAAATATCATCCAACTTCAAACTTACGTAATTTTCAAAAAAGTCGTCCAAAAGTGAAAGTATGGTGATCTAAAAGTCATCTTCCTTTTAGTAGACACTTTGCATTTCCAATCGATTTAAAAGGGACGAAAATAAGGTACATACATTCCAAATTTCATCTCACGTTAATTTGATGGAATTTCAATTTTTCCCCTTTTAGGTATATGTCCCGAAATTTTTGAAAATTCACCAAAAATCGAAAAATGTGTTTTGACAGATGAAATTTTTGCTGGTAATATATTTTTGTATGCTCTTTCGATTTGTTCGAAAAGTCAGAAAAAATGACTCTTTGAGCCTGATATGGGAGGAGGTGGATTTGAACAAGTACTTACTTTATGAATGAAAACTATTTCTGCCAAAAATTAAAAAGAATACTTAGGTAGGTAATAAAAAGGCGTGCCCCAATTATGATGACTAATTTCAGTAGTTACGAGTACCTGACGTCATGCACTTTATGCATTTTTAAAAATTAGCTTCTTAAAAATTGGGTCGTTCCTTTTTTTTCAAATTCTACTAACGATTGTTGTAAGACAAACGTAATTAAAAATCCCGAAACTTTCGATACCGAGCGAGAGGGTTTTTTTTATCTGTTTAGCTGAATTATTGAGTTATTGTTGCGTAGCGTATTGTACGCTCGTTAGCGAAAATATTGGTATTGTTAACAATATCTGGTTATTTTGTTTACGGTACTTTTTGACGAGCCCTATTCAAATGTAATTTCGAATACGCCAATTAGACGTGTAGACTGGATACATCGTAGGCAGGTGGAATATCTGCCTGATGTAGGTATTTAGCCATAGCGTACCTACATATGTACATATAGGATACGCGATCAAAAAGTCCATGAAAATAAATAATTGTTCGCGGGGTAGGCAGTATAGTAGGCATTGTACCTGCGCGTATTTAATCGTACCATGTTTCAATAGATCGCTATATGTATACCTATACGAATTAATGAAGTATGTCATCTGCGGCTTTTATTCGTATAGAATAAAAAATTTCGCTATTAATTCAAACGGAAGAGGTGTGCCGGAACATACGCGTGCGTATGGTCCGAGCATCAAAGCTGTGCGTAAGCTCATCGTATAATGCACCTAATGGTATACCTACCTATAGATTTGTTCGAATGTTATTTACAATATATTGGACATTTTTTGAAACAAGAATAATTTTACGTGCAAATTTTAATACTTTATCGATATTTTTTTTGTTTCAGTTCAAAAATCCTCTAATTTTATTGCTATTAGCTTCAGCATTAGTCAGCGTTTGTATGAAGCAATTTGACGATGCCGTCAGTATTACAGTGGTAAGTATAATATAAATGACGACTTGTATTCACGTATACGCATACGATGGGGATTTACTTACTCCATATTTCTAATTAATAATATTTAAACATGACCGTCGAATGTTAGGAATATGCAGTAATACGTAAACATTACGTACGTAGGCAATAATATAGGCATATTATGGATTTCAATTTATTCGGCTGGTTTAATGTTCAACCTGATGTTTGGAAATAATTGAACTGTTGTGCATACTCTATTTATACGTTTCCGCTTCTCTTAATCAGGAGATTCGTGTGTGTAGCACGCTTCGATTTTTATCATTTTATCATCAAATTGATCGATATTACGATGAAATGAAGTTCTGGATGTAGAATGATGTGAAATTTTGTAATACGAGTGTTGGCCAATTGGGCCTGTCTAGGTTTGTATGAGTCACGATAATGATAAAAATACGGAAATATTACAAAATTGATACATTATATTTGTACACAATATTTCGATAGAAATTCGTTTACCAAACGTTCTCAATCTGCAGATTTTTCATATGGGTCGTTCGAGAAAATGTCCATTATCACGTATAAATGTAAATCAGATGTTCAATTCCAATTTGACCACCTGATCAGATGATTGCAAAATTACCATAATTATTCTAAAAGGAAGATCTCTGATATTTTGAGAACTCCTGAACTTGACAAAAATGAACTTTGAACTTTTCTAATGGGCAAAAAACGATGCATAGAGAGACCACCCAATAAACTATTTAAAAAAAAAAATCAAATCCTCTAAAATTTTTGAAATTTTTTATAACTTCGAGCTCAAGTTGGGAAGATTTAACGTTGACTAAAAAATTTGAAATTTTTTCTGCGTCTTAATGAGGTAACTTGGCCATGTTTTATAGCTAGACTGCTTTAAAATTGGGAAAACGACCCTCCCTAGTGTGCAATCTATTCACGAAGGCCAAAAAATATATCAGCGAGGGTAGTAAAGATTGAAAAAAACATTCGTGACTTTCTGGTTGAATTTTTAATTTCGAAACGAGATCTTGGCCAAATCCAAAAAACTCGCCGAGATTTCTCAAGTTTTCAATTTATTTATGTAATTCTGAAGCTCTTGAAAACTTTTTTCATCTCATTGTGATTCAAGTTGTAAGTGTTCGAAAGTTGGAAGTAGAAACTTGTTTTTTCAGCTAGGCAGGAAGGATTGGGAGGACGAGGAAGGGTCGATGTAATTGATTCTATGAAAGCACGAATTTTTTCCCTATTGTTAAAGAAACGATTTGAAACTGTGGGATGAAACCTTTTTGAAAAAAATACATTATGATTTTTTAAAATGCGCTCATTTGTTTTCTATATCAAGTATGTGTCTCTTATGGCCGCACGATTCTTCCATTAAGAATTTTTAATGATTTTTATGACTCATTCGTTCAATATTTTCAATCACTTGAAATTCATTAAAATGGTAAAGAAGTCATAAGTCTAAATGAGACATCGTGAATTCAACGAGAAATTGTTTCTAAAAATGATGCACTTAATGTCTGTTTCGAACATATACGGATTTCTCATAAAATGTGCAATCAATGCCCAAAATTTTCCAAAATGTCAAAATTTACGATGATATCGTGACATATATAGCACGTGACTGTGACGTAAGTAAAATTAGATAGCTTTATTGCATTTTATTTTCATGAACTGAGAATAATGATGGCAAATTTTGAAGCATTTATGAAAATTTGCTTTAATAATTTCTCGATATCGGTTTTATAATACCAATCGATTTTTTGTAGCTTTTTCATTTCCAAACGGAAAAGCTTAGGTATACCTACTTGAGCTGAAATTTTGATCTGTTGATTTCTTGAATAAATTTTCCCCCTCTCTACCCCCTCTCACCGTCGTCAACTTTTCATTTTTAATCTTTCTAGTAATACTTAATTCGAGATTTAAAAATTTCATTAATTCCATGAAAGCCTTGCATGAACACATTTTTGAATCTTTGATGCGAAAAAATTTCATTTTATGGACGTACAATCGATGGTCGTGGGAAAGGAGGGAGGGATGATAGTCCGTTCAAAAAGTTTGAAAATCCGAAAAAGTGCGAATTTTGACGAAGCTTCCTATACATGTTTTGGGAGGAGAACTAGGGCCTCCCAAAGTTGGGTCATTTTCGAAAAAAAAAATAGTTTTTTGAATTTTACACCTTACGAGGTTCAGTTTGAGGTGCTGAATTAAATGGCGTAGTCGTTGTTTCTGGCAAAAATCGGATGACACTATTTCGATTCTAAATTTAATTCTTTACATTTTTGCTCGACTCAAAATTTTTCCAACTTGGCTCGGTTTTCGCATAAACTTCAAAAAATTGTTATCGTGAGTTGAAAAAAAATCATTTTGCGAACATTTGTGGACTTTTAGGGAGGGTAAGGAGGCCTTTAATCAAAAAACTGATTACGCAATTTGATTCAGAATTTAAAATCGCATCTGGTATGGTTTGTACCAATTTTTCAATTTTTGGTTTTTCAGGGTGTAAAATTCAAAAAAACGTGTTTTTTTCGAAAATGAACCAACTTTGGGAGGCTCTAGTTCACTTTTTAATACACTTGGGGGCTAAAATTTTATATGGTGGGACTCTGACTCAAATTATACAACAATCAAAATTTGAGCAAAATTGAAAAACTTTTTTTTTCGCGCCGGGCTACTGTAATACATATCTAGACTAGACCTACCTAAATAATACATTGTACTGTACATTTCGTTGGAATGTTGCTAACATCTTTATAGAGCTGTGCTGTGTATGCAGTTGGCAGTAACCTACTATAAGGTACTTATTGATTTGAAAGATGCATAACAGGAGGACGCCTCTACACCTCTCCCCGCAGATACCGAAATAATAAAAGATTAACGATATAAAAAGAGTAAAAGAAAACCTATATCGCCGAGAGAGACGTGCGATGGTGAAATATGTATATCCATACTTAAGCCCCGAAACAATGCCCTTTTTTTCTAAACATAATTATGACGATAATCCGATGAATGAAATTCATCCATTCTAATTCTATAGATGAAATTATAACCTTGCCGGATGGAAAGGTTGTGATGGAAATTTATAGCAGCCCGCGCAGTTCCAATCCTTGTGTTATAGGGCAACATTATACGTACCTGTAATCGTAGGCACCATTTTTGCGAGTTTATAGGTGTCTATGCCTGTGTATGATTATACGTACTCGTATATGGGATCAAAGTATGTACTTTACTTACATTATGAAGAAAGTTATATTTCGAAAAAGGAGCAAAAATAAAAAAACAGAATAGGTAACGGTAATTGAAAAGCTCTTAGAAGAGAGTCTTTATAAACGCGTTCTATTGTCGTATTTAGCGATTTCCTTCGTTAAATTTTATTAGCGTTAATTAAAGCCTTCCTCGAGTTTCTCTCCTTTTCAGCAAAAACCTTGGATAAATGTAAGTCGGTACTTGAGCGTTACGTGACCAATTCCCTGACGTATACTTTGGATCTTCGCGCTGGTCGTTAAGCTGGACGTGAATCTATTTACGATTTGAAAATTCGTTTTAATTAATTTCGAATAACGCGCGTATGTGTGTATACAAAATTACCTTGGCTGATGACTGTGTATTGGATTGGATGTCACGAAAGTTGACTTTTTTATCGTTTCGAAAATTTCCTATCTTATCGCAGCGGTGAGCGATGTACTGTAGACGAGAGTGGCGACGTTTTTAAAATGAATTTACGATGTCGCGGCACGGTGCGGCTCCTAGCGTCGAGTTTTTCTTTCGTACGAGTACGAGTATTTGTTGGTAAATTCTGCGATGCTAAGTTTGCCCCGAGGAAAAAGGTGCAAGATTTTCATTGAGGGGAAAGGAGGGATCGATGGAGATCGTTTTGAATTTTTTTTTTCAGAAGGTTTTGTTAACGGTTCAAAATTCGTATCCGTAGAATTCAAAAGTACCTACGTGCCATCTTCGTCGAAAATGAGTTATTGCCAAATTGACCATACCCATTTGCCAGATACCTACTTTTAAGCAGTTCCAAACGTGCTCTAAAGATGACACCGATTTCAAGTCCAGTCACTTCAAATATTGAGCGCTCAAAACTTTTAAAGCTTTCCGGAGGTGGAACGAAGGAAGCACTTTACAGAAAAATGAATTCGAGGAAAATTGTAGAGAATTAAATTTCCAATCGTCATAATGTCGTTAGTTTTTTTCTAGGAAGTTTAGTTTTCGATATATTTGCAAATACATTTTTTTCTACATATTTTCATCAAAATACAATTTTTCCAAACTTGATATAATTTTAGGAGGGAAAATTTCTGTTCAAGAAATTGAGCTTTTCACCTGAAGTAGTTCATCTTCCGAAAAATTGTGCTTTTTACCTTTTTTTTAAATGACAAATTTAGCTGGACCAACTCTGAGTTTTGCACATTAAAAGATGAAACGTTGGTTAGGAGGGCTGTTAAGAGCGCCGATTTCATTTTTCATGATGACCATTTGACCTCAAAACTCAAAATGGGTTCTGAAGGAAAGATGCAAAATTTAAAATTGAAAAAAAAAACACAATTTGGTATAATCTGGGTTTTTAAGAGCGCAGGATTCGTTTCTAAATACCACCTACATAAGCCCAAATTGAAATCAGAGTCCTCAAAAACCTTTGATTCGACGTCCATGCCCCATTTTTGAAGATTTTCGGATTTTGGAACCTTCCCATCCCATTTGGGTGGTTACTATTGGTCGACGCAGCAAATAGTTGATGAAATTGAAATCAGCGTCCTTGAAAATCTATGATTTGATACCCATAAAGCATTTTTCAAAATTTTTGATTCATATGTCATTTTTTTGACAACCCCCTCCATTCGGTCACCTTCTCTATCTTCTAGAAAAATTTCGATTCAAGTTGCTACGCCTCCCATGACGCGAGTGACCTTGAAATTATACAATTAATTGCCATGTGAAGTTTGATGAACTTACAAGAAAAAATCCTGGCGAAGCTGTAGCTAGTTTTTCCTGGATGAGTCTACCAACATTTTGAGCACGGTCGGAAAACAGATCAACAGCTGTTTTCAGTTTTTTTTTCAGTGATAAATGCTTCAAGTATCAAAGATGAAAAAAAAATAGGTAATTTGTCCCATTTTTGACCAAATTTTGATTTTTTATGGAAAATGGGCTTTTGTTGTTTGTTTTTTTTTTACAAAGAAAGTTGGGTGAATTATAAATTTATTTGATCAAAATTTATGGCCGAAAAAAGCCAAGGATACCCAGATTAAACCAAAAATATCATGGAAAATGTACTTTGATTTTTTTTTCAGAAAAGAAAAATCGATCAAGTAGGTAGGTAAAAAATTATAAATTTACTTGATCAGAATTTATGGCAGAAAAAAGCAAATGATACTCAAATTATACCAAAGATTTCAAAAAGTTCAATTTATTGAATGATTTTAAATCAAAACTAAGCGCAGTAGATTCCTGATTCTCCACAGTCAACTGGGGCTGAGAGGTGTCAATGTCGGATACCAAAAAAAAAAACGTCAGATATTTGATTTTTTTGATTTTTCATTAAAATTTATCAAACAAATGATGAGATTTCAGTAAAATTGGCCAGAAATGCATGAAAATGTGTGAAAAACTATTAAAGTGAAGTGAGGTAAAATTACTGAAAATTTCCAACAGATTGAAATTTTTGATAAAATTGAAGGAAAATGCATAAAAAAATGTGTTAAATGACGGAAAATCACTCAAAGAAGCATTAAAATTACCGAAAACAACTGAAAATCAGTATTGATAATGTATAGGTACTAAAAGTAGCCGAAAATGCGTGAAACAAAAAAAATTGTTAAAAATACATACTTACGTTTATAAAATGTAAGAAACAAAATTTTTTAAGTCATTGAGAATGACTAAAAATCAATAACTTTTCAATAAAAATAGGCAAAATCTATGAAAAGTGTTGAAAATTCTCAAGTGTGATATAGATTTGATCAAAAATTCAGCATTAGTCGAATAATAAAACATTGTTCGACTTTTTTGATCGGTTAATCGAAAGATGTTGGATGCATTTTTTTGGTCGGATAATCGGAGGTCGAATTAGGTATTTCTAGCAAGGATTTTAAAATTTGTTTTTATTGAAAAAAAAATCGTTTGTAAAATTATTTAGATCACGAATCGTAAATGAAAATGAACGATTTGAATCCAATTCCAAAAACCTGGAAAAAGTTCATTTGACTCAAAAAAGCTCAATTATGAAACTTACAGGAAAAATCAAACGAAAAATTATCGAGCACTTGCTAGGGCGTTTCGAGTGTAAATTATTCAATTTATTTGAAAAAATATGCATAAATGCCTTTTTTAGGGGTGCCTAAAGTGGTGCGTTCTAAAAAAAAGTGTTCAAAATTACAAATGTAATATAGAGGGAGCTTAAATAGTGTTTTTCACCTAGATAATCGAATAGGTATATACCTCAAAACGTTACGTTGGCGCAAATCGCAGGTTTCTAATTTTTCAGGGGTTCCCAAAATATCAAAAAATTTGAATTACGATTAAAATTTCAAAAAAAGCTTAAAAGTTTTTTAATACGTAGGTAGTTGAAATGTATTTAAGAATTTGAGTCTTGTTGTGCAAGGTCTAGGCAGGGACGGCGTGGCGCGACGAGAAAATGGGGTGAAAACTCCCCCCCCCCCTCCACGACACGAACTTCAGCTAGAATTGCGCAAAGCTTGTGCAATTCTTCATCTTCAACGTCAAAAAAATTCTTTTTCTCTTCTTGAATTATAAATTTTCGTAAGTTTTCGCTTTCATTGCTTCGTTCGGGCTTAATCATTTTGGGGAATATATGCTCGAATTTCTAAACATGTCACAGGCGTATGCCCAGAGCACTAGACGTCACGTTGTGTGTGTTGCATACCTACTACACAAGTTTCGTATCAATCGAAATGTACATATTTGATAAATTTTATCTGCTCTTATGATTTGACTCCCTTAAACAACTTAGAATGAGGCTAAATATTTGACTGGCAATTTTTTCAATGACGTTGTACAATTCGAGTGCTGCAAAAAAAGCATAATATAAGTTTCAACTCGTTGATGGTTTCATGCAGCTCGACTTCTGGCATATTTTCTTTTGCTTGAATTTTTCTCTTCGAATTTTTGGTGGAAAAAGCATCAACTGCAACGTGTAAATCAAAAATTGAGTTGAAAATTTCGCCAAGCAAAACTACACGTAAACGAAATGACACAGTTGCTGGTTCATAAATATATTGTGCATTCGCCGAGAAATCGATTGTTTTTATATTTTTTCTAAATTATAGCAGCGTGTGTAGTGTGTACTGCGAGCGGTAAATTATAATTGCAAAATTAACGTGCTTATACTACCTACTCGCTGCTCGCAAATGGCATCGCATGGCAGCCGCGTAAATGTGTATATTAATTTTGCGAGCTTGCATCAAAGACAGTAGAACAGAGGCACAGAGGCACAGAGAAGCACACGTCGCATCGTGGTTTTTGTTCTGCTTTTTAAATGTAGCCGAAACCTGTAATTGAAAATTTTATTCTCACAAGTGCACACTGTACGTACACGTAGTAGTACCTCTACCTATATCTACGATTGTGTCACGACTCGTGTGACAAATAAAATAATATTTTTAATAATGGTAAAAAAAAACTTGGCCGAGAGTGGGTGGAGATTGTTTATTTTTTCTAAGAATACACGACGAGTTGACCAATTTAAATTCGGCCACTTTTAGCGCTGTAATTACAGTTTCAAAGTCAATATTGCGGGAAACCTATGTAAGAAATGCACTACTGCCTGGTACCTAGTTACCTATACCTACTTATGTACTATGTCATTGACTATACATTTTAATTTTCAAGTGGTAATTTTAACGAGGAAACGAACAATAGCTGGTTTATTTTCGGATGTATTTTATTTTAATCGTGTGTTTTGAAGGGTTGAGATAACATAAGTATTGAGTATTCTACATAAATATAAATATGTGAGAGGTTTAGGAGAACTGGTTTCTGAAGCTGATTTGATATCAATTTTGTTAAGCATGTCGTTGATTAAAATTAATGTTAATTATTTTTAGAATATTTTCAAGAAGTGGTGAAATGTTTCGTGATGGAAATTCTTCGAACGATTGACAAATTTTTTGCAATGTATTTTTAAAATTATCCGAAAGGCGAAATTGCAAAATTCTGGTACAGGGCTGTACATTTTTTTTCCAAAATTAGGTTGCATTGGTAGTATTTTAGTTCAAAATATGGCAGGTGGTTTGATGATACATGCAGCAATTTGAGAGCATTGAGCTCAAGTTGCCCAATCTGAAAATAAAATTGGGAGAAAATTGTAGTTCATTGACACGTATGTACTTCAGTTCTAATGTTGATGACCTCAGATATCCTGAAATTTTCCCCATAAAATGAGTTCAGCACGATGAACCAGATTCTTGGAAAAATTGAACGAAAAACTTTACGATCCATAGAATTGCTTCTATCAAAATACTAGTTTAAATTGAAGGATTTGAGAACCGATGTTGAAGTGTGGCTCGTGCAACGTTCTTGAGACATCTCAGCACGTGTACAACCTGCTAACATAAATCCTTGGTACGCGATACATTTGGCCTAAAAACTAAAAATGAAAAAGTATGGAGCAAAATTAAAAACTACATCACGCCTAATACATACGTGAACTTTTATCAACGAAACCGTTGATTAATCGTAATAAAAATACACATATTTTTTGTATACCTACCTACCTTTTTATGTATGTACTACACACGATATAGATCTCGGAATAATTCTCGATCATCTTTTTTTTTTTGCTGCTTTTTTGGTATGCATGTGTGTGTGTGTCTCGATGTCGAACGACGATTGTAATGTGTGCTATACGGTATGTTTCAGGCTATTATTATTGTCGTGACGGTGGCTTTTATTCAGGAGTACAGATCTGAAAAATCTCTCGAAGAATTAAATAAATTAGTTCCTCCTACTTGCCATTGGTAAGAATTATTTTATTAATTTTGTCCATAAATTACAGTATCCGTTAATTTGCGCTCTTTTACCGGTAATTGCATGGGACGCTTTAATAATCGTAAGAAGAAGAACGGTTTTAGTATGGTTAACGAAAATTTGACTATATATCGCGCTTCCTGCGTTAATTTGTCGTCGTTTTGTAGTACGATAATGGTCACGCTAAATGTTTATACGCTCTTATCAACGGTTAAATAGGCGGATCAACAATGCGAAATGGAGGGCTAACGTTTATAGGCCTTGGAAATTATATCGTCGTAATGTGTAAATTATATTTCTATACGATTTTTCGTATACTGGAAGAAGGATAGGGGACTCTATCAAGCTGAAAAAATTGAAGCAATGGCAATTTTCACCCTGGAAGAGAAAAGCTTTTGAATTTTTAGATTCGTATTCTGCTCAGTCAAACCACATTTTATCGTTTCCAAACCATGTGAGGATTTTTACCTTACGTATTTTGAATTTGATTTTCAAAATCGTACAAAAGATTTAGAAATTCATTTGGGCGAACAAGAATTTATTTCCCCTTGTTGGTGGGTTCTCAACAACAACAAAAAAAAATCACCAATACAGTGTATTCGAGCGTGATTTTCAAACAGATTAAAAAAGAGACGAAATATTAGTAAATGACAGATTTGTTTTTGGATTGGATACGCCATTCTCCAAGAACAAGATCACAGTTTTTGAAAGAAATCTGTTGAAAAAGTATGATAAAATCGTTGATGTTATACACCGAAAATTTTCCAAAAATGTTATATGTACCTAGCTTCGCTTGGACAAAAAAATGTAGCTTTCCCTTCCTCAAAAGTAATTTTGAAGGAATTAATTTTCTCATTAAAATATCTTAAAAGAAGTTGAAAAATTGGGAAAACGAGATTGGCAACGTTAAGATGAAAATTTTGGAAAAAACAGGACTTGTTAAACAACAAACAATGTCTTGAAGATTTTAGCAAAAAATTGAAATTTTTGATAATTTTACCAAAAAATTGGATTTTTTAACAATTTCGACAAATAATGGAACCTTTTATGGCAATTTCAGCAAAAGAATAATTTTAATGCAATTTTGGCAAAAAAAAAGTAATTTTTTAGAGAATTTTGACAAAAAGTGGGGTTTTGACACTTTTGACAAACAATGAAAGTTCTTGACAATTTTGGCAAAAAAATAACGTTATAAGAATTTCAGCAGAGGAATGGGATTTTTTCACAATTTTGACGAAAAAATGATATATTTTCCGGCAGTTTGAGCCAAAATAGTGTGATCTGCCTCCCCCCTCTCCGAAAAAACCTGTCTTCTGAAACAATCCTGAAATGTCCGAAGACATCGCTAAAACAAAAAAATTGTCATGCAAAATTTTCACTCAACAAAGATGATTTTCATTGAAAAATCAACAAACAAATATCTAATGAAATCCTCTACCTGATTTGTTAGTGGAGGCCTGAAGGGGAGGGGGTTTGAATGAAAAATATAAGATGAAAGAAAAAATGTCAAATATGTTCCAATTTATTTATCGGAATCAGTCTTTTAATTTTTGAGCTGAAATTTTTAAAAATAGCTGTTAAAAAATTTGGTTTTCTATGTAAGTGAATTTTTTGCCGATTCATCACAACTAACAATTTCTTACGTAATTCAAAAAAGTTCAATTTCTATCAACAAAAGGAAAGTGTCTATCACAAGTATCACAACAAGCTGAAAAATTTTTGGTCAGGTCAAAAAAATAATAAAAAAAGGAGTCAAAAATACAACATTTGGCCAAATTCCATGTGCTGAATAGAATTTTTCATTTTTTGAGTTCTGTGAATTTTTGAAAATTTCTTAATGCTGATTTTCTATTTTAAAAAACAAAACTCAAAATTTTATCAAATTGAGACAAATGGCTTTATGATTTCTAATCTATTTTCGATCTTCTGAATCGATTGGGGATGGTTTTGAGCTGTTCTGGCGTCTTCAACAAATTTTTAGATTTTTCAGTTTCGGAAAAATCGCCATAAAAAAGGCTAATCGTTTCTGTGACGCTTTTTGATCGATTTAATCACAAATTTTCAAAATTCGTTTCTGCTACAATTATTCAAATTTAAAATTTTCTTCCGTGATTATGTCTGAAATAGAATAAAATTTCCTCGTTCACAAATTCATTTACATAAAAACCTAAAATTTGGTCGCACCCCATTTTTGACCCTTCCCGTTTCCAATCAATTGTTGATTAGTGATGGTTTCGAACGGTTCTGAAAATTCCAGCAGATTTTCGAATGTTTCAAATTCTGAAAAACCTTGAAGAAATTATTTTTGAAAATTTGTGTTCAAATTGTTAATCGATCAATTAGCCATTTTTATGGCAATTTTTCTAGTTTCTTAAAACGGGGGAGTATAAAATTCTGCTAAAATCACCAATCCACTTTGTCTCTCATTTAGATCAAATTTTAAAATTTTATATAAAAAAATAGGGCAAATTTGAATTTTTGAAAATTCGCTGAAAATCGACAATTGTAAAATTCAGCTGTTAAAATTTGACCCGGTGGCGTAATGAAACAATATCGAGTCAACTTCAATTTTTGGATCACCTATTACTTCTGCATCCCTGTGAAATGATGATTTTTTTGCCGACCCTTTTGGATAGTTTATTTTTTCAATGAGGGTATATATTTTGCATAAATGTCAAGTAGATAACTGTTTTCTTTTTTTTTTCTGAAAAATGAATAGGTAGAGGTACTCAAAAAGGGGAGTGGAATGTAAAGTCATGTTAAAAACTTACCTATCTTTATCACGATTTGTTAGTTACATGGAAACCAAAATGCATGAGTAGGTAGGCGGAGGTGGCGGTAGTTTTCCTATCCTAATGACGTCTTATATAATACGTCACCTTTTTTCTGAAAACAGTCCTTTGTACTTGAATATTTTTAAGCACACGAGTGCAATAAGTATGTAATCCAAATCGAAATTCTTGAGCTTTTTTGAAATGATGTAGGTGAGGAGAAGGGAAGCGTCAACAAATTTGAAAATTGATAGTAATAAAAAGGAAGAAAAATAGTATCTACTTATTTTTACTTTTTTGGTATTTTTTTGAAACCCTGTTGGTTTCTTATATGTAATGTACATATGAGGTAGCGATAAGTATTTAGGCAATAGATAGGTATGTGGTGTGCTTACGAATGTACCTAGAAATAATTTCACCCATTGACGTCAACAATAACAACCAATGAAATAAACGTGAACAAACCAGCCTCGTGTTATTTTAACAAAAATATGATATGCGCGACAACGTTGATATTCCTATATGTAGAGGTAGTAGGTAGGTACTAGGTATAGCTAATAGGTATCTCTATCTGCTACAGTAGTGTAATTGGTATGGAGCTGTGGACACTTGAAAGAAGGATTTTTTGCAAACTGGCTACTTTGCTACCGCTTCTTCTAGGGTATAATATGCATTTTTATGGTAATTTCAACGAACCTGTTCAAACGACGATACGACGAATATGTATTATGATGATAGCAGTGCCTTGAGGTATTAGATTACGTTAATCTGCAAATGCTAATCAATGCGACGATTACGTATTTTAAGCGACGGCGGCGTTGTTTTTGGCACAATTATGGTCGTCATTACAACTAGCGACGCCTTGTTATTTAGGTTAAAGGCTGTTGTGACCTTTGAATGTAATCACTTGCGATTGCAGATTTCAAGGTTTTTGAATAGAGGATGTTTTGTTTGAACTTCGCTCGTTGATAAGGGTGCGAATTGTATTGGTAGGGGAAAAAGTCTTGATTTCGGTATGTTTTTGACAATGGCGGTTAAAGGTTGAACTATATGACGATTTTATCGATGCTGGAAGATCGCTACATTACCTGATAAATGGGGGGGGGGGGTATAAAATTTGGGTAAATGTTTGAAAAATTTCGAGCATATTTGTTCTGATTTCAGAAATAGAAATTTTCCAGAAAGTTCAATCATGATTAATGTTTCCAGTTCCTATTTAAAAGTATACGACTTACTGACCGAACAAATTATCAAAAGCTGAATTTCATTTTTCTAATATTTGAGAATTCTCAAAAATTAAAATTTGGTCCAAGTATTTCTCATGATGAGATCAAAATTTGATCAGTCTGCCGTTGAACTTTGACGACTGGTTTTTTGCCTTCATTTTCGACATTCCAAATCTATTGGTGGTAGTTTCGAGCCGTTCTGAAGCCTCTAGCAGATTTTTGAATTTCCCTGCAGTTTTTGAGAAATCCCATAGGAAAACCCCAAACCGAGATCGATTCATCTCCTGAAATTTTCCAAAATACGTTTCTACCTATTCAAACCCTTAATTTTGTGGTGCACGTTTTTCAAAAAAATGAGGAAATCCAAACATTCACTATAGAAGCTTCAGAATGGTTGGAAACTTAAGAGAAATTGTTTTTAGAAATTGAAAAAAATTTAAGTCGAATCAAATGTCAACTTTTTTATCTCAATTTTCACGAACTTTAATTTTTTTTAAATGAACCAAATCTGAATGTTAAAAATGATAAACGGAATTGAGCTCTTGAAATTTTACACTTCATAAATAGAAAATGGTGTAGTTCGAAATTTTGATTCATGAAACGAAATCGTTTTGAAAGGCTATAATAAGATAAGGTAGAAGAAAATCGGTTTAAGTCTTTATTTGAAAAATGTTTCTACAGCACCTTTCTAGTCGTAAAAAAATGATTTTTAAGCCCATCTCTACACTGCAATCCTCCTAACTACCTTCAGAGGGAGGGAGGGGGAGGTAACTTCAAAATAGGTGTAGGAATTTTCCACTTTTAACTTCATCAGAGGCATTTTTTGAAAATATGAAATTCCATGGATCGAAAGACCAAATCTTAAAATCTCTATATCTATAACCAAAATTCCAAGTGCTCTAGTTCATTTTTGGAGTTTTGATGAATTTTTGAAAATTTAAACAATTCAAAAAATTGTTATAAAGTCATCGTTGAACTGTTTTCTGAAATATAAATTTTTTGAGCAAAGTGAATCAATGTGAATAATTCCTTCAATTCAACTTCCAGCACCCAACGATTTTTAAAATTTTCTCCAGAAACTTCAAATCACTCTGGATAAACCAAAAATGAACTTCAGCAAGTATTAGCTTGTTCGATGCTTATTGGGCACCCTTTCCATCGTTTTACGTTGTTACCATGAAATTCTTAAAGCGACAGTTCAAAAGTGAATTTTTGACCAATTTGTATAGATTCTCGAAAAAATGAAAAAAATCCGATTTTCAAAGAAGGCATATAACGAGGAAGTTTTTCAGCAAGATATCGTCTTTTGTGTCCACATGATCACCCGACTCGAAAACAACCGCAATTTGCCTTTTTTTTTGGAGCCTCCAGCTAGTTTTAATATTTCTCCAGAAATTTCAAATTGCTCTGGAAGAACCAAAAATAAACTTCAGACCATATTTTTTGATATTGACAAAATTACGACTCGTCTTACCGTTTCAAAATAACGAAAGTTCGATCAATTTTTTTTTAAGGGTCAGTATTCTGTGTCTACTTTTACTCCAAGAAAAAAATTTTCAGTTTTAAGATAAATTAATCAATTTAAAAATTGTTTGTTCGTTGGACAATAATTATAAATGATGCATTCATAAAGACGTTGAACTTTTTAACGTGAATTTTCTTGCAAATATGGTCATTTTAACAACCTCCATCTGTATTGCTTTTGGTTTCTCAAGAGGTGCATTGCTGAAAATCGTGCTTTTTTTATTTTATTTTTTTGCATGTTTGTTTGTAGATTTTTTTTATATGTACCTAATAAGGTTTTTGAACCCTGCTGAGACGTTTTCAAGTACCTATATGTAATTAATTTTTTGTTTTTTCTTTTCTGTTCAATCATAGCCTGAGAGAAGGTAAATTAGAAACGTTTTTGGCGAAAAACCTGGTACCTGGAGATATCGTGTACTTGAACGTTGGAGATCGAGTTCCAGCCGATTTGAGACTGTTTGAGGTAAGCGAACAACTCATTTATCTAATTTTTTCCTTCCTTTTTTTCTGTCGTAAGTATAAAAAGATTAGATTTTTATAGAGGTAACCGCATGATAGTAGGTATTTGAGAAGTACCTATTTAAGATAGTATGTGGATTCAATGGGAAAAAACACAATACCTACGAGGTAGAGTGAGAAATGAGTAGAAAGGTGGAAGAATAATTGTATACATAATGATTGTACACAGTAACTCGATTGTGGAGAAGAGAGAGAAATTACTCGTATTCGATAATTAACCTTGTTAAAAGCGCGATGGTTTAGAAATAAAAATTGCATTCAGTGTTGGCGTTTAGCGAACACTGCACATTCAATCAAGTGTGGAATGATATAGTTTATCAGAATGCTAGAATGCAAATATTATTATACATAATATGATACGATTACAGTAAAAATTAACGAAAGATCATCAAAGGTCCAATATTACAATGTCTGAACCTCTGAAAAAAACACTCTCTCTTTTCTACCTCAATTTTAAACTCGATTGTCCTTGAACCATCATCTCTTGAAATTCAATGGTTACGTTGGTTTTCCTTAAGAGCCATCTCAGAGAGCACGAGCTTGATGGTTGTTGAAAATGAAAACTATTTTCAAACTATTGAAAAAAATTGAACAATTTCAATCGTCAGAAGATTGATGACTATTTTGATTAGCAAACAGATAACTACTGGTAGTCTTGGAGTGTTTATCTACCTTCAAATGTGTCATTTTGAAGGTTTTCATTGTGATCTTTTAGATAAGAACTTGAAGTTACGTACTTAGGAGGGCGGGTCTGTCGAAGTTACGAGCTTTAGAGACCCCTGCAAGTCGACTCGACTGTCCTGGTTTTTTAGAAGTTGAGTGGAAGGAAATCTAAAACTTACTCCTAAACAGGAGGATAAAAGCTTTAATTTGATTTGTTAAGAACTTAAGATTATGAAAGTGAAAATCGTCTTTCGACCTACATAAATATGCAGATTGTAATGTACAAATTGATTGGCAGGTTTGCAAATGTATTTATGTCAATATTTACAGATGGAAAATTTTATCGATACGATATGTTATTTTCAGGCTAACGACCTTGCCATCGATGAAAGCAGCTTCACTGGTGAAACGGAACCATCGCTAAAGGATACCCAACTGGTGCTCAAGCCGAATGGCCACACTACTATGAAGAATATCGCTTTTATGGGCACCCTGGTGAGGTGCGGTAATGGCAAAGTAAGCGATAATTTCAATAAATACTTACATTTACCACTTAGGTGTAGGTATTTCGAATGAAGTATTTTTCTATACGTACGACAACTTTAACTTTAGTTTGACTTATTACACCTTATTGAACGATCATTTTCCACGAATGAATCATACCTACCCCACCTATTCTTTTTAGTGATTCAACGAACAAATTTCCTTACGTTTTGAATGAGAGTAAGGTCACTCGTGTCGTTAAGAGTCATCTTACACGTTGAGATAATTTTTCAGAAAACAAATAGCCAAAATAGAAATCATTTTTCTACCAAATTATAGATTACACATGTGGGAAGGGTGCCTAAGCTTAAGTGACGACTTGTGCTTCAGCTTACCTACCCATGATATTATCAACTCGAGCGTTATAATCGTGATGAATTGTAACTTGCTTGTGAATCTTACATAATTCGGGATTTTTTTTGTTGCTAATATCTACACAATTTACTTTATCTTTTGTTCGAATCATTTTTTTTTCACGTACAAGTAATTAATTGCAACCGCAGCACATGTCTTATCTGACTCGTGAAATAAATTACCCTGCTATTTTTATGATGTTGGAATAATATGTACTTAGAATCTGCATTGTAATGTATAACCGAAGTTAATTTTAAAACCCCTCATTTTTTAATTTATTAATACACATATTCATCAGCGTCATTATTGAAGCTGAACTTGATTTATAAAATTCAGTTGTAATCTCTGTTGTTGTGGCACTCTACGTATCTAACTAAATAAATTTCGCAATTTTTGTCAAAAAAGTGACATTTTTTGAAATTTTTTGCAAAAAAACAACAATTAGACATTTTGTTAAACAGCAAAAACTTTTTCCAATTTTTAAAAAAATGAGAATTTTTGACAATTTTGGGCTAAAAGACATACTGACCACTATAGCAAAAAACAGAATTTTTTGAGAATTACTGAAAAAAAATTTAAAATGGCAAAAAAGCGAGACAATTTTTCTTACAAGCGAAAATTTTAGTCAAAAAGCGAGACCTTAACAATTTCAGCACCTTTTTGAAAGTTAATAAGTGGGTAATTAATTATAGGCAAAAAAGTTATCATTTTTCCGCAATTTTTGTCGAAAAAGCAAGACTATTTTTGAAGAAAAAAAAATTTGTCACACGAAATTAAAAATCTTTTCTAATTTTGCATTTCATTTTAATTGTTTCTGATTTTGCAAAAAACGGAGGGAAGGGAAAAGGGAGGGAGGGAGAGAGGAAGGGAAGGAGGGAAGACGATATTTGAAAAAACTAGTTGACTTTCAGATTCTGCGTACCTGAGAAAATCTACTCAAGTCTTAAGATATATATTTTTTTTCAAGAATTACTCGTCTTGCCTTTTTTGCCAAAAAATGTCAGAAAGGCTCTCTTTTTCACCAAAAAATTGTGATAAAGTTACATTTTTTCTGTAAAAAATGCAAACAAGCATTATTTTAAAAAAAACTGTTGAAAAATCCAGAATTTTGCAAAAAATTGACAAAACACTCACTTTTTTCCGAAAATTACTCAGGAGTGTCGTTTTTTACCAATTGCAGTTCCCAAAAAATCATACTTTTTGTTGAAATTGTTATCCTTGCTTTGTGACAAAAATTGTCAAAAATTCTTGCTTTTTTAAAAACAGACAAAAAATTGTCGTTTTTGTCAATAAATTCTAAGAAATTTCACTTTTCCAAAAATTGTTTAAAAGTCTTGCTTATTTTCCATAAATTGCCAAAAAAGTATCGCTTTTTCGACAAAATTTCCAAAAAGCCCAACTTTTACAAATATTGTCAAAGTTTTGCTGTTTACTGAAAATTTTAAGGAGTTCTCATTTTTGAGCAAAATTAGGGTGTCTAACGGTCCTTCCGGTCCTTCTAGGTCAGTAAAAGTTTGTCTTTTTGCCTATGGGCCCTTCTTTTCGAAAAAGTCAGTAAAAAGTCCTCCTTTTTGCCCGAAGGTCCTTTTTTCCAAATTTTCAAATAATTCTGTCATTTAATCAAAATCAGGAAATTTTAAAAATTTTCCACAGCTTTCGCCCTCGCTTCGCTCGGGCTAAATCTTCTTTCTTTTCTTTTCTCGAACCAAAATTGGAGGGTAGAAAAATTGACTCATCAAATCAAAAATAATGTTGGTTTACCTCTCAGGAATTGTTAATTTTCGACAAATTTTTCCCTCGCTTCGCTCGGGCATTTACTCATGTTTTTAAACATGATGAGTTAAATACGAACCGTATGTTATTTTCTGAAAACTTGAAATTTGAAAATTTTGAAGCTATGAAAATCAACTTTTGACAATGATGTTTTACGTTTTGAATTATCAATTTTTCACAGCTTTCACCCTCGCATCGCTCAATCAGATTTGAATTCTACTACATCAATTTTCAAACATTTCCTAGAATGGAAGAATCAACTCGAGAAATTCCAAAAACATAATCCAATCAATGAAAAAATTCAAAAAAATTTTTATTTGACATTTTTGTTACCAACTTTTTTTAAAAAAAAATTATTCGAACCACTTCTGGCCAATTGGTTGGAAAAATCTCGGTGGGAGGGGAGGGGGGAGTTTAGAATAAATAATAAGGCTTTTGACGTATTGCGGGTTGCATATCGGTTTGCCTGAACTTTATCGGTTTGGTGGGCATTCTTATCAGTGAGTATCAAAATTTCATATTTTGAGCAATTTTCACAAGGTGTTTTTGAAATGTATAGCTTTAATTTAGTTTTTTCTTCAATTTTAAACACTGTTAAACCTTGTAATGGAAAAAGATCCTCTTTTCATCGAGTTTTAAAGAAGTTGACAAAACGTCTTTGAACCTTGACAAAGAGCGGATCTTTTTCCATCACAGGATTTAACAGTGTTTAAAATTGAAGGAAAAACTAAATAAAAGCTATAAAATTCAAAAACACCTTGTGAAAATTGCTCAAAATATGAAATTTTGATACTCACTGATAAGAATGCCCACCAAACCGATAAAGTTCAGGCAAACCGATATGCAACCCGCAATACGTCAAAAGCCTTATTGGGAAAATTTAGCGAGATAATTGGGGGGGGGGGGTATCAGTTGGTACATTGAAAATGTCCTTCCAAAAGGTCATTCTTTTTAGTTTTCAGATTTTGTTAGACGCCCTGAAAATTAAAGATTTTATTTTTTACCAAAAATTTGCAAAAAAAAGCTTCACTTTTTTCTCAGAAATTGTAATGGACAGGCAGTAATTGGAAAAAACATGCTTTGTACTGAAATTGTCAGTCTTGCTTTTTACAAAAAAAATTGTCAACATTTTTCGTTTTTCACTAATTTACAAAAATGATTACATTTTAGCTAAATTGCCAATTTGTTTTTTGCAAAAAATTCCAAAAAGTGTGGGAAACTCTCGCTTTTTTGACAGAAATAGTAAAAAAGAACCTTCTTCCTTTTGCTAAAATTGTCGAAGTTTTGTTTTTTCATCAAAACTTTGCAAAATAGTTCAACTTTCTAAAATTGAAAACCAGAGAATTTCATTTTGTAATGTTCCGATTTCTTTTTTTTTTTTGCCTTAATACGCTCACTTGGAATACTTATATTTTTTTTCGCTTATTACTTCAGCCGTAGAACTTGCAGAATGTATCAGACGAATAAAACATGTACCTATATTTCATGTTTTCAGGGTGTCGTGATAAATACTGGCGAAAAATCAGAATTCGGCGAAGTATTCAAAATGATGCAGGTGGAAACGGCTCCTAAAACACCGCTGCAAAAGAGTATGGACTCGTTGGGAGCTCAACTATCGTTTGTCTCATTTTGCATCATCGGATTCATCGTGTTTCTCGGATGGATGCAAGGCAGACCGATTTTAGATATGTTTACGATCGGTGTAAGGTACAATTACTCGTATATATGTACAAATTTACAATTAGATATATTGTTGATTTTAGTAATCAATCGAAAGTACAAAGAGAGTGTATTTTCTAAAGGTCGCTCTATGTTTGTTTACCCGTACATTGCTTGCTATACATCTCGATCTGTTTGTCGTTCATGTTCACAGCTTGGCCGTTGCTGCGATACCCGAAGGATTACCTATTGTGGTTACGGTTACACTTGCCCTAGGAGTATTACGGATGGCCAGAAGGAAAGCCATCATTAAAAAATTACCAACGGTTGAAACTTTAGGTACGAATTATTCCTTTCTACGTACCTACTACCTCGATTAAAAGATCGTTTCATTAAAATGATATTTTTCTTGTAGGCTGTGTTAATGTTATATGCTCGGATAAAACTGGGACCTTAACTAAAAATGAAATGACAGTTACGTGTATATTGACTGCAGATGGGTATTATGCCGATGTAAGTTTGATCAACTTTGTTTTCCTCCTTCTTTTTTTTGTATATCCGTCGTTAATTTTTCTTACGAATTTTTTGACTAGGTTACCGGTACAGGATATAATACGCAAGGAGAAGTACATATTTTAAATGCGGCTGATATCGATGGTGCCAAAGCAGCGATATGTAAACTTTTAGAAGTAGGCTAATAATTTTCAAAGAAATTCGAGAAAATGCTCGTACAAATTTTTCGTTTAGCTTTGATAAACTTACAGTCGTGTTGTGTGATTTTCTTTTAGGTCGCTGTAGTGTGTAATAACGCCGTTATCACTAATGATAAATTATTAGGACAGCCTACCGAAGGTGCTTTGCTATTTGCTGCCATGAAAGTGAGTATAATATATGGAAAGTTAACTCATGATGGGAGTATTATTCCTTATTTGAGTAGATATACTTATAAATTCATCGAGAAAGAAAGAGTGAGTTGGGGGGGGGGGGTTGAAGATTGTTGTTGTAGAAATTCAATTGAATTAAAAATTAAACGATGTGGCGGTTTAAAAATGAGATATTTTAGGGTGAAAAATGTTCGTGTTAGTAGCCATGATTTTTTTTTTTTTTGGTGCGAAAACTCTTGGAAGATGAATTTTATTTTAATAAATATTTTTTTGAACACCATATTTGAAAAAAATGTTTGAAAAATCGTTCATCCAAGTAATATTTTTCTCGAAAACAACGTCGAATGATTTGAAATTCACGAAAATTATCTAGCACGATGTAAACAACATTCAAATGAAACCCTTATAGAAATCGTAAAATTGATTAAGTAAGGTTTTAGTTCATTGTTTTATTTGAAAATAGTCCAAAAAACGTTTAAAATGTCATAAAAATGATTATGTTGTCAAAATAATCAAAACACGTATTACAAAAAATAGAACAGAATTTTAGAACAAAAATTATTGAAGAAGCTTACTCAGCGCGTTAAAAACTCTGTAAAAGTAGTTCAGAAAAATTGTGAAAATTTTCTCAAACGTTTTTAGAACGTGTTGAAAAGTGTCGCCAATTCGTGGAATTTTTTCACACGATTGTACGATGTCGTGATTATTTTTTATCACGTTTTGGCGTATTTTTAATGGGTTTTGCAATATTTCAAACAAAAGGTAAAGTCAGGAAGAGGCGATGTTGGACTTTTAAAATCAGGTCTGCGAATTTGGTTACGTGCTGAAATCTCTAAACTGACTACAATCAATGCGAAAATTTCCTCGATCAATTTTTATGAAATTTAAACATTCTTCACTAAATTTTCACCATTTTTTCACGATCTTTTCTATAAATATTTTCCATAATTTTTCTGACGATTTTTTTTTATATTGAGATGGAATTAGAGGAATTATTTTAAAATTTCGTTTGCAAACTTTACCTTCAAGTCGACCATTTCTACAGCATTTAATTTTTTCCAAAAATGTTGGAGGAGATAGTTTGGTTGGGGAAAGGGCGGGAGAAGGTGAAAAAAAATAAACGAAATGATTAAAAAATTACGCGCACTCGTAAAAAAAAATTACCGAACAGAAATGAGTCATTATGTAAGGAGCCATTGAGTGAAGCAAGGAAGTGTGAGTCATTATGACTTCATTATTTTTTATCATTTTTAAATTTCTTTTTTTTTCATGATACAAAAAATAATAATTTTTAATCTTGTAAAAATGTCTAGCAAATGTCATCGTCGAAAATAACAAATTTTTGACCCAGTGATACCAATTGACATTTTAATCTTGTAATTATTCCATTTTTAAAATAGTATATTTTTTTTTAATATTAAAAAAAATATTTTGAAAGAAATTTCTATATTTTGAATGTAATTTGATCTTATTTGAAGGGGAAAATAAGATTACTTGAATATTTTTAAAAAAAATTATAAACAACTATGTATTGGTAAATACCTTTTACAGAAAGTTGAAAAATAATGAGAGATTGAGTAAAAAAAGATCGGTGTCCTCATCTTCGGTGGAGGAGGGTTAGCTTCCTATTTTTTCAATTGCCTTTTATTCTTTTCCCTCTTCTACTTCAAAAAATTATGCATCCCCAAAATATTGTATTGACCACTATGTTTCAATTTTTCGAACCTTTTTTGATTTTGATTCATTTCAAATTGTGTTATTTCAGTATCAATTATACGGTGCCAGCGATCGTTACATTAGGTTACAAGAATTTCCATTTAATTCCGAACAAAAAATGATGGCTGTAAAGTGCGTTCCAAAATACGAAGAGGTAATAACGTTTGTTCGCCAACGAACCGAATACGTAATTTAAATATCCAAAAACTCACCCCGTGTTAATATTTTCAATTTGGTTCACAGAACAAACAAGAATTATTTTTCGTAAAAGGAGCTCCAGAGAAAATATTACAACAATGTACCAAGTACAGTCATCGTGGCACTGATTTAAATCTAGATACAAATCGTGAACAAGAATTTCTCGCCGAAATTATCGATGTTGGTAGAAAAGGTCTCAGAGGTACGTGAAACTGAGCCATGTTCAACTTTTGAGGATATTCATTGTTTTTGTTTTTAATTTTACTAATGGTCGTTTTGTCTTGTCTTGCGCAGTGGTTGCTTTCGCTAAAGGCAGCTCGTTACAAGATCTTGTTTATTTGGGTATCGTCGGTATTTGCGATCCTCCTAGACCATTCGTACGTGAAGCCATACAAACCCTTCTACAATCCGGAGTCAAGGTTAAGTTGGTAACTGGCGACGCTCAAGAGACTGCTATTGCCATAGCTGGTATGGTCGGACTGGATACCATACACGGCCAATGTTTATCCGGAGATCAAATTGAAAAATTACCCGAACATCAGTTAGAACAAACTGTGAACAATGTTACTGTATTTTATAGAGTTACGCCGAGGCATAAGTTACATATCGTTAAGGTACGTTCATCAATTAGGTACCTATTCATATTGTAAAATGGAAAAAATTCGTGTAATTAATTAAGGATTTCGTTCCTTTAGGCTTTACAAGCAAACGGAGTGATTGTAGGGATGACCGGTGATGGTGTGAATGACGCTGTTGCGTTGAAAAAGGCCAATATCGGAATAGCTATGGGTAAAAATGGCACCGATGTTTGTAAAGAAGCAGCTGATATGATTTTAGTCGACGATGATTTTCAAACCATTTTGTAAGTTGACAGGCAATTCATATTAAACGTATACGAAGAGAAATTAGAGCTGTGTGATTAATTATAAGATTGATTTGTTCGTCGCAGATCTGCCATCGAAGAAGGTAAAGGAATATTTTACAATATACAGAATTTCGTGCAGTTTCAATTGAGCACCAGTATCGCGGCCATGTCACTGATTGCGCTCTCGACCATTATGCAAATCGCGAACCCGCTGAACGCGATGCAAATTTTATGGATTAACATCATCATGGACGGACCACCAGCTCAGAGTTTAGGAGTCGAACCCGTCGACCACGATGTCATTCGTAAAAAACCGCGTAACGTTAAAGAACCAATGATCACGCGTTCGTTGATCTTCAATGTACTCTCATCGGCCATAATTATTATCACCGGTACATTGTGGATTTTCAGGCGAGAGGTACCTAATTTATTATTTGTAGGTGTAGACTAGGTACTTTATAGTGTTGGGAGATACCTTCTAATGCAACGTGTATTGCTTTTCTTTTCGATTTTTCCGTATAGTTGAACGATAACGTTATCACGAAACGAGACACAACGATGACATTCACATGTTTCGTGTTCTTCGATATGTTTAACGCGTTGAGCTGTCGATCTCAGGTAACGTATTTTTATAGGTTATCAACTATGTGCTTCGATATCTGCAGAAGCTAATCGGTGATTTTGTTTTGATTTTTTGTATTCTAGACTAAATCTATTTTCAAGATTGGCTTCCTATCCAATCGTCCGTTTTTACTGGCCGTTGGTCTGTCAGTATTGGGTCAATTGTTAGTCGTTTACTTCTTTCCGTTACAAAGTGTTTTTCAAACTGAAGCTTTGACCGGTTATGGTGAGTAGATTAGTCGAATGCAATTGGAACTGCTTTTATAAACAATTTTTCTTTTTTTCAAAAGTTGTTGAAAAGACTGAAATTTTCTTTCAAAATGACGTACACGTATTTTCAAAAGTGCTCGTTCTGTGATTTTTCAAGATTGAAGATAGGAAGAAATCACGATTTTGGCAAGGATTGCTATAAAATTTTTGGATGTTAATTCCTTCAGTTACTTTTTCAGTCTTTTGGTTACAACAGGCAGTGCATTTTCAATAATTTGATTTTTTTGTGCATCTTGAAAAATGAAAAAAAAATTTTTGTAAGATCAATCAGTGAACAATTCACGAAAGTATGCTCATTTCTTACTAAAAAGTGTCCCTTTTTAGCCAAAAATTCCAAACAGTATCAATTTTTTTTCAAAATTACAAAAATATTTTCCCAAAGTTTCGTTTTTAATCGAAACAAAAAATTGCAAAAAGTAATTTTTTTTCCACTTTTTGGAAATAATTATCAAGAATTCTGATTTTTGTTAAAATTTTCAAAATCCTATTTTTTAACAAAAGTGCCCAGTTTTTAGCAATATTGCTAAAAAAAATTCACTTTTTTTTCTAGAATCACTCAACGTCTACTTTATTACAGAAATTGCAAAAGAATTGCCAAAAAGTTCTGAAACCGTTTCAAAAATTTACAAAAAATGCCTAAGATTTGCCATTTTTTTTTTACAGAGATTTCAAAAAGTCTCATTTTCCCACAAATTATCCAAAGGTCTAGATTTTTCGATTAAAATTACAAAAAAGCATAATTTTTTCGGGATTGGCAAAAAAACTTTCAAGTATTAGCAAAATTGCGAAAAATTTCCTAGAAGGTCCTGAAAAAGCTCTTTTTTGTTCCAAAAATTGTTCAAAAGTGTAGCTTTCCCCAAACTGCCAAACAATTTGGTACCTATCGCTTTTTTAAAAAGGACAAAAATTGGTCCTAAAATGTGTCGTTTTTTTACAGAAAATTCCGAAAAGTATCGCACTTTTGCGAAAATTACCCCAAAAAGTTGTTTTTTTTTTCGGAAGTCCCAAAAAATACTGTTTTTTTGCTAAAATTGTCTAACTCTTGCTATTTATGTTCGCAGATTTATTGCTTTTATTGGCTGTAACATCGACAGTATTCATAATTTCCGAAGTGAGAAAATTAATCGAGAACCAGTTATGCGCCAGGACGCGAAAAAGGCCTTGTATGAGTCTAGTGTGAAAATTGGACATTGACGACGACGCCGATAATATTTCGATAACATTATTGTGGCGGTCTCGCCGAAGAGTTTTCCGACGAGTTCTTTTTAATCGTACATTTGGTTTTTAAAAAAATGAAAATTCATATAGTATTGAAAAATATGAATAAATCGTAGTAAGTAGTATTGACGTCGTTGGCGGTATTAACGGTTAAAATTGTGATTTTTATACGCTGATGACAATTTTAGGTCCGATATATGTTCCTATTATAATTTAGATTTTAAAAAATCATTATTTCTCATAATAGCCGTCATTCATTCGTATACTATGTACTATCCTCTCATCTTTTCGTTTTGATTTACCTAATATGTGACAATCAGTGGCGTATTATTCTTTTGTCGTAATATTTAAAAAATAGGCAGCTTCGATGATTTTTTCAAAATACCATTTATTCGTTTTTAATTGTATAGATATCATGTTTATTAATTTGTTGATTCTATGTAATGCAGATTTCTCTAAACGTATCGTTAAAGTGTCGATTTACCTTTTAGATTACCTATGTGAATTTGTGCTTGAACATTCTGATTATCGAAATACCTAAACCTATGTAACCTTAATACGGTCAATTCGTGTCAATTGATGTGATCATGTAACTGGAAACAAAAGATCAAATAAGATGAGAAAAATGATCATTTATTGTGCCCGGATCAATAATATAATTTTGAAAAATTCGACGAATTTACGTATGTTCTATTCGTAGTAATTATTCAGGCTGTGCTGAAAGGTCGAGTTCCAAAGAATATTTTCTTTTTTTAATTTCACCGATCAAGTGTTTTATTTTTAATAAGTGTAGCTCTTTGTGAATGTGTATGTGTACCAAAGTGTTATAATATCGATGGAAATAATAGGTAATTTCTCTGAGAAACATATTGAAAAATTGTATGTTTTTTCGTCTGTTATTGTTATAATTATTTATGATTTGAATTTTGTTCTGTGTAAGTTATTTCACTGTTCATTGAACCTTTAATAATTGTGAGTTGAACATTTACGTTACATTTTATTTTATTTTTACATATCATTCGTTTTTTTTTATTTAAATTTTTGTAAAGATGTTTCTAAGCTGTTCTCTCACGTTTTGTAAATTTTCTCATCTGTATTTATTTATGAGTGTTTCGTAGAAATGTGATGTTTGGCTTTGTATTACATGTATAATGCTGAATGGATTTTTAAATTTTATTTTCGTGATTCTTACAGATCGAAACAGCAGGGACGGTTTTAGGGGGGATGGGGGTGTGACACCCCTCCAATGTTCAGAATCGTCGGCAAAAATGGCAATATGGTAAAATGTCGGCAAATAGGAGAAAATTTGAAAAACTAAAAAAAAAATCGTCAATTTGCCGACAAAACAATCGATATATCCTCAAAATTCTCATTTCTATTGCTCAAATTATTCATAATTGTGCTAGGAAAGTATTTTTATTCAAACTTTTGAAAATGTCAGTTGAGGAAAACAGACTTTTCACATCAAAATTACTGCTGTTTTGCTTCTTGAAAACTTCTTTTTCATTATTTTCCACGTTTATATAGATACGTACATTTATACACTTGTACTCTCAATGAAAATATTATACTGATGGACTTCGAAGTTTTAATTTATAATACGATGAAGTCGTCATTACGAGTACCTACTTCGGAAGATATATCTATTGGCGAATTTTGATAGAATGTCTGTCTGAAGACTATACAAACTCATCAATAACATGAAAAATGAAATTAATAAATGAGCTTGAAAAATTTTCGCCGACTTGATTGTTGATTTCTGAAACAACGTTACACTCAAAAAATTCGCAACGATTTTAATACACATCTTCTCAATTTATTTATCGATTCTCTATTTTGCAATGAGATGATTTAATTCTCCGTACCTCAAAAGCTAGAATTGATAGTAAGCTTTTTGCTAAACTTACCGGTTCAATTGAGTTCGCATGAAAAAACACGCAAACCGATTGAATTTTGCTACCGTTAGGTTAGGTTAACAGAAAATCAATCGGATTTTGCTGTAGTTAGGTTAGGTTAGGTTAGGTTAGCGATAGCCCAATCCAGCGATAGCAAAAGCGAACGCACAAACCTCACGTTAGGTTAGACTTCGTGTATTTCCGTTAGGTTAGCCTTCGGGCAATTCCGTTAGGTTAGCGTTCGTGCAACTCCGTTAGGTTAGCCTTCGGCTATGTTCGAGTACTTTGAATAGATACGTTCATATTAACTTTCAGAGCTTTTCTACTTTGTTCGATTTAAGAAAAGTTCAAAGCTGTGTAATGAAGAGATGGGAACGAAAATGAAGTTCTGACGAAGAGATAAAATCTGAGGATTTACATGTGACCGATGAAACTGAATGAATGAATGAAGAATGAAGTAGATAAATTCGATTTTCAACAACCTTCGGTGCTTCAGTGGTCACTTGAAACCTCTCTCACCGAATTTCTTCTCATATTAAAAATGATTTAGTTTCTATTTTTCTCTATTTCCTTCTTCGTAGCGAAAAAGTTGAGATCAGAAAGATCGAATTATCACATTAAAATTGATGTTCTTTCACTTTTCAAATCACAAGTTTTCCAAAACTTTTGCCCTCGTTTGGGTCGGGCCATTCAACATACTGCTTTCCGAAATCGTAAGAATTACATAGATATGTAGTATGAAAAGTGAACAGAAAAATTCTAGAACAAGGTACTCGCATACTTAATACTCAAAGCACATGAAAAATGCAAATTTTTCATTTTTTCTGAACAGATTCACTACAGTTTTAAATTTTTCGACACATCACGGTCAAATTTCAATTATTTTCGGAAAAATTACAATTTTTTGTCAGCAAAATGATGTGATACACCTCTCCAAATAGTATGGCTTCGAACCGTCTCTGCGAAAGAGCATGCAAAAATAGATCACCAGATGAAATTTCTAAAGCTGAAGTGCATCCTTTGATTTTTGGTGAATTTTTGAATATTAAAGAACCAAAAATGAGGGGAAAAATCAAAAGTTTATCAAATTGATCTAGAAATCTGACATTTGGGGTATTATGCACTATTTTCGATTCAATCTGTCAAATCGATTAGAAACGGTTCGATCGATTCCTTTTTTTAAAATTCTGACTCCATAAAAATGTACCCATCTAAAGTGGAATTTCTTTTTGAAAAAATTTTATTCAGCCTTCTCCCTCGTCGTATTTTTTTTATTGAGTTGGAAAATATTCAAACTGAAAGGTTGTTGATGTCGTGATGAAAATACTTGAACCTCAATTCAGTGAAATTCGTGATTGATCTATCCAATTAAAAAGTTTGAAATGAAAATTTATTTTAAATTTTTCATATGAATATTCAATTATTACCAATATAAGTACATACAATTTCGAATTCCTCAAGTTGCATTCAATTCATCGCTGCTTTGTTTCTTTAATTAGAATGAAAGAAAAACAAGAAATGATTTAAAACGGGCAAATTATGTTGTATTTACTTATATGTTAAAAACGAAATCAACAAAAATCAATTGGCAATATTCATTAAAAAAAAAAAAACAAATCATAAAGGTTATCCGGCAAGAACATAATTAAAAAGCTTAAATAATTCATCACCACGAATAAAAGATGCAAAATAAATAAATTTAAAAAAAGGAGTGAGGTACTACCAGTACAAATGAATTAAAATATTAAGTAACTCAGTAGTTACCTTTCATAACGATAGAAAAACCATAAAGGCATAAAGGACCATTTATTTCAGTTAGTTGATAGAAAATCCATCTTGATCTCGGCTTTTCATCGAATCATCAAATATAGACCAAGACGTTTGGGTTTGAATATCGACAAAATCCATATCGGAAAATAACGAATCGCAAGTCTGCGTGTAAGTATCCATACAAGAATGATCGAATAAATCTTCGAACGCCGTTTGCGTTTCGGAGTTGGAATAAAAGACCAAATCGACGTCATTTGGTAATTGTTCGGTATCATTTGGATCATTCCAATTACTGAACGACGAAGCCAGATTCGGATCGGCGAAATTATCGATAAATCTAGACGGGGAATTAGAACTATCCGAGGTATCTTCGAACGTGATGGCTGGAATGGACGAAAACTCGTTGGTATTTGGAATTTTGCATCGTTGTTTCGCCGGCAATAATTTATTTAATTTTTCTTCTTTTAGCGGTGTAGTTTGAGTACTGGATGTACTGAAACTAACGCTGCTTTGACTAGATGCTACGGTACTGATACCGTTGACTTTGCTACGTCTTCTTCGTTTAGTATTCGGAGCTGTGATACATGTAGTCTGCATACTGACGGTTTGCGTTTCAGAGCTGACTTTTGGCAAGATTTTACACATTTTCATTCCAGTTTGCGTTTCTTTAGAGGTAGCGGTATTGGCTCGTTTCTTATTTAAAATCAATAACTTCTGTTGAGGTGATTCTTCAACAATAATGGCACGTACTTTCAAATTATCGGAATTCTTTTGGAATTTTTGAGCCGCTGTGTGTACTTTCAAACACCTGTAATGCAACATTTATTAGATTTCGGACTTCGAGAGCCTGTTTATGAAAAATAAAGCGCACTTACGCCATCATTTCTTTGTATCCGAGAAACCCATTGGCGTGATTTTTACGTTTAGCATGAGTCAAGAAAGCTTCATAAGTAGCGAACTGAGTATTACAATAACATCGATATTGAATACCACATATCGACTCGTGTCTCAGCAGCATACCTTCTAGAGCGAAAGCTTTCCCGCATTTCGCACACGAATATGTTTTAGTTTGATGAACTTTAACGTAATGCTGTGAAAGAAACACATACCATTTTAACAAGGTACTTGAATCAATTTTGGTGAGATTTCAAGATGAAGATGGCTCACTTGTTTTAGAAATTTGATTTTATTGAAGGACGAATCTTCGTAGTATTTGCAAGGTTTAATCGGGCAATGGTAAACTTTTTTCATATCGGTTTTACAAGACGATTTCGGACGTCCTTTGATGTTGCTGGTTAACGATTCTATCGTCGGTCTGACGATTTGAACTTGAGTAGCCTTCATGCTGCAGAAAAGAGCCGTATTTACTTGTTTATCTATTGTACTAGAATCAATCATAACATTTTTTAATGTTTACAATGAGCTTACTTTTCGGCGTTGGCGATATCAGCCATGGACAAAAATTTCTTAGATGTGACTGAAGTGAGACGATGAACGAAATAGACTCGATAATAAATCCTGCATCGTTTTCTGGTTTCATAACTGAACAATAATTTTAAAAGAATCCATTGAATACTTTCTACTTTACTTTTACTTTTAGATCATGTTTAAACACCTCGGTCCTCGGAGGCTCGGAAAAGAAAATTTTGTTTGATTTATTTTTTTATTTTTTTTTTATAAAAAAAATGTTATCTAGGGATATAAATAACTCTGGATGACGCAGAATAATGACCTATCTACCCTAGAGCGCGCTAGCATCGCGGTACGTGATTGGTCAGTGATATTCGGTGCTCTTCGTTGTTTACAATTCACAACAATCAAAACAATCAAAACAGGACTTTTCTTATCACGAATTTTGGTACTTCGGCGATTTCATATTTTCAACGATATTTCATTAATTATTTTGTAAATTTCGTGGTTTGAAGTTTAAAATTGCTCGGATGTTTCCTTTTCCGGTATCTCTCGTATTAGATTGTTAATTTTATGACAATTCGTATGCATAAAAAATGAAATTTTACCTATTTTTAATCCGATTCTAATACGCGTTCCTTCGCAATATTAACTTGGACATTGCAATTTCAGATTCCTTGATTGAAAATTGGAATTGAGGCGAATCAAGAACGTAAAATGGCTGCATTGGTATCTAACGTATATGATCTACTCTACGCGAGTCCGGTGACTCTAAAAGAAATCGCAGCCAATGCGGTTGCCGTCGAATTATGGCGCTGCGAACTCAATAAACATCGTACGAATGATAATTTGAACGAATTCCTATCAAGTCCGAATATTTCGTTAAAAAACCTTATTCCAAACACGCCATCATCTATCGAACTTGTAATCGAAGAACGTATCAAAAAATTTGCATTCTCGGTGACAGAGTGGCTACGAGACTACCCTTACAAGGTACTGGATTTCCACCGCAGTGATCGGAATAGCATTTTGCACGATTTTAATGATTTTAAATGCGACTGGGACGGCACTATTCATTACGTCCGTACGGCCAAACAAATGATAATGTGCGACCGACTCAGCGCAGTCGAGAAATTCAACGTAGCCTGCGTGTACTGCTTCGAGAACGAAGTCAGACGACTTTGGCTCCCCGTATCTGAAACGCTAGACTTGAACGAAATTGATTTCGATCAATGCCCGCAACTGTATTACTGGATTTGTTCGCTGAAAAATGAATTGAATCGAATACCTAATCAACACGACGATTCCGTCGATGAAATTATGCTTTATAGAGGCAACTTTTCTAATAATTGGTCATCAATGGAGTATTTTTGGAGTCGTATTAGACCGGAGAATCGTTTTAAAAAAGCTGTACTCTTGTCTGAGAGAGATGATGCATCTTTCGCCCGATTTTTTTTACCAAAATTATACGAAGAAGAGCTCGGTAAATTTGTCGCCGAATGTGGCGGTGATTTTATACATGGCCTGTTTATTAGCGTCAATTTATTTTACGTTCTTCCAACGTGGATGTATATTAAAGATAAGATGAATGAAAATAATTTCACGAAGCTAATCGAAAAGCTTGCAGAAAACGAGACCAATAATCATATTTCAGAAGAAGTTTTAAATGAGACTTGTGATGAAACACTGAAAGGGTGGCCGCACACCGAAGATGAAACGTATTTGTTCTGCGAAATATGGAGAAATGCCTCGGATGAATTGAAACAGTCAGCAATCACGATTATTTTGAGTAAAGAAAAATATTGGTTGTTTGACAGGGAGTGTATGGGTATTAAGCCGACGGAATTCAGAGAAATCAGGTTTCTGTTAAGTATACTGTCGGATGCCTCTTTCGAACAGAGAAACGCTTTTTGGAATAATACTTGGCTTAGTTTAATCGACGGTACACGTCCCACAGATTTACATCGAATTATGAAACTGTGCTTCGAAAACGAAAACGATATTGCCAAATTTAAAGAAACCACTATGGCCGTATACGAAAATATCAGTCCGTATTGCGTCGAAGTAATGAAGACCGGATGTTTCAACGAATTAAATGACACTCTGGTGTCTTGTTGTCCTGAAACTGAAAAACGAAAAGATTTTAAACGACGCCTACTGCGGTCGTGCTTCCTCGGAGAAGATTCGGTATTCTGCTTTACGCATCTTATCAAAGTGAAACCGATGAATGAATTCATTGACGATGCCTTCGACGATGCCGACCTTGCCGCTGATTTTAAAAATCAAGTTTTATACACGCATGAAGCCATAATGAGTATGAGTAAATGCATTACATCAATGTATTCACACATTTACACGATAAATTTCGTTGATACATTTGCATCGAACGAGCAGGTCGTGGAGTTTGTGAAACAGGGTGTTTTGAAGAGTCTGCGCTATCATTTGATAACTGATAGTTCTTTTATGTGGGAAATTTCAGCTGATAATTTGCGAGTTATATCAGTTTGGTGTTTGGGTAATGATGAAGAAGTTGCTAATTTCAAACAGTCGCTGTCGTTAGATGATTTCTTTCAGAATATGGCGCCGGTTGAATTTCATCAGGGACTCGTAACTTCTGAGAGAGAAAAGGCGAGATATCGTCGAAATTTTGATGAATTTCTAAAATGGTATTTCGACAGCCCGGAGGAGAGTGAAAAGTTCAAGAAAGGGATTCCCGATGAATTGAAGCATTTTCTCCAATAATTTGAGATTATTCCATGTTTCTGTTTGCCTATGTCGTAATCGATCTTGCTCTCAACGCCCATCTCAGCTGTCGAAAGTCGTCGTAGTCATGGTTCCAATTCGTTGTACATACGTTGTTTATTAGCTGGCGATACTCAATCATGGCCGAAGCTCAAGCTGTCAACGCTGCAATCATTTCTGGAACTGTTATTGCCAAGTAAATCCATCGAGATCGTAACGTAACCGTAGATTTTGTTCGATTTAATTGTGATTTTTGTCGCTTTACAGAGAGATACGAGATTCGCTGGCTAAACAGGTTACCGAAATGCAGAATAATTTCAACGGATTTAGACCCGCGTTAGCAGTGATTCAAGTTGGAGGTCGGCAGGATTCAAATGTCTATGTTCGGATGAAGCTAAAAGCAGCCGAAGATATCGGAATCGACGCCAGAAAATGTTCATAATCTGGTCAGTTCAGTATACTCCTCGGTTAACCTATTAGATCAATTCTGGCGCAATTTTTAAACTGATTTATGTGATTTTTTTGTTGATCAGGTTCGTGAAGCTGATATCTTGATTGTAGCTAACGGTAAACCGTACTACGAGTATGTTGGAGGCGGATGGATCAAACGAGGAGTTGTTGTGATCGATTGCAGTATCAATGCTACCGAAGGTAAATTTTCGATGTTTCAAACTTTTAAGTAATTAAGGGGGTGCTGATCTATTGCATCCTTCTGCCGATCCTCCGGAACAACTTTTTTCTTAAAGTGGGAGTCCTAAGGAGCATTTCGAGCCCTTGTACTAAAAAAAAGAGGTCCAACTTACAAAATGGTGGCCATTTTGATTGACAGGTCAGCCGACATCGCAGATTTTGCGTTCCAGCGTAGAACTTTGATGAAATTTTTTAAAACGTACAAAGGTAGATCGAAAGAGCAGGCAAAAATTCATCACCTATCAAAATTTCAAGAGCTAAGGTGACTTTTTCGATTTTTTGTGAATTTTCAAAAATCAGGCCAAAAATGATGGAAAAAATCAAAATTTTGCCAAATTAACCTGGAAAGCGGAAATTTGGGATTTACCCTATTTTCGACTTGCCAAATCGATTGGAAACTGTTTCAAACCGTTTTGAGTAGTTCTGGAGCCTCCAGTAGATTTTTGAAACTTGAAATTCCCACAAAATTTCATCAAATTGAGTTGGAAAACCGAAATTCATTCTGCACTCCAATTTTAACATTTGTGAAGATTTCAAGTTTCAAAAATCTACTGGAGAGTCTAGGAATTTTCCAAAAGTCGCTGGAGGCTCCAAAATGACTTGAACCCACCTGAAGTCGTCTTCAGAGGGTGTTAAAATTGGAGTGCAGAGTAAATTTCGGCCTTCCATCTTCATTTGATGAACAAGTTTCATAAATCTACTGGAGACTCCAGGAATTTTCCAAAAGTCGCTAGAGGCTCCAGAATGACTTGAACCCAGCTGAAGTCGTGTTCAGAGGGTGTTGAAATTGGAGTGCTGAGCGAAATGTGGCCTTCCATCTTTATTTGATGAAAGTTTGTAGAAATTTCATGTTTCATAAATCTACTGGAAACTCCAGGAATTTTCCAAAAGTCGCTGGAGGCTCCAAAATTGACTCGAACCCGCTTGAAGTCGTCTTCAGAGGGTGTTAAAATTGTAGTGCAGAACGAAGTTCGGCCTTCCATTTTTATTTGATGAAATTTATGAAATTTTCATTCAAGTTTCAGAAATCTACTGGAGGCTCCAGAACTACTCAAAACGGTTTGAAACAGTTTCCAATCGATTTGGCAGGTCCAAAATAGGGTATATCCCAAATTTACGCTTTCTAGGTCAATTTGGTAAAATTTTGATTTTTTCCATCATTTTTGGCCTGATTTTTGAAAATTCACAAAAAATCGAAAAAGTCACCTTAGCTCTTGAAATTTTGATAGGTGATGAATTTTTTCCTGCTCTTTCGATCTACCTTTGTACGGTTTGAAAAATTTCATCAAAGTTCTACGTTGGAACGCAAAATCTGCGATTTCGGCTGACCTGTCAATCAAAATGGCCACCATTTTGTAAGTTGGACCTCTTTTTTTTTAGTACAAGGGCTCGAAATGCTCCTTAGGACTCCCACTTTAAGAAAAAAGTTGCTCAGGAGGATCGGCAGGGGGTGCAATAGATCCGTATGCGGGCCCACGACTAAATCGAATATTATCTTTAGAGAATTCATTTTCACTATTGATTGAATTTTTTCAGACGAAACGAAGAAAAATAGTCAACGATTGTTAGGAGATGTGAACTACGAAGAGGCTATCAAAGTGGCCAGTTACATTACACCGGTTCCCGGCGGAGTTGGTCCGATGACGGTGGCTATGCTGATGAAAAATACCATTCTGTCGGCTCAAAGAGCTGTGAACCAGTTGGCGCAGAATAAATGGAATTTCACTGCGGAATTTGTACGGCGCAGCGAATACTGTTTGTAACATTTCCCATAGGTCTATAGGAGGAAATTCTCATTTTCCCTAAATAATTTTTTTGTAATTTTTGGATACTTATTTGAAAACAACGACGAAAAATCCCACCAAAAATCACTCCATGATTTTTTTCTTTTCTGAATTATTTTTTGAGAATGACTTTCTGTACATTCACTTCACCCAATCTGATGAACATCAATTAATATTGTCTTTTTAGGCACAAAATCGAGTCTTCAATTGGTAATGGTATAGTATGTAATTTTTAACCTTCCGTAAAATTTCTATTATGACATTGATGACATTTTTTCTTCATTCATTTGATGACTTTGTTCGATTAATTTTATTCTTATCTATTATCATTTTCCGTGTAATCTTCCAAGAATTTTAACAGTCAACAATATTCAACAACAATGGTTCTAATCTTAGTGCTCCTAAGGCTTAGACAATTTATACATACATAGATAGTATGTCTATGTATATCGTTCAAGTCCAAAGGTGTGGTTTGTCGAGTTCAACTCACATAAGTAGGTACCTACCTACAATACCAACCAAGAACCGAAATATAAATAATACAAAAAAGAGATACAATATAATAGGTATTCAACAAACAAAAATTACACGTAGGTATATTCATTTCCTTATGCCATTAAATGTACTTACTGATTATAAATACGTACATCTGCGATAACAATCATTTTAAAATGCTATCATATTAAAACAAAAATTTCCTATGGCAAATTAAAACAAAACAAAACTTGACATTTTCAACAAGAAAAATAATAATAATCATAGCGCACTGAATGACTAGAAGAAAATTTCTACCTAACGAATTTTCTATTTCTAATTACTTTTTACCTAGTACAAAAAAATGTAGTACATACTATCATGACTCGTGACCAGTTTCGTTACGTCGCGGTTTCATTTATTCATTTTTTTTTTTTTTTTTTCACTAAAATAAAACATGTAATTGACATTATATAAAAATGTATGTACTCGATGAATTTGTCAATTCTTATATTATCATATGACGTAGCATGTATATACATAAATAAGTAATTTATAAATAACCCTTAAAATTAATGGTAAATGACGGTATTATTTAACAACAAAGCCAAATAGAATGTTGTTTTTTTTTTCAACCTTATACGTATAAAATAAACACATTGGTACATGTATTGTATAAGCTGCATTTCAGTTCGGTATCAAACTACAAGTTGAAATTAAAACTTTCACTATCGGAAAGTTTTTGTTGTTCTTTATCTTGCGTTAAAGATTCGTTTTCTCCTGACGATGACGTCGAGACCGAGTTGCCTTGAATATCGCAAATTTTTTCCATTAAAGCTACTATATAGTTTTTTGCTAAAGTTAAAGTTTCAATTTTCGACAAACGCCTTTCTTTCTTCACATGAGGTATGACTTCACGTAACGACTGTAACACAACATCAAAATAGCTTGAATTTTCCACTCGCTATACCTAAGTATACGAAGCGAAAAGCAGCGGAGGGGGAAAAATCACTAGGTTATATAACTGAGTCTTTATTGTACTCACTTGAAAAGCTTCGTTTAAACTATGCATTCTCATACGTTCTCTTTCGTTGCTTTCCAGTCTTCTGAGGTTTTTCTCTCTGGCATTTAGGGCTTGTTTACGTTTCCTTCGGTGATTCGTGGCGCTTGAATTTGTTCTTTGATTACCGTTAATACTAGATGTGTCATCGCTGACCTAGATGAAATCAATCAGAGAAAGCGAATGTAATGGATGCTGATTTTCATAATATTGTTCAGTTGTTTAATAGGTATCTAAAGCACTTGTAGTTAAGAGATTTAAATTTATTTTGTAAAAATTTGTAACAATTCGAATTTTTCTAATCCAGTTCCAGGTTATTTGAGAGCTATTTTATAGGACACCCTGTATTTATGTAAATAGGTACAAAAACAGGTGATGTGAATTTTAAACGTAAAATTCATACCGAGGAAGAATCAGTTAATTCAAAATCTTGTACAAATGATGGATATTCTTGATATTGCACTCGTCGACAATTATTCAACTTATTGTTGCAGTTCACTTTACTACGGGTGACTATCTGCGTTTTATTTTCACTCGGTGACCAACATAATCCATTTATATCGTCTGTATCCATTCGATTTGTCATCCACATAGCTGAAAAATAATATTAAAAACATTGATAAATAATCAAAGAAAGAATACTTCATTTTAGAGCAAAACAACTAAACATCCTCTCGAGGACATGATTTTTTATTCATTTTATTGTAAAAGTAAGAAGCTATAAATCGAGTTGACAGACAGAGTTTTTGATCTTCAAGTTTGAAGAAGAATAATTTAAAGTAAAATAACGAAGATTTTTTCGAAATTTTCATAGTCCTTCCTCTTGCCTTCTTCCCATCTCAATCATGAAACAATGAATTGTCACAGAACTGAAAACCTCTACAATCGACGTAAGCATTTTTTTTTTTTTTTTTTTTTTGAAATTTCTTTCTGCTTGTCCCAAATTTACATAACTCATAGTTTCATGAAAATCGAAAGACGAAAAATCCAAAAAGAGTTGGAAGCCTCAAAAACAGCTCCAATCAATTTTAAAGGCCAAAAATTACATGTGAATCGGATATTCATGAAAAAACATATTTTGAAGGTCATATTCAACATGAGTAAAATAAAGTGTATTTTTTGAGACCCAAATACTTCAAAAAAATGTTCTGAAATCTTGAAATGTGCAAACTCTCAAAATCCTCTTTTTGGACATTGATTTAAATTTGTATCCTGTAGGTATTTCAATTTTTTTTTAGCCGGACAAAGAGGTATCAAAAAAGAACCTCAAAAGTACACCATTACCGAGCTCGAATTTCATAAATGTTGAAATTCATTTATGGATTTTTGATAAATTTTTGATATTTCAAATTTGGCTCAAGTATTATCTTTTATGAGAAAAAAAAATCAAAAGATCAAATTAACGTAGAAGCCTGAAATTATGTTACCTAATATATCTTATTTTCGCTATTATTCTGGAGCCTCCAGTTTTCAAAAAAAATTCTGCTCAATAAATACAGTCAACTTGAGACTCAGAAGGTTTAAATCGACAGTCGACACAAACCAAACTTCAGCGTTTTTCGAACTCGTTCGCGAACGGTGATTTTTTTGCAAAAATAATGCTTGAGAAAATAGGAGTAGGAAAATATGTACATACCTATACGTATAAAATATGCCCAATTCGATTAGAAGGGTCACAAACTAGTAAATTTGAGTTTGCAGGGGCTGAATTTTACTTTCACCTTATTTATGGCATTTTTTCGAAATCTGGAAAATCCGGAATCCCACCGAAGGCTTTAGAATGACTTGAAACCATCACCAATCGACTCGGGAGATCGAAAATAGGGTAAGTACATATAAACCAAATTTTAGCTTTCTACATTAATTTTATCAGATTTTAATTTTTTTTAATCAAAAATAATGGATCAAGTCCAATTTTACGATTCGCCAAAAATTGAGAAATGAATCTCAACAGCTGAAATTTGCATTGGTGGTTTACTTTTGAGTCCTTCTTTGAATCTATATATATATTTTTTAATTTTCAGATCAAATGGCCTTCAAAAATGAATTTTGCGTCCTTGAAAACCCTAGTTTTGATACCCATATTGTATTTTTTGAAAATGTACAATTCTGTATCTCCCCTTTGGTGCCCATTTTGGGGGTTCGGATCAAATGATCTTCAAAAATGAATTCTCAATTTTTAAAATCCTTAATTTTGATACCTATGTTACTGTATTTTTTGAAAATTTTCAATTCTGTACCTCCCTTTTAGAGCCCATTTTGGGAGTTGGAGTCAAATGGTCTTCAAAAATCGAATGGGCGCCTTTAAGAACTCCCATAACTAAAAACTCTAGGTTTGTCCGTCGTGACTTCGACGTTAAAAGCATCGTAGCTTATAAAATGTTGCGATGCTTTCATCTATTTGAAAATTGAATTGTAAATGGTAGGTACATAGCATCAGGTGTGACGTATAGGTACATATTATCATATCAACGAACAAATATCTCACTTTCATCCTCGCGAAAGTCATTTTTAGTATGAAAAAAGAGATCAAAAGCTACGATAGGCTAGATACACTCATTTTCCTCAAAGTACGTATAGTAAGTTGTGCACTCTTTTCACATGTATACTGTACTATGTAGCTACCTATGAATGTTAACAGACATTCCCCTTACCCTACATAAGGTATCTTTGCCTGTAGGTAACTAATGAAGGAAATATACACCTATTTAACAAATTCTTAGCAAGTTACAAACAACAGTCTAGTTTGCCAACCCCTTCGAACAGGCGGATTATGTAACCGTTCCATTCAGACATCAGATCGGTAGAAGTTGCCTAATTAACGCTCACATCTACGAGTATTTTTTACCGAACACCCCGCAGGCGATAATCGTTATTGTTGTGTTTGTCAGTAAGTAAGCTGATTTGAGCGAAGGTAAACACTATACCTACACGGTGCCATCTTTATCAAAGCGTATAAGAACGGTTTTGGTGGCGAGCCGTGTGTACTTCAAAGCGAATTTGTAACTCTTAACATCTCCGCACCAGAAAACTTTTAATGTTTAAGTTACCTCGACGGCGCACGAACTTGTACAAGCTGAGGCTGAGGCTACGCGTACGAGCTTAATTTGATATTCAAAGCCTAGCTATAGCGTTTTCACTGTACCAACATAATTATGAGCTTTGAATAGTGAAATTCGATCTACTTGAAGGGGTATATGTTACCGGTAAATGCGGAATATCACTCAATTACCTCGATTTAGAGCCCGAAATAAAAGTACGATTAGGATTTTGCGCGCGTCACTAGGTCGCTATAGGTAAAGGTAAAACAAAACCGACGTGAACGTAAATTTGATTAATTTTCCCATATAGATTTAATTAATATAATACGCCGGCATGACGAAATTTTTAATTAAATTTATCAAAAATGGGAATATAGTATTCGTAAATTTGTCGTTTAGACGCGGGCATCTCGTCGCTAAATTAGGCTATATACCACTAGTGATTTTGTTTTAAAATGGAATATTTTACAACCAATCCTAAGCACTGAGAGATTACGGAGGAGTGAAGAATTGTGGGCGAGAATAAATTGGGATAAACTCCGCATAAATCAAAAAATGTTATAAAAAAACTCCTCACAAGGAAAGTAGGTACCTACCTACCTATAATAATCGGCACAAAAAGTTTTGAACTGAACAAAGAGGTATTGATAGAGAACCCCAAATACTACACCGCCAGCTAAAATTATTTTTAGATTTTTGGCAAATTCATAAAAATCAAAATTTGGAACAAAAATGAAAAAAAAAACAAAATTTGACAAAACAGACCCAGAACGTTGAAATTTGCTTTGTACCAAATTCTCGACCTTCCGAGTCGATTGGTGATGACCGAGGCGTGACGAAGTGATGTGTCGTAGGAGGGGGAGGGGGAGGGGGTGAGACTGAAATTGTTTTCAACTTTTTACTCCAGACCCCCCCCCTCTTTCAAGTATTTTCAATTTTTCATGCTGATTAGCCAAACGTGGTTCGAACAAATTTCGGAAGGGGGAGTTGGAAACACGAATGCTGAATAATTTTGAATGTTCACTAACGATGCTTTTATACTTGACAAAAAATTTGAATTGTTCTATTGCAAGGTGGGTACCGAAATCCAAAATCCAAAATTCGTATTTTTTTCGACTTATTTTTCGTGTTTTTTTTATCCTTTTAGCCTTTTAAAATCAAATTCAAAAAAAGCTCGGAATATTTTCGAAAGCTTCGATCAGAAATAATTCAGAAATTGTGAGGCACATAAAAATAATTTTCAATAAAAGAAGTTTCAACGCTAAAATTTTGTGCATTTTGGTATTTTTGAATGAAATTTCGCACCTTTTTTCGTTATTTTGCACTTTTTTGCACGGGTTCCAACTCTGTAGGTATCGATTTGATAATTTTTCTTGAATTTCTGAACTTGATTTTTCATTTTTGAAAATTTTTGAAAAATGAATTCAAGTCTGCTCGAGCGAAGCGAAAGCAAAAGCATTGAAAAAATTGATAATTCAAAAAGTAAAGTTGATTTTCATAGCTTCAACGTTTAAAAACTTTAACAATACAGTTTTTAGAAAACTATATGCGAGAGCAAGAGCTTTCGAAAATTGATAATTTTTTAAAAGTAAAACAACATTATTTTTGATGCGAGAAGTCAGTTTTTTTAACTCTTCAATTTTGGTCAGAGAATGGAAAAGGAAAATGATCTGGCCCGAGCGAAATGGCGGCGAAAACTTTTGAAAATTTATAATTCAAGAAGTAAAAACCCATGGTTTTTGGTAACTCTCTGATTTTCCTTGCTTACACAATAATTTCTTCCCATTTTTTCTAAATTTCCCAACTTTTTTCAACTCACCCAATTTTTCTCAAAAATTTTCAACTTTTCACCTAAATTTCTCTGTCTGGAACCCTCCCTCCCTCCCTCCCTCCCTCCCTCCCACACAAACCGTTCGGCACATCTATGGGTGATGGTTTCAAATCCTTCTGGAGCGAACAGTAGTTCATTTAAATTATTTTTCATTAATAGAAAATTTTGGGGTAATATAACAGAATCTAACTACCCGCAATTTTTGCAATTTTTTTTTTGAAAATATTGCAAAATTGCCAGAAATGTGGCGAGGGAACAGAATTTTTGCGGTTCCCTCAATTTTGAGGAAAATACTCAGGTAGTTAGATACTGTGATGCTAACCAGTAGTACGCGTCACAATATCTAACTACCTTTTTTTTTTTCGCTGAAAATACTCAGGTAGTTAGATACTGTGATGCATACGCGTCACAATATCTAACTACCTTTTTTTTTTTCGCTGAAAATACTCAGGTAGTTAGATACTGTGATGCATACGCGTCACAATATCTAACTACCTTTTTTTTTTCGCTGTAAATCGCGGGAGGATGTGTGTGGTGGTTCTCCACTACGACGAGGAACATTCTCGTGATGTTAAGAATGCCAAATCAACAAATCGATCCATTTTATTTTGAAAAATTATGAAAAAATTTGCAGGTATAAAATTAAAATTTTTTGTACCATAGGTTGTCAAATATACAATGGTTGATTATTATAAAAATAAAATAAACACAGGAAAAGAATAATTTGAAATTTGAATACTACAAGACAGATTTATATGTAATGGCAAAATTACTGTGAATAATATTTTTTTTTGGTTTGAAAAATTGAACAGGCATCTTTTTTCTTGAGTATATTTTTTCTTGGTATTGAAATAAAAAAAAGGAAGTAAAACATGAATTCATACAACACATACCTGCATATTTTTTCATAATTTTTCAAAATAAAATGGATTGATTCGTTGATTTGGCATTCTTAACATCACGAGAATGTCCCTCGTCGTAGTGGAGAACCACCGCACACATCCTCCCGCGATTTACAGCGAAAAAAAAAAAGGTAGTTAGATATTGTGACGCGTATGCATCACAGTATCTAACTACCTGAGTATTTTCAGCGAAAAAAAAAAAAAAAGGTAGTTAGATATTGTGACGCGTACCAATGGTTAGCATCACAGTATCTAACTACCTGAGTATTTTCCTCAAAATTGAGTAAATCGCCAAAATTCTTATTTGTGAAATCATTTAGTGGTATTTCCTGGTGGTTTTGAAAAAAAAAATATTAAATTACAAAGTAGTTAGATTTTGTGACGGTACAAGGTAGTTAGATTTTGTGACGGTACCAATTTTGGATTTGGACGGAACGAAAAGATTTTCGAAAATATGTGTCAAAATCGGTCGAATGGCTCACAAAGATGAGAAATCTGAGTTTATGGGTGTTGAATTTCATTTTCACTCTATACTTGAAGCGTTTTTTTTTCTTCGAAAACTGGAGAATCTGAAAATTTGCTGAAGGTTTCAAAAATTAGTTCGAAATTATCGCCTATCAACTTGGGGAGGTCGAAAATTAAATATAAGCCTTTAAGCTTTCAAGATCAATTCGGTAAAATTTCAATTGTTCGCCATTTTTTGGCCCAAATTTCTGTTTAAAAAAAGTCGCTAAAAATACATAATTAAAAAATGAATTTTAAATACCTGAAATTTTGGCTGGAGGTGTAATTTGGTAGTTATTCTCTATCGATTCCCAATGGCCAGATTCAAAAACTTTTACATCCCTCGTAAGTATATGTATAATATTGGTCGGTATTGAAAAGAAGATACGATAGAAACAAGGTTGGTTGAAGGACCAGAGGGGGAAGTGGAGTTTTTTTTATAAATCAAACGCTTTTTGCAGAGAGATTTTGACACGGGAACCAATCACTGCTTCGGTGGCAGTTTCTTCTTGAAAAATGGCTGAAGTATTATAATTATTAAATTTAGAAAAATTCTGACATGGAAAATGAGAATTTTTGACATGGAGGGGGGAGCGTAGGGGATACCCATGGGTAGAAAAAATTTCGAACCATGCAAAGCTACATCGAAAGAGCATGGGAAAATACATCACCAATCAAAATTTCAAGTTCTAAAATGTATTTTTGGATTTTTGGTGAATTACACTAGGCAACGGCATGCTTGTGTTCGGGTTGAAAATGGGCTTGATCGATAGTTTAGACCCTAAAACAAAAAACAGAGTGGGATTTTTCAATTTGAATTGTTTTTGTGGTCAGGAGAGATGATCAAAGTTTCAAAAATGGCCGTTTTTGCCCTATTTCACGAGTTTCTGGCGACACCAGTATTGTTTTTCGAAAAAAACCAAGGTCATATTCGGATTCTACGCACTTTTTCAAGTAAACATCTTTCCCGGATTTTCGATTTTCGAAGTTTCAAGCGCATACGGACGATTTTTGTTTGTAACATATTTTAAAACTCGGAGCGCGCGACGCTGGCGTTACTCCACGATGTAATCGTGGCGCGGAACCGTGTTCGCGCGGGCGAGGTTCTCGTGCAGTAAAAATTTCGTGTTACAAACGAAAATCTTCCGTATGCGCTTGAAACTTCGAAAATCGAAAATCCGGGAAAGATGTTTACTTAAAAAAGTGCGTAGAATCCGAATATGACCTTGGTTTTTTTCGAAAAACAATACTGGTGTCGCCAGAAACTCGTGAAATAGGGCAAAAACGGCCATTTTTGAAACTTTGATCATCTCTCCTGACCACAAAAACAATTCAAATTGAAAAATCCCACTCTGTTTTTTGTTTTAGGGTCTAAACTATCGATTAAGCCCATTTTCAACCCGAACACACGAAAAAAGTCAAAAATTGTTGCCTAGTGTTATTGAAAATCAAACGGCCAAAAACACATAAAACAAAACAAAATGTCACCAATTTACTTGGAACGCTTAAATTATCCTACCCCTGGAATCGATTGGAAACGGTTTCGAACTGTTTTGAGCAGTTCTGGATCCTCCAGCACATTTTTGAGAGTTGAAATTACCACGAGATTCATTCCAATCAAATCGAAAAGCATTAACAAAATTTTTTTTATTCTTTGATTTAAACATGCTGAATTGATCGGGCCTTTTTCAGCGATCTTATAACATTAAAAACCTGAAATAATTCAGTTTTCAACCGGCAGAAACTAATTTTGAAAAATTGACGTGTATCTAATTGGTCAGGTGGTTCAGCTGGTTTATTAAAAATCGCTGAACGTATTTATGGGTCCTAACGAAGTTCATTTCGACAGATTTTATGATATTTTTTGGAAAATTGGCTAGGTTTTGACAAAATTTTGACTTTTTCGCATTTTTTGGCCCAGATTTGGTTTTGAAAAATTCACAACAAATCGAAAAAACCTCTAAAATTTTGGCTTGTGATGTATTTTTGAATTTTTTTACATGCTCTTTCGAATTAGCTTTGTTCGGTTCAAAAATGTTTCCACCAGATGTGGTACCACTTTTGTTACACGTAGTTACAAATTTACCCTGAAATATCCTTTCCCTTCGTACAAATTCAGCTTTGAAAAGTATATATTCACCCGGAAGGTGTCTATACTTGATAATAAATTCTTCGCCGTAATTCGAGCCAAATCACTTCACCAAATTGCCTATTTCCCGTAACGGATGCAATTCAAAAGCAAATATCTAATACGTCTGTTCGCTTTTCATAAATATTCACACGTCGTCTGTCGCGTATCTATATACTCGTCGCCCACTAATTCTTTATAAAAGAAACATCGCGCCGGAGAAAAAAAAGTCCAACTGCGCACGATACCACAAAGCATAGAAAAGTTAATTTCAACTTGTCGCTTTGTGAAATTTTCAACTTGTGAAATCGCCGAAGACTCACATAACTGTATTAAAGTATAATTGCCCCACATCTTTTTGCACAGGTACACGTTGTTGCCATCGTGTCGAGCTGCTATACGTTTAAAAATTCCAATGCTGCTGACGAAAAAAGCTCAACACACATACTCGTAGGTATATATACTAGGAGAATCTACCTGCGTGCGTGTAGTGTATACCTACTCGTACTTTGTCAAATAAAACATAAATTTTTAAACAATACGAAACAGCAAAAGTATGGTAAACGTACGAGTAACTCTTGTTGCAGAAGCGACTGCGTCGCGTCGGTCGTGCTGCCGTCGTCGTTGTCGCCATCTCTCGATATATAATGTCGGGTTCCCATTTTGGTGATAAATTAAAAAACTGATTACTTCTCAGCAGCCAGCCGATCATACGCCTCTTGTTTCATTTGAGAAATTAAAAAGTTTCATATTACCGAGAAATTGATTTCTGTCAACTTCGATCTCACGCGCGTTCGCATCTAAATTGAATTATCGTCGAAATTTTCGCACATTATATAAGCTCGCCCGGATCGAAAAATTATACAAGCATCGTTTTTTTTTCTTCTTCATCCAGCAACACAGCAATGTCGAAAACACCCCTCAAAAAGCAACTCCGTTCAACTTTCTTCTTCTTTAACAATTAGAAGAAAAAAAGTCGATTACGTTAATTGAAATATTTTTCTTCGATGATGACGACGATGATGGCCATGATGAAGAAGAAAAAGAAGAAGAAGAAAAAATTCACAACAATACAGATTCCAGGTTCGCTTTGTTTCACGCACGCTGGGCTCCAAACTGTCGAAAAATATTAACAAATCGACATTTTTTTACGCTCAAATGAAAAGATGAATGTAATGGTACTAAAAAGAGATTAATTAATGCTGTCAAAGTGGAAAAGCACACTTCCTTCATTTCACCAGAAAGCCATTTAACGAGTATTATGCCAACGTTACGAGAATTTCCAAACTGTACACAGAGAAAATCGAAGCAAACTACGCGTTTTAAAAGATTTTCACTTTTTGAAATTATTTTCAGCAGACATACAGTTACAGGGTGTCAAGAGAGTGAAAGGGTTAAACTGAAAATTCGGCTGTACAAAGAAAACAGACGAAGGAATGTATGGAAAAAATATTTGTTGAGTGGAATACCCCCAACCAAAATTTCAAGGACCAAAGTTCATTTTTGGATTTTTGGCGAATTTTTGAAAATTTTAAAAATTCAAAAAAACTGTTTCAAGACAGATTTTTAAATTTATTTATGAAAATATAATTTTTTGAGAGCAAAGTGAGCCAATTTGAATAATTCCTTCAGTTCAATTCCCACACATCAGAGCAATTTGAAATTTCTAGAGAAAATTAAAACATCGCTGGAAGCTCCAGAACTGCCCAAAACAAGGATGTGTTGGAGTTTTAAGTGATTGGGCATCCTCAATGAGAAATGAATCACCCTGATAATTTAATTTTTGGTATCATATGGAGTGCGCAACCGGAAATTGGAGGATATACAGTGTTGGCGGGTTCTGCGCCAGGAGCCACAATTTCTTCAAATGGTAATGTGTTGAGTTTGTAATTTTCTTGAAGTATACATTTTTTGAGCAAAGTTGACCAACGTAAATGATTCCTTCAATTCAACTCAACTCACACACCTAAACAATTAGTAGTTTTGGACCATTCTGGAGCCTCCAGCGATTTTTTGATTTTCTACACACATTTCAAATCGCTCTGGAATGGTCAAAAATGAATTTCAGCACCTGTAACTTGATTGAGTGTTTATCGAGCATCCTCTCGACCGTTTTAGGTGGTTATTGAAGAATTTTAGGAGTGTTTATTCAAAAGTGAATTTTTGAGCAATGTGATTAAATTCCAGAAAAATAGCGAAAATTCAAATGTTCAAAGAAGGTACATAACGAACGATTTTTTCGGCTAGATATCGTTCGGTATGTCTGCACGATCACGCAACTCGAAAACAACCTCAATTTGACCTTTTTGGAGCTTCCAACGAATTTTCAAATTATTCCAGAAATTCCAAATCGGACCAAAACTGAAATTTTGCGCTCACACCTTCAGTCAGTGCTTCTTGGGCACCCTGTGAATCGTTTTAGGCGCTTACCAATTCACATTGGTTCAATTTTTTCAAAAAAAAAATCCGTGATACATGAAAAAGTTTTTTAGGATTTTTCCAATCTCCAAAAACTCACGAAAAATTTAAAAAAATGAGCTTTATCGCCTAAAATTTTTCTTACTCCAAAAGTGCTGGTTCTAAAAGGTTCTGTTATAATGTTTCTTGCTTCTACATATGTACATACATATTTCCGTGTTTCAATTATTCAAACTCTCATTCCAATTCCTTACACGTGAAAATGATTGCATCGCACAGATCATCAAGTTCCAAGACGTTTGACCGCATATCATCACAGAAAGCTTAACCTACATTCATTCAAAACCTCACAACACAAAAGCAATCAATCCTGATGGTATGTTTTGGGTAAGGGGTACCTAATGCTAAAATCTGTCACCTTTATCTAACCGAACAACGTTGCGGTTCACTTGTTCAAATACCACACCGCAATGGACACAGGACACGATAAACATGTCGAATGTGTTCACGACACGATTAACATTTACATTTTCACTCAATTTCAGAAAATATTCTTACAGATTGCATTTATGGTACTCGACGAGCAGCTTTTCCCCTCCATAGTCCATATAGTAGTAATTAGGATACGTATTGTTTGGTGAGAAAGTTTCAACCGGAAATACCATAAATACCTTTTGAAAGTTATTTCTTCGACCATTTCCAACTTTTAAAGTTGCCGAACTGAATCATAAAAATGTGAAGAAACCCTTTTTAGTTTTCTCATTTCTAAGGTATTATTTTTTTCTACTTTCTTTCGAAATATCATCCATTGAAACGATTGAGAAAAAAAAACTCGCTGCGCCACTTACCGCAAAAATAAAAATATCCGAACGTATTGAAAAGTTTTTTGTGTTGCTTAAACTAATCCAGGCTTATTTAAAAAGTTAAAATTCACATTTCTAACGAAAGGTTGCAGCCTATAAACACCGCTGATTTTCAACTGTCGGATAAAAAACCTCGATTGGTATATTATACGAAAAAATGCTTAGTTAAGAGCTGGCCAAATTATTATAGAAATATTAACGAATGTGTTCTACTGTTTTTACCTACGTAAAAGTCCGCTTTAGTTAGACGATTCACCTGGTACGTTTTTCTTCAGGCAAATGCCAAAAATAAAATTTTGAGAAAGTTTACAAATACAACATAACTGCGTAGGCTTTCGCTATTTTTGTTCGGAATTTTCCGCGGCGGTGATGGATAACTGTTGTAGGATTTAAACGGTATTAGGATTTTTGAATGGAGGTACTTGTCACTACATAGGGATAATTTTATCTAAAGACGCGTTTATTTTTTAAACAATCGTGTAGGTTTGTGTGATTAATTCATTAATAGATTGAATTATTTTCACATTTGTTACGAATTTTTTTCCACATCTTATCAAAAGTCTAAATATATGAGTACAGAGATAATACTCGTATGTACCGAAAGGGATTTAGAAGACTTGACCAGCAAGATAAGTGAGGGGGTATTATAACCTAATAAAATAAATAACATATCTTTAGAAAAAAAATAGCCGAAATTTGTCAATACTCGTACTCAAGCATTCCTTTCGCAAAGCAAAAAACAAAACAAAAAAATGCTGAAAGCGTTGTAATGTTTTGATGCGTTTCGTCAAATGTAAAATTAATAATAATTTTGTCAAATGTAAGAAATGCCGTTTCAAAATAATTATTATTTTGGCGTAAGAAAGTAAGTGGAAAAAATAGGGAAAACGAAAGGAAAACAATAAGCAGAGAGTTATACCTTCATTTGAAATATTTACATCGAAGTTTAAACAAAAATTGTTATCATAAGTTAATTTTATTCTAAAGATATTCAAATTAGTTCAAAAGTCTCCTGCATTTTTGATGTCGTACTAATGTCTTCAAATATTAATACAATTATAAAGTTACCGAAGCTTTTCAAATTAGAACAAACCATCTCTAACTATTTCAATAAAATTTAGATTTTGAACAAATTGTTCACCTTCTTCAGTACCTATCAATATTTCAAGTAGCGTAACAGGTAGGTACCTACCAATATTTTTTCCTCCGATGCTTATTGCTTACATTATTATTTCAAATTTTTTAGAGGGATTTAAAACGTGGCTACTTATTCGATACCAGAATGGAAACAATATCTGTCAAAAGTTATTTATAAATTGCAAACTAACAATCTTTTTGACAAAAGAACCTTTACAATTCGTCCGCTCCGATTGAAATAAATTTGGCTCACTGAAAAAGCATTTCGTCTAAACCTCGGAATCAAATTTTGAGAAGCCATTAATTTTTTACAAAAAAAAAAAAAACAAAAAAACAAATACATACTCATAGAGATGAAAATCTGAAACCAGGTTTATGTACCTACCAAAATCAACCCCTCACCCCTCCTGAATACATTTCCATTATTTTCAAGCCATTCTGAAGCCTCCAATAAAATTGCTATTTTCTCCAGCAATTTCAGATCGAGCTCTAGAAGGCATTGTATTTAGTTTCGATGGGTGAATCTTGAATCAGAGGTACAAAATTGAAAAGTGTAGGTATTTTTTTTTTTAAATTAAAAATCTCAAATTTAAAAAAAATCTTAAATCTTAAATTTTTACAACAAATTACTCAAAGTTTCTTCAATGCTTTGAAATTAACCCCCTTCCCCACCCGTGTCTATTACCACATTTTTGCGTCGATCTGAAGCATACAGAAGAAGTATACGATTTTGGAATTTCCTTAAAATCCAAGTTTTCCAAAATAAAGGTTATGGCCTATAATATAGTAAATGGGGTGAAACTACCTTTGACCAGGATTTGGCTGCTTTAAACCAATAAATTTGAAACGTAGTGTTAAGCTGAAAATGCTTGAGAGTAATGACCCTGCATTTTTCAAATTTTGTTGACACCAACAATTACCTACCTACCCAAAAATCTAATTTAAAAATTTCAAATCAATAAGGAGGAGATTCAAAAATCTGGAAAAACGATTTAAAAAATCATGTTTACATTTTTCAGTGTACCTATTTTATGCCACTGGTATTTTTTTCAGAATTTTTCAAGAGGTGGTAACTGCTCCATGGCCATCAAATCATTTGAAACCCCATTTTTCCCGCCTAAAGTGGTCAATTGTGGTCAATTTTGGTCAATTTTTTTCACGATTTATCAAAAACGCTGAGCTACTAAACTACACCATCAATTCAAATTTGGATCAAAATCGTCGATTTTCAATATTGTGTTGTGCTTTTAATATCTCGTTGTGCTTTCGATATTGCATTATGCTTTCAAGCTTTCTGTATTGTGTTGTGCTTTCAGTTTTGTATTGTGCTTTCAAGCTTTCAGTATTATGCTGTGCTTTTGATATCGTGTTGTGCTTTCAGTACTAAGTTGCACATAAGTATATAACAAAATAAGCTATGCACACCGTTACAGCTACAAGTAGGTTAGCTGTCAGTCATCTTTTTAATGCCCTCTTTGTCTCCCCATGGTTTTTAGAAACCCTGCCTATACAACAACGAACATGCTAATTTTCATGTAAATACCAACCCATCTACATCCATCCCTTTTGGATCCCACACGTTGATGTGAATTTCAACCCTGTTTTGAGTCAATTGTCGATGCAACTATCGACCATTGCTGATCTTCATTCATGTTGACAATTGGCTGGACACAGGATCAAAATTTACATTGACACGTGGGATCCAAATGCAATGGGTGTGGATGGGTCAACATTGACATCAAAATTTACGTCAATCTTCTGCTATGTAGAGTTATAAAATTTTAGTTTCAAAATTATTATTTTTTTTCAAAAAATGATTTTATCTAAGGTGGTCATTGCTCAAGCTGAAAGCGGCATTAACACGGAGGTCACCTCAGAGAGGTACAGATGGAAAGTCAGTAGGTACAATCTAGAAGCTGAACATAAACTCGTTACATTGAAACATGAGCAATACTTTATCTAAGAGTACCGAACTAATACATTTTCATGTTGACATGTTGATGTTAATGTTGATGTGAAATTCAACATCAACAAATAATACCTTACATCCACAATATCAATGTCAATAATAAAATGTCATTTTCTAAATTTGGGAAAATCTTTGAAAATTTTATCGAGGTTGGTGTTGATGTATTTGTGGACAATAGGGAATTGACAGATCTTTGTGTGCTGTAAAACACACATATGTATGCTCGTGTGTAAGAAAACAATCTCATTTGGTCCCAACTGGCGGAAGCGCTCCATGAGATTGCATGTAAATTTTCTACTTTTCAGTTTCAATTTTCTCTAAAATTTTGGGTTGAAAAAAGCTAGTTTTATACACATATGATATGTAAGAAAAGTGCTCGGTAGCGTAGTGGGTTGAGCCACAGCTTTCTGAACAAGAGGTCGTGGTTTTGAATCATACTTTTTAGATATGGACTGCTAGCGGCCCATAAGCTTAACATAGGGCTATTGTTTTGAACATAGTAAGTCGAGGGTTGCAATCTGCGCATGCGCCAGCTCTGTTGTGACGTTATACCACCCAGGAACAGTTACACACGTCATTTTTCAGATTTGGGCATGCGCAGAAGCCAAACCCGCGACTAACTGATGAACTATGTTCAAGACCATTGGCTTATGTACCGCTAGTAGTCCATATCTGAAAAGTCAATGGTGTGAATCCCACAGAGATGCAGGCATTAACATGTCGTTACCTTAATGCCAAATCCGAGTATGTCCATACAAAAAAGTATGATTTTACACATCACTGATAAGGTTTGGATATGCTTGAAAGGGTTTGTTGAGTTCTGATTGAACATTGGTCAGCTTCGTGCATCTTCGGTGGTGCATTTTAACCATACTCGGATGCAAATTTTTCAATTCAGGGCTTCCCAGAGTCTTATCAGGGACGCAAAAAGACGATTTTGTTTTTGATGGACATACACAGATTTGTCATTAAGGTAATGATGTAATGTATCCATTGTAGTGCATTTAACATCTATTACATGTTAAGCTCAGAGCACCAGAACAGCAGAGGCAACAGAAATGCACGCAATCTGTTGCCGGTATCAAAAACGATAACTGGTTTGAGCACCTACAGGTAGCAGTGATTACTGAACTAGTGAACTCAGGGTTGTAAGAACCCAGCTAGCGATGTATGAGCTACTTTTTAGATAGCGTAGAAAGCAATGGGAAACTGCTATGTGAAAGCTCAAAACAATGTCGATTCTCTAGAATAATTGCTGTGGCATAGGCATTCGCCTCACCCTGTTAGGGTACTACTAAAATGCAATTTGACATGGAACCACAACGACGATGTAAGAAAGTCTGAATTTTTATTTTAAAGACGTTTTTCTACCAATAGGCAATATATTATTTCTTATACTTTGTGAAATTTGAATCACAAGCATGCCATTTTTACACGGTTTCTTATGGGACTACAGTTTGTTTTGGGACCAAATGAGAAGGTGAAAAGGAGCTCATCTCATCGACAACTCCAACTATGTAACAATGAATAATTTCATCAATGCCATAAAAAATTTGTTTTCCTCATTAAACAAGATGATACTCGTATTCTCAAATGTTTACTGAATTTTAATTCTGAAAAATTGGTCGACCGAGTTGTAGATGTAAATTTTGAGCATCAAATTTCACATCAACATACAGACGGCATGTCAAGGTGTCAGAAATATGTAATGAGACAATTTTTAAAAAATTGTAACGTGGCTTCTTTATGGACAGAAGATTCCTACTAAATAACTAATTGATCACTTTTCCATCATTATGTGTTGGAAAAAATCACAGTCGATGTAAATGTCGACGTAGATTATTGTGGTCCTACAGGTGAATACGAATTTCAATTTTTTTTTTTGATTCTGCGCTTGCAACGCCTTCATTGAGTCCTCAAATTTCCTAAATTTACATAATTCAATTTTGAATCCAAACAAAACAAATCCAAAGGGAAAGTATGAAAAAATACGCCATCATCAAAGAGTTTTAAAGCTGAATATCATTTTGCGAATTTTGGAATTTTAGAACTGAATTTTCATCATAAGAACGTTGGGACTTTAATAATTAGATCTTTTTTTTCACCAATTGGTATGTATCTAGATTAGGAATCTTGTTTTTCAATGAAAATAAATCAACGTTCGGGTCAGGGGACGACGTCAATTAAAATTTGAAAAAAAAATCACCGAGCATAAATTTGCATATCATATCAGAAGCATGCGATAGGTACAGGTACACATGTACGTAAAATATAAACATTTTCTTCCTCACTGGTCGAATAAAAACACGACACTTGAGAAATACTATATCCGAATATCAAAAACGTTCTCTAAACACCGTCATATAGTTCAGGATCAGTATTATACACAGGTACGTAAAATAAAATCTATCCCATCCGACATTTATCGTATTTTTTTTTTGCGCCAAAAACCATAATTGATGGTTATCAACTTTTATAGGTTTTTCTTTGCTTTATTGTACGGCGTCCCAGTTTCCGTAGGTTTTTTCCCTCTTAATATTTTTCTGTTATGACAATTTGACGAGGCATATTGTGCGGAATTTTTTTATCGCCTTGTTAACAAAATGAATAGGGATTCTTTATTGTATTATCGTTTATTCAAAATTACGTTTAAAAAGTTAACTTTGTATCCTTGTAAAATAAAAAGTGAATTTGTAAGATTTTTCTCAAAAGAACGAAATATAATTTACCCTCGCGATGGTGGGCTATACAAGAAAGGTATTAGCGAATCGCCTCCCAGACAAATTCACCTAAACGAATACTTGGAATGTTTCAAAATTGAATGACTTCACAGTAGGTATAAGGAAATATTATTAATTTCTGCGTAGATTCGCTAAGTTTATTTTCGAACAAGCAGCGGGCGTAGATTTTACAAAAATACGTCCTCTGTATTTGTGTATATACTCGTATACTCGTGCCTACCTAACAGTTTTCACTAAATGAATTATACTCTTTTCTTTTTGAAAAAAAATATGTCAAAATGGAGGAATCTCCAGTATTTTAATTCGTCGCGTACTTCACCAAGAGACCTGCAGATCTGCAGCTACCTAAATATTTTCTGGTACAAAAATTCTCGAAATTTAATTTGCTTTCAGTGTACCTACTTCGTGTTTTAAATTATTAAAAATAATGCGCTCGTGTATAGGCCTGCTCCTGTTTGCATTGTTTGCATTAGACGCCAGCTACATTTCAGCTAAATACCTACCATACAAGTTTATACAAAATAATTGTCACTATTGAAATACAAAAAAAAAAAATCTAAATCATTCTCATAATCTTTACTCTATACTCTAAACCATATACGAAATATACTCGATTAATTTGTGGAAACGAATTAACGTTGGTACAAGATTGCCTTAACTTTTTTCCCATTCCCCAAAGGTACGAGTACATATTACGCTGCTACTATACCTACTTTCATTTTTAAACGTTCATTGTGGCAAGCATATCGTTTCAAAAATAGCTTTAAAACTTTTTATGCGGGTCGTACGTACGTACGATTCATTAATAAGCTTCTACGTATAGGCAGGTAGGTTTACACGATTCACCTACCTATACGACATGAATTATAAGAATAAAAAAATATATACTATAAGTATAATTAGTAAAACACCCAGAACCAGCACAATCTACGAAAGAATAATTTCGTCGAATGTATCTTTTTTTTGTGCGTGTTTTAGGAAAAAATTCTCCCGAGCTACATATCGAGCAATTAATTTCTGTTGAAGATGTAATTGCGTACAATCCATTTACGAAATTATCGCTATCCGAGTGCTTTTTTTCTGATGAATTTTCCGGTAAAGTTTTATAAATGTATTTCTCTCGATCACAAACGTACCTACTATCGTAATTATTTTCCTTTTTTTTTTTCTGTTGCTCGGATGAACGGTTTTACAAATTGTAAAATCAAAATTGATTCGAAATGATATGATTTATTTTGTGTGTTTTAATCTGCTCAACTATTTTTAAATTTGACAGAGAGAAATCAAAAGGGGGTCCCAAAAGTAGGTATATCATGTAACAGCGCAAAATTTAGCTGCTGAAATTCATTTCTCGATTTTTGCAAATTTTTGAAATTATAAACTTGGCTCATTATTTAAACTAAAATTTGATAAACTTGACATAAAATGCTAAAATGTGGTTTATGCCCTATTTTCGACCATCTGAGTTCACTGATGATGGTTTCGAGCCGAGAGCTTCCAACGGAGTTTTAGATTCTTCAATTTAAAAAAATGTAAGTATAAAACATACAGGGGGTCAAAATGAAATTCTGGGTGCATAAAATTGCATTTTTTCGATTTCTTCGACCTTTTCGATTGCTCTTTGCTCATAGGCTATTTTCAAAATCACTTTCTGCCAAATAAAATCCAAAATTTTTCCAGTGATCATTTTTTTGGAAAAATGGGAAATTTACAGTATGAACGCAAATGAATAAATGAAAAAGGGTCTGAATTTGGTTTGTACCCTACTTTAGACCCACTGAGCGAATTAGTGGTTTCAAGCTATCCTGCAGCTTCCAGTAGATTTTTGAATTCTTCAGTTCTGATAAAATACCTACAGTAAGAAGGGTCAAAATGAAATGTAGCGTTCATAAATTCGGATTTACCATCTTTCTGACTCTTTCGATCGATTTTGGCACACGTGATGAAAAAAAAATCTGGAAGAAATGAATTTCGGAAATATGCCTAAATTGATCGAAAGACTCAAAGACAGTAAATTCTAGTTTATACGTAAGAATGGTGATGCATTTCATTTTCATTCTATTTGTGACATTTTTTAGAAAATTGGAGGGAGCGAAAATCGGTTGGAAGTTCAAAAATGCTTCAAAGTTTTCACTAATTGACTTGGAAAGTCGAAAATGAGGCATAAATCAAATTTCAGCCATTGGCGTTCATTTCATCCAGCTTTGATTTTTTTTCATAAGAAGTTGGCCAAATTTTACATTTTAAAAATACGCCCAAAAATTGATGAATAATTTCAGCGGGCATGTGAATGAAAAACACTCAAATTTGGTTTCCTTTTTAACTCATTTTTAACCTTTCAATCAACGAATGATAAAGGTGTGTGAATTGGTAGGGTGGATTAATAACCTAACTATACATATTATAATCTGAAATATATGCACAAAAATGTTGAAATATTCTCAAATTTTTTGGAATATTTTCAATTTTTGCGCATGCAAAAGAAAATGGGCTAATTTTAACATCACTTATAGCTCAAAAATTGCTCAAAAGGCTTCAAAACTATTTCCAAATAATTCGTCAATTTAATAAAATTTAATTTTTTTTTCAATTTTATGGCCCAAATTCAAGTTTTAAAAATTCACCAAAAATGTTTGAGTTCTGAGAAATGATTTCATCAGAAACATATATATGATGTACTTGAACACGACAGTTGAATTTTTGGTGACGAACACAAAAAATTGACACCACCCAATTACATAATGCTTTCTACTAAATCGTAATTTCGAGCAATTCTGAAGAAATCAAACATCACGCTGGCTCAAAATTGTGAAATTCTAAGGAGGGAGGAGGCTAAACAAAATACAGCCATTCGTGCAAATTTCAAAAATATCCCCACAATCAGAAAAGTATTGATCTTTTGATTTTTTCCCCTCAGAAATATTATTATAACCTGTTCAAAAAAATACACTTGAGGCATTCACCTGGAAATCGGGTCAAATGTGAATTACTGAAATCCTTTAACCAGGTCGAGGATAAGTCACAACTCCGTTTAAAGCCACTCAAATTAATTTCAATACCTTTTGGAGAAATTTTGAAAATCTACAGAAATTGAAAATCTAAGAAATGGTGAATTTCGGTTCGAGGGAATTGATATTAGGAATGCAATTTCAAGATCAATTTTCACAATTTTACTAAATAAGCATTTTTGAAAAAATCATTTTCAAAAATTCTCCAAAAATTCTCCAAAAATTCTGGTTATGAGGGTTTTAGTAAATGCTATTCTCAAAAATATCCCGTTCAAATCAAAGACGAATAAGTACCTCGAGAAGTCCCCTTGTAGCATTACTGAACACTTTTCCGGAAAATTGTACTTGAATCGATTGAAAAGGTCATGACTCATGAGAAAGTAGGTACACACAATTCGAGAGTAAAAATTTTGAATTTTTTCAGATTTTTCGAATGAAATTTTTGAAAAAAAAATGCAAAAATCTAACGCAAATTTTTTAATTTTTCAAAAAAGTAATTGATTTTGTAAACATTAAAAAAAATATATATGTACATATTTTACTTAGAAATTTTTGTATGATTTTGCTCAAATAGTTTGTTAATTTTTCCTGTTTTTGGGACATTTCAAAAAATTTTCAAAAAATTGTGCTCAATTTTTCTGTCTTTATCAATTTAAGAGATAAAACAAGTTTCTTTCATTCGTCTTTTTCGTTCTTTCGGAGTAATTCTTTTTACCAACTTGATTAATAAACTCACGATTTATATCTGAAACTATCCTCTACCTCCAGATTTGTTCAAACACATGAATTGAATTCCATCCAAAATCAACACTAATCACACAAAAAAATAATCATGTTTCCAAATGCAAATTTTTCTCATACATACCTACATACGGATTCGATCGAGAACAACGACGAATCTCGATAGGAATGAAAATCGAATTAGAATAAATATATAATACGAATAAACCCATATTTTCGATATTTTCCCAAAGATTTCAAATTGAAATAGGAAAAAGTCTACAAAAGGTGCGGCGTTGTAAAAAGTATTTTCCAAGAAAGCAGTTCTGCGCCAGGAGCAGCAGGGAAATCGCGACAATGAAATTTCAAACCCTACACACTTCCTGCGTAAAATGGCTTTTCCAATTGAGAAATTCCAATAAAAGTTTTTTTTCCTCTCTCAATCATTAAAAATAAACACAAAAATATAAAACAAATAAACACTTCGAAGGTCGTCAAGGTATTGTCGCGTCTTTTAAATATAAATTTCTGACATTTGATGTTTTTTTCCTTATAAAACCTATTTGAAGTTCGCTTTCACATCGCACGTTTCAATATTTAAAAAAAAAAAAGGAGAGAACAAAAAAACACTACGTGCTTTCGGGCATACTACGTTAGATTTTTTTTCTGTGAATGTTAAAATGCAGTACTAGTGTGTTTTAAACCATTTCGAATAAATCAGGCTCCGAATTCATTTCGTTATACTATACCTAGTATATATACGATACATTGTGCGTGCTAAAACCGAAATCGCCAAAATTACGGCGACTTTTTATTCATGACAGTCGCGTCTCGTCTCTCAACTGATGAAGTTCGTTTAATGGAATTCGTACGTGAATTTCTGATTCAGGTGAGACCGCTGGTCCAACGACGTGTTACTATATAAATCGAGTAATACGCGTAAATATAAATTTACGATTTATACGGGTATTTTGTTTCATTTCAAGCGACACTATATATACGTGTACAAACGACCGTACAGCACAGATATATACACTAATTCATCAATACGAAACTCCACCGATGCTGCGCCCCCGATGTCTAAATTTGTACGGATATAGCTCTCAGCTTGATGTCTGTTTTATTAAGTCGATCTTAATGCCGCCACGAGTCGTTTCCTGCTTTCGTATGTGTGTGTTGGCGAATTGGTATTTTCCATTTTCCATTTATTTGAATTCGAAATGAATCGACCGATTGAGCCATCCTATACTTATTGCTAAATTGGTGTCAGACAACACGAGACGATCTATTTTACATCGAATAAAAAAGTCTATAACCTTCGTCAAGTTTTTCCAACGCGCTGTGAAAATCGTGTCGTACAAAAGTGCTCAGATTAGGTGCCTACGTATGTAACAAATCTACAGGGTGTGTCCAAAGTAAAGCGATACTCAAAAATTTCAATAGTTGAAGCGATTTTGGAAAAAAGATCTGAGCAAAAGTACAACTTCACCTTGTAAAGTCTCGGCGGTTTCTGCGCCAGGAGCCATAATTTTTTCAAGTATGCATCACTATGCGATTTTCATGAAGCATAATTTTTTTGAGCAAAGTGAACTGATGAGAATAATGCCTTAAGCCTCCCACATACCAACAACTACTACTTTTGAGTCATGCTGGAGCCTCCAGAAATGTTTTAATTTTCTCCAAAAATTTCAAATCGCTCTAGAAGACCCAAAAATGAACTTTAGCACACATAACCTTGGTTGGTGCTTACCGGGCACCTTCTCGGCCGGTTTCAAAGGTTACCACAAAAATCCAGCAGTGTGAGTTCAAAATGAATTTTTGACCAATATTGGTATTTATGGTAAATTCCAGGAAGAAGAAAAAATTAAAATTTTCATAGAAAAGTAAATAACAAGCGATTTTTTCGGCTAAGTATCGTCTGGTGCGTTCACACAATCACCTGACTCAAAAATAATCTCCATTTTACCCTTTTTGAAGTCTCCAGCGAGTTTTTAAATTCCTCCAGAAATTTCAAATTTGGACAAAAATAAACGTTTGCGTACCTTTCGTTGGTGCTTTTTGAACATCCTCTGAATCGTTTCAGGCGGTTACCTTGAAATTGAAGAATGGTCATTTCAATTTTCACATTTTCTAAAAATTTACAAATTGGTCCAAAATTTACGTCTGAACTGGCACTTCTAGAATTTTAGAGTAACCGGCTAAATGGTCCATAAAGCGTCCCATAAACAAAAAACAAAGTGGCAGGTACAAAAGTTCATTTTTGGTCCTTCTATAGAGCGATTTGAAATTTCGGGACAAATTTGATAACTCGCTGGAGGCTCCAAAAACGTCAAATTTATGACTGTTTTCGAAACATTTGGGAGGATCACCCCCCCCCCCCCCGGTTCAAAAAAAGTAGGCAGATTTTGATCAAATTCGGCAGAGATCTTCATTTTGAGTTCAAAGTTACTCAGGAAAAGTTTTAGCTCCGGAGGTGCCCCTGGAGGTGAGAAATGGGCTCTCAAAGAGGAGGCAATTTTCGAAAAAATCGTAGTTTTTGTCACTTCTGTCGCTGCCCAATTTGTTTTGGGAGAAATGATCCAGTTCTAAATGAGAGCATTTGAGATTCTGCATCGATCTAATCGTATGCTATTGCTGTCAAAATTCAAGAGCGCTTTTGAGGTTCTATTGAATCGTTAAAAATTTGCTAATCGCTTATTTTTGGATAAATTTGTATTTTAAAAATGTTCTTTGCAAATATTTTGCATTAATTTAGCAAAAATATTGAAAGATTTGGAACGAAGTGGTGTCGATTTTTTGTTCATTAAGTACCCACTGCCAATTTCAAAAAATTGAAAAAATACCCAATTTTTTCGTTATTTTTCTCGAGTGACAATCACCTTAAACAGTCGCTATAGGTTCTTAAGGTCATTTTTGGTCTTTCCTGGGCGATTTGAAATCTCTGGAGAAAACTGAAAAATCGCTGGAAGCTCCAGAATGGTTCAAAAATAGTATTTTTTGTTGTATTGGAGTTGAATTGGAGAAATTATTCACATTTGTTCACTTCGCATAGAAAATTTTATATTTCATGCATACCTACTCGTAATTTTAAAAATTTTCCTAAAAGCAACTTTTTTTTTATTTTTAAAATTTTCAAAAATTTGCCAAAAACCTAAAAATGAATTTGAGCATCTGAAACTTTGATTTCTAGAGTTTTAGCACGTGCTTTTTCAATCCAGCTCTCGGTTTCGTTCTAATCGACAAGTGCCAGTTCAAAATGTCTCCTCGTAAGTAAATTTTATTTCAAACATGTGATGGAAAATTTCCAACACTGGGTCAAAAAGAGAATACATATATTTTTCTCATAATACATATTTACGAAACACCCTGTATAAGATCAAACCATAGGTAAGTGTACGTAGGTAATATTTTTTCTCGTACGTACGTACTTCATTTTCATGACATCGTAAAATGGTCTTTACATCCATAAAATAGATATTTCGAAATACGCTTACTTAACATTATCAAGCGCAGCAATGATGTATCAAGATAGTAAAGTGGTTGTTAAAACGTATAAATAAGACGTTTACCGGAGAATGTTGTATCGCAGACCCTACGAAATACCATTGTCTTAAACGTTTCACCCTCTACTAGTTTAATTACACATTTCGACACAATGTACCTATTTTGTTTGAATATTTCGTATACCTAGAATAATAGGCAGGGGCTTATGAATATGAAGTACCTCGTCACTTCTGCGAAACGTCTCAATTACGAGTAAATATTTTCATTTTGAGATACTGTACCTACCTACGCGAGAATGCGAGATATTATAGGATAAGATTTTAAACAAAGTTTCAACATATCTGTTGTAATAGGAATGGTACTAAGTGTGGTGAACATACGTTGAGATTTGAAAAAATTAAATAAATTATAATGGCCTGACAGATCATTGAAAAACTTAACTAATCATAACTTTTTGAAACTTCACAACAATAAAAATCAAAAATCATATCGTGAAAATTAAATTTACGATACTTTATAGTGAAAAAAAAACCACTCGAATGCACTATTAGGTACATATTATATGTACCATGCAATGTTAGTTATTCGATAATTTTTTATAACACCTCAGATGCTAGTTTTGTTTTATCGCCTTCAATGTTCCGATGCAACAACCCAATTTACACAAGTTTCGAGAATATGTAGATTTACAATTCGCAAACTGAAAGGAATACCTAAAAGTTATTCTAGTCTACATAGGTAGCCTACTTAGTGTTTGTACGCAAAATGTTATTTAATACACTCGAGAGAACGTCCACTATTTTATCGACAGGTATTAGATAGCTAAAGTTTGTATGCAGTTACATCACATAAAAACACGTAGGCAGAGATATCTACTTATTATTATATGAGATCAAAAAGTGTGATCGAATAGTCGTGTTGTATCAAGTTCAAAATTGAACTAGCCACATTATTGAGAAAATCTTCAAAGTTTCTCGAAAGTGCTTACAATGCATTACTTTCGATTCGAACTTTACTCAGTTTATGCTTCTCTCGTCTTCTGTAATACCTATTTAGATTTTGAATAAAACAATGATATGTATTTGCATGGACGTTACAATGTCCTTGCGAATACGTAACATCAATTCTTAATTCTAAAATTTCCCTGCCCTTTCTTCCTCATCCTCTTTTCTGAAAAATTCAGAACCACACTTGCAGAAGGAATTTCAAAAAAAGGAAAATTTTGAAACGTTTCAAAAAACAGAATTATTTGAAAAAAAAACAACCCTACCTGTCAGATAACTCAGAGGTGGATTTTCCTTTCGCAAATTACAAAAAAACCAGTTTAAAAATTTTAAAACGAAAAAAAATGAAGAAATGATTTCAAAAATTGATAAAAACAAAAAAAAATCAGAAAAATAAGTACGTATGTATTTCAATTTTACACTATAGAATAATTATGGAAAATTTCTTTCAGAAATTCCAAGTCTACTTGCAATAAAATTTCCAATGCATAACATTTTTTTAAAAAAATCAAGAATTGTAATTTCAATAAAATATTTTTATTCACATAACTGACAAAAAATTTACCAAAAAATTCAAGCTATTTTCACGAAAAATAATCAGAAGGTGGTCAAACCAAATCAACCCCTTTCGTTATTTCTTATGGAAGGAGGATTTCAAATGCTGAATTCTATTTTTAATTTTCAGAGAATTTCTGAAAATTCCAATTCGCCTTGTTTCTCATGAAAACAAATTAATTGTAATAAAATCAAGGTACCTAAATACGTATGTGAAAGCTGATGCCTCGTATCTATCTTATTTTAGATCCCTCGAATCGATTGAGAGGTGGTTTTGAGTCGTACTTACAGGACCCCTTAGCCAATTTTTGGATTTCCCAATTCTCAAATAAATTCATAAATACCTACAAAAGAAAATCTGAACAAACAATTCTAAAAGTTTTTTTACAAATTCGGTTTTTTGTAATTTTATGATTTTTTGGAAACTTTGGGGTCATTGGCACTATTTTTTTCACAATAGATGGATTAACAATTTTATAATAAATCCAGAATTGGAATGATAAAAATTCAAAACCTCAAAATAAGGTCATTGCAAGATAAAGGTCCATCAGATGAGATTTTTAATATTGCTCAATACAATGACCTCATTCTCGAAAGATTCCAAAACACACTAATAAAATTGTTTTTTATTTTTCGCCCTAGTTATAATAAATTTAGGTCATAAAAAATAGTTAGATACGTACTGAATGTTTGAAAATGTCGACGCAGTATTTTAAAACACTTCAGTTTGTACGTCTTGGAGAATTTTTGACCGGATCTGAAAAAAAAAATAGAAAAAAAAAACGAATAAAAATAATCTTATTACATAATTTTCCCCCGTTTTAAAAACGAAAGAAAAATACGAGGGTGTAACGAAAACATTCCTACTGCAAAATAAAAAAAAAGAGGAAGAAAAAAAAGCTACGCTATCATTTCATCGCCATCAAACCTTGTCCTAATTATGCATATTTTTCCAACATACTCCTACAACAAGTATTTCAAAATGTTTAATAAATGATATTCAAATGAATAACGTTAAATTGCTTGTTATCGAGGGTGAAATAGAATGTAATTAATTAAGCACGCGGAAACGCGACGACGTGCGAAGAAAAGCGCAACAGATTCTATTATTCTATTTAATAATTAAAGATTGTAAAGTTTTCAAACTTTCGTCGAAGCTATTACGGCGCATAGAGTTGTCGGTAATTTTTTACATTTTTCTTTAATCATTCATTGTGCACTAAAGTGAAAAATGACAATTCTACCCGCGTGGCCTACTTTACACTTTTTTTTTTTTTTTCAAAAATATGATTTACAACTCGGTGAAAAAAAAATGAAATTAATATCCAAAAAGTTCGCATCGGGAAAAACGCGAAAAAATTACCTCTTGAGAGAAAATTACCAAACAAGATTTTCTAATTGTACAAAAGAAAAAGTTGAAAAAAATTAAATTTTTTAAAAACACGTTTTTTAAAAAAAATAATACGCGTAAATTTTCATTTCAACAGGTTGAGCTCACCTCGCGTCTTTGTTTTCGCGTAAATGAGTTCTCAATTATACACGATGGGTAGGAGGTCAAAAAAATTACGCCCAAGTCGTAATTATAATACTCGTGAAATTCAATTTTCACCTCTCTTAGAATGTAATTTGAGACGTGCCCCTTGTTACTATTACGTGGAGATTTTTCGCACTTTGTACAATGCTGCGATGTAATTTAAGAAATGGATGGGTTGCGAGTAGGTATGTGTACTTGTAATAGTAGCTTTGTTCCTATCTTTGAGAGCGGTTAGTGAACTGAATAAATCACAGATGTAATCTTTCAGGTATTTCGATATCGTATATCTAACCCATTTTTTTTTACATGATATCAGATTTGAATCGAGTACCTATAATGTTTAATATCGCTCGTATTTATGTATTTACATCGATAATATGATTTCTTGATTGTTTTTCACTCGATACATATTGATAATAATCTTATCAAATTGTCTATTTGCGTGAAGATGATCCATCCTGATTGACTATAAAAAGAAATAATATGAATATTTAACGTGATAGAAGAGATATACTTGATTTCAAATCATCAAGTTTATTATCGTTAAAATCTTCATTAGGACTTGTTTTTTGAGCACGATGAAAGATCAAAGATTTGATAAGTGTTATAACTTGATTGTGAGAGAGAATGGAAAAAATTGAAATCAATTAGAGGAACTTTTGCGCTATTCTGGAGTCACCAGCGAATTTACGAATTTTTCAGATTGAAAAAAAAACAATTGGTATTTTTTTGTTGAATGACTGATCACAGAACTTTCAATCTTTTTTCGTCATTTTCCATGGAAATGAACGAGGGGGGGGGGTTATCCCATATCAGTGAAAAATTTTGAACCGGATAGAGCAGAATCGAAAAAACAAGAAAAAATCATCACCAGCCAAAATTTCATGTACTGAAGTTCAATTTTCGATTTTTGGATCAAAATTTTACCAAATTGACCAAGAAAGTTGAAATTTGGTAAATAACTTATTTTTGACTCTCCAAATCAATTAAAGACAGTTTCGTACCATTTTAATCAATTCATGAGATTTCAACAGATTTAAAAAAAAATTAAATTAGCAAAAAATTTAACCCAATAAAATTTTGGAAAAATAAACTTTACGTTGAGTCGATTAAAAGTGTCCAAGCGTTCTGGACCCTCTGGCCATATTTTGGAAACTCCAGGTTTTAAAAAATTGTCATAAAAAGCTATCCAAATTAACTTTAGCACGTATAAAAACAATTCGTGTTTGTTAATTGACCCACTTGACTCAACGTACTTACATCATTTTTTCGAAATCGGTTCCTGCTGATTCAGAACCTTACATTTTTCCAGCGATTTCATAATCTGAAAATTTTAAAAACTCAGGTTCCAAAACGGCTCAATACCGAAAGTCTGGAACTTCGAAAATATCTCTGAAGGTTTGAGAACCACTTGAAACCACCTTTCAATCGACTCAACATGTAGAAAATTGAGTTTAGAGTTAATTTTAACTTTCCAGCTTCATTTCGTAAAATTTTGTAGAAATTTAATCTTTCAAAAAACTGCTCAAATTGATTCGAAACCATTTTCAATCGATTTCGGGAGGGGGGCCGGTCGAAAATCGGGTGCATGCCAAATTTCAGCTTTCTAGCACAATTTCGTAAAATTTTGATTTTTCACATTTTTTAGATCAAGTTCGATTTCTAAAAATTCACTAACAATCGAAAAATCTATTTTGGTGCCTCAAATTTGGGCTGGTAATGTATTTTTTCCTTTTTCGATTTGGCTTTGATGGTTCAAAAATTTTCTACCGTTTGATAAACATCTCCCATGATTACACAAATTTTCAAAAAATGGGAAAAAGATTTTAAAAGTTTTTAGGTAAACTTTCTAATTTTGACGTTTTTTGAAAATGTTTTTCTACACTAACAAAATGAAGTCATTGAAAAAGAATCAAGCAATGAATTTAAGATTTCTGACTTGTGCTGGAAAATATCTCCAAAACAAAGCCTTTTGGAAAAAAAAATCGCACTCACAAATTGGAAACTTCATGCTCTAAAATATGTTCACTTCCATTTTTTTTCATAAGGTTTTTTTCAAAAATCGATTAATTGTGATTTTAAAAAATTAGAAAGTTTTCAATTCCATCATTACGAAACACCATTTTTAGAGTCAGGGCAAGGATTCAACAAATAAAAAATTAGGACAAATCAAAGTCTAAAGCGTATAAAGTTGTTCATCAGCTAAAAATGATTGGTTTTTCCAAATGCTCTATTTTGAAATAAGTTAAGTACCCCCCTCCCCCACCTTCCACCATTGAAAGAAACTCATGAAATTGTATAAATTGTGGTTGGGAACTTTCGAAGGACACTGAATATTTATCATTCAAGTTTCAACATTTTTTTTTAAATCTGCGGAAAAGAATATTCTAGAAATTTCTGGAGCTTGAAATAACAAATTTTCAGGTTGATTTGAATACCTCGAAAGGAAACAAATTCGTTTGGACATTGAAGAGATTCCCATTTGAAATAAAATTTTAAAGTCTTACTCGAGATGATCCGTTGGAATTTCATAAAAGTTGAAATTTTTATCGAATTCCTTGAAAATCTGTGGTAACTGAAATTTTATTTTCATTGGGTAATACATTCTTATGCTTTTGGAAAAATATACCAAAAATTAATTAACACAGCTGAAATCTATAAATATCGATGAAATTAAGGTAGCTTTTAGACCTTCTGACTTCTCATGCTCTCGAATTTCACTTTTCTTGGTCGCTTACGAATCCTATCTGTGCTTGTACGCAATAATCCATAGGCATAAACATGTAATCAACATGAAAACAAAATCCGTTGCAGGAATGCTTTGAAATATCTATATGGGCAAACCGAAATTTCTAAATATATCTTCTCAAAGAATATTTGGCCATTAATATCTCGAGTGACACCTAATACCCATCTCAGAATAGTGACCTTAATCTCATTAAAGAAGCACATTTCTGTTTGAAGTACATAATTAATAATTTGATCGAGTTGTGGGTGATAAACACATCATTAGTTGAAAATATCGCTTTGTAAATCAAAGGAAACGATCGGTGCAATTCGATTCCATATCTAAAAACCTCGTTATAATCTATTAAATTCGTATCTTTCGCCTGTTTTGCTAATCACTGGTACATAGATTATTAATGAATTTTCTCATGTTTCAAAAACCCCTATACACAACTTACGCGGTATTTATCGGGGCTTTTCCTCCAGTTTTGCAATACTTATTTGTAACTGAAGTAATATTGACGGAAAAATGCGGGGAAAAAAATACAAAATCTTGAAAGTATTATATGTATTTTTTTACGATGTAAAATTTTCCATAATCTCTAGCGAGAGCAATATATTAAATATTTATAGCGTACACTTTAAGGGAATATTTTTTGATTTCCGACAAAACGATCGCATTGAGGATTTGTATTAATACGATGAGTGTTGGATTCTCGGCGTCATTCCTTCTTATAGTTACTTATGTACGATACGAGTACAACGCAAGAGCGAGATATCCACGTTCGCAGCAACATCGCTTCGAATTCGGATCAAAGGTAATTTCCATTGTGAGCCCGAGTAAACACTAGACTTTTATTAACTAATGCGACGGTTTTTATTCGATTTATATCGAGGTTCGCACAATTCCAACCACTAACGGCGTACGCAGAGAGAGCGCCACTATGTACATAAGGGCATAGCCGAGTATATACCTCTGCGCATGGTAAACCACCAACAGGTGATTTAATTAAGTTTTACGTGCCGGCGAAACGATTAAATAACACATGGATCAAAATCGTATATTAAGACTGATCGGTTATTGAAAACGATTACCGAAATAAATTGTACTTGTTTAAAGGCAACTGATGAAAACATACTTGTTTAGTATAATACTGGGTCATCGTCATGGCAACTGCAGCGTGTTTTACTATGTATTTGCACCAGTCTACCCTTATGTAACCAATACATTTAATAAAAAAAGATAAATGAATTTCCATATTTAATGAAAAGTTTAATTACTTATTCGTTGGATAAAAAATGAATACCTACTATACGAATTGCAAATATTTATGCACGATTAGTCGATCACTTTTATAGACGTATGGGAGAGAGACTCTTGTAAAACATTTAAGTGAAAATTGCCGAAACGAGTATCTACAAGTGGTCTTGAGAAGCAAGCTACCTGTAGATAATACCAATATCTACAGGTTTCGATAAAAAGAAAGAAACAAGTGTCCCATTGAAGGGAAAAAATTATTATTACGAGTATTGTTTTTGGATTTCAAATTGGAAAAAAAAATTACTTAACAAGGGGACTTTGTAAACTCACTAAGGTACATTACATCAATAACTACTATTAGTCGAGGGGCCCGCATAAGGATCAATTGCATACCCCCCTTGCCGATCCTCCGGGACAACTTTTTTTTTCAAAGGGGGGAGTCCTAAGGAACATTTCTAGCCGTTGTCCTAAAAAAAAAGTGGCCCTATTTACAAAATGGCCGCCATTTTGTAAATAGGGCCAGCTTTTTTTTTTGAGGACTACGGCTGGAAATGTTCCTTAGGACTCCTCCCTTGAAAAAAAAAGTTCTTCCGGAGGATCGGCAGGGGGGTGCAATTGATCCTTACGCGGGCCCCCGACTAATAGATTTTAGCTATTCTGGAGCCTCCAGCGATTTTCTAATTTTCTCCAAAAAATGTTTCGACAGTATTTTCATCTCGAATATTACTCAGGTACCTATACCTAAGTATTAACTATTTTAAAAAATCGAAAGAAAGTACCAGGTACCTATACAATTTCTGGAACTGACAATGAAGGAACATTTTGGATAAAACATTATGCAAACAAAACCTCAATTTTATCAAATTTTGTTATTTTTTCACGAAAAATAGTCTAACAATAAGTATTTGAATTTTCAAAAATTCGTCAAACATCGAAAAATGAAACTTGACATTGAATTTTAAAGTTTTGGGGGGTGAAAAAACCCCACGTGGAACGAAGAATTCTACGGAAAAATGACGTCGAAGAAACTTGTAGACAATTTTTTCCAATCTACCTAAGTAATGTCATTACTTTTTTTCTAGGATCATAAAAATCGATCTGAAGGCGAAACGAAGCGTCTTACGAAAAAATGACGTGGAAGAAAATTGTAAAGAATTAAATTTTCAATCGTCATAATATCATTAGTTTTTTTTCTCTAGGATGCTTAGCTTTTGATTTTTTTTCAAAAAACTAAAACTTTTTGAAATGTGAAAATTTAGTTTTTCAATTTTTTCAAAGTTACAATGTAAATGCACAAATTCATCAAAAATTGCAAAGCAACTGAATAAGGAGTCTTTTTTGATCTTTCCAGTTCAATTCATTTGCCTAGTTTTACTTATTTTGATAATGATAACTAATCATACAACCTATGAAAAAATAGAAAATGTGGACAAACACGTCCCATAGGTATTTTATAGAAAGCTCATTAATCATGTTTGATCTCAAACACGCGCAAATGGGCTATGAAAAAAGGGGGAAAGGACAGTGGCTGTGCGCAAACGGGCTATGGACCAAACGCTGGCCAAATTTGATTGGTAAAATGGCTGAAAAGTATCTCCAGTCGACTCAGTATGCCAAAAATAGGACCTACTGGATTTCAGCTTTATTTGTCAACTCAAATTTTCGATTCTACCTGTTGAGATACATTTCTTGCAAGAAAAAAGTACCTAACTCAGAAGGAAATACATACAAAGGTGGAATCCTTTTTGCAAAAAATACCGAAATCAATAAAGTGAAAGTAGAGTAGATGAAAAATATCCTCTTAGTGAAAATATGACAGCATCGACGATTTTTGATAGGTATGGTGTAAGTGTTACTGTAAAGTCTGTGTATCTGATGTAATAATATTAAAGTTGAAATATCAACGAATTAAGACAATTTTCAACTCTTATTTGACGTGTGAAAAACGAACGTAATTCAATGAGTCAATTCATTCCCGAATTTCTTAATTTTCAAAGTGCAATTCAAACGAAAAATCGATTTGTGTTCGATATCTGTGTGGAACAATTCAACGATAAGTTATCGAAATCGATATGCATTTTTCACTTTGCTACACTGGGTCCTTACTCTTTCATTTCAGCAACTCGAGTGTTTATAGGTAAGGTACCTATGGTGCTGTGAGTAGGTAATAGGTATATCTCCATCAATCGTCGTAGCCTTGAGCTGAGAATACGGTTACCTGGAAATTGTGTAGGCATTAATATAAAAACCGATACGGGTACGAGAATGTTCAATCGTAACGTGCTAGAAATTCAATTTATATAGACAACAAGTCGATGTAAGTAAAAGAAAACATGATACAGGGTTATATTACCTTAACACATTTCATCTACAACATCAGAAACACAACGAAATACCTACCTAGTTCTTCGTGTGAATCGCCTTCATAATGATAGGAAATTTTCTTTACCAAGAAAAACAAGAACGCCTTCAACATTTATGCTCACACACAGATGGGACATTTTTCAAGGGGGAAAAAATATATAGCTATTACTACATTGATTCGTCTTCGTCTTCAAACGATCATGTTACAGAGCTAATTCAGCCATAATAGGTCTACGATAATCAACGAGGATTTTCTCGAGAAAAGAAATCGTTTAAGAGGCACGTGAAAGTAGTTCATGAATTATTTAACAAACACTCGACATACATCTATTTCTTCAGGAAACTCGTGAAAAATCTAATTTCCTCCGGAACATTTACTTTTAAATTTAATCTGTGTTAGTTGCCGTTATCAAAACAAAATAAACTCGCGAAACTGGCCCTGCTCGTGTTTTTCCATATTCTTTTAATCGTTTCGAGCTCGAAAACGTCTAGATATGGGTACCAGATTAGTCTTCGCTAGTCACTGATGGCTGATTACTCGTTTAATTGAAATGTTTATTAGTTCAAAAAGTAACAAAGATCTTATTGCAGTAAACAGCCTTAATAAGAATAATCCAATCTCGCGTTTAGAGAGATAACCTCGTGTGTGTTGATTTTTCAAGATGAATTGGTATATTGGAAAAGTCAGTTATTTGAGTCAAAATGTTCATTAGATAATTAGGTATACGTTTACATTATTGTTTTCAGCAAGTGTTGAAAGTGTACAGTCAGTGTGTTGATTCTAAATACATATTATGTACCTAGATTCCTAGGTCTAGGTGAATTCCTATTTTCGTAAAAGAAATAAAGGAAACTAGGTATAATAATCTTCAATTCACGTTTCTATAGTGTTGGAAATGCGTATTTACGGCAAACTGATTAGGCAACTTATACAACTACATCAAAATAGTAGCGCGCTAGTCTATAGTGCACCTCCCCCCCCCCTCCGTCCGCCAAAGACTTATTTTTCGGGTGAACACTGAGTTTTTTGACATGTTAATCTGCATCAAAAGTTATATGTACATACTTGGGGTAATACTTTCAGAATTTTCGAGGGTGGACGGACACCTTGAAGAAATACATATCATTCTTAATTTTTTTCAGCTAATTTTTGGTTCCTTGCTGGAATCGTATTTTTCATTTTTTCTACTTGATATGATTTTCTGATAAAATACCATCATCTCAGAAGCTCAACTTCACAGCATCTTTCAACATTTCATTACCAACCTACTACTGTAGGTAGGTACGTCGATGTAGCATAAAATGACGATAAAATATGTATAGCATCACTATCATCACGATAGGTACTCATATAAGAGACTGCATACGAGGGTAAATAAGTAATTTCGAAACCGATATCGCGTCGTGAATTTCATAACAACAATTCCGAAACTGTTTCGTTAAATACCCCAACGATGAATATAATATAGCAATAAAAAAGTCAGACTATGCGATGGTTTGTAACAGACACGAAGATGGAATATTTTACAAACTGATATTATTAACATAGAATGAAAATACTTTTCAATAGGTAGGTAAGAAGGTAGGTAGAGATATAGGTAAGGTACCCGCTGTTAAAGCTGAGAGAAGATTCATTTCGTTGAAAAAAAAAATTTCCATCGAGTTTTTTTTCTTCACTTTTGGCTGTACTTTTTTTTTTGTTTGTTATTGTTTAAGATACCTCGGCATTGTTTTGTCGTAAGTTCATCTGTATTCATTATTATAATTTCTTTGTAAAGTTCTGGTTACAGCGATGTTTTTGTTTATGTTGGCAACTTGTTTGGTTTTAGTTTAAGAACTATGCCTTTACGTACCATACCTACCCAATGGATCGCGAGGTGAACGTCTTATATATAGGTATGTATAAGTACATGTATGCCTACGCGATGAGGAGTCTATTCGCGAATTGAAATTAATATTTTCAAACAGTACGTAGATACTTACATGGTTCAACGTATGCGCATGATTATGAAAATGTGGTCAAGGTAAAGAGGATATCGTTAATTAATCTTGAAATTGCGATTAATTTGAAAATTGTATTCGATATAGATAAACGAGTAGGTATACTTATTGATGTTTATTAGTAGTACTGATAACGCTTTTTCGCGCCAAATGGATTTTTTTAAAATTGTGAAACCATTAATTGTCTGATACATTACTATTAAAGTTTTGAAATCCTTTCCAGTTTCAACCATCAAGTTGAAAAAAAAAATTACTTATTTCAAACAAAATATAGTTTGTAAAGTAGAAAATCAAAAATGAGTAGGTAATTAATTTAACAAAATATGTAGAAAACAATGTTCATAGGATGTTGATCAAATTCAGTTGAGATCTTCACTTTGAGATGAAAGTCATACATAAAAAAAATGATAGCTTCGAAGGTGCCCCTGAAGGACAAATATAAATGCTCGATTATTATTATCAATTTGAAAAAATTTCGTATCTTTTTGGCTATTTTTCTCAATTTTTCAAAATTGGCAACAGTGAATCTACAATTGGCACCAGTGTATTCGTTGATCTTTTGAATCAATTTTTGGAGCCTCTTTCAGTACAGTTTTAGATGGTCCATTTTTGGGGAAATTATGAAAAAGGACCAAAATTAAATTTATAGCTCTTCTTTTCATCACAAGAAAATATAAAAATGTTCTGGGGGCTTTGAAAAGGTTCAAAACCACCATAAATAAATTTGGAAAGGCAAAAATATGATTTGAACCCAATTTCAGCCATGTATCTCAATTTGACCAAATTTCAAATTTTCAATAAAAACCTAGAAAATTTTGAATTTTTTCAAATTTTTCAAGAATTAGAAAATGAAGTTTAGTGATTGAAATCCTGGTGGTGTATTTTTGTGTGCTTTTTTGACTCTGTTTTGTTTGATCCTAAAATTGTATGTTGTTTGAGACTCTTGAAGAGGGAGGAGGGGGGAGGGGGGATTGAAGATGAAAAAGCAGGATTTTAACAGAACCCCTTCACCCCTCTAAATTTCTTGAAAATTGAAAAATTCGTGTGACAATGGTTTATGAGAGTTTTGAATGCGCTGAATACGAATATTGACTTATTTTTTTAATTGGACCCCTACAACGCCCCCTCCTCCATTGTCCCTTTCTTGTTTCCTGAAAATTGAAAAAAAAAACAACATGTAATATGGTTGATTTATAGTTTTCCAGGTGCGCTGAATATGAATACATATCGATTTACTTTTTTGTTTGGACCCTTCCCACAATTCCTCTTGGCCACTTCTCATAATTTCCCGAAAATTCAAAAAATCGTATCACATACCTATATGTATTTTATCAGGTTTTTGGGAACGCCAAGTACAAAATACCTATCAGCTTATTATTTTTTTTTATTCGCCCCCTCCAACGCCTTCTTGGTCACTCAAATATCCAAAAAATTAAAACAATTGTGTTACATGCGGGTTATTAACGAATTTCGGCGATGCTAATCATTAAAAAAATGATCTGAAAGTTTTTGCAAAAAAATCAACAGAAGGTGTGAAACACGATCAACATTAAAAAACGCCTTCTTATGGTAGAAAATCTGGTCTACAGAAGATTTATGGTGCTGTTTGTTTACTCGCTACGATTTTAAAATTTTGTGAGCCATCTTCTTTCGGTGGGACAAAAGTTGATACTTCGGTGAGAGGTGCTCTCAATATCTCTTTTTTTCGGGTTTGAAAACACCACGAGGTCTTTTGGGATAAAGGAATGACAGCTGCTCTTCCTCTTTTGTAACGCGATTGATCAAGTTTTTAACAATTTTTTTCAGCCAACGGGGGCATGGGACCCTGATCAAAGAAATAAGCTAATTTAGCGCTCTAGAAAACCAAATAAACCATATGTCACACGATTTTTTTCGATTTTCATAATATTTGGTAGTCCATTGGCTGCATCAGAGGGGGTCAAATCAAACAAATGAGTAGATATTCGTATTCAGCGCCGTTGAAAATTGTTTCTTGAGCTGTTATAGAAGAGGTGGCGTGGCGAGGCGCTGAACTGGCAACTTCGTACGTATATTAACACTTAAATAGTTCATCCGATACGCGAATTCAATTTGGAGACGAACGAATTGTGAAAAATTTTCTCGACTCGACTAGAATAAAATTAATTTTCCATGTTGTTCCAACAGAATGCATAAAATTCAACGCAGCGCAGCGCAAGTCACAATGGTGAGCAACAGAAAAAAAAGAAAGAGAGAAGGATAGAGAGCGCGAGCGAGACGAAGATGCGGACGTTACATGAATGAAAGATTTTTTAAAAATGAAAAAAAAAACCTCCTACTCTCTCTAGGTTTATAAAGGCAAAGGCGTCTCGTCGAGTGCTTAATGCGGTGCACAATTCAAATATAAATTAACGCCGCCGTAGTAGTCGTCGTCGTCATCATCATCGTCTAGATGTGTACTATAGGTAGTAAAGAGCAGCAAAAAAATCTCACCAAGAATGCACTAATAAATTAATGGTTTTTGGTTCATAAGTCATAAGTCGGAAGATAGTAAATTAACGGGCGTTGAAAAAGTTTCCTACGCCAAAGTACTAAGTCGTGTACTTGGGCGCGCCAACACAAAGCTCTGACGAGCGCTTTAAAAAAAATAACCACCTTCTCGTGCCGCGCATTGCTCGACTTCGGTTCGGTTTTACCACAATAAGTACGACGCTCTATGTCCACCCATGGGATACCGTGTATCTAAGCGTTATACTATTTAGATGTTTACCCGTTTAAATGAGAAAATAAGAGATGATAAAAAGATTCAAGGGCATTGTGGTCGAGTGGTAATGTGTACGCGTTTTCCTATTATCATCCAGATACACTTTCTCTCTTCCTCTTTTGCTCCTGAGATGGATACCCAAAACCAAACAACACAAAAGGAATACAAAAGGAAACATATATAGAATAGGTATAAAGGATACAAGTCCTTTTGTTGTTTGATGTATCGCGTTGTGTATGCCATATACCATAAGTAGATATATGTATATATGATGCGGTTCTTCTCTCTCTCTCTTACACTCTCTATACATGGAGAATACACATACCTCGAAAATTGACTTGAGCGGTACAAGACGTCTCTCGCCGCCGCGTCACACTGCAGTACAGTAAATACTACGGCTCGAGTCGAGTCCGTATTAAAGCCCTTTTCGTATTACACCAGCACGTTAAAAATTTCGCGACAATCCGTAAGTTATATACGGCACGCGGAGTGAAACCATACCCTTTTTAAGATCAAGCTTTCTCTATAAGACTCGAGCTTTATTCGTCATACGTGTTTATGAGTTACACGTCCGACAAAAGAAAACGCTAAATAATTGTTTTATTCCGTTATCCTCCATTAAAGCTCGCGTATCATCTCCTTCATCTCTCCTGCATGGTCAAATTTTAAGAAAAAAGGTTCAACGTCATCACCGAGCCCCCCGATCCTTTTCTCTGCCCGATGTCTTGGGGTATTAACGAAATATTGTTTCGCCTTTTCGCCTTTATATACGTGTATATTTGCACGTCGCAAATGTACTCTTTGTTATTACACAATTACCGTGCTCAGTGCCGTCTATTTTAAAGGATTAATTTTATACGGTCAAAAAGTACCTTTTATTCTATCCTATAGCGTATAATACCGTATAGTGAGACCGGGGACTCGCCTTCTATACGCCATTAACGGCCTATGTTAAAATTCGCAGTCAGCTGTGCGATGGAGACGTTCGTCGTGTAACGGGTTAAAATGTTCCTTTTCGACGACTGTCAAATTAGTTAATACATATAACAAGCTACAATGCGAAATTCTTTCTCGAATGTATTTAAATCCCTTTCATCCTCGTAATAATCCATAAAATCGCGAGGATCATTTCATTCTGATGTCGAGGAGAAATATCCATGATCGGTTGTCATATCACTGACATTATACAGGGTGTTTCAAAATGCACGTAGGGCTTTTTAAACAGAAGCTAAGCATCACGTATTAAATATTTGTACGGGTATTTGGCTAATCTCCACACTGCAGTAGCAGTGGTGAGCAATTTTTTTTTTTTTGAAAATCAGTTTGATTTTCTATTGATGCAGCTCAAAAGCCATAATAGATACTACATAGATGGGATGTTGGGAGTTTGCTCTGGAAAAAAGTGTACATAGATTCCCTTCGGTATTCCTATTCAACAAAATATGGAAAAAAAGGGAAGCACCCAGGGATTGAATATTCCAAAAAAATTACCTTGCATATAGTACATATCTACCGTAAACTGGGGTAACATTGAAATCGCGAGGTAACATTGAAGGGTGCGGTTTTTCATCACATTATGCTCCATGGCGATGGAACTATGAAGAATGGAGCAATTCTGACACCAGGAATGGATTGAGTAGGTACACTTTGGCAGTTATTTTTCCTATCTTATCATTTTCAACTAGTGGTTCCAACACCAATAAAAAAACAAGTGAAAAAAATGGTGTTTTAATTAATTTTAATTAATGTGAAAAGCTTGGGGTCTGGAATTTTGAATTTTCAAATAATGAGTCAAGTGACATTATAGATGTGTTGGTACACCTCCTGACTACAAATGAGCGCATTTGTTCATGTGCCAAAGTTCTTCCTTGAGCAGTAAAAAAATAATATTCAAACTGGGGTAACTTTGAAGGCTAAAAAAAAATCATGAAATTTCAGTAAAATTGGCCAAAATTGCATGAAAATGCTTGAAAATTTGTTAAAAATGATGGGAAAACTTGAAAAACAGCTCTAAAATCATCGAAAAATCATGAAATTGAGTCAAATTGGCCAAAATGCATGAAAAACGCCTGAAAACTAGAAAAATTTCAAATTATCATTTTGGAGCACTCTTTCATGAATTCAATTGTGAATATAGATCATTTTGTAGGTGCTTGACGCGTATAAAGTGACCAAGAAGTGAATGTTCATGGTTTTGATAATTTGACCTTGAGCTAAGCACATTTCAAGGGGTCTTCAAAGTTACCCCAAACGCTGGGTAACTTTGAAGGACACTTCTTTTGGCTTTTGCGCCTGACAGGAAAAAGGTAGATAACTTCTATAAACGCCAAAACTTAGTGCTGACATAGCTTTATCAAAAGCACCACACACATTTCCCCCACCTCCGCCATTCATACCTCTAAACATGAAAAATTCTGAAAAATCCTTCAATGTTACCCTAGTTTACGGTACATCATTATTTCAGATTCTCCAAAAAGAAAAAAATTTGTTCGTTTCAACGATGCAAATAGCAACTTCCTGCCTTACATACTTACAATTTTGTCTGAGTAAGAAATTATTGACTGCTTTGCGCAAGGCAATCACAAAAATACATACCTACCAGAGTCCTGCACGGTATAGTTGATTCAACTAGTTATCTGTGGGAGTATTCGAATAATCTAAACTATGAGTTGTCAACTAGATAACTAGTGACAGCGCGCGCATCAAATAGTTATCAACTACTCCCAACTCCGGTTACTTTGTACGGTATGGTTAACTAGCTAGTTGATCCAACTATTTCTTGTTGTGTTAGGAGTACATAGGCAAGGGGTGACGAGCATACCTATTTCCGATAAGATTTTGGATAAATATGCTATAGGTGGGGATAATTCAACTAGTTGGAATAGTTATTCCAACTAGTTGAATAGTTATCTGAATAACCATCCGACGATTAAGTTAGTTATCTGCGCGTCAACTATAACAACGCATCGTTAGACAGGTTGACTATTGCCTGCGATGAGTCACCTCTATAGTTAACCGGAGTTAGCGTTGCCAACCAACTAGTTATAACTATTAACTACACCGTGCAGGACTCTGATACCTACTCACTCTTGATAAGTATAATTTGTTATTCTCACTCATGCTACATCAACACCTTTGCACCTGTAGTTAAGAAAAACTGAGACATTCATCTATGTCTCAACTCAGATGAGCTCAATAAATTATTAACCAATGTCCTAACTAAATGTAATACGATTTCTAGCATGATCTATGATAATGCAGGCAACAAGTTTGTCTGAACCCTTGATTTCACCGCAGGCTTTTGGCAGCTTGAACTTGACATGGAATCACATACATTTACTGCATTCCAAGTGGCAAGTAGAAGGTCAAGTCTACGAGTTCACCAGGTTATCATACAACCTGAAAATTTCATCAAGTCAATATATAAGTTTCACATGGCTGAAAAATTATGAATGCGTGAACATGTTTTGAACAAAATTGGAGGAAATATAGTTCAAACATTTGACCAGATCTGACAAAATTTATTTTGCATTTGGGTGCATTGTTCGTATCTTACAGCATTATTAGACTGAAAAAAAATGCCGTCCAAAAATTATATTTTAGAAAAAATTAATTTTCCAAGCTAACAAAAGAAAAATTCATCAGAAAATTGATTGAGAACCACTCAAGACATAACATACTAACATTATTTTGATTCAATCAAAATCCAAATGAAGTAGATTGTTCAGTGATAATCTGCTGAATGTTGGCATTGTCAAAAGTCACTCAGCACTAGAAATTTTGCAACCATCACATGAACAATTTTTACAGCACCAAATAATGTCCTAACTTGAAATAACAGTATGATATGTTTTGAGTAATGCTTGATGAATTTTAGTCATAATTATTACAACTGAAAAAAATTTTTTTTTACCAAATACCACATTTGGATGACTTTTTTTCAGCACTATACGTACTAATCAAGCTGTAAAATACAAACAACGCACCCAAATGCAAAATAAATTTTGTCATATCTGGTCAAATGTTTGAACTATACCTATTTCCTCCAATTAATTTTTCAGCCATGTGAAACTTACATATTGACTATCCCTAGTATGATCAATCAGGTAATCGATAATGAAGATGGTATCACAAAGTACACCAATGACATCAAAATATCAGGTGCGACTTTTGATGAAACAATAGAAAGACTTGAGAAAGTCTTTTACATATTTAATTCGAGAGTATAAGTAGTTTAAAATTGAATGCTACTAAGAAACAGTTCTTCCAAAACCACACTGATCATCTTAGCTTTGTGATTTCCAACCAAGGAGTTTGTTAGTACAAGGGAACGCTTTTGAACTGGCATTCTCCAAATTCTAACTTAACCAAGCTAGATCAAAAGAACATGCTCTGAAATCTCTGAAACCAAATTTTTAAATGCTAAGATTTGCTTTCCCATTTTCAAATTTTTTTGAAAATTTGAAAACTTTAAAACCTTCAATTCAACTTGCACACAAGCTGCAAAGCGGTGGTAATCGCCTGGTCCCCAAGGGACCAAATTTTCAGCTGTTCAACTTCATTTTTCGATTTTTGGCGAACCTTTGAAAATTCAAAATTGACTGTTTTTGGTTATTTATGTTTTTTAAAAAAAAAGTACGTACTTACTTGATCAGTAAAAATGATAACCATTAGTCCTTAAATTGATAAGCATCAATTCCACAAATTAATTCTGGAGCTTCCAGCGTGATTTTCAATTTTTCCAAAATATTGCTCCAGAAGCATGAATCATATGAAGTTGGAAAGCTAAAAATCAAGTTGTGCTGTATTCGACTTGTTTAACGAGTTTATCCACATTTGAGCCGATTTTAGGAATGACACCTCAAGAGTGGTTTTTTGACCAGCATTTTTCATAATACATAAAAATATCCAAAAAATCAAAAGTTTCCCGTTTGCGTGAAAATTTTTGAAATTTGCGCGAATCGCTGTATTTCGTTTAGAACAAACTCTTCGAGGGCGAATTTCGTCATTTCCAGCCATTCTGGAGCCACCAGCGCAATTTTCAATTTCTCCAGAACTTTGAATTTGCTCCAGATTAGAGCCGATTTTGGTAGTGACACCTCAAGAGTGGTTTTTTGACCAACTTTTTTCAAACCACTCTTGAGGTTGAGGTGTCCCTCCCAAAATCGGCTCAAATGTGGATTAACTCGCTAAACGGATCGAGTATAACACACAACTCGATTTTTAGCTGCCCAACTCTGGAGATAATGGTTCTGCGGTGTGAGTGGCATATTTCATCATCTCATCTTATCAAGATGGACGAAATCTAAAATACGCGTAAATTAAAAGCTGGAAGTAAAAATTAAAATACCGATGAAAAAACTCACCATGGCTCGTTAAAAAAATTAATACTTGGGAATCGACGAAAACGACGTTAATAAATTTTTAACGGTGTCGTTACTTAAATTTCGATATAGGTAAAAAAGTTAGCTGAGTTATCTTACCAAAAAAAAAAAAAAAGGTGGGTATTAAACGCCGTAAAATGCAGCGTAAATAGTTGCCGCAGAAAACGCAAGTTTTTATATTAATAAAAACAACATTTTAGGTACCTACTACGATGGTAAAATTGTATTTTAAATATTTATCTCGGTCGGCCGGCAATACCCGTTGTGAGGATCGTTGGCAGGAAACCCTCTCTTTTCACGTCAGACGGGCAAAATCTTAGCTTCCTTTTTAATATTTAACCATTATAAGGTGCAAATAAGCGGTAAAAAATTGGCGTCGATTTTTAACACGAATGAGTACGTTGAAAGATTGATTTGATGAGATAGTTAGGTACGAGTTGGCGTTTAGAATTTCTTAAATAAACAATTTTATTCTCAAGTAGGCGTCCGAGCGCGTCATCTTTAAATAAATATCTTTATTTGGATGCTGGTTTTGAAGAAACTAATTATCACCATGGAGTACGTATGATGAATGCTAATTGTCGAATTCATTAAGCGAGTCCTGGCTGAAGATGAAAAAATGTACCCAACCGTGCAAAATGCTACCGGTAAAGGAACGAATTCTCGGTAGAAAAATGAAAAAGAAACGATTTAATTCTCGTAGAGAGATATTGTATAAGTATTTTTTTTTCAACCAAAAGAATACGCGAGTATGATACTTGTATGATGATTCGACAAACGAGGTTGTGAAAAAGAAAGAGAAATTTCCGGCATGAAATTTGATCTTGCAAATGATATCGTTAGCGAAGCATGTCATTCTAAATATGAGCCAATTTTTCATAAGCATCGAAATTAGCAGATATAAAAGTACATAGCATACATCCAAACTCCACGTTAGAGAGGTTTTCATTCAACGGTGCAGTGGTCTTCGGTAACGAAATTTAATGAAGTACCTATCCTATACACAATATGGCATTTTGATATTTGACGAGCAACCTTTCATCTTTAAATATTTACCAAAATGTCTACGTAAACTTTGGCCAAATCAAACGTAAATAAGAGTCTTTTATGTTCTACTTTGTAAAGATTGGTTTTATATATTCCGATCAAAATGATAAATTAATATGGAGCTTATTTATTTGTATTTCTTTGATCGTTTGTTTTATTCGAGTTACCCGATTGGAGAGAGTTCTGCCTACCCTTAGATATAATATATACTCCTGTGGATATTTTCATATTACGTGATAAAAGACGAAGAAGCTACAGGTTGGCTTTGACGACAGCGTGTTTATTTTTATAAGTAAAACTTACCCTGAAGCCTACCTACGTTGACCAATTTTTTTATACAACACGACGAAAAATATGAAAATATTCTCAAGTAGTATAACGAACCTACTTGGTAAAATTCGTAAGTTTTTTCCACTCGGTTCGTGCTATCAACGAGAAGACTTGTTATACGAAATAATCGTTGTCCATTTTCACCTCTTGTTTTTATATCACTAAAGAAGTAAAGTACCAACCCAACTAGGTACCTATATCTACCTACGTCGAATAATAAAAACATTTATCAGACGAAAAATTAATCCACAATTCGAAATACAGTTAGACTAGGTACCTATACCAGCGAAAGCGATAACAAATGACTTAAGTTTACTCGGCTCGTTTGCATTAATAACAACCCTACGCACGTGTTGGTTTTCTTGCGAAAATATACCTCCAACGGAGAATTTCTTCTGGTGTAGAAATGTCCTACATTAATCCGAGATGAACTGTTAAACAAGAGTATTTAACTGCTGCGGGGATCTTGTTTAAATACGAAGAGATGATGACGAAACGAAAGTTGTTGTTTTGAAGATTATTATAAGTAATATCTTTTCGTGTATTGAGGGATATTGCTAGTTTATTATCGGATGATATCCCCCATTCTTGCGAGGGTGATAACTTGGCTTCGGCAGGAAATGAAGTGCTATTGTTATTAGATGTTATGAGATGGATTGTCGTATTTATAACACTTTGGTAAAACTATTTAACGGCGATGTGATGATTTTTCAGGGACAGATGTTATTTAATTGCAGATGCAGGAGTCATTTTTTCACAAATTCGAAATTTTAGCCAGGATGATGGGAAATTTTTGGGCCTCTGCACATAGTTAGGTGTGCGAATGCGCTCAGAATACAATTTTTAGCAATCTTTACTCACTCCCTTTATAGGGTTTCAACAGTTTGAAATTTTCAACTGTAAAAAAAAGAGCTCAAAACCTCCACCAATCGATTTGAATGGTCAAAAGTAAGATATGACCTTTCAGCTTTCTACATATCCCAATTTTATCAAATTTTGATTTTCACATAAAAATTTATGCAATCTCAAATTAAATTTAGCTGCTTCATAAAAGTGTTGATGGTGTGTTTTTTATGCATTTTCTTTCGGTTTTTCCTTGTTTGATTCACGAATTGTATGCTGTATTGGAATACTTTTTTGAGGTGAGGTAGGGGGGTTGACAGAAAAAAAATCGTCTAGAGCAGGCAATATATTATGAGTTCAACCTTGTATGTACTTGCATATTTTCACACATAATTTTCATGAATTTTTGGCAATTTTACGTTGTTTTTTTTTTCATTTAACAAGGTTTATTACAATCTTAAGGAGACCTTACGTAAAAAAAATAAGCATTTCAAGAGAATAAACATTTATGAGCAGCAAAGTTGTAGAAAATACGAATTTCTAATCCCTACCTATACCACTACGAGTACATTCAAATTTTGATAAAATCAACGGTTGACCAGACACTTGAAAAAAAAAAACATGCGTCATGTCAAAAAATTACGAATAAATTTGTTTCATTTTTAATATTGAGGATTTTCCTCAATTCTCTTCAAAAAATTATAAATTGATTTCCAAAAAGCCAAACTTATAAATGCAGACGAGAACAAGAAGCCAAGTTGATAGGGATTTGCAGTAAAATTTTATCAAATGAAAATTTTTCGATTGTTTTTATCAATTTTTTTTGTAAGTCCTGCAAAGGAAAAATTTAAGCAAAACACAAAATTCTAATCCTTTTTTTCAACAACTTCGATAGCTCACAAGAAAAAATGTTTACCTACATCGCAAAAAAATTGGAATAAGATTTCATTTTGGAATTTAATTTCCAAAAGGAATTGCCTGGTAACAATTCGAGTTTTTAAAAACTGTTTAGAAAGGAACAAAATTTTCGAATTTCTGAATTTGAAAAAAAAAACATTCTGCATCGAATAAAATAGAATTTTGTGCTAGGAAAAAAAAGCGTAGATTCTGAAAATAAGTCGACATTTTAGTTTGGAATTCGTAGGAAAAATTAAGATGTAAATTTCTCATTTCAATATAAGAATTGAGGAATTGCTTTTGAAAAAAATCAAATTCCAAAAAACAAATTGTACATCAGATCAAAAATCCAAATTGATATATTTTCCATATAAATCCAGGAGTCTTCTGCAATGAAAACTTTTTCTGCTGAAACGTAAGTTTTTACTTCAACCGAATTTCTTAAAATTCCAAGATGAAATTTGATCAAAATAGAAAACCCTGACTATATCTTACTCTACGAGTATTTTAATTCCAATTTCGCTGAGAGCTAAAAATTTTTCCTCGTGAGTATAGTCGAAATTGTTGAAAGAAGGGGATGAAATTTTTTGTTTTAAAGCATTAAATTCTTTTGCGGGTTTTATGTAAAAATTGAAATGAATAATCGAAAAAATGATCAACTATAAAAATTTTACAGCAAATTTCTATCGACTTGGCTTTTTGTTTCTGTTTGCATCTGTAAATTTTACTTTAGAAATCAACATCGTAGGTAATCTTTTGGAGAAAATTGAAGAAAATGTCGATTTCCAAGATGATTAATCAGTTCAATTTAATTTGTGTCACAGTCTGATTGTTCACTTCGACTTCTCTCATGGAATTTCTTGGAATTTGAAGAATAAAGGGTCAAAATACTCGTTACACATGTCAAAAAAAAAAAAAAAAAAACGCCACAACTCGATTTTTAACAGCTCAAATTAATTCCCATGTTTTTCGGAGAAATTAAAAATCACGCCGAATGATCAAAAATTATTCCAAGTTATGGAAGGGAGTGCTGTGATTTTTTAAAAATTCCAAAATCATCCATTTTTGGAAAAATGTCTTCAGCACTTCTATTTTTTCAAATCGATGGCCGAACCGATTTCCATCATTTTCGAGTTGATCTGAAGCATCCAGCAAAAGTTGATTTAGGAATTATTTCAAAATTTGGGATGTCCGACTTCTGGAAGAATACAACTTTCAATCCGTCACCTCGGATTTTTGATTTACCGCCTTAATCCATCTGAACTGTCAAATTTCATGACAGGATGGAATTTTCACTCGACGAAATTGATTACAAGGCTTTCTGGAGCGATTTGAAATTGCTGGAGAAAAGTCAAAACTTTTGTTGAAGGGACTCTCTCAAATTCAATGGTCCAAAATTACCAAAAAATACACTACTTTCCAAGAGAAATAACCAACTAGACGAATTTCAAGTCAGCAATTATCAAAAGCAATAAATCCACGAAACTTTTAAACATGCCGAAATTCACGAAAAATAACAAGATTTTGTGCAGAAGAAAAATGACCCAGATTACTAGTAAAAAATAGAAGTAACTATTCGCATTAACACTAAAGAAATATTTCTTGAGAGAAAAAAAAACGTTGTTTTGAGAAAAACATCTCGTCGTAAGAATATTCTTACCATAAATTTAAAAATAAAATTTCGACATATTCACACTCACATTCGCATTTACAGTCGATAGTTGAAATTTACCATTTCCCGATTGTTTTTCCGCCAGCATGAAATCCTCGTGTAAGATGACAACGGCTGGGAAACAAACCGTTATAGAAGCGCGGGCCAACATACAGCCTTGTATATGTATGGTCGACAAACAAAACTTATGTTTTTGAAAATTCAACTCTGGTAAAAAATGTTAAGTACTTAAAAGCTTTCGACGTTTGAATTTCAAAGCTAAACGGCAGGAAATACAAAAAATAGCGCGTCATTTGTCTGCGTTCTGTTTGGCTGGAAGAGAAGAAAATTTTTCCAAAACGAACGGCTATGTTTTTGTTTTAACAGCGGGTAATCGACGTTAACTTTCCGTTTTGTGTGTAATAATTCTGTGGATATTGAAATAAACAACGACCAGCACTCCCAAAGACAACAGGAGGTGGTTTTTTTTTGCTACTTCGTGCACAAAAATCGCGTTCGGGTAGTTGGAAGGGTCTTTGTATTAAATGGGACATACTAACTTAACACTAAGATTATCGAATCGAATAAAATTTAATTGGTGGCTAGAAAACGATGAAAGTAAATGATTAAACCCTTGTAACCGGTAGATTTTAGCCATTTAAATTGATTTTTAGAGTATTCGAAACAATTTTTTTTTCGAATCTTTTGATTGGAAAAAAATGAAGCTGTTTTCTAAATCAGGCGTGTAGGTATTATCGAAAATAGGAATATTCCACTAAAACGACAAAAAAAGCGTGCCTATAAACCATCTCGGAATAAGTTATATAGAAATAAGCTAGGTAGCCTGAAATATACTTTGCTTTTTGCGAACAGAAATACCCGGAAACCTTACTTGTTCAGGGAACCTTAGTTTAGAATAATTTCCATTCGTAAATTAAGTGAATTCACGATGAATTTGGAGTTTTGCGAAAACCTGAGGCTAGGTTTTCCCTTTATGGTTACTCGGTTGGAAGGTTCTAATCGAAAAAGATCCATAACAAAGTACAAATTAGATTCGGCCGTTGAGAAAACACCTTCAAAATGTACAAGTAGGTATATCTACAAGCAGAAATGGATAGAATGTACTACGCCAACGCTTCCTCTTCCTCTGCATGCGCCAGTGCAGCTTAGCTTGGCGTCAGGTATACGAGCATATCGAGGAGAGATGAGATGAGAGAAACGCACATGTTAAAAATTCTCGCCATATCCGGTGAACAAGATAGCTTTAAGAAGGATTTCGGATTTTAGACGAATAACTTTCATAAGTGTTTAATAACTCGAAGCTCGTCGCGTTGAAAATTTAATCAAGTCTCGAAAATAAAAACAAAATGTGTCAACGTGAGTGATTATATGAAAAATTATCGTTTCGCCGAGTTATATGAACTGGAAACTTTTTTGCGTGAAATCTTGTTATTTTAAATTGACGCGCGTATAAGTTACAGGTAGGTATGGAAATCCCATAGAGTAAGAAAATTTGATATAAAAATTTTTGCAACTTTGGTGACACTATACTCGCGTTCGCTGCGATAGAAAAGTCTTAAAGTTTTAGTTACCTACACGTATTCTTACCTCGACCTATAATGGTAACTTTTGTCGAATGGATTTTCCAAGGTTTACCTACGCGAATTAAATTCAAATGCGTCGAAGACGAATTAACGCGGATTAATTTTTCATCATATAGAAAAAATAACCTGGAACCTCGATTTTATCGACACACCGTGATTTTCTTATCGTCGACATTTTTAACGCGAAAAGTAAAAAGAAATAACACACGAACGAAGAAGAAAATTTCTTCGTCTTGGGTTTCGCTACGCAGCAAAGTGGGTAGGTATTAGGATTCAAAGAAAGATTTTTTTCTCAGACGTGTGGGTGTAGGTTTCTTTTTGATATTTAAGCATTTTTCGTCGTAAACATCACGTGCACTTTGGTAAATTTAATCAAATACGAGTACATTCCAGCTATTCGATTAGAGTTTACAGCAGAATAATCGAATCGTACGTAAAATGACTTAGCATATTGCCCCATCTAGTTATCATGTATTTGTTTCTAGAAGAGAAATGACCTAACAAGGAAACCCTCCAGAAGTACCCAAGTAACTAAATTTACGAGGAAACATCTCGAGGTGTCCTCTTCCGATTTTAATGGCACTGAAATCTTTGGAAAGATCGTGATCTGAAATTTCGATCCAAAATTTCAGCTGCCTAAAGTTGTATAATCTTAGGGTTATGCTGATTAACCATCGCCTCAAATCCAACTTTCTTGTTTGAATACTCATCATCTGCGAGATCAGGAGGAAATTCTAACACAAAGTTTGATTTCTGAAATGGAATTAACCCATGTTACATATATAGTTTTAACACGGTTAAAAAGTAGATGAAATAATTGGTACCTTGTAATAATCTCCATATATTGAAAGAAATCATGGGTATACCTAGATATAGGGGATTGGGTCGACATTGGATGATGAAGATACCTATAGAATGAGGAGGGGGAGATGCATTTGTTATTAAACTGCTGATTTTTTTCAAGTTTTTCAAAATTTTCTAGATGAACTTTTGTCAATTTTAAAGGTAAATTCTTGTGTAGGTACCTACTATAAGTGTAACTTTTCAAGACGAGCAAAAAATGCCATTTTGTGAAATTGTCAAGAGTTTGAAATTGAAGGAACCAGAAACAATGGTTTACAAAATTTTTAAGACATCCTTGAAAATTGATTTACCTATAGAGCCTTCAATTTCAGAGATACCTAGGCTATTTTGAGAAAGAACCTTTTTTGTTTGTCTCTAAAAATCATGTCAGAATCCATGGTCAAAAATCAAATTTTCTAAAATCTATATACACACTACCTTTTCAATTTCCAGATTTTACTCATTTCAGAAAAAGGAAATATCAGCTGCAAGTTGCTTTTCCATGCATAACACGTAGGTGAAGTTTCATTCTGATCCACAATATACTACAGTTGGTATTGGTTCTCATTAGCATGATTTGCACTTCTACCATTCGTTTGTCAAGTTTGAATCATTATCACAATGCTGTGAAAAAATCAAGTGAGACACCCCACCATAGTGTACCCAGGATGATAATATGCCAAGTTCATTTTTTCTGAGAAATCATTAATCTAGCTCACACACCTACACATTCACACATCTACATATATAAATTAGTCCAAACGAATATCTGTTTTAGTTTGAGTTGAAATTTCATTTAATTGAACTTCAAGAGTGTTAAATTTTTCAACTATGTACTTGTTTCTGTGTTTCAACAATCTGTAAACTAAATGTGAAAAGTGTAGTAAAAGTTTTGTGAATAAGAGTAACCTAAATAGACATAATCAAGTAGTTCATAGTGATATCAAATTAATTGTTAGATTTTGCGAATTATGTGGTACAACATTATCATGCTCAGATTCATAATCTACACATGCGTTCATTCTTTGACTATATACCTATACAATATACATGGACTGCTATCTTCTATTTTGCCGATGAAGCCGTAGTAATAGAAGTACTTAATTGAGAGCATTGGGAATTTTCATGCGCGCACAGCAGGGATGCCGTCGATATTAAATATCACAATATTGAATTGATTGATTGAATAAATGAGGTATTGCAATTATCGTGATATCACGATACTAACAACTTGCGATCTATTCCTCAAGAAGAACTAAAGTGAATGCGAAAAATCGGGCACTGCGCATGTCAAAATTGTGGGTGGAGTTTACTACCAAAAGTCAACAACCTTGAGCGTAAAAGACATTGACTTTCTAGATATGGACTGCTAGCGGTACATAAGCCAATGGTCTAGAACATAGTTTATCAGTAAGTCGCGGTTTGGCTTCTGCGCATGCCGGCCGGAATCTGAAAAATAACGTCGCGTACCAAGCGACGACGAGGACGATGTTATACCTCCCGCACCTCCGTGTAACCGTACGTGGGTGGCATAACGTCATAACACAGCTGGCGCATGCGCAGAAGCAAAACTGTGACTTACTATGTTCAAGACAATAGCCGTATGTTACGCTTATGGGCCGCTAGCAGTCCATATCTAAAAAGTCAATGGTAAAAGAGCGTAAATTTCTTGTTGCATACTAGCGATCCTTGCAGAAAATATTGTAAGTTGTTGGTATTGTGATATCTTGATAATCGTGATAATGGGGGAAAGTGGAAAGTTAATCGATTAGCTATTGATAGTATTGGCGGCATCCCTGGCACACAGGAATCCGAAACACCCACACACCTTCCAATCACCGTGAACCTCACAGCGACTTACACCCTCCCACATTCCAACAACTGCAACGCTCGTTGCAACAAAATCTTGTGCATACTCAGAGCCCATGTCCTGATTAAGTACCTCTATTGCTTTGGCTTTGCTATACCCTTCAATCACTGTATGAGATAGCAATCGATCCATGTAGCTATAAATATAGTCAAAGCGTTTGTGTCATCCAGAAAAATCAATCTACATTTAAGAGGTTGAATGTAATATTTGCCAAGAAAAAATTTCCAAGTCATTTTGCACTGAAATGCTATGCAGTATGGCACCAAAGTGATAAAATTTACGATTCTACAGTAACTTAGCTCAATTGCCAACTTCTTCAACAGTGATTACATCAATACCACTAGTGAGCTATCCAATTAATACCAATGGAAACCAATCAAGCTTATCAGTAGAAGTTCCACAATTAGTGATGATGATGATGATGATGATGATGATGCTAATAACAATGAAAATGAAAATCAAGGTGAAGGTATGAACGAATCAAGTAAATCCAGTGAATCAAGTGAAGATGATATCTCTAGTGAGTAGTGACCAAGAGGGGTGATCCTACCCTACCCACATTTGCGAAATACAGAACAGTACCTCAGTCAGGCATGTGGGGAGTAACCTCTGCCTTTACAGGTGGAGAGCTTGGCTGAAGGGCCAAACTTTCTCTAGGAGAGGGCTGTGTCACTCCTACCTGTTTGCTAACTGTCAGGTTTGGTGGACTAATCCATGTGCATCTCATCTGCCTTAAATACATAATCAAATGGTTAGATGTCAAACTAACCTGTGGTTATTGTAGATCACCACCTCAGTCTGTACATCCATGATACCTTTGAATTATAGGGATTTGACAAGACAACTGTCGCGCTCTAGGAAATGGTAGTCAAAAACACCGGAACTAACGAAAGGTCCCATTGTTATCAGCAATTTTCAACAATTTTCCTTCAATTTTCACAACATTACATTCCAATGTTTATACTGGGACCTTTCATCAGCCAATCATAAACAAGACGACACTAGCGCGGCGCACCTCTGTCAAGTTCCTATTGAAAACAAGATGCATTATAAGGATTTGTTTCTAAAAGCATTTATTTTTATTTTCTATTTTTATAATGGTTTATTTCCTATTTTTATATGTTTTTTCTTTTGTAAGTAGAGATTTTGTATATATATATTTGCTTGTGACCAGCCAAGTCAACTATGCTTGGCATATATGCAGAAAAGTGAACAAAAGTTTAAAATTGGTATAATTTCTGTTCTAAATCACTCATTGAAATTTTATTTGCAGATTCAGTCTAATATTTAAAAAATCTATGTTTTGAAAAAAGTAATCAGATTTTTAGGCTAAATTTTGAAGAAAATTTTTGAAAATGGAGTTGAAGTAATTTGAATTTTGACTTTTGAGAAAGTTAAGACACCAAAAGAAAGCTTAAACAGCATAAAAATTTTTGATGTTTCTAAATTTTCCATAGGCCAATAAAATACTGAAAATTTTCAAGTCAAATTTGTTGTCGTGTACACTCAGGATCGATGTATTTGCATACATCTCCACCAGCACATCACATTCTACTCACTACAAATTGACTACAGACCCTGGGTTCGTCCTCGCGCCTTGATTTCTAAGCCATGCGCCCTCTGGTGGAAGTTTCTGAAAACTCATAGTTGACTTGTATAGTAAAATTAACCCATGACTTGTCAACTATAGTTGAGAAGTTGGTCAGTCCACTTGTATAGTAAAATTAACCCATTCAATAGTTGACATGTCTGGATACTACATAATACCTATATATATTTTTCATATTTTTATGGTCATTTATTTCATCATTTCAAGGTTCATATACTCATGCGGTTATGTTGGGGGAGGGGGGCTGAACATGGGTAGAATTAGTGTGAAAATGTGGATTTTTCCATAAAAATTGCAAGTTTGGCGAATACTAGTCCACTCTAGTCTGGACTATAGTCCACTCTACTCTAGGCTACCTACGAGTATATCATGTAGTCCAGACAAATCTCAACAAAAAGATTACTTGAAATCATAACAAAAAAATTATTTAAATTCATTGTGAAGAAAATCCATTCAAAATTACAACAAAAAAATTCATTCATAATCACCATAAAAAAAACTCATTTAAAATAATTGTAAGAAAATGCATTTAAAATCACAACAGAAAATCAATTTAAAATAATTGTAAGAAAATGCATTTAAAATCACAACAGAAAATCAATCATTTTACTTTAAACACAATTCAGTGTACATAAAAAAAATATGAGTTTGCATATCACTGATAAGGCTCTGGGTAGAGTTTCTCCACCAACATTTGAATCAGCTACATGATTTACTTACCTATTTTATAACCACCTGCTGTGTAATTTTGGAACATTCATCAATCCTTATCTTTTCAAATTTTAAATAATTATGCAGGTAATCACCTGCTATGTGATTAATTTTTCAACTACATACATGCTGTGAGATTTCAGAACATTTCTAAATTCAAGTTTTTCATTTATCCATTTCAAATTTTAAATTTGTTATCACCTTCTTCTACTACGTGCCTGCTGTAAAGCCAACCTGGTTCCCCTTTCCTTTTTTTTTTTTTGGAAAATTTTGCCCCATCTATTAATTTACGCCCCATAACTAGTAGTAATTAATCTCAATTACCGACGTGCACTACTCCTCATCTTTAATAGACAAATCTACATTACATTCGTTCCTGTAATTCTACTCATCTCTGAGAATATTCATTGAATAGTAGATTTTGAGAATCGTCTCAAAAGGGTGTGCTACTTACACCAATTTGCCCTCAAAGATCAGGTCTCTGGTTTAAAAATGAATTTTTAATATCAAAATATTTTATTTCACGTGTTGATGTGTTCATTTCTTTGAATCAAAATTTTACAAAATTGTCACCTAGAATGATTTCTTTGACATTGCTTACCCATATTCCATTGATGCATTAAGTAAGTATTAAACCTCAAGAAAACTGAGCCAAGTCTACACTTTTCAATAGCAAGTAGATACGATATTTAGGTACCCATCCCATTGCTTAAGCTATTCCGCGTTTTTTTTCCCTACAAAACTGTCAAGTGCGATTAAATTGCTTAACGCTAAATTTACCGTCGGTTTTTGCGAATGTATTATTGTTGTCCATGAAGATAAACTCGTACTTAGAGAACTGTCAGCTAAAAATCCACTTTAATGCTTATAAACGTAGGGAAAGTTGTTGTGGCAAAAGCCGCATTTAAAATTTTACATCAGCGGTAAAAGTTTTTGGTCAATTTTGTTTCGGTAGATATTCAAGCTCTATGTATACACCTAAGCAATATCGAGAAACAAGTTTTTAAAATTTTCCTGTTGTAAATTTGCGAATCTTGTTTAGGTTTACCTAGTGTTGTTCGTAGCTAAATTAAGACCATGCTATAGCTCTTTGGCTCCGTTTGAACAAGTCTCGCTTTGTAACAATTTACCTATAATAATTTTTACACAGGAAATTTTCTTCTCACATAGAAAATACGTTTCTTTTTTCGTTTTCCTCCCTTGCCGGTGGAAACTCCACTCGTACTCCTGTATTATATGCCGGTGCACGTTTGTTTGGCACCGTAAAGCTACACAAGTAGATACTCGTGTGTATAGGTCAAATGTGTACGAAATGTGAAAATAAAAGTATCGCAAGTCGAGATGAATAAACGAGAGGAAACGAAACGTGATGAATGAAGAATAGACAAGAACGTTTCTAAATACTTTAAAAGTACCGTTTTCCGAACTTTAATATTTTGCCAGCTTAGCTCGCCTGTGTGCTGCGTATTTCCTATATAGCTGCGGAGCCGCTTAGAATAACATCGCTTGTGTCGTTTAATGATCGTTTTCTTTTAAAAGCTGTTTCACCAGCTTAAAGGCTAGGTTTCTTTTTCGCAGCTATGTTTCGAGTAATGTACAAATGTAATTGTTCGACGTGTACTCTAAGGAGTAAAGGCAGCCCTCGTTTTATTCGTTTTCTCTCTTTGTCGCGTGTGTAACCCGTTGAATGAAAGAAAGTTTCATAGGTGTTCCTAAAGTTTCTCACTTCGTATGCTCCTCGCCAGTTTTATTAATTTGATGACGTGTAGCGTCGCTGTCGAGAACGACCAACGACGGCCAATTTGTCCCATCGACGAGACGAATACATTGTACACTGTACCTACAGAAATCCATCCTCCAAATATTCGCAAACTGAAATTTCATTGTAATATAAAAGCCAATTTAACAACCGATGGAAAGTTTCTGCTGTATCGATGAAATCCTCGTTTATAGTATTATCATTCTACGATAATGGCCACCGAATGGCTAACGCTTATATTGATACACATTTTAATTAGCCTTCATAAAGTAGACCTGCGAAAGTTTTATCGATACATTAGAAATTACTTTACTATGTCAAATATAACGTTGCATATAGCTTTATAGACTTGGACCATTATTCTCCTCGTATAGTTAATGTACCTACCTATCTTTCACGAAATCAAATAGGTATCTAATATTCTTCTCGCTGGTTTAACTAGGCATTTTGTTTAATGGTTTTCAAAAATCACATACATACATACGTATAAAGTTTTATTTCGAAAAAATCGTGGCTCCTGGCGCAGAAACCGCCAACACCTTGAATTCTTCAATTTTCAGTTAGGTGCTCTATATCACATTAAAAATCAAATCATCGGAGTTATTACGTTATGTGCGATAAATTTTAGTTTCTTTCAGGTTTTCATTTCCATTTTTTTTTCATCGAAAAAAAAAGTTGTGGAAAATAAAACGTGTTCACTGTTCATTTTTATAATCATTTGGTAGAACTTACATAAATAAAGGTACAAAATTGAAAATTCCCGGAATCAAGAACTCTCCAAGAGCAGGTACTTGCTCCTAAAAATATATTGAAAGTACAATTTTGATTTTAACGGCCCCAAATTTGGGGAATGGGATGCTAGAATTATCAACATTAGTTTTTTTCAGGCAAACGTTTTTTTTCCTAAATTGTACCTATTTCAACGTCAAATCCGGAATTTGAACCGATTTGATCCTATGAGGGGTGGAAACATGCCTCAAGACCAATTTTTTAAAATTTTTGAACCCCCCCCCCCCGGTTTTGAAAAAATGGAAATATAACCGCGACATTATTTCTGTATATCAGATCTTTTGTAGGTATCTGGAGAAAATTTGAACCAAATTCACTTCTCGGAGGAGAGGTAGGTACTCTATGAACATCAGTTAAAGTGCTTCAGAAACTTAGCAAGATTTTTTCCAAGTTTTTAAATGAAGTCGTTAGGTGACTTATCGAGTAGTGAGGCTTTGAAGGTACTGAATAGTGAATACGAACAAGACCTCATTTTTTCAATACAACCTCTTCTAAGTGCCTTCAATGCCACTCTATCTGAGTATAAGAGGCGTCAGAGTCTAAAAAAATGAACAAAGTTGTGCGATATTTTGATTGATTCCTTCCTCTCCCAGCATCCCTTAACGCAGTTTCAAAACAATTTCAGTATAGTAAAACTTCCAATAATAATAGAACCCGACGGATGTTAATTTTTATGCCTAAACGCTACCGCTTTGATAAGCAAACGTCAACGAACGTGGCCTTTGCTCGGTAATAAAATTAGAACGGAATTAAATTGATTAAAATAAAAATACTACTATAGCGTACGCCTACTCTGACGTCGTCGCTGGTTTTTGGGGAAACGAGGCGAGATGTTAAATTTACACCTAACTAAAGGCGCCGCCGCCGTTTTAGGTTCGGGTAAAATAACATAGTATTCTTTAATATGATCTATACGCATCGTGATTGAATGTGGAAAATAGCCCAGCCAGCCAGCCAGTCAGGCAGGCCGGCATTCGCAGCAGGCCGAGAAAGATAACCCATCAGTTCTGCGGAGGCGTCTTATCGACGTCAAATATGCGCTGCGTGGTCGGCATTTAAATAAATACAATTGACGAGAAAAATTTCACAAGTCGAAATGCGCATTTGCAGTATTTTGCCTCGTTTTCGCGTCAAAACAAATAAACTTACTCGATTACGTGACGACCGATTGATAAATTGACCATTGCAATTGGTTCAACTTTAGGACATCGATTAGAGAGCGACGTATTTTAACTCAGTTAGTAAACCCTATAAAAGTATCTACATCTGCACGTTTGGCCTCTCGGCAATTTTTCCAACTCGAAGAAGGAAAAAAAATAAAGGATAAAAAAAAATGTCGTAAAAGCGGTTAAATAATTAAGCTTGTGTTTTTACTAAGGGATACAATGTAATACGTAACGCATCGCAGAACATTTCAATTAATATGGTTTTTAATTCGACAAGCTCTCGAAGAAAAAGGTTGCGAAGCATTTAAGATTTTTAAAGGTGTACGAGTTAGGTATTACTGTGTATATCTGCTAAGTCGCCGGCGTATATTCAACACATTAGATCGGCCTATGAGGCTATGACGTTGATAAATAGGCAACGGACCCGTATTTACAGTTAAACTGATAGATTACAGATTTTCCCTTCAACCAGAAGCAGATTATAGAAAACTCAGTTACACCCCATTTTCCAATACCTATAGCTCTGTAACTTGTGTACGAGTATATCGTGACTGTATGTTAAAGAATGACGTTTTTTTTTTTCTTTTTCTTTCGCACGCTCGTTTTAAAGTGCTTTCTCAATACACCGATATTTGATGACAGCCTAAGTACTAGTCTTTTGAACAAATCCGGTAGCGTGTTTACAGATACCTCTAACCACCACCTATACTTACATGTAGCATTCCCACACAATTCGTATGTAAAATTTACCTAATTTGCCATTATTGGGAAAACAACATCATACATCAATTACAACTTGAAGCATGTCAAACGTTCGATGGGACACCCTGTATGTACCTACTACCTATACTGAGAATAAAGCAGAAAAATAAAACTCGCGACGAATTTAAACGGCGTTTCTTTTATGCAACTTATCGTACATATTTTTTATCCGCGACCTACCTCTCGAACTTTGTTCAACTATGTACTCGTAGTAGTAACTTGAAATTCCCTCGCACTGTTCGAAATTTCTTTTTGATTACAGCGACGTGCTATAGTTTCGCTTTCACCTCCTGTTTATATGTAGGTCTAGGTATACATACTATTTTAAATGTATAAACTAACCAAAAGAACAACTCGAACAAACTTCCTTTTGACAATTAACTCTCGAAATGTTCAAAGAAATCGAGTTATACGCGTACGGTGATTTTTTTTATTCACCTTGTACAAAACTAAATTAAATTAATTTTAACTGCGGTGAAAATTCATCGAATCAGACCGAATCGATTTTCTGAAAGTTTCAAGTTTGGAATTGACAATTTTTATTTTTTACGTGTAGGATAGGAGTAGAGAGTAAAATTTTTGCACTTGACACTTGACAGGCAGAATTGAACTTACTATTGATTTATTTAAATTGTTGTACTCATCGATTATTTTATCGTAGTTTCGTCGTCTGGATTATTTTTCCGATTCGGTAAGTACTAAGCGGGGAGGGGGGAGTAGCCAAAGGATTTTGACCAAATTTGATGGAGACTTTCATTTTGAGCTGAAAGTCATTTAGAAATAGTTTAATAAGTTTTGAAAATATTTTTTTCTCAAATACCTTATTTAGGGACGATTAATTACGCCAAAGCATCGAAAGGTACATATCATTTCTGAAACTGGAAGACTATTTTGAAATGCAAATTTTGGTCATTATGGCAATTTAAAGAACTCGAAAAACTTTGAAATCATTTTTGACTATTTTTCATGATAAAAATGTAGAACTTTCTACTAAATATTAAAAAAAAAAAAATGAAAACTACGTATTTTGATATCAAACTTTTCAACTTGTTTGACAGCTCATGAGCTTGATACAATTTTCAACCGTCACCATGCTCTTTTTAAAAATTTCTAAAAAAAAATACCATTTCAAAAATGTTCATTTTATGAAAAATGAGCACCCAACTTTTCAAGGATCTTAATTACTTAGTCTATACCACACGTAAATAAAAAGTGATGACAAAAAATCATGAGTTCAATGATTTTGTGAGGTTTGAAATTGTCCTTATTAACCCCCTCCCTTACTTCATTTGAATTTTCTTATAAATATAAACGTTTACTTCAGTTATGAGTTAGAATTTCAGCACCTACATATAAAACAATTATTCTAGTCAACGTTTCTTTGAAATTTTTGTGAGGAAAAAACTGTACAAAAAGCATTATAAATGACCGTCGTTTTAAATATTGTCAAACGACCCCCCCCCCTCCCATTTGAAAAAAATTGATTAAAAACTGCGAAAGATAGAAATTGATAACAAAAAGAAAAAAATGGGATTTAGCCTTCTTTTGGAGAGATTAGAGGTAAGGTAATAGTCCCAAAATTTTACTACGAAGGCAATTTTTCATTTCATTCAACTTGTATTTTGAGATAAAGTTCTCACCAAAATACACATCATGGCAAAAAAAATTGTATCCCACGTCGTGGTTCAGTCTTCTTTCGCTAACCCCCTCTCCCTCCACCCCAAACAACAATGCGATAAAGAATTCTTTCAAAAGTATCTACATTATTTTGTTCTTTATTAGTATTATCATTTTTTTTGAAAAAATTAGCACCTTCCAGACAGTTTTTCATTCAACTCGTAGGTATGTCGAGAAAAAGTATCCACTCATCAAAATACATACACATTTTGGTTGAAAATTTTTTTGTGTAGCTCACTCCAGTCCAGAGTTACGACGATTCAAAGTTTTCTTTTGTCAATTTTCCCTCACCAATATGATGAAAAATGTTTTAAAAAAATCATGTTGAAAGACCCATACTTGATTTACACATTCCACGAGGTGACAGAATTTTACCTCCAATACTCATAACTAAATTTTTCTGCAAAAAAAAATGTTCTTCAGCTGTTTTGGTCAAAGAAGTGGGGGTGAGGACGCAAACCATCGAATGAACATTCATCTTGAGGTACCTAATAATAATTTACATACATATAATCAATCACAACTTCTCAAATTTGGAGACTTGAGAATTTCTTCTATGACCTATTTCACTTGAGAATCTCCTTTCATTCTTCAAATTCTTGGTGGTTTTTTGAAAATTCAAAGGACAATATTGCCCATGGAGAAAAAATCAAAATTTGATCAAATAAAGGTTGAAAGCTGGAACTTGTTTCGTTTCTAATTTTAAATTTTTCAAATAAATTGATACTTCTGCGGAATTTCTGATTTTCTAAATTTTGAAAAACACTGTTAAAACACAAAGCTCTGTAGTTGAATTTCGATTTGAAAAGTGAAAAATTCAAAAATTCACCTGTTCATCAGAAATGGATTTAGAAGGGGTGCAGCAATTTGTATCCGTCAAATTGTGCGTGTTTTTTAAAAATCTCATACCTCTATACTGTATAATGAAAATTAAAAATTATAGGAAACCCAATCAATTTTTTTACATCTTCCATCATTCATAAAAATTAAGATTACTTCATTCGAAAACGAAAACGAAATAAACCCACACATTGACCACTTCGTTCAATGATCTGTCCACTGACCTTTCCACTCCTACATTTCCTCTAAATTCTTCATAATACTTGGAAGCAGCTAACCCAGCAGAAAAAACCCCTCCCCCTTGCTCGTCTTAATCGTTGAAATTTTCAGCCCCATTTTTTTCATAACATTCGCCTCGCAAGTCGCAATATTCGCCACCGCAGGATACAAAATACACAGTAGCACATAAACACTAGCATTCAACTGATTCGGTACAGCATAAAAGAATTTTCTTCCGCACATACAAAAAGGGTAAAATGAACATATGCGAACGCAGCAGGACATACAAAAAGTGGAAATACTCGACCGGAAAAATATTTCCGCTCTTGCCGAATAACATCAATTTTGCGTTTATATTTCGACTAGTACGGCGTTAGTTTTTCAATAGTATATGTCTCAATAACCGAATACTTACATTTCTCGTATCGACTGTTGCGTCATTTCTACGCTTTTACGAGTTTAACAATTTAAAGAAGCGAGAGAGAGAGAGAAAAAGCTCGTTTTTTTCTCTTTCCTATAATGTAAAGTGCATTTCATCGCAAACTGTATGGCGAAAAAATAAACGCCGGAACCGTAAATGAGAAGGAAATAGACTCGGTTACGCGCCGAATATTGTACCTATACAGAGAAGTAATCGGAATAAGGTCGTGATTCGGCAATTTTCAATATGTATAGAGTAAAGAAGGAAAGTATGTTATTCTGTGTGTATGGGGAATAACGCCGAGAGAGATGAAAGAGAACGAAGAAAAAAAATAATATTTTGTAGGATAATTGCGACGACGACGACCGACGACGACGACGTGCTGTAGAAAGAAAAGGAAAAAATGTCTCGTACAAGTGTTAAAAGTTTACTCGATCGAATTAATCTTTAAACTTATATACGAGAAAGAGTTCGGTTCGATTGCGAACGTAAAATGTTATTATCACGCGATACTACGAGTGGCTTTCATTGAGAAACGTGGCCGGTCATAATACCACTCACGCTGTTAAGTTTATAATTTTTCCTTTTCCAGTATATATTCGTGTTTCTGTGCCATTACCGAGATGAGTTTCCACAACCGACACCACATAAAGATTATATACCCTCGCACCCGCAAATGGAACGTATAGTTCTAGGTATCAACCTAATGGTATTTTAGGAGGTTCGCACAATAACCTAGCCGTGTACTTTACATGCCTACTATGTACGAGTAGGTCTAGGTACACTTACATAATATGTACACTGCATCCTTGTTTTCCATTCTTTTGGGAAATTCGACTACCTATTTTCTATATGGTATACCGAGTTACAAGGGTAATTACCTCGCGTTATTCACAATCAACTTCCGAAGATATACTTCATTAGCATTGCTAACATGAGAGTATCACGATTTTAATTCGTGCAGAAAACGTGAATCGAGGATTAAGTAAGGCGGCGTAAAAGCTGTGCAGCGTTTGCAATGAATTTCGAATCTTGAAATATTGCATACCTACCATATCAATATACATTACCCATATAAGAGGTATGTACAAATATACGTTACGTACATAATATTCATCTAATGAAGACTATCGTAATTTCGATATGTAGATTATTGAACTTGACTTGAGACGAATGTAATCTTTACAAGATGATTATCATTCGATAGGTTCATTATGTAGAATTACACCTTTTCTAGACCATAAAAAAATCGTATCGTGTGTGAACTAGATTTTTACAAAATGCATACTAGGTTGCGAAAATAATTCAAGTGATAATATAATACTCTGACATAGCCTAAGGAAATATCAAACATAAAATTTCGAGTACACAGATGAATGTACATACTCAGAGGACCATTCAAAAAAACACAAATCCAAGCTCCAATCTCCTTCTAATGTTGAGCGAGTGGGAGAGAAAAAGGGTGGGAGTCAAACACACCAACAATTCGGTCATTAGCAAATAATTTTCAAATGGTTACAACCAAGATAAAAAGGGATTAAATCTGAAAAATATTTTTTATGAAATTCTGTTCAAATTAATGCCCTTTGAGGGCAAGAAAAAGAAAAATTTTTGCAAGATGAAATTGAGTTGTCAGAAGAACTACTTCAGAGGTTTCCACCAGGAAATTGACTCGAATATGGTTAAGCTCGTTGTTACACAGATCGAAAATAAGCCATAATTCGATTTTCAGCAGCCAAAATTCTGCAAAAGTTTTTTTTTTAATTCTGAAGAAATTATCAAAAAATTGCACTAAGAGCTCCAAAGTGGTTCGAAATTGTGAAATTCAGATGCAGAAAGTCAGTTTTACACTAATATAAGTAGAGCCCTTCGAGCAAATTTAAAAAATTTCCCTGCGAACAGAAAATTTTTGATTTCTTGAATTTCAAAATATGATAGTTAAAAACACGACCGAGGAGTCCACCTAAAAATTGGATCAAATGTGGATAAACTCGTTGAACAGATCAAGAATAAACTACAACTCGATTTTTAGCAACTCAAATCGATTTCCAGTATTTCCACGCTTTCTAAAGGAATTCAAAAAATTTGAAAAAATTGAAAATCGCACCGAGGGCTCTAGAATGGCTAAAAATGGCGAAATTCGGGTTGAAAAAAGTCAATTTTAGACATAAAAAAATCGCCAAACATCAAAAGATCAATTTGAGCAGCATCAATAATTTTGGTATTTGAGGTGTGGGGTGGGGGGGGGGCGTTCTAGAGATTACGGTTCTGTTTAAGTCGGAGACGGATATCTTGAGTAATTCCATTCTAAAAATCCACTATCAATCAATTCGAGATATTGAAATCGAGGTGGAAAACCAAATTTCAGCTTTCTACTCTCTACCTCAATTTAATCAATTTTTTGAAGGGAAAAAGATCAAAATTAATTTTCAAAAATTCATCATAAAATCGAAAAATAAAATTCAGTTTCTAAAATTCTGTTAGGTACTGGTTTATTTTTCTATAATTTTTCTTCACGTGGTCCAGAATTTCTGCTGCATTCCAGTTAGGATACAATTCTTTGAAAGGTAAGATCGCGTGACGAGAAGCAAAACAGGTGGCGACCATGACTATACCTACCTCATGCAGCATTTTTTCTCGTCTTTTTTGTAAGCTCACCTTGGCATGATATTTTTCTTAGGTAGAGATTTTTTTTTTGAATAGGTACCCAAATCCAAAGTACGAAAAATGATTAGTAAAGGCACTATGTAAAAAATAAACAAAAAGTGTTTTCAACCAACCCCTTCCTCCCTCCTCTCCAAAAAAGAACGACATCAATTAACCCATTTCGTTCACGTAATAAACCGTATTTTCAGATTACCTATGTTTCTTCGCTGATAAAGTTATCGATTTACCTAGCACATCGACGACGAAGAAGAGACGAAAACACAGACGAAAAATTCATGAATTAGCGCAACGTCAACAGGTCGGTGCGGCGAAGCGCAGAGCTATTCCAGTCGTAATTATCGACAGTGGTTTTAATTCATTCATTATTATTATACGAGATGAGCTTAATCTAAGACGATTTTCTTCGGGGTATTTAAATAGATTCGTTCTTTCAACTTCTTTCTTGTGTTTAAATATAAATCTACTCTGATTAGGTTTGCAGATTTAAAACGAAGAACGCTGAATTGTCTGAAGAATTCATTAAAATGAGAGAAGGATCTGCGTCCTTTACGACGATGAGTGGTTGTCAAAATCAGTTACCTACCGCAAAAACAAAAACGTTGGTTTTTCAAAAATTGTTTCAACAACCGATAGGTATACGTATTTTGAATAAAATTATGTGCATCTACTCTTCTTTATTTAAATAAGTTGTTAATATCTTTCTACGTGTGTTTGACTTTGAGTATGAAACGAGGTGTAGAGTTCATTGTGAGAAAAATTAAACATAATTATAATTTTCGAAGTTTCATATACTTTACGATACCCAACCAAAATTCATCAATCACAATCGCCGTTTTTATCATCATCACCTATTCCAACTAAGGCTGTATGTAGGTAGTTTGTAGTACCTATGTAATTTTTTGCTATTTCTGCTTGATTAACAGAGCCTAGCACAGTTTTATCTAGGACAAAGATGGCACGAGTTGTTACGTCATCAAGATCCCTTTAGCGCAAAAAATAGCGATTTAATTTGAAAATAAGAGGATTTACTAAGGAAATCCTTTTTCTAATTAAAAAATTGTTAATGTGTCATTTCTAAAGTAGGTACCAACTCGTATATATATAGATTTAAACTTAGTCATTGTGGTGCCCGTTTTAAGTATACGTAGTCATTGTGGTGCCCGGTTTTGGGCTTGTGGTGCCCGGTTTTGGGCTTGTGGCGCCCAAATCGGGCACCACAAGGTCTTTTTATATAAAACGATGTAGAATTTGATGAAATGCACTCTAAGGTGAAAAAAAATTTTTGAGGCAGGCACCACAAGTACCAAGTTTATATAACGGGCACCACTACGACTAAAAAACCCCAAAAAAATAAACTGCTCCAAAACACCTTTATCATACATATATATGTGATCCTCTATGTACGCGGGCACCACAATTACCATAAAAGACCCGGGCACCACAAGGTACTAGGTACGTGTATTCATAAATTTAGATGCTTGAAATAGGCAGATAGTTATTAGTACATTTTTTGAGTTGATTCATGAGCTTCACTGCATTGCTTCCTTAGATCGTTGTAATTGTAACAATCTTTTTAATGCGAGATGAAAAAATATACGAAAATAGGTACCTACACATTTTCCTAAACTTAATTGGCCGGCAAAACAGGAGAATCACACTCCAGCTCAAACCTACTGTTATATGTAAATGGATCTCACTGAAACTTGTAAGCCCATGTATAAGAATTTTTGAGAACATTTCCTTAAATTTAGATCCCCTCCCCTCTGAATCCCCTCAACTGCACTGTAATTCAAACTCTCGAAATAGTATATTACACAACGAGGGCCGAAAAAGTGATTTTTGACGAGGGTGAGGTTTGTGACCCGAACGAAGTGAGGGGAACAACTCACACGAGTTCAAAATCACTTTTTCTCCGAGTTTAGTGAAGTAATTTTTCCTGAATGAGGGTGGAAAGTACTTATTTTTACATCCGAGCGATTCTCGCGAGGTTGGAAAAGTAGTACTTTTCACCCCTAGATAGGAAAAAATAATTTCAAGGTCATCAAAATAAAAAAAAAATCAGAGTCATTAATTTGTAACTTCAAGTATTTTCCTCTTCATATCAAGTTTTCGTATATGAGGCACAATTAAAGTTATAAAATAGGTGCACCCAATTCAGTGGAGACCTTCGTTTGAGTCGAAAGTCACTCAGAAAGAATTTTAGATCTGGAGGTGGCCTTGGAGGCGAGATATGGGTTTTCAGAGGGGGACATTTTCGAAAAAAATCGTGTTTTTCGCTCTAACCCTTACCCAATCTGTTTCGCGAAAATTGGTTCATTTCCATTTGAGATTCTGCGTCGACTTAGACCGTTGTCATCAAAATCCAAAACTACTTTTATGGTTGTGCAGAGCGGATGAAAATTTACAAATCACTTATTTTTGGGTAAATTCGTGTTTTGAAAATTTTTCTTCTCAAATATTTTGCATAAGACATCATCGCATAAAATGAATTTACCGGCTTCAAAAATCTCTGAAAATCCTTTCAACTTTAAGTACAGTTCATTTCTTAGCTTTTCTTTTCCTTTTTTTTTTTTTTTTTTTTTTTGAAATTGATTCAGGTAGGTATCTTTTGACCCCTTAAAAGTTTTAGAAACGAAATGGAAGTTTTAGACTTGAAATTTTTCGGCGAAGGCCGAATGCGAAACTGTAATTCGGATCTTGGGTGACTCGTTCGTGTTTTATACGACTTTAAAGTTTCGATGGCGCTGTAATTACTTAATTAGTCCACCATGTATGATAGAAGAATAAGTTAGCAGTTTCAATCCTCGTACGTAGAAAATGATGAAAATCATACATATTTTTTTTTTCAAAATTTTTACTTTTTTCTTTCAGCGAACTTTAGACAGAAATTTTCTCATGTCTTCCGTGATGTTTATATAGACAGAAAAACTCAACCAACTCGGAGTTTCAACCTTTCGTTTGAAGGGGGGGAGGGGTACATGCATTCATATTTTCCCAACTTGCTGAGAAAAAAATTCTGATTCAAATCTTAAAATTGGTAGTATGTTTTCCAATAGTGCAGCTCGAGTTGTCGCTACCATGAAACTGAAAATAATAAACTGAAACCGACACAGCCAGCACAAAAAAGTAAGATAAGATAGGTACAAGATTACTTGAAAATTTTGCTTTTCACGATCTCCCATAAACGTTACCTATAGCCATTTTGCGAAAAATACGCTATACTATCTAAATTTCGAGAAAACCTGATTTTACTTACTTCATCTTTCAGATACTTAGCTAAGTTTAATATCAGCTATTCTGTGTTTGTGTATTAAAAATATATAATGCGACGACGGTACGGTGCGGTATATCGACTGCAGAAGGTATCTGCGGCGAAAAATTTCCTTTTATACAATGAAAGACGCGAATGAAAGTAAGGTAGGGATGGTGTGACGCTGACTTCTCCAACATGTAATTCAATCTCGCTTCCGAATTTAACTACATTAATTTAAAACAACATAGAAGTTGATCGTTTTTACTAATTCTATCGCTAAGCAGATTATAACTCGAACAAAATTTCCCAAACAACCTTAGGGTTCGAATCTCTTTTTCCATTATTTTGAACAAGAAGACACGTATTGAAGACGGAATGATATAGGTAGGTCGGTAGTGATAGCGCGGCGTGTGCGTGTTTCGTGCGGTATATTGAAAAAATAAATTCAAGAGGTAAATTTTGTTGTTCGAATATCAGTTTTTTTTTTGTTTTACGAGACGAGCTATATAGAATTACTGCAGAATATGACGGAAATTGGCACCACGTTTTGTTTTGTGTTGTGTTTTTTCCTCTCATCAATGTGGAAAACTTATCGTCGAGTTTTCCATTAATTGCGCGTATTTTTCGTTACCTACCTATTATAATCGTCCTAATAAAACCGATATATTTATTTTTAGATTTAAAGTATTGGTATTCGATAACAGATGAAAAAGTTTCGTAGGTACTCGAGTGCTTCTAATACCGACTACCGTCGACGTACACACGAATAGAAAAAGAGTATTACGTTTTGGGGTAAAAATTTACTCAATGTGTGGCTTTTGACGATAAAAAACCGATGAACGTTTTTGATAAAATCTTGGAACAATATTGAGAACCCTTTAACGTATTTATAGGCTACCTACCTTCCTTTTTTTTTAACTCATCGACGAATTTTTCACTATTCTAAAACCTTAAACAAAACATGATATACTTGGCGAAGAACGTGATTCAATTTGTGTTCACAAGACTGGTTTAAAATTTACTAATACCTTTATACGAGTACGAGTATGTACGCTCCAAGTATATATAACATATTTGGTATATCGTATGTAAACGTAGTAGGCGGATATAAGAAGCTTACGAAGGATAATCGCGCAAAGGTTAATAATTTTTAGACCGAGGTGATGAAAGCTCGCGTAGTGAGATTACCACATACTAAACAAATTCTCACACGGTAGCTTGATCTTTTTTCTTCGACCAAATAACCCCATTTTGGGTATGTTTGCATCGTGTAATCTTTATACGTATGTATATAGGCGGTTTATTTAACCTTTTGGGTATATAGGTACCTTTATATGCTCGTTTTTTGTGTTGTATGAATGGAAGTAAGGTGGCTTATTTTGTATATGTTATGTACGAAAATTGAAAGCATTAAAAGGCGAATCAAAAATCACTTTCTGTATCTGTTCTAGTATTTTTGTGGGTATTAAGGCATTACCTGGGTTGGGCCAACCCACTGGCCTACCGGGGGATCCCTGGCGGGCCACAAGGTCAAAAATTGTCATTTTTTTAAGCTCAAAAAATTACTTATCCAAAGGTAAAAGAACAACGGATAGAATAATCCAAAAATTAACAGCCCTCAGTTCATTAAGATACCTTTGAAATGAAAATACATTCATATAGCTCAGAGTAGGATTTCTCTTTCAGATCATACCAGACACTGACCCAAAGTCTTTGAAAAATGGTATTTAGGCCAAAAATGAGGGGGAAAAGTCAAAATTCTATCAAATTGACGTAGAAATCTGAAATTCTGGATATAGCCCAGTTTCAACTCGCCAAATCGATTTGGAAACTGTATCGAACCGTTTTGAGCAGTTCTGCAGCCTCCAGCACATTTTTGAAACTTAAAATTCCCACAAAATTTCACCAAATGAAATAGGAAAGTCGAAATCAACTGTGCACTTCACTTTCAACATTCTGAGTCGACTGGAAGTGGTTACGAATCGTTTTGAAGCCTGCTGCGACTTTTTGAAGATTCCAGTTTTCCAAAAAAAAAAAAAAAAAAAAAACTCCATCAAATCTGTCCAAATTAACTTAATAGCACGTATGCTCGAGATTGATGCTTGCAAGTGACCTCCTTGGCTACTACACATCATTTTTCCAAAATCGATGTGTTCCAGTTCGGAACCATTTATTAGTCGACCAACAGAATCGATCGTCATTTTCGGGCCGATCTTGAGCCTCATACAAAAGTTGACTTTTTTCCAACTATTTAAAATTACTGGAGAAAAGTCAACTTTTGCTGCAGTCTTCAGATAGGCTCCAAAATGATGAAAAATGAAAATTGTGGCGGAGCAGGGGGGATGATTTCATCTTGTGAACTAGTGTTCTACACCAAATTAGCTAAATTTCTGGAATTTTCAAAAATTCACCAAAAATCGAAAAATAATCTTGTAAATCAATAAAGTATGCAGAAATACGTACACCACCAGCTAAAATTTCAAGATCCAACTGCAGCACATTTTTCAATCTTTGGCGAACGTTTGAAAATCAAAGGGCTAAAAATTCGGAAAAAATCGAAAGCTTAAATATTCCGGTAATCACCCTACTTTCGCTCCCTCGAATCTATTTAAAACTATTTCAAACCATTTCCAACAGTTCTGCAGCCTCCAGCAGATTTCTGAAAATTGAAACTTCCACAAAATTTTATCTAATGATGAACTTAGAAAGCTTCGGTTGAAGATGGTTTTAAGGCATTCTGACACCTTCACCCATACAAAGGAAATAAATAATTCTGGATTATTAAAAAACACAATATAAAAGTGTCCAAATTAAATTCAGTTTGTGTAAAAACAATAGGTGCTTTTGTTAGTGATCTACTCAGAGACGAAAATATGGACGAGTGGTTAGTGGACTCCCTCCCCCCTCCCCCAGTTGTCAAATTTTAACGAAGTCTGCAAATTTTTAAGATTTTTGTTTTTTTTACCTCTCGAAACACTTCAACCTGTTTAACCTGTTTGCTTTTCTTTTTCAAAGTTGAATTGAAATTTCTAGAAAAAACATCATTCAAATTCTAAAATTTTGAAGCCAAAAAAATCAAACCCCTCACATAAAAAACATTGTTCTTTTGTTTCACAATAATATACAAATTTTCAAAAACTTTCACTCTCGCTCTCGAATTTTTGGTCTACAAACGCCAGACTCCCCCCCCCTGCAGTTTCGTCTCTGGATCCACTTGGCAAATTACACGCCATTTTTCCAAGATCGTGTAATCGGTAAAAAGGGCCACTAACAAACATCAGTCATGTTTAAATAAGCTCAAGTTAGGTTAGACATGACGATAATTTTTGAAAACCTGGAATTTTTGAAAAATATTTGGAGACTCCAGTAGGGCTTGAAATTATCCCTAATCGACCCAGCTCGCTAAAATTAGGATGTACAGAATAATTTTAGCTGGTCAATTTGGTCAAATTTGGATTTTTCACATTTTTGATTCGAATTTGATTTTCAAAATTCACCAGAATCCGAAAAACGCACTTCAGCATTTGAAATGTTGGCTGGTGAAGGTGGTGTATTTTTTCATGCTCTTTCGATTAGATGTTGTCCAGTTCAATAATTATTTTTCTGCCAGTTTCCCCAGCTGACCAACACTTTTCCTCCGAGGTTTTTCAATTTTTGCGTGCTTACCTATTAATTCTCAATTCAATAGATAGGTAAGTATGAAGGTAGACACATCTAACGTCATTTAATGCTAATAGGTAAGTAGATGATAAACGCATTCACATCACATTCATGAAACATCGAATTTCAAAAATTGTAAAATAATAATTCGTGTCAATTCGTAATTTAGGCATATTAAATTCAATAATTTACCAACTAGGTTGATCATTCGAGATTTCAAACGCTCGAATTAACGTTTTATTTTCTTCCATTCGAACAAGCACGCGAAACATGGCGTGAAAAATACGAGTATGAAAAATCGACAAAGTATTCGACTGTTCATCAAATACCATATTCGTATGGCAAGCATTTTTTGAGAAATCTGCGCTTCTTCGAGTAATAAATTAAATATTTTCACGACCTTAAAATAGAATTTCTATTCAAACATTCCATTGAGTGATTTTTATACATTTGCGAGTGTGTTTGCACGAGTGAATAAATACGTATGATGATTTCAATTCAAAGAACCAAAATTCTTCAACAATTAGATACTCTTAAAGCGTAGGAAGACGGGTACCTACATTACAAAATACGAGTATGTAATAGGAAAATCATAAACTTACCTTTAACTAGTTTTGATTTCTTTCTTTTTCGCACAATCATTTAAACTATTCTTCTCATCATGACGAAATGTTCTTTGAACAGTTTCATTTTCTGGTAAATGCAATGAAATGACATTATAAAGGACTCTTGCCTTACGACGACTCTCACCCTCGAAGACTTCTTTTGCAAAGATGCAAAATGGTATTTTCAATATCCTGAAACAGAGTTAGGAAAAAAACCAAATAGAAAAAAAAAGCAACCCCATTACGCATTATAAACGTTATTCGTATCAATTACATTTATAATAAATAATAAATTATCTGCGGTTGTTCCGGGTGGGTGATGCATTTCACACACAAGCTGCCAAGTTAAAACTAAGCATGGTACCCAGTTACCCACTATATCCGGACAGTCCTATAACAAGGGATAATAAAATAAAAAGAGAAAACATCAAAAGTAAATTTATATCCATTTAGGACATTTCACAATGATATATAATAGAGTCCTTTACATTAATAAAAAAATGTTTGGCCATTTTCGGTCACTATAACGCTGTCAAGTTAAGTAGTTACCTCCTGTTGCTCAACTTTTATATAACTTTTTCTTAATCATAAAAAGTATTTCGAAATTTCCACTTACGCTTTACAACAATAACAAACAATTTAACTTTTCAAGAGCGTTTGAAAAAAAAGAGCTAAATCTGCGCTCCTTTCTTCTTTTCTTTTTGCACATCATTTTAACACCTATAGGTCCAGCACGTGTTACTGTACTTCATTTAAATAGGTATACCCACCAAAAGAAAAATACCCACTCGAGCTAGCGGATATTTTAATAGAATGAATAATTTGCCTATGCTAAAACGTTATAGTGAAAAATTACGTTTCTAGAGCGTATTCATAGAAAAACGATGAATTCGGTGTGTTTTCACCGACGAACATGAGGGAAAAAATATAAATAGATGATATTTACTCGAGATAAATAAACAGACGTTTTCTTTCTTTAAAAAATTGAATTTACTTTCGAAAATGAACGAAAGAAGAAGAAAATACGTTACCTACGTACCATTTTTCCTTCTTTGTTTCTTTGCTTCTCAATTTTATACGATGAATTTTTTCCTTTTTCTTTTTCGAGTTGTACTTACTTACTTACGTTGTATAAAATAAAAGAATTTTTATATCTAATTACATCGTCGTCTTATATATGTGTACCTGATGCGTATTCTCAATGTGTTTTTTTACAATTCGCATACAATATGCATCCAGGTTTCGAGTATCTAATGGAGAAATTTTGACTATTTTTTGGTAAGTAATGATGAGGAAAAAAAATTGTAAAAAATCAACAAAAATGGAAAGAAATTTCAATTTTTCCATCGTACGTATTGTCGTATTTACCTTGTAGGTATATGTAGGTACCAGGTAGGTATAGAAATACGTTGTATCACATTGCAATTCGCATATTTCATTTATTTTCTGCGAGTTGGAACACACTTATAGTATGTACGTAACGTAGGTAGGAACGATATTATTTGCCTAGAGAAAATGATCGTTACACAAATCGCCATATTCGAATAAATTTTGACGAAAAAATATATACACATCGTGTGCTTCTACTCGTACGTAGTTACATATAAGAAAATATAAAAAATAATAAAATCATTTTACCGTAAATGACACGTTTCACGAAATTATGCCGGGTAATCTCTGGGGAAATAACATTGCCATGATTTCCGGTCACCTTCGACTAAGTTTATTAAATTTTTTCGTCTTATAGGTAGCAGCAAGAACGCTACGAGTAATTAAGTTATGGTTAATTCGATTCGAGTAAAACTTATTATCTCACTAGCGCGATATTTACGAGACATTTTGAAATGGAAACGTGTATAGTCAAACTCTGCAGGGTATTTTGATATGTTTCTTGACCCGAAAGTAACCCTCGTGGGTATGTACGGTTTATACTTATAAAGTGATAGACTAATAGGATACTTTTGAGGTTTAATTATAGGCTTTGGCACGTGTTTGGAATTTTTTTTACGCGGAAAAATGACACGAGAAAGGTTATTTATCAATTTTTCATTGTTTCAAGGCTCAAGAGTAAAATTTTTATGGTGTTCAATTTGTTTTGCATAATCTACAAATTATTGCTCTACTCAGAAGAACAACAGCTTCGGAGATAATGAATCTTAAAGCACGAGGATAGTGAGGAAATCTTTTAAAAAACACTCGAATCGTCCTTCAAGTTGATGGCTGATAAGTGTAATAAAAATTCAACTGATGCAAATCAATACCTACAGTAAGATGGGAAAATTACCAAGAAGAAAAGTAGAGATCAATACTCGTTTTTCACGCTCCAACAATCTCTTTCATGTTTCAAATACTGCGAGTATATGAATGGAAGTCAACAGCAGGATGTCGTCTCATAAACCGGGGCAATTTTCATTCACGTTATAAATCAACTAGCTTGCTTCATCTTCCAATGTTTCAGGCCATTCCTGAGGGAAATTCTGCATGAGAAGACCTGTATGAGAGGGCCCAGTTTCAATATTTTGCTGTATCTAAAGTGACTAAGGACTCTAAAGATGATGACCTGCACTTGGATTTCATCCTTTATTTCAACGTTATGAAACACATGAAGAACCCTGTATCCTTATTTTAATCATATTCGAGCCTTCAACCGAATCATCACTTTGAGAACTATGCACTCAAGTCTTCCCCTCTACCTCGAAAAAGCATGCCATCATGCCAACCATGAAAAAATGTCAAGAATCTTGAAAGAATACATAACATTGATGACAAACATCTGCCAAATACCTAATCAAGAACTTATACGAGTAACAAAGCGCAAATATAAAGATCAGATTGGAGTATTCGAAAAATAATGCAGTATAAAGAAACGGGTGAGATAAGGGCATCCCCTCTCACCAAGACTCTTCAACATACTGTATAATGCAGAGAAAATCATGAAGAAGCATGACGTAGTGAAAATATGGTGTAAATTAATGGCAAAAGAATAAATGAGATAAGCAATGCAGGCCACAAAGTAATAAGTAATTGTTGAGACAGAAGCTCAGATCCAGAAAATGGTAGATCAAATAAACAGAATAGGACTGAAATAAGTAAGTTTACAAGAAGAAATATGAAGACACAAATAGGCATGGCTAGAACTGCATTCAACAACTTAGTCTAGAAATGAATTTCATACCAGTTGGTCATTTGAAGTGGCAAAAGGAATTCCCTAAATAGCTCGATTCAATTTTTTGGTGGAAATTTGGCTTAAGTATATTATTGAAATTCAATTTTCATGAATGACTCTTTTGGTATTACATATATTTAGCATCTCTGTACATTTGGAAAAAATTCAATTAATCTTGACAAAAGTACCGACATGATTTTACATGCATGTAAATTGAAAAAAAAAATCTCTAAAATATATTTTTAGGTAGGGGTTTCTGGATTGGGTACTCCTTTTTAAAATGAAATAAGTAACAGAGATTCGGCCACGTATATACCAGATTTTCAAACAATTTGCATTAACCAAGACCAAGATGAATGGGAGACGATCTCACTTGTCTTGTGCTGAAATTGGTGTCAACTAATGTCGTGTCAACAAGAGATGGATTAGTGGGCTCATCTTCTCCATCAACTTTGGCATCCATTCTGCTCCCTGGGAAATGAAATGACTATTACCAACTTGAATTGCAATTTAATTTTTTTTTTTTTGAAGGAGTTTGGATGATCTAGCAATCTGAAAATTTGGTAGAGCTGTGGGTCCAAAACAGTCCCGAAACTGGAACCGATTAAATCCCGATTCAAATCCAATCCCAAAACCTATCCCAAAACCAAAATCGTTATTTTTCTTTATCCCAAAATCAAAAGAATCCCTGAACCGATATAATTTTGAACCTAAAACAATCCCGGAACTGAAACACAATCGTTTCAGTTTCAGCCTTCAGTTCAGGATTTCAAATTTTTGATTTTTTCCTCAATTTGATTTTGATAAATTGTCATTTTACATCATTTATCATTCATTCAGATTATAATAGAAATTACTCGACTTTAGCAAAATATGCATTTAAAACATTAATAAATTAATTATATGTACCATCGGATTTCTTATGTCAAAACCTCTCATAGTCAATTTGGGTGTAAAATTGGTTGAAATGAAAATCCCAAAACCAATCCCAAACCCAAAATAAAAATTTTAGAAGAACAAAACTAAAACAAATCCAATCCCAAAATGAATAAATTTTGATCCCAAAACTGAAACTCAATCCCAAAATCATTTCGGACCCACTGACCCACAGCTCTGAAATTTGGTAACAGGGTTAATGTTGACATTTACATCATCAATGTTGTTTTTTTTCATCATAATGACAGCTGATGAGCTAGGGCTAGGATTTTTAAGCGCTATCAATCACGTTTTAAGCGATATAAAAAAAGCAATAAAAATGTAAAAAAAAAAAACAAAAAAAAAACGCTATCAAATCCTACTATGTATGTTGCATATCAAAATGCAGGTTTTTTCAAACCCAGCAAGATACCTTCCTTAAATATATAAATGTACAACTTGAACCAAAATGGAACTAAAAGAAGAAAACTAAAAAAGAGGGGGAAAACTGAACCTAAAAATTAAAAAATAAATAAATAAATAAAATAAAAATTGAAAAATGAAAACCAAAACTGTTATTTTTCAGTTTTTCCTCCCTTGGTTATTTGAACTGATCTTTTTTCAAAGATTATCATTTTTTTCAAAAATATGCAAAAAATTGATAATTTTTTTATTTTTGGAACTAATTTCTTCAATTTTATCAATTTTTTACCCAAAAAAGCGCTAACAAAGGGAAAAAGCCCCAAAAAAGCAAAATTTCTGCCTTTTCGGCCCAAAATAAGCATTTTAAAGCATTTACACCCAAAAAAAAGCAAAAAAAAAGCACTATAAACTTTCACCATTCACCTCAGAATGGACTGAATCGCAAAGAAAATGTATTTATGCCGTATAGGGTGCAGCTACAAAAAAAAGCATTATCATAAAAATCCTAGCCCTATTGATGACATACTGCATTGACACACAGATCACTTTTTACTGAAAAATCCCTCAAAAAATGTGACACATGTAATGTGAATGTAACAATCCAACACATTATTGAATTTGGTATATGAGAAAATCAGAAAGGAAACACTTGGAGTAAAAATTAAATACATATACAAGTACCTACCTACTAGAGCTGAAAACGGTTCCGCTACCCGCTAACCAGTATCTGGTTAAAATACCAGCTAAACCCGCTAGTGGTTGTATTGGGTTGATTCAGGTATAGATAGTAGCGTATAGCGTGCACAACCCAAATGTTTTCGCACTTGGTCTGCGCACGCGCCCCAAAATTTGATAATGAGTAAGTGGGAGGAGTTACCCTTTGACACCTGTCGTTTGTACGTGTGATTGACGTTTGACATGATTGATGACAATGATGATGTCATGCCGGTACACCCACTACACATTTTATGTGCTACTAGTTATAATGTGAACCGGTGCGACATTTTTTCAACTTGCTACCTGCTACTAGCGAGAAGCGAGAATTTACGATACGGGTACAGTACGTAGTTACCTGCTGTCAGCGAGTACCGTTTTCAGCTCTACTACCTACATGAAGATGAAGAAGAAATGTGTGTAAAGTTGATATGTATTTTTATGAATTTTGCTATACTTTTGTTGAGATTATTTTGTTGTTATATTTTTGGTATTTGTTAAGTTAATTTCTGTTATTGGATTGTTGACGTTAAAGGCCAAGATGCCGGACGTCATAAAATAAAACTTTTGATGATGATGATTGATGTTGTTGATGACATGTTGATATAAAAGTTGATTGTCCACAAATAAGTAGGTACATCAACACCAACCTCGACCAATTTTTCAAAGATTTGACGTTAATATTGTGAATGTATTATTTTGTTGATGTCGAATTTCACATCAACATCAACATAGACATTTTGTCGACATGAAAATGTATTAGTTTAGTACTTACTCTTAGATAAAGTATTGCACCTTTTTCTGTACAAGAGCATTTATGTTTAACATGTTCATTGTATAGATTTTCAGTCTGAACCTTTTGAAAATGACCTTCGAGTGGATGCTGCTTTCAGTACGAGCAATGGCCAAATTCAAGAAATTATTTTTGGGAAAAATGTTTTGATTGACATTCATGTCGACAATTGGCTTGACACAGGGTTGAAATCTTATTTTCGGAGAAAAATTCAAGCAATTAGACTAGGCACACAGAACATTCAAGATTAAGTTTTGGGTTTATGGATTACGAAAGCCCGGATCATTGATGACTGATGAGGTCAATACTCAATAGTGATCTTGATACTACCAGATTTTTCATAAATATTTTAGTATTTTTTTTTCTCATTTACCTCCGGGATGTAAAAAAATGACTACACCATAGTAACTGACAACATCTTTTAGCTGAAAATTATTGGTTATTTCTGTATAAAAAATACCCGACCAAATATTTAATATTGTTTTTGTAACAAAAAAAAGAAAGAAAGAAAAAAAATGATAGAGAAATTTAAAACTACACGTACCCGAACCTACAGGTAACGTAAAAAAAACCTACGCATAGAAATGAACGGTCTTTCGCATCCATTCATTTTGTATAAAGCCAGGCTGCTGCACAATAAATACATTTAGGCTAACATGGCATCTCGTAATGTGTCCTAAATAACATTCAAACGTCCGTTCGCCTTTATTATCGACACACACGAAAAAGAAAATTAAATCGTTAATTTCAATCGTGTAAACACATTCACAATATCAAACTGACACGTTTAAAACAAGAATAAAAAAAGAAAGCAATTTTCTCTCGGTAAATTTGGCTGCACAGCGAGAACGTCGAGTAATCCTGGCTGCGTATACTTACGATACGAGTTTCAACGCACTCGGGAGTATATTAGAAAATTTGTTTTAATTACAATTCGTCAAATAATAAGTAGGTAGAGGTAAGAACGGCGGCGCGGTATCTGCCGCCAGTTTTACCTGCGATGGCTGGCGATGGTGGAGAAGAAACCAAAACCGCTGAAACTTTAAAGGGCTTCTTTTGGGATATTTTTGCACCGAAATGCCGCGAAATGACACCTAAACTGATGAAAACATCACAATGTGAGAAAAGTTATTTTCTAAAATGTCGATAAGATGTTTAGGTCTTGACGTCATCGTTATGGCTGGTGACTGGTGACAGACAAAGTACCAGCAGAAGATAAATAGAAAACTGTGTAGACGAAGCGACCAACTTTAAGACGCGCAGAATGCCGTTAAGTTGAAGTAATTAAAGCTAATTCGTAAACACAGAGGCTTGAAAATTTGTCCTATCAAATGAAAACAACACGAAAGTTTTTACATTTTATTGATTAAATTCAACGCCACGCGTAATAAAGCTGGACAATTTTTCAACGTAGGTGTCATCCTTTACCGGTTAAATACGACCATGGTTAATTATATCGTTAAAATTTAACGTTAAATTATATTCCCATCAATTCGACGACGAATTTTTTCACATAATTAAACGATTGGCTGAAACGCACGGGCGCAAATTTTATTCTACATCCGGAATCTAAATCATGAGACTACAATTTGAATTAGCAATATTGTGTTCATTAAATTTGGATTCTTTAAGGAAGAGTTCCCTTTAGATATTAAAAAAATAAAAAATTGGAAAAAATTTATAAAAATTTGCGAGATTTTGCAAAAAATAACGCAAAATCGCAAGAAAAATATTGAAAATACGAAATGAAAATCAATCGAACAGGGCTCGTACTCAATTTTTTCCAGAAAAAAAAGTAACTTGAGCAATCAAAAAAGTTATGAGCTTGAAAAAAACATTCTAATGAAGAAAGTTGAACTAGGGTATTTTGGAAATTTTTGACAATTTTTTGCAATAAATTGAGAATTTCTGCACTTCTGGCAAAAATCTTAATTTTTGACAAAATAAAGCGAGACTTTAAATATAGGGGTTTTTGGCAACTTCTGGCAAAAAAGCGAGACTTTTGAATAATTTTTTAAAAAATAGAGACTTTTTGGAATTTTTTGAAAAAAAAGACATTATTTATCAATTTTTTCAAAAAGCGAGAATTTTTTACAATTTTTGGCAAAAAAGTAAGGCAGCTGAATATTTTTTGAAAAAAAATCAAAAACTTTAGCAATTGTAAAGTATTTTTCAAGAGCGAAAATTTCACAATTTTTGAGAAATATTGACAAAGAAATTACATTTTTCCATAGCGTCTTTTAAAAAGTGAGACTTTTTTTGGATTTTTTTTAGGCAAAAGAACGACACAAGTAGGTATCAATATAATTTTTGGGTAAAAGTCAGACTTTTTGGAATTTTTCTGCAAAAAATCGAGAATTTTTACAACAGTTAGGAAAAACCAAGACTTGACTTTTTTTTTTAAACAACCAGCAGATTTTTTTGCAATTAGGTATTTACAAAAAAATAATAGGTGGATAAGATAGTTTTTGGAAATTTCTGACAAAAAAGTGAAGATTTTGAATAGTTTTTGAGAAAAAGGTGAAAATCTTTAGCATTTGCAAAAATTGTGACAATTTTAGCAGAAATTAGCAATTTTTAAGTTGCAAAGAAATTACATTTTTTCGCATTTTATAGGTAAAAAAGCGACACTTTTTTGTAATTTTCGAAAATTTCAGGGTAAAAAAGAATTGCTAAAACGAAACGCAATATTGGCAATTTTAGCGAAAAGGTGGACTTTTTGGCAATTTTTTACAAAAACATTCATTCATTATTAAATATAAATGATGCGTACTTTTTCGTGGTCTTTGTTGAAAATAGGAGACTCTTTTTTCAATTTTTCGATTAAAAAGCGAGACCAAAAAAAAAAAAAAATGACGGCTTTTGAAAGCCTTCCCATTACATTTCAATTTATTGAATTGATTTTTTTTTAGCTTTCAGATGATACCACTCTGAAGATCGAGAATACCTCAAAAAATACATTTTTTGAATTCAAAACTTGAAATCAAATTCATGGATATAAAAACTTTTTCTTTCGAACGTGGTGTTTTCAACGTGCCTAAAGCTCAGAAAAATTGACATTTCTTTGATCAATGATACTATTGTAGATTTTCGAATTTTTTCTGGCTCTTTTGATAATTCAATTTTCACGTGTATTGGTATAAGCATGAGGTACAAATATCCTTTCATCACTTTCATGTGGAGTAATGAGTTGATCTGAAATTAACATCTCAACTCACTTCTACTTATTTACTCATTAAAAAAAAAATCATCCAATAGTTTCTTTTTCCCATCGCATCAATCCAGAGCAATAAACACGACAAAGAATCGAAAACACCCTACACGATGATTAGCGCGCCACATGCCCTTGATCCAAATGATACAGTAGCCTATGATAAGTTTATCATAGCAAAACGAGTGGTAGTAGACAGAGACACTACGATTGCAATAATGATTATGCAATATGGCTCACTTTACATAATTTAAAATAACGAGCTATGCCGTTATGACGCAGATTTGTAAAACAGCATTAACATGATCGGCAATTCAAAACCTAAATGATACTACTGGGATTAAAGACGTTCGGGAGTGCAGCTTTAACGAGTCTAGGTGCCGCTAATTGGTACACCAAACGGCTCAATACCAAATCACACGGATTTTCCTTTATTAAAGAACTAACCGAATAAGTTTAAATGTAATTTGAAAATATCGCCTAGAAATATAAGTTGAGCTTTAGTTAGGTACCTACTATTTGAAATCTCCATCGCGTCTCTGAGTTGGGCAAGAAAAAAAAACACAAAGGCACGTGTTGAAATGTACCAAAGGTAAAGGTACTAAAAAAAGGAGTTAATGAATATTAATATTTTTACCAACTTTTTTAATGTTGGAGTTTTTTTTTTTTTTTTTTTTGCTTTCAATGGATAGATTATCGTTTGTTAATAAGCCTTCGTTTCAGCGTTTACGAATACACATGCGAGGGTGAGGCGAGAGGTTATCTTTAAATACGATCACATGTCATTTCCCAGCAAAAATGTGTTGCACACGTATTGTTTAAAAGTTTCGACATGAAAACCTCGAGCTAAGCGCATTTCAACATAGTAGAGTAAATTTTATACAGCGTAAGCGCGCTTTCATTACAATTTTCTATCTCATTCAAAAAATTAATCCGTTTTTAAATAGTTATTTTAATTTATCTACGCGATCGTGCGGTTTAATAAACACTCAAAAGGTGTTATCCCGCATACACATAGAGATACGTTCGCGTTTAATGTATCTGATCTGCGTATAAAATTGTAGGTATTTACACGAGGTCCTAAACCTCATCAAATCTTACATCAGAACACAGAAAGTCTCAGAAAACGTAGGTACAGAGGAGTGTGGAACTGTGAACTAATCATAATATTATTAAGGGGTCCAGACAGTTTTATAAATAGGTGCTCTCGTCAGAATTTCAAAAATCAAGTTAATAAAATAAAAAACTTTCTACCCCTAAATCTCAAGTATGGCAAACTTTTGATAAAAATCCTTCCGTTTGCTGAATTCCGAATTATCATAAGGGTATAAAGCGTAGGTACCTACTTCCGTTAAACTGCGAGCAACACTGTTCGATCGCAGTTTAAAAATTGTGTAGAGAATTTGTACGAGTTGAACGGACACAGAAACGACGAAAACACAACATTCACGTCTCATCTTTAAAGGCTACTTCGTCGTGTAACAGTTTGCGTGGAAGTTCTTAAAAGTTTAATTTGCACTTGTACCATCTACGAGTAAAGTACATATATATATAGAAGGTTACCGAACGAATCAGCAATACGCTGAGGACAAGTTAATCTTAAATTTTTAATCTTCGTCACTCAATAATAATTTCATGCTTGAGACCGTCTTATGAAGCTACATTCGTAATCGTTTATTAAACCAGAACCATTCTGTGTATAATGGAAATTTTACAACTATGTAGTTATAAGTCTTCAAATATTCTTGCGTCTCGCAGATTTCCAAGCAAATACCAAACTATACGATTTGTTACTGAATTTGAATTTATTTCACCCTCAAGACTTTAATTGGTTTTCAATTTTGCAAAATTTTTTATTTTTCTGTCAACCATGAGACTGAAGGAAATCAGTCAATATTTTTCAAATACCTTGCAAAATTCGAGGTGAATTTGTAAGGGGAGTTTCAATCGTCGTCGCAATTTGGTGCTGATTCTAACACAGGAATTAATTTGAAAATCCGAAATTTGAAGCTGCTACAAACTCCGAGATTGATTAGAAATTTTTTAATTTGCAGCTGCTGAAAAACTCCGAAATACTTGAATATTAAATTTTGGAACATGAAGCTGGACAAATCCCAAAACAAATCCATAAATTTGGAACTTGGAATTCCTACAAGTTCCGAAATGAATTTGGATATTCATAATTAAGAGCTGCAACAAATTTCGAAATAAAGAAGGAGGGTCATTATCGCCATTTTCGTGCCCCTCGCTACTTCGAGACTTGAATGGCCTTTTCTTATAGGGGAGGGTCCCTATTATTAATATCGGGTGATATTTGCCTAGGGGAACCCATAGGGGGGGCTGTGGGGTGGCCCCAAAGTCGAAAATTTCAGAAAATTTTAGAACCACTGCTCAAAAATGTAAAAAATTTAAAGTAGCGAATGTATGTTGCTTTAAGGGTAAGCAATGCAATTTCAATTTTTGAAAATTTTGAGCAGTGGTTCTAAAAATTTTTGAAATTTTCGACTTTGGGGCCACCCCACAGCCCCCCTATGGGTTCCCCTGAGAAAATATCACCCGATAGTAATAATAGGGACCATCCCCTATAAGAAAAGACCATTCAAGTCTCGAAGTAGCGAGGGGCACGAAAATGGCCATAATGACCCTCCTTCTTTGAAAATTCATAATTTGGATCTGCAACAAACTTCAAAGATGAATCGTGAAATTCAAAATTTGGAGCTCCTACAAACACATAAATAACTTTAAAAATTTGTAATTTGGAGCTCTTACAAAATTTGAAGATAGTTCGAAAGTTCATGATTTGAAGCTCCTACAAACTCCAAAATGAATTTAAAAATTTGTGATTTAAAGCTGCTATAAGCTTCGAAGATGAATTGGGAATTCACAATTTGAAGCTCCCACAAAGTCTGAAGATAAGTTAAGAATTCAGAATTTGGAGCTCCTACAAACTCAGTCTAAAGATGAGTTGGAATTCAAAATTTTGAGCTCTCACAAACTCCAAAATAAATATTGAAATTAAAAATCTATAGCTCCTACAAAATACGAGATAATGTTAAAAATTCATCATTTGGAGCTCCCATACAAACTTTGAACTGAATTAATTAACAATTTGTAAATTGGAGCTCTGGCGGTCCTACAGACTTCAAAATGAATTAGGAGCTTCCACAAACTCCATAACAATCCATAATAAAAAAAATGTATGAATTGGAGCTTCCACAATCTCCAGAATATTTTTGTAAATTCGTAATTCAGTGCTCCTACAAACTTTGGACATAATGTAATTTGAAAATTGGTAACTTGGAGCTCCTAAAAACTCTGAAATGAATTTGAAAATTCATCATTTGGAGCTCATACAAACTTTGAAATAAATTTAAAAATTCGTACTGAAGCTGCTACAAACTCTGAAATAAATTTGAAAATTTCTAATTTGGAGTTTCAGTAAATTCTGAAATGAATTTGATTTAATTTTTTTTTTGTCATTCGGAACTCCAATATGGACTTAGAAGATGGTTTGGAAATTCATAATTCGGAGTTTCAACAAAATCCGAATTGAATTTAAAAATTCGTAATTTTGAACCACTTCAAATTACAAAATGACTCAAGAAATTTGTAATTTGAAGCTCCTACAAACTCTGAACTTTTTTTTTAATTCAAAATTCGTAGCTTTAAAAATGTATAATTTAGTGCTCCTGTACAATCATGTACAAACTTTGGAGATATGTAATTTGGAAATTCGTTATTTGAAGCGCCTGCAAACTTCAAAATGAATTTAAAAATTCGTAATTTGGAGCTCAAAGAAACTCTCAAGATAGTTTGGAGCTACTACAAACTGGAAAATAAATTTAGAAATTCAAAATACAAACTTCAAAATAAACTTGGAGCTCCTAATCAGGAGAGAGGTAGTGTCCTACCATCGTAAAGTTTTTAAACCTCCAGGTTTTCACAAGCAAGGGTTAAAATCCACAAATTTTTGAAGCTACAAAATGTAACCACTGATCACTAAACTCCTAAAAGACCTTTTAGATTTCCTCACAAAAGAATCATTATCAACCAATGTTTCCAAGTTCAAAAATCATGCTTGTCAAAATTTCGTGTCATCTAGTTCAACCAAGTACACATATTTTCTGCCAATTTCCAGAAAAATTTCATACAATTTTGCAGGCCACGTTTGCAAAATACCATAAAATCGCCTCTTCCCATTTCCCAAAAGAAATCGCAAAAATCATTTATTTATCGTAACAATACGTAGCTGTAAGAAATGCCTGCTTCACTCTCGCGTGTACACTTTTCAGTCGAGGATTATTATTACACCCTCACTCGAGTCGCAATTTTCACGCCTATATCGGTTCAAGTAGCAAGATTTAATGTATAACGAAACGCCGACGTCAGCTTTTTAATCGACTAAATAAACGACGCACGCATCGAATATGATTATACAGATGATTGATAGCTTGTAAAAAGTTTAATTACGAGTACAAACAAATAACAAAATAGTCGCGTTGCGTTGCCAGCGTTGCGTATAAATTGAATGAAGTCTCGTCGAATGACAAAAACTTGTATGGTATAGCAAAAAACACACAAATTATTCTTTTCACGATCATTGGTAACCGCAGCGTAAAATTGGAAAGCACGGTAGAATGTTTCTTTGCTGATAAACTCGAAAGAGAAAAATTTACATATAAATTTAATATTTTCAACTGGAATTTTATGAGGTTATATCAACAGGTCGAATATGGTGCTAATTTTGTTTAATTTGTCGACATAGGTTCGATACACCTTCTATAGGTATACATTCCCCCCCCCCACATCGATGTATCCAAAGGCCTTTATGTCGTACACATTTGACCCCAAATTTGACTTTTTCAAAACACTACCCAATACCCATTCTTGAAAACGAAAAGAAAAAACTTCTATCGTTGTATTTAATTATACGATAGTGTAGATGATTTCAAAAGTATCTCATTAGTAGAAAAAAGTCCAGCTATTGATGCTACACGTAATATACATTTCAGTATCTATATCGGATATTTTTTCCAATACTCTTCGCGCTACGTATATAAAAAAAATACCAAACGATAGTTAGGTATTCTTTTAAAAAGTAATTAAATCAATCCGAAGAGAAATTTAAATTCTTTTGATTAAAAACTCGATTCGAGTCAATTTCTCAACTTAGAACATTACCAAGATTAGAATGGTAAATTTTATTCGAATTTAATTTAAATATTTTAACCATAATGTTATAAAAATCTTATCACAACGAATGAAGAATTTCATATAAGTATGCTCGATTTCTCGATTTTTTACTGCAGAGAGAAAATCTCACCGTTTGATTTTGCAATGAAAAATCACGAGATTATTTAGAGCATGTTTTGAACATTTTATTATAAAATCCCAAATGCGCTGCATTCGAAAGAAAAAAAAACACACTTATTTGGTATGCGTACGAGCAATGAAAAATGATAAGTCCTGAAAAAGAGTTCATTTTAAACTCGTATTATAGCACTCTGGAGACAAAAGACGTTTCATAGTAGTTCTTCAAAAAATAGCAAATTAGAGTAAACAGTATAACTGTACAATTATGAAGATAAAAAAAAAAAAAAAAAAAAAAAAAGGAAAAAAGAAACTAGAACTAAGTAAGTCAACGATAGAATTCATAGAAACCTCCGATGTTCAACTTTTTCCTCATACTTTAGTACATACTTTCTTTTTTTTTTTTTGAAAAAAAAAATGAAAATCTGCAATCGTTTTATCTGCGTGCGAAGATCGTTTAGAAGAAGAAGAAAAAACGCTATAGCATTTTACCGTTATATTTTGGTAAAAATTTTCCGTTTTCATGTACATTTCGATGGGAATTTACGATTATTCTGTTCAAGGTGGAAAATGCGTGTCTACATAAAAAGCAAATAGTGAACGAAGAATCACCTACATGTAGAAAGTTTTTACTGCAATGACTATGAGACAAGAAAAAAAAGAGAGGAAAGTGGCCTCTTATGAGACTTTTTCTTGCAATGAAAAATCTAAACGACGGTTACCCGTAAAAATCACATTATATTCAACAATACAATTTACGACTGGTTTTACCCTTTTTTCTCATGGAGAAAATACTTGTTTAAACTGCCAAAGATATATACGAGCATTTCCGTGCAAAATTGCAACCGTAACAATAAATTATAATTTCCTCGCGCAGCTTTTTATTTTGTTAAACGAATTGCTGCAGGTAATTTCATATACTTACGAGGATTTCCCATACATCGAATTACCTGAGCTGGATTTTTTTAATGTTGGGAATATTAGACGAGGAGGTTGTCGCTCATTTTTAGCCTGATTTTCCTTCAGAACAAAGGATAAATAAGCCTTATACACTTCTATCGGTGATTCCAGGATTCGTGTTGGCAAGATTAACGCAATCTCATGTTGCTTGCCATTTTGCATGGGAACTTCAAAAAAAGTACTTTTTTTGATTTTGAACAAATCCCATTCATTATGGCCAAAATTCAGCAACCTTAATGATCAGTGTTAAGAAACGAGTATTTAGAGGTGTCATATGCTTTCCTTGTTGGAGGGAATTTCTCATTTTTGGCGTGGTAGAAATGTGTCTAGAGCATTTGTGCGGTGCAACACTATCCATGATTGAGGTTACAACCCTCACCAAACCTATTTTGGGACACCAAGAATCTATTTCCATTAATTTTTTGGATGTCTGATTTTTCATTTATCATTTTTTTGTATTTTTTTCATTTTTTATTTTTTTAATTTTCATTTTCTTCTACCTATTTTCTATTTTTTCTAATTTATAGTTTTTTATTTTTTGTTTTTTTCATTTTCATTTTATTTTTTTCGTTTTCAACTTTTTCTGCCTACATATTTTCTATTTTTTCTAATTTTTCATTTTTCATTTCTAATTTTTCAATTTTTTATTTTTGGAGAAGAGACGAGAGTATAACCTAGAAACCCACATGTGCTTTGTTGATCTGGAGAAGGCGTACAATCGAGTACAAAGGAAGAAGTTGTTTGTAATCCTGAGGAAAATTGAAGTGAACGAACAAATAGTATGCTTAATTGAATACACAGATAACATACAAAGAGTAAGATCCAGAAACATGTCAGAAGCAAAGAAGATAGGAAGAGGAGTAAGATAGGGATCCCCAATGTCATATAGTCTGTTCAACATCTACTTCAATGACATGATTAAAGAATGGCTGAAAACCAAGCCAAAAGGGCTAGTCACCAATGGCACCCATGTCAATACCCTGCTATCTGCTGATGATCAGATGGTCTTTGCTGACAACCAAGATGACTTGCAGAGAGCGATGTAAAATCTTCAAAAAGTAGCAGATAAATACAGAATGAGAATCTCGTCGTCAAAACAAAGGTGATGGTCTTTTGAGGGGAAAGAGCCAATTCTCAGTAAAATTATTGTGAATGGACTGCCAGTAGAACAAGTCAGAAGCTTTAAATATCTCGGGTGCGAGCTATCTTATGAAGGAGAGGTCGACTCACAACTTAGGATCAATAAATTCCTGAGAGTAAGCGGGGAGATAAACCGAGCCATCCCTCCAAGAAAAGTCTGAGCTGAAACTAAAATAAGAATCAACAATACGCTGGCAAGACCAATGCTGCTGTATGGAAGCAAAACATGGATGATGCGAGAAAGGATATAAAAAGCAGAGTACCTGCAGAGGAAATGAGATTCATGCAAGCCATGGCAGATGAGACATGATACGATAGGAAAAGGAATGAAGACATCCTGAAGGGGCTAGTAGCAGAACCAATCATTGGACAGGTGAAAGATTACAGCGGGCTTGTAGGACTAGACTGAAAAACCGGACCAATGACCACGGCCAGACCCAAAAATG